>NC_060145.1:404303678-406803678 GCF_021461385.2 Schistocerca piceifrons
AAGTATTAAAATATTGGAAATTCCAAGACTGAAATGAATAAAATGTGAAGGAATCCAGCCTCCCATTTGCAGGTGTGCAGGTACATGATGGAGAATAAACATGTTTCACTTATTCCTCACAGATGAAATTTGTACGAATAAAAATGTTGTTTAGGTAGTTAACATCTAGAGACTCTCCACTGTGTGTGCTTTATGTTGTCAAACATGCAAAGGTGATGGAAGAAGCGTGGGCAGAGGACATTATCATACCTACCTAACTTCGAGGGTGCAGCTGATCTGTAATGGTGGGTGTATGTCAGATATTCTGAAAGTGGTTAGTTGTTTATTGTTTTCTGTGACTCTTCAACCCACCATTTTTAAACCTTTCTCTTTCTAGGCAAGCTAACAATGCAATAAACAGCTCAACACATTTGATTAAAATCATCCAGTATATCATTAACTAAACAAAAACTGCTACAAGACTGACTTGCAAAACCTGTCACAAGACTATGACTGAAACAATATGGCTACCACCATATTGGTCATATTTTACTTTTTACTTTACATGTGGCAAGGGCCTTATCGACCATACGCCTGCTCTATGAGCCTCTTCCACTTCTGCCTGTCCAATACCCCCAACCGTGTGGGGTTTTGTAGTCCCCCATCGGGCACCTTCCCAGGTGGTGGATAAGGGAAAGCTGTCTAGATATAGAGAATACCGGGGAAATAAAATACCTGGGGTTTACCAAAACCAGCACGGGCAGGAGAAGCTTGCTCAGCCGCAGTGAAGGCATTCCTCTTAGGGGTAGAGTACCCCAAAATCAAGACTCCTCGTCCTCCAGGTTGGGGTTTGTGCTGAGGGCTACCAACCCACTCATGTAAAAATACTCAACGCCAGCCTCGGAAACAGGACAGGATTTACTGGAACAAAAACTGGCAAAGCTACAAGGAATTCTCTTTTGGATATTGCTTATATAACAATTTAAAAGTAGCATTTATAATTTAGTACTGAAAAATAGGCATTTATGTTGTGATATGCATGTTGAAAATTGTAGAAAGAGATAAACAATATCTTTAATTGTCTTTCATGTTACTTATGTGAATGAAACATACAAAATTACACAAAGTTCAATTCATTGACAATGGCTTTTGTTTAGTATACAAATTACTGAAAAATGATACTGAGCTAAGATAAGTAGCAGAACTCCTTAATTTCATAATCAAGCTGACTGTGTGGTACAAAATTATTAGAGACACAAAAAAGTTAGTTGGTGTTTACAATAAGTCGATACAATGTGCGACATGAGTACTGAGTAGTTTGGTATTGAAATGTTGTTGTATTAAATGCTTTTCATATAACTAATAACTTTCATAGAGTAAAATCGTGATGTCTTTATTCTAGGAATACTTGTGCTATGAAAATTACCTAAATGTTTTTATAATCAATTAATTTCATAATCAAGCTGGCAGTGTGGTACAAAATTATTAGAGTCACAAAAATGTTAATTGGTGTTTACAATAAGTTTGAATAATATGTGGCATGACTACCAAGTAGTCTGTTATTGAGTATTTTAGAGTAATTAGATATAAATGTGTGGTTCGACTCTGCCACATTACAATGAGGGGAGACAACAACATCTTCTTCTTGCTTTTTTTCTTTCCTTTTTTCAGCATTCTGTTGCAGCACAACATCTCAAACACTTTGATTCTATTCTGTCCTGGTTTTTCCATTGTCCACATTTTGCAATCATACAGTGCTGTGCTCTAAACATGCGTTCTCAGAAATTTGTTCATCAAACAATGGCCTATGTTTAACTCTAGTAGAATTCTCTTGACTAGGAAAGCCCTTGTTGCCAGTGCTAGTCTGTTTCTTTATGTACTCCTTGCTCCACCCGTAATGGGTTATTTTCCTTCCTAAGTAGCAGAATACTTCAGTTTCATCTACTTTTCTTATGTCCATACTGGTAGCATTGTACAATATCCTCATTCCAAATGCTATGCTATTTAATTCATTTGCAAGATACTGTATATATTATCCCCATGATAGATTTTTATCTAGTTGCATTCTGAGGAATTTCACACAGCTAGCTTCCTGCAAATCCTGGTTTCTGCGACTCACCTGAATATCATTTAATTTTGCTTGTTTTGTTTTAAACTGCATTAACTGAGTCTTTTCCAAGTTTAATTTGAACCCATTTAAATCAAACCAGGTATGTAATTTTTCTAAAGTGTTTAGTACAGTGTGTGGAATTTGGTCAGTACTGTTACTTTCATTGATTACAGAGGTGTTATCTGCAAAAAAGGCTGATTGACATTCAATATTATGCGACAGATCATTTACGTAAAACAGAATCAGAATGAGACCTAAGACAGAAACTTGGGGTACTCCATGTGAAATGGTCTTCCATTTTGAAGTATAAATTCCTATCTCTGATGATATAACCACTCTTTGTCTTTGGTTGGTTGGATAAAACGTAAATCATTCTAATACCGTGCCCCCAAATTCCATACTTTTCCTGTAGCAAGGAGTGATTCACACTATCAGAGGCCTTTGATAGGTCACAAAAAATTCCTGTGGCATGCAGTGAATTGTCTAGAGATGGGCTAATTTTATCAATGATATGTAGCAGATACTGTGGTTTTGCCTTTTTGAAATCCAAGCTGATTTTTTGAGATTATTTTAAATTTTTCTATGATATTTTGAATTTGTATGGCCATTACCTTTTCAAATATTTTTGGTAGTGATAGAAGAAGAGAGACTGGGTGATAGTTTGCCATATGTTCTTTTGTGCTCTTTTTGCACAGTGGCTTAACTACTGTGTACTCCAGTGTGTCTTGAAAATAACATTCTTGAGGAGACTGGTTAACTATTGTAGTTAGCGGTTGTGCAATTATTTTACAGACCGTTTTTACACTTTTTTTGGTATCCCATCCCATTGTTCTGGTGTTTTATTTTTCAATGATAGTATCACATTTTCTATATCTATTACAGTAGTTCTGGTAAATTTACTGAAAAATTAATGTTCAAATTGCTCTCTGTTGAAGAAATTTACCTTGTCTGGGTAACAGTCTACAGTGATGTTTCATTTGTTTGCATTTATAAAGAATTCATTAAATAATTAAAAAATCTGAGCAGGATTTACAATAGTTTTATCCTCTATCTTGCATTCAGAAATATCATGGCCTCTACCTGTGGCACTTGTTTCAGCTTCGATCACTGACCATAATGCCATTGATTCGTTTCCCATATCCAATATAAATCTGTTATTTTCCAGTTCTTTGCCTGCCTTTAAAACTTTTTTAAAAATACTTTGGTAATTTTTTACATAGGTAACAAAATCGGGACTTTTCTTATGTTTTAGTTCCCTATGTAGCCGTCTTTTTCTTGCACTTGAGATTTTTATTCCTTCAGTAATCCACTTTACATTATTTCCTACTTTTTTATGACGTAAAACAGTGGGGGAAGCATCATTAAAAACATGAAGGAAGTTTTCCAAGAATGTACAGTAGCAAAATTTTCAGAGCATGAAATACTATGATCTACAGTCCACTCCACCTTATTTAATCTATGATGGAGTAAGTTCCTATTTTCTTTGCTGAAATGGTTTTGATGTAGGTTTTTTTCGAGGAAGGTTCTATTGTTCTTGGCACTCCGTAAACAGAGCACAATGATCAGAAAGTCCTAAATCTAAACGAAACTTATTTGCCTCACTATTAATGTAACTGGTTTAAAATATTATCTATAAGTGTTGCAGACATTTCGTTTACTCGAGTAAAATCAGTGAATTTTGCACGGGAACCCGAAAAGTGAATCATATTTTTTTGAGTTGATGGCTTTACTGACAAATTTTTACAATACACACTGGAATTTCCACAAAAAATGTTTCGTTATTTCTGCTTTTGGAATTCCATACACAGATAAAAAATTACAATATTTTGCCCCAAATCTACACAGCAGCTTTCAAATATATGTTCTTCATTAAGGGAATTGAAACCGAATCTGGCTCTGTATTCCATTGATCTTTCCACAAGTATGCACGATCCTCCTAATGTTAAATTACTCCTACAAAAGCTGCTGGCAATGTAAAAATTATCAAGGTTATTTAAGATTTTGATACTCTCCTTTGTAAGCCAGTGTTCATTGAAGCATATAACCTTGATGTTTGGTATTTCTGACAAAATGATTTACAAGTCGTTTGAGTTTTATTTCTCTGTCATTTGTATAGTTTGAACTTAACCCATTTATGTTGAAGTGCATTACGAATGCATTGTTATTTTTTGAGGTATTCGTAACAGCATCTGTTTTGAAACACTGTTCATGTATTTTTGTTTTAACTTTGTTGCTAATTTTTACACTCCCATCTCTGCATGCTACTGTCTCTTACTAAGTATGAGCTTACAAATATCACTATACATATTGCTGAATGCTGCCGATCCTAGAGTGTTTAGATGCAGCCCATCTTGTTCTACACATTTATCGCTGATAAATTTATTCGAATCTACGAAAATTGCTCCAAGTCTGTTGCATGCGCTCTGATGTGATTGTTTATCCTGTCTATGTATGTATCACTTACCGTATCAATCTTCTGTGCAGGATACTACTGATGATTAGCTTTGATGCTGGGTACACGTTTCTTTGCCGTCCAGATTAGATTTCGTGCTTCGTGTACGATCTCTTCTTCACTGCTGTTTTTCACTGAGTTCATCCCCACATGGATGAATACACCTTTATAGTTTTCATTGTGATGTACCAGTAGTAATGCATGTTCTTGACGTGATTTTTTTAACTGATGTATACCTTTCCCTGGGCGGACACCAATTTTCGTATTCACCATTATTCGTGCAAACAAAATTGACACTCGGCGTGCAGGCTGAGGGGAGTGACTGTAAATGGGAAATGCCTTTGCAGTCGCTCCCATCAGCCAGCGCCGAGGGGCAACTTTGTTTGTATGTATAATACTGTAACGTTTTTAATTAATGAATCACCAATTATTAAAGATCATTTCCGGTGCTTTGTCTGCCATATTCTTGTAGCTTCCTACCTTTGCATTTGTACGTTATTGCCACCCACTTATATTTAATTGTAGGTTCGACGTATTTTTTACTTCTTTCTACGCAGCCTTCGTCATTATCATCACTTTTTTCGGCTCGCAAGTCACTTTTAACATTTTGAGTTAAATGTTTTTCATTTCATCGTTTCGCATTTTCTTGTTTCAAGATTACAGTTTCTTTTCTGAGAGTCTCAATGTCACTATTTACGAACTTGATAACTTCGTCTTTTGTGTCCATCGGGTTGAGAAAATCTTCACATTCATCACTAACACAGTTACAACATGACCACCTAATATTGTCATTTATGAACTTGAGGTTCACATTTGCACACTTTTCGTGTAACCAGAAGTTACATTTCACACAGAGGATGCCTTTAATCACATTTTTTTGCATTCTTCACAAGTTGAGTTGTTATGAAACAACTTTTTAGCTGAGACTGAAGTGTCGCTGCACTGTTCTATTGGCACCATCTTGAGAAGCTGCTTTGAGTTAGTAATAAGGTATGGAATTGTATTTTGAGGTAACTCAAACCATATGTGTCGAATAATACAACTTCAGAAAACCACCATTAGAAATATGCACAATGTAGGGCGAAGAAATCAAGTTGCTCACTCCTTAAAAATCCAAGTATATTAGGCTAAATGTCTCCTCAGCTCATCAACACACATATATGACCTGATCTTTGTACACAGTAACACTGTTTTATTTGTAGCAAATCATTTTAAATATGAGTAGACCACCAGAAATCAAAGTAAGTTTGTGCTGCCTTCCCACCATTTCCAACTTTATGCTCAAACTCCATATTATATGGGTATGAATATTTATAACAAAGTGAAAGGAAGAGAACTGCTCAGAATAAGTTCAGAAACACTGAAAAATACCTTATATGAGAAACTAGTGCAGAAATGTTACTGTTCAGCAGAAGAATTTATAAATGACAAACTGAAAATTTTAGCAGGAAGGAGCAAGTATTAAGGATTGTTAATTCTTAAAAGTTTGTTACCTTTGAAGAAAAATTATTAATTGATAAAATAAATAACTATTCAGTGCCATATATTATATTACTGATATTGTAAGGAAAATTGTAAACCAGCTTTTGTATTTTGATGAGTCTCCTGTACATTAAGTCAATGGTTTTTAAATTGTGTACTATGAGACAAACTTCTATTCTATTATATACTTCGTGATCACGAATTCTGGTGTTAAGTTTATAGCTGTTCTCATTTCTGCTACATCTTTTTACTTTCCTCTTTCTTTGATTTACTCTAAATTCGTATTCTGCACTCGTTACACTGTCCATTGCGTTCAACAACCCTGTAATTCTTCTTCACTTTAACTGAGGACAGCAATGTCATCAGCAAATCATATCATTTAACCTTGAATTTAAATCCTACTCTTGAACCTTTCTTTTATTTCCATCATTGTTTTTTCGATCCATAGACTGAGCAATAATGGTGAAAGACTACACGTCTGTCTTCCATCCTTTTTGATCCAAGCACTTCATTCTTGGTCTTCCAGCCTTACTGTTCCCTCTTGGTTCATGTACATTTTTTGTATTACCCATCTTTCCTTATAATTTACCCCCATTTTTCTCAGAATTTTGAACATTTTGCACTGTCAAACACATTTTCAAAGTCAACAAATCATGCGACCGTGTCTTTATTCTTCTTCAGTCTTTCTTCCATTATCAGCCATATCATAAGAACTAGACAGGTGCCATAACCTTTCCTAAAGTCTATCAGATCATCATCTAATAGGTCCTAAATTTTCTTTTCCAGTCTTCTGTATATGATTCTGGGCTGCAACTTGGATGCATGAGCTATTAGGCTGATTGTCTGATAATGCTTATACTTCTTTGGCTCAAATGGCTCTGAGCACTATGAGACTTAACTTCTGAGGTCAAATTAAACCTAACTAACCTAAGGACATCACACACATCCATGCCCAAGGCAGGATTCGAACCTGCGACCGTAGGGGTCGCTCGGTTCCAGACTGTAGCGCCCAGAACTGCACTGCCACTCCGGCTGACTATACTTCTTTGCTCATGCTATTTTGAACTGTGTAGATGATGTTTCTCTGTAAGTCTGATGGTATATCGTCATTATCATACAGACTACACACCCAACATAAATATTCGTTTTGTTGCCACATCTCACAGTGATTCCAGTGGAATGATATCTATCCCTTCTGCCTTATTTGATCTTAAGTCTTCTGAAGCTCTTTTAAATACAAATTCTGATTCTAATACAGGATCCCCTACCTCTTCCTTGTCAACTCTTGTTTCTTCTTCTGTCACAACATCTGACAAGTCCTCCCTCTCACAGAGGCTTTCATCGTACCCTTTCCCCCTATGTGCTGTCTCATTAACAGCAGAGTTCCTGTTGTGCTTTTAATATTTACCATCCTTGCTTTTAATTTACCTGAGGACTGTTTTGACTTTTCTATATCCTGAGTCAGTCTTTACAATATTTGTTTCATTTTTGATTTCTTTGCGTTTTTGATGCAGCCATTTCACTTTAGCTTCCGTGTACTTCCTAAGTGACTAGCATTTGTGTATTTCTGAATTTCCCTCAAAACTTTTGTAATCCCTTCTTTTGTCAATCATCTGTTCAGTACATTGCTAATAATATCTGTTATGATAAAAAAATTTAATTATTTTCGAATTTTCAGTTTGAATTACATGTTGCCAATAGTGCGTGAACATCCTCACTGAACATATTATGTACAAGGTCAGTCCATGTGTCTGCCAGAATTCCATGTCTATGTTGCTTCCTAGAAGGTGCTTATCACAGCAATAAACAACGATTAATATACTTTAAACATCCCTGAATTAGTATGTGGATGAATGAACGTCTCATGAAGTGATTAACTGCAGAATGTAACTTGACAGTCAGCCGACTGAAGAAACGGCAGAGGCTTACTGAATCGTATTTTTATCTACAGCTACATCTACAGGATTACTCTTGAATTCACAATTAAGTGCCTGGCAGAGGGTTCCTCGGAGCATCTTCAAACTGATTCTCTACCGTTCCACTCTCTATCACCGTGCGGGTAAAAACGAAGACTGAAATATTTCCGTGCTGGCTGTTATTTCTGTTATTTATTATGATGATCATTTCTTTCTATGTAGGTGGGTGCCAACAAACATTTTCCCACTCTGAGGAGAAAGTTGATGATCGAAATTTCATGAGCAGATCATGCCGCAACGAAAGACGCCTTAGTTTTAATTATTACTACCTCAATACGCGTATCATATCCGTGAAATCCTCTCCCACGTTTCAGGTAATTACAAAACGAGCTGCCCTTCCTGGAACCTTTCCGTTGTCCTCCGTCAGTTCTATCTGATGCGGATCTCACGCAGCACAGCAATATTCTAGAAGAGGGTGGACAAGCGTACTGCAAAGAGACCCTTTAGTAGACGCCAACAAATTGCAGTCTTTGATTTGGTTTCCTCACAACGTTATCTATGTGATAATTGCAGTTCAAGTTCTTCCTAATAGTAATCCCTAATTTCTGTTCCTCTTCGAAATTCACAGTGGTGTAGACATTGGCGCTCTGGTTGATGCCGTGCTCGTTGATTTCAGGAAGGCATTTGACACCGTCCCACACTGTCGTTTAGTGAAAAAAATACATGCTTATCTAGTAAACATAATTTACGGTGTACGCCAAGGAAGTGTGATAGGACCGTTACTGTTAACAATATATATATAAATGATCTAGTAAAAAGCGTCGGATGTTCTCTAAGGCTGTTCGCAGAAACGCCAGAAGGTAGTAATGATTTCCAGAATGACCTCCAGAGAATTGATGAATGGTGCAGGCTCTGGCAGTTAACTCTGAATGTAAATAAATGTAACATATTGCGAATACATAGGAAAAGAAATCCACTACTGTGTAGCTAAACTATTGATAACAAACGGCTGGACTCAGTATCCGCAAAAAATATCTATGAATAATTATCCATAGCGACCTTAAGTGGAATGACCATATAAAATATACAGTGGGAAAAGCAGGTGCCAGATTCAGATTCATGGGATGAATCTTAAGGAAATTTTAAGGAAATGAGTGTTCTTGAGTATTATTCATCTATCTGAGATCCCTACCAGATAGGGTTGATAGAAGAGACAGAGAAGATCCAACAAAGAGGGGCACGTTTCGCCAGAGGATTGTTTAGTCGGAACGCGAGTGTTACGGAAATGCTCAACAAACTCCATAGGCAGACATTACAGGAGAGGCGTTGTGCATCATGGAGAGATTTGTTACTGAAATTTCGAGAGAGCACTTTTTGGGAACAGTCGGACAACACACGAGGGCTATTCGGAAAGTGAGGGACGATCGGTCGCGAAATGGAAACCACTGTGAAAATCCGACGAGGCTTTTCACAGACGTTTAGTCAGTGTCTCTAGTATGCTGATCCATCGCATCAAGACGCTCTTTTCAATTGTGAGAGCACTGTGAGTGAGCAAAGGTGCCTAGAACAACAATGTCTCCCGCCAAGTAGAAGGGCCTGCTGAGAGGCTTCGCCTTAATGAATGCATCCCACCTAACACAACTGCCACGCACTTCCTTCTTCATGGCAATTCTTAGCCGCACTCTGCAGGGGCAGTGAAGACGCTCCTGCAGCCTTTTCAGTGAGAAGTATTCGATCACCCACAAGACAGTCCTAATTGACTCGTCCTGAGTATCATCTCTGTTCACATGAAACGCTGGATACGAAGACAACACTTGGGCGCAGGCTACGCGCTATAGACCAGCATAGAGAATTATTGGAAAGCAGAGGCGGCTGCCTTCTATGACGATGGTGTTGGAAATTTGGTATAACGCTCAGACAAATGTCTAAGTCAGAGCGACGACTATGTAGAAAAGTACGTGGAGGGTGTAGCTAAAGGTGCAAAGTAAACAGTTTTGATTTTCACTATGGTTTCCATTTAGCGGCCGATCGTTCCTTACTTTCCGAGCAACCCTCGTATTACTTCCTTCTACATACGTCTCGCGGAATGACCATGAGGAGAAAATTCAAGAAGTTTGGACCAGTAAAGAGGGTTACTGATAATTATTCTACCCACTCGCTATTCACGATTGGAACAGGGTTGGAGGTCTCAGTTAGTGGAACAGAAAGTACCCTTCGCCACACACCATCAGGTGGTTTGCGGAGTATGGTGTAGATATAAATTAAGTATTTAGTTGAATTTAAAGCTTTATGTTTGCATGTTTCATCCTATAACTGAAATTTAGCAGATTCCTTTTAGAACATACATGGATGACTTCACATTTATCATTATTTAGAGTCAGTTGCCACTTTTCGTTCCGTACTGGTATCTTGTCTAAATCATTTTATAATTTGTTTTGAAGAGAATAGAAGCTTTCGAAATGTGGTGCTATAGAAGAATGCTGAAGATTAGATTGGTAGATCACATAACTAATGAGGAAGTATTGAATAGGATTGGGGAGAAGAGAAGTTTGTGGCACAACTTGACCAGAAGAAGGGATCGGTTGGTAGGACATGTTCTGAGGCATCAAGGGATCACCAATTTAGTATTGGAGGGCAGCGTGGAGGGTAAAAATCGTAGAGGGAGACCAAGAGATGAATACACAAAGCAGATTCAGAAGGATGTAGGTTGCAGTAGGTACTGGGAGATGAAAAAGCTTGCACAGGATAGAGTAGCATGGAGAGCTGCATCAAACCAGTCTCAGGACTGAAGACCACAACAACAACAACAACAATTTGTTTTGATCATTTGGTGACTCTGTAAAACAGTAAATGACAGCATCATCTACAAACAATCTAAGACGGCTTCTCGGATTGTCTTCTAACTCGTTTAAATAGATCAGGAACAGCAGGTGGCCTTTAACACTTCCTTGGGGGACGCCAGATAATACTTCTGTTTTACTCGATCACTTTCCGTCACTTACTACGAATTGTGACCTTTCTGGCAGGGAATCACGAACCCAGTCACACAACTGCGACTATTATTCTTTGGCACGCAATTTGATTAGGAATCGCTTGTGAGGAACGGTGTCAAAAGCCTTCCAGAAATCTATCGAATCAATTTGTTGTCCTCTGTCCATAGCACTCATTACTTCCTGAGAATAAAGAGTTAGTTGTTTTTCACAAGAACAATATCTTCTGAATCCATGTTAGCTGTTTGTCACTAAATGGTTTTCTTCGAGGTGGCCCATAATGTTCGGTCATAGTATATGTTCCAAAATCCTATTGCAAATCGGCGTTAGCGATACGCGTCTGTAATTCAGCGGGTTACTCATATTTCCTTTCTTGGGTATTGGTGTGCAACTTGCTACTTTTTAGGTACGGATCTTCCGACGAGCGGTTACATACGATTACTAAGGGTGAAGCTGTTGTATCAGCCTACTATGAAAGGAATCTGACTGTTATACAATCGGGGCCAGAGGCCTTGCCTTTATTAAGTGATTTGAGCTGCTTTTCTTCACCGAGGATATCTACTTCTAAGTTACACATGTTGGAAGTTGGAATTCTGGAATATTTACTTCGTCTTCTTTGGTGAAGGCATTTCGGAAAACGGAGACAGAGTTTTGTTGCGGAAACTATTAAATATCACCAATAAGTCTCATTTGTGATTGATATATGATAAAATGAGCTTAAATGAGTACGGATACAGAAAATTCCTGGCAGATGAAAACGGTATGCCGGACAGAGACTCCAACTCGGGACTTTTACCTTTCGCGAGCAAGTGCTCTGCCGAGTGAGCTACCCAAGCACGACTCACGACCAGTCCTAACAGCCTTGATTCTGCCAGTACCTCGTTGGCAACGTTCCAAACTTCACCGAAGCTCTCCTGTGAGCCTTGAAGAACTAGCACTCCAGGAAGAACTGGTACACAGTTTTAATCTGCTAGGAAGTTTCATATCAGCGCACATTCCGCTGCAGAGTGAATATTTCATTCTGGAAAATCCACCAGGCTATGGCTAGGTCTGATATTCTTTCTTCCAGGAGTGCTAGTTCTGCAAGGTTCGCAGGAGAGCTTCTGTGAAGTTTGGAAGGTTGGAAACGAGGTATTGGCAGAATTAAAGCTGCGAGGACGAGTCATGAGTCGGGCCTGGGTAGGTCAGTCGTTAGAACACTTGCCCGAAAAAGGTAAAGGTTCCGAGTTCCAGTCGCTGTCCAGCACACAGTTCAAATCTGCCA
Source organism: Schistocerca piceifrons (assembly GCF_021461385.2). Taxonomy (NCBI): domain Eukaryota; kingdom Metazoa; phylum Arthropoda; class Insecta; order Orthoptera; family Acrididae; genus Schistocerca; species Schistocerca piceifrons. The sequence continues at coordinate 404,315,872 of NC_060145.1, forward strand.
GGAAGTTTCATACCAGCGCACACATGTCTGGCTATGGGTGCATTTTTCACAAATACGTGATGGCACCTATGCGTATAAGGAGCAAATAGTGTCCTTTGGTATAGGCATTCATGCTGCATTCGCCTGGTTCCAAAGTTCATCTGTGGTGGTTGGCAATGGGTCATAGGGCTGTACCCGTCATTCCACCATATCCTACATATTTTCGATTGGCGACACGTCTGGTGTTCTGTCAGGTCATGGCAAAATGCTGACGTCCTGTGACACCAAGAGGGTACATGTTCATGCAGCAGCATGTGGTCGTGCATTGTATTGCTGAAAAATGGCATCTGGTGTGTTATGCAGAAAGGGTATGGCTTGGGTCCCAGGACGTCATTTACGTAAGGCACACTGGTCACTGTGCCCTGGACACGCACCAACTATGATTTGCGGTTGTACCCAATAACACACCACACCATAAGACCTTGAGTTGACGCAGACCTTGAGTTGACGCTGCATATCTCGTGCGAATTCAGTCACTGTGATACCGCTCCCTCTGTCGACGGCGACCGAGAATGCGACCACCGTTTTCAAACTAACACAACCTGGACTCATCTGAATGCCACTCCTGTACCCAGTGACGTCTTTGAATACACCATTGCCGTGTAATATGTTTCTGCACATTCATCAAAGGCAGGCGGAGAAGTGGACGGCGGTGCGCACGTAACCCACGCCGTAATGAGCGGCGACGGACTGTCAGCCCTGATAGTGTACGATGTGTTCCACTGTTACCTCAAGAGTTGAGGAGGATGCAGTTCTCTCGTGTACTGCCATGCGGATGAGGTGTCGATCTTCTCAGGGGTGGTCGGCGGGGAGGGAACCGACCCACCTCATCGTGTTCTACGGCCTTCCGGAACCATTCTGCACACACCCGTTGCACTGCGAAACACTTCGTCCTACACGAGCAGCAATTTCCTGAATAGATGCATGATATTCTCTCATGCCAATAATGAGCCCTCTATTAAACTCACTGCACGTCTGCTCAAATGGCTCTGAGCACTATGGGACTTAATATCTGTGGTCATCAGTCCCCTAGAACTTAGAACGACTTAAACCCAACTAACCTAAGGACATCACACACATACATGCCCGAGGCAGGATTCGAACCTGCGACCGTAGCAGTCGCGCGGTTCCGGACTGAAGCGTCTAAAACCGCTAGACCACCGCGACCGACGTACGTCTGCTCCAGTCAAACTGATCCATTACCTTCGGTTTATTGCGACGACGAGAGCCGCTGGCACATTTTACTCGTAGGTGGTGGTGCGTTGCGATATCGATATTGACCATGAGCCCCCATGAAGACATGGTTCAAAAGCTACTCATTTCTGCAGAACATACCAATGTACACCTCCTGTGAATATGAATGTCGTATCACTAGTCGTTCAGGGTGCTCTGTTTTTTTTTTTCTGAACATGGGTGCATGTTACCTATAAAGTCAATAGTGTTAGAGTCGAACATTTCGCATATGAACAGCTCTACACTCCTGTAAAAAATACAAGGACGATTGCAGTATGCTTTCGATAAGAGGAAGAAGTAAAAAAGATTAGATCTGCTCAACTGAGCCGGCCGGTGTGGCGGAGCGGTTCTAGGCGCTTCAGTCTGGAACCGCGCGGCCTCTACGGTCGCAGATTCGAATCTTGCCTCGGGCATCAATTAACTCAAAAATCTTGCAACGACAAATCACCATAACCCAAGAGTAATTGAGACAATGTCAACATTAAGTAACTCGGAGCATTACGGACCATTTTAATAGCATCAAAAAAGAATTACACATGCTATTAATTAAACAGAGGCAGTATTTAGAGTTAATGGCAATGTGAGACCAGAGGACAAAACGTGTTGTTTAAGCCAGTTTCCATAATTTTAGTTGCTAGTGCTGATTTCGCACCATTCCTTACATTTGTCGGTACAATACTTAGGGATCTAAGTACAGTAACTTAATGAGAAATCACGGCAGGAAATAGTGTTTTGCAAGTTTGAGATGCTGATCATTCCTGTAAAAGTATGGTGAGAGTCCAGACTGTGTCCTTTGTTTATGTTGAGCAAAACGTTGGTGTTCCTACTGTGCATTGTAGTCTCCAGTCCGCGCGCGTGCTCTGCGTGCGTGTGTGTGTAAACTTTGACAAACTAGAGGAACAGCACTCCGTGTTGAGAACACTTTTACAGACACTGCCTTTTTTGAAACATTTTTCCATGATCTTCATTGCGTATACCCATATATTTGCTCATATACTTTGCGTGTCTAATAACTGCACAAATTTTGCCTGAGTGGCACAGATACTGCACTATGACGAGAGGCGTGCCTACAGGTGGTTAGAGGTCCTCGCGGGGCGTGTCCCGGCGCCCCTCTGCGGCAGCCACGGCGCTGGCCGTGCAACGCCCCATGTCCGTCAGCAGGTCCTGCACCTCGAGGTCCAGCGGAGACCCGGCCGGCAGGCACTTCTGCACGAGCGCTTCCACTTGGTCCGCCACGGCGTCGGCATCTTCCGCGGCTGCCTCTTTCAGCTCTGCAGTGCGCGACAGCAGCTCTGGACCGAGCTCCACTAACAGCTGCGAGCGGCATTGAATCTGCAGCACACAGACCCACACAACAACGTGTAACTACTGCTGTTTTCTGATATATGTCAAAAATAGTCATCTGAGTTCGTCATATTATATATTCTGTACAAATGAAGACAGATACTTGGGGTGAACTGTAACGTACGCATAGGACTATTGTCTCCTACCTTCCAAACTTTACAGAAGCTCTCCTGCGAACCTTGCAGAACTAGCACTCCTGAAAGAAAGGATATTGCGGAGACATGGCTTAGCCACAGCCTAGGGGATGTTTCCAGAATGAGATTTTCACTCTGCAGCGGAGTGTGTGAGGTACTGGCAGAAATAAAGCTGTGAGGACGGGGCGTGAGTCGTGCTTGGGTAGCTCAGTTGGTAGAGCACTTGCCCGCGAAAGGCAAAGGTCCCGAGTTCGAGTCTCGGTCCGGCCCACAGTTTTAATCTGCCAGGAAGTTTCAAGTTGTAACTTAATTGTGCCTGTTATAACGGAGAACGCAACACGTCTTTTGTTGCTGTGTCTCTGCCACCTTCTCTCGGCGCACATTAGCTAGTGAAACAGCGGCGGGCTATCACTCCCAGAGGGAGCGCCACCGACAAGCAGTTGAACCTAAACTTACAACAGGTGCCAAAGTAATCTTTTAGTTTCGATGCGTAAGTTTCTGTCTCCTTTCATGGGGGAGGTATAGTCTACTGGCGCTGGACATCAGAAGAAACACTTTAACTTAGGCGTATATTTTAATGTTGAAAATGGAGTGACACATAAAAAAGCGCGTAAATTTAATGATAGGATCATTCAAGGGATGAGCAGAATCCTTTAAACCAATGGCAGAAATGTAACGTGAAATCCACCACTACTCCAGCACAATAATAATAATAATAAACTGTCGTCGATATGAAAGTAACAAGTGATATAGCTAAAATGAGTAAATATGAACAAACAAACAAACAAACACGGCAGTTAAAATAAGAAAATGAGTCACAGGTGAATTACGCTCTACTCACAGCAACGGAAGGGAGCTGCAACTACTTTAGGGTTTGAATAAGAAACTAGAATCACAGAATTATATCGTAACTAAAGCAGAAAAGAGTGCCACGGTAGTCATAATAGATCGCACCTCGGCAAGAACAGTGACACAATTGAAAAATACGATACTTGAGAAAATTCGACTTCAAGAATTAAGTCTATAAAATATAGTGAAATTGTGTGAGCTTCCTTTAAAGCTGGAGTAAGTATTGTTGACACTAAATTTCATCATATTTTTCGCTGAGACACTTCACACGTATTTTTCAGAGAGAAAAAAAGGCGTTTTGGAGGGGCACATTGGTGTTATTCCTGGTGCCATGTTGCGGGGACCCATTGGGTATGACGTCAGGTCTCGGCTGGCAGTGATTGACGCAGCTCTGACGGCACTGTGATACTTCACAGATATCCTGCATCCTCATGCGTTACGTCTTACGTAGCAGTATTTTGGTGCCATTTTTCAACAAGATAATGCTCGTCCACAAACGCTAGGTGTCTCTCTGAACTGTATGCATGATGTTGTTGTAATCCTGTAGCCAACAAGGTCGTCAGATCTGTTCCCGATAAAACATGTGTGAAACCTTCTCGGACGTCAACTCCATCCCATTGGCAGTATCCAGAATATAAAGCATCACTTACAACAGTTGTGGGCTAGCTTGACTAAGAAGGGAATGCAACGGCCTTGCGACACCATTTCCAACCAGGCAAGTATATGCTTCGAGGCCAGAGGAGGTGTAACGTCATTCTGATAATCAATCTGCCAACTTCTTTGTAAATTTGCTAATCACTGAAATAGTGTCACATACTCTCACAGCCGGTGGGGTTTGATTTCCTTTTCTTCTACCCTTTTGGGTACTTCACTTTTCTTGTCAAGCGGTGTAATTCTGTTAGTTTTAGTGTGTACTGGCGGAAGATAAGATGGAGACAAATTGTAGGGTAACAGTGGTAGTGAATGGTGAAGTACGGTAGTTGATGCAGTCTTAATTAACAATAGAAAGTTATGGTGAGGGAAAATAGAAATCTGTTAGCTATATTAGTGCATTTTCTATTTATCATTAAATGCCACAATACAGAAAAAACTGTCTGATGACGGTAATATTTTGAGTACGAATGAACACAACTTGTGTTTAAATTGTAGGTAACAGGCTACAGCGTAATAAATAAGTAAATAAATACATAAATTTGCCTCAAACACAAGTCGCACCAGCTACCACTGAACAATGTGGATTATTCAAGGACTCGAAACCGGAATGTTGCCTTCCACAGGAACTCCTCTTACCAACTGAGCTATTTAGGCACGATGCACGTCCAGCTCTCAGAACTTGACTCTCCTGCCTTCCAAACTTCAAGGCAGCTCTCCTGCATACCTTGCTGGACTACCACTGCTGAAAGAAAGAAGAGACGTTCTGGAGGAAGTCACGCTGTGAGGATGGTCCGTGAGCTGTGCCTGGATACCTCAGTCGGTGTGAGTTTGGGTCGTGAAAGGCAAGGTTCCAAGTTCGAGTTCCGGTCCAGCATATAGCTATAATTTGCCAGGAAGTTTCAGAACATGCACGGTCTGCTGCAGAGTGGAAGATTGCTTCTGGATGCAGGATAACCATTTCGGGTGCTACGTAACACCATTGGATGAGTGTTATAACAGCTACTCATATGACTCGTTAGACATGTTGCTTACCTTGACGAGCGTGTCGTCTAGTTTGGAGCAGCTTTTGGCATCCGCGATGAGTCCCCGGGCCGTGCCGTTGAGTTCCTTGATGGCAGCCAGCAGCCTTACGCCACCCATCAGGCAGCTAAGGGTTTCGCTGCCCAGCACAGCCTCCAGTTCTGCCAGGTGCTCACGTTCCTCCACCAGGCACGACGTGAAGTTCGTAGCTGTCTGCAAACAGTCGCGTCCCAAGGTTCGAGAAGTAGCAGGAAATTAACAGCTTGTAAGCCCCTTATGCATTATTTCCCTTATGGTTCATTTACATTTAGGTATTGGACTGATTGATGAGTAGCAGTTCTCATCTATAAACTGCACTTGAATCAATTAATTCCAGAACAGCACACATTCACCATATTTACTTCTGAGAAAATCAATAATTTTTGTATATCTCTGAAAATATTTAGTTTATTACACCGATATTTTGTGTGCGGCTAGGTAACGTATGTGTATATAACCTTGTTTAATATAAGTGAAGTCAGATGAAACATTTAAGTACAAAAACATAAAAAGTCTGGTTTTGGTGCTGATTCTGGAAGTCACAGCCCAAATTAAGTTATCTAGGAAAAAATAAAATTTATTGTGAATTAAATGTGTGTACAATAGCGTGAATAATACATTCGCCATTCTAATCTGAGTCCCTGACTTCAGGCTTCACTTCCTGAATCAGCATGTTTCTTCTTTTGCGTTTCACATTCCTGCATCAGTTCTTAAGAATTCCCAGTGTCTACCTTAGGAGCTTTTATTGCTATGTCATCTTCATAAGTACAACAGATAAACATCCGATGATTAAGAATCTGTTTCTGTCGGAACTGAAATGAATCGGTGACCAGGCCACTAGCGGTATTGCTTACCATCACACAGTCCTTACGGCGCTCGATGATTTCACACGTCCCCGCTTTCGACTTCCATTGACGGTGACCAATATTTTATACAGGGTGATTCGGCAACCCCTACCCATGAGTTTTATGCAACTTGCAAGGCCTTCAAATACCACATGCAAGATTTTCATGTTTTCTTCAGCTTAGCGCAACCTATTGGTCCTACAGAAAAAAATGAACGGGACCATTTTGTAGGAAATTGGATGTAGCGAAGTGTTGTGTTGGATACGTTATCGCTAGAGGATGTAGTTTTCTAATTATTCAAGAAAAGAATACAGAAGTTACCTCCAAACCCGTGTTTCTTTAATAACTCAAAAACCATGGTTTCCAACAAAAACGCATCCTAAAACAAAATTTAACTACATCAAATTTTCTACATAAACTTCCTGTTTATTTTTTCTGTAGCATTAATAGTTGGTGCGTGGCGAGTGACAGAATACGAAAATCTCGTGCGTGATTTTTGAAAGTTTGCGGGCTACATAAAACCTATCGGTTGGGGCAGCTAAATCACTCTGTGCGTTATTTTTCAGAGGAATGGCTTCTTTTAAACTGGAGGAAAAGGCTTTGCAAGCTTTGAACGTAGATTGCTCAGAATCAACAACGCTTATGTTACTAGCAATTTCCTTCATAATTTTATCCATTTATTTGCTGTGTAGACAGTATTCCCCTTTCTTTTTTCAGCTGTATACAGGCAGAATTACAGTCACAAGGCAGGGAAGTGGCCTAGTTCATGGACCTGTGTTGTTGTATCACTGCCTCCACTTTTGTTGTAATTACTTGAGAATTTTTTGCTGTTTTGTCAGTAATTTGACTAGTGTGGGATGAATACACTGACGCCAGTAACTCGAATAGTGGCAAAAGGTGGATTTCTGCTGTTTTGGAATGGCTTCTTTCGTTGGTAACGATGATCATGTGCCTTAAACGCGAGCGTGGTTGTATTTCATGTTTTAAAAGTTGAGAGACAAACCTGAAATGAGAAGAGTTTTACAGTAGAATTTATGTCATGAGTTTATTTTGAAAATAGTTATATCTATCTGTTCGAAGTCCCATCCAGTCTAAATATCACGATACTTTTTGGCAGAGTCGAATAATCAGAATGTTAGTCATCTGAAAGTTAATTTAGCAGAGCCTGGTTATCTGCCCGTATGACTCAAAATCACAAAACTTCATAGTCAATGTTTTAAATATGTTCAACAGTCACCGTACGACCCTTCAGATGCAAGCAGCCATCGATGAGGAGCTTCAATTAAGTTGGCATGTTGTTATTGATGATGATGATGATAATTTGAAGTTCAGGGCGACGGCAGGTTTGATACAGCACACAAAGTTAGCCTATTCTCTGCAAATCTCTTTATCTCTTCATAATTACTGCAAACTACATCTCTTTGAGCCCACTTATTGTGTGCAAATAGTTTTACATCACCATCCTTTCATGCCACATTTCCCTCCATTACAAGATTAAGTGGGTATTGTTTTGATACTTTAGGATGCATGCTCTTGACTTATCCCTTCGGTTACTTTTGTTGTACCATAAAGCCAGTTTCCTCGTAATTTGAATCAGTGCCTCGTCTTTAGTTAGTCAATCCAGCCTTCAGTACACTTCCGTAACACCAAGGAACAAAAGTTTCTATTTTCATCTTGTCTGTGTTTTTTACCGTGTACGTTTCACTTCTGTACAAGGCTGCCCGTCATATAAATACCTTCAGGAAAGACTTTCTAAAATTTAAATTTACATATTCGACACTTAGAAATTTCTCTTTTAAAAAGCCCTTTCCCTGCCACCATCAGTTAGAATTCGATAGCCTGTACTGCGGCCATGATCAGTTATTTTGCTGCTCAAATAGCTAAGCTCTCAACTACTTCTACCGTCTCAATCGCTAATCCAATTCCCTCAGCTTCACCTAATTTAATTCGACTGCATTCCATTATCTTTGTTTTACTTCTGCCGATCAGCTTATAATCTCTGTCTGTTGAATTAAACTATTCTGCCTAGTCTTTAGCTGCTTCTGACAAAATTACGTCGTCAGCGGACATCAGAAGCTTTTGTTTTTGCTTCTTGGACTTAAATATCCGCCTCATATTTTCCTTGCTTCCCTTCTCATTGTACACTGGCTTCAGTCCTGTGTCTCTTCCTTCTCAACCACTGCTTTTCTTTCACATAAATGAAATATATTCGCAGTTGCGAGTAGGGACTGCCATTAGCTGTATCATGGAATAACGACAATTAAAATTTGTGCTACACCGAGACTCGAACCCGATTTCACCACTGATTGCCATCAGTCTATCCGAGTATGCTTCACGGACAGCCCCAAACGTTGATATGTCGTCAATCACGCGTATACCACCTGCACTCGTAAATCCATTATGTATATTCCCGTACGGGGGAGACATTTTAATTGAAAGCCTTCTGCAGCGATATTGCACTGCAACACCGTACGCAACTCTTTCATGTCTTTCGACTCTTGTAACAGCAGTGTGGATTCTGTACAGGTTGCAGATAACTCTCTGTTCCCTGTTTTTTTTTTATCTTTGTTAATGGAATATAATTTTTATTTGCCTATGTTTATTAACTAATCCTCTTACTGATTTGACCAAATTACAACCATCGTTGCAATATCAGGCTATAGAGTGGTGAGGTGTTGACAGATGTGAAAGCCGGCCGCGGTGGTCTAGCGGTTCTAGGCGCTCAATCCGGAACCGCGCGACTGCTACGATCGCAGGTTCGAATCCTGCCTCGGGCATAGATGTGTGTGATGTCCTTAGGTTAGTTAGGTTTAAGTAGTTCTAAGTTCTAGGGGACTGATGACCACAGATGTTAAGTCCCATAGTGCTCAGAGCCATTTGAACCATTTGAACAGATGTGAAAATTACCGAACTATCAGTTTAATAAGTCACGGCTGCAAAATAGTAACGAGAATTCTTTATAGACGAATGGAAAAACTGCTAGAAGCCGACCTCGGGGAAGATCAGTTTGGGTTCCGTAGAAACGTTGGAATATTTGAGGCAATACTGACCCTACGACTTATCTTACAAGATAGATTAAGGAGAGGCAAAACTACGTTTCTAGCATTTGTAGACTTAGAGAAAGCTTTTGACGATGTTGACTGGAATACTGTCTTTCAAATTCTGAAGGTGGCAGGAGTAAAATACAGGGAGCGAAAGGCTATTTACAATTTGTACAGCAACCAGATGGCAGTTATAAGAGTCGAGGGGCATGAAAGGGAAGCAGTAGTTGGGAAGGGATTGAGACAGGGTTGTAGCTTCTTCCCGATGTTATTCAATCTGTATATTGAGCAAGCAGTAAAGGAAACAAAAGAAAAATTCGGAGTAGGTATTAAAATCCATGGAGAAGAAATAAAAACTTTGAGGTTCGACGATGACACTGTAATTCTGTCAGAGACAGCAAAGGACTTGGAAGAGCAGTTGAACGGAATGGACATTGTCTTGAAAAGAGGATATAAGATGAACATCAACAAAAGAAAAACGAGGATAATGGAATGTAGTCGAATTAAGCCGGGTGATGCTGGGGGAATTAGACTACTGGCCATTCAAATTGCTACACCAAGAAGAAATGCAGATGATAAACGGGTATTAATTGGACAAATATATTATACTGGAACTGACATGTGATTACATTTTCACGCAATTTGGGTGCATAGATCCTGAGAAATCAGTACCCAGAACAACCACCTCTGGCCGTAATGACGGTCTTGATACGCCTGGGCATTGAGCCAAACAGAGCTTGGATGTCGTGTACAGGTACAGCTGCCCATGCAGCTTCAACACGATACCACAGTTCGTCAAGAATAGTGACTGGCGTATTGTGACGAGTCAATTGCTCGGCTACCATTGACCAGACGTTTTCAATTGGTGAGAGGTCTGGAGAATGTGCTGGCCAGGGCAGCAGTCGAACATTTGCTATATCCAGATAACACGTACAGGACCTGCAACATGCGGTTGTGCATTATCCTGCTGAAATGTAGGGTTTCGCAGTTATCGAATGAAGGGTAGAGTCACGGGTCGTAACACACCTGAAATGTAACGTCCACTGTTCAAAGTGCCGTCAATGCGAACAAGAGGTGACCGAGACGTGTAACCAATGGCACCCCATACTATTACGCTGGGTGATACGCCAGTATGGGGATGACGAATACACGCTTCCAATGTGCGTTCACCGCGATGTCGCCAAACGCGGATGCGACCATCATGATGCTGTAAACAGAACCTGGATTCATCTAAAAAAATGACGTTTTGCCATTCGTGCACCCAGGTTCGTCGTTGAGTACGCCATTGCAGGCGCTCCTGTCTGCGATGCAGCATCAAGGGTACCGCAGCCATGGTCTCCGAACTGATAGTCCATGCTACTGCAAACGTCATCGAACTGTTCGTGCAAATGGTTGTTGTCTTGCAAACGTCCCCATCTGTTGACTCAGGGATCGAGACGTGGCTGCACGATCCGTTACAGCCATGCGGATGAGATGCCTGTCATCTCGACTGCTAGTGATACGAGGCCGTTGGGATCCAGCACGGCGTTCCGTATTACCCTCCTGAACCCACCGATTCCATATTCTGCTAACAGTCATTGAATCTCGACCAACGCGAGCAGCAATGTCGCGAAACGATAAACCGCAATCGCCATAGGCTACAATCCGTCCCTTATCAAAGTCAGAAACGTGATGGTACGCATTTCTCCTCCTTACACGGGGCATCACAACAACGTTTCACCAGGCAACGCCGTTCAACTGCTGTTTGTGTATGAGAAATCGGTTGGTATCGTTCCTCATGAGAGCACGTTGTAGGTGTCGCCACCGGCGTCAACCTTGTGTGAATGCTCTGAAAAGCTAATCATTTACATGCCACAGCATCTTCTTCCTGTCGGTCAATTTTCACGTCTGTAGTACGTCATCTTCGTGGTGTAGCAATTTTGATGGCCAGTAGTGTAGCTTAGCAAATGAGACACGTAAAGTAGTAAAGGAGTTTTCCTATTTGGAGAGCAAAATAACTAATGATGGTTGAAGTAGAGAGGAGATGAAATGTAGACTGAAAATGGCAAGGAAAGCGTTTCTGAAGAACAGAAATTGATTAACGTCGAGTTTAGATTTAAGTGCCAGGAAGTCATATCTGAAAGTATTTGTATGGAGTGCAGCCATGTATGGAAGTGATACATGGACGATAAGTAGTTTGGACAAGAAGAGAATTGAAGCTTTCGAAATGTGGTGCTACAGAAGAATGCTGAAGATTAGATGGGTAGAGCACATAACTAATGAGGAGTTATTGAATAGAATTGGGGAGAAGAGGAGTTTGTGGCACAACTTGACTAGAAGAAGGGATCGGTTGGTAGGACATGTTCTGAGACATCGAGGGATCACCAATTTAGTACTGGAGGGCAGCGTGGAGGGTAAAAATCGTAGAGGGAGACCAAGAGATGAATACACTAAGCAGATTCAGGATGGGAGATGAAGAAGCTTGCTCAGGGTAAAGTAGCATGGAGAGGTGCACCAAACCAGTCTCAGGACTGAAGACCACAACAACAACAACAACAACAACAACAACAGAGTGGTGAGGTTCAAAATTGGCTACCTGCTTGGCGATGAGCGTGAGCTCCTTCGCGAGCTTCTGGAGAGCGTCGTCGGCCTGCTGCACCAGCCCCCCGCCACGGTCCAGAGCCGCCTGCAGGGCGGCAGTGGGTGTGGCCTTGCGGTCGCCGCCATGCGCCCTAGCGGCGCGCCGCATCTCGTCGAAGACGGCGCGCATCGCCATCTGGATGGCGTCGCCCCTGTCCGGCGCCGCCGCCACCACCTGCCGCAGGATCTCCATCTTCTCCGGGTCCATGCCCTCGATGGGCACGTCCTGGCCGACGGCAGCCTCAGGCACCTGCAACAACGCTCTGTCTCAGCTCTGCAGAGGTCGTGCTCACCATATGAAGGGGCAGAGACTCCTTTGGCACAGACTGGATTGAGGAATATCTAGCAAGCACAATACACCATATTAATATCAGATGTAATTTTCAGACGTAAAAATATTAGCTTCGTACATAAGTTCCTAGCGTCGTTCTATAAAATAAACATAGCAGATACACATAACAGATACCTCAGTCATGAATAATATAAGGGGCGTTAAAAAATAATCGAGCCGGAGTCTGGAATCCACAAACCGGTGACAGGAGGGTAATATCGTGGCGTGTGTAACGCGGTGTGGTCCCGACCAGGGTGCCTATTCTGTATCTTTCCGCCATTGTGCCGATCGTTTCGGTACTCAAGAGCACCGAACGGGTTCCCAGGTAGACGCCCTGTTTCTTGACTTCCGCAAGGCGTTCAATACAGTTCCCCACAGTCGCTTAATGAACAAAGTAAGAGCATATGGACTATCAGACCAATTGTGTGATTGGATTGAAGAGTTCCTAGATAATAGAACGCAGCATGTCATTCTCAATGGAGAGGAGTCTTCCGAAGTAAGATTGATTTCAGGTGTGCCGCAGGGGAGTGTCGTAGGACCGTTGCTATTCACAATATACATAAATGACCTTGTGGATGACATCGGAAGTTCACAATGGAAACTTGTACTGAAATGCAGGAGGATCTGCAGCGAATTGACGCATGGTGCAGGGAATGCCAACTGAATCTCAATGTAGACAAGTGTAATGTGCTGCGAATACATAGAAAGAAAGATCCCTTATCATTTAGCTACAATATAGCAGGTCAGCAACTGGAAGCAGTTAATTACATAAATTATCTAGGAGTTCACATTAGGAGTGATTTAAAATGGAATGATCATATAAAGTTGATCGTCGGTAAAGCAGATGCCAGACTGAGATTCATTGGAAGAATCCTAAGGAAATGCAATCCGAAAACAAAGAAAGTAGGTTACAGTACGCTTGTTCGCCCACTGCTTGAATACTGCTCAGCAGTGTGGAATCCGTACCAGATAGGGTTGGTAGAAGAGATAGAGAAGATCCAACAGAGAGCAGCGCGCTTCGTTACAGGATCATTTAGTAATCACGAAAGCGTTACGGAGATGATCAACTCCAGTGGAAAACTCGGCAAGAGAGACATTCAGTAGCTCGTTACGGGCTTTTGTTGAAGTTTCGAGAACATACCTTCACCGAGGAGTCAAGCAGTATATTGCTCCCTCCTTCGTATATCTCGCGAAGAGACCATGAGGATAAAATCAGAGAGATTAGAGCCCACACAGAGGCATACCGTCAATCCTTCTTTCCACGAACAATACGAGACTGGAATAGAAGGGAGAACCGATAGAGGTACTCAAGGTACCCTCCGCCACACACCGTCAGGTGGATTGCGGAGTTTGGATGTAGACGTACTCGAATTAGAGTCCCATCTTTATTCAGTATGCATTTCGGTAGCGATACAGTTCGGGTCTAGAGAACCGAAGCGCTGCTGTCGGTTCGCGTCGCGCAAGCCAATCAAAAGCAAGCGGCCGCACATCCGCGCATGCGCACTGCAGCGCGCACAGCGCCACAAACACAAAGTGGCTAGCTGACGACACAGGCGCGCTATTCTTCGCAGTATCGAACTTGCGTTTTCGCAGTACAAAGTGTTGCTAAAATACCAGCGGAAATGTCGGACGAAAATTATTCTCAGCTGAAATGCATAGAAATTTTTAAGGTTTCCTGACCGCATGTTTCCATGCATGCATAATAACGATAGTGTTTTTGACTGTATTCTGCAGATTGTAAATTCCGCATTATGTCATCTTATTCTCATTCACACTGACATCGTGTTTTGGATTCTACGTTTCGGAAAATGAGTTAGGAATAGTGTGTAGTACCATATTGCACTGATACATCTATAAAAACACCCGGAAAATTGATTGAGAGTTTCAAAGAATAAGAAGATAAACAGAATGTAGTTGTAACTCGCTCCTAGAGATCCAGATGATTAAGTAGCCCATTTCCCTATAAGATACGTCAATGATTTTGGTCTTAAAAACAAAATTTTAAAAACGCGTTTTCGAGAGCTCCTGCAGTTCATCGAAGTTTGTAAGATGCATCTCATGAATGAAAATGTTTCGTATATGGTGCTACAGTCTAAAAATATTCCGGCGGAGATCTTTCATCTCTGTTTACTGTTGTTGAGGATTCGATCGCAGATAAAGACTTGTGACAAGCACGATTATGAAGATGACTGCTGCTAGTTACATTCCCAGTAATTTAAGTTGTGCTCTTAGATTCCTGTCTAACCGCATACTCGGAAATCGCTACATATTCGGAAAAAATTGTGAATTATTTCTGACAAGAAAAAATATAAAGGTCACTGTCAGTTGTTTCACTCACAGCAATTTCATCTCCAACAATTTCATATTTCGTATTTTAAACACACAGAAATCACGAAATCATTACTGAGGAAGTGCGCTATTACATGTAAGTAACATTGCAGAATTACACGAATAACAATGTCTCAGAACGTGTTGCATATATGAAGAGAAAAAAAAATTTTGAATCCATCCGTGCGCGAACCCGTGTTCTTACGCGCAAAAAAAAAAAAAAAAAAAAAAAAATGGTTCAAATGGCTCTGGGCACTATGGGACTTAACTTCTGAGGTCATCAATCCCCTAGAACTTAGAACTACTTAAACCTAACTAACCTAAGGACATCACATACACCCTTGCCCAAGGCAGGATTCGAACCTGCGACCGTAGCGGTCGCGCGGTTCCAGACTGTAGCGCCTAGAACCGCTCGGCTACACCGGCCGGCTCTTACGTGCAATCCCGCGCGCTAACCACTTCGCTGTGCTAAACAACAGCTACGTGCGGCTGAATTCTTGTACTATTACTAGGCTGAATCCATTGCCAAACGATGCTGCGCAAGTCAGAAATGCGTAATAGTTTGAAAGGTTTCTAATATCAGGCTTCACATAATTGCTTTTCATTATTACTTGAAAGTTATAAACACGTTTCCATAATTACTAACTAAACCATTTGTGGGAAAAAGTACACAACGTCACTAGTAACGTCAGTTCACACTCATGTAATATACGTAAGCAGAGCCGATGTCTTGCTATTTAATGATCTATAAACTCTTATTTGCATTAAAATAACACGTATTTTGAGAGAATATTGACCGAAAACGTTTTCTTTTTGGATGTAATCATTCACAGTAACAACATAACCTAACCATATTTCTAACACAGGAAAATAGTCTATTGTGAACTCACTTTCCAACTGGATGCGTCCTCTGGTGATTCTTTAGTAACACAATCACTAAATCCAAAGCTAAAACCGCTAAATATGTTTAAAATAACAAATTATAAGTGTACATAAACCACAGCTCACCGATCGACATGGCCACACCGAAATCCAAAACCTCTCGGTACAATTGTCGTAAAATCGGTGGGAGGACCGTTCGGTAACAGGTTCAGAAGCTTACTGAATAGGATATTTTGATAAAGAACCGAAAATGACGTCACTACCGAAACAAACCAACTACACCGATCGATATGATCGATACAGAATAGGGCCCCCGAGCGCGGAAGTTCACAGCCCGTCGCTAAAGAGCACGAGTGCACGTCACGTGACCATACAGAGCTAGCACCAGGATGCATCAATCGTCCAACTCCGCCAGTCGCATTGCAAACAGTGACATAGAGACGTCAAAAGAAGAGCAAAGAGAGGTTGTTCGTTTTCTGACAGCGGAAGGAGTAGGAGGAACGGACATTCATTGGCGAATGCCACAAGTGTACAGCGAACACTGCACGTCCCTTGCAAGGGTCAAGGCGTGATACAAGCGCTTCAGGAAGGACAGGTGTCGTCAGCCGATGATTCACGGCCTGGAGCACCACACTGCATTACCGACGACATCGTCCAGCTGGTGGATGCACTCATTACCCAGGTCCGCTGAGTGACAGTGAAAGCCATAGTCGCCGTGATCGGATTGAGTGTCGGAAGTGTTCACAGCATCATGAAGGAACGACTGCACATGCAGTGTGTGCTCAACGGGTGCCCCACATTCTTCAACCACACAAGGAAGCATGTCGAATGGCCCACTGTCTTGCTCGTCTGCAGCGCTATTCTCGGAAAGGGAATTCGTTCCTGGCACGAGTGGTGGTTGGAGATGAGTCATGGTGTCATCACTTCGAACCGGAATCAAAACGACAAAGTCTCTAGTGGAAGCATCCAGGATCACCACCACAAAAAAAAGCCAAGGCCATCCATACGAGTGCAGTGAAGGTTATGCTGACGTTCTTCTTTGACCAAGATGGCCCCCTTCTGATTCACTTCCTGCAGCAAGGGACAACAGTGAATGCACAGCGTTACTCGCAAACCTTAACCACCCTTCGCCAAGCGATCAAATCAAAACGACCTGGCAATCTCACCCGTGGGATCATTCTGTTCCACGACATTTCAAAGCCTCATACGGCCAACAGAGTCGCGGCACTCCTGCAGAAATTCAAATGGGAGGTTCTCGGCCACCCTGTGATTACGCCAGTTTTAGTCCCCTTAACAAGGTTCTGAGAGGCAAACGATTCACCTCGGACGACGAACGTCCAACTACGCGCGGAACTGGTTAACATCACAGCACTGGTGTCACAGTGGAACAAGTGTCTTAACAGCCGGGGTCAATACTTCAAACATACAGGTACTGGTTTCTGTAATTATGCCTCCGGCTCGTTTCTTTATGAACGCCCCTTACATATTCTCCTTCTCTATTTACAAGAGTCTGCCATCGATGGGATAACTGTAGAAATCACGTAGTTCTGACGCAAAAAACACGCCGAGCCATGTTCGGAGAGCATTTTCATCCGGAAAGGAAGTTCCTTGAAAGTTGTTCGACAGAGAACAGAGAAGGTGAAAATCTGAGGGTGCAAGATCAGGTAGGTGCAGAATGACTTCGCAACCCAACTCCTGTGTTGTGTTGTTTGTCAGTCAAGCAGAATGCCGGCCGTCGTTGCGGTGGCGTAGCATCACTTCAAGCAGTCTACCAGGTCGTCGGTCTTGGATTGTGCCTGAAAAATATCTAGGTTGTTGACAATAAATGTCAACAATGTTGGTTACACCTCGGGGAACAATTTGTAGTAGTGAGGGAGGACAAGTCACTATCACAAATTTTCATATTCAAGGTTATTCTTTAATGTTGTTATCACACCTCAGACATAATTTTCTGTGGTACGACAGGAAGTTATCAACGTGAGGAGGAGTTGATGGGAGAATGTACAGTGTTAATGTATGTGGGATCTTTATGGAAGCTCTCCTTCGAATAGTATTTTCTGGAGTTGAGAAGCAGCAGGCGGTTTGGTTATTTAACCGTAAATCTTGCAATGGGCATTCGGGGATTGCAAACTGCGAGGGAGAGGAACATCTCAAAGCACTTACCGGAGAAAGAATGCTGGTCCCAAGAATTTCTCGCACCATTGTGCGAGCAATGCTTTTGGTCAAAGAGGCGAAAAGCAGCCTACCCCGGATCTACCTGACAGGCGTTTTTGGCCAAGGCAGGGACAGGGGCGCAGAACAGAAACCAGGTCGTCTGCCTGAAGCGTTTCGATAGTGTCGCAAGCGCCCATTGTGTATGGAACAGGCGTCCATAAAATCTGCAAGTTTTCATGTCCTTGGGTCACATGTTATAGACGGAGCCCTCGGATGATTTGGCCACGGAGCATGCTCGGATAGCCTCATGGTAATGCGACCGCTGATAACAAGCGGAAAGTCGGGTTCGAGTCGTTATTTCATTATACCGCTGATGATTGTCCTTATTCGCAACTGCGAATACATTTCGTGTATATGAAAGAAAAGCAGTGATTGAGAAGGGAGAGAGGGTCCTGAAGCCTGCCCTTAAATTAATTCAGTCTGTAAAATGAGAGAGGAACCAGGGAAAATTTGGTGCAGAAATTATAGTTCAAGGAGAAAAAAAAATCTTTGTTTGCTGGCGACGTAATTCTGTCAGAGGCACTAAAATACTTGGAAGAACAGTTGAATTTAACGGATGGAGGTTAAAACATCATCAACGGAACTAAAGCAAGGATAATGAAATGTAGTCAAATTAGGGGACGCTGAGGAAGTTAGATTAGCAAATGAGACAGTAAAAGTGGTCGACAGCTTAGCTATTTGGGCAGCGAAATGACAGATCATGGTCGTAGTAGTGGCTATCAAATGCAAACCGACGGTAGCAAGGAAAGAGGTTTTGTAAAAGAGAAATTTCTTAGCATCGAATTTATAAATTTAAATGATAGAAAGTATTTTCTGAAGTTATTTTCATGGAGAGAGGCGTTGTACAGAAGTGAAACGTGCATGGTAAACAATATAGACAGAATCGTCCCTATACGTGCCCAGTTTTTTGGGAACATCACGCCTTCGGAAGAATTTTAGGATGGAACGCAACATTTACGGCGGCTGTGAAATGATCTATGTTGGGACACAAAAGCACTTCGCTTAGCTTAGCCAAGGCCTCTGGCCAGACACTCTGTAACATTTGGCCCATCAAGACAATGATCTCTGTGATAAATGTGGGAAATGATAAGACAAATAAACCTTAGTCTTTGCCAACCAAACGCCACCCAGTCGAGTACTAATTATGTAATACTTCTCTTTGTGCTGGCAACAGTTCATGATTTATTTGTCATTCCCTTAACTTGTGTTGTCTTTCCTACTTTATGATTAATAAACTCTTGCCATGTTAATAGAAACTTATAACCATGTTGATACACTTTAACAACACATCACTAATTGGGTACAATTATGACAGAGTCACCTTTTTATTAATTCTCCTCAGCATTCAATTTTTATTTAAGAATCTGAGAAAAGTGATAACCTCCAATGCTGCCTAGTAGCAGCAACCAATGTCAAAGGGCTGGTTTAATTTAGCAGACGCATGGCCAGGTAGACAAGTGGAAGTTTGCAAGTTAAGGCGATTGCTGTTAGGACGTGAACTTGCAGTCGCCAGTAGGGGGTTGGATTGTTTGGGGGAGGAGGCCAGACAGCGAGGTCATCGGTCTCACCGGATTAGGGAAGGAAGGGGAAGAAAGTCGGCCATGCCCTTTCAAAGGAACCATCCCGGCATTTGCCTGGAGGGATTTAGGGAAATCACTGAAAACCTACATCAGGATGGCCGGACGCGGGATTGAACCGTCGTCCTCCCGAATGCGAGTCCAGTGTAGTCGCCAGTAGTCTTTCAAATCAGACTGCAAGACCAGAGTAACCTTGCTGTACACCACACCGTCGCTGTTTCACCATATACATGACATTACCATTTGTGTAAGCCCACTAGTCTTTGTACGTATGGTTACTGCTTTGTTTGGGCTCAACTATTCGTTCCTTTTCCTTATGTTGGCATGGCAACATCATTTCTCGTCAGCAGTAACGCTACAGAGCCACTTGACAACGAGGAAGTAGAGATGCACAAACGGCCATCCACTGATTTTTGTGATTTTGGCTTAGAGCATGCGGTACCCATACACCCGATTCATGAACCTTCCCCACTGCATACAAGTGTCGCACGATGGTGGAATGATCGCAGCTGATCACTTTTACCAGTTCTCGACTACACTGACTTGCATCGTTATGGATTAATGCGTTTAAATGATCTTCATCAAACCCCGAGTCCGCTCCCGGTAACTGAGTGGTCAGCGCGACACAATGTCAATCCTAAGGGCCCGGATTCGATTCCCGGCTGTGTCGGAGATTTTCTCCGCTCAGAGACTGGGTGTTGCGTTGTCCTACTCATCATCATTTCATTCCCATCGACGCGCAAGTCACCGCAGTGGCGTCAAATCGAAAGACTTGCACCTAGCGAACGGTCGACCCGACGGGAGGCCCTAGTCACACGACATCTTCATCTATCAAACCCCGGAAATCTTCATGAAAGTGGAGAGTCATTAATGTCAAATCGAGCCTCCTTAAAACGAGAAAACAATTTTCTTGCCATGCTCTGCCTTATACACGCCGCAGATGTGTCTGGCTGCCTCCGCTGCTGTCACCCCTATATTGAACTCAAACGGAAGAAAACGTCGTAAATGTTTCGATTTCTCCACTTTGCACTCCATTTTCTAGCATCCACATCTCCACTCACTGTCTCCAAATGACAAGATCACAATATACACTATGTGACCAAAAGTATCCGGACACATCCAAAAACAGACGTTTTTCATGTTAGGTGGATTGTGCTGCCACCTACTGCCAGGTACTCCATATCAGCGACATCATTAGTCATTAGACGTCTTGAGAGAGCAGCTCCGCGGAACTCACGGACTTCGAACATGGGCAGGTGATCAGGTGCCACTGTCTGTACGCGAGAGTTCCAGACTCTTAAACATCCCTAGGTCCACTGTTTCCGATGTGATAGTGAAGTGGAAACGTACACGTACACGTACAGCACAAAAGCGTACAGGTCGACCTCGCCTGTTGGCTGACAGAGACAGTCGACAATAGAAGAAGGTCGTAATGTGTAACACACAGACATCTATCCAGACAATCACACAGGAACTTCATTAGGATCCACTGTAAGTACTATGACAGTTGGGAGGGAGGTGATAAAACTTGGATTTCATGGTCGAGCGGCTGCTCATTAGCCACACATCACGCCCGTAAATGCCAAACGACGTCTCGCTTGGTGTAAGGAGCGTAAACGTTGGACAATTGAACAGTGGAGAAACGTTGTGTGGAGTGACGAATCACGGTACACAATGTGACGATCCGATGGCAGGGTGTGGGTATAGCGAATGCCCGGTGAACGTCGTCTGCCAGCGTGTGTAGTGCCAACAGTAAAATACGGAAGTGGTGGTGTTATGGTGTGGTCATGTTTTTCAAGGAGGGGGCTTGCACCTCTTGTTGTTTTGCGTGGCACTATCACAACTTACGCCTACGTTGATGTTTCTTGATTCCCACTGTTGAAGGCCAATTCGAGGGTGCCGACTGCATCTTTCAACACGATCGTGTACCTGTTCGTAATGCACCGCCTGTGGCGGAGTGCTTACACGACCATAATAACTCTCGCGTAACGGACTGGCCTACACAGATTCCTGACCTGAATCCTTTGGGATGTTTTGGAACGCCGAATTCGTGCGAGGCCTCCCCGACCGTCATCGGTACTTCTCCTCAGTGCAGCACTACTTGAAGAATGGGCTGCCATTCCCCAAGAAACCTTCCAGTACCTGATTGAGCGTATGCCTGCGAGAATGGACGGAACGTAACAAGTAGCCTCAGACCGCGTAGCTATCTTCGTTGTCCTTAGGTGCATTATGTGTTGGTGGCAGTAGACTCGTTCGGCAATCAGTTTCAAATGCCGGTTCTCTAAATTTTTTCAACACTGTTTCTCTAAAAGAACGTCGCCTTCTCTCCAAAGATTCCCATTTGGGTTCCCGAAGCATCTCCGCAACACTTATGTGTTGTTCAAACCACAAATCTAGCAGCCCGCCTCTGCCGATACGGATCCCTATCACACTTCCCTGGGGCACTCCTGACGATACCCTTGTCTCCAGTAAACACTCGCCGTCGAGGGCAGAATACTGGGTTCTGTTATTGAAGAAGTCTCCGAGCCACTCACGTATCTTTGAGCTTGTTCCATGTACTCGTAACCTTCGTTAACAGCCCGCAGTGGGGCATCGTGTCAAATGCTTCCCGGAAATCTAGAAGGATGGAATGTGCCTGTTGTCCTTCATCCATAGTTCGCAGTATATCGTGTGAGAAAAGAGCAAGCTCAGTTTCCGCAGCTTTGTTTGTCTTATGAACTGGATTTCCAACGACCGTTCCTTTCGGAACACATGCAAGAACATCGTAATAACGCGAACATGTTCCAAAAATACAACTGACCGACGTAGAGATATAGGCGTATAGTTTTGTGCCTTTGTTCGACGACCTCTCCTGAAAAAGGAAATGATCTGTGCTTTTTTCAGTCATTAGGAACGAGGAACGCTTTACTGCTCTAGAGATATACTGCTGCTTTGTAGAATCGAATTGGTTCTCCGATCAGGTCAGTGTACTTGCGTCTCTTGAGCGATTTCAACTTATTTTTTGTCACTGTGTCACTTATTTCAATATCTGCCATTTTGTCGTTCGTGAGACTATTTGAAGGAGGAACTTATAGCGGCCCCCTGCCTTAATATGATGAAAATTCAGTTTTATGTTAGTAAATAAAATGTCACATGATTTAGGAGAATATAACTTCTCATCAAAACATTTCAATGATGTTCGCAGGGTGGTCGTCACAACGGTGAATAATACTGTTTCAAAGATAAAGTTTATGGCTATTCACTTTTGTTGTCTAGGGTATTATATAAGAGGTCCAGATTTTTAAAAAAGGTATGGCTGGAGACATCTAGTAGTTTTATAAAAGTCATCACACGTTTTTATTCCTCTTTAAAAAACACACCTAAAGTTTACATGGTGTCTCTGACAAAACAGTTACATCTTGTACCTCAACCTCTTTGGTTCTGCGAACCACGCGTTTATATACAACGGAATTAGCCGGCACTAAAACCACTGACCGACGTGACTTTCACAACTACACTGAGCCAACTGCCTGCTGGTCTTAGACAGTGCTCGTATTTATAACCTTCGAAAGAGATCAATAAATTATCTCTTTTTTTAGAGTCAATTAAATTGTTTTAAATGGATTATTTACATCAAATAGTTACGAATGATTCTGGTGCTCAGGTGTTTACATTAAAAACATAAATGGTGCATTTTACAAGTAATTACAAGTGTCAACCAAGCGAAATACCTGGATTAAAAAGTGTTAAATTTGGCCTTTCTCATTTGCATAATATTGGAGTTAAAAAGTGAAAATCTGTAAATTACGTGAGTATACAGAACAAAAGTATTATTAAACTTATTTGTTTTTCATACTGAG
This sequence comes from Schistocerca piceifrons, assembly GCF_021461385.2. NCBI lineage: Eukaryota > Metazoa > Arthropoda > Insecta > Orthoptera > Acrididae > Schistocerca > Schistocerca piceifrons. The sequence continues at coordinate 404,338,860 of NC_060145.1, forward strand.
TGTAGTGGATAATCAGGTTTTCCTGGCCAAATTTTATAATGAGCAATTTCGTAGTCACATATGTTGACACTATGAATAACCCTATGTGAGCAAAATATAACAGTTCCTAATGAAATATTCCTGTAAAACGGTTTAAATAAATGTACCTTGCTTTTGCAATCTCTTTTGGATCGAAATATTATATATTAATGACACTGAAAAACATTGCATCATAATTGCATCCATACGAAATTTAACTAATTTGAGTTTAATTTTCTGAAAAATCCTAATTTATCCTCAGTATCGCATACTTCCATACTTCTTTTCCCTCCTATCGAGATCATTACAAATTACAATCCGATCTTCCTCTGTAAAACAGTTTTAGTCGTCAGGCTCATTTTTTCTGATGTTCCAGCAGATAGTTGCAATCTCGTTTGTGAAATATTAAGCAGTAAAGGAAACCTAAGAAATATTGGGGGATGAATTATTCAGGGAGACGAAATAACAACTTTGAGGGTTGTGTATGGCATTGCAGTTCTGCCAGTGACAGCAAAAGACTTGGGACAGCAGTTGAAAGGAGGATATAAGGTGGATTTCAACAAAAGCAAAATAACGATAATAGAACGTAGTCGAATTAAAGTAGGTTAGGCTGAGGGAATAACTAAATAGCTGGAGCGTTTGGTATTTTACGGTGAGCTGTCCTGCTCAAAACACTGAAATATATCGACTGTCTCAGGTATTTCTACAACAGCCTACGAGATTATTGCATAAACAGGCAGCTGAAATGGGAATATCCCAGGAAGAAAATTAGAAAATTGAATGGGAATATTGAGAAAACCCATACGTCCAAGAAATAAACTTTTCAGGAGATACAAAAAAGGATATTAGAGATTCGTGGGTCTTTGAAAATATCCATGTGCGAAGCATACAACAGCTACCACCGTCACAACTTAGCAAAAGATGTCGCAGAGAACCGGAGAAACTTCTGCTCTTATGCAAAATCAGTAAGCGAGTCTAAGGCTTCCATTCATTCCCTTGTTGACCTGTCTGGTGTGGAAAGTGAAGATAGCCAAACGAAAGCCGAAGTTTTTAATTTCACTTTCAAGAAATCGTTCACATAGGAGACATTCGGACAGACTCCCGTATGGGTAATAATAGTAATAAGCATCCCCGTCATAGAGAAACAAGTTAAAGGTTTGAAGGAAAATAAATCACCAGGTGCGGATGAGATCCCAGTTCTATTTTACAAAGAGTACTCTACGGCATAGTCTCCATACCTGGCTTGCATCTGTCGTGAATCTCTCGTTCAGCACCAAGTCCGAAGCGACTGGAAAAAAGTGCAACTGATTCAGTATATAAAACGGGTAAAAGAACGGATCCGCAAAATTACAGACCAATATCTCTTCTGTTTGCTGCAGAATCCTTGAACATATTCTCAGTTCGACTGTAATAAACTTTCTTCAGACTGAGAAGCTTATGTCCACTAATCAACATGATTTTGGAAAGCATCGCTCGTGCGAAACCCAGTTTGCCCTTTTCTCACATCATACACTGAGAACTATGGGTGAAGGGCAACAGGCAGATTCTATATTTCTTTATTTCCGGAAAGCATTTGACACGGTGCCCCATTGCAGGCTGTTAACGTAAGTATGGGCATATGGAATAAGTTCACAGATATGTGAGTGGCTCTTCTTAAATAATAGAAATCAGTGTGTTGTTCTCGACAGCGAGTGCTCGTCAGAGAAAAGGGTATCGTCAGGAGTGTCCCAGGGAAGTGTGATAGGACCGCTGTTCTTCTCTGTATACATAAATGATTTGGTGGACAGAGTAGGCAGCAATCTGCGGTTGTTTGCTGATGACGGCATGGTGTACGGTAACGTGTCGAAATTGAGTGACTGTAGGAAGATACACGACGACTTACACAACATTTCCAGTTGGTGTGATGAAAGGCAGCTAGCCGTAAATGTGAAAAAAAAATTAATGCAGATGAGTAGGAAGATCAAACCTGTAATACTCGGATACAGGTTACTAGTGTCCTACCTGACACAGTCGAGTCATTTAAATATCCGGGTGTAACGTTGGTGTAGATGTAGCGTCTTTTATTCATTATCAAAAACGTTTTCGGTCCCGGGTTCGAATCCCGCCACTGCTTAAATTTTGATTAATAAACAGCGTCGGTGGCTGAAGACTTACGACGTATGAAGTCACCCTCATTCTGCCGACGGGCTTGTCAAAGAGGGCGTAGGAGCGGACATAGGTTCAGGGCACTCTCTTGTCCTGTGGGTGGGAAACTGCATATGGATAACAGACTAAAAGAACATAGCTAAATAAATAAATAAAGGCATCGAGATAGGTCAGGACAGCATGGGCGAAATGTTGTCATGTGTTACCTTGTTGAAAGATGTCAAGGAGACCTTGAAGATAGGGAACAGCCACCTGCTATGCAGATTACCATTGATGTCATTCACATATTATGACGTTGTGTACCCAGTGGCACACCATACCATCACAAGCCAGTCCTGCATGGAAATGACGGATGCAGTCTGGCAACGTTCTCTCACCTTGGAGCATCTATACATGGGTACACCAGATCATGATGCTGTAACCAGAAGTTGGACTCATCTGAAAGACGACATGGTGCCGTTTGAATCCAGCTGTGTTTGCACAGCGGTGTCAGCGTCCCTCTTTCTGCTGCCGCCTTAAGGAAGCTGCAAGAATAGTCGCCGTGCTGGCAGTCTGTGTCGCTCCAGACGCCGCCGCAGAGTCCGTGCAGATACTTGTATTGCGGTAAACAACCGCTTTTCTTGACCTGAGGAGTGTGTTTTGCCTGCACAACTCTGCACGGTCGAGCAAACAACATACCAGTCCTCTCAGACTCTAGATGGGCAGCGTCGTTAAGATTCAACATGGTGTTGAGTATGAACCTACTGAACCTGTCGATTCCATTTCTGCATGGCAGTTGTGGAATCTTGACAAAAGCGAGCAGCAACTCCTCGGAACGGTAAACCGCATTCCCAGTAAAATTCCGACGCAGTCTGATAGCCTTTACTCCTCCTTACGTCGCTGTAACATCGGAACCACATGCTTCCATTAGACTGCTATGCATTCCTGTATAAGCAAATTGTGAACTTTAATTTTACGTCGTGGAGGAAGAGAAGGATTGAAAAGAATTTCAGATGCCGGTGACATTTAGTGACTGATTATAATATGCAATAATAATTAACATTTCTTGCATATTGAAATACTGTATTTTTAGATAGGGCTGCTAAAGACTCTTTCCTTCTAAATATTTTATTACTCTCACAACATTGAAATATTAGACAACCCCTATATTATACCCTGTGTTAAATAGGCTATTGGACTACACGCTCCACATACTGTAGATTAATCGCCTCTTTGAGCAGTCAGTTACTCGATGGCTTGCGTCATCTGGAGAGACCAAATCGACATTGGTTTGACCACCATAAATACGAGCAGTCAAGATCTGTCATGTCTCTGTGTTGTTTGTCCCTATGAATATATTTAGCTTTTATGTGCTGGTGTGAACAATGGCCTTTTGTAAGGTACCCAACTGCAGTCGTATTCTGCATGCGGTTGTCTTCACAATTTATGCCCAGGAAATTGGTTGAGATGGACCTCTATTCACTAGCAGCAGCAATTCCTATTGGGCATGAAACCGTTTGTCATAGAGGACGTATTGCATTAGTTACCAGTCTCTGTCGGTTAGGAATTTTTTTAACACCACTGTTCTTAGTCGTTTTACATGGCTGCGAATGGTACACCATTTCCCAGTAGACAATTATTCACCAACAGATCAGCCAACTTTATTCACAGAGGGGTCACAGACACATCCTATCACAATCCTTCTTTATGCCGTTCTGTTACGTGACCATATCTATCCATATTACTGGGTTGATTTCATACAACTGACTGCTGCGCACACACTTGGACACACACTCACACATACTCTCACACACTCACTCTCACTCATACACACAAACAGGCACACACACACACACACACACACACACACACACACACACACACACACACAGCATTTCACTGCTGTGTCTTACAAGTGAAGGTCATTAAGCCTGTTCTACACCAGTAAGCAGGCTTCAAAGCGACCAGTATACTCTTTTGCGAGAGTGTACAATATTTTCTCCAGTCAGCACATACAGTCGCATTAAGATTACGAGTTCTGTTATCGTAATCGTCAGATGATATGAAAAGAATTAAGGAAGCACATATTTTTGTACTAGGTCGCACTATTGCTTACCCTGTGACACACCCTGATTTATGTAGTAGTCTTAGATCATCAGAGCTACCAATAAAGTACTACCTTTATACAGAAATTTCAGAAAGAATCAAAATTTTTCTATAACCTGTCCAGTTTCTTATACCCGACTACACCTAAATCGCTTATGGCCTATAAAAGTGATCACTGATTGAGTGGAAAAAGTGACATATGGTAAAAAATATGTACAGTCTCATTTGCTATAAGCGTAGGCCCAGTATAGTGTTCTTCATATACAGGAAGAGTCACCTAACATTACCGCTGGATATATTTCGTAAAACAACATCAAATACTGACGAATCGATTCCACAGACCGAACGTGAGGAGAGGGGCTAGTGTAATTGGTTATTACAAACCATACAAAAATGCACGAAAGTATGTTTTTTAACAGAAATCTACGTTTTTTTTAAATGGAACCCCGTTAGTTTTGTTAGCACATCTGAACATATAATCAAATACGTAATCAGTGCCGTTTGTTGCATTGTAAAATGTTAATTACATCCGGAGATATTGTAACCTAAAGTTGACGCTTGAGTACCACTCCTCCGCTGTTCGATCGTGTGTATCGGAGAGCACCGAATTACTTAGGGATCCAAAGGGAACGGTGATGGACCTTAGGTACAGAAGAGACTGGAACAGCACATTACGTCCACATGGTAACACCTTTTTATTGGTCTTTTTCACTGACGCACATGTACATTACCATGAGGGGTGAGGTACACGTACACACGTGGTTTCCGGTTTCCATTACGGAGCGGAATAGAGTGTGTCCCGACATGTCAGGCCAATAGATGTTCAATGTGGTGGCCATCATTTGCTGCACACAATTGCAATCTCTGGCGTAATGAATGTCGTACACGCCGCAGTACATCTGGTGTAATGTTGCCGCAGGTTGCCACAATACGTTGTTTCATATCCTCTGGGAGTGTAGGCACATCACGGTACACATTCTCCTTTAAAGTACCCCACAGAAAGAAGTCCAGAGGTGTAAGATCAGGAGAACGGGCTGGCCGATTTATGCGTCCTCCACGTCCTATGAAACGCCCGTCGAACATCCTGTCAAGGGTCAGCCTAGTGTTAATTGCGGAATGTGCAGGTGCACCATCATGCTGATACCACATACGTCGACGCGTTTCCAGTGGGACATTTTCGAGCAACGTTGGCAGATCATTCTGTAGAAACGCGATGTATGTTGCAGCTGTTTGGGCCCCTGCAATGAAGTGAGGACCAATGAGGTGGTCGCCAATGATTCCGCACCATACATTTACAGTCCACGGTCGCTGTCGCTCTACCTGTCTGCGCCAGCGAGGATTGTCCACGGACCAGTAATGCATGTTCCGTAGATTCACTGCCCCGTGGTTTGTGAAACCCGCTTCATCGGTAAACAGGTACAACTGCAACGCATTCTCTGTTAATGCCGATGGCAGAATTGCACTCGATGATTAAAGTCATCACCATGTAATTGCTGATGTAGCGACACATGAAACGGGTGAAAGCGGTGACGATGCAGTATGCGCATGACACTACTTTGACTCAGTCCACCGGCTCTCTCAATGTCCCGTGTACTCATGTGTGGGTTCATGGCAACAGCAGCTAACACACCAACTGCACCCGCTTCTCCTGAGACGGGTCTGTTACGGACCCGTTTGCGTGCTGCGACCATACCCGTTGCATACAGTTGGCGGTAGATGTTTTGCAATGTGCGGCACGTTGGATGCTCTCTGTCTGGGTACCTGCCGGCCGCGGTGGTCTCGCGGATCTAGGCGCGCAGTCCGGAACCGCGCGACTGCTACGGTCGCAGGTTCGAATCCTGCCTCGGGCATGGATGCGTGTGATGTCCTTAGGTAGTTAGGTTTAAGTAGTTCTAAGTTCTAGGGGAGTGATGACCACAGCTGTTAAGTCCCATAGTGCTCAGAGCCATTTGAACCATTTGTCTGGGTACCGTTCTGCATACACCCTGCAGGCTTCAGCTGCATTTCGTCGACACTCGCCATAGATGAGTATCATCTCCGCCTTTTCAGAGTTCGAATACAGCATGGTCACAGTTCCTACAACACTACACTATCACAGACGTCTGGTAACACTGTGTACTACAGTTGGTCTGCGTGCGGAGACGAATCCAGAATAACAATAGCAGCAAGCGCTACATGCGGACACTGCGACATCTAGACCAAACCACAACAGTGCACTACAGCCACACTCGTAAACACGGTCGTCATCGTAAACATGTCCCTGCAGATGCTGCTCGCCGACCGTGGCCCGTGTTTGTTACAACACGCAACTAAACGTCGGAGGTTTCAAGCGTCAACTTTAGGTTACAATATCTCCGGATGTAATTAACATTTTACAATGCAACAAACGGCACTGGTTACGTATTTGTTTATATGTTCAGATGTGCTAACAAAACTAACGTGGTTCCATTTAAAAAAACGTAGGTTTGTGTTAAAAAACATACTTCCGTACCGAGCGAGGTGGCGCCGTGGTTAGACACTGGACTCGCATTCGGGAGGACGACGGTTCAATCCCGCGTCCGGCCATCCTGATTTAGGTTTTCCGTGATTTCCCTAAATCGCTCCGCCGGCCGAAGTGGCCGCGCGGTTCTGGCGCTGCAGTCTGGAACCGCGGGACTGCTACGGTCGCAGGTTCGAATCCTGCCTCGGGCATGGATGTGTGTGATGTCCTTAGGTTAGTTAGGTTTAACTAGTTCTAAGTTCTAGGGGACTAATGACCTCAGCAGTTGAGCCCCATAGTGCTCAGAGCCATTTGAACCTAAATCGCTCCAGGCAAATGCCGGGATGGTTCCTTTCAAAGGGCACGGCCGACTTCCTTCCCCATCCTTCCCTAATCCGATGAGAGCGATGACCTCGCTGTCTGGTCTCCTTCCCTAAAAAACCAACCAACCAACCACCCATAATTCCGTGCATTTTTGTATGGTTTGTATTAAACAATTACACTAGCCCCTCTCCTCACGTTCGGTCTGTGGAATCGGTTCGTCAGTATTTGATGTGGTTTACGAAATACATCCAGCGGTAACGTTGGGTGACTCACCCTGTATATCAGTTACAATTGTAATCACTGTCAGTGTATGGTATAACCGTGAAGTTTGTGTGAGAATATTTCAAGTTAGTTGTTCCTGACATGCAGCCCAATTTCCATTTTAAATACACTCTACTATAGATGTTAAAGCTCGGAAACACATAAAAAGATGTTGCTAGACGGAAATCATAAGACAAGGATCAAGGAGAAAGCAGATGATGTAAATAAGTATGGTGAAACATACATAATCCCATTACTTTATGCAGACCGCCATAGCCATTGGTGCGATACTGTAATGGAATCAATGACAACAAAGGAAAATAATTTTTAAATGCTTTTGATAGACTCCTCAATTTGTGATGAATGATAAGTGATACCTTCAACGGCCGATGCCTTTATCTGTCAGGATCAGTTTTAGGTTTGGAAGCGGACGCGTGACATGTAAGAAATTGGCTCAATTACTAGAATATCGTGGCTTTAGGGTTCAACAGGAAACATCTTAACACCAGATTGGAGGCATTTCTTTATTATAAAAAAAAATAGTACCTATTCCTGGGTACTGAGGAATATTGTATCATCTCTAAATTCAAGACCTGCAGTTTTAGTAAAATGACTCGACTACATTAATCGACAGCATTGAATAATTTCTAACAGGTGTGGGAATAGTTGCAGGAAAAGTTTTTAAAATTTCCTAAGTTCAGTACTAGAATTCGGGCGTAAGTCGTAAGGAGCTGAACAAAATGCATAAGGCGATCAAAGTTACGTCCTTATATCACTTTTTGCTGAAAGCCGCGAATGCAGACTGGATCCTGAAAGATAGTTTTGTCGAACGAAAACGTTGGACTAGTGCCGGCGAGAAAGAAAACAAAAAGGAAAAAAAAAATGTCAAGCGATAAACACTTGAGTTGGTGAGCTTACCAGAAGCGTTAATGTAGTTGGATCTTGACAGTATATGAGAACATTGCATATAAATCTTTAATATAGAGCAGATTTAGTTTATGAAACCGTGGTGTAACAATTTCGGGACAGGGAACTTTACCTACCAAGAGGTTTCATATCGCGAATTCTGCCAACTTTCTATTGGACAATAGGCGGAAAGGAGGCCAAGGTGCGGTTTCAGCTTGTATTTTCATCCTTACGCAGAATATTTTTCTTACGAAATATTTTAGGTTTTCAGAATATTATCTGGATACGCCTTTCCTTCAGTCTGTATAAAGATTTTGAATTTCATGACGGAATTGTAGCATTCACAAAGGCGTACATTTTCAGGAACATTGGCGTAATTGTGAGAGACGGCTGTGGGATTAAGACGGTAGCATATATCCGAGTCGTGATCTAACTTGTCAGTTTTAAACTTCAGCTGGATTTGGTAGCAAGTAAGACAGACGAAGTGCCAATACAAACGCCATCTGACAAATATCATACGAATACCAATAGTTATCTCCTAGTCACGAAATCACGTACAGAAGAATTAAGACACGCAGTATTCTGACAACAGCTTTCCCTACAAAACCCACTAACCTGAAAGAGGGCCAGTGCACCCAGTAGAACGATGAGTACGCTTGGCATCTCCGTTGTGGACTGGCGAGTCACTTAAGCGGGCGACATATGTTGACGCTCAATGCACCACTTGTATCAACACGCGACCTGCCATGTGTCTGTGTACGATACGCCATGGATCGACAGCCAATATCATCTGCCACCGCACTACTGATAACAGAACCATATCTTTCTCAGATAATATGTCTCTCTATGTTTAGGTTTAAACGTCTCAATCTTGACTGTCTTATCTATATACTACGCGCCATTTGATAACGGCACAAGAGACGGATTCATTCTCGTTTACGGCATTCATTTTTGTAAACAGTTTCGTATGTCCATCTTCTATTTCGGTTGCAAAGTGGAACAACAGTTAGTCAGAAAACACGAATTAATGGTAAAACCTTTAAACACACCGCTTTCTCCTATTCTAAATAATAACGATGGCATCTCTAAATACTGGTTCTCGAAGACAGGAATTACAGAAGCAGTTCGTCCAAGATTGGTGCTTCAGGAGGAGCAGTACGAATAAATATTTCAAGCGTCGGTGATATGGAATATTTCGAGATAAAAAATTCATAGAAAATCCAGATCGGATATTCTGTACGAGTAAAATAGCAACTGATTGAACATTAAGCATAAGACAAACCTCACAATAATTATGAAGACTGATAAGTAACTGGTTGCTCTTCCTGATAAAGAGGGAAACGAAGTAATCACAAAAATTTACGTTAACATTTTAAAACTCAAACTTCATACTACGCAGCTCTCTCGGCGACATCACGTGTAGCTCTTCCAAAGCTCTTGGTCTACCTCTACGAGACTAATTTTCATCGGTAGGTTTCACTCATCATTGATCGGCACACCTCCGATAACCATGATGGGTAATGTGTAATTCAGCGCACACTCTGCTGCAGAGTGAAAATCTCATTCCGTTGAAAAATTGTCTACAGGCAAGCTGCAGCTAGCAGTTAAGTAAATTCCCATCCCTATACCCTAGATATTTATAGATCTCTAATTCTTCCAAAATGTCTGTCCAACGTCCTTTGATTTCTCTGTGAAGAATAGGTGTGTCTCCAAATTTTTCGGAGTGTGCTTGACAACCAGAGTGCAGCAAACTTAGAGTTATGTATGTTTGCTCCTTTTTTAGGTCTTTTCCTCATAGCTCTGCCTCTTTATCGACGCATGCGCCTGGTATCCACGCTCTTCACTTTCCCTCAGTCAAGATGTAGCTCTTAACGTGGTACGGAATTTTATGTGGTTGATTTTTACTGATGTGACAAGCCCCTGATTTTAGGGGTGTTAACTTTTACATATGGATGTACAGACCGTCGCAGATACATTTCATGTGGAGATGCTAGATCGCTCTACTAACAGACTGTTTGCTAATGTGAAGTTTATAAGTACTCCTTTCCTATGTAAGTCTATATCATGTCGTCCGTGACACGCCTGCACCTGATATTGGTAGTAGATTCTGTATATTGGCCTTTATGTACTGATTGCAATTTATGTTGTCGCGCTGCATGCGGGTTTCTTGTCCCCCTGAAGAAGGCGGATTTAAACCTGTTGAAACTATCGTTAATGTTAATAGAATATCACCAATTATTACAACTGGTTGACTGTCTTATTCACCTGCTATTCTGTAACCGTTCCTGAAGTGGAGCCATGTTCAAAATACTCTACTTTTCCCTTTTTTCATCACTTGGTATCTTAGAAAAGTCACTCATTTGTTCTTTAGCAAAATGTATGATTCTGTATTCCTTTTATTGTGTTATGCTACATATTTATTATTAACAGTTTCATTTTTGGGTGTCCATTATTTTTATTTCTTGAGAGTCTTTGTTGAAACTTTATCAAATGTAATGAGCATAATTAACTGCTGTATGAGAGAGAGAGAGAGATCGAATGATAAACCAGTAGTCAGAGATTCGAACAGAGTATTTTCGTGCGAGTTTCCGCGTGAACCCAGAGATTGTAGCAGGTCGGTGTCACGTCAAGTAATGCGAGGGATTTAAAATTAGAGTACTGTGTGGACTTAATACTGCCATGAACATTGCGTTGAGAGAGAATCACATCGATTCGAATAGTGTGAGCCTCGTGAAATACTGTGGGCTACATTGACACTGTATACCAAAGTAAGTTAAGACTGGCAGTGGGCTCATTTGATACGGTGAAACAGTGATCGCAGTATCTTCGCGGCAGACACCTTCATCTATTTTCTCTCCTGCGCTGGTTTCCTGTGGGAGGAAATTTGCATCATGAAAAACGTTCGGGTGAAGTAGAATTATTCCACATGTCTTGAAACCATTTATAGCGGTTTGCATATTTGTGGCTCGCACATAGGCTTTCCCTAACATTTTCCTAACTTCAGCCATAGTCACAGCTTGAAATGGGTGGCTGTCAAGGCAGAGAGCAATTTCTTGTGATTAGACCCTTCTGAATGGCCCCATGAAGCTGACGTCTAGTGGGTGTAGCTTTGGGTACTACGGGGTGGTAGGTATACGAATGTTACTCTGTGCTGTCTCCCCAACTGAATAATGGCCAGATTTCTTGTATGCATGTAGTAGGCATCTAAAATGAGCACAACTGGATTCTGGGAGGATGATTTCACAGTTTCGATGAAATGCTGCAGGGCTAGTGTGAAGATGTGAGCTTGTATTAATCCAGATGGCTGGCAGGCCATTACAGACCCTTGTTATGTGCCTTTCAAAATGTCGGGCTTCAACCTCACTCGTGGAAATACGATAAGTAGTAGAACGAAAGTCCCTACAACATTCATACAGGTTGTTGTTGTTGTTTTTGTGGTCTTCAGTCCTGAGACTGGTTTGATGCAGCTCTCCATGCTACTCTGTCCTGTGCAAGCTTCTTCATCTCCCAGTACCTACTGCAACCTACATCCTTCTGAATCTACTATTAACAATTGTAATCAAGGGGTCCTGGCGGAAGTTCGAGTCCTCCCTCGGGCAAGGATTTAGGTTAAGTAGTGTGTAAGCTTAGGGACTGATGACCTTAGCAGTTAAGTCCCATAGGATTTCACACACATTTGAACTTTTTTTTTTTTTGTAATCAAGGAGCCTCTCTCTCCTGAGGATAGTTCAACAACTTGCTTTTTACCTTTCACACTCACTACTTTAGATCGAATTCCCTCAACTACACATGTATTGGTATCACCCATATTGTAAACCTTTGAAGGGACGAAGTTCACTTTTTGTAGTTCAGGTTGCGAAATATCAAAGAATGCAGAAAATTTTTTTCCGGTGAAACACTCTGCTCTGGCTGTAGAGATAAGCTACGTTTTCTAAAAAAAAAAAATGCATTGGATGTCTTTTTAAAAGACCCCGCAACCGTTTTCCAGCAATGTGCTTGTCTGGAACAAAAGGACGTTTAAGATTATTTCGGACATCTAGTTGATACGCTAAAGTTCGTTTATCTCTGCTCTGTAGCCCACAAAATCTCTCATCCATTAATTGGCAATACTTCTCAGGTTCACTTCCTTCAAAGTTCCCTGTCCTTACGTAATCTAAAAGTGTAGATTTCGGAACTTGAAACACTTTGGACACCTTTAAAGATCCCATTTCTTTATTTCTAATACCTGCCTCATATTTTCTGCTGCCCAACACTTCCTTTTCTTCCCAACCTTCTCCTAAAAATAAATAAAAAGCGAAATCTATAAAGGGGCACGTTTGCCGGATGGTTGAAGTTACTAAACAAACACGGCTGAATTATCGAAGCATGTAATGAATTATTCAATTTAAAAGCTTCTCATAAATTTCATTAAATATAGTATATCACCAATAAATAAACCTAAAATATCAAACAGCTTATAGTGCAGCTGTGACGCTTACGTTGTGTCCGCAAATTATTATATTCATATTTAAACTATTTTTTCTTTCTCCTGATAACGACATCCTCTTGAGTAGTCCCCGCCCGGAGATCCGAATGGGGGACTATTTTACCTCCGGAATATTTTACCCAAGAGGATGCCATCATCATTTAATCATACAGTAAAGCTGCATGCCCTCGGGAAAAATTACGGCTGTAGTTTCCCCTTGCTTTCAGCCGTTCGCAGTCCCAGCACAGCAAGGCCGTTTTGGTTATTGTTACAAGGCCAGATCAGTCAATCATCCAGACTGTTGCCCTTGCAACTACTGAAAAGGCTGCTGCCCCTCTTCAGGAACCACACGTTTGTCTGGTCTCTCAACAGATACCCCTCCGTTGTGGTTGCACCTACGGTACGGCTATCTGTATCGCTGAGGCACGCAAGCATCCCCACCAATGGCAAGGTCCATGGTTATCAGGAGAAAGAAAACTGGCGTTCTACGGATCGGAGCGTGGAATGTCAGATCCCTTAATCGGGCAGGTAGGTTAGAAAATTTAAAAACGGAAATGGATAGGTTGAAGTCAGATATAGTGGGAATTAATGAAGTTCGGTGGCAGGAGGAACAAGACTTCTGGTCAGGTGACTACAGGGTTATAAACACAAAATCAAATAGGGGTAATGCAGGAGTAGGTTTAATAATGAATAGGAAAATAGGAATGCGGGTAAGCTACTACAAACAGCATAGTGAACGCATTATTGTGGCCAAGATAGATACGAAGCCCACGCCTACTACAGTAGTACAAGTTTATATGCCAACTAGCTCAGCAGATGACGAAGAAATTGAAGAAATGTATGATGAAATAAAAGAAATTATTCAGATTGTGAAGGGAGACGAAAATTTAATAGTCATGGGTGACTGGAATTCGAGTGTAGGAAAAGGGAGAGAAGGAAACATAGTAGGTGAATATGGATTGGGGGACAGAAATGAAAGAGGAAGCCGCCTGGTCGAATTTTGCACAGAGCACAACATAATCATAACTAACACTTGGTTTAAGAATCATGAAAGAAGGTTGTATACATGGAAGAACCCTGGAGATACTAAAAGGTATCAGATAGATTATATAATGGTAAGACAGAGATTTAGAAACCAGGTTTTAAATTGTAAGACATTTCCAGGGGCAGATGTGGACTCTGACCACAATCTATTGGTTATGACCTGTAGATTAAAACTGAAGAAACTGCAAAAAGGTGGGAATTTAAGGAGATGGGACCTGGATAAACTAAAAGAACTAGAGGTTGTACAGAGATTCAGGGAGAGCATAAGGGAGCAATTGACAGGAATGGGGGAAATAAATACAGTAGAAGAAGAATGGGTAGCTTTGAGGGATGAAGTAGTGAAGGCAGCAGAGGATCAAGTAGGTAAAAAGACGAGGGCTAGTAGAAATCCTTGGGTAACAAATGAAATATTGAATTTAATTGATGAAAGGAGAAAATATAAAAATGCAGTAAGTGAAACAGGCAAAAAGGAATACAAACGTCTCAAAAATGAGATCGACAGGAAGTGCAAAATGGCTAAGCAGGGATGGCTAGAGGACAAATGTAAGGATGTAGAGGCCTATCTCACTAGGGGTAAGATAGATACCGCCTACAGGAAAATTAAAGAGACCTTTGGAGATAAGAGAATGACTTGTATGAATATCAAGAGCTCAGATGGAAACCCAGTTCTAAGCAAAGAAGGGAAAGCAGAAAGGTGGAAGGAGTATATAGAGGGTCTATACAAGGACGATGTACTTGAGGACAATATTATGGAAATGGAAGAGGATGTAGATGAAGATGAAATGGGAGATATGATACTGCGTGAAGAGTTTGACAGAGCACTGAAAGACCTGAGTCGAAACAAGGCCCCCGGAGTAGACAATATTCCATTGGAACTACTGACGGCCGTGGGAGAGCCAGTCCTGACAAAAGTCTACCATCTGGTGAGCAAGATGTATGAAACAGGCGAAATACCCTCAGACTTCAAGAAGAATATAATAATTCCAATCCCAAAGAAAGCAGGTGTTGACAGATGTGAAAATTACCGAACTATCAGCTTAATAAGTCACAGCTGCAAAATACTAACACGAATTCTTTACAGACGAATGGAAAAACTAGTAGAAGCCAACCTCGGGGAAGATCAGTTTGGATTCCGTAGAAACACTGGAACACGTGAGGCAATACTGACCTTACGACTTATCTTAGAAGAAAGATTAAGGAAAGGCAAACCTACGTTTCTAACATTTGTAGACTTAGAGAAAGCTTTTGACAATGTTGACTGGAATACTCTCTTTCAAATTCTAAAGGTGGCAGGGGTAAAATACAGGGAGCGAAAGGCTATTTACAATTTGTACAGAAACCAGATGGCAATTATAAGAGTCGAGTGACATGAAAGGGAAGCAGTGGTTGGGAAGGGAGTAAGACAGGGTTGTAGCCTCTCCCCGATGTTGTTCAATCTGTATATTGAGCAAGCAGTAAAGGAAACAAAAGAAAAATTCGGAGTAGGTATTAAAATTCATGGAGAAGAAATAAAAACTTTGAGGTTCGCCGATGACATTGTAATTCTGTCAGAGACAGCAAAGGACTTGGAAGAGCAGTTGAATGGAATGGACAGTGTCTTGAAAGGAGGATATAAGATGAACATCAACAAAAGCAAAACAAGGATAATGGAATGTAGTCTAATTAAGTCGGGTGATGCTGAGGGAATTAGATTAGGAAATGAGGCACTTAAAGTAGTAAAGGAGTTTTGCTATTTGGGGAGCAAAATAACTGATGATGGTCGAAGCAGAGAGGATATAAAATGTAGGCTGGCAATGGCAAGGAAAGCGTTTCTGAAGAAGAGAAATTTGTTAACATCCAGTATTGATTTAAGTGTCAGGAAGTCATTTCTGAAAGTATTCGTATGGAGTGTAGCCATGTATGGAAGTGAAACATGGACGATAAATAGTTTGGACAAGAAGAGAATAGAAGCTTTCGAAATGTGGTGCTACAGAAGAATGCTGAAGATTAGATGGGTAGATCACATAACTAATGAGGAAGTATTGAATAGGATTGGGGAGAAGAGAAGTTTGTGGCACAACTTGACCAGAAGAAGGGATCGGTTGGTAGGACATGTTCTGAGGCATCAAGGGATCACCAATTTAGTATTGGAGGGCAGCGTGGAGGGTAAAAATCGTAGAGGGAGACCAAGAGATGAATACACTAAGCAGATTCAGAAGGATGTAGGTTGCGGTAGGTACTGGGAGATGAAAAAGCTTGCACAGGATAGAGTAGCATGGAGAGCTGCATCAAACCAGTCTCAGGACTGAAGACCACAACAACAACAACATTTAAACTATTCAGAAAAACTCAACTGCGAGCATGGAACGCGACTGATGCACTTGGCGGTTAACAGGACACTAAAATGGCGGAACGACAAGATCAGCTAGTTTCTGCAGCTGTAGCACTGTCCAGGGAACAAATACCCACCTATCCGGGCCACCATCCAAAAATAGGGCATCTAACGATACATATTATATTTGGTGAAATGTTCTCATTGGTGGGTGGTCTAAATAAAGTGAAATTTTAAATGTGACAGCTATAAGATGATGGGAACCTACGTTTACGGCATATTTCACAATTCCCGAAGTCGTGAGTAAAATTACTTTTTCAGTTATCGTTGACCAGTATTACGGTTTGCTGGCTTGTTTTCATTTATTAATTTTTTATAATGATTTCCATAATTTGTATTTGTTGGTGGATTTGTTTATTAATAACGAATATGACTTACAGTAACATTGGTATTAGAATGTGGTTTTCCAACCCTAAAGCGATTAAATGTTACGGTCCTGATATAAATATTTAGAAACATTCAAGGTCAATAATTCACCCGTCTAGATAGTCGTGCGTGTTAAAGACGCCGCTCATGGGTCGAATCTGCCTGCGTCTTAACGACGAGGATCGTTGTGCGGCGAGACTAGATCTGCTTTTAGGCGGTTTCCCACATCCCACTAGGTGAATACCAGGTTGCTACTCTTGTATTGTCTCAGTTACATGATTCGCAAACATTTAGGAAACTTTCGCGATTTTTCACATGAAGAACAACTATACGGAGCTGGCTGGAGTACACATGTACCGCCCGGATAAGTAACAGAGTGATGGCGACAGTAAAGGTATATAGCTACACCTTGAACTAAGCGTACCATGTCCGTTCATAACCCTGCCGACCCAGCGCCGATACGGCACAAAGGCATAAGAAAAAAGATTCATGGCCAATAATTCGTTAGTTTAATAACCACAGGTCACATTAATAATGAGGAAAGGAAACAGGAGTAATACGCTAAATTACAGACCCATATCACACATGTCGACTTGCAGTAGCATTTTGGAACATAATCTGTCTTCGAACATTATGAATTACCTCGAAAAATCTATCTACTGACACATAGGCAGAAAAGAATCGGAAAATATCGTTCTTGTGAAACAAAACTAGCTCTTTATTCACACGAAGCAGTGAGTGATATCAACAGGTGATCTCGAACTGAGAATTCTAGATTTCCAGAAGACTTCTGACACCGTTTCTCACAAGTGGCTTCTGTTACGTCCAGACTCGTCGTCAAATATGTGCTGTCTAGGAAACCTGCTTCCTCGGTTCGTTAGACAAACATTCAAACAGATCGTATTAATGAGTTTTATTACAAAAAGAAAACTCCAATACTGAACTTTTGCTATTACACAGATGTGTCGCAAGCAAAGGGAAATATACGAAATAATTCAGTATAAACAATTCCAAGTATGTGTTACATAGAGAGAACAAGCGAAGCAACTAGCATAGAGGCTGCCTAATATTGAAGCTGCTATTCAACTGGGCCTACCAGTTTTTTTTCCTTTATTGTACTTCAATTCCCCATTGGTGCTGGCTGGCAGCAGCATATGTGCTGCTCTTCAGCCAAAAGACATAGAACAAACAATAGAAGACATTTAAAAATAACAATGGAGAAAACATGGTGAACATAGATAGAAAAAATGGGGAACATTACAGAAGACAATAGGCAAAAAAGGGACGACTGTAAAATGGAGATAAAAACCGTAAAAAAGTAGCACACACAAAAAGAACCACACTCTGGGACAGTTAAAAGAACACAAGGCACAGTATGACCAGAGCATAAAAGTATCGATGGATGGCGTAGCACATAACAAAGGCCAGCACACAATTAAAATCACACCTCTCGACGCTGATGTGACACACTGACGATGATCAAAACGGAGGATCCGCCAGGCGCAAGGAGATGGAGAACGGATGAAGGGAGGGAGGGGAAGAGAGGGGGGAGATGGGCGGGGAGCGCGCCAAAGAGGGCCAGGTAGGGAGGGATGTGGGAGGGAAAGAGGCAAGGATTGGGTGCAGGAGCTCAGGGGGGGGAGGAGGAAAATCCGCTCTGGGAGAAGGAGGGGAGAGGAAAGAGGGGGCCCTGGGGAGGGGGGCAACAAGGCCAAGCTATAGTTGGAAGGAAGGGTATATGTCACGGTGAAGTACATCATCCGGGAGGGGGAGGCGCTAGAAATTGCCCTGATGAGGGTGTGGAGGTGGAGAGAGGGAGGGATGCAGCAATAGAGGCGTGACAACAGGCGGGGGGTGGAGAGGAAGGAGGAAACCCGAGGGTGGGGGGGATCAAGCCTGCGGACAATGTAAAGGATGCGTTCGAGGATTTGGAGGGCCTTGTAAAAGTGGCTGGGTGCGAAGATCCAGAGGATAGGACGGATGAGGGATTTTTAGGTGTGGAGGATGGTGGAAGGATGCAATCCCCATATACGGCCAGACAGGAGTTTCAGGAGGTGGAGGCAGAAATGGGTCTGGAGGTGAGAGGTCAAGGTGAGGTGACGGTTGAGGGTGAGGCCAAGGTATTTCAGGGTGGGGGTGAGCTGGATGGGACGATCATAAAGGGTGAGGTAGAAATCATGGAGATGAAAGGAGCAGGCCTATGATGATTGCCTGGGTTTTGGAGGGGTTGAGATGAAGGAACCACTGGTTACACCAAGTGGTGAACTGGTTAAGGTCAGTTTGGAGGGTGTGTTGGGACCGTTGAAGGGTAGGATAAAGAGTCAGGAAGGTGATGTCATCAGCATACTGGAGAAGGTGGACAGGTGAGTGTGGCTTGGGCATATCAGCCGTATACAAGAGATAAAAGAGAGGGGAGAGGACAGAGCTGTGGGGAACTCCAGCAGTCGGATAAAAGATACGGGACTTGGTGTTGCGGACGGTGACATAGGAAGGACGGTGCGAGAGGAAGGAAGCGACTAGACAGACAAAATTCATAGGCAGGGCGTAGGTTTGGAGTTTAAAGAGGAGACAGTCATTGGCATTTTGGAGGTCAAGGTAAACAAAAATGGTGGAGCGACGGGAGTTGAGCTGGAGGGAGAGAAGGTGAACGAGGTTAAGGAGTTGGTCTTCAGTGGAAAATCAAATGGCTCTCAGCACTATGGGACTTAACATCTTAGGTCATCAGTCCCCTAGAACTTAGAACTACTTAAACCTAACTAACCTAAAGACATCACACACATCCATGCCCAAGGCAGGATTCGAACCTGCGACCGTAGCAGTCGCGCGGTTCAGGACTGAGACGCCTAGAACCGCATGGTCACCGCGGCCTGCTGGTCTTCAGTGGAGAAGGAGAGTTGGAAGCCAGACTGGGTCAGGGGGAGGAGGTGGCGCTGGTTAAGGTGCTGAAGGATATGGCAGGAGAGGATGGATTCGAAGGCCTTACTGAAGATGGAGGTGAGGCAGATGGGACGATAGGAAGGGGTGGCAGAAGGAGGTTTGTTGGGTTTGAGGAATAAGAGAACGCGGGAAGTCTTCCACAGGTCAGCGTAGAAGCCAGTAGAGAGGATGACGTTTTAGAGATGAGTAAAGACAATCAGGAAGGAATAGGGGCTTTCTCTAACGTGGCAGTAGGTGACACAGTAGTGACCAGGGGCCGTGTTGCGTTTGGACCAGAGGAGAAGTTTAATGTCTTGTGCTGTGATTGGAGTGTTGATGTTGGAGGAGGGCAACTGCAGCAAGTACTGGAGACTAGGAGCAAATGGAGCGACCGATGTATCAGCACGTTCCATGACGGTGGGGAAATGAGAATAATCAAAGTGGGGATCATTTGGGATGGAGAAGACACCAGAAAAGTAGGAAGCGGAGTGGTTGGCCTTACTGAGGTTGTCAGGAAGGGGGCGAACGTTATGGAGAAGGGGGTAGTGGGGAGCAGAATGGGAACCAGTAAGGAGATGGAAGGCAGATCAGTGCTTGGAGGAGTTGATAGGGAGGGTGGCGTTGAGTCATGTGCAGGTCTGGCGCCAGTCTCGGCGTTTCGTTGCTGTAATGAGGTTCCACATGAGTCGCTGTATTTGCCGGTTCCGTTGGAGTGTATCCCTGTCACGAGTGCGCAGGAAGGAGCGATAGAGGCAGTGGGATTCACGGAGAAGGAGAACAGCCCTTGGAGGGAGAGTGGGATGGTGGGGGTGGATGGTTTTAGTAGGAACATGGGCCTCCACGGCGTCAGTAATTACCTTCTGAAGGAAGGACGTGGCGTGGATGATGTCATCAGGATGGTGATAGGTAAGAGGGTAGCTTTCGACCTGGGTGGTGATGGATTCCTGGTAGGCATCCCAGTTGGCATGGTGGTAGTAATGGATGACCTTGGGAGGGGGTGCAGGGTGGGGAGCCAGAGGGGGATGGTGAGCAGACGTTATGGTGAGAAGGACAGGGAGGTGATCACTACCTGTGGGGTCGAGGATGGCGACGGTGATATGCCCAAGGAGGCAGGCAGAGGCAATCTGAGGTGGTGTCTCTTTCAGGTCGGGTGTGCTGGGGAAGGGGGGGAACAAGGGCACCTTGGATCGTGGAGAGGAACTGATGGTGGCACAGGTAATGGTGGAGGGGAAGAAGACGCTGAGGATAAGGTGTTCTGTAGGGTCATTGAGGAGAGGTTGTGGCCGGACAGGGATATGCTTAAGGTGGCCAATCGCAACTCCACTGTGTGCCCAAGAACCAGGAGCATCAGTGAGGTGAAGGATATAGGGAGAGGTGTGGATAGAATGGTGGGGCTGGAGAAAGGTTTCGTTCAAGAGGAAGGTGTTGACCTAGTGGCGGGAGAGAGTGTGCATGAGTAGGTATTTGTTGGAGTGGAAGGAGCGAATGTTCTGGAAGAGGATGTGATACTTGTGCCTCACCATGGCAGAAAGAGAGGGGGGGGGGGGAAGAGAGGGAAGGGAAGAGGCTTAAACTAGGGTGTCAAGGCGGGTGAAGGTGAAGTGGGCTTGGTTGTGGGAGTAACTGGCAAAGGTGTTCAGGTGGAAAAAGGAGCGGGTGGCAAGGGAGATTTGTTGGAAGGTGTGGGGGCGATGAAAAGGGTGAATGTTTTGGAGTACAACAGCAAGGAACCAGATGATGTCCTCGGCTGTTGGGGTTGGACAGGGGGGTGTTACAGGAAGGAGGGGCACTTTTTAAGAAAGTGGGAGGCCTTCCGATGGGGACAGGTGAGGGAGTTTTTGCAGTTGGGGATCAGGTGGTCATTGTACATGAGGCATTGCTGGCAGTGGTAGGATTGGGGAGGGGATTTGGAGGATTCAACAGGGTGGTGAGGGTGGTAAATCAGGGCACCCTGGGTGAGATGGTCAGTGGAGAGGGCAGACTCCGAAAAGACCTGCATGAGGTAGGTGGGACCAGAGGCATTGTGGATATGGTGGGCAGAGTGGATTTCCAGGTCCGGGTGGGAGTTTAGTCCCACCAACACCTTATCCTCCGTGATCACCGGGCTGAGCTGGGTGATCACAGCGGTGCAGGTGGGGGTGCGACAGGGAGGCTGGGGCTGACAAGGAGTGGAAGAGGAAAGGAAGGGTGTCAGAGATGCATGGGGGCCAAACATAACTTGTGGGCGTTTACAGAGGAGGTCCGTGTGAAAGGAGGGCAACGGGGACTTGATAAGGACAGAGTCCCTGTGGGGAATGAGTTGGGAGCACCAGGTAAATACTTTTGTATTTCCACAGTGAGGGTACGGGCATCAAGGAACTTAAGATTGGGATTTGACAGGACAAAGGCATGGAGGGTGGGGGCGGGGGTATGAGTGGCTGGAGGAGGGCTGGTGTCCATCCAGACGACAGGAGGAGGGGGAGGTGGTGCTGACTTTTTGTGGGAAGTGGTGGGAGCAGAGTCGGTAATGACTTGCTTTTGGGGGTTTTTGGAGACTGGAGAGGGGCAGGGAGGAGAGGGAGGTGGCGGATAGCAGATCCCTGTGGCGTAGTGGAGGTGCCTGGAGAAGCAGCCGGTTCAGTGGTGGCGACGGTGGCTCAGCGTGACGTGATGCATGCGGGGGATGCAGATGATGAAGTGACAGGGTGAATGAGAGAGGGGAAGCCGACCACCTGAGGGGTGGCAGCAGAGGTGGCAACACAGGCGTATGTGGGGCGGGGGTAGTAGTGGGAGCTGTTGAGGGTGTGGAGGCTGGGGGAAGGGTGTTGAGGTGGGGGTGCACAGCAGGGGAGGATATAGGGGAATGGGAATGTGGGGGAAGGGGAGGTGAGGTGTAAGGAGGGAGGCCAGGGGCGGTACTCCAGGAAGTGACTGTGGGAGAGGAGGAGGGGGAGGTGTAGATGACAGTGGAGGTGGGAGTACTCATGGTGGACGAACGGCGACGAACAGATAGCAGGCAGCGGGCAGCAGCGACGACGGCGGAAGGCAAGCAGGCAGGCAGGCAGGCAGGCGGACGGACAGACAGACAGACAGCAACAGCAGCAGGCGACAGACAGGCACCAAACGTAACAGCAACAGCAACTAGCACTTCGAAGACGTAGATTACACTCTGAGGGTAGCCCAGGCTCGGGAATCTTGTGCCCTTGTGCCTTCGAAGGAGGGAATCCAACCCTCTAGGCCGCTACCAGTCGGTCGCGGCGCTTATATCCTCTTCAGACAGGGGCCGCTGCTGTTTGATGCGCCCCATGGTTACTCTGCAAGGTCGCATTACCATCACAGATTTCGTGACCATTTCGACTGATCAGCTCCATCCGATAGTACAGTGTTTGATCCCACAGGTGATGCTGTGTTCCTAGACAACAGGGCCCCTGTTCACATAGGTCGAAACGCCCAGGGTTGGTTTTGTAAGCATAGGCGTGGGTTGTCGCATCTCCCCTGCCCACCCCGTCACATGATGTCAGTATTATTGAGCCTTTGGGCCTACTTTAGAGAGAAGAGTGCGTAATCGCTATCTCCCTCCATTATCATTACCTGAAGCTGCCACTATTTTGCCAGAAAAATGGTTTAAGATTCCCTTGAAAAGCATGCAGGACCTATACTTACCCACTCGGAGGCGACTGAAAGCTATTCTGAATGCCTACGTTTTCCCTACATCGCATTAGCATTGGTGATGTGTCTTTGGTGTTGTGTACCCACATACGTACTCCACAAGCCACCATACGGTGCGTGGTGGAGGGGTGTAACGTTTATGTCTTAAGCAAGATGTGATGTTTATGTCTAAAAAGGAACAGCTAGCTATATTTATAAATCAAGTGGTGCGCTGACTGCTTATGAGATTACGTGAATATGTCTATTTACCTGACCCTATTTTAAACAATCTGTCTACTAGCAAGAAAGCAATACAAGTAAACCCAAACTAATTAAAACCTGTTCGCGATCTTACTACGCTGTAAATCTGTGTAAGTTCAAAAAGTGGCCCCTGTGCGAAAATCCATAAACTGTGTGAAATGAATTTCTTACCTCGTATTAGTGCCACCTTGGATAACGCGTTGTTCTGCTCTTAGCACTACTAAATTAACTACTCTTGCAAAAGCCAAAATGCTAGGTATTTGACTGAGACACATTTAGAATTTGTTTACATAAAAACGACTTAAAATTGGGAGGTGGAACATGACTTGAAAATCTTACTGTATTGTGAAACTGACTTGCAGTTGTTAAGACATAGCATAAAAATTACATTTATGCAAACAAATGATCTTTTAAAATAAAAAGCTTGGAGTGACATACAAAGGTGGTCTCATTCAAATTCGTTCTACAGCAAAAGCACATAAAGACATAAATCTTGGTTAAAGTATTGTAGATCGATGTAACAATATGTAGAAAGATTCATCAAAATTTAAAAATAATATTTGCTGCATTTTCTTAATTAATTTTACCTCAAATCTTATTTCTTCCATAAATCATTAATACACAACACTCAAATTATTACGCTGAATATTTAATACTATGCGACTGCCCACTCCTGAGCATCGCAACAGACACTGCCAGCCTCTGGCACGCTACTCCAATTCCCCCTGAGCGACTACCTACCACTGTGCGACGTAACATAAGCTCTTTGTTACACGTACTCTGCTTCGGTGATAGCTGCCTCGCAGCATTCTTCCAAACGTACATCTTTGTAATCTTGATATCGCTTATGCCCTTGGATAATACATTAAAGCCGGTCGAAGTGGCCGAGTGGTTCTAGGTGCTTCAGTCTGGAACCGCGCGACCGCTACGGTCGCAGGTTCGAATCCTGCCTCGGGCATGGATGTGTGTGATGTCCTTAGGTTAGTTAGGATTACGTAGTTCTAAGTTCTAGGGGACCGATGTTAAGTCCCACAGTGCTCAGAGCCATTTTAACCATTTAATACATTAAAATGTTGCAATTTTCATTATTTGTTCCTACTTCATGGTTCCTTGTACCACTACTAGTTACTTCCTTTCCTGTTCCATTTGCAGACAGAGAGGGAGAGAGAAAAA
Organism: Schistocerca piceifrons; assembly: GCF_021461385.2. Classification (NCBI taxonomy): domain Eukaryota; kingdom Metazoa; phylum Arthropoda; class Insecta; order Orthoptera; family Acrididae; genus Schistocerca; species Schistocerca piceifrons. The sequence continues at coordinate 404,363,301 of NC_060145.1, forward strand.
CGACTGTCGATATGCCTCCGTATGAGTCCTAATTTCTCGGAGCTCATCTTCGTGGTCCTTACACAAAATGTATGTTGGCGGCAGTAGAATCGTTCTGCAGTCAGCTTCAAATTTCATTTCTCTAAATTTTCTCAATAATGTTCCTTGAAATGAATGTCGCCTTTGTTCGAACCTGCCGGTAACAAATCTAGCAGCCTGCCTCTGAAATACTGCGATGTCTTTCTTTAATCAGAACTGATGTGAATCCCAAACAGTCGAGCAATACTGAAGCACAGGTCGCGCTATCTTCTCCACTGCGGTGTCCTTTCCGGATGAACAATACTTTCAGAAAATTCCCTCAATAAATGGAAGTCGACAATTAACCTTCCCTACCACAATCTCAAATGCCCATTCCATTTCATGTCGCTTTGCAACGTTTTTCCCAGATATTTAAAAGACGTGATTGTGTCGAGCAGCACACTGCGCTGTATCCGAACATTACAGGTTCGTTTTCCCTGCCCATCCGCATTAGTTTACATTTACCTACATCTAGAGCTGGCTGCCATTCATCACATCAACTAAAAATTTTGTCTAAACTATCTTGTATCCTCATACAGTCATTCAACTGCGATACCTTCCTGTACACCACAGCATCAGGAATAAAGTACTGCAGATTTCTCCGCACCCTGTCCGTCCAATCATTTATGTACACGGGAAACAATAGCAGTTTTGTCACATTTCCCTGGGGTAGTGTCAACAAGTCAACGATAGCCACGTCTCTGATGATCACTAGCCGTCGATGACAATATATTTGGTTCTGTTACTTAGGAAGAGGAAGTCTTCGAGCCACACTCATATCTGGGAACCGATTCCTTGTGCTCGTCCCTTCGTTAACAGTCTGCAGTGAGACACCGTGCCAAATGCTTTTCTAAAATATAGACATATGGAACCTACATATGGAACCCTAACTCGCAGTATATCATGTTTCTCTATATTTGTCTATCCAATTACGCGAATCCAATGCTAACACCCGTATGCCATTAACGATTCATGCAGTGGGCAGAAGAAACTAAGAGATAGAAAGAAACATATGTGTAACCATTGTAAGCTGATCTGATTTTCCACGTCAAACTACATCTGTTTACCTAATTTCTCTTCGTCATTCGTTAGCGCGTTCCTAACGTACGCCTGTCAGGCAGGCAATGCTTCCGACTTATCGGCACTGCCAATTGCCTACATATTCGCTCGCAGGCGCACACTTATATTCATGACGGTTCTGGGAGAGACGGCGCTTTATACACGGCCGAGACCCGTTTGCATAGTTATTATAATAGTCATTTTTCAGTAATTTATCTTAAATGTCCAGATACGCATGACAAAATCCCGTAATTTTTGAAGCTGTAGCATAGTGCTGAAGATTAAAGAGTTCCCTTGTGATTTTGGGCTGACCCGGGGTACAATGATTCTGAAATATTCTTACGTATTCAGCCGGATGATGTCGTTTGATTCTCTCTCCCTCTCTCTTTCTTTCTTTTACGAATAATCAGTTTTCTTAATGGTTTGATGCGGCCTGCCACAATTTCCTCTCCTGTGTCAACCTCCTCACCTCAATTATTTGTTAGAAGTACTTCTGCCTCTAAGTTATTCCCTTTCGTCTTAACACATGTCCTATGATCCTGTCACTTCTCCTTGTCAGTGATTTCCATATGTTCTTTCCTTCGCCGATAATGCAGAGAACTTCCGCATTCCTGATGTTATCGGTCCAAATAATTTTCTGTATCTTTCTATGGCACCTTATCCCAGACGCTTAGCTTCTCATCTTTTTCTTTTTTTCCCACAGTCTATGATTCACTACCATACAGTGCTGTGCTCAGCATGTACATTCTCAGGAATTTCTTCCTCAAATTAAGGCCTATTGTTCATAGTATGAAATACTTTTAGACAGGGAAGCTAATTTGCCTGTGCTGGTCTTCTTTTATGTCCTCCTCATTCTATCCGTCATATTTAATTTGGGTTCCTAGGAAACATAATTCCTTAGCGTCATCTATTTCGTGGTCTCCAATTTTGATAAGTTTGTCGCTAATGTCATTCTCTAGCTATTTTCGTCTTTTCCGTTTACGCTCAATTCATATTCTGTACGCATCAGACTGTTCATTCCATTCAGCAGGTCCTTAAAACTGGTCTGTCCAATTCTTGTTATTATCCTTTCCCATTCTTTTTCAAATGAACTGTCTACTGTGGAAGCCATTTTCGCAGCATCTACAGCCTTAGAGATCCTCAAACCCATCTCATCACATCTCAGCATTTCAGAATCGCTTTTCTCTCAACACTGATTCCGTCTGATGGTTCTGTTAAATGCCAGTCTAATCATCGCAATTCATCCGAGTCTGTATTAGGGTAAACCCTGTGATACGATATCTGATTACGGGGTTTCTGTGTCATCATGATGGAACCTAGCTCGAGTCTTCCGCTGTCTTCAGGGCTTTTATAACTATGTCTCCTGATTTCTGAAATGTTTTCGCTATTACTGGTTGACATTTATTTCAGGATTCTCCCAGTAGGTACAGTAAATAGTTCAGAATCATTATACGCACTTCTCAATTTAAACATACCACGCTCTGTTCAGTTCACTTCAAATGAAAGTGTCTCGACTCATACACTACAATCATATACACTAGCGCTACGTTGACATTTTCGCACGCCAAGAAGTTCGAAGTACAGATTGAATGAAACAAAACAGGACTACCTAGCGATACTTGAACTGCTTAGGATTAAGTTTCTTTAAGTTTAAAAAGTTAATTACTCATCGCCGAGAAAATTCTCCAAGAATAAACTATGTTTCCAAATGGCTCTAAGCACTATGGGACTTAACATCTGAGGTCATCATTCCCCAAACTATGTTTCTAAATAAACGTCGTAGTTACCTGAGTGGTATCATCTGTCCCGTCGTGTACCTCACGTTTAAATCCTGTAGAATGTCAGGAGAAATATGTGACAAACAAGTTCAGTAGCACTCCTTAGGTACTGCAATCCTCTCATACACGGAACTGGTTTTAATCTTCCCCCGTGAACTATTTGTATCTGTTTTTAATTTTTTGGTTTCGAATAGTCGTCAGTTTGCTCTACCACTATTCGTCTGATGATTCTAAACACTTTCTTAAACTTACGTTGATGAATGCTTCCTCCGGTTCCATAAATATTGGTTTCCCTTCCTGCATCTATTAGCTGGAGTATTTTCTGAATTATATCTAGATTTTTCACTACGCATGTTTTATTCACTCTTAACTTCTTTTTTCATTGCCAACTGTTTTACGTTGATAAGTTGATGCTATTGCTATTTGCTTATAGAAAATTTCACTTCTCTTCCAGCTTATCTTTATTAACGCTTGCTTCATCTAACTTTATCGAGCTGTTCTCTCTCTCTCTCTCTCTCTCTCTCTCTCTCTCTCTCTCTCTCTTTAGATATTTAGTCGGTCCTGAAAATATAGAAGGTTCCAATATCACTTGCCCAGATTCATTGAACGTTAGACTTCTCCGTATCTCCCGATAACTTCGTCGTGGCAGTCCCATTGCCAATACGCAAGAGCGGCTAATTTATTCCCAGACGTGTTAGCCAGTGGAATATTTTATGAACCAGCATGTGCTATGGCTGTATATTTTATGTCCTTCATTTCTATTGACTTCTGCAGTCTCATGCCACTGAAGATTGTTGATTTTTATCCCATGTAGACCAGGAATGGCCTTTTTTCCAGTACTATTGTGTCTTTAATGTCTTCCTTGCACCGTCCGTCATGGCTTATTTTACGGCCCAAGTAGCACAAATCCTTAACTTCATCAACTTCTTGATCACCAGTCCTGTTATTAAGTTGCTTGCAGTTCTCGTTTATACTACTGCTTTTTACTTTCGTCTTTCTTCGGTTTAACCTCAGTCCATATTGTGTAGTTATTAGACTGTTCATTCCATTCAGCAGATTCTGTAATTCTTCTTCATTTTCACAGAAGATAGCAATGTCATCAGCAAATTTTATCACTGAAATCCTTTCAAACTGAATTTTCATTTTTTCATTCCACTCTTGAGCATTCCATTTATTTCCGTAATTGCTTCCTTCATGTACAGACTGAACAGTATGGCCGAAAGACTTAATTCCTGTCTTACATCGTTTCTAATCAGAACACTTCGTTCTTGGTCTTCAACTATCATTGTTTCCTCTTGGTTCTTGGACATATTGTGTATTATCCGTCTTTCCCTGTAGCTTACCTGTATTTTCTTCAGAATTTCGAACATCACGCACCACTTAACATTGTCGAACGCTTTTTCCAGCTCGACAGATCCTATGTATGTGTGTTGATTTTTCTTCAGTCTTGCTTCCATTATCAACCACAGCGTCGGAATTGCCTCTCTTGTGCCTTTACTTTTTCTACAGACAAACTGGCCGTCATCTAAAACATCCTAAATTTTATTTTCTATTCTCCTGTATATTATTCCTGTCAGAAACTTGGATGTATGAGCTGTTAGCTGATTGTGCGTAATTCTCGCAGCCTTCGGAATTGCGTGGATGATGTTTTTCCGTAAGTCAGATGGTATATTGCCAGACTCATACATTCTACCACCAACGAGAATAGTTGTTTTGTTGCCACTTCCCCCCAATGATTTTAGAAATTTTGATGTGTTATTTATACCTTCTGCCATATTTTGATTTTAAGCTCTTTTAAATTCTGATTCTAATACTGCATCCCCTATCTCTTCTATATCGAATCCTGTGTCTTCTTTTGTCACGTCATCAGACAGGTTCTCCCCCCCACAGAGGCCTTTAACGTACACTTTCCACCTATCCGCTCTCTCCTCTGCATTTAACAGTGGAATTCCCATTGCACTCTTAATGTTACCGCCCTTGCTTTTAGTTTCACCGAAGGTTGTTTTCACTTTTCTGTGTCGAGTCACTTCTTCCGGTCATCATTTTCTTTTCGATTTCTTCACGTTTTTCGTGCAGCCATTTCGCCTAACCTTTCTTGCACTTTCTATGTATACAATTCCTAAGCGACGTGTATTTCTGTCTTGCTAAATTTCCCTGAACGTTATTGTACTTCTTTCATCGATCAGTTGAAGTATTTCCACTGTTACCCGTGATTTCTTTGCAATTACTTTCTTTGTACCTGAGGTTTTCTTTCCCACTTCTGTGATTGCCCGTGTTAGAGATGTCCATTCCTCTTCAAGTGAACTACCTACTGAACTATTCCTTATCGCAGTATCTATAGCCTCAGAAAACTTAAAGTGTATCTCTTCGTTCCTAAGTACTCCCGTATCTCACTTCTTTGCGCATTGATTCGTCCTGACAAGTGTCTTAAACTTTAAACTGCTCTTCATCACTACTATGTTGTGATCTGAGTATACGTGAGTTGGGACTTTAACAGTCGCAACTATTTATTTACATCTCGTACAAAGTAGATACGTGTTTCAAAGTTTTGCTGACCTTCAAAGTAATCATCAGCATTGTGTGTAACCCGTTGTCAGCGATGTGGAAGTCGTAGGATACTCTTAGCAGTGCCAGTTGTGTTGACAGTTCGAGCGGCGTGGTCTATTGCACGATGAATTTGTAGCAGTTCTGAAGCGAATGGCGTGAAGTGTTTCCTTCAGTTTAGAAATCGAGTTGAACTCACGAGGCCGTAATTCAGGGGAGTACAGTAGGTGGTGTAGCACTTAGCAGCCCCCATCACTCAAACAAATCAGTAACAGCTTGCACTGTACGTGCTTGAGCATTGTCCTGCAAAATGATGGTCAGGTCGTGCAGAAAGTGTCATCACTTCTGTCTCTAAGCTGGTAGTATGTTGTGTTCCAGAAATGAACATCATAGAGACAAAAGTGATGACACGTTCTGCAGGACCTGACCATCATTTTGCAGGACAATGCTCAAGCACGTACAGTGCAAGCTGTTACTGATTTGTTTGAGTGATGGGGCTGCTAAGTGCTATACCACCTACTGCACTCCACTGACTTAAGCCCTCGTGAGTTCAACTAGGTTTCTAAACTGAAGGAAACACTTCACGGCATTCGCTTCAGAACTGCTAGAAATCCGTCGGGCAATATACTGCGTAGCTCAAACTGTCAACACAATTGGCACTGCTAAGAATATCCCGCGACTTCCACATCGCTGGCAACGGGTTATACACAATGCTGGTGACTACTATGAAGGTCAGTAAAACTTTGAAACACGTATCTATTTTGTACGAGATGTAAATAAATAGTTGCCACTATTAAAGTTCCAACCCTCGTATATCTCCTCCTCGGTATGCCTTACTATCCAGTATCTGATTGTAAGACGTACCCAGCAGCAGTATAGACACAGGTCGCAGTTTAGTAATGATGAAGAGTAGGTGAAAGTTTAAAGAGACTAGTCAAGAAGAATTAAATTAGTAGTCAAAGATACTGGCTATTAGAATATGATGCCTGGACCTGGACCTTCAAGTATTACTAATGTGTATTCCTGAGCTTGTTAAACTAATTTTCTCTCATTAGCCCGGTTACTGGAATTGATTATCAACTGCCTAAAGTTTTTCTTAAACGAAAATCAGTTAGTAAGTTACTGAGGTGCCGGATATAGACGGCGCACCGTATTACGTGTTGGATAAAATAGTAATAGCATTCTTACCAAGAACAAAGAGTACAAATTATATAAAGCTTGACATAGTCAAGGATATGGAATACCGATCGTAACGTATAATATAATCTTTACTTGTCTATATAAGTACTGGACTGTACGAAATGCTTTGTACTACACAGGGTAACAAAATTTATTATTTGAGAATGATTGCTAGCACGGTCTAAACTAGTCGTTTAATTTTAGAAACCCATAATCTAGACAAAAAAGGGAATTCTAGTACAAATTATAGTGAAATAGAAATTCTAGAGGCACGACTGATCCAGCTTCCCAATGGGAGAAAACTCCAATGGAAAACAATCCGGAGGGGAGATTGGTCTCTTAAGCCCAGATCAGATATCTACCTAGGAGAAGATATGCTGCTTTAAAACATGAAAGCATCTAACGACAAGTATTTAATGATGGGACACTGCGGAAAGTTTGTAATAAAATGAAAATGGTTTAGTTTAGACATTCCTAACGGGATGAACTTTGAACATTGAAATGTAACCAACCTTGTCGCAGAAAAGCTCACTCACAGTAGCTACACATTACGTGTCGAGATTGTGTTCCCGTCTAATTTATTTCACTGCACGCAACAAGGAAACATTCTTCCACATCTATACTTAGGGCTCGATTACGTCTTACCTGCAGTGGACGCTCGGTTCCGTTTTGTTTTGGCGTAGCTCCCAATAACAATGCTGTTGCGACATAATAAGCTATAGGAGAAAAGTGCTGCGCTGCTTCTGTAATTTACCGCTTGACAAGAAAGACAACACCATATACACTCATCGTTCTGTTCATTTGCTAACAGTGATCTTAGTACCCACTGCATTCAAAATGGTTCAAATGGCTCTGAGCACTACGGGACTTAACTTCTGAGGTTATCAGTCCCCTATAACTTAGAACTACTTAAACCTAACTAACCTAAGGACACCACACACATCCATGCCCGAGGCAGGATTCGAACCTGCGACCGTAGCGGTCGCGCAATTCCAAACTGTAGCGCCTAGAACCGCTCGGCTTCCACTGCATTCAAAAGTATTCAAATTGCATGTTATACAAGAAAAGAGAGAGTATGATTAGAAATGAAAAATGAAATGAAATCAGAACTTATTTAGTTTTCTCAGAATTTCAAATCAAACATTTAAACTCCCTTTGACAAAAATACTCATTCTTTTTAACCCTATCACAGAAGCCAAGCATTCTTGAAGAACAAAATTGCTAATAGTTTTACTTTAAAATCATTAAATCAAAATCTCCTTTTAACTAACACAAGTAGATGGAACTTGCCAATACGTTCTACATATGACATAAATCATCTGCTTTACCTAACACCCGAATTCACTGAACGATGAAAATTAACAAATTACTATAAACGCTAAATGCACGCAAAGCAATGCGACAAATACGTTTTGGTTGCTACGTGGTCTGCGCCAAAATCAAATTCCGAAAGTCTTTCTTCCAATGATATTCGGTTCGTAGCTTACTCTCCACTTCTCAACATTTCTCAATTTCGAAAGGGAACGACTTGCTTAGTCAGAGCTCCTCAGCTAAGCCAACCGATCACCATCGTATCTCGCCCAAGATTCCACTGCGACTGGCTCTCCCCACTACTGCTGTTCTGCCTGCAGTGCGCTGTTTTGCTCAACAATGCTTTTCTTAATACTCGAAGACGATGTATCCTTTCACGTGTCCAAGCTTTATAAATGTAGCTGTAGAAGTTAAAGTATTTGCTATCGATCTGTTGTACAAATGACAAACTCGTGTCATGGAAAATTATATCTCAGTAAATCAATACATTACAAATACAGCAAACAAATTATTTCTATAAATAAAATTTATTCATGGTATAAGTGGCAGACAATGTATTTCTGTAAGATTCCTCTACAATAAAAGTGAAGCTTACCTATAAAATGTTCCTATATCATGCACCACAGGGTGGGGGCTGTGTGATTGACCAGTTACCCATCTATATACAAAACTACAACCCCTAAGTCTCTAAGGAATAAGCCGGATAGTTCTCAAAGACAATGGCATGCCGTGATAAAGGTAAATAAGTTAAAGACAGTTTATGTATTGGTACCTGGAATATAATAGTGGGCTTTAATACAAAGAAATCAGAGCTTATAGAATATTTAAGGCTAAGAAATACAAATAATGCCAGAATAACAGAAACAAAGAAGCAACTGACAGCAACAAACAGAAACAATGAAGGAACTGAAAGTAACCAAAGATTTAGATAGTTACGCATTTGTATTCAGTGGAATTGAACAAACGCAACGAGTATGAGTGGGGTAGATATTCTTACGGAAGAAAAATCGAAAAGAAAGATAAATTTTTATGACTACACAAATGGAAGGGCAATAACTGCTTTATTTAGAACTAATGAAGGACATTTTTGTGTCATAAGAGAAAATGTACCTGAAGAAGGGAAAGGGAAGATTCTGAGGTATTTTATGAAAAACTATAAAGTACTAGGAGACTTAAATGCAAGCATAGGAAAAGTGCCAGTAATGAATACAGTGGGCATATTTGGTGAAATAATTTTAGATGAAAATTGTAAGACCATAAGAACTTTTGCTACATTTAAGTAGATAAAAACTGCAAACAGCTTCTTTAGAATAAAGACACCTGGAATGCAAGAGGTTATGCTCAACAATTCATTACTTCACACACAATACAAAAATAAGCTCCCAAAATTCAGAGACACTTTCATTTACAGGCATGGCCTAATTGTACAGGTACTGATCATTTTCTGTTTACTTCAGAGATTGAAACGTCAATACGATGGAGGACACAAACAAATGTGAAGAAAACACAAAGACAAAATTCTAAGCGTATAGTTAAACTTCTACTCGAAGAAAGTGTGAGGAATTCATATCCATAATACTGGCCTAAATGGAATTAATGATGAATTAACGAAATAGAGAGGAATCATTTCAGAATTTGGCTTTTACCGTTTCTTAAGTATGCGGTGGAAGAACCGTTTCATACCTAAGTAATGGAACACAGCCAATAATGGAAAGATGTGGGAATTGTACAGTACTAAGTTTACCAAATGCAGGATATAAAATTTATGGAAAAACTCTTAATTAAAGACTGCAAACTATCAATGATGCAAGAATTCTAGAGGAACAGTTGGGTTTAAGGAAGGGATGTTCATGTAATAATATTACATTTATAGGTGATAAACAATTGAGAAATGCCAGCAATTTGACTTTTGAGACACATTTAGCATTTATAGATTATGAGAAAGCCTTTGATAAGATAAGAAGACACCTTTTATTGAAAAAATTGGAGATGAAAGGTTTTCTTAAACGCCTTATTTTAATACAATAAAGAGTCGAAATGTAAATATGAAAACAGTTGTAAGTTCAGACTGAAGAATTGTGGGATGAAATTTTAATCACCCAAGGTATTCGACAAGGGTGCAGTCTATCATCCACTCTATTTAATTTATATACTGACGACCTAAATATGAAGTGGAATGATGACATACCGATAGGAATGAGAACAGAATGTGGCATGCCATCAAATACTCTATCATACACGGAAGGCCAGACAATTATACAGGAAACAGATGATAATTTACAAAGAGCAATGTACTACAGTTTAAGTATATCTGTGAATAAGAAAAATACAATGGCTTTCAAAGGAAAGCGTCCAGTCAGATCGGAAATAATAATAAATAATTTTAGAGTAGATAATTTAGAACAAGTATCCCATTTCTATTATCTAGGATATACCTATAACAAACCTACCTACATCAAAGAATCTAAGAAGAAAGTTAATAAATTTAGAGCTATATAAGGGACAGTAATAAAACGATTAAAATAAGGGATGAAACAATAAGATCAGATTTAAAAATATTCAGAATGAAATGTGTGGGGATGGGAGAATGATGTAAAATACGTTACCTAAAATAATAATGAATTAATTGTTTACTGGAAAAAGAGAACTAGAAAGACTTTGTAAGAGGTGGAAGGATGATAGAGACTGGAACATGAGTCTATATATCTAATCCTTGGAAGGAGATGATGAGGAAACTAGCTGGGTTTCAGTATAGAGAACAAAATGTTATTAGGAACTTGTACAGAAGCCGGATTGCTATTATGAGTCAGAGAACAAGGAAGGGAAGAACTGACTAATCTGCATATTAACAAGCTATAAAGGAAATGAAACCAAGGAGGCGTTTTGAACATTAATGAATGTCCATGCAGAAGTTTGTTAAGACAACTGGACTGCTGGAGGAATGGAACGCCCATCCATAAGAACTCCTTCCCAGCCCTGTGGTCAGCATGAGAGCACGTGGTTGAGCGTGCACTGTCGACCGTGGTGATCACTAAACCTCTTAAGAACTATGAGCTCTCCATTTGCAACGGGGACCAATGTGAACCACTGTGGCTTCGAATAAAAGTGTCCCTATTGTTCATCTCGTTGAGTATTTCTTCCCATTACAATTTTTGTACTGTAGCATTTCATTTTGTGTACTGTGCAAGTTTCATCTAGCAATAGTACTTCGCCGTAACACATCATGCGAAAGTTACTTTCGTCCTTAATCTTTTTGAACGCCAGCGTGTCTATAACATCGAAAAGTAATTTCTTTGTTTCTTTCACTGGTGCCGTGTCCCGCACTGACGCAGGGTCGGCATTGTTGGAACGGATTTGGTAAGTTTAGGATGAAGGGGTGGCCATATGCCCTTCCTGCCGCCACCCCATAACCCCAGGGATGGAATCAGTGTACCCCAGCTGTCTGCGTCTAATGTAATTCATGGAATAGTGCGAACTTGTTCAAATGTCGGCGAGTCGTGTAACTGAGTCGGAACGTGGGGACCATCCCGGTAGTCACCTAACGGGATGTGGAAAACCGCCTAAAAACCACATCCAGGCTGGCCGACACACCGGCCCTCGTCGTTAATCGACCGGGCGGATTCGATCCGGGGCCGGCGCGCCTACCCGAGTCAAGGATGCAGCGCGTTAGCGCTCTCGGCTATCCTGGCGGGTCCAACTTCGGCAAATAATATGTGTTATAAAATCACTGACTCTATCAACGCTTGTACTAAATACATCGAAAAGTGCAAAATGCAACGCTTATTATATTGCGAATTGTAGCACTTCAATATGATTTAACAATATGGTCAGTTAACGTACATTTGATTAATGAATTACATACTGACATTTAACAATATGCAAGATGTGACGAGAACTTGTGACACGAATTTTCCAATGTTGAGAAGGTACGATGCGGAAAATTTGACAAAATCCTTTTCAGTAATTAAAACAGAATGTTATAACATAACGAATATGTTATGTGAACCAGCCAATGCTCCGAAGCTGCTAAATGTGTATGGGAATTGTACATATGTCCTACTCTACATCTCCTCCTCCTCCCCCTCCCCCCCCCCCCACTTCTCTTTGTCCATCTCCTCCTTTTTCTTTCTCTGTCCATCTCCTCCTCACCCTTCTGCCCAATTTCATTGTCCGTCACCTGCTGCTCCCTCTCTCTCTCTTTCGCTATCCTCCTTTGTCCACTTCCTTCTTACCCTCTCTGTGTTCGCTCTCTCGCCACACCCCTCGCTCTCTGTCCCCATCTGTTTCCTCCCTCTTTCCGACTATACATCTTGTCGGAAAGGAAATCTTGATTGAGAACTGAAGTCGCTCGAAATGACTGGGTAAATCGGTTGCTGTCTCTGGTATACAAGGTATGAGTGAGACGTCTCCTGCTCTGGATCTGTGAGGTTGATACTTTATGTGGCAGTATTCCGCACGGTTCTAATCTGTGAATGGATAGGCTTACAAAGTTTCGGTCGACTGATATTCAATAACAGTTTTCCAATCATATACCATTATGCCATAAGTACACATTTCTGTTAAAACCAGCTGCGAGGTGTAAGAGAAAACAGGACCCTGTTGTGCATATTATATTTTACACATATTCATATATATAATATAACTATCCAAATTTTAGTAGCGCATGGTCTGAAAATCTAAAGTTGATTGGTAAAGAAATTTTCGAGAATTTTGTTAAAATCTTTTCCCATTGTACTATACATATGTAGAAAAATATGTAGACTGTGAGTCAACTTTTATTACAGTATTTTGTAGCAATCTGAAGGAAATTAGATACGAACTAGAGAGTCTATTGTTAACAGCATTTATAATATGGAAATTGGATGTATGTCCTAAGCTTCATCTCTTCCTCTCTCTGTCCATCTCCTCCTTTCTCCTTCCCACATATATTATAAATAGGTAGCATATGACAGTCTGAAAGCTTATCAGAGTATCGTGTAGAAATTTGAAGTAAATCCGTGAAGAATTTACCTTGATTTTTGGTAACAACTTCTAACTATGACTTGTCTTCATGTTGACGTATGTGTTATATACATATATACGTATATATATATATATATATATATATATATATATATATATATATATATATATATATATATATATGTCTACATACAGTATACTCGTACATAAAAAAATATTATGTAGCCTACGTCCGTCCGAACATTTATTAGAGTATTGGGTAATAATTTGAGATACATCGGTTGAGAACTTTTCGAGATTTTTGCTAACATCATTTCTCTTTCATGTAAACATATTAAAAAAATCGCTAGCGTAACGTTTATTAGGCTATCCGGTTAAAATTTGAAGTAAATCTGTGAAGAACTTAACGAAACTTTCTTACAACTTTCCTATTTATATAGGATACATGTACTTATATACCATATATTTACAAAATGTGTAGCTCACGTCCATTAGAAAGTTAATTAGATTACCCTGTTAAAATTTCAAGTAAGTTTGCCAAGAACTTTCCGAGATTTTTGGTAACAACGCTAAACTTCGACATTTCCTCAGATGAAAATATGTAGACCATGTCTGTCCGAATGTTCCAAAGAGCGTCCTGTTAAACTTTCAAATAAATTGGTCAAGAACTTCCCGAGGTTTTTGCTAAAAACCTTTTCCCTTGATGTGTTATACTGAGGCGTCATGGGATAGCGATATGTACATATACAGATGGCGCTGGTATCCCGTACACAAGTCATGAAAGGACAGCGCATTGGAGGAGCTGCCATTTGTACTCTGGTGATTCACGCGAAATGTTTTCCGACATTATTATGGCCGCACGACGGGAATTAAGACACTTTGAACGCGGAATTGTAGTTGGAGCTGGATGCATGGGACATTCCGTTTCTGAAATTGTTAGGGAATTCAATATTCCGAGATTTACAGTGTCAAGAATGTGCCGACACTGCCAAATTTCAGGCATCACCTCTCATCGCGAACAACACAGTGGCCGATGGTCTTCACTTATCGACCGAAAGCAGCTGCGTTTGCATAGAGTTGTCAGTGCTAATAACAAGCAACACTGCATAAAATAACCGCAGAAATCGGTGTGGGGTGCACGGCAAATGTAGCCGTTAGGACAGTGCGGCGAAATTTGGCGTTAATAGGTTATGGGAGCACACGACCTACACTAGTGCATTTGCTAACGGCACGACATCGCCTGCAGCGCCTCTCCTGGACTCGTAACAATGTCGGTTGGACCCTAGACGACTGGAAAGCCATAACCTGGTCATGTGAGTTCTGATTTCAGCTGGTAAGAGTTGACGGTAGGATTCGAGTGGCGCAGACCCCACCAACCCATGGGCCAAAGCTGTCAACAAGGCACTGCCCAAGCTGGGAATTGCTCCATAATAGTCTGGGCTGTGTTTACTTGGAATGGAAAGGGTCCTCAGGTACAAATGAACGATCATTCAGTGGAAATATGTTCGGCTACATCGAGACCACTTGCAGCTATTCGACGATGGAAATTTTATGGATGATACTGCGCCATGTCACCAGGCTACAATCCGTTCCCGATTAGTTTGAAGAACATTCTGGACAATTCGAGCGAATGATTTGGTCACCCGTCGAATATTTATGGAACATAATCGAAATGTCATTTCGTGCAGAAAATCCTGCACTGGCAACATTTTCGCAGTTATGGAAGACTATAGAAGTAGCACTGTTCAATCTTTCTGCAGGTAACTTACAAAGATTTGTTCAGTCCTTGTCCCCTCCCGCCGGAGGTTCGAGTCCTCCTTCGGGCATGGGTGTGTGTGTTGTTCCTAGCATAAGTTAGTTTAAGTTTGTTTAAGTAGTGTGTAAGTCTAGGGAACGATGACCTAAGCAGTTTGGTCCCTTAGGAATTCACACACATTTGAACATATGGACATTTGTTCAGTCCTTGCCCGGCGAGTTGTTGCACTACGCAGGGCAACAGGAGGTCCGACACTATGCTAGGAGGCATTCCATGACTTTTGACACCTCACGCGAATATGCTATATACACCACATGCATTAAAAATGTGTAGCCAATGTCCATCTGAACATTAATTAGAATATCGTATAAGAGTTTGGAATAGACTAAATCGCTCAAGAGGTTTACAGGGTTTTCGGTAACAACATTAAACTGTGAATTGTCTTTATATAGTAGTATAGATCGTTATCGGAAGAAGTTGAGGCAGGTGCACGCCCACTGTCTGCGCTATGATCTATGGAACCAGTTGTAGTGGATTACAGTATTTTAGTATCCACGGACGCTGATAAAGAATTTGCAGTTGCGGAGGGTATGTGGACAGCATAATGTCATTTGCACATATTACTTTCTACAGATGACTCCCCATTTTTCTCGTAAATCTGACAAGATATTCCAAGCAAATGGTTTTACTTAAATAGCCGTAAGATCAGTACTACATGAAAAAGTGTTTGGAATTCGAGGAACTGTAAAGAGACCCGATTATCTATAGGAATGACTTCAAGGCTGTAATGCATGTACAGGGAGTGTTCAGTACCTAGTTATTCTGAAATATGTGTTAGTTTCTCAGCCCACATCTGGGTCACAAGACGGTCCCCTCTAACAGTGGCGTTCCCGATTGTTTTGACTTTTCTATATGCTAAGCCTGTCCTTCAGATGATCATCCCTTTTTCGATTTCTTCACACTTTTTCTCAGCCATCGTCTTGGCTTCCTTGAAATTCCTATTTATTTCATTTCTGATTTATATTAGCGTATTCCTGCCTTTCCCTGAAAATATTGTACTTTCTATTTTCGTCGTACATTTGAAGTAATTCTTCTGTTACCCAAGCTTCGAAGTTACTTTTTTTGGACGTGTGTCTGAGTATCCAATATCTGTGATTCCTCTTTTTTTACAGACTTACACTCCTCTTTGGCTGTGATATTCCTTATCTCAATGCCCACATCCATAGCGAACTTCAAACGATTCTCGTCATTCATTAGTACTCCAGTGTCCCATTTCTTTCCACACCTGATATTTCCATTCAATTGTCATAAACGTCATTCTACTCTTCATCAGTGCTAAATTTTGATCTGAGTCTATATCTGCTCGCATAGTTAGTTTCGAAATCTCTGACTGACCACGTAATTCAGCTGGAATCTTCCTGTGTTCCGCGTCTTTTCCATGTGGACCTTCTCCTCTAGTTTTCTTTGACAGAATATCAGCTATTACCTTCTGATATTTATTACAGTACTCAATTAGCCTTTCTGCTCTATCATTCTTACTGCTTATATCATATTCCCCCATAGTCCTTTCTTCTGCTCGTATTCCTCCTTCTTCAACCGTGTTCCATTACCTATGACTATCAGATTTTCCCCTCCCTTTGTTTACTGAATTACCCATTCAGTATCCTCGCACTTTCTCTATCCCTTGCTCTGCTTGCGATGTCGTTATTTATGCTTGGATTATCGTTGTCGGCATTGGTTTGGTGTCGAATCTGATGAAAACAACATTATCACTGATCCATTCAAAGTTGAGTACTCTCTGCCCTACATTCCTATTAATTACGAATCCACTCCTATTATACCACTTCTGCTGCTGTTGATATTACTCCATACTCGTGTGACCAAAAATCCTTGTATTCTTTCCATTTCACTTCACTGACGCCCACTATATCTAGATTGAGCCTTACAATTTTACTTAAAATTTTCTGACTTTCGAATCACTTTCAAACTTCTGACATTCTACTCCCCGACCCGTAGAACTTATCCTTTCGTACGTTATCCCATCTTTTACTCATGGTCTTCGGCCGCAATTGTTGATGATTTTTATTGAAAATATAAAAAGTTAAAAGTGTCTGGATTAGAATCCAGGGCCTAGGATGTTATGATTATGAGGGAGAGTTATCTGACTTGCTATTACTATAGCGTTCTTTTTATTTATTTTACAGAGAAAGTTATATGAAAAAAAGGACTGTACTATTATCGTGTGAAATATTGACAAATGTAAGCTCCATGCAGAAATTGGAAACTGGCTCTTAGGTTGGGCACCAATATATATATATGACGACGAAGTAATCATAAAACAAGATGGCGAGGATGCAAATTATACATGTAATTAGTTAGCAATGAAGTATAAAAGCGGGGGCTGCAGATAAATTATCAAAAAAACCGAATGCCCACGACACTGTTTTTAGTTTCAAGCCACACGTTCCGTGAACACATTTTATGTGTCTTTAATGCAGTGGTTTACACTGCTCTCTACATTCTCATGCCGTCGATCATTGCTGATCCTTCCGCCTTTTGAGTGCCCTGAACCTTGTCCGCTCCTCCGCCTTCTTTAAGACACTTAGTTGGCAGAAAGATGGTGACTTCTTATGCTATTGTTAATGATTTTTATTGAAAAGATAAAACATTAAAAGTGGCTGGATTCGAATCCAGGGCGTGAGATGAATACGAGGGAGAGTTATCTGATTCGATATTACGATAGCAATCTTTTATTTTTTTACAGAGAAAGTTACATGAAAAAGAGGACTGCACTAATACCGTGTGAGACTGTGGAATTTGTTTCGATGTAGCGGGATGTGATGGTCGTCCATTGTGTTATCTGTGGCTGTGGAAGCGCCTGCTATACCTGACAGTGGATTCTCGTATGATGGTAGTCGCGCCTGCATTTGAAATTGTGCAAGTCTACGTCCGCCAATGACACAGTAACTATTCATTTTAATGGCCACACTATGAGCTGGCTCCCGATCCTAGACCTCACCTGATAGCAGTTATATTTGGTTTAATTAAGGAAATAAAAGAAAGGTTCAAGAGTGGAATTAAAATTCAAGGTGAAAGGATATCAATGATACGCTGATGACATTGCTATTCTGAGTGAAAGTGAAGAAGAATTACATGATCTGTTGAACGGAATGAACAGTCTGATGAGTACAGAGTATGAATTGAGAGTAAATCGAAGAAAGACGAAGGTAATGAGAAGTAGTAGAAATGAAAACAGCGAGAAACTTAACGTCAAGATTGATGGCCACGAAGTAGATGAAGTTAAGGAATTCTGCTACCTAGGCAGTAAAATAACCAATGACGGACGGAGCAAGGAGGACATCAAAAGCAGACTACCAGTGGCAAAAAGGGCATTCCTGCCCAAGAGATGTCTACTAATATCAAATATCGGCCTTAATTTGAGGAAGAAATTTCTGAGAATGTACGTCTGGAGCACAGCATTGTATGGTAGTGAAACATGGACTGTGGGAAAAGCGGAACAGAAGAGAATCGAAGCATTTGAGATGTGGCGATACGAATGTTGAAATTTAGGTGGACTGATAAGGCGAGGAATGAGGAGGTTCTACGCAGAGTCGGAGAGGAAACGAATATGGGGAAAACACTGACAAGGAGAAGGCACAGGATGACAGGAGCTGTTAAGACATGAGGGAATCACTTCCATAGTACCAAAGGGAACTGTAGAGGGCAAGTAACTGAGGACGTAGGTTGCAAGTGCTACTTTGAGATGAAATGGTGAGCCGCATCAAACCAGTCAGAAGACGGATGAAAAAAAATTTAAGACCGAATATTACTATTATTATTAGACACATAAATAAAGTTTTGCATCACGTCGGTTCCGAGAGTTCCGGACCCAAAAACGGGAATAGAGATAAACATAAACATCATTTCTGCCCTTTTTATTGCTCATGGAAACCACACAGTGCACGTTGTACACCATACAGTGAGCCCTTCAGAGGTGGTGGTCCAGATTGCAGACTGTCCACAAGTTTCCAGAATGAGATTTCACTCTGCAGCGGAGTGTGCGCTGATATGAAACTTCCTGGCAGATTAAAACTGTGTGCCCGACCGAGACTCGAACTCGGGACCTTTGCCTATCGCGGGGTAGAGCACTTGCCCGCGAAAGGCAAAGGTCCCGAGTTCGAGTCTCGGTGGGGCACACAGTTTTAATCTGCCAGGAAGTTTCATATCCACAAGTTCATCAAGGCGCGGATGGTCCAGATTGTCCAACTCCTCAATGGCGATTCGGCGTAGACCCCTCAGAGTGGTTGGTAAGTCACGTCGTCCATAAACAGACCTTTTCAATCTATCCTAGGTATGTTCGATAGGGTTCATGTCTGGAGAAGATTCTGGCCACTCTAGTCGAGCGATGGCGTTATCCTGCAGGAAGTAATTCACAAGATGTGCACGATGGGGGCGTGAATTGTCGTCCATGAAGGCGAATGCCTCGCCAATATGTAGCCGATATGGTTCCACTATCGGTCTGAGGATGACACTCACGTATCGAACAGCCGTTACGGCGTCTTCCATGACCACCAGCGACGTGCGTCGGCCCCACATAATGCCACCCAAAACAGCAGGGAACCTCCACCTTGATGCCCTCACTGGACAGTGTGTCTAAGGCGTTCAGCCCGACCGATAGCGCCATCTGGTTTCCCCCTTCAAGTTAGACAAGTTTCGTTCTTTGTACTTTTTTCCTTTGACGCTTATTTCGTGAGATATTTGGCTTGGTCACGATCAACAGACCACCCTGTATAGCTTAAATTTGGATTTGCAAGAATATCCCAGCGGAGGGGTCGAAACGTCGATCGTCTAGCAGAAATTAAAGGGGAACGTGTTGCGGCTTAACAAATTAGATTTAACCTACACGAAGAAGATGGTTCTCTCTTCCGTCAGCAACTAATCGTTACTAGGCAAATGTTTATTTCGAAATAGTTGTTTTGACGAGAGGAAACTTCCGCTATATTTATTTAACCTATTGTGGTAACTGCTGAGATCAGTACTGACCTTGATGCCTGTGGTACGGCAATATTGCGACTGATTGCTGTAGTCCTATTCTTCCTGATAACAATATACAGTCGCTGCGCATAACAGTTCCGGATGGAATCAAAGTTGGCGAATTTTGACAACGTTATTGATGGTGTGAAGGTCACTTCATTATGTTGAAGGTCTGACAAACTGCTCAACAAATATTGAACGTGGCCTTCAAAAACTAAACGGTGATGTGAGATGTTATAATTCCCGCAAGATGTGGGCAGAAACTTGGCGCCGACTGTACCGTGCGGGCCGGCCGCGCATGCGCAGTGGGTCCGCGCCGGCAGGTGGAGGCCCCAGGTAGCGGCCGGCCGCAGTCCGTGGTTAGGCTCGTGACGGAGAGGTGGTTGCGGCACTTTTCTCCAGGCAGCGGGGCGCTGGCCAGCCTCTCGCAAGCACACACACACACAGGCACGTCGCACACGTAGAGCGTCGCGGGTGTCGGCCTACAGCTGAAGTCGTGGACACGGCGACGATGAACGTGGCGCGACGCTGGCCGCAACGCCGGGAGCCAGCTGTCCGGAGGTGCTGCACGCTCGGGTTCCGTTAGGCCGCGTTCCGCACTGGACACAGACTCTCGTTCACAACGCTCCGTGATTGTCTTCCCATCTGTACTTCGCGACGCTCAATTAAAACTCACCGTGTGCCATACGCCGCCCAAAGAAGAGCTAGTGCCTCTGCCAAAGTCGACGTGAACAAGTAATCGACGAGGAAAGTGCCACAATCGTTGCCGACAGCCATTTTGAGCGATCGTTTTGCCGTCGCTGTGGTACCGTGCGTGTGAACCAAACAGATAAATATTTCGTGAGTTCTACAAAAACGACACACGGAAGTCTGCAGGAAGCAAGAAACTGGATACTGCGAGTTGAAGTTACCATCACCTGAACTTGTGACGTGGAAGTGAAAGGTGTGCGTTTTCGACATAACAACAGTGCCAAAATCACAAGTGTTATTTTATTTTACTGTTTTTAAGACCAGCATTCGTATAAACTCCAGAATTATTGATCAAGAAGTGTAGATTCATTCGGCTATACA
The DNA here is from genome assembly GCF_021461385.2 of Schistocerca piceifrons. Classification (NCBI taxonomy): domain Eukaryota; kingdom Metazoa; phylum Arthropoda; class Insecta; order Orthoptera; family Acrididae; genus Schistocerca; species Schistocerca piceifrons. The sequence continues at coordinate 404,384,052 of NC_060145.1, forward strand.
GTAATCCAAGAGTGGGGTCAAGGTCAAGTACCCTCTTTGCTGACGTCATATGAGAAGAAAGAGCCACAGGCTTCGAAGGTCGCTGGTGATCGCACCAGAACAGCCGCAGGAACTGTAATTTACCTCATTGTACAGCCAGGTTCTCTATAGAAACGTACAGACTGTGTTGACGTTTGAAAAGTTGAATTAGTTGTATTGTGTATAGTGTTTGACTTATTTCAGTTGGTTCTGTAATTGGATTCGGGACAAGAGTGACGTTGGAATATTGGGAACGGAATGGAGGAATAGAGGCAGATCCATTGGAAAGTTTACTCGAAATTTTTCCGAAGTGGGCTTGCAGCTGTGGATGTTCAAAGAATAGGTTACAACAAGCAGATTTATTAACCGAATAGCTATCCAAGAATCAGCCTTTGTGGCTTTTGCGTAGTGTCTTGCTGTACGTTACGACACAATAGTGGATCTGTGTCGCCGAGGCCGATGCGTATCGAGTGACAAGTGACCGACGAGCAGAAGCAACAGAGATGGCCAACTCGAGGGGCGGGGACGACCCGGAGTCGACGCCGATCTGCCGGTGCCGCGTGCTCTACCTGGGCTCGGCCGTGCCGCACGTGACCAAGGATGGCCTGCAAGGCATCCAGGAGCCGCTGCGGGAGCTCTACCCCGAGCAGGGGGCGCTGGGCGCGCGCGGAATCGACTCGTGGCTCAGCGTCTGGAGCAACGGCCTGCTGCTCGAGAACGTCGACGAGAACCACAAGAAGGTGACTCGCTTCTTCCCCATCGACTCGCTGCACTACTGCGCCGCCGTGCGCTACGTGCTGGTGCCCGAGCGCGCGGGGGCGGCGCTGGGGGGCGGAGGGGGCGGCGGCACCCTGCTGTCGAGCAGCAGCAGCTCCGGGGGCGGGCCCAGCCCGCGCTTCCTGCCGCTCGACTCGCCCTTCGCGCGCACCCCCAACCCCAGCCACCCGCCACTCTTCGCCGCCATATTGCGCCGTACCACGGGCATCAAGGTCAGTACTGATGTCAGCAGTTACCACAATAGGTTAAACAAATAAAAGGGAAGTTTCCTCTCGTCAAAACAACTATTTCAACATAAACATTTGCCTAGTAACGATTAGTTCCTACCGTAAACAAGAACCAGTTAATCTTCTTCGTGTAGGTGAAGTCTAGTTTGTTACGCCGAAACATCTTCCCGCCGGCAGCGGTGGCCTAGCGGTTCTAGGCGCTTCAGTCCGGAACCGCGCGACTGCTACGGTCGCAGGTTCGAATCCTGCCTCGGGCATGGATGTGTGTGATGTCCTTAGGTTAGTTAGGTTTAAGTAGTTCTAAGTTCTAGGAGACTGATGACCTCAGATGTTAAGTCCCAAAGTGCTCAGAGCGATTTGAAAATGTCCCCCTTTAATGTCTACTAGACGATCGTAGTTTCGACCCCTCTGCTGTGATATTTTTCACAGTCTTCTGACGCTCACATTAGTTGACTGTGAATACCAGATCCTAAAGAAGATCCTAGCAGAGGGGCCGAAACTTCGATCATTCAGAAGAAATGGAAGAGAAACTTGACGCGTTGTAAGAACCGAGAAGATGTTACCGTCAGTGACAAGAGCTGTACAAGGGTCATGTACAAATAAAAATAATGGCAGCAGACATGATATGGCTGAAGTAAACCAAGGAATTAAGACAATGCTCTCCCTTTTCACTCCTTTTTCGTGTACATATCGACGACGCACCCAAAACTTGGGCACGGACAATGAGAGTTATCGGTTTGAATGTGAGCACGCTGCTTGTTGCTGACCACTAAGTGACTGTTAGTCAGAATGAAAATGACCTACAAGAAGCTGTTTTCAATTTAAGGAACATAGCCATGGAATACAATCTGAAGTTTTCCATTACGAAGACAAAATCAGTGGCACTTTAGGGACACCAGTCCATGCGAGTTTAATCGAAGTTGATAAACAGACCATGAAGCAAGTTATACATTTAACTGTTTAGGATGCATATGGGGCAAATAATGAAATACAAAATAGACATATTCAATTGTTTCCGTGGAACTGTTTGCAGAATGTTGGGAAAGCAAGTCCACAGAGATACTCTACTGAGTTCTGTAAGGTTCTGACGATATCTGCACTCCACTGTGGGTGCGAGACCTGGACCCTTAAAAATAGAGAAGCACGTGAAATAAACTTCCTTAGATATTGGGTGGCTATGTTTTAGTGGATAAAATGAGAAATGACTTCAATCGAGCTGAACAGAGTACGCAAAACGTAACTATCACTTTAAAATAATATCACTTAAGATGGAAAGAAAACATAAATCATATGCCTGATTCGAAAATCACAGAACAATGTAAACCAAAAGATCTTAGCGTGCCCTGTGAAGAGACGGGTTGACCATTTTGAAGACGGAACGGACCAATACGCCGAAATCCTTACGTAGATGATGATAATGACAACAGCTACGAAAGCCTGCAGACATACATAATATTCTGTCTTCCCATGTGTTAGGCTCTTACTTGTTAATTCCTCGTGATTGGTACCTTTGGTGTGTTAGTTACTTACTATTTCATCTTTCCACTTCTTTCTTGGTCCAGCCATTGATTTTTTGGCCAGTTGCTCTATAATTAAATTCTACTTTAGGAATTCAGTATCATTTCTCTGTTGTGACATGATCTCTCATTTTTTTTTTATACTCCTTGACCAGTTCATGTATGCTTTTGTGTCCTAATTTTCTTCTGAACTCCTTACCATATCAGGCAGTCTATAGCAAGTTCTCTTTTCATTCATTTGAGGTTGACATTGTCCTTGTTTCACTGTCATAAAGTATTGGTGATGCTCCCATTGTACAGTAGAACTTCATTACCGTTTCCCTTCTTCACCACTACATCCAAGTGCATGTGCTCCGATTAATGTAACTGAAGCTTTTGGTGTTTTTTTGACGTGCCTTTTTCGTTTGTGAAAGAAATGGTGCATCCCAAGAAGTTGAATTCTATGACTGTCTCTGCTTCCTGGTCGTATAAGACAACTTTGCTTGGGACCGGGTCTTTACGTTTAAAAGCCATCACTTTGGGTTTTTGGATCGAGATTGTTAAGTTATAGCTCTTGGCAGTCATATTTAATTCATAAATGGTTTTCTGAAGAAAGTCTTTGCAGTCAGCTGTAAGAAATTGGTAAACAACAAAGAGTATTGTCATTAAGTAATTTCGTTAGTTACACTTACGCATGTTCCTCAAAATTAAAGGAGAGTTCGTTTTCGGAGAATCACTTAATAATTCTCTGAAAAACATAGCTAATAGTGTCCTCCGTTGTTTTCTGTATAGTGGGATGTATTACAACACTAGTACCATCTGCAGAAAGTATTAATTCTGCTTGTTGAATGTTAAATGGAAGGTCAAACATATATGCGAGGAGTAGGAATGTAAGATTCTATTTATTTTAGTCACTGTCTCAACATATCAACATATATATTAAAAAGTATCGGAGACAGACTGCGTCCTTGTAGGCCTACTTTTAACAGTCTCGTTCCTGGCGACGGCGCTTTTGGAGTCTTGGTCCATTTGTTGGATTACTCTCAGTAGATAGGACGTCACTCCTGTCTTAAGCACGCAAAAGTATCAATCAAAGCAACTGACGACATTAGTTGTGCCACAAGCGTGAGGCGACCATTTTAACACAGCTTGGTTTCAGCAAGGCATTAAATACTGTTGATTTCGGTGTGAATCACTCAAATAGGGCAACACTGTGGTTTGTCAGTAACCTCAAAATCTTGTTGTATGAAATTGATTGATTTACACACAACTGGTCTAAATTCCACTTAACAAACAGCATGAAAAAATCTTGTCCTGAATAATCCAAAGGTAGAAATTTTAGTAACTTGGGAGAAATGAAAAGTGGAGTCCCACAGCGTTCAATTTTGGGTCCATCGCTGTTTCTTATGTTTGTGAATCACCTACCACTTGACGTCCAACAAGCATAACAGGTACTCTCTGTAGACGATACTATTGTTGTAATAAATTCTTTTAAAGAGAAAGCTACAGAAGTGGTTAATAATGATTTTTTTCAGTAACTCATCACATAGAAAAAAAGTGTTGACCGCAAAAAGCAGTAAGAATAAAATCTGGACTCTATCTGTGGTAGCCATGTAGATACCTCTTCAATGAGTTAGGCATTTCAACTGCACCATCTCAATACATACATTCACTAATGAAATTCGTTACGAATATTATACCACAATTTGAGAACAACAGTGATGACCTCAACTACAACACTAGGGGGAAAAAGCTGTCATTGGCTCACAAAGGTGTTCAATATGCAGCAGCAAAAACGTTTGATCCTTTGCCCTATAACATAAATTGTTGGCAAATAGCAAAATAAGTTTTAAATCTAACCTGAAATCATTTCCCCTGGACAGATCCTTCTACTGATCGACGAATTTCTACTTAAAAGTTTGTTGCCTATTAAAAAATAATTTTTTAAGTGGAGTTGCATGAGTAGCACTAAAAATAGTGTGTTCATTAATGTTAATACTACCCATGTGTATATATCCTGCAAACAGGCTGGTGCCACAACATTTCGATAAAAGAATCGTTCAAATGATCTATAGAACATGTAACTAACTGTCAGAACATGTGTTCTCCGGGGATCTCAGTATTCAGTCTTTGGTCGCTTTTCTCGCTGTATGACAATGATATTTCATCTGTGTTTCATTATTGTAACTACCACTTATATGCTAAGTTATCCAACACCTCTATCAGCATAGCCTTCGACGAGCATTTAGATTGAGAAAAACAAATTGTTGCAGCATCCAGAAAATCTCTTTCAAGCATTCACGCAATCCAAAAATTTAGAAAAAACTGCTTCCACTTGAAATGAAAGCAAAATTAGTTTAGTCTTTAATCCTGCCCTAACTTGACGACTGTTTTGTAGCTGAAAATGGTACAAATAGTGAAGACTACAGACGACTGGAGCTAGCAAGAAATGCTTGCGTAAGATAAATATGCAACATTCTATTGTTTCATGACATCAGTCCTTCCATTGCCGAGTTAGGCGGGATACGACTGGTTAGGAGATGTGATTTTCATGTACTCTATTTTCTTCATCAGTTTTTTAGTCACTGGTGTCCTCAATAATTCTCCTGCTCACACATAAAATACCTATTATTACTCCATGACTGCAATACCAGACTGGGTACGTTTGCATAACACTAAATCTTGCTCCATATCCTACTCAGTTTCAGTCATTCAACTGTGAAATAATCCACCCTTTAACGTGCATCTTATTTATTCCTACTTGCGTCTCATCTGTAACCTTATTATTACTCGCAGTCGACGTTTCTATACACTGATTCTTTGTGTACTATTACTGCGCATATCTGTTAGGTGTCATTACTCACATTCGGCGGGAAACTGCTGGCGAGGTTGCTTCACAAAATGGTAATAAGAGTGACGTTTCTTAAATTCCATATTTTCATTACTATACAAAGTGTTCCTAGAGCGATGGTTAGTATTCAGGGATATGAGAGGAACGATCATTCGAAGCAAAAATATATAGTAATTATGGGTTCCAAAATGCGTAAATTAAGAGCTAATGACTACTTGTTCATCTTCGCTACTGTGGAACACGTCTCTTCTGCTGAACAAGTCCTCATAGTTCTTAAGGTATGTATTTAATAGCCCATGTTTATTATTTTCTCTTGTTTTGTTACGTACTACCTCCTCCCAAAATATGGAAAGAGCTTGCAGTAGAAGAAGGTTGTAATCGAAGATGAAGAAGTGATCATGGCTCTTAAGGTATGCGTTTTACAGCACATGTCTACCAGACTTTCGCTTCGAACGACCGTTCCTATCATATCTATGACTATTGGTAATTCCTCCTGGGACATCCTGTATGTTAATATCATTATCATTAATTAAGAGGCAGTAATACAGAAAGAGACGGGTCTTTCCCATATTTTCCATATTTTTGAAGCTCTGAAGAAACACATTTGTGGCCGTCGATTGCCTTCGATCAAAGAGGTGCATCCTTCATACAATTATGGAACCGGAAACGTTTTTCCATGAAGGCACAGATCGTCTTGTCTCACAGTGGGATAAATGTATTTAACAGCTACTGTGATTACTTTTCAAAAACAAACAGTTTACTTACTTTTTTCCATCTGTTTCGTTTTCATTTGACTGTCCCATAAATATTACTGTTGTAATGTCCAATACGTAGTGTTGAACCATTAAGGATATCTTGTTAAAAGGAAGAGAGAGCCTGAACAGTCTCATCTTACCAGTTGAAACAAACGCATAGACGACATTTTCTAGGTATGATACGGAGTTATATTGTGTAAGAACAGTCATTAAAAAAACTGACGTTACGGTTGCGGTGCCATTTCTCTATGTCTGTTGATTGGCCACCGACGTCAAGTACACAAGTAGGCTAAGAGGAATGCACTACAACAGTATCTAAAATGTCGATTTAATTCAGTGACAGTTATTTTACAATATGACGTGAAAGCACACCTAGAAAGCTTGTATGTCGGATAGTTTCTGTTTTATTATTGAAGGAACGCTGAGAAACGGACATTTCATAGTTGTTTAAAAGACATAAAGTCATTGCCTTTAACTGACCATTCTGAAGTGCAACATCGCGAAAATTTCGTGATTAACCATATGTCAGCACAGCCTCATAAAATAATAAATTTTGTTCTGCACACAAGTAACATATATTCCTAATGCCTTACGCAGTTTATGTTCCATAGAACCATCTTCAGATTTGTGGAGATCAGAAAAATGAAAAAAAAAAAAAAAACTGGCGCTTATGTGACCTAAAATCGACAACACTGTCGTTACATCATATCTAAAACCAAATGTAGAGATACTTAGGCGTACTAACAGCAACATGTATGCGGCATCGTAAAACAGCAATTCATAGCATCTATATGACGTAAACTCGGTCCATATGACCTGGCGGACCGGGTCCGTTGCATATGGCGATATACAGGACAGGGTTGTAGCCGACATGTTCGGGTACGTCCTGGTCCATTTGATTGTACGTATTGTGTAATAGCAGCTTTTTGTGTCTTGGGTTATGTGGTGCTTCGTCATTTTATTTTTCTTGTCTGAACAGATGGTCCGACGGAACCGAAACCAGTCACAACATTAGAAATATAAACAAAGTTGACGTCCAATAAAATTTTTGGCACAATAATTAATGGAAGATTTTCTACAACCAAAAAATGTATATCACTTTTTGCAACATAAAATATAACGTTTGATATGTTGCGTTAACAGCGTCAGTTGATATCACGGCATAAAATTGTTCGTTAGTTTGCTGTTATTTACGGCAAGGGTGCCAAAAATGTTGTATTCAGTGACTATTGGAGACGCATTGTGTGACGACATGTTCACGTAGTAAATGTTTGTAAATTCCGAAACGCAATAAATCATGACATTTTCGGTGTCCTACCAGAAAATAGCCAAACGTCGATGTTGCAAACGAATATAAATTATTTCAAAAATGGAAGACTTGGTGTATGTCAAACAAGTTTGATGTGACTGTCAACCCAGCCCAGTAAAAGATAGTCACTGTTCACAGTTGTTGAGCTAGTGTAGTTACTTATTACATCCTGATAAATTGTACACTAGGAACCAATATTGTTGTTGCGTTTAGTCCGAAGCCTGGTTTGCTGAAGCTCTCCATTCTGTTCTGTGTAAGTCACATCATCCCTATCAGCTGCTGAAACCTACAATCATTTGAAAGTAATTGCTGTTAGCAAGCTTTCAGCTCCCTCTAAAATTTTAACCGAACATTCCCCCCTCCGCCCCTCCCCCCCCCACATGTTTCCATTCATAATTAAATTAACTGTTCCTTGATTCAGCTACTAAAACCTACAGTAATTTGAAAGTAATTGCTGTTGGCAAGCTTTCAGCTCCCTCTAAAATTTTAACCGTACATTCCCCCTCCCCCCACATTTCCATTCATAATTACATTAACTGTTTCTTGATTCTTGTGAATGTGTTCTATTAACATATCCCTTCGGTTAATAAGGAGTAGCTTAAAACTAGTTTCTTGTTGACACTAATCAGTATATCTACACTGGCTATCTTGTACACCCACCTAATCCCAGCATGCTTTTGTTGCTCTACATTTCAAAATTACTATTCGCTTGTAAAGGTCATAGTATACATTTCACTTCCATATAGAGCTACTGTCCAGAGAAACGAAATTACTTTCTGCAACATAATTTTTCCCACCTCTAATAGGATCATTAAAGTAACACACTAGAGCTTTGAAACCAGTTCTTGAAATGGTAACAAATTTACCGTACCTTACAATATTCTTGGCTCATAGAAACTGGTGATGCTTTATTATGACTTGATAAACTGTCCTAAACTGGTATCACATGTCGAAAACACTCTTCTACTGCTTCTATTTATGCATTTAGCTGTCGGATGATGAACCATCGTACGGTGTAAACGACTCTCAAATAATGTCAAATACTATCACGGACTTCTGTGATAAGCTGATTAAACATCTCTGTGCCGTTTGCGTGTATTTGCTCTTTTAAACGTCCTCACAGATAACATTCTGGAGAACTGAGTTCGAGAGTTGATATCGTAAACAATAAACAACACTTTTACGACGGTAACAGCTAAATAGTATTGTGGTGCTTATAAGCGTCCGCAAGGGTGAGGGTGGTACAAGAGGGGTCACTTGCCCACTTGTGCAATCTTCAGTTACAGTATTCGCACACTCTTTTAATGCACGTGAGTTCTCTGCGACATATTAAGATTTTTTTTTTTGTGATTTCGTACGAAACTGAGTAACTCATTTGTATCAAAAATTACAATTTTAGAGTTTTGTCGCACCACTCCTGCTGGATAAATTTCTGTCGATTCCTATAGCACCATGATTCTCTTGCTATAATATTCAACATATCTCAAAATCGAAACATTTATGGAAATATCTGACATATTATCGATGTATGTAAAGTAGTTTAGAAGCATACACTCTAATTTCTGAGAGTACTGTCATTCTTAACCTAGTATGTAAGTAAATTGGCTCGAAATTAGTTTGCAGGGTGGCACGTTTCTGGTTTACTGCTTTCGACTAATCCTACTATTTTAAAGTTTTTTTCTTTTTTCATGTCACTAGTACACATTAGTTTATGCGTGATATCAAAAATAGCTGTAATTTTTGCTTGAAGACAAGGGAAGTTAGGATAGTCTTTCGTTATAAAATACTAATAACGATATACACAGCACGGGCGTGGAACAAGATAGTATACCACTTCATAAAAAAGATTTATATGCACGTTTTATCAGATGCAAAGTTAAGGATATTTTGTAGAATAATTTGTCCCCGGTAATGGTCAAACTGTAAGTAAGTATTTGATATTAGTGGAAAACACTTCACATCTCTTAAATTCCATGATATCCACAATAAGGCTGCCTTTCTTCGAGACTGTCTCACTATTTTAAGTCCCCTCAATACCTGATTTCGCCGACAAAGCGTAGCTTTTCGCGTGGATTTCGCTGACTCATGAATGCAACATCCACTCACTGAAAAATTAACAATAAGAGTAATAATCAGCTCTGATTTTAGCAAAGAGTTTTTTTTGCGACTGCTAGAACTGAGAGCCTGTACATTAAGTACATTAATGTTGCCATCTGGGATCTAGTTACATTGCGGCCGCAGATTCTAAGAAAATGTGACTCATCGACGAAAGAAGTAGCTTACAAAACGCTTGTTCGTCCGATTCTTGAGTATTGCTCATCAGTATGGGACCCTTACCAGGTTGGATTAATAGAAGAGATAGACATGATCCAGCGAAAAGCAGCGCGATTCGTCATGGGGACATTTAGTCAGCGCGAGAGCGTTACGGAGATGCTGAACAAGCTCCAGTGGCGGACACTTCAAGAAAGGCGTTACGCAATACGGAGAGGTTTATTATCGAAATTACGAGAGAGCACATTCCAGGAAGAGATGGGCAACATATTACTACCGCCCACATATATCTCGCGTAATGATCACAACGAAAAGATCCGAGAAATTAGAGCAAATACGGAGACTTACAAGCAGTCGTTCTTTCCACGCACAATTCGTGAATGGAACAGGGAAGGGGGGATCAGATAGTGGTACAATAAGTACCCTCCGCCACACACCGTAAGGTGGCTCGCGGAGTATAGATGTAGATGTAGATGTAGATGTAGATTTCCTAAAGCTCTTTCTGATAATACAGTTACTACGAAGCGTAATCACTAAAATTAGTGAAACGAAATTGAAAACAACAAAAACGGGAGCATTTGCGATTAGGAGTGCACGTTTTATTGGATTGTAGGATGACGCATAGTAACTGTGCTGGTACAGCAGAGATAGAGATCCACAGAACGAAATGACACTCCTGTAAAAATCTCTTTCACGTTCAGGATAGGCGAGAAGCAGTTTTCTTACTGATGTCTTCTTCGCAAATAAAATGATTCGCTGAGTAGACGTTGTGCGGTTGTTATTCTACTTACAGCATAGTGAATATCTTTCAAGACTGATCTACATAACTACATATATATCTCGCAAGGCACTTGGGGTGTGCGGTGGAGGATACTTCATGTACCACTATCATTTCCACCCTCGCCCCCCTCCTTTCCCCCACCCTCGCTTTCCGTTCCTGATTCCGACGTGCATGGTGAATGGGAAGATAGCCTTCGTGTAGTGAGCTACAAAATAATTTTTCTTTCATAGTTATGTCGCGAATTATATGTAAGAGGAAGAAATATTTTAGTTTCGTACGCTCTCGGAACTGTACCAGCGAGCAAAACAGCTATGCACAAAGCCTCTCTTGGAGCGTACTGCCACTGGATTTCACTGAGCATCTCCGTAACGCTCTAGCTGATGCTGCTAAAGGAATCTGTGACTAAACACGCTGCTCCTCTTTGTAGGCGGCCGAGCAGTAGTCAAGTAAGGGTCGAACGAAGGTTTTTTTTATCGCCTATCTGCTTCGCTAGTGGACTATACTCCGCGGCATCTGGTGCTGACGTTGGATGTCTCTGAAGCCGGTATGCGTTTCACAGATGTAGAGATGCTTTCTGGTTTGCCATCCCGGATTGTTCATTCATTACAAATCGTCAGTCTACCAGTGTTTCATTTCTGACAGTCCAGTTTTTTCAAATACGTCCTCGGAAGGAACACTTTTTGCGGATGAGAGTTCCTACACTTCCAAATACAAATTCTTCGCAGGTAGTTGTAATGTCACCGCAGAGGGAGACGTTAGCTGTCTGCGTCACAGAGGCAATACACACGCTGTAACGGGTTTAAGTGGAGATATTTTTACGTGTGGTACCTTAATATGTACATCGGCGAGTTGGTTGTTTTTTCACTGCTTCGAACAGTCTTCCGACAGACACATCATAAACTTTACGACCTGATGTTTCCTGCACGTTCTTAACTGCATCACTAAGTGGACTACGTTTGTCAGTAAACACTAACCATTTTGAGTCGACGCATCCATGCTTTAACAGTTGTCCTCCTGCCCAGGTAAAAATAAACATTAATGGCTAGCTCTTGTCACATTTACTTGGGGGTACTACCCAATCTAAAAACGTTACCACTTGTAATAGCTGTAATTATTAGTCTGCAAGCCGGCCGTGTGGACGAGCGGTTCTAGGCGCTTCAGTCTGGAACCGCGCGACCGCTACGGTCGCAGGTTCGAATCCTGCCTCGGGCATGCATGTGTGTGATGTCCTTAGGATAGTTAGGTTTAAGTAGTTCTAAGTTATAGGGGACAGATGACCTCACATGTTAAGTCCCATAGTGCTCAGAGCCATTTGAAGCATTAGTCCGAAAATGACGTAAACATGGTAGTAATGTTGTACAGTACACCGTACTCAGACACCAGGAGAACTATCTGCGATTATACTCTCGACACATTTTATTTAGTGAGGTGTAGACTACAGTAGCGGCATATTAGAAACATGGCGTTCATGAAGGCGTGGCTGTAGACGCGGAGGATTAAAAGCAGTACACGAATCATGGAAGAGTAGTAAAAAGCTCTGTATTATGTCATAGAATATGTTCCGTTCTACTGACGACAGTGGCACTGAGAATAAAGCCCTCTAGATCGCTTATTATATATGTTTTCAAGTATTACGACATTTCAGGTACTGAAATCATCAGGTCAAAACTTAGAACTCATGAAACATAGTTGATTGTCAGTTGCAATAAAAGCTATCTCTCATTTAGGTATAGGTTTTACTGCAGCTGTGTTTTAAGAATCCTATGTTTTTTTACCTAATGATAGCAGTAGCCGAAACACGGTAATAAATGAAACTATATTAATCGATATTTAGTCCTTTATTTTCAAAATTCCACAATATCACAGACTCATTTAGCGATTTACTGCCTTCATTAACAAGAACTGGCCTTGATTAAATGGCAAATCGAGTATTGCTCTGCAAATCGAATCCGGATTCTTGTCTGTGATGTGAAGATACTATGGAAGCACTCAAACCTGTGATGAGGGCTATTACTTTAGGAACAGTGTGTGTAAATGACCAATGCACTGTTCCCACCGTGTGCTGACCTCTGTAAGAACTCTTGGTTTGCGGTGCTGCTTTCATAATGCCCTGCTCACTGTGCCCAACAGGAGCCTCCAGTCGAGGCAGCATTCCTATTGAGGTGCGAGTCACGCCCGTCACGTGCAAATAGCGCCGAGTACTGCTGACGAGCAAACAACGTCTCTTGCAGCCCTACAAGTTTTCGCGCTATACGTGTCTATTTCACCGTAGTCTTGTGGTGCAGATTTCAAGTTACTCAACACTTCGACCTTTTTGCTTACTGTATCAACATCAAATCAAAGGAATGGTAAGTTCCTTGCAGATACGGAGAAGGGGCACAAAAGGAGTGCTTTGTAAAGTTCTGTAAAGTAGTCGCTCTGTCATTTCTTGTTCATCTGTTGCTATTGTGGCCTATGATGTACAGGATGGGGCAAATAAAAGTGGCTCGGGCGAGTGAATCCGTGGCAACATTAGCGGAGGAGGAAAAGCTCTATAGCTACTTCCAACAGGTTGGAGTAACTGTGCATACAGTCGGCCGAACCTTGGAGCACATTTACGTAATAGTCACAACTGACAGAGTTGTTAACAAAGGTCAGTCTGGTCGCGGATCTAGCTGGCCACATAGCTCACCCGATCTGTTACAGTGCAATTACTTTATGTGAGGAGCCCTCAAGTCTAAGGTGTGTCGCAATAACCCTCACAGTCTTCAGGAACTGAAGCGCAACATGTTGGATGAGACTACAGCAATTCCAGTGGTTCAGCTACGATCTGCCTTCAGCAACTTGCTGACCAGGGCCCAAAAGTGACAAGAGATGAGTAGATCTGCCATAGTCAGGTTAGTACCGTATTTCCTTTCCTCTACTGAGTTTCTTTGTTCCCTGGAACTCTGTTCTCTGGGCTACTTTTATTTGGCCTACCCTGTAGAAGGGCGTTACATCTCGTTTTCTTCCTCTCTGATACATCTGTCTTACGACAGGTATCGACACGACGTCCGCATCACTTTAGCCTGTGCTTGTTCTTTAATCTATTGCTTCGTTCTTTTTTTACTCATCCTGCATTCGATTCTCTCTCTCTCACTCTCTCTCTCTCTCTCCCCTCTCTCTTTTCGTTGCAATCTTTCCTTCAATAGAACTGTTACAGGCAATTTCCTCGGAGTAATACTCCCCATCAAAATGTTTTCCTCATTTTTATCATTTCCATTGAATTTCTTTTCTCTGCTATTCTTAATTCATTATTCCGCCACTTCGTTACACTTTTAGCATTTTTCTCTACAATCAGATGTAAAAACTGTTCAAATATTGTTCGTCTTTCATTCTGACTGTCCATGATTCTCTACCACATGATAACACACTCCAGAAGAAGAAGCAGATCTCTTTCTTAATTCTATACGAACTTTTTCTTGCTGTCAATACAAGATTCACTTTAACAAAATCTCTTTTACCGATAGATACTCTGATTATTTCCTCCACACAGATTACAGTCAGTGTCACCCAAAAGTTTCTGAGTAAGTTTAACTTTATCTAAGGTGTTCCCTTTCAGTGTTTTTAGGTGAAACCTTCAAGTCTACAATCATCTGCATAGTTTCTTATTTTTCCCTTCCTACCTTCGTGTTATGTGGCGTTTATCGAGCCAGTTACAGAATGTTAGCACTTCGTGTCTTTGTGGCGGGACAGCAGAAGCAGCCCTGTATTTACCGAGGTAGATGTGGAAAACCGCATGACCTCTACTAACGTCATTCTGCTAGGCGGATTCGATCCGGGGCCTCTGTGCGTCCCCATGTCCCGGAAGTGGATGCTTTAACGCGCTCGGCTATCTGCACAGTTATCTTTATGCCTCCTTCTGCTACTACTTTCTTCTAGTGCTTTGTCTGTTAGTTTCTCAGCATAAACATTCAAAAGCTTTGTCTAAGACCTCTTCCGAGATCTCTCTCTGGAAGTGATGGGGAGTCTAGGAAAGGCATGTATGATCCTAGACCCGTGACTTCTTTACCCACACTCATAAATACGGCACGAAGTGGAAATAAAGTATAAAGCTGTAAGAATGTGTTTATAAAAATTTCTTCGGAACACCCAGTGTTGTCTAGTTATCCCCATATTCTGTGGGGAGCTAAGTGTGTTTCACTTCCATGCATTTTTTTTCTTCCTTTGTTAGTAATGGTGCCAAGTTTGGTAAACAAGTTGTCGAGGCGTTTCAGACATCTTTACGAACCATCTTTCCATCTCCGTCCTCTCCTCTACTCCTGATAGAGTTGTCTCACAATCACAGTGTTTTTTTTTTTTCATCACAATGGTTTTATTTTCAATACAGTAATTCATAGGACTACAAAAGTATGCTGATCAGTCTTTCTAGGTGTATGTTGAAACAAATGCAAACGTACTAATTCCTGTTGTGTGTACTTTTCAGAAGTCCAGTGAGACCAGTTTATGTTTGCCTTCGTGGAGATTCCCTGCCTAAAAAGTTGCCTATTATTTGAAGAGACTGGAACACAAGTGTCGTCATTGTTGTATATCTGTTCCAAACAATCGCCGCACCATTCATTACTGTCTTTTTCTCAAAAACTTCCCTGTCTCACACTTCAAAGTGAACGTTCTCATATTCTCAACCCAACATTTACACACGTCTGTGAATCTCTTCACGTTGCTGTCCTGTTTCACGCATTAAAAACAATGGATTCGTTCTCAAAGGCCTTATACGGCGACATTTTCGAGTCTAACGCTCTTGGTAAAAAATCTTAAACGATCAACAACTGAATTCAATACGCTAACAATTACGCACGAGCAAAATTAAACTCGCGTATCAATTATGCCAAGTTTCATTACAACACCTCATTTACACCGAAATAATACTACACGTGTTAATGGGAGAGCGAGCTGAAAAATCATTCCCACGAATTTTTTGCGTGAAAATTCTTAACGCTTTTTAAATAAAACTACCTTTATTAACAGTCTACATCTTTATTCTTCGCCTCTTCACAGTTATTTCCCAACGTAGTCAACATGACGACGAACGCATTTCTCCAAAAAGAGAGACCAGTTTGTTGATGCCGTCACTGTGGAATGTCTGACTTTGTTTGACGGAGCCTCAGTGTCATCTCCGCACTGCTTCATCACTATCAAAGTGATGTCGTCGGGCGTGTTCTTCAGGTTCTGAGGAAAGATGAAAATCGGATGGGGCCAAGCCCAGACTGTATGGAGGATGACCGATGACAGCTTATCCAAAGCGTCGGATTGTTGCAGATGTCGCGGAGGCCTCGAGTCGTCTGACATTGTCGTACAGAAGGAGAGAGCGCTCCAAGTGTGGACGAACTCTTCGAATCCGAAACTTACTGACAGCACTCTATTTCCCACACGCAGACATAGTTACGTTAAACACTGCCCTGTTATATACTACAATTAGGAGACCCCTAGAGGCAGAAGGCTGCAAATATGTAGACATAAGGAATAAGAACGTGGAATGTTAATAATGTTTGTCTTATGTATAAATCTTTAAGGGGGGTAGGACGTCAAACGGGCCGACTTGGAGCAGGAGAGGCACCACAAGACATTTCAATTTTCACTGTCTATACTTTTACAAATAAACTCATAAAACTTTGTCAGCATGACCAGGAACGATTCAGAATTTACAATCATAGCAGTGGAAGTTCTAATACATAACGAAGTAATTTTTTTTACGTGTGAAATTTTATCATTTTTTTCACTTACTAATGTCAGCATTTTTTGCTATAGGTACACATTTCTTCATAAGTAAGAGAGATTCTTCGATGAATTTTGCACAGCATACAAACCATACTTAAAGGTGTATGAAACTCTAGAATTTTCCAAATCTATTAAAAGCTGTGGTAAAAATTGGGTTAATTAACTATAAAATTTGTGTTTTTTCTAAACATGAAGTTCAAAATATAACAGTTCATTCGTTTTTTCATAAATTAAATAAATTCTAGAGTTTCATACACCTGTGAGCATGGTATGTATGCTGTGCAAAATTCATCGAAGAATCTAACTTATGAAGAAAAGTGTACCTATAGCAACAAATGCAGTCATTAGTAAGTGGAAAAAATGATTAAATTTCGCACGTAAAAAATTTATTTTGTTATGTTTTCGAACTTCCACTGCAATGAGTGTGAATCCTTCCTGGTGATGCTGACAAAGTTTTATGAATTTATTTGTAAAAGTATAGACACAGGAAATTAAAATGTCCTGAGATGCCTCTCCTGCTCCAAGTCGGCCCGTTTGACGTCCTACCCCCCTTAAGACTTATGGGACTTAACATCTGAGGTCATCAGTCCCCTAGAACTTAGAACTACTTAAACCTATCTAACCTAAGGACATCACACACATTCATGCTCGAGGCAGAAGTCGAACCTGCGACCGTAGCAGCAGCGCGGTTCCAGACTGAAGCGCCTAGAACCGCTGGGTCACAGCGGCCGGCTTTCCAGAGTTTGCGCATAAAAAATTCGGAGGCATTACTTTTCAGTGCGCCCTTGTACTTTTAAGGAATATGGTAAACATCAGCTGCTGTTAAGTAATGTTTAGTCACTATCGATTTCGTCCGCTTACCATCTTGGGTGAAAGGTGCTTAAGATCCAGTGGAGAGCTTTGCTACACACGAAAAACATTTTCAGTAGCATGAAGCTTGGATAAAACTGCCTGCTACTAAACTGCTTTCATGTTAACCAAAGCATTTGGCAAGATCCTAAGCACATGTTATCTGACGATAAGCGACCTCTGCGTCACACTCTAAAGTGGCTTAGTCAGTGTAGATGTAGACATAGGCGTGGAATAGTTCGTGATCTGTTGCTTGTAATAAGATTCTACAACCGGCACGATTCATTGATATCAGCCTGAAAAAAAATATTGAGGACATTTCAATTATCAACGTGTTTATATGACCGGCCTGTCTGTGCTCTTACCACGTTCGATCACACTTCTGGACAAGTAAAACCTAAAGCGAGAACAGTGAACGATGGTTATTGCCCGCTCACTATGGTAACCACCCTAGTGAGCGACGAACGCGGACAAATACGGCGGGGACGAGTGGCGTGTTCCTTAGGCCACGAGAAGAGAAAGATCGAGTGGTCGTGCGGAGATAAATGACGAAAGCGGCGGCGCTCCCAGCTCGCTGCACGAAAACGCCGCTCCTGACGCAATGCACGGTTGGCCGGCGCATGCGCACTGGTGTCTGCGGCTCGGCAAGGGCAAGAGAAAGGCAGCGGCACAGCGGCCAGGCAGCTGACTCAGAGAAATGGCGGTCGGCCGGCCACTGCAGTCACGGATCTGGCCGCGCTGCAGTCTGCGGTTTGTGCCGCCGCTATGTTAAGACACGGTCCGGAAACCAAAGGTCCTATGTTCACACGTTAACATACTATCTTTGCGTTCAAGACAGAATAGTATTCGCTAGTAATTCTTATTATTACTATACTATACCATTACGGTAATAACAAAATGGGTAATTTCCAAGAATGATTGCCCATCGAAGTCGCGGGGTCCAAACGATACATATATATCGAACTTGTCATAACCTAACTCTTAATGTCTGTAGTGACATTTACCTGCTGAAAAAAGTGTGTGTACGCCGTAGTTTGTAATTAATTTACATTTTTCTCACATAGTTCAATAATTTTCACCCTGTATTAGTCACATCATTTTACACGAATCTCCTTCTAGCTGAAGAAGTTAAATCGCATCCACAAATATGCATGTTCCTTCATAGTCTGGCATTTTCGAGCCATAATGCTTGAGAGTTCGTGTGCTACCCCTGCGTTGAAGTCGCCAGACTAATACGGAGTTGAGAGGTTGTCCTGTAACAAAAAAGTTGTGTTCTGAACAGGTTAAGTTTACAAATCAATAATAACTCTAATTCATTCCGTAATGTAAGATATTGTTTCCTTAAACTGATGTGGGCGTTGTGGAATATTCGAATAACGTTTGTCTGGGGGGGGGGGGGGGGGGCTGAACGTCGTGTACCATCTGCCAGTGGTTTATCTTCAACACCATACACAACACTGAAGGGCATTTAGTGACGCATTCTAAATTAGAATTTGGTGGAAGGGGTGACGGGGTGGGGGCATAGGTATGTTCGTTAGTCTTCATTAACGTAGCTTATTGTATAAAGTAAGTGCTCATCACAGACTACCGATCATAAGGTCAGTGACGTGAAGCTGTGTAGGTTACGTGGGGTGAATGGAACCGGATGTGACGTAAACAAGAGAGCAGACCGTGAAAAGTGACGTCAGCATGAAATCAAAGGCAGCTCATCTGCTTGGGTCTGACTAACCTCAAAACTTTATCGCGAGTATAGCCACGACGTTAAAGCACAGATACAGTTGTGTAATTGCCTCCAACCACTGTTAGTTGACATCCACTGCTTTTAGATAACCTAATGAAATTTTTAGAAGTGTAATGGTTATACGATTGTCACTTTACACATACATAGAGAGATGAATTTCTACTCTGTAACAGAGAATATTTAGCAGCGAATGTTTGTCACCGGTTAAAAAATAATGTGTGCAGGACAGGAACTGCGAGAAAATGGTTCAAATGGCTCTTGAGTACTATGGGACTTAACATCTGTGGTCATCAGTCCCCTAGAATTTAGAACTACTTAAACCTAACTAACCTAAGGACATCACACACATCCATGCCCGAAGCAGGATTCGAACCTGCGACCGTAGCAGTCCCGCGGTTCCAGACTGAGCGCCTAGAGCCGTGAAACCACTGCGGCCGGCCGAACTGCAAGATAATATGCCTTCCAAGACGAGCATCCATGAAAACCATCGTGGTTTTCAAAACAGATTTCGAGTGGTGACATTTTTACCTTTTAAACCGTATGTTAGTTCTGAAGATTTCTTCACTGAATACAGTAAATGAAAAGAGAATGTTTCTAAAAACTATGAATTTATGTAGAATGTTGAAGAGAGAGACACACCGTCTGGATTAGTTTGTTAGGTTTCATACTTACGATGAACTGAAATTCACGGTAGTTAGGTTTGTATCCGAAGATGACTTGTCACTACGGTTAAACCGGTGACCCGAATAAACATACGAAAGGGACCCAGGTGGTGTCTTCCTTCATTGCAGCATCAGCGCATTTAAATGTTTGCTAACTAAAACGTCTTTAACTGTATTACGATCTGAATCAAATCAACGAAAAGGATATGAAAAGTAATTTCCCCTCGCAGATCTAAGAATGATAGCAAATCTCACATTTTTTGCACTTTTTCACATTATTCTATATACCCTCGTAACATATCGTATGAAGACATTGGAATCGGAGAAATGGTATTAGTAAATAACATGGAGCTCGAAAATATCGCGAGTATAACAATTACGCCCAGTTCAAGTACCAACAGTAGGCTAGTTCTAACGTTAATTGAGCTACGGCATGTCTCAGACCATAAATAGTCAATGTCTACGCTCGTGGAAATTCCGTCGTCGGCATATGACGTGGCTCACCTTTCCTGTTAGAAATCCATTTGACTTTGTTTAACATACTGTAGTATCGTCGTCATAATGCTTGTTCCCGCGGCTAATCGAGAATTATGGATAGCAAGTTCGCTAAAATAAATACAGTATTCTGTTACAATCTACTAGTACCGCTGAACGGCAGTGGCAATCACAAAAGCGGAGATGTTTACCAGCTTAAAATTTTGGTGACGTACAAAAATCGCAGCATTGTTACGTTGTCTGTTTCAGTTAAAGCAGGCTTCATCGTGACAGCCAGTGATTCAGAGGGGAATTTGCGCCTTTAAAAAGGCATTCCTTCCAGTCAGAACAACTAAATACGAAAGACAGGATTTTCAAATGTGAAAAAGTATCTGTGCTATCCACCATCAGGTCATTTATCCAAAAGCTAAGCATTTGTGTTCACTAAATGTTTGAAAGCTGCCTTAAATATTAAAATACTGCCAACTGGTATTTTTTATGATCATTCAATAGCGCATGGTTGCGTGGATCGCGTCCCAACTCAGAAAACCGTAAAAATTATGCGTTTGATGGTGTTACACATAATTGATTTGCGCCGTCTTTAACAAAAAGAACGCAAAACGTTGTGCTGAGTAGCTCAAACAATGTTGGTAGAGTAAAAAATTTTAGTGACTGAGAAGAAATCACAAAGAGTCCACAGAGTTCTATTTTGTGTCCACTCCTACTACTTATATTTGTCAATCACCTTCCACTTAACATTCAAGCAGAATAGGTACTTTTCGAATACTACTGCTGTAGGAAATCTCATTACAGAAACAGCAGCAGAAGAGATTGTTAAAGTTTCTTTCAAAGAATTATTACGTTGTTCTCTGAAAATGGACTCTCCCATAATTTTGAGGAAACACGCTATATTTAGTACTGTGCGACATGTAGAGTCATACCAACAATTGACGTAGCACACGAACAGGAGTCAACAAATAGGGTAGATTGCTCCAAATTTTTAGGTATGCATATTGATGAGCCGGCCGGAGTGGCCGTGCGGTTCTAGGCGTTACAGTCTGGAACCGAGCGACCGCTACGGTCGCAGGTTCGAATCCTGCCTCTGGCATGGATGTGTGTGATGTCCTTAGGTTAGTTAGGTTTAATTAGTTCTAAGTTCTAGGCGACTGATGACCTCAGAAGTTAAGTCGCATAGTGCTCAGAGCCATTTGAACCATTTGAACCTATTGATGAAAATTTGAAGAAGAATGTTAGTGAGCTTCTCGAATAATTAAATTCAGCTACTTTCGTCTTCGTGTAACTGTTTGTCTTGGAAACAAACGAAAACTCCTGACATCTTTCGCATGTTTCCATTGAATAATGTCTTATACAATAATTTTCTGGGGTAACTCATCACTTACAAAGGAAGTACTGACTGCTCAAAAGCGAGCAGTAGGAGAAATACGAGCTGTTCGCCGGCGGTGAAGAAGGTACCGTTCAAAGAGTGAGGCATTTTACCTGGACCAACACAATAGATATATTCACTAATGAAATCTGTCATAAATAATCCATCGCAATTTGAGAAGAATGGTGATGTCCATACCTACAGCACAAGAGGAAAAATTAATCGTCACTATCTACTATTAAAGCTGTCAGTAGCTCAGTCTCTTGGACAACTCCTTCTACTGCATGGTCGAATTTCTGTTTAGAAGCTGGTAGTCGGGGAAAAAAAATTAAAGTACAGCTGAATGACTGGGACTAAAAAATTACGTGTTTATTAATGTTTACACTTAACATGTATACATTATAAACCGGCTCGTTCCAAATCATTTCGCTAAAAAAACTCATTTCTTGGGAAACTATATACAATGTCAGCATATGTTGTGCTCATAAGTTATATTTTCCTAACGAGAAGTTCCTGTTTTATCGTACGGTCTTCCTTTATTCGACATCGAATTTCAGTGAAACGATTAAAACACATTGGAATAAAACAGGCAGTAGCAAAAGCCTGGATAACGTGATCATTGTGGCTTGTAATATGAGACTACTACGGAACAGATACGCCTAAAATGTGCAGCGAGTTCACATGTTGCCCTTGCGAAATGTGCCTAGTTCCATCAGCTATATGTGAATCGTTTCACTGAAACCCTACATTTGCCCTTCGAAAACGAGTAAGCCAAAACGTACGACAACACAGCAACAGCTGTTTTGAGAAGAACGCATGTTTTAACGTATATGCTATGAAACAGTCTTTGGTCTTGTGAAGCTGTTGATCATAACTGTCTGCTACACGATACTGTTTTCTACAGCGATTGGTGCTTCCGATCCTTACATTCAATAGCCTTCAAAAGATTTATTGCAAACAAATCCGGAGCTTTATAGATAAAAGATCTTTATCGGTAGTAGAGGAGACAAATCGTCGTATTTTGAAATTATTTTCGTTTTGTTTTATCTTCTCGAGCTTCGGTACATCTCCAGTAAGTCGTCATTATCCACTCCACGGAATTCATGACTTTCTGCCGGTTAGATTGTTGTTGCAAAATAAAGTAAGATATCAAACCTGGTGTGCGATGAGTGAGGGGAGGGGGAGGGGGTGGTTCAGTATATTATTTTCATCACCATTTACATTTTCTGTATAACAGTGCACTCACTAAGATTCTGCATATAATTTTCCACGGACACTGAATTTAGTATTGGTAATCCCCAGTGTTTGCTCATCAACAGTGTTTGTCTTACTGACACAAAGCGCCACTCCCAATTAAGTTTTCGGAATAGGTAGAGCAGAGTGGCTGCACGAATCAGACATAACAGCTACCTACAATTGTCAGAAGCTAAAAAGAAAACAAACACAAACAGCATCATCAATGTTTTGAGCGAATGTGAGAGAAAGTGGAAAACTATATGTGTACGCAGTATGTTAACCGACTAACACAATAAATGTATAGCAGGAGGGTGATGAGCGTTAAATTCCTTTTATCCATTTTGCGCGATAGGGGCAGGCGAGTCCAGTGTGTTATTTTGCGTGTTCTCGAAGCACTAATGGTATGTACCCGGCCATATGTTTCTCTGATGAATGATACATACTTGGCCCCCACTGAAAAAAGTGGCCAAATATGCACGATTAGCAAGAAACAACTTATACGTACCAAAGTATGAACATCTGACTTTCAACATACACTGGTACGTGCTTGGTTCGAGCAAGAGGCTGTGAAGTGATGCTGCGTGCCGATCCCAGTCACAGCAGGTGTCCTTATTGCGTCAGCACGTTTTGGGAGGCGCCGGCAGTGACTTGCGTAACACACACTGCGCCACACAACAAACGCGCCGTCGCGCCGCTGTACCACAGAACGGCGGCCAATTCTGCGCTCTGCGAAAACTCGGGAATGTTGCGCACACTCGTACCGTTCCAGCCAAGCCCCTTGCACATCTGAAGACTCGTCCACACGATTTACGAGTGCGCCTGAAGTGCACTCACTCTTTTCATTGCTTACTCGGAAGACTAATAATCTTACACTCAGGAAAAAAACAGCAGTGACTAGCATGCGGGCCGCAAATGGATAGGCCGGCCGAAGTGGCCGTGCGGTTAAAGGCGCTGCAGTCTGGAACCGCAAGACCGCTACGGTCGCAGGTTCGAATCCTGCCTCGGGTATGGATGTTTGTGATGTCCTTAGGTTTGTTAGGTTTAACTAGTTCTAAGTTCTAGGGGACTAATAACCTCAGCAGTTGAGTCCCATAGTGCTCAGAGCCATTTGAACCATTTTGCAAATGGATATGAGACCGCTTGATCACAGTCTGCAAGAATGAAGATTACAGCAGTAGGCAATTGAGGATAATACTTGCGAGAGGTGAGACAGCGTGATGGGAACGTCCTCGCCATAGTTCCAAGGGCGTAATTTAGGTGATCAAGGGCTTCGTCTCACAATCCCTCTTATGTTCACGAAACACAGTTGATTCGTACTTCGGGTCGAGCGCCACCGCTGTATTGACGTACTTTTCCGATGTCAGCGGCGAAAACAGGTGACTAATCTCTAAAAATGACTCATCTCTAAAAACCATCGGGGATAGCCATTCTTCCGCTGCCCATCATCGTAGTAAGCATCATCTCCAATACTGACATGGAGACTGACAAATCTGTCGATCTGGATGGAAGTTGCACGGAACCATTGTGAGGGATGGTTGTCCTTTGAAGTGAGCGTTTGGATTAATAGATCACCACGCTGTTGGGTCGGACGTGGTGGCTTCAAATTACACTGAGAAGGAAAAACCGTGACAATACATTCCGAAATGCCTTCACAAAAGAAGACGAAATAAATATTCCAGAATTCGAATCAAGAAGAGCTGCCAACATGAATAACGTAGAAGTAAATATCGTCGGATAGCGAATCAACTTAAATCACTTAATAAAAGCAAGTCTTCTGGTCCATACTGTATACCAATTAGGTTCGAGTATGCTGATGCAATAGCTCCATAGTTAAGAATCATATACAACCGTTCGCTCGACGAAAGATCCGTACCCAAAGACTGGAAAGTTACCGCCCCCCCTCCCCCCCCCTCCCCCAGATAAAAAAATTATTTCCACGAACCTGAATCCTGTCCCGATAGATACACAGACGTATTGGCTCAAGTTGGAAAAAAGCGAAACGCGCATTGGATCGTGACTAACAGGAAGTGAATCCAGAATGATTTGACAAAGTATGTCACAGATCCATTAGGACTGCTTGTGTGAAATTCCAAACTTCAAAACTATATCTTGGCGTACTGCTGCGTTACGGTTCTTAACTTTTCAAAAACAGCTCTATGGAAAGTCAAAGCAGGAGGCATCCGGGCGGCGAATGTAACAGTACATGTCTGACATTCGTCGAAAAATGGCGCTGGAGCTGTGAGATAACATCAAAGTTTTTGAGTTCTCCAGAGTTTGTGGGCGAAAATTCGTCGAATTCGACCCGAATACCGAGATGCAGGTTCCTGGTTGCTCCTCCGTGGCGACACCGCAGATTACAAAGCAAAGGTTGCGCACGAGTGTTTTGCCAGCAAATGGATCGCAGCCTTCCGACATCCACCGTATTCGCCGGGAATGGCCAGGGTGACACCTGGTTAGTACCAAACTGAAAATGGCGTTGAAAGGACACCGTTACGACGCAATTAAGGACATCCAAGAAAATTGTACTGCAGTACGAAATGCAACACCAGAAAACGATTAGAGCATTTGTTTCAAAACACTTTTAAAACTATTCCGGCTGTGTTTTGTTCCAGGGGGAGGCTTTTTTGAGTAAATACAGCGATTTTGTAAACATAATCCATGACCTTTTCTTGTCATAGCTACAGTCCTAACGGAACTGGTATAGACTGTGTATGTCTTCATTCGCAGTGCATTACATCCCCACCTCACTTCTTTCCCTGCAGCTCTGATCCAGGGTACAATCTAGTATCGAAGCAAATTTTTGTACTTCGCAAAAGCCGAAAAGTGATAACGGACAGGAAGAGAGTTCACTAGCAGGTGGCCGGCCGAAATGGCCGTGCTGTTAAAGGCGCTGCAGTCTGGAACCGCAAGACCGCTACGGTCGTAGGTTCGAATCCTGCCTCGGGCATGGATGTTTGTGATGTCCTTAGGTTAGTTAGGTTTAACTAGTTCTAAGTTCTAGGGGACTAATGACCTCAGCAGTTGAGTCCCATAGTGCTCAGAGCCATTTGAACCACTAGCAGGTAGCAGAGGAACGGGTGACACGTGTCAGGGTAGCGCGTTTGAGCAGTGCCTGCATCCGCTTCGTTATGGCCGCGATAGGCGGCTCCGCTGCCCACTCTGGAGCGCGCTATTTCTGGCTGTAGCAGCAGCCGGTTCCAGGCGATCTGCTCCAGCAGTGGGGGGCGCTTGTCCCCTGGAAGGTCGCTCCGCCGAGGCCTCGCCACTCTGCACAGGCGCGTTGGCGGCTCCACCAGCCTGCTCCAGCCGTGGAGGCGTCCGTGGGAGTGTCGCGCTTAAGCTGCGGATTCCAGTTTAAAACTGGGTTGTGTGCGGTCCACTACCTGAACCATTACTGATGAAACAGTTCATATAGCCGTGGCAGAACAGCTTTCATATATGTTTGGAACCGCATTTAATGCCCAACGGTACTTGATGTTCTGTCTTGACTATCTTTTTGTGTCAAATTCAGACCATCTTCGGGAGATAAAATATGTATTCCCCAACTGCAGTAATTAATTACAAAAAATGGTTCAAATGGCTCTGAGAACTATGGGACATCTTAGGCCATCAGTCCCCTAGAACTTAGAACTACTTAAATCTAACCAGCCTAAGGACATCACACACATCCATGCCCGAGGCAGGATTCGAACCTGCGACCGTAGCGGTCACGCGGTTCCAGACTGACGCGCCTAGAACCGCTTGGCCACACCGGCCGGCAATTAATTACATTTAAGACCATTGAAAATAGCGCACCTACATGATTACTCAGATATTCACAATGAAGTGTCAGGCAGAGGGTTCATTGAAACACCTTCAAGCTGTCTCTCTACTGTTCCACTCTCGAATGGCACGCAGGAAAAATGAGGACTTAAATTTTTCTGTGCGAGCCCTAATTTCTCTTATTTCATCGTGATGATCATTTCTCCCTATGTAGGTGGGTGCCAAAAGAATGTTTTCGCAATCGGAGGAGAAAACTCGTGATTGAAATTTCATGAGAAGATCCCGTCGCAACAAAAAACGCCTTTGTTTTAATGATAGCCACTCCAATTCACGTATCATGTCTGTATATTATCTCCCCTATTTCGCGATAATACAAAACGAGCTGCCCTTCTTCGATGTCATCCGTCAGTCCCACCTGATGCGGATCCCAAACCGCACAGCAATTCTCCAGAATAGGGCGGACAAGCGTGGTGTAAGCAGGCTCTTTAGTAGACCCGTCGCACCTTCTAAGTGTTCTGCCAATGAATCGCAGTCTTTGGTTTGCTATAGCCACAATATTATCTACGTGATCGTTCCAATCTGGGTTATTTGTAATTGTAATCCCTAAGTGTTTAGATGAATTTACAGCCTTCATATTTGTGTGACTTATCGCGTAATCGGAATTTAGTACTCATGTGATAACTTCACACTTCTTTATTCATGGTCAATTGCCACTTTTCGCACCATACAAATATCTTACCTAAATCATTTTGCAAGTCGTTTTGATCATCTGATGACTTTACAAGACGGTAAATGACAGCATCATCTGCAAGCATTCTAAGATGGCTACTCAGATTGTCTCCTACGCCGTTAATATAGATCAGAAATAATAGAGGGCCTGTAACACTTCCTTGGGGAACACCAGATATTACTTCTGTTTTACTCGATGACTTTCCCTCTATTACTACGAACTGTGACCTTTCTAACAGGATATCATGACTCCAGCCGCACAACTGAGGCGATACTCTCCAGGCACGCAGTTTGGTTGGTAGACACTTGTGAGGAACGTTGTCGAAAGCCTTCTGGGAATCTAAAAATATGGAATCAATTTGACATCCCCTGTCGATAGCACTTATTACTTCATGAGTATAAAGAGGTAGTTGTGTTTCGCAAGAACGATATTTTCTGAATCCGTTCAGACTATGTGTCAATAAACCGTTGTTCGCAGCTCGTGGTCGTGCGGTAGCGTTCTCGCTTCCCACGCCCGGGTTCCCGGGTTCGATTCCCGGCGGGCTCTAGTTAGGTTTAAGTAGTTCTTAGTTCTAGGGGACCGATGACCATGGATGTTAAGTCCCATAGTGCTCAGAGCCATTTGAACCAATAAATCGTTTTCTTCGAGGTACTTCATAATGTTTTAATACAGTATATGTTCCCTTCTGCAAATCGACGTTAGTGATATAGGCCTATAATTCAGCGGATTACTCCTACCTCCGTTTTTGGGTATTGGTTTGACTTGAGCAATTTTCCACTCTTTAGGTACCGAATATTCTGTGAGCGAGCAGATGTATATAATTGCTAAATATGGAGCTATTGTATCAGCATGTTATGAAAGGAACCTGACTGGTACACAATCTGGACCGGAGGCCTTGCCTTTATTAAGTGATTTAAGCTGCTTTGTTACACTGAGGATATCTACTTCCATGTTTCTCATCTTGGAAGTTGTTCTTGATTGGAATTCAGGAATATTTACTTCGTCTTCTTTGGTGAAGGAGTTTCGGAAAACCGTGTTTAATAACTCTGGCACTGTCATCAGTGACTTCACCGTTGTTATTGCGCAGTGATGGTATTCATTGCGTCTTACCACTGGCGTGCTTTATGTATGACCAGAATCTCTTTGTGTTTTCTGCCAGATTTCGAGACAGAATTTCGTTGTGGAAATTGTTAAAAGCATCTCGCATTGAAGTACGCGCCATATTTCGAGCTTCTGTAAAACTTTGCCAATCTTGGGGATTTGGCGTTCTTGTGCTCACACCCCAATTTGAGGAAGATGTTAGTGGGCGCAATGTGCCTGGTAGACGTTTTGGACGACGTTTCTCAAAGTTACGCCAGTTTCGGAGAAGCCTAATCATCAGCTTGAAAGTCAAAGACTGGTCGACACGCCGTGTGGCTCGCTAGGTCCATCGTTCGGAGTGTTGCGTCAGATGATGCTAGTTGCGGTGGAGAAGTACGATATGCCAGGACTGGAGCGACCAGGAAGACGACGAGGCGAGGGAATCGAAGGATGGTGCGACAAGCAATAACGGAACTCGCTCTGCCACACAGGCAGGTGTACGAATACCAGTCGTTCCAGAAACCATTTGCATACGCCTCGCAGTTGCGAATTTGGAACCCAGGCGCCCTTAGCGTGTACTGACGTTAACTGCAACACATCTGCGACTCTGTCCTCACGTGTGCCAAGCCAGAACGACGTAGGCTGCCACAGACTGGCAAAACGCAGTGTTCATTTTGCGGTCGGATGATAACTGCATATGTGTGTGGACGCAGGATAGTGAACTGTGCAGCTTCATCCACACTGTAACGCAACACACTGCCCGCATTACTGGCGTAATGGTCTGCCGGGTCGTAGCATACGATAGCCTTTCCTCTCTGACTACGGTGCGTGGAACCTTAATTGGCCGCGTTTATGCTGATGACATTCTTCAACCCCATGGGGATTTTTCCTACGTGATCTTCCAGGGGCAATTTTGCATCTAGATAATGCAGGTCCACATACAGCTCGAGTTTCTCAAGATTTCTTACACCACGTTTCGACTCTTCCACGGTTGGTCTGCTCTCCGGACTTGTCCACTGCAGAGCACGTGTGGAACCCAACTGAAACGCCAAATGCTGTCATAACGCTCTGTATGTGCTTTGGAGCTGGCTGTTCAAGATCTCGGTGCCAGTATGCCTCATGAGAAATCAGACGTGTAACAAACTAAATGCCATTCCATGTCGTGGCATGTACTGCAACAAAAGGTGGTCCAGCGTGTTATTCGTGGCTCACTGTTTTGTCTCCTTGTTCTTGGCGTTTACTTGTTTTGATTTTGGGATCAAGTGGATCTCTTATATGTATCATTGTGTGTAATAAATTTCATTTCGATCCGATGCTGCCTTCTCTTGGTGGATATTTTCATTGTTCCTCAGTGTATGCTTGATATGTTCGATGTAGGTATAACATTGTTGAAACAAGCATGTACTCTGTATTGCCATTTCAAGACATACTACATGTTTGTCACAACAATGTGAGGCCTACAAAGAATATTTCAGGGATTAGTTATTGCAGTTGTGGAGTGACAGTTGAATACATATTTTATCACGGTCCGAATCTGGCCAAAATCGACAGTAAAGATAAAAAATCAAGTACAGCTTGAAACACTCCAAGTCTGACCACCTTGAGGCGTTGCGTCACTTCCAACATACAAGAGTATTCGCAGTTTTTTTGTTAATAATAGGACACAACATTTTGGTAACTCTATTCAAGTCAGCTACTGGATATAAATTTTAGCTTTTACTATATCTGAGTTAACATTTGCGATTTGTTGTATGCTGTAAACTCTGAGAGTATTTATTATTCTAAGGTTTTGGATATTAATGGTTCAAATGGCTCTGAGCACTATGGGACTCAACTGCTGAGGTCATTAGTCCCCTAGAACTTAGAACTAGTTAAACCTAACTAACCTAAGGACATCACAAACATCCATGCCCGAGGCAGGATTCGAACCTGCGACCGTAGCGGTCTTGCGGTTCCAGACTGCAACGCCTTTAACCGCACGGCCACTTCGGCCGGCTTGTGGATATTAATTTGGATAGAAGGAGCACATTTGAAATTCGTGTACTTCCGTGTATCTGTAATGCGAGAGGAATGTGAAAAAGCAATATTATTTTGTTGGATGTGAGGTCCGCCAGTTATGCAAAACACCGTTTTTTCAGTACCCAAACATGTTTCGGCACCACTGTGCCATCATCAGTGGGTTTTCGTTTTTATTTATTCTTTACATTAGGTATGCATGAATTTCCTGGATCACTCGTGTGTTAATTGCTACAGGGAGCTTCCCATGTTTTCGTGTGGCCATTCTCAGCATAATGCTGAAGTGTTGTGATGCACATGTAACTATAACAAGTATTTTTCACAAATATCGTATTAAAACACTTTATACTTCACCAGAACACAGCGTGATTGTGAAACCACAATTAGTGGGGAACGGCTGTTATTGGGGAACAGCTGGTTGCCAAAGTTTTCTTCCAAAGAGTACACGAGAGGTAAGTAGCAGAGACAAGCCAATTGATAATTTACATCCTGCATTTCTAAAAGGCGTTCCATACCGTACCACATGGTCACCTGGTAACATCGCTTGTACCCTAACACAGCATGATTCCTAATATACAAAAAAAAAAAAAAAAACGTTTCCCACGTGGATTCAGCAGCACTCTCAGATCGTTCACGAAATTTTTCTCACTGAATTATTGCAAGAAAACGCTGAACGACAGTATTTCCTTTTGAACTACCTGACCTCTCATTAAACAACAATGGCATAAAGCAGAGGAAGAAGTCGATAATACCAGAAGTGGCAAACTTTTGAGAATTCAGGGAAAGTTAAACGGCTTCTGTTAAGGGCATCACATACAAGACACTGCTGCTAGGTAACTGATTCAATGCTGGGTCGCATATCAAATTAGTCTCGCGGAAGACTCGGGATGGTTTTCAACGGAACGGTTCAAGGATCGTAACAAATAGGTATGCAAACCTCCTAGATAAAATAAGGGGACTTGTATTCGAGAATAAAAATTCATCCAACGATTATCTCGATCTGATATCATTAGAATGATATGAGAGAGATTAAGGCGGGTAAGGAGGCATACAGAATATCGTCTTTCTCTCTTTCTGTTCGCAGACGGGATAGGACAGGTAGTAGCTACTGTTGTAAGTAATTCTCCGTTATGCACTACTGTGGGTGCAGGAAGCTGAAAATTAAATGGGCGATAAGAAATTAGGTCCTCGTCAGAATCGGCGAAGAAAGGAACATGTGGGAATCACTGACTGATGACAGGACGTTTAAGACATCTGGGAGTAGCCTCCGTGGTAACCGAGCAGCTCTTATACGGCAAAAATTGTAGGGGAAGACAGAGATTGGCAAATATTCAGCAACTACTGAATGACTTACGATGCATGTGCAGCTATAAAGCGATGGCACAAGAGAGGAAGCAGTGTCAAACGGCATCCAACAAACCAGAAGACATGACAAAGAGAGACGAATACTGATGTGGATACAAATATGAGCTCGTTGCAACCTGCAGTTCTGCCGAGTGATAAGAAGTCGGGGATCTGAAGCAGTACGCTGTGCAGGACAATACCTTATTAGTCCATTGTCGCTATGAATACGGGTATTATTGCTTATTCAATTGGCGATGTGTCATGGTGATGACTCAGACGTTACAAGTAAGTATCGACTGTTTACTGTCGCATTGACGCACGATACGTCGTGACTTATTACTCTGAAAGTGTACTGATCACTATTCCCTGGTTCAGCATCGTCTCGACACTGAATCACTTCACTTATCGCATCACTAGGAAACCTGCTCGCCTAGTAGACTTTCGGGCTACCGCACAACAGTGACTGTAGTTGCACAACCGTTTCGACATCGTCGCGAGCTTTTTTTTGTGCGGCAGGCAACTATTGCTGGCGACCTGCGTTGCATAACTGTCACGTGTGTCAATGTATGTCAATGAGCTAGCAGCCTTCGTTTCCATTTTCTTCGACACAGTCTTAACGTCGCATGGAGAAACGTTGGAGATTAAAAGTTAACATAACATAGGATGCGAATGGAGATCGGCGATGACCTTGATTAGGGATGAGCCTCTAACATTGGCCTCAAATTATTCACGACAGCCACGGAAAACCTTGACACCAGTTACGTAACGTCTTAAGTAACAGTTTCTGTCATGATCTTCTGCAAAGGCGTATTAAGCCGTGACTGCTCATGCATACATGCCGAGCCGTTTATAAATCTTCCCATTTTGCCTGCGTCATCTTCCGTTCTTCTTCCTTGTGGCCTGTAGTGGTAGATTCTCTTTGGAAATCGCTCATTCTTGTTGTGTGTCATAGCAAGCCTAGATTTACCCCAGTAGGAAATCGAGTGGTACTGCAGTACACATAAAATATTAATTAACTTTAATAAAACACTTTAATATCGAATACTTCACTTGGATTCAATCCACATTCACTTGATTATGACATATACTTACTACTGTGGCAGAGTTCAAGAATAACTGGTCATATCATTGAAAGGTACTGAATGACAGTTACATGCTGCTCTAACATATTGGAGCAAGCTGTGCTGCTCTCTGACGTAAGTAGTCTTGCAGCAGTGGTGGCGTGTGGAACCTCTTGAAGGTGTGTCTTCGCCGACGTTTCTCACTCGTGGCTGCGTCTGATAGCGACTGTCTTTACTTTAGCTTGTGATGAGGTACTAACTGCCACCTGGGATCTTATTCTTCTAACGAAACTACTTCAATTAAACCTTATCTCCAGGCACGACAAACTTTGGTTATTTCCACATCTGTGGAGAGGGTCCTAATTGTGTTATTATTCCATCGTTCCTTGTGTTATTTTGCCGTGTGTATCTACAAACATGTCCTAGAAACTTAATCTTATGATGCCTATTAAATCGTGAATTAAAACTTTTTTTGTTCTGTAGCTTAGCTTTTAATGACTATTTTCAATTTGATGGGATTTCTTCATTCAAAATCAATTACTTATCATTTTTACCTCATGACTACTTAGTTGATCTCTTGCTGCTGTGTGCTGCAAATTATCGTAGTCCGTATACACACTGCTTGACAAAAAGACATTGTTGAGTGTCAGTGAAACTTTGTACAAATGAACACCATCGACGGGAGTGTAAATGATTGGAATTACAATGCTCTCCCGCAGGTATAAAAGCTACCAGACTGCATCAGATGTTAAGTCAAGATACAGGGTGTTACAAAAAGGTACGGCCAAACTTTCTGGAAACATTCCTCACACACAAATAAAGAAAAGATGTTATGTGGACATGTGTCCGGAAGCACTTAATTTCCATTTTAGAGCTCATTTTAGTTTCGTCAGTATGTACTGTACTTTCTCGATTCACCGCCAGTTGGCTCAATTGAAGGAAGGTAATGTTGACTTCGGTGCTTGTGTTGACATGCGACTCATTGCTCTACAGTACTAGCATCAAGCACATCAGTACGTAGCATCAACAGGTTAGTGTTCATCACTAACGTGGTTTTGCAGTCAGTTCAATGTTTACAAATGCAGAGTTGGCAGATGCCCATTTGATGTATGGATTAGCACGTTGCAATACCCGTGGCGCGGTACGTTTGTATCGAGACAGATTTCCAGAACGAAGGTGTCCCGACAGGAAGACGTTCGAAGCAATTGATCGGCGTCTTAGGGAGCACGGAACATTCCAGCCTATGACTCGCGACTGGGGAAGACCTAGAACGACGAGGACACCTGCAATGGACGAGGCAATTCTTCGTGCAGTTGACGATAACCCTAATGTCAGCGTCAGAGAAGTTGCTGCTGTACAAGGTAACGTTGACCACGTCACTGTATAGAGAGTGCTACGGGAGAACCAGTTGTTTCCGTACCATGTACAGCGTGTGCAGGCACTATCAGCAGCTGATTGGCCTCCACACTTCTGCGAATGGTTCAGCCAACAATGTGTCAATCCTCATTTCAGTGCATATGTTCTCTTTACGGATGAGGCTTCATTCCAACGTGATCAAATTGTAAATTTTTACAATCAACATGTATGGGCTGACGAGAATCCGCACCCAATTGTGCAATCACGTCATCAACACAGATTTTCTGTGAACGCTTGGGCAGGCATTGTTGGTGATGTCTTGATTGGGCCCCATGTTCTTCCACCTATGCTCAATGGAGCACGTTATCATGATTTCATACGCGATACTCTACCTGTGCTGCTAGAACATGTGCCTTCACAAGCACGACACGTGGTTCATGCACGATGGAGCTCCTGCACATTTCAGTCGAAGTGTTCGTACGCTTCTCAACAACAGATTCGGTGACCAATGGATTGGTAGAGGTGGACCAATTCCGTGGCCTCCACGCTCTCCTGACCTCAACCCTCTTGACTTTCATTTATGGGGGCATTTGAAAGCTCTTGTCTACGCAACCCCGGTACCAAATGTAGAGACTCTTCGTGCTCGTATTGTGGACGGCTGTGATACAATACGCCATTCTTCAGGGCTGCATCAGCGCATCATGGATTCCACGCGACGGAGGGTGGATGCATGTATCCTCGCTAACGGAGGACATTTTGAACATTTCCTGTAACAAAGTGTTTGAAGTCACGCTGGTACGTTCTGTTGCTATGTGTTTCCATTCCATGATTAATGTGATTTGAAGAGAAGTAATAAAATGAGCTCTAAAATGGAAAGTAAGCGTTTCCGGACACATGTCCACATAACATATTTTCTTTCTTTGTGTGTGAGGAATGTTTCCTGAAAGTTTGGCCGTACCTTTTTGTAACACCCTGTATAAGGTGCTCGAAAAGCGTTAGATGCTCAGTGATGTGAAGAGAAGGAGATTAGTGTTTAACGTCTCATACACAACAAGATCATTATAGGCGGAGTGCAAGCTCGGATTAGGAAAGGATGGAGAAGGAAAGACGCCGTGCAGTTTCAAACGAACCATGCCGGAAATCATGGAAATCACGGAAAACCCAAGTGAGGATGACCGTCATTTTCCCAAATACGAGTCCAGTGTGCCAACCATTGATCTACGCCGCTCGGTTGAGATCAGATGTGAAGGATGCAGAGACGCCGCATACTCGTGTGAGACAGCGCTCAGTATCCGTTTGAAATGACTCTCATAGTGAGTTCCCATTTCACCGGCAGGTCGAATTGTGAAATATCCAGATATCTAGGGCATTCCGGTGTGACAGTAGCCCAAGCGTTGGACTGCGTGGGAACGTGAGAGCTGGCATACTCGTCGTCGAGGTTCCGAGCGACCACGCTTGACCACCACTAGAGAGGATCGCCATATTTTGCACCAAGCATATAGTAAGTCCTTCACAGCTGCGCGTGCTATCCGAAAACAGGTAATGGATTCCCTGTAACATTCTGTCATCACGTACCATTAGTCTGAGACAAGCAGCCGCCAGGCTGCCTAATTACAGACACATGCTTAGGCTACCTTCAACACCAAGAGGAGGCGTTTGTAGAGGTGTCGTGACCGGGAAGCATAGTCTGCTGATGAATGGTCCCGCATTGCGTTCACTGATGAATCGCGGTTCTGCACCATCCCGGAGGCCCATCGTCAGCGAGTATCGTGGAGACGTAGGGAGAAGTCCCATTCTTTCAGTATATTGGAGCCGCGCGGGGTAACCACCCGATCTAAGGCGTCTTGTCACGATCCGGGCGGCTCCCCCGTCGGACGTTCGGGTCCTCCTCGAGCGTGGGTGTGTGTGTGTTGTCCTTAGCGTAAGTTAGTCTAAGTTAGATTAAGTCGTGCGTAAGCTTAGGGACCGATGACCATAGAAGTTTGGTCCCATAAGACCGTACCACAAATTTCCAATTTTCAGTATATGGGAGAAGCACAGTGTTGTTACTTCTGGTGTCATGTGGCAGGCATCCATCCACTAGGACTTAATTTCTTGGTTTACACTGAATGAGGGAACGCTGAAGGCACAAAGGCACGCCACGGACCTGCTGCGTCCTCATGTAGTACTCCAACATGCGACAGTATCGTGATGCCGTTTTTCAACACCAAGTGCTCGTCCACATACGGCACGTACCTCTATGAATAGTCTGCGTGATGTTGAGATATTCCAGCAAGATCCTCAAATCAGCCCCTGAACCCGCAGGTATATAATCATATAAGACATCATCTCCGTCGTAGTGCTAATATTCAGAATATGAAGGACCAGTTACAAAAGTTTGCGTGCCAGCTCAGGAGAGGATACTGTTGTGTCCGCTACTGTAGGAGACAACATTGACACAAACAAGGAAGGAGAGAAGTTGTCATGGCTGGTGACGGGAATCTAAAATGGTTTTTACATAAAACGTTCTTTCCAAAAAGAGAAGAAACTTAACTTCTTGTGGCTCCTGCTCCAAAGTCACTACTCGTAGAACGCAGGTTAAGTATCGTGTTCCTATTACTCAGTATTGATACTCTGAAAGTCTATGACCGAAGTTGGCCGAACAGCGATGGGCGGCTGGTTAAACCAGCGTTGACAGAGGGCACTGAACTCTCTCCTCCTGGAGGTGTGGCGCTGCCCACTCTTTCCATTGGTGCGCGGCTCAGCGCCTTCTTGACGTCATTCCGCGGCGCTGTGTTGGTCAGTGTGAAGTCAATGCTTTAGGACAGCACATATACAACGTCTGCATCACAGCCTTTCCAAGCGACTTAGTGCGTGTATCGAGGACAGAGGCGGTACAACGTCATAATGATAAATGAGCTGATACTGCCAAGTTCTTTGTAAATTTGACTTGGTATTGCGATCAATGAAATAGTGTCACATACCCTCTCCACTTGTGAAGTTTCATTTCGTTTCCTACTCCCCTTCTGGGTGCTTGACTTTTTTGTCAGGAAGTGTATTTTATGCCGATTTTCTGCAAAAGAGCTATTATATCGTCTGTTGTTTAAATATTTCTGTATTGCTAATGAATTTATCCATTCTGTTAGATTTCAGCAATCTGGTAGGAGAAAGTGCTGTTTTTTAAATTTTGTTTATCGCTTAGTTCACCTCTGGCAATGATGTGTTGATGAGAAAACTGTCAAGCTACCCCTCCACGTTAAGCGGTAGATCCTCCTATAA
The DNA here is from genome assembly GCF_021461385.2 of Schistocerca piceifrons. Lineage (NCBI taxonomy): Eukaryota > Metazoa > Arthropoda > Insecta > Orthoptera > Acrididae > Schistocerca > Schistocerca piceifrons. Next base: position 404,421,226 of record NC_060145.1, read on the forward strand.
ACGGCAAGGTAAGCTGTTTCAGCACGCGGAGGAAGGCAAGGACGAGCCACAATGACGTAGGACCACTTACACCATACCACTGCGGTGATCAAACCAGCCTTCAGGTTGAAATCTTTGCTATATCTCTGCTGGTAACTCATCTTTAGCGTAGAAAATATCACCTACAAATACGCGAGAAACGTATTCTAAATGATTTGTTTTGATTGTGGTATGCTATGTTCTGGTATGTTCAAAAATTATTCCTCACTTTATTCGGCTGCAGGTTTTTTAATTATTTATTAATGAAGTATGTATTTCTTTGTTATATTCACGGCCTGCCTCTACAGCTAGGTTCTGTTCTAGGCAACGTCTCCCTTTTCCACACACATAAAAAAAAGTTTTGCATCGCTCCGGTTTCCAGAACTAAAGATAGACATCGACTGTGCATACTGTATCACAGACACAGTCCCTTGGGAGATGTCACTAAACCCGCCCAAAGATGTAAACAACCATACCTGAGCAACGTCTATTAGGCGGAGGTGTCCGACAGCCGATCAGTTCCAGTCATTCCACCAGGAAGGAGGTAGACGGCTCGTGTTGTCTGTAGTTCAACCATGCCTAGACGGTCAATATCACGGTTCGATCGCGTCCGCATTGTTACTTTGTGTCAGGAAGGGCTTTCAACAAAGGAAGTGTCCAGGCGTCTCGGAGTGAACCAAAGCGATGTTGTTCGGACGTGGACGAGATACAGAGAGAGAGGAACAGTCGATAACATGCCTCGCTCAGGCTGCCCAAGGGCTACTACTGCAGTGGATGACCACTACCTACGGATCATGGCTCGGAGCAACACTGACAGCAACGCCACCATGTTGAAAAATGCTTTTCGTGCAACCACAACTGTGCGCAATAGACTGCATGATACGCAACTTCAGTGACATGTTTGGGGGCAACCCGGTCATCTTGAACGCCTTAGACACACTGTTCAGTGAGTGCAGCGAGGTGAAGGTTCCACGCAGTTTCGGGATGGCATTATGTGGGGCCGAAGTACGCCGCTGGTGGTCATGGAAGGCGCCGTAATGGCTGTACGATACATGAATGCCATCAGCATATTGGCGAGGCATTCGTCTTCATGGACGACAATTTGCGCCCCCACCGTGCACATCTCGTAAAAAACTTCCTCAACTAGAGTGGCCAGCATCTTCTCCAGACATGAACCCTATCGAACATGCGTGGGATAGATTGAAAAGGGCTGTTTATGGGCGACGTGACCCACCAACCACTCTGAGGGATCTACGCCGAACCGCCGTTTAGGAGTGGGACAATTGAGGCCAACAGTGCCTTGATGAACTTGTGGATAATAAGCCACGACGAATATAGGCACGCATCAATGCAAGAGGACGTGCTACTGGGTATTAGAGATACCGGCGTGTACAGCAATCTGGACCACCACCTCTGAAGGTATCGCTGTATCGTGGTACAACAAGCTTTGTGTGGTTTTCATGAGCAATAAAAAGGGCGGAAATCATGTTTATGTTGATCTCTATCCCAATTTTCTGTACAGGTTCCGAAATTCTCGGAACCGAAGTAATGCAAAACTTTTTTGAAATGTGTAAAATCACCTGTTTTCTCCCCTTAAATGACCTCAGCTACAAAAAACATTGTTAACTGCCTAGAGCTGGTAATAAATAGCTGTCTATTTACAGCCTGTTTCAGTCTTCAGATTACTGTTATTGCCAAGTCTTGCCGTTTTCATCATGAGGTTTCCAAACACTTAGCAGTTGTGGGGCATCATCTACCCGAATATATTATCTAGCCTTCATTCACTTCCCTTATGTATGTTTTGCAGTCATCATATAACATCTAATACTTCTGCGTTTATGAATCCGAGCTATTTAATCTCGTTTAAAGATAGATGTTTCCTTTCACATGGGCTAAATGTTCGTCTGCAGCGTGTATTTACGAATTTGCCGAGTAGTTCTAATACATATTTCAACATTTTTTGTTTTGTAATTCCTGTAATAACTTTTTCTTAAAAATTATTTTGGTGTCCTCATTATTTCTACGATTTTAGTTTTATTGGTAGTGTCCATTCTTTCCAGTTTGTCCGTCAGTTTTTTTCATCCTAGGAGGTCTGTCCGTTTTTGTGGAACTCTAGTCATTGATCTTCATTCTGAACTTTTATATCTGTTTGTTCTTGAGTTTGGCAACTTAATAGTCGTGTTTTAAACATTTAAGATTACGCCATAAGCATGGATATTATAGTACGTAGACAGGACTGGCAACGTTAGTACAGAACTCAACGTTGTGGATGCTGTAACTAGTTTACGTTGAAATATGATTCTGTAGTAAAAGTAGCAGCTTCATTGTGGAATGTGATTTTTCTTTGTAATCTATGCCTTGTGCCTCAAATAAAATTAAATAATAATGTCCGAGAGTTAGAAAAATAGGCGAAACAGAGATCAAGGAACAATTCTCTTTCCCACAAGTTGCGAAATAGCCACAGCAAAATATTCTAGTGATCCAGGACGTATTCAATGTAAAGAAAGCTTCTGAAATGAAGTTTTTATTGCACTGAGCTCCTGTTAGTAGACTGGATTACTAGTTTCATCATGACTAAGCTGCCATCTTCAGATCCACACACGTACACTGTAGATCAGAACATGGCAGCTGAGTTCTGCCGAAGTTAGTAATCCAGTGTACCAACACACGTTCAAGGCTATAAAAACTTCATATCTGAAGCTTTCTTTAAATTGAATTCATTGATCCACACTTACACACTGTGGATGTGAAGATGGCAGCTTAGTTCTGTCGTAACTAGTAATCATATCTGAAGCTTTCTTTACATTGATTCGTTAATCGCTCTCCAGTCGACAATGGTATGTACGTAATGGAAGTATTTCTTTTGTTATAAATCAATGTACGGACCACAATTATTTATGTAATGACACGATTTGTGTAGTACACTGCATCTGCTCAAGTCTGAAGATGGTTATCGTCGACCGAAATTAATAACCTGACTGTTGTCCGTAAATGGATTTATAACAAAAGAAAGATTTGTCTTCTTTACAAATGATGATCCTAAAAACAAAAATGAAATGAATGTAACACGTTTGTGTTATTGGATTATGTTTCTGTTTTAATCGCACCAAACAGTTTTCGGCGTGAATACACATAAAATTTTTAGTAAGAGTGGGAACGTTGCATCCTCTCTGTTCAGCACAAGTTTGAAAATAGCTACGATTTTTTTTCGCACAACAGCGAGTTTGTGGAAGAAACCCTTATCTCAAGTTCCGCTGTTAAATGACGCCCAGTTGGTTCTGAGTCGGCTGTTCTGCTGTTTGAGACGTTGCGTCACTCCTGCGCGAATGACAGTAGGTTATTACTGAAGGCCGGCAAATAAGCCTTTCGTAAGCGGGTATTACCCATTCGCGAGGTGACGTGTGCCGCGTGGCCTCCAATGAAATAGCTGAAGTGTTATCTCGTTACAGCTCGTTTGTTCTGGTAACTTGCGTTGTGAGCAGATGCGCTTAAAGGAATCTCGCAGATTACAGTTCTGCTGGACAACTTCCTTCTTTTGTGCTTTCAACAATATAGTTTTTAGGTGTCTGTACGTGACCAGGTAAAAACGGAACGCTTATATCATCACTGTTGCCTCCCTGCCTTTTTGTTTGTGTGTCCGTCTGTTAAAAACCTATTTTCGCAGGAACGGTACGACATACTAAGCTGAAATTTATGTCATGTACTAAGGTCTACCGCCTCTTTGAAGTGTAAGAAATTGAAGCATCTATGTCAATACAATCAAAAGATACGACCATTTATATCACTCGCTCTTCAAAACCTGTAAGTTAGTTCCCTTTGACCTAGAATTGTGAAAATTGACAAAAAGGTATCTTTCACAATACAAAGGAAAAAATCTGAAAATTGTGAATTAGTAATTATATCACACGAAATAAAATTTATGTTTTATCCGACTGTCTGTCTGTCTGTCTTTTTCCTCAGGAGTGGGTTGGTGTATCAAATGGTTCAAATGGCTCTGAGCATTATGGGACTTAACATCTGTGGTCATCAGTCCCCTAGAACTTAGAACTACTTAAACCTAACTAACCTAAGGACATCACACACATAACTAATTCGGGGGCATTACTTACTAGCACGCCCTCGTAATGCAAGATGTGCGAAATACCTTACCATAGTAATTGAAACACTGAGGACGACAGGGAGCTTTATGCCAAAAACAAGAAGCACTTCATGCTTTGGCAGGGAAAAATTAAATTAATTAAATTAAAGAGTAACAGCTTAAAAAAGAAGAAAAGCCCATCTAGTTGAATAAGGTCCCTACGAGTTATTGATAATTTTGCCACTGCTAATGTGAAATTATAATAGCACAGCCTGAAAAAAAAAAAAACAGTTAAAGTTTAAGCTGTATTGGACTACTAAGGCTAGCAGGTCTGAGCTTAAGTCCGTGTCGATGTCCAGGTCATTATTGCATTAATTTATAATGAACATAGTTTGAATTTCATAGACAAAATGCAGGTTACTGGGACCGTGTAATGAAGAGTCAAATAAAAAGGGATGTAGCGAAAACTTTCGAGATTTCGTCAACAGTCCTAATACAGAAATAATAAGTTTGCTGGAAACGTATCATACTTAGGAATGTAGCGAACCCACCCGTGTGAGTTCTCGCATCATGAAGAATGCTACTTGAAAAGGCTATTCACTGTAGTGGACAAAACATGCTTGTCAGAGATTAAACACTTAAAAAAATAAGGCTTCGTCATTCGCTTTTAGTTTGGGCATCGAAAAATTTGCTAATACTGTGGCGTGGCTCACTAATTTTAGGAGAATCACTTCGCTTTTTACGAAGGTACTAAGGTTCTGACACTGACGTCTAACATGTGGACTGTGCCATTAAAGAATCTGTCATGATTCGAATAAGGAAGCCACTGATCAAACATGATAGTGGCTACAACTTTAGGAAGGCCTGGCAACACGCAGTTAGTCTAAGAAGAAGAAGTAGACTGTAGAGATACTCCATAACGAACTGACTACGAAATCGTAAAGAGCAATAGCGGAGGTGCCCCCAGCACTCGTACCTTGCCGCGAACCTAGGAGTGAGCAGCGATTCGTCGGCAGGAGTGGGGAAGGGGATACCCTGCTCAGACTGCGGATAGAATGGCAGATTTGGCGTGAGGGGGCGGGGGAAGGAGATACAAAAGTGCGCACCGGTCCCCAAGCAGTCGGTTTATCTGCGTTCCTGACCAAAGCAACATGGTTCCTTGCCGAAATACATGATTCGAAAAGAAATAACAGATTTTATTGAAAGATACAAATACATCTCGCGTGTCAAGTGGATGGAGCAAAGTCTAAAGTCTTATGGTCGCGCAGACACTGTATTATACATTCAACACGAGAACCATGCGTTGCTCGAGAAACATTGAAACGGTAGTCCATTTCATTCACACAGAGATCAACAGGTCCTTGTTTATTGAATCGATAGCTTCAACAACTAGATTTCGCAGCCCTTGACGACTAGATGATATAGGTGGGACAAACACGCTGTCTTTTATGTGTCTAACAGAAAAAAATCGCAATGTGTGAGGTCTGGTGACTTGGGAAGCCAGAAGCAATGAACAAGATCTTGTTGTCCAACTGTTCCAATCCAACATATGGTTTTGATAAGATAACGCCGCATCTCAAGGTGAAAGTGTAGCGGGGCGCCGTCACGCATAAAAATGAAATCACTGGAATCTTAGTGAAGGCAGCACGTCCGAATGTGACATTCGTGGCACAGTTTCCTCCACAAATAGGAAGGTCCATAAACTTCGTGAGCAGAAACGGCACAAAACACATTCAGTTTCGGTGAGTGTCTTTCATGTTCGACGACGGCCAGGGTTTTGTGACCCCCAAACTTTTACATTATGGCAGTTTATTTTACAAGACACATGAAACGGCGATTAGTCCGAAAAGATGAGTTATTGGTAAAAGATGTAGCCTGTCATATCCTGCAGGACTGAAATGCAAAATTAGTACCTTCTATTACCGTCGCCGGGGTGCTGTTGCTGCAGTAACTGCACCTTGTAAGGCTTCATATGCAAGCATCATTTCAGAACTCGCCACACCGTTGTTTGAGGAAGTTGAAATTTTTGGCCAGCCCGTCTTGTGGACGTCCGAGGACTCCACGTGAATGAATCTCGAAGTCGCTCAAAATTTTGATTCGACGTGCGTGGCAGACCTGTGCTGTTCCCTTTGCATATACATCCAGCTTCCAAGAACTTTTTATGCCAGCCATAAATCTAATGGTGCAGAGGCGGTTTCTTGCTCAACAGACGGCGGAATGCACGTTACGCTTGAACAATGGGCTGACTTCTTGCAAATTCCTACATAAAGCATTTGTTTCCTTGTGGTGTACTCGCCATGTTGCTACAAACAAACAACGGTGTTAAAAACTTCGAGCCTTCTTTTAACCAGAGACTCGCGCAACTTGTTTCTACCTGTATTAGTTTGTACGTAATAAGCAACTGAAATCTGTTGTTTCTTCTTCAGTTCGGTATTGTGCCCGTGGACATTGAGACTGCCGTGCGGCAGTTCAGTCGTGAACTATTTCGCCAGAATCACACAGTTTGTTCAGTACGGAAAAATAAATGAAACTGATGTTTTCCTACGTATTCTAGGAAATTTATGTGTTTCCTTCGTTTGAAATGTTAAAATAAATGAAAAAATTATTTAGTGCTAAAAAAATTAAGAGTTTTTATTTGAATTCTAGTTGCTTCTTTCTGCTTCCCTTTGTAACAGAATACGAATGTTATTGAAAATGCAGTACCATATTTTAAAGTTTCATTTCGACTGTTTTGAGATTCCACAGTGCTCAGTCAATCTTTCGTTAAATCGAACTTGCCAGGTGCCTTAAGCTTCGCAAATCGAGACTTGACTGAATGTCATGAAGCTCGATAAAGTGCATTATTAGGTGTTGACTGTAGAAAGACGGAGGCTGTGTGAAATACGCTTTTTTTGTCCTATTAGGATTCAGCACACTGAAGACCACGAGAATGTTCTGCTTTAATTAAAACGGTGTTTCCCTCTTTGCCCTCTTCTCCTCTCTTCATGGATTATGTGATTTCACCAGCCTCGATCAACAAGGTCCGGCCATCTCATCCGTGGTCTTCCCCTCTGTCATGTCCCTTTAGCTTTGTAACCAAGAATTTGTGCTGAAAGTCTACCTTCATGGATTGTGTCTAGATGTTCCCACTGACTCTGTTTAGATCTATTTTCCTATGCACTGAATGAGCTTTTACTTCATTCCTGATGTCTCAATTTCTGAAGGGATCTTCTTTGGTACACTCTTTAACGCTACGGAGAATTCATTTCCGCAGCTTGGATCCTGCTCATATTCTGTTGTGTGGAAACCCAAGTTTTCAGATCCATATAGAATTAACTACAATTTTATCTTACAGGAGATTTTCCCCTGAATGCAGTAGCTTCTGTTTCATTAGTGGAGGTGTTCATGTTATATTTAGAAGCCAACAAAATAAGATGATAAACGTCTCCTTGAAGGTTATCTTCATTTTCGAGAATTACTAGTTAGTTAGATTATAAACCAATGACCATTTTGCACGGTAAATCGTAATGATATGGAATGAGTCACTTTACATCCAGAACGCAAATTAATTTGTAGACATGGCCACATGGTGAATATTTATAAGTGTTTTTTTAGTATACATGTGTGAGTTACTAATTACTAATGACTGACCCCACCTATAAACATTACAATAACAGAACTTATTTCACGGAATAGAAGGAAGTGTCTAGGAGAAACCTTTCCAGTTCGTCTTCAGATTTTACTTTGCTACCTGTCAGTTGTTTTACACCACTAGGTAAATTATCAAAGATTTTTGTGGCAGCATTGTGCATCCCTTTCAGTGCTACAGACAACTGTAACGTGGAGTAATGAATGTCACTTTTCCTTCCGTTATTGTAATTGTGTATATCATTGTTCCTTTTGGACTGTAGTGGGTCATTTACATTTCGTGATGGAATAAATATACTGCGAACCAGTAGTCAGAATGCCCAAATCGTTAAACGGATGAAACTTCCTGGCAGATTAAAAGTGTGTGCCGGACCGAGACTCGAAATCGGGACCTTTGCCTTTCGCGGGCAAGAGCTCTATGAACTGAGCTACCCAAGCACGACTCACGCCCCGTCCTCACAGCTTCACTTCCGCCAGTACCTCGTCTCCTACCTTCCAAACTTTACAGAAGCTCTCCTGCGAACCTTGCAGAACTAGCACTCCTGAAAGAAAGGATACTGCGGAGACATGACTTAGCCACAGCCTGGTGGATGTTTCCAGAATGAGATTTTCACTCTGGAGCGAAGTATGCGCTGATATGAAAGGAAGTTTCACATCAGCGCACACTCAGCTGCAGAGTGAAAACCTCATTCTGGAAACTTTATACGGATGTCTACAAGAGGATCATGGCTGAGCACTATATATTATTCCTACAACACTTTTTTTTAACAACGACGACATTCTTTCTTAAATATGAGTTACCCCGGAATACTATTCCATACGACATTACTGACTGAAAATTTGTAAAATATGTCATCTTACTGATGTGTCAGTCCCCATGATTTGCTATAATTGTAGGGGCAAATGTGGTTGAACTGTTTTAGGCGTTCCAAAACGTGCTTTTTGCAGTTTAAATTATCATCAACGTGGGCAGCTAATAATTTAGAAGCTTCGGCCGTATTTTTTATTTCCTCACCACCCGTTACGCTAGGCTTTATCATCTAGTACCCCTAGATGTGAAAAACAGAATATGATGCGATTTTTCAAAATTGAGGGTGAGACTGTTCGCAGAAAACAAGTAAATGATATTTTTAAGAACATTGTTTACAATTTCTTCTGTTTCTGTGCGTATGCTTGAATTGATTACAATTTAGTGTACCTGAAAAATGAACTGATTCTGCTTGTTATTAGACGGAAGATAGTTTACAACAAACAATAGTAGAAATAAGATTGAGCCTTGGGGAATCCCATTCGTGATTTCTCCTAGTCAGAATCGTGTCACCAGACTATATTGGTTCAAATACTATGTACAGCTTTCTGCATTCTTTTGTGTAGATGTGACATTATCTTAGCTATACCATCAATCTCATAAAACTTCAATTTATTTTGGAGAATATAGTGATTCACACAGTCCAATGCATTAGATAGATAGCAGGAAATGCTGACCGGCGCTATTTTACTATGTATCGCTTGTAAAATTTGGTTAACGTGTAAATGAGATTCATAGTAGAGTAACTCTCCTGAAAACCAAACTATGAGTTTATGAGGGCGTTAATGTTTCTAAAGTGAAACACTATTCTAGAATACATCAGCTTCTCAAAGATTTTGGAACATGATCGTTTGATCATTTGCGTATAGTAGAGTATTGAAGCCATTTCTACACTACTGGCCATGAAAATTGGTACACCAAGAAGATGACGTGCTACAGACGCGAAATTTAACCGACAGGAAGAAGATGCTGTGATATGCAAATGATTAGCTTTTCAGAGCACTCACACAAGATTGGCGCCGGTGGCGACACTTACAACGTGCTGTCATGAGGAAAGTTTCCTACCGATTTCTCATACACAAACAGCAGATGACCGGCGTTGCCTGGTGAAATGTTGTTGTGATGCCTCGTGTAAGGAGGAGAAATGCGTACCATCACATTTCCGACTTTGATAAAGGTCGGATTGTAGCCTATAGCGAATGCGATTTATCGAATGGTGACATTGCTGCTCGCGTTGGTCGAGAACCGATGATTGTTAGCAGAATATGGAATCTGTGGGTTCAGGAGGGTAATACGGAACGCCGTGCTGGATCCCAACGGCCTCGTATCACTAGCAGTCGAGATGACTTTTGTGGCGGTGTTCGTAGCGACAAACACTTGGCTGTAGAAATGGCTTACGAAGTCACCCCCACACTTTTAATAGTGGGCCGACCGGTCCGCTGGAACAGTAAACAGAAAGATGAAACCCCAAACACTCTGATTAAATAAAAGTCGGTACTTATCTTTATTACTGAAGATACAGAAACACAGTAGTGAACTCGGTGTCTACAGAAATCTGTCTAGTTCGAGTCGGAGCGGCTAGGTCAGCGTCGGCTGACGACAAACAACAACTCTGCTGTGATGAACACACAACTGACTAGCAAGTACACAATTCGGTGGCGAGTATACAACTGAGCGGCGAATACAGAACTGTCCTAGCGCTCGCGACTCCAGCGCTTAAGAACCCAGCAGCCAGCGGTGGCGCGCGCAGACTTGCGGCGATTTGCTGTCTCGCTGGCGCTGCTTATGCGGACGGCGTCCGGACTTTGATGCTGCCAACCTTTTGGCAGCGGGCTCAGTTGGCATTACTGGCTAGGACATAACAATGACAGTCATCATATCCGCATCGCTGTAACGGATCGTGCAGCCACATCTCGATCCTTGAGTCAACAGATGGGGACGTTTGCAAGACAACAACCATCTGCACGAACAGTTCGACGACGTTTGCAGCAGCATGGACTATTAGCTCGGAGACCATGGCTGCGGTTACCCTTGACGTCGCATCACAGACAGGAGCGCCTGCGATTGTGTGCTCAACGACGAACCTGGGTGCAGGAATGGCAAAACGTCATTTTTCGGATGAATCCAGGTTCTGTTTACAGCATCATGATGGTCGCATCCGTGTTTGGCGACATCGCGGTGAACTCGCACTGGAAGCGTGTATTCGTCATCGCCATACTGGCGTATCACCCGGCGTGATGGTATTGGGTGCCATTGGTTACACGTCTCGGCCACCTGTTGTTCGCATTGACGGCACTTTGAACAGTGGACGTTACATTTCAGATGTGTTACGAGCCGTGGCTCTACCCTTCTTTCGATCCTTGCGAAACCCTACATTTAAGCAGGATAATGCACGACCGCATGTTGCAGGTCGTGTACGGGCCCTTCTGGATACAGAAAATGTTCGACTGCTGCTCTGGCCATCACATTTTCCAGATCTCTCACCAATTGAAAACGTCTGTTCAATGGTGGCGGAGCAACTGGCTCGTCACAATACGCCAGTCACTACTCTTGATGAACTGTTGTATCGTGTTGAAGCTGCATGGGCAGTTGTACCTGTACACGCCATCCAAGCTCTGTTTGACTCAATGCCCATGCGTATCAAGGCCGTTATTACGGTCAGAGGTGGTTGTTCTGGGTACTGATTTCTGAGCTATGCACCCATACTCCGTGAAAATGTAATCACATGTAAGTTCTAGTATAATATATTTGTCCAATGAATACCCGTTTATCATCTGCATTTCTTCTTGATGTAGCAATTTTAATGGTCAGTAGTGTATCTGTTGATCTTTAAGCCGCAGGTGATATTTTGTTTTAAGCACTGGGCACGTCATCTATGTAGATGTTTAAAAGAGGCAGAGACTGCGCATATCTTTGTCTAACTCCCTTGTTCTTGCTAATTGTTAAGGCAAGTTATATGCGTCTGCGATTATTTTGTTTTTTGTTTTTTTATGTATGAGTGATCTCGTACGAGAGCAGCGACTCTTACTTGCACGTCCTCTTGATTTGGTCGACAGGTGCTGGAGTGCCACGCGTTCATCTGCAAGCGCGAGATGGCGGCGAACGCGCTGGTGCGGTGCTGCTTCCACGCGTACGCCGACTCCTCGTACGCGCGGCACATCGACGGGTCCGGCGGCGGCAGCGCCTACGGCACGCTGCGCTCCACTCAGGGAGGAGACTCCGGCCCAGGGGGCGGCGGGGGCGGCGCCGGCAACAGCGACTCGTGGCGACGCAGCACCCTGTCTCTGAACCACCACTCCAGCGCGGGGGCGGGTGGCACGCTCACCTCCAACGCCTCCGCGGCCAGCGCGCTCTCCGGAGCCACCGATGATGTCAGCATCTACAACGGCGACGAGAACCACAAGGTGCGTCACCCCTAATCTCTGTTACATATGGGTTACACGCTAATCAGAAAAGTGTTTTACCAGGGACTTTCGATAAGTAATGCAACAAATTTTTTATTTATTTATTTATTTATTTATTTATTTATTTTTGTTTTGTTTTTACAAGCACGGTGGTTTTGAAACTTCCTGGCCTGGCAGTTTAAACTGTGTGCCGGACCGAGACTCGAACTCGGGACCTTTGCCTTTCGCGGGCAAGTGCTCTACCATCTGAGCTACCCAAGCACGACTCACGCCCCGTCCTCACAGCTTCACTTCCGCCAGTACCTCGTCTCCTACCTTCCAAACTTTACAGAAGCTCCCCTCGAACCTTGCAAGACTAGCAGTCCTGCAAGAAAGGATATTGCGGAGACATGGCTTTGCCACAGGCTGGGGGGATGTTTCCAGAATGAGAATTTTCACTCTGCAGGAGAGTGTGCGCTGATATGAAACTTCCTGGCAGATTAAAACTGTGTGCCGGACCGATTCCACATTCTGCTAGCAGTCATTGGATCTCGACCAACGCGAGCAGCAATGTCGCGATACGATAAACCGCAGTCGCGATAGGCTGCAATCCGACCTTTATCAAAGTCGGAAACGAGATGGTACGCATTTCTCCTCCTTACACGAGACATCACAACAACGTTTCACCAGGCAACGCCGGTCAACTGCTGTTTGTGTATGAGAAGCACGTTGTAGGTGTCGCCACCGTCGCCAATCTTGTGTGAATGCTCTGAAAAGACAGTCATTTGCATATCACAGCATCTTCTTCCTGTCGGTTAAATTTCGCGTCTGTAGCACGTCATATTCGTGGGGTAGCAATTTCAATAGCCAGTAGTATATTTCACCATGGATGACACCTGGGAAATAAGCTCAATACGTTGCAAGCATCAGTCGTGGTCAGAACAGGGTTCTGTCTAGTTGTGAGTGCATTAGGTCGGAGCTAACTGGATTCGTGAGTGAACGAATCGTTGCCCCTCGTATGGTGGGTGCTTTTGAATCCTAGGCAGTAGAAGTGTTTGGTGTTTAAAGAGGCACTATATCGAAGATTTGTACTATATGCAGGGAAAGCGGAAAACTTTTAAGACACAACGCGGGCGAAAGTGTATCTCAAGTGATCGTGATGGACGCTAAATGAAGAGGACTGTTAAGAAAAATTAGGGGACAACAGTAACAAAGTCACTGCTGAACTGAATGTCTCGACAGCCAACCCTCTCCGTACCAAAGCAATCCTAAGAGCGCTCGGTAAGCTGGAAATTCTTGGGCGAGCTATTATTCCAAAACCACTCAACATCAATGCAGAGGGGCAAAACCTGTACTGTGAAGCAATGGAATAAAGCCATTTGGTAGAACGAGTATTGTTTCATCCTGTTTTTAACTTCTGGCCGAGTTTCCTTCCCAAAAGTGAAGAATGGCAGGAGTTCAGTGGTGATGTGTGCAGCCGTATAATGGTATTTCACGGGCCCCATGTTTACTATTCAAGGCTTTATTACTGCAAAGGATTACGGGATCATTTCGGCTGGTAAGGTCTATCCCATGGTACAATGCTTGTTCCCCGATGATGATGTTCTGATCCATGACGACGAGGCGCCTGTTTAGAAAGCTCGCATGGTGCAGGACTGATTTTGTAAGCACGAGGATTGGATCTACCTTGGCCACCATAATAACCAAAACTCAGTCTTTGTGGTCTACTTTGGAGAGCATGGTGCGCGTCCCTATACACCGCCATAATCCTTACTTGAACTTCCAGTTATTTTGCAGGAAGAATGGTGTAAAGCAGGACGTCAAGTTATCCATCCTGAGACGAATGCAAGCTGTTCTCAATGCCAATCGTTTTCCTACAGAGTACATCACTTGTTTTGTGTTTTCGATTTTACCATATTTTTGTCCGCCCCCTGTACCTCCAAACCAGGAAGGCCGGTGAGACTACGTGCAGGTAGACATAGTTGCTAAGGGCCGCGGACGCTTTGCAGGTGTGGGTGGGCAGCGGGACGCTGGAGCGCGAGGAGGTGTACGGCGGCGGCTCCTCGACGGTACGTAGTTCGCGGTCGCAGCGGCCGCGACAGGTGGTCGCGCCGGTCAACGCGCCGCCCCCGCCGCCCACGCCCAAAGAAGAGAAGGCCAGCAAGAAGGCCGCCGCCAACACCAAGGAGCGGAATCGCCGCAAGAAGCTGCTCGGTAAGTCACAACTCCACATGACTCTACGGTAATCGTAAGGATAGTCTAGTAACGATTCTCGCTGTCAGTACATTAATGCAGAGTGTAAGGTCTCAGGCAAATCCAACACCTTCCATGAAAAGCCTGACATGATAGCAAATCTGGCAATATGTCACATAGCTCCGAATAAATCCTGACATTAAATTAACCAAAGTAATACGATCAACGAATCAGCAAACGGAATACCACAGACTAACACAAGAACGTCTAAATGCATATCATACCTTCCCACTGTGAAACAGACGCAGTTCCGAGGGGAGAAACGAGAACAGAAGCCGAGAGCAGAGCCGTGTAGGCTACAAGGCCCTACGATAAGATCGGGACAATGGAACACCCGCATCGCCGGCTAACCGCCAAGAGGTCAATCCCCCAGCCCATGTTAACAGATAGAGCCCTCCAGAAGAAGAGTATAGATCTTATGATAGTTCTAAATGGGCCACACCAGTTGCAAGTTTTTGTGTGAGACTATTCGCATCTCTGTTATGTAGCGAACATTAAAAACATTGCCCCATCACGAAATGTATAACGTTTCTCATTGGATAGACAGAATTTCTGTAGGGGGAGATTAAGATTAACATTGAGACGCTGATTGGTCAGTTGAAAACACAGCCAGATACCTTTTTCTTAAACCAACATCGGTAAACAGTAGTAAGGATAAGTTCGAGAGAGTTGCTTCCGAGATAACGAGGTGTGTGGAGCTGCCCCACCAGCCGCCCCTGATGCTGCCTAACCACCGACAAGGTAATGAACGCACGCGATGCCGCATAAGAGCGCATAAGGCTTCACTCAGAACTGCAGAAGTCTCATCTGTTACATCCCCTTTTTACGTAATACTAGTGTCGATCGTCAATTAAACTTCAAGGTTTTCACATCTGCTACTTCTGAAACGCGATTATTTTTCTGTTATATAATTATTGAGAAGCCACATCAGCCACTGTAATTTATGACAAGTTAAATAAGTAATTAACGATAATTGAGGTTCACTGTAGACCATTTTTGATAGTTTTCTCTTTTATGAAATTTTATTTAAACCTAGATTGTTGATGTGCTATGGCATAGGTCATCCTTCGATCCATTGTAGAACTTGGAAGCCCATTCAGGGAATATTCGTTCACATTTTTGTTGAACGCAGTTGGTTTTTATCAT
Source organism: Schistocerca piceifrons (assembly GCF_021461385.2). Taxonomy (NCBI): domain Eukaryota; kingdom Metazoa; phylum Arthropoda; class Insecta; order Orthoptera; family Acrididae; genus Schistocerca; species Schistocerca piceifrons. Next base: position 404,436,539 of record NC_060145.1, read on the forward strand.
CCTGTGTTAAAATATTACCTTTTATCAATAGTACAATTTATAAACAATGTTTTGTGAGTAGAATAAAAATTCCAATGGTAAACTTAACTGCTTTTTCGGCGGTATTTTACCAGCTAACTAAAAATAGGAAAGCGTTGAACCCCTTCCACTAAATTTAGTTAGTATTAAGATTCTTTTATAGGGAGTGCAGTGGCCCTGACGCTGAAATCATTAAGTATTTGATTATATCATCGCTAGTCTCACTGAACTCTTCTGAACGCTACATGTCATGTGCGGTCTGGCGTCTCCTTACCAGGAACAGCTCCCAGGTTCAAACTAGTCAATTCCCTAAAAAACCACGCTCAGAGCGTCGTTGCGCGAAAGTAGAAGGGAGACACGACTTAGAACAAACAGACACCACGCAGAATGTTAGAAGAGGCACGTTAGGAATATAGGCCGGTGCATAAGTTCGGTGAGTTTTTGTTTTGCATGTTCTTATTCCGGCGGCTATGGGTATATATATTGATTGTAATTTTTTATTTGTAGTTCACTGTTGCTATTTGAGTTTACACATTGTCATTTTGTCATCTGGAGATAGTGAGTGGAGCTGGGGACGCTAGTAAATGGAGTGCCAAGTGGAGAAATCGGAACATTTCCGACATATTCTTCTGCTTGAGTTCAGTGAAGGGATGACAGCTGCGGAGGCAGTCAGAAACATTTTCGCCCTGAGTGGGGATAATGCAATTGGACAGAGTACTGCAAGGAATTGGTTTTCTCACGTTAAGGAGAGTCTTTTGACGTTAATTAGTCACCGCTTTCAGTAATGCCTTCGGGGCTTGATGAAGATGGTTCAAACGTGTTAATCCACAATGGTCCACGTCAGTGTACTCGAAAATGGCAAATTCGGTGAACTGCGATCTTTTCACCGTTTTGCGACATCTGCGTGCATTGGGGAAGGTTCAAAATGGGTCAAATGGCTCTGAGCACTATGGGACTCAACTGCTGAGGTCATTAGTCCTCTAGAACTTAGAGCTAGTTAAACCTAACTAACCTAAGGACATCACAAACATCCATGCCCGAGGCAGGATTCGAACCTGCGACCGTAGTGGTCTTGCGGTTCCAGACTGCAGCGCCTTTAACCGCACGGCCACTTCGGCCGGCGAAGGTTCAAAAATCGGGCGTACGGGTACCACTTGCTCATAGCCAAAATCAAAAAATCAGAGGGTGGCCATGCTCGAGCGGCTCATATAGAACACGGACCATTCCTATCCTCTACCGTTACAGGTGATGAGAAATGGTGGTTTTATGCTAATATAAGGAAACTAAATGAGTGGTTGAGCCCGTACAAAGCAGCAACTCCCCATACAAAGACCTGAGACCATCTACGAAAGGTAGTGTCAAGTATCTGGTGGAACAGCGGCGGCATGGTGTGCTATGAATTGCTTCCCTCCTGAGGTATAGCCACCACTGCTAACACTTATTGTCAACAACTGAGACGTCTTGCAGAGCCAATCCAACGACCATGAAGTCTATGTGAGGTGATGCTGCTCCACGATAATCGCCGCCCGCATTCTGCTAGACTGTAAAAAATGGCATACAGGATTTGGGATGGGAAGTCATTACGCAGCCACCTCATTCACCTTATCTTGCGCCCTCAGATTTTCACCTTTTCCGCTCTCTATCGAACAACCTTCAAGGATCTTCCTTTCCGGATGAAAATGCGCTGCGAACATGGCTCAACGAATTCTCCGCCTCAAAACTGCGCGATTTCTGCAGTCGCGGAATCGAAAAGTTACCTTGGCGTTGGCAGACTGTTGTAAATAATGAAGGAGAATATATTGTTGATGACTAAAATCTGTGTTACGTGTGTCTGTTGTGTTTATAAGAAACTTACGGAAAAACGCTACGGACTTATGCACCGGACCAACAGAAATACGATTTCTTAGGTCTAGTTAAGTACACTCCTGGAAATGGAAAAAAGAACACATTGACACCGGTGTGTCAGACCCACCATACTTGCTCCGGACACTGCGAGAGGGCTGTACAAGCAATGATCACACGCACGGCACAGCGGACACACCAGGAACCGCGGTGTTGGCCGTCGAATGGCGCTAGCTGCGCAGCATTTGTGCACCGCCGCCGTCAGTGTCAGTCAGCTTGCCGTGGCAGACGGAGCTCCATCGCAGTCTTTAACACTGGTAGCATGCCGCGACAGCGTGGACGTGAACCGTATGTGCAGTTGACGGACTTTGAGCGAGGGCGTATAGAGGGCATGCGGGAGGCCGGGTGGACGTACCGCCGAATTGCTCAACACGTGGGGCGTGAGGTCTCCACAGTACATCGATGTTGTCGCCAGTGGTCGGCGGAAGGTGCACGTGCCCGTCGACCTGGGACCGGACCGCAGCGACGCACGGATGCACGCCAAGACCGTGGGATCCTACGCAGTGCCGCAGGGGACAGCACCGCCACTTCCCAGCAAATTAGGGACACTGTTGCTCCTGGGGTATCGGCGAGGACCATTCGCAACCGTCTCCATGAAGCTGGGCTACGGTCCCGCACACCGTTAGGCCGTCTTCCGCTCACGCCCCAACATCGTGCAGCCCGCCTCCAGTGATGTCGCGACAGGCGTGAATGGAGGGACGAATGGAGACGTGTCGTCTTCAGCGATGAGAGTCGCTTCTGCCTTGGTGCCAATGATGGTCGTATGCGTGTTTGGCGCCGTGCAGGTGAGCGCCACAATCAGGACTGCATACGACCGAGGCACACAGGGCCAACACCCGGCATCATGGTGTGGGGAGCGATCTCCTACACTGGCCGTACACCACTGGTGATCGTCGAGGGGACACTGAATAGTGCACGGTACATCCAAACCGTCATCGAACCCATCGTTCTACCATTCCTAGACCGGCAAGGGAACTTGCTGTTCCAACAGGACAATGCACGTCCGCATGTATCCCGTGCCACCCAACGTGCTCTAGAAGGTGTAAGTCAACTACCCTGGCCAGCAAGATCTCCGGATCTGTCCGCCATTGAGCATGTTTGGGACTGGATGAAGCGTCGTCTCACGCGGCCTGCACGTCCAGCACGAACGCTGGTCCAACTGAGGCGCCAGGTGGAAATGGCATGGCAAGCCGTTCCACAGGACTACATCCAGCATCTCTACGATCGTCCCCATGGGAGAATAGCAACCTGCATTGCTGCGAAAGGTGGATATACACTGTACTAGTGCCGACATTGTGCATGCTCTGTTGCCTGTGTCTATGTGCCTGTGGTTCTGTCAGTGTGATCATGTGATGTATCTGACCCCAGGAATGTGTCAATAAAGTTTCCCCTTCCTGGGACAATGAATTCACGGTGTTCTTATTTCAATTTCCAGGAGTGTATTTGTTAAAAAATGACGAGATTCCTCCAGCTGTATTAAGGTGTTGGTTTTATTGGCGACTAGTTTCGATGTTGTTACAACATCATCTTCAGACCCATGCTTGTTGACAGCAACCGTATGTGTCTAACACTAGTAGTCAGTGGTGAGATAGGCGTGTTCCATGCGGAAGGCAGGTAGTAACTAGTAGTCAACAAGTATGGGCCTGAAGATGGTGTTGTAACAACATCTAAACTAGTCGCCAATAAGACCAACACCTTAATACAGCTGGAGGAATTTCGTCATTTTTTAACATATATTATACTAGCTGACGTCCCAAATCGTCCATTTCAATTATGGATATACGAAAAGTTAAGTGTTTGGCGGAAATCACAACTAATACGTGTGTCTCGACACGACTGGGTAACAGACTATTACTCTCGTTCTAATATGTCCTAAACCAATGACAACGTGGCCAGGATACTGTGAACTGAACGGTGCAGGGACTGGTAGCTGAGCCTAAACATAACTAAATGTGACGTATTGCGCAAATATCTGCGAAGAAGTCGACAACTTCTCGATTATACTATTAGCGACAGGTCACTGGAAACAGTAATTACATTAAAGTACCTATGAGTCATTATCCGGAACGATCTGAAGTTGAATGATAACATGCATGCATAACTCACATATGCTACGTTGGAAGTCAGCTGGTGAATCTCAAGGGAATGTAATTCATCAGTGTGCAAGTGGCTTACAGAATACTAGCTCTACAATCTGGATTATTCGTTCATTGGGAATTCTCTGTGCCACATACAAGCCGTTCGGCGGCCAACGTCTTGTAGAACTTCAACCTTGTCCCTCAAGCTGTTTCTTTTTCATACGTTCTTTCTAGTGTCCAATATACATTTTGATTATATTCTTTTTGTCATAGCCTTCATACAGGTTTTTGTCATTATTTTCTCTCCCTTGCCAATTTCTCCATCTCAGAGTTGCACAAACACCCAACGTCCTCAGTTATTTGCTGGATGTATTTCAACATGTGTCTTCATATACAACTGTTATCCTCTTCGGCTTCCTTTAGGGATCTCTTAACACATGTATTATCTAATATTCCTTTCTACGACAGTTCTGCGCAGAACCTCTTTTCTTCCAGGTCCACTTAATTTTCATCATGCCTCTGAAATTCCAACTTACTTCTTGTCATACTAATCTAGTTTTAGCGATATACGAGTTTCATTATTCTGAGTAAAATGTAAGACTTTATATGATATTTGGCTACGACGCCACATCACCAGTCCATTGATACCTCATGTCTCTGTGATATTTGTATTTACATACAACTAATTTATTTTGTACATAGAGGTACAAAAAAATAAGAATTGCATCGCTTCATAATAACGTCATGACAAGTTTCAAATAAGTCGATCAATTCAGTGACAGTGGACGAACGGTTTTCTACACACTTTATTACGCTCTCCCACGCCAGAAGATAGAAACAGTGGAGTACCAGCGCATTCTGGCGGAAAACGGCATACAGGAATGTTCTGAGCTGCAGAAGGAGCGAATATAGGACAGCGTGGATTCGAATGGTCCCGACTCTAACGGCAAGTACCAGTAAGAGAACATATTCACTATGTACACTTATTTGCTGTAGTACTTTCGTTTCTTTTCTCGTACACGACGTTTTTGTTGTGGACCGCAATAACATGTCTGTAATAAGCTTCTCTTCGGGTGCCACTTGACAGCGCGCAACCCACCTGAACTTATATGATTATTTTTTTCCAGTTCCCCGTATGCACAGAGAGTAGGTCAGCTTATTATCTCAGCCTCTGTCTAATGTATCGTAGTAATTGCGTTGACACGTAACGTTAATAGGCTTTGTAGTCACTTTGTGGCATAAGTGAGCACACTACTTCAGGTCATCAACTTTATTGACGTGATTCAGCTTGGTCCATTGTCAGAACACCAGTAAACCCCTTCCCCACTGCCAGCCCCTATTCGTTAAGGAATCAAACTTCCCTGTATGAAAAAGCTTCATACGTCTGATTGCAAATCAGTAAACGAATTAAGTATTTGACGTTAAGTATGTAACATCGTTATGGCGGAAGACGCAATAACGTAATTATCTTTGTTTTATTAGTTTCGGATTACGTATTCCTAAACTATGTAGCCGCGTGGGATTAGCCGAGCGGTCTGAGTCGCTGCAGTCATGGACTGTGCGGCTGGTAGCGGCAGAGGTTCGAGTCCTCTCTCGGGCGTGGGTGTGTGTGGTTGTCCTTAGGATAATTTAGGTTATGTAGTGTCTAAGCTTAGGGACTGATGACCTTAGCAGTTAAGTCTCTTAAGATTTCACACACATTAAAAAAAAACAACTATGTAGTGTGCAATGATACAATCTTGTGCGTGTCTTGATGGGTATATATGTATACTGTATGCGAACTGTGTAGCGAATGTAACAATAAACCATCGTGCCCGATGCTGAAACTTTACTGCGTGAACAGCGTAAATACAATACAGTAAATGATAGAATTTTTTGTTTTAATTATTTTGTGGGGCTGAAAGCTAGAAAAAGCTTAGAATAGTTTGGAATCACGTTTATCTCATTATGAAACACTACACGAATGTTGTCTGGGTAATATGCGCGTCATGACACACGGGATGATTCAGGTGCCTCTCTCCACCAACAGGTTTTATGTCATCCGCAATGCCTTCAAAAACCATGCGCGAGATTGCCATTCTTCTCTCGCTTGCTATGTGCAAACTAGGCACCCTACGTAAAAAATGAACAGGACCTTTTTGCAGGAAAGCCTTACGAAAAAAATGAACAGGACATTTTTGCAGGAAATTTAATGTAGTTAAACATTGTACTGGGTTACATTTTGCTGGAGGCCACGGTTTTCGAGTTATTCAAGAACAACATGTTTTAAGGCCACTTTTGTACGTTTCTCTTGAATAATTCGAAAACTATGGCCTTTAGCGAAAACGAATTCCGGTACAAAATTTGAATACAGTAAACTAATTGAACTAAGCTAAACTAAATTTAACTTCACGCAAACTATTAGGCAAACAAAAAATTGTATAGAACCTTTTTGTAGGAAATTTAATGTCTTTAAATTTTGTACTGGGATACGTTTTTGCCGAGCTATTAAAAAGTGACCTTCAAACCCACCCCCATTCTCACACTCAGGATTTCTAGTATGTTGTTCATGGCACTCTCTCCTTCAACTGTACAAAAATTAGTGCTGAACGATTTTCCCACATTCGGCGTTCTTTGGTCTTCAATGACTTGCCTTATACGCCATCAGCTTAGCCGGACATTTAGAAATTGTAAATCTGACGTTCGTGCAAATTTTACCTAACAGTTTAGTGAATTTTAACAGCATAAAATAAACAACTACATCGTTGAATTTGTCTGGCCGTCTGACTAAAAAAACTGCTGTGTTGTCTTTCGGTTCGAATTGTCAATGCAATTAGTTTTAAGTAACATTTAAAAAAGCCGTTTTCTGTTCATTACCATGAGGGTAACGTTTGAATTAATAAAGTTAACTAAATAGGCGACTATGCTGGTGGCGTAATACCCTCATTAGAGACCAGAAAACGTCGAATATAGGAAATAGTTCGTATAGTCGGAGGCAGTGCCAGGAACAACGTATCAGAAATCCTGACTTGTGAGGGTTGAGTGTTGGGGTGGAGGTGCGTTTGAAGATCACTTTTGTGCGTAGCGAAAAGGGCATTAGTTCCGTTTTCCAACCTGCACCACGCAAGTAACGAGCAGTCCTTAGTGGCTCGCCATCACAGTTTTCTTTATGTTAAATATCTTTGTGACTAATGCCCTTTTGACATATTTATTATTTTATAAATGACATATAAGTACTGCTAGTCTTTCACGATGACTCCGCACTTACACCCTATTATACGTTTTTAGCCATAATTCTGTGACCATGTCATAGAATATAGATTATTCTTTGATTTAAATTCTGAGGAAGACACTCTTAGCAGTGTTGAAACCAGTTTAATTTGTTAAAAATAGTGACCGAGTGCTGTTATTCTTTCAATTGTAGGTATTTTAATCCTACTTTCACAATGGAAAGTTTCGACTGTGTCAGAGATCGACCTACGGCGAGTTACTTGCATAACAGTGACGCTCAAGTGAATCATTGCTGAAATAATCAACAATAACATTTCTTCACTCGAAACTTCGGGCCTAACACCACCGTGTTCGACGTATAAAACTTTCTCCTAATGTTTCATCTCCGACTGCAGGAGACATCTTCAGAGGCCGCTGTACCTTTGAAGATATCTCCCGCAGTCGAAAATGTAAAGCTAGGGGAAAGTCTTATACGTCGAATGTGGTGTCACCGCCAGGCATCACACTTGCTAGGTGGTGGCCTTTAAATCGGCCGCGGTCCGTTAGTATACGTCGGACCCGCGTGTCACCACTATCAGTGATAGCAGACCGAGCGCCGCCACACGGCAGGTCTAGTCTAGAGAGACTCCTTAGCACTCGCCCCAGTTGTACAGCCGACTTTGCTAGCGATGGTTCACTGTCTACATACGCTCTCATTTGCAGAGACTACAGTTCAGCATAGCCTTCAGTTACGTTATTTGCTACGACCTAGCAAGGCGCCATATTCAGTTACTATATTCTGAACAGATAATATTGTGAATCAAGAGCGGCGTTCATCATTAATGGATTAAAGTTAAACATCAACGAATTACGTCCGCTTTCTGAATTCTAATTCCTTGTCATGTTCCAGACCTCACGTCAGTATAGTCCTTCTCTCCTCACGCCAGCCTGCGTGAGCTAAAACGCGTGCATTTCGACCTCTACTTGTAACACTGTGTTGGCTCTTCTGCCAACACCACATCGAACATTACGTATGAGTCCAAGTTTCAAGTGAATTCGGGACCGACCTTGAAAGCTTACGTTGTATAATCAACAATAACATTTTGATGAGGAAGGAATCCTTGCTATTTAGTGTACTGCTAAAGGGCGTAATCAGTTAATAGTGTGACAGTCGCAAGTCTCCTGTGCGATTCTGTGCCGGAAACTGAAGCCGGTAATATGCCGGTTGTCAACCTACAGGTGGCAGCGTGGACAACCTGATGTTGCTGAACGGCATGAGCGGCGGCGGATCGCTGCTGCGGCCACACAGCTCGATGAGCGGCGGCGCGCACCACCACCACCACCATCACCACCACCACCACCAGCAGCCGCACCAGAGCCAGCACCGGTTCGCCAACGGGAGCGGCTCGCTGCTGCGGCACGCCAACGGCTACCACCACCCGCACCCGCACCACTACGCGCCGGCGGGCCCGCCGCCCCCGGGCCCGCCCCTGGTGCTGGCGACGCTGCCCGGCAGGCCGAAGCAGGCCAAGGCGAAGGCGGGCGGCGGCAAGGTGGTGCTGCAGCCGGTGCCGCTGCTGGCGCCGGTGGCCGCGCCGCACCACCCGGGCACCGGCCGCCGCCGCCACGCGCCCCCGCCCGGCCCGGGCCCCGTCGTGCTGCCCGTCGAGGAGCCCGTCTACATGCCGTCGGCGCGGCCCATGAGCCCCGTCGCCTCCTTCCAGCCGGCGCACTTCCCGCACGAGGCGTACCTCATGCAGCAGTACGCCACCGTCGAGCACCCGGGCCGGCACGCCAAGAAGAAGGCGGCCAAGCACAAGGGCGCGGGGCCCGTGGTGGCGCCGCCGCCCGCCGTCCTGCCGGTCCCCGTGTCGATGCCCGTGCAGCCGCCGCCCCCGCACGTGCTCGTCAACGGTGGAGGGGTGAGTTCCTGCTGTCCTTCTCATTCCGTGGCGCGCTACAGCCGGCCTTAGTCCGTAGTCTTCGTACAAAGCGCGTGGGATCATATACTGAAACCAATGTGGCAATCAGTTGGCTAGTAGCTGCATCTATTTACAGGTGGCTCTTGGAATGCTGTTCATTTTATTTTATACAAGCTGAGCACACGGCGTTGCCTGGATATTCATTTATTCCATTCTCCAGTCCTTCTCCTTCTCTCCCCCCTTCTCTCTCCATCATTAAGCATGGAGAGATAGAGGGGTGGGGTGGGGGCAGAAGAGAAGGAGATGGACTGGAGAATGGAATAAATGAATATCCAGACAACCCCTTCACTTTCCACCTCCATTCCATCTCTCTGTGCAGTTGTTCTCTGTCCATTCCCTCCTGCCCCACTCCAATTCCTCCTGCTCCCTCTCTGTGCCCATCTGCACCTACCCCATGTGCTTCGTTCCCCACTGTCCATCTCCTGCTATCTTCTCCTCCCACCTCTCTGTGTCCATCTCTTCCAGCCCCTCTCTCCATGTTCATGTCCTCAGTTTTAATTTCTCTGTCTTTCGACCCATCTCTTCCTCTTCTTAAAAGACATCATAGTCACTGTTGACTGTATAAAATATTTATTGTTACTATTGCAATTTTCAAGTAACACTGCAAAGTTAGCTGGAAGCGAGGTGTAGCAAAGCTAATGCAGTGAGCGCTCAGCTACGATCTACTCTCTTCTGCAAGAAGGAAGTCAGTACCAACACTAAGTTATCTGTGCACCGTTCAATCGACCAACTTTGTTGCATGGAAGCGAAAGCTGGGTAGATTCAGGTTACCTTATCAATAAGGTTGAGATTAAGGATATGAAAGTAGCTAGGATGATTGCAGGTACTAGTAGATGGGAACAATGGCAGGAGGGTGTCCACAATGAGGAAATCAAAGAAAAACTGGGAATGAACTCTATAGATGTAGCAGTCAGGGCAAACAGGCTTAGATGGTGGGGCATGTTACACGTATGGGAGAAGCAAGGTTACCCAAGAGACTCATGGGTTCAGCAGTAGAGGGTAGGAGGAGTCAGGGTAGACCAAGGAGAAGGTACCTGGATTCGGTTAAGAACGATTTTGAAGTAATGGGCTTAACATCAGAAGAGGCATCAATGTTAACACTGAATAGGGGATCATGGAGGAATTTTATAAGGGGGATAATGCTCCAGACTGAACGCTGAAAGGCATAATCAGTCTTAAATGATGATGATGATGACTGCAAAGTTAAATTCTGTCAGAATATAAAACTATCTGACTTGAGTACATGTCGTTGTCAAAGTGCAGCCTTTTGACTGTGAGAGTCCCACAAGATCCAATCAGTACGACACTTGTTACACCGTAATATGTTGTTAAATATATACTGAACTGTCGATACCATCATTCTAATAATCTATCACACATACAAGTTCTCCTGCACTGACAACTTGTGGAGCTAAGTCAGTTGGCGTGAAAATGTATGACTGTGAATCTCAACCATGAGAAGTTAATCTTCCACTTCTCTTCCTCTAACCATTTCATCCTCCCCACCTCTGTCTGTTCATCTCCTCCTTCCCTCTCTCTCTGTTCCTCCCCCTGTCTCTGTCCCTTTCCTCCTCTTTCATTTCTCTGTCCATCCACTCCACACCCCTTTGTTCATTCCACTCTTCACGTCTTCCTCTGTCCTCATCCTCCTATCTGTGCAAATCTATTTCTTCCCCTCACTCTCTGTCCATCCCCTCCTTTTCCTTTCTCCCCCACGTTAACGGTCTCACCCCCACCTGACTTTTTTCCATATCATATTTGTGTAACAAATTTGATCAAAGTAGTTCCAGCACTTTAGGAGGAGATTTTTGTCATGGCTTTGCCTGTGTACACACATGTTTAAATAGGATAACTATATTTCTCACATATATTTAACGTATTTCAGACACATTTGCACTCACATTTCACCTGTATCTCTAGTAATCCTGGAAAGTTTAATTTTCATGGGAGTCAATATTTATGACATTGTATTGCCAGAACTGTGTGCCGTACAACGATATAACTTTTCAGGTATATACAGTGATATGTGTGGCTACCGTCTGTCTAATTTATTGTCAGTATAAAGAAATAATAACTTAAACATCAAGCATGATGCAGCAGTTTGTTTACACACCTCAGTGTTTCTGGCATGGTCATCCACATTACGTGCAAATATGCCTCACCTGTGCAGCCTGTGGAAGGTGGCTGCTCATAATCTCTACAAACAACATTGATGGTGATTGTTTCCTGCCGCCTCACCATAGGGATTCTCTGTAGCCCACAGGTGAGTGGTGGGGGGGTTGATGATATCTTTATAAATGATACCTTCATAAAAGTAGCTTCATTTGCAAGTACCATGGGTGACAGAAATCCCAGCAACAGTGGCCAAACTGTCATCACAGAGACAAATCCATAGGTAATAAGGCCTGCAAGTGTTGCAAATCGTACAGATAGTTGCAGTTCTCATGGAGAATGATGCACATACTGATGGACCACCTGCCGAGTCCTGATACCAGGATTCACTGTGAACAATCTTTTCTCTCTACCATCATGCGGCTGTATCTCCAATCAAACACGTTAATGGCCGTATGACCATATGACCTTTTTGGTTCCTTATCCTGTTTGGGATCATCGTTTCATGCTGTTTGTCCTCATTCAGTAACTACCGCTACATATCTCATAAAAATAAGCTGGACGTTAGATCTAAAACCCTATGAGTGGCAAAGAGATGACAATTTTAACATCTACCTCACTACAAGGGCTTTTCTCTACAATCAACATTTTATAATGTATGCGTTAGCCTTTTTTTGTACTGATATTGTTTTGGTATCTGTACTGGATTAAGGAACAGTCATAAAACAAATATAGAAAAGAAAGCGGTCGGATGCCAATATAAACTTCGTAAACTATCGGTGGGTATGCAGTTCTCTGTGACTCTGTCCAAACAAACGTGGGGAGGCCCGAAGGTAGCGACAGAGAGCCATGTCACCTCATCCGAAAACGTCATTGGATATGTAGGGACTTGTGATCAGCACACCATTCTCCCAGCATTGCCAGCTTTTGCGACCAGAGCCACTACTTCTCAGCCAAGTAACTCCTTAAATGGTCTCACAAGAGCTGAGTGCACCCCACTTGCCAAAAGCGCTCGACAGGCTTGAATGGTCACCCATCCAAGTGCTAGCCACGCCCGACAGTATTTAACTTCCGTGGTCTGATGGGTACCAATTTTACCACTGCGGCTAGAACATTGGCTGTATGTCAGTCCACAAAACTCCCGACTGGTGTGGTACGCCCTGGCCTAAGAGCCTAACGCCTTTAGACAGAAATTATTATTCGTTCTGCTAACACCAGGCATATAAGTAACGTGCACGTCTTCTTTTTTTCACTATTATAACTGTTGATATTGGGGGAAAGCTACCTGAAAATACAAATAGATATCTGATAACATCCCAAATGAAGATGATGGTCAGCTATGGTGTGGGCCCAGTCGTTGCGATTTTGAAGCAGGGTGGAGTGCTGAAATGCCGCAGGGCTAGTTCATACCTCGCCAATAATTTAGTACTATGACAGACAAGCAGATACGTTTTCAGACACTATATAATTGATGGACATATGTCAGCTGCTGTAGATATCCTACTGTGAGATGATTCTCAAAACGAGATCGAATGAAACAAAATGTCTCACAACAATGAGTATTGTGGCAGAGCTGGAACAAATCAAAATGAAAAGAAGAAGAAAAGAGAATAAGAATGTATTGTTGGAGATATTTGCATGGGCCCTGCAATGTTTTTCTTAGAAAATTCACAGTTGATTACCGGAAATAATTTTTTTCTACACAAAGAAAGTCGAAAACTCGCCTCGTTTCTTGCTACAACTGTGCGAGCAGGAATCCACTAAGTAGTATTCATTACAGAATATTTGATAAACCAGAACTCTAACTGGATGAAGTTTTAAACCACTCTCGACTAGGAAAGGCAACTGCACACAGAATATTTCGTATTAAACAAGCACTTGTGCATAACATGATTATACAGTAACGAATTTGACTGTCGCAACATCAAGCTCCACTGATGAGCTCCACTATACTAATTAGACAGTAAATAAATGATCGGTGCACGTCTGTCTGTCTACTATATGCTTTGCTGGATTGAGTTGTTACCAAAGAGTCCGCTGTATCATTTTGCTAAACTACTCACCTAAATTATTTTGTCCGAAAACGTTAAGTTACAAAATCAATCACCACTCACCATCGCCGGCCGTTGTGGCCAAGCGGTTCTAGGCGCTTCAGTCCGGAACCGCGCGACTGCTAAGGTCGCAGGTTCGAATCCTGCTTCGGGCATGGATGTGTGTGATGTCCTTAGGTTAGTTAGGTTTAAGTAGTTCTAAGTTCTAGGGGACTGACGACCTCAGATGTTAAGTCCCATAGTGCCCAGAGCCATTTTTTTTGAACCACTCAGCATCCCGTAGGTGGAGACAGAGTCGGCGTCAGTGACCTAACGACCAGCGGCACGGTTATAGAGTGCTGTTATGCACGTGGCACTAATGGCCAAAGAGCGGTTGGCCGAAAAATAACGGAGTTTGAACTACAGAATAAGCCTACAATGAAACAGCTACCAGAAACCACTTATGAAAGAGCCTCGCACAACTAGCGCTATTAGCGGATTTATATGTTACTACTGATTGTTGTTGCCGTTCGTCGGATGGTTGTGTGTCAGTGCAATGTACGTTTCATTGCAGTGCAGTATCGGCAATAAAGCTGTATTTTTGTAAAATGCCTTGTCCAGTTCGGGAGATGCTAGCCACAAGTATAGTTAAGGCGTGTAATCGCGTCTGAAGAAACACGTCAAGTGATCGTAGAAAAATTTGCGAATACCAGTATCCCAGTGAAGAGCAGAATGCGGTATTTAGCTAGAAAAGTACGGCACACTACAGATTCGGTGCCAAATGCAAAACGAAAATTACTCCACAGGCCATTGCCGATACTGAAAATTCTGCCAGTCGAAAAAATCAGTATTCAAGTTAGCCCAAAAAATCTGGTGTTAAATACGTATCTTGTCGTAAAATTCTTCATGAATAAAAATGATCTTACCTCCTTTTTAAGAGTCAGTCTTCACTTCTTCTGATCCGATGACGTAAGCGTAGGAAAGAGAGACAGTATCGACGGTAGTTGAAAGATATATACAACATAAATTAATAAGTGATGGTACTGATCCCCCATGATACACAAAACGGGTCAGGTCGCTGTTGCAGAAGCAACGAAAGAGGCATGCCAAATTTAAAAGAACGCGAATTCCCCAAGATCGGCAAAGTTTGGAGAAGTTCGAAATACAGCGCGTGCTTCAATGCGAGATGATTTTAATAATTTCCATAACGAAACTATGTCTCGGAATCAGGGAGAAAACGAAGAGATTCTGGTCATATATAAAGCACACCAGTGGCAAGACCCAATCAATACCTTCACTGCACAATAGCAACGGTGAATTCACTGATGACAGTGCCACTAAAGCAGAGTTATTAAACGCCGTTTTCCGAAACTCCTACCAAAGAAGACAAAGTAAATATTCCTGAATTACAATCAAGAACAACTGCGAAGATAAGAAACATAGAAGTAGATATCCTCGTTGTGGCAAAGGAAAGGCCTTCGGTCCAGATTGTATACCAGTCAAGTTCCTTTCAGAATATGCTGATACAATAGCTCCCTATTTAGCAATTATATACAACAACCCGCTCACAGAAAATTCCGTACCTAAATTGCTCAAGTCACACCATTACCCAAAAAGGGAAATAGGACTAATCCGCTGAATTACAGGCCCATATCACTAACGTCGATTTGCAGTAAAGTTTTGGAACATATGCTGTGTTCGAACATTATGAATTACCTCGAAGAAAACGATTTATTCACACATAGTCAGCACGATTTCAGAAAACATCGTTCTTGTGAAACACAACTAGCTCTTTATACTCATGAAGTAATGAGTGCTATCGACAAGGGAAGTCAAATTAATTCCATATTTTTAGGTTTCCAGAAGGCTTTCGACGACGTTCCTCACAAGCGTCTTCTAACGAAACTGACTGGCTGTGGAATATCGCCTCAGTTGTGCTGCTGGATTCCTGATATCCTGTTAGAAAGGTCACAGTTCGTAGTAATAGAGGGAAAGTCATCGAGTAAAACAGAAGTAATATCTGGTGTTCCCCAAGGAAGTGTTATAGGCCCTCAATTATTCCTGATATATATTAAGGACATAGGAGACAATCTGAGTAGCCCTCTTAGATTGTTTGCAGATGATGCAGTCATTTACCGTCATATAAAGTCATCAGATAACCGTAACAAATTGCAAAATGATTTATATAGGATATCTGTGTCGTGCGAAAAGTGGCAATTGACCCTGAATATAGAAGAGTGTGAAGTTATTCACATGAGTACTAAAGGAAAATTCGATTACGTGATAAGACACACAAATCTGAAGGCTGTAAATTCAACTAAATACATAGGGATTTCAATTAGAAATAACCTAAATCGGAACGATCACATAGGTATGTTGTGGGTAGAGCAAACCAAAGACGGCGATTCATTGACAGAACACTTAGAAGGTCCAACAGGTCCACTAAAGTGACTGCTTACACTACACTTGTCCACACTTGTCCACCCTATTCTGGAGTACTGCTGTGCGGTGTGGGATCCGCATCAGGTGGGATTGACGGATGACATCGAAAAAGTTCAAAGAAGGGCCGCTCGTTTAGTATAATTGCGAAATAGGGAAGTTCGAGCCACAGACATGATGCTTGAGTTGCAGTGGCAATCACTAAAACAATGGCGTTTTTCGTTGCGACGGGATCTTCTCATGAAATTTCAATCACCAGTTTTTTCCTCCGATTGCGAAAACATTCTATTCGAACCCACCTACATAGGAAGAAATGATCATCACGATGAAATAAGAGAAATCAGTGCTCCCACAGAAAAATTTAAGTGCTCGTTTTTCTCGCGCGCCGTTCGGGAGTTGAACGGTAGAGAGACTGCTTGAAGGTGGTTCACTGAAACCTCTGCCAGACACTTTATTGTGAATAGCAGAGTAGTCACGTAGATGTAGCGTTTAAATGCAACCAGACGGTCTCATAACTGTGCATAAACTGAAGGAGGCAGACAAAGGGAAACGAATTGATTATTGCAACAGGCTTCTTGAATACATTGTTCGTCGACAGGTAAACCAGACGTCCTATTTCATGTCAGACCAGGCATTGTTTCTTAAATCACGGCATGCCAGTTAGTGTAGCACTGAATGGCGATGATTCCGAGATATTTGAGAGTCCACTCCACGATAAGAAAATTGGTGCATCCTGTGCAGTTTCCGGTAATCGTAGAGTGAGATCAGTAGTTTTTTACCGGACCATCATTACTCATATATATATCTCGCGACCACCGAAGAGTTCTGTGGACAGTTAACTGACAGTGAAAAATAATAAAGTTCCTTCCAACGAGACAGAGCTACTTTTCACACATGGGACGTTTCACTGACTCGTGCTCATGCAGCTTTCACAAATGAACGAGCTGTGAGCGGTGGAAAGTAACCTCCACGTTCCCCAGAGCTGTGCACGCGCACTCCTTTTTCCCTTTCCGGCTACTTGAAGGAGAGAGTTTATGCAACTAATCTCCACAATACTGATGGACTGAAGGTGAACATTTCACGGGAAATTAAAGCAATTGGTAAAACCCCTCGATGCCCAGCGTGGCCATTTCGCATTTTGTGTAACAACAATGTTAATAAATGCAAAATTTAAATTACGTATCACTCATAAAATTTAATTCCAGCGTAACGGTAATTTCTGGAGCAGTTAATCTATGGGTTTATTTTTCCAATACTCACCCTGTAGTTGACATAGCTGGAAACCGAAATACACGAAGCACTAGATAATCGGAAAGCACTAGACGGTGTTGTTATTAGCGCAGCCCCCAACCCTGCCGAATCACGGCGAGACGTGGACTATGCGAGACGTTCGAATCATTCAGAAGATACTGACTCACGCATCCAGTGTTACTAAAAACTGGTCTTACGGTAGTGGCATTGGGTTTCATCGAGTTGACAGCAACCCTTAAATGGTCTCTTTGATTCAGGTCAGGTGATGGAGGAAAGGGGGCGTCGGCAAATCAACCCACCTGCGTGTAATCAAAGAGCAATCACATGTCACGTTGTTCTGGTGAGCCGTATTGAAGTCAGGGCACTATAATTCCAAAAAGCCGTACAAATTGTCTGAAAGGATGTCCACATAAAGTGTACCTACTATTGCTCCATGCAGCCGGACAAACGGACCTACTTGCAACCATTTTAGCAGAGCCCAGATCGCGTAATGGCAGCACCTCATGCCAGGACACGAGCATTCATACCTTCATTGACCATAGACCGCATTCTCACGCGCCCATCAGCTAGATACAACTGAAACCGGGAGTCATCTGACCATCTATACGCCACAACCGTTTGACGGCCGAGTTACAACATTCGCGAGCCCGTGCCTATGCCACAGAGAGAAAAAAAGCAGCTCTATGATATTACAGCTGACATGGGAAACCAGTGCCAAGCAAAGCAGGAAAAGCTGAAAGGCGACAGGAATATATAGTCGGGCTGTATAAGGGAAATGAACTTGAAGGCAATATTATAGAAATAGAAGAAGTGGTCAGATGGGAGGTATGATACTGCGAGAAGGATTTGACGGTGCACTGAAAGAACTAAGCCGAACCAAGGCCCCTGGAGTAGAAGACATTCCCTCGGAACTGCTGATGTCCATGGGAGAGTCAGCCACGACAAAATTCTTCCACCCCGTGTGCAAGATATGAGACAAGCGAAGTACCTTCGGACTTCATGAAGAGTGTAGTAATTCCAAAATCAAAGCAACCAAGCGCCGACGTGTGTACTATTACTGAACTATCAACTTAGTAAGTCGGGGAAAATGCTGATACGGATTATTTACAGAAGCGTGGAAAAATTGCTAGAAGCCGATCTCGTGGAAGATCAGTTTGGATTTCGAAGAAATGTTGGAATAGGCAGACAATATTGAACCTACGATTTATTTTAGAAGATACGAGAGTGTGTTCAAAAGCAACACATCGTGGTGCGAGGAATAAAAAGGCTTGCCACACGAAAACATAAGTAAAAACGAATATAGGAGCGAAAACATCGAAACAAACCAAATTACATTCTAGATGATAGGTTAACTCCAAGCAAAATTTTCTCATCAACATCGTTTGGTTGCGGATGACGAGCTACCTGTAGTAAATAACACACAAGTGATCCGGAAAATTCATGCTCACCAAGTGTAAAGATATTAACAAAAAGAAACGAACAATTGTTTGAACTAAACATCCACATAATTTTGTAATCATTTAACAAAAATGTTCACATTTCAGAATAAATAAAACGGAAACTGGCGGACCTCACAGCGTACAAAACGAGCTTCATTAAGACTCTACTAGTCACACTGCTGACGAACATATTTGTCGCAACGAGAGACCAGTTATTGATATCGTCAATGTAGAATGTTTGACTTTGTTGACGGAGCCACAACCGCACCTCTGCGTCCACGGCTTTATCACTTCAGAATGGTTCTCGAAGGACATTTAGGAAACAGATGAAAATCGGATGGGGCCAAGTTGGGATTGTATGGAGGTTTCATCAGTTACAGTGAACCCAAGATGTCAGATTGTTGCAGATATCGCAGAACTCGCTTGTGTTATGGTATTATCATGGGCGAACTCTTCGAACTCGTACTTTCAGTTGCATTTAGACATAACGGATAACGTTTTCCGTCTTCCTTGTACGAGGTATAAATCTTCCATATGGTGACTCTTGGAAACACCAAACTCTTAGGCCATCTTGGTTACATAAGCATGAACACTTTCGCCACTTGCGGATGCATTTAGCTCCAACAAAATGCTCTCACAGCTAGACAGAACATTTTTGTGATTGCGACTGACACTTGCTACGTACTGAGGACGTAACCCTTTCCCAGCACGCCTTGAACATCCCAGACCACTTTGCCTGCTGATGACATGGTCTTGAAATTTTTGGTTCGTTTGTTTTCAGTGCCAAAATAGTAAACCCAGCTTTCATCACCGGTCCCAGTATCGTTAAGGGACCGATTACTTTGACGCTCAAAGCGCAAAAGAAGTAGTTGATCGATGTTTGATGTCAGGAGTGAGTATTGGGGGCGCTCACCTTGCACACAGTTTTCCGCACCTCACTTCTGCCGCGATGGCCTGTGCACGCTCTCGTGATATGCCACATTTATCTGAGATCTGTGTCTGTGTTACCCAACGATCTTCTCTGATGAGTGCATCAACCCGATTTCCATGAGTCTTGTCAGCTGCCGTACGCTGTCATCTACTCTGAGCCCTGTCACACACGTTGAGGTTAGCACCACCGTTTCCTTCGTCACGAGCAGAACAACACAACGCCGCACATTACTGATGTCTAAACAGTCCCTAAAGTACACAGCTTTCACTCTTCTTTGGGTTACAATTGGACGTACGTATCCTGCGGCTAGAAACTCGATTGCAGCTCACTGCTCCTCGTGCACTCACATAGTTACGTTGCGCACTGCCATGTTACAAGGAGACCTCTAGCGGCAGAAGGTTGCAATGTGTGTCAGCGAAACAGGGAAGCTGATCGATTAATATGCAACGACATGTAATACATCAACCGATATTCGGAACAGAAATTGGAAATAAGACTCATCCGACAAACGACAATCTTTCATTGCCTCATATTCCAGGTTTTATAGGTTTGGCACCATGTTTTTCTGTTACGGGCATCTGCATTACTGGTTACTGGTTTTGGAATTCCAACTCGCACTGGACTCCACAGCTTCTGGTGCTCCCTTCGCGTTATTTTGGTGCCAACATCGTTCGCGAGTACGACATTCAGTTCTGCACTGAATTTTGCAGCTGTACTTTTATTCTTCGTCGCAGTCCTCTTCAACGAATGTCAACGAACGTCCGTTACGATCACTCAACACACACTTTCATCCACTTTCTGACATAACGGATGACGTTTCCCGTCTTCCATCTATGTGATATAGATCTTCCATGCGGCGCCTCTTGGAAACAACGAACTCTTAGGCCATCTTGCTTACAGGAGCACCAAAAATTTCACCACCTGGTTTGGTGCAGCTCTGCACGCTACTCTACCCTGTGCAACCTTCTTCGTCTCTGAGTAACTACTGCAACCTACATCCTTCTGAATCTGTTTAGTGTATTCATGCCTTAGTCTCCCTCTGCGATATTTATCCTCCACGCTTCCCTCCAATACTAAACTGATGATGCCTTGATGCAACAGAACGTGTCCTGCCAACCGATCCCTTCTTCTAGTCAAGTTGTGCCAGAAATTCCTCTTCGCCCCAACTCTGTTCAGTACCTCCACATTACTCGTAGTATCGCCATCTACCCATCTAATATTCAGCACTGTTCTGTGGCACCAAATTTCGAAAGCTTCTATTCTCTTCTTGTCTGTACTAATTATCGTCCATGTTTCACTTCCATAAACGGCTACACTCCATACAAATACTTTCAGGAAAGACTTCCTGACACTTAAATGTACAGTCGATGTTAATAGATTTCTCTTCTTCAGAAACGCCTTCCTTGCCATTGCCTGTCTACATTTTATATCATTTCTCCTTCGACCATCGTCAGTTATTTTGCTCCCCAAATAGCAAAATTCTTCTACTACTTTTAAGAGTCTCGTTTCTAAATATAATTCCCTCAGCATTAAGTAACTTAATTCGACTACATTCCATAATCCTCGTTTTGCTTTTGTTGATTTTCAACTTATATCCTCCTTTCAAGACGCTTTCCATTCCGTTCAATTACCTTCCACGTCTTTTGCTGCCTCTGACAGAATTACAGTGTCGTCGGCAAACTTCAAAGTTTTTATTTCTTCTCCGTGGATTTTAATTCTTACTCCAAAGTTTTCTTTTGTTTCTTTAACTGCTTGCTCGGTATAGAATAACATCGGGGATAGGCTACAACTCTCACTCCCTTCTCAACGACTGCTTCCCTCTCATGCCCCTCGACTCTTATTTGGTTTCTGTACAAACTTTAAATAGCCTTTTGCTCCCTGTATTTTACCCCTGCCACCTTCACTTAGCTCCCACATAATGCTCTCACCGCTATACAGAACACTGTTGTAACAGCAACTGACACTTGCAATATACTGAGCACGTTGCACCTGTGCCGCTTGTTGTAAGGTACAACAGCATAACCTGCATATTCAAGCATGCATTTTTCGCGGTATTTCCATATTTTTATTCAATCCCTGTAGCTCTGCTTTCAGACTTTAATGGGTGAATCGGGACCGATTTACCAGGGTCATGCTCTGCCAATATGTTGTGGAAGGGTGGGCCTGAGTGGACTGTTTTCCCGGCCGCTGTCGATTTCAGTTATGTTAGAGACGCTACGTCTCATTGAAGTAGCTCCCTCATTGGCATCATGAGGCTAAGTGTGTCCCGCTCACAGCAGTACCGGGAATCGGAAAAAAAAGGTTCAAATTGCTCTGAGCACTATGGGACTTAACTGCTGCGGTCATCAGTCCCCTAGAACTTATAACTACTTAAACCTAACTAACCGAAGGACATCACACAGATCCATGCCCGAGGCAGGATTCGAACCGTAGCGGTCACCCGGGAATCGAACTCGCACCTTCCGCTTAGCAGTTACACTCTGGCCAATGAACTAGGGAGACGCACCATAATTTTCGACTCCATATCAACATTGCTTTAAACCTCATTGCGAGGCATTACATCAGAGACATATTTTTTCACTCTCTCGGTAACAGTCGAAATGCTTCTTGCAGGCGTCGCCGGACGAGGACGAAATCGCAGTCCTGGCCGAGGAGTCGACGTCGCCTTTCAACACGGGCATCTACCGCAAGAAGGGCCACCTGAACGAGCGCGCCTTCTCGTACAGCATCCGCCAGGAGCACCGGTCGCGCTCCTACGGCTCGCTGGCCAACCTCAAGTTCTCGGGGCCGGACCTGAAGAAGGAGCGCGAGATCGCGCAGATGATGCAGGACCTCGAGCTGTCCTCGGGAGACGAGCTGGAGCGCTCCGACGTACCGCCCACGCACCAGCGCGGCTCCCTCAGGACCAGCAACGTCCGCCGGTAGACGCGGGACCACTCGCCCAAGGTGAGCGCCCGTCTCCGGCACTCCTCCCTACGTCTTAGTCTTCAAAAACACTCCTAATCCATGTTAGGTGATTTGCCACCATACTCAGTAGTGACTCAATGTCAGTTGCTCCACCGCCTGGGGTAAACTACTCCTCCCAGTGAAAGGGGAGGAAGAGTGGGCTAATCATTCTCTGTATATGTACTCGTTCACAACAACTGGAAAAATAGATATTCTGATCAAAAGTATCCGGACACATATTGGTGAACATTAACATGGGGTAAGCCTACCCTGCACCTTTATGATGGTTTGAACTCTACAGAGGACTCTTTCCAAGACGTGTGTCAATGTCTGTGGAAACATGGCAACCCTTTCTTCTTCAAAAGTCAAAATCAGAAAAGGTGTAGATGATGGACGCTGCGGTCTGCAACAGAGTCAACTTTCTAGCTGGTACAATGGTTGCCACAAGCTGATTCATCACTCAAAATCACTCATTTCCAGTCTTCCACTGACCTGTTGCGTTGCTCTTTACACCATCAAGCATCGCTTAGGTTCTAGCAAAGCGTATAAAAATGTGGGGCTTATGGGGAACTGCTCGACAATTGCATCCCATTAGTTTTTCTCCCCATGGACATTCATCTTGATAGATGGACCACTGGTAGTACTTTGGAACTCGCTTTCGTCCATTTCATGCTTTCTTATTTACAGCCCTCTCATAAAGGAACTGTTCGTCAGCGTGGTGTTGATTTAGCTGTGATTGTTTCTTCACACAGCACAAACCGTTGGCTTGGACAGCTTTAGAAGATTGAGGTGTCCCTGTTGGATCCGTTACTCAGGTGACATAACGACTACTCCACTTTCGAAGTGAATGAACTCTACTGACCGTAGGGTCCGCCTCACGTGACATGTAGTTTTCAACTCCGCATTATGTAGGGTGTACGGGTACTTCAGATCTGAAGGTGTATAAGTATATTACCATGCTTCAATGCGTGGGCGCTGGAACTGCAAGTGAACTGGAACCAAAAGTAGTAACAATCACAGGAATGTTACTCCAAAGAATCCGTTCAACTTGCGATATGTGGTGTTTAGCGTCGCAATCGTGAATTGTGGGGCGGCAGGTCACCTCAACAAATTAAGACTAATCAGCTACGTCACTGCAACGTGGCGCGAGGCCCACGAGAAAGACAGGCCGCGGCGCGTACGTCTCGAAGGTAGGCCAGAGCTCACTCGCTGGCTTAACTCAGCAGGCACAATGCGTTTCTAAACCTGTTGACTGTCAGCTGGGTGTGTACGTACTAACGAGTATTGCATCCTGTACTGGAATCTGCTATTATAAAGTCTTACTGATTACTACTTGCACAACAAAATTTAAAATCAATTGTCGACGTAAATGGTATATCGGCCTGTTTGTAGCATTTAGTCTCCTCATTTCATATAAGATGTGGTGCTTTATGCAACTGATAATGATTTTGACGTGATTTTAATTTTGTTGCACTGCAGTAAAGCTGTGACAAATCATTATTAGGCCCATGCACTTTCTATCATTGTAGGACAAATAACACTAAAATTCCATAACAGTGGTTTCCAGTAGAAGATGCAATTCTCGTTTGTACTTACAAACCCCGTTACGAGTAATAAGGTGTAGAAACGCAGTTTTTCTGCTGACATGAGTGAGCGAGCGAGCTCGGCCTACCTTCTTCACGTACGCGCCGCGGCCTGTCTTCCTCGAGGGCCTCAGTGTGGCGGAAATCCCACGACGCTTTTGCCGTCCACACACGACTTGTGGGGAGGTGGTGGGGATGGGGGTGGGGGGTGGGGGGGGGTGAAATTCAACGAGAACGTGGAGCTGGCCGAGTTTTGTGACGTCGGAGTGGGGAATTTCACGTTGCTGATCGTTTTCAAGGCAGAATCAGACGCGTTTCGTTTTGGCTTCGTGTAGAGGAACGTTTCCTGTGAGATGTACGACTGCTTTTACGTAGCAAGCAAAACACTTAGGGCACGCCGTTTTGGATCACGTCGTTTGCACTGAAGCCCATATTTGATAGTGCATTGATTATACGCTTTTTCAAAACACCGGTAAACTGACAGCATCTCGAAAAGTGCCCTTTTTGGTACGACTTGTTACAATAAAACGAGTATCGACGTTGTGGCGGTTAAAGGCCTTTTCTATTTGGTGCTTTTCGTATTATCGTTTGAGTGCTACGAAATCGTGTCGTTTCAAGGCGTCACACATTGAAGATTTATCAGAAACGCAACGTAGTTGGCGTGATTTGTTGTAAATAAGTGTCAGTTAATGACACAGCACAGACAGACTTGCACTGG
The DNA here is from genome assembly GCF_021461385.2 of Schistocerca piceifrons. NCBI lineage: Eukaryota > Metazoa > Arthropoda > Insecta > Orthoptera > Acrididae > Schistocerca > Schistocerca piceifrons. Next base: position 404,461,157 of record NC_060145.1, read on the forward strand.
TCACTGTTGTGTAATCATAGTAGCTGACAGAAGGGCGAATTGCGGTTGACCGTCTTCCACTTTTTTTTCCGGTATTAATTTAATGTAAGTATGTTCTGCTCTGTTATGTGGAACGTGATTCCATCATGATGTTACAAATTTTCAGTGATGGTAAATGCACCAATCTGAAGCAAGGGACACTGATCCAGAAATGACAGTGGAATACACGTACCGTTGCAAAGGTTCTTGGAACATATCCAACTTACGATACGTCAACTGATGTACTTGCAGCGTGATGGGGATCCACGTCGCTGAGCGTTCGTGAACACCTGGATCAGGCATTCACTGAATAGTGGGTAGGCAAGGGGGGTGGTCAGCACATTCGCCTGGTCTCACCCCACATGATTTCTTCCTGTGGCGCCGTGTGGAAAGTCTTTTCCACGGGACGCCTGTCGAGACTGAAGATGATATGGCAAGAATTCTCGCTGCCGGCGACACTCGCGGAAGACGCCGATGATATGCGACAATGCCATACTTGCATAGACGCTGGAGAACGCCACTTCGAGCAATTGTAAATATAGCACATTGTGAAACGTGCAGGTAAATGGAATTCATTATTATCGTACCGTAGACTTAGGTTTTTCGGTGTCTCTGACATCAACAGGACTAGTTTATGAGCGTACCAGAGAATATGGACCAAAGAATTGCAAGAATGCGTGATTCTTTCGTAACGAATTCAGAGACGTGTTGCTACAATCATAATACACTACAGGCCATTAAAATTGCTACGCCACGAAGATGACATGCTACAGGCGCGAAATTTAACCGGCAGGAAGAAGATGCGGTGATATGCAAATGGTCAGCAGTTCAACGGCGTTGTGATGCCTCGTGTAAGGAGGAGAAATGCGTACCATCACGTTTCCGACTTTCATAAAGGTCGGATTGTAGCCTATCGCGATTGCGGTTTATCGTATCGCGACATTGCTGCTCGCGTTGCTCGAGATCCAATGACTGTTAGCAGAATATGGAATCGGTGGGTTCAGGAGGGTAATACGGAACGCCGTGCTGGATCCCAACGGCCTCGTATCACTAGTAGTCGAGATGACAGGCATCTTATACGCATGGCTGTAACGTATCGTGCAGCGACGTCTCGAGCCCTGAGTCAACAGATGGGGACGTCTGCAAGACAACAATCATCTGCACGAACAGTTAGATGACTTTTGCAGCAGCATGGACAATCAGCTCGGAGAGCATGGCTGCCGTTACCCTTGACGCTGCATCACAGACAGGAGCGCCTGCGATGGTGTACTCAACGACGAACCTGGGTGCACGAATGGCAAAACGTCATTTTTTCGGATGAATCCAGGTTCTGTTTACAGCATCATGATGGTCGTATCCGTGTTTGGCGACATCGCGATGAACACACATTGGAAGCGTGTATTCGTCATGGCCATACTGGCGTATCACCCGGCGTGATGGTATAGGGTGCCATTGGTTACACGTCTCGGTCACCTCTTGTTCGCATTGACGGCACTTTGAAAAGTGGACGTTACATTTCAGATGTGTTACGAGCCGTGGCTCTACCCTTCTTTCGATCCCTGCGAAATCCTACATTTAAGCAGGATAATGCACGACCGCATGTTGCAGGTCGTGTACGGGCCCTTCTGGATACAGGAAATGTTCGACTGCTGCCCTGGCCAGCACATTCTCCAGATCTCTCACCAACTGAAAACGTCGTGTCAATAGTGGCCGAGCAACTGGCTCGTCACAATACGCCAGTCACTACTCTTGATGAATTGTGGTATCGTGTTGAAGCTGCATGGGCAGCTGTACCTGTACACACCATCCAAGCTCTGTTTGACTCAATACCCAGGCGTATCAAGGCCGTTATTACGGCCAGAGGTGGTTGTTCTGGGTACTGATTTCTGAGGATCTATGCACCCAAATTGCGTGAAAATGTAATCACATGTCAGTTCTCGTATAATATATTTGTCCAACGAATACCCGTTTATCATCTGCATTTCTTCTTGGTGTAGCAATTTTAATGGCCAGTAGTGTAATTAAGGTGAATGTTGGGACGGTTATTCCAAGTATTTTTATTTTCCCACTGATTTTGCTCATTCCGGGCTTATAATGCATCTGTTGGTTGGTTGGTGAAAGAGGCCAGACAGCGTGGTCATCGGTCTGATCGAATTAGGGGAGGATGGGGAGGGAAGTCGGCCGTGCCCTTTCAGAGGAACCATCCCGGCATTTGCCTTGAGTGGTTTAGGGAAATCACGGAAAACCTAAATCAGGATGGTCGCACGCGGGATTGAACCGTCCTCCTCCCGAATGCGAGTCCAGTGTCTAACCACTGCGCCACCTCGCTCGGTATAATGCATCTGTATCTCATCGTGAATGTAACGTGAGGGCCCTGATATATCTTCTTCAGAACTACACGGCTGAATCAGTAGCTAACGGGCTCGCTTGCCGCCAGACGTGGGAGTTTACTTTTTGCGTTTTGTATGCCGCAGTCTCGTGACCTTCCGGCGTACCGCGTGATTGCGATTGACAATGGGCGCTGTTAGGTGTGGCAGCGGACAGGAAAAAACTGGTGCGGTTAACGGGCCGGGGAGGCACCAGCGGGCTGGGAGTGAGACGGCGGAGCGATGACAGCCGGGCCACCGGCCCGTGACGGGACGGCCTCCGGCGTCCGGACCACCAGCCTTGCCGGCCGCGGCGACCGACCTTCAACTGGCCGGCGAGCGCGGGCGCCTAGCAACAGACTGCACCGCCGCCGCGGATCGCGACTGCTCACTGGTCATGAAGGTCCATTCGGAAAAAAGATCACTGAAGTTAAAATCTTCTGGGTTATTAGGGCGCGTCATGTTTCTTCTAAAATGATCGACGTTTCGACCCCTGTGCTGGAATCTTCCTCAGGATCTTCTGGTGTCCACAAGTGCTAGAACACTGTCAGAGACGAGTGTCGCGTCCTCCTATACAGGGGGAGTTTTCACGCGTTCGTGTTGGAAGTGAAGTGATGGTATTGGTTAAAATTCATATGGCTACCACTGGTGGGCCACATTAATTGGCTAATATTCCCGCTCTGATGCAGAAGAAGGGGCGTTCGTAGCTCATCTCCTGTGGATACCAGGAGATGAGCTGCCAACGCCCCTTCTTCTGTGGATACCAGGAGATGCTTCTTCTGCATCAGAGCGGGAATATTAGCCAATTATCTTCGGGTATAATGACTTTTCTGGAGACTAGAAATCTACTCTGTAGAAATCAGCATGGCTTTCGAAAAAGACGATCGTGTGAAACCCAGCTCACGCTATTCGTCCACAAGACTCAGAGGGCCATAGAAGCGGGTTCCCGGGTAGATGCCGTGTTTCTTGACTTCTGCAAGGCGTTCGATACAGTTCCCCACAGTCGTTTAATGAACAAAGTAAGAGCATATGGACTATCAGACCAATTGTGTGATTGGATTGAAGAGTTCCTAGATAACAGAACGCAGCATGTCATTCTCAATGGAGAGAAGTCTTCCGAAGTAAGAGTGATTTCAGGTGTGCCGCAGGGGAGTGTCGTAGGACCGTTGCTATTCACAATATACATAACTCACCTTGTGGATGACATCGGAAGTTCACTGAGACTTTTTGCGGATGATGCTGTGGTACATCGAGAGGTTCTAACAATGGGAAATTGTTCGGAAATGCAGGAGGATCTGCACCCAATTGACGCATGGTGCAGGGAATGGCAATTGAATCTCAATGTAGACAAGTGTAATGTGCTGCGAATACATAGAAAGAAAGATTCCTTATCATTTAGCTACAATATAGCGGGTCAGCAACTGGAAGCAGTTAATGCCATAAATTATCTGGAAGTCACATTAGGTGTGATTTAAAATGGAATGATCATATAAAGTTAATCGTTGGTAAAGCAGATGCCAGACTGTCATTCATTGGAAGAATCCTAAGGAAATGCAATCCAAAAACAAAGGAAGTAGGTTACAGTACGCTTGTTCGCCCACTGCTTGAATGCTGCTCAGCAATGTGGGATCGGTACCAGATGGGGTTGATGGAAGAGATAGAGAAGATCCAACGGAGAGCAGCGCGCTTCGTTACAGGATCATTTAGTAATCGCGAAAGCGTTACGGAGATGATAGACAACTTGCAGTGGAAGACTCTGCAGGAGAGACGCTCAGTAGCTCGGTACGGGCTTTTGTTTAAGCTTCGAGAACATACCTTCACCGAAGAGTCAAGCAATATATTGCTCCCTCCTACGTATATCTCGCGAAGAGACCAAGAGGATAAAATCAGGGAGATTAGAGCCCACACAGAGGCATACCGACAATCCTTCTTTCCACGAACAATACGAGACTGGAATAGAAGGGAGAACCGATAGAGGTACTCAAGGTACCCTCCGCCACACACCATCAGGTGGCTTGCGGAGTATGGATGTAGATGGCTACCAGTGGTAGCCATATGAATTTTAGCCAATACCATCACTTCTCCAACACGAACGCGTGAAAACTTCCCCTTTATAAGAGGACGCGACACTCGTCTCTGACAGTGTTCTAGCAGTTGTGGACACCAGAAGATCCTGAGGAAGATCCCAGCAGAGGGGTCGAAACGTCGATCATTTTAGAAGAAACATGACGCGGCCTAATAACCCAGAAGATTTTAACTTCAGTGACAACGGCCACGAAAGTGTGCAGACTTAGATAAAAAAGATAAGCTTGGGCATAAGCGTTCTCCCATTGGCTGCCGGATGGTGTGACGTCACTGGGGAACAACCATAAGACGTTTTCACACGAGAGGAACCTAGCTAACCTGGAGCTGTACGAGTTTTGTGACGTCAGTTCCAATTATGTCACGTTGAGGAACTGTTGCCTCGCGTGAAACGCAAAATAAATTCACCGACATTTCGGCAGCATATTACGAAAAGTTGCACAAATAAGAGTCATTAACGCTCTCTACGCCAAAAGCAGAACTTCAGAACTTGCGAGACAGCATACTGAAACGTGGGACTTAGCGAAAGCAGGGAAAGGTGTGGACGGAACCTATTCAGTTACCGATGGTTGCACAGTAGAGACGTACACTTTATTTAAGGAAATAATTTTTTTAAAGCAATCATTTTGAAAAAATTGACTGTAACACATGCTTCACTGACGGCTGAAGACCTTATTAAGAAAGAGTTCAAATTATTTGTCGGCTGAAGGCCACATACAATAGGAATAATTTAAACAAATATTATTTTTAAACAATTGACATATTCAGACCAAATAAAGAACGTCGTGATCCACAGACAATGCTCCAAGGATCGACCTGAGAAAAGTCCCTGCAGCTGCGTAAACGGTGAGACAGGCAGCCAAGAGTTATGCTCACCTTACAGGATGGCAGCTCAAACTAGGTACAGCTTAAACGCCGACCAACGCACTCGCAAAATCCACCTAAGATGCGATAATCAATACCATAATGGAATACCAGTTAGCATCGTCAAATGATAAGCATTTAATTATACAAGTTGGCTCCACCAAATCCTAGTACGCAGACCAAGCTGCCTCTTCAAAATCTGACTAGATGCTCATGGAGCCGCAAAAGACAATTCGACAAACAACGCAAATAATGCTAAAACAGTAACTGTACAGGAACAAGACGAATTGCACGTAGACTTGAACGCTAACAAGACAGGAACGGTCGAAAGACCAGATACACGTCGTCCATTGAGACGACCGACCGAACGACCAACCATCGGTCGTTGCCAATCAAGCCAGGCAAGGGAAACGTCGGAGTATAAAACCGCCAACTGACAGCTTGATGGCATGAGGTCACTTCGACGGAAGGACACACACACAAGTGAAGGTTGCACTACTCGAATATAACGATCCATTCAACTTAAATGCGCTGAATCCGGCCGGACCTCGACGTGGTCGTGCACTCTCGCGACCACATCCTTCCATCGGGCAGTGCATATATCGCCAGCTCCCTCGGCGAGTACTGGCGCTGTCGGACCTCATTGCAGCTCCGTCCCAACTGAACTCCGACAAAACACGACGACCCGGAAATACTAGAGGTCGCTCCAAAGATAGTACCACAGTACTCGCTATCGATAAACGCCGCTGCTGCCACTCACGGACAGACATAGAGAGCAAACGTAGTGGCGCCAGTGAACGGACTAAGAAAAGGAGAGGTCAGAAGCCGAATACACGACGCCAACCTGTCAACGGCACAAACACGAGACAGAACGCGGCTCACATACTGTATTTCTCTTTCGTACTTTAAACTCATATTTGATGGGTCTTACATTATAATTTACATCCTATGTCTATGACTATACAGGATGATTCCATGGTGATGTCACAAACTGCCGGGGTGATGGCGAGGGCAAATGTATCAATTTGAGATGAGGAGCGTTTAGAGTGACATCTCGTGACAGTAATGGGTGCTACGAGATGAAAAGCTACAGAGGAGGCAGGGTCTGGAGGCAATAGCAGTAAACAGCTGCCGCAACTCTATCGAGCAGCGAAGGCTGACCGTGTCGCGTTGTTATGTCTGTATGTGAAAGCTAACCTCAGGAACTACTCTACGGATTCTGATTTGCGTTTCACGAACGGATAGAATGAATCATGAGAAAGGTTTGTGTATACAAGGTAATTCCGTGATGGTGTTATAAATTTTCATGGACAACGGAAAAGGGTAAATATGTCAATTTCAGGCAAGGGGCACTGCTCTGGAAACGACGAGTCGAAATTGATAAGCGAAAATTGTTCTGATACTCGTCCGTGGACTTGTTCTACTGCAAGCTCTGTACTTTCTATATTTTGGGAGAGGGTAGTGTAGACAAGAAAGCGTGGTAAACTTCAGCTCTAAAATGCATACCTTAAAGCACTTGTTTAGCAGAAGAGACGTGTTTCACAATGTGATAGATAAGCACGTGTTCATAGTCCTTTAGGTATGTACTTTAGACCCATCCTTAGCCGACGTTTTGTTCTTAATTTGGTCCAGACTACCTCCTCCCAAAATAGGAAAACCAAAGAGCTTGCTGTAGAAGGGGTGCACTGTCAAAGGTGTCCGAATGAAAGTGGGCTTCGTCGCTAAACCAAACCATACTAATCCCATCATGCCCCGTGGGCGACCGTGCTGTTTGGAAGTCCTAATGCAAACCGTTCAGAACCTTTGACGATTTTATTTCATATAGTTCCATAATTTTCACGCTGTATAAGCATAATTGATGCATGAATAGTTCACCTCCTTACGTCCATAGCATGCACCCCACGTTTTTAGATTTAAGTCTTACATATATTTTCGTGGCTATTGAAAGTTCAAAAATGGTTCAAATGGCTCTGAGCACTATGGGACTTAAATTCTGAGGTCATCAGTCCCCTAGAACTTAGAACTACTTAAACCTAGCTAACCTAAGGACATCACACACATCCATGCCCGAGGCAGGATTCGAACTTGCGACCGTAGAGGTCACGCGGTTCCAGACTGAAGTGCCTAGAACCGCACGGCCACACAGGCCGGCTTGAAAGTTCAGTCACATATTTACAGCACTATCCGTAAGGGGTTAGGAATCTGCATGGGGCTAGAAGCTATTTTATACTTTCTAATGCAATTTAAAAATATAATAGATTAAAAATTTATTGTTATTTAAATATTTTGTTTCCTTTTCAGTCTTGCGTGTGTGAAATTTTTCAACCGATTTCGAAAATTTTGATGACTTTACGATAGAGGCACGTTGTGAATTTAGGGTTTTATTTCAGCTTCTCTTCACCTAACTTAACCAATATATTGCTTGCTCCGACGTATATCTCACGAAGAGACTGTGAAGGTAAATATTACCGAGATTCAAGCTCACACGGAGACTTACTAGCAATCGTTCTTCCAGCGAACCATTCACGGGTAAGACAGGAAAAGGGGAAATGGCAGTAGCCTCCGCCACGCACCAGACAAAGGAGCTATTTAATGTTGCATTGTCATGACATTATGAGCTATGTTCGAAGTTTCAAGTCTCTTACTCACCGACAAGTTGGTTTAAAATCAATTGCGAAAACTTGTACAGAACATTCAATCGGACCGACAAGGAAGTGACATAATAAACACATGTTAACAAGGTCTAAATAAGGCACCACATGCTTAAAAACTTACCCTTATAGGTGAGCACTGCCGTTTCAAGTCAAGTTACTACCCATATTTCCTTACCTCTCTTTCCCTGGTGTTCCCGTCCTGTATGTGGGTTTGGCTATGTTAGTCGTACAGGGCGAACAGATGCCCTTCCTGCCTTCCTCTTATTACTGTACCCCACCTGTTTTCGTAAACTGTACGGCATATCTACTTCGAAGTTTTGACGACTACCTGATCAGTTGAACTTCAATCTGACTCTTGTTTTTTTATCAATCATCTGTGTAGTATGATGTGACCCGCCACGAATTCCTCTCCTGCACCAGCCTCTTCACCTCGGAGTAGCACTTGCAACATATATCCTTAATTATTTGCTGGATGTATCCCAATCTCTGTCTTCCTCTACAGTTTTTATCCTATACAGCTCCCTGTAGTACCATGGAAGTTACTCCCTGATGTCTTAACAGATATACTATCATCCCGTTCCCTCTTCTTGTCAATGTTTTCCACATACTCCTTTCCTGTCCGATTCTGCGCAGAGCCTGCTTATTCCTTACATTATCAGTCCACCTAATTTTCAACTTTCGTCTGTACACCACGTCAAATGCTTCGATTCTCTTCACGCCCGGTATACAATGCTGTGCTCCAAACGTACATTCTCAGAGATTTCTTCCTCGAATTAAGGCCAATGTTTGATACTAGTAGGCCTCTCTTGGCCATGAATGTCCATTTTGCCAGTGCTAGTCTTCTTTTTATGTCATCCTTCCTCCGTCCGTCAAGAGTCATTTTGCTGCCTAGGTAGCACAATTCTGAACTTCGTCTACTTCGAGGTCACCAATTCCGATGTTAAGTTTCTTCCTGTTCCCATATCTGCTACTTCTCATTACTTTCGTCTTTCTTCGATTTATTTTCAATGCTCATTAGACTGTTCATTCCATTCAGCAGATCGGGCAACTCTTCTTCACTTTCACTGAGAATAGCAGTATCATCAGCGAATCGTATTGATATCCCTTCGCCTTGAATTTTAATTCCACTCTTGAACCTTTCTTTTACTTCCGTCATTGTTTCTTCAATGTATAGATCGAACAGTTGGAGCGAAAGACTACATCCCTGTCCTGCATCCTCTTTAATCCGAACGCGTAGTTCCTGGTCTTCCAGTCTTATTGTTCCGTCTTGGTTCTTGTACATATTTTGTATTTCTCGTCTTTCCCTATAGCTTATCCCTATTTTTCTCAGAATTTCGAACATCTAGAACCATATAACATTGCCGAACGCTTTTTCGAGGTCGACAAATCCCATGACCATGTCTTCATTTTCCTTCAGTCTTGCTTCCATTACCAACCGCAACGTCTGAACTGCCTCTCTGGTGCCTTTGTCTTTCCTAAAGCCAAGCTGATCGACATCTAATACATCCTCAATTTTCTTTTCAATTCTTCTGTGTATAATTCTTGTCATCGATTTGCATGCATGAGCTGTTAACCTGATTGTGGTATAATTCTCGCACTTGTCGGCTCTCGCTATCTTTGAAATTGTGTGGGTGATGGTATTCTGAAACTCTGACGGTATATCAAGACTCATGCATTCTACAAAACAATGTGACTAGTCGTTTCCTTGCCATTTCCTCCAATGATTTTAGAAATTGCGGGGGAATGTTATCTATCGCTTCTACCTTATTTAAAATTCAATCTTCCGAATCTCTTTCAAATTCTGATTCTTATACTGGATCCCCTATCTCTTCTATATTGAGACCTGTATTTTTTTCTCCTACCACGCCATCAGACAAGTCTTCACCCTCATACAGACCTTCAGTGTACTCTTTCTGCCTATCCGCTCTCTCCTCTGCATGTAACAGTAGAATCACCATTGCACTCTTAATGTTACCGCCCTTGTTTTTAGTTCGAGCAAAGGTTGTTTTAACTTTCTATGTGCGAGTCAGTCCATCCGACAATTATTTGCTTTTCGATTTCTTCACAGTTTTCATGTAGCTATTTCGCCTTAGCTTCCCTGCGCTTCCTATTTATTTCATTACTGAGTGACATTTATTTCTGTATTCCTGAATTTTCCTGAACATTTTTGTACTTACTTATTTCATGCATTAACCGAAGTATTTTTTCTGTTACCCATGGTTTCTTCGCAGTTACCTTCTTCGTAACTATGGTTTTCTTCCCAAATTATGTGACTGCCCTTTTCAGAGATGTCCATTCGTCTTCAGCTGAACTGCCTACTGAGCTACTCCTTATCGAAAAATCTATAGCCTCAGAGAACTTCATTCCTCATTCCCTTCATTTCCCACTTCTTTGCGCATTGATTCTTCTTGACTAGATTCCTAAACTTCAGCCTGCTCTTAATCACAATTAAATTGTGATCTGAGCCTATATCTGGCCCTGGGTAAGCCTTGCAGACCAGTGTCTGACTGAGTGAGGTAGTGGAGTGGTTAGCACACTGGACTCGCAATTCGGGAGGACAGTGGTTCACGCCGGCGCCCGGCCATTCTGATTTAAGTTTTCCGTGATTTCCCTAAATCGCTTCAGGCACATGCCGGGATGGTTCCTTTGAAAGCGCACGGTGATTTTCTTTCCCATTCTCCCGTAATCCGATGTGGTCGATGACCTCCGTCTTTGGTGCCCTTACCCAAATCAGCCAACCATCCAACCAGTATCTGATTTCGGAATCTGCCTGACCATGATGTAACTAAAATGTTCCCGTGTCTCCCGGCCTTTTCCAAGTATACCTCCTCGTTTTGTGATTCTTGACCAGATGTGCGCAGAACTCAATCAGTTTTTCTTCTCTCTCGTTCCTAGTACTGTGCCATGTTCTCCCGTAACACTGTGTCTTCTACTCCTTCTTCTACAATCGCATTCCACTCCCCCATGTCTATTAGATTTTCATCTCCCTTTTCATACTGAATTACTCGTTCAGTATCCTTGTATATTTTCGTTATCTCTTCATCTTCGGCTTGTGACGTCGGCATGTATACCTGAACTATTGATGTTGTTGATGATTTCTTGTCTTTCTAATGAGAACAACCTTATTACTGAACTGCTCACAGAAACCCACTCTCTACCCTACCTTACTATTCACAACGAATACTACTCCCGTTGTACCATTTTATGCTGCTGTTGCTATTATCCTGTACTCATCCGGCCACAAATCCTTGTTTTTTTCCCGTTTCTCTTTACTGACCCCCCATTGTATCTAAACTGAGCCTAAGGGTGTGCCTTTTCAGAGTTTCTAGCTGCTCTACCACGTTTTAACCTCTGATATTCCACTCCCCGTCCCGTAGAATGTTATCTTTTCGTTGGTTACTCAGTCTTTTTCTCTTGGTCACGTCCGCCATCGAAGTCTCCTGCCGTAGATTGAAATGGGGGACTAGCCAGGGATCTTTTGCCAAAAGAGACATCATCATGACGCTTTTTCAACCTGAATAAGAAACTAAAAAGGAAACTGTAAATGAATAGGAGAAATTTGCGTATTTTACAGTGCGTGCTAAAAACGGATAACGTACAGGTGTGTCCTCAAGGTGACGATCGACTATTCGAGTCTCACAAAGCAATAGAAAACGCAGCAGTCTTCTTCTCCCAGTATTATTCCACTGTCTGCTTTGCAGGAGATACACCGGAGGACAGCAGCTGTGGCCAAGTTAGGCGAGCTGTTTCGTAATCTGCTTGTTTGGTCACATGCCAGCGTTGCAGACTGAGCGAGATGCCACAGTGGTAAAGCATTGAACCCCTGTTCGAGAAGTCGACGATTCATATCCCCGTCTGGCCCACATGTTGTCAGTTTAACTCGAGTTACGTCAAGTGAAGAATGTACAACCGATTTCCTTCCCCATCCTACCTCTATCCGAGTTTGTGCTCAGCGTTTAATGACATGATCGTCGACAGGACATTTTTGACGTAGTCCTCCTTCTCACCATGTTTTCTAGTTCCGTACAAAGCATGAGGACCTTCCTATCGGAGGTTACGTAAATGTCTTTGAGCCGAGTTGTTTGGAGGGCTGCGGTCGGTAAGGGACTGAACTTTGGTACGGGGCAATGGGATTTACACTGTACATGTCATCATTCATTTCATTCTCGCGTATTCGGTAAGGCGAAAGCTCTGATGTTGCAGGCTTTATAGCGAGGAACGCCCGTGGTCACGTACAGGAAACAGCGTTACGCTAACCCCGCGTTTCTCAATCTTTTTCTCTTCGAGGCGCGCCAAAGAACATTTCAAGCTTTCGCGACAACACAAATGTGATTTTTTTACACAAATGTGATTTTTTTTCCTAGATGAAAAAAGCAAACACGTGAAGTGCATGCAATACTTGTTTTATTTATTTATTTTTATCGTGGAACGATTATGTGATACAGATTACGAATTTACTATTGCAAGAAACGATTTCGTGATTTTTTTTTGTTCTAGATACTTTATCTGCGAAAGATTAGGAGACATTAAAAATCTCGCGGTATGCCAGTGGGTTGCGACAAGGCAGTTTAGAAACGCTGTGCTAACCAATCGCTGCTTCGTTCACTGTTTAGACGGCAGAATAAGATGGGTGTATAGCTGACAAATACTTTCCCAAGGTTTGATGTCGAGTCTGGAAATAGTAATAACTGTTTCTTGTTCAAATAGTTGATCTCACCGGTCTAAGTGGACACGATTCAAGTCCTCATAGTAAGGAAAACTACAGGAATCGAATCAAAATCATTTGTGTGGCCGTCGTTTTAAAGTAAAACTCCTTGTTATGAATGTGTTTTGCTGACAGTTTAAAAATCTGTGACTTTAGGTCTTGTACATTGCGCTCATTCACAATGATTTCTAATGTAGTAACTTAATCTAACAAAGAGATCACATATAGATTTGGAACGGTATGATGATCAATGGTGATCTACTCTAGACACCGACTTAAGTTTTTCAACAAATACTGTTACGCTGAGGGACAAGTATTATCCTGTGCGATTAATATTCGTGACTTCGCTGCAAGGAAACTGAAGGCTTATTTCTTTTTTACTCTGCGAGTAAGTATAACCGTGCTGAATAAATATTGGAGAACGGGAGACAGTTCGCAGCAAAACCTAACACAACAACAGCTGCGAAATGTAGAATGGAACACACATGCAGCGCAATGCAGTTGTATAATTGTTAAGTAAACGTTGTACAATATGACAGAGACAGCCCACTTCAACTGAGTTGTGCTTCGCCTTTGCCACATCACCTGCCTGTTACGTTTTGACGACAAACATCTGCAAGCGTTGTGTTAGTGATTATCCTTTTGAAGCGGCATGGAACGGCCTTAACAGGTTGACGGTTACATTATAAAAAAGGTGCTGCGTTGATTGGTTCGAAGAAAAAATCTTGTTTCTTTGGTGACTGTAATTGTGTACACTGACTCTTAGCACAGTAACCATTTTTGACAGTTCAACACTTCAAACAGGTTTAGTTGAAACCATGTAGCAAGATCATTAGTGGGAGTGACCGGAAACTAGCGGACATCTGTGGAATACTGTCATCTTACGGTGCTTGTGCATTACCGTGTACGTCCGGCCATCCTGATTTAGGTTTTCCGTGATTTCCCTAAATCACTCCAGGTAAATGCCGGGATGGTTCCTTTCAAAGGGCACGGCCGACTTCCTTCCCCGTCCTTCCCTAATCCGATGAGACCGATGACCTCGCTGTCTGGTCTCCTTCCCCAAATAACCCCAACCCCCAACCCATTAACATGTGGAACATCTTTACGGGCAAGAAAACCTTTTTCTTTTAGTCATCAGTGTTCTGATCGGTTTGATGCTTCCCACCACGATTTCCCCTTCTGTGTCAATCTCTTCGTCTCAGAGTAGCTGTCTCTGCCATTTTATACAATGTTTCCTTAACAGTTGAGGTACGAACGCGCTGCGCCGCATGTGTGTTTCATCCTCAGTTACTCGTTGGATATATTCCAGTATCTGTCTTCCTCTATGGGTTTTATCCTCTACAGCTCCCTCTAGTGGAAATGACTTTATTACACTATGTCTTAATACATGTCTTATCATCTTGGCCCACTTTCATGCCAATTTTTACGAAATGTAACTATCTCGCTAATTCTGCTGGGAACCTCCTCATTTCTTATTACATCAGTCCATTTGAAACTTCGTCCACAGCGCTGCATCCCATACGCTTCGATTCTGTTCATTTACCTTTTCCCGACAGACTATGGTTCACATTCGTATAATGCCGTACTCCAAACGGGACATCTTGTAAGCTTCCTGTCCCACTTTACACCGGCTAACAATGTTTTGAGCTGTAGTTTAGGACCACCGTATACACACACAGAAGCATGTGTTTCTTAAAATGAAACTTGCATTTTATATCTAGACATCTCATTACTTAAGGATTACTTTCGAAGCTATAGAATAGGTCCCTTAAAAGAAGTGATTGCGTTTTTAGCTTCTGGCGCTTGCTAAACTCTCTCTGTGGAGTGCTAAAGTCGCTTCTTTCGTAAGCCTCGTCCCTTTGACATGTTTACCGTTAACACAATGAGCCAGGTGGCAGAGCCTGACGTCAATGCGGGCATTATCGCTCAACGCAGGCACACATAGCCATCTGTGGAAGCAGAACCGTGCCTGTTCTAAAGCGGCCATTTGACACGAGCTTACGGGAGCAACAGACTTCGAAAATAGCTCGTCTGTCTACTATGCGTTCACTTTGGAAATGCTTCATGGCGAGTTTAGGCTGTATCATAACCAGGACTCGTAAACCTAGTTTCCTTCCACAGTGACGGTGCCAATGTAATAATCGATGTCGTCACTTGCACACTCCAGCTAAACTGGCTGAACCTCACCCGGAAGAAACGAGGCTTAGAACAACCAGTAATTGAACTAGTACTGGATGCTATATCCGAAATTTACAAATGCCGCGTACAGCATAAAGACGTTAATTGACCAGTTTACTTGCCAACAATTTCACTCATCCGTAGTTTAGACGACAATTCTTTCGTTCGTGCATGACTGTCTATGTCTACGTTTCACAGCATTTTCGAGATGGAGGACGCAATCATCAAACCAACACTTGCCGTTACAATGACTGGCCCATTCCTTAGGAATACGGCACAACGAAATAATACCAGGAGTAGGAATTGTGTTCGACTCTGCCTAGAAAGAAGAGCTCAAGGTAGGGATTTATACTCACTATTAATGAAAGGAGATGAGGCCCGAGGATCCACAAAATTTAGGAACGCCGTCAGAATGGATACGTCGTGTTTCAATTGTACATGATGGGGTTCGCGCATGCAAAACGGCATTTACAGTCCTTGCGTGTCGCGGCCTGCACAACTGCTTTGAAACTATATTCTAAACCCCATCTTTCCGGGCCGGCCGAGGTGGCCGAGCGGTTCTAGGCGCTACAGTCCGGAACCGCGCGACCGCTACGGTCGCAGGTTCGAATTCTACCTCGGGCATGGACGTGTGTTAGGTTTAAGTAGTTCTAGGTTCTAGGGGACTGATGACCTCAGAAAGTAAGTCCTATAGTGCTCAGAGCCATTTGAACCATTTGAACCTATCCTTTCGGGGACGCTGGAATAACACGGAAGATGCAGTCAGATCAGACATGTGCGATACTTTCACCAGTTAAAAAGATACGTAGAGATATCGAAGGTAATTGTGTATGCACATCTACGTGAAATATATAAACTCAGAATCAATCAGTTGTACATGTACTGCACTGTTATACGGGGTATCCAGAGAATCGTATATACACCTTTCCTTGGTGTATGCCTCAATAAGTACCCTTGTACTTATTTGTTCCATTCCCTTTCTACAATAAGAGATATACAGATGTTCTCTGTGACAATACAAAAAAGACAGTTGTCATTAGTTCCATTATTGTATTCACAAAAAAAATTTGCCACTGAAAAATACCTCGCACAATAGCCAAAGAGTCCTCAAGAGCTTGCGTATATCTTATCCACTGACTACAGGTCAAACCATAACAAGCAACAAGACCGCTGGAAGTGATGCGTTCTACGTATACGTCTATACACTTCCTCTGCTGCTCATGCGCGGCAGAATAGAACGGCTCCTGTTTCTCCCCGGCGGACAAACTATCTGCTAAAATCGTAGCTTCACCCGTTCTGCCGCTAGGAGGCAGGCCGCCTACACCTAACTTCTAGATCTACATCTACATTTATACTCCGCAAGTCACCCAACGGTGTGTGGCGGAGGGCACTTTACGTGCCACTGTCATTACCTCCCTTTCCTGTTCCAGTTGCGTATGTTTCGCGGGAAGAACGACTGCCGGAAAGTCTCCGTGCGCGCTCGAATCTCTCTAATCTTACATTCCTGATCTCCTCGGGAGGTATAAGTAGGGGGAAGCAATATATTCGATACCTCATCCAGAAACTCACCCTCTCGAAACCTGGACAGCAAGCTACACTGCGATGCAGAGTCTGCCACTTGAATTTGCTAAACATCTCCGTAACGCTATCACGCTTACCAAATAATCTTGTGACGAAACGCGCCGCTCCTGTACACGCTGGTGTGTCATGTAATGCCACCTTCATGCAACAGTGTGTGCGCTCTGACTGGCCAGTTCCTACGGTGCACACGTGAGCAACACTTGTTTCCGAACGTGTGGAAAGCGTTAGGAGCGGAGTAAACGCAGCAGGCAGCGGTTTGTGTGTCAGCAACCGCCGGCAGCCCTGGGCGTGTGCCCGCTCCGGTCGATCCGGCCCCCCTAGAACGGCGCCTCTCCCGTCTCGTCTAGTCTGGTCTCGTCTGCGCGTCTGACGAAAGTAGCACGCCCGCGGTCCACTTGTCCCGCGACCACTCGGCGCGGCGGCGGCGGCCGATGCCCTCTGCATCCAAAGAGGCCCGCCGCCGCCAGTATCCTCGCCCGTGAACAGGATTCCGACAAGTAGGGTGGCCGGAACACGTCCGTGGCCCTATGGGCACGGCGGGGTCCCGGACAGCGCAGCGTACCAGGGGATCCGTGTATTCGACATCAACGGTTCCGTCCATATTTGTGGTGTGTACCGGGCCCGTCTAGAAATGAAAGTGACGGAAGTGGGAGCTCCAGATGGCCAAGCGTTTAGAGAAAATAGAATTTTTGGGCGGTTCGGGCGAGCCATCAGCGATTTGTGTTAGCGTACTTCCCACGCAGCTGGTGGCGCAGCGGAAAGATGATGATGATGATGTTTGGTTTGTGGGGCGCTCAACTGCGCGGTTATCAGCGTCCGTACAAATTCCCAACTTTCGCTCAGTCCAAACTCGCCACTTTCATGAATGATGATGAAATTATGAGGACAACACAAACACCCAGTCATCTTGAGGCAGGTTAAAATCCTGGACCCCGCCGGGAATCGAACGCGGGACCCCGTGCTCGGGAAGCCAGAACGCGACCGTGAGCTGCGTACTGCAGCGGAAAGAGTACTGAAAGATAATCCGACGGTCGTACGATCGAATCCCTATGAGGAAACATTTTTCCGGTTTTACGTTACTCATGCAGCAAGTAAACCGAAATACATGTTGTATTTATCAATATTGTCATAAAAAGCATGAAAAGAACAGGCAACTGAAAGTTTGGGATTGTAAATAAATTTCTAGGAAGAGATTATAAGTCGTACTCGAAAACTTCGTATCTAAAATTATATACTTTTGTTGCTGTACTGTGGTCTGGTGATACGCATCGTAAAAACAAGGGAAGCAGTAATTTTCTCGGCGTCTTGTATGCTTTATAAATGTCATTTTTACAATCACACGGTTGTTTTAAAGGTCTATATACAAACCGACTTGGTTTACGTTCATAACAGGTTTCTTCGCATCGCACAGCTTGGCAGCCAACCACGCGGAAAGCATCATTTCGCCAAATATCGGTGAGAATAACCGGTCATGCACGCAGTGGCGCAGCTGGGTAATTTGGCAGCCGCTGTTGACCTCTGTCACATCATCCCCCCCCCCAACCCTCCCCCACGAGCACAAAAATGTCAAATATTTGTGTTTAAGTACGCAAAATATACTCTTAAGTATTTTGTAAATAGTTTTATGGGCGGAAACGAATAATTAAAAGGCACTTCTATGAATAATAGAGTCCAATTGATTATTGATGAAGCAGTACAAATAATCAAAGGTATTCTTAGTGACATGTGACTTCAACATACAGCTTAGAATCTCTCCCATCTTTTTCCCTTCCTCAGATTTTAAAATTACATAATCAAAATCGATACTTTTTTTGTGTTAGCAGAAGAGCCAACACCGTGTTACGAGAGGAGGCCGAAATGCACGCGTTTTAGCTCACGCAGGCTGGCGTGAGGAGGGAAGAACTATACTGACGTGAGGTCTGGAACATGACAAGGAATGAGAATTCAGAAAGCGGACGTAATTAGTTTGATACTTAACTTTAATCCATTAATGATAGACGTCGCTCTTGACGGTACATGATTCGCAATATTATCTGTTCAGAATATCTTCTTGAAGATGGTTCTTATAGTAACTGAATATGGTGCCTTGCTAGGTCGTAGCAAATGAGTTCTTATAGTAACTGAATATGGCGCCTTGCTAGGTCGTAGCAAATGACGTAGCTGAAGGCTATGCTAAACTGTCGTCTCTGCAAATGAGAGCGTATGTACACAGTGAACCATCGCTAGCAAAGTCGGCTGTACAACTGGGGCGAGTGCTAGGGAGTCTCTCTAGACTAGACCTGCCGTGTGGCGGCGCTTGGTCTGCAATCACTGATAGTGGCGATACGCGGGTCCGACGTGTACTAACGGACCGCGGCCGATTTAAAGGCTACCACCTAGCAAGTGTGGTGTCTGGCGGTGACACCACACTTTTTGTAACACTATTTTCGACTGCCAAAATTGCCACACTAGAGAGTTGTGCTTGACTCATAGAGGGCCTAAGATAATTCTTAATCCGTTTGACCTTCGAGGAGGTCGAAATACACGGAATTAAGAAAAATCTCTTCACCCAAATGAGGTCTAGAACAAGAAAATTCATTTTGAATCACAGTCTGTAAGACTCTTGAAGATGTCCAACCAAGAACTCCTCTTTCGTAACTTTAGCAGCCTGCAGAAATATTCTTGGTCGTGGAATTTCTGCAAGGGCACTACCTTCAGACATCTCTTCATAATTGTCGACTAAACTTCTTAGAACCGCGGTAAGTTCTGTTCATGAGGATTTAATAAGAATTATGGCATCCAAAACAGCAAAACGATCTAATATGCATTCCATGATATTACAACGTGCATCGATTCCTTGTAGAAACTTGCCGATGTACGCTAACACTGATCTTCTCAGTTCCTGCAGCCTTCTCTCCAGGCCCAGTTTTCTTCTTTCACTTAGTCCTGCGTTTTTTCCACAGGAACTCGCTTCTCATTACGTGTGCAAATTGAAGTGCATGGTCAACAAGATAATTTCGCTTGTCTGCGCAAACTCAAATGCTTCATCAGCAACATAATTTCTCCTGTATTTCAAACAAGACTTTAGACTTCCCAACTTAGCAATACACAGTCCGAAACCGATCCCAACAATCTGTAAATATTTTTGAACATGGTTGACCTTTTCTTACACAATACTTCATAAACACCCCCAAAAAGTGAAACAAATACGAGAAATCACACGGTACAAGGAACAGAGTTTAAGAGCTCCTATTGTTTCTTTAGTTTCTAATGAATCAGGTAACTTCTCAGTGGCTTCGCTGAGATGCAGACTTAATAGGTTCGTAGTGAGCAGCCGATTGTGTATGTGGAAGTCTTTTATCTGTGATTCCAATGTTTTTCAGAAAGGATGTTCGTCTGTGGGTGGAAACAGGGTAAAACCGTAAAAACTTTCCAAAGTCCTAAATAACGTCAGGCACAATAGAAGTGTTGCAAGAACATGTAAGCTGTACAGACAGATTGGTTTGCATGGGGCACAAACAGTGCCTCAGAATTCAATTCCCAGATTCATGTTAGTTTCCGAAACTCACTCCAGCCATTGTAGAAGCGTTGTCTTATCATTAAGAGACCATAAGACATTAAAAATATATTTTTACAGACCTTGCCACAAAACTCAGTAAATTTTATCACCACTACGTAGCTATGTACTCGGTGCGGACCGCACCCTGTCCTACCTGCCTTTCCGTCCCCAAGCTACGTCACTGCGTGTGGAAGGAGATGTCTTTTGGTGCAGTCTTCGTGGGATGCAAATTCTTTTTCTCTTGCTATGAGACAAGAGTGGTTTTGAAGCTTTTTGAGTTCGATGGAGGGGAGAGGAGGGAAAGGGTCGTAATGACGACAGTTCTTCTCCATCTTGAAAAATCTCGTCTTATAATTGTGCGTTTGTCTTTCCCACGAATCGCTTAAAAGAAGAAATTGTTCTGCTGCACTTAGCACTTCATCGAATCCCTCAAAAATTTTTGTACGAGAAAGCAGTAAGTTTCTCAGATTTTGACGGCGACAATATTCCTATGTTTCGCTCCGTACCCGTCTACCGCTTTTTGGGTCCTTGGTCCAAAAGAGCCGATACTCTGCTGTAGGCATACTTTAGAGAAAGCGTTGTAGCATATGGTGCTATAAACGAGTGGTTTCCTTTGTTCATTTTCTGTTTGCAATGGAAGTAATGTAAAAAATGAAAATAAAAAAGTCACCGCACAAGGACTACACGACCCTTGGATTACCGTTCTCTTCTCTTCGTTGCGCAGGACGCTGCTTCGAAAATACGTAACGAAAATAGCTAATATCTCGTACGACGCACGCCAGAAACGCTATTTTTTCTAAATTCTTGGCTATCTGGTGTTCCAAATTCTGTCGCTTTCAAACCGCGAATATGCTATAAATTTACACGAAATCGTTTGCGACGAGTAGGCAGGGTCCCCTTCTTAGAACCCTGAAATCGCCAGGCAAGAACTGGAGTTGCATACTCCTAATACTCAGCCATCAAAAACAATCTGCACCATCGCTTGTATTACTAGATGTTTACGATGCTATTTCTACAATGTGGTGAGTGGTCCATCTTGGAAAACACAAACGGCTGATGCTTTGATGACTAAACATCATCAGAGAGCAGAACGGGGCACTCCGCGGAACTCACGGACTTCGAATGTGGTCAGGTGATCGGGTGTCGCTTGTGTCATACGTCTGTACGCGAGATTACCACAATTCTAAACATCACTAGGTACTCTGTTTCAGATGTGATAGTGAAGTTAACGTGAAGGGACACGTACAGCACAAAAGCGTACGGGGCGACCTCGTCTGTTGACTGACAGCGATCGTCGACAGTGGAAGACGGTCGTAATGTGTAATAGGCATATATGTATCCGGAGGCGGTGGTGTTATGGTGTGGTCACGTTTTTCATGGGGGGGGGGGCGGGCTTGCACCCCTAGTTGTTTTGCGTGACACTATCACATCACAAGCCTAGATTGATGTTTTAAGCTAGCTTCCCACTGTTGAAGAGCAATTCGGGGATGGCGATTGCATTTTTGATCACGACCGAGCACCTTGTCATAGTGCACGGCCTGTAGCGGAGTGGTTACACGACAATAACACCCGTGTAATGGACTGACCTGCTCAGAGTCCTGACCAGAATCCTGTAGATCACCTTTGGGATGTTTTCGAACGCCGACTTCGTGCCATGCCTCACCGACCGAAATCGATACCTCTCCTCAATGCAGCACTCTGTGAAGAAAGGGCTGCCATTCCCCAAGAAACCTTCTAGCACTGGGTTAAGCGTATGCCTGCGAGAGAGGAAGCTGTCATCAAGGCTAAGGGTGGGCCAACAACGTACTGAATACCAGTATTAACGATAGAGGGTGCCACGAACATATAGGTCATTTTCAGCCAGGTGTCCGGATACTTTTGATCACATTGTGTACAACTGTCCTGGCCAAGGACGACTTCTCCACGTATGTCAGCATACGCAGGCTGCTCCTTCTGGGCAAGGAAGGTAAACACGTTCAAATGATTCAAATGGCTCTGAGCACTATGGGACGTAACATCTGAGGTCATCAGTCCCCTAGACTTAGAACTACTTAAACCTAACCAACCTAAAGACATCAAACACATCCATGCCCGAGGCAGGATTCGAACCTGCGACAGTAGCAGTCGTGCGGTTCCGGACCGAAGCACCTAGAACCGCTATGCCACAGCGGCCGGCGGTAAACAGGTACACGCTTGTCTAGGAAAGAGGCACACACACTCGCGCGGACCACTTACATACCTTCCATGCAGTGTGAAGTGCTCTTTACCAACCCAACACGAGCTTTTTCTCACATCAGAGCGTTGCAAGAACATAGTGCCAATGTTATTTGAGTTCTATGCTAGTGAACGCATGGGCCCTTGGAGTTACACTGAACATTGATGTGCGCCTTCCAATAGCATGCGTTGATACTGTTCAGTCGCGATTTGTGAGGATTGGGGGGTTTGTTTTGGGGGAAGAGACCAAACTACGAGGTCATCGGTCTCATCGGATTAGGGAAGGACGGGTAAGGAATTCGGCCGTGCCCTTTCAAAGGAACCATCCCGGCATTTGCCTGGAGCGATTTAGGGAAATCACGGAAAACCTAAATCAGGATGGCCGGACACGGGATTGAACCGTCGTCCTCCCGAATGCGAGTCCAGTGTGTTTGGGCGGACGCCCCGAAAACAGCTGACAGCTGGAATTCCGCCCTCGAATCAGTGAAACAAAAATATCACCCAGGCCTGGCGGCCTTGAGCGTTGCTTTCCAAATATGCGTATTTTTACAAGGCTCGTGACCGATATGTTAGAGCTGAGGCGAAGGTTGAACCAGTTTCAAGTATCTAGCGAGGTGTTGTGTGAAAACGGTATAAGTTGACCTCCTTTGTGAGAGGCGGCGCCGGCCGGGGTGGCCGAGCGGTTCTAGGCGCTAAAGCCTGGATCCGCGCGACCGCTACGGTCGCAAGTTCGAATCCTGCCTCGGGCGTGGATGTGTGTGGTGTCCCTAGGTTACTTAGGTTTAAGTAGTTCTAAGTTCTAGGGGACTGATGACCTCAGAAGTTAAATCCCATAGTGCTCAGAGCCATTTGAACCATTTTTTTGAGACGCGGTAGTGGGAGCGGTACCAGAGGTATTTAGCAGTAGGCCATGGAAACCCATCCACCGTGCAGGTTCAACAAGAACAATGGTGAGAGATAAAATTTCAAAATTATATACAATAAAAGCTGTTGTAAGATCAAAACATATACTCACAAAGCGGTTTCTACTGTGAAAAACATTCTTAAGGGATTTGATCATCGGCTCATAAATCTTCATGCGTTGACTGTGCATTAGCTTGCGACCTAGGGAGGTGAGAGAGACCCGGATCGAATCCACACGGCGGCGTCAGCGTGAATTTTATACGGTCTTCCTCAGTGGCTTTGCCAAATGCTGGGATGGTTCCCAATCTCTGTCTCACAAAATATGATACACTAACAACTTAAGTTACGATGACACACGGAACAATGTTTACTCTAGTCAAACGACTTCACTCCCACACGTTAAGTGGCGACTGTGTCGACAAAAGTAAAATGAAATGTAATTACTAAATTATGGATAACAGTTGTCCACGTACTGTGTGGCAAACGGCTAGGAAAGAGTAAGATTCTAGAGAGAGTTGATGAAAAGCAGTCGGGAACAATGTAATTCGATCATAAATAAAAACACGATCGAATTCTGTGCAAGGGTTCATGACGTGGAGCATTCTCTGTTACTTTCCGATTCTTCGCATAATGTGTAGCACAGAAACATGAACACATTGTCAATTTACTGTCGTGATGTAGACACACACTTTCTCATCCAACGGTGTGAGTACCTTAGCTGGTTACGATGTCCTCACACCGATGATAAGGACGAGGGATCCACTTTCCACTAGATGCGCCTAATAAACTGGTCACTCACTGAGAGTGAATCTTTTTTTCCCCTTTCTACGTTCTCCGCTAGTTTATCTCCTCTCAAGATTTGGAGACAGTTAACAGCTTCCACCAAACGTCTTATTAGGCTTCTGAAGAGCACTGGCATGGATCATGGCCCATAAAAAAGGAAAGCAGTTAGACACTGGAACCACTCAACGAACTGTGAAGAGATTTAGTGTGGCGAACGCTGATAAGGAACAGTTACTCACTTGGAAAATTTGCTCTCTCTACGCCTAGGCAGAATCTACTCCGAGCTTCTTTTATTTTCACTTTTTCAAAATGGTTCAAATGGCTCTGAGCACTATGGGACTTAACATCTGAGGTCATCAGTCCCCTAGAGCTTAGAACTACTTAAACCTAACTAACCTAAGGACATCACACACATCCAAGCCCGAGGCAGGATTCGAACCAGCGACCGTAGCGGTCGCGCGGTTCCAGACTGAAGCGCCTAGAACCGCTCGGCCACTCCGGCCGACTTTTCACTTTTTAATGTGCGTCAAAGCAACCGAACAGTTCTTGATAAACACTTGTGCTACATACTGATTGTTAGAAACGTAAAGCTAATGTTTATGTAGTTCGACCACGTTCCACACATGTTATGTTGTTTGAGTATTCTTCGAAAGCTCTTTTCAGTGTCACAGAGACAACTGCATAGCTCCAATTTGTAAAGAGAATCAAGTTTTGTTATTCGGTAGATGTATACTTGAAAATTAATTGTGTACGTCAGAGAATTCGCCATCTTTGCCGCTATAACTTAGCAAAAGGCATGCCGCTATAAATTTACTCGTCTTGGTACATTAAAAACTTGACAGCATAGCGTTAATGTGTCACAGTAATGTTTGTTTGATAGTTCATTGTGAAGCTGCTTTCGGCTTCTTACGCCGTCGTTAGATAACTTAATACTAAACAGATAGTCCACTCAACTTCAGCGAGAGTTGACAGCTGCACAAAGATACGTGACATTACTTAGTTTCATCGATAGGAAACACAAGTATAATGTAATGCCGAACAAAGGAATCTCATATTGCAGTATATTTAAATATTAAAACAATAGGTATAGATAAACCAAATACGTTGTACAAACGAATAATGGCACAGGCTGCAATGTTATATGGAGCAACTGGGGAATGTGAAAAGAAAAAAGGGTGGGGGAGAAAGAAATCCGTGGAATAAAGCCGTGGAACAGTTGAACAGTTGTAACAAGCATATTATCGAATGGTAAGAGATAGAATAACCGACAACTGCTACTTTAATAAGGGTGGGTAATGGAACTGTTTTTGGTCACTAACGGCCAGGTCAAAGTTCATTGATTTGCGTTTATTAATGGCGAGAATTTTGAGTAATGTTAGTTTTCTGTCTGTAATTCCTCTATGGAGAACATCACATTACATATGATATGAATGACATTCATTCAGAGCATTTTCAGCAAAGGTGGAATCCTTTTTCTGTCCCTAACGTCATTCATGCCCAGTCACACTTACTAATGTTGCCGCATTAAATAATCAGCCTGCTGTAAGTGATCCAGATCCACAATCCATACATAGACTTCATTCTCCCCCTTTTTTTCGTCCTGTTTTTTACATTCACCAGTTGGTCCATATAAGATAGTAGCATGTGCCATTATTCACTTATACAACATAATTCGCTAATACATACATATAGTTGTAATATTTGAATACGCTGTAGTATGAGAGTCGTTTATTCAGAGTCTTTTTGGATATTGCATTATGTTTGAGTTTCGTATTGATGTAAGCATATAATGCCACATATCGTTGTGCAGCTATGAATTCTCGCTAAAGTTATGTGAACTACATCTTTATTATTATTAAGTTACCTGACGATGGCCTAAGAAGTCGAAACTATTACATAAATATTATCTTGGAACATTAATACTGTGTATTCAAGTTTTTAATATCGTTCGACGAGTACTTGAATCCTGCTCATCAGTATGGGTTCCAGACGAAATAGGACTGATAGAGGAAACAGAGAAGATCCAAGTAAGAACAGAACTTTTCGTTACTGGTTCATTTACTAAAAGTGAAGCGTCAGAAATTCTCAGGCAGTTCCAGTGGCAGAGTGTGCAAGAGAGGCATTCTGCATCACGTCTTGGTCTCTTATTAACTTTCCAAGAGCGTACATTCATAGAAGAATCAACCACTGTATAGCCTTCTCTCCTATATATACACTCTTGCTCATAAATTAAGGATAATTGCAGAATGTGGTGCCACACAACGTGGCACTACGCAAAACTGGAGCTAATAGCATAGGCACCTAGGGAACACACACGACACAGGTCTGTAAGTCCATGGTACTGGTGATAAGTTGAGAAAACCGTCCCGAAACACATGTGCTACAAAACGCCACTGTTTCCTGCGCATGTACCCCGACATCAATATGGGATATGATCACCATGCACACGTGCGCAGGCCGCACAACAGGTTGGCATACTCTGGATCAGGCGGCCGAACAGCTGCTGGGGTATAGCCTCCCATTCTTGCACTAGTGCCTGTCGGAGCTCTTCAGTAAGCCGAACGTGACAGTGTCAATTCCAGCTCGCTCTGTTCCTCCACGAGACAAAGAAAGCAGTATTCTTATTTACCACAATCGCAAATCAAACCCACGTCCCCTATGTAGCAGGCGGGCATTCTACCACAGGGCCATGCGGCCCGTTGAAATAACTATCTTCCTTAAAAGTTCAAATGGTTCAAATGGCTCTGAGCACTATGGGACTCAACGGCTGAGGTCATTAGTCCCCTAGAACTTAGAACTAGTTAAACCTAACTAACCTAAGGACATCACAAACATCCATGCCCGAGGCAGGATTCGAACCCGCGACCGTAGCGGTCTCGCGGTTCCAGACTACAGCGCCTTTAACCGCACGGCCACTTCGTCCTTAAAAGTATTAAGCTTTAGCTCACGTGATGTGGTCTGTCAGGCCACCGCAAAATTTTCGAACTCGTTGTCCAAGGTCAGTTCTGGGAGGAGACTTCCTAAAGCCCTCTACTGTGCTTAAATCGCCAATCCTATAATGTTCCGTTGTCGGTTGCATGATGGCCTTCTTTGTTTGTTGTTGACACGTGTTATTGACACATGCTGGTATGTCGTAAAAAAATGGTTCAAATGGCTCTGAGCACTATGGGACTTAACTTCTGAGGTCATCAGTCCCCTAGAACTTAGAACTACTTAAACCTAACTAACCTAAGGACATCACAAACATCCATGCCGAGGCAGGACTCGAACCTGCGACCGTAGCGGTCTCGCGGCTCCAGACTGTAGCGCCTAGAACCGCTCGGCCACGCCGGCCGGCCTGATATGTCGTAGTTCGCACCTCGAGGACTACGTACCTGTTTTCTTCAGTGCGGTACAAAATGTCTTCAGGAAGGAGTCCGTTTCAACGCTCCTAAATTTGATGATATTCGGTGAATGGAGGAAGATATCAGATCAAGAAACAGACGGAAAAAGACGACGATTTTGCAATAGCGAGTGATCACAGTTGTGCTTGCGATCAGTACGACCATTAAGACGAAGAGCTTCAGGACAGTTATTGTGATGGGGACCTTCTGTTTCTCCAAGGGCTTACTTAAAGTGTTAGTTAAAAATAAAAGTGTTCCTAGTAGTGATACAGAGAAGTGTAGTAGCCAGCACTGAATGTGAATTTTGCAGACTTTCTTTTTGTCCCTACCGAGTGCAGTTTTTATGTACAAGTTTGAACCCTGAAATTTAGTTTGATGTGACCATTTACTTGCTACAGAGATACCACAATTTTTCAGAATGTAAATTTCATCCTCTAACAGTTCGTTTTTGGGTACTACTATAAAAAGCGCACAAAAGTGTGGTGAAAAGTAAAGTGCTGCAGGCAATAAAATCAACAGGGAGTATTTAATCAGCACTTAAACAAAAGTGAAATAAGTGTTATATAACGCAAATTAAAAATTTCAAATGATTTTTGCCAGAGACCCAACCTAATTGTATACGTTACAGAAAAGTCACCTCGTGAGTTAAGCGTTAAATGTGGTCGGAAATATTCGAAGAATGGTATCAAACGTACTTTAGGTGTATTGATATTTGAGTTTTGAATTTTACATACCATAACAACACACACTCACACACACACACACACACACACACACACATAAAAGAATCCGATTGCCATGTGGTCTCCTAGTAATAGTTTTCTGGCATGCAGAATGCAGGATATTTTTCTACACTGAGAGTCGTTTACTGGCGAAGAAGTAATTTCAGGTGTATCTTAGGAATGTGTGACAGGCCTGTGGTGTCAGTTTGTGTATTAATCAGTTAGCTGGTACTAGTGTTGTAATCTTAAACTTTTCATTTTAGTGGACTTTAATTTAGTCGTCGTAGTGCAGATAGATGGGTGATCTATGAGGCGAATTATAACTGTACTCAGAAAATTTTGGCCAAGTATCTGACGCCGCGATCTGAGTTGCAGCACGACTGTTCCAAAAGAAACCCTGCACGTTTGCTGTTCGGAAAGTATAATTAACGCAAACCGGTTGAAGCTGGTTGCTAATCGACACTCGTTTTCCTTTCAGTGGCGCAAGGCCTGCGTCACCAGCTATGTGTTTTTCCTCTACAGTGCCCCTTTAGTGCCATCTCATCGGCTGCCACTATATCTGCTGCATGCGGAGAGAAGCACTGAAAACTGGACTCGTTTCTCGATAAAATGGACTGGCGTTCGAGGGCAAAGTTATACACAAACTCAAGTCTGACCATCCAGGTTTAGGTTTTCCGTGATTTCCTCCAATTACTTCTGCTGTACGGTGGGGTGTTCCATTGAACAGGCGTTGTTCAAATTGTTTCTGCAACGCGAGCTAGCAGACGCCGTTTATAGAATATTAAACTCTTTCTTCATCGGGAGACAGTTTTTCTACTATACAGAGTGTTCGACCAACAGTGTCTTCCAATTCCATAGACAAGTACACTAGTGTACCGGACAGTCCTCCATTCCACAACAATCACAGCACTAACCCTCCGGTCCTTAGGCTGCTCAACACATGGATGCTAATCAACAACTGCCGAATAGCTATTTGTTAGAGTGGGATCTAAAACGTGCACATCCACCGTCACTATCATCTTTGATGTGCTGGAGCTGAATGAGATCAAGTGGCATAAGAGGCCAAACAGACTTCACAGGTCCGTGAAATTTCCATCGGATAATTTCGGAGCCCTCTTGCTGTGTGTACAGTTTTCCACCGAAACGCTGTAACATGCAATAACTTAAGAATCTCCCATTTTTAGGAGTTCTTCCACTAAGGTTTCACCTGTAGCTTCGGCTCTTGAATTCCTTTGGTTGTTTATTAGTCGGCTTAGAATTATTGTTATTTTTAGAGCTCCTATTTGCAATCATTCTGGAGAACCGACGCAACCCAGCAGCCTTTTAAAATATCTGCTGAAGATTTTACAGTTTGTCTTGTTGTCCGTTCATAATTTGCAGTTTTTATAGCGCAGACAAAGTGGCTTACACCCTTTCTACCGCGATTTGTCTTATATGATATTTTTAATGAAATCTTCCACATTTTCACCAGTTTTTGCATTCCTTTGACTTCAAAAAGAATTTCTCTGAATACGGAACAAACTGATGTAAAAAAAGAGATGCGCTTGAAAAACAATACAGCTAGAGTCTCTGGCTTTGCACAGATAGCACTAAGTAACTACAGGCTGGTGACTTTTCTGGCGAAGCAGTAGTAAATTACACATGGTGCTTCCGTGGCGATGTCAAAAAATTTCAGGGATGATGTATCAATCTGAGGTAAGGGACCCTCGTTCGGAAAGAACCGATTCGAAATTTATATGCGAAAATTCTTCTGATATCTCTGACAGTGGATTTCTTCTACTGCGAGCCCTTTGCTTTCCACATTTTGGGAGGAGATAGTATAGACCAAAATTAAAATTTAAAAAAATGTCTAGTAAACATGGGCTCTACGATACATACCTTAACGGCTATGAACACTTGTTCAGCAGAAGAGATGTGTTTCATAGAAGTAAATGTGAACAATTGCTCCCCAATTTTCGCTTACAACTGTCAGTTGTTTCCGGACCAGGGTCCTCACCTTATACTGATACATTAACGCTTCATTAACCCTGAGAATGTTTAACATCATTACGCAGTTATCCTGTATACATAGATTTACCATCAGATTTACCTTTACAGACACAAATAAAAACACCGTGAGGATTTCGCTTTGTAATATGTACAGAGAGAAAGTCCCTAAAAATCCTCGAACGCCATGCAGTCCGTCTCGCTTTCCGCATCCATTTGCCTTCCCTCACATGAATCTTCTGCCATCTCATCAAATTTCCAACCTTCCTCACCCACACTGAATACCTATGCGTCTCTTATACTATCCGCAAATTAGATTCCAACACTCCATAGCTCCCCTCCGATCACAAACCCTTGTCTGCTTCTGCACCTTCACAAGCACGTCCCTCCGTCCCTACACCCACACACACTCCATATTCTATCCCAGCGCAACTTAAACCAACTCACTCTGCAAGACAATGAGATCCTTTCCTTCCTACCATCTTTAAATCTTCCCTACCTATTCCTCTCCGCATCAAGGATCCTCTCCCTTTCTCCTCTTCATCGATGCCTATCCGCTTTCCTCTTGTAACCACTACCCACACACCTCACTACACCTCACCCTGTATCTTTCCTACCAACTGTATTCCCACTATCCACCTCAACTATCTATCATCTCAATAGTTTTCCTTCCTTACAGACCCGTATCTTTTTATCCACACCTCTCAACGGTATGAAACATATTCTCTCTTCCCACAATATTTCTCGCCCAGTGCAGTTCCTTCAGATCATAGAAGAATATCATCACGTTGCAATTATGTTTTTTAAATTGCGTATATTTTTCGCCCTTTTATCTCTCCGTCACTATATTTTTAATTTAAAAATGAAAAAGGTCCTTATATATTTTTTCTCACCTTTGTTATATTTTTGAAAATGCTCTTGGCTGATGAGCGCAGTATTGTACCGCTGACATGCATCCCCCGCTCATATTGAGCGAGGGGGACGAAGTGACAACAACTGAAAAAAGGGTAAACTGAAAATATTAAAGAGTTTATATCTGGCGGAGCCTTTAATTTATAATAGGTTTATTAAAGTTGTAAATCTTTGAGAGTTTCTATCCTCATGCATTTACACGTCGTCATTTCGTACTTTCAGACTTCATTTCATTCTTCTTTTTTTCCTGTTATATGCCGATCAGTATTGCAGCAAGCGAAATCTGCCAGTAACTAATTATATGATGATTCGATATTTGTAATAATAATTCTTGTCTGAATTGTTACAGGGATCGAGACGAGCGCGCGCGCTTTGACTGCGCGCCGACACTGAAGGGTGGCGGGCGTGGTCCGCGCACGCACCTCAAATATGGCCAGTGGTGACGTCACGTCCGAGCGCGCTGCAGGTGCCTCGGATGTCGTCTGAGGTCGAAACCCCGGCACGGAGCTCGGCCGCTGACTGGAATGGCAACGCTCAAGTAGTTATTACACTTACACCTGGACTGTGGCAGGAAACTGTGTTCATTATATTCATAATACCATATTATACACCTCCTCGTGGTAACTGTTCTCACAAGCCGTGAAGCTGTGTACTCAACTTATTCAATCTAATTAATTTATGTATTGTAATGTACCATATGTAATCACGAAATAAACGGAGACAATTATGTTATTTAAAGATCGTATGTGGCAATTATTTCAATACCTAACAAGTTACCAAAAAAAAAAAAAATCCTTGAGATTACCACACTGTAGGAATCGAGTACGAGATGTCCGTCATGCTGAAAAACAATTCGGATGATACCTACATTAACTTAATTGCAGCAACGACTGCCACACATACTCTGTATGTATTCATTTCCGTAAGACATAGCTGATTACATATGTTCTAACCAAGCCCTTCTGTACTGCTGCTCACTTACGTAACAGCAGAGTTAAGAGATTATTTTAGTACAGATTGTTACCTAGAGCTCTGCAAAATTTTATTCTCTCATTACGACCGTGTTTGTTAATTCACATAAATTTAAATAATAAATACAGTAGGTCTTCTTTCATCTCTCTTCCAAGCAACTTGAGATCGATCTTCTGATCCAATCAAGGATCAAGTTTTGAACAAATATGTTGTATATATACGTCATATTTTGTAATTCAAAGTGTGTACTTCTATAAAGCAAATAAGGCAAATGCGATTTGATTCGTATTGAAACAATAGCAGTCTTCTTAAGGAGTGTAACAAAAACAGTCCGACTAGATTGCAGCTATTTGGTAACCAGTTTCAGTCAAACATGACCATCTTCAGAGTGCTAACTCCCTGGTGGTGTGTGGAGCCGGTGTACGGAGCTGAAGATGGTAATGTTTGACCGAAACTGGTTACCAGAATGAATAACTGTCAGTTACGATCTAAGCTGACTGTTTTTGCTATAAGAGATGATTACATTGTTCTTAGTTAACTTTATGGTGTGATATACAAACCGTAATGTGCACAGTAATAAATTTATCACCATTTAAAACTATATTTCTTCTGCCAGTTTCTACAAAAGCCTCATCGCAGCTACTAAAAGTCTTCTCGGACACTTGAATTTTCGCTTTTCTGTCAGAAGAAGTAGCACGTTTAATGGTAATAGAAACAGTATTTTGGAATCCTAATATAGAAATGTCAGTAGCAGCTGATAAAATTATTCATGCAATCGCAATCCTCGTCTGCAGAATTCATTTGGTGTAGCTCGTGCAGGATACGGTGGCCGATATGCAGTGACCAGTTTTCGTCCAAAGCGCCGGGCGATTTCATTTGTCTGTTCGGAAGAAGACGACAATAAATGTTTTCCACCTTTCGGCCAGTCAGCGAAGACAGAATCGTGGCGAGCCCCCTGCAATCTTTCTCAAACGAGTATACAGAAACTATTCAGTAAAAAAAAAAAAAAATCATTTTTGCTTCACTTATAATTTTATATGCCAGGTTCATAATGATGTGCCCATCATTTCATTAATGGTCGTAATTATTATGAAACTTTATGTGAACGTAAGATGCTGCGGGAAACCTGGAAAAGTTTCAATGAAAAACAGAGGTCGCTATGATTTTGCATTTGGTGTATGTTACGCAATATTTTGATGAGTATGAAATTTATCCAACATATTGAATTTTTCTTTAGACTTGGGTAGAGGTCTCTTTCTGTCAGCAGTCTCGAGGAAATTGATCTGATGTAGCACACTCGTTCGCGATCGCTGTCCCAGCGATAAAGCCACAGTGAAATATCCTCATCATTCCTCATATTTCATAAACGGTTTCACATATCCATTTTGGCAAATGATAGAATTAAAAGACGTGAGTATTTTACCATGTAGCAATTGCATGAAACTTCGTTATCTACCATGTTATTCCAATAACTACAGACTTTTTCGGTGAAAGAATGTCTTCTTTGAGGCCATCGATAGCTGACGAAACGAGAAATGTTATGGGGTTTTGAAAACATACGTGAAGACATTACACTTTTTTTCAAGGATATACTTTTTCATAAGCTACTGACTTTATTTTTCCTCAGTTCCTCACTTAATAAACTCAATAAACCACTGTTTCAGAATTCTGTCGCAATTTTGCCTAAACAATATGTTGGTGAATTGAGACAGGGTAAACTCCGCTGTGTTTCGGCAAAATAAGCAAATTTTGACATGGCAACCAGAGAAATATGTACGAGGGTGAGCCAAATGAAAACCTTAAATATTTTTTAAGTATCATTTATTTTGCAGAAGTGGTACAAAGCTGTATCACTTTTTAACATAATCTCCCCCACGCTCAATGCAAGTCCTCCAGCGCGTACAAAGTGCATAAATTCCTTTAGAAAAAAATTCTTTTGGTAGTCCGCGCAACCACTCATGCACCGCGTGGCGTACCTCTTCATCAGAACGGAACGTCTTTCCTCCCATTGCGTCTTTGAGTGGTCCAAACATATGGAAATCATTTGGTGATGAGGAATGGCGTCATTCCTTGCCCGCTCTTTTCGTTTCCGGTTGGTGGAAGTAAACCCAGGTTTCGTCCCCAGTAACGATTCTTGCAAGGAAGCCATCACCTTCTCGTTCAAAACGCCGAAGTTCTTCACAAGCATCAACACGTCGTTCTCTCATTTCAGGAGTCAGCTGCTGTGGCACCCATCTTGCAGACACTTTGTGAAACTGGAGCACATCTTGCACAATGTGGTGTGCTGACACATGACTAATCTGTAAACATGCTGCAATGTCGTTCAGTGTCACTCGGCGCTTTCCTTCACTATGGCTTCAACTGCTGCAATGTTCTGTGGAGTCACAACTCGCTGTGCCTGACCTGGACAAGGAGCATCTTCCACTGAAGTCACACCATTTGCGAACTTCCTACTCCATTCGTAGACTTGCTGCTGTGACAAACAAGCATCACCGTGCTGAACCTTGATTCGTCGATGAATTTCAATTGGTTTCACACCTTCACTACGCAAAAACCGAATAACAGAACGCTGTTCTTCCCTGGCGCAAGTTGCAAGTGGGGCGGCCATCTTTATACTGATACTACCACGGTATGTGTGCATCTGCGCGCTGTTTGTAGCACACTTACCAACTTACGGGATAACGGCGTGAAATTTCGATTTGTTATTAAAAATTTAAGGTTTTCATTTGACTCACCCTCGTAGATTTTACACGAAATTCGCCACTCAGGACCCTTCTCGGAAAGTTACTAATGGTTAACAAGCCACACGACAGGAATCGCTGCATTTTAGGCGGAATTATTTTTAGATACTAACGAAAGAAGAGATCACAGATCTTTCTGAATGGTCACCATGTAAGTGTGGGTGTGGAGTGGCCCCACTTAATATTTCCCAGCATAGGCTTAAGTTTAGAACGGCACTTCCCTCCAGTGCTCGGCATTTCCCCTGCAGCGCTCTGAGCGACCTCCCACCACAGCCGCTCTCCCCACACTTGCCCACCTGACTGTGTAACCAGCGGTCACGACATTTTGCGCCTACTGTAGTTGACTGTCCCGCATGTTGTCCGTCGTCACTTCTTCGTGACATTTTCCCAACACAAGTAGCAAGCATTTTCAAGGGTTTCCTAGCACAGCTGGTAAATTTATCGGCGCTAACGTCAAATAGGACAGTGTCGTGTGCAAGACGATGGTGGCTCAGGTATGGTACATAAACGCGCACTTCTTCACCGTTTCGCCAGCGTGACTTATGAAGACTTTCTGTTGGACTGTTGCAAATAGTTTTGGTTATCTGTAATATAATTTCCTGACAACACCTTCGGCTATAAATTTTTCACTGAACTGATGAAATCTAATGCACTTCAGTGTACTAACATGCCCAGTTTCTTGAGGGCTGTTACTAGAGACTTTTTGAAAACTGAGTCAGAGATTTCACAGCGATTATGAATCGCAAAAAAAGTCTTAGTTTTTACTCACTGCACCGTTCCGTAATTTCGTTCATGATTTACAAGTTGCGGCGATTTGCCTATCGGTAGGTCTTGATTTGTACATGGCGACCGAGAGTAAGCTGTCCCAAATTCCCCAGAGTTTCTAGCTTTCCTAAACAGTAATTATTTATTACTTTCGTAAATCTTCCCACATCAAGATAGTAAGCTGAGCCTATTAAATTCAAAATCAGTAACACAAGTTTATATCTTTTCACTTTCACATACCGCCATACTACAAAGCAGAAGTCAAGAATCTTTGCTATAAGATAGGTTTAACTATATTGTTCCAAAGCATTAAACAGTCAGT
This sequence comes from Schistocerca piceifrons, assembly GCF_021461385.2. Lineage (NCBI taxonomy): Eukaryota > Metazoa > Arthropoda > Insecta > Orthoptera > Acrididae > Schistocerca > Schistocerca piceifrons. The sequence goes on from NC_060145.1 coordinate 404,496,846, forward strand.
GCTCCATAATATTCCCTAGCTATCGGTCAATCTTCAATTGCAATCCAATAAATCATTAGAATAGCTTTTTCTTGGCGCATTTGTCTTGTCTCGATACTGTCCAGCTGAGAACTGAACTGATAACATTACTAGATGGTTCAAATGGCTCTAAGCACTATGGGACTTAACATATGAGGTCATCAGTCCCCTAGACTTAGAACTACTCAAACCTAACTAACATAAGGACGTCACACACATCCATGCCCGAGGCAGGATTCGAACCTGCAACCGTAGCAGCCGCGTGTTTCCGGACTGAAGCGCCTACAAGCACTCGGCCACAGCGGCCGGCCGATAACATGAATTTCGTTTTGTTCAGTCTAGGTATCAGAGTATTCTTTGACTGCCAGCGGATCTTTGCCATACTTACGTGGCCCATGCAAGTCGCACTAGGTACTGTAGTTCCACCAACCCCATAGCAAACAGCGTGACACATACATGTAAAAGACTTCTGCAGCACGACAACTGCTAACATTAACACACATGAAATTCGCCGAACATGTAGACTGTTTGACATCCTAGAAGCTCTGGTTGTTATAAGTCTGATAACCTTGCCTCGTACTTACGAATTAAAACAAGCATTAACTGGCGCACCAGGTGGTCAGTTACAAAGTGTTATACGTACTTCTAAAGCAAGGCATTTCTTTGAATAATTAAAGTATAATGTTTGTTCTATATGGCTGGTGATAGATTAAGGTAGTATTCTAAACATTAGGGAAGGAAGCTTGTAGGTACATAATTTATATGGCTTGCTTGAATCCTTTGCTGTGCAAGAGAATCCTCACAGAACTGTTTCAGTTCTAAGGAAATATGATCCTTCACAGACATTCTGTAAACAACTTCGCAACTCCCTTCGGTTGTACTCTACCTCAGGCTTCAGTCACACTTATACACTAACTTTACCATCAGCCTTTCGAATGATTTTATACATCGTAAAATTTCAACAATAAACGGATAACTTACTGAAGCAAATTTGTCGGCTTGAAAAGCAGATGTGTTAGCACGATAATAACGAACACCCAACGTAGCGAAAATAAAGTGGTTCAGACCACCAAAAACAGTCGAAGAATCATTTGACAAATTTCGTATTCACAGCAGCTGAAAAGAGCTGCTAGATCGGAACTGCTAAAACTAAAACAATTCCAAAAACTGAGGTTCTTGCAGGGAAGAATGGTGAAAGGAAAACTAACGAACAAAACACTGATCACTTGATTAACAGCAACCTTTGCAACGCAATGCTGAAGCGATTTCGAATGGCATTAATTCGAGAAATCCTTGGTAGGATTCCGGAGGTACACTATGTGATCAGAAGTATCCGGACACCCCCAAAAACATATGTTTTTTGTATTAGGTGCATTGTGCTGCCCCCTACTGCCGGGTGCTCCGTATCAGCCACCTCAGTAGTCATAAGACATCGTGAGAGAGCAGAATGGGAAGCTCCGTGGACTAACGGACTTCGAACGTGGTCAGGTGATTGGGTGTCACTTGTGTCTTACTACTGTACGCGAGATTTCCACACTCCTAAACATCACTAGGTCCACTGTTTCCAATGTGATAGTGAAGTGCAAAAGTGAAGGGACACGTACAGTACAAAAGCGTACAGGCCGACCTCGTCTGTTGACTGACAGAGACCGCCGACAGTGGAAGAGGGTCGTAATGTCTAATTGGCAGACATCTATCCAGACCATCACATAGGAATTCCAAACGGCGTCACCGACCGACATCGATACCTCTCCTCACTGCAGCACGCCGTATAGAATGGGTTGTCATTTCCCAAGAAACCTTCCAGCACCAGATTGAACGTATGCATACGAGAGTGGAAGCTGTCATCAAGGCTAAGGGTGAGTCAACACCATACTGAATTCCAGCATTACCGATGGAGGTTGTGACGAACTTGTAAGTCATTTTCAGCTAGGTGTTCAGATAAGTTTGGTCGCATAGTGTACTTGGCACTGGATTTCAATATGATTCGCAGGTAACGCAATACCCATAAATTACAACAGGGTGGTTTGTATGCTTGGAGCTGGAGCCAATAGTGTCTCACGTGACACATCAGTTTCAAATCAGGCGAAGACATCAACGTGAGTTAACTTCAATGATCCTTAAACCACTGTAGCACCACTGTCGCCTTGTGATACGGAAATCTGTCCTGCTGAAAAATTCCATCGCTGTCTGTGAAGATGTCAAGCATGAAGGGATGCAGATGGTCCGCAGTAATGTTCACGTAGTTCTCAGCTATCACGGTACGATTACTATAACAGGTCCCATGGAACCTCAAGTGATTGTTTCCCACAGCTTAATACTGCGCCCATTGGCTTGCATCCATAGGAGACGTTGGTCTGGATGACGGCGTATCCGGACACGGGCTTCGACCTGGCCAACAAGAAACGTGATTTATCTGACCAGACAATACATTTCCATTGATCCATGGTTCAATCTAGACGATACTATGTCGACTTCAGTCGTAGTTGACGATGACGTTGGGGCAGCGTGCGGGCATTTAAGGATCGTGGCTGCGTTAACTTCACGTTCAGCAACGTGCGTTGAACTTAGCTCTTCGAAAAAGTAGTGCGTGCTGTTGATCAGCACTCTATGGTGAGACATACCGTCTATCCTGCTTTACGGAGTGGGTAACACTCCGAGCTCCACGTTCAGTGATGCGTGGACGTCCAACATCCTGCCACCTAATCTTGTTTAAAAAAAAAAAAATGGCTCTGAGCACTATGGGACTTAACTTCTGAGGTCATCAGTCCGCTAGATCTTAGAACTACTTAAACCTAACTAACCTAACGACATCACACACGTACATGCCCGAGGCAGGATTCGAGCCTTCGACCGTAGCGGTCTCACGCTTCCAGACTGTAGCGCCTAGAACCGCTCGGCCACCCCGGCCAGCCTTTGTTTGGTCATCAATGTTGATGGGTTAGAGGACGTAAGGGAGTGCTTGGCTCATTTCCAAGAGATAAAGATCTAGACTACTCCCGGTTAGACACGACATATTAAAAATGCAGGAGCAATGTGCTGAAGACTGTAATGAGTAGATAAGTCGACAGCAGGCCTCCATCCAGCAGTTGATGCCAAATAACTGTCTCTAATTTAGTTCTATTGTTCATATACGTATCTGTGATTGGTATAATGATAATACTAAGTGGGCAACGAGCTCCACGACAAGACCTTGAAGACCATGTGATGTTGACCAATTACTGTGACTGAGTGGCATTTCAGGACACCGCTATCCAAACTATGTTCATCTTTCATAACAAGGAGTCCCTGCTTCTCATACTTGTAGCTCCTCAGTTTGCCAGACGAGGATGAGTACACTCCACTGTAAACTTTAGTTCAGTCAGTGCTTACAAGTCTCTTTTCGGAGGGTCGGTGGAAATTTGAATCTTAGTATACTTTGACGCAGCCATTGGCCAAGAAATATGTTTGAGCTGTTTATACTGAGCACACACTCGGAACGGTATAGTCTCTAAATAAAATATGTGAACCTTGACCGAAATGAATTTTACAGTCAAACGTGATGAACTCATTGTCGCTGTCAACCAATAAGAATTAAATTTGGCATAGAACATTCCGTTACCAATCAGAGTAAAAATCCCTGAGAGTTCCAGGAATCGAACTCGATTCCTCCACAGGTAAGTCAGACACAGTGCGGGCTTAAAGGTGTGCTTCCGGGTGTTACGCCGAGCTATTGTTTGTATTTTGAGCACAGTATTGCGACAACCGATCCTGCGTCCTCTTCAGCTACTGTGAGTTTCACTGTGAACTGTCGTTCGTCTCTCGTCAGTGTTTTGTATCCGTGTTCGATTGTAGTCGCTCTACAGTGCGTCCAGTGATGCTCTTTTGTTTTTCAGAACTCACACTGATATTGCGTGAAACGCTGATTCTCTCAGCGATTTCCTGCTCTGGTGGATATGATGGACTGCGAGATTTTAAAAGCACTCAGTGACGGATATCAAGCGTTCTTTAAATGTAAACCCCCGTCATGTTTATTAGGTTTGCTGTCAACTTCATTCTGATAGTCCTCTTAATTAAGCTGTCGCAGAAACTTCAAGCTAGTGCCACGATACTGGTCTCGTTGTATTTCATTTCATGACTATAATCAGGGCAGCGCTTATCCGGTGCAGCTCTCTGCGACATCTGATTTGACTGGCTGTTTTAATCGGATGCGGTGCTGACGTTCCTTGTATGCCACATTCGCGTGGAATGCGATACACACCCGGCTTTCGGAGACTGTCTGTAACTTATCGTAGTTGGAGTTTACCTGTCCTTCCGAATTTTATGGCAGCATAAGGTATAAAATCGATTTTTGACTTCTGTTCCTCGGTCTAAGTCTCTCTCACGCATTCTTGATTCTGTTTGCATCACCCGTTCAATTTTTTTATCTGTGTACTCATTCCTTCCAAAGACTCTTCGTAGGTGCTGCAATTCTTCAGAGAGGCTATCCTTGTCTGAAAGTGTCCAAGCACCATGGGCGAGTCTTTAGAACCAAATTTATGGGTGACGAATAATGCTGGATCAAGACGTGGAGATAGTGGCCAATATCGGTAGCTTTTCTATACAGGGTGTCCCAGGAGGAATGGTCAATATTCAGAGATATGATACGAATGATTAATTGACGCAGAAAACTCTGTATGGAGATATGCTCTCTCCCGACTGGTACACATTTTATGTACTTTCTTATTTATTTTACTTATAATTCAATACGTTGTCAGATTTACACATGTACACACGAACGACAGTTAACACTGCAACATACGTTTTACAAAGTATGGATTGAAAAATACGTTTTTTTTAACACACTCACCTCTAAGCATTATCGTATACATGAGATTAAGCTGTTGTTCACAAGAAATGTTCAAATATCCCACCGTCATCTTCAGTGGATTTGTGCACCTTTGGGAAAACATTTTGTGCCTCTTTTTAACCTTTGCACTTTCCCTAATGAGGGCAGTAGGTCCATAGTGCAACGAAGAAGATCATCTCGCGTATTCATTTGTCATTTGTACACCACACTGTTCATCCAACCCCATAAACAAAAATTTAATAGTGTATCGTCTGGCAATGGCCTGTCAACTGCACTGTCATGGCCAGTTCGTTCGCATTTTTGTGGCGACGAACACGCGGACGTCGTTAGTTCGGTTTCCTGATGGTAGCACAGTACACTTCAAAGTTGATCGTTGGTCCATGAGGGAAGGCATCAAATAGAACGACCACTTCAGAATCCCAGAAGAACGCCCCTACGACTTTACTGGCTGAGGGTGCGGTTTTCAATTTTATCTTATGAGGGGTGATACAGGGGCGCCACTCCATGGGTTTCAGTTGAACCCATGTTTTAACACCTGTGACGATTTTTGGACAACATGGTTGTGGAGAAAAAGCAGCGATCAGTATGATTAATTAATTATTCAAAAACAGTCTTAATCTCATTTATTATTATTATACCGCCAACCGGTTTCAACCCGACGTAGGGGTCACCTTCTGGGCGTTTACACCATTTGTCGACTGCTGGTGGTGTCACTGTCTACATAACGGCAGGAAACTATGCAATGGTGTAAACACCCAGAAGATGACCCCTACGTCGGGTTGAAACCGGTTGGCGGTATAATAATAATAAATGCGGTTAAGACTTTTTTTGAGTAATTGACCTGTGACGATGTTCGGCGAAAAATTGTCACGCTCAGCCTCGTAAGGCGCAAGCAATTCCGCGCAGGTGGATCTTCGTTGCTCGTTATGGTCTTGTGTTAGGAGGCGAGGAACCCCAACTGGTGGACGAGTGTGTCAGCACTACCAAGAGACACGTCCAGTTACGCAGCGAGGTGTTTGGTTGCAATGCGTCGATCACCCCGAATGCCAGTGTCCGCTCGTTCCAACACTGCAAGAGTCACATCTGCATGCTACTGACCAACACATGAGAGATCGGACAGGTTTTGCGCGACCTTGTGATGTTGACAGACGCCTCGCCCAACGACTCACCGTGCTTTTGTTCGCTGCCATGTCTCCGTAGACATTCTGCAAGCGCCTGTGAATATCTGCAATGCTCTGGTTTTCTGAAGAAAGAAACTCAATGAGAGCTCTCTGCTTGGAACTAACTTCCGTTACAGACGCCACTTTGAAGGCTACGTACAGTGCCGCCAGCAATCGGAACTTCATGAAACTACAGGTTCTGAAGCAGGAATATTATACGATATCCCATAACGAATTCTGCATTTTTTTAACCCAAACTGGCGGAGAAAAAAAATTGCATCATTTACCTAATGTCCCTCGTACGTTGCACTCCGCGTAGACGAAGGAACCTTCTCACGGTATTCAACAAACGAATCCCCCCCCCCCCCAAAAAAAAAGAAAAATGAGCTTGTACTGAATTCGTCCGGTGCTCTCTTAACACGTAGAGGAAAGGTAGTTGGTCCTCTTTTTCAATGTCCATCTGAGAGATCACAATGTGATCTTAGCTACTCAGATAGTCCAACAACAACACAGTGGAGGTGGAACTTCGCTGCTGGAAGACACAGTAGCTGTAGTTCACTGTTTGTACCTTAGGGAATGCACCGCGCGTGCAGCGCCTCTCAGGGCTGCGAGGCAGCAGGTATACGGGCGGCCGGCCACTGCAGTCAGCCCTGGTGGGGACCGGCTTGTAGGAGCGGTATGCGGGGAGCGCCGCTGGGGCTCCTGCCAGGTTGCAAGTGGCTGCGCGCCTTCTCCGGTATTAACGAAGGTGACTAATACGTCACGTGAAGGCCGCCTTATCCCTTATATGCACACATCGGTAGCCTGATCAAGGCCGCCTACACAACAGCGGGCGGAACGTTGCGACATTTTACACATTACACCTAGAAGATGTGCAGTGACTGATAACATCTATATGGACATATACAAGATGAACCAGAAATATCGTTTATTCTATGATTACACTATTGCAAAACAATCATTAGAATAATTTATTTCCATAAAATACACTGCCGGCCACCCAAGATGGAACACCCTGAGCCGGCCGCGGTGGCCGAGCGGTTCTAGGCGCTCAGTCCGGAACCGCGCTGCTGCTACGGTCGCAGGTTCGAATCCTGCCTCGGGCATGGATGTGTGTGTCGTCCTTAGGTTAGTTAGGTTTAAGTAGTTCTAAGTTCTAGGGGACTGATGACCACAGATGTTAAGCCCCATAGAGCTCAGAGCCATTTGAACCATTTGAACACCCTGAAGGAAGCGTCCAGTTCTACATCTACGTGATTACTCTGCTATTCACAATAAAGTGCCTGGCAGAGGTATCAATGAACCACCTTCATGCTGTCTCTCTACCGTTCCATTCTCGAACGGCACGCGGGAAAAACGAGCACTTAAATTTTTCTGTGCAAGCCCTGATTTCTCTTATTTTATCGTGATGATCATTTCTCCCTATGTAGGTGGATGCCAACAGAATGTTTTCGCAATCGGAGGAGAAAACTGGTGATTGAAATTTCATGAGACGATCCCGTCGCACCGAAAACGCCTTTGTTTTAATGATTGCCACTCCCGTTCACGTATCATGTCTGTAACACTATCTCCCCTATTTCGCGGTAATACGAAACGAGCTGCCCTTCTTTGTACTTTTTCGATGTCATCCGTCAGTCCCACCTGATGCGGATCCCACACCGCACAGCAATACTCCAGAATAGGGCGGACAAGCGTAGTGTAAGCAGTCTCTTTGGTAGACCTGTTGCACCTTCTAAGTATTCTGTCAATGAATCGCCGTCTTTGGTTTGCTCTACCCACAATATTATCTATGTGATCGTTCCAATTTAGGTTATTTGTAATTGTAATCCCTAAGTATTTAGTTGAGTTTACTGCCCTCAGATTTGTGTGACTTATCGCGTAATAGAAATTTAGCTAATTTCTTTTAGTACTCATGTGAATAATTCGCACTTTTCTTTATTCAGGGTCAATTGCCACTTTTCGCACCATACAGATATCTTATCTAAATCATTTTGCAAGTCGTTTTGATCATCTGATGACTTTACAAGACGGTAAACGACAGCATCATCTCCAAACAAAGTAAGACGGCTACTCAGATTGTCTCCTATGTCGTTAATATAGATCAGGAACAATAGAGGCCTTATAACACTTCCTTGGGGAACGCCGGATATTACTTCTGTTTTACTCGATGAATTTCCGTCTATTACTGCGAACTGTGACCTTTCTCACAGGAAATCACGAATCCAGACGCACAACTGAGGCGATTCTCCGTAGGCGCGCAAGTGCATTTTGCAGCATACGTTTGCGACGACGATAGATGCACATGATTAGCATTTCAGCGCAGGCGCACATCAGTTGTGCCAGAAGCGCCACCTGCAAGCGCTATATAAAGGGGAACAGAGGGCCGTGTGGACGGACTGGATTTGTTCTTCCGCGCCGTTGTTTTGCCTGAGCAACTTCAGTATGCCTCGTAGAAGACAGCACGCGTCTTTACCTCTTAGAAGACAGCACGCGTCTTTGGAGCACGTTTTGGAATTCGACCGAAGATGAATAGTAGCCTATAAGAATTGCGGATTATCGTTCAGATAATCGGTCATCATGTCGGACGGAACCAAGCAACGGTGATGCGGATGTGTAATAGTTGGTTGCGGGAAGGAACGACGGACCGACGTGACTGGCTGCACCCACCTCGTTGCAGCGATACACTTGGTGACAGGAGTATCGCACGCATGGCAGTGACATATCGCTCTACCACGTAATGACCCATATCATACCAACTTTGATCTGTTATGCAACAACCAGTGTCGGCGCTTACCATTCGACGTCGGTTGCAGCAGAGCGGACTGTTCGCAAGGCGTCAGTTGCTTAGTTTACCACTGAGTCAACGCCACAGTCCTTTGAACGGGCAATGGCGAGATAAATGATGATCATGGACAACCGAATGGAACGACACTGTTTCTACCTACGATTCCGAATTCTGCCTGCACCACCACGATGGTCGGATTAGAGCCTGGAGACACCGTGGTGAGAGATTGTTGCACTACGTGTCGCCATATTGATCCTGCACCGGGTATTATGATTTGAAGTGGTATTGTATTCCAGTCCCTCAACCTCCCCAGTACGCATTGCTGGTGCACAAACCAGTCAGAGTTACATCTCTGAAATGTTGGAACCTATTGTCCACCCATACTTTCGGAGCTGGCCGAAGGCCACTTTGCAACAGGAAAATGCTCAACCACACATGACAGCAATGTTGAAGACTTGTTCGTGCCTATCGCATTGCATTCCTAACTTGGCCATCCTGTCCTCCCAGTCCCTCGCCTATCGGAAACGTCTGGTCGATGGTTGCGGAACTAGATGCCCAGGATACACCATCTACCACAACACCAGATCAACGTTGGCAATATGTGGAAGCAGCATGGACTGCTATACCCAACAACACATCCAGAGTCTTTTTAATTCAGCGCCTAGGCGTGTAGCAGCCAGCAACGACAGCAACAATACTGATTTCATCATCTTCCTCTCTTCTCTTCGGGTTGTGTTTTTAATCATATGATCACTGTGTGATATGTTGTCTCCCAAATCAATTTGGCTGTGACATCTCTGGTCCTTCTTGGTGTCGCATTTTGGGTGGCCAGCAGTGTAGATTGGAGTATGAGTACAGAGCAATCTGAAGGACGACGATCACGTAACATTAGTCACTGTGCCAGATGGCAGACTGATGTTCAGTGGAAGGAACCTCAGGAAATGTGACCCATAAACAAAGGACGTAATTTACAAAAAAAACTTTAGCGACAAATACATTAATACTGCTCGTTAGTCTGGGATCTGCACCAGTTGGGTTGATAGAGGAAATAGATCCAAAGAAGAACAGCACGTTTCGTTACAGGTTCATTTAGTAAGCGCTGTAGCATAAAGGATATACTCAGTCAACTCCAGTCAAAAGCGCTGGAAGAGAGGCATTCTGCATCATAGTGCGGTTTACTAGTAAAATTTCGTGAGCCTACATTTCCTGGGAGAGTCACCCACTATAGTGCTTCCTTCTACGTATACCTCGCAAAAATACCGTGAAGATAAAATCAGACAGATTCGAGCCCACACAGAGATTTACCTTTCGTTCTTCCCGCAAAACCATTCGGACTGGAACAGGAATAGGGGGGAGCGGGGAGGGGAGTGTAGAAGTGAAAGTGGTACACAAAGTACGCTCCACCACATGCCATAAACTGGCTTGCGGAGGTAGATGTAGATTTCGACAGATTCAGGTGAGGTATTCAGACCTATCCTTAACAGTTTTGAGGTATCTAAATTCTGTTCTCTTGTACGATATTTTCAAGGGTGTATTAATGACGGAGATATCGGTGGCAGCTTTGCTTCCCGGATGGGACTGTGGTAATTTCTGCTGCTATTACGGAAGTTCTCAAAAGGAAGATTAAAACTGAAGATTTGTCTGGTTTCAATATGGAAATTATTTCTGTCTTTTGCGGAAGTTCGTGTTATTATACGGAACCCTCGCGTCTGGCTGGTAGAGAGCTCCAGCTTGACGCAGCGAACAATGGGACCGCACCTACCCGTATTATCGGTTTCGTTCTCTTGTGTGGTACCTGCTGGTTATAATCAAAATGCAGCTGCTCACAGAGGTCCAGTGTGAGCTGTAATTATCGTATGGCAGTGAAACTTGGTAGATATTCTAATGCGTTAGTGCGACAGCGATTTACGCTCGAAAAAATTGTTCTTATTTTGGCCACCAGGCGCAGATCCGGCGCTGTGAATGCAAGAAAGACGTATAAATATGTTTCCATGTGTAATGGATTAGGAACGGGACATGGGCAGAAAAGGTGATACAAATGAGAAGGACATAATATTGATTTTACTATTAACGGACACTTGCACATTTTCTTCAATACGAGCGCCAGAGACGCCGAAGAGGTGCTGCAGACGTAAAATGACGTGATCAACACTTCCTTGCAGCAATTCCGGTCCACTTGCTCAGCGGAATACGTGAATGTGGTTGTTCTACTGAATCTTTCTTCTCCTGTCATTATTCGAAGTACTAGACAAAGTATCCTACACGTCTCGGTTAGTTTCTTCAAAATCATAGCTGTAACTTTTTGATTCTACATCTAATTCTGCTATTACTAAGCCAGATTTCCTATAAGGAGTAGACTGTGGTCGCGGTCATAGTCACTGACATCTGCTGCGATTTCAGTCTCAGGATGTCCTTCGTCAACAGACGGACATGAAGTTTCAGGAAACGTACAGCATATCGCTGTTTTCTGGTGGCCATAACAGAATTGTGCATCCATTTTCTCCTGTAGAAACTGATACTTACTGGCGCCGTTACCTAGAAGCAACATCAAATTGTTACCAATTTTAGTAACTCCAGACAATACACACATAAGATATTTAGCATCGCAACTGACGTTCAGAATATCTACTATTAAGTAAAACCGAATGAGGTGGCGCAGTGGTTAGCACACTGGAATTGCATTCGGGAGAGGACGACAGTTCAAACCTGCGTCCAGTCATCCTGATTTGGGTTTACGTGATTTCCCTAAATCACTTCAGGCAAATGCCGGGTTGGTTCCTGTGAAACGGCACGGCCGACTTCTTTCCCAGACCTTACCTACTCCGATGAGACCAATGACTTCGCTGCTCGGTCCCCTACCCCAAATCAACCAACCAACCAACTAAATAAATGGAAGGATTTTTGTGGATCTCCACACTGAAAACAACAAACACGTGATTACACAGACAGGCATGCAAGCACTCCAACTCGGAAGTTTCTTGTTGACAGTTTTTTTTAACTGTGAGTACTAAATATAGGCTTATTTTTTCCATCACGTACAAACTCTAGGGATTGATCGATCGGCAGGCCAGTGTGGCCACGCGGTTAAAGGCGCTTCAGTCTGGAACCGCGCGACCCCTACGGTCGCAGGTTCGAATCCTGCCTCGGGCATGGATGTGTGATGTCCTTAGGTTAGTTAGGTTTAAGTAGTTCTAAGTTATAGGGGACTGATGACCTCAGATGTTAAGTCCCATAGTGCTCAGAGCCATTTGAACTATTTTGATTGATCGATCAGAGGATACGGAACAAAAAAGGTCTTATGAGCTTATGTCCCGAAATGCATGGATCCATGATAGAGACCATTTATTTAGTCATACTTTGTTACAGAGACTGCGGTCTAATACGCGCTGTATCATGCAGCCACAGTTACAATGTGTATCGTTTCTTCCTAGAGGCTAGTACTGTTCCTCGTACGTCACAGCCTAGCGCCTTCTCCTGCCATTGTAATTGGTAATGTTGTGCCCTATTCACTTCTCTTGCTGATTCGTCTTGCAGTGGATGTAATACAGCGTTATACACAATCGTTCCATATTTGAATCGAGAGCTTGCCTACGTCCGTTTATTTACGGAAAGGCAAATGGCAACTGGCGGCGGACAGCAAGGTATCAGGAGACCTGTCCCCAACGACAACAACCACAGCATTTAATGTTTTTGGAACAGTGTTTTGCCGGTTTTGTATGAGGCAGTGTCGTTTCAGAAAGCAGGAAATCGTGAAGGAGGTACCCGAAGTGTCTGCACACCAGACTTGGAGGAAAATGTGATTAAACTATGGAAGGCTACCGCCGTGTCAGCACTAGACAATTGGCCCGCAGACAGGGTAAGCCGAACGACCGTGTGGAACATTCTCCATGACAATTGTTACTACCCTTTTCACTTGCAGCGTGTGCTGGGCTTACCATCGACAGAATTTCCACATGGAGAGCAGTTCCGTCACTGTTTTCTTCACCACGCAACCACGATTCCGGGATTTGTATTATCGCCGGCCGCGGTGGTCTCGCGGTTCTAGGCGCTCAGTCCGGAGCCGCGCAACTGCTACGGTCGCAGGTTCGAATCCTGCCTCGGGCATGGATGTGTGTGATGTCCTTAGGTTAGTTAGGTTTAAGTAGTTCTAAGTTCTAGGGGACTGATGACCACAGATGTTAAGTCCCATAGTGCTCAGAGCCATTTGAACCATTTGTGTTATCCATCCTGTTTACAGATAAAGCCACCTTTACGCAGAGTGGTATCTTTAGCTGTCATGACAGTCATCTATGGGATAGTACGCAGAACCCCCGTGGTACGGTGAAAGCGAATCATTAGCATAGTTACAGCCGGAGTGTGTAGGCCGGGATAATTGGCGACAGTATTTTGGGAACAGCCTTCCTTCCATGCCCCTAACAGGCCGAAACTGTAGGCGTTTCTTGCGGGTGACTTTGCCTCCCCTGCAGGAAGAAGTGCTATTGATGATTCGAAGGATTATGTGGCTGCTACATGATGGTGTTCCGTCCGCTTCGCCGTTATCGTCCGGAAGCCTCTCAATCGCGTATTCCCCGGTCGATGGATTGGACAAGGGGGTCCAGTAGCATGGCCTGCTCGTTCACCGGGTATCAGCGCGTGCGATTTCTGGTTATGGGCCCATCTCAAAAGTGTCGTGTATGCAGAGCCCATTTCAAATGTGGAGACAAAAAAAAATTGTTCAAATGGCTCTGAGCATTATGGGAATTAACATCTGAGGTCATCAGTCCCCTAGAACTTAGAACTACTTAAACCTAACTACCCTGATGACATCACACACATCCATGCCCGAGGCAGGATTCGAACCTGCGACCGTACCAGTCGCGCAGTTCCGGACTGAAGCGCCTAGAACCGCTCGGCCACCGCGGCCGGCAAATGTGGAGACACCGGAGCATCGTATTCATATTGTCTTTCACACTGTTCGGATACAGGATGGCCGATAGAACGTGCTACGGTGCGTACACATATGCGTTGAGGCACATGGAAACCATTTTCAACACATAGTGTAACTGTCACTGTATGGTGCAGCGCGTATTAGGCAGCAGTCTCTGTATCAAAGTATGATTGAATAAATGGTCTCTAGAATGGAAACCACGCATTTCCGGACATAACTTCATTAGAGCTTTTTTGTTCTGTATCCTCTCGTCGATCAGTGCCTAGAGTTTGTACGCCGTGAAAAAACTCAGCCTGTAGAAATAAATAACACAGAGCAAGAGTCGCCTGTATGCATCAGTCTCCAAGAAAGGCTAGGATAGTGTATTAAATTCTCTAAAATACCTGATTTTTGTATTGCCTCGGAGCAGAGTTGCCAAATAAAGAGTCAAACGCGACGCACGAGAGTATACTCGCACGTGAGAACTTTAGCGGTCGTCAGTTTGTTCTCACTGCTAGAAACAGAGCGATAGTTATACAATTAATTCGCTGTTACGTTTTCTGATCACGTTTTATACTTTTTCGTAACACAAAAAACCTCATAATCAAGATGAGAAAACTTGTGGGTTTGGAAGAACGAAGAGTAAGGATACAAAATATACAAAATTCACAACCTCAATATTGCAACAATTACATTGCAAACAGAGGCGTTCCTTTCGTGCTGCTAATTCCTAGTTCCTGAGGTGAACTTCACTCAGCCTCAGTTACTGATAACAGCGTTCTTATTAATAGTCAAAACTTACGACACTGGAATTTTGCTTCGAAGGTACTTAAATCGCACACTCGAAATATTAAGCTGAATCCACCTGTGCATATTTTAGGTAATGAAACTGGAGAAAACTACTAGCATTACTCTCTTCAACGTGTAGCTTTTATGAATTCAGTCAGGGTGTGTAGGTGGCACGTAACAATTTCCTCTTCCATTTAGCGTTCAGTGATCAGTACGTATGCGACAGCAGCGCTACCTAATATTTTCTAAAACGCCACTCATAAAAACAGGTTTTTTCCGGTGCTCATATCTCTGGTTTTATTGCTGATAGAAATGTAGGGGAAAGTGATTTTGGATAGTCCTCGCGATAGGGACCATCATCGTACTCAACAGGTATACAGATCATCTTACTGGAACTATGCTACAGCACATGGTCAAAATTTGAATATCACACACTTCCAGTTTAGGCAAAAGGAGCAAATCGATTGGTTCTTTTTGCGATATACGGGGTCTACAGTGTGCCTTAAGGAGCTTATGGAGGCACCATTCAGTTCATGATTGGTTCGTGGGAGAATCCGAAAAACATGGTTTTTGGGTACCGAAACCGAGCCGCGGATACCAAGCTGTTTTTTACAATGTATTCCTAGGAGTCCAATCTCGAATAACCTTGAAAATTTTCTTGATATCTTCATCCGTTTCCGAGGTGCAGAGGTTCAAAGTTTTCCTACTTATAGACGTAAAATACGCACGTAAAATCCTGTGTGAGGTGGAAACGTAGTTTAGAAAGTGATGTAGCACGGAGACATATACAGCAATGTGTCTTCGTTATGATCAGAAGGGTTATAGGAAACCCACGCTGTTGTAGTACTGAACCAAATACAAAATTTTTGCTCTCGTTAAGTTCGATCTGAGATGTAAGACTAGTTTTCTGTTATTTTAGTTTCACACAAGTTAAATGTCAAAATTTTACTGACTCATAGAGTTCTTTTCATGCGAGCGTGATGTCCTGCCTTGGAAGAGAAAAGACGGGAACCAGCAGAAAAATGCTCCTATAGCAGCACAAAACGTGCGGATAAGCTTCTGTGTAAAAGACTCTGACTGAAAAGCGGGGTACCAGTTACCTCATTCTACATGCCTCAAAAACTTTAACAATGTTTCTAAAAGTTTTGACCAGAGACTATATTCGCGCTTTTTTATGCTGAAAGAGAAAGACACAGTGGAAACGCGAAAGAGACGGAAAAGGAATAAATAAAAATGGTTCTAATGGCTCTGAGCACTATGGGACTTAACATCTGAGGTCATCAGTCCCCTAGACCTAGAACTACTTAAACCTAACCTAAGGACAGTACACACATCCATGCCCGAGGCAGGATTCGAATCTGCGACCGTAGCGGTCGATGGTTCCAGACTGTAGCGCCTAGAACCGCTCGGCCACAATGGCCGGCAAGGAATAAAAACTGGAAGATTGGTCCTAATCGTTGTTGTATAAAAAGAGCGAAGATAATGGCAGTGTGAGATACAGAGAGGGACACAGTGGCAGTCGAACGTATTTGAAACTGAAAGAACAGTGTTAGGAAAAGAGTGCAGGAGACAGTGCCAGTTGGAGAGGAATAAAGAGAAGGAAAAAGTGGAACTGGTGAGAGCCAATGATAACGAGCGGCAGAGTCTATCACAATGACAACAACGAAGATAGTGACAGAGAGGAGAGACAGCAGCAGTGGGAATGGACTAATGAAATAGTAGCAATAAAAGGGAGAGTGTGACAGTGAGAGGAGACAGTATTAGTAGGACAGAAAGAAGGAGACTTTGACTCTGAGATATGGACAGTAGAAGATAATTACAATGAGATGCACTGAATGAGTGACTGAGAACGGGCAAATTGTATTGAATGGGTGTGACCGACTCACGGCGATGGGTTTGTGGGTATGGCCAAGTTTCTTTTAGCAGAGCTTTTGGGAGTGGGAGGTGAGTTAAATTCAAAAAGTGCGCGAGTGTGTTCGTATGCCAAAATTTTTGGGAAAGTTTTTAATGGTGCTGAGAAAGATGGAATGACGCATCCGGAACCCTACTTTGCAGTCGGAGTCCTTAAACAGGAGTATAATCACCTTTTTTGTGCTCCGAGAGCAGCATTTTCCCGTTGCGAACTCGTGCCACATAAATTTAGAAGTGAACCGCGCATACGTAAGAATTTATGCAAAACAGCAGTCATTTACAGTAGCCGATCACAAGAGACTCTTCAAAGCTTAATGTGTTTTGCGATAACCGAGAAATGATTTATTGCCGGTCCTTTCTGGCAGAAGCGACGGTTACCGAAATCGCGTGCTCGGATATGTACGAGATCTTTTCCCACAATTTAATTTTTCTGCAGGACGCAGCACCGCAAACGGGCACGTATGTGTAGAAGCGTTTCTTAACAGTGAGGTGCCTCGCTGACACGTTGAAGGTTTGTGAAAGTCTCCGTGTATGCGCCTGTGTGTTAACTCGCATGTTTCTTCCGATACTAAAAACTTTGTAGTCCTATGCGTAAGTTAAAATGTACCTCATTTATGTCTTCATTCATGTAGAAGACGTGGTGAAGTACCTGAATCGTTTTTGAAATACAGTGCACATTTTATCGAGATCGGCCCAGGTGGCTGAGTTCCACTTTGGAAAAAGATCCGATGTAACTGGTCTGCAGGCCAAAAGCAGCACACTCCTCTTCATGAAGCTGTCGAGCCAGTCAGAGCCTCGAGGGCGTGCAGTTGACATTGGGCCGCGCCGGATACGAATAAGGTGACACCACCCACTTACACCGACCCACACAGTCTTGAGGAAGCCAGAATCGAGAGCTCCGATAATGACACCAGTCTGATATATAGCTCTGGCCCATTACTGTTCCATGTTTAGTAGGATAGTTTATTTTTGACGCACGAAGTATAAAATGTGACCAACGAAACGAAATCATGATACGGTAATGAGGTCTTACCTGACACTGAAGTCGTTATTTTTCGCTTTTTCCGTGGCGACCAGATTTGATTGCGCTCAAATCCAGCCACAGACTAACTTTGGTAGTTTCCTTACCTCTCTTCTGTGACGTTACAGTGTGCTACAGTACTCTTACAATGTACTGTCAAATTTCGTTAATGTACAATGGCCTGGCGCTTCCAGTCGGAAGATTCAAGTAGCATTCTGGAGACATTTTCGCTGGAGGCTCAGAAGTCCTATGCGAGAGCCGACTTGGCACCCAGAAAGCGAGGCAAATATGTCTCTCGTTCAGCAGGGTTAGTCATAAGCTCATGTCTGCGCGGTCGTTTTGCAGCTAAATTGTTAAGCCATACTTGGTCCTGCGTCTTGCTTCCATCTGCAGTCAGTTTCCTCCATTTGCTGCGATCGTCAGCGAGTTGCTCCCACTTGTCACTGTCGATATTAAAAGGGGCACATATTACGCTTGACGCAATCGCTAAAGAGTAGTGAAGATCTTCCATGAGGTCTCTTTGCTCCTGCTATTTCACTGAGTAATGTGCGCCGGGGCAGACGGGAGTGGTCCATACGATGCAGACTTCCTAACCACCGAAGGCGACGTTGCTTGAGCGTGGCAGTGATACTCTGTTGTTTTGCAGTTTTCAGAACCATATCATTTGCCACATGATCCTTCCATGATATTCCCAAGATGCACCGTAAACACCGCAGGTGAAAGGCGTTGAGCTTTCGCTCCTCTTTGGCATACGACGTCCAAGTCTCAGCTCCATACGGGGGAGTACTCAGCACACATGCCTGATATACAGGTATTTTTGTCGACAGTGTAAGATGTATGTTGTCCCATGCTAGTGTGCGCAACTCTCCGTATGTGCTGGCAGCCTTTCCTATTCTTGCATTTACATCGTCATCTTCTGCCATTATTGAACAAAGATAGCAGAATTTATCGACTATCTTCAACAAGAGGCGGTCCAGTTTGATGACAGGCGGACCTGTGTATCCTTGTGTCATGACAACCGTCTTCTTTACGTTTATAGACATGGAGAAGAGCTTGCATGCAGTAGAAAATTTATCCACAAGCTCTTGCAGATCGTCTTGAGTACGCGCTACAAATGCAGCATCGTCAGCAAATAAAAGGCTATTTACAAGCAAGTCTTCTCGGAAACGCTTGCATCTGGGTAGAGAAATGTTGTAGAGCTTCCCATCAGCTCTGGTAAATGCCCAGGTTAGTTTTACCAAAAGCGACTTTGAGGAGTGCTGAGAAAAAAGTATTGAACAGAGTGGGAGCCGATACGCGGCCTTGACGAACCCGTCTTTTCACAGCAAACGGGTCAGATGTGATTCCAACGAAGACCACAGCACCTTCCATATCTTTTTGAAAACCCTTGATCGTCTTTAAGAGCTATGGAGGACACCCTATCTTCAAAATTACTGGATACAGTCCTTCTCTGCTGTGTCGAAGGCCTTGTTTAGGTCGATAAAGGCAATGAACAGAGGGGTTTTATGCTAGCGACATTTTTCCCGAGTTTGCTGGAGTGTGAAGATCATATCAATTGTAGATCGTTGGGAACGAAACCCATATTGTTCCTCAGGTTATATGCGCTCGGTAAGCCTCTGAAGTCTGCCCAACACCTCACTGGCAAATGTTTGTCCAGGTATACTCAGAAGTGAGATTCGAAGGTGACTATTACAATCGCCGCGATCACTTTTAATTTTGTATAAAGTGACAATATTGGCATCGCGCATGTCTTGCGGCACAGTACCCTCAGCCCAAAATTTCAGTAAGAGGTTGAAAAGCAACGGAAAAATTGGCTTTTACAGTTTCTGTGGAGGTGGTGTCTTTGCCTGGGCACTTGCCACATTTGAGCTGTGCAGTTGCTTTTTGAAGCTCCTCCTTAGTAGGGGTGCCATCCAAGTCATGGTAAGGTGTCATCTGAAAAATTTCATCCATTGCGTGTGGACTAATGTTGATGGAATGAGAATAGAGGCGGGGTTATCTTCAACCCAACTGTGCAACTGACGATTTCGATCTGTGATGACTTTTCCATCTATTCCCTTGAGTGGTATGTTCTTCTTTGGAATGGGTCCAATGGCCCGTTTGATGCCCGAGTACACACCAATGTCGCCAGCATTGAAACACTCCTGTAGGCCAGTGGAAAGTTGCCTTTCCTTTGCTTAGCTCCTTGCGTGTAGAATTGCGTGAGTTTTTAGGCCAGATGACAGTGGCCTGACGGTTAGCCTCAAGGAGAGGTTTCAGGACATCTACTTTCTCGATGAGCCAATCCTGGGATTTTGCTTCCAGATTACCGAACACATTTCCAGCCGTATCGGTAAGAAGTGATTTTATCTTCTGCCGGCCAGAGTGGCCGAGCGGTTCTAGGCGCTTCAGTCTGGAACCGCGCGACCACTACGGTCGCAGGTTCGAATCCTGCCTCGGGCATAGATGTGTGTGATGTCCTTAGGTTAGTTAGGTTTAAGTAGTTCTAAGTTCTAGGGGACTCATGACCTCAGAAGTTAAGTCCCATAGTGCTCAGAGCCAGTTGAACCATTTTTTTTATCTTCTGCCAGTCTTCAGAAATAGGAGCGGATGTTTCCCAGGGATCCATCTCTTTTCGTATCTCGTCACTAAATACTTTTACTGCAGCAATGTTTCTTGTTTGGCAAAGATTAATTTTTGTTTTGCAAGGTGTTGTGGCAGAGTGAAACTTTTTAGTCACAGTGCACACTTTTGTCGCTACTAGAGCATGATCCGTGTCACAGTCTGCACTAAGGAAAGAACGTGTATGAAGGAAGTAACGCAGGTCTTTCCTTTTAGTTAGAATAAGATCTAATTGGTGAAAATGTTTTGAGCGGGGGTGCATCGAGGAAACCTTCTGGTTCAGCTTGCCTTTAAAGTATGTATTGGTGACACACAACTGATACTTTGCACAGAATTCAAGCAACCGTAGACCATTCTCATTCATCTTGCCCATTCCGTATTTGCCTAGGCAGCCAGGCCAGGTGGCAAAATCACTACCAGTACTAGCGTTGAAATTACCAAGGATGCATAGACGGTCCCAGAGTGCACTCCTTGTACTACATCACTCAGTTGTTCATAAAATTGACCCTTGGCATCTGCAACTGAGGTAACTGTTGGTGCACATATAGATATAAGCGTCAGTGGTCCACCATTTGTTGTGAAACGCAGAGCCGTAATGCGTTCTGAGATCCCAATCGGGTTTTCGGTACAACACAGCAGAACTATTTTTGTGCTGTCTGGGGCTAGAAACATCTTTGCCATTCCAAAAAAAAGTATAGTTTAGTTCCCGTATTGAGCCTTCTTCTGCTAGCCTGGTGTCCTGCAGTGCTGTTATTGCGATATGGAGTCTGACGAGCTCTGAGTCGATAGCAGCCCTTTTGCGTAGCTCTTGTGAGCTTCTACAGGTGTCCTGGAAGCCTTGCAGCATAGTGTGGATGTTCCATGTACCGATGCGTAATGAAATATCTTTACTTTTTATTTTATTTTTATTTTTGTAGCAGCGTGTGTCGATATTATGGTGACGACTTCTAGCAGCGCTAGTGTTCCATACAGCCAATGGAACAGTCGGCACCAGGATGGGGCTACCCAGCTTGAAGCGGGCGGTGACTGGCCAGTGGACCTACGATGGGCCCTCCACTGTCAATAGAGAACCCTTGCGTCCACCCCTACGCCCATTAGAGCGAGCTTACGACCGTAACTGATGCTGTCCGTGTTGTTTACACACGGACTGTCCTCTCCGTTGATGCTACTGCACCTGGGATGCAGATATTAGTTGACGGCGAGCTTGCCCACTACTCGCGCCACCTGCTCGGCCTAGCTGACTGGTGCCGCAGGGGCGAAAACACACGACGTGCGGAGTCAGGTCGGCTGCAGGCAATTGCCACTCATTTCCGGTTGGACCGTACTTGCGCCTAACGGAAACGCCGATTCCGGGTTGGAGTTGTCCCTCTCCTACACGGATGGCATACCAGTGCTAACGAAGTCCGTGTCTCCGAAGACAAGAGATGGGAAACAGGATAGGATAATAGGAAAGAAGGGCGCTGTGAGACACGCGTTGTCTGGCTCCTCCGCAGAGGTCCATCCGGCTTGGGAGGCCCTACCGGTATCTACCTACCGCCGGCGTGGCCCTCTGCTTCCCTGGAGCACGCAAACCTTGTCGTCCGTACGGACAGTGCTACTCTAATGAATTGTCTCCTGAGAGGTTCAAATGGTTCAAATGGCTCTGAGCACTATGGGACTTAGAACTACTTAAACCTAACTAACCTAAGGACATCACGCACATCCATGCCCGAGGCAGTATTCGAACCTGCGACCGTAGCGGTCGCGCGGTTCCAGACTGTAGCGCCTATAACCGCTCGGCCACCCTGGCCGGCCTCCTGAGAGGAAAATGTCGTTAACGTACTATTAATTTTGGGAAAAATTATGAATATAAACCTTACTGGAAATCCTCCTTTCTTAGGTTGCTATCGAAGCGATGAAAAATCGTATGCAGGCCTTCTAGCAAGTGATTATCCGCAAACTGTATTTCGTTGTATGTATATATTATCTGAACAAAATTATTCGGACACCACTTTGTAATGCGGAGTTGACCACCAGATGTGATGATGGATGGACACACCAAAACAAAGGGGGCGAGGAGTAGTGTGTTGTCAATACAGGAGCAAAATGGGTCAGTCAGTAGAGCTTAGTGACTTACAACGTAGGCTAGTCATTGGATTTCCCCTGTGCAGCTGCCCAGCGATATGCCAACCCTTTGAAACTTTGAAAGCTGCTCAAGTCGACTGTTGGTGATGTGAGTGTGAAGGAACAACCACACCCAAACCAAGACCAGGCAGATCTCATCTACCGAAGGACGGGGACCGTCGAGTATTGCGGAGGGCGGTTGTGAGAAATCGCATGAAATCAGCAGAAGGAGTCAGTCGTGGGCTTCAAAGTGCTACCAGCTGTTCAGCTGACGCAGTGGCTACGCGAAGGTATTTAAAAAAGACTGGGGTACAATCCACCAGTAGCTCCTCCTAAACCACACGTTGTTGTAGTCAATGCTAAGCGACGCCTGATGTGGGGTAAAGAGAGATACCAATAGACTACAGGTGACTGTAAATGAGTGACCTGGAATGATTAATTACTCTTTAGCAGGTGGGAAGGGTTTTGGTTTAGCGAATGACTGTGTAAGGTGGCTATAATTTCCCACCTTACAAGCACCCATCCACATACTTTGCCATGATCTATAAACACAATTAGATATCATGTGATAGGTGGTTCATCGTATATACGAATATTTAAAGGAGACTGACACTGTCACGTATGCCTTGTCAATAATTGTTAATGCTTATTGCATGAAAGGTGACGGAGTGTCTTTATTATCAGAATGGCGTAATCAATGATTGACTATACTAGTAGAGGCTGGAACGACAGTGGAAATGAAACGGCAGGCAGAACTCGAGTTCTGGGTGGAAGGCCCGCACAGGTGTGTTGGTCCTACTTAAACACAGGAAGTAGGTAGACGGACGTCGTGGCACCTGAGCTCTGGAGCACAAAACAGGGGCGGCCGGCCGCTATTGTAGTAGGGCCGGAAGGGTAACCTGATAATACTTCCGAACGCTGCAAATCTTGGACGCAGGTGAGAGGAACGAAGAAGGGGCACCTCGGAAACCAGCCAGGCTGGGTTATTTCCAAGGATTTTCACACACAAGCGTACCATTATACGAGTACAGGTTTTTCCTCGCAAACTTTCCGCACTGAACGACAAAAGACTAAAATATGGTTGGTCGGCGTTCGGAAGAATCTGTAGAGAGGGATAATATTCCGTGGTTACGGTAATATGATTCTTTTTCGGAATTACGATAGTGGGGATCTGAGCCTTGCTGGGAAGCCAGCGGTGGAGAGACGAGATCTTCCGCTGTGAGCGCCCGTATGTGACGGTCATTCTATATCAGCTTTGTTGGGACTGTTGGACTTGGGTGTCTTTGCTCTCAGGAGAGTTTATAGTTAGAACAATTAGGCACTGTACTGTTGCAAACCTATACAATTCTAGACTTCACCTCCGTGTTGGAAGTCGTCGTTGAGTACGCAGCATTCAGTAATTGAGAGCACTTCCTCTGCCTATACTTATGTTGAGACGTTATCTGAACTCCGCCCCTGTGTCTGGGAGTGCGCGTTTCTCGTCTGTAGAACACAGAGATGAGAAGACAGTATTAGAGTATATTAGTCAGAGGACCACCTTCTGCCGTCCTGATGCCTGAAATAGTTTATTTGTGGCTGGAGTTCTTCCATGGTCCCAGACGAGTACGAGAATGATCTCGTCGATGCACCGGACGCAGTACATACGGTGATATCGTAAACTGCTTATGCTATTAGAGCAATAAAACCTAAGCAGTTTTTATCACGTTAGTTTATTCTAATGAGGTTCCACACCACCGTAGATCAGCTTTGAAAGTAGTGCCTTCTAGTGTTTGGTACGTAGATGACGTCAGTCATTTCGCGTTATTGATATTAGATCGCGCAGTCATAATAAGGGGCGGAGTTGGGCAATTGATTAGTAATTTTACTTAGGAAATGTGAAATTTGTAATATAAAGGTTTTTTTTAAATCCACAATAAATATATAAGTATGAACAACGTTTATCATTTAGTAGCATTAGTTGCCTTAATCATTCACTTATGCTTGGGGTGTGATTTATATGTTAAAGTCCATTAAGAGATCCTAAGATCTGCTTCAGGGGGTTTCAGACAGGGTCAAATCTTCATTTTAGCATTTATTACTTTCTTTTGCGTACATTTATCTTTACACCCACCTGGAGTAGCATCGTGGAACTGGAGAACTATATGAAGGAGTTTGTGTTACAGGATCGGTGTGTCTTTCGCAATTATGAAATGGTACCCTTATTGAACTAACGTACACACTAAATGTGGAGAGGTCTGAACAACATTTTACAGCAATGTGTACTGCATTGAGGCCGGCCGGTGTGGCCGAGCGGTTATAGGCGTTCCAGTCTGGAACCGCGCGACTGCTACGGTAGCAGGTTCGTATCCTGCCTCGGGCATGGATGTGTGTGATGTCCTTAGCTTGGCTAGGTTTAAGTAGTTCTAAGTTCTAGGGGACTGATGACCTCAGATGTATTATCCCATAGTGCTCAGAGCCATTTGAACCATTTAAACTGCATGCAGTAGACGAACAATTGGGAGACGATGACTGTATTTATTAGCATGACAATGCACGCTATCATAAATCAGCATCTGTGAGGCAGTGGTTCGTGGACAATAACATTCCGGAAATGAATTTGCCTGCTCAGATTCCCGACTAGAGCGCAATGGAACAATTTTGGAGTGATTTATTCTATTTCGTTCCACTGTCGTGTACGCAGCAAGGGTAAATAAATTATTCAAACGAGTGAACGGTCTCCTTTGAACTTTGGGATGAGTCAGAAAGTCGATTTCGTTCCAGACCCCAGCGTCCAACATGGCTACTTTTTCTGGTTTCGGCTACTGAGAAAGAATGGGCTGCCATTCCTCCACAGACATGGAACAGCTCGTTATCCCATATTCATGTCCGCTGTACAGATATTTTGATCAGATGGTGAACATACACTGATGAGCCGAAACGTCGTAATCACAGCTCACAGCGATACTGATGCCGCGTGGTGGCACTGTGGGGACATG
The DNA here is from genome assembly GCF_021461385.2 of Schistocerca piceifrons. Classification (NCBI taxonomy): domain Eukaryota; kingdom Metazoa; phylum Arthropoda; class Insecta; order Orthoptera; family Acrididae; genus Schistocerca; species Schistocerca piceifrons. The sequence continues at coordinate 404,521,943 of NC_060145.1, forward strand.
ACGGAGCAAGGAAGATATAGAAGAGCAGTAGAAACGAATTGGTAATCATTCTTGCGGTGATACGGGCAAGAAATGAGAAAGCCCACTGACATAAATAACTTTGACTAAGGGCAGATTGTTATGGCCCGTCATCTGGGAACGAGAATCTCGGAAACGGGGAAACTGGTGAACTACGTGCTTCTGTCGTGGCAAACTACTGAAAGTGGTCGAGGGACAGGGAAGCCACGAGTGGGTGGCGAGCCACTGGACGTCCACGACTCATCACACAGCGCAGAGGATGAAAAAGCTGACGGCACTCGATACTCATACGTTTGACTTTCGCAAGCAACTGCTCTATCAACTGAAATCGCAAGCACGACTGACGACGCACCATCACAGACTTACTTCCACCAATGCGTCTTCTCCTACTTTCCAAACTTTACAGAAGTTCTGCTGTATACCTTACAGGACTACCCTTCCTGAAATAAAGGTTTTCGTCTAGTCTGAATCATTGGTTAATCGAAAATGTCGCCTCTGTTCCACCCGCATTTTTGCGAGAACATAACTCAACTTCGTAAACTCCTGAGATTGGTCAGTGCACCATTACTTTCACGCATTATTCTCATTGCAATGTCAAAACTGTTTGCTACTCCGGTATGCCTTCTGTTGCCTAGACAGATAACAATCCGGTGTTGTTAAGTCAGACAATCAGTTGGCCAGTCTGAGGAGAACTTTGACAGGTGCAGCATGTGATCTTGCCGTATTGTGAGACATTAGGGAAGTATCTGAAAGTCTCATCCTGCACAACATTGTATGGAAGTGAATCAGGGAAAAATCGAAAGACCAAAAAGAATCGAAGCGTTTGAGATGTAATGCTACAGAGCAATGTTGAAAATTAGGTAAATTAATAAGATAAGAAAGGAATTATTCTACAAAATCGGGCCGGCCACGGTGGCCGAGTGGTTCTAGGCGCTTTAGTCCGGAACCGCGCGACCGCTACGGTCGCAGGTTCGAATCCTGCCTCAGGCATGGATGTGTGTGATGTTCTTAGGTTGGTTGGCTTTAAGTAGTTCTAAGTTCTAGGGGACTGATGACCTCAGATGTTGTCCCATAGTGCTTAGGGCCATTTGAACCACAGATTCGGCGAAGTAAGGAACATACGGAAAACACGGACAAGAGTGGGGGGATAGGATGACTGGGCGTGTATTAAAACATAAGAGAATAAGTCCCACGACACTAGAGGGAATTGTAGAGAGCAAAAATTATAGGGAATACGCAGATTGGAATATACATAACAAATAATTGAGGAAACTGGGTGCAAGTTCAACTCTGAGATTGACAGGTTGGCATAGGAGAGGAATTCGTGTCGACCCGATCAAACCAGACAGAAGCCATTTAAAAAAGCTTGCTTTGACGTTTCCTACTCTGCTTTGACCTCATTACCCGTTTTTTCCTCGCATTTTTCTGCCCATCTAGATTGGTTTATATATATATATTTTAAATAGAAAGCAGTCTAGAGGGTTGTAAAGGAATCTGTTTTACCACAAGTAATATAGGATTTTCGTCGAGGATGTTGTTTCAGTCTTTCTTCCGCCCTTTCCTTTCGAGGGGAGGGAGGGAAGAGACGCAATAACAAACTCGATCCCCTCTACCTACCCCAGAACCGAAATCTGGATCCGTACCTGAAGTAGACGTTCAAAGTAGCAATTAGGACAAGAAAATGACTGGACTGGAATAGAATCAAAGACTGAACTTCTAACATTCTGCGTGGTGTCTGTTTGTTCTAAGTAGTGTCTTCCTACTACTTTTGCACAACGACGCTCTGGGCGTGTTTTTTAGGGAATTGACTAGTTTGAACCTGGGACCTGTTGCTGATAAGGAGACGCCAGACCACACATGAGACGTAGAGTTCAGAAGAGTTCAGTGAGACTAGCGATGATATAATTAAATACACTCCTGGAAATTGAAATAAGAACACCGTGAATTCATTGTCCCAGGAAGGGGAAACTTTATTGACACATTCCTGGGGTCAGATACATCACATGATCACACTGACAGAACCACAGGCACATAGACACAGGCAACACAGCATGCACAATGTCGGCACTAGTACAGTGTATATCCACCTTTCGCAGCAATGCAGGCTGCTATTCTCCCATGGAGACGATCGTAGAGATGCTGGATGTAGTCCTGTGGAACGGCTTGCCATGCCATTTCCACCTGGCGCCTCAGTTGGACCAGCGTTCGTGCTGGACGTGCAGACCGCGTGAGACGACGCTTCATCCAGTCCCAAACATGCTCAATGGGGGACAGATCCGGAGATCTTGCAGGCCAGGGTAGTTGACTTACACCTTCTAGAGCACGTTGGGTGGCACGGGATACATGCGGACGTGCATTGTCCTGTTGGAACAGCAAGTTCCCTTGCCGGTCTAGGAATGGTAGAACGATGGGTTCGATGACGGTTTGGATGTACCGCGCACTATTCAGTGTCCCCTCGACGATTACCAGTGGTGTACGGCCAGTGTAGGAGATCGCTCCCCACACCATGATGCCGGGTGTTGGCCCTGTGTGCCTCGGTCGTATGCAGTCCTGATTGTGGCGCTCACCTGCACAGCGCCAAACACGCATACGACCATCATTGGCACCAAGGCAGAAGCGACTCTCATCGCTGAAGACGACACGTCTCCATTCGTCCCTCCATTCACGCCTGTCGCGACACCACTGGAGGCGGGCTGCACGATGTTGGGGCGTGAGCGGAAGACGGCCTAACGGTGTGCGGGACCGTAGCCCAGCTTCATGGAGACGGTTGCGAATGATCCTCGCCGATACCCCAGGAGCAACAGTGTCCCTAATTTGCTGGGAAGTGGCGGTGCGGTCCCCTACGGCACTGCGTAGGATCCTACGGTCTTGGCGTGCATCCGTGCGTCGCTGCCGTCCGGTCCCAGGTCGACGGGCACGTGCACCTTCCGCCGACCACTGGCGACAACATCGATGTACTGTGGAGACCTCACGCCCCACGTGTTGAGCAATTCGGCGGTACGTCCACCCGCCCTCCCGCATGCCCACTATACGCCCTCGCTCAAAGTCCGTCAACTGCACATACGGTTCACGTCCACGCTGTCGCGGCATGCTACCAGTGTTAAGGACTGCGATGGAGCTCCGTATGCCACGGCAAACTGGCTGACACTGACGGCGGCGGTGCACAAATGCTGCACAGCTAGCGCCATTCGACGGCCAACACCGCGGTTCCTGGTGTGTCCGCTGTGCCGTGCGTGTGATCATTGCTTTTACAGCCCTCTCGCAGTGTCCGGAGCAAGTATGGTGGGTCTGACACACCGGTGTCAATGTGTTCTTTTTTCCATTTCCAGGAGTGTACTTAGTGATTTCAGCGTCAGCTCCACTGCACTCCATGTAAAAGGATCTTAATACTAGCTAAATTTAGAGGAAGGGGTTCTACGCTTTCCTATTTTTAGTTAGCTGGTAAAATAACGTCGAAAAAACAGTTACCATTAGAATTTTTATTCTACTCACAAAACATTGTTTATAAATTGCACTATTGATAAAAGGAAATATTTTAATACAGGATGATAAAAACCAACTGCATTCAACAAAAATATGAACGAATATTCCCTGAATGAGTTTCCAAGTTCTATAATGGCTCAAAGGATGACGTATGCCATATCACATCTATAATCTAGGTTTAAATTAAGTTTCATAAAAGAGAAAACTATCAAAAATGGTCTACAGTGACCCTCAATTATCTTTAGTTACTTATTTAACTTGCTCATAAATTACAGTGGCTGATGTGGCTTCTCAATAATTATATAATAGAAAAATCATTGCGTTTCAGATTTTAACTTCAAGTAGCAAATGTGAATACCATGAGCTTCAATTGACGATCGACTCTAGTATTATGTAAAAAGGGTATGTAAAAGATGAGACTTCTGCAGTTCTGAGTGAAGCCTTATGCGCTCTTATGCGGCATCGCGTGCGTTTATTACCTTGTCGGCGGTTAGGCAGCGTCAGGGGCAGCTGGTGGCGCAGCTCCACACACCACGCCGTCTCGGTAGCAACTCTCTCGAACTTATCCTTACTATTGTTTACTGAAGTTGGTTTAAGAAAAAGGTATCTGGCTGTGTTTTCAACTGACCAATCCGCATCTCAATGTTAACCTTAAGCTCCGCCTACAAAAATTCTGTCTATCCAATGAGAAACGTTATACTTTTCGTGGTGGGGCAATGTTTTTAATGTTTGCTATGTAACAGAGACACGTATAGTCTCACGCTAAAACTTGCAGCTGGTGTGGAGCTTTTAGTGTTATCGTAAGATCTATACTGTTCCTCTGGAGGGCTATCTTTTAACATGGGCTGGGGGATGGACCTCTTGGCGGTCAGCCGGCGATGCGGGTGTTCCACTGTCCCGCTCTTATCGTAGCGCTTTCTAGCCTACATGGCCCTGCTATCGGCTTCTGTTCTCGTTTCTCCCCTGGGAACAGCGTCTGTTTCACGATGGGAAGGTGTGACATGCATTTAGACGTTCTTGTGTTAGTCTGTGGTATTCCATTTGCTCACTCATTGATTGTATTACTTTGGTTAATGTAATGTCAGGATTTACTCGGAGCTATGTGACATATTGCCAGATTTGCTATCATGTCAGGGTTTTCATGGAAGGTGTTGGATTTGCCTGACACTTTACAAACTAATGAACTGGCTACCTGGTCAGACTAGAGCTGGATATTTACGGCAGCGGCGACAGACTGGTTGCTTCGTACTGTTTGCTCCGCTCCTCCGGCAGTGAGCGCCTGTGGCAGCGGCGAGCCGCGGACTCGTTATCGTGTTTGCCAGAGAGGCGCCAAGGCGCGTGTTTTGACGGCGCATAGCTGCCTGCGTCTCCGTGGCGGAATGCGAGCGCTCCACATCGGCTCGTCCCGTTACCTAGCAGCGGACGCGAACACGACAGGAACGCGGGGTCGCCGTTTTGGGGCTGGCCGAGCCGGCCTCAGCCACCGCACCCATCCAGGCGCGCAGCAGGTGCGTGCGCCTTTCTGGTTTCTCCCCTCCCCAGGGAAGACGCTGCCTGTCCGCACCCAAAATGCGGCGGCGTTTGTCTCCTAATCCGGTGCGGGAAGTGTGCGCCGATTTTGCTCATCTTTCGCACGCTTGTAATATAAACCACTGTCTAATACACACAGCTGCGACATTCTCTGGTGTGAAAGTTATTATCGTATGACAGCTGCAGCGACGCTAGCAATCAGAAAACTGTTACATATATCATACGGATATTTTTTAAAATTACTTTTATCCTTGAAACTTCCAGGCAGATTAAAACTGTGTGCCGGACCGAGACTCGGGACCTTTGCCTTTTGCGGGCAAGTGCTGTACCAACTGAGCTACCCAAGCACCACTAGCGCCCCATCTTCACAGCTTTACTTCTGCCAGTACCTCGTCTCCTACCTTCCAAACTTTACAGAAGCTCTCCTACGAAACTGATTTGTTTGCCTGATAAGGGTGCTAAGTGCTATACCACCTACTGCACTCCCCTGACTTAAGCCCTCGTTAGTTCAACTCGATTACTAAACTGAAGGAAACACTTCACGGCAATCGCTTCAGAACTAGCTGCATAACTAGCACTCTTGAAAGAAAGGATACTGAAGAGACATGGCTTAGCCACTGCCTGGGGGATGTTTCCAGAATGAGATTTTCACTGTGCATCGGAGTGTGCTCTGATATGAAACTTCCTGGGAGATTAAAACTGTGTGCCGGACCGAGACTCGAACTCGGGACCTTAAGCTATGAGGACGGGGCGTGAGTCGTGCTTAGGTAGCTCAGTTGGTGGAGCACTTGTCCGCGAAAGGCAAAGGTCCCGAGTTCGATTCTCGGTCCGACACACAGTTTTAATCCACCAGGAAGTTTAATATCTGCGCACACTCCACAGCAGAGTGAAAATCCCATTCTGGAAACATCCCCCAGGCTGTGGCTAAGCCATGTCTAGGCAATATCCTTTCTTTCAGGGGTGCTAGTTCTGCAAGGTTCGCAGGAGAGCTTCTGTAAAGTTTGGAAAGTGGGAGACGAGGTACTCGCAGAAGTAAGGCTGTGAGGACAGGGCGTGAGTCGTGTTTGGATAGCTCAGTTGGCAGAGCACTTGCCAGCGAAAGGCAAAGGTACCGAATTCGAACCTCGGTCTGAAACACAGTTTTAATCTGCCACACTCCGCTGCAGAGTGAAAATCACATTCTGTATACTTTTATACTTAATTATCGAAATAACTTTTACTCAGGGTGAACATTAATAAAACCGCCAAACTGCAGGAACGGAATCGTGACTCGAGTTGGAGGAAAGAAAGGTCGTATGAACGTGTGTCCGGTAATGCATCTTGCCACGGCAGACAGCGCTGACGAATGACAGTTCGTCTGACCACGTGCCGTGTCTGTAGCCACAGATCACGGTTACGCACTTTTATGACGCCATTCTCATAAAGTTTGCTTCGTCGGTAAAGAGGACTGATGACAGAAATGTTATATTTGTGACGGTCTGGTGCGAGAATCATCGACGAAATCCTTCCTGTAGACGGAAATCCGCTGCTGACAATCCTTGCACTCGCTGCAGGTGATAGGGATAGCACTTGTTGTCATACAGAATATACATAATTATACTTTGGTTTACACAGTGTTGGCGGGCCACTTGCATGGAGCTTGTACTACTGTTCCTCTCAATATCCAATAGAACCCGGTCCTCCGGATCTGATGTATGCACAGCCCGCCACCTCCCTGCACGTTCGTCTGTCTGAAAGGACCCATGATAACATAATCATCCAAAAAGGACTTGAACTGTGCGTGATGTGGTTGGTGTCTGTGAGGGTACCTGTTTTGGTATATCTGTGCTGCCTCTCGAGCTTTTCCATCTGCTTGGCCGTACACAAACTCCATCTCGTCTGGGCCTTTCTGCTGCTTACAGTACTCTGCGTCAAACACACAACATGCAACACGCGAGAAATACATGGCACGTGGTCCGAGGAGCGCTCGTCTGTCAGAGCCATCTACCGTTGTAGCGATGCTTTTCAGCACACATGTGCCTTTTTCCTCGATTTTCAATCAGGAACCCGCCCCTGCAGTTTATCGAAGAAATGGCTCTGAGCACTGTGGGACTTAACATCGGAGGTCATCAGTCCCCTAGAACTTAGAACTACTTAAACCTAACTAACGTAAGGACATCACACACATCCATGCCCGAGGCAGGATTCGAACCTGCGACCGTAGCGGTCACGCGGTTCCAGACTATAGCGCCTAGAACCGCTCGGCCACTCCGGCCGGCTACCTGTTGGGGAACAGTTTTATTGCTTTTGATGTTTTATTATGACATGTATGTGGTCAACTACACGTGTGGTGGGTTATTTGGTGCATTAAATAAAGTAGGTATTCCATTCCATACAGATTTACGTCCCTTATTCACTGATTTGGATGAAAGTATAGCGAACAAATCTTCGCGTTGTTGGATATATAGACGACGTCTTTCTGATGTTCAAACGTGTGTGATTTCCTATGGGACCAAACTGCTTAGGTCATCGGTCCCTAGACTTACACACTACTTAAACTAACTTAAACTAACCTACGCTAAGAACTAAGAACAACACACACACCCATAACCGGGGGAAGACTCGAACCTCCAGCTTGGGGGAGGGGGGGGGGGCGTTCCTCGCAGTTCGTGACATGATGCCTCAAATCACGCGGCCACTCGGCGCGGCCGCGCGGCCCCTCTCTGAAAAAAGGTATTACCCGGTGCTTACCGGCAATGTTTGTTATTAAAGGAAAACAACATTCTTCAGTAAAGATCTGTACATTAGAAGAGAATCGTAAAAAAACTGTCCTGTAGTGTACTATTTCATACCTTCTAGAGTCCATAGCAAAATAAACAATTTTTTAGTTATTGTCAAATTTTAAGGCACTGCATATCCTGCCTATTGTAAAAGCGATTTTACAAATCAATATGAACGACAGTGCTAGCACTCATCGGATGTCGTATTCAGAGGTGTGACTTGCTGGCCCCTTGGCACGCTCTTAATCGCAGTGGGCACCAAAAACGAGACGGAACGTCGCGACTGTTATGTTAGGCTGTGGTATAAGGTGCCCTGATGCAATGCCCTTCTCAAGCATTACCAAAAAGGTAAAGTTCGAAGTTTTACCAGTCTGTTTTATGAGAATATCAGCTGTCGTACGCACAACCGACTATTCCACTTGACGCTACAAGGAATCATGTTTACTGGCGAAAGATCAATGATAAACAGAGTGTTTGCCTACCATACAGTGCCTGAATAGAAAGTAAAGCTCCCAGAAAAGGAGGAGGAAACGAAATTTCATCGGTTGAGAGGATGTGTGTCGTTATTTTAATGATTACATTTGGGCTTTATGGGACCATTTATCAGCATGACGAGGCACCCCTCTGGCCTGGATGTGTGCACTGGTTAGGTTTAGAAGAGTCTCATGAAGAAGTTGTGGCTCCTCCAGAGGCAATATGAGCCCCTATGTGACTGGTCCTTGTTATACTAGACTTTGGCATTACGAAGGAATTGACGTTGGTCCCACACAAGTTCTACCGGGTCCGGATCTTGCTGACCACGGAAGTACATCAACATCAGGCGGACGGTTCAAAGAGACACGTGTCATGTGTGGAAAATCATTGTCCTGTTAAGAAATGGCATCATGACATTACAACATGGAACACGTCAGTACGCGGGATGCGTCTGACTACTGTTGTGTCGTCAGGGATCTCTCGGTCACGACCAGCAGTGCCCTAAAGGCACATCCCACAGTTGACGACTTTGTGAAACCAGGAGTAACACTGATATGTCACTACTAATAATGTGAGGAATGTGACCTCTCAGCAGATCTCCGCCACGCTAGCCAATAAGAGTGTGAAGAACAGAGATGAATCGGTGAACACAGTGCGACGCCATTCATCAGTAGTCGATGCTTTCCGGTCACGACAGCACTCCACCGCATTCGGGAGGACGACGGTTCAGTCCCGCGTCCGACCATCCTGATTTAGGTTTTCCATGATTTCCCTAAATCACTCCAGGCAAATGCCGGGATGGTTCCTCTGAAAGGGCACGGCCAACTTCCTTCCCCATCCTTCCCTAATCCGATGAGACCGATGACCTCGCTGTCTGGTGTCCTTCCCCAAACAACCCACCCCAATCCAGCTGTGGTGCCTAACCCATGCATGGGACCGTAGTTCACTAGCCACACTGCCGGTAGCCTCCAACCAATAATTCAGGATGATTAAAAATGTTACAGGGAGTTATTCACTTGTTATCGGATATCACGCGCATATGTGAATGGTTTACGCTCTGCCTGGCGCACAATACAGCGATCATCCCTTGTGGTTGTTAGACTTGCTCAGTCTGAGCCATGACGGTGGGTACCCCTGCTCTCACTGTGCTATATAGCCCAACAACGGGCCACTGTCTCATCAGAATGCGCCAAATATCTAGATATTGCACGATTCATCCATCCGACCAAATGGAGACCCACAATGAGCCCACTTTCAAACTTTCTGGAGTTAAACACTTTCTAGCACGAGTAAGCGGCATCCCCGAGTCCTTCACAGTGGTCACTCGACAAATGAGCCGATTACGTCGTTTATACACCCCACCAGTCCCAGCAAGAACACTAAACACGGACAACACTAATGTACCCTTGTGGCCGTTCTACTTAACATAGAGAACTGCAACTCTGATAATTTATCCACCCGCCGGTAGAGTTACACTGATGTACGGCTATGTCTTCCGCGTGCTTCACATATTTTTTGTTATGCAAAAAACGTGCTCTGTGTTTGCGATATACGTATGAATGTATCGACAAATAACTGATAATTTCGTCATTATTCCTCGTCATGAGTGTACCAGAATGATTGCCGAATCATTACTATTAGTGTTGTTCGAATTTTGGAGAAACGATTCCACGTAGAGATACAAGTGTTTATTGCAATGATAAAAGGAAATTACAGTCACACTAGTGTTATAACACTATCACTGTCTAAAGGTATACCAAGTTTATTCTGCAGCCTCGCTGCTCTAATATCCATGGAAACGACCAGAAACTTGAGCTGTCATTGGTTCCTCATTGTAAGCTTCAGACCAATCAAAGTAAAGTGCTCAACTAACCGACAGAGATGTGCAGCAGCCATGTGCAGCATAAACGTAACCCAAATAATCCGTGTACCAGTTCATACAGTGAACAGCAAACGCAGAGTGCACATGTAGCATTTGAAGTGGTTGCCGTGGCTCTACACACCTTTTCAAGTGAAGAAGTGGCTGATATACAGTACACTTCATGTACGGGGATGGTAATGACAACGCGCGGGAGGCAGCACGACTGTACCACTAAGCGTAATCTTAAGAGCAGACAGCACAGTGTTCACGAGGTCCCATCGGCGCCTGCCCAAGGCCGGTTCGTGAAAATCCAACATGCAGCATGCATGTGGACCAAGAACAGTGTCGACCACCCGAATGAGGGAGCGTGTATTACAAGTGGACGCAATGCCGGGCACAAGTACTAGAAGGACTTCTGATGTAGCATGCATGTCGCCCTCCGCGGTACAGCGGATATTACATATGGGGCAGTTGTACCCTCTCATGTATGAAGTCTGCAAGCCTAGGATGTACCTGGCTCTCCATCCCGGGATGCCTTCTGTCAGTTTCCAGATCTATCGTTATTAGAGATATTTGCCTGTTTCAATGGGCTCTTCTCGCCCCTTTCGTTTGTACCTGCAGTAGTAAAACATCCTGTATAAATTACCTTGAAATTCTGCTGGTAATACCTGTTTCGAAGAACATGCACTGTGTTTGCGATATACGTATGAATGAATCGACAAATAACTGATAATTTCATCATTATTCCACTTCATGAGTTTACCAGAACGATTGCCGAATCATTACTTTTACTGTTGTTCGAATTTCGGAGAAAAGATTCCACGTAGCGATACAAGTGGTTGGACGAAGCTTAGATAAAGAAAACAAAATGACGTGACACAAACAAAATCTGGACCAAATTCCAGAATCCTGAGCCAGTTGCGCTGCTTGACATATGGCACTCTCGAATGGTATTCAACGGGTTTGTAAATTCTTGAACTTTGACTGCTAGAGAACATTTGATAAACGCATCGTACTAGAACATCTCTCGTCCTAAAGATTATAAGCCGGTGGCGCGCTGAATACATGCTTTTCTTTTGGGACACACTTATTTGATACAGTAACATTGTTTCCAAAAATTTCTGGATCTTTAACTTCATTGTACACACGTCGCACACGTCTAGCGTAAATTCCATTATCAGCAGTCATCATGAAAAAAAACTGCATTCAACGAAATAAGACATTGTCAAACTGGACCATGTGATATGCTCTGAAATTCTTTTTAATTCGTGCCCTTGGTAGAGTCTAGCGGATAGAGCAATGGAGGTTGATCCTGAAGGTGCTGGCTTCAATCCCGAATAGGTGCGGGATTTTTTCTCGTTCCAGGCACTTCAGGTCAGTCCCAGGTCCGTTCAGCCTGCTGTCAAATGAGTAACAGGGATCTTCTCCGGGGAGCCCTCGAAGATCCAAGCTGCTGAGGCACACTTAGGGCCGTCCTCCTCCTTTTAGTGCAGTGGAGGAAAAAGGCTGCACTTCATATGTAGTCAAGACACGAGGCCATTCACGGGCTTGCACCATAAGCTTGACCTCACTTTTTTTTATTCACAACTGTTCTGACTTGGATGAACTTACAATAATTTGCCGATTTTGAGTCGTCCGAAGAGCGAGATGCCAATGTTGGCACCTCGCAACGTTATCACAGAAAAGTACAGTCGCTGCATGCCGCAGCGACGAATGACAGATGCCGGCGTACGCATTCTTCCTATAGATCCGCCACGACGCCGCTATCGATAGTCTACTTACGGTTGAGCAGAGGAACGCTCGGCCCAGTTCGCAGTCAACGATCGAGACGACAGCATCATCTTGGATAGGCCACCACTGTAGCAAATGTCTTATCCAAATATTTATGTGGACATTGTGTCATTTATTTTTCAAGTGAACAGTCATGTCAATTTGTCCGTATCAAGTGATACTTCAATACTCAGAGACACTTGTAATATTCGGAGCAATCCTGCGGAAATACAAAATTAAGTAAATGTTCGTATCTATATCGTAATAAAGCGAACGAATGTTTTACATCTTATAATTCCACACTGTCTCCTTCTCGAACAGACCAAAGAATCTACCGTTGTAACAGCGAGTGTACTATCGTATACCAAAACACATATTAAATATAAAAATGTAAAAAATGCTAGGTACAGAGAAAAAATAACCAGAATCTTGTTATAATAATAACCATCCTCGTCACCTGCGGAGCCTGCCCATCCGTCGCTCTTATGAAATGGATCAACTATATGTATCTTTGATAATGTAATCATTATTATTCATTTTTAAACATAACCAACCACAGTTTTGTGGATTCATTGAAATTAAGGTAAACGATTACTGGCACTAAGGGGATCACATATCCGACAAGACGAAAGGAGCACGTTTATTGACTACTGTAATTGGGGAACCCCTAAAATTATAAAAATCCAATAAAAACATCAGGAGAAATATATTATTAAAGAACACTGCTATTTTGACAGCAAAGAACCAACGAAGAAGTAGAATCGAGTGATGAATATCTTATTGTTGCCAATTCGTCTAAAGTATTCCGTTTAAGGTAAAATTAATCTCGTAAAATAGCACTATGACGTTAGGACTACTCGTTTGATAGATATGTAATCAGATACAAAAAAATCCTGAATAATAACCGTCGGCCGCTGTGGCCGAGTGGGTCTAGGCGCTTCAGTCCGTAAACGCGCTGCTGCTACGGTCGCAGGTTCGAATCCTGCCTCGGGCATGGATGTGTGTGATGTCCTTAGGTTGGTTAGTTCAAGTGGTTCAAATGGCTCTGAGCACTATGGGAATAAACATCTATGGTCATCAGTCCCCTAGAACTTAGAACTACTTAAACCTAACTAACCTAAGGACACCACACGACACCCAGTCATCAGGTTGGTTATAACCTAAGGACACCACACGACACCCAGTCATCAGGTTGGTTAGTTTTAAGTAGTTCTAAGTCTAGGGGACTGACGACCTCACATGTTAAGTCCCATAGAGCTTAGAGCCATTTGAACCGTTTTGAATAGCCGCTCGGCTGCTTGTAAATAACTTATTTAACGACCGGTTTAGTAGTTTGGAAGCCACATCATTAAGCTAGAAATTTTAAACCATGACATTAAACTTGCGTCATGGAAGGGACCGGACATTCCTTACGAATGACACAATTAACGATTCGTCAAGTACGCAGAAAGAATGGGTACACGATTTCTCAAGCGTGCCATCAATCCGGAAATGATGATAGAGGCCAAAACATAACGGGTTAAGCATCAGATCGTCCGCTCCTGGTAGCTGAGTGGTCAGCGTGGCGGAATGTCATACATAACGGCGCGGGTTCGATTCCCGGCTGGGTCGGAGATTTTCTCCGTTGTGTTGTCCTTATCATTATCATTTCATTCCCATCGACACGCAACTCGCCGACGTAGCGTCAACTTGAAAGACTTGTACCAGACGAACAGTCTACCCGACGGGAGGACCTAGCCACACGGTATTTCCATTTTACCATTAGATCGGTCACAGTGCACCAAAAGTGCCATAAGTACACCAGACGGCGATGCATGCAAATGCAAGCTGAGAGTGCCCAGTTACAGACTGTCTTCTGTATTTATCGCAGTTTTGATGGACTGTCACACTCGATCTAATGGTTAATGATGTAGCTTCTAAGCTATGACACCGGCCGTTAAATAGATTATGTACAAGAGCACCCAAGCGGTTTTTATTCAAGATGTCTACGTATGGCTACGGTTGTCCATCAGACAATGTAATGAAGTACATGGACGTTCTTGTTTTCTGTCGTCTTAACCAACGTCGGTTTACTTTTGGCTAAAGGGATTAGCACTGACCATTTTCTGTAGATAAGCAAAAGATTGTGTTAATTGTAGGGTTGTCCTACTACACTAATTTAAGTAAAGACAGTGAGAATCTATTTGTTCAATTCAGACTTTAGTTACTGCAAATGGGACTGAGATGTATATGTCAGGTAAGACGCTCCTGAACAAGCGAACATTCTAGCACGCCAGGTCACACAATACAACGGCCTCCAAGGACGCGCAGACTACCTATGTGAAAGAATTGTCGGGAATTGACGGTGATTTGTCACACGGTTCCCGTTAGTTTGGGGCGGGGACGAAGCACACGAGTGCTTGGAGCGGCAGACGGTGAAAGCTGACAGGTTTCCCACGAGGCTGCTGGCCTACGCGGCTCCAGCAGGTGCCTACACCGCGCCGCGCCGCGCCACAAGTGTGCCAGCGCGGGCTTCCTAAACGGGCGGCACACTTCCTGCCGATGTGCCCCCGGGCGGCGTCTGACCCCCCACACACGAGCACACGAGACGTGGCACACTTAAGCACCTGATGGGGCAATGAATCATACGTGAACATTCATATACGTCAGTGAACGACTTAAAGGTAAGACCAAGTGCGGAGAGCACAGCTTTAATAGTCACAATGAGAGAAACTGGGACCGAGTATCGTAGGAGACTACAATGCATAATAGGAACACGAACATGATTAATGGACTTGAAACTTACTGTTATGGTCAAGCAACATTTACTTGTAACGGGTTCTTTATAACCAACAACTATTTTTATGTTACAGTATTTAGTTTTGCGTGTATTGTATCTGTGGATACATAACATAAAGAGTAACGGTTACTAAGCAACAATAGAAATTATTTTTTAAATATTTGTTCATGTGAAACATATCGACGTTTGATGAGTTACTACGACAGGTTACTCCTAACATCACTGTTTGTTACTAGTTTCTCTACTTTCCAAACTCCTCATCTCAAAGAAGCACCCATAACCACAGCCCTCTGTTATTTCTTCAATGTATTCTAATCACAGTAGTCATCTAAAATCCCACCCCTTCTTACCCCCTCCCTCCAATTAACATCTGCAAAGTAAAGGCGATCCTCTGAACCGGTAAGCAGTATCCTGTCAGTCTGAAAAGTCTCGATAGTGGATTAATAAAAATAAAGAGAAAAGATAAGGTGGTGCCTTCAATGCTCCTAGTGTTCTATACAGGGTGTTACAAAAAGGTACGGCCAAACTTTCAGGAAACATTCCTCACACACAAAGAAAGAAAATATGTTATGTGGACATGTGTCCGGAAACGCTTACTTTCCATGTTAGAGTTCATTTTATTACTTCTCTTCAAATCACATTAATCATGGAACGGAAACACACAGCAACAGAACGTACCAGCGCGACTTCAAACACTTTGTTACAGGAAATGTTCAAAATGTCCTCCGTTAGCGAGGATACATGCATCCACCCTCCGTCGCATGGAATCCCTGATGCGCTGATGCAGCCCTGGAGAATGGCGTATTGTATCACAGCCGTCCACAATACGAGCACGAAGAGTGTCTACATTTGGTACCGGGGTTGCGTAGACAAGAGCTTTCAAAAGCCCCCATAAATGAAAGTCAAGAGGGTTGAGGTCAGGAGAGCGTGGAGGCCATGGAATTGGTCCGCCTCTACCAATCCATCGGTCACCGAATCTGTTGTTGAGAAGCGTACGAACACTTCGACTGAAATGTGCAGGAGCTCCATCGTGCATGAACCACATGTTGTGTCGTACTTGTAAAGGCACATTTTCTAGCAGCACAGGTAGAGTATCTCGTATGAAATCATGATAACGTGCTCCATTGAGCGTAGGTGGAAGAACATGGGGCCCAATCAAGACATCACCAACAATGCATACCCAAATGTTCACAGAAAATCTGTGTTGATGACGTGATTGCACAATTGCGTGCGGATTTTCGTCAGCCCACGCATGTTGATTGTGAAAATTTACAGTTTGATCACATTGGAATGAAGCCTCATCCATAAAGAGAACATTTGCACTGAAATGAGGATTGACACATTGTTGGATGAACCATTCGCAGAAGTGTACCCGTGGAGGCCAAGCAGCTGCTGATAGTGCCTGCACACGCTGTACGTGGTACGGAAACAACTGGTTCTCCCGTAGCACTCTCCATACAGTGACGTGGCCAACGTTACCTTGTACAGCAGCAACTTCTCTGACGCTGATATTAGGGTTATCGTCAACTGCACGAAGAATTGCCTCGTCCATTGCAGGTGTCCTCGTCGTTCTAGGTCTTCCCCAGTCGCGAGTCATAGGCTGGAATGTACATACTGACGAAACTAAAATGAGCTCTCACATGGAAATTATGCGTTTCCGGACACATGTCCACATAACATCTTTTCTTTATTTGTGCGTGAGGAATGCTTCCTGAAAGTTTGGCCGTACCTTTTTGAAACACCCTGTATAATCTCCTTCCACTTGATTACAATGCACAGAAAGTTCTTACAAGCATGTGAAACTGTAGACAATGTGCTCCTTTGGAATTTTGTTCAACTCGTGGGCCATATACGCTCCAACGTCAGTTATGTCGTCAGACCGTTAGCGCTTCATTTGAGTTTCTACAGTTTGTCGTTTTGTGGTAGGTTCGTATTGATAACACAATCACCTGTGATGATTTTTTCCAGAAAATAATTGTCCGCATTTTACATCTCATTTAAATCGCGGCAGTTACTCATGCATCGTTGCTTCTGTTCGGGTGTCAAGATGTGTGGCGGGACAAACTTCGCCCACCGTCTTCTCTCTTTCAGATCATTCTGGAAATGTCTTAACACTTGCTTTAGAGATGTTCGTGAATTGCAGTATGTGACACAGCAAGATGACACACTATGGCCACATGTTCACTGCGTAACATTGCCTGCACACAATTCATTGGGCAAATTCAGATGTTATTTTCTGTTTTTACTTCAAGCTGCCACCGTAGGTGCAACGCTGACGTCACATATACCCCGGGAATAAAACCAGCATGGGAACACTTTGGATAGGGGAATACGTGGGATAAGAATCAAAACAGTAAATTCTATCGCAACCTGTTCTCTGGAATTGTGTAATTCGAAACTACGCAGGGGAAACATTTTTCATCCTGCATTAACGGCTATTTATAACTACCAGTAACTATTCCTGACAGTCTCCCACTTTTCAAGGAGAAGAAACATCATGGCAACCAAGGGAATGGATAGAGTGATTGAGGAACTGGAATCGAATATGGAATGATCTAAGATAAAGTCACTGTCCGACTATCTTGATTCATATATTTCACGGTTTCTTTAAATCATTTGCCGAATGGAGGGTTGATTATTACAGTTTTATTCCTCATACAAACGCACTAATGTTACCACGGTCTGTTAAACAAATGAACATGTCTCTTAGAACTTACGTTACGCAGAGGAATTTACCTGAGCATACGTCCTTCATGCAATCTAAATATCTCTTACAAACAGCTATGATTGGCATTGCAATCATTGTTCTTTGAACGTTGTATCAGTTGATGCTTGTGGATCTAACTATTGGATAAAAATGCAAGACTTTAATTTGAAATGAAGTTTTGAAGTTGTTTAGGAGTTCTTCCTGACTGGAAAAGTACCATTTGATCATACCCTGTTGTGCTTTTGACGAACTATGGTTAAGAGTTGCTGCTCCCACCGTGCATTGAAGTCTCATAGACTTGCCTTGGAGCAGGAACTATGATAAATGTAGAACAGTACGAAAACATAGTATATGAGGATTTATCTTTGTAGTATTTACGGTACAGGTATTCAACGTCCGTAATTCGTCAATCGTATAACTTAAATTAGCTTTTGTCGTAATTTGTGTGTAGCATTTTGATTTTAACTGCACCCTTTATTTTGTAAATTTGTTCATCATCTTACTTTTTTGTGATCAAGTGCAACTGTGGAAACGTTTCTTCAACGAGCACGTGTGTTCGATTCAGGAGAGAAATGAACTCACCGTTGGAATTGATGTGGCACTAACCTGTACGTATACGAAAGTGTGTAAGTAAACAACCAAGTTCTTTCGTTATGCTGGACATGGTATTTGCTGAGACCTATACGTGTATAGGCTCCACATTAGACCTCAAGATGAGGAAGAGATACTAAATCGCATAAAACATGTTTTGAATATGCTGTAGGATGGGAACGAAACTTGTTGGTGTATTCTTTAAATTATTTTTAAGTACGTAAAAAATATGGTTCAAATGGCTCTGATCACTATGCGACTTAACTTCTGAAGTCATCAGTCGCCTAGAACTTAGAACTAATTAAACCTAACTAACCTAAGGACATCACACACATCCACGCCCGAGGCAGGATTCGAACCTGCGACCGTAGCGGTGGCTCGGCTCCAGACTGTAGCGCCTAAAAAATATGACTTAGTGTCTGTACACTTCAGAGAATTACGTTAATTTCAACACCAGGCACACCTACCCTACCACTGATCGAAGTGGTGCATTGGGTGGAAGTGAGGTTAAAAACCCCATGCAGCGACATAGATTCAGATCTTGCTTGGTCGACAACCAAGCATTGAGTCACAAGATAATAACAGTGCTATTAATTATACAATAAAACAGTCTGAAAACATAATTTTGGAGAACATTAGCATGCAAGAAACATGTTAAATGTTCAAATGTGTGTGAAATCTTATGGGACTTAACTGCTGAGGTCATCCTAACACACACACCCATGCCCGAGGGAGGACTCGAACCTCCGCCGGGACCAGCCGCACAGTCCATGACTGCAGCGCCTAGACCGCTCAGCTAATCCCGCGCGGCAGGAACATGTCACTTGCCTTCAAGTTAATAATGTTTAGGTTCAGTTCCATAATGTATCCAGCAATAATTTATTTTTCATTGGTTAACCTTTGATCACATGATTGTAAAAATGTGCGTAACTTTACATAAAATCGTGTCATTTGCATAAAAATTGCTATTTTGCAAAATGTAAACCAAGTACCACATTTAAATATTTTGAACACCTTTATTGTTATCCTGGTTATACGTAAAAATCTTTTATCATCACAAATATGATTTCAGGACCTTTTTAGAAGCAATAGTGTTCTTTGTTCATTTCTTTCTACTGTTTGTAATTACTGGATATTAAGTATGTTAATTAGTCGGAAGACGTATTGAAAGGATACAGTACCGCCCGACATTGAAAATAGGTACAACATTCTTCGTTATTCTTGTCAGAACAACATACCAGTGTAGGAAAGAAGGATAATTTATTTATTTAATTGATCACATGTGCACTCCCACAAAATAAATCCCTACATCCAGTCTGGTGAGATCTGTGATATGGATGAATGTATGGTCGTCTGCTAACCGCAGATAGTGAATGGGCAATATATGGTCATCTTTGAGACGGTCCTTTGGTCACCTTTGGTGGAACCAAAGAGATGAAATTTACCTGAGCTTTGAGCGCCTGAAATGTGGCTGACCAATGGGTAGCATGGTCTTCCCCCACCTCGACGGAGGTGCGAGATGACCTGAAGAACGGCCATGTTTCAAGATTCTGGCGCTGGATCTTGTGTTGGTAAGACCTGTCTTAGGTTTGCTCCGTAAAGACAAAAGTGTGGATAGAATGGTATGCATGTGGAATACTTAAGAGTTGTTTGGAATAATAATTTCTCTATTTCAAGAACTTGTGGGGAGAATTAAATGTCAGGCAGGTAATATTAAGGGGATCATAGTAATCTTCGGAAGTGACTAACGGTCACAATGAAACCACGTGTAGCAATAAGTTGAAATACTGCCGAGTGCTTAAGTTAAGCTGAATTACTAGCGTGTGTATTATAAGTCGGAAATATTTAAGAAATGGCGTGTGCAGGACTTGAAATTAGAGACGAGTACTTCCACGTGGTGAGTACTGTGTGAGTCTCAATCTGTGTATGAGACAAAGGATAAAGAGAAGTACTCGTCCATGGTATCAGTTGAGGACTCGCGAGTGTGATGAATATGTTCTTAATATTACTTTGCGTGTTATGTTTCCGTGTGACGCTTGATTCAAACTATAATACTCTGAGAGTGAAGCAAGGTGAGTCAGCCGTCTATCCAGCAACGCCACTTGGCTTGCATTGCACAGGAAGACGTGCATATATCCTCCAGAGTTCATAGTAGGAAAGAAAAGTTACGAAATGGGGCAGGGTCGTGTGAACCTGGGATGAATACTAATTGAAGTGGGAAAGCTGAAAAGATGTGATTATAACGTTGTGACTATTCCTTGTGTTGTATTCCATGTTGCCAGTGTGGTGTATTTCATGTAATTTAAGTAAGTGTGGTTTGCATGGGAGAGTAGCAAGATAGATACAGAGGCAGTGGGTTATGCATGTTCCTTTTGTACCGCTCGGTCTTGAGGAAATTTTCGATGATGGGTGTGAGAGTTGAAGTGTGAGATATAGCAAAAGATCCACCATCCTATCCACAAAGTGCACTGTAGTGTTAGATAATTACGAGACCACAAGATAGAGAATCACCAATGCAAAGCCATGTCCACTGGGCGGAGTTTCTCATGTGTAATTGTTGTAGAAAATGTAATGGTGTGTTTAGGTAATAGAATTATCGGAATAAAAAAGATAGTGAAAAGAAAGAGATTGGTGGCTTTTTCCTTCGAATAGTATGTTGTCATGATATCCAGAATTTATAATGTGTGCGCCATTCATATTCAGTGCGATAGCCACGTGTTGATCAAAGCCGTTGGGTAAGGAAGAAAATGTGGTATTGCCAGTGCGTAGTGAACAGTCAGAGTTGTGTAAATTACTAATAGTCAGATGTGCGTTATCCGATTTCCGTAGCGTAATATTCAAACAGGAGAATAATTTGTAACTCAATTGTGAGTACTAGAGCTCATGTTACTTGATAAATAAGAATGAATCCACTCGCTTGGCAGACCACTCATCTTGCAGGCCTGACTGCTTGATGCCACAGTATGAGCAAGGCATGTGGGTGCCTCTCAGTATGTTAAACTGTCTTGCTATGAGGTCTTCGTTAGGCTGTTTTTGTTTTTTTTTTTGGTTATTGGAAAGTTGGGGGTATTTTTTAGCCACTTGTTTTGTTATTGGAAAGCTGTGGAAGTGTTTTGGAAAAGAAGTTATAGGAAACTGCGGGGTGAAAACAGTTGTCGTACGTTTTCAGCTGCATTTCTGAATAAATTCTGAAACTAATCAAGTATTAGTTTATTCATTTGCTACAGATACCACCGAAGGACCTTGACAGTCACCCAGAGACGACGATTGCGACAAACGGATTCTAAGAAGATCATCATCATCATCATCATTTAAGACTGATTATGCCTTTCAGCGTTCAGTCTGGAGCATAGCCCCCCTTATACAGTTCCTCCATGATCCCCTATTCAGTGCTAACATTGGTGCCTCTTCTGATGTTAAACCTATTACTTCAAAATCATTCTTAACCGAATCCAGGTACCTTCTCCTCGGTCTGCCCCGACTCCTCCTACCCTCTACTGCTGAATCCACGAGTCCCTTGGGTAACCTTGCTTCTCTCATGCGTGTAACATGACCCCACCATCTAAGCCTGTTCGCCCTGACTGCTACATCTATAGAGTTCATTCCCAGTTTTTCTTTGATTTCCTCATTGTGGACACCCTCCTGCCATTGTTCCCATCTACTAGTACCTGCAATCATCCTAGCTACTTTCATATCCGTAACCTCAACCTTGTTGATAAGGTAACCTGAATCCACCCAGCTTTCGCTCCCATACAACAAAGTTGGTCGAAAGATTGAACGGTGCACAGATAACTTAGTCTTGGTACTGACTTCCTTCTTGCAGAAGAGAGTAGATCGTAGCTGAGCGCTCACTGCATTAGCTTTGCTACACCTCGATTCCAGTTCTTTCACTATGTTGCCATCCTGTGAGAATATGCATCCTAAGTACTTGAAACCGTCCACCTGTTCTAACTTTGTTCCTCCTATTTGGCACTCAATCCGTTTATATTTCTTTCCCACTGACATTACTTTCGTTTTGGAGATGCTAATCTTCATACCATAGTCCTTACATTTCTGATCTAGCTCTGAAATATTACTTTGCAAACTTTCAATCGAATCTGCCATCACAACTAGGTCATCCGCATATGCAAGACTGCTTATTTTGTGTTCACATATCTTAATCTCACCCAGCCAGTCTATTGTTTTCAACATATGATCCATAAATAATATGAACAACAGTGGAGACAGGTTGCAGCCTTGTCTTACCCCTGAAACTACTCTGAACCATGAACTCAATTTACCGTCAACTCTAACTGCTGCCTGACTATCCATGTAAAGACCTTTAATTGCTTGCAAAAGTTTGCCTCCTATTCCATAATCTTATAGAACAGACAATAACTTCCTCCTAGGAACCCGGTCATAAGCCTTTTCTAGATCTATAAAGCATAGATACAATTCCCTGTTCCACTCATAACACTTCTCCATTATTTGCCGTAAGCTAAAGATCTGGTCCTGACAACCTCTAAGAGGCCTAAACCCACACTGATTTTCATCCAATTGGTCCTCAACTAATACTCGCACTTTCCTTTCAAGAATACCTGCGAAGATTTTACCCACAACGCTGATTAAAGAGATACCTCTGTAGTTGCTACAATCTTTTCTGTTTCCATGTTTAAAGATTGGTGTGATTACTGCTTTTGTCCAGTCTGATGGAACCTGTTCCGACTCCCAGACCATTTCAATTATCCTGTGTAGCCATTTAAGACCTGACATTCCACTGTATTTGATGAGTTCCGACTTAATTTCATCCACCCCAGCCGCTTTATTGCACTGCAATCTATTGACCATTTTCTCCACTTCCTCAAATGTGATCCTATTTCCATCATCATTCCTATCCCATTCTACCTCGAAATCTGAAACATTACTGATCGCATTTTCACCTACATTGAGCAACTCTTCAAAATATTCCCTCCATCTCCCCAAGGCATCCACAGGATTCACCAGCAGTTTTCCTGACCTGTCCAAAATACTTGTCATTTCCTTCTTACCTCCCTTTCGAAGACTGCTAATTACACTCCAGAATGGTTTTCCAGCAGCTTGACCCATAGTCTCCAACCTGTTTCCAAAGTCTTCCCACGATTTCTTCTTCGATGCTGCAATTATCTGTTTGGCTTTGTTTCTTTCTTCAACATAACTTTCTCTATCTACCTTGGTTCTGGTATGTAGCCATTTTTGATACGCCTTCTTTTTCCTTTTACAGGCTGCCTTGACTGTATCATTCCACCTAGCTGTTTGCTTCATCCTACTTTTACACACTACTGTTCCAAGACATTCTTTAGCCACTTCTAGTACTGTGTCCCTGTACCTTGTCCATTCCTTTTCCAATGACTGTAATTGACTACATTCAACTAACTGGTACCTTTCTGAGATCGCTGTTATGTACTTGTGCCTGATTTCCTTATCCTGAAGTTTCTCCACTCTTATCCTCCTACATATGGACCTGACCTCCTGCACTTTCGGCCTCACAATCCCAATTTCACTGCAGATTAAATAATGATCAGTGTCATCAAAGAATCCCCTGAATACACGTGTGTCCCTCACAGCCTTCCTGAATTCCTGGTCTGTTATTATATAGTCAATGACAGATCTGGTTCCCCTGCCTTCCCAAGTATACCGGTGAATGTTCTTATGTTTAAAAAAGGAGTTTGTGATTACTAAGCCCATACTGGCACAGAAATCCAAGAGTTGTTTCCCGTTCCTGTTGGCCTCCATATCCTCTCCAAATTTACCCATAACCTTTTCATACCATTCTGTTCGATTTCCAATCCTGGCGTTAAAATCACCCATGAGCAGAACACTGTCCTTGTCCTTTACTCTAACAACTACATCACTGAGTGCCTCATAAAAACTATCCATCTTATCTTGATCTGTCCCTTCACAATGCGAATATACTGACACAATCCTAATTTTCTTGCTAGACACTGTCAAATCTATCCACATCAGTCGTTTGTTTACATACCTTATTGCAACTACGCTGGGTTCCATTTCTTTCCTGATGTAAAGCCCTACACCCCATTGTGCTATTCCTGCTTTGACTCCTGACAGGTAGACCTTGTATTCTCCCACTTCCTCTTCTTTCTCACCCCTTACCCGAATGTCACTAACAGCTAAAATGTCCAGCCCCATCTTACTTGCAGCCTCTGCCAGCTCTACCTTCTTCCCAGAGTAGCCCCCATTGATATTAATAGCTCCCCATCTCATTTCCATTTGTTTGCCAAGTCGTATCTTGGGAGTCCCTGGTTTGTCTGTTAGAAGTGGGACTCCGTCACCTCCAAAGGTCCGAGGCATTTTGCTCTGATTGTTGCCAGCATCATATTTAAAGTACCAGGGAAGCAGGTTGCTAGCCTTACTTGCCCCGAGTCCCATTGGGTTTTATCCCTAACGGCTGAGGGAGTAACCGGTGGATTTGGTAGTCTTTGCCGTATGAGCACAAAGGTGACCACGACTCAGAATATGTCCGAGATGCCCAGCCTTATTCCAAAGTAACTGGTATCCCGACTGTCGGGACCACTTACTTGGCCACTCATACGTTGCCCGTGGTTCATGAACTAGGACATGACTACAGGAACCCACACCATGATTTATTTTTTGCATTGGAATGGTACTCTTTATCGTATCAATAGTCGCACAAGATCTTAGTTGCTGTACTGAGGAAGTGCATGAGAAACATCGATTTAAATATTCTGTATTTAAACGACTGGAATTGGGTATTTCTGAAGCCTACCGCTATTTTTTGAATTTTCAAAAAGGTCGCGTCATGGACATGAAGGGCACACGGACATATCGCACAGACAGTTGACTGTAGCGAAATTAATGCTGAACGAATGGTGGAGAGATCGAATGAGAATAGTGTGTCAAGAAGAGCAGGCATGGTTTGTTCCAGAAGGATTACTCCACGACAAATCGTAGGATTGTTGGACTGGCTCTGACAAATAGAAGAACATTTGAAAACCTGGTTGAGCTCACAGGACAAGTGTCATCACGAACGGTCGGGAACATATTATAACAGATGGGTTGAGATCTTGAGTTGCTGCTCGTCGTTTACCGCTGACACCGTACAAGAGACAGCAGAGACTTGCGTGATATAGAGCCAGCGCCACTTGGGGCATTTAATATTGTGTGCTTTTCAGCGATGAACCTCGATTTAGTTTGTGGCAGTCACCTCGAAGCCAACGTGTCCACACATGACCTAGTGAAACGTCACAGGAAGAAGCGGTCATCAGGATACATGCCTCTCCAACGCCTGGAATCATGGTAGAAGAAACTGTTGTATATGGTAAAAGTAGTTGTTGATGGAAACCCGAATGCTCACCAGCATGTGGTTCCAATGATGAACCCTGGCTATACACTCTTCATGATTCACGAGCCGAGTACCAGGTGATATAATCCAGCAAGATAACGCAAGACCCCACACTGTAGTTCAGCAAACAATATACGAATCTTTGACTGACCCGCCCAGTTCCGTGATTTGTTACCTACAGTGCACATGTATATGTTAAATGACGATTAGTTTGGTTTTAGGAAAGGAAAAGGCAGTGGAAATGCGGTTTTACGTTGCGCTTCACAATGGCAGCAAGATTTGAGAAAAATAAGGAAATAAGGACATTTTACATTTTCATAAGATTTATTGACGTTGAAAGATCGTTCGACGATATAAAATTGTACAAGATGTTCTAAATTCTCAGGAAAATAGTTGTAAGCTGTAATGGAAGTCTGCTAGTATGCAATACATACATGAATCAGGGAAAAATAAGAATGGGAGGCCAAAAACGAAATGCTCGGATTAGGTAGGGTATAAGACAGGGATGTAGTCACTGGCTCCTGCTGTTCAATACACACTTCGAAGAAAAAATAATGAAAACAAAGTAAGGTTCAGGAGAGAGATTAAGACTTGGGGTAAAAGAATTATCTACCCTCAGTGAAAGTGAGGAAGACTTGGTGAGCTTTCTGAATGGAATAGACACTCTAATGATCAAACACTATAGGTTGGAGTAAATCGAAGAAAGACGAATATAATGAAGTGTAGCAGAAATGAAATGAGCGAAAAAACTTAACTTCGTGGACCACGAAACAGACAATGTGAAGGAAATCTGTCTTTAGAAGAGAAGTAGCACATGACGCAGGAAGTAAGCGGGACTTAAGAGGCGAACTAGCACAGGCGAAGAGGACATTATTAGCCAAAGAAGTGTAAAATATCGACCTTAATTTGAGGAAGAACTTTCTGAGAATGTACGTACATACGAAGACAGCGCTATATGAATGTGAATCATGGACTGTGGGAAAATAGGAAAAAATAGAAACGAGGCGTTTGAAATATGGTTCTTTGGGCACGTTAAAAGTTAGTTGCACTGACGAGATAAGAAACAAGGAGGTTACATGCAAAATCGGCGAGGAGATGTACTTGCAGAAGGCGTTGACAAGTTGAAGCGGCAGGATGTTAGGAAGTGTTCTCAAGGAATAAAACGTCCTAACATCCTCAAGGAATAACTTCCGTCATGGAGCCGTAGAGAGCAAAATATGTAGAGGAAGAAAGACGTCGAAATATATCCAACAAACAATTGTGGGTGTTGAGCGGAAATGCTACTTAGATGAAGTGATAGGCGCAGAAGAGGAATTTGTGGCAGGCCACATCATATGTCAGAAGACTGACGGAATTTTAAGGCATGTCTGGGATACGACGAGAAGACGTATACTTTCGTGTCAGCCGCCAGCTAGAAATCTTCGTGAAATGACAAGAGCATTTTTCAGGCATGGCAAGAAATTCATCAAGATGACGTTCAGTGGCCATTTGCTTACATGTTACAGCGCCTGTAAGCGTCGCTCCTGATAATGGTGTTGATGGTTCACTTCAGTTCCAGATTAAACTGAAGTTTAATCATTCAATACCGGTGCATCATTGACGAACGTCATCTACAAATTTTGATAAAAATCGGACCGGCGCTTCCTGGTCTTCTGTCAGTGTATTAAGAAAGTTTTAACGTGTATTAAGAAAGTATTAATTAAAATTTATGTTACACAATCGATTAACAAACAAATGATGTAGTCCGGTCAAATGGTAATTTCAAGTGGAAAGTTCTGGTGTAATTATATTTAGTGGTCTATTTTGTGTTCTCTGGCGTGTTGAACACGAATCTGGAGTTGTCCAACAAAAATTTTCCCCGAAAATATGAGAAAGTATAAAAAAAACTACTAAAACATCGTTTTTAGTGGTTTTCAGCTCATAACCTGCAAAGGAAGCTATTTACACAAAAGTGGCCCAGTAGTGAAGTAAAGAGAAGGAAGTTACTTACAATTTATGTCTTTAACGTATTATTTAAGTCATATGGTTTCCATGTAAAATCAGTAATTTTTGGAACATAGAAAATGTGAATTAATATACATTTTTTAAATTTCATTTCGGTAAACATTGCCGGCCGCGGTGGTCTCGCGGTTCTAGGCGCGCAGTCCGGAACCGTGCGACTGCTACGGTCGCAGGTTCGAATCCTGCCTCCGGCATGGATGTGTGTGATGTCCTTAGGTTAGTTAGGTTTAAGTAGTTCTAAGTTCTAGGGGACTGATGACCACAGCTGTTAAGTCCCATAGTGCTCAGAGCCATTTGAACCATTTTTAGGTAAACATTATTCTAAATGACGATAAAAGACGATAATTTATGTAGAAATTGTATGTATTTCGGTACTAATACGAGCTCACGTCGACACGGGCTCCGTAATTTCTTCAGGGTAGCCTCTCAGTTCTTCTACACCTAAAACAAATAATCGGTGAGTTAATTCCAAATACTTGACAATTTATTGAATAGATATGGAAGCGATACCTATTAAGAAACATATTTTAATATGTTCAACACAAATAAATAGCGATGAAGAAATAAATGTGAGATTTAATTATTTATCAAGTAACCCAGGCAACTTTGGGTCATCCTCTGCTTCTTCTTCAGTTTGTGCAATGAGCATGTTATTGCAGTAGTTCTCGTAGTTCAGGCACATACTAGAATAGTTGAAGCCTGCTTTTTTGCATCCACAGTTGGTCTGACAGGTCTTCATGCATTTGCAAGAACATTATTTTCATTATGGCAGCGACAGCAGCAACCGTTACGAAACTGTCTCGAATGAAAAACAGGCTACAGTTGCACTAAATTATGTTTATTTTAAATCTTGACCGTGATTTCAGCTGTAATAATATAGCCTTCTTCAAAAGTCCTAAACAATTATCAAAATAACATCTTGACCAGTGATACAATCTATACATAAGCTTAAAAATTACGTAAATGATGACATATTACTTAAATACACACTACTACAAGAAAAATGTCTTAGCCCAGCGGCTGCGTCAAGACCAATAAAATAGCGTCAACAGACGTAAGCCTGTTTCGAACATAAGTAGAATTACATATGGCACCGTATGTCCTCCGCTACTACATCTGTTATACTGGGCGCACGGCCGTCAAATGTGCTGCAGCCCGCGCACCGTAGGTGGCGCTAAGCACAGTGATCTACATCGCACCGTTTATCAGGCAACTAGTCAATATACAAGACAATAAATTAATAACAAGCCTACATGTGCAAATGAAGAACCGTATACTTATTAATGCGAATGTCCAAAAGAAGAAATTCTGTTGCACGGCCAAGACTTTTTGTCTCTACTTGTCGGAGTTCCCTCGCTTCTTCTTGAGTATGAGCCTTTCCAAGAAAACTTTGCGAACCTCCGGAACAAGACTTTCGCTTTCGACCAAGAAAGAGTCTGGAGGACGATAGTCAACTATGGCATTCGATACTGATCATATCTCTTCAAGAATTATACCAGCCGCTGTCTCAACTAATCGAAGACTTTCTTCTGCGAAAGGTGTACTTATTTTATTTTTATTTCAAAATGGTACTTATTTAAAACAATCACAGGGTGTAGGATTTCCTCATAACATTCCTGACGAGCAGTCACATCAGTTCGTAGCACCAAGCATCTGTCAAAATCTGATGGCCAATAATTTTGAAAAAAAAAAAACCGATTGTATTCCGTTTTATCTTCCCTGTGATGCCATCTTTCCATCATCTCTCCAGTAAATTCGTATTACAGTTTTTCTTTGAGGGACATAGTTTTTCTTTATTTGACCGAATGAAAACTGACATTCCTCATAACTGCTTTCCATAAAAGTGAAAATATTATTCATAGCCATCTCAACTTCTTCAGCATGAGGGCCAAGGTTCCTTTTTTTTCTTTTTTCATCAGCCTTGGGCGTACTGTTGCACAGTATCTTTCAACATTTGTCATGGTTCTGAAAATCAGCAGCCACAATGTCTGTCATCGGCTGGATCCTATTGTCCTATTGACAACTACTGCACAGAAATCATCTCCACGTAGCGGAGCCTGTCTCACAGCTGTATCTTTCGTCTCTATTTTGGTCACCTGATGTACCAAATTGCGTTCATTAGGAGGCAGTCGTCGTTTTGACCTTGAACAACCTTCGGCAATACTCGTTCCACATACAAAACAATGTGTTTTGACATAAAAATAGAGGTTGCACAATCTGCGGGAATACCCATTCCACACACAAAACAATGTGTTTTGAAATAAAAATACTCGGAGGATGATCTTAATTTTCATGATGATGGGCTGGGTTCAGCAGCTTTCTTCAGGTGAGCAGCTAACATTCTTTCATTTATTTAACTTTTCTGACATGAAACATGTACTTTAACACATGTTTTACCTTCTAAATAGCTCCCTTCCTATGATTTGGTTTTTATCTAGCATCATGTAACGTTTCTGTTCCTTTTTCCTTGACCATTTTCACTGTACCTTCACTCAAGTCTTTTTCACAAATAAAACAATTATCACTGGACATTTTCATCGAGTTGTTGTCGTATTGTGTCAACGAAAACATTCAGAAACGAAATTAAGTGGCTCTGAGCACTATGAGACTTAACTTCTCAGGTCATCAGTCCCCTATATATATATATATATATATATATATATATATATATATATATATATATATATATATATATAGAGAGAGAGAGAGAGAGAGAGAGAGAGAGAGAGGGAGGGGGGAGGAGACAGAGGGGTTGTGCAGTTGAATTCGGTGTAAAAAAGGACGAAAAGAAGCGATCCTTCTATGGTTTGCTTGGTAGACATCGAAAGGCAAGAAACAGCAGATGTAATAATTCACTTGAGTAGAAAATTGCAATTTATTTTTTTGCCTTTTCCCAAAAATTACTGATTTCACCGATATTTTAATACTATTTTGTGTGAAAACTATGCGTCACACAAAAAAATATTACAGACATAAATTGTTGGTAATTTTCTACTCTTTATTTTAGTACTGAGCCCCTTTTTTTTGTAAATAGCTTGCTTTGCAAGTTATAAGCTGAAAACTCATAAAGTTATTTTTCGTGCGTTTTTTGTTGATTTTCTCATATTTTCGAGGAAATTTTTGTTGAACAACTCTGATTCGTATTCAGCGCCGCTTAAAACAGAGAATAAAACACTAAACATAATTACACCAAAAGTTTCCTCTTCGAGCACTTTTCGTGCACCATTTGCCTGGACTAATGTAGCGGTGCAGCCGCCTGTTCAAGTACCTGTCGGTTACGGTGCTGGCGTGCGTACTTCACCTACATTAAGAACGCACTCCGGAGATCCGTGTTCGCGCGCGCGTGTCCGGGTAGAGACGCTTTGGTGTTTGGAGAAAGCAGCGCGCCGCGCCGTGCGCTATTGCCGACCAGCTAGGTAAACACGCGGCCGGTACCTGCTGCGAATGCCGATGTTTAGCGGGCGCTGAAAACGTATCCCAGGACCCAGTTGGCCACCTAGCCCAGCTTCTATAGCTCTCTTTACACACAGCTTGTGTTTACTCTCAGTAGTGTATGCACTGGAAGTATAATAAATAAAAAATAAAATATTAAAATTAAAAAAAAAACAGAGCAAGAGAGGAGAAAGGTGTCGAACTATTCGATAAGCTGTGTTAAAAAAAAATGAAGGATGTTTTTAAGAGGGCTTAACCACTTTCTAAATTCATGCAGACTTATTCGTACAGTTTACAAATGCAGACCGCGTAATCTTGTAGATAAGTAGGTCAAGTTTTAACTCAAGAATAACGCTAGTACCGAGTCATGCCACCACAAGCGCTAGCGACAGTTGTAGGAAAGATGACTGTCTTGTCTTCGCTAGTCCTGAGTGTGCTCTCTGTGTATTTTGGTTTGAAGAATCATTCTGTGACAGCTTAACGACGTAGTTTTCGTATCGAGTACAGTAAATATCCTCCTTGTAGATTTACCATTTATGAGTGGCGTAAATGTTTTGTTGAAACTGGGTGCCCAGTAAAAAAAAAAAAAAAAAAAAAAAAAAAATCGAATCGAGCTGGCGCGCTTCTTGCGAACTGTGTGACCTACATGATGTGACTGGTGTGCATTAAGAAGATAGTCGCATAAATTAACAGTAGTACGTGAGCTAAAATGAACTGATATGACTGCTCGTAAGGAATGGTACGGGGAAATCCTATGATGTGTGTTTCTTTACGTAAGTACCATTTTGAAACAAAAATAAAATAAGCAAATCTTTCTCATAAATTTTAATTTTACGTGAAAGCCTGTACTTGAATCTGATTTTCTATATTATTCTTACCAATATTTGGCGTGTTTACGTTTGTCTGTGAGTGTTTGAAATGCTTCCTGCGATTGAGAACCTCGCCGAGTGTGAAATAAGCACTTTGATTCGTTTTCTTAGTGGTAAAGACGTGAATGCGGATGGAATTCATCGTCAGGTCAGTGAAGTCTATGGAGGAAACATTAGAAGTGAGGGGATGGTACGGAAAGCTTTTAGAGATGGCCTTACAAATGTGCGTGATGAGGAATAAAGTGGGCTACCTTTAGTCGTTACCAACGATTTGGTGGGAAAAGCTGATGAAAAACTGTTTTCGACGTTACATGATGAGTTTCCTCAAGTGTCAACAAGTGTACTTTATGCAGTCGTTGCCTAATCAGCCGGCAGGTATTCAAAAGCTTTTTGTACGTTACGATAAGGCCATAATATTGGTGAGAATTATGTAGAAAAGTAAGTGAACGTAAAAACAGTCGTAGGTTGCAGATTTGTGTTTATTTATTACTCGTTTCGCCCAGGTAGACCTTCATCAGATAATGTTAATATTAATCTCAGAGGCGTATGTCGCACCCAAAAGAACACCAGAACGAAAGATTCTTAGTACGAAAACGATGATTTGCCTCTGGAATTAATTTTAACACTACCTGACGAAGCCCTAGCCGAGCGACACGCATAATAAAAAAATACGAATCTGTTTTTCCAATCAATTTATAATAATGTTTCGGTATCACTTTGCCACCATTTAATGGAACGGTTTTCAGTGACACACATCAAACATTTTTTTGCATCATCTCGGTTCCGAGAGTTCCGGAACCTGTACGGAAAATTGGAATAGAGATCAACATAAACATCATCTCCGCCCTTTTTATTGCTCATGAAAACCACACATTGCACTTTGTACCACCATACAGCGAGAACTTCGACGGTGGTGGTCCAGATTGCCGTATACGGGGTGGTCCATTGATAGTGACCGGATCAAATATCTCACGAAATAAGCATCAAACGAAGAAACTACAAAGAACGAAACTCGTCTAGCTTGAAGGAGGAAACCAGATGGCACTATGGTTGGCCCGCTAGATGGCGCTGCCATATGTCAAACGGATATCAACTGCATTTTTTTAAAAAATAGGAACCCCCATTTTGTATTACATATTCGTGTAGTACGTAAAGAAATATGAATGTTTTAGTTGGACCACATTTTTCGCTTTGTGATATATGGCGCTGTAATAGTCACAAACATATGGCTCACAATTTTAGACGAACAGTTGGTAACAGGTAGGTTTTTTAAATTAAAATACAGAACTTAGGTGCGTTTGAACATTTTATTTCGGTTGTTCCAATGTGATACATGTACCTTTGTGAACTTATCATTTCTGAGAACGCATGCTGTTACAGCGTGATTACCTGAATTATATTCCGATTACCTGAATTATTTTCAGTTGTTGGCAAAGCATTTTTCTATAGTGACTACTGACAAGCCATAATCACTGGATTTCATAAATGTTTGGAATGTGCCCCACTATGAAACTTCCTAGGAGTTTAAAAATTGTGCAGTTCCCAGACTCGGGAGCAGAACCTTCCCATTCGCTGGCAAGGACTGTAATTATGGGAGAAATCCGGACAACCTCACCTTCGATAAACATTGTGCCTGTGTGGGAATACGAGTTCCGC
The DNA here is from genome assembly GCF_021461385.2 of Schistocerca piceifrons. Classification (NCBI taxonomy): domain Eukaryota; kingdom Metazoa; phylum Arthropoda; class Insecta; order Orthoptera; family Acrididae; genus Schistocerca; species Schistocerca piceifrons. Next base: position 404,555,212 of record NC_060145.1, read on the forward strand.
TCAGGTACCCAATTTTCTGTGAGGTTTTAATTGATTGTGCAACCGGCACCTGTTCGAAGCAGCCAGTGCCGGTCTGTCGGTGTCCCTGCACGCACCTTCACGCGCAGTAGTTCCAACATGCTGGCTGAAGGCCATCTGCCCAAACTAGGTCACGGGCGGAAGGAACCAGCACGGGTAGCCTCGACCAAGAGCGCCTTTGTGTACGCAGGGACCTCAGGATGTAGCTCGCACACGTCGTCCCGCCTTAGGACCAGCATGTAACAAGAATGGCGCATTGTCAAAAGAGAGCAAATGTTCCAGGATTCCTGCAGAGACTGTTCTGCGGTACGGATAACAGGTGCATCACAGCGTGTGAATGAAGCGGCGCGGTAACTGGAAGCGTACTGAGAAGTTCAACTGGCGCCATAGTACTATTATCGTGGCCAAAATGTCTAAATTGCACACAGATTCGAAGTGAATTTCAGGCTGTATATGGACCGAATGCAATGTCCCATACAGCCGTCGTGAAATGTTGCCACAGATTTAACAAAGACTTTACAGCCATGGGTGATGCTGATCGCAAAGTACAGATCTTGTCTCATACTGTTTCCATCAATTATATCTGCATGACTACTCTGCAATTCACATTTAAGTGCTTGGCAGAGGGTTCATCGAACCACAATCATAGTATCTCTCTATCATTCCACTCCCGAACAGCGCGCGAGAAAAACGAACACCTAATCCTTTCTGTTCGAGCTCTGATTTCTCTTATTTTATTTTGATGATCATTCCTACCTACGTAGGTTGGGCTCAGCAAAATATTTTCGCATTCGGAAGAGAAATTTCGTAAATAGATCTCGCCGCGACGAAAATCGTCTTTGCTTTAATGACTTCCATCCCAACTCGCGTATCATATCTGCCACGCTCTCTCCCCTATTACGTGATAATACAAAACGAGCTGCCCTTTTTTGCACCCTTTCGATGCCCTCCGTCAATCCCACCTGGAAAGGATCCCACACCGCACAGCAATATTCTGTCAGAGGACGAACGAGTGTAGTATAAGCTGTCTCTTTAGTGGACTTGTTGCATCTTCTAAGTGTCCTGCCAATGAAACGCAACCTTTGGCTCGCCTTCTTCACAATATTATCTATGTGGTCTTTCCAACTGAAGTTGTTCGTAATTTTAACACCCAGGTACTTAGTTGAATTGACAGCCTTAAGAATTGTACTATGCATCGAGTAATCGAATTCCAACGGATTTCTTTTGGAACTCATGTGGATCACCCCACACTTTTCGTTATTTAGCGTCAACTGCCACCTGCCACACCATACAGCAATCTTTTCTAAATCGCTTTGCAACTGATACTGGGCTTCGGATGACCTTACTAGACGGTAAACTACAGCATCATCTGCGAACAACCTAAGAACTCCTCAGATTGTCACCTAGGTCATTTACAAAGATCAGGAACAGCAGAGGTCCCAAGACACTTCCCTGGGGAACACCTGATATCACTTCAGTTTTACTCGTTGATTTGCCGTTTATTACTACGAACTGCGATCTTCCTGGCAGGAAATCACGAATCCAGTCGCACAACTGAGACGATACCCCATAGGCCCGCAGCTTGATTAGATGTCGCTTGTGAGGAACGGTGTCAAAAGCTTTCCGGAAATCTAGAAATACGGAATCAACTTGAGATCCCCTGTCGATAGCGGCCATTAGGCGAGGATATGGATATTCCAACGATGAGAACGTTCACACAGTTGTTCTCGAACGTCTCCGTGACTAAGGATCAGAATTCTGCTCTCGAGGAAGTGAGCAATTGCTAGAAACGTCCGACATCTGTTTCCGGAGATCTGATGACTATGTTGAAGTGTTTCTTTTGAAGTGTAGTTCAGTTAAAGTTACATGGCTTGCCATGATAAGTTTCTCAAGTGTATATATATATATATATATATAGTGTGTGTGTTTAAGAGAGAGAAAACAAATAGCAGAAGAAGTATGAGAAGGTGAGGGAGGCTATGATGTGTTTCCAATCAGGCCATTTGTATTTCCCCATTCTAAAAATGTTCCGAGGTAGTCTCTGCCTGTAGTAATACAGTCCTTCTTCTCAAACCTTCTTTCGACTTTTTGGTGCTGGCCGGCCGGAGTGGCCGCGCGGTTCTAGGCGCTACAGTCTGGAGCCGAGCGCCCGCTTCGGTCGCAGGTTCGAATCCTGCCTCGGGCATGCATGTGTGTGATGTCCTTAGGTTAGTTAGGTTTAATTAGTTCTAAGTTCTAGGCGACTGATGACCTCAGAAGTTAAGTCGCATGGTGCTCAGAGCCATTTGAACCATTTTTTTGGTGCTGTCTCCCATTTCCGCTATATTTTGCTAATTTTTAAATATGTACGTTACTACAACACCCGTCCTATCCCTCCCCCCCCCCCCCCCCCCAGCCTTATGCCATTTTCAGTGGCCCGTTAACAGTTTCTGGATACGGTAACAGACGTCCCACAGAGTCTTCCACAGACTTCGTTTAGTCCTTTATTTGTTCGCTTCTTTTTTTAACGTCCTCCGATAACATCACAAATGCTTCAGCTTTTTTTTCTGCATATTTCTGCTGGCACACGTTTTATTTTCTTACAATCTTGTGCTCCAGATGTCCACTTTCAGGATATATTTTGCACAGTTTCATATCAACCTCCCCCCCCCCCCCCCCCCCCGTGAACCATGGACCCTTTGCCTTTGGTGGGGAGGCTTATAGCCGTACCATAAGTGCAATTACAACGGAGGGGTATGTGATGAGAGACCAGATAAACTTGTAGTTCCAGAAGAGGGACAGCAGCCTTTTCAGTAGTTGCAGGGGCAACAATCTGGATGATTGACTGATCTGGCCTTGTAACATCGCCCAAAACGGCGTTTCTGTGCTGGTGCTGCCAACGGCTGAGAGCAAGGTGAAACTTCAGCTGTAATTTTTCCGGAGAGAATGGTTAAATGAAGATGGCATCCTCTTGGGTAAAATATTCCGGAGGTAAAATAATCCCCCATTCGGATCTCCGGGCGGGGACTACTCAGGGGTACGTCGTTGTCAGGAGAAACAAAAATGGCGTTCTAAGGATCGGACCGTGGAATGTCAGATTTCTTAATCGGGCAGGTACGTTAGAAAATTTAAAAACGGAAATGGATAGGTTAAAGTTAGATATAGTGGGGATTAGTGAAGTGGTAGGAGGAACAGGGCTTCTGGTCAGGGCAATACAGGATTATAAATAAAAAATCAAACAGGGGTAAAGCAGGAGTAGGCTTAATAATGAATAAAAAATACTATCGCGGATAAGCTACTATGAACAGCATAGTGAATGCATTATTGTAGCCAAGACAGGCACGAAGCCCACACCCACCACAATAGTACAAGTTTATATGCCAACTAGCTCTGCGGATGATGAAGGGATTGAAGGAATGTATGATGAGAGAAAAGAAATTATTCAGATTGTTAAGGGAGACGAAAATTTAATAGCTATGAGGTATTGTAATTCAACAGTAGGAAAAGAAAGAGAGGGAAAAGTAGTAGATGAAAATGGACTGGGGGAAAGGAATGAAAGAGGAAGCTGCATGGTAGAATTTTGCACAGAGCTAACACTTGGTTTAAGAATCATGAAAGAAGGTTGTATTCGTGGAAGAGACCTGGACACACCGGAAGGTTTCAAATATATTATATAATGGCACGACAGAGATTTAGGAACTAGGATTTAAATTTTAAGACGTTTCCAGGGGCAGACGTGGACTCCAACCACAATTTATTGGTTATGAAGTGCAGATTAAAGTTGAAGAAACTGTAACAAGGCAGGAATTTAAGGAGATGGGATCCGGGTAAACTGAAAGAGCAAGAAGCTGTAGAGAGTTTCAGAGGAAGCATTAGGGAACGATTGACAAGAACAGGTGAAAGAAATACAGTAGTAGAAGATTGGTTAGCTTTGGGAGATGAATTGGGAAGGCAACAGAGGATAACGATACCAAGACAAGTGCTATTAGAAAGCCTTGGGTAACAAGAATTACTGAATTTAATTGATGAAAGGAGAAAATATAAAAATGCAATAAATGTGGCAGGCGAAAGAGAATACCAACGTATAAAAATGAGATCGACAGTAAGTACAAAATGGCTAAGCAGGAATGGAGAGGACAGATGTAGAGATGTAGAAGCATATATCACTAGGGGTAAGATAGATGCTACCTACAGGAAAAGTAAAGAGACCTTTGGAGAAAAAAGAGCAATTTTTATCAATATCAAGAGCACAGATGGAAAACAAGACCGAAGCAATGAAGAGAAGGGAAAGAGATGGAAGGAGTATATGTATACAAGGGAGATGTATTTGAGGGCAATATTAAGGAAATGGGAGAGGAGGTAGATGAAGATGAGAAGGGAGATATGATACTGCGTGAAGACAGCCTTGGGAGGGCCAGCAGCCATGACAAAACTCTTCGCCTGGTCAGCAAGATGTTTGAGACTGGTGAAATACCGTCAAACTTTAAAAAGAATGTAGTAATTTCAGTTCCATAGTAAACGGATGCTGGCAGATGTGAAAATTACCGAACGATCAGTTTAAAAAGTCACGTATCAATTGAAGACATAAAGTCTGTATGTGAGTTCGCGATCATTTTTTTAGCACTTTTATTTTCACAAGTCCTTCTTGAGTACATCGATTTCTTTGCACTTTATGACCGGTTTCGGCTTATCGCCATCTTCAGATCTGTTGTAAATATAAATATTGTGTAAGCGACCAGGTTCAATCAATTAAGATTAAATCTATACAAGTCTAGTGATTCATGAAATGTAAAATATTTATAGCCATGTATGGCAGTCATACATACCGTTAAAATATTCTGATATAAATCATCGTTAAGTTACACAGCCAGCCGGAGTGGCCGAGCGGTTCTAGACGCTACAGTCTGGAGTCGCGTGACCGCTACGGTCGCAGGTTCGAATCCTGCCTCGGGCATGGATGTGTGTGATGTCCTTAGGTTAGTTAGGTTTAAGTAATTCTAAGTTCTAGGGGACTGATGACATCAGATGTTAAGTCCCATGGTGCTCAGAGCCATTTGAACCATTAAGTTACACATATGCGTGCAAATGCTCAGACTGCGTCAGTATTTATACAAAAACCTAATGCCAGCAGAGGGCACTGTAGCCAAAGTACCAGTGCCGTCAATATTAAGATTAAAATGCGGTATGCATTGTCTGTAGTTAAAAATTTTTCCCCCTTGGCTAAACGAGCGTCTGTTATTAAAAACATATACTGATATACTATAAGTGAAATTATACTCATACTTGAAATCCATAAAAAATAAAAATAATATACTGTACAATACTTAGCCTGGATAGGTAACATACAACTTTTATGGAATGCCAGTATAAAAGTATAAAATAAAAAATAAAAATAAAAAATCAAAATCTTCTATCCTAAGATCATTTAACAGTGAACGATATCATAATACAATTAATAAATTAGTGACTCTTAATTAAAAATAGAAAATTGATATTCGATATTATATTAGAGAGCAGTATCGATGGCAAATATGTCGTGGCTTCTCTGTATGAGTTCCCTGTTTCCTTTGGTTGAGCTCAAGGAGGACGGCCCAGTCTCCTTGTCGCTGACAGCTGGCACACGCCAATCCGCTGGGGTGCTCCACGCTATTCAAACTAGTAGGTCTCTGAATATATCAAAGTAAGCATTCAGGTGACACTCGTCCTGTTCATTCAGCAGTAATTCCGGTTGTCGTCTCCTGTGCACATAAATCTCCACTTCCTAGAGCAGGTTCATTAACTGTCCCTTTGGCGACCTATGCAACACTTTCATATTACTATCTATACTTCCTACCGAATGTCTTTCTCTGTCCAAATGTATATCGAAAGCACTCTTATTTTGGTTATATGTATGTTATCTAAAACGAGTCTGGAAATTTTTTCCTGTCTGACCGATGCTTTCGGATAGAAGATTTTTATTTTTTATTTTATACTTTTTATACTGGCATTCATAAAAGTTGTATTTTTCCTATCCAGGCTAAGGGTTGTATTGTATATTATTTGAACTTTTTATGGATTTTAAGTATGAGTCTAATTTCACATATAGTATATCAGTATATGTGCGTGAGTCGTGCTTGGGTAGCTCAGTTGGTAGAACCCTGGCCAGCGAAAGGCAAAGGTCCCGAGTTCGAGTCTCGGCCCGGCACAAGGTTTTAATCTGCCAGGAAGTTTTATATCAGCGCACACTCCGCTGCAGAGTGAAAATTTCATTCTAGATCTGAAGATGGCGATAAGCTGAAATCGGTCATAAAGTGTAAAGAAATCTATGTGATCAAGGCGGACTTGTGAAAATAAAAGTGGTAACAACTCACGGTTGCAAAATGCTAACACGAATCCTTTACAGAATGGAAAACTTGGTAGAAGATGATCTCAGAGAGGGTTTGGATTCAGGTGAAATGTAGGAAGGCGCGAGGCATTACTGACCCTACGACTTCTCATAGAAGATAGGTTAAGAAAAGACAAACATACGTTTATAGAATTTGTCGACTTGGGAAAGCTTTTTACTATGGTGACTGAAATACTCTCTATCAAATTCTAAAGGTGGCAGGAGTAAAATACAGGGAGCGAAAGACTATTTACAATTTTTACAGGAACCAGATGATTGTAATAAGGATTGGGGGGGCACGAAAGGGAAGCAGTCGTTGAGACATAAGTGAGATAGGGTTGTAGCCTACCCCGATGTTATTCAATCTGTATATTGAGCAAGCAGTAAAGGAAACAAAAGAAAAAGTTAAATAGGAACTGAAGTCCAGGGAGAAGAAATAAAAACTTGCATCTATTGTCCGTGTTCAAATAAGGTGAACAGAAACAGTTTCATCAGCCACTGAGACGGATGATGTTTTATATCTTATTAACGTAATTGTCTACAAGGAACACATACCAAAGACAAAGGTAGGATGCATTCTGAGACATCAAGAGATCAACAGTTTAGTGCTGGAGGGAAGCGTGGAGAGTAAAAACCGTAGAGGAAGGCCCAGAGATGAACATAGTATGCAGATTCAAGAGGATGTAGGTTGCAGTAGTTACCCAGAGATGAAAAAGCTTGCATAGGATAGAGTAGCATGGGGAGCTGCATCAAACGAGTCTTTGGACTGAAGTCTACAACAACAACATATCAATCTCTGAGTTTGGTAGAGCTCTTTCATTGAGGAAAATGTTGTTTGAGTGTGTCGATTTACTTCTGGTATCTTCGTTGTTCCGACAATCCTGTGTAGCCTTGCTTTCTAGACACAACAATTATGTCACTTGTTCCACTTCCACGTCGATCCCAATATTGATGTTGAGGATGTCGCTATTCTCCTTTCTGCTACTATTCAATGAGCAGTGGGTGAAGCCCGATCAACAGGGACTTGCATGCATTGTGCGAAAACAATAGTGCATTGAGGATGTCTAGCTTCTAGCCGAAATCTAGATCTGCATAATAAAATTTTAAAAAGGGTGACTGATTGCTGCAATCTATAATATAACAGTCGCTGAGTGCGACCGCTTTCCAAATGGAAGGTAAGCTGATTCTCCTTTGAATTTGTTTATTCTTAAGCCGTCCACAATGCTAATTAGTTTTCCACTACATCTAACGGTCTTCCTTACACTTGGCCAGAAGGGCTGTGCCACATACATCGTCTATTATTTACTGGATGTATTGCAATCTTCCAATCTCTCTCTTCTCCTACCTAGTTTTACCCTCTACAGCTACCTCTAGTACTATGGAGGTTATTCCATGATGTATTCATGGATATCCTATCACCGGTCCGTTCTTCTGGTCAGTGTTTCCCATACTTTCCCTTCCACTCCGTTTGTGCCGTGAACCACCTCGTTCCTTACTTTACCAGTCCACCTAATTTTCAACTTTCTTCTTTAGCACCACATCTCAAATGCTTAGATTCTCTTCTGTTACGGTTTTCCTACCGTCCATGTCTCATTGCCGTACAATGTTGTGCTACAAGTGTACATTCTCAGAAATTTCTTCCTCAGATGAAGGATTTTATTTGATACTACTAGACTTCTCTCATCGCGGGATGCCCTCTATGCCTGTTTTAGTCTCCTTTTTATGTCGTCCCTGCTTCGTCCGTCTTGTGTTTCTTTGCTTCAAAAGTAGCAGAATTCCTTCCTTTTATGATAATAAATTTTGGTGTGAAGTTTACCGTTATTTTTATTTCCGCTATTTCTCATCACTTTTGCCTTTTTACGATTTACGTTCATTCCACATTCTGTACTTATTAGACAGCTCATTCCATTCAACAGCTGCTACACGACTTCCTTAAATCACTGAGGATAGCAATGCCATTACGAACCTTAACACTGACATGACTTCACCCTGAATTTAAATTCCGTTCTTGAAGCTTTCTCTTGTTTCATTCATTGCTTTTCCGACATATAGACTGAACAGTAGGGGAGAGAAACGGAATGTATGTCTTATACCACTTTACGTTGTGAACATTTTTGCCGTCCGGAGTGGCCGTGCTGTTCTAGGCGCTACAGTTTGGAGCCGAGCGACCGCTACGGTCGTAGGTTCGAATCCTGCCTCGGGCATGGATGTGTGTGATGTCCTTAGGTTAGTTAGGTTTAATTAGTTCTAAGTTCTAGGCGACTGATGACCTCGTCGCATAGTGCTCAGAGCCATTTGAACCATTTGGTAAACATCTTCCACGTCGACAAATGCTATGAACGTGTCTTGGTTTTTCTTCAGCATTGTTTCCTGAATAAGCGTAACATCAGAGCTGCCTATCTTTACATTTCCTGAAATGATCGTTATCTAATACACTCAACTTTCTTTTCTATTCTTATGTACAGCACTCTTCTCTGCAACTTGGATGCAGGAGTTGTTAAACTGCTTGTGGCATAGTTATGGCACATTCTGGCCTTTATATCCTCGGAATTGTGACTTTCTTCCGAAAGTCTGATGGTACGCCACTAGTCTCATATATTCTAAGCAAGAACTTGAATAGTCGTTTAGTTGCCACTTTCCCCGTAGATTTTAGAAATTGCGATGGGAGGTTATTTATCTCTTCTCCATATCTGATAGCAAATCTTCCAGACCTCTCTTACATTCTGACTAATATTGGATCATCTATCTCTTCCACACGGACTTCCAGTTCCTCTATCATCATGTCATTAGACAGGTCCCCCGCCCCCCATCATACAGGTCTTCAGTGTACTCTTTCCATACAAGTGATCTCTGCTCTGCTCTGCGTCCATTGCATTCTTAATGGTACCACTCCGCTTTTTAATTTCACCGAAGGATGTTTCGTCTTGTCTTCAGTCAGTCCCTCTAACGCACTGGTAATGCGCTGCAACAAGACTGGTGGACTGTTAATTCAACTGCATTACAGCACATAGACCTTTGATATGTGTTCCTTGTAGGCAATTACGTTAATGATATATAAGACATCATCCGTACCAGTGGCTGATGAAACTCTGTTTCTGTTCACCTTATTTTAACACGAACAATGGTTGCAAATTCTGTATATGTTAAGAGTTTTGCGCGCAACTAAACCTTCTAGGGATGCAGTTACACAAATGATGAAAACTGTGGAATACTGCAAGTGTCTGTGTAAAGTGCAGGTCTGCTGCAACGCTATAGAAATCCAGCCAGAAACGAAAACCAAACATGCTAGTCCAATTTCGTAACTTTGGCTGGCAAAATGTTGGCTAAGGACGTTTATGTGGTAAGCACGCAGGGGTGAACGAGAGACTGACTTGTCGCCCTGGGGGCAGCTTTATGCCACTCTGAAGACCATGAGATCACGCCATGTGTACATGACGTGGCGAAGGAGAGCACAGGCCGGTCCCATTGCCGTGTAGTCAGCGCCGAGTAAGTGGCGTTGCTACACTCCTGGAAATTGAAATAAGAACACCGTGAATTCATTGTCCCAGGAAGGGGAAACTTTATTGACACATTCCAGGGGTCAGATACATCACATGATCACACTGACAGAACCACAGGCACATAGACACAGGCAACAGAGCATGCACAATGTCGGCACTAGTACAGTGTATATCCACCTTTCGCAGCAATGCAGGCTGCTATTCTCCCATGGAGACGATCGTAGAGATGCTGGATGTAGTCCTGTGGAACGGCTTGCCATGCCATTTCCACCTGGCGCCTCAGTTGGACCAGCGTTCGTGCTGGACGTGCAGACCGCGTGAGACGACGCTTCATCCAGTCCCAAACATGCTCAATGGGGGACAGATCCGGAGATCTTGCTGGCCAGGGTAGTTGACTTACACCTTCTAGAGCACGTTGGGTGGCACGGGATACATGCGGACGTGCATTGTCCTGTTGGAACAGCAAGTTCCCTTGCCGGTCTAGGAATGGTAGAACGATGGGTTCGATGACGGTTTGGATGTACCGTGCACTATTCAGTGTCCCCTCGACGATCACCAGTGGTGTACGGCCAGTGTAGAAGATCGCTCCCCACACCATGATGCCGGGTGTTGGCCCTGTGTGCCTCGGTCGTATGCAGTCCTGATTGTGGCGCTCACCTGCACGGCGCCGAACACGCATACGACCATCATTGGCACCAAGGCAGAAGCGACTCTCATCGCTGAAGACGACACGTCTCCATTCGTCCCTCCATTCACGCCTGTCGCGACACCACTGGAGACGGGCTGCACGATATTGGGGCGTGAGCGGAAGACGGCCTAACGGTGTGCGGGACCGTAGCCCAGCTTCATGGAGACGGTTGCGAATGGTCCTCGCCAATACCCCAGGAGCAACAGTGTCCCTAATTTGCTGGGAAGTGGCGGTGCGGTCCCCTACGGCACTGCGTAGGATCCTACGGTCTTGGCGTGCATCCGTGCGTCGCTGCGGTCCGGTCCCAGGTCGACGGGCACGTGCACCTTCCGCCGACCACTGGCGACAACATCGATGTACTGTGGAGACCTCACGCCCCACGTGTTGAGCAATTCGGCGGTGCGTCCACCCGGCCTCCCGCATGCCCACTATACGCCCTCGTTCAAAGTCCGTCAACTGCACATACGGTTCACGTCCACGCTGTCGCGGCATGCTACCAGTGTTAAAAGACTGCGATGGAGCTCCGTATGCCACGGCAAACTGGCTGACACTGACGGCGGCGGTGCACAAATGCTGCGCAGCTAGCGCCATTCGACGGCCAACACCGCGGTTCCTGGTGTGTCCGCTGTGCCGTGCGTGTGATCATTGCTTGTACAGCCCTCTCGCAGTGTCCGGAGCAAGTATGGTGGGTCTGACACACCGGTGTCAATGTGTTCTTTTTTCCATTTCCAGGAGTGTAGTTGTTGGAGCGAGTCGTGGACTATTCATTGGGAGTCGTAGTTGACAGTGTGTTACTTTTGTGTCAGTTTAGATTGTGACGTTTGTTCGTGTTGTCTGCCTGGTGGGTGATTAAGATAATGAGTGTAGATGGGCGCTTTTGTTTTATCTGGTGCCTAATTTTGTTGTGCAGAAGTACTTCAGTACTCCCTTTGTAAGGTTTGTTTAAGCATGGCCGAACAATATCTATGAGATGTATACTTGTACGTTAAGTTTTCTATTGTATGTCCTTAGGGGGCTCTTTCAGTTGTAATTATTTCATTAATGTGAGGCACAAAATTGTTTTTATCAAGTTTATATTGTTATATCAGAACTAATTTGGAATGCTGAGCACAAGTGCTTGCATTGTTTATTGGTGCATGTGCTGTGGCGCTATTAAATCGATGTTAATAAACTGAAGTACTTGGCTAAGAATCCACACTTGCAGAGTACCCACCGAAACTCTACTCTCAACGAACTCCTGCGCTACTTTAGTGACCACTTACGATTATTTGTACACAGTAGATTATAAAGTTGAAATGGTTTCTGCTGTGTAATCGGAATATTCTGGGAATGGAAATGAGTACAGGGATCGCTGAAGTCTGCTGGGAATTTAATTCCCGACTAAGTTGGGAAAATTTGGTTAGAATAAAGGGAATTAATCACTGCTTTGATCCACACGAATATTAAATGTAACTGCTTTTAGCAGTTAACAATTAAAATCAAATTATTCATAATGCACATTCTTTCCGAGTGAAATGTCACAGGAGGCTAAGCCCTGAGATAATATACTAAATTCTCACTGAGAAACATAATAAATTTTGCCCTATAACTGCCATTGCACTTAGGGAAACTCCAGGTTAGATGTAATATGCTTATTCTAACACGGAAGGGGTTGTCTGAAGAACAGTCACCTACTTTTAACGATTTATTATCGTAGAAATAAACAGTTTCAAACACTGCATAAGAAATTAAGTTAACTTAAAGTCGCCGTTGCTGATATTAACGTACTGATATTCCATCGAACTGTATCTTGGGTGCTGAGGCACTTCATGAATATAATTCATTCAAAATGGAGGAAGGACAGGATGAAGTCAACGAACATGAAGTTCATGCAAAACGAGTACAGACTGAAGGCAGTCAGCCCTTCACCGCAAAACTAAAGACCACGACGTTCGTGCCTTCCAGTACATTAAGGCTGCAGTAAAAATGAAATGGCACCGAGCGCTCACACAGTGCAAGGCTACGCAGAAAACAATCAAATGGGTGCAAGACGTATCAAAATGGAACGCTCTCAAATGTCCTAAATGTATGCTAGAAATTAACTGATAAATACGTGCAACGATAAGAAATAAACGTAATCAACTGCAAAGGGCCGGCCGCTGTAGCCGAGCGGTTATAGGCGCTTCAGTCTTTAACTGCGCTGCCGCTACGGTCACAGGTTCGAATCCTGCCTCGGGCACGGATGTGTGTGACGTCCTTAGGTTAGTTAGGTTTAAGTAGTTATAAGTCTAGGGGCTGATGACCTCATATGTTAAGTCCCATAGTGCTTAGAGCCATTTGAATCTGAACTGCAAAGGACATTAGCAAACGATAAATATGTGGTGCTCATGACTGAATACACTCGTATGTGCACGTGGCCTAAATGAACAAAGAAAGTATTCGAAAACCCGAATTTAACATTAAAAAGTCACGCAAACATTTAACTACACTACATTTTTAGTACCACACGAATTCACGATAGATCGGTGAAGAGGACACATAGAAAGATACACAAAATAAAGCTGCGAAGTTACTATTACACTGAAATGGAAATAAATTTATGACAAGAAGTAGACGCAGAACAACCATAACGGAGTACATTCACACGCAAATTTTCACTTAACAGAAATCATTCTCTCAAACGCTCTGCATTTCGTGGTGGATGCATTTCCACACAACAGATTGTGGAAAGAACAAGTAAGTCTCAGAAAAACTTAATAAAACCTGAAAAATAAACCACTTGTGACTAAACTATTAAATATCATTATAACGCTGTCGCTGTGAAATAAGATGAATCAGAATACTTCAAATAGCCTGAAGACTTACACAGTTTCATTCTAAGATGCAGTCCCTAGTTTTCCTCTTAAAGATACGATGTGCGCTGACCAATGACCCAGCGTCAAGTCCTTTAGCAAGTTCCCCGAATTTCAATCCTTAGTTCTCTTCCGCCACCAACCCAACAACAGTCGAAAGGACACTTAGAGGGCACATGAATCTTAGATTTGTCTGAAGCCACTAAGTTTGCAATCCTGCGTCTACAGAAGTCAACATGTATAATAAATCTGCATATATAAAAACAGTAGAGAGATGCAGAACACAGTTTGGCTGCATCGTTCAGTTAATTTATGATGAAACATGCTTGTTGTAAGGGGTCCGTAGGCCCTTACCATAACTTTGCACTCGGCGCAGGTCGATAGGACGAACAATCGATTGTGACGTGTTGAGAGAGCGAGTGTCGAAATGCGCCAGTGTGGTTGGCGGATATATGTGTGTGTGAAGGCCATTGTTGAAATACAGGGCTTTAACGGAGAAAGGTGTCGCCATCGCCGTGGTTAGACCCCTATGTAATAGATTAATACCGGGAAAGTGAAGAAGTATCATTACGAAAGTGATCAGTGACGTTACTAGTGCCCATATTTGGTTCCGCGTCTACCACGCCGGCCTAACCTTGGATTGCGGTGTTGGATGCAGTGATGGATTAGCGTGTGACGATAATGGAAAATGAAGAAAGCCTGTGCTGAGATTAGCCGTAATTAGATATGTATGACGAAGGCAGTGGCTGTCTCCTTTTTTGTGTTTTGAGAAGAATATAAGTTCGTAATTAGTAAAACTGTGTTGGTGTTCCTCATTACCAGACATTCAGTATTATAGTATTGAACAGGAAACTGGAAAGTAACAACTTCCGTAGCAGTCAATTCCGATTACCAGCCCCATTAGGTTCACGGTCATGTTAATAATAAATATTGGGCTGCTATTCGATCAGATCAGGTCGGGATAAACATCGGAGGTATTACAATGTCAACTGCTCCGTTTTCTCTAGGGTCGGGCCGAGAAACGCACTGGTACTTCGAAGTGCCAGTATCAAATGGAAATAACGTTAAATCCGAGAAATACTACATGAAACGTTTCCGACAGACATGTTTCAAATTAGTCGTAGAGGAGGCCTTTCTTTGTAAGTAATGTTAAGTCATCTCTTGCTCAAAATAATGCAGTTATCAAAAGAACAGAAGTACTTGAATGCCCTGAAAAAAAAACAAAAAAAAAAAAAAAACAGTAAACACAACCACCGCTGGAGGAACGCAAGGTGACAAGAGTAGCGTTATTGTCTATGGAGTATTCTCCTGGTGTTCTTTACAGAATATGCAACGTACTCTTGACAGATCTGTTTATGAATACTTCTTCAGAGATCACGCACATCAGTAAATGTTAATTTTATTCCCACATGGAGAGAATACCTTTGAGGAGAATAAAATCACTGGGAGTTCCTTCAAGGTGGCGGGAAGAATACCAACAAGATTTCAATGTACTTCACTCACCCCAGAACAGCTGACCCACCAAGATCGTGGTTTCCGCTCGGCCTCTTGTAGCCATATACACCTGCCAGCACTTGATTTAGTTCGTAAGTGGGCCCTCACACAGTCAGCAAAAGTAATGTGTCAATACACTGCGTGATAGTGCGAGAGTAAAAGCGGGGGAGTCTTACTGCGCAGTATTTATACGTGGGACGCGTCAGTTACAACTGTGCCCTTGCAACGAACACTTCACTACTCGAGGATGCAGAACTCTCAAGTACAGTACTGCGATTGCAGTCGCTACGTACTGCGAAAAGAAAAGTAAGAGGATGTGGCGATGGGCGAAAAAGTGACTTGGAAGAGGTTCCACACACGGTCATGCTAACATGTTGTGACTTGCAGCAGTGCCACATGATCACCGGAATAATTTAGGTATGAGCGAATTGTCGTAGCGCCGTTATGTATTTCTGCGAAACATAATTCAAGCTTCTGAAAAGAGCAAATAAGCCGTTGCAATGATATTCCTGTGCACCTAAGCACTTCTGTGAAATGCTTCTACAGCTAAATACTGGTTGAGTACTAATTACGTAATCAAACTACTCTAAATGATAATTAATTGAAAACCTCAGCTGCCGATAGGTGTTGTTGATATACCTCGACTGGGACAGCTGAAAATGTGTGCCCCGACCGGGACTCGAATCCGGAATCTCCTGCTTACATGGCAGACGCTCTATCCATCTCTTTTCTTTTTTTTTTATCGTTTTGTTTGGTCGTTGCGGACGTCACATGACATCCGTTCAAGTTCGTTAGTTGATCCTTCCACTCAGTTTTTTATTACAGAGGCCAACCAGCTCTCTGACCGAACACGCTTAGCTACCGTGCCGGCATCCATCTGAGCCAATAGCGCAAATGCAGGGACTTACTCCTTGCACGCTTCTCGTGAGACACACATTCCCAACTGTCCACAATCTACATACGTAAAGTTCCGAATAGATACTTTGCCTGTCCACTCATTACTCGCACCCGCTAAGGTGACGATTCCCGTAAGAGTTCGGGCAACCTGTGCGCATTCGCACAGACGAAGGTCAATGGCCGGGTAGCCATTTAACTATATATGAGGATAGTAACTGTTCTCGAAAGAACAGGTACCACTGATGATCATGCAGCTTTTCTAGAATAAATGATAATTAACTGAAACCCTCAGCTGCCGACAGGTGTCTTCTCGTTGCACTTCATCATATGATTCCTTTTGCCAATGTTTCTTGGTGTTTTCATGTTCATATAGCGTCGCTGCATTAGTTGTTTAAACGTCTGCGAATTACCAATTCTCGGCAAGTACATTTATTACCTAATGTAATATGTGCACGGTTCAAATGGCTCTAAGTACTATGGGACTTAACATCTGAGGTCATCAGTCCGCTATAACTTAGAACTACCTAAACCTAACTAAATTAAGGACATCACACACATCCATGCCCGAGACAGGATTCGAACCTGCGACCGTAGCGCTCGCGCGTTTCCAGACTGAAGGGCCTAGAACCGCTCGGCCACACCGGCCGACTAATACGTGCACGTTAAAATATATTGCTCAATATATTGAGCGGGAAACATCAGCAGTCCCTTTCAGTACATTGTGCAAAGCAATACCGTCCTCAGACGGTGAATAGTACTGTGCAATGCTCAGTATTGCACGATAAATATTGAGCGTCTGAGCGCCCCTTAACAGCCGGTGCAGCTGCTGTCCTGGCAGCTAAAATTGTCGCTTACGTGAACCGGCAGCTCACAAGGCTCGGAAGAGCAGTGACTCACCAACTGAAAGTGACGCTGCCGGCCACGTGGAGTGGAGGGCTGGTTACGCAGAGCTGCTGAAACCGAATACGACGGCGGCGGCGGCGGCGGCCAGACAGCACGGCCCCACGGCACCGCCACAGCGAGGACAGGAACCGGTCGGCTGCAGTCACCGATACCGCAGGAATGGAGTCGCCGTGAGTCCTATTGTTCCGGAGCTCTCACACGGGTGCACTATGCGGCCGAGTATCTCCCGATAGGCCAGCAAGCGCCCGTCTGAAGTCAGTCAGGTAACAAAGAAGTGTCACCAATGAGGAGGTGGAGAGAGGGGATGTCATGGGTCATGGGCCATGGCCCTAACCCTCCCCCCCCCCCCCCCCACCGCCGCCCACAAACATTTCTAGCCAAGAACGCAACCAGTGATTAAAAGAAAAAGCACTCCGTCTTCCGGGACCATGTGATCGCCGTGTCTTCTTCAGTGGAGGATGCGGATAGGAGGGGCGAGCGGTCAGCACACCGATCTCCCCGGTCGTTATGATGGTATTCTTGACCGAAGCCGCTACTAATCGGTCGAGTAGCTCCTCCATTGGAATCACGAGGCTGAGTGCACCCCGAAAAATGGCAACAGCGCATGGCGGCCTGGATGGTCACCCATCCAAGTGCCGACCACGCCCGACAGTGCTTAACTTCGGTGATCTCACGGGAACCGTTGTATCCACTGCGGCAAAGCCGTGATTAAAACTTGAAAAAGTAAAATAAATAGAACATCGCTAGATTAGCTGCCAATTATAGCTGTTATAGTGGGACGAAATTAAGTGTCACCCATCCACCAAAGTCAGCCCAGTTTGCAGGTGACTATAAGTTTAATTTAGTTTTGTTTATGTGTTTTCTTATTATTTGTAATAAGATGTGAATTATCTAAAAGTTTTGTATTTTTTTTATGTGTTTCATGTACGGAGAGATCGGCGCAACGAACGGGGACAGCATCTTCGTTGCCGCGACCAGAGAGGAAATTGCTGGCCGCTATACGTCGCGGGTCGACAGCCAAGGAGCAACAGAAGATCCTGGAACCGAGTTGTTGCGTCGTGTTTCTAAAAAATTAAAAATGAATTTTTATACTCTTTTTGTACAACAATGACATCAAATAGAGCTGAATCTTATTGAGATGTTAGTCACTGTCTGTCAACGATCAAGTTCACATCTGTAGTATGTGTAGGAAGCTAATAAAATAGTGTGTGCTACTAAAGTTGAAACACGTGTCTTGAGGATTTATTTATGAAGAATTATGTGAATGAATTAATAATATATTTGACAAGATGATTGAATTTTGACAGCGTTCATCGCGACTTTGAATCTAAAAAGTTTATTTAATGTGTGATTCTGATATCGATTAGATCAAGATAACGTGTGTCGATATAATTTTCTGAGGAGAAACAAACGAACTTTAAATTCGAAAAAGTTACGAAAACCAATTGGCCCAAGTGATGTAATTCTCTGCACACGACTCAACTGATGTTTTACAGTTTCGTTCAAGAACCATTCTATGACAATTTAAAAAGAATATGAATCATTTTTGAAGTGGGTTGTAACTGACGTAGGTGACGAAGTCTGCACATGGTCATATATCAAACGAAAACCTAAATACGTCGTTGCACCGCACCGTGGCGACCTTAGAAACAGGACTTGTGTGCAACTAAGGCACACAGGTACGAAACAAAGCATCAAGAGTCCTTCGGAAGTCAACGCGAGTTTTCGTGGAGCCTTCACCAGCCAGCGGCGACGTCGCGGGTGTGGGCATCTGACGGAGTGCAGCCAAGCAGTACGGTCACGCAGTTGTTCCACGAGAAGGCGCGTCAGTTGGGCAGCAGCTGAACGCTGCAAACCCCGACAACCTTTTTTCTCCCTAAACTAATAGGCCCAGTACGTCAGCTGCGGGGCGTTCCTCCGGCTGGTGTTAGAGGTGTTGCTGAGGGCTTCGCCTGTCTACGGCGGTGCCGGGCGTGGTTGCAGCTAGCGACGTTTCCGGGGTTCGACTCAGCGTCCTGCCGGTTGCGGAAGCGGGGTCGCAGCATCTCGGCGGCTGCATCGACGGCTGTTACATCTGCAGCCCATAGCAGCACACTGATCATCGAGAACTACAAATTACAATATTAGTGTCCGGTGAGTTTGTTTCAAGTTGGAAGTGGAGTGTTGTATATAGGGAGTGTGCTTTTACAGGATTGTTGATTACAAGTCTGCGTGTGTAAATAGTTAATATCTTACAATAATGTCGGGAAGTGAAATGTCAGACGAAGAGCAATCTATGTCCGATAGGAGCATGAGAGCCCTTTTTAGGGCGATCGCTAAATTAAAACAATCTAACGAGGAATCTACTGCTAGATTAAAAGAGGAATTGAAACAATTTAACGAAGAATCTACTGCTAGATTAAAAGAGGAATTAAAACAGTCTAACGAGGAATCTACTGCTAGACTTAAAGGGGAGCTAACAAAATCAACAGACAGGTTGCAGGAATATCTTAATGAAACCAGTCGAGAATTAAGTGATAAAATAGAGTCTTCTAAAGTTGAAATGCAGGAAAAACTAGTAGGACTTAGTAATAAGATTGCTGATAATTGTAAAAGGTTAGAAGAACATATCCAGGAATCACGCGAGGAAAAAGCTCGCATGCGAAACGATATCACTGACTTAACCGAGAGACTAGATAGTGTCAATATCTTAGTTGTAAATGAAATACAGAAAAATAACGATATGTTACGAGATGAATTTTCTATGCAAACAGAAACTGTTCGCAGAGAATTATTGAAATCTATTAAAGAGGTCTCTACCAAACCTGTAGAGATTTCTTCAATAGATAATGTAGAATTAGAGACATTAACTCATCAAGTAGAAAAGGACCATACCGAAATCGAAAACATGAAATTTTTAATTACTGAAATATGCAGTAATCTTGAGACTGCCAAAGATAATAATATTGACGAAGGTACAGAGCGTTCACATCGTGAACACAGTGAAGAATCGATATTAGCTAATCGCGTATCCAATACAGAAATGCGGATACAGGAAATTACTAAACGGTTATCGGAATTAGATAATAACGAGAACATTTCAGGTAGCAGAGGTAATAACATAATCAGAGACAACAGTCGCATCGAATTTGCTAGCACGGACGACAACAATATGAATAAGGCAATCACGGCAAGCCAATCCGATGCAACTCCTCCGTCTCTGCAATCTAAACAAAATCCGACTATTTCTCTCGCAGAATGTCTGGATGACATAACGACAAATTCAAATGTAGCAAGTCGATTTCCTGTATTCAAACCAGGAGGCGAACTGCACCCTATAATCTTTATAAAAGCTTTTGAAACATCATTATCTCCTAAATGGAGTAATGAAAAACGCATTCAATTTGTAATAGGACATTTAGAAGCAGAAGCTGCGGAATGGGCAGTACTGCATAGAACTGAATTCAGGGATTGGGATGATTTTGTTAAGCAATTTAAACAAAATTATTGGTCAAGAGGAAAACAACAACACTTAACTTTAGAGTTGTTAGACCCTCCTCCATATTCTAAACGGTGGAGAGGTTATAGGAATTATTTCGAATGGAATTTAAACCGTGCTAAATTAATTGAAGAACCAATTATTGAAAGTCATTTAATACGAGTCCTAATTAGTGGATTACCGTATTATGTAAAGGAAAGAAAAATGTTATTCTACGAATTATACAAAACCTTAATAATGGGGACGAAACAGTTAACACCCGGGGTGTGTGGTTATATTTTAACGACTTGTTGTATTGGAAAGCACAGAGGGAACACCAGAGATGGAAAATCTGCATTCCGAAAACTGTTGTGGACGAGTTAATTACTTATATTCATGAAGGTTACGGGCATTTTGGAATTTATAAATGTATTAAACATCTAATGAAGTATTATTATTTCAAAAATATGTCACGTATTGTGAGAAGTATTATTAGGGCTTGTGAAACCTGTCAAAAGGGTAAAGTTAATAACAAATCGAAGCGTTATAAATTATATGCTGTAATTCCTCGAGGTTTGTGGGATCTACTATCATTAGATTTTTTCGGCCCTCTGCCTCGGAGTTCAGGAGGATTAACATATGTGTTTGTTGTAATGGAATGTTGGTCCAAACATGTGAAACTGTATACTTTGAAACGAGCGAATACAGCAAGCGTTATACGCTGCCTCACCCGAAATTACTTTGTTAACTGGGGCATTCCTAAACGACTTATGTCTGACAACGGTAGTGCCTTTATTAGTCAAAGATTTCAAGATATGATAAGACAATATGGAATCAAACATATCTTAATTTCGAAATATCACCCTCAAAGTAATTTAGTAGAAAGAGTCATGAAAGAATTAGGACGATTATGTAGAACTTATTGTGCGCATAAACATACTCGGTGGGCCAAACTAATGCCTGAATTCGAAAAGATATTAAATGAATTGCCTCACCTAACGACGGGATTATCACCTATAGAAATTTTAGGCAAACGAATTATAGGTGAGCCTTTACTAGCTGCTTTACCTTGGCCACCGGTAAATGAGATCCAACAATGTATCCCAGACGAAAATGTTTGCGAACAGATTGTAAAAAATGCCGAACGGAGAATTAAAAGTTATAATCAACAGGCTATAGAACCCTCATTTCAGGTAGGAGATCTTGTGTTAGTACGATCTCATCCTAAAAGTTCTAAGATCGGTAAGGAATGTAGAAAATTCTTCTTGATCTTTGAAGGTCCATATGTTGTACATAGGATTGTATATCCCAAAGCATTACTTCTTATGGAACCTTCATCAGGTGTAATTAAAGGATTATATAGTGTTGATCAAATGAAACCCTTCATTCCTAAATAAGTTAATAATTAGTATATGCCACACACGGAAGAGCATTCATAGTTTATTCATGTGAAGTTTTTCGTGATAGTTACGTGTTATTTTAAATAAATGACAGAAAGCTTAAACATGTGTTCTACAATAATCTACTGGTACTTCAAAAAGAGAAAGATAATCAAAAGGGGGATTTATATGGAGGAAATTTTGCTCTTAGGTCAAAAGGAATTTTGCATATTTTAAATTTACTCGGATAGTAGGAACCAAAGGGGATGGTTAATAGTTTTAGGGACCATGGGCGTCCAGAGCTATATGGCTCACGAGAACATAGCAGAGTGCTTTTAATAGAGGTTTGTAATAGTGTTAATATAGAACACACCAAACGGGGCTCTCTCGCTTGTTTCTCCTAAATAAATTGCCATTACCCAACAAGGTGTCCGAAGGTAAAGAAAGCCGTGCCGAGATTCTAAAAAAAGTTTTGCTTGATTTCTTCTTGACCTCAGGCATAAATAAGGCATTAGGGAAAAGAATGACGTAAAGTAAATAGTACTATTAGTTATTGTGAGAAACGTATTGGTAATATACATTCTTGGAAAGAATAACTCTAGTAAATAAATGAAACTATAACTAATCTATCACAATTTGAATGCTCTGTCCTAATGTACAACGTTAAAGAACGTACTAAATTAGTATTTATTAGCAACTATTAACTGAAGAGGAGCAATCTCCCTATATTCGGCTACGAATTACCATAATAGCACAATTAAGAGTAAATGACAAATAGTCACAACAATATCGTATTAAAAGGATTAAATCTATCTAAGAGCAAGGGCTCTAGGTTACGTAAAATGTGAGAAAAATGTATTAACAGTTAAATATTGTATATTGAAAAGTTTTAATTTCTTTTAAAACCTGACAAACTGAGCTTGTGGGTGGGGTATGTAGTGGGACGAAATTAAGTGTCACCCATCCACCAAAGTCAGCCCAGTTTGCAGGTGACTATAAGTTTAATTTAGTTTTGTTTATGTGTTTTCTTATTATTTGTAATAAGATGTGAATTATCTAAAAGTTTTGTATTTTTTTTATGTGTTTCATGTACGGAGAGATCGGCGCAACGAACGGGGACAGCATCTTCGTTGCCGCGACCAGAGAGGAAATTGCTGGCCGCTATACGTCGCGGGTCGACAGCCAAGGAGCAACAGAAGATCCTGGAACCGAGTTGTTGCGTCGTGTTTCTAAAAAATTAAAAATGAATTTTTATACTCTTTTTGTACAACAATGACATCAAATAGAGCTGAATCTTATTGAGATGTTAGTCACTGTCTGTCAACGATCAAGTTCACATCTGTAGTATGTGTAGGAAGCTAATAAAATAGTGTGTGCTACTAAAGTTGAAACACGTGTCTTGAGGATTTATTTATGAAGAATTATGTGAATGAATTAATAATATATTTGACAAGATGATTGAATTTTGACAGCGTTCATCGCGACTTTGAATCTAAAAAGTTTATTTAATGTGTGATTCTGATATCGATTAGATCAAGATAACGTGTGTCGATATAATTTTCTGAGGAGAAACAAACGAACTTTAAATTCGAAAAAGTTACGAAAACCAATTGGCCCAAGTGATGTAATTCTCTGCACACGACTCAACTGATGTTTTACAGTTTCGTTCAAGAACCATTCTATGACAATTTAAAAAGAATATGAATCATTTTTGAAGTGGGTTGTAACTGACGTAGGTGACGAAGTCTGCACATGGTCATATATCAAACGAAAACCTAAATACGTCGTTACACCGCACTGTCAAAACCACAACAGTATATACTGGCAATAAAATACCTCGCTTTCATCTGTGAACAACAGCAATTAATGGAGATTAAGATAAATATTTAAAATCTGGGCTGCCGCTGGAAACGACCTATGCAAAAGTAAGATTTTAAGAAAGCGACGGCGCCACGATGCAGATGGAGATAGCCTGCAGTAGCAATAATGCCGAAATAACTCTATTGATAATGTAAAACGTGTTGCTATCAACATTTATGGCAGCATTATGGAACATTACCGTCTTTAATTTATTATGTCATTACAAGACATTTACCATGCTGCGTGCCCAAGAGAAAATGAATAAACAGAATAAAATACAATAAAAATAAAGAAGAAACTTTATTTCGACGTCGTACTGGTTTCGGCTGTCATGATCATCATCAGATGGCTAACGTTTACGATTTCATTAATTTTTTGTCTGCAGCATGTCATCCATTCCTGAACTGTAGAAGAATGTTTGAGCATTTATTTGAATATTTAGTGCCACTTTACGTGTCATTTCGAAAGTGTCAGGTTGGTGCATAATTTCATAGCGTTTTTCTTTTGCAGGTTGGTATTCCGGATGCTATGGGTTTATTTACTGATAGTGATTTTTTAGTTGTAGTTAACTGTTGTTTTCTGAGTTTACGTATCGTCATTGGCAGATAGTGAGTGGACTTGTGGATGCCATAAAAAGGACTGACAAGTGGAAAAATCGAGACATTTTCGACATTTTCTTCTGCGGGCTGACAGTCGCGGTGGCACACGGAAACAATTGCGTCGTATGTGTGATAATGTAGTTAGTCAGAGCAAGGCAAGAAAATGGTTTTCTCTTATAAGGACGACGGTTTTGACATTAATCGCTCTCCACGTTCAGTGAAACCTACAGAGTTGAGGATTAGTCGTTTAAACGCATCAATCCACAATGATTCACGTCAGTGTAGTGGCACTGCTCCACAATAACACCCGCCCGCATTCTGCTAAACTGACAAAAAGTATTACACAGGAGTTAGGTTGGAAAGTCATTCCGCACCTACTTTATTCATATTTTCACATTTTCGGCTCAAGGAATTTCCTTTTCAGATGAAAATGCGCTCCGAACATGGTTAGACGAGTTCTCCGGCTCAAAACAACGTGATTTCCACAGCCGCGAAATCGAAAAGGTACCCTTGCGTTGGCAAACTGTTGTAAGCAGAGATGAATATACAGGGTGGGGCAAACAAAAGTGATCGGAGAACATAGTTTCAGCGTAGAAAGAAATACAGCTGAGGAAAGGAAATACAGGACTAATCTGACTACAGCAGATGTAGAAAGTGACCATCATTCAACTCTTGGCGCTTTTGGGTCCTGGACAGTACGTTGCTGAAAGTGGATTGCGACTGGACTGCTGGAATTGCTGCAGTCTTACCCAAAAATGTTCTGCTGCAGTTCTTGAAAAGTATGAGGACTGTTGCACTACACCTTAGACTTGAGGGATCCTCCTCACAGGGTAATCGAAAGATCAGGTGACCTGGATGGCCAGCTAGGACCACAGCCAGACTGACCTCTGCTAGCAACCCTCTGCTGTCAAACGAGAAGGTTGTGTAAATGTGGTCCATGATTCGGCCAGCTGCATGGGCAGTTGTTGCACCCTGTTGGAAGTAACTGTGGATGGTGTGCGTGTCACAGGGTGTGGTTATAAGAATACATTCACGACCAATCGTATCTACTCATCCGAGCCACTTTTATTTGCCCCACCCCGTATTAAAACTCCTCCCAAACAGGCCATGAAGGCCCAAAGGTACTGACCGGCGCCGTGTCATCCTCAGCCCACAGGCGTCACTGGATATGGAGGGGCATGTGATCAGCACACCGCTCTCCCGGCCGAATGTCAGTTTCCGAGACCGGAGCCACTACTTCTCAGTCAAGTAGCTCCTCAGTTTGCCTCACAAGGGCTGAGTGCACTCCGCTTGCCAACAGCGCTCGGCAGGCCGGATCGGCACCCATCCAAGTGCTATCCCAGCCCGACAGCGCTTAACTTCGGTGATCTGACCGGAACCAGTGTTACCACTGCGGCAAGGCCGTTGCCCCACCCTGTATTACTGATGATAAAGTCTCTGTTATGTGTATGTGTTGTGTTTATTAAACTTACCGGAAAACGATATGGACTTACGCATAAAGCGTGCCAATGTGCCTGTATTTGATTAGATATAGTCTGGAGTACAATATAAGTGGTATACATATATATCAGAGTTCTGGCGCAAAGTCTATTTTCGAGTAACAATTCAAGTCAGCAAACCAAGAATCTAGTTTCGCAGTTTTCCCCAATCAAGCAAAACCTCATTTTAAATTTTTCAAATCTAAAAAATTTTATACTTTATAAGTAAGAACCATTAAAACTCATTTGCCTGTACCGAAAAAAGCAATTTCACATTTTCTCATATAGGTAAGAGAATCGCTTCACTTTCCTTTACTTTCAGATACCCGGTTTCGGACACTTTTGAAAACAATTAAATTATGATAAAAAGTAAGGACAACAAAAAAAGAGCAACATATGTGAAAGAAGGTAAATCAGTGAAAAATGGAGGTAAATGCAGATTGATGAAAAATGAGGACTTACCAAGAAGAGCCTGGGATGTTCACGGATTCATTATGGGGGGAATCAAGACAGACAGTGGTGCGAAATTCTTTTGAATACCTTTTCTGAAAATTGTGTTGAGTAGCTAGTTCAGCAGCTCACACGCTATGGACATATCTTAGACGTTGTACCTAAAAATAGGCCCGAACTTATAGACAATGTCAGTATAGAAAAGCAGATTAATGATCATGATGTCATAGCATCTATAGTGACGGAATTTAGTAAAAAACTGAAGAAGGCTAGATAGAGCAGATAAGCAGTTATTAGCGTCTTAACGCCATTTAGTTTCAGTAAGATGGATGTAAAGGGATTATGAGCAAAGCTCAAGCAGATTGTAGATCGTGGTTTGGGTAGTTACATGCCTAGTATGAGGAGATAAAAGAAATTATTCAGGTAGTGAAGGGAGACGAAAATTTAATAGTCATGGGTGACTGGAATTCGTCAGTAAGAAAAGGGAGAGAAGGAAACATAGTAGGTGAATATGGATTGGGGGGAAGAAATGAAAGAGGAAGCCGCCTTGTAGAATTTTGCACAGAGCATAACTTAATCATAGCTAACACTTGGTTCAAGAATCATGAAAGAAGGTTGTATACATGGAAGAATCCTGGAGATACTGACAGGTTTCAGATAGATTATATAATGGTAAGACAGAGATTTATGAACCAGGTTTTAAATTGTAAGACATTTCCAGGGGCAGATGTGAATTCTGACCACAATCTATTGGTTATGAACTGCAGGTTGAAACTGAAGAAACTGCAAAAAGGCGGGAATTTAAGGAGATCGGACCTGGATAAACTGAAAGAACCAGAGGTTGTACAGAGTTTCAGGGAGAGCATAAGGGAACAATTGACAGGAATGGGGGAAAGAAATACAGTAGAAGAAGAATGGGTAGCTCTGAGTGATGAAGTAGTGAAGGCAGCAGAGGATCAAGTAGGTAAAAAGACGAGGGCTAATAGAAATCCTTGGGTAACAGAAGAAATATTGAATTTAATTTATGAAAGGAGAAAATATAAAAATGCAGTAAATGAAGCAGGCAAAAAGGAATACAAACGTCTCAAAAATGAGATCGACAGGAAGTGCAAAATGGCTAAGCAGGGATGGCTAGAGGACAAATGTAAGGATGTAGAGGCTTGTCTCACTAGGGGTAAGATAGATACTGCCTACAGGAAAATTAAAGAGACCTTTGGAGAAAAGAGAACCACTTGTATGAATATCAAGAGCTCAGATGGCAACCCAGTTCTAAGCAAAGAAGGGAAAGCAGAAAGGTGGAAGGAGTATACAGAGGGTTTATACAAGGGCGATGTACTTGAGGACAATATTGTGGAAATGGAAGAGGATGTAGATGAAGATGAAATGGGAGATAAGATACTGCGTGAAGAGTTTGACAGAGCACTGAAAGACCTGAGTCGAAACAAGGCCCCGAGAGTAGACAACATTCCATTAGAACTACTGATGGCCTTGGGAGAGCCAGTCATGACAAAACTCTACCATCTGGTGAGCAAGATGTATGAGACAGGCGAAATACCCACAGACTTCAAGAAGAATATAATAATTCCAATCTCAAAGAAAGCAGGTGTTGACAGATGTGAAAATTACCGAACTATCAGTTTAATAAGTCACAGCTGCAAAATACTAACGCGAATTCTTTACAGACGAATGGAAAAACTTGTAGAAGCGGTCCTCGGGGAAGATCAGTTTGGATTCCGTAGAAATGTTGGAACACGTGAGGCAATACTAATCTTACGACTTATCTTAGAAGAAAGATTAAGAAAAGGTAAACCTACGTTTCTAGCATTTGTAGAATTAGAGAAAGCTTTTGACAACGTTAACTGGAATACTCTCTTTCAAATTCTGAAGGTGGCAGGGGTAAAATACAGGGAGCGAAAGGCTATTTACAATTTGTACAGAAACCAGATGGCAGTTATAAGAGTCGAGGGGCATGAAAGGGAAGCAGTGGTTGGGAAAGGAGTGAGACAGGGTTGTAGCCTCTCCCCGATGTTATTCAATCTGTATATTGAGCAAGCAGTAAAGGAAACAAAAGAAAAATTCGGAGTAGGTATTAAAATCCATGGAGAAGAAATAAAAACTTTGAGGTTCGCCGATGACATTGTAATCCTGTCAGAGACATCAAAGGACTTGGAAGAGCAGTTGAACGGAATGGACAGTGTCTTGAAAGGAGGATATAAGATGAACATCAACAAAAGCAAAACGAAGGTAATGGAATGTAGTCAAATTAAATCGGGTGTTGCTGAGGGGATTAGATTAGGAAATGAGACACTTAAAGTAGTAAAGGAGTTTTGCTATTTAGGGAGTAAAATAACTGATGATGGTCGAAGTAGAGAGGATATAAAATGTAGACTGGCAATGGCAAGGAAATCGTTTCTGAAGAAGAGAAATTTGTTAACATCTAATATAGATTTAAGTGTCAGGAAGTCGTTTCTGAAAGTATTTGTATGGAGTGTAGCCATGTATGGAAGTGAAACATGGACGATAACCAGTTTGGACAAGAAGAGAATAGAAGCTTTCGAAATGTGGTGCTACAGAAGAATGCTGAAGATAAAGTGGGTAGATCACGTAACTAATGAGGAGGTATTGAATAGGATTGGGGAGAAGAGAAGTTTGTGGCAAAACTTGACTAGAAGAAGGGATCGGTTGGTAGGACATGTTTTGAGGCATCAAGGGATCACAAATTTAGCATTGGAGGGCAGCGTGGAGGGTAAAAATCGTAGAGGGAGACCAAGAGATGAATACACTAAGCAGATTCAGAAGGATGTAGGTTGCAGTAGGTACTGGGAGATGAAGAAGCTTGCACAGGATAGAGTAGCATGGAGAGCTGCATCAAACCAGTCTCAGGACTGAAGACCACAACAACAACAACATGCCTAGTACGAGGATAAAAGATGGAAAAGACCATGGTTTAATAACGAAATTCAGAAGTTGCTGAGGAAGCTTAGGCTGTTGCACTTTCGGTCAAAAGGGAACGCTCCAATGACGACAAGCAAAGGTTACTAAAGATTTGTGTGTCCGAACAGATCTATGTAGATATAGGTGTAGGTGCAGATGAAAAACATCAGTTACAACTCTTAGTAACCTGGGGTTTCTGTAGGTTAAAGCAACCAGTGCCAACTACATTGCACAGGTTGTTATCCCATTGCCGGTCCCATTACATCCACAGGAAAGTGACATGCTTTTTTATCAAAACAGTTCATGTACACATAAGGCTGCTGCGAGTTAACGTGCTCTTCATGGTGTCCAACAACTATCCTGGTCAGCAAGATCACCAGATGTCTCGCTAATTGAACATCTATGGGATATAATGAAACGGGAACTTACCGTTATCCAGAACCTGGAAGAACCATTGCCGAATTGCACTAAAAATTTCAAGGTGCATGGAACAACTATTGCTGGTTGCCATTCGGTAACTTTACAATCGTTTGCACTCGAGAATACAAGCCTGCTTTGAGTCAGAGGGGAGATACACCACGCACTGATCTTTCATTTCGTCTGAATTTTATTTGAATTTATTGTCATACACTCCGTCCGCCCCCCGTAGCTGAATGAATGCCGGCACGGTAGCGTGTTCGGTCAGAGGGCCGATTGTCGTCCGTAATAAAAAAACTGAGTAAAGAAATCAACGATCAACTTGTACGGACCCCATGTGACGTCCGCACAGACCAAACTCAACGAACTATACTGAAAAAAATGAAAAATAATAATTAAAAAATGGACAGCGTAACGGATTGTCAATCCTCTGGGCCCGGGTTCGATTCCCGGCTGGGTCGGGGAATTTTCTCCGCCCAGGGACCGGGTATTGTGCTGTCCTCATCTTCATCCTATCATCCTCATCGACTGCAGGTCTCCGAAGTGGCGTCAAATAGAAAGACCGGCACTCGGCGAACGGTCTGCCCGACGGGGGGCCTTAGCCATACGATTAAATAAATAAAATCATATACTCTAACTATCTGTCACATTTTCCAGTAAAATGGTATTGTCCATCACGATATTCCTTTCTTTCCGGCAGTGTATTTAGTATTCGGGAACAGTAACGGAACCTTTTTACTCCGGATCAGTAGCTTCACAGTAGAATAACACTACTGCAGCGATGAATTAATCTTATTGGTCAGCGACGCTTTCGTTTTTTGTTTGACGTCCGTACACGAGCCATGAGCCGAGCAGCGTGGATGGCCTTTGTCGCGCCAGGCGACTCCTGTCACGACTGACGGACCCCCTGCCTTGACATTGGCTGCAGGCTTCACAAGCCGTTGCCTCGGCGCCGTCACAGGTTAAGCGAGTTCCGTCTGCAAATTACGAGGGGCCAGCCGGCGAGGCAGCTAGGTGGCAAGTTCAGCAGGCCGTTGTCCCTGCGCCGTGTCATCCAGCGCCAAGGTAGGCAGAACTTTATACACAGCCCCCAGTGCTGGGCTGAGCTAGGACTGTTGCGTAATTTTCGGGCTCGCTGTGCAGTGAGGGTCAGTCTAGAACAGTGGTCCCAAATCTTCCTGAGACAATTACCCCCAGGTGCAGTAAGGTATTAGGTAGTACCTTCACTTCCTCGCTATCATCATTACAATTTAACTAAAATTGCCACTGGCAACTACATGGACTGCACACAGGCAGAAAATTATTTCATACCCAAGAATCCGAAAGGAAGGAAATTGAAAATTAAAAAAAAAAAAAAAAAAAAAAAAAAAAAAAAAAAAAAAAACCTCTTGGATGTAAGAAAAAGAGACCCAAATTGCAAAGACTAAGCAGTTTTGGGAAGATAAGAGAACAATAAATCCAGTGGCAAGTAATAGTTCCATGTGCTGCCTACAAAGCGAAACAAAATACATAACACTATCGAAATTACATCAGTGTAGTGGCCTTTACATAGTTCGTATTGTGTTCTGCTGTCGAACTCTGTTTGCTTATTGTGTAAGTAATAAAACAGTTTCTGGTCTATTGCTGGAACCCGTAGGAATTTAAATGAGGTATTTAAGCATATGTGATGTATTTATCAATTATACTGTTTCATATGCATGGTACGAAGTAGGAAGTATATGTGTATTGGGTGGATTAAGTGAGGAAGACCTTCATAAATTTGTAATTACACTGTCATGCTTGTTTTTCAAATAATAATTACAAGCATTCGTAACTTACGTAATCAGTCTAACAGAAGAGTGATAGCAGAAATGAGATTTTGAAAGTAATTTAATTTAGTGACAGAAACAATTAGTGAACACTGTTTTTGCCCCTCAGAAAATTTCATTTTACCCGTCAAGGGGTTGTTACCCCCAGGATGGATACGACTGGTCCGAAGAAAAGCGGCAATGATGATGGGGATCTATACGCAGATAGCTGCATAAGGATGAGCAATTTTTTGGCTGTCAGTATCTGCGTGATTCATTCGTTCTGCCACCCAGGTAAAACCAGGGGTCTTAGCGTTAGCTAGAATGATTCCCACTAATTGTCGCCATGTCGTTACGGACACCGTTACTAACTATCTATGTTAGGAGTTCACAGCTAATTTTCTGCAAGGTTAAAAAAGTTAGCGTTTTCACTCAAATGGCTGGGATTGCCTAGTGTACTGCGCGCGCTTTTCATGGATGGTGAAGTGTGACAGTTAGGTTGCGGTCCATATCCGCAGATAAAAAGTTAATTTTGAGAAAAGAATACTTTAAGAGTAGTAAGGTTTCAGGCTGAGGAGATAACAGAGTTCATGGCCAATATTTTTTGTGAATGTGGTTGTGAGTACTGGAAGATGATAATGTATGTAACGCGATAGAAAACTCAGCTTATAATTGCTTTTTTGGTGAACGGGTTTAAAATTTTAGTTACTGTTGAAATATAATAACGGACTCTTAATTCAGCGATGAAGGAAAACCGGGAAGGGCTGGAGCAGTTGAGTTTTACACACATCGCTGGTAGAACATAAATTTTACAGTTTCTGTCACATAGCAGCCAATTAAAATTTTACGTTTTTATTAATTAAAAGTTAAGCAATGAGAAACTCATTTAAAATTCAATGCCAGTTTAAATAATTTACAGAAAATTTAAAGTTAACTTTAATTCAAGATGGCTATGTTCTTTAAGGTAAGATACGAGCTGTATAAGGGAGACGTGAATCTAAACAACAGTGCCAGAACAGACCACACCAGAATGGCCGTAACTATAAAATGGTGAGAATAAATCATTTAGACTTGTGTGATTAAAAAGTCGTGAAACCTTACTTAAAATAATGAAAAGCTAACATTAATACCTGGGCAAGATAATTTTAAACGCAGAAAAACATATCACTTGAAAATTTAACACATTTTCCAATAACATAAGAATAATTAAATTACAACAGATTAACGTGTATGTTTGGGTCCCAACACATCAAAATTTTCTTAAGGTGAAGGCAACAAGCTAATAGGTGCAAATTCAAAATTATTCCAAGTAAAAACTTAACTTCAACAGGAACATCAAGTAATGTGGCCGCGGTTGGAGCAACAGCGCAAAAGAGAACAGCGAGAGCTTCCAAGCGTATGCACTCCAAATGGTGTTAACAGCCGGCTAAGCAAGCCGACGAGGCGTTAGTAAGTGGGGCCCGACCCTACGAAACAGGCACCAGCAATGGAGTACAAGAGTCTTAATGACACTTTCCTGTAGCATAAATAATTTTAATTAAAATTCCAGCACACGGCCGTGCATTAAGCAGATAACTCTTAGGTTAGAATTAGTATGAGCTCTTACCAGAAACCGCGACAACTGTCTTAACAAGTTAACCAAAAAATTTAAGAAACCAAGTTATAATATTTTTTAAAAGATAATTTCAGCAGTGCCAATGAGAAAAATTTTCCTTTCTAGCAAACCATAAAAGCAGCCGCAAGGACACTCTCATGACATTCAAAGCTCATCAGAACACACAGTCCGTAACGGTTCGGAGAAAACAAAAGCGCCCTGGAACAAAAATTTATCTGAGCCACTTAAACAGAACAAACGCACTATATAATTTCTTAGCTACAAAGAAACCAGAACTATAAAATCAAATTATAAATAGCCAATAAAACAGCAAAAAAGAAACACTTTCCGACTTGAACAATTGATCATTCGTGATTTCTGGTAACACTACGCCTTTCACTGCGCCTCAAGTTGAAAATTACATGACCAATCATTTACTTCAAAAATATGAAGAATTAAGGGGAGAAAATCTGGATAAATAAGGTGAGGCGAACAGGCACAAGTAACGCATACACTAATGTTCACCGCCATATTCAAAATAAGCTTTCTTCTGGAACACAGTGCTTAACACTGGCTAAAGGTTCAGAAATATCATGGATACTTAAGATCAACACGTAAAACAATTATAATGAGATAAACCAGCGGTTCAGTTTAAAATGTCTAGCAGATCTTGCTCTCACTTTGCCCTTCGAATACCGTGGAGGCATAGGCGTCCATACCCAACAAACGAAAGGAACACAGACCAAAAGACATGAACATTGCCTTCGCTGCTTGGCGCCCTTTTGATAAATCACAGCACAAGCTACGTCGATACTCGCTAACTTACACGGGGTAACATCACCGCGGTATTGGTCGCTCGCCAGCAGCTAACACCACGGCGAAGAAGCCCTTGGAAAGCTCGTTCCAACTCCGTTCCTCTGTTCGTACTACCCACCAAACCGGCCACCATGCCTGGAGCTGCCATAGCACAGGGCGCTGCGCTCCAACGGTAACATGTCAGTCAAGGATCATGTGAATAATGATATCGATACAATGCGAGAAAGCCGCCGCGGATAAACTGTTAAACAAATTAGTGGAAAATAATTTGTGATTTTACCAACACACACTGGAATGATCTATGTGGCTGGGTGGTTAGTGTGATGTTGAACTGAGAGTAATTGGGGCACTTATAACAAACCACCGAATGACATATAATTACTGAACAATCGTTAAATATAAGTGTAGGATGAAGAGCGCAGGATGGTTGTAGGACGTACAGTTTTATTGGTTTTCAACCAGTGCATCTGCTGTAATGCAAAGCTTGACTGAACATTTATGGACAGAATATAGATACAAATAGATTTAGGGGTGGTTTACAATACACACCCAAGCCTAATGTGGTATGTAACTTTTCAGCAGGTTGGTTGGTTGGTTGGGGGATTAAAGGTGTAGAAATATGTTACTCAAGGAAAAGCAGCAAAGTCTCACAAATAAAACCTAGAACCGTCATGAAGACTAGCAGTGAAGTGTCTCAGCCTGGGAGGAATTCACCCCTAGAGCTTGGAAAAATTATTGTGGACTTCTCTATACACCTGATTGGTCAGCTTGGATTCTTCATCTCATCGATCCAGTTACTTGGCAACTTCTTTTTTTCTGTTGTGTGACACTCTGGTGTGACCGCCTAGCTGGGCATAATAATTGTCGAAAAAATAAATAAATCAAAGTAAAAGTCTTTACGAATTTTAATCTTGAGGAAGGCAGCTGAAATCAATGTTCTTGAAGTTTTACGGGTGTATGTCAGCTTGTTCAAAAAGATATGGTTGTGGACTTAAGTTCTTTTCGCTCTTTCGTTGCAGCTGATTGATCCTTCCTGTAAACTTCTTAAGTGATCATGGGAGAGAAAACACCTGGGTTCTCTAATAACGTGGAAGGTCAAAAACTGACTCAGGCGTACTCAGGTTTAGAACTCTGAATGCTTTATATTTCTTGACTTGGTGATACGTCACACGGTTCACCTGAAAATCTCACATTGTATTGGCCCCCTTGCGCGCGGGTCTTAAATACATTCGCTGACAATCGAAACATTGTTACATAGAGTAATTTCATTAATTACAACCGCAGAAGTTGTTCAAAATTACGTAAATGATAACATTCGGTGATCACAACTGGAATACATAAAATGGAATACAAGGTGAAGTACATTTCTGTCGTTTCATGGAAGATTAATAAAATGATTCAAATGAACAATGCTGATTACATTCTTGTTAACTGCACAGAAGCTACGTTACTAAAAGTATTTTTAGCATGCATCCTGCTTATTTTTTTTAGTGCGAACGGAATTCCAATGTATAATCCAGTAGCCAAACAAACAATTCGTCTGCATTCTCAATTAAGTTTCGTGTTGTGAGTTAGAGTATTTGTGGTGTCACCGCCAGACACCACACTTGCTAGGTGGTAGCCTTTAAATCGGCCGCGGTCCATTAGTATACGTCGGACCCGCGTGTCGCCACTGTCAGTGATTGCAGACCGAGCGCCACCACACGGCAGGTCTAGAGAGACGTCCTAGCACTCGCCCCAGTTGTACAGCCGACTTTGTTAGCGATGGTTCACCGACAAATTACGCTCTCATTAGCCGAGTCGATAGTTAGCATAGCCTTCAGCTACGACATTTGCTACGACCTAGCAAGGCGCCATTATCATTTGCTATTGATCTTGTAATTCATGTATCATCAAGAACGATGTTCTCCGATTATGGATTAAAGTTAAGTATTCCAGCAGCTACGTACTTTTCTTGATAGTATAATTACTTTACCTATTCCAGACCTCACGCCAGCCTGCGTGAGTTAAAACGCGTGCATTTCGGCCTCCTCTAGCAACACGGTGTTGGCTCTTCTGCCAACACTACAGTATTTATGAAGTAATTAGATTTTGCCATGTTAAACAAACATATAGCAAGTTGACGGTATAGCAAACAGAATTATTACAGGTTCCTAACATTATAAAATACTCTGTAGTTGGTGTTTTTTGTGATCCAATTGCTTGTAAACGAATAGTGTTAATTGTAACCAAGCGAATCGAAGATACACGTTCTACCAGTGGATGGATGTACTATTAGCGAGTACGTTGACGTGAAGTTCTTCAGAATCACATTAGAGAGATGAAAAGCGAAATAACATATGTGGGTCATACCTAATGTCATACCAGTTAACCAAGTGATGAAAATTAGCTTCGAAATCGTATAAGAAAGGGCTGGTACGTTTCAAAATCCACTTTTCTCATGTAGAAATAGGTAAATGCCAACAAAATTTCTCTTTAAAAAACGTTCCTGCCTAATCTTGATCGGTGTTACTTTGGTATCAGTTTGTCTGGTTCCATCAACTGTCTTCTATTTGTCTCTCGCTTTCAGAGAATACGTAATCGTTATGAGCCAGTAGGTAAAGCGGCTTCAGATTGGTGATGAAACCAATACATGAACAAGGATTGTATTTTCAGCAGTGACTGAGTATGGCGAAAGCATCTAGTCACCATAGCCAGCGCGGCTTCGCTCAGTCTCTGCAGAAAGCACTACTCATTGTTTTGCACATTCACCCTAATAGATACCTTTGAACTCGACTTCCAGTCAGACACACAAATGTAATTTTTCTCCAAGCTTCATATAGCGTACAGAGAAAGGTAGACAGAAAGACAGAGAGAGAGAGAGAAGGAGGGGGGGAGAGAGAGATAGGGAGAGAGAGAGAGAGAGAGAGAGAGAGAGAGAGAAAGAAAGGGAGAGGAAAGGAGGTAGATTCATTGCGGAATTAATGAACAGAATTTACATTGTTTTAAGCCTTTCCATTGTTCCCAGTGGTTTTAAGGGACATGTAGCCTTAATTTTGTGTTCTCCCTTGATTGACTCCAAGACTGAACTTTACTGATTTTGTTATTATGTGTAACAAAAAACACTTCAGAATCTCCTTTTAGACATTTCATGTTGGTATATTATTTCTGTTCTCTTAGAACGGCTTCTTTTCCTATCCATAGAACAAGTTTCTCCAGTTTTATTGGTATATTCTACGTGGACAAATGTGAATTACCTCTCCAATTATTTTTCTCGCCGAGTGTTCCTTATTGCTGCGATACATTTTATTGCCTTAGTTTTAGCTTAACCGCAAATTTCACAGAATTCTACAATTTGTCAAGTTAATATTGATCCTTTAACATATGCATACAAGATGTTTCGAAATTCCGTTTCCAGGGATGTTTGATTTGTAGAGGGGCTTACTAGATAAAGTTTCGATAAGGAACCCATGTCCGAGAATTTTACCTTTGGATGTGAAATAAGTCTGAACCTCGGATGACATTTAAATCTCCCGGGAAACGGTACGCACACAAATTGAGAAGAGAGTGCCACCGTCCGTCACGTTTGTTATTATTGGACCACACATCATTTTCGTCCGGCTACAAAAAAGACAGAAAAAAACTGGTTCTATCTCAACCAGAAGGGTACAAACTATAGCAGAAATTGTGAAACACCCTACAGAAATTTACCCCGCGTTTTTTTCAAATGGGAATAAATTTAGGTGTACTTCGAATTTCTGTATTTTCTATGTTACTTTTTCAGACTATGTTGGACTTTTGTGTATAAAATACGTTCATTGACCCTCTCGTTCGACGACCAGTTTCGTGTACCGGTATTCATTTTATTATTTTATTTCATATCCTGTCTCATCATGAGTTGCGCTAAACAACAAATATATCATTTCTTTTAATTTACGTCTATGGTCACAAACTTTTTGCTAACACATCAACGGTTTCGGCCTATAATGATCATCATCAGGTCTGTTTTATACCGGTTACTGTTTTATTCGCGACAGTGTCGCAGCTTGTGAAACAAATATATCAATCGAAAATAAGATTTATCTGTGGAAATCCATTTACCTACATACAGATTTCCATAGCAGGAACTCGTTACTTTTTTGATCGATGTTCTTGAGCCATCAGGCACATCTGATGATGACACACTGTCGTTAAATCTATGATTGGAAATTGAATACTGAATTCAGTTCGATTTCAGTTTGAGTAGTAAATTTCTATTAGACGAGACGGTTCAGACAACATTCCCAACTCGGGATCTGACGTGCATTGTGTGAAACTGCACACATTATATTAGTCCCTTGTTAGCGTGCCCTGCAGGAGTGACTGTGGAGCTGACTGCGCCGGAGGCATCATGAGCCGTAGATCTTGCTGCACTGCAATAGTCGTTCGCTGCTCGCGTGGCTAACTAATTGGAGGCACGTCCGGGTTCACGCGGTGGGTGTCAGCGTCTAGTCAGCAGCGTGACGGAGACCGGCGACGTGGTCAGTTCATTAGCTGGGGCCGCCTCGCTGCCTCCCCATTAGGGAGCGTATTTATACGCGCCTTTTGTGGCCAGTGGCTATTCTGGTACTCCTGTTGTTCCATCGTCCTTTTGTCCGTCATTGGCGGCTATTCTGGAGGAGACCGCCTGTTGAGGGTCGAGGAAGTGTAGGAGCGCATTGTGAGTCACTCAGTAACAGCAGCCGTGAAGACCGCTACGTCACCACAATAACCAGC
The DNA here is from genome assembly GCF_021461385.2 of Schistocerca piceifrons. Taxonomy (NCBI): domain Eukaryota; kingdom Metazoa; phylum Arthropoda; class Insecta; order Orthoptera; family Acrididae; genus Schistocerca; species Schistocerca piceifrons. Next base: position 404,593,391 of record NC_060145.1, read on the forward strand.
CGTTTGCAATGGGCTCAACTCCAGATTACACGATAGGCGAACGACAGAACTAGTGATTAATCAACTGAATGCATGAAGTCTGTAAACCAGCCAAGACCGTGCATGGCATTTTTGTTAAAAATATCCGTCCTGATCACGTATGCTACACTGTCACAGTGTTCTGTCCCAAACAGAAAAAAGAGAGAAATAGTAACGTGATAAAAACGCTAAATACAGGGTGGCGCACGAAATGTGTTACCAGTTGTTCCTTTCACAATTTACGGCGCACATTAGATATCCCACTGGGATCTCTACAGCAGTACCAGCAGAGCTTGGAAAAACAAATGAGTTACGAAATGACGTGTAATTCACGATACTGCCGCTAGGAGACTTAGTAAGCAGCAATGACTGACAATGGAAGACTGACGACACAGAAGCGATCGGCAATTGTGTTACTTTCTCATGAAACGAAAAGCCTTGTTGTGACTCAGAGGCATTTTCGGCAACAGTTTAACACACGATGGGTCCCTTGCAAGAAGACCATCCATAGGTTGTGCGATAAATTTGTAGAGGAAGGAACAGTACTGGAAGCGAGGCGACCTCGGCCTAAGCCTGTTTGTTCGCCGGAGAATGTTGAAGCGGTACGAGTTGCTGGACAGAGAAGTTCCGGGAAATCGTGTAGAAAGGCAGCAGTACAACTGGGAATATCCAGACGCTCCGTTCAACGCATTCTTAAAAGTGACCTCCATATGTACCCATACAAGATGACCTGTGCACAGAAGCTCTCTGAAGAAAACCATCAGCAGACTACTGTTTGCTCAGTGGGCGGAGGATAGGGAACAATCTCTCAACAACGTTTGGTTTTCAGACGAGCCGCATTTTCATTTAGACGGTGTGGTTAACAAACAAAATGAACGCTTTTGGGCCACTGAAAACCCACAAGTGCTTCATGAACGACTACATTATGCTCCGAGGATTACAGCGTGGGCAGCAATTTCCAGTCACGGACTAATTGGACCCTTTTTCTTCGAAGAAACTGTGAACAGCGAGCGTTATTTGAGCATGCTTCGTAATAGCTTCATTCTACAGCTTCTTGCTACTGCCTTGCCCTTCAGCACGCAGTGGTTCATGCAAGATGGAGCAAGGCCACATATTGCAAACACTGTGTTAGAGTTTTTACACGAGCATTTCGACATGCGGATCATTTCACTCAGGTTTCCAGGTCGCTTCAATGCCGGACAAAATTGGCCCCCCAATAGTCCAGACCTCAATCCATGTGACTTTCTTTGGGGGTACCTAAAGGAAAAAATGTTCCCGGAACGTCCACATGGTTTAATGGAGCTCAGAAGACTTATTCTTCAAGCTTGCAGTGAAATTACGGAAGACATGTGCCGTAGGGTAATCACTAAGTGTTCGTTTGAAGGAAGCTAGGAAACGAAATGGTGGACATATTGAGCATGTGCTGAGTTAGAACAAATCTCCATGGACGGCTCTTCATTGTAGTATATGTTCCTTTCAGATTGTATTGACAATAAAGTTTATATTCAAAAACAAAATGATAACACATTTCGTGCGCCACCCTGTAGATAGAAAAATCTAGGGATGCATAAAGATATAACATGGCTAACAGCCATACATGTCAGTTACACATACCATTAAAAATGATACAAATATAATGGTGAAACAATCTGTTCACAATCTGAGTATACAACAAGTGCTGGTAATGGCCTGCAGGGCGTCCTATACCTATACAAATACGATTACAGGATGTATGTATAGCCGCCTCGATTGAACAAAATTATTATCAAATTGACCATGGTTTCGACAGCACTAAGGCGGTCTTCATCAGAATAAAACTTATATAGGGTTTTCTAGGTAATACTATGTAAGTTTCATTCTGATGAAGACCGCCTTAGTACTGTCGAAACCATGGTCAATTTGACAATAATTTTGTTCAACCGAGGCGGCTATACATACAACCTGTAATTAAGTTAATGCGCGGTTGCTAGACCTCAGCCAGTAAAAGTGTTTAAAATTACAAATATGACTATAGCCAGTGGAGGACACTAGCACTGCGGTACATGAGTGATTGTGTCATAAACTCAGTAGTTGAAATACTGTAAATAGTGTAGTGAACCGATAATTATTTGTGATATCACGTAGCAAGCAGATTACTAATGAGATCGCCGCACGCTGGGCGCCAAAATGTGTTGAAGTAAGGATTCGTCACTCCTCTCTCACATGAAATGGCACGTAAATCGGTAACGAGGATACCCCACTTTGGAGCCGATAATTAAGTTTCATCAGTAATTAAATGAAATCAAACACAAAAGGTTATGACATTACGGGATTGATAGGCGAATGGAACAGACTGTTTACACCTTTTTTTTCTTCATGCAATAATATACCAACAGCCGTATGCATTGTAGGAATTTATTTTATTTTATGAACTTCTATGTGCTTTTTTCCATCTTTTACCAGTTTCGGCATTTCATTGATGCCATCTTCAGGTCCGTGTACAATGATTAGAAGAAATGTACTATTACAAAAAAATTATAAAAAATATAGAACATACGTTAAAAATTGACAGGTATCACGTTAACTATGTAAGTGGCTCAAAGAGATATATTAAAACTATATGTAACACTAGGGCACATATGCTTCTGCCTATGTCATGCTGTTGTTAATAGTTTTCCCTATTTTACTCAAAAACGCATGGTATATAAACATATGTGTACACTATTATTCATAAAACCATAACACACAGTTGTAATAGGCCATGCAACACATCATATGTACTGCATGCATTCGTATGTCCAGTGGAACAGTGGGAGAATTTTTTTAATAAAAATTAACTAATATAAATAACAATAAAATAAATTAAAATACAAGAAAATGTGACAACCATGTCAGAATACATAGTTACTTATGTGTGGTCTAGGACGTATTATGTGTGGTACGACAAACAGCTGCCGCAATATTAACGATAAAAAGCACAAAAGAGTTTGTCTTAAAACCCAATTGCATTCCCGAAGTAAACCAATGCAATTGTACTGTAAAATCATCAAACACCTGGTTCATCGTAGGCGCTTCATTAGGACCCTTATGTAGAACAACCCCACATTGTGCTGAGTGGATTAATGCAATGCCAGTAGCTGCCTCATGTAGTCATGGTTATAAAGAAGTTCCTCAATCTCTGTATATCAAGAAATGTCTATCGCCCTACATATAAGTCGTATACAATTATGCAGGATTATACCAAGTGGAATCGATTGAATAAAAAGGAAAGGATGAAAAAGAGAAATATAGGAGGCTGCCTATTTGTATGAAGATAAGTCTCAAAATGAAATGTATACAATCCTTAAGACTAAGGGTATGATGTATAACCACGTCAAATCATTCTGGGTTGCATTAAGGGCAGGTGTAGTAGCGTATGAGATGTTTATCCGGATCTTAAGTAAATCATCCAGTGTCATCATATTCTGTCTAATGACCTTAATGAGTCAGATTTCTACAGATCATACGGCTGTTGGTAAATTATTGCATCAAGAAGTTCATGCCAGCCGTCGTCCCACGATCCATAATGGATCAGCGAAGATTAAAGTTTACGTCATTGGTTCCCAACCTGGGGTAATTGCCCCCAGATGGGTAAAATGAAATTTTCCAAGGTGGAAAAACATTAATATTAAAACTAAATTAATCGACACGGAATCGCCTACACACCATTGTTATTCCACGTGGTCAAGAATAAATGAACGAAACTCGAAAGAATTTTAAGTGCGTAATACGTAAAAGATATGGACAATTAAATGTACTTCCGTATCTTCCTGTCAGTACTCAAACCCTGACTTGTGTTGGCAACATACATACCATTTGAGCCACCCCATTAAGCTTCAAGGTTAGGCTTCAGCTGTAGCGACAGTCGAAGCAGCCACGTCCATGAGGCTGATACCTGCAGTATTTTAAATTATACTCCCCGTGTACTTCCAGTTGAGCAACCCCTTCAACTTCATAACCTGATACATTAACGGAGGAGTATGAATGTCACGGCTTCATAGTTACCTAAATTGTATAGGTAGATAAAGAGGCGGCAGCTGAACGGACTAGATAGTGTCTGAAAAAGAGATACATGTCCATGAAGAAAAGTAAAACAAGGTTAATGGACTATGGACAAATCAAGTTAGGCGATGCTGAGGAAAGTAGATTACGAAATGAGACTCTACAAGTAGCAAACGTGGTTTCTTTTTGAGTAACAATGCAGCTGATGAAGACTGAAGTAGAAAAAATATACTCATAAAATGTAGAAAGGCAATAACAAGATGAGCTTTTGTGAAAAAAAAAAGAAATTTATCAATGAATAAAAACGTGTTATGAAATATTTTTTCAGTCTTTGTAGTGGAGTCTTATATGGATGTGTAATGTGGATGATGAACAGTACGGACAAGAAGAAACTGATGCGATGATACAGAAAAATGCTGAAGATTAGATGAGTAGATCGAATAACTAAGTGGAAATGTGTGTGTGTAAAGAAGCATAGATGGTTCACATATGTAATGAAAAATAAGCACTGGTGCTTTGAAAATATGCGTAATGAAAATATCTAACGGTTAAGAGAACAAATTTCGTAATGCGATCTAACTCGAAATTAGTCACAAAGCACAAACTTTCAAAATTTCATCTAATGACAAGAAATGAGGGCCTGCGTATCTAATATCATAGCACATACATCAATAGGTTCATAAAACTAATAGATTAGTCCGAACGTGTTAGTTTTTTGTTTTTAGCATTCAGCTGTGTGATGAGGCACTCTTGTCTACCCTTTTGTGTACACATAAATTCCGAATGGATACAACAGCAATTTATCAAAGTGATTAATTGCAGTGCTAATTCGCTTCATACACATGTCAAAAAATGTTTTGCATCACCTCGATTCCGAGAGTTCCGGCACCTGTCAGTGACACACATCAAACATTTTTTTGCATCATCTCGGTTCCGAGAGTTCCGGAACCTGTACGGAAAATTGGAATAGAGATCAACACAAACATCATTTTCGCCCTTTTTATTGCTCATGAAAACCACCATACAGCGAGACCTTCAGAGGTGGTGGTTCAGATTGCTGTACACCCGGTACCTCTAATACCCTATGTTCATCGTGGCATACTATCCACAAGTTCATCAAGGCACTGTTGGTCCAGATTGTCCCACTCCTCAACGGCGATTCGGCGTAGATCCCTCAGAGTGGCTGGAGGGTCACGTCGTCCACGAACAGCCCTTTAAAATCTATCCCAGGCATGTTCGATAGAGTTCATGACTGGATAACATGCTGACCACTCTAGCCGAGCGATGTCGTTATCCTGAAGGAAGTCATTCACAAAATGTGTACGATGGGGGCGCGAATTGTCGTCGATGAAGGCTAATGCCTCGCCAATATGCTGCTGATATGGTTGCACTATCGGTCGGAGGATGGCATTCACGTATAGTAACGTATAGCCATTACGGTGCTTCCCATGACCACTAGCGGCGTGCGTCTGCCACTCCAAAGCAGCAGGGCACCTTGCTGCACACCCTGGACAGTGTGTCTGAGGCGTTCAACCTGACCGGGTTGCCTCCAAACACGTCTCCGACGATTGTCTGGTTGAAAGCATATCGGTGAAGAGAACGTGATGCCAATCCTGAGCAGTGCCTTCGGCATATTGTTGGCCCATCTGTACCGTCCTGCATGGCGTCGTGGTTGCAAAGATGGACCTCTCCATTGACTTCGGGAGTGAAGTTGCGCATCATGCAGCCTGTTGGGCACAGTTTGAGTCGTAACACGACGTCCTGTTGCTCCAGGGGAAAGCATTATTCATCATGGTGGCGTCGCTGTCAGGGTTCCACCGAGCCATAATCCATAGGTAGCGGTCATCCACTGCAGTATTAGTCGTTGGGCGGCCTGAGCGATGCTTGTCATCGACAGTGTCTGTCTCTCTGTATCTCCTCCATGTCCGAATAACATCGCTTTGGTTCACTCCGAGTCGCCGGGACACTTCCGTTGTTGAGAGCCCTTACTGGCACAAAGTAACAACGCGGACGTCATCGAACCACGGTATTGACCGTCTAGGCATGGTTGAACTACAGACAACACGAGCCGTGTACCTCGTCCCTGGTGGAATGACTGGAACTTATCGGCTGTCGGACCCCATCCGTATAATGGGTGCTGCTCATGCATGGTTGTTTACATCTTTGGGCGGGTTTAGTGACATCTCTGAACAGTCAAAGGGACTATGTAATAAAATACCCACAGTCAACGTCTATCTTGAGGAGTTCTGGGAACCGGGGTGATGGAAAACTTTCTTTGATGTGTGTATATAACATCTTATTATATAAGTGAGGCGACACAGCATGATATCTGGCGGCAGCAGCCAGCAATAAGTACATGATGACACACCTTTTATTAGCACGTGAAAACTAAATAGCATCCAGAGAGATTCTACTTATCATTATTTATAATTCTCAGTTACTTACAATTCTCTCACTAAGGACTCAGTAGTAGAATGGCGATTCGTCAGTGTGATTGTGACTTATGCTATTAACTTTCGTAAGACAACAAGGTGGTGGCCAGTCAAAGTGGCACATTTAAATACTCAACGCAACAGAATTAAAGAATCACATTTTCGAAACTCCATAACTGTCTCACACTGCGACGCATTAATTTGAAATTTGACTCACAGGTGGCTACAGCCTTGGCCTACGGTGCAAAAGCTTGGGCTCGATGACGCTTCGAACAGCAAGGAGCTGACACACGCGAAAATACGCCGGAGTTCAGCAGTCCATGTGATGCTTAAAGTGGATTAATCATGTCACATTGACGCGAAATTTCACCACAATTCTTCTCAACGCTTTCGTAGACGTGTCAAACTATGGGGCCACAGCCCCTCTTAACCACATTTCACATCTCCTCTTGCCGCCAATACGATGGAGGTCACAAGCGCAACGCAGTGCTGAAATCACGCATTTTTCTAATGAGTGGCCGAGGAAAATACTTCAGACACACCGCCGCTCTTCTACGACACGGAAAGGCCTCAGGAAGTGGCGTAAAGGGTGTCAATGAAACCACCTCTTTCCATGGGACGTTGATTCCCACACATTTCGCGCTCGAAAACGACAGTTCGCAGTGCTATGAGCAACACGATGATGTTCCTTGACAACCTTTGACACTGTTGCCATATCCTGGGACGTTCAACCCTCCTCGACGAATATAACTGGGCTGCAATCCCACTGAACGTAATTTCGCCCCTTTGGCTCTGGTGTAGAAGGTGAAACCGCTAAGGACCGTTGAAAGTCATTCGACAAAACTCGGAAGTGATCAAAAATGGTTCAAATGGCTCAGTGCACTATGGGACTTCTGAGGTCTTCAGTTCCAAGACTTGAACTACTTAAACCTAACTAACCTAAGGACATCAGACACAGCCACGCCTTAGGCAGGATTCGAACCTGCGACCGTAGCAGCAGCGCGGTTCTGGACTGAAGCGCCTAGAACCTCTCGGCCACAGCGGCCGGTGAAGTGATTCAAAGCAGCAAAAGGTGCTTCTGTTTCACATCCTCCTGGGACGTGATCATAGAGGGTAAAGCAAATGGAACTTCCAAATCTCTTCCTTTCGATAATACCCTCGGTGGCACCCACCCATATTTATTGAGAATTTCAAAAATGTTCTTCTACAGAGAAAGCTTGTGAAGAAGCCCTAGGGGACTGCAGGCAGGAAACCACTTGACCACTTGACACACCTGCGATGCAAATTGCCTGCCTGCATCTTTTTTAAAAATCTCAATAAATGTGGTCAGGTGTCACAGAGACTACTGCCGGACTGGGGATCTTTCCAGAGGACCTTTGCCGTTGTACTCATGCAAGTGTCAATGTGGCAACCTCCAAGATCACGCCATAGCAAGGCATGAAACAGGAACGCTGAAAAGGTATAAGCACCTTTTGCTGTTGCAGTCGACGTTCAAATTTCGCCGTCACAGTAATCAATCAAAGAGATCGATGACAAATTGCATCGATATATCGAAACTATTAAAAGCGAGATCTCGTAGACTATAGGAAATATAAAGATAGCGATATGCAAAATAATAATAATAATAATAATAATAATAATACCATGATGAAATGGAAGCACTGAGTGACAAGGACTTATCGAGACGAAGGGGTGCTCAGTCGAGTGTATGTGTATGTGGGCGGGTGGATGGGTGGATGGACGGAGGATAATGGGATGGGAAAGTTTGAGGGGATGAGGATGGGGGAAAGTTGGAGGATTGCCGATGGCAACCAAGGTTGGAATACGATACAAAGGCTCAAGTGGACGTACACTGCAGTTGCTTGGCGGAAATGAAGAGAGTTGCACTGGAGTGACTAGCACTGAAAGCTGCCTCCGACTGATCTTGAGACTGAAGAAGGCCGCAATACCACAAGCAAAAAGTGGCTTTTGTTATCAGTGGAGGGTGCCATGAGTATATGGAGGCACAGGTAGTATTTGGTAGATAAATCTAAAAGAACATCTTACTCTGTGGAGTGTTTTCAAATCATTATACCGAGCGAGGTGGCGCAGTGATTAGACACTGGACTCGCATTCGGGAGGACGACGGTTCAATCCCGCGTCCGGCCATCCTGATTTAGGTTTTCCGTGATTTCCCTAAATCGCTCCAGGCAAATGCCGGGATGGTTCCTTTCAAAGCGCACGGCCGACTTCCTTCCCCGTCCTTCCCTAATCCGATGAGACCGTTGACCTCGCTGTCTGGTCTCCTTCCCCAAAAACAACCAACAACAACATCAAATCATTATGATCATCACAATGAGCCAAGTCATTTCCCAATCATACGCTACAGTATCTTACCAGAGCAAATATCTCACACTGTGATTGAGTGTAGTCCGTAATGAAACGTCTTAGCAGCTTACTTTCGTGCGCAGTGAAGGAATTATTCTAAGTACGTTTACACTCGAAAGGGTACAGTTTAGTCCTGTCAAGATCCTTCAACACCGTTGTTATCTGATACAAGTGTCCCGCCGCTGAATACCGCCCCTGGACGGTCAGCCAGCTACCTGTTGCAAGGGAAAAGTTCCGTCATTGCGGACCTTGTAACCGTTCGACAGCAGACCATGTAACCCTGCACCTGCGTCAACTGACACTCATTCGCCGTGCTACACTGGCTCCCAATAATTAGCACAGGTACTTTTCTGTCGCATTCTGACAGTCTGACACTAACTAGACAGATCATTACCGCGAACCACGTACGGCGTGGGAAAAAAAACCGACACAAGAAAAAGGGTGACTTTAATGCTCACTACAGCGACCGCAACAGTCCGTATAGGCTGCCGGCCGGTGTGGCCGAGCGGTTCTAGGCGCTACAGCCTGTAACCGCGCGACCGCTACGGTCGCAGGTTCGAGTCCTGCCTCGGGCATGGATGTGTGTGATGCCCTTAGGTTTAAGTAGTTCTAAGTTCTAGCGGACTGATGACCTCAGCAGTTTAGGCTCATAGTACTCAGAGCCATTTGAGCCATTTTGATCCGTATAGGCTGATCCACATAAATTTTAACAAACTTGTAAGGACTATTGTAACTCCCTGGTAATCTCAGGCCGAGATTGTCTTTAACACGTTGCAACTCTTCTTTAATTTAATTTTAATAATTAACAGCCTCAGTGGCACAGTTTGCCTAGAATTTACCTAGGTAAATTCACAATTCTTCAGAATTCAGAATTCTTCAGAATTAAAATTAATATTTACACAGTTGCTGATAGGTCCTAGAAAGTTTGAAGATATTTAAGTTCTTCTTTAATTTTCCTAGGTAGTCGGTAAATTGATCTGAGTCTTTGCATGTATATGACTCTAACTTACCTTACTAGTTATTGCATCGGAGAGTGCAAGCAGCGTTATGTGTTGGTCCTCTTGGATTCCTCCAGAATGAAATTTTCACTCTGCAGTGGAATGTGCACTGATATGAAACTTTCTGGCAGATTAAAAGTGTGTGCCGGCCCGAGACTCGAACTCGAGCTACCCAAACACGACTCTCGACCCGTCCTCACAGCTTTAATTCCGCCAGCGGTAGAGCTCTTGCCCGCGAAAGGCAAAGGTACCGAGATCGAGTCTCAGTCCGACACACAGCATGGTAATATAGTCAAAAATGGTTCAAAAGGCTCTGAGCGCTATGAGACTTAACATCTGAGGTCATCAGTCCCCTAGACTTAGAACTACTTAAACCTAACTAACCTAAGGACATCACACAAATACATGCCCGAGGCAGGATTCGAACCTGCGACCGTAGTAGCAGCGCGGTTCCGGACTGAAGCGCCTAGAAACGTTCGGCCACAGCGGCCGGCAGCAGTTCGTCGACCATAGGAATGGGATGCGTCCAGACATAATATTTACAGTGGGAGTGGAGATGGAGGGGACGCTGCCTTTCTTATATGTGTTAGTCGAGGTGAAATTAGATACCTCGGTTATTCTGTGTGTAGATAAATCATTAACTCAACTGGCGTAACTTTCATCTTTTAGACCAGAAGATGGCTTCGCTGGACAACCTAAAACACAGAGCGAGAACTGTTTCGGACAAGCACCACCTCAGATCTGAGGTTATCTGTGTGACGACGACGTCCACAAGAAACAGTTATTCAATCCTTGATAATAGGTCGGCGCTATTAAGGTCACTACCCTGTTTGACAACTGCTGAGGAAAAACTGAGCCTTGCTTAGGAACAACTGCCAAATGCTACGGGACAACCGACAAGTGTTACCAAGCATCCGACCAATGACAGTAGAGGAAAATGTGAAAGGCGTGTAGTGAAGCCTGTGCACTGAACTGATTCGACAGTACGGTGTCTGACGAAGATTGTTGTGGAACCGATTAGTGCGACATACCGTGTGTTATGTCAACACATCATTTGAGTACTTACGATCGTAGACGAGAAGCTGGACAGCTGTAAGGCGGTCAGAGTGTCGCTACCAAGGCCACAGTAATGGGCGTATCTAAAAGTGTCACCTCATAATTAAAAAAGGCCGCTGAAGGTGGAAATGCTGTGCGAAAGCAATCCGGTGATCGTAGGCCAACCACCCCGGCATTCGGAAGGACGACGGTTCAATCCCGCGTCCAGCCATCCTGATTTAGGTTTTCCATGATTTCCCTAAATCGCTCCAAGCAAATTCCGGGATGGTTCCTTTGAAAGGGCACGACCGACTTCCTTCCCATCCTTCCCTAATCCTATGAGACCGATAACCTCGATGTTTGGTCTCTTCCCCCAAACAACCAACCAACCAACCAACCAACCAACCAACCAACTGCACCCCGTACGAAAACAGAACTTCGTGTTGGCAGAAGATCCTTCGAAAACATCAAAAGACTCTGAAAGAATAGATACACGGTTTTAACGTAGAGTCGAGGCCTGCAGAAATAGATTCCAAATGTGAGAATCCAGAGGAAGATAAGTTATTATCGTAATGGTCGCCACTATCTTTATGTGGGGTGACCGTTAGGTTTGTCTCTTCGCTTAAGATTCCTAGAACTGTCCAACAGTTTGTGAAAGAACTTTCGGGAGTGACAAATAGATCGCATACTTATTGACGTCCTGCTCACAAAAGGAAATCTGAGAGGAGATCTTCCTGCCTAAGGCAAGTAACAGAGCAGTGTTTTATCTTGAGCTGAGTGTAGGGTGACCTTCGAAGATGAGACATTAAAAATATTTCTAGCGCATTTGAAGATTTAAAGCATTGTCAACTGAAACTTTCATCCTCTATGTTCATATGCAGTAATTCACAACCAAGTTTTTCAAAAAAATGGTTCAAATGGCTCTAAGCACTATGGGACTTAACATCTGAGGTCATCAGTCCCCTGGACTTAGAACTACTTAAACCTAACTAACCTAATGACATCACACACATCCATGCCCGAGGCAGGATTCGAACCAGCGGCCGTAGCAGCAGTGCGGTTCCGGACTGAAGCGCCTAGAACCGCTCGGCCACAGTGGCCGGCCCAAGTTTTTCATTTCCAGTATAATGGAATTTAACAACGAGCGTCACATTAACGACTCGAATGTCAAATATATTGTTATTCGTACGGATTGAATTTTTCAGGTGTTAATATTTTGGAGTGCGTAACTAACCGATAGAGAATACTAAACAACATTGGAAACAAACGTGTATAATGCAAAACACCAACTGTGTCAAGAACAACTACCTGGACGATATATAAGCGAATGACTGAATGTGCACCGTTCTCCGCAGGTGCGATCGTTAACGCTCGTGTGTGCGGTGGAACTAAACACGGAAATAGAAGGAAGATCATAGTTTAACGTGCTGTTGACAACGAGGTTATCAGAAGCGGACCACAGTCTCCGACTAGTGAAGGTTGGAGAAGGCTATCAGCTGCGCCCTTTCATGGAACAGTTTCAGCATTTGCGTTAATCAGTCACGGAAAAAATAAATCTGGATGCGTGGACGGGTATTTGAACCGTCGTCCTCCAGAATGAGAGTCCAGTGTGCTAGATACTGCGTCACCTCACTCTGTACTGGATGGGATGGTAAGCGGGTTGGAAACCTGGTGGTGGAAAGTTTCCATTGACAGCACTTGACCAGCAAGCGAAGGAGCGATTGTGGTGTGAAGTTCCCGATCACCTTGTTTGTGCCAATGTCCTGAAAAAACAAATTCTATGAAGTGAGTGCATGCGACACTGTTGATGGAGATGCTTCCGTCGCGCGGGGACGTTAAGCTCTGCTGTCCAAATGGTTCAAATGGCTCTGAGCACTATGGGACTGAACATCTGAGGTCATCAGTCCCCTAGAACTTAGAACTACTTAATCCTAACTAACTTAAGGACATCACACACAACCATTCCCGAGACAGGATTCGAACCTGCGACAGTAGCGGTTATGCGGTTCCAAACCGAAGCGCCTAGAACCGCTCGGCCACCTCGGCCGGCTCGGCTGTCCCCTTGGTGCCATTCGCGGAGAGTGGGCTGTGTATCGGAATCGAGTTTCGCCCTCTCCCTTCATTCATGACAACACAAACCCAACATTTCACTTCACAAACTATCATCACAACCACCCGCGCTACTCGGATACACGCTCGCCACTTCGTAGCGAGTCGGGGGAAGGCAACGGCAAATCAGTTCAACTAAGACTTTGCCCAGAACGGCCATGTAGGATTCCTACTTCTGTTTCCCTACGCTCATTCCCTGAATCTAAGACTACTTTGATTCAGAAGGCAATTGAGAACCGATGCTTTCCGGTGCATGCAGCAGGTTTTCCTCTCAACTGAGTATTGGTAACTGATTAATTCTTTAGCGCCGATTGGTAGTCGAGGCATGGTGTTTGCTTTAACAAGTATAGCGGTAGGTTTAAACTGTAAGTCCGGCCACAATGTATCCACGTATAGATCTCTTATAGGGCCAAAGATTGCTACAGGCAGAGATCAAACAATGCAAGCTGCTATGTCAGGCGTTATCCCGCAGCTTCTGAAATACCTGTAACATGATGTCTTGAACCTATACAGAAGAACCACGAGCTACTACCTAGTAGAATTTCTAAAACGCTCCAATTCACTAGAGTCATGAGTACCTAAAGAATTTCCCTACTCCTATCTGGTTGCTAGGTGCAATCTAACGACCAACTTATTGGCCTGCGACCTCATTTCATAGAAATTCCACATTAGAAGAGTATGGCTCAGTCTGCGGCATCCTCAAAAGCCGCGCGGGGTAGTCGCGCGGTCTGAGGTGCCTTGTCGCGGTCCGTGCGGCTCTCCCCGTCGGGGGTTCAAGTATGGGTGTATGTGTTGTCCGTAGCGTAAGTTATTTTAAGTTAGCTTAAGTAGTGTGTAGGCTTAGAGACCGATGACCTCAGCAGTTTGGTCCCACACGACCTTACCACAAATTTCCAAATTTCCATCCTAGAAAAAATGCCATAGTTTGTTCTTAGTGAAGTCAAAGAACCTAAGAAAGCGATGAATTTCACGCAAAGTTAGTCAGATCAGTTATTTCATTAATTAACGTTGTAGAAGTAGTTTGTTCATCGAATTTTTCGGAGCCTACTATGAAGATAATTGCCTTCGACTAACAGTATGCACCTCCATCGTTGATGAATAGGTTAAATAATTCCAATATCGGCTTACTTATGGTACCCGAATACTATAAATCTAAGTCCACTTTATCGTTCAGTGTACAAAAATCGGATTTCTTAGTAAACTGGTTTGAGGAGAACTCATACATTGAGGTGACAAAGGCCGTGGGATTGAAACCTTCCCGTCTCCTCTATATCTCTTTCGTTACACAACCTTCCCTTTTACTATAACCTATGAAACCTTCCCTTAGGATTTTTACCTCTCGCTTAATAATAGCAAATCTTCCCTTTGAAATTAATTCTCATTCTCAATCTTTGCATACAAATTTAAATGCTGCTTATTAAAAGTTATTTTCTGATTATTTCGAAGAAACATAGAATGTATCGTCGTCGTGGCACTCAGTCGTTACCTGCAATAACCCAAAACTGTTCCTTACCTTTTTTACTTTTACTGGATCGCCATCTGATTGCTACATCGAACTGCGACATGAATATACTTACTCTGTTTTACTATACTCTATTAGCTGCTGGTGGGCTGTCATAATAAGTGGCTGTATTTATTACCAAAGGTGACGTTATTCTTTAATAGCAAAGCTGACGTTATTCTTTAATTAATTTGACTGAAGTTACGTAATTCATAGTTAAACTTTTTCTTGACAACAATAAAATTTTGCAAAGTTTTACGTTATTGGTTTTTGAGATGGTTTACAACCAGTAAAGCAATATTGCTGGCAAAAATTAATTATATTCTGAATGAAATGACTTTACAAACGTTAAAATGGGACTTACTTTTTACAATAATCTTACAACTAGCAATGCGCAAACATACCTTCAGTAGTCTTGAGTTTCTCAAAAAATTAATTCAATAATATTAGTTCCTCTGGAAAGGTCTCTGTTGGATTCCTTTCATGTTGATTTCTTAAATCTGTTGTCATTTACGGCATAAATTCCTCTTCTAAATTTACTGTGGCGTTTCTGACTATCTGGGAGGAGACTGAGTAGTGGAACGTGTTACTTTTACACATAAACAAGAACGATCTGTCACACTACTACACTTTAAAACACAGTTTATATGTAATTCATGTCACACAGTCTCATACGGAACCTACATACGCTTTCTTTTATATTTTGTATATGATAAGATACTGTCATCCCCCTTCCCTTCTGTGTGAGAGGATGAATGAGCAAATGTATTTCTAGTTGCATGCTTGAGGGTAGCAGACAAGCCTGTCTGCTAGAGAACAGTAGGACCAACGTCGGAACAGGTAGCTACGCTTTCTAAAAGCAAAGTGGTTTCTATCCTTAGTATGGTCCTGTCCGTCCCTTGTCATGTTGGTATAGGAAGCTGGCTCTCTGGTCACTTCCGTTTGTATTTGTGAGGCACCCCTCAGATAGGAACCCAGGTCAGTCTGTCCGCGGCGAGCGTCTGAAGTGGTAAGATCTCCGTCTAAGTGCGTGTCTGCTAAGTCCGTAAGACAATGGATTTCTTAAGTTCAGCCTAACTGAAAATTTAATCACCTTTATTTCAGGTTTAACTCTAAAATATCTAATGTTATCTTAAATTGCAACGCAGTATGATTCGAGTGTGAAGTTCAGAATATATTCTGGTAGTTGCTTTGTCACTACTTTGTGAATAAAGTGGAACGACGTGTTGATCAGTAACTCTAACTAGCATCATCAATCTTCAATGCGAATGTGCGTGAGATTATAACGTCTCGTCTTGACAATATTTTTCAATATAGCAACTTTTCTTTATGTTCAACCCACGTGGGCTGTACTTTGTGAGACCAGTACCACGTGCTTATACAATTGTTTGACCCATCAGGTTAATAGTAAGACGATAGTAACCAGTGCGAGGTTTTTCTTTTGTAAATTGCTTTTCGATCTAATTTATTTTAATTATCAAAATTATTGTGGAGTTACACTCTTTGTGTAAACCAAGTTGACCACGTGAAGCATGTGGTGTAATCATCAAAGTAGCCCTCAGCTGTTCTTTTCGGGAAGATTTCACAGAGAGTTAGTATGAATTTAGTATACCAGTGTGTGGTAATTACATGACGGACAGGATTGTGCTACAACGTAACTTCGTGTGTTATTTTATGAATGCAGTGTTGTATGCAGTCTCCCAATCTTGGCTCCATATTTGATGTGTTCCGTAAGATTACAATCTCACATTTTCACAATCCTAAATAAGGCACCAGCTTAGTTACGACTCAAGTTTAATATGCTGAAATTTCAATGATCAATGTTAAAATAAATTTCCAAATAGAAACTGATTTATTTCTTTTTATTTAAATTCTCTTTGTTGTATATATATCACCTGTTGTCGTATGACTATTAAAAGATTATAAGTAATGTTAGTCTGGTTGGGAATTTGGTAAGCTAGACTGGATACCTGGTGAAACAGTTGCGCAGTAATGCAAGGTTAACTTCCCCAGACAGCTCACAGCTTTTAACCCGCTTTTATTGTCTATCAGCACCGCTTGCATAGCAAATTAAAGCAACAACATTACACTCTTATCATAATAGTTAGCTGTGTCTCTGTACATCCGTTTATAATCTCTTGTAAATCATAGCTAGTGGCTGGCGGGCACACCACTACTTTCATCCTCTCGCTTCAGACCTGCTACCGACCCGCTTCACATCTCGCTTACTACTGACTTCCTACGAACGCTAAAGTGCGGTCTCTCCTGCCAACAATGACATGGCGCACCGTCATCCATAAAAATTCCATCGTCATTTGGGAACATGAAGTCCATAAATTGTTGCAAATGGTCTCCATGTACTGGAACATGGCCATTTCCACCAGAGCACCCAGTCCACTCCACGTAAACACAGCCCACACCATTATGGAGCCACCAGTACCTTATAAAGTGCCTGTCGACAACCTGGATCCATGGCTTCCTGGGGTCTGCGCTACACTCGAACATTACCATCAGCGCTTATCAACTGAAGTCTAATCTCATCTGACCAGGCTCCGGTTTTCCAGTCATCTAGTGTCCAGCAGGTATGGTCACGAGCCCAGGAGAAGCGCTACAGGCGATGACGTGCTGCTAGCAGAGGCACTCGCGTCGGTCGCATGCTGCCGTAACTCATTAACGCCGAATGTCCACGCACTGTTGTAACGGATACGTTTGTCGTACGTCCCACATTGACTTCTGCGGTCATTTCACGTAGTGTTGCTTGTCTATTAGCACTTACAGCTCTACTCAAAAGGCGCTGCTCTCGGTCTTTGTTGTGCTGAGAGGTAATGCCTGAAATATGGTATTCTCAATACTGTGGATCTCGGACTACTGAATTCTCTAACACTCTTTTGGGAAATCCTTGAACAGCCGTCTTAGAAAGTATATAAGTGTGGTGTCACCGCCAGACACCACACTTGCTAGGTGGTAGCCTTTAAATCGGCCGCGGTCCGGTAGTATACGTCGGACCCGCGTGTCGCCACTGTCAGTGATTGCAGACCGAGCGCCGCCACACGGCAGGTCTAGAGAGACTTCCTACTTCCTAGCACTGGCCCCAATTGTACAGCCGACTTTGCTAGCGATGGTTCACTGACAAAATACGCTCTCATTTGCCGAGACGATAGTTAGCATAGCCTTCAGCTACGTCATTTGCTACGACCTAGCAAGGCGCCATTATCATTTGCTATTTATCTTGTGATGCATGTACCGTCAGACCGATGTTCACCAATTATGGATTAAAGTTAAGTATTCCAACAGATAGGTACTATTTTTGCTAGTCTCATATCCCTGACCTGTTCCAGACCCCACGCCAGCCTGCGTGAGCTTAAACGCGTGCCTTTCGGCTATCTCCTAGTGGCTTGGCTGTCTTGCCAAGTCACAACAATAAGCACGCCAAAAATTTTCAAACTCGAATTTCTCGAAAACGATTGAGAGTTGCGGCTTGCTGCTTACGTACGCTGAAGCCATAGACGTGCCCTAAAAGGCCTGTTGGTATGAGTCAAATGCATGAGCGGAAGGTCATGTAGTCGCTTTGCTATTCCGAAACAGAGTTTTAATCTGCCATGAAGCTTTGAAACATCTCTCCGCTGGAGTATGTTAAAAAGCATCCTGGAAACAACACCCTAGATTGTGTCTAAGCCGGTTCTCCGCAATATTGTTTCTTCCGGGAGTGCTATCGCAGTCTGGTATACACGTGACGTGTGAAACTAAGAGGGAAAACCGCTTATCGCACCCCCTTCAGATTTAATGATGAGATCGCCCAGTGGGACAGCCTGTCAAAAACTGCACAGAGGTCAAGCATGAAAACGGGAAGAAGCTGTACTGAACTGTGCAAAAGAAGCAAAACAGATTTAGGGAAAGCAGACCACGGAAAGCGTAAACATGGATGACCGCACGGAGATTTCAACCGATGTCGTCTGCAGCTCGTGGTCTTGCGGTAGCGTTCTCGCTTCCCGCGCACGGGGTCCCGGATCCGATTCCCGGCGGGGTCAGGGAATTTTCCTGCCTCGAGATGACTGGGTGTTGTTGTGTCGTCTTCATCATCATCATTCATCCCCATTATGGTCGGAGAAAGGCAATGGCAAACCACCTCCACTAGGGCCTTGCCTAGTACAGCGGTGCGGGTCTCCCGCATCGTCCCCTACGCTCCTCGGAGTACGGGATCTCATCACCCCCAAATGCGTGTGCAGAGTCATAATCACGACGCCAGTTCGCCCAGGGAAACCGATCGTCACACGGCAAAAACTCTGTCAGCAAACCAGATCGAATGGGTTTTAACCCCGCAGGGTGGGTCTTTATTCCACTACGTAGCGATCTCCGACCCGGGCGAGGTCGGCGCCACCCGCAACTTACAGGACGTGGTCAGTCGAGCGAGGAGAGCGTGACCTTGGCCACGGGGCTGACGAGTGTGCCCGCAGTTCGTACAGAATGGCACACGCCACGCCCCTTGCCGTCACAAATGCAGCCGCTGCTGACGAAATGTCACACACCGGAACAGCGCTTTCATTCTAATTGGGCGCACCTCGCCTTCTCTCATTTCCGTTTGCCGGTGGTCGGAGAGCCATTGTAGAGGTTGATTGCTCCTTCCTGGCCATTTCTGCCTTTATTCAACAGTAAGAAAGTAAGACAATTAAGGTAGCCTTTGCCGTATTTACAGGGTGTTTCTCAGTTCATGTTACACACGTCTAGAGGTTGTAGATGGGATTTAGTAAATCTAGTTTTAAGTAGGAACCCGTGTCCGGAAAGTCATCCAACGACGCTACAGAGGGCCAAAGTAACAGGCGCCGGCAGTTGTAATTGTATGTATATGCAGAGTGATTCCGCGATGATGTTATAAACTTTATAGGATCATGGAAACGAATAAACGTATCGATTTGAGGTGAGAATCCATGAACCGGAAACGAACTAGACAAAACCTGTAAGTGAAAACTGTTCTGGTACTTTTGGAAGTGGAATACATGTACCGGTACTACTAAGATTGAAGGATAGGCAGTTTTCGGAGGTGGCAGTATTGACCAAACCAAGAAAAAATCTCCAGTAAACATGAGCTCTAAAATACATACCTGAGAAAATATGACCACTTGTTCATCTTCGCTACTGTGAAACACATCGTCCCCACTGAAAAAGGCCGGCCGGAGTGACCGTGCTGTTCTGGGTGCTACAGTCTGGAACCGAGCGACGCTACGGTCGCAGGTTCGAATCCTGCCTCGGGCATGGATGTGTGTGATGTCCTTAGGTTAGTTAGGTTTAAGTAGTTGTGTTCTAGGCGACTGATGACCTCAGAAGTTAAGTCGCATAGTGCTCAGAGCCATTTGAACCATTTGAACCACTGAACAAGTGCTAATAGCTCTTCAGGTATGCATTTTAGAGCTCATGTTTACTAGACGTTTTTCCTTGATTTGTTCCATACTACCACCTCTGAAAATTGCCTCCCTACAATCTCAGCAACAACAGTACCAGTACATGTATTCTACTGTGAGAGTATCAGAACTTTTTGCACTTACAACTTCTGACTCGTTCGTTTTCCTTCTCCATCATCCTAGAAAGTTTATAACATCGTCGCGGAATCACCCTGTACATACATACATTTACAGATGCCGGCGTCTATAATTTCTCTGTAGCGTCGTCGAATGACTTTCCGGACAAGAGCTCCAATGTAAATGTTCAAAAATGTACAAATGTGTGTGAATTCCTAAGGAACCAAACTGCTGTCATCGGTCCCTAGACTTGCACACTACTTAAACTAACTTATGCTAAGGACAACGACAACAACAGCAACAACAACAAAACACACACACACACACACACAAACACACAAACACACACACACACACACACACACACACACACACACACACACACATGCCCGACGGAGGACTCGAACCTCCGACGGGAGAGGCCACGCAATTTAGGCTTCGACCCTAAGCAGTCTCATATTCGAGTACTCAGAATTCACAACTGATTTCGGCCCCGAGACATCCAAAAGAACCACATCCTACCTACCCCAGAAGACCGCATACGTCAATTTGCCAGCAGATGGCTGTGTCTCAAATTTCTTCCTTGCTGGAGGACTAGCATGCTGTCGCTCTGTAGACTGTCTTTTTGATTCTGGCTGATAGTGGTTTTGGTGGACTTCAGAATATTGCCGCGTTCAGCCTCCTATGACACAGCACATACCAAAAAATTTCGATAATTTTCTTTTAGTGTCATGTAAGAGTTAGTGGGACCCAGATGGCACATACATTGTGTTAAGTGAGGTATTAGAGATAATGTTAGTGAGCTGCTTATAGATGTTCGCTCTGAAATTATTGATATGTCGGAGTGCCACTTAAATAATTTGACTATTCAGAGGCTTCCTTTACCAGGATACAGATTAGCTGGCTGTTTTTCAAGGAGTTCCTTGCGGGGTCGGGAAGTGGCTTTGTACGTAAAAAAACAGAATGCCATTTGAGTCCATAGACCTATCACGGCACTGCACTGAAAAGATATTTGAATGCTGAGCAGGGGCAGTGAAACTAAACTTCTAATTGTCGTTGTTTCAAGGTCTCCTAACTCTGACTTCAGAGCATTTCTGCTCAAGCTAGAGAGGGCTCTTGATTCACTTTGTAGGAAGTACCAGAAATTATTTATATGTGGTGACAGCAATATAAATTTTGTGTATGATGGCACAAGAAAATGGATGTTGGTAGATATCCTAAATTCATATGATCTGATGCAGACTGTGTTTTTTCTAACTAGGGTGCAGAGAAACAGTAGCACAGCCATAGACATTTTTATTCATTCTTCATTACTAGATGGGCATTCTGTTGGTAAATGGGTGAATGACCTTTCAAACCATGATCCACAAATTTTAGCACTAAAAAGGTTTTTGTACTCAAACTAATGTCTCATGTAACCACAAACTATGTAGGAAAGTTAATCCAACAGCAATAGAGAGTTATTTAAACCTTGTCAGGGAACAAGAGTGCCAGGATGTTTATAGTGCGGACAACATAGATGATAAATATGCTTTCCTTAACACATTTCTCATGCTGTTTGAGAGTTGCTTTCGATCAGAACGTTCTAAACGGGGTACTAACAGTAATGGACAGTCCATGTGGCTGATTAGAGGGATAAGGGTATCATGTAACACAAAGCGGGCATTATATCATAATGTTTGAAGTAGTCACAATCAAGCTGCAATAGCTCATTATAAACAGTATTGTAAGGTGGTTAAAAATGTAATTAGGAAAGCAAAGAGTACTTGGTAAGCAAATAGAGTAGCTAATTCACAGGATAAAATTAAAACCATATGCTCAGTTGTGAAGGAAGTGTCGGGTTAGCAGTGCACGGTCAACGACATAAAGTCAGTTCGCAGTGAAAATATTTCTGTTACTGATAAATCAGATATATGTACGGTATTTAACAATCATTTTCGGGGCATCGCTGGTGAATTCAATAAAAATTTAGTTTCTGCAGGGAATCATATAACTTTCTTGGCAAATGCCTTTCCGAGATTGATGTCTGAAATACTTCTCTATTATACATACAAGGGGGATATTGAGTCACTGAAGACTAAGGATTCTCATGGTTATGATGGAGTGCCTAGCAGAATATTAAAGTACTGTGGTGCACATGTTAGCGCTGTATTTAGCCATATTTGTAATTTTTCTTTTAGGAATGGTCAGTTTCCTGAACACATTTTATAAAAAGGGAGAAAGAGATAATGTAGACAATTTTAGACCTGTTTCTATGCCATCAGTGTTTGCTAAAGTTATTGGGAAGGCTGTGTATGTAAGGATAATTGATAAGTTTATATCGGAAGATTTGCTATTAAATGTACAGTTCGGGTTTAGAAGTCGTTTAACAACTGAAAATGCTATATTCTCTGTTCTCTGTGAGGTACTGGATGGGTTAAACAAAATGTTTCTAACGCTATGCATATTTTTTGATTTAACTAAGGTGTAGGATTGTGTTGATCACAAAATATTACTCTAGAAGTTGGACCATTACGGAATACGGGGAGTAGCTCACAATTGGTTCACCTCTTACTTTAGCAACAGACAGCAAAAGATCATTATCACAATGCTGAGGAAGGCTATGATGTGAGGTCTGCGTAGGGTACGGTGAAGTAGGGGGTGCCCCAGGGATCAGTGTTGGGGCTACTCCTGTTCCTTATTTACATATATGATATGCCCTCTAGTATTACGGGTACCTGTAAAATATTTCTGTTTTCTGATGGCACTAGCTTGGTAGTAAAGGACGATGTGCGAAATATTGGATCGGTTTCAAATAGTGCAGTTCATGACATAAGTTCATGGCTTGTAGAAAATAAACTAACGCAAAATCACAATAAGACTCAGCATTTACACTTTATAACACACAATTCGACAAAACCTGACGTTTTAATTTCACAGAATGGGCATATGATTAGTAAAACTGAACACTTCAAATTTCTAGGTGTTCAAATAGATAGTAAACTGTCGTGGAAAGCCCACGTTCAAGATCTTGTTCAAAGACTTAATGCTGCCAATTTTGCTATTCCAACGGTATCTGAAGTGAGTGACCGTTCGACACGGAAATTAGTCTACTTTGCTTATTTATATTAGCTTATGTAGTATGGTGTTATATTCTGGGGTAACTCTTCCCATTCTAAAAGGATATTTTTGGCTGAGAAACGCGTGGTTCGGGCAATAAGCGGTGTAAGTTCACGAACCTCTTGTCGACCGCTGTTCACGAGTCTGGGTATATTGACATTGACCTCTCAACATATATTCCTTACTGTCGTTTCTTGTTGACGATATTAGCTTATTCCCAAAAACAAGCAGCTTTCACTGAGTTAATAGTCGGCAGAAATCAAACCTGCATTTCGATCGAACTTCCTTAACTCCTGTGCAGGAAGGTGTGCAGTATACTGCTGCATCCATTTTCAATAAGCTACCACTCGAATTCAAAAATCTTAGCAGTGATCCACGCGCTTTCAAATCTAAACTGAAGAGTTTCCTCATGGGTCACTCCTTCTATTCTGTCGAGGAGTTTCTTGAAAAAGTAAGCTGATTCTTGCTGTATTGTTGATTGCGTTTACTTAAACTTATGGACTGACTTTTTTCGGGTCCATAAACATTTTATAAACATTTTATTTTTATCTGTTATGATTTTTATGTACTGACACGTTCCATGACCTTGGAGATTTGCTCCTCAATTTGATCCTACGGGACTTGACGTGTGATTAAATAAATAAACGCAACATTTTGTCTAAGGTGTTACAGCCGATATTCTGCTGTGAGCACAATTTCTTGGTCGTACTGCGCCGATCATCAGAAAACGTGGTACACAGGCAGTTCTACGCAATGTACACGCAAGGTGGCTGGTCCGCAGCAGCGCCAGTGACGAAGGAGGAGTCACGCAGCTCAGAGGTCGGCCTTTGGGACCTTAGCTCCGGGTCTGCATTCCCTGTGCGTCGACGTCATCTCCGGCTGCGGCGCTCCCAACCACGGGAAACAGAAGACGGGGAGCATTTCCTGCTCCGATCCTCTGACTGCGAAATTAGCTGCGAACAGCTGTGTAACGTGCTCGATTGTCGGACTGACACAATTGTGCTACACCACTCAAGGTGGATGGTACCGTATACCCTCTCTTCGCCACTAAAAATATGCAAAACACAAATTGTGTGTGAATTCCTAAGGGACCAAACTGCTGAGGTCATCGGTCCCTAGTCTTACACACTACTTAAACTAACCTAAACTAACTTATGCTAAGAACAACACATACACCCATGCCGGAGGGAGGACTCGAACCTCGGGCGGGAGGGGCCGCGCAATCCGTGACATGACTCCTCAAACCGCGGGCCACTCCGCGCGGTGACAATGAATAACATTTCAGAATGAAGCGTGAATCCTTAAATGCACAAATTCGCAGTTTTTAATCTCCTTACCACAGGAAGTTAATTTCCAGAATACTGCTTATGTTTGTTGTTGTTACTAGATATTCAGAGAGTTCTGAAACTGAAGAAGCCTTGAATTGTGTAATGTTTAAGGATTTAATGTTATTTGTGGGTCAAAGAAAATGAACTTTCTAAGGAGGAAAAAGAAGAAGACTTGTAATTTTTTGTTAGGTTTAACGGAGGAGAAAAGAAAACGAAGACTGCACAAAGTATATATGCTGCATATGAGGAAAATGATGTTTGACAAAAACTGTAAAAGAATCTCGGGATCTTTTTTGACATGAACTTCTCGCCACATGCAGAGAAGAAGTTTCTCTGATGAAGGTCGCCGGAACACTTTAGCCTACCAAGATTCATGCCAGTCAGGCTAGAAACAGGCAGCTATTTCGTTTCGTGACATGTCAAACATTTGTAATTTGTCAAGATCAAAAACTTCTGGTATAAGAGTAACCATCGCTTCAAGCTAATAAACCACGGAAATAAACGACGGATCATTTGAGAACCTCCGTGGCTAACTAGCACAGTAATGATTGGTCTTGCGATTACGTCTACACAGAAAGAGAAAGTGAAGTTTGAAACCAACCAGAAATGCAATGCCGTTTACCAAAATTTCTTCCCACCCACAGAAAATGACGATATGTGTCTTGTGTGAATAAATAGGGCCGCACGGGATTAGCCGAGCGGTCAGGGGCGCTGCAGTCATGGACTGTGCGGCTGGTCTCGGCGGAGGTTCGAGTCCTCCTTCGGGCACAGGTGTTGTGTTTGTCCTTAGGATAATTTAGGTTAAGTAGTGTGTATGCTTAGAGACTGATGACTTTAGCAGTTAAGTCCCATAAGATTTCACACACATTTGAACATTTGAAAGAAGAAATAGGAGAAAACATGTACGTAACGCCAGAACGAGATTACATTGGATGAGAGCAGTATATAGGGGGAGGCAAGTGGAGTGGTCAGTTCAGGGATATGACATCTCCTATCTTCCAAACTCCACAGATGTTCACCTGAGAAACTTGCAGGAATAGTACTCCTGGAAGAAAGGATATCACAGAGACTTGGCTTAGCCACAGCCCAAGGGGTACTTCCAGAAGGCTAGTTTCACTCTGCAGTGGAGTGTGCGCTGATATGAAACTTCCCGGCAGATTGAAACTGTGTCCTGGACTGGCGCTCGAACCCGGGACCCTTGCCTTCGTGGGCAAGTCCTCTACTGACGACCTACTCAGTAAAGCTATGAGGAGGGGTTAGATATGTCAGTCGATGAAGCACTTGCCCACGATAGGCGAAGGTCCCGTATTAGAGTAACTGTTGTAAGTTTCATAACTGCACACCCCGCTGAACAGTGAAAAATTCATTATTTAGGAGTTTGTTCGGTTCTTTTCGTTTCATAATCTAAATCTCCAATCTTATGAGGTATCTAACTGTATACTTTTTTCAACTTCACATGAAATTTATGATTGATCGTCAGTGTTACCAGAGTTACCTGAGACTTGCGAGCATCTGCCCATCTACCTTCTGCTACTCTTACTTATTTCCTTTCTTGTTCCACTCGTAAATGGAGCAAAGGAACGAGGAGTCTCTATATCACTTCGTGAGGACCGTATTTTCTCTTAGCTGGTGTCTGTGGTCCTTAAGCGAGATATGTCTGCCACCAGCAATGGAGGCTGAATCTTTGACAATATACATCTACATACTTCACAAGCCACCTTTCTGTGTGTGGTGGAAGGTACCATGTATCACTACAAACCATTTCCTTTCCTATTACACTCACAAAGACACTGAGAGAAAAAAGACTCTAAACCTTTGTACGGGGCCTAATTACTCTCATCTTCGTGACCCTTACGGGAAGCGTACGTTGGCGGCAGTAGGATCGATCTGCCGTCGGTCTCAAATATCAGTTCCCTTAAATTCGACAAAAGAGCGCCGTCTTCCCTCCGGGGATTCCCATTTGAGCTCACGAAACATTTCCGTAATACCTGCGCACTGACGGAATCCATCGTTAACAAATCTAGCAGCACGCCCCTGATCTGCTTCGATGTCTTCCTTTAATGCGACGTGGTGCAGATCCCAAACATTCGAGCGGTACTCAAGAACGAGATGAGCTGCAGTTTTCTAAAATAAAATGAGGTGGACCATTGGCCTTCCGGGCTACCGACCTCATTCCCTTTCATATCGCTTTGCAACGTTACGTGCAGATATTCAAAAGATGTCATTGTATCAAGCAGCACATTACTAAGGCTGTACGCGAACAAGATTGTTTTTCACTCATCTGCATTAATATTTTCTACACTTACAGCAAGGTACTATTCATCACACCAACTAGAAAATCAACTCTTATTCCCACAGTCACTCAAGGACGACACCACGGCATCATCAGCAAACAGTCATAAATTGCTATTCACATTGTCCTACGGATCATTTACATATGTGGAGAACAAGAGCGGCCCTATCACTATCGCAAGAGGCGTTTCACAGGGCTTTGCGTATCAGTTAGCTCAGTACAGTCCTGAGGAACACCTCTTACTAGTGACCGAAACTTTGACAATTTCAGATATTCACAATGCGGTCAACAGCCCTGAACAATTTTAAATGACCATGACAACAGCCGTGGAGGCTACCCTTACATTTAAAAGTAGATTCTCTAAGGAATATTTTAAGGCAATAAAAAAATTAGGCTAAAACGATTTCTGCTCTGATCTACGCCATTAAGAGAGGAAGTATGAGAAAATACACGAGTACATATAAGCTAATGTATCTTTTATTATTTGAGAGATAACTCAACCACATTTTGCACATGTTATCATTGTGTTACTGGCTCTAATCTGGCACATGAGGAACATTTCCTCACAGGTTACTTTACTCATCACTTTAAAATATGGTAGCTTATGCTTAGTAATTATGTAAACAGATATGTATACCACTTTTTCAGTATAATCTTAGAACTCCCGCAACAGTTTTCTTTTTTTTTAAATTTATGTGTTTGATACATTATAGTTTTTATTTCACAAAAAGTGAAATAAATTTGGCAGTAACCCCTTCTGAAAAATTTTGTACCATAGGAAGTTGTTTTATATTACGTAACAAGTCTGTAGCAAATTTCACCTTTTTATCTGCACTGGTTTAGCAGAGGATCTTCCTTACAAAGTGAAAAATGAAAGTTGCGGGAAATGCAGAAACAAGATATTTAGCCTTTATGTCAGAAAAAAGTACTTTATTGTTAACGATAACCAAACATTAGGTCTTTTTGGTCTTCATGTAGCCATTTTCTTTTAGTCTGCTGCTTCTGGCTTGCTCTTATGGTAATACGCACATCACCAGTCTTTTTGAGTAGATTTCCAGTGAAGCAACTTGCATCAAATGCTAGTCCCATATGGGCCCTGATGTTTCCATTGTTACCACAGTTGAACTCCAGACCTGCATCATATGAGGAAATTTTAACAGTACTAGACGAGAAGAACTTTATCTTTGGGCATCTCTTCAAAATAACGTTATTAATGCTGTCATTCGGGTTGTTTGTTCAACCATGTTTTGTTGTCATTTCTTTAACAACTCGTAAATAAGCGCGTCGTAAATCGGCTCAGAGCCATCTATAATCTGCAAATGTCTTCTCTGGGGGCAGGAAATAATAAAATATCGCAACTAAGGACAGAGTCACGCAGAAAAGAAGTGCATGGCACTGCACATTGGTTGAAAGAAGATGGCTTTTGCATCATCAGACTTTAGGAAAAAACATTATCCACGCCACTCCTACGACCGCGAGAGACGAGAAGTGCGAGAATTATCGCACAGTCACCTTAGCAGCTCTTGCATCCACGTTGCTGACAAGAGTAACATACAGAAGAACGGGAAAGGAAATTGTGAATGTGTTAGACGACGATAAGTTTGGCTGTAGGAAAGGTAGAGGCACCGGTGATACAGTTCTGATGTTGTGGTTATTAATGGAAGCAAGACTGAAGAAAAATCAAGACGTGTTCACAGGATTGTCGACCTGGAAAAAGCGTTCAACAAGTAAAATGATACAGTGTTGTCGAAGTCCTGAGAAAAATGGGGTTGGGTTGCTTTGGGGGAGGAGACCAAACAGCGAGCTCATCGGTCTCATTGGATTAGGGCAGGGTGGGGAAGGAAATTAGCCGTGCCTTTTCAAAGGAACCTTTCCGGCATTTGCCTGAACCGATTTAAGGAAATCACGGGAAACCTATATCAGGATGGACAGACACGGGACTGAACCGTCGTCCTCCCGAATCCGAGTCCTGTGTGCTAATGACTGAGCCACTTCACTCGGTCAGAAAATAGGGGTAAGCTATAGGGAAAGACGGGTAATATAATGTACAAGAACCAAGAGGGAAAAATAAGAATGGAAGAACAAGAACAAAGTGCACGGATGAAAAAGGACGTAAGGCAGGGATATAGTCTTTCGCCCCTGCTGTTAAATACATACGTCGAATAATCAGTGACGGAAATAAAAGTAATATTTCAAGACTGGGATTAAAATTCAAGGAGGAAGGATATCAATGATAAGATTCAGTGATGACATATCTGTCCTTAGTAAAAGTGAAGAAGAATTAAAGGAACTGTTGAATGGAATGAACAGTCCAACGAGTACAGAATATGGACTGAGAGTATATCAAAGAAGGACAAAAGTAATGAGAAGTAGCAGAAAAAAGAACAACGAGAAAGTTAACATCAGGACTCATGATCACGAAACAGATGAAGTTAATCCACTGTGCTTCCAGCAAAGTAACCCTTGACGGACTGTGCAAGGAGGACATGAAAAGCAGACTAGCGCTGGCAATAAGGCCTGTCCAACGGAAGTCTCCTAGTGTAATACGTAGGTCTTAATTAAAGGAAAAAATTTCTGAGAAAGTACGTTTGCAGCACAGCATTGTGTAGTAGTGAAACATGGACCATGGGAAAACCGGAACAGAAGAGAATCGAAGCCTTTGAGATGTGGGGCTACAGAAGAATTTTGAAAAGTAGATAGAATGATAAGGTAAGGATTGAGAAGGTTATATAAATATATGGAAAACACTAATATGAAGAAGATACAGAACTAATCTGTAACATTCGGTTACAGTATTACTAGTTTCCGTTTGGCACAGCTGCAATGTTGCAAAACTCTATAAATGGAAGGAGCATGTGAGAAGTGTGGTAGGGAAGGCGAATGTCAAATGCGAGGAGAATTTTAGGAAAGTGTGTTTCATCTGTAAAGGAGACAGCATATAGGAAGCTGGTGCGACCTATTCTTGAGTACTGCTCGAGTGTTTGGGGTCCGTACCAGGTTGTATTGAAGAAAGGCATTGAAGCAATTCAGAGGCGGGCTATTAGATTTGTTACCGTTGGGTTCCAACAACACGTAAGTGTTGCGGAAATGCTTCGGGAACTCAATTGGGAATCCCTGGAGTGGAGGCGATATTCTTTTCGAGAAACACTACTGAGAAAGTTAATAGGTTAACTGTCGTCTCTAGCAACTGTAGTAGAAATCTTACTCAGATCAGACGCGTTTCGCTTTATTTTAAAGCATCTTCAGTTGTCATGGTAACAAATTGATTTTTTCTCCTACAGTTTTGTTTGTTTTGATCATTAAGAGTTCGCATGCTTTACTTATTACTGTAAACAGCATTCGAACTGTTAATGATCAAAACAAACAAAACTTTAAGACAAAAAACCATATTGTTACAGTGACAACTGAAGATTCTTTAAAATGAAGCGAAACGTGTCTGATCTGAATAAGACTTTTACTACAGTTGCTAGAGACGCCAGTTAACCCATACAACTTGTACATTTGGAACTGCAGAAAAAATGAGGCCAAAAAAAGGAAAACAAAGAAGACAAGATGTAACTGTTGATAAAATCTAGAGAACCGGCATTTGAAGCTTACTGCTGAACGAGTTTACTGTCGCCAGCACACACTGCGCTCAAGGACCACGAAAACAATATTCGAGAAACTAGACCTCATACGGAGGTACGCAGTCGTTTTTCCCTCGCTCTAAATTCGAGACTTAACATGTTCCTGTGAAACACGAAAGGAAACAGCTTGTAGTGGTAAAGGGTACTCTCTGCCACCCTCCGTACGACTTCTTGCGGAGTATCTATGTAGATGCAGATGACAGGACATCTGTTCAGATACAGGAGATTAACTTTCACAGTTCTAGAGGGAGCTGTAGAGGGTAAGAACTGCAGAGGAAGACGAAGATTTGGATACATGTAGCAAATGACTGACCACAAGAAAAAGCACGAATCTCTGAAAATGGCAGACGTTATTTTTGGCATGCTACAGATCTATCTATTGACAAAGAAAATTTTAACATTTTGAACAATTTTAGGTACATCACTACCATATACACTACTGGCCATTAAAACTGCTACACTACGAAGATGACGTGCTACAAATATGAAATTTAACCGACACGAAGAAGATGCCGTGATATTCAAATGATTAGCTTTTCAGAGCATTCACACAAGGTTGGCGCCGTTGGCGATACCTACAACGTGCTGACATGAGGAAAGTTTCCAACCGATTTCTCATAGACAAGCAGCAGTTGACCGGCGTTGCCTGGTGAAACGTTGTTGTGATGCCTCGTGTAAGGAGGAGAAATGCGCGGCATCACGTTTCCGATTTGATAAAGGTCGGATTGTAGTCTATCCGGATTGCGGTTTATTATATCGCGACATTGCTGCTCGCGTTGGTCGAGATCCAATGAGTGTTAGCAGAATATGGAATCGGTGCGTTCAGGAGGGTAATTCGGAACGCCGTGCTGGATCCCTACAGCCTCGTACACTAGCAGTCGAGATGACAGGCATCTTACCCGCAAGGCTGTAACGGATCGTGCAGCCACGCCTCGATCCCTGAGTCAACAGATGGGGACATTTGCAAGACAACAACCATCTGCACGAACAGTTCGACGACGTTTGTAGCAGCATAGACTATCAGCTCGGAGACCATGGCTGCGGTTACCCCTGACGCTGCATCACAGACAGGAGCGCCTGCGGTGGTGTACTCAACGACGAACCTGGGTGCACGTATGGCAAAAGTCATTTTTTCGGATGAATCCAGGTTCTCTTTACAGCATCATGATGGTCGCATCCGTGTGTGGCGACATCGCGGTGAACGCACATTGGAAGCGTGTATTCGTCTTCGCCATACTGGCGTATCACCCGGCGTGATGGTATGGGGTGGCATTGGTTACATGTCTCGGTCACCTCTTGTTTGAACAGCGGACGTTTCATTTCAGATGTGTTACGACCCGTGGCTCTACCCTTCATTCGATCCCTGCGAAACCCTACATTTCAGCAGGATAATGCACGACTGCATGTTGCAGGTCCTGTATGGGCCTTTCTGGATACAGAAAATGTTCGACTGCTTCCCTGGCCAGCACATTCTCCAGATCTCTCACCAATTGAAAACGTCTGTTCATCGGTGGCCGAGCAACTGGCTCGTCACAATACGCCAGTCACTACTCTTGATGAACTGTAGTATCGTGTTGAAGCTGCACGGGCAGCTGTACCTGTACACGTCATCCAAGCTCTGTTTGACTCAATGCCCAAGCGTATCAATGCCGTTATTACGGCCTGAGGTGGTTGTTCTGGGTACTGATTTGTCAGGATCTATGCACCCAAGTTGCGTGAAAATGTAATCACATGTCAGTTCTAGTATAATATATTTGTCCAATGAATACCCCTTTATCAAGTGAATTTCTTCTTGGTGCAGCAATTTTAATGGCCAGTAGTGTACAAACGTCAGCCGGTGATCTGGAGAAGAATTACTACTAGAAGAATTATCCTCGAGGCCGCACTGCGACGTCCATTCAAGCAGGGGCCCGCGTGTAACGGCCAGCCGGGCGTCGCGTGGAATGCGCCGGACTGCAGGTCGCCGGGAGGTCGCGGCTGTGCGGCGGCCCTGCCTCCGCCGTGCCGGCAAGTAGGTCGCACGCGGCTCCCACGGCGAGCCGGCCGCCTCGGCGCTGCTGCGCCACCGATTGGCGTGACGAAACAATCACGCTGCTCGTGCCGCGCACCGTCGCACAAAACGAAGCTTTAAATGCGGATAAACTGAGCCTAATGTTAACTGGAGAAGCCTCGTATTACACGACGATCAGCCAGGAACGATGAGGGTTGAGCGCGTTTGCCATCTGGAAGTAAGAGAACCATGTTGCAGGAAGAAGTTCTGAACCACCAAGTATCTGTGCGTGTGCACTGGACCACTGATCGGCTCGCGAGCCTCATGCTCTTCCACAAAATATGAGGTGTGATCTACATCTACATACATACACCGCATTCCACCATACGGTGCGTGCCGGAGGGTACCTCGTACCACAACTAGCATCTTCTCTCCCTGTTCCAAACAGAACGAGGGAAAAATGACTGCCTATATGCCTCTGTACGAGCCCTAATCTCTCGTAGCTTATCTATGTGGTCTTTGCGCGAAATATAAGTTGGCGGCAGTAAAATTGTACTGCAGTCAGCCTCAAATGCTGGTTCTCAAAATTTCCTCTAGAGACTCCCACCCGAGTTCCTGAAGCATTTCCGTAACACTCGCGTGATGATAAAACCTACCAGTAACAAATCTAGCAGCCCGCCTCTGAATTGCTTCTATGTCCTCCCTCAATCCGACCTGATAGGGATCCCAAACGCTCGAGCAGTACTCAAGAATAGGTCGAATTAGTGTTTTATGAGCGGTCTCCTTTACAGATGAACCACATTTTCCCAAAATTATACCAATGAACCGAAGACGACCATCCGCCCTTCTCCACAACTGCCATTACATGCTTGTCCCACTTCATATCGCTCTGCAATGTTACACCCAAATATTTAATCTACGTGACTGTGTCAAGCGCTACACTACTAATGGAGTATTCAAACATTACGGGATTCTTTTTCCTATTCATCTGCATTAATTTACATTTATCTATATTTAGAGTTTGCTGCCATTCTTTACACCAATCACAAATCCTGTCCAAGTCATCTTGTATCCTCCTACAGTCACTCAACGGCGACACCTTCCCGTACACCACAGAATCATCAGCAAACAGCCGCACATTGCTATCTACCCTATCCAAAAGGTCGTTTATGTAGATAGAAAACAACAGCGGACCTACCACACTTCCCTGGGGCACTCCAGATGATACCCTCACCTCCGATGAACACTCACCATTGAGGAAAAAGTACAGGGAATTTTTGTTATCTTAAAGAATCTTTACTTACGAATAAAACTTTTTTGAATCAGGTAAATCTTGTTTCTTGTTCTCCTAGATCCAAACCAGATTCTGACATGTTCCTATTCACCCCGACGATCAACAAATAGAAAAAGATAAGAGCAAAACCGCTGTTTTTTTCCGTCCCTCTCTGCAGGGTGAAGGAAAAAAAAAAGCTTTTATACATGTTATATCGAACAATCTCCCTGTAGACAATACGACAGCGATCTTTTTGAAAGCAATAATGGTACAAGCAACGGATGTGACTATGATTTCAACTGATAAAATGCAAAATATCGAATGAAACACTTCAGTACGAATGTTTCGACTTCTAATTCGTCATCGGCGACCTCACAATACTTTACACCAGAAGTTTCACTTGAATCTGCTAAATTAATAATTATTGATCCACCAAATTGGATCTCCCATTTTGAATTTTGTGATTCCGACATCGAATTCGCTCTCAGAAACCCAAAGAATCTAAGAATAACATTGCGTTTTAGGCCTTTATGTCCATTTTTCTATTACGTCCATGTTTTGAAGCAAGATGGCCTACTGCTCATCGCCTGGGTTGTTCCAGACTACGGTCAAGATACCGCGGACATTTCTGAGCTTACGAAACGATCGAATCTGTAGCTGGGTCTACGATTTCGCTGACATAACGGTAGGGTGACCAGCTCTTCCGTATTTCCCGGAATCTCCAACGTAACAGCAATTTATTTTAA
The DNA here is from genome assembly GCF_021461385.2 of Schistocerca piceifrons. NCBI lineage: Eukaryota > Metazoa > Arthropoda > Insecta > Orthoptera > Acrididae > Schistocerca > Schistocerca piceifrons. The sequence continues at coordinate 404,627,739 of NC_060145.1, forward strand.
TCCTCCTAACTCCCTTATTGGTCCCCTGTTACTCCTGTATATTTCGTCAGTGATCACTGTTGTAAATATTAATCCCGTGAAGTACTAGCGATAGTTCTACTTGCTTGACCTGAAAGTTTCCTAAAAGATTTCTTATAATAATCAGTTCTATAGAAATTCTTCCAATCCATCTGTGGCATGAATCAGCAAACCAGTGTTTAATAGTATTAGTTGAAAACAGACTTGGTTGGAATTTTAGTTTTTTTTATTTATCAACTACGCGTTTCACCTTATTTAGGCTTCTTCAGGCTGACCTACTTAGAAAACAAAGAACAAATATGCCTATTTACGGATCACGATCGCGTTGTGCAGATTTGGATAATCTAAAAGCATGTTTAAAGGAATCGAATACTGAAAGAGGAACTACCTTAATTTCTTATTTCTTAGGACGATCCATTAGACAGTGTAGCTAAAGGGCATCGTCGTTTACATCAGGCCAACATCGCCTTCGTTTAGCTACACTGTCTAATGCATCGTCCTAAGAAATGCCAAATTAACGTATTTGACCTATTTAAGCATGCTTTTAGGTTATCCAAATCTGCACAACGCGATCGCGATCCTTAAATAGATTGTTCTCTGTTTTCTATGTAGATCAGCCTGAACATGTGCAAATAAGATGAAACGCGTAGTTGATAAATAAAACAAACTAAAATTGCAACCAAGACTATTTTCAACTAATACTAATAATCGCTACTGTTGTCTACATACAGTAGTTTTCTGCCCATGATTGTACGGAAAGAAGACGATTCGGTGCAAGGGAATAAGAGGAGCGGAGAAACAATGACACCGTGTACGTGTCTAGAGGGATCTTGAGAGGGGGAGTGTTCACTTGTTTCTCGGTCGATACTGGCAACCCACTGATGCATTCACCTCGCCCATCAGCAGCTATGGTATAAGTAACACACAAAATTAACAAGGACTCGCGAAACCGAATTGTAGGAAGGTTCACGATCACGTTTAAACACACTCGTTACTTCCAAACTGACTCACATATAACATTTCGCAACACCAAGAAAGGGCCAGTGCCGATAGTCTGCTTGAGCTCTCAGCAATCAAAAACAGAGGACAGCCGACATTAAATGTTCTGATTCGTTTAATCGCCTTTCGATAATTGCATCTACTATGTTCTTCGGCGTCTAGGTGTCTCCTCATTTGTTTTTAAAATGAATAAATTTTCATCATGTCCTCTCGCAGTGGAAAAAAGACATAATAGAGTAAACAATGTAGTGCTAGCTTGTAGCTTCACTGTGAACCATTTAAAAAGTGCTGTATAGTTGCCCAGTTACAATTTATTGCGACAAAATCCCCACCTAAACCTCCATTATAATCGTGGTCAGATGTTGGTCCTCTCTCTCAAAATCACGAGCAAATGTTGTTCGCCCTACCCAACGGCCTGCCAATAGCATGGATTACGCGACGACTCCTTAAGCTCCTCTTCCTTGATGGCGTCTGGGGAACACGACGAATGACTGACTACCTCACTATAGTGCGATTAAAACTACTTTGTACTTGACAGTTCGCTGAGCGGCCGTGCAGTGTTACCAGCTGCCGCTGTAAAAAAATGGAAGTCGTGTTTTTTTATAATTTTTCACCAGAAGTGAATAACTTTTTAGTAACACCAGATGACATTAACAGCTTGCCAGTGCGGGTTAGCCGTGCGCTCAACGGCGTCATATCGCGGACCGCACGGCTCCTTTCGCCGTCAGTTCGAATCCTTCCCCGGGCATGGGTGTGTGTTAGGTTACGTAGGTTGAAGGAGTTCTAGATCTAGGGGACTGATGACCTAAGCAGTTTGGTGGCATAGTTCTTAGAGCCATTTTTTGACCTTTCGCGTAGATTTTCTTTATATAAACTGCCGTATCTTTAGATTGCGTTGACATAGCTCACTTTTTTACACAACCAAGGGACCATTTACATCAGGAAGTGCCATACATTTCCGCGTATTATGTCCACCCGTACTCGAGGTAAACGGGTTTTAAAGGTTGGGTAGACAGGTAGACGGTTAAGAAATTGAGACTAGTAGGGTTCCAGTTTTACCGATTTACGTGACGAAATCCTAACAACGAAAATAGCTACCACAGTTACTGAAGATGAGGACCGCATAATAATTTCCCCTACTCTTTATTCGAAATGTTCCAGTTGCAGTCGATACATCAGCATATTAATTGTTGCCACGCTTTCGATCCAAATCACGTTTACAGGAATGCAAATAAAATCCATTTGCCTATACACATGGTAATTCAGATCCCACTATTAATGCCACCGCGTTTTAGATGTGCGAGCATTCCAATTGCTAGCTACCTTCAGGAACACTTCGACTAATGAACGTTTTCTGGCTGTGGCACGTCTAATGGAGAATTCGAAACATTGTAGAATGCGTTTGGCAGCTACGTCGCCGTTTATTTCCTGGGGTGGTGCAGAATCATCCTACTAAATTTACTCGCTAATAACAGTTCTTTGTTATTTCGGTAAACATCCCGAATGACTGTCACATAAGCGGTGACGTGAAGGTAGACAATTCACGTTTTTTAGTCCAGAAAGCTCTATGCAACAGAAACTACAGATCATTTTCCCATTTTAATTGCAAAATTGCTGGCTTGTTCATGTCTGGGGTAATAATAGAGAGCTGCTCGCCCGCGTTGTCTGCTAGCGTAGTGAAAAGTTTTTGCTACTGCAAGGGAGGTCTGGTTTGTTTTCGGTTCTAATCTCGATGGAGGCAGATAGAATATCAGTAAAGGAATTTTAAGAAATTTTCGCGGCCCCAATACGTTTTATTGCTACCTTTATTCTGTACCGGCGCCCTGTGGATGTCGATATGAAAAAAAAAAAAAAGAAAATGGTTCAAATAGCTCTGAGCACTATGGGACTTAACTTCTGAGCTCATCAGTCCCCTAGAACTTAGAACTACTTAAACCTAACTAACCTAAGGACATCACACACATCCATGCCCGAGACAGGATTCGAACCTGCGACAGCTGCGGTCGCACGGTTCCAGACTGGAGCGCCTAGAACCGCTCGGCCACAGCGGCCGGCCGATATGAAACTCTTGTAGAATTTCATAATTGATACTGCCTACTTTTACCGCTTCTGACAATAATTGAATTAAGTGTGGCACTGAATGATTTTTAACTGAATTTCGTTATGAATCTTCACGCATTGCTAAATTAGCACACTTCCATGGTAGGTCAGCAACGGTAATCCAGTATGACTGGTCTGAACGGTGACACAACCATTTCGCGGCCGAATGCGCATAATATTTTGCTAATTCGTAACGATCTGGGGTACTTTGTCTTACTAAAACGGTTATGTTATCTCGATAAGATAAAATTTATTTTTATTAGTACAGTTCATACTAATTAGCGTTTCTTCTTTTCTTTATATCTTATATTTAGGTGTTGTGGTTAACACACTAATCAGGATTAATGCAGTCTTACAAATGATTGAAAACAGTCTGACTAACCTAAGGACATCACACACATCCATGCCTGAGGCAGGATTCGAACCTGCGACCGTAGCGGTCACGCGGTTCCAGACTGAAGCGCCTTTAACCGCACGGCCACACCGGCCGGCCATGGTAGAGTGATACGAGGACTACCTTCTGACACTTTTTTTTAATTCAGTGAAAATTTTGTGCTACTGAAATAGAGAAGTATTTAACTTTGTACGAAAAGTTGATTTTTCACGCTACTAAATATTAATCATTCCCTATCTCCTAAACCATGTGTCATACAATAACAAAATTTTAATGTTGTCTTCAGTGGCTTTCTGAGCAATGCAGCCAGTAATAGTGAAACAATAATAATTAATTCGGAACGACTATCTTCCAATAAGGATTCGTTCTTCCATGACTCCTGAATGACAGCTTTTGTATGAGCTAGAACATTACTCCAGTTTTCCACAGTTACTTTAGAAACAGCTTCATGTAAAAGTCTTTCCACTTCTAAAAGCCTGAATATCTTGTTTTCACGTGCTATGTACGCCTTGATTTGGACCCATATTAGCTCTATAGCATTAAAGTGACAATGATACGGAGGTAATCTAATTACAGAATGTCCATGTTTGTTGGCAACTTCATCTACAACACATGTCGGGTGTCGTGGCTTATGTTGTGACACAAGTTCCAATAGTTCCACTTTCTTCATTCCGTCATCGAATTGTATATTATTTCGCCGTAACCACTGTACAATTTCGTCTTTTCTAGAAGATAGCGTTGGGGCTTTGTCCTTTACAACAGTGTGGTATGGCGCATTGTCAATAATGATGTACGACGGTTTCTCCAAATTCGGTAACAGTGAATTTTCAAACCATCGTAAAAAGGTTGCGTGGTTCATTTTCTCGTGAAAATCTGAGGTTTTCTTTGACCTGAAGACATGTAAACAGCCAGGAACAAACCCACGGGCGGTATCTGCATGAACAACAATAATTCTGCTTCCTTTGCCAACAGGTATTTCCATTCATTCTTGTGATCCGTCAGACCAACCTGTCTTGAGTGTATGTCCAGAATTCAACCATGTTTCATCTAGCCACACTAAATCATCGAATTCAATGTCCTTTACCTGCCGCAAAAATCGGCATCGCCAAGCAGCAATATCTTGCCGTTCCAACAGAACTGTACGATCGCTTAATTTTTCGTAATTAAATCCCAGGTTTAATAAAACCAGCCGAAGAGATGACTTACTGCCAACAAAAAGACCAGCTTCTTTAAGCGTGCAGTTTTTGTAACGTTGGATGGTCTCTACTGTGATAATATGCACACAAATGTCTGCGAATCGCATCCTGTTCGAAAGAATCAACATTCGTCACACGTTTCTCGACGCGTCATTTTTTCCCCGCAGTTTCCAGACTTGGTGGTTGTGAATTAAGATTTGATGGCCCGGAATATGTATTCAGTTTTTCATTTTGCTCCTTGCCTATGTTTATAACGGTTGTTCTGTTTATTCTTAATGCTGCCGCAGTCCTCTCGACTACCTTATTAACGGAAAGAAGAGGCCCTCCCTTCTCCATTTCCATCTCAAAATATTGTCCTACGTTGCAGACATTCGCGCGATTGTCCTCTCAATGCTATTCCTTGCCCAACTTTCTTCGAAGATGATTTCGGACTACGAACTCTAGGACGACCACGATTTTTATTTTCGGACATTTTGTACACAGAAGTCACTACAGTAATTTATCACACACTCGTAGTGGAAACAAAGGAGAAGTAGACACTGAGTTAATGCAGTTCACACAACACGACGGGCACGAGACCAGGTGTTAGCAGGTGCTCAACCATGACGCATAAGCAGTGGTAACTATGCAGGGGAGGGGTGCTGAACGTCAGCGTACGATTGGCCGGCACTGTCTCACGGTCACGCACTCGGCTAGCTGTCAAGTACAAAGTAGTTTTAATCACACTATAGTGTGCAGTGTTCTTCGTCTTGTCGGCCGCCTCCTCCGGGCCTGGCCCGCACGGCCGCAGCCCCGCCGGTCCGTTACGGGTTTCTGCGTCCCGGCGGGGTTGCCACTGTGCCCTCGGCTCCTCCCACGCGCCGTGTCGCAAGACCGCCCCGCGTCCCGTCCCGGACAGGCCGCGCTATGCCACACTGCACTGCGTGACTCACCCGTAGCTGCGCCGGCCGCCCTTTCCCGCTGTCTGGGCTCTCCCCACGGCCCGCCTGCGCACTTGCACTCCTTCCTGGACTCCCACTGAGACCACAGAGAACAGTGAGTCACTCAGCCGGCTCCACTGCCTGTCACCAGCTGAATAGCCGAATTCCAGACCACAGGCCACATGAGGCCCTCTGTGAATACAGGGTCTAAAAATAAAATTAAAAACAAAGTGTAGCATATTCTTACAGGAGGTAGCAGCGGTCAAAACTAAACCGAAAGTATGGTAGATATCGAAATAGACGACAGAGGGATAAAGAAACAATTAAAATCGCTCAAAAGAGGAAAGGCCGCTGGACCTGATGTGATGCGATACCAGTTCGATTTTACACAGAGTACGCGAAGGAACTTGCCCCCTTGTACTGTAGGTCTCTAGAAGAGCGTAGCGTTCCAAAGGATTGGAAAAAGGGCACTCGTCATCCCCGTTTTCATGAAGGGACTTCGAACAGATGTGCAGAACTATAGACCTGTATCTCTAACGTCGATCAGTTGTAGAATTTTGGAACACGTATTGTGTTCGAGTATAATGACTTTTCTGGAGACTAGAAATCTATTCTGTAGGAATCAGCATGGGTTTCGAAAAAGACGATCGTGTGAAACCCAGCTCGCGCTATTCGTCCACGAGACTCGGAGGGCCGTAAACACGGGTTCCCAGGTAGATGCCGTGTTTCTTGACTCCCAAAAGGCGTTCGATACAGTTCCCCACAGTCGTTTAATGAACAAAACCATATGGACTACCAGACAAATTGTGTGATTGGATTGAAGAGTTCCTAGTCAACAGAACGCAGCATGTCATTCTCAATGGAGAGAAGTCTTCCGAAGTAAGAGTGATTTCAGGTGTGCCGCAGGGGAGTGTCGTAGGACCGTTACTATTCACAATATACATAAATGACCTTGTGGATAACATCGGAAGCTCACTGAGGCTTTTTGCGGATGATGCTGTGCGATATCGAGAGGTTGTAACAATGGGAACTTGTACTGAAATGTAGGAGCATCTGCAAACAATTGACGCATTGTGGAGGAAATGGCAATTCAATCTCAATGTAGACAAGTGTAATGTGCTGCGAATACATTGAAAGAAAGATCCCTTATCATTTAGCTACAATATAGCAGGTCAGCAACAGGAAGCAGTTAATTCCATAAATTATCTGGGAGTACGCATTAGGAGTGATTTAAAATGCAATGATCATATAAAGTTGATTGTCGGTAAAGCAGATGCCAGACAGTGATTCATTGGGAGAAGCCTAAGGAAATGCAATCCGAAAACAAAGGAAGTAGGTTACAGTACGCTTGTTCGCCCACTGCTTGAATGCTGCTCAGCAATGTGGGATCGGTACCAGATGGGGTTGATGGAAGAGATAGAGAAGATCCAACGGAGAGCAGCGCGCTTCGTTACAGGATCCTTTAGTAATCGCGAAAGCTTTACGGAGGTGATAGATAAACTCCAGTGAAAGACTTTGCAGGAGAGATGCTCAGTAGCTCGGTACGGGCTTTTGTTGAAGTTTCGAGAACATACCTTCACCGAGGAGTCAAGCAGTATATTGCTCCATCCTACGTATATCTCGCGAAGAGACCATGAGGATAAAATCAGAGAGATTAGAGCCCACATAGAGGTATGCCGACAATCCTTCTTCCCACGAACAATACGCGACTGGAATAGAAGGGAGAAGCGGTAGAGGTACTCCGCCACACACGGTCAGGTGACTTGCGGAGTATGGATGTAGACGTAGATGTAGAAAGTACCTACAGCCATACACTGAATCACCAAACAAACTGGTATAGCCATGTGCATTCCAATAAAGACATATGTAAACAGGCAGAATACTGCGCTCCGGTCGGCAGTGCCTAGATAAGACAGCAAGTGTCTGGCGCAGTTGTCAGAATCGGCTACTGCTTCTATAATGGCAGGTTAACAAGAGGTAAGTGAGTCTGGACGTGGTGTTATAGTCAGCGCACGAGCGATAGGACTCAGCATCTCCGAGGGAGCCATTAAGTTGGGGTTTTCCCGTACGACCATTTCACGAGTGTACCGTAGTAAAGGAAACAATAGAAAAATTCGGAGTAGGTATTAAAATCCATAGAGAAGAAATCAAAACTTTGAGCTTCGCCGATGACGCAATTCTGTCAGAGACAGAAAAGGATTTGGAAGAGCAGTTGAACGGAATGGACAGTGTCTTGAAAGTAGGATATAAGATTAACATCAACAAAAGCAAAACGAGGATAATGGGTGATGCTGAGGGAATTAGATTAGGAAATGAGACACTTAAAGTAGTAAAGGAGTTTTTCTATTTGGGGAGCAAAATAACTGATGATGGTCGAAGTAGAGAGGATATAAAATGTAGATTGGCAATGGCAAGAAAAGCGTTTCTGAAGAAGAGAAATTTGTTAACATCGAGTATAGATTTAAGCGTCAGGAAGTCGTTTCTGGAAGTATTTGTATGGAGTGTAGCCATATATGGAAGTGAAACGTGAACGATAAATAGTTTGGACAAGAAGAGAATAGAAGCTTTCGAAATGTTGTGCTACAGAAGAATGCTGAAGATTAGATGGGTAGATCACATTACTAATGAGGAGGTATTGAATAGAATTGGGGAGGAGAGGAGTTTGTGGCACAACTTGACTAGAAGAAGGGATCGGTTGGCAGGACATGTTCTGAGGCATCAAGGGATCACCAATTTAATATTGGAGGGCAGCGTGGAGGGTAAAAATCGTAGAGTTAGACCAAGAGATGAATATACTAAGCAGATTCAGAAGGATGTAGGTTGCAGTAGGTACTGGGAGATGAAGAATCTTGCCCAGGATAGAGTAGCACGGAGAGCTGCATCAAACCAGTCTCAGGACTGAAGACCACAACAACAACAACCGTGAATACTAGGAATCCGGTAAATCAAATCTCCGGCATCGCTTTGGCCGGAAAAAGATCCTGCGAGAACTGGAACAACGGCGGCTGAAAGGAATCGTTCAACGTGACAGAAGTGCAACACTTCCGCAAATTGCTGCACATTTCAGTGCAGGACTATCAGCAATTGTCAGCGTGCGAACTATTCAGCGAAACATCATCGGTATGGGTTTTCGGAGCCGAAGGCCCACTAGTGTACCCTTGATGACTGCACGACACGAAGCTTCAAACCTAGCCTGGGCCAGTCGGCATCGATATTGGACTGAAAACCTGTTACCTAATCGGACGAGTCTCGTTTCAAATTGCATCGAGCTGATGTAAGTGTACGGGTATAGAGACAGCCTCATAAATCCATGGACCTTTCGTGTCAGCAGGGGACTCTTCAAGCTGGTGGGGGCTCTGTAATGGTTCAAATGGCTCTGAGCACTATGGAACTTAACATCTGAGGTCATCAGTCCCCTAGAACTTAGAATTACTTAAACCTAACTAACCTAAGGACATCACACACATCCATGCCCGAGGCAGCATTCGAACCTGCGACCGTAGCGGCCGAGCTCTGTAAAGGTGTGGGGCCTCTGCAGTTGGAGTGACATGGGACCACTGATACGTCTAGATACTACTGTGACAGGTGACGCGTACGTAAGCATCCTATATGATCACCTGCATCTATCGTATGTTTGGATTCAACATGATCAAATAATGGTCTTCACTCCCTCTCTTATAGTGGAGCAGGATTTCACTCATACAGTGCTTTTATTATATACCTTAAATACCTAAGAAATAACAATAATTTTAATATCACATATATCAATAAAATGATTTGAGTCTGTGAAGTGACAATGTGAATAAATAAAGTTAATACTGGTAGTAATTCTATTAATGTTGCTCCAAATAATAATAATGATAATAGTAAAGGCAATAATAATGATGAAAATAATAATAATAATGTGTGTGTGTATTGTGTATTATACTGGGAACCTAGAAACGACGGAGGCGTAGTCCCACCGTAGCCCTCAGTGGTTCACAACCCCACAACAGGCCACAGCAGTTCACCCACCCCACCGCAGCCCCAGACCGAAGCAGGGTTCCCCACGGGAACGTTTTATACCAGACGAGTGTAATTCCAAAATTTTGCGTGGTAGAGTGCAGAAACTGCAAAAAGGTAGAAATTGAAGGAGATGGTACCTGGATAAACTGACTAAACCAGAGGTTGTACAGAGTTTCAGGGAGAGCATAAGGGAACAACTGACAGGAATGGGGGAAAGAAATACAATAGAAGAAGAATGGGTAGCTCTGAGGGATGAAGTAGTGAAGGCAGCAGAGGTAGGTAAAAAGACGAGGGCTAGTAGAAACCGTTGGGTAACAGAAGAAATATTGAATTTAATTGATGAAAGGAGAAAAATATAAAACTGCAGTAAATGAAACAGGCAAAAAGGAATATAGACGCCTCAAAAATGAGATCGACAGGAAGTGCAAAATGGCGAAGCAGGGATGGCTAGAGGACAAATGTAAGGATGTAGAGGCTTATCTCACTAGGGGCAAGATAGATATTGCCTACAGGAAAATTAAAGAGACCTTTGGAGAAAAGAGAGCCACTTGTATGAATATCAAGAGCTCAGATGGAAACCCAGTTCTAAGCAAAGAAGGGAAAGCAGAAAGGTGGAAGGAGTATATAGAGGAGCTATACAAGGGCGATGTACTTCAGGACAATATTATAGAAATGGAAGAGGAGGTAGATGAAGATAAAATGGGAGATAGGATACTGCGTGAAGAGTTTGACAGAGCACTGAAAGACCTGAGTCGAAACAAGGCCGCGGGAGTAGACAACATTCCATTAGAACTACTGACGGCCTTGGGAGAGCCAGTCCTGACAAAACTGTACCATCTGGTGAGCAAGATGTATGACACAGGCGAAATACCCTCAGACTTCAAGAAGAATATAATAATTCGAATCCCAAAGAAAGCAGGTGTGGACAGATGTGAAAATTACCGAACTATCACTATGATAAGTCACAGCTGCAAAATACTAACGGGGATTCTTTACAGAAGAATGGAAAAATTGGTAGAAGCCGACCTCGGGGAAGATCAGTTTGGATTCCATGGAAATGTTGGAACACGTGAGGCAATACTGACCGTACGACTTATCTTAGAAGAAAGATTAAGGAAAGGCAAACCTACGTTTCTAGCATTTGTAAACTTAGAGAATGCTTTTGACAATGTTGACTGGAATACCCTCTTTCAAGTTCTAAAGGTGGCAGGGGTAACATACAGGGAGCGAAAGGCTGTTTACAATTTGTACAGAAACCAGATGGCAGTTATAAGACTCGAGGGGCACGAAAGGGAAGCAGTGGTTGGGAAGGGAGTGCGAAAGGGTTGTAGCCTCTCCCCGATGTTATTCAATCTGTATATTGAGCAAGCAGTAAATGAAATAAAAGAAAAATTTGGTGTAGGTATTAAAATCCACGGAGAAGAAATAAAAACTTTGAAGTTCGCCGATGACATTGCAATTCTGTCAGTGACAGCCAATAACCTGGAAGAGCAGTTAAACGGAATGGACATTGTCTTGAAAGGAGGACATAAGATGAACATCAACAAAAGCAAAACGAGGATGATGGAATGTAGTCGAATTAAGTCTGGTGATGCTGAGGGAATTAGATTAGGAAATGAGACTCTTAAAGTAGTAAATGAGTTTTGCTATATGGGGAGCAAAATAACTAATGATGGTCGAAGTAGAGAGGATATAAAATGTAGACTGGCAATGGCAAGGAAATCGTTTCTGAAGAAGAGAAATTTGTTAACATCGAGTATAGATTTAAATGTCAGGAAGCCATTTCTTAAAGTATTTGGATGGAGTGTAGCCTTGTATGGAAGTGAAACGTGGACGATAAATAGTTGAGATTAGAAGAGAATAGAACCTTTCGAAATGTGGTGCTACAGAAGAATGCTGAAGATTAGATGGGTAGATCACATAACTAATGAGGAGGTATTGAATAGAATTGGGGAGAATAAGAGTTTGTGGCACAACTTGACTAGAAGAAGGTACCGGTTGACAGAACATGCGCTGAGGCATCAGGGGATCACAAATTTAGCATTGGAAGGCAGTGTGGAGGGTAAAAATCGTAGAGGGAGACCAAGAGATGAATACACTACGCGGATTCAGAAGGATGTAGGTTGCAGTAAGTACTGGGAGATGAAGAAGCTTGGACAGGATAGAGTAGCATGGAGAGCTGCATCAGACCAGTCTCAGGACTGAAGACCACAACAACAACAACAGAGTAATTGTGGTGTACGAATACGTGGAGACAGTGTTTGCGCAGTAATCGCCAACGTAGTGTTACTGAGGTGTAATAAGGGGAACCAGCCTGCATTCGCCGAGGTAGATGGAAAACCGCCTTAAAAGCCATCCACAGACTGGCTGGCACACCAGATCTCGACACTAATCCGTAGGGCGGATTCGTGCCGGGGACCGGCACGCCTTAATACCTGGAAAGCAGTGCGTTAGACCGCACGTCTAACCGGGCGGGCTTGTGTATAGGTACTGCGTTTATATTCTTGAAAGAAAAATTAATGTGCAAAACACTTTTCAGTGCTTATCTTAGTTTACCTACAAATTATTAATTTAAGTTTATATTTTTGCCATTTGCCATGTCACGCTTCTGACACCAGAAACGAAATATTTGCAAAAAACATTTCTCACCTTGTTAGCAGTCGAACCTCTTCTTATGATTCGATGTTGTAACTCTTCCACACTTGTGACAGCCATTATAGCTACACCGTTATATCAGTCTCTTTCAAAAGTAACAACAGATTAATGACCCACTGAAATATGCGCCACTTACTAGTGAGAATACCAAAGGCGTACTGGACATGTCTTCTTGCTCTGCACAGACTAAAACTAAAAATTTTTTTCTCCATTGTCACAGTTGTTCCTCCAACGGATCTGAGCAATTGCTAACGATCCAAGAGCTTTATCTCCAAGGAAGAAGTAAGTTTTATCTCTCCTGCTCCTGGCAGAGGTTTTCTTCCGGTAATACTTGCTCTCTATTTTCTGTTGACTGCCACAGACTGAACTGCTTTAATATTGATGAGTCAGAGTCCTTACCATTTAGGAAGTTATGGTAAGAACTGTGACTCATCAACATCTAATCGGCAATCAACTTCCTAAATCGACATACACCAATTTGTATTTGGATCCTGCTACTCCCATTAGAATTATATTCTTTATGGTTAAAATACAGTGGCCTTGCGTTGAACGGGGAGGTAAGACAGATATATTACCCATTGACTGCTCCTATGCAATTTGGGAAATTAGCTGCAGTTTCGAATCCAAAAGCTATCGAATTCCACATCCCTAGCATTGGTGCTGGAATGCAATCTTCTCTCACTGTAGACCAGATTGCTCTACCTACATCTTGTCCTGTTTCACTTGCCGTAGGAACTCCGATTCTATAATCGTAGTGTAGATCAAAAAATGTAGAAAAAATAGAAAAATACATAGAAAAGAAAAATTGTATACAGAACTTTGAAATTCCACTTACAATTACAGGTATTCCTTAATTATTATTTTGTTTCAGGTAAAAAAGGAATAAGGAGGTGGGCTAATCTTCAAGATTAGTTTTCGAAGTACAAAAAGATGGCAAAGGTCAACTAGACTAGTGTCTCAAAGGCGTTGAAGTTGAAGAAACATGTATATTTTAATCAACTGCATTTCTTAACTATGACAAACGAGTGACTGTTCATAGTGCGGAGCAAAGCAAGGAACAAAAAAATGAAGGGAAAGACACGGAGATACAACTAAAAGCTCCCGTTGATGTTTTGGGTGATTCTACTTCAGTGACTAAGTAATAAATAAGTATACCACAGTTATGAAACCTAAGAAACCTGATGAGGTTGATAAAAACAATAGGAGAGAAACCTTGTAGTGAAAGAGCTTTCTTACAAAGTCTCATGCCTCATCTGCAAAACTTTAATGATGATGAATTCTTACAATTTCAAATGTCACAGGAAACATCAAAGAGAAAACAAAGCAGTGCACCCGCATCCACTTAATTTTCCTAATCACCAGTTCTGCAATTATCTTTAACTACAGTCTCTGCAACCTCCAACCACAACTAATTTTCAGTCCCAATAACTTCTCAACACTCCTAATCAACCTTTTTACCGAGAACAATTAAACATGTATGGAAAAACTCCTCAAACTTACGCGCATCTACGCGTACCTCACCAATCTTAGCAGTCTACAACATAGTAACTAAGCATCCCTACATCAACAAATGCCTATACCTAACCAATCTACAGCTGGAAATAACCAAGACCAGTCATATCCAATATCACGTTATTTAGGAGACTTCATCTCTCCAAAATGCGAGGAGAGTAGCCTTTCTGTAACTTTTGTAGCATCCTCAACGGCAGACAGTATTGACTTTGATACAAATAACTAACTAGGTACTAGCTCATTATTTAAAAATATATGTTTTTTTTGCTTTCTATATATTTCATTTCCAATGTTCTATTGTGCAATACAGGCATATTGAGATCTTTTTTGTTGTTTTTTTTCTTTCAGTATCTAATAACTGAATAACTTTTATTAAGTATCCAGTGATCCTGTAAATGCAAGTATACTCAAAGAAAGCGTAGAATATAATGCCAACACCCCAACTGGCTGTACACAATTCTTAAATTGTGTATTTCGTCACTGAATGACATTGGCTCAAATGGTTCAACTGGCTCGGACACTATGGGACTTAACATCTATGGTCATCAGTCCTCTAGAACTTAGAACTACTTAAACCTAACTAACCTAAGGACAGCACGCTACACCCAGTCATCACGAGGCAGAGAAAATCCCTGACCCCGCCGGGAATCGAACCCGGGAACCCGGGCGCGGGAAGCGAGAACGCTACCGCACGACCACGAGCTGCGTACACTGAATGACATTCTTGAGTTTTTGATGTAATTCGTGAAACGAGGCAATGGTCATTCGAAAGTAAAACGTATTTCCATCTTGACGTAGATCTTCAAATAAGATATGAAATAAGCCCACATCCTCCCTCCTTTCATTGATAAGACCCACCCATCATGATGTTTGCGTTGTTGTCTCTTTCGACGACAATTATATGACCATAATGCAGTAATCTGTTTACTATTCATTATAACCAAAACAGCACACAACATAAATTGAGCATAAAAAGACGGACAGGAAAATGCTATGCATAAACCGGACAGTGTGAAATTCATGCCCATTCGAATTTTCATCGTTGGTTTTTTAACGTATGTTTTTAATCGTATAGAGTGAAAAGAACCTACCTCATCACAACATTTCATGGGTAACGCATTGTTCAAGAAATTTCGGTAGTACGGCATCCCCTTAGGGGAATACCGTACAGGGCTGGAAAGAATTCCAACGTGCACTCGGTTTGTCTGGCGGGGGGCCTCATCCAAGATGTGGAGGCGGCCTTGCCTGCGGCTATCGAGCGTACGGGGTGCAGTCGTCTGCAAGTAGTTGCTCACGTCGGCACCAATGATGCCTGTCGCTTGGGTTCTGAGGCGATCCTCAGTTCGTACGGGCGGCTGGCGGATTTGGTGAAGACCTCTGGCCTCGCACGCGGGGGGTAAGCAGAGCTCTCTATTTGCAGCATCGTTCGCAGAGTGGATCAGGGTCCTTTGGTTTGGAGCCGAGTGGAGGGTCTCAACCAGAGGATTCGTCGACTCTGTGACGGTTTTGGCTGCAGATTTCTAGACTTGCGCTATTTCGTGGGGAATTGTAGGATGCCCCTAGATAGGTCAGGGGTCCACTACGCAAAGGAAGCGGCTACTCGGGTTGCAGAGTACTTGTGGCGTGCACATGGTTTTTTTTTAGGCTAGGCAGTAGTGCGAGGTGTCGTGATGAACACTCACCAGTCGACGTGCCGGCAGGGAACTCAGGACGCGCTCAGTGTAAAGACACTTCAGCTATCAAGATATTAGTTGTAAATTTTCAGAGTGTTCGGAATAAAGTTCCTGAATTTACTGCCCTCCAGGAAGCGTGTGGCGCGCAAATTATTCTCGCTACTGAGACCTGGCTGAATCCAGAGATAGGAAGTTCTGAAATATTTAGTGAGGATTACAACGTGTATCGGAAAGACAGATTAGACACCGTAGGAGATGGTGTCTTCATTGCAGTTGACAAAAATATTGTCTCTACTGAGATCGAAGTAGAGTGTGATTGTGAAGTTATCTGGACACATTTAACGGGGCTAGCAGAAATAAAGTTAATTATTGGGTGTTATTACCGGCCACCTGGTTCCACCGTGACAATTCTAGAATCATTCAAAGCGAGTCTACACTCGGTATCGCAGAAGTACCCGGATCATATCTTCTGGTAAACCTTCCGGGATGTAAGGTCGTGGTCCATGAAACTCTTCAGCTCCTAACGTTTCGTCCAGAGCTGCGCTGGACATCTTCAGAGGGGTGTTTCTCCTCCGGTGAGTCTTGCCGGAAAGCGTTTGGCTCGGTGCCCCACTGCAGACACCTAACTAAGGTACGAGCATATGGGATTTGTTCCCAAATATGTGAGTAGCTCGAAGACTTCTTACGTAATAGAACCCAGTACGTTGTCCTCGATGATGAGTGTTTGTCGGAGGTGAGGGTATCATCTGGAGTGCCCCAGGGAAGTGTGGTAGGTCCGCTGTTGTTTTCTATCTACATACATGATCCTTTGGATAGGGCGGATAGCAATGTGCGGCTGTTTGCTGATGATGCTGTGGTGTACGGGAAGGTGTCGTCGTTAAGTGACTGTAGGAGGATACAAGATGACTTGGACAGGATTTGTGATTGGTGTAAAGAATGGCAGCTAACTCTAAATATAAATAAATGTAAATTAATGCAGATGAATAGGAAAAAGAATCTCGTAATGTTTGAATACTCCATTAGTAGTGTAGCGCTTGAAACAGTCACGTAGATTAAATATTTGGGCGTAACGTTGCAGAGCGATATGAAGTGGGAAAGCATGTAATGGCAGTTGTGGGGGAGGCGGTCTTCGATTCACTGGTAGAATTTTGGGAAGATGTGGTTCATCTGTAAAGGAGACCGCTTATAAAACACTAATACGACCTATTCTCGAGTACTGCTCGAGCGTTTGGGATCCCTATCAGGTCGGATTGAGGGAGGACATAGAAGCAATTCAGAGGCGGGCTGCTGGATGTGTTACTGGTAGGATTGCTCATCACGTGAGTGTTACGGAAATGCTTGAGGAACTCGGGTGGGAGTCTCTAGAGGAAAGGAGGCGTTCTTTTCGTGAAACGCTACTGAGGAAATTTAGAGAACCAGCATTTATGGCTGACTGCAGTACAATTTTACTGCCGCCAACTTATATTTCGCGGAAAGACCACAAAGATAAGATAGATTAGGGCTCGTACAGAGGCATATAGGCAGTCATTTTTCCCTCGTTCTGTCTGGGAGTGGAACAGGGAGAGAAGATGCTAGTTATGGTACGAGGTACCTTCCGCCACGCACCATATGTTGGATTGCGGAGTATGTATGTAGATGTAGATCCCTTGGGTTTCTAGCTAAGAGAATGTGAACAAATCGACAATGTGCAGATGTTACAGGAGACTGTGACTAAAGGATGTGGCGCAATCCACACGGAGCCAGGTGTATCTGAAAGAGTGTGTCATTCATTAGGTAGAAGGGCTGAGAGGACGCATCAGGATGCGTGGTAACCACGTGTGGCGCTATCTGTAATGTTTCAACTTCTACATAATGGAGAGAAAGAAGTGAGAGGACAGGTGTCTCAACAGTTGTTGGTTTCGGGCGTTTGCTTCTACTTCAATTCTACCTGCTGCAGAAATATAGAAAGGTCTCTGTTTGATTCCTTTCATGTTAATTTCTTAAATCCGTTGTCATTTACGGCATAAATTCCTCTTCTAAATTTACTGTGGTGTTTCTGACTATCTAGGAGGAGACTGAGCTGTGGAACGTGTTACTTTTGCACATAATCAAGAACGATCTGCCACACTACTACACTTTAAAACACAGTTTATATGTAATTAATGTCACACAGTCTCATACAGAAACTACATCCGCTTTCTTTTATATACTGTATATGATAAGATACTGTCATCCCCCTTCCCTTCTGTGTGAGGGGATGAATGAGCAAATGTATTTCTAGTTGCATGCTTGATGGTAGCAGACAAGCCTGTCTGCTAGAGAACAGTAGGACCAACGTCGGAACAGGTAGCTACGCTTTCTAAAAGCAGAGAGGTTTCTATTCTTAGCATGGTCCTGTCCGTCCCTTGTCATGATGGTATTGGAAGCTGCCTCTCTGGTCACTTCCGTTTGTATTTGTGAAGCACCCCTCAGGAGGGACCCACGTCAGTCTGTCCGCAGTGAGCGTCTGAAGTGGTAAGATCTCCAGCTAAGCGCGTGTCTGCTAAGTCCATAGGACAATGGATTTCTTAAGTTCAGCCTAACTGAAAATTTAATCACCTTTATTTCAGGTTTAGCTCTAAAATATCTAATGTTATCTTAAATTGCAACGCAGTGTATTTCGAGTCTGAAGTTCAGAATATCTTCTGCTAGTTGCTTTGTCACTACTTTGTGAGTGAAGTGGAACCACGTATTGATCATCAATCTTAAATGCGAATGTGCGTGAGATTATAACGTCTCGTCTTGACAATATTTTTCAATATAGCAACTTTTCTTTATGTGGGCTGTACTTTGTGAGACCAGTACCACGTGCTTATACAATTGTTTGACCCATCAGGTTAATAGTAAGACGATAGTAACCAGTTCGAGGTTTTTCTTTTGTAAATTGCTTTTCGATCTAATTTATTTTAATTATAACAATTATTGTGGAGTTACACTCTTTGTGTAAACCAAGTTGACCACGTGAAGCATGTGGTGTAATCATCAAAGTAGCCCTCAGCTATTATTTTCGGGAAGATTTCACAGAGAGTTAGTATGAATTTAGTATACCAGTGTGTGGTAATTTCATGACGGACAGGATTGCGCTACGAACGTAACTTCTTTGGGTGAAAATTGAATCGGTTGGTTGTGGTTAATTTCCTCTTGGATATGTTTCAACGTTCTTCGTGTGTTATTTTATGAATGCAGTGTTGTATGTAGTCTCCCAATCTTGGCTCCCTATTTGATGTGTTCCGTAAGATTACAAACTCACATTTTCACAATCCTAAACAAGTCACCAGTTTAGTTATGAATCAAGTTTGATATGCTGAAATTTTAACGGAACAATGATCAATGTTTAAATAAATGTCCAAATATAAACTGATTTATTTCTTTTTATTTAAATTGTCTTATATATATATATATATCACCGGTTATCGTAAGATGAATACTAAAAGATTATAATTAATGTTAGTCTGGTTGGGAATTTGGTATGCTAGACTGGATACCTGGTGAAACAGTTGCGCAGTAATGCAAGGATAACTTCCTCAAATAGCTCACAGCTTTTAACCCACTTTTATGGTCTTGAATATCAGCACCGCTTACACCTCAAATTAATGCAACAACATTACAATATATGACTTTTTCTACACGCCCGATGTAGTGCGACTGTTCCTGGAAAAATCATCATGGAGTTCTGTTTTTACGGGATCAAAAATTTTGGAGCCTTTTCAGTAGTTGCAGGGGCAACAGTCTGGATGATTGCCTGATCTGGCCTTGTAACACTAACCAAAACAGCCTTGTTGTGCTGGTACTATTGCGAACGGCTGAAAGCAAGGGGAAACTACAGCCGTAATTTTTCCCGAGGGCATGCAGCTTTACTGTATGGTTAAATGATGATGGGATCCTCTTGGGTAAGATATCGGGCCGGGTCTACTCAGAGGACGTCATTTTCAGGAGAAACAAGACTTGCGTTCTACGGATCGGAGCGTGGAATGTCAAATCCCTTACGTTAGAAAATTTAAAAAGGCAAATGGCTAGGTTAAAGCTAGATATACTGGGAATTAGTGGCAGGAGGAACAAGACTTCTGGTCAGGTGAATACAGGGTTATAAATACAAAATAAAATAGGGGTAATGCAGTAGTAGGTTTAATAATGAATAAAAAATAGGAGCTCGGATAAGCTACTAACAATAGCATAGTTAACGCATTATTGTAGCCAAGAAAGACAGGAAGCCCACGCCTACCACAGTAAAATAAGTTTAAATGTCAACTAGCTCCGCAGATGACGAAGAGATGGATGAAATGTATGATGAGATAAAAGAAATTATTCATATAGTGAAGGGAGACGAAAATTTAATTGTCATGGGTGACTGGGATTCGGTAGTAGGAAAAGGAAGAGAAGGAAAAGTAGTAATTGAATATTCAGTGGGGGTAAGGAACGAAAGAGAAGCAGCCTGGTAGAATTTTTCCCAGAGCATAACTTAATCATAGCTAACACTTGGTTCAAGAATCATGAAAGAAAGTTGTATACGTGGAAGAGGCCTGGAGACATTGGAAGGTTTCATATAGATTATATAAATATAAGACAGAGATTTAGGAAGCACTTTTTACTTGTAAGACATTTCCAGGGGGAGATGTGAACTCTGACCACAATCCGTTGGTTATGAAACGTAGGTTGAAACTGAAGAAACTGCAAAAAAGAGGGAATTTAAAGAGATGGGACATGGATAAACTGAAAGAACACGAGGTTGTACAGAGTTTGAGAGAGAGCATTAGGGAGCGATTGACAAGAACGGGGGAAAGAAATTCAGTACAGGAATGGGTAGCTTTGAGAGATGAAATAGTAAAGGCAGCAGAGGATCAAGTGGAAAAAAAAGACGAGGGCTAATAGAAATCCTTGGGTAACACAAGAGATATTGAATATAACTGATGAAAGGAGAAAATATAAAAATGCAGTAAATGAAGCAGGCAAAAAGGAATACAAACGTCTAAAAAATGAGATCGACAGGAAGTGAAAAATGGCTAAGCAGGGATGGCTACAGGGCAAATGAAACGATGTAGAGGCATATATTACTAGGAGTAAGAGAAGTACGGCCTACAGGAAAATCAAGGAGACCTTTGGAGAGGAGAGAACCACTTGTATGAATATCAAGAGCTCACATGGAAAATCAGTTCTAAACGAAGAGGGGAACACAGAAAAGTGGAAGGAGTATATAGAGGGTCTATACAAGGACGATGTACTTGATGTCAATATTATGGAAATGGAAGAGGACGTAGATGAAGATGAAATGGGAGATATGATACTGCGTGAAGAGTTTGACAGAGCGTTGAAAGACCTACTGTAAGTAGAAAAAAGGCCCCGGGAGTAGACAACGTTCAATTAGAACTACTGATAGCTTTGGGAGAGCAAGACATGATAAAACTCTACCATCTGGTGAGCAAGATGTATGAGACAGGCGAAATACCCTCAGACTTCTAGAAGAATATAATAATTCCAATCCTAAAAAAGCAGGTGTTGACAGATGTGAAAATCACCGAACTATCAGTTTAATAAATCAAGGCTACAAAATATTAACGTAAATTCTTTACAGATGAATGGAGAAACTGGTGGAAGCCGACCTCGGGGAAGATCTGTTTGGATCCCGTAAAAACGATGGAACACGTGAGGCAATACTGACCCTACGACGTATCTTAGAAGATAGATTAAGGAAAGACAAACATATAATTCTAGCATTTGTAAACTTAGATAAAGCATTTGACATTGTTAACTGGCATAATTCTGAAGCTGGCAGGGGTCAAATACAGGGAGCGAAAGGCTATATACAGTTTGGGCAGAAACCAGATAGCAGTCATAAGAGTCGAGGGGCACAATAGGGAAGCAGTAGTTGAGAATGGAGTGAGACAGTGTTGTAGCCGATCTCAGATGTTATTCAATCTGTATATTGAGCAAGTAGTAAAGGAAAGAAAAGAAAAAATTTGGGGTAGGAATTCAAATCCATGGAGAAGAAATAATTGCAATTCTGTCAGTGACAGCCAATAACCTGGAAGAGCAGTTAAACGGAATGGACATTGTCTTGAAAGGAGGACATAAGATGAACATCAACAATAGCAAAATGAGGATAATGGGTTGTAGTCGAATTAAATCATGTGATGCTGACGGAATTAGATTAGGAAATGATACACTTAAAGTAGTAGATGAGTTTTGCTATTTGGGGAGCAAAATAACTGATGATGGTCGAAATAGAAAGGATATGAAATGTAGACTGGTAATGGCAAGGAAAACGTTTCTGAAGAAGAGAAATTTTTAACATCAAGTATAGATTTAACTGCCAGGAAGTCTTTTCTGAAAGTATTGGCATGGAGTGTAGCCATGTATGGAAGTGAAATATGGACGATAAATAGTTCAGATAAGAAGAGAATAGAAGCTTTTTAAATGTTGTGCTACAGAAGGATGCTGGGGATTAGATGTGTAGATCACGCAACTAATGGGGAGGTATTGAATAGAGTTAGGTAGAAGAGGAATTTGTGGCACAACTTGACTAGAGGAAGAAATCGGTTGGATGGACACGTTCTGAGGCATTAAGGGATCATCAGTTTAGTATTGCAGGGAGACCAAGGTATGAATATACTGAACAGGTAGCAATAGTTACTCTGAGATGCAAAAGCTTGAAGAGGATGGAGTAGCTTGGAGAGCTGCATCAACCAGTCGCAGGACTGAAGACCACAACAACAACAACAACAACAACAACTGTCTATGATCACAGTCCTTTACTCCACAGAATTAGCTGATTTCGGAGGTGTACCATTTCCAATGCTAACTCATAACCTGTTTCTACACGGTCACCTTGTGTTGATGTATTAACTGTACACCATACTCGCAGTTGTATATTTAAATGAGAAACGTCATTGTATACAATCACACAGGATGACCGTGTCAAATTACGAGGTTATAAGTGAGTGCTTGAAAATGGCTCACCGCCGAAAACAGTTGGTATTGCGAAGTAAATGATTGTGATCGTAATACTGCCATGATGAAAAACAGAAGTGTTTCTTAATATTCTTATGACTGAATAGTTCCTTACACCAATTATCATTGTTTTTGTAAAAATACCTAGGCTGCATTGTAATAGGCTGTAATACACAGACCTTAAAACGTACAACACCAGACGCAGCGGAATGCAACAACCCACTGCGCTGTGGCGGCGAAAATGGTGGTCAAGAAATACTGAATGGAACATTTTTCACTAGTGTAAGGTAATCCTCCCTGGTAACTGCAGGCTTTATGCCACGTCTCATGATGTTCGTAGAAGAGTGTGGAAGCGGCTGGGACTTGGAATTCAGCAGAGTGGTGGGCTGGTATCGTGTCTAACGCAGCTCATAGCTATCGAGCGTAATTTGTGGACTGCAGTATCGCGCAGGATCCTGCAGACTATGGTCGAACCCTTGAGTCAACTGAGTGGAATGAGTAGCAGTATCTCCTGACAGGTAGTTGATTGAGGACGCTTGGGACTGATTGACATTTATAGCGCGGATTTGCAGGAACTGTGAGGAGCAAGATATTACACATGTGTTACAGGTGCAGTGATTGAGAAATCGTAGTTTGTGCAATGGCAGCTTTACAATATCTGGCTGCGATTGTAGTTACATCTAGAAGTCCCAGGTAACGAGCAGCAACATTTAATGTCGTGTGCCATCTGTCGGCAGAAGCTCGTAAATCTCTGTAAGAACCTTGTTGTCGAGTCTAGTTGCGATTTCAGCCACTATAGCAACTATAATATTTAAGCGTTACAAAACTCAACGTCGTGTGTCGTTGGCTGACCCATGTTCGTACTTCGTTGTAGGAATCTAGTGCCTGACGCTGTGGATATATAACGGAGAGTCTAAGAAGTGAACGAAGAAGTAAGTATGCTCTTACAAAAACTTTACACTTGGTGTTTTACCTAGGAATAGCGCTGGTATGTTAAGCGCCATAGGCTGTTTATAACACTTAACGCTCATTTGATCATAGGTCTTCCCCGAGTGCCAACTGGCACAATATGCTGATGACACAGCACTCTATACCACTGGACGTATCCCTAACGCCGTCATTATCCGCCTCCAACGACAGGTGGACGCCACCATCACCTGGTGCCGGACAAACAAAATCGCTCTTAATGCCGCCAAAACTACGGCGGTCTATTTCACGAAATGGCGCCCAGTTCCCCGCCGCAGTATTTCGATTGCAGGCGTGCAGGTGCCCTGGGCCCCGACGACGACCTATCTCGGGGTCAGGATGGACCACAAGCTACTGTTCAACTGTCATGCAGAGTATGTCGCCAACAAGGGGCAAAAGCTGACCAGGGCCTTGTGCCCCCTCTTCCGCAGTAGGGGACTTAACGTGCCTACCAAGCTCCGTATCTACCGGGCCTTTATCCTGCCCGCCCTCACGTATGGCTCCGCTGCATGAGCCACGATTAGTGTCCCCAGGATGCGGACGTTGCAGCGCCTGCAGAACAAGGTTCTCAGGTGGAGCCTGCACGCCCCGCCACTCACGAGGATTGTGACTCTCCATGAGGAAGCAGATATCGTCCCCCTCAAGGAAACCATACGCAACAACGCCCGGCGGTTGTATGAGAAAGTGGCTGCCCTACAGGACACTGTCCATGTGCTACTCCACGTCAGGACTACACATCCACGTCGCTGGAATCGCCATCTGGTTCCGCTGACCATCCTAGAGGAATCGGCTTCCGAACAGGACTAGCGCTGGGCTTGGCACACCCACCACGGCTTTCTACTTTGCCAGGACTAGTCCACGACTTAACAATCCTACCTGCCCATGTCGGACTACGTTTTTACGCCGGACAGAAGAGTACTGTCACCGTTGCAGGGTGGTATGGGACTCCAAGTCCCATCGTCACACCTGCAAAGTGTATTGCAGTGACAGCAGTGTCACTGCCCTATGGTTTATATTTACTGGCTTACCAACACAGTTAGACCGCGGAAGGCTGGTGGTGCCGTAGTGTGCCGTATCACAAAATTAAAAAAAAATCATCATAGAAACTAAAATTACAAGGTAAATTAAGAAAAGATAAAGACTGACGATTATTTCGATGCATCTTTATAGGCTACACATATATCGGATAGGTACTACGAAAAATGCAAAGGAAAGTCTTTTTTATGAGGGGGTGGGGGGAAGGAGGCTACACCACGGAAATTTTACAGAATGTTTCACGGTACCTATAGTGTATTCACAAGATAGATATTTTTTCAGCACTGCAATACACTGATAAAATGTGTGAGTCTTCAAGTACTGCAGTTAAAATATTCCCGAACTCAACTTTTCACTGAAAGATCTGTGCTTCACGCTCTTTTCATTAGCATGTCAACCACCTTAAAACACATAGCGAAGTACGTGTTTAACAATAACAGCCATGGCAGAAAACGGTGCGGTACGGGCAGTCTTTAACAAGAGGAGAATGGAATTTTCATTATTTACTCAAAGTTTAGTTCACATATATTAATCGTCCTTTTCAAATCATTCAGTGACTTTGATGACACACTGTAGAAATATTCAGTTTATACACATTACACTTCCGTTGCTATAACACAGTTCACTTGGTGAGAAATACCAGTTACCAGATATACTTGCGTCCATCCGCAGCATTAAAATGGGATTTCTGCTATTTATCATTGTAACTGCTACTTGGGACGAATCACAGTGTAACATTTGCGGTGATAAATCGCAGAAAACGCATTTAAACGTTGAGGAAGGATACTAGTTGTGAACTCGTTAATTGTGATTTTAAACTGTGTCTAATCGCAGTTATGAAAAAGTATCATTCACAGATAACACTGATATCGTAAATGACAGTTCAGCCCATCTCTAGTAGGACCATTCCTCGCACACTTTTCCGTTCGGGAGTCCGTCATTATACGGGTCTGGCAGAGCGAGGTCTACATCTACATCTACGTGATACTCTGCTATTCACAATAAAGTGCCTGGCAGAGGGTTCAATGAGCTACGTCGGCGGTCGAGCGGTCGAGGCGGTCTGCTATCTAACTAAACCGTCAGCTTTGTTAACGAATTCAGGGAGTTCACGTCGTCATCTCCTTGGCGAGTAAATATACCTTAATTAAACTGTTTCATATCACTGTCGACGTTCATTTGTAAGTGAACTATCGAAATGACGAAAAATGAACAGACTTCGATAAGTTTCCCGATGGAATGTGAAGTTCAAAATGTTGAAGTTGGTGATATCGGTGACAAATGAGTGATGAAAGCAAACAAGAACTCGATGACATCATACAAGATTTCTGAAATTTATTTCGAGAGAATGGGTTTGCACTAGCCGTCCGCTGTGGTCAAGCGTTTCTAGGCGCATCAGTCCGGAACCGCGCTGCTGCTACTGTCGTAGGTTCGAATCCTGTCTCTGGCATGGATGTGTGCGATGTCCTCAGGTTAGTTAGGTTTAAGTAGTTCTAAGTCTACTAGACTGATGACCTCAGGTGTTAAGTCCCGTAGTGCTCAGAGCCATTTGAACCACGGGTTTCCATTACCAGCTGAGAGCGCATCGATTTCTGAAAGATCTCATTTAATCAACAAAAGGCTGTCTATGAAAATGAAACCGACGCTCTTCCAAATTTTGTCGAGTAATACGGTCAACGATTCATGTGTATCTACGTGATCACTTGCGAAATCAAGACGAGAAGATAAAGATCCAGCGTACGAAACAGAATCGAAAACCTGTAAAGCATGGGAGTAAGTACCACTGGATACCAGAATAACAGCAGTCAGTAAATGCAGCAGAAAAAAAAGGAACAACTTCAAGCTTAACGAGAAAGGACTTATTAAACATGTGCGAATTAGACATTCAAAACAGAAAGTCCAGAGTCGATAAACAGATGTTGTAACACCCGTGGTCTATGAGTAACATCTTTGATTAGTTATCAAGGCGTTCTTAGTCCCGGTTTCGAACACCGCCACCACTCAAATATTGAATAAAAATTATCAGCAATGGTGGCCGAAGACTTCCGGCATAAAAAGTCAGCTTCATTCAACCAACAGTCTTGTCAGAGAAGGCGGAGGAGCGGACAGAGCTTCACGGTACTCCCTTGCTCTTAGGGAGGGAAACTGCCTCTAAACGCAGAAGAATCAGCAATGATCATGGCATGAGGATGCAGAAGGCGATGGAAACGACTACGTTAAAGACACATAATATGTATGCACATGACATTTGGCATATAACTGAAAGTGTGTCATGATGATCTTTCCGTTGGCAAAATATTCCGGAATAGCCCCCATTCTGATTTCCGGAAGGAGACTGCCAAGGAGGAGCTGACCATGAGAAAAAGATTGAGTAATCAGCTAAAGAATACCGTTTGTAAGTAGGCTGTTTAGGTTTTTATATTGGCAACGTCACGGAGCGCTCTGTATGAAAATCACTGGCTGTGCTGTGTGCAGTCTGTGGCTGGTTGGCATTGTTGGAATATTCGCTATTGTGGTGGATGTGAATAGCGCGTAGCGTTGCACAGTTGGAGGTGAACCGCCAGCAGTGGTGGATGTAGGGAGTGAGATGGCGGAGTTTTGAGAGCGGATGATCTGGACGTGTGTCCATCAGAAAGAGTAAATTTGTAAGACTGGATGTCATGAACTGATATATGTATTATGACTTTTGAACACTATTAAGGTAAATACATTGTTTGTTCTGTATCAAAATCTTTCATTTGCTAACTATGCCTATCAGTATTTAGTGCCTTCAGTAGTCAGAATCTTTTATTTAGCTGGCAGTATGGCGCTCGCTGTATTGCAGTAGTACGAGTAACGAAGATTTTTGTGAGGTAAGTGATTCATGAAAGGTATAGGTTATTGTTAGACAGGGCCATTTTTTTTAGGAATCATTGAAAGTCAGGTTGCGTTGCGCTAAAAATATTGTGTGTCAGTTTCGTGTTGATCAGAATAAGTAAAGGGAGTAATGTCTGAGTACGTTCAGTTTTGCTCAGTTGTTTGAAAATCAAATAACATAGAGGTTTATCAGCACAGTAATTCATTAATTTTTCTAAGGGGACGTTTCGCGTTCTACGATTCGGGGTGAGAAATGTTACAAGTTTGAACTTGGTAGGGAAGCTATGAAATCTGAAAAGGGAAATGCTAAGGCTCAATCTGATAGTAATGGGGGTCATTGAAGTTAAATGTAAAGAAGTATTTCTGGTCAGATGAGTATAGGATAATACCAACATCAGAAGTAAATAGTATAACGGGAGAAGGATTCCTTAAAAACAGTAATCTAACTGAGGAAGGGCAGAGAGTGAGCTACTGTGAACAGTTCAGTGATAGGTTTGTTCTCATCTGAACTGACAGCAGACAAAAAAAAGATGTACACGCCGACATCGCAAGCAGAAAATGTAGGGATAGAGAAAGTGTATGAAGATATTCAGTGGGTAATTCACTACATAAGGCCAGATGAAAATCTAATAGTCTTTGGGGTATTGGAATGTGGTTGTAGGGCAAGAAGCTGAAAAAAAGGTTACAGGACAATACGGTATTGGAACAATGAATGAGAGAGGAGACAGTCCAGTTGAGTTCTGCAATAAATTTAAGCTATTAATAGTGAATATTGTTCAAGGATCACAAGAGGAGGAAATATACTTGGAAAAGACTCGGTGATACAAGAAGATTTCAGTTAGATTACATTATGGCCAGAGAGAGATTCCGAAATCAGATACTGTATTGAAAGGTTTATTCCGGATCAGATACAGACTCAGATCACAATTTATTGGTGATGAAAGCAGGCTGAAGTTTAAGACACTAGTAAGTAAGAATCAATGCATAAAGAAGTGAGATACGGAAATACTTAACATTGAAAAGATATGCTTGAAGTTCTTTAAGGCTATAGATACTGTGGTAATGAATAACTCAGTGGGTAGTTCAGCGGAAGAGGAGTGGACAACTTTAAAAAGAACAATCACAGAAGTTGGAAAGAAAAACATAGGTATGAAGAAAATAACAACAAAGAAAAACACTTCGGTTGGACGATGAATGAACGAAGCACAAAAATTTTCAGGAACAAGTCACTTAGGACGGAAATAAATAGGAAGTGCAGGGAAGCTAAAGCGAAATGGCTCCACAAAAAATGTGAAGAAATGATTGTCGGAAGGACTGAGTCAGCATTTAGAAAAGTCAAAAAGTAAGGCTGATAACATTAAGAGAGGAATGGGAGTTCCACTGTTAAATGCAGAGGAGAGGGCGATAGATGGAAAGAGTACATTGAAGGCCTCTGTGGGGGGGAGGACACCTGATGAAGTGATAGTAGAGGAAATGGGAGTCGATATAGAAGGGATAGGGGTCCAGTATCAGAATCAGAATTTAAAGAGCTTTGGAAGACAAACTCTAATAAGGCTTCAAGGATAGATAGATAGATAGATAGATAGTAATAGCTTTATTCATCTGTAGATCTCTTTTTGCAAGTATATAGGACAGGTCAAAGTATTTACAAATTTAGATCAATTTAAAATAAACTAATTCGTATACACGTATACTTACAGACTTCTAGTTAGAGACAATCATTAGATTTACTCCTGGTATACAATACTTTTTTACAAGTAACTTATTAAATAATTTAATGCCACATTGTTCACTCATATCTCACTATCATCCACTGCATACACTCTACACACGTTGTTTCATAACACTTCACTCTCTCTCTCTACACACACACACACACACACACACACACACACACACCCGCGCTGCTGATCTCTGGGCGTTTTCTATACCGCAACTTCCCATTTGCTGTCCTGCAAAACTGAGTCAGCATCCCTCCATAATGAGTAAGATTTTGAGCTCAGAAAGAGGAAGAGGTGTTAGCGTTGTGCTATGCATAGCTTGGGGGTAAGTATTTCTAGAAAGGAAAAAAAGGAGGAAAAAACATAAAGGGAAGGTGTTATGTGGAATGTTGGATATTTTAGAATCATCATTATTATTATTTATTTGTATAACATTTTTTATCAAACCCCTACTCTGTTTTATCTAAGTAATCCTTCAATGTATAAATTGTAATGCATAACAGGTACTTTTTAGCTGCCTTTTAAAATAAGTTTGCAATTTCTTTAATCTCTTTTGCTAATTTATTGTACAGTTTTATTCCTTGGTAGAAAATACTGTTTTGAGCTACATGTTTATTTTTTCTTGGTAAATGTAAGTTGAGTCTATCTCTTTTTGCATGGTCATGGACAGAGCTGTTTGTGCAGTAATTGCTAATGTTATTTTTGATGTGCACAACTGACTGATAAATGTATTCACATGGAGCAGTTAAAATCCCCAATGTTCTGAACAGATCTTTACAGTGAGCTCCACTAGTATTTTTGGTTATTATTCTTATGGTTCTTTTCTGGAGTTAGAAAATTGTGTTCATATTATGTGAATTTGTTCCCCAAAAAAGAATGCCATAGCCAAGAATTGAGTGTATATACGAATAATATGTAACAAAAAGACACTGCATGTTACACACTGATGATAGAATTCTAAGATCATAACATAACATTCCGTCAGAATTTTTGAAGTCGTTGAGGCAAGAGGCAACAAAACAATTAAACGCGTTTGTAACAAAATGAAACGCCTACAGCCATCTTATGATTTTATTTAATTTATAGTTTCCAGTTTCGGCGCATCAGTACGTCATCTTCAGGCAGTAGTTGACGCTTAAGGGGTTGACACGATCCGTATATATACCGCATCAGCGGCCAACATATCTGGTGTCAGCACTCCAACAATCAACGTGGTCCCCAAGACCTTCTGTCAAAAGGATGGACATACGAAAAAGTTTGTTTTGTAAATAAAACCGTCTTTTCTTGCAGCCACACAGGAAAAGGCGGTTTTATTTTAAAACAAGTATTTCTGTGCTTGCTGCGGAGGATGGCCACCCAAACAAACTTGTTACTTAAAATATTATTCACGTGGTATGTAGAATGTAAAATCTGACGATATACCAGCTTACTCTCGGAATAACATTGTCCACACAATTCTGGAGATTACGAGAGCCGACAAGTGCGATAATTATCACAGAATCAGGTTAACAGCTCATGCATCCAAGTTACTGATAAGAATAATACACGGAAGGATGTAAAAGAAAAATGAGTATCTATTGGACAACGGTGAGTTTGGCGTTAGGAGGGTAAAGACACCGAAGAGGCAGTTCTTACAGTGCAGCTGATATTGAAAGCAAGACTAAAAAAAATCAATACAAGTCCGCAGGATCTGTCGACCTGAGAAAAGCGTTTGGCAATGTAAAATCGTGCCCGATGTTCGAAATTCTAAGAAAAATAGGGGAAAGCTACAGGGAGAGACGGATGATATAAATCATTTACAGGAGTTGAAGATCAAGAAGTAAGTTCTCGTATTAAAAAGGGTGTAAGACATCGATGTAGCATTTCGGTCCTGCTCTTCGAAGAAGCAATGACAAAAATGGAACGAAGGTTCAAAAGTGAAATTAAAATTCAAGGTGAAAATTTATCAGTGGTAAGATTCGCTGAATACATTGCTATTCTTAATGGAAGTGAAGAAGAATTACAAGATGTAACAAATGGAATGAACAGTCTAGTGACTGCAGCTTACACCTTTTTCATCAGAATTTTGTGTATCTTGCACCAATTTACACTGTGGAACGCATTTTCAACGTCGCCAAATTCCATGAACGTGTTTTGTTTTTTCTTTTGCTTCGATTAGCAATCGCTACGTTAGAACCGCCTCTCTGGTTCCCTTACCTCTACTAAAGTTAATTTGTTGTTAATGGGTCCTAATTTTCGGAATTGTGGGTGATGTTAGTCCGAAAGTTAGTTGGAATATCGTGAGACTCATAAATTCTGCACACCAATGTGAATAATCATTTTGTTGACACTTCCCGCAATGATTTTAGAAATTCTGATGGAATGTTATTTGTCCGTTCTGTTTTATTTAATCTTAAGTCTTCCAAATTCTGATTCTAACACTGGATCTCCCGTCTCTTCTATATCGACTCCTATTTCTTCTTCTATCACGTCATCAGGTAAGTCCTACTCCTCATAGAGGCCCTCAGTGTACTCTTCCCTTCTATCTGCTCTCTCGTCTGCATTTAAAAGTGGAGTTCCCACTGCAATCTTTAATGTTACCACCCGTGCTTTCAGTTTCACCGAAGGTGACTTTCATGTATGCTAAGTCAGTCCTTCCCACAATCATTTCTTTTCTATTTCCTCGCATTTTCCATGTATCTATTTCATTTTAGCTTCCCTACTCTTCCTGTTTATTTCATTTTCAACTGACATGTACTTCTGCGTTCCTGAATTTCAGTGATAATTTTTGTGCTTATTTCTTTCGTCGATCACCTGAGGTAAGGCCTGATTCATCACTCAAGACGAATAACAGTAATGCACGCTGGTGAATGTTCTGGCAGTCACAAAAAAATTCACCTCTAATCGTATACATACCTGCAAACAGTATGTAGTGTAGGTGCATGAACTTAGACTGACATCCCACCGTTTATTCTGACTGTTTAACTTTTTTTTTTTTGTCAGACAGTCTTTGTTTTCAGGATCGGGATTGGAAACTGTAATCCTGCTTTTCTTGCTCTCGCCGACCGGGCGATCCACACGCGACTCACGACCTAATCCTAGTTTACACGACGACATTGGGTTGCGCCAGTCGTTGCGTGGAATGAGTTGCACGCAAGTGGTTTCATATATGACTGTAGACACGGTGACACCAGTATACACATCAGCTTCGTCGTTTTGTGGGTCCCTGAGTCGTGTCTGAAATGAATGTTTTGGCAGCTGCACGTGGCACGAGTTGTGATGGAGATAAAGCTTGTTGCGTGGAATCGCTGCATAAGGAAAAAAAAAAAAAAAACTTGTTTCGATTCGTGACTGGATGAAGAAAAGACGTTAGCTCGGTTGCTCAGGATTTTCGCTGAAATAATTTATAACGTAGTATCCATGAAGTTCTTTTAATTATCTTAGAATGTGTTCAGAACTGTTCACGTTTCGCAGGCCGGAGTGGCCGAGCGGTTCTAGGTGCTACAGTCTGGAGCCGCGCGACCGCTACGGTCGCAGGTTCGAATCCTTCCTCGGGCATGGATGTGTGTGATGTCCTTAGGTTACTTAGGTTTCAATGGTTCTAGGTTCTAGGGGACTGATGACCTCAGAAGTTAAGTCCCATAGTGCTAATTGCCATTTGAACCATTTTGTTCACGTTTCTCCTAAATAATTATGCGATAAGAAATAAAGGTGCTAGAATGCATAAAGCACTGTCGCCAGAGCTGAAATTACATATCATATTGCGTGCATTACAATCGAGAACATTCGGCATGCTATAAGATGCGGTTTTATTAAGTGATGACGCTTTTTCATTAACACCAACAATTATTAACATTAATAGTAATAATTATTAACATTCACAGGATTAATTATTCGAAGCAGGTTGCATTAAGAAGAGAATAGTTTGCAAACTACTCTCTTTGAGATAGATCTGAACAGTGGCAATATTTCAAAATTCTAACATATGTGAATGGGGACCACTGCAGCGTTGCTTTAAATAGATGAATATTGAATAAAGAATCCAGCTTCTTCAATTTGTATAGCCTTCCCTAATGTCAACAATGTTGCTTAACAGTTGGCCAAATCGAATGATGGGATTTCAGTCTTGTAGACGAGAGCATTATCACAGGTAGAATTACACTTTCTTGTATTGTTCTTAATTCAGTTGTATATGTGCTCCTAACTCAATAAATTTTGCCCTGCAGCTCAGATATTGTCAAACCATCTATGTTATGATCGCACACGACGGTCTCAGCGGCAGCAACATGTTGCTTATTTTTGTAATCAGCATCAGTGAAATCCCACAAACATCTATGCAAAACATAGACATCCAAAAAGCGAACGTTATTCTCAGTGCCACACTTCATTTTTCAGTTTGTCCACACTCTAAGAACACACATAACCAAGAAAAATCAAGCAACTAGTGTCGCCAAAGTTGGGACACGCCGAAAGTGTTTAGTTTCACCAACGAGTTGCGCAAACGCACGGTGCCCATGCGCAGTGGCCGGTAAAGCAGTTGCGTGCAACCTAGTGTCGTCGCGTAAACTGGACTTTACTGCCACAACTTCGCTTCAAAATGGCTCACACTCTTCCGCACAGTGTAAAATTCATTATCTTAACCCTAGGACGCCCAAGCCTTTTTTACTAACTTGGTTGCCTAAGGGGGGGGGGGGGGGGGAGGGGTCGGGAAGCCCACAGGTATTAAATAAGTTTACTGACGAAAAATTACAACTTTCAAAATGGTTTATGTATTTTAACTAAGGCATTGGTTTATAAATGTTGTTAATTGTTATAAATATAGGACTGAGTGAATAAAAAATTGACATATTACAATACAAAATACGGATGTGTTCATAAACAATAGACTACTCTGAGTCCTTCAAGGGAAGAGACACACTTCACAATTTTTTCTGAATGTGTGTTACACACATGTTTATGACACTGTCAACAATACTGTTTTGGTTTACTTAGATTGTTGTACTTCTGCTTCTTTGTTTTGCTTCTCTTACACAAATATGGCACCGACCTTTCCCTGCAGGAGGCTGACGTGCTTCTGTTGTCACTTCTTTGATTTTCTTTTGTAGAATAGTCTCCATTGATTGATCAATTTGGTTAGATAACCCTCTTGCATTGGCACTTGTTTCTTCTACCTGCAATTTCACTAGTTCCATCCCAACTTGCAGAAGATAAAGTTTCCGTTTGTTGTGTTTCTTTTCATTCCATCTTGGATGTTGCTCGATGAATATGGTGGTTGCATTGATAGTGCAAATGTCGATGAGAGAGTAAAATACAGATAGAGGCCATCTCTTTGTTCCCCTCTTGCAGGTGTACATACGCGCCATTTGATCAATGGCATCAATTCCACCGTTAGTGGTATTATAATATGCATTTATCTCGGTTTTAATCTTCTCTCCTCCAACAGTGCCTTTATCTTGGTGCATTGTTGACAACATCAGTACGTTTTTATTTGGTTTCGTTTTTGGTGTGTAGGACACCAAAGTTACTGGAGGCCTACGTGTTGGGAACTGCAAGTTTACAACATAAATAACAGCTGACTGACATCAACAATCACTTCCTTTGAAAGTAAAACGATTGTGGTGAATATAAAGAATACAAACCAACAAGAAACTAACTTGCATTTTTGTAGAGGTGAGAAAAACGAAATCCTACTAAGGGAAATTTTCTATAGCATGGGGGGGAGGTTGTTGGACCCATAATAAGTTTATTTATTTTTTCTTTCAAAGCAGGAATTCTCTATAAAATATATTGACACTAAAGCCGTCGGCACACGGACCGTGCTGCCGAACGTTAACGTTGAGCGTGCCAAGTTCAGCGTGCTGCTGAACTCTCAGGAACGATGCGACTTATGCATACGGTACGTGGGCCCCAACGTGGAATACGCGATCGCAACGCACTCCAGTGGCAGTTGAAGGATGCTTCTAGTCCGTAAATCACACTGTTTACTCAACGGGCGTGCCTAAAATCCCCTTGCTAGCTCTATTAAAACCCACATTTACTCCATCGTCCACGAAAAGGAAAGTACCATGTACAGTGAATAAGGACGAAGGCTTATAAAAGTTCCTTTACAAACAGTGCATTACAAATTTGGAATCTTCTCCGCATAAGATGAACATTATTTCATCATTCCCACATTTTAGTAAAACCCCAAGGTGAGTCTTACTTGATCACTATTCCTACCCAGTAGCAGAATCTTTGCAACATGTGAATTGCGAAGCGTAAAAGAAAAAGGAACAAAATATCTTTATTGAAGTAGCGCAAGCTATGCTGTAGATTAAGCCAATCAAACAGTCACCCCTCAAAAGAAAAAAATGAACTTATATTTACATAACATCAAATATTATAGTATAGATTTATATTAATGTAATAACAAAGTATGAGAACCTAATAAAAACGCGAATGTTACGGGAAAAAAAAAATTTGGCAGTGCCAAGGGGCGAAGCACCGCCCCAACTAACTACTCTGTAGAGGACAGTGACGCTGCTCATTACACTAAACCAACATCAGATTCCGGGTGTCTAATCGTAATGTGTTAAGACGTGCTGGAAACCTTAATCGTAGATATGTTACTAATTGAAATTTAATTATAACAAATTGTACCAAGAACAATACGTTTTGGGTGCATCTTCAGTGTGTCGCTGCCATCAAATAGCCTACTCTCATAATACGCAAGTTAGAATAATTCTTTTGCCACGAATATGATGTTTCTCATTATTTTATTGGAACGAATCACACAGTTAACAAGGGATTTTCCAGTATTCTCAATTTTCTGGTGCTCAGAAACGGCATATATACATATAGGCTTGAAATGAATATACTGAAGGGAGACGGCGTGCTTGTTACGCAGGTGGCGTTGTGCACTCTCATTGGTCAACGCTCAGACGCACGGTCAGAATATCTGACATGCCAGATATTGCTCTGCACGTTCGGAAAGACTCCCGAGCGTGCTATTCCACGCTATGACGTCAGAAACTCGGCACGCTCAACGCTCAACGTTCGGATGCACGGTCCGTGTGCCGACGGCTTAACGTGTCATAAAGTAGCCAACAAACAATAACTCAAAGGGAATATGTAGTATGAAAGTTACTTGAGCAAAAGCAGGGGACATAAAAAAATTGCGGGTTCAACGAACCCCCTCCTCAAGCGTCCTAGGATTAACTGAATCTTGTCCTTCTTGATTAGAACCGAGCAACACAGTGGGCGAACGTACTGACGTGGCTCTACGATGCTTCAGTGTAGAGCGAAGCGAAGCTAGCGATAGCACCGCCTCGAGTGTCTGCGGGGTGATTAATAATTCCAGCTGGAGGCTTCCGGTAGTGCGAGGCGGCCGGCGCTGGCAGGAAACGGCAGGCGTAGAAAAGCGGCGGCCTCGCCGGAAGCGGCGCCACTGCTCGCCGACTATTGTCCTCGGCTGGCCGGAAAGGCCCCACACCGGCTCCCAGCCCGCTGTCTGCCGTCTGCCGTCTGCCGTGGCCTGCTCAGCGGCAAGGAGCTGCCGCGCGCCGGCGGCCAGGGTGGGCCGCGGAGGCCTCTCGTGCTGTCCTTAGGCAGGGACGTTCGTGACATTTCCCGGGAATATCACTTTGAAATTTAGTTTTTATTTATTAGTAGAGCTCAAGGACAAGAAGTCTTGAAAGTTATAATCATGAAATAGCATCCAAACTGCATGAAAAATAATTAAATGTATGTCGCGATCGCCGGCCGCGGTGGCCGTGCGGTTCTAGGCGCTGCAGTCCGGAACCGCGGGACTGCTACGGTCGCAGGTTCGAATCCTGCCTCGGGCATGGATGTGTGTGATGTCCTTAGGTTAGTTAGGTTTAAGTAGTTCTAAGTTCTAGGGGACTGATGACCTAAGATGTTAAGTCCCATAGTGCTCAGAGCCATTTGAACCATATGTCGCGATCTTCCTGCCACGTCCACTTTTTGAAGCAAAGTTTCAGTATTAGCTCGGTCACCAACGAATCCGTGAATTTCATTCACAAGGAGAGGCTTCAAAATTGTATCCTGGATGTTTTCAAGCCCACTTGCAGGTTTCTCGTCGATTCTAAAAAATGTGTGTTCTTGGCAAAACCAAGAATCCAAAGAATCTAAATTCGCTCGTACAGAAACAACGACCTAAAACCGCATTTTCATCTGTTACAGTTGTCACTATTGCAACGTATGATGCTCTTCTTGTATTTAATGATGAGAACGTAGGGAGATTGGAGGTATTAGAGAGAATGGGCATTAAGATAGGAAATTTCAATCAAGACATCTTCAGCAAAGTAGGTATACGGCGTCTTTCTGCGGCTGAAAAATCAGTTGAAGACCTGGGAAAGGGAAGAAGCTAGAACATAAGAAATCTGAAGAGAAGGCTTGAAGGGAAAGAGGATCCTTAGTACAAATCTGGGGCCTGCTGAAAAGATGACACAACAAAAAATCGTCTTAAAACTGTGCTTTTAAAGTGTATGCGCATACCATCTTCTCAGAATCTATGAAGGCTAGAATTATGGTATTTTGTACAATGATTTCTTTAAACCCAATAAATATCATCTGAAGAAGAAATTTTGAATTCTGAGTGTAAGCTGAGATAGGGGCAAAGTCGTTAGAGCTTTGCATTGGAAATGGAAATGTCGTGTGGCTAGGGCCTCCCGTCGGGTAGACCGTTCGCCTGGTGCAGGTCTTTCGATTTGACGCCACTTCGGCGACCTGCGTGTCGATGGGGATGAAATGATGATGATTAGGACAACACAACACCCAGTCCCTGAGCGGAGAAAATTTCCGACCCAGCCGGGAATCGAACCCGGGCCCTTAGGATTGACAGTCTGTCACGCTGACCACTCAGCTACCGGGGCGGACAGCTTTGCATTAATTTTATATTACACTTACACAATGATAAAAATTATTAAAATTATCCTACTCAAAAAACCTAATGAGGGAAGCTTACTATAAGTAAAGAGATCTAACACAGAAAATTTTGTAGAAATTTCTTGAATAGTTTCTGAGAAAATGGTACATATATTATTTTTTGGAAATAAAATTTTTAAATTCCATAAAAACCTTATATATGCATATAACCCAAGGAACTTAACAGTTAATGTGTTAATTTCATTTAAAGCGAAAAAATTTCATTGTTGTATCTTCAGCATTATGAATTTGGTGCACCTTCTAAATAGTGTGTATTTTTCGTGCAGTCCGTCCCTTCTTAAGCTGTCTTATCACCGGACGTGAAAACGCACGTGGACAATGAGCTGGTCACGTCACAGCATGGAATTCCACGTTCCACTACAGTGCAGAGCACAATAAAGACTCTAACATGTCAGATTTTTGCGTCGAGGAGAGGAACGTAGCTAAACACATTAAGATCGTACTACGTCGCAAGCACAACATAGCAGCCGCCATATTGTGTAGTATTACAAATCGTATTTGGTGGGTTACCTTTATTTAGGGTACATGGAAAGAATATAAGCTGTTTCAAAGCATCAGCAAATTGAGGAGCTCTCGACAAAGCTTTGTTTTTATCTTCGATTTGTTGTAATCAAATAACAGGAAACTGCATATCGGTTGGTAAAGGCCTTCTGTGATTCGTGTTTCTAGTGTTACGAATTATGTGCTACGAAAGTGTACCGTTCGAATGCTACGACACAAAGACGATCTATCAAAAGAGAGACTTATTTTTACTGTTTTGATATCAAATATCTAATCATGACGTCTGCAGATAGTCTTTAAACAGTCTCTGCCAAAAATGTAGGGCTGGTTACTATGTCGAAGATGCAGCGCAGTTGGTAGCGTGATGGGCTCTTGAATAGTCAAGAAAAAGGTACCAGATTTACATGCAATTTATTCAAAAATTTTCACCTTTTTTCTGAAAGGTTCAGGGTGTTTCTTATTCATTTAATAAAAGTATTATCTCAAATTCAATATTATTTACTAAATACATAACGTTTCCGTAAGAGGGTGCTAAAATTTAACATGATATAGAGGATGCTCCATTGAACAATTTGAGATTTGGAACCTGTGATCGGAAAAGCCAGGAGATAATAGGATTAAAATCACATTACGGTGTACTTTTTTATTTACATTAGTTACAGTAAAATGCAAGTACCATCATTGACACGATGAACGTCCCACGTCTTACAAAATGTGCTGAAACAGACGCCATCAACCTCAATGCAAGCATGACATGGGCGAACAAAATTCTGACAATAATCGAGAAGATTCAGGTCAGTTGACCTTGCAGACCATGGCATGAGACCTCCCCTTCCAGTCCAGCGACCGGGAAGTACAGCACTGAGATGGCTGCGGACACCCACGCTGAAGTGAGGCGGTGCACCGCCATGTTGTATCCACATACTCTCAAGAACATCTCGAGCAACTCAGGCAGAACGATACGACAGAGCCACCTCATGGAGAAGTGAAGTAAACAAAACCTGCATCATGACTTCCTAGTAATCAGGCCCGTCCTCCTTGTTTCCTTGCAAGAAACAAAGGATATATACGTAAATAAGCAGCACAGGACATGTTAGTTGTAAATAAGCTGGAAAACAGTAATCCTGGAGAAAGCGGTAGACCATATCTCCTTAAGCTGGCTTCTCCAAGCCCAGGTTCCCTATCTCAAATTGTTCAGTGGAGCATTCTCTATGTCCTGTTACATTTTTGCACGCACTTACGGAAACATCCTGTATGATCTACTTGGTACAATTTTTGTTGGAAAAGCCAATGACTGGAATGTTAGCCCATGGTCAGAAACCTTGACGTGACTGCCAATTTATGTCTGAAGGTAAACACAAGTTACACAGTGTAAGTTTTCGCTATTATGAAACTTTCAGATACGTACGACTGTCTCTAGGAGTATGGACTGACTCATGTTTGTATCTTGCCGGTAAAAAGCTTTTTCAATGACGACGAGCAGCTTGGAACAAATCTCATCATCCATTCGAATGAAATTACGGAACGAATCTGCACCTTGAAATCCACGTGGTGAAGAACTTTATTTTAGAATACTGGTGGGCAATACAACATCAAGAATACGGATATTGTACATGTGTAGACTGGTATTAGACACTATACGTCAACTACACCCAATTTAAAACCGAAAATGGGGTGAAAATTCAATTGAGTTAACCAGCAACTTCTACTAGAATGTATCTCATATCGTTACACAGCATTATATAGTGTTGCTACACCAGCAATTCGCTATTCAAGCCACCGACGAGTCCAGAATCTTCTTCGTGATTTTTTCTACTCTCTTTCGACAATCGACAATAAAGTTAACACAGTTATTTTACGTGCGTCCGTTTTTGTAAAGAAACTGTCTGGTTTGCAGGTTAAATAAGGGCGATAACGGCCGTAACAGATCGCTGAAGGGGGCAAATCACGTTTACCAGCTCATCTCGTATAGCACCGTGCTGTCTGTTGTCATGTCGAATGCCTCGTCCGCGTCCACGTCAACGTTAGCTGCGTTATGTGTGGGAATGCTCCTCCCGACTCACAAGCGAGAGGGACAGAATCATCGAACTTTTCAGAGGAAAGGTTGGGGATTAACGTCCGTTGACAACGAAGTCTTTAGAAACAAGCCACAAGCTCGGCTGAAAGCCGTCCTCACTCGGGACATGTTTTCAACGTAAAGCACGCCAGACGTCGTGTCTGCCGTGGTTGCCGCACGCTCTGAAAGTAACAGCTACGTCTCACGGAACGTGCCCCTCAAGCGATTTGCGATCGCAGCGCTCTCCTGCGGTAATTGTCGGCTACTTCTGGCACGTTAATCACACAGTTTGCTTAGGAAAATGGACGTGCGTAAAACAGTTGCCTGTTTTCCACAGGGAGGTTTTCACAGCACTCCCCTGTACTCCTAGTACCTGGTGGAACGTCCCCTTGCCTGGATGCAGTCATGAATCCGTCGTGGCAAACCATCGATGAGGTTATCAAGTCAGTCCTGGTCCAAATTATTCCACTCTTCAATGACGATTTTCCGTTAGTTGCGCAAAAGTGCGTTGTCGACGTCCAGAAACATCGATCCCACAAATGTTCGATTGTGTTAATATCCAGCGAACAGGCAGGCCATTCCATTCTGGTGATCCTAGTACGCTGAAGAAAAGTGTTCACGAGAACACCACAATGAGCACACGAGGTGCCATCCATCAAGAAGAAATTGTCGCCAAGATGTTGGTCTTGGTTGCAGATTAGCGTCCCTTTTCCATGGAGTAGTGAGGTTTCTCACAACAACCAGGAGAGTTTTACGACAGCTCCATGTAATGTCACCCCAGTACATCACTCCACCAAGGATTTGTTGCATAAAGTGTTGCAGGCTTTCGATAGTACCAGGTTGTCTCCAAATATCGGTTTGTCTGCGATTATCAGAGCACAAACACATCCGAGTTTCATCCGTAAACAACACCAGACGCCAGTCCTAGGGCGTCCATTCTGCATGACTTCTTGTCCATTTGCAATGGAGTTCATGGCGTTGTGGCGTGCAACGTCGTGCTCGCCATGATCGTCTGGTACGGAGGTTCGCATAACGTAGTCGCTCTTAACAGTTTGATGCAATACATAATGTACAGTAGCCTCTTCGAGCACAGAATTCAGTTCTGGAACACTCAGCCCACGGTTCTTTGGCTCTAAAGTCGTATATATCGATCATCCTGTTGACATGTCCATCGTGCATGGTCTGTTGCTCTGTAAATACTTAATTGGAACCGACTCGATGTCCGCACCATAAATGACTCCGACGCACACGTCGTGGAGCGTCCCTGTTTGACAATCATTGTGGACGTAACGTGATGGTGAGGATCCGATCATTGGTCGCCAACGACCTTCGTGGCATTATGGATGATCTCTTTACTGTTTCGCAGAAGGCTCTAATGTGATAATACTTGTGGTTTGCTTTTAACTGAAATTCTGCGATACGATGGATTGCGACGTGCTTCCCCTAGGTAGCGCTGATGATAACTGCATGTACAACTAGAAAAAAACGTCCTGGGTGACATTCCGATCGCTGCGGGAACAGGGACAATAGCAACACACGAGTACGTGGTATCGGGATGATGCACAAATTTTGTTGATACATGTACACTACTGGCCATTAAAATTGCTACACCAAGAAGAAATGCAGATGATAAACGGGTATTCATTGGACAAATATATTATACCAGAACTGACATATGGTTACATATTCATGCAATTTGGGTGCATAGATCCT
The DNA here is from genome assembly GCF_021461385.2 of Schistocerca piceifrons. NCBI lineage: Eukaryota > Metazoa > Arthropoda > Insecta > Orthoptera > Acrididae > Schistocerca > Schistocerca piceifrons. The sequence continues at coordinate 404,669,944 of NC_060145.1, forward strand.
GAGAAATCAGTACCCAGAACAACCACCTCTGGCCGTAATAACGGCCTTGATACGCCTCGGCATTGAGTCAAACAGACCTTGGATGGCGTGTACAGGTACATCTGCCCATGCAGCTTCAACACGATACCACAGTTCAAGAGTAGTGACTGGCGTATTGTGACGAGCCAGTTGCTCGGCCACCATTGACCAGACGTTATCAATTGGAGACAGATGTGGAGAATGTGCTGGCCAGGGCAGCAGTCGAACATTTTCTGTATGCAGAAAGGCACGTACAGGACCTGCAACATGCGGTCGTGTATTATTCTGCTGAAATGTAGGGTTTTGCAAGGATCGAATGAAGGGTAGAGCCACGGGTCGTAACACATCTGAAATGTAACGTCCACTGTTCAAAGTGCCGTAAATGCGAACAAGAGGTGACCGAGACTTGTAACCAATAGCACACCATACCATCACGCCGGGTGATACGCCAGTACGGCGATGATGAATACACGCTTCCAATGTGCGTTTACCGCGATGTCGCCAAACACGGATGCGACCATCATGATGCTGTAAACAGAACCTGGATTCATCCGAAAAAAATACGTTTTGCTATTCGTGCACCCAGGTTCGTCGTTGAGTACACCATCGCTGGCGCTCCTGTCTGTGATGTAGCGTCAAGGGTAACCGCAGCCATGGTCTCCGACCTGATAATCCATGCTGCTGCAAACGTCGTCGAACTGTTCGTGCAGATGGTTGTTGTCTTGCAAACGTCCCCATCTGTGGAGTCAGGGATCGAGACGTGGCTGCACGATCCCTTACAGCCATGCGGATAAGATGCCTGTCATCTCGACTGCTAGTGATACGAGGCCGTTGGGATCCAGTACGGCGTTCCGTATTACCCTCCTGAACCCCCCGAGTCCAGATTGTGCTAACAGTCATTGGATCTCGACCAACGCGAGCAGCAGTGTCGCGATACGATAAATCGCATTCGCGATAGGCTACAATCCGACCTTTATCGAAGTCGGAAACGTGATGGTAGGCATTTCTCCTCCTTACACGAGTTATCACAACAAAGTTTCACCAGGCAACGTCGGCCAACTGCTGTTTGTGTATGAGAAATCGTTTGGAAACTTTCCTCATGTCAGCACGTTGTAGATGTCGCCACCGGCGCCAACCTTGTGTGAATGCTCTGAAAAGCTAATCATTTGCATATCACAGCGTCTTCTTCCTGTCGGCTAAATTTCGCGTCTGTAGCACGTCATCTTCGTGGTGTAGCAATTTTAGTGGCCAGTTGTGTATTATCTCCTTTCATCAGTTTAATTCTGTTTCTCCCATGTTATCCAAGGATTTCTACTATGTTTTGTCTTTTTAAATATTTGATCCTCTGTTACCGTCATTTCATGTCTCAAAGCTATCCATTCGTATACTGTGGTACGTCTTTTTTTTTATCTAAGGCTCTCTTAGAAAACGAAATACTTCGAGTTCCTCCGATTTATCCAGGTTCCCCAATTTTAATTTCTTACCTTTTCCTATATCTACGGTTTTAATCTACTGTTCACAATCATATCCTGCACCTGTAAATGTTTTACTGTTTAAAATGTGGCTTAAAACTCTTTGTATTTCCATTAAGGAATCTATGTGAAACCTTCCGATGTCTCCTGCTCTCTTCCACATCTACAACCATTTTCATGGTTTTCACACTAATGTTAGGATGACTAAATTATGCTCTGCGTAAAATTCTACCACGTGGCTTTCACATTGATATTTCACATGTCTACGTTCGCTGCTCTAATGTGTTTCCTAAATTGTTCAGGGTAGCTTACCCGCATTCCTATTTTATTATTCTTTGCCATATTCCTACATTATCCCTACTGTATTCTTAACGCTATACTCATTTGACCAGAGGTCCCATTCTACCTGCCACCGTACTTCATTAATTCCCACACGACTTGTCTAACGTAAGAAGTCAGCCGATAGAACACATTTTGAGATATCAAGGAAGTATTAAGTTGACAGTGGAGAGAAATTTGGAAGGTAAAAATTCTGGGCGGAGACCAAGCCTTGAATGCAGTAAATTGGTTCAAATGTATGTAGGTTGCAGTAACTACGAAGAGATAAAGCTTGCTCAAGATAGACTAGCGTGGACAGCTACAAAAACAAAATCCCTCGCTTTGGAATGGCGACCATAGGAAAAACTCCCCATTATTATATTTGCAATTAACAACCGATAGTGCTAACAATACCCAATGATTAAGCTGTTATAGTATCATCATTTTTGCTCGATCGGAAGTACAAAATGTTACACCCGAGTATTGGACGTTTCGCCTGTTCTGCATGACTTCAGACCGATACCACGCGGTTATTTCATTTCAATCGTAAAAATCACCAACGTGACCATTTCATTTTTTCCCATCTTTCATAACCAACTCGTAAGAACAGAATGTTCTGTTGCACAACGTCGTTGTTATGAGCCAAATATCCCAGCAGTTCGGGAATGGGGCAAAGGGAATTCTAACAGGATATCTTGGGGATTTCTAGCCTCCCGAAAACCTTGGGCGGAGTGGAGAATAGGAATCACTTCAGCTTATTTCTGGTACAATGCTGTCGTGTGCCTAGAGAAAATTAAAATGCTGTGTTTGTTCATTTATGAATGGATGTTGGGTGTTCATCTCGAATTACTAGTGCATTTCCTTTTAGTGTTATCATTCCTCATCCATAAAGTTAGGCAGCACTGCTCGAGTAATGACCCACTGGAGAGTCAGGGACTTTACACCCAGTAACCAGGAAACCTGGTAGTGGAGCAAAATGAACACACCAAGGGAAATCGCCGAAAATCGTAGTCGGAAGCGGGGATGGAAACTGTTTTTAATTTAATGCTAGGATGATGATGTCTCCACTGGCAAAAGATTCTGGACTGATCCTCAGCAAGGGACTGCAAGGGAAGAGTGACCTTAAAAAAGATTCAATAACCAGCGGAAGAGTACCGTTCTGCTATTCGGAGCATATGATATCAGAAGTTTGAACGTAATAGTGAAGCTAGAAAATCGAGAAGGCCGGCCCATGTGGCCGAGTGGTTCTAGGCGCTTCAGTCTGGAAGCGAGTGACCGCTACGGTCGAAGGTTCGAGTCTGGGGCATGGATGTGTGTGATGTCCTTAGGTTAGTTAGGTTTAAGTAGTTCTAAGTTCTAGGGGACTGATAACCTCATATTTTAAGTCCCATAGCGTTCAGAGCCATTAGAAGCCAAATAATGAAGGGAAATTCTGAGGCTCGGTATAAATGCAGTGGAGTGAAATGGAAAGAAGACAAAGATTTCTGGTCAGAGGAGTATGGGAAAAGAAAATTGAGGATCTGCTAGATGACGATAAGTTTGATTTTAGGAAAGGTAAAGGTACCAGAGACGCACTTCTGACATTGCGGTTGATAACGGAAGCAGGCCTGAAGACAAAACAAGACACATTCATAGGATTTGTCGACCTGCGTAAGGGTTTCCACAATGTAAAATGGTGCTATTGTTTGAAATTCTGAAAAAGCTAGGGATAAGGTATAGGGAAAGACCCGTAATATACAATGCACACAAGAACCAAGAGGGAACGATAAGAGTGGTACACAAAGAACGAAATACTCGCATTAAAAGGCGTGTAAGACACAAATATACTCTTTCGCCCCTACTGTTCAGTCTAAACATCGGAGAGGCAATAACGGAAAGAAAGAAAGATTCATGAGTGGAAATAAAATTCAAGGTGAAAAGATATCAACGGAATGATTCGATGATGATATTGCTATCCTCAGTGAAAGTGAAGAAATACTCCAGGGTCTGTTGAATGGAATGAATAATGAGTGCAGAGTGTGAATTGAGAGTAAATTGAAGAAAGGCGAAAGTAACGAGAAGTAGCAGAAATGAGAACAGCCAAAAACTTATCATCGGTGTTGGTGGTCACGAAGTAGATGAACTTCAGGAATTCTCATACGTAGGCAGGAAAAAACTCATGATGGACGGAGCAAGGCGGATATAAAAAGCAGACTAGCTCTGGCGAAAAGGGCATTCCTAGCCAAAAGAAGTCTACCAGTATCATACATAGGCCTTAAATTGAGCAAGAAATTTCTGAAAATGTACGTATGGAGCACATCATTGTTGGTAGTGAAACATAGACTGTAGAAAAACTGAAACAGAAGAGAATCGAAGCATCTGAGATGGAATGCTACAGAAGAATGCTGCAAATTGAGTGGATTAATAAGTTAAGAAATGAGGACCTTCTCCAGAGATTTGGCCAGGAAAAGGATCTATGCAAAACGCTGACAAGCAGAAGTGGCAGTATGATATCAAATTTGTTGAGACATCAAGGAATAACTTGTGTAATACTAGAGGGGATTGTAGCGAGTAAGAGCTGTAGAAGGAGACAGAGATCAGAGCACACGCAGCAAATAATTGAGGCCGTATATTGGAAGTTCTACTCTTAGAATAAAAGGTTGACAATGGAGAGGAATTCATGTCGGGCGGCGTCAGACCTGTCAGAAGCCGGATAACTGGAGAAAAGAATCCGAAAGACGACTTACTCCAACAAAAACATGTGACGCTTGAAAGGGGCACACTTGTATGTGGCATCAGAATATGATAAGAATATTAGTATAAATTAAAATCAAACTAGTATACTTACTATAAACGATGTTGGTCTCTAATAGGCTTGATAATGCGGATCGGCTGACTGCACAACCGCAGAGCCAAAGATATTGCTTCTGGTGTGAGACAGCGCTTTACGCTCGGTTGTATGTCGCTGTCTGTGAACGAAAGACATTGGTGTTGGCAATTTTTGTGGTGTGCTGTGCGAAGCCACCGAGTATTCGGTTAATGTAGGTATGTCAATATTACTGAACATGGAAGCAGAAGTCTTCATGAAAGCAAGGTAAAGATGTTAAATAATTATGGTTTTTGTTTTGCCAGCGCGTTAGTATAGATGAGTTGGCTGATAATTTGTAATTTTTAAGTAGCCCCTGAATATACGTGAACTGATTTGATAAAAAGGCTAGCTAGATATTTCACTTTTGTAGTGCTTCTAAAATTAAGTAACAGAGCTATATGTCATTTGATGACTTGCTTTTATGCTGGATTAGTGAGGATAGATAACACTTGTATAAATCACATTGTTTGTGGATCAACTGATAAATAGGATATGTTATTCTAAGCAATGTAACTTCAATTGTAGATGTTTTTGAAAAGACTAACTTAACTTGCAATACAATTTTGCTGAAAAAAAAAAACCTCAGTGTTAGTGATTCATCACTATCCAGATCACATGTTTTTCAAAGAAGTTGGATTTTTCATAAATGTTCTCGTTGATCAGGCAAAAGATTTTCATGTGTTTTTCAAAGTATTACGAACACATTGCACACTGCCGAGCCTGCAGCTATCATATTTTTTTCATGAGAAACCAGAACATAAGCGTTCCACCGTTGCTGCTTTAGAGATAAGACAATTTAATTTATTTGTTATGTGCGCAGGGACCAAAGTTATCATTTTTACCAGGTTTAGTGGATTCAGTGCCGAAGTGGCTGAATGTATTTTGCAGTAATTGCATTTATTTATCGGTATTGGGAGTTGTATTGGCCAATCAATTCGTGTAAGGTTGTGCTAACAGTAATACAGGGTAAGCACACCACTTGCACTTACAACCCCCTACACGATAATTCGAATTCAGTACCCATTCCACAGTTCAGACATTCATTCAACATAATAGTTAAGCTTTTTATATTTTTAAAAAACGTTACAGGCTTAGTCTATGTAAATTTGTACTTGCCGGTTACTAGCAGTAACGCTGGCTCCATTAGGCAAAGTTGACAGGGAAATCAACTGTAACTTGCATAAACGACAGGTCCCCAAGAGTTGTGCAGAATCTCAGACTGGACAATACTGCATGAAATCAGTCGTGACCTTTTCAAGGAAACCACGTCGACTTTCTCCTTGTCTAAATTTGCATTACTACGAATGAATTGCATTTTGAAAAACGGACAGTATCTGCACTTCATTCTTCTAAACGCTATTTCAGTACATAAACATTCTATTCTGATTTACTACAAGGACATTCCTAGCTCTTGATTGAAGTAATGTAGGACAACACAGAAATCTTAACTGGCATTGTCAAAGGAAAGAGGGGAAGGGGGTGGGATCTGATATCTATCCGACTCGAAAATAAGACTAGCGCCCCATATACTGTGTCACACAGCTCGGTATAGGGTAAACTTTGTACTGTACGTAAGCGTGCGTTCCATAAGGATGTCCTTGACTCGCATTGGAGTTGTGTCTGCAGCCTTGGCATTACCGCATTAGCGAGAACACTGCACGCAAAGAAACTCTCATACAGAACACAAACTGATGTGGTCTCAGAGAGGAAAGGTTATGCTCCCGAGATCTCTATTTAAGTCTCAAGCTGAATAAGCTTTACATGGATAATATAAGGAATTTATGATATTATATGACATGATTTGCGTTTCCCGTGGAAGGAGTATCATTTACTTGGAACAGAAATGTTACGAAAAGTAAGACATATTGATGCAGTAGTCGTCTTAAAGTATCCGACACTAATAAACTACAGCATTTGTGATTAAGTTACTGAAGCCAGTCATTAAAGTAGCTAGGTGTAATGTTACGGATCGACCAAAATAACTCAGTCGTATGGATAGCGAATGAAAGTTTTACGGTGGCGGAAAAAAGCATGGAAACACTGTCAGAAATGCGTACTTGAGCATAAACGCTAGCCAAGACAGCAAACTGCACTGTTGTAGTCGACCACGAACGGCTCCTGAGCAATGTCCACCACACGTTGTGCGTGTTATTCACAGTCAGAACAGTGTTCTGACTGTGTTATTCACAGTCAGAACATTGTTCTGTGTTGGAGATGCGTTATGTGGGAAGCAGATGCCAAGAGGCGCTCGAATGTTGGGCACTTCCGTAACCAAGGTAATTAAAGTATTTGGTGCTTAAAAAGGCACCATATCGAACATTTATACCGCATGCAGGGAAAGCGGAAAAACATAGTCCGTTAAGTCACACGCATCAAAAAATGTTTTGCATCACCCCGGTTCAGAAAGTTCCGGAACCTGTACAGAAAATTGGAACAGAGATCAACATAAACGTCATTTCCTCCCTTTTTATTGCTCATGAAAACCACAAATTGCATGTTGTACCACCATACAGCAAGACCTTCAGAGGTGGTGGTCCAGATTGCTGTACATCGGTACCTCTAATACCCAGTAGCACGTCGTCTAGCTTTGATGCGTGCCGGTATTCGTTGTGGAAAACTATCCACAAGTTCATCAAGGCACTGTTGGTCCAGATTGTCCCACTCCTCAACGGCCATTCGGCTTAGATCCCTCAGAGTGGTTGGTGGGTCACGTCGTCCATAGACAGCCCTTTTCAATTTATGCCAGGCATGTTCGATTGGGGTTCATGTCTGGAGAACATGCTGGCCACTCTAGTCGAGCGATGTCGTCATCCTGAAGGAAGTCATTCACAAGATGTGGACGAGGGGGGTGCGAATTGTCGTCCATGAAGACGAATTCCTCGCGAATATGCTGTCGATATGGTTGCACTATCGGTCGGAAGGTGCCATTCACGTATCGTACAACCGTTACGGCGCATTCCATGACCGCCAGCTACGTACGTCAGCCCCACATAATGCCACCCAATAACAGCAGGAAACCTCCACCTTCTTCTGCTCGCTGGACAGTGTGTCTAAGGCGTTCAGCCTGACCGAGTTGCCTAAAATCACGTCTCCGACGATTGTCTGGTTGAAGGCATATGCGACACTCATCGGTGAAGAGTGTAGCCTCCCTCTTACTAATCGGCCTATCCTGCTTGCGATATAAAATATGACCGTGGATCGTGTGTATGCCTAGTGGTTTTTTTGTATTGTATAAGGCTATCTTTCCCGAAGAAGTGATACCGATAAGTAGGAGGAAAGCGTACAACCGACCCTTCTGACGGAAATTCTACTAAAAATAAAAGTAATTAAACCGAACAGAGCTATAATTTGGAAAATGAGAGTTATTTTGTGCATTCACTGACGAACAACACTGGACAGAAGGGGATACCACTCATCATGAATCCAAAAGTTATACAAATGAACGAAAAGGAAGTAATTAACGGTCGTCAGCCCATAGGGCAATTTACATCCAAAATCCTGTACAAGATGATGGGAAAGAAAAACATGTATTATTAAACACTGATATGGCAACTAAAGGTTGCCACGTTTTTTTGACACTAATTTTAAGTGAGTATGTAATGATAAAGAAGACTCAGAAGTGACTCTTACGTTATGTTTGGCATTAGATTTTGAAACAGGCAGTAGAGTAATGATTTGAAAATATGCAGTTAAGCTGTATGTTGTTACTGAACTTCGTTATGTGAACAATGACTTTCAGTGTCCTCAGCATAACGTCATCAAAGAAATTTAGAAAAAAAGCAAGCAACTTTGCCGTTACTTATTTTGCAAATTGGATTTCATATTATTGTCTGAACAACTGAGCCTTTTTTTTTACTGACTTGAACAGAATTAAGTACTAGAATACATACCAAACTAAACAGCCATGTGCTCCAAGCTATATGTAAAATAAATGAAACTTCTGCACTCTTAATTTGTGCATTTCTTTAGATTTGGATTTTTCCCGTGGTAGATTCTCAAAATTGAAAAATGAAATTGCTTTACTTTAGTCATATACTGAAACCTCTGTTTTACAGCAGTTAATTGAAAGTAGACTGAGGCTAAAATTCTTCAAAGAGAAATTATTCATTAATAAACTGGCTGTAACTATTCAATTTGTTTCTTATGACACTCAGTTGGCTTACTAGGGAAAAAAAAGGAACAAGGATCCTGCTTGGAAACAATGTATGGGGGCAATGAGGACACAATCGCCCTGAGTTTAATTGATTATTATTTAAATAAATCTTATCAATCAAGTCACATTCAGTTAATACTTTCTACCAATGAACAGTCTTACTTCAGTGCTGTGCATACGACGAAACTCGGAGCCGACGACGAAACTGTGTTGCTGGAACTGCTGCTGTTGTTGAGGATGGTAGCATATTGTGGATCCACGGCTAATTATAGGAACGGGCAATCGTAATTAATACAGCCTCTTCCGCCCATCCACTTTCCGTACTCCTGCTCTAGACATCAGGCCGGCGCGCGTACATGATGCCGCCGAAAATGGTACTCTCTACTGCGAGAGTGTTAACACCACACTTCCGCACACTACAAGCGCTGGAACCTGTCTCCTGCCCTCTCCGCGCGCTCTGCGCAACAACTCCCTACCCAAAGATTTTACAACGCACTGGCACTGCTATTATCGTTGCTAGTCGATGCAAATAATAATTCCTTTGGCTTTATCCCAGAGCTTATAAATGGTTCAAATGGCTCTGAGCACTATGGGACTGAACTTCTGAGGTCATCAGTCCCCTAGAACTTAGAACTACTTAAACCTAACTAACCTAAGAGACATTACACACATCCATGCCCGAGGCAGCATTCGAACCTGCGACCGCAGCGGTAGCGCGGTTACAGACTGTAGCGCCTAGAACCGCTCAGCCACGTCGGCCGGCCCAGAGCTTGTAAGTTTCACAGTAATACACAGATATATATAATGAAATGTCAACAGACGTCTACCTAAATGTACACATACAGTGAAGCAATGTCCTTACTCATTAAAGAAAGTATTTAAATTACAAATATTTACATACAATTAAAAAAAAGTTATGCATCGGTAGCAGGTGCCACGCATCCTGCATTTTCGGTGTTACAAGAGAACGTGATATCAATCCTGAGCGGTCCATTCGGCATGTTGCTGGGCCCATCTGTACCGTGCTGCATGGTGTCATGGTTGAAAAGATGGACCTCGGGAGTGAAGTAGCGCATCTGTAGCATATTGCACACAGTTTTTATCGTAACACGACGTCCTGTAGCTGCATCAGAAGCATTATTCAACATGGTGGCGTTCCTATCAGGGTTCCTCCGGGCCATAATCCGAGGGAGCAATCGCCACTGCAGTTCCTATCTCTCTGTATCTCCTCCATATCCGAACAATATCGCTTTGGTTCACTCCGAGGCGCCTGGACACTTCCTTGTTGAGAGCCCTTCCTTGCATAAAGTAACAGTGCGGACGCGATCGATCCGCGGTGTTGACCGTCTAGGCATGGTTGAACTACAGACAACACGAGCCGTGTACCTCCTTCCTGGTGGAATGACTGGAGCTGATCGGCTGTTGGAGCCCCTCCGTTTAATAGGCGCTGCTCATGCGTGGTTGTTTATAGGTTGTTTACATCTTTGGGCGGTTTTAGTGACATCTCTGAACAGTCAAAGGGACTGTGTGATACAATATCCACAGTCAACGTCTATCTTCAGGAGCTCTGGAAACCGGGGTGATGCAAAACTTTTTTGATGTGTGTATAAGACGACAACAGAGCCACGTCACTACTGAATGTTGCACTCGCAAACACTGCCAGAACCAAACCATCACGAAGGTAACTCCATAAATAGTGAATTGCAGGGAGAGCTGCAGTCATCAGTGATCCAAATGCCTGTAACCGGAAAACGTGGTGCCAAAGCCATAAAGCCTGGACTACGGAGAAATGGAAGAAAGTCGTACGGTTGAATGAGCCTTGTTGCACACTGTTGCGGAGTTTACGTTCCCAGAGTGAAACATGGTGAGGGTTACTGTTCAAGGTCGCATTACTGCGAAGGATTACGTGACCAATTCGCCTAATCAGGGCCGTCCATAGTACAATGCTGTGCTGTATTCCAAAACGACAGGGTCTTAATTCACACAGCTCCCGCCGTCCACGACTGTTGTTATGAGCACGAGGATAAATCTTCGCAAATGCCCTGGCGACCACAGTCATCAGACCTCAGTATTACTGAGAACTTGTGGCCTACTTTGGTGAGAAGGGTACGTGACTGCTGTCCACCTCCGTCATCGCTAAATGAACTTGCCACAAGTTACCTGTGAAAGACTTGTAGGTTCTGTGTTTATTCATTCCGGGACTGGAAACTGTTTTGAATGCCAACAGTTTTCCTATACAGTTTTAGGCATAGTGATGTGTTGCGATTTTCGTGTCTCCGTATTTTTTACATCTCTTGTGAGAGGGCTATTCGGAAAGTAAGGAACGATAGGTCGCGAAATGGAAACCACAGTGAAAATCAAGACTGTTTTATTTGCAACAGTTAGCTACACCGTCCAGCTACTTCTCTACACAGTCGCCGCTCTGACTTAGACATCTGTCGTAGCGTTGTACCAACTTTTCAATTCCCTCGTTATAGAAGACAGTTGCCAGCGCTTTCGACAATTTTCTACTCTGGACTGCAGCTCGTTGTCTGTGTCAAAATATTGTCTTCATAGCCAGCGGTTCATTTGAGCAGAGATGATCCTCAGGGGTAGCCAATTACGGGCCGTATTGTGGGTGATGAAACACTTCCCATCGGAAACGCTGGAGGAGCATCTTCATTGCCCCTGCAGAGTGTGACCGAGAATTGTCGTGTGGAACGAACCGCATGACAGTTATGTTACGTGGATTGCATAGCTTCAGGCGAAATCTTTCGCCAGGCCCTCATAATTGGCGGGAGACGCTAATTTCTAGCCTTCTTTACGTTCTCACTGTGAGCTCAGAACAGAAAAGAGGGACATTATGCGAGCGACAGGTGTACTAGACACAGTGCCCTTCGCATCTGTGCAAAGCCTCATCAGATTTTCATTGTATTTTCCATTTCACGACCGATTGGTCCTTACTTTCCGAATAACACTCGTATATTCCCGCAGAGAATTCTGCGGATGCACAGTTTATTTCTTAAGGTAACAGTGCACGACGCGCTACTATGACTTGTTTCTGTGTGCTGCCCCGTTGCCTCGGCTCCCGAAGCGGGTTTGATGGAACGTTATGTCTAAAAAGTCACAAACGCGGAGGTAGGACCGTGGCAGGCCAGAGCAAGGTTTACGGAAATGCTCGGTCAACACAAGTGTGAACTGTTGGAAGAAAGGTTCCATAGTCACGAAATTTTGATAGATTTATTTAGAGAACTCTCATTCACGGTAGACTGTGCCATAAGTGTAATTCCACCATAGTTTGCCTCACGCAAGGGTTATGAAAACTTAAAGTTTGTGTGCTTACAGAAACATACCCTGGATGAAATCGAAATGAGGCAGCGAGAGCTTAGTATCAGCACGAAGCACTCTCTGCCATGCACTGTATCATGAATTGTTAAATAAAAACTTCGTGCTGGCTTCGTTCTTGAAAGAATTTTTTAATAACATCATTTGTACTCTATATTTTTATTAATTTGTAACCCCTCACCTACTGTCTTAACAGGATGATAAGAAGTTTCGACGTTACGTTCGTACGGTAAGCCAGAAATAGTAAGAGACAAGCCTGAAACCGTATGTCTTCTTAAAATGGACTAGTATCTGGAGTCCCGAAGACGTTATGAGTGTCATCCAGTCACGATTCCAACACGAACCGCAATCGATAAAATTAGATAAGAGCCTTCAAAAATTTAAATGAATTTTAATAAAAACCACGATGCTTTACTGCGTGCGTATTTAACGAATGTAAGTCTCCACGGCTCCAGCACAATCGGTACAATTAAAATGGATGCCACAATGACCGTGTGGAAGTTGCTGACATTTGACTTGCCTAGGCTGTTCATGCGCTCTGGTTCCTTTTCTTGCTCTGCCACTGCAGCTGTCACCAGCGCGCCACGGTGCGCCGGCAGTAAGTTTTTCCAGGCTTTGACTTCGGTTCGGTCGATGAGAGTTTTGTTGCAAGCGTTGTCGTGTCGGCATTTAACAAGAAATGCTTCGATCACTGGGAAAAAATTGTATACGTTTCCATCTAGTTCAACGCAGATTTCTTCACCTTTAAAGCGATGTATCATGTATGAAGCAACAAACTAGTTTTTGTAGTGTGCTCTTCCAGGAATGATTTTTGGATTGAGTCTGACAACTATTTCTTGGAAGCTCCACTCGTTAGGAACAGCATTAGGCATATACCTATTAGCATGTACCATCCCCTTACATTCCGATGAGGGCACATATATTCCACCAGACAGGGAGCCATTATGATCCTTGATAGATCAACCGCAGGAAATTAGTGGGAGCAGTATCCAAGAGACGCACGTTTCTCTCGGTGGGACTCCACATATACTCAGTTGAACTGATCCCGCGCCCGGGTTCCCGGGTTCGATTCCCGGCGGGGTCAGGGATTTTCCCTGCCTCGTGATGACTGGATGTTGTGTGATGTCCTTAGGTTAGATAGGTTTAAGTAGTTCTAAGTTCTAGGGAACTGATGACCATAGATGTTAAGTCCCATAGTGCTCAGAGCCATTTGAGCAATTTTTTTGAACTGATCTCAGAAAACCACGCGGGGTTCAGAGATGCCCTCTTGTTTGTGCAATGTTCCCAATATCATCCTGTCACAATCCGGTGACGTATTGTTGTGTTGAACACTCAGATAGCCTGGGGTATATGAGTTTGTATTTCTTTTATCGCAAGCGTAGTATCAGCCGCCCATCTTCCCAGCTATGTATTTCAAATATTTCTTTTTGTATAGTGTCTGCTATTAATTATTAACTATCGATATACTGAAACTTTCACATCGCTGATCGTTTATTTTGTTATCGGCATTGGTTTGTTTCTTAACTTGTCTTTGTCTAGTTATTGTGACTTGAAGATAGACGTAATAGAGATCTTATTAGCCATCATTATTGTCATATTACCAATAACTGAGTAAAGCAACGCTATGATACATTGACTTGCAGGATCGATTTGTCACTCTGGTCCGACGCTAATAAATTCACATTGTGAATAATTATTAAGGTAAACTATTTGATTCTTCGTTGTTATTGCAATCATAGAGTGACGTAAAAAAAAATGGTTCAAATGGCTCTGAGCACTATGGGACTTAACATCTTAGGTCATCAGACCCCTAGAACTTAGAACTACTTAAACCTAAGGACATCACGCACATCCATGCCCGAGGCAGGATTCGAACCTGCGACCGTAGCAGCCCCGTGGTTCCGGACTGCAGCGCTAGAACCACACGGCCACCGCGGCCGGCTGAGTGACGTAACGTGTGTCCAAATGAAATAAATTCTAGTAGTACTCCTACCAGACATTCAGCAAAAGCTTGCAAAGAATGGTAATTAGTCCCATGCCATATAAGTATCAGTAAGAAAAGGCAACGAAAAAATCAAATCTTTTAATAGCCATTGAAATAATTAGAAATCCGTACGTTATTTAAATAAACAAAGAGTAAAATTGTTAGGATACTAAACAAGGAATTGTTATGTTTTATTTAATTACTAGATTCCGAGAATTTTGAGTATCTTAAAATAGGTCTATGTTAACAAAACGGTAATAACCAAAACGGTAATGACCAAAGACTGATACATAACTCTATAAACATGAACACTGATCGCTACTGTTGTGAATATTTCATGTTTCATCAGGCTTACGTTGTACTGCAGGCAAAAAATTGAATGTACGTGGATACTACTTCCCTGAATCGTTCACTGCCAAGAATGATGACAGAGCTGTCAATGACAGCATTTCAGCCTCCACAAACATCCCCCACAGGCGACCTCTGCCACCTGCCTCTTGCTATGTTAGTAAGCGGGATGCGTCACGTGTGGTTTCTCCAAAATTTTCAACCCGTCAACGACACGTAACAACTTTTACTGCTGTTCATATATTCAGATAACCATTGTCTTTCCTTCGAGTGTCCAATGGCAATTTTCCTCTGACATGAATGGGCCAAACATTACAAACGCCTGCTTATTAGCGAGCTGGTCCGTTTTTGGAACGTAGTTCTGCGGATGTGAACGGTTTCTCTGTAGGTTTCCGAAGACATATGGCGCCGGATTTCTACGCACAGGGTATGACCCTGCGCTGCATTTGACCTGCGTTCGCACGGTGACGCTGGCTGCAGTCCACATACGTAGAGGTATGTTGGTACATGTCAGAGTACGGTGCAGCGATTAAGTGTGCGGACGTTCTCAGACGTACTAATGGTGACTGAATCGAAAATGGCTCAAAGAACATATATTGATGGCGTTATGAGGGGTACAATACTAGGGTGACTGGAGGCTGGTCAATCACAGCAGGTCGTAGCACGGGCCCTCCGTGTGCCACAAAGTGTGATCTCAAGATTATGGCAACGATTCCAGCAGGCAGGAAACGAGCCCAGTCGCTACAGTACGGTACGTCCACAGTGTACAACACCACAAGAAGACCGATGTCTTACCATCAGTGTCCGCATACGGCCACGGAGTACTGCAGGTAGCCTTTCTCGGGACATTACCGCAGCCACTGGAACAATTGTCTCCAGACACACAGTCTACAGACGACTGAACAGAGATGGTTTATTCGCCCGGAGGCCTGCAAGGTGCATTTAACTGATCCCTGGTCACAGGAGAGCCCATACAGCCTGGCATCAATAATACAGTACATGGTCATTGGAACAGTGGGCCCAGGTTATGTTCACAGACTGAACTGTGATTCTCGCCGGGTTTTCATCTGGCGTGAACCAGGAACCAGATACCAACCCCTTAATGTCCTTGAAACGGACCTGTATGGAGGTCATGGTTTGATGGTTTGGAGCGGGATTATGGTTGGTGCACGTACACCTCTACATGTCTTTGACAGAGGAACTGTAACAGGTCATGTATATCGGGACGTCATTTTGCACCAGTATGTCCGCCTTTTCAGGGATGCATTGGGTCCCACCTTCCTCCTCATGGATGATAACGCACGGCCCCACCGAACTGCCATCGTGGAGGAGTACCTTGAAACAGATCTGACGAATGGAGTGGTCTGCCCCTTCTCCAGACCTAAACCCCATTGAGAACGTCTGGGACGCTCTCGGTCGACGTATCGCTGCACGTCTTCAAACCCCTAGGACACTTCAGGAATTCCGACAGGCACTGGTGCGAGAATGGGAGGCTGTACCCCAGCAGCTGCTCGACCACCTGATCCAGAGTATGCCAACTCGTTGTGCGGCCTGTGTACGTGTGCTTGCTGATCATATACTGATGTCGGGGTACATGCGCAGGAAACAGTGGAGTTTTGTAGGACATGTGTTTCGGGACGGTTTTCTCAACTTATGATCAATACCGTGGACTTACAGATCTGTGTCGTGTGTGTTTCCTATGTGCCTATGCTATTAGCGCGTTTTGTGTAGTGCTACGTTGTGTGGCACCACATTCTGTAATTATCCTTGATTTATGAGCGTGAGTGTAGATGCTTGTTTGCAAAACGGAATAATCGAACGGATATCAAAATTCAATTCAGTTTTTAGCTGAGATGAGGCGCCTGTGATTAATGTTAGGTACCAAATGAATTATTATATAATAAGGCTCCAGTTTTATGATTTGTGCAAAACAAATAAAGTAGTAAATTGGGGATTTCGATTTGCTTTCTGAGTTTCTTTAATAAAGTGAAGGGATAATTTTAGTGATGTTTATTTGAAGCACTTTTGCTTCAAAGAGAATCACGAAATCTGAGGGAGGTAAGGGGCCGTTGGCAGGCACAATACTACGATTAAACACTGTTTTAAATAAATGCACTTGTATGAGATATTTACATAGTGACAGACAAAAGCTGTTAACTTGCCTGGCATCTCATAGGGAACAAATTCTGACTTTAAAGTCTACTATGAATCGAAAAACAACGCCGAAGACATCACAAAGCAGTTTTCAGTTCGCAAGGAAGAAAAAGGAAGGTAATAATTTCCACGTGTTCTCTTCTCATCCCAACAGTTCCAGTAAGTCTGATCGGAGCAGAACAGCCATGTCAGCAGTTCACTCGTCCTACCAGAATGCCGATTAGGGGTAACTTTGTAAAGTGACTACTCCACACATCACGTGACAGAGCGCAGAGACAGACGTCACACCTCCAGTGGTGGAAGGCCAGTCTTTGGCGAGGTCTGCTGGAATCGATAGTTGAAGATAGTTACTCGCAAGAGCCATAAAACGCAGCAAACCAGTGATACACTGACTTGAGATGCCAGATGGCATTTAGAAATTGATAAATGGTGTGTAACATGTAGGAGGTCTCTTTGACACCTCACGAACTTCAAGGAAGCTGTAGAACGAGTCGCAGCTATGATAGAAACCGTAAATTGATTATCGATTGCACCAAATGCTAAAGCTGTGAGACTCAGTTGACGGACTTTCATGTTAACTACACCACTGGAAAAACAAATTTACATGATTTTAGAACTTACCACTCACCATTTGTTATTACAACAGCGCATATGGAGTACATGAAATGACCACATTTGCAGATCAATTGCACAAGCGGTTCTGCGGTGCCATAATAGTATGTGGTGCAGCCTCCATGGGCATCAATACAGGCGCTAACTCTGGCATCCAGTACATCGTGCAGATGACGAATGCTGCTCTGGGATGCCCTCTTTCACGCCTGCTCGAGCCATTCACGTGGTTCCGTAACAGTTGTTGCTTGACAGGTCACACTAGTCACTTCCATTCTCATCATATCCCACAATGCTCGACTGGAGACAAGTTTGGAGATCGTGCTGCCCAGGGAAGTTGCTGCACGTCTTGCAGAGCATGTTGAGTTTCAAGGGCAGTGTGTGTACAAGCATTATTCTCTTGGAACTGCATATCCCCTTCCTCCTGCAAGGTGGCAAAACGACAGGTCTAACAACATTACTGACAAGGGAACCTCCCCATCGCACCCCCCTCAGATTTAGTTATAAGTTGCCACAGTGGATAGGCCTTGAAAAACTGAACACAGATAAATCGAGAAAACAGGAAAGAGTTGTGTGGAACTATGAAAAAATAAGCAAAATTTACAAACTGATTAGTCCATGCACAAGATAGGCAACATAAAGGAGAGTGTGAGCTTAGGAGCGCCGTGGTCCCGTGGTTAGCGTGAGCAGCTGCGGATCGAGAGGTTCTTGGTTCTTCCTTGGAGCGAAAAGTTTAATTTTTTATTTTCAGACAATTATCAAAGTTCAGGCACTCACACATAATCAACTTCGCTCTCCAAAATTCCAGGACATGTTCAGATTTGCTTGGACATATGCAGGATTTGACGGTCTATACACGGAAAAATTTGAAAAAGTTAAAAACATATGTTTTGACGGAGCACAGGGAAAAGTGTGCGACTGTGTGACTTTTGTATTCATTTGTTGCAGTTTATGTGACAAACTCTTATGTTTTCATCACTTTTTTGGGAGTAATTATCACATCCACAAGAAAACCTAAATCGGGCAACATAGAAGAATCTTTTTACCCATTCGCCAAAGTGTACAAGTTAGGTGGGTCGACAGCATATTCCTGTCATGTGACGCACATGCCGTCACCAGTGTCGTATAGAATATATCAGACGTGTTTTCCTCTGAAGGAATCGGTTGACCTATGACCTTGCGATCAAATGTTTTCGGTTCCCATTGGAGAGACACGTCCTTTCGTCTACTAATCGCACGGTTTTGCGGTGCGGTCACAAAATACAGACACTAAACTTATTACAGTGAACAGAGACGTCAATGAACGAATGGACAGATCATAACTTTGCGAAAATAAAGAAAAATTTTTCGCTCGAGGAGAGACTTGAACCAATGACCTCTCGTTCCGCAGCCGCTTACGCTAACCACGGGACCACGACGCTACTGAGCTCGTATTGTCCTTGATGTTGCCTATCTTCGCGTAGACTACTCAGTTTGTATATTTTGCTTATTTTTTCATAGTTCAACACAACTTCTTCCTGTTTTCTCGATTGATCTGTGTTCAGTTTTTCAAGGCCTATCCACTGTGCCAACTTATAACTAAATCTGAGGGGGGTACGACGGGGAGGGTCCCTTGTGAGCACTGGTTAGCGTTCCCTCCAAAAACACCAAAAGTAAACTCGAACAGACTTCTATGCTCACATGAACGCTTTCTTCGACTCATTTCACACCAGTATGTTAATTTCTATGGGAAAAAAAAATTACGATAAATATTACTAGTGGCCTGGGGTGTGGCCATCGTGTCTTGGTCAGATGCACTCTACGAGACAGCTCTCAACAGGTATATGTCGTAGGTCCAAAAGACGATCAGTCTGCGTGCAGACTGAACATGCTTTCATCGCTGAAGACAACGTTCCATTTTATCTTCCAAGGGAACTTCTGACAGCACCATTCAAGTTGTGCACATCGATGTTCTGGCGTGAGTAGAAGTTGGCCTAGAGGTGCGCGTTCCTGTAGTCCCACTGCTAATAACACAGGCCAACGGTGCAAAAACATTTTTGCTGAAAATACCTTATTCTTACGGTTTTTAGGGTGGGAAATCTAAGTATTATACTTTAAAAAACTGTATCACCCGCCATTTCTTCACATTTTACAGTTAAATTTATTAAATTAAACGATTTTCTAAACAATTTAACAGCTTTTATACAGTTAAAATACTTTAAAAAGGAGATGTATTGAATGTAAATGAATTTATTAGCACTGCGGGAAAACATTTTCTGGCAAAAAAAGGTCGATTCTACTTTTTGTGTTACTAGATGGTGTTTTGTTTACTGTCAACCTAACCTCACTTTCCTGTTTCCTGTACATGTGCTCAGTACAGTGTGTAACTGTGGTTATAAAAACTCTGCTGACAGTTTTTTGTAAAATTTGTGGTGAATTTATGATTAAAAAGCACAAAAGAAACATTACATATTTTGTAAAAAAGATTTATCTATCATACTTTGGATCTAAACTTGGTGATTAAAATAAATCTTGGGCGTCGCATAAGGTATGTTATGTGTGTGTTGAAGACCCTAGAAAATGGTCCAAAAAGGATAAAAAAGCCTTTAGATTTGCTGTTCCTATGATATGGAGGGATCCAAGAAATCATTCCGGTGTTTGCTACTTTTGCAGTGTTGATATTACTGGTCATAACTTGAAAAACTAGAAGGTAATAAGCCACCCTAACCTTCTGTCCGCCATCTGACCAGTAGGGCATGATGTAGATCTCCCGGTTCCTGAACCACCAGATGATTTAAATTATATTCCTGCAGAAGTATTTTCTAATGTACAATGTGATTTAGATGAACCAAATGATGATGACTTCTACTTAGAACGAGCTTAACGATTTGGTTAGGGATCTCGGCTTCACCAAATAAAAAGTTGAATTGCTTGGCTCTAGATTAAAAGAAAAGAACCTATTGGCAGTTGGAACCAGCATATAAATGTATAGAAAGAGACAGCAGAAATTTTCCTAGTTTTCTCAACAAGAAGGTGATTTAGTGTACTGCTCAGACATTTACGTCCGCAAACCCGTGATCTCGCGGACGCGTTCTCGCTTCCCGAGAACGGGGTCCTGGGTTCGATTCCTGGCAGGGTCATGGATTTTCACCTGCCTGGAGATGACTGGGTGTTTGTGTTGTCCTCATCAGTTCATCAACAGTCATGAAAGTGGCGAGTTTGGACTGAGCAAAAGTTGGGAATTTGTACAGACACTGATAGCCGCGCAATTGAGCGCCCCACAAACCAGACATCATCATCATCACAGACATTCCCGGTTTGATGAATGACTTTGTTAGTGAATACAAAAAGGAAGACTGGAGGCTGTTTATTGATTCATCCAAAACTACTTTAAAGGCTGTTTTATTACATAGTGGTAACATGTATGCATCTATACCTTTTTGCCATTTGGTACATATGAAAGAAAGCTGTGAAAACCTAGAAATAGTGCTAAATAAAACAGGCTAGTCTGTTCATGGTTGGATGATATGTGGCGATCTAAAAGTAACATCCATGCTCCTTGGTCAGCAAGGTGGCTTTACCAAATTTCCATGTTTCTTGTGTGAATGGGACTGTAGGACTAGGAATCAACACTGGTGCAGAAAGAACTGGCCTGTGAGCTAGTCTGAAACCTGGTGAGAAGAACATTCTACGCAAAACCCTTGTAGATCCAAAAATCATACTCCTACCACCTCTACATATAAAGTTAGGCCTAATGAAACAGTTTGTAAACGCTTTGCCTAAAGATGAACCATGTTTTAAGTATCTCTGCCAAAAGTTTACACACCTTTCAGACCTTCGGACCTGACATTAGAAAATTGATGTTTGATGTTAACTTTGAATCCACTTAAATGAGAAAGAGGCATGGGTATCGTTCAAGCAAGTCGTTACAAAAGTCATAGGATGAAAAAGACCCAGAATATGTTTCTATTGTAGCTAGAATGTTAAAGAAGTTTAAAACTTTAGGATGTTTAATGAGCCACTTTTTGAACAGTCGCCTTGATTACTTCCCGGACAACATGGGAGATGTTAGTGAGGAGCAAGGAGAGCGTTTTCACCAGGACATTAAAGTGATGGAAAAACACTACCACGGCCGCTGGAAAACCAACATGATGGAGGACTACTGTTGGTCATTTCACCGAGAAGTTCATCAAGCGACTCATCGTAGAGAAAGCTACACAAGAAGCTTCAAAGAAAAAAGAGAAAGAAAATACAAACCAATTTCAGCTGACAAGTGAAACCTCTGTTAACACATATCATTGTTTTAAGTAGCTTACTGTAAATACAAACCATACTTACGTTGTAACAAAGCGTTCCCTTAATTTCCCCGTTTACTGTATAGCATAGGATTTTTATACTATATAGTAAAACGTATATTGCTCGAAAACTACGGGTGATACAAAAGAAACTATGGCTAGATTTGGATTCAGCTCATAAAAATCTATAAAGATCAGCTATCAAAGTAAAAATGTTAAAAAAAAAATTTGTTGGCCTGTGTAATCAGTTCGCAGGAGTTTGTGCTGGTAGGTCTGGGCTCACAAGCCCTCTTATCCGTTCTAAGGTAGCTGTACGACGTGCCACTGCTGCCCTTATAATATAACGTTCCTGGTGAGCTCCTGTGCTACGTGGACGTCCAGAACCTCGTCAATGGGTGTGAGGATGTTCGCGTGACCACTGACACTAGTATCGCTGCGCAACTGATGCAGCAGTCCAACTTGGGTGGCAGTTCCCCGAATGCACCATTCCACCATTCGGAAGACCCCTTTCAAACTAGCTCAGTTAGCTGTGGGGAGCACGAGTGCGTCTCCATGGCACGATGGCTTATTTGCTTCACGCGTTTGCACCACACTGAGCCTGCTGTTGTGAGGAGTCCCTATTACAGTACAGACACAGATGGAGCTCTGATAACTGTCCCACTACCCTGTCTGTTGGCGAACGACGTTGAAACCACTACGAGTACATCTAGGGGGTGTTCAAACAGTCTCTCCGCAGTGCCGTATGATTGTTACCGCGCATACCGTATGACGCAGTGAATATACCGAAATGAAACTCAGTGAAACACAAGTTATTAATTTATTATATATTCATTTTTACTTACAAATTTTCACATTAAATGTTGAAAGTGTCCCCCCTGTTGTTGAATACACAATTCAATTCGTCTGATCATGTTTGCAAACACAAGCTGTAACGTTTCTTCTGCAACAGAAGCAGTGAAACTGGATATTGCAGTTTTCGATTCATCGATAGATTTTGGGCGACTTTTATAGACAGTTGCTTTTACTGCACCCCAGAAGAAAAAGTCAGGTGGTGTTAGGTCAGGCGATCGCGGAGGCCAAAGTCCCTGCGAAATTAAGCGACAACCAAATACATCAGCAAGCAGTGACATTGAAACGCGATCTGTATGCGCGGTTGCACCATATTGTTGAAAATAACCGTCCAGTATTTCACTTAACACAAGTTTTCCTGTGAATGGGTATAGAATATCACTGCAGTATCGTTGTGCGTTTATTGTTTCGTTGAAAAATATGGGACTCACAATAAGACGTCTAGAAATTGCAATCCAAACTCCTATTTTCACAGAATGAAGTGGTTCCTCATGAATACACAATAGATTTGCAGTACTCCACATACCAGAATTTTGCGAGTTCATGCACCAGGATACATGATACCACGCCTCATCAGTGAAGAAAGTTTCATTAAGAATATCCCTTCTATTTTATTGAACTAAATTTTTGAACCATTGACAATAATGCAGTCCCTTGCCATGATCAGTATGTTTCAGCTCTTGCACGACTGTCACTTTGTATGGGAAAAGTTCCAATTTTTTCCTTACAGCTGTGTGGGGCGTTCCGACACTAACATCGATTTCCTGGGCGAGTTTTCTTACTGACTTGTTAGGACTCATAGACATTTTATCGGAAATATCGAGTAGTTTATCCTCAGACAAAACGCTAGGACGACCACTTCTCGGTGCATCTGTTAGTGAACCCGTACTTCGAAATTTGTTAGTCAAATCTCGCACAGTATCACGATGGCGGAGTGTTGTCTCCGCGAAAACTGAATTAAATGTTTGACGAACTGAAACCGTGTATTTACCGCCAGCTTTGAACACTTGTTCGACTAAAATCACACGTTCTTCAATGGTTAGCATTTTAATAGTGAAACAAACGAACAAAGGAACTAAACTTAAACGTTCACATCAACACGTAACGACACACACCAACGCTGGGTGAGATAAACGAAACAATGGAATGTTGGAAGAGTCAACTTCAAGGGAAGTAACCCAGGCAGGCGAACAATCATACGGCACGTGCGGCTAACAATCATACGGCACTGCGGACAGACTATTTGACTACTGACCAGGATCTCGATTGGAATTCTAGTAGAATGTACGCAGCGTTGGACAGCAGGTGAAGAAAACTTAACTCTGCCTGTGGAAAGTGTGGAGGCAGTTCAACTGGTGGAAGAAGGCAGAGAATAAGAAATGCTTCCTTCAGCCGCTTCTGTCTGTTTTGTATCTAAGACTTAATCGTACCTGCTTCCCTCAACAGACAATTCGAGCCTGTTGCAGAACAACGAAACTTAACAGTCTCTAACGAATACTACTACACTATGGTATTATTTGACCATAAAAATTGACAGTGACCAGAAGAAGAGGCCTATCCGCCCGAAGGACTGATTGATGATAATGGAGCTAAGGATCAACAGGGATGGTAGAAAAAATTTCCTGTTATCCAGAATCAAGAATTACAAAGTGGAATAGGCAACTCAGCTTACAGTGGCACACATAACGTCCCCAATGGTCTGTGCATCAGTGGCTGGAGGTTTAATACACTGGTGAGCAGCGGTACGAGGTAGGTGGCCTATGCACAGGATTTGTCACGAGTAAGCTTGACTCTCTTAATCCACTATCCGGATTCCTTACGTCTTAGGAACAAATGAAATTACAGTACAACGCATCTTAACAGAGTGCGATGGACCAGGGTCAGTGGACTGCTTGGCGGTGTGCAGTGTGCAAACATTTTGACCTGAGCGACGTTCTGTTGGGTTGTATGAGTCCAGGCTCACGGGCGTGACGAGTGGGCGTGGCTCAGAGCGAGCCTAATTTGGCGTCGCTGCGCTGCGCAGTTCCCGCCTCGAACTGTGGGAGCAATCTGCAAGCAGGCGTGGGGCACTCCAGGTCATTTGCACGCTGATTCACTAACAAACGTAGGAGGTTTCGGTGGGCAGGGGTACCTGAAGATGGATCGAAGCCTCCGAAGCATCTGTATTACTAAACGGAAAAAGAGTTGCAGGTTGCCTATCTAGTGGATTTCAGGGGCAATAAGAATTTGATTTTCAGTATTGCACGTAGGTGTCATTATTGACTAAATTTAAAAATTTAAAGTCATGTCATAACCTATTCATTAAGACATACGCAAGAACCTTGATTATCCAGTCCTCATTAATACGGATATCCGGTTTATCTGGATTCGTGTCCTTTTGCATGTTCCTTCAAGCTAAAATGTTCTGTACACAGTTGGTACGGTACGGTACATGTACAGCTGTTATGTTGGCACCGCAGGTTGCATAGAGATCTCAGGTCCCACGCTTCCACGTACCGTTTCTTCGGGCAGCGTGCATCTGTTCCTGACAGAGTTCAAGAAGCTGTGCCCGTATTGTTCTTTTGTTCCGGTTTTTTTGAATGTGCGTGAGTGAAATGGCTTCGAAGCGAAAGAAAATGATTGTTTCGATGGACAAAAAAATTAGAAGCACTCAACACAACAGACAAAGGACTAGCACCGGAAAATATAGCTGCAAGATATAATGTAGGACATCGACTTTGTCCGGCAGGAAGAAGAATCGAAAAGAAACTGACGACTTCTGCTTTAACGTGGTGACTGAAGACAGTTGGCAGAACCAAGATACAGTAAAGAGAGGAAGAAATGAAACACAGGATGAAGCACTATTCGTTTGATTTACTGAGGAAAGAGAGCATGGTGCTCCGATATCCTGTCCAACACTGCAGAAAAAGGAGCTAAACTTCAACAGCAAGTTACCCGCAGGCGACCCTAATTTGGCAGTCAGCCAGGTGTGCTTGGGAAGTTGGAAAGCTCGTCATGACATGCGATGGCTTATAGTGACGAGGGAAACAACGACTGCATTTAGTAGAATATTTCAGAACTATCCGCATTTTCAGTAATCCGAATTACATACGATTCTAGCTAGCCCTGAATAAACAAGGTTTTTGCGTATAATCTTACTTTAAACTTTTAACACAATAAGTCAAATATTAAAGGTAAAACTCTGTATATGTACTTACCGCGCAGAAATTACTCAAAATACATTTATCCAGTATTTTGATACTGAGAGCACTTAGCGACATCCAGAAAATTTTACACATAATTTCAAACCTTTCGAAGCCTTTTCTTGCGGTCACCCAACACAAAATAATGACAGAAAAGAAGATCATCGTTTATTAAATTTATGCTGTTCATACAGTAAAACTTCAGAATCAAGCGCGAAATTTTAATTTTTTACTTCTTTACCACTATATTCGCAGCAGATTTCGCAGACAGTATCCGCATCTACACTATGTGATCAACAGTATCCGGACACCTGACTGAAAATGACTTACAAGTTCGTGGCGCCCACCATCGGTAATGCTGGAATTCAATATGGTGTTGACCCACCCTTAGCCTCGATGAGAGCTTCCACTCTCGCAAGCATGCGTTCAATCAGGTGCTGGAAGACTTCTTGGGAAATGACAGCACATTCTTCACGGAGTGCTGCACTGAGGAGAGGTATCAATGTCGGTCGGTGAGGCCTGACACGAAGTCGGCGTTCCAAAACAACCCAAAGGTGTTCTATAGGCTTCAGGTCAGAACTCTGTGCAGGCAAGTCCATTACAGGGATGTCATTGTCGTGCAACCACTCCACCACACGCCGTGTATTATGAACAGGTGCTCGATCGTGTTGAAACATGCAATCGCCATCCCCAAGTTGCTTTTCAGCAGTGGGAAGCAAGAAGGTGCTTAAAACGTCAGTGTAGGCCATTGCTGTGATAGTGCCACTCAAAACAACAAGGGAGCAAATCCCCCCATGGAAAATACGAATACACCATAACACCACCGCCTCCGAATTTTGCTGTTGGCACTTCACGCTGGCAGATGACGTTCACCGGGCATTCGCTATACCCACATGCTGCCATTGAATCGCCACATTGTGTGCCGTGATTCGTCACTTCATGTTTTTCCACTGTTCAATCGTCCAATGTTTACGCTCCTTAGACCAAGCTAGGAGTCATTTGGCATTTACCGGCGTGGTGTGTGGCTCTGAGCAGCCGCTCGACCGTTAAATCCAAGTTTTTTCACCTCCCGCCTAACTGTCATAGTGCTTGCAGTGGATTCTGATGCAGTTGGAATTCCTGTGTGATGGTCTGGATAGATATCTGCCTATTACACATAGCGACTTTCTTCAACTGTCGGCGGACTCTGTCAGTCAACAGACGAAGTCGGCCTGTACGCTTCTGTGATGTACGTCTCCCTTCACTATCGCATCGGAAACAGTGGACCTAGGGATGTTTAGGAGTGTGGAAATCTCGCGTACAGACATATGCCACAATTGACACCTAATCACATGACCACGTTCGAAATAGTGGAGTTCCTCGGAGCATCACATTCTGCTCTCACGATGTCTAATGACTACTGAGGTCACTGATATGGAGTACCTAGCAATAGGTGACAGCACAATGCACCTAATATTAAAAACGTATGTTTTTGGGGATATATGGATACTTTTGATCACATAGTGTATCACTGAAAGCACTTACATACTTATACCACTTTTAGGTGTATTTTTGGGGGTCATGACTTTCGTTCAGTGAGAGTTCGATTGTTTAAGGATTTATTCAAAGTTCTTGTAAAATGGCAGACTTATCGCATAAGTTACTAATTCGACCTTGAATGTAGTGAACTATTTTCGGATATGAGCAACGTGTAACGGGCTCCTATTAAATATGAAAAGTTGATGAAGAATATATTTTACGATGGCCCGATCGCTTGCTGGCCGGTAGCCATCTCAGCTACGTCTTGTATTTGATATTATATCGTTTTTTTCAGGTTAATAAATTGTAAATTTGACATCAATTGGACTTTCGTGTTGGAGCCTATTTCGTAATCATAAACGTGCCAGACTTCTATTTTAAGTAAATAGATCTGCTGACATTATATCGTTAATTTTTTGTATATCTATAGTTTCGCTTCACTTGGAGGCAGAATGAGGTAAAGAAAGAAAGATTCTTGTGTACGATCAGGTTTCGAAAATCGCCGTAAATTTCTTTTAGGGCCTACTGATTTTCGAGCAAGCAGCAGTCAGTTTCAACAGACACCAAATAAATTCGATTAATCATTGGTTTTCCGGCCGCTATGGCCAATCGGTCCTAGGCGCTTTAGTCTGGAACCACCCTGCTGCTACGGTCTCAGTTTCGAATCCTGCCTCGGGCATGGATGTGTGTGATGTCCTTAGGTTAGGTTTAAGTAGTTCTACGTCTAGGGACTGATGACCTCAGATGTCGTCCCATAGTGCTTACAGCCATTTGAATTTTGAATCCTTGATTTCCGCGCTAGCAAGTTACATTTTAAATGTCTTTCAAAATTAACGTTCCTTAGAATCAATACCCGAGTAAATGAACTATTTTTCATTAACATTGACGTTATATCTCTATCCTAGCCTTGAAATACGAAAATATTCTTTTCGTAAACTCCAAGAGTGGAAGTACGGTATGAACAAATATGTGGTTGTTTCACTACTTTTGAAAATTAAATAGCTTTTCATACATATTTAACCCATTCATTAACTTTCACAACAAGTGCAACTGAAATCTAAATCTACATTTACATCATTGTTGTATTATTAGGTATATTGTACTTCAATGCTTTTGACTGGCTTTCAAAACATCGAGAATCACATTTGCCCCTTCCTCCTTTAGTTTCCTTTGCAGCGAGCTTCTGTTTGATATTCATTCCTCGAATATCTCACATGGCTGAAACCATACACTTCTGGAGACCTCTAATATTCGTAACCTTTTCTTCAATGTGTGGACTCGTGGGCTGTAGTTCCGGTTCTTGAAAAAAAAACGCCGTCGCTTATTAGATTTTGTCTTATTCTACTGTGGGAAGTTGAGCAGAAACAATGTATTATCATTTAGCACTGCTATGTCTACAAGAGTATAGAAAACAGCGGCTACCTTCTTCTAGCACTCTTGGTTGAAAATTTCCTCACCATTTGACCGGTTGTGTCAACGCTGCCGTTCATCTCATTATAATACAAATTTGTGACTGTTTTCTCTTTAGTGTCAGTAGGCGATCCAATTGCAGCCTCATAATGTTGAAGGATTTTTCACACTTAAGAAACAATTGTGGTTAGGATATTTCCACTACTAGAACCACTGAAAGCAAATCTACTGGAATATAATTTTCTTGAGATGTCTGTTGTCTATCAGTTCTTGAGGTATATGCTTCCTATTAGCTTATAATGTCCTAACGAGAGGTAGCTTGTGATTTTTCCACAAATATCGGTCAAATGGATAGGTTGAAGTTAGATATAGTTGGAATTAGTGAAGTTCGGTGGCAGGAGGAACAAGACTTCTGGTCAGGTGACTACAGGATTATAAACACAAAATCAAATAGGGGTAATGCAGGAGTAGGTTTAATAATGAATAGGAAAATAGGAATGCGGGTAAGCTACTACAAACAGCATAGTGAACGCATTATTGTGGCCAAGATAGATACGAAGCCCACGCCTACTACAGTAGTACAAGTTTATATGCCAACTAGCTCTGCAGATGACGAAGAAATTGAAGAAATGTATGATGAAATAAAAGAAATTATTCAGATTGTGAAGGGAGACGAAAATTTAATAGTCATGGGTGACTGGAATTCGAGTGTAGGAAAAGGGAGAGAAGGAAACATAGTTGGTGAATATGGATTGGGGGACAGAAATGAAAGAGGAAGCCGCCTGGTCGAATTTTGCACAGAGCACAACATAATCATAACTAACACTTGGTTTAAGAATCATGAAAGAAGATTGTATACATGGAAGAACCCTGGAGATACTAAAAGGTATCAGATAGATTATATAATGGTAAGACAGAGATTTAGGAACCAGGTTTTAAATTGTAAGACATTTCCAGGGGCAGATGTGGACTCTGACCACAATCTAATGGTTATGACCTGTAGATTAAAACTGAAGAAACTGCAAAAAGGTGGGAATTTAAGGAGATGGGACCTGGATAAACTAAAAGAACCAGAGGTTGTACAGAGATTCAGGGAGAGCATAAGGGAGCAATTGACAGGAATGGGGGAAATAAATAAAGTAGAAGAAGAATGGGTAGCTTTGAGGGATGAAGTAGTGAAGGCAGCAGAGGATCAAGTAGGTAAAAAGACGAGGGCTAGTAGAAATCCTTGGGTAACAGAAGAAATATTGAATTTAATTGATGAAGGGAGAAAATATAAAAATGCAGTAAGTGAAACAGGCAAAAAGGAATACAAACGTCTCAAAAATGAGATCGACAGGAAGTGCAAAATGGCTAAGCAGGGATGGCTAGAGGACAAATGTAAGGATGTAGAGGCCTATCTCACTAGGGGTAAGATAGATACCGCCTACAGGAAAATTAAAGAGACCTTTGGAGAGAAGAGAACCACTTGTATGAATATCAAGAGCTCAGATGGAAACCCAGTTCTAAGCAAAGAAGGGAAAGCAGCAAGGTGGAAGGAGTATATAGAGGGCCTATACAAGGACGATGTACTTGAGGACAATATTATGGAAATGGAAGAGGATGTAGAAGAAGATGAAATGGGAGATATGATACTGCGTGAAGAGTTTGACAGAGCACTGAAAGACCTGAGTCGAAACAAGGGCCCAGGAGTAGACAATATTCCATTGGAACTACTGACGGCCGTGGGAGAGCCAGTCCTGACAAAACTCTACCATCTGGTGAGCAAGATGTATGAAACAGGCGAAATACCCTCAGACTTCAAGAAGAATATAATAATTCCAATCCCAAAGAAAGCAGGTGTTGACAGATGTGAAAATTACCGAACTATCAGCTTAATAAGTCACAGCTGCAAAATACTAACACGAATTCTTTACAGACGAATGGAAAAACTAGTAGAAGCCAACCTCGGGGAAGATCAGTTTGGATTCCGCAGAAACACTGGAACACGTGAGGCAATACTGACCTTACGACTTATTTTAGAAGAAAGATTAAGGAAAGGCAAACCTACGTTTCTAGCATTTGTAGACTTAGAGAAAGCTTTTGACAATGTTGACTGGAATACTCTCTTTCAAATTCTAAAGGTGGCAGGGGTAAAATACAGGGAGCGAAAGGCTATTTACAATTTGTACAGAAACCAGATGGCAGTTATAAGAGTCGAGGGACATGAAAGGGAAGCAGTGGTTGGGAAGGGAGTAAGACAGGGTTGTAGCCTCTCCCCGATGTTGTTCAATCTGTATATTGAGCAAGCAGTAAAGGAAACAAAAGAAAAATTCGGTGTAGGTATTAAAATTCGTGGAGAAGAAATAAAAACTTTGAGGTTCGCCGATGACATTGTAATTCTGTCAGAGACAGCAAAGGACTTGAAAGAGCAGTTGAATGGAATGGACAGTGTCTTGAAAGGAGGATATAAGATGAACATCAACAAAAGCAAAACGAGGATAATGGAATGTAGTCGAATTAAGTCAGGTGATACTGAGGGAATTAGATTAGGAAATGAGGCACTTAAAGTAGTAAAGGAGTTTTGCTATTTGGGGAGCAAAATAACTGATGATGGTCGAAGTAGAGAGGATATAAAATGTAGGCTGGCAATGGCAAGGAAAGCGTTTCTGAAGAAGAGAAATTTGTTAACATCCAGTATTGATTTAAGTGTCAGGAAGTCATTTCTGAAAGTATTCGTATGGAGTGTAGCCATGTATGGAAGTGAAACATGGACGATAAATAGTTTGGACAAGAAGAGAATAGAAGCTTTCGAAATGTGGTGCTACAGAAGAATGCTGAAGATTAGATGGGTAGATCACATAACTAACGAGGAAGTATTGAATAGGATTGGGGAGAAGAGAAGTTTGTGGCACAACTTGACCAGAAGAAGGGATCGGTTGGTAGGACATGTTCTGAGGCATCAAGGGATCACCAATTTAGTATTGGAGGGCAGCGTGGAGGGTAAAAATCGTAGAGGGAGACCAAGAGATGAATACACTAAGCAGATTCAGAAGGATGTAGGTTGCAGTAGGTACTGGGAGATGAAAAAGCTTGCACAGGATAGAGTAGCATGGAGAGCTGCATCAAACCAGTCTCAGGACTGAAGACCACAACAACAACAACATCGGTCAAATCAACAGAAGTATAGCCTGTCCTTGGTAGCATTACTACCTGAAATGTGTAGGAACAACCAGGAGTTTTACTGTAGATGCAGCTGATTTTGATTGTTGTGGACTATCGCTTTTCTTCCCTGCATTGGGCTCCATGCTGAGAACATTCGTGCTTTTAGAGGCTGTGACCATTCTTGTAAGTATACCATGCTTTCCAGGTTTTTCCTTCGTGAAGAAGGGACATCTTGAAGGGACACCTGCCACGGTACAATGACAACAGTTCATCAGCACCAGTGCGCATCCCAGCAGAATAACATCTTGGCAGTAATTCATTCATTTCATCAAATACTTCTCGTATTGCAGCAAACTTGGGATGTTCCCTGCACTCATTTAGCACCTCTCTGTCATCAAATCTTGGTATTTTAGTAACCTGACGGAATCTAGTTCTACCCATAGTAGCAGTATAAACAAACCATCCTGAAGTGTTGAACCATAAATCGGGAATAGGTGACGTACTATCAGCCTCCTTGCCTATAATAATAAGTGACCCTATATATACCGTGGATTCAAGTCTGCTTTAGGCAAATTCTGTCTCAATGCTTCTTCGTTGGTATACTTTATTATGAATTAATCTCTTATTGTTCATATTTCATCGTCATTTCTTATTCCTTATCGTTCTTTCACTATGTTTCGTGCTACTCGCTTTGTAACATGAGCCACGGAGGAGGTTCGAGTCCTCCCTCGGGCATGGGGGTGTGTGGTTGTGTGTTTGTCCTTAGGATAATTTAAGTTAAATAGTGTGTATGCTTAGGGACTGATGACCTTAGCAGTTAAGTCCCATAAGTTTTCACACACATTTTTTTTTTGTAACATGAGAAAGTTTAGACGTAGAAACTTCTCCAGTGGTTGAGAAATCTTTCTTAATGACCTCACCAACTGCGTCGTCATCTGCTGCAGGTGCCCTTACTTCTTTTTCAGAGTCTGTTCGTACATCATCACTGTCCACATCCTCGCACACAGCACATTCCTCTTCAGTGTCACTCACCACTTCATCACTAACACCAAATTCAGTTTCATAATCTGTAGATTCTTCTAAAATGTCTAAAATGTCTCTCTCAGTAACAGAGCGGCGGTACATTTTCAATACTCTCTCCCTGCATACGGCTCCATACGAGAACACACTTGTTTTTAGAGTCTGTGAGTATTCGTGTAAGTATACCATACTTACCAGGTTTTTCCTTCGTGAAGACCCTGAAGGGACACTTCAATCTCAAGAAAATTAATTCCAGTAAATTTGATTTCAGTTATTCTATTACTGGAAATATCCAGGTCACATTGTTTCTTATGTGTGAAAAACCCTTCTGTTTCTGTTGGTTCAACATTACGAGGCTGCAATTGGTTCACTTACTGACACTAAGAAGAAAGTCCTGAATAAGAAAGAACGAAAAATAATAAGAAACGAAAGAGAAATGAATCAATGTTGAGAACATTGTTGCTACCCACACAGATAAATTCGATGCCCAGATAGTCTACACCGTCGAACTGTTATACTTTATGGAATAAGACATTCGCATAAGGTTACATGTACTACTAAGGGGGTAGACTTCATGACGACCGCCATTAGACTGAAATTAACGGATGAAATTTAACTTAAAAAATTTATATATTTATAAAATTTGATAGAGGAAATAATAGAAAACAACAAATATTTTTTAAATATTTTTGTCAGAATTTTAAAATATGAAATACCAATCTAAATCACAATATTTACAAAAGGAGGGCACAAAGTAACTCCCCCCGCCAAACCTTGGTACTAAGGGTTAATGTGGCCTGCAGCGGTCCACTGTGTGTCAACCGCCAAATCTCAAAGTAACGCTTGTTCCTAACGTTCTCAAATATTTGTTGCTTGTATTCCAATCGCTGTTTTCTCCTACAGCTTTTATCATCCTCTCCTAACCCTCAGACACCACGGATATTATGTCTTGATCTCTTAACATATCATCCTACTCATTCTTCCTGTCAATGTTTTCCAAGTGTTCCTCTCCTCACCGGTTCTGCGGGGAACCTCCTCTCTTCTTATCAGTTTCCCTAATTTTCAAATCCTTCTGTAGCACATCATCTCATAACGCTTCGATTCTCTGCTTTTCCCTTTTACTATCTAGTAAAATGAACCTGTTAAGGACCCGGGAAACCAGAAGATAACATGTATGCATTACTATGAAAGCTAAATAGATATTTTACGAAATTTAGTAACTACGAAAATTGACTGTGGGGGATAAGATATCCCTTGTACAATTACTGGTCATTGTAGCAAGGAGACAGACAATAAAAAAAGACTGACATGTGTATCGAGGACACAGTTTTCGTTGTTCCTAGGCTGTCCCGATGATATTTCACACATGGGGATGAGAGTAGTTGTTGAAAATGAGTGATATGTAAAAATATTCAAAGATGACGCATATTAGTATCGAATGTATAGAACCTAGGGACGCGAGGCCGGTGTCCTAATGACAATTAAGCCATACGTTTGGGTATGGGCGATGAATGAAGCTTTATGATACAAAGGGAGACTTCAGCGAAACTTGGAACACGTAAGACTGACTATCTAGGGATTTGAATTAAGCAGTTTCGTCCTAAATTTAGTACGCATATCTCTTACAACTGTCATAAATAAGTAAAGGGCAATGCTAGCACGTAAATAAAAGTTTAGTTGATGAACTTAGTTCTTTCCGGAACTAGCAATGTAACGTCAAAATAATTCTACTTTCAGACAAAAGAAAAGTTTTGCAACATTCCAAGGTTCTCATTCAGAACTATAGTTTAAACAAGTGTGTCAGCTACTTCCACTGTTAGTGTTTTCTTCAGTTACTGATAATAACAGCTAAAACAAAAATCAGCGTCTCTTAGTGGAGTTGATGAGTAGATATCCCGGTGTATCTTGCGACATTCCCATGTGTTCTTCCCGTGACGAACGAACGCGCCTTGTGTGACAAATTACTACATCTCATTTCCTCCGGAACAAATAATGAGGGTACTTTCGTACTCCTTCCGTTCGCGTTGTGCTTTCACGGCGTTACATTCTGGACGTGACTAAGTCTTTCGAGTACTCGAGTAAGCACCGTTTACGATGTTTATTACTTGTGTTTTGCAGTGTCGTACGAGACACGGCGAATTCCAATGACTTAACAGCTACTCATGAATCAGTTTCCGCCGGGTAAAGTGAACAGCTTGTATCTTAGTATTTCTATAGGAAGGGAGCAATGATTGACCGTGTTTTCACTAGACCACATCCGAAGAACGCCACGACAGGTGAAAATTCTAGAACGGAAAGAGGATTGCACAAGTGGTTCGCAACCCTTATATTCAAAGAACAGCTTACTAGAAATTTTTGTAAGAACGAATGTATCGTTTCGGCACATTTGTACTAATATTTTCGGCTTAAATTAGATTAAAAACAAAGATAAGACCTGTTTTGGACTGCCCAAGAAAATAAAAGACTGAAACATACGGCTGAAATCAGTTTTGGCCTCAGGGAGTATGTAATTAAGAACATTCCTTGTCCACGAGGAAGTAATTGCATCGGTAAACCCACTCATACTGTTTCCGAACGTTATGCATAAACCCAGTAGGATATTTCTTTTTAAGTTAATTGTACAAATCACCTGTTGATCAGAACAGCATCCGCATACGCAAACAATTATATCTGGTGAAACAAAACTCTTACACAATGCTCTCTCCTACTGAGGCGCGGTTATCAAAGCGTAGAGATCGGAATATGCAACTATATCTTTAGCCACGGCTAGAGCTTAAAATCTCAGCAACGAATAATGGTTCAAATGGCTCTGAGCACTAAGCGACTTAACTTCTGAGGTCATCAGTCGCCTAGAACTTAGAACTAATTAAACCTAACTAACCTAAGGACATCACACACATCCATGCCCGAGGCAGGATTCGAACCTGCGACCGTAGCTGTCCCGCGGTTCCGGACTGAGCGCCTAGAACCGCTAGACCACCGCGGCCGGCAGCAACGCATAGAAGGCGGCTCAGAACTTCAGCGATCGCAGAGAAATTCGCTGAGTTCTTTCCTTACTAAAAGGGGCGGTGACACTACTAACGTCCGTTGAAGATATCGGTCTCTGGAAGTAAAGTATCATGATCACATATGGCGACGAATTGCAGATCGATTATTATTTACGAAAGGACACCAAAGCAATAGATACAACATTCAGTTAACCCCTCATCCTTAAAAATTACCTTCAGAATACCTGCGCCCTTGACACGGTGAGTTCACCACTTCCCGTCAGATCGCCGAATTTAAGCACCATCGGGCGTGGCCAGTACTTGGATGGGTGACCGTCTGGATTGCTGTTGGCAGGCAGCGATCACGAGGGATGGAGGCGTAAAATCACTGACCACCAACCTTTCCGCTAATTTCATGGGTTAAATTCCAAAACTCTCCGCAGTTTCTCAAGTAGTGAATGCATGCGACACTGTTAATGGTGATTCGTCCGGCGGGCCTCTTCGCGCTATTGGAGAGGCGTAGAGTATATGCCGGCACCTGGTTTTACTCTCTCCCTTTTATCATCATCATCATCCAACATACACTCCTGGAAATTGAAATAAGAACACCGTGAATTCATTGTCCCAGGAAGGGGAAACTTTATTGACACATTCCTGGGGTCAGATACGTCACATGATCACACTGACAGAACCACAGGCACATAGACACAGGCAACAGAGCATGCACAATGTCGGCACTAGTACAGTGTATATCCACCTTTCGCAGCAATGCAGGCTGCTATTCTCCCATGGAGACGATCATAGAGATGCTGGATGTAGTCCTGTGGAACGGCTTGCCATGCCATTTCCACCTGGCGCCTCAGTTGGACCAGCGTTCGTGCTGGACGTGCAGACCGCGTGAGACGACGTTTCATCCAGTCCCAAACATGCTCAATGGGGGACAGATCCGGAGATCTTGCTGGCCAGGGTAGTTGACTTACACCTTCTAGAGCACGTTGGGTGGCACGGGATACATGCGGACGTGCATTGTCCTGTTGGAACAGCAAGTTCCCTTGCCGGTCTAGGAATGGTAGAACGATGGGTTCGATGACGGTTCGGATGTACCGTGCACTATTCAGTGTCCCCTCGACGATCACCAGTGGTGTACGGCCAGTGTAGGAGATCGCTCCCCACACCATGATGCCGGGTGTTGGCCCTGTGTGCCTCGGTCGTATGCAGTCCTGATTGTGGCGCTCACCTGCACGGCGCCAAACACGCCTACGACCATCATTGGCACCAAGGCAGAAGCGACTCTCATCGCTGAAGACGACACGTCTCCATTCGTCCCTCCATTCACGCCTGTCGCGACACCACTGGAGGCGGGCTGCACGATGTTGGGGCGTGAGCGGAAGACGGCCTAACGGTGTGCGGGACCGTAGCCCAGCTTCATGGAGACGGTTGCGAATGGTCCTCGCCGATACCCCAGGAGCAACAGTGTCCCTAATTTGCTGGGAAGTGGCGGTGCGGTCCCCTACGGCACTGCGTAGGATCCTACGGTCTTGGCGTGCATCCGTGCGTCGCTGCGGTCCGGTCCCAGGTCGACGGGCACGTGCACCTTCCGCCGACCACTGGCGACAACATCGATGTACTGTGGAGACCTCACGCCCCACGTGTTGAGCAATTCGGCGGTACGTCCACCCGGCCTCCCGCATGCCCACTATACGCCCTCGCTCAAAGTCCGTCAACTGCACATACGATTCACGTCCACGCTGTCGCGGCATGCTACCAGTGTTAAAGACTGCGATGGAGCTCCGTATGCCACGGCAAACTGGCTGACACTGACGGCGGCGGTGCACAAATGCTGCGCAGCTAGCGCCATTCGACGGCCAACACCGCGGTTCCTGGTGTGTCCGCTGTGCCGTGCGTGTGATCATTGCTTGTACAGCCCTCTCGCAGTGTCCGGAGCAAGTATGGTGGGTCTGACACACCGGTGTCAATGTGTTCTTTTTTCCATTTCCAGGAGTGTATATGTGACACTAATAGTCACGTACACTTAGTAGTTGTACCTAAAGAAAACACAACGCTCACACCTACACGTGTGAAGGATAGAAAACGCCTTTCCAATTCAGGCGGCTGATCTGCCCTTCGGGCTCTCCCAGCTTGTAATGCCACACGAGTTTACCTCACTTTATTTACAGAACCTTGCAGAAACGTATGACACCATCTATATCCATCTAACACACCCTCTATCCTTAATTATTTACCGACTACTGAGTATCTGTCAGGAAGTTTATCAGTCAGTTGGTGCCACTCTTAGTGTCATCTGATGTTATATCTTAAGTTGGCGTGAACCTTCCAGCTCGTGCGCTCGTGGTTCATGCTCGAAGATACAAGTTTGAAGATTCATCACCAACTCAGACAACTCATCGTGAAAGTCTTCATTGTACGCTCAGTGTGACCTGTAACCTATTGGGTATGTTGTAATTGCATGGGATAGTGATATGCACATATAGAGGTGGCGGTAGTATCGCTTACACGAAAGGGCAGTGCATTATCCGAACTTTCATTTGTACTCAGGTGATTCTGTGAAAAGGTTTCCGATGTGGCTATGGCCGCAATACGGGAATTAACAGACTTGGAACGCGGAATCGTAGTTGGAGCCACGCGAGAGGGACATTTCCTTTCGGAAATAGTTAGGGATTTCAATATTTTGAGATCCACAATGTCAAGAGTGTGCCGAGGATACCAAATTTCAGACATTACCTCTCACCACGGACAATGGTGTGGCCGATTGCCTTCACTCAACTATCGGGAACAGCGGCGTTTGCATAGAGTTGTCACTGCTAACAGGCAATCAACACTACGCGAAATAACTTCAGAAACGACGAACATATCCGTTGGGATAGTGTGGAGAAATTTGGTGCTAATAAACATGGCAGCAGCCGACCGACACGAGTGCCTTTCCTAACCGAACGCCATCGCCTGCAGTGCATCTCCTGGGCTCCTTACCATATCGCTCGGCCACTAGCTGAGTTCCGATGTCAGTTGGTAACAGCTGATGCTAGGGTTCAAGTGTTACGCAGACCCCGCGAGGCCATGGGCCCTAGTTGTCAACAAGCACTGTGCAAGCTGCTGGTTGCTCCGTGATGGTGTGGGCTGTGTTTACATGGAATGGACTGGGTCCAACTGAACCGATCATTGACTGGACATGCGTACGTTTGGCCACGCGGAGATCATTTCCAGCCATTCACGGACTTCGTGTTCCCAAACAATGATGGAATGTTTATGCATGGTAATGCGCCATCTCACTGGGTCACACTTTTTCGCGATTGGTTAGATGGCTCTGAGCACTATGGGACTCAACATCTGAGGTCATCAGTCCCCTAGAACTTAGAACTACTTAAACCTAACTAACCTAAGGACATCACACACATCCATGCCCGAGGCAGGATTCGAACCTGCGACCATAGCACTGGCGCGGTTCCGGACTGAAGCGCCTAGAACCGCTCGGCCACCGCGGCCGGCCTCACAATTGGCTAGGACATTCTGGACAATTCGAACAAACGATTTGGCCGCCCAGGTCACCGACATGAATCTCATCGAACATTTATGGGACATTATCGAGAGGTCTGTTCGTGCGTAAAATCCTGCACTGGCAACACTTCCGCAGTTGTAGATGGTTGAAGGAGCAGCGTTGCTCACTATTTCTGCAGGAGACTTCCATCGACTTATTGCGTCTATTCGCTGGGCTAAAGGAGGTCCGACACGATATTAGGAAGTATCCCACGACTTTCGTCTCCGTAGTGATGTTTGCGCACTCCTGGCTGGAGTAGCCTGTTCCTTGGCTGATAGCACGCAGGCAGTTTGGAGACACCATAGTGACACAAGATGTGTCTCTGTTTAGGTATACAGTAACTTAGAATAGTCGCGGTAACAAGACTCTTTGTGTAGCTGTGCTGTAGAGCGCGTAATTCACTAAACGTAATTCTTGTATGCAATACATTCTTACTTGCCTCATCATATGAGTGGAACTAAAGAAAAAAGGAGGGGGGACCTGGAAGTCTTTCCGCACTGTATGCAGTCCACTGTTGTCCCACATTGTAACTAGATTCGCACCAGCGTCAGCCTTGACACGTCCAGCTTCCTTGGCCGCATCGATGCACGTGTCCTCAACCAATTTTCATGTCCCTGTCACCCAAATTCAAACAAGACTGCTACCACGCTACCTTGAATCCCTGAAGGTTCCATGCGCAACCAAATGAAAAACCCAGTTGTTGTTGTGGTTTGACACAGCTCTCCACGACAGGCTGTCCTGTGTAAGCTTCATCATCTTTACGTAATGCAGCAACGTACATCCATCATCCATTTGAACCTGGTTACTGCATTGAAGCCTTGACCTCCATTTAATATTTTCAACCCCCCCCCCAAATCCCCCCCCCCCCCCATTTGATATTTCTACACGTTGTATCAACTCTTGGTGGCTCAGGATCTGGCGTATCAACTGACCCTTTTAGGTAAGTTGTGCTACAATTTTTTTCCGCAATTCAATTCAGAACCTCATTAATCATTCGATCTACTTGTTCACCATTTAGTGGTAGCACCACATTCCAAGAGCATATATTCTCTTCCTGTCTCAAATTGTATCATCCACGTTCCACATGGATGCAAGGCTACACACCAGTCAAATACTTCCAGGAAGGGCTTTCTGACACAATTTTAGGTTATATGTAACTAACTTCTCTTTATCAGAAATGTTTTTCTTGCTGTAGCCAGTCTGTATTTTATATCCTCCTTGCTTCGGCCTTGATCGGTTATTTTACTACCCAAATAGCAAAACTCATCTACTACATTCAGTGTCTCAGTTTCTAATTTAATTCCCTTAGCATCACCTGACTGAATTCGACTACATTCCGTTACCTTTGTTTTCATTTTCTTGGTGTTCATGTTACAACTATTTTCGAAGGCACTGTCCACTAAATTGTCGACATATACTATCCATCCGGTTCAACTGCTCTTCCCAGTCCCTTGACGTCTCTCACAGAATTAAGATGTTCGTGGGAGACCTTAAACTTTTATTTCTTTTCTACGAACTTTAATTCCCTTTTCAAATTCTCCTAGGTTTCCTTTACTATTCGCCCAAAGTGCAAGTTGTTAGGCTTCAACAGTGACTCAATCGCTTCTCAACTACCGTCCCCGTTTCATATCTTTCGATTGCTATAACTGCAGTCTGGTATCGGTAGGAGTCACAGATGATCTTTCCCCCCTGGGCTACCTTCTGAATTTCAAAGAATATTTTCAAGTTAACTTTCTCAAAAACTTTATCTAAGTGTACGAATCCTACAAGGGTAAATCAACATAACTTCTAAGATAAATCGAACAGTCAGTATCGCCTCGTTGTTGTTGTGGTCTTCAGTCCTGAGACTGGTGTGATGCAGCTCTCCATGCTACCCTATCCTGTGCAAGCTTCTTCATCTCCCAGGACCTACTGCAACCTACATCCTTCTGAATCTACTTAGTGTATTCATCTCTTGGTCTCCCTCTACGATTTTTATCCTCCACGCTACCCTCCAATGCTAGATTGGTGATCCCTTGATGCCTCAGAATATGTCCTACCAACCGATCCCTTCTTCCAGTCAAGATGTGCCACAAATGTCTCTTCTCTCCGGTTCTATTCAATACCTTCTCATTAGTTATGTGATCTATCCATCTAATCTTCAGCATTGTTCTGAAGCACCACATTTCGAAAGCTTCTATTCTCTTCTTGTTCAAACTATTTCTTCTGTAGCACCACATTTCGAAAGCTTCTATTGTCTTCTTGTCCAAACTATTTATCGTCCATGTTTCACTTCCATACATGGCCACACTCCATATAAATACTTTCAGAAACGACTTCCTAACACTTAAATCTATACTCGCTGTTAACAAATTTCTCTTCTTCAGAAACGCTTTCTTTGCCATTGCCAGTCTACATTTTATGTCCTCTCTACTTCGACCATCATCAGTTATTTTGCTCTTCAAATAGGAAAACTCTTTTACTACTTTAAGTGTCTCATTTCGTAATCTAATTCCCTCAGTATCACCTGACTTAATTCGACTACATTCCATTATCCTCGTTTTGCTTTTGTTGATGTTCATCTTATATCCTCCTTTTAAGACACTGTCCATTCCATTCAGCTGCTCTTCCAGGTCCTTTGCTGTCTCTGACAGAATTACAATGTCATCGGCGAACCTCAAAGTTTTTATTTCTTCTCCATGGATTTTAATACCTACACCGAATTTTTCTTTTGTTTCCTTTACTGCTTGCTCAATATACAGATTGAATAACACTGGGGATAGGCTACAACCCTGTCTCACTCCCTTTCCAACCACTACTTCCCTTTCATGCCCCTCGACTCTTATAACTGCCATCTGGTTTCTGTCTACAAATGCTAGAAACGTAGGTTTCCCTTTCCTTAATCTATTTCCTAAGATAAGTCGTAGGGTCAGTATTGCCTCAAGTGTTCCAATATTTCTACTGATCTCCGTCTGTAAAGAATTCGTGTTAGTATTTTGCAGCCGTGGCTTATTCAACTGATAGTTCGGTAATTTTCACATCTGTCAACACCTCCTTTTTTTTGGGATTGGAATTATTATATTCTTCTTGAAGTCTGAGGGTATTTCGCCTCATATATCTTGCTGACCAGATGGTAGAGTATTGTTATGCTTGGCTCTCCCAAGGCTGTCAGTATTTCTAATGGAATGTTGTCTACTCCCGGGGCCTCATGCGTTACAAAAACATCTCTCCGGAACCCAAACTGATGTTCCGCGACATTGGCTTCCACCACTTTTTCCATTCTTCTGTGAATAGTTCGTGTTAGTATTTTGCGACCATGATCTAGTGAAAGGATAGGTCGGTAACATTACAGCTGTCAGCATTTTCCCCCTTTGGAAAAGGAATGTCCGCGTTCTTATCGAACTCTGAGGATATTTGACCATTCTCGTAAATCTTACACAACAATTCAACAATTTTGCCACG
The DNA here is from genome assembly GCF_021461385.2 of Schistocerca piceifrons. Classification (NCBI taxonomy): domain Eukaryota; kingdom Metazoa; phylum Arthropoda; class Insecta; order Orthoptera; family Acrididae; genus Schistocerca; species Schistocerca piceifrons. Next base: position 404,712,550 of record NC_060145.1, read on the forward strand.
GTTGGCTCTCCCAGGAATATCTACAGCTCTGAGAGACTGGCTACTGCAGAGGTCTTGTTTAGATGTAGGTCTTTCGTTGGTCTGTCAAAACATTCTCGCAATAAAATATCTCCCCTCTCATTATTTACCTACCTTCCAGCCTACAGTATTGTCTCCATTTCCCTTGAGTAACGCTTCCATAATCCTATTTTTTGATCCTCCACTGTCTTTACCGCTCTCAAACCTAGCCTTTTTTCCTCTTCTGTATTCCCTTCCCCTATATCAGTTAACTGTTGCCTAGTGCGGCTTCCTTTGAAACTGTTGAAACTATCACAACCTTTGGTGCTTTCAATTTATGCACATTCCATCTCCTTAATTCTCCTATTTCCTAAGTTTTAATCGGCAATTCATACACATTAAATTATGGCCAGTGTCATCATCTGCCTTAGTGCAGGTTACCTATATTCAGGGGACAAGCATACATTCAGGGGCAAACCTACTGTTCTCTTTTGATTGACAGGTCCTTAACCTATTGTTCCCCCACTCATCCTCCTCCAGACATCAAAGCCATGGTGGAAAAACAAAATGTTTGTCGGTGCACAAAGTGCTGATGATACACTTCTTGGATGTGTAACAGCAGAATAAAACAATCTTTTAAACTGCTTATGAAAGAACAGCACAGGCATCTTCTATTGTGATTGATAGTTTGTGAGATATGGTCCTCCTACAGTGCAGGTGATGAAACTTAACACTGGTCTGTGAAAGCGACTTCGATCAGTGACCACCAGCTCCAACAGACCATTACCTGTATATTTAATAGGATTGCGGCATATGCTGATGTCAGCACACAGATGGTATTTGTTTTCAATATATTGGAAGAGAGGGTAGAAGTAATATCTTACTGAGTTCTCAACTGGGTGAGTTTTGAGGAGTTTTTATAGTTCATTGTTTTTCTGTGTTGGATGGTACTAAATAACGAGGATAGAGAGAATATTTGGCCAACAGATATGAATGCACCCCGACGGATGCGTATCTCCCTTGGATTGCAAGACATGTATGTAGTTTGAAGATGCCCAGCAATGCAGTGGCAAAATCCTAGTCCTTTCTCCAGTTTCTGTATGATGTGGAGTCTTTCTAATTTTCCCAATAGGAAAAACCACAATAACTCTTCGTACTGCCCTTTCTACTACCTTGTGCTGCAGGAGAAAGCTTCGTTTGGCTCTGCTCTTATACACTGCACAAGGTTGGCAGACCTACGGCAACATGTTCCCTTTTCTACCAAACGGTCAAAATACTGTCCTGCTGCATTAACTCAGTTCATACTGTTTCTCCAAAGGATGCAGAAGGTCTTAGACATAGCGCTCTCCGACTTATGCTCAGTTCTGAATTAAACTGAAATGATCACATGCACAAAGCTGTACGGAGCGCAGGGAAGGGACTGAGCAGCAGTTACAGGTTGCAGAGGGACTGTCTAAAACCACACTGGAGTTTTGCTGTATGGGGTCCTTAGCAACTAGGTTCGAAAAAGGTGTCTCGTTTCGAGATACGAGAGTGCCACAAATGTGATTCACCAGTTAAAAGACATCTCCAAACGATCCAATGCAGGTATGTGGTTGAATGGGGATACTTGATTCCAAACTACAGGCAGCATTTGTACCAGAAAGCTTAACACTATAGATATGAAAATCCAGTGTGTTGGTCATAGAATTTTGTACATTTCTTATGACCTAAATCTAGCATTCCATTTTTTAAGTGATTCCTCATATAGCACACTATCTACTGCATGTGATCATTCTCAATCAACCATCACCCTCCGTCGCCTATAGCCCATCGGATATTTTCCAGAACCTGTGTCACGCTGTGCGTGTGGTATCAAGAGAGAATGCATTACAAATACTGTTTGTAGAGGTGGGAAATATCTAACAGTAGCAATAGGGAGTTCCAAATATCGGGTTAATACCACATTTCTTAGCCGAATCGCTTTCTAAATTTGGTGATAAGAGTGATTTTATTACGATCTTACACCATTCGCGACATGCACCCACACTCTCAGACTGTTAATACATACCACAGCGATCACTGTCTGTATTCAGTGCCGCAGTATTTGTGTGGAAATCCACTTCCTTTGGGAGCAAAACCATACCTTGATTTATAAAACATGTACAGTTTTTGGCGATACTTGTGTGTGCCTGCAGGACCAAGATAGTTTTTTATGTAATGTGACAGTAACATGATCATTGCGAATGTTTTTTAACATCTAGTCGCTTAAGACATTTACATTTCTTTCCACTTTAGTACCATATGTAAGAAAAACATCTGTATGAGTCATGTCCATCCATAGAGGGATTTCGGTCAGAATTGTTTAGTGCCACCAGCATTCAGTCATTGGCGAAGTATTATACTTAGCAGGGGATCTGTGATAGGTTCCCTGTGATCGGCAGCCTTATAAAGTTGGTGTTAGGGTGTAAAGCTACTGTCGTCATTATTCCCACATGTGCAAAGAAAATGATTGTGTCTGATCATACAGAGATATGGATTTGAGATGGAAGATTGCGGTTTCTACACACTGATAACAAAAAGGAGGATGAAAAATTTTACATGGAAAATAATGTCCAGTCATAAGAGGGATATACTGATATTTCCAGAGACAGAGCCACAGCCATCAGGAGACTGGAACGAATGGGCATTTCCGGCTTAAGGCTCTCACGAGTGGTGGGTACAAACACAATTTCTGGTCAACCAAATAGTGGTTTCTTGTCCGCACCTGCAGCGACATGTCCCAGTGCCTTCTGGGAAACTGAATAGCGACCTAATACTCAATATGTGTTGGACTATCTCTGCAAACGCGTGTATTCTGTTTATTCTCTGTGGAAAAATGAGCAATTCAGTATTAGTCACTGTTAAATGTTGGCTCTGGACATATTGATAGCATTCAAATTCCTACCACTCCACTCACCCTGGTGTCCTCCATGGCTGGGGTGGTGCACTCTAGCATACACATATGTACACGATTGCGACTATGGTCATGGCGGCAGTTTTCTTGGATCTCAGAGGGTTCGGGCTTGTGGTGTAGAAGGGGGAGGTGGACACGCTGCATGTGGACACCAGGGCACGAGCACTCAGCATGTATGAGTTTTTCAGCAATCTCTGATATCTAATCAAGACTAGTACTATGCAATGGATCGTGGTTTAAGTGAGTTACGTTTAGTGCTTTCAATACATCGCAGTGGACTACGTCTTGTAGTGGAATTTGCTGTTGTCTCTGTCCTATCTTGCAGTTGGTCCTTGCTCTTCCTCCTTCCGAATGTAATGGAGAGAACCAATTTAGGAATTCTATAGTGCTTTAAAAATCTGATCGCAATGTCAGATTCTGGGCTGATACTGTTTAAGGACATAGCATACAACTCAGCTGATATTTGAAATTTTCTGCCACCTCTTACGTAATGGACTTTCTACCAAATAACCTATTTGTGACACCAATAGGAGACAAAGGAGAAAGAAATCAAGTAGGGTGTGGAAACTAAGCGGCTGAGGTATTGATACCAGTCCTAGTATCCACCAATAGGATGCAAGGAAGAATCTGGCTGCACACAAAGGGTACAGTCGTCATGGGTTCTTTGCATGCGGCTGGTGTGTGGTCTACTGACACTCCCTTGGCCACTACAAAAATTATTAACTATTCCTGATAAGAGCAAAAAGAACAAACAGACAGGGAAAATTTGGGAAATTTGTGGTAAGGTCTTGTGGGACCAAACTGCTGAGGTCATCGGTCCCTAAGCTTACACATTACTTAATCTAACATAAATTAACTTACACTGAAGACAACACACACACGCATGCCCGAGGGAGGACTTGAACCTCCGACGGGGTAAGCCGCGCGAACCGTGACAAGGCGACCCAGACCTCTCGGCTACCCCGTGCGGCAGACAGACAGGCGGCTTCGAAACTTTGCGCTACAAAATTAATTGTAACTACTGTTCCCTACTCTTACCAGGTCCTCTTTCCTTCCTAGCATTAAATGATTTAAATAAATGTCTTTTGGTTTTACTTTTTAACTTAAAAATTGAAAGTGACCTTTCCATAAAAATAAAATATTTAGTGCCGTAGATCTTAATTACTGTCTTCTTGGCTGAAAAACAGTAAATTATTGTCTTTTTCGTAATGTGTGGCGTCTCCGGAGTGCAATCGAGCGCACTCAAGGTCCCAAAATTAAAGTGCAAATACGCCAATTCCCTCGTCCCAACCAGCATGCGAGTTTGCTGTAAAACTGGTAATCTTCTCTATAATCTTTGGAAGTATAGAAAACGCCCCCACCCAAATCTAAGACCAAAGACCTTGTAAAAAATAACTAGACTCACTGATGGCGCTGCAGTCGCGGGATAATTTGAACCTTCGGCTGGACGCCATTATAGTGGTGGTTGTCTGATGTGTTGTGTAGTACTGTTGTTTATGAAGACCCTGATTCAACGTTGTATATTTGTTGGGGCGTACATACAGTATTTGTTACTCGTAATTCTACTGTCTGTACGTTCCAATCAAAAGAAGTACAATGGTGAAGAGTTGTGCAGCGATTAATTGTACAAATAAATTCGAGAAAGGAACGAATATTACATTTCACAGGTATGTGGATGTTTTAAGTTGTTTTGTATGTCAGTGCACTTCCTTAGTAAATGTTTTTGTAACACGGTATTAGCATAATGTCTGTGCATATATTTGCAGGTTTCCTTTCTCAAAACCACAGCTGTTACAAAAATGGTTACACGCTGTCAGGAGGCAAGATTTCCGACCGAGAGAATACCATTTTATATGTTCCGATCATTTTGAAGAAAGTTGTTTCCTTGAAAATTACGTAAATTACAGAAAGCTGAAAGATGATGCTGTTCCATCCATCTTTCGTTTTCCAGACCATATACAGCAGAAGATAAATTTTTCTTTGTGAACCACATTTTATTTTAACTATAAAAGTTGAGTTGCAAGCAACACGAAATTTGAGTTAGCAGGCTTTTTATCATTATAAAATGCAACTGAATGTGTGTAATTGTAATCTGATTTCACAACTTCTCTCGATGGAACAGTTGTTGAGTTTTATTTATTATATGAAAAAACCACACATATAAACTGAAGTGTACATCTTCGAAAGTAAATATTGTGACTAATGCGATTCTGGATGGCTGCCTGAAGTCTTATTTGTTGTAGCTGGCTGATCGGTAGTGTTTTCATGGTCTAGGTTAGGTTGAAACTTGATAATTTGGTCGTGAGTTGCCAAAGCACTACGCCATATATAACGCACTTTTCGTCTTAAAATCTAAAGCAAGGTAGAGTCAGAAAATATCTATTAACATAGTGGGCAAATCTTCGAGTATTTTGATGCATTTTGCGTACATCTATCGTAAATGAACTATGAAAAATGCTAGGGGTCCAGTGCATAACTTGTAGCTACGGCAGATTCCATGTACTACGTAATATAAATTCATAAACAGTGACTAGTTGTTGTTTGTTCATAAATTAAAAACTATATTGTAGTAACGTATTTAAATGAGGCATTATGTTTGTGACCTAACTCTAGGGAAGGCATTTTATAACCAAAAGCGATGTATAAACATTCGAAATCCGCGCGTCAGTTTACCACTCTAATGGCCGCCGGCCAGCTATTCAATTTGTCCGCTCTTCACAGTGGACCACTCGTGCGGTTGTGGGGGCCTGTCTAAGACACTTTCTTCCACCACTCTCCCATCTCACGCCGCATCGTCTAGCTGTTTCTAACTCAGAATTCCCAACCTTCCCCACCTCTCATATCTCACTAGACTCTGGCTGAAAAGATCCAGACTTAAAACTGATTAACAATGGTACTCTAAAAAACTAATGTTAGTTATTTCAAGGCAGGATATAAGCAATGAGCTACCATTGGACTGTAATGTGCGGAAATTCAGTTATAGACTTATTGCGTTGCTTGACACTCACGAACCTAAACGCTCTGTTAAATTACAGAGGCCTGCTGTTCCATGGTTGACTATGGAAAGTATGTAACTACGCCAGATGATGAATAATCGTGATTATGTACATAGAAGATTCAAGCGAAATTCAACATCTGAATTATTCGAAGTAATCGCGAAGTTGAAGAAACAGGCAGATCGAGCGCAACGCATTTCCTCTCTCTTGTGTGTGACGAGACGAATGCCGAAACACTGGGGTGCGGTCGGGTGGGGCGGAAAGGGGGGTGGGGCAATGCGCAGCTCCGACGTCGAAAAATCAAAATCTGATGCTGTTTTTCAAGCCTCTGTTGATGAACAACTTAGTTCTCAAAAGCAAGGTATACATGGCGGTCAGAAACAGTCTGAAACACTTGTAAGGACTGTTGTTGAGAAATAATCGGAACCGCGCTGCTGCTACGGTCGCAGGTTCGAATCCTGCCTCGGGCATTGATGTGTGTGATGTCCTTAGGCTAGTTAGGTTTAAGTAGTTCTAAGTCTAGGGGACTAATGACCTCAGATGTTAAGTCCCATAGTGCTCAGAGCCATTTGAATCATTTTGAGAAATAATTGTGAAGAAAAAAATCGATACGCTGCACCGTTTCCGATTTCATTAGCATTGAAGTTAGCCAGTGAGGTCGTTACACACGCAAATCCAAGCAGCGTGCCAGCAGTGGTGTTGCCAAACGTGTTCTTCATTTGGTTAGCTGAAACCGAAAAAACCCCAAGAAACCATTAGCAAGTTCGATCCTTGTTACCATCCACAGTCCAGTTTTTGTATCACTCTGTTGTTCGGTCTGAGAAAAGAAAACGAGGAACACTTTTGACGAAACTGTGTCTGTCAGGCTTCTTTAATTGCGCGCGCAACGATCTCATTGATTAACTTCAATGCCAGTTAAATCAGAAACGGCGCAACATATAGAATTTTTTCTCATACTTGTGTGTGAACACAAGCTACCCTACAACACCCTTACAAGCTTTTAAGACTTTATCTGATCCCAGGGTGTTTCAAATTCTTTTCCTCAAGCGTCTAGTGGTAATAAATCATGTCATGGCAGCCATCTTGACAGCGACTCTAGGCGTCTTTTTTTATTGAATTCGCCTGTCCTGGGGCGACGAGAGTTAACCACACTAGCATAGCCTAGTACGTAGTTGTCAACTACATACTACCTAACCCAGAAAACTGACAAGAAAGCCGTAAGAATGAGTGTCTGTACGCGGAAAAAGATATTGTGATGACTCTGCAAATCCCCCTTGATGCGGACCAGATGAGTGTAGGCAACTCACACTTGATACGAGCGATGCAGTGGCGTACGACCTGCTACCTCTCAGGGGTATAATCAGTCACAGAAGTTGCCAATTGTCACCCGGACGTGTCGGCAAAAATTTTGCTTCACACACCCACATCGTTCCCCATACCTGATCTATCACCAGCAGACGTTTTGTACAAAGACTTTGACACAACCTGTATATATAGGGTGTTCCACAATTCCTATTACAGGATTCTAGGAGATACAGAGGGATTCAACAGATAACGTTATGATGAGGAATCCAAGGCCGGAAATGTAGCACTTGGATAAAAAATAAGTTTGAAGGTCGGGCCACTTACAACTGTTCCTTTGCATGCTATGTACAGAAACTGAGTTGAGGGTGCCGTCGGCAATCCTTCTTGCAACAATGACTTCACATACCACTTTCGTGTGGCCAGAACAATGAGTCTGAGAAACTGGTACGTTCGCAGCTAGGAGGGTTGACTGTGGTGCTCCATGGTCGGAAAGCAGTTTCAACTTTGAAGAGGACGTCCTTCGTCGTTCATCAGGTAGAACAGGACGACGAGTATTCGAAACACTGCTCTAGACCTGTATATCACACAGGTCAGGGCTCACTATCTCCGCTGTGTGCGTACGTGAGGAACGGGATTTTGAAAGCGATCCGACCTTCAGACCTTTTCTACATCCAAACGGCACATTGACGGACACGGTTTCCTTATAATAATGATATATGGCTAAGTATTTGCTTACAAGAATTTTTCTATAATATGAAAGCTGTTGTTAAGGGGGCTCATCTTTAATTTACATATGAAAACACTTCTGATATCTGTCAGACATTTTATTACCAAGGGCAGATTGTCGAACAGTTTTATACCTGCGTATTTCACTCTTTTCAGTGCAAAAGTTAGATTCATTAAAGGGTAAGGCAATTAATTTTTCCTCCCACTGTTGAAAATACTGGCTGGGTGGTTGGACATCGGTATGCATGTGTGATGATTGTTTCCAGATTGTTAGCGTGTTCGTCAGTTGGACGTCTTCTCCTTAGATTTCCTAACTATTCGTTTATTTGGTGCTCGATTTAGGCTTCTAATGGTTCCAGAATGGCAAGTTACAGAATTTTGCAAGTTACTTGTGACAGGGAGACACCCCTATAATTGATAATTGCAGTATTTCATTTAATACTTCGTGTGCGTGTTTATAGAGTTCTATTACAACTGACTCGTCTCTTTCTTCTCCTAGTGCTCCTTTTATTTAATTTTGTGTAATTAATTGGTATCAGATACTCTGTAATAAGGGATTTCAAGTAAAAATTATTTGTAGATTATTTGCAGATGATGCTGTCGTTAACTGACCAGCAAAATTATTAGAATCAGAGCGAAGACGATATACCTGCATTGTGCGAAATGCAGAGAGTGGTGCTAAATAATTATAAGTGTGAGTTCCTTTTCACGAGTACTAATAAAATTCCATTAAATTTCGATTACACCCTAAATTACACATATTTAAATGTAGTCGACTCAACTAAATACAAATCAGTTACAATCACGAACAATTCAGACTGGTAGCATCATACAGAAAATATTTTGGTAAAGACGAACCGAAGAGTGGCACTTATTCGCAGAATATTTAGACAGTGCAACAGATCTACTAATGAGATTGTCTACAGTAGGTTTGATAGTCCTCTTCTGAAGCACTGCTCCGCAGCATGGGGTCCTTATTAAATAGAACTGACGGTATACATAGGAAAATTTCGAAGAAAGGCAGCTCGTTTTGTACCATCGCGAAGTAGGGGAGAATATTTCGTGAATACTGTAAGAGATTTGTGGTATTGGTCATTAAAATAAAGGCGTTCCTCGTTGCAGTGAGATATTTTTAAGAAATATCAGCCAGCAACTTTCTCCTCCGAATGCGAAAATATTTTGACAGGCTCACACCTACAAAGGAATCAATGATACTTGCAATAAAAATAAATCAGAGCCTTTGAGGAAAGATTTACGTGATCATTTTTCGCTCGTGCTATTGGTGAGTGGTACGGTCCAGAAATAACCTGACAGTTGGTCTATGAATTTTCTCCCAAACTCGTTAAGTGTGATTTTTGGACAACATGGTTGTGGAGATGAAGCAGCGATTAGTATGATTAATCAATTATTCAAAAACAGTCTTAATCGCATTTATTATTACTATACCGCCAACCGGTTTCAACCCGACGTAGGGGTCATCTTCTGGTATACGCTTTATAATCCATGGCGACGAAGTCCTCACCACAAGGAGTAGAGGGCTCTGTAATCCTTCCATATTAGCCATTTTAGTAAATAGACTCAAATGTTTTCTACGTAAATGTACGAATAGATATATTATAATACAAGACAATTATCAGGAGAAAGAAAACTGGCATTCTACGGATCGGAGCGTGGAATGTCAGATCCCTTAATCGGGCAGGTAGGTTAGAAAATTTAAAAAGGGAAATGGATAGGTTAAAGTTAGATATAGTGGGAATTAATGAAGTTCTGTGGCAGGAGGAACAAGACTTCTGGTCAGGTGAATACAGGGTTATAAATACAAAATCAAATAGGGGTAATGCAGGAGTAGGTATAATAATGAATAAAAAAATAGGAGTGCGGGTAATCTACTACAAACAGCATAGTGAACGCATTATTGTGGCCAAGATAGACACGAAGCCCACGGCTACTACAGTAGTACAAGTTTATATGCCAACTAGCTCTGCAGATGATGAAGAAATTGATGAAATGTATGATGAGATAAAATAAATTATTCAGGTAGTGAAAGGAGACGAAAATTTAATAGTCATGGGTGACTGGAATTCGAGAGTAGGAAAAGGGAGAGAAGGAAACATAGTAGGTGAATATGGATTGGGGGGAAGAAATGAAAGAGGAAGCCGTCTGGTAGAATTTTGCACAGAGCATAATTTAATCATAGCTAACACTTGGTTCAAGAATAATAAAAGGAGGCTGTACACATGGAAGAACCCTGGAGACACTAAAAGGTATCAGATAGATTATATAATGGCAAGACAGAGATTTAGGAACCATGTATTAAATTGTAAGACATTTCCAGGGGCAGATGTGGACTCTGACCACAATTTATTGGTTATGAACTGTAGTTTAAAACTAAAGAAACTGCAGAAAGGTGGGAATTTAAGGAGATGGGATCTGGATAAACTGAAAGAACCAGAGGTTGTACAGAGTTTCAGGGAGAGCATAAGGGAACAATTGTCACAAATGGGGGAAAGAAATACAGTAGAAGAAGAATGGGTAGCTCTGAGGGATGAAGTAGTGAAGGCAACAGAGGATCAAGTAGGTAAAAAGTCGAGGGCTAGTAGAACTCCTTGGATAACAGAAGAAATATTGAATATAATTGATGAAAGGAGAAAATATAAAAATGCAATAAATGAAGCACATAAAAAGGAATACAAACGTCTCAAAAATGAGATAGACAGGAAGTGCAAAATGGCTAAGTAGGGATGGCTAGAGGACAAATGTAAGGATGTAGAGGCTTATCTCACTAGGGGTAAGATAGATACTGCCTACAGGAAAATTAAAGAGACCTTTGGAGAAAAGAGAGCCACTTGTATGAATATCAAGAGCTCAGATGGAAACCCAGTTCTAAGCATAGAAGGGAAAGCAGAAAGGTGGAAGGAGTATATAGAGGAGCTATACAAGGGCGATGTACTTCAGGACAATAGTATGAAAATGGAAGAGGATGTAGATGAAGATGAAATGGGAGATAAGATACTGCGTGAAGAGTTTGACAGAGCACTGAAAGACCTGAGTCGAAACAAGGCCCCGGGAGTAGACAACATTCCATTAGAACTACTGACGGCCTTGGGAGATCCAGTCCTGACAAAACTCTACCATCTGGTGAGCAAGATGTATGACACAGGCGAAATACCCTCAGACTTCAAGAAGAATATAATAATTCGAATCCCAAAGAAAGCAGGTGTGGACAGATGTGAAAATTACAGAACTATCAGTTTAATAAGTCACAGCTGCAAAATACTAACACGAATTATTTACAGACGAATGGAATAACTGGTAGAAGCCGACCTCGGGGAAGATCAGTTGGGATTCCGTAGGAATGTTGGAACACGTGAGGCAATACTGACCTTACGACTTATCTTAGAAGAAAGATTAAGGAAAGGCAAACGTACGTTTCTAGCATTTGTAGACTTAGAGGAAGCGTTTGACAATGTTGACTGGAATACTCTCTTTCAAATTCTAAAGGTGGCAGGGGTAAAATACAGGGAGCGAAAGGCTATTTACAATTTGTACAGAAACCAGATGGCAGTTATAAGAGTCGAGGGACATGAAAGGGAAGCAGTGGTTGGGAAGGGAGTGAGACAGGGTTGTAGCCTCTCCCCGATGTTATTCAATCTGCATATTGAGCAAGCAGTAAAGGAAACAAAAGAAAAATTTGGAGTAGGTAATAAAATCCATGGAGAAGAAATAGAAACTTTGAGGTTCGCCGATGACAGCAAAGGACTTGGAAGAGCAGGTGAATGGAATGGACAGTGTCTTGAAAGGAGGATATAAGGTGAACATCAACAAAAGCAAAACAAGGATAATGGAATGTAGTCTAATTAAGTCGGGTGATGCTGAGGGAATTAGATTAGGAAATGAGACACTTAAAGTAGTAAAGGAGTTTTGCTATTTGGGGAGCAAAATAACTGATGATGGTCGAAGTAAAGAGGATATAAAATGTAGACTGGCAATGGCAAGAAAAGCGTTTCTGAAGAAGAGGAATTTGTTAACATCGAGTATAGATTTAAGTGTCAGGAGGTCGTTTCTGAAAGTATTTGTATGGAGTGTAGCCATGTATGGAAGTGAAACGTGGACGATAAATAGTTTGGACAAGAAGAGAATAGAAGCATTCGAAATGTGGTGATACAGAAGAATGCTGAAGATTAGATGGGTAGACCACATAACTATTGAGGAAGTATTGAATAGAATTGAGGAGAAAAGGAGTTTGTGGCACAACTTGACAAGAAGAAGGGACCGGTTGGTAGGACATGTTCTGAGGCATCAAGGGATCACAAAGTTAGCATTGGAGGGCAGTGTGGAGGGTAAAAATCGTAGAGGGAGACCAAGAGATGAATACACTAAGCAGATTCAGAAAGATGTAGGTTGCAGTAGGTACTGGGAGATGAAGAAGCTTGCACAAGATAGATTAGCATGGAGAGCTGCATAAAACCAGTCTCAGGACTGAAGACCACAACAACAACAACAACAAACACAAGACGACACCAGTTTTTGTGTGTCACAAATTGTTTTGCTTTATATTATGGCACATAATGTAATAGACTTTTACGAATTTTACGAGTTGACTACGGAACGTTTGTTATTATGTTATTATTTTATAACTAACACTATAATTGTAACTCTTTTTAAATGGAATGGTTCCGTTTTCAGTTATTTACTGTCACTTAAATTTTTGTTAAACCAAGATAATTAGTAGTTACATATAATAAAAAGTATTAAATGCAGTTGATCGCCGCTGGGGGTGTTGCCGTCTATTTAGGTGATCTCCGCACGCTATTTAAGCCCATACGAAGGGTTAGTCTCTCATAGTTTCCTGCCTTTATGTAGACAGGAGTGACACCACCAGCAGTCGACCAATGGGTAACATATTTTAAATTTATGTAATTTTAGCTGTTGTATAATGGAATCTTACTGACGGATATCTATATTTTCACAGTGTAAACGCCCAGGAGATGACCCCTACGTCGGGTTGAAACCGGTTGGCGGTATAATAATAATAAATGCGATTAAGACTGTTTTTGAATAATTAATTAATTCGTTAAGTGTGAATTGCTCAGTAATGGTGTCGATATAGATTCACATATGACAAATCGTATATTTTTTAACTGTATGTTATTGTGAGAACTTCGAGAAATGAAATGTCTCAATTTCTTCTTGCGATAGGCATGTGAAGCCGTAGTTCAGTTTCCGACATAGTAAGTAACTGGAGCAGGAGCTGCGCTTAGAGTTTTGCTGATTGTCCGCCAGTAGCAGGTGCGCTCCTGATGAAGACGGCCACTGTAGGCCGGATCCGCGCCGCCCACTGCTGACTACACTTGTATAGCGTCCTCGTGTCTAGGCAGACACCGTCCGGTGCCTGGCACGAGCGCAGTGTCACTGCCAAGGACGCGTTGCGCAATGGCCGCCTCAGGTGCTGGCGCCATCTTGCTGCCTCTGAAGCGCCCCTGCGCGCCAGGAGGTATTCTTTGTAATACACTCCATGACTAAAGGAAAAAAAAAATGATCGGCCAAATGTGAGTAAGACTCGCGCACCGATGGTACCGTACAAACTTAACTCTACAGGCAGTTTATCCATTCCGGGAATGGAGAATCTCGACCATTTTTGCCTGTTGACATTGATACTGACAAGGTATTCGCCCCAGGGACTTTTATTTCACTAATATGCAGGAGACAGGCGACGAGTATTATAATAATCCTAGTTTTCGACTCAGGCTGCCAGGGTTGTGATGGTAAAAGTCAAACATCAAGCACGGAATGACTTTATTGCTCAAATAAAATACAACTTGAAAAGCCATATCTACTTTCAGTGATCGCTCCTTGATATTTGATGATGGACAAATTCCAAAACGCGTCATATGAGCGATAAAGTCACTCCTTGCCTGATGTCTGACTTCAACAACTGACACCCAGCCAGCCTAATGCAGAACTACTGATAGTTTAAATTTCAGGTTTAACGTCAGATAAGACGACAAAAGAAATATTTCTTTGGGTGACATAATTAGAAATTAACAATTTTCGGATTTCTTCCTTTACTTGTACTGTGGAACCTTACTTCTTGCCAAATGTGACGATTCTAGACCAACGGAAATACCCTATAAGTTTGGATGAGTGATTTTGCCAGCATAAAAATACATGAATAAATAGCCATATCTTTTGATTGCACTGGCGTAGAACCCTCAATGCTTTATACCGCCAAGGGACCATAGACCTCAGTAAGTGACATAAATGTCGATTTGATACGTTTACCCGTTCAGGAGGAAAAGGGTTTTTAACAGTCGGACAGACAGACAGACAGAGTGATATACAGACAGACAGAGTGACAGACGACTAAGTGATTCTACAATGAATAGCTAAAGAAACTAGAACACCTGTCTAATATCGTGCAGAGCCCCCGCGTACAAACAGAAGTGCCACAACACGACAGGCATGGACTCGACTAATGTCTGAAGTAGAGCTGTAGGGAACTGACACCACGATACCTGCAGGGTTGTCCATAAATGCGTAAGAGTATGAGAAGGTGGAGAGCTTTTCTAAACGGCACGTTGCAAAACATCCCAGATAAACTCAATAACGTTCATGTATAGCGGGTTAGGTGGCGAGCGGAAATGTTTAAACTCAGAAGGGTGTTTCTGGAGCCACTTTATAGGAATTATGGAAGTGTGGATTATCGCATTGCCCTGCTGGAATTGCCCAAGTCCATCGGAAAGCACAATGGGCATGAATGGATGTAGGTGATCAGACAGGATGCTTACGTATGTGTCTCCTGTCACAGTTGGTATTTGGACACATCAGGGTTTCCACATCACTCCAACTGCACATGCCCCACACCATTACAGAGCCTCCACCAGCTTGAACAGCCCCCTGCTGGTGTACAGGGTCCATTGATTCATGAGGTTGTCTCCATACCTGTACATGTCCATCCGCTCGATAAAATCTGAAACGAGACATAGACCAGGCAATATGTGTCCAGTCATCAACAATCCTGTGCAGTCATTAAGGGTACACGAATGAGCCTTCGGCTCCGAAAGCCCGTATCGATGATGTTTCGTTGAATGGTTCGCACGCTAACAATTGTGGATGGCCTAGAATTGAAATCTGCAGCAATTTATTGAACGATTCTCTTTAGTCGTAGTTGGCTCTGTTCTTGCAGGATCTTTTTCCGGCCGCAGAGATGTCCGAGTTTTGATGTTTTACCGGATTCCCAATATTGAAGGTACACACTGAATGAATAGAGGCGTAAATCTTCATTTCCTCGCTACCTCGGAGATGTGTGCCACATCGCTCATGCGCCGAATATAACATCACATTTAAACTTACTTGACTCTCGATAACCTGCCATTGTAGCAGCAGTAACCGGTCTAACAACTGCGCCAGACACTTGTTGTCTTATATAGGCGTTGCCGACAGAAGAGCCGTATTCTACCTGTTCAAATATCTCTGTATTTGAATACGCATGCCAATACTCTTTGGCGCTTCAGTGTATAAGGGTTCTGTTTTTACCGATTGAGGTGAGGAGCCCTAAAAAAAAAGCATCCAGGAGGGGAGGAGGAACCGAAATGAAACTTCACGGGTTGAAATGGTAAGTGATTTTAGTGATCACAAAATTGCGTCTGATTTACAAAGAACTGGGCATTATGGTCCTACTTATCGGTATGACGTTGCACCTTTTCTGGCCTGGAAGAATGCACCGATTCGTTTGGGAAGGATGACATAAAATCTTGGTATCCTCCCCTGAGGCAAGCTGTCCCACAACTGTTGTATTCAGTGCGTCGCATCTTGGATATTGGCACTGGCACGTGCAACAGAACTGATCTGGTTCCAGCCTCACCTTTTTCTTTTTCGTAAGAGCAGAAGTTCGTTGTTTCGAACTCTTTGGGCATTGAACTACGAGTAATTGATGCGACAGCACTGTTTTCTAGTTTCGCTTGGTCACACATTTATTGAACCTAATCTGACTTTTCGGGACGATGGCCAGCTAAGTAACACTTCTTGCCGTACATCAAAAGAGCCAAGGTAGGCATCCATCCAGCGACGGTCCCAGTGGCAACACTTACCATAATCTCCTCATCTTATACATCAGAATTTATAGAAACAGACAGTTGTACGAAATTCGTTATTAAAATCACGACAAGCGTTCAGTGTGGCGCCGATTCTCCAAACACGTTCACCAACTGCAGATTGGTAAACACAGTTTGTATTCGCAACAACCAAAGAAGTTCACACAGATATTTCATTAAGATCTGTCGTTAACAGAAGTGTTGATTCTAGAATATTAATTGCTCCAAATACTGAAGGGGACAAACTTTTATATCTCCCGCTACTCAACTCGAATCGAATGAGCGTAAACTGTTAATCGAATACTTCCTAAGCATCAACTTTACTACATAATTGTGGGTATAGACACAAAGATATTATTATGTCCTGCTGACATTTATCGAGAATGCAGCACGTCCATCCTCGAAAGGGCGTTACGCAACATAATAAGTATGGTTCTTGATGTAAAGTAGGGTACAGCATGTTCAATACTACCGTATAGATTGCTTTGTTTTTGTTTGTTCTATGTACGAGCAGATGCAAACACAATGACGACGCGATTTCTAACGCGGGTGCTGCTTGCTGAAAGAAGCACTTCGT
The DNA here is from genome assembly GCF_021461385.2 of Schistocerca piceifrons. NCBI lineage: Eukaryota > Metazoa > Arthropoda > Insecta > Orthoptera > Acrididae > Schistocerca > Schistocerca piceifrons. Next base: position 404,729,179 of record NC_060145.1, read on the forward strand.
TGAACACAACCGACAACCACGCTCGAAGAAACCGTCGTCATTGCGCGTATTTCCTCAGTTAATTATTTGTGTGTAATATGAGGCCTATCTCGCTAGGGGTAAGATAGATGCTGCCTACAGGAAAATTAAAGAGACCTTTGGAGATAAGAGAACGACTTGTATGAATATCAAGAGCTCAGATGGAAACCCAGTTCTAAGCAAAGAAGGGAAAGGAGAAAGGTGGAAGGAGTATATAGAGAGTCTATACAAGGGCGATGTACTTGAGGACAATATTATGAAAATGGAAGAGGATGTAGATGAAGGTGAAATGGGAGATACGATACTGCGTGAAGAGTTTGACAGAACACTGAAAGACCTGAGTCGAAACAAGGCCCCCGGAGTAGACAACATTCCATTGGAACTACTGACGGCCTGGGGAGAGCCAGTCCTGACAAAACTCTACCATCTGGTGAGCAAGATGTATGAAACAGGCGAAATACCCTCAGACTTCAAGAAGAATATAATAATTCCAATCCCAAAGAAAGCAGGTGTTGACAGACGTGAAAATTACCGAACTATCAGTTTAATAAGTCACAGCTGCAAAATACTAACACGAATTATTTACAGACGAATGGAAAAACTAGTAGAAGCCAACCTCGGGGAAGATCAGTTTGGATTCCGTAGAAACACTGGAACACGTGAGTCAATACTGACCTTACAACTTATCTTAGAAGAAAGATTAGGGAAAGGCAAACGTACGTTTCTAGCATTTGTAGACTTAGAGAAAGCTTTTGACAATGTTGACTGGAATACTCTCTTTCAAATTCTAAAGGCGGCAGGGGTAAAATACAGGGAGCTAAAGGCTATTTACAATTTGTACAGAAACCAGATGGCAGTTATAAGAGTCGAGGGACATGAAAGGGAAGCAGTGGTTGGGAAGGGAGTAAGACAGGGTTGTAGCCTCTCCCCGATGTTGTTCAATCTGTATATTGAGCAAGCAATAAAGGAAACAAAAGAAAAATTCGGAGTAGGTATTAAAATTCATGGAGAAGAAATAAAAACTTTGAGGTTCACCGATGACATTGTAATTCTGTCAGAGACAGCAAAGGACTTGGAAGAGCAGTTGAATGGCATGGACAGTGTCTTGAAAGGAGGATATAAGGTGAACATCAACAAAAGCAAAACAAAGATAATGGAATGTAGTCTAATTAAGTCGGGTGATGCTGAGGGAATTAGATTAGGAAATGAGACACTTAAAGTAGTAAAGGAGTTTTGCTATTTGGGGAGCAAAATAACTGATGATGGTCGAAGTAAAGAGGATATAAAATGTAGACTGGCAATGGCAAGGAAAGCGTTTCTGAAGAAGAGAAATTTGTTAACATCGAGTATAGATTTAAGTGGCAGGAAGTCGTTTCTGAAAGTATTTGTATGGAGTGCAGCCATGTATGGAAGTGAAACATGGACGATAAATAGTTTGGACAAGAAGAGAATAGAAGCTTTCGAAATGTGGTGCTACAGAAGATTGCTGAAGATTAGATGGGTTGGGAGATGAAAAAGCTTGCACAGGATAGAGTAGCATGGAGAGCTGCATCAAACCAGTCTCAGGACTGAAGACCACAACAACAAACAACAACAACATGATTTTCTTAATATTGAAAGAATAAAGTCTTGTATGAGAAATCGAGTCCGTTTCTGTCTTCCACTACGATAACTCTATGTTATGTTAAGGGCGATCGTTTGTAACAATGGTGTGGTGTCATGTAATATCACAGTAGAGAAATAAAACACTCTGTCGAATATTGTGATTTACAAATAAATGTCTTGGTGCTGCGAGACTTTATTCCAAAAGTTTACTTGTCATTAGAATATTGCCTGTTTCAACGTCAACAAGAACATCCTGCGTCAATAATTCAGTGCAGACTGAATTAAGACAATCACTTACAGAGAGCATATCTTTGAAATATGCTAATTACGTTTACTGGATGGTGGCATAGAAGAAAACTTTATTCTCAAGTGAAAGTAATTTAAAGTAGAATAATAGGTAAATAACACTGAATATTAGTCTGATTAGTCAGTTAATTTCAAAAAGATAACGTTATTCAAACATTATAATTCTGAGAGACTTCAGAGACATTGCTACGACAGTTTAGTTATTTAATGAGGTGGTGTACCTAGCGTTATCTGCGGAAACTAAAGCAACGACGATACATCAACACTCAATTACGACGAATTGCTGTGACTTGATATAAATATTGCCCATCAATACTAGCCGTAGTGTTTATGTATGCCCCTGATCGGCAAAAGAGAGTATCTGCAGCAGTGAAAATCATTTCGAAGTAAACAAATCAGGCTCTGCTCGGTGTCACTTCCCTCTCCTGTTGCCAAGTCTGGTAGTCGAGTAGCTGCCACGCAACTGCTGCTTATACCTCAATTTGGCATTTCACCTTCCATGGTAATGCGTTAAACAGGACCCGGACTACTCCCAGTATACCTGGCAAGCTGTTACGGAAATAACCGCCCTGGGATACTCACAGAGGGCGGATTTTAGTGCGGCATGGAGAGATCTTCACAAATTGTATACAGATACTGCACAGGGGAGCGTTCCAATATCCATTCCACTGCCCACGCTATAGCTACGGCATCCAGTCCACAACATTTCCAGGCCACGCCTGGCTACATTGACAGTCCACGTGCAACTCTCTTCTCTGTCGCCAACCATACGCTCTCACAATCAACACAATATCTCTGTCGACACTGCTGCTAGGCAAAGACCTTCACCACTAAGGATTTGTCCAATGCCCACTGTTATACCTCCTGCTTTCCAATTCATGGGCCCTTCGGATATTAATTCTGGCCTTCCTCCACTGTGCAGTCAATTGTCTTGCAGAATTGTAGTAATGGACGACATATTGCTGTGACGTGGCAACTAAAACTCAAGACCAACTGAGGGTGTGGATTGGTGACTCATGTTTGGCTGCATTGAAAGCTGTCGGCTGCCAATGGAGCGAACAATCCTATCCTCGTTTATCTCCACTGTGATAAGAAACCAATGCAGCTCTCAAATTTCTATTAAGGCACCTCGCATAAGACAGACTGGGATAATAGAGGGTAATTATGTGCAACTGGACTACCAACTCCGAAACAGAACTGTTTCATGTCATATGAGGCAAAGCAGCTCACATTACCACTTATGACCTCCCGGGAAAGACCAAAAACACTAAGTAGACACTCTGGGTCGTATTCTACCGCGCGTATGGTAGCTACCTTCGAAGGGTTCAAAAGTATCCGGACACGTGGCAGAAAATAACTTACAATTTCGTGGCACCCTCCATCGGTAATGCTGGAACTAAATATGGTGTTGGCCCACCCTTAGCCTTAATGACAGCTTCCACTCTCGCAGGCATAGTTCAGTCAGCTGCTGGAAGGTTTCCTGGGGAATGACAGCCCATTCTTCACGGAGTGCTACACGGAGGAGAGGTATCGATGTCGATCAGTGAGGCCTGGCACGAAGTCGGCGTTCCAAAACATTCCAGACAGTGTTCCATAGGATTCAGGTCAGGACTCTGTGCAGGCCAGTTCATTACAGGGATGTTATTGTCGTGTGGCCACTCAGCCACAGGCCGTGTATTATGAACAGGTGCTCGATCGTTCTGAAAGATGCAATCGCCATCCCCGAATTGCTCTTCAACAGTGGGAAGCAAGAAGGTGCTTAAAACACCAATGTAGGCCTGTGCTGTGACAGTGCCACGCGAAACAACAAGGGGTGCAAGCCCACTCCATGAGAAACATGGCCACACCATAACACCACCGCCTCCGAAATTTACTGTTGGCACTACACACGCGGGCAGATGACGTTCAACTGGCATTCGCCATACCCACACCCTGCCATCGGATTGCCACATTGTTTACCGTGATTCGTCACTACACACAACGTTTTTCCACTGTCCAATCGTCCAATGTTTACGCTCCTTAGACCAAACGAGGCGTCGTTTGGCATTTACCGGCGTGAGGTGTGGCTTATGAGCAGCCGCTCGACAATGAAATCAAAGTTTTCTCACGTCCCGCCTAAATATCACAATGACTTTCAGTGGCTCCTGCTGGCCGCAGTGGCCGAGCGGTTCTAGGCGTTACGGTCTGGAGCCGCGTACGGTCGCAGGTTCGAATCCTGCCTCGGGCATGGATGTGTGTGATGTCCTTAGGTTAGTTAGGTTTAAGTAGTTCTAGGCTCTAGGGGACGGATGACCTCAGAAGTTAAGTCCCATAGTGCTCAGAGTCATTTGAACCATTTTGAAGTGGCTCCTGATGCAGTTCGGAATTCCTGTGTGGTGGTCTAGATATATGTCTGCTTCTTACAGATTACGACCCTCTTCAACTGCCGGCGATCTGTTTCAGTCAACAGACGACGTCGGCCTGTACGCTTTTGTGCTGTACGTGTCTCTTCACGTTTCCGCTTCGCTATCACATCGGAAACTGTGGACCTAGGGATGTTTAGGAGTGTGGACATCTCGCGTACAGACGTATGACACAAGCGACCCCCAATCACCTGACCACGTTCGAAGTCCGTGATTTCCGCGCAGCGCCCCACTCTGCTCTCTCATGATGTCTGGTGACTACTGAGTTCGATGATATGGAGTACCTGGCAGTAGGTGGCAACACAATGCACCTAATATCAAAAACATATGTTTTTGGGGACTCCGCATACTTTTGATCTCATAGTGTACACGCGAGGTGAATTTCGTGAGGGAGTACACACACACCACGACATAGCGGTTGCCCAACTTGGATCTTGGAGGGGGCCCACAAAATCAATGAACATTTTCTGAAAAGGACGATTACCGGCGTGTATGCTAACAACCCCACCTTTGTGTATTGTGCTGGCTTGCACGTTACACACACATTACAGTTGCCTACTAGTAAATATATATCTTCATTCATGCCCTTCCCGATGAAATGTTTCCTGCTTTTCGGTCTCGTTTTAAAATGCATAAATTCTCCGGAACTGGTGGCCCACGAAAATGTTTGAAAAACAAGGGAATCAACTCCTGCGGATCAACTACCTTCAATTTTAGAATATGGAAATTCATCCCTAATAAGAAATAGCTTATCACCTCGCCCCTTCCTATTTTCTCTTTTCGAACAACATCTCTTCGCTTATAATCTCCAATGTCCCTGAATAATTTCAGCAGATCGGTTACGATAGAACAAACCAAGAGTTTCCTTGTTATCTTTAGGTTCGAAAATTCTGTTCAGTCCATCGAGTATTGTTATCTGACCCTTTAATAACTTAGCACTTTAAACTTGAAACACCAATATTCTCTTGCCCAATTTCATGATTGTTCCAGTCTTGCAAGGACAGCCGAGGACCCAACTGTACCATTGGTTCTCTCCTAAACTGCATGTGTTCCATTATCTGGATTTCTCCCCGCTCCCTCCCCCCCCCCCCCGTCACCTCTCACCGAATAATGTAGCTTACACCTCCAACAACTCATACACTAAATAACCAATACCGGGGGTTCATAGCTCTAGATCCATGGGCAATTTTCCTGCCTTTTTCGTTTCCCTGTAATAACACCGCCCTTTGCTCAAGATCAGAGCATCAGTTTGCAAGAAAAACGCCTGATTGAAATCAGGTAATTCCTGAACCGGAGCTGTCATTAAGGTATGCTTCAGCCTATGAAGGAAGCTTCTTGCGAGAGATCCCTCTAAAACCTTCGCCCCTTTCTACATACACTACTGGCCATTAAAATTGCTACATCACGAAGATGACGTGCTAAAAACGTGAAATTTAACCAACAGGAAGAAGATGCTGTGATACGCAAATTATTAGCTTTTCAGAGGATTCACACAAGGTTGGCGCCGGTGGAGAACCTACAACGTGCTGACATGAGGAAAGTTTCCAACCGATTTCTCATACACAAACAGCAGTTGACTAACGTTGCCTGGTGAAACGTTGTTGTGATACCTCGTGTAAGGAGGAGAAATGCTTACCATCACGTTTCTGACTTTGAAAAAGGTCGGATTGTAGCCTATCGCGATTGCGGTTTATCGTATCGCGACACTGCTGCTCGCGTTGGTCGAGATCCAATGACTGTTAGCAGAATATGGAATCGGTGGGTTCAGGAGGGTAGTACTCAACGACGAACCTGGGTGAACGAATGACAAAACGTCATTTTTTCGGATGAATCCAGGTTTTGTTTACAGCATCATGATGGTCGCATCCGTGTTTGGCGACATCGCGGTGAACGCACATTGGAAGCTTGTAATCGTCACCGCCGTTCTGGCGTATCACCCAGCTTGATGGTATGGAGTGCCATTGGTTATACGTCTCTGTCACCTCTTGTTGGCATTGACGGCACTTTGAAGAGTGGACTTTACATTTCAGATGCGTTACGACCCGTGGCTCTACCCTTCATTCGATCCCTGCAAAACCCTTCATTTCAGCAGAATAATGCATGACCGCCTGTACGGGCCTTTGTGGATACAGAACATGTTCGACTGATGCCCTGGCCAGCACATTCTTCAGATGTCTCACCAATTGAAAACGTCTGGTCAATGGTGGCCGAGCAGCTGACTCGTCACAATAAACCAGTCACTACTCTTGATGAACTGTGGTATCGTGTTGAAGCTGCATGAGCAGCTGTACCTGTACACGCCATCCAAGCTCTGTTTGGCTCAATGCCCAGGCGTATCAAGGCCGTTATTACGGCCAGAGGTGGTTGTTGTGGGTATTGATTTCTCAGGATCTATGCACCCAAATTGCGTGAAAATGTAATCGCATATCAGTTGTAGTATAATATATTTGTCCAGTGAATACCCGTTTATCATCTGCATTTCTTTTTGGTGCAGCAATTTTAATGGCCAGTAGTGTAATTTGTCCATTGGAGTTACTATATCAACAAACCCTGGTATGAATTTACAGTAGTTCGTTATTCCGATGAATCTCACATTCTTGGGCGTGTCAGGGAAGACCAATAGCTTGAACTCCACCCTTGTCAATGGTTACATTCTCCGTCAGGACAAGGTGCCTCAAGAATCTTATAAATGTGCGTGCTAATTTAGCCTCCTGTGAGTTGATCATTAATCCAGAGCCCCTCGATCACTTGAATGCTTCATACAACTGCTGGACGTGCTTCCCCGTGGAATTACTATACATCACTTTGTCGTTCAGACGGTGATACACTTTATGAAACTTAATGGTCAAAACTATGTTACCCATCAACCAAGAAAGTACAACCACTGGGTTGCAAATGCAGCAATTACTTTAGTACATTCAGAAAAGGAAATTTGCGGCCGTTTTTCTATAATTTATTGAATGGTATGGCCACAAAATTCGAAACAAATTTCCTAAAAAAGGACATTCCCACAAATCCTGCTAATTCCTTAGCATATCTTGATGGAGTGCATTCTATAAAGGTCTTCGTACATTCAGGATCAATTGTGATTTTCCACAGTGACATTATATGCCCTAGAAGCGATTTGTCGGAGAACACAATCATCGACTTTTCAAATCAGACTGTATGCCTCCCTCCTAAGGATCATGAACACCTCCTTGTCCATTTTTTCTAAAAATCACCACATCTTCCAGATAATGGAACACGAATTTGAGCCTGATATCAGACAACAACATATCCCAGCAACGTGATAGCATTGCTGCTCCAGCGACGAGCCGAAAACGCCGATGCCAACTAAAAACGGGAAGAACCGTAAGTTATCACTTAATTACATAAAAAGCGAAAAGTGAACTGGTTTACAACCTACGAATAATACGTATCAAAACAAAAGCGTATCACAACAGTATCATTATAGATCCCACCCATCATGACTTAAAAGGTGAAATGCGTCTGGGAAAACAAAACGCTGTGCAGCAAGAGAAGGCGTTTTTATTTAGAAAAAAACTTATCTGCTTGCTGCGGAGGTTGGCCGCACAAGGAAACAAGTCATTCACGTCAGGCATTTTTATGTAGTTCACACTAGAAATTCAGCAGACTTCACCTGAACGGCCATGAAATCATATAACACATAAACTTCAACACCTTATGCAAATGTAGTGCTCTTGAACCTAAATATATCAATATCACCCAGTGATCAAAAAGCAATGCATACTGCACAGCATACGTGATTACAATTCGAAATCAAATTCCTACACTCTACAAAACAAGAGCTAATTACGAGCTATAGGAGACGCATTTACAACTTGAAAACACCGTTAATAATATGGCAATTTTCTCCCATCCAGTCAACAGAGTCGAAAGTCACACAAAAACTACAGTACAAAGAAAAGAAACAGTTCGTAGAAGGAAGATTAGTCAACTCAAAAAACTTCAATCATAACATAGTAGCTCTACACGCAGTTAAGAAAACACACACGCATATTCTACCCAAGATTAGTGAGCCTTACAAGCCCACAAATGAGCAGTAAAGAAAGACAACTATTGGAGAAAGGTTTAAAATACTGTATAAATTCAGAAACAGATGAAGATTACGTAGAAAATCTAATTATGGAAGCAGAAAGTGTATTGACAAGAGTAGGGAGGAGAGAAGACAGCAGTGCCGACATTGGAGTAACTAGAGAACTAGGAAAAAAGAATTCCATAATATAATAACTATGAAAACACAACTAAAAAACACCACAAACACAGAAGCTATAACACATAAAATGCCTAGGGAATAACTGCAATATCAAAATGTCATCATTTCAAAAGCAGACAAGGGGAACACAGTAGTATTTATAAACAAAGAAAAATCCATTGAAAGAACACAAGGATTCGTCTCAAAAAATAACATTACAAAATTAAAATCAGACACATCAAACAGATTCCATACAAAAGTAAAAAACACCCAGAAGAGGTATAGACATCACACTGGTAGTACAGATTAGAAAAAGCTGGCATGTGCTAATTCAGCTGTTCCTGTCGACCAAAGCCAACCGAAGATCCACAAACCAAATCTTATTGTGAGACAAATATTGGATTTCAGAAAATCCCCACTTACAAGTTTGCAAGATAAATCTTAAAGTTACTGTGTGAAGATTTCAAAGTATAAGAGGACAAAACCATTAAAAACATTACACAGCTAATACAACAAATAAAAGATTTAAAAATCCCAGACACAGCAACGTTCCTCTCATTTGACATAGAGGGCGTGTATTCCAACACACCAGTATCTGAAACAATAGAAATCATAGATAAGAACCTGAAAACACATAGCCAAATCCCTGATGAACAGATTAAGGAAATACAAAAAATGGTTCAAATGTCTCTGAGCACTATGCGACTTCTGAGGTCGTCAGTCGCCTAGAACTTAGAACTAATTCAACCTAACTAACCTAAGGACATCACACACATCCATGCCCGAGGCAGGATTCGAACCTGCGACAGTAGCAGTCGCTCCGCTCCAGACTGTAGCGCCTAGAACCGCACGGCCACTAAGGCCGGCAAGGAAATACATTAGTTAAGCTCACAACAGAACAAAATTACTTCCATTTCAATAATGAATTTTATTTACAAGGAGAAGGATTATCAATAGGGTACCCAATGCCAGGAGCACTAGCAATTTTTTTACAAACCACATGAAACAGATCATTTTCAACAAAATAGGAGCAAAACTATACAACATAGAATACTGGTTTAGGTGTATAGATGATACCCTCTGCTTAATATATGAACCACAAAGAAAAATTGGAAACTTACATACTTACATCAAGAAGGTACATAAAAATATGAAATTCACAATGGAAAGAGAAAGGAATAACCAAATTAACTTTCTGGATATAACAATCATAAAGCAAAAGAATAAGCAGAAGTTTGAAATTCACCATAAACCTACAGCAACTGAAATTATCATCCTCCAATTCGCGAACCACCCACACTCGCAAAACCAAGCGGCGCTTCGACACATGCTCCATAGACTCAAGACAGTCCCACTCAACAGAGAAAACTATCAAAAACAACTGGACATAATAATGCAGATAGCCCAAATCAATGGGTACAATAGTAACATAGCCACAAAACTAAACAACAAAATTAAAAGTAAAATAAAAGCCAAAGGAACAAAACCATTTACAACATTACAACAAAACAAAACACAATCCCAATCACTCAGCACCTTAACAACTCCACAAAAAAAATCAGTGAAACGTAAGACAAAACAGAAGATGGCACACAATGGCATACAAACACTAACTCACACATAAAATCAATAAATTTTCAAAAGACAGGGAATAAACATGGAACATACAACAGACAATTCTATACAAAAAAAACACTCCAAAACTGACAATATATATATATATATATATATATATATATATATATATATATATATATATACACATATATATAGCTCACTTTCTCCTTTTTATGTAAATAAGTGATTACTTGCGGTTCTTCCTGTTTATATATATATATATATATATATATATATATATATAACTAAAGAAGTCCATGCATGTATACTCTCTCTTTCTTGCTCAAACACACACACACACACACACACACACACACACACACACACACACACACAAACAGACGCACACCAATAGATATAAACATAGCAGAAATGAATAGAAGTCAGTAATTTTTGAGAACATTTGTGTTGGATAACAGCGGTTGTTTTATTACTTAAAAATGAATATGAACCATCAGAGCTGTGAGAAACTTCTTTTTTTATGAGGTTAACGGTGTCGGTTTGTTTTAATCCATCTTCAGACCTACCACCGGGATGGTAAACGAAAACGGTGAAAGGAGGAGGCGCTACGTCTCCAGGAAAGCTGACTGTTCATAGATTATTAGAATAGATAGTTTTCAGCATAGACTCCGTTAGGTTGGCAACGTGTATGTGTACATAAACAACCAAACAGGATGAGTTACTCAGTGAAGTCAAAGTAGTTATGTTCTTTATTAGTGTTACGTCTATATTAGTGACAGAAGGATGATAATGCATCAAAAGAACAAGTGCAAACAAAATGAAAAGTGGGAAGAAAAATGTTCGAAACCCAAAAAAATATGCTGATGTTCCGTAAATAGAGCGGTGGTGTGACCTCCTTGTGACCAGATGAGAGAAAATACCGATGCTAACTAAAAACGGGAAGAACCGTAAGTAATCACTTATTTACGTAAAAAGGAGAAAGTGAGCTGTTTCATAATATAGGAATAATGCACATCCAAACAAACGTGTGTCATAACTGTATCATTATAAATCCTACTGATGACGCCTTGAAGTAAAAAAAGGCGTCGGGGAAAATAAAACACACTGCAGCAAGAGAAGGTGTTTTTATTTACAAACTAATTATTTTTCAACAATTTATTCTCCGTTTCTTGCATCTCGGTCTCATCCTGCTGCATTGCCTCATCTCCCACTTCTAGTTTTACTTCTGTCCGGCCGCCTTGCATGGAAAATGCTGTAAACAAATCACTAATAGTAGCCTGGATGCCCTCTCGTGTAACTCATCGAACACATACCTAATTTCTTCGTCACTGCTGTCAGCAAATCATTATTTTTATTACTACAGTACACAGCCTTTGCTTATAACTAACGCACCTGGCCCAGCTAAGGTGATTCGCACCCCAGTAATTTGACAAATAATTCATACCCCTTGAGGGGACGATCGAATAATGTTAATTGCGTTACTCACGTCCTTGAGCTGTCCCTCACTGCACCGACTCACTTTTGACCGCCCGCATCTCGTGGTCGTGCGGTAGCGTTCTCGCTTCCCACGCCCGGGTTCCCGGGTTCGATTCCCGGCGGGGTCAGGGATTTTCTCTGCCTCGTGATGGCTGGGTGTTGTGTGATGTTCTTAGGTTAGTTAGGTTTAAGTAGTTCTAAGTTATAGGGGACTGATGACCATAGATGTTAAGTCCCATAGTGCTCAGAGCCAGCCACTTTTGACCTGCTGCAGTTGGTGGAATATCTGCGCCACTGTGCTCCCCAGTGTCTGCATGCGTAGTTCCACCTCGTAAGTGAGGTCCTCCTTGTGAAGCCGGGCTGCATCCGGCAGGTTCCTGACATCCATGTCTGAAACAGCACACGGGAAGGCGAGACACAATCTCCCAGTCTCTTACCTATATTCTAAAGCTGCGAGACTACGTCGCCACACTGTACAGGCACACCCTGCTACCAATTGGAACGTAGGATTTGGGTGGAGTGGGGTTCTGGCTGGAAGTGATGCTGAAATGGTTCCACTTTAACAACTAATTTACTAAATTTTTTCGAAGAAAATTCCGCACTGGCTGTATGAATGATTTTTATTAAATCTGCGACCAGTTTCGCACCACTTATTCGTGCATCCTCATGCGATATACGCTATTTATAACACAGTAATGTTGAACATTGCCCTGTGGTCACTCCCCACCATTCACATCCAATATACCATCATCTGGTGAAAACGATAGTTAAAATTTAAAAATATATTTTTTTTAATTTTTTTAAATGATGGGAGTGGAAGTTGAGAGGAGCCGCGTGGTAGCGGACATGGCCTGACTGAGGCCCTCGCTACTTCAGCCGCTCGATCTGGCAGAGCCTGCAAGCTGCCAGCTGTCCCGGCATGTCCACGCCCTGCCGAACCTCACTGCTGCTCCGTCCCAACCGAACTACCTGACACTCCCTTCTCGGAAAAGCACCTGACGTTCCTCCAAAGATAGTACCACTGTACTAGATATCGATAACTGCTGCTGCTGCCACACACGGGCAGGCAACTCTAGCAAACGTAGTGGCGGCAATAAATAGAAGAAGAAAACGAGACTCCACTATTCCTATTACACGTTACCAACCCACCAACGGCACCAACGCGAGCCGCAACACGGCTCAATATCAGGCAAGTAGTAGAATACTGATACATGCGTATAGTTTCTTGTTATAGCGGTAGACTGGAAAGAACAGCTAACTAAGTAAAAGCATTTCAGTTTAACACCATTATTACCGTATTTCTCATGCTTTTTCTTACAACAACAAAAGATCGAAATCGAATACATTGACGTTGAGTTTGCAATAACACAGCTGCGTCCTTACATTATTGGCAACCTTACAATGCTTTTAAAGCTTACCAGTCTTAAACAGATACATAGTACCAGTTTACCGTTGATGTTTTCACGAATAGTATCTTGATATCATTTGGATCTTTTCAGTTTAGTTACGATGTACAGTACTTCAACAGCAATAAATCATTTAATTTTAAAACTCAACATTTAGAACAGGAGCGACTCACTCCGATTCTAGACAGGAACGTTTGTCAACAGTACTTAGAAAATAAGTGGAAAGCTCTCTTAAATTACCAAGCATACCACGATCTTCTTAATACATACGAGGTACTTCTTAGTGAAAACACGAAGTAATTTTCTGCATTAGGAGGAAAATAAATGCTTGTGGTTTCCATTTGCAGCTGTACAGCATATCACATTACAATACAGAAACTGTGCAGAGAACGTTTATACCTTAAATCATTACTTGAATAAGCAAACTATTTTATCAGTTTTGCTCTTCGTGTCCAAAGAGCTATGAATGTTATCCATCAAGTTGGTCAGGCCTGTTACATTATGAGAAGCTTAAAATGCTCTAAGCGTAGCAGGGACATTAGCGGAAGAGCCGATCTGGTTCCTGGAAAGAAACTGAGACTGTCCAACACTGTGCTATTTAGAACGGCTCAAAATCGCTCAAGATGTTTATCGATACGCAGCTGCTTGTGATCCAATTGTGGCAGAAGCAACAAGCAAAATTTGTAACCACAAAGAAACGAATGAGGTTCATGGTGCTGCCGATACGAATGAGGTTAACTTGGCTGTGAAGGATTTGGTGAATCACTGATCTTGTGGAAACAGTACTGCACGCTTGATGAAGGGCAACAGTGGAAGAATCATCTTGAACTTTTTGTGGAAGGAGTGGTGATTGCTGGGAATAGCACTGGGTCTGACAGAGCTATTGTAATACTGGACTATAGTGCGAACGATGAGTGCCTAAACGAGATGCATTATCTGCAATATGCTGCTGTGCATACGCATCCCTATGTTCATCGAAGATCTAATAGAACAGAAAGCGCTACCATTCTGGTCACGGGCAGGGCAACTGGGCCCGACCGACTGCCGTGTCATCCTCAGCGAAGGGCGACATCGAGATGCGATATGGTGGGACTTTGGGTCACCGCAATGTTCTCCCAGTCATTGTCGAGTTAGTAGTTGCTCAAGTAGCTCCTCAGCTGGCAACACGGGGCTGACTGCACCCCATTTCACTCCTTCCATCAACGAAGAATCTCTAGAAGCACCAGCACTCGAACTCGGGTCCCCTACATGTCATTCACCCGTGCTGCCCACTCTGCTAAAGAGGCAGACGTTAAAGAAACCTTGATTTGTTATTGTTCTGTATATCGTCCACTCTGCATCGCATGCTACTTGCGAACGAGTTCCTCACTTTCCCTCGTGGTTTTTGATGTGGTAGTTATTGTCCTAAGGGTTCCATTTCTCTCTGTAATGCTCTAAGGCTTTGTCTGCGGCTCAAGTCAGAGCTCATTTCTTCAACTGAGTGTCGACTTTGATTGTCCAATTAGTTGGAAGAGTCAGACTTGTAGTACTTGTCTTTGTTGAGTGTAGATGAGTGTAATGGATGAGGTGTATAGTGTAGTATAATGTTTGCGTTGTATGATGGTGATGGGAGAAGGGAAAGGATGAAACTCGGTTCCATTACACAGTCTACTGATCTTGAAGAGTACGAAGAAAGCCAGCGGCCTTAATGTCCTCAACCGGGTTACTAGCAACAGTGTCTCATGAGACACTGTGGAGAGGTTTAGTGTTTAAACCAGGATATTGGCGCAAGAAATGGTGATCAGGAACTTTACACCGTAATTCACTTTCCATGGCCGGCCAAATGCTGGCAGTGATAAGCTAGTCTACGGACAGGATTCGAACCGGCTTCCCTGCGAATCGAGCGCCACTGCACAGGCGTGCGTTAGCGACTTCGGCTGAAGAAAAACAGCCGAAGGGAACATTCATTGACAGTATTTAATGAAATACACCTGAGCTTTTCTAAATCCGTTTTCAGACAGGACGAGTTAGCTGACGTTGACGAGTTTTGTGACGTCAGTTCCTTTATTTCACGTTGAGGAGACACTGACTCTCATGAAACACCTGAGTTCTGTGGTATTTTGGCAACGTCCTGCAAGAAGTTGAACCAGTAAGAAGCAAGAATGCTCTCTACGTCTTCGCCCTCGTCAGTTAAGCCCATATTATATTATAACTTACCTTGTACGAATATGTGCTGCTTCAAAACAAAAGCACATTGAGGATCTCTCGAAAAAGCGTCATCAAGCTCAGTTGTAAGCGAAACTCGTCACTGTAGACAATTCTGCTGCAGTTAGTCGGAGGCCATGCCGATATCTGGAGACGCTCTAGACAGCCGCGGGGTACCAGCCTGACCACTGTCCGCCGTAAGGTCCGACAACCAGGAGTGATTGTCTGGAGTGCCATTTCTTTTCATAGCAGGACGCATTTGGTTTTCATCTGCAGCACTCTTACACCTTAGCGGTACATTGACGATATCCTACGCCACGTTCTGTAGCTCATCATGGCAAGCCATCCTGGGCTTACATTCCAGCAAGATAATGCCCGCCCGCCCACTGCTTGCCAAAACCTACCTTGGCCAGAAAGGTCGTCGGAGCTCTCCTCAATTAAGAACGTTTGGAGCGTTATGGGAGGGCTCTGCAACCGGTGCGGAATTTGAACGCCGTAATGAGCCAACGGTCAAATTTTGGCGCTATCTCTCTCAGGAGGATACCGAAGAACTCTGTTAGTCAATGTCAATCCGAATAACTGCCTGCTCCAGGGCTCGAGGTGGACCAACGCGTTATTGACTCGCTCAGTTATTTGTGAAGCTGTTTCTCTTGAATAAGTCATCCAATTTTTTTGAATCTGCAACCACTTGCTTGTCTGTACATGTATGTCACATCTACAAATTTTCGTCTAATTTGGATAATTCCTACATGCGTATTTTGTTTTTTAATTTTTTTCTTAGAGTGTACAAGGTCGCATATTTCATTAAAAAAAAAAAAGAGGCGAGAACCTGCGGAATCGGAGGTATAGTCTAGCTCAATTCAATTTTTTATTCGCTCTCGTATTTTTGGAAAGGCTGTAGGCCTATTAAATTAAATTTCGATGTTTTGTAAATGTAAGTGAGCCCTCTCTCATGTACGGTACAAAGGGAGCAATATGGCTACCATATGCAAAAGGTAGGAGATGTGCTTTGGAATAGAGATGACTTAGTAACTTTGGTAAACAAACTGTGTGGTATGCGAGCCAGCACAGAATTCGCAAGTCACGTTACCCAGCACGTCCCATGTCAGCAGCGCGACTTGTCTCGTGGGTCTGGATTTCCCATCCGCGTTTACATCAACGTCAGTTGCCTCTTCCCGTATGAGAACGACGTAAGTTTCCATCCATGACGATGGATAATATTGTTTGGTGAGCAGGCAAGGACACGGGCATGGGGATTTCAGACTGACTAATAAATGCTGCATTGTAACTGGGTTCTGAGGCGGAAACGTCCCGATCATTATGCAGCCTACGGGCTCCAGCAGGTTGCGGCGAGTGAGTTCGTGGCGCCGCTTTCACTGGCGGTAATGGAACGTTCGTGAAACAGACGCTGGTGATCGCTTGGTTATAAATTGGAAGAGCGGCGTTAATTAAAGTGCCGCGGAGAGCGTAGCAATTGCTACTCCTGTCGATGGACCGGCGAGGAGGCACGTCGGGAAAGCCGAGTACCGGCGCGCGGCTGCTGTATATTATACCAGCACTGTGCGCGTTCCTTCGGAGGCCGGCCTTGGCTGTGGCTGACCGCCTGCCAACTGCGCAACAGGTGACTCGGGATGCCGTGCCATTACGCCCACTGCAGGACGCGCCTCGAGCAGGGTGGAGTCGGTGCCTCCGATGCCGTGCCATCCAGGACCATTGAGGGATTGGGGTGAGCTGTTGGGCCATACGTAATACCTTCACCATTAGCAGACAATTCGATCACTCGGCGATGTGGCGTCTATGAGTCGGCATGCAACATACGATTCCAGCACGTTCTTCCATTCCTGCAGGTCTTAAGATTCCTATATCAATTCAACCCGTCTGTCTCTGTCCCATCTACTCGGGGGTCTTCCCCATTGCCTTTTTTATTACTGCCATCTGACTTACCACTACAAGGTATTTATTCTCTCCATTAAGTCACTGACTTTTTGTACATTGCTCTTACCATTGCTCTTTGAGTTGCTATTAGTTTTCTAACAATGAACTCATTTAATGTGCATGTCTCACAGCCGGAAGTTATTACCAGTGGTGTGCACTGGACAAGAACCGTACTCCTCAGCTCAGGCAGCATATTAAGCTTTAAAACTGCAGAGTATCTTCCGTAAGTTTGCCATCCCAATTTAGTACGTCGAAATGTTTCTGGTTGTAGATCTCCTGTGATATTTACAAGTTAACCCACATACTCGGAGATATCAAATGGTTCAAATGGCTCTAAGCACAATGGGACATAACTTTTGAGGTCATCAGTCCCCTAGAACTTAGAACTACTTAAACCTAACTAACCTAAGGACATCACACACATCCATGCCCGAGGCAGTATTCGAAACTGCGTCCGTAGTGGTCGCACGGTTCCAGACTGTAGCGCCTAGAACCGCTCGACCACTGTGGCCGGCCTCGGCGATATCCTCTGTGGTCCTTTGCAGTTGTGTACTTCCAACAGATATATCTCTCTCCTGTGTCTATTCATTCAACATGATCTTGGTTTTATCATAGTTCATTTTTCGACCAAGTTAAGATCGGAGCAGAAGTCAGCCCTCGCTAGACATTTGAAGTTCTTCTATATATTTGCAAATAGATTAATATAATCAGCAAACCAGAGGTTATTTAATCTCTTTTCCAGAACATAAATTCGCTTAGTTTTCTCTCATTGAAATTTCCTCAAATTAATAATCTCTCGTTGTGTTCAACCCACGTGGTGTGTGCTTTGTTCAACGAGCCATCGGGTCAATACTATGGGGTTATTAACGCAGTTTTGTAAGTAATGTTTCGATTTCACTTCTTCATTAAAATCGTTGTGGAACTACATATTTTCAGTAAATGTACTTGTGCACGTGGAACATGTGCTGTAGTAACAAAACTAGCCCTCAGCTACTCTTCTGCATAATATTTCGCGTATTCAGATTTAGTTAATCGCTATCGTGAGCAGTTTTCCCGTTTCACAATTTCTAGAAAGATTTTTATAGAGCATTCTGGTAAGATTGTGGTTATATCTAAACCACGTGGTCTTTGTCTTAACTTCCAATACCAATTTGTGGTTATCCATTGGGAACACGACTACGCTAGGAGCGTAAATAGAATGGATTGGTTATGGTTCAGTTCCTTTTTTTTGTACCCTTGAACTATCTTTGTGCGGCTGTTTTTATGCGGTATCCCATCCTGTTTCCTATTCATCGAAAATCATGTTTTATGCTAATTGAAACCCCTCTGAGAAACACTTGTCTTAATTAATTTGCAATAGTAAATAAGGCACCAGCCTTGAGACACACTTAGCTTGTGTTATATGTTTTATTGAACACTGATGAATTTTAAAATAAATATCAAAGTTGAAAGTTACTTCACTTTTCTTTTCTAATTTTCCTCATCACCTTTTTACTTATAATAATAATTATAGTAATAATAATAAAATGAACTAATAGTGTGAATGACTACTGCATAGATTGAAAAATTTATGACAGTAATAAAAATTTATATATGAGTCACCCATGCATACATTCCACAAGGCTCATTAAACTATAATGCAATGGGAACAGTTCTGGCCTGGAAAAATTTTGGCTGAGCGTTGTCTATCAAAGTAATATGCGCAACAAAATTGTTAGCCTTACCTAAACCTTCAGAAAAGAGTTCAGGGAATTCTTTCAGCTAGCTAGGCTACACTTTCTATGGCACTGAATACAGTCACTAACATTAAATTATCCTGAATTTTAAAGCCAAAGAAATCAAATGAATCAAAGCCAGATGCGTTCTCACAATCACGTGATTGTAGCTCAGTGAAAGTCATACATCACGTACGTGAACGATACATGGCAGGCAAAGTACATTTTCCGAGAACGGGAATGTCTTGCCCATTATAAGCCGTCAGGTGCATGCTACTTCGAGACAGGTATGGGGAGCCTAACAGTTCATATCTGTTACGATTCAGCAATGTAACAGACACACCCGTGTCCATCTGAAATTTCACACATTTGCGAATAAGAAGCAAATGAATAAAAAGTTTGTTGGACTGGCATAGCACTGAAGAAACTGTTTGCTTGGTAATTTTGCTAATACCCGTAGTAGGTTTTGAATACACTGCATTGATCATATGGGCCTTGTTAGGAGAATTATGCAAGTGGGCAAAATTCATATGTTTGTTCCTTTTCTAGCAATGAAAGAATTGTTACCTAGCTGCCGCCACATTCACTTGTCGGTCACAATAGTTAGTTAGATAATCTACAACCTCGGAGTGATGTTAGGGAACAATTTACGAACGAGGGGAAAGACTGCAGTTCCTACCATTGACAAAAAGTAATATAGTTCCACAGTACCTGACACTTGGTGAACAATGATGTGGGCTTCGTACTGTTGCAACCACTTGAGCCATTCCTCTTCTTTTTCGTTAAAGCCGGTATGGAACGACAAGCTACCGTAGTTGCATTTTGCGCTGTGTTGGCCGCTTGAGTGGTTAGTACTGCTGAACCATTTGTAACCCTTTGGGGACGGAGCGCGTTTCCTCAAAGCGGATCAATTCGGCGGCGCTGTGCGGGTTCCATATCCCTTAGGTTTCTTTCATCGCTTATAAAATCTACAGTTTTTGACTAATCGGTGTAATTTTTTTGTAAATGGAGCTTAAAACACGCTCTTTAGTGGCATACTATTTTCATTATTCCACATCACGTACTTTTCGACCTGGCGGTGGTGTTAAAAAAATTGATTTCTTGTTACTTTTTTTAGTTGAGGTGAAGCATTGAACTAGACATATTAAAATTAGTTATGTCTTATTCTTTGAAGTTTTAGCTTTAAAACTACATATAAAATACAATTTTATCTTTTATGGGACGTCCGTAGAATGAAAAATAAAAGGTCCATTTTGAGGGATGAAAAATTTAATTTATGTTAATAAACTACAAAATTTCATAAAATTTGCTTAAAACAAACTTTACAACTTTGGCATGTCGATGTTTCGATAAGAAAACATATTTTACAAGCCCTTTCGGTACTTTGCTACTTTGTGATACCTATTGAAGCACTCAGGCACATGAAGAGGAGGGTTGGCCGGAGCGATCACTGCAAACGACACAGTCACCCTGTTTTCCAGTGTCTATTCTTGCGATAGCATGGTACAGGCTGTGTAGTTCACCGTGCTCAGAGCGTGGTCTCTTCCTCGATGGGCTGGTTGAGCCATGACGTCGCCCACAAGCTCCTTGACAAGACTACTCCGAAACTGCAAATGACTCTTTGGTGCCTCTCCTCTTTTCTTTGCTATGATGACATATAGCAGGAAAGCGTTGACGATCCCCACCTGAAAGTAGCCACAACAATTACCCATACGTCTGGATGCGGCCCGTTCCGTGTCGATACGCCAAGCCAGTCCCTGGATACAGGGCTAGGTGTGTGACGCGACAATCGGGTCAGGTATATGGGCCTCGCGTCTCATAGCGACTGCCGTGTTGGTCCACGTACACAGGCCTCGCGTCCCATAGCGACTGCCATGTCAGTCAACGTACATGGGCCTTGCATCCCATACAGTCTGTCGCATTGGGTCACGTATACGGGCTTCGTCTCCCATAGCGACTGCCGTGTTGGATCACATACACGGGCAGTGTGTCCCATAGCGACTGCCGGGTTTGTCTACGTTGTAACCTCCCCACACAAAATCATTTATATTTAAGAATATGAACCATACGTAAACTCCCCACAAAAATTAATAATTAAATGAATTTTTCTAATATTGTAACCTCTGAACAAAATTGGCTCCCATTTATAATCTGTGTGCAGAAATGCATTCACATTTAATGTTCCCACAAAATTCTTTTCTCATTTAATGTTAAGTTCGAAACAGAAAAATTCCTAAACACCAAAATAATAAAAAAAAATTAGTAACCTGATAAATTTTATGAGGACAGCAGTGCTACCCTTGGGCCCTGTATTCTGAATAAAAAAGCAAAAATTCTTACCTCAATAAAAAAACTACAAATATATCTGCTCTTATGTAGAAATTTTTTGACACAGCTTCGTGCAATGCTGGCGTATATTTTTTTCTGATTCTTGGAAGGAATGATCATGCATTGGAAATATTCTTTAAATTGTAATGAATGCTTTTCTTTAAAAAAGTTACTTCATATTGTAAAAATTATTATTGGGGCATTTTTTTTGAAAGAAATTAAATGACAATTAATATACATTACTAGATATGCGCAAGGCTGCTTCTTTACCTTCTACAACAATACTCATCTTCCAGAGTTCTGACCAGAGTCCCGAGCAGAGCAGCCAGCCGACACGCGACGACTCCCGCCGACTCACGCAGACTACTCAAGACTACTGTCGACTCGCGCAGACAAGCGCAGACTAGCGACAAGCAACAACTAACGACATACTACTCTCTGGTCAGAGACTCTGCCATGCCTCGCCCATCGCCGGCAACGCATACGTCTTACGTAACCCTCCACTGGGGGGCAAAAATTTGGCAGCGATGGTGAGTCAATTGGTCTTGCCATGAGCAACAAATTTTTCTTAATTAACTAAGTTTACAATCACAGTATATATATATATATATATATATATATATATATATATATATATATATATTATATTATACTTACTTATCGCGAATGGACCCAGAAGGATCACGCAAAGCTTTCTGACGTCGTTTCTTCCATACTTCTTTCATTCGTTCTCCATGTTTTCTTTTTCTTACTTCTGTCCATTTTGTTCCTGGTCTCTTTAGTGCTTCCTTCTCCGACAATACAATCCACTTTTCCACCTTATTTCTAAAAGTTTTTCTATCTTTGACATCTTGAAGTTCAGTATTTGCTTTTTGTAAATCTAATTTTACTTGGCTAATCCATGGTGTTGTTGATTTGACTTTTTCTATGTAAGTGAGAATTCTGTTGGTGAGTCGTGTGGGGGGAAGTCTAGTGACATGTCCATAAAATTTTAATCTTCGCCTTCTTATGTCTGCTGCCAGGTTTGATATAGTTTCTGTGGTTCTTCTTGATTGTATCCGGTATCCTTCTTCTGTTAATTTTGGACCTAAAATCTTTCTCATAATTTTGCGTTCTTCTTTTAGTATTTTTTCTAAATCACATTTTGTGTGGAGTGTGAGCGTTTCACTAGCATATAGTGCTGCTGGCTTAATTACTGCGCAGTAGTGTCTGATTTTTGTGTTCGAGGAGATGCATTTTTTATTGTATATTTCATGTGTCATACCATATGCTCTCTTCATTTTCTGTTGTCTGATCTTCTGTGCAACTTTCTCTCCTCCGGTTGGCTCCAAAATTTCACCTAGGTATTTAAAATGTTTTACTCTATTTATTTTTCCATATTTTGTGTTCAAACTGTGTATATGGAATTTCGTACAGAAAAATTCTGTCTTTTGAAACGAAATTTGTAAACCTACTTTATCCGCGCATTCCTTAAGGATCTCTATTTGTTTGGTGGCGATTTCTTCATCATCTGCAAGTATGGCCAAGTCGTCCGCGAATGCTAAACAAGATATCTCCACGTTGTCTTTGGTTCTACCAAGATGGATTGGTTTCCAGTAGGATTGATTTTTTAATTCTTTTTCCCATTCCTTAATGACTTTATCCAGGACTATATTAAACAGAAGTGGAGATAGCCCGTCACCTTGACGTACTCCAGTTTTTATGAGAAAAGGTTCAGAGATTTCTCCCCTGAATTTAACTTTAGATACAGTGTCTGTCAGTGATTCTTTGATAAGCCTTAGTGTTTTGGAGTCAAGTCCAAGTTCCTCTAAAATGTTAAACAAAGATTGCCGGTCAATTGAGTCATAGGCTTTCTTAAAATCTACAAATGTACAAATTATGGGGGCATTTCTAATTGCTTTGTGTTTTAATATTGTCTTTAAATTAAATATTTGTTCTATGCATGAGCGACCGGGGCGAAAGCCTGCTTGATAATCACCAATTTGGCGTTCCAGCTGCTCTTGTGTTCTTTTCAGCAGGCATGTTGAGAGAATTTTGTAGGTGACTTGTAAAAGTGAGATTCCCCTGTAGTTATTGACATTTGTTCTGTCTCCTTTTTTATGTAACGGGTGAATAAGGGCACATTTCCAATCCTCTGGTAATTTTTCTGTTTCCCATATTTTTGTTATTATTTTTGTGAGCTCTTGCAACGTCTTTGGTCCTAGGTTTTTTAATAGCTCTGCAACAATGCCATCTTCGCCAGATGTTCTATTATTTTTTAAGTTTTTAATGTGACATTTGATTTCTTCCTGTGTTGGTGGTAATGAATCCGGTTGAGCGTTGGCACTGATTTCTTTGGGAAACCTTAAACTAGGTTCTGGGCAATTTAGTAGGTTAGAAAAATATTGAGCCAATACTTGACAGTTTTCCTGGTTTGTTAGGGCTAATTTACCATCAGGTTTTCTGAAACATAAATTTTGAGGGATATATCCTCGTATTTTATCTGCGAAAGTTCTGTAGAAGTCTCTTGTATTATAGTTTTGGAAATTTTCTTCTATGGCATCCAGTTGTGCCTTTGTGTACTTCCTTTTTGCTTGCCTAATGGATTTTGAAACCTGTTTTCTAACCTCGTTAAATAAATGTAGACTTTCTTGTGATTTTTTACTGTTATATTCTTGAAATGCCTTTTTTCTCCTTTCCAATGCATTTTCACAGTCTGAATCCCACCAAGGGTGTTTGAATATCTTTTTCAAGGGAATAGTTTCCTTAGCTATTCGCGTGATTTTAGAATGAAATTCTTCCCATGTGTTTGCCTATTCCTTCTCCCATTCTTCTTTTACTTTAGATTCTTTAATCTTCTTGGTGTCATATTTCTGTATTTCTGTTTTCTTCTGATGACTTCTTCGTGCTGTAAACTTGATTTTAATTCTAGTTAGGTAATGGTCTGAATCAATGTTTGCTCCTCTGCGTACTTGGACGTCGTAAATTTCTTTTTGTACTGGGTATGAAATCGCCACGTGATCTATTTGAAACTCGCCAATTTGTTGTATAGGAGATCTCCATGTCTTTTGTTTTCTTGGACATTTTCTTAGAGATGTTGACATTATCTTCAGGTTATTCTGCTTACATAGTTCGACGAGCCTTGTACCATTTTTATTGGTAAATTTATGTGCAGGATATTTGCCTACGGTTTTTTGGTGGATTTTCTCTCTACCAATTTGGGCATTAAAATCGCCGAGTAGAACTTTTGTATCATCTTTTGGAATCTTGGCCATTATATTCTCCAAATTTTCCCAGAACTTTTCTGTTTCTATGGGGTTTTTCTTGTTGTCTCCGTTTGTGGGAGCATGAACATTAACCATTGTGTATGTTTTGTTGGCACATTGTAAGCGCATCGTCATTATCCTATTATTTACGGGAGTAACTTCCTTGATGGAGCTCAGCACGCTCTTGTGTATGATAAACGCCATCCCGAGATGGGGGGCTCCTCTTCCGATTCGTTTATCCGTCTTGCTCTTAAAGATGCGATAGTTGCCATAATCTGATGTTTCTTCATCTGTAAAACGTGTCTCCTGTAAAGCTAGTATTACTATCTTTTGCTTTTCAAGTTCTGTTGTAAGGTTTAGAAGTTTTCCTGGTTGGATTAATGTATTTATGTTAAAGGTTCCAATGTATGTAGGTGTTTTAAGTGGAAGTTTGCCAGAGAGCTCCGACTTTCTCTGGTGTAATCGTGTAAGTCCAGGTTCCCCAGAATCCGAATTCCTGGTTGCCATCTGTTGATAGGTGGATTGGTTACCACCTGGGGTAATGTTGTTATTACTTGCACGAGTCATACTTGCTTGTAATCAAGTTGGTCCAGTGTTTCCACTGGGTGTTTAGAACCAGGGATTGTTAGTTCCTGGCGCATTATGACCAGCCGCACATTGTGTGAACAGACGCTGACCAGGATGCCGATGGTTCCCACTTCAGACGCGTCCTGGATTTGGGTGTTGACAGTGCTTATTGTAATGGCAGCACTTACTCGCCATGACACAGGACATGAAATGAGATATAGTGCACATGCACTCAGTACTGAACATGTCAAGCAAAGACAAAATGTATACGCAATGAGTACAAATCATATTAACAAATGACAAAAGTGCACACGCACTGTAGTTCACAACATATCTGCAAATCACAAAATGTATATGCAATGAATACAAATCATGCTAACAAAATGACAAAAGTGCACATGCACTGTAGTACAGAACATATCAGGAAATCACAAAATGTATACGTAATGAGTACAAATCATATTAACAAATGACAAAAAGTGCACACGCACTGTAAAAGTCTTTAGCATTTTTACATAACATATCATGGAGTGAAATAAAGTGCACACGCACTGTATAAGTCTTTATCATTTTACAAGATTTTAAACGCATTGTATAAGTGTTTACCATTTTACAAGAACTAGGAAAGGAATGGGAAGGATTGCATCATGGTAGTAGCACATTAGGTTGCACGCTGCTACACTGAAAGTCCATATCTTTCTACAGAAGCACAACACCAAGTGAGACAATCTGAAGTTCTTTTCCTTGAAGTATTAATCAGTGTAGCCAAGACACTGAAATGTCGTAGTAATATTCCATATTATCATTTTAGTAGTACATTAGGTACACCAAACAGTGGGACCATAATAACATCTCCATCGCTCAAGGTGGTGAACAGCATGTCATGTCAACACCACGTTCTTGCAAGGTACACCAACGTAGAATTAGTGCAAAAACCAAATATAGTGCTCCATGATCACGAGGATAGACAGGACAAACGGATATTGCAGTA
The DNA here is from genome assembly GCF_021461385.2 of Schistocerca piceifrons. Taxonomy (NCBI): domain Eukaryota; kingdom Metazoa; phylum Arthropoda; class Insecta; order Orthoptera; family Acrididae; genus Schistocerca; species Schistocerca piceifrons. Next base: position 404,755,151 of record NC_060145.1, read on the forward strand.
ATTTCTGGTAATTAGGTCAGAAGGTGAAGGACATTAAGTCACATACTAGTCTGCATTGAGAATTACACTAGTCTAACAACTGATTTGAGTAATTGGTGGCACTCATCGCCCAGTTACTGAACATTTCTGTACCATGTAAGAAGTTTTACAGAAAAATGTTCATAAATTATCTGTTAACAGAGAACATTGGCACTCATTGGCCAGTTACAAACCATCAGAAGTCGTCATTCAAAACAGGAACTAATGAATGGCATAGTATTAACATAATTCACTTAGTTATAGTGATCATTCTCACTCATTGTCCAGTTACAAAACATATAGCAAGTATTGAATAGTACAAAACATTTTTCATCATTCAAGTGACATACGACATATTTAAAAATAATTATTGGCATTCATTGACCAGTTACAAACCATCAGAAGTCATCATTCAAAACAGGAGCTAATGAATGGCATAGTATTAACATAATTCACTTAGTTATAGTAATCATTGGCACTCATTGTCCAGTTACAAAACATATAGCAAGTATTGAATAGTACAAAACATTTTTCATCATCCAAGTGACATACAACATATTTAAAATAATTATTGGCATTCATAGACCAGTTACAAGGTGTTCATATAGTTTTATAAAACATTATTCAGTATTATTCAGAAGTTACCATTCAAAATGAGAGTCAATTATTGGCATAGCATTTATAGAATATAACAAAATATTATTTACAGCAATTATAGGCATAGTATTTATGCATTATTACAAAGCATCATTCAGTATTACTCAGAACTGATCACTCCAGTGACATAGGACATATTGAAAATGTAACATACTGTAACTATTATTCAAGGTCTGTGGTTAGAAAACATGATTCAGTATTACTCAGAATTCATCATTCAAATGACATATTACTCAGAACTGATCATTCCAGTGACATAGAACATATTGAAAATGTAACATACTGTAACTATTATTCAAGATCTGTGACTACAAACATTACTCAGAATTACTCAGAACTCTTTTTTTTCTTTCTTTTTTCTTTTTGTGCTAGCAATGCATTGCGTTGAGATCGATAATTAATTACTGGGGCATAACAATATTTGCTTTTGAATTATTGCTGCAAATGAAGATGTGTAACGTCATTCGTCATGTGTCAGCTGTAGCAAGGTTATGAAACAAATAGAGTATATGTGATCACATTTATGAATGACACAGGTTTAATGACAAACTGCTTTTAGCACATTAATTTCATGAATAATTTCTCCTGCAAAAAATACAAAATGGATTATTAAACTGAAAGAAGAAACGCATATTATGCTGAAAAGTAGTGAACTTCGAATAAACAGGTAGTGAAATGCGTATAAAATATTTATGTTCTCTAGCTGTCCTTTCCATAACTTTCAGTCATCATACCATGCGACATAAGACATACTGTTAAAACGAACTGCAACAAATACTTAAATAACTATATAGCATAAATACATAAACTTCAACATTATCCTCATCTGCAAAGAAAAAACTTCATTATCCATATCATCATAACTCTATTATTATCATCACTTATAAAGAAAAACTTCATTATCCATATTAGCATATTCTTCATCATTATTCATCACCATTCATTATCATCTGCAAAAAAGTCACTTCATTATTCATTATACAACTATTCCTTATTTCTACCATATTTCATCACTAAAACTAAGATGTGTAGTTCTGTCTGACAGCCTGCATCAATCGCCTGGTATTCTGAAAGAAAAAATTAGTTAAGACTGCTATTCTACGATGTGTATAGTACATTCTTGTTAATGCTTGTTAATTCTGATTCATTTACTCTTCGTGACGAGGTATTGCATCTTCTTTCGTTCATTCCGAAGGTGAAATTCCCATTTCTGTTTAATTTATTTCTTTTACACGTTATTGCTTTCTGAAAATGATGAACAAAGATTAATGTCTTGCATTTAAATCATATACCCACTAAATAAAAACTGGTTTATAGTAACATAATTGAGCATACAGCATAGCATGACAGGAAACGTAATATGTCAAAAACATAGACAGTGTGCAGGTGCAAAAAAAATGTGCACAGAGTATCACAATGTAGCACCAAAAAAAAAAAAGAAATGTAAAATAGTCACAATGTTGAGCTGTCATAAGGCAAAAATGTCAAAGTCAACTGGTGTTTGTTATATCTTAAATATTTCATAGTACATACAAACAAAACAGGAAAACAGTCATACATACATAAAAAATGGAAAATATGCACGGTCTGATATATAACGACAAGAAATGTGACCTTCTTTATGTTCAGCTTGTATGTTGTGTAGTTAATAGAGGCGAGAATTGTAGACTTTAATGGAGAGAGATTTAATAAAATTAATATGTCACTAGATAGAATTGCATAATTATTCATAAGATACATAAGTTTATCTGGAAAAATGTGCACGGTCTGATGTGTAACGACAAGAAAAGCGACCTGCTAACCCTACCTTGCCGGGCACTTGCCAAGAAGAAATACGATAATCATCAGTAAGTGTTCATGTGAATATAATTACATAGGTGGTCATAAAAAAATTAAGAAATGGCATTACAGTGTGATAAATCATAAAGTATGTTCATTCAATAAAGGGTTTGATGTTGGAGACGTGGTGGTTCCCTTTGGTTTTTCTGGTTCTCAAAGTTTCGACGTGTACTGCATTGGGGTGAGTAATGCTGCGAATTCGATATGGACCTGCGTATAGAAGCTCAAATTTACTGCATCTACTCTTTCCTTTGTTGGATAAATAGTGTGTACGTACTAATATCTTCTGTCCAATGTGAAAGTCACGGCGTATACAAACCTGTTTTTGCTGTCTTCTCCGGCGCTCTGCGGCACGTTTGATGTTGTTCAGCGCAATGTCAATTATTTCATGGTGTCGTAGTCGACGAGATGTAGGAAAGGTTACTAATTCTTTAATTTTGTTAGGTGGTTCAACATTTTTCAGTATAACAGACGGAGATAGCATAGTAGATTCATTTGGTATGGAATTAATTACATCCTGGAATGAGAGTATGTATGTGTCCAATCAATATGTTTTTTATGGCAGTATATTCTACACAATTTACCAATTTCTTTCATTAATCGTTCACAAGGGTTCGAAGAAGCATGGTGCCTGGATATATAGATCGGAGAAATGTTTCTAGCTCGTAACATACGTGTCCATATAGCAGATCGAAACTGTGATCCATTGTCGGAAATTACTTTCAACACATGCCCTACATGAAATAAAAAATGTTTTACCAATGCTTTCGAAACAGTTTTAGCAGTAGCTTTGCGTAACGGAGTAAAGGTAACAAATTTTGAAGTGAGTTCAACAGCGACAAAGATGTAGCAAAAACCTCTTTTAGTTCTGGGAATCGGACCAAAAAATGTCTACAGCGGCCATATGTCTCAATTTAACAGGTACAATGGGATGTAACGGAGGAACATGTGAAGTCGTGTCTGATTTAGCTTTCTGGCAGATTTTACATGACGCTAAAACTCGTCGTATACGTTTCTCCATGTTGGCAAAATAACAGTTCTGTCTCAGTATAAGAAAACATTTTCTGGCTCCGTAATGTGCGTAACTTAAATGAGTATACCAGATTAATTTGTTAACAAGTTCGTCAGGAATGCATAATAACCAATTGTTGCTCTCAGGATGAGAGCGGCGAAACAGAATATTATTGCATACAGTGTAATGGTTTCTAATGGTAACATTATTCCTATCTTGTCAAAGGTGTTTAATTTCTTTCCGCACGTTGTCTTTACTCTTGTGCTATGTCTTGTAATGACGACGAAATGAAATTTTCAAATGCAACTTGTTGAATGTACATGACGCTGAAATTTGCTTTGCAGAAGTTGGTTGCGATGTCTTGCTGACTGTTGCTGAGAGAACCGGATAGTGCGTCTGCTACAATATTTTGTGTGCCGGGAATGTGAACAATTGTAAAATTAAATTCCTGCAAATAAAGTTTCCATCTACTTAATCTGTCGTGTGTAAATTTAGCCGATAGTAAAAACTGTATCGCTCTATGGTCTGTGTAAACGGTAGTATGTCTTCCATAAAGAAAATGCCTAAATCTGGTAAATGCCCATACAACACATAATGTTTCAAGTTCTGTGACAGAATAATTGCGTTCAGCAGGTGACAGAATGCGACTTGCAAAAGCGATGTTTTTAATTACTGTAGTCCCATCTTCTTCAATTTCCTGAAAAATATGTACGCCTAAAGCGGTGTTAGAACTGTCGGTGGCTATGGAAAAATTTCTAGTAAGATCTGGGTGCGATAAAAGTGGTGCATTCAACAAGGCATGTTTCAAACAACATTTTCGTTAACAAGATTCTGCGTATCTGAAGTATTGCTTACGTTGCTGGAAGATGCAACCTGTACTGTATCTAGTCAAATTCTATCTGACGTGTTATTATTTTCAGGAGGATGCTGTGGCATTTCCACTATTTGTACTGTTCTATTATTTCTTCCTGACGTATTACGTTCTGGATGATACCTACTGTCTGGTTCATTCATGATAATATGTTGTTGCTGATGTTCTTGCTGCTGATAAGATCGACTGTTATTAAATGTACGCTGAAAATTGTGCTCATTATTTTTACGTCTGTCATGATAGTCATTTCTATACGGTGCACTGCGATAGGAATTGAAATAGTGTGTCTTCTGTACGTACTGATTTCTTTGTTGCTGTGCGTTACTATTTGTTGGGGCCGACGCTATACGCGTACGCGGCGAAACATTAAAGCTTGGTTGACCTTGTGCATTACATTGTTGGTTAGGTATGCTAACCGGCTGGCTTTCATGCTGTTGCGGTGAAAAACGTCTATTGTTACCAAATGCGTTCGCTGTTGCTGATAATTTTGACGATTGCTGAAAATGCTGTACATACTGATTATTACAATTTTATCTGTTATTAAAAATTACGGCGATAGTTGTCATTTCGGGAGTGTCTAATGAAAAATTGTCACTTTCGGTATAACTTATCGTATCAGGTTCTTAATCATAGATAGAGCGATAGTTGAAGAGCTGTTTTAATAGATATAAAGGATAGTAGAAGAGAAGGCAGCAGTGGAGAAAACTAAAGATGAAATAGCACTACTACGGCTCGGGGCCCTGTGCACGCTACAGCACATATTCATTAAAGTGTAATGAATCCCTTGAGGTCTATTACGCGCTACAAATAAATTTTAGTTTCTGCGTTACAGGCAATGCCGGTGAAAGTTCAAAAGCAAATTGCTGTATGCATGCTAATTCTAGTTTCTGTATTACAGGCTAAGCTGGCGAAAGTGCAAAAATAAATCTACGTATCCAGTTCAAAGCGTGTACCTGCGCTCTGTCATTTTCAAATACCTTAGATTTTTTTACACATACAAATTGCTTATAATCAACGTTATCGTCACTGAATGTGTGAACAGGTTCAGGATTGCATAAGAATCTGTTTGTCTGTGTCTTTTCGGATTTTAAGTCACGTAGTCTCTGTAAACTAGTTAGGTTATACTGGCTGTACGAGTGTGAGAAATGTTCGGAATAAGGCGTATGCTGTGCCGTGTTATTGACTGAAATATTTTTTATCTCTGTCGCTTCTTGCTGTAGAGTTGACAATTTTCTACGTAATGTATTATTAGACGAATCTATCTCACTGATCGTCTGCTGTAGATTTTGGAATTCAGGTGTTTGATTAAACGAAATCGGTGAAGTATCGTCTAATTTGCTATCATTATTACTTTCGATAACATCAACAGACTGGCCAATTCATCATATTTTTCTGTCAGTATTTTTACCTGATCATCGTTTTTAGTGTCACAAGCATTAATTTGTTTCTGTATTTTACGTGTGGTTTCGTTCAATTTTTTAACGTCTGCTTTGATGGCATCGGAATCCTGTATTAGTTCTAACTGTTCAAGTCTCTCGGTCATTGTCTGAAAGTCTACTGTGTATGTATCTGTTTTTGTTTTAAGATCGGAAGTTTCATCACGCAATTCGGTGTTCAACTGTTTGATAGTATTAATTTCGTCTGATACTGTAGCAATATTGTTGTCTACATATGTTTTTGCTTTCGTAAACAACTTACGTTTATCTTCCTGTCTCTGTGCGGTAATTGTTTCCATGACTTGTCGTTTTACTTTATTTTGTTCCTGTATGAACTTACGGTAACGCGTTTCACTGTTTTGTAGGTGGTGATTAAAACGTTCGTCAATATGGCTGTTCTGTTGGTCGAATTTCGCGTCTACCTTTGCATCCAGTGTGCGCGAAAGTTCAGCTGGGTTGGTTGACTTTTGTAAAAGATGGGAATATTTTTAATACTTTTTAAAGCACTGGGGTTTCTCGATTTTCCCGTCAACAGAAGGGGTATTTTATGGTATCCTGTACAGTTAGCACAGTTCAACAAAGTAACACGGTCTTTATTAACCTTATAGTGCGAGCACTAGTTTCCTTTATCGAAGCTAAAGTAGTTTCAGACAAAGCCTTCCACATATGGCTTGTAACTATGTTGTGTTTTCAGAGCATTGTTTAGCGACTGCACTAATTTCGTGTCTAAGTGATTCTGTTGTGGCTGCTTGTATATTACTTAATTCTCGTGCAATAGATCTAATTTCTTCACTACTTTTCCTAGCACAAGCCTTAATTTCTTCACGTAATTGTTCTTGTGTATCATGACATTGCGCGGCAACGGCTGTAATCTGTTCACTAAGTTGTTTGTTCTGTTCATTTAGGTGGTCGTGTTTTTCATTCAACTGTTTGGAATTGTTGTCTAGTTTTTCTTTCAGGTTGTCATATTTTTCATTAAGTTGTTTAAAATTTTCATTAAGCTGTTTGTTCTGTTCACTAAGTTGTTTGCGATTGTAGTCTTGCTTATCATCCGACTGTTTGGAATTGCTGTCTATTTTTTCATTCATTTGACGTAATAATGCCATAACTTGATCCCAGCCAAAATTGTCGGCTCTTTTCACTGTGCTATTTGATGGCGTACCTGCAATTGTCACGTTTTGTGTAACCATTTGGTCATTCTGTGATTCTCGAAAAGGTTTCCCAATCGGATGTGCACTGTTAGTCACTACCTCGGAATCAAATAAATCTGTCCTACTTTGGGTATACTGTTCATTTTCGTTAGAAAAATTTGTCTGTTCATTACGTAAATTTTGCAAACCGGGTGTGTCAAGCTGGGCAGCGTTCATTGTAACAGAACGTGCCGCGTCATCAATTGTCGTTAAATTAACAGACGACACAATTGAATTTGTTTGCTCATCACTAGGATAAAAATCATTACTAGTGGTCAGCAGGCACTGATTGTCTACAATTAGGGGATTATCATCATTATTAGAGTCGGCTATTTCGCTCATTACACATCGCGATGTACTGTTAACAGTTTTTCGCGGCATTTTTTACAAATCACAATAAGCACAAAATGAAACAAGGACAATGCAAAAATGCAACAAACACAATTACAAGAAAGAGCAACAAATTGCCGATGATCTGTGAAAGAAAGAGTGACAAATTAGTAAATGCGTTGCGCCCGATGCAAACTACGTTTAAGTAAATAAGATCAGATATATGACTATTTATCAGAAGATTCACAAAGAAATACGATCCTGGCCGGATGTCCCCACACAAAATTATTTATATTTAAGAATATGAACCATACGTAAACTCCCCACAAAAATTAATAATTAAAAGAATTTTTCTAATATTGTAACCTCTGAACAAAATTGGCTCCCATTTATAATCTGTGTGCAGAAATACATTCACATTTAATCTTCCCACAAAATTCTTTTCTCATTTAATGTTAAGTTCGAAACAGAAAAATTCCTAAACACCAAAATAATAAAAAAAATTTAGTAACCTGATAAATTTTATGAGGACAGCAGCGCTGGCCTTCGGCCCTGTATTCTGAATAAAAAAGCAAAAATTCTTACCTCAATAAAAAAACTGCAAATATATCTGCTCTTATGTAGAAATTTTTTGACACTGCTTCGTGCAATGCTGGCGTATATTTTTTTTCTGATTCTTGGAAGGAATGATCATGCATTGTAAATATTCTTTAAATTGAAATGAATGCTTTTCTTTAAAAAAGTTACTTTATATTGTAAAAATTATTATTGGGACATTTTTTTGAAAGAAATTAAATGACAATTAATATACATTACTAGATATGCGCAAGGCTGCTTCTTTACCTTCTACAACAATACTCATCTTCCAGAGTTCTGACCAGAGTCCCGAGCAGAGCAGCCAGCCGACACGCGCCGACTCCCGCCGTCTCACGCAGACTACTCAGGACTACTGTCGACTCGCGCAGACAAGCGCAGACTAGCGACAAGCAACAACTAACACATACTACTCTCTGGTCAGAGACTCTGCCATGCCTCGCCCATCGCCGGCAACGCATACGTCTTACAACGTATACGAGCCTCGAGTCCCATAGCGACTGCCATGTCAGTCTACATACACGGGCCTTGCATCCCATAGCGACTTCCGCGTCGGTCCACGTACACGGGCCTTGCATCCCATAGTGACTGTTGCGTCGGGTCACGTATACGGGCCTCGCGTCCCATAGCGACTGCCGCATTGGGTCACATGTATGGGCCTCGCATCCCATAGCGACTGCCGTGTTGGTCAATGTACACGGGCCTTGCGTCGCATAGCGACTGCCGTATCAGTCCACGTACACGGGCCTTGCATCCCATAGCGACTGCCGTGTCAGTCCACATACACGGGCCTTGCATCCCACAGTGACTGTCACGTCGGGTCACGTATACAGGCCTCGCGTCCCATAGCGCGTGCCGTGTTGGTCCACATACACGGGCCTTGCGTCCCATAGCGACTGCCGTGTCAGTCCACTTACACAGGCCTTGCATCCCATAGCGACTGTCACGTATACGGGCCTCGCGTCCCATAGTGACTGCCGTGTCGGGTCACATATACGGGCCTTGCGTCCCATAGCGGCTGCCATGTTGGTCCATGTACACGAGCCTCGTGTCCCTTAGCGACTGCCACATCGGGACATGTATACAGGCCTCGTGTCCCATAGTGACTGTCGCGTTGGTCCATGTACATGGGCCTGGTGTCCCATAGCAACTGTCACATCGGGTGACGTATATGCACCTTGCGTCCCATAGCAGCTGCCGCGTTGGTTCACATACACGGGCCTCGCATCCCATAGCGAGTGCCGCGTTGGGTGATGTATGCGGGCCTCGTGTCCCATAGCGACTTCCACGTCGGTCCACGTACACGGGCCTTGCATCCCATAGTGACTGTTGCGTCGGGTCACATATACGGGCCTCGCGTCCCATAACGATTGCTGCATTGGGTGATATATGCGGGCCTCGTGTCCCATAGCGACTGCCGTGTGAGTCCACATACATGGGCCTTGCATCCCATAGTGACTGTTGCGTTGGGTCACGTATCCAGGCCTGGCATCCCATAGCGACTGCCGTGTTGGGTCACATGTACAGGCCTCGCATCCCATAGCGACTGCCGTGTTGGTCCACGTACACGGGCCTTGTGTCGCATAGCGACTGCCATGTCAGTCCATGTACACGGGCCTTGCATCCCATAGTGACTGCCGTGTCAGTCCACGTACACGGGCCTTGCATCCCACAGCGACTGTCACGTCGGGTCACGTATACAGGCCTCGCGTCACATAGCGGGTGCCGTGTTGGTCCACGTACACGGGACTTGCGTCCCATAGCGACTGCCGTGTCAGTCCACGTACACGGGCCTTGCATCGCATAGCGACTGTCACGTTGGGTCACGTATACGGGCCTCGCGTCCCATAGTGACTGCCGCGTCGGGTCACATATATGGGCCTTGCGTCCCATAGCGGCTGCCGTGTTGGTCCATGTACACGGGCCTCGCATCCCATAGCGACTGCCGCGTTGGGTGATGTATGCGGGCCTCGCGTCCCATAGCGACTTCCGCGTCGGTTCACGTACACAGGCGTCGCGTCCCGAGAGGGTTAATAGAGTTGAGATCTGCTGCATCTGAAACTAAAACATCTGTGTTGGCTGCGTTGCATCTATCGGTTGCAGCTGAGGCGCCAGAGCAGGGCATGGGAGAGGTGGGTTGCTCATTGTTGAATAGGCAAATGCAATAATCAGACAATGCGAGCAACAAATATAAGTATACAAGTAAAGAAAATTTCTGCAACGCCCATCTGAAAACGCTGAGAGACACTGTCGAAACAGATACAGACACGCCAGCAAAGAAAAGACATGGGAGAATTAAGGCACCAGCAAAACATGCAAGCATTCAAAAAGAACACCTTGGCTCTCGGTTGTCGCTGTGGTATTCGTCAAACTCGTCGCCAGATATGTGGTGTCTACGAAGACTGCTTACTTGGTTCAAGCCGAGCCGTGTGGCCACTCGGTTTGAGGCGCCATGTCACGAATTGCGCGGCCCCTACCACCGGAGTTTCAAGTTCTCCCACGGGAATGGCTGCGCGCGTTGTTTTAACAATAATTAGTTTAAGTTACACTAGTGTGTAAGTCTAGGGACCGCTAACCTCAGCAGTTTGGTCGCTTACGAATTCACACAGATTTTTTACTAGGTTGGCTAGATAAACATCGTATTAATGAGTTTTATTAAAAAATGAAATTTATAATACATAACGTTTGCAATTATACAAATGTGTCGCAAGCGAAGGACGACACAAGAAATAAGTAATCTTCTTCATTATAAACGGTCACAAGTCTGTGCTACATAGACAGTACAAGCGAAGCAACTAGCGTTCAGGCTGCTATACAAGTCACTAGCCTTGAAGGTGCTGTTCAACTGGGCCGTCACCAGTCGGTAGCGGCGCTTATGTCGTCTTCACTTAGGGGCCGCGTTGTCTTCTTGAAGAGGACCTAGTCAGCGTGCAACTGGCTGACGTGTTCTCACAACGTTATGACAACGTTCCTGACTGGCGTGCCAGCTCTTCAATTTACGCCGTAACAGTTGGCTATCCCTTCTGCCTTATTTCATCATAAGTCCTCCAAAGCTCTTTTGAATCCTGATTCTAATACTGCATCCCCTATCTCTTCCAAATCGCCTTCTATTTCTTCTTCTATCACATCAGACAAACTTCCCCCTCGTGGAGGCTTTCAGTGTATTCTTTCCCTATATCCGTTCTTGCCTCTGCATTTAAGAGTGGAATTCCCATTGCACTCTTAATGTTACCACCCGTATGAGATTTGATTTTCCTGTATGCTGAGTCTGTCCTTCCAACCATCATTTCTTTTTCGATTTCTTCACGTTTTCCATGCAGCCATTTCATCTTAGGTTCCCTGCACTTCCTATTTATTTCATTCCTCAGGGACTTGCATTTCTGTATTCCTGAGTTCCCCTGAATATTTGTGTACTTCTTCCTTTCAGTGATCAACTAAAGCATTTTTTCTGATTCACTACTATATTGTGATCTGATGTGGGAACCTCTCCATCGCACCCCCCTCAGATTTAGTTATAAGTTGGCACAGTGGACAGGCCTTGAAAAACTGAACACAGATCAATCGAGAAAACAGGAAGAAGTTGTGTGGAACTATGAAAAAAATAAGCAAAATATACAAACTGAGTAGTCCATGCGCAAGATAGGGAACATCAAGGATAATGCAAGTTCAGGAGCGCCGTGGTCCCGTGGTTAGCGTGAGCAGCTCCGGGCCGAGAGGTCCTTGGTTCAAGTCTTCCCTCGAGTGAAAAGTTTACTTTCTTTATTTTCGCAAAGTTATGATCTTCCGTTCGTTCATTGACGTCTCTGTTCGCTGTAATAAGTTTAGTCTCTGTGTTTTGCGACCGCACCGCAAAACCGTGCGATTAGTAGACGAAAGGACGTGCCTCTCCAATGAGAACCGAAAACATTTGATCGCAAGGTCATAGGTCAACCGATTCCTCCACAGGAAAACACGTCTGATATATTCTATACGACACTGGTGACGACATGTGCGTCACATGACAGGAATATGTTGTCGACCCACCTAACTTGTACACTTGGCGAATGGGTAAAAAGATTCTTCTACCTTGCCCGATTTAGGTTTTCTTGTAGATGTGATAAACACTCCCAAAAAAGTAATGAAAACATAAGAGTTTGTCACATAAACTGCAACAAATGAATGCAACAGTTTCACAGTCGCACAGTTTTCCCTATGCTCTGTCAAAACATATGTTTTTAACGTTTCCAGATTTTTCCGTGTGTAGACCGTCAAATCCTGCATATGTCCAAGCAAATCTGAACATGTCCTGGAATTTTGGAGAGCGAAGTTGATTATGTGTGAGTGCTTTGCTGAACTTTGATAATTGACACATGATCACATAAACAATACTGCTCTGTGTACGTGTGAAGCTTCGCAAAATAATTGTCTGAAAATAAAAAGATTAAACTTTTCACTTGAGAGAAGACTAGAAATAAGGACCTACCGTTCCGCAGCTGCTCACGCTAACCCCGGGACCACGGCGCTCCTGAGGTCACACTATCCTTGATGTTGCCTATCTTGCACATGGAATATTCAGTTTGTATATTTTGATTATTTTTTTCATAGTTCGGCACAACTTCTCCCTGTTTTCTCGATTGATCTGTGTTCAGTTTTTCAAGGCCTGTCCATTGTGCCAACTTATAACTAAATCTGAGGGGGGTGCGATGGGGAGGTTCCCTTGCCAGTGTATATCTGCTCCTCGGTACGCCTTACAATTCAGTATCTGATTTCGGAATCTCTGTCTGACAATTACGTAATCTAACTGAAATCTTCCCGTAATCCAAGTATACCTCCTCCTTTTGTGATTCTTGAACCGAGTATTCACTATTATCAGCTGAAATTTATTACAGAGCTCTTTCATTCCTTGTCCCAAGCTCATATTCAGCTGTAGCCCCTTCTTCTACTCTCTGCCCTACCACTGTATTCCAGTCCTCCATGACTACTAGATTTTCATCTCCCTTTACGTACTGTGTTACACTTTCAATGTCCTCATACACTTTGTCTCTCTCTTCATCTTCAGCTTGCGACGACGGCATGTATACCGGAACAATCGTTGCCCGTATTGGTTTGCTGTCGATTATGATAACAACAACCCCATCTCTGAACTGTTCACAGTAACACTCTCTGCTCTACTTCCTGTTCATAACTAATCCTACTCCCGCTATACCATTTTCTGCTCCTGTTGATGTTATACTATACTCATCTGACCAGAAATCCTGTCTTCCTTCCATTTCACTTCACTGACCCCTACTATACCTAGAGTGTCTAGGGGTTTAACACTCAACGTGTAGGCTGCCATTAACACAACGTAAGTGGCTGCAGTTGGAGAGCTGTTGTGACCGGGAAGCATGGTGGGCTGCTGATGAATGCGTGGCATTGTATTCAGCAATGAATCGTGCTTCTGCACTATCCAGGAAGACAATCATCGGAGACTATGGTCACGATCTGTGAAAAGGACCCGTTCTTCCAATGCTTCGGATACAGTGGTGTCGCTCTTGGTGTCATGGTGTAGGGCACGAGACCAATGAAATATATGGGCCCTGTGGCGTACGTCAAACGACGTGTCATTAAAGGATGTTCACGAGTCTGGGTATTTTGATATGGGCGTCTCAATATATATATTCCTTACTGTCATTTCTTGTTAACAGTATTAGCTAATTCCCTAGAAAAAGCAGCTTTCACTCAGTTAATGCTCGGCAGAAATCAAATCTGCATTTGGATCGGACTTCCTTAACTTTTGTGCAGAAAGGTGTACAGTACATTGCTGCATCCATTTTCAATAAACTACCACAGTAATTCAAAAATCTTAGCAATAACCCACGCGCTTTCAAATCGAAACTGAAGAGTTTCCTTCTATTCTGTCGAGGAGTTCCTTGAAAAATTTAGCTGATTCTTGTTGCATTGTTGACTGGGTTTACTTAAACTTAAGGCTTGACTGTTTTCGGGTTCATAAACATTTCATTTTTATCTGTTATTACTTTTACGCTGTAATTTTATGCACTGACACGTTCCATGACGATGGAGATTTGCTCCTCAATTTGGTCCTTCGGAACTTGACGTGTAAATTAAAAATAAATAAATAAACGAATTGCTGCGTCTGTCTTCAGCGGGAGCGAATCACTTTTTCAGACCAGTTAATACCTCGTGACCGCGCACGTTTAAATACATGACGATAGCATATGATAATGTTAAGGACATTTTTAGTTTCCCTCGGACATAGCCCAGAGTTAACGATGTGTGTCGGGCACGGCAACTAGTGTGACATCACAAGTTCGTTGCGAGGCCAGAAGTTCCCGTGTGCCCCAGTGGGGCGACATCGGGGATGATTTGACGTCATGGAATCCTGCGTTCTCCTGTACCATCTCTCACGCGACAGTATCCTTGGGCCATTTTTCGCCAGGACGATGCTGGTCGACACTTGGAAAGTGTTTCTCCGAACTTTCAGCGTGATGATGAGGTATGCACGTGGCCGGCAAGGTCTCAGATCTCTCGCGAATACAACTTGTGTGGAACCAGTTCTAACGTCAGTTCGGTCCCAGTGCCGTTATCTAGAATGGGGAGGACCAGTTTCAACAGATGTGGGCTACAGAGACTCAAGGGAGAAAACAGCAGTTTTATGACAGCCTTCCCGACCGAACGAGGGTGCACGTCCAGGCGAAAGGGGGTCCAACGTCATCCTGATAAGTTGGCACTTAGCAGCGAATTCTTTGCTGAAACGACTCGATTTTGTAATCACTGAAATAACATCATAAATCTCTCAACCCATGAAGTTTGATTTTCATTTTTCCACTCCTTCTCGATGCTTCGTCACGTAGTGTATATCTTGAGCGAGTGTACGGTTTTGCTAAGTTGTAGAAAACAATGTATGGACGTACTGGGATAATTCAAAATTTTTACAGCTGCAGCATTATGACGGCCCGTTTGTATTTTGTAATGCAGCTATATACTTCTTCTGTAGCATTTAAGAGTGACTTCTAAGAGGTCTTCTACCGCAGTGGATACACCGGTTCCCGTCAGATCACCGAAGATAAGCGCTGTCGGGCGTGGGTGGCATTTAGCTGGGTAACCATCTGGTCGGCCATGAGCTGTTGCCATTTTTCGGGGTGCACACAGCCTCGTGATGCCAATTGAGGAGCTACTCGACCGAACAGTAGGGGCTCCGGTCAAAGAAAACCATCATAAGGACCGGGAGAGCGGAGTGCTGACCACACGCCCCTCCTATCCGCATCCTCATCTGAGGATGATACGGCGGTCGGATGGTCCAGATGGGTCACTTGTGGCCTGAAGACGGAGTGCTTTTTCTAAGAGGTCTTCAACGACGTAACATCTGTGAACAACAAGACACTTGCGGCACTTTTCACCGTATCGCCGACAGGAAAGGTGTTCCCACAAACATCTACTCTATTGTACTAAATGTAAGCAAAGACTCAGGTGCTATTCGTGTGTTTATTAGTACGACTTTCATTTTAAGTGTTCAGAGTGTTATCTCCACCTCTGCAAAGTGGTACAAAGCAATTCCTGGCAGACAATTCTGCACGTTGAATTTCATCTGGGCTTTAGCACTAGAAACCGACTCATGGACAAAGGTAACGATCGTAAAGGCGACGGGAGCTCCGACTAGTAAAAACGCCGTAACGGCTAATGCTGCAATAACAGACTTTGATTGCAGTCAATTATGGCAACAAAGGACGTCTGTAGGGCAACGGAACACGATTTCGTGGCAGCTCACGGCCTCGCAAAGAAGTTAAGAAACCCATAAACTGCTTACCCTTCGTTTCTTCATGCCTCCGTCCGGCACATTTGCTCCTCCACTTCGTTTGTGTATTATGCACTGTCTTCGCCTTCTGTCTTAATACTGGCCAAGAAAATGTTTCAGATCGTGTTCTATTTGTCTCTTTCATGAGAGTTTCGTGTGACGCCATTTGCGTAGGGAAATTATTGTTCAAATGGCTCTGAGCACTATGGGACTTAACATCTGAGGTCATCAGTCCCCTAGAACTTAGAACTACTTAAACATAACTTAAGGACATCACACACATCCATACCTGAGGCCGGATTCGAACCTGCGACCGTAGCGGTCGCGCGGTTCCAGACTGAAGCGCCTAGAACCGCTCGACCACAACGGCCGGCTAGGGAAATTATAATTCTACGTCTAATTACGTACTTAAAGCAGCCCATCCTGATCTGCTTGTTGGAAGTAACACAAGAGCGCCTGGTGAGAAATATGTGGAGCCGTCAGATAAAACCAGGATAGATGGAGAAAAGTAAGTAAAATTCATTATTTCAAAGCAATCGCCACGTTTTCAGTACGAGGGGTTTCAGTAAGTTATGTAACACATTCTTTTTCTGGACCTATTTCGGTGGAAAATTGCCGAATCCGTTGTAGGTCATCTTGGGATACTCCCTGTTCACACCCTATAATTTCATGAAGTTCCGATAGGTGGCAGGGCTATAAGTAGTTCTCAAGATTGCGTCTGTAGCGGGGGTGTGAACCAAGCAGAGTGCTGTCATTGAGCAACTTTTGGTGGAAAATCAGAACATCGTACGTATTCATGGGCCCTTGCAGAATGTCTACGGGAAACTGGCAGTTAACGAAAGCGCACTGAGTTGTTTGAGGCATCTGTCACCATCGCAACAAGGTTGCGCAAACCTGTCCGATCTCCCACGAGCCGGCCGGTAGCACATATCTGTGACTCCACCTCAAAAGAAGTTCAAAGCCGCACTCTGTTATGGCGGCTGTCTTCTGGGACTCTAGGGGTCATTCCGATTGACGTCCTGCATCAGGATGCAAAGATCATTTATGAAATGTTTTGTGGTACCTTCAGGAAATTGAAGAAACGACTTTAACGTGTTCAACGCCACAAATATGCAAACAAACTTCGTCTTCTCCACGACAACGTTTTTTTTTTATTTTTGGTCATCAGTCTACTGACTGGTTTGATGCGGCCCACCACGAATTCCTTTCCTGTGCTAACCTCTTCATCTCAGAGTAGCACTTGCAACCTACGTCCTCAATTATTTGCTTGTCGTATTCCAATCTCTATCTTCCTCTACAGTTTTTGCCCTCTACAGCTCCCTCTAGTACCATGGATGTCATTCCCTCATGTCTTAGCAGATGTCCTATCATCCTGTCCCTTCTCCTTATCAGTGTTTTCCACATATTCGATTCTGCGTAGAACCTCCTCATTCCTTACCTTATCAGTCCACCTAATTTTCAACATTCGTCTATAGTACCACATCTCAAATGCTTCGATTCTCTTCTGTTCCGGTTTTCCCACAGTCCATGTTTCACTACCATACAATGCTGTACTCCAGACGTACATCCTCAGAAATTTCTTCCTCAAATTAAGGCCGGTATTTGATATTAGTTGACTTCTCTTGGCCAGAAATGCCTTTTCTGACATAGCGAGTCTGCTTTTGATGTCCTCCTTGCTCCGTCCGTCATTGGTTATTTTGCTGCCTAGGTAGCAGAATTCCTTAACTTCATTGACTTCGTGACCATCAATCCTGATGTTAAGTTTCTCGCTGTTCTCATTTCTACTACTTCTCATTACCGTCGTCTTTCTCCGATTTACTCTCAAATCATACTGTGCACTCATTAGACTGTTCATTCCGTTCAGCAGATCATTTAATTCTTCTTCACTTTCACTCAGGATAGCAATGTCATCAGCGAATCATATCATTGATATCCTTTCACCTTGTATTTTAATTACACTCCTGAACCTTTCTTTTATTTCCATCATTGCTTCCTCGATGTACAGATTGAAGAGTAGGGGCGAAAGGCTACAGCCTTGTCTTACATCCTTCTTAATACGAGCGCTTCGTTCTTGATCGTCCACTCTTATTATTCCCTCTTGGTTGTTGTACATATTGTATATGACCCGTCTCTCCCTATAGCTTACCCCTACTTTTTTCAGAATCTCGAATAGCTTGCACCATTTTATATTGTCGAACGCCTCTTCCAGGTCGACAAATCCTATGAAAGTGTCTTGATTTTTCATTAGCCTTGCTTCCATTATTAGCCGTACCGTCAGAATTGCCTCTCTCGTCCCTTTACTTTTCCTAAAGCCAAACTGATCGTCACCTAGCGCATTCTCAATTTTCTTTTCCATTCTTCTGTATATTATTCTTGTAAGCAGTTTCGATGCATGAGCTGTTAAGCTGATTGTGCGATAATTCTCGCACTTCTCAGCTCTTGCCGTCTTCGGAATTGTGAGGATGGTGCTTTTCCGAAAGTCAGATGGTATGTCGCCAGACTCATATATTCTACACACCAACGTGAATAGTCGTTTTGTTGCCACTTCCCCCCAATGATTTTAGAAATTCTGATGGAATGTTATCTATCCCTTCTGCCTTATTTGACCCTAAGTCCTCCCAAGCTCTTTTAAATTCCGATTCTAATACTGAATCCCCTATCTCTCCTAAATCGACTCCTGTTTCTTCTTCTATCACATCAGACAAATCTTCACCCTCATAGAGGCTTTCAATGTATTCTTTCCACCTATCTGCTCTCTCCTCTGCATTTAACAGTGGAATTCCCGTTGCACTCTTAATGTTACCACCGTTGCTTTTAATGTCACCAAAGGTTGTTTTGACTTTCCTGTATGCTGAATCAGTCCTTCCGACAATCATATCTTTTTCGATGTCTTCACATTTTTCCTGCAGCCATTTTTTCTTAGCTTCCCTGCACTTCCTTATTTATTTCATTCCTCAGCGACTTGTACTTCTGTTTTCCTGATTTTCCCGTACCAAGTTTGTACTTCCTCCTTTCATCTATCAACTGAAGTATCTCTTCTGTTACCCATGGTTTTATCGCAGCTGCCTTCTTTGTACCTATGTTTTCCTTACCAACTTCTGTGATGGCCCTTTTTAGAGATGTCCATTCCTCTTCAACTGTACTGCCAACTGCGCTATTCCTTATTGCTGTATCTACAGCGTTAGAGAACTTCAAACGTATCTCGTCATTCCTTAGTACTTCCGTATCCCACTTCTTTGCGTATTGATTCTTCCTGACTAATGTCTTGAACTTCAGCCTACTCTTCGTCACTACTATATTATGATCTGAGTCTATATCTGCTCCTGGGTACGCCTTACAATCCAGTATCTGATTTCGGAATCTCTGTCTGACCATGATGTAATCTAATTGAAATCTTCCCGTATCTCCTGGCCTTTTCCAAGTATACCTACTCCTCTTGTGATTCTTCAACAGGGTATTCGCTATTACTAGCTGAAACTTGTTCCAGAACTCAATTAGTCTTTCTCATCTTTCATTCCTCGTCCCAAGCCCATATTCTCCTGTAACCTTGTCTTCTACTCCTTCCCCTACAACTGCATTCCAGTCGCCCATGACTATTAGATTTTCGTCCCCCTTTACATACTGCATTACCTTTTCAATATCCTCATACACTTTCTCTATCTGTTCATCTTCAGCTTGCGACGTCGGCATGTATACCTGAACTATCGTTGTCGGTGTTGGTCTGCTGTCGATTCTTATTAGGAGAACGTAACGCCTCAAAAAAGTCTGTTCACGCGAGAGTTGCTACAAAACTTCATTGGAATGTTCTTCCGGATCCACCCTACAGCCCGAATCGTGGAACTTCAGATTTCCATCTGTTTGACCCAATGAATGGTCCACTCCGCAGTAAGCAGTATATGGGCGATGGGGAGGTTATTGACGCAGCAAGACGTTGACACCGAGGTCGACCAGTCGAGTGAACATACAGGAATCCCGGCCTTCCCAGTAACGTGGTATACAACAGTCGCAATGAACGGAGATTATGTTGAAAAATAGGGTTTTGTAACCAAAAGAGTGGAGAAAAATATAATATACGGAAATCCTGAATACAACCAACCTGCTTCCAGAAAAAAAACTGTTGCATTACTTACAAATGCCCCTCATATGTGTCTCCCAGTGTGACACAAGACCTACATGCAAAAATGTTTGCGGTTGCCTTCCGAGCCACAGTTGTACTCAGGCCTACACCTCTTCGACTGCTCGGTACGGGCTTTTGTTAAAGTTTCGAAAACATACCTTCACCGAAGAGCCAAGCAGTATTTTGCTCCCTCCTACGCATATCTCGCGAAGAGACCATGACGATAAAATCAGAGAGATTAGAGACCACACAGAAGCATACCGACAATCCTTCTTTCCACGAACAATATGAGACTGGAATAGAAGGGAGAACCGATAGAAGTACTCAGAGTACCCTCCGCCACACACCGTCAGGTGGCTTGTGGAATATGGATGTAGATGTAGATGTAGATGAAGCAAATTGATGACCACGGCTATATTTCTTGAGTACTGCAAAAATATGGATTTCGTATGGGGGAGGGATAGGGACACTATGGAGGACGTGCAAGGCCTTCCCAGCAAAACTTCTGCAGCTTACTCCAAACAACCTTGGCATCACGTGGGTGGGTATTATCCTGCAACTGATGACGCCGAGCTTCAACATTCCTGGGCATTTTGACTTGAAGACACACTTCAGGTTTTGCAAAGTTTCCACTTGGAGATTCTGATATAGAAAAATGCTTTCCCACGTGTAGCCAGGATTGTTTCGACTACGGTGCAGAAATTCCGGTGGGAAGCCCTCATACATCATACATACTGTCCCGATCTCTCTCAATGCGAATTCCATATCCTTGGAGCCCTGGAGGAAGGCACTGGCTGTCGGTTTGCTTCCGACGAAGATGTGCACATCTTAGCAGAATCATTGTTTCGAAGATAACAGCAAACACTTTTTCATGAAGACACTGAGCGTCTTGTCTCACAGCGGGGTTACTGTATTACAGACAGGGCGATTACTTTTGGAATACACACACCGAAAAAAGGTTTGCATCACCACGGTTCAGGGAGTTCCGGAACTTGTACAGAAAATTGGAACAGAGATCACCATAAACGTAATTTCCACCCTTTTTATTGCTCACGAAAACCACATACTGCACGTTGTACCACCATAAAGCGACACCTTCAGAGGTGGGGGCCTAGATTGCTGACCACCGGTACCTGTAATAATCAGCAGCACGCCATCTTCCATTGATGCATGCCGGTACTCGTCATGGCATACTATCCACAACTTCATCAACGCACTGTTGGACCAGATTTTCCCGCTCCTCAACGGCGATTGGGCATAGATCCCTCAGAATGGTTGGTGGGTCACGTCGTCCATAAACGTCGTTTGCATTGTAAATCTCTTTTACGTTTACTTCTACCATTCAGCCTTTCAATGCTTGCTTACTACGGGTTTGGCGACTGAACTATCGATATTCACACAGCCGCTTCTCTTTTCTTCGAAGGCCTCTTCAGTTTTCCTGTAGGCGGCAACTTTCTCCTAGGTATGCATGTTTCCGAACCCTTCCGCTTCTTGTGTAGCCATTCCTGCTTTGCATTTCCTATCAACGTTTTTAGACGTTGTATTCCCTTTTGTCTATTCCATTTGCTACTTTTTCATATTCTCTCGTCAGTTAGACTGAACAATTTTTGTGTTACCCAAGTATTTTTTCTAGGCTTTGGCTTTTTGCCTATCCTGTGCTGCCGTCATTATTTCATCTCACAGGTGGTACCCCTTTTTCAGTTAATCGTGAAGCGGAAAGAGAAGTAGACGTAAAGTCGCAGCTTCCCCTGCGCGCAAGTTAACCAATTGCTTCATTATTGTTGGTACACTGTTGTAAATGTCCTGTAGGTTTGGATTCTTTCAGGTCAGTCTTTCTGTAATAAATTTTTACAAATTTCGATACTTTTTTTCACTGAACAGATGAGTGTTAAACAGCGCAACATGCAACCCTACTCTCCATAAGGCAGGAAGAAAGTTTCTGGCTTAGCGTCTCACTGGTGACGAGGTCATCAGAGGACTGAGAAAAAGACTGCATTCGTCTAGGATGTCAAAGGAAATGCCGAGTTCTTTCCGGACAACCACAACAGTTGCCTAAATCGACTTACGAAAGGAGTGGGAAACCGAGAAATGGATGACTAGAAAAGAGTTGGAACTTGGCTCCTCCCAAGTCGGTGTCGAGCACTTTAACCAGTCTGCCATCTTTGATGATACCATAGCGCACAAAAGTCGATCGTCTAACTGGTTTGATTTATTGATTTATTTCCCCGTAAACGTGCATAAATAATTATACAAATGTTCATACCAAACACTGGTTGATATATATAAATATTATTAATAATTTTGCTTATCTTGCACTCATTACATAATTAATTTTTTCACACAGATTACAGACAATGCAAACTGAGTTGTATGACATAACCTACAATTTCGTATGTTACAATCAGATTTATAATAAGAGAGCATCTTTTTTCATTGTATCAAAATTCATTTGCGTTACAGAATGCTTTTTCTTTCGATCATGTCCCTACCACCATTTTAAATTCACTTTCATGTAATACCCTTGTGTCATGTGGTATAATGTTAAAAAATATTTTGCCAGCATGCAAAAACGTATTCTGAATTTTACTTAAACGAGTCCAAGGGATCGCCAGTAAGTTCCTGTTTCTGGTTTCATATGAGTGCACATCTGATCTACGTTCATACATGCAGACATCCTCTTTGGCTGGCATAAGTACTTTGATTATGTGTAGAATCAGGACTGTAAATATTTTGTAATCACTAAAGCACTGTCTGCAAGAAGTTAAATTGCTCAAACCAAAAATGCATCTAATGGCTTTCTTCTGCCAGAGGAAAACATCTTTTGCTTCATCATAGTTTCCCCAAAGACGTATTCCTTAATGTAAAAGGGTATGAAAAAAAGCGTAGTATCCTGTAAGTATACGCTCTTTACTTCTTCAGTGTCCTAAGGAGACATAAAACTGCAGATCTTTTCTGTGCTGATATTTCAGCATAATTTGCTATTGTGGTCTATGCCTAACAAGTTTACAGACACTTGAGTTCACATTGTCCGTTATTAACATCTCTAGGGAAAAGAGCATCTATTCAGCTTTATTTTTCTTTAATCCCCACCTATTCTCATGGAACCACTGAACCGCATTTTCCATCATGGAGTTGTTCATTTGTTTCACAGTATCCGTGTCGTTATGTGGTGCGATAAATGTTGTTTCATCGGTGTTCATCACAGATTTATATGGTAATAAGTTGAGCAGGCTCTTCACATAGACCAGGAACAGGCAACCTTCTTTTACCTTTTGTATCTCTGTTAGTAGTAAAATTTTCTAACCACCCACCGGTTTCACAGTAACGGTGATTTATAAGGTAGGAAAGTAACTTTTATAAAATTTGTACTGTCTTTTATAAAATTTGTAAAGCAGAGTTACAGCAAGTTAAAGCATGTAATAATAATTACTTACCAAACACTTCACGTCAAAATTTTATATAGCTGAACTGCTTACCAGTGGGCGGTACGGACTACGCTGACTACCAGTGGCATAAATACGATCTGTCCCAGCACAGATTCTTGTTTGGTCCCATACTTTACCTTGCGGATGTCAGGTTGTTTCGGAATTTACAATGACCATTTGGTTTCTATTTGTCAAATATAATATTAGTAGTGCTAGCTCTGGTTTAGCTTTATTTTAGTTATTTCATATCTTTCAAATTTCTTCAGTAAAATGCTGTGTGATACAGTGTCAGATGCCTTGGTTACATTTACTACAGTGGTATAAACGTGCTCTCTATTTTCAAAACCATGTAATACTGATAACAAAATTTCTTCGACTGCCTTAATTGTTGATAGCCCTCTTTGGAATCCATACTGCGCCACGTTAAGTAGGTTCTAACATAAAAATAAAACATTTAGTTGGTATGAAACTTCCTGGCAGATTAAAACTGTGTGCCGGACCGAGACTCGAACTCGGGACCTTTGCCTTCCGCAGGCAAGTGCTCTACCAACTGAGCTACCCAAGCACGACTCACGCCTCGTCCTCACAGCTTTACTTCTGCCAGTACCTCGCCTCCTACCTTCCAAACTTTACAGAAGCTCTCCTGCGAACCTTGCAGAACTAGCACTCGTGAAAGAAAGGATATTGCGGAGACATGGCTTAGCCACCGCCTGGGGGATGTTTCTAGAATGCAATTTTCTCTCTACACCGGAGTGTGCGCTGATACGAAACTTCCTGGCAGATTAAAACATTTAGTTGGTCTTTCATTAAAGTTTCAATAATTTTCGGAATCACTGGTATTATTGCTGTAGCTCTGTATTTTTGGGCCGAATTTCTGTCCTATTATTGTATATGTGCAAGCCAACGTCAGTTTCAAGCACTCCAGAAATGTTTCCTAGCTAAATATCCTATTAATAAGGTAAGACACAGGAATGCGTATAGTATCTATAATTTTCTTCAGTGTGACATTGGAGAAACCATGCACATCTTTAGTTCTGGAGTTACTCAGTGATCTGACTACATCCGGTATATGCTTCGGATAGTTAGTTCTCCACCCAATTTTGACAAGTCTATTGGTAGCTCAGTTAGCTCTGAATTGGAGAGTCCCTCTTCTTGTTTCCTAAATTATTATCACCTGTCAACGTCCCAGAATTTATGAAACCATTATTTAGCTTATGTGCACTTAGAAGAATATATATAATTTCTGCAATTAGCAATGTTTATGCTTTAATTATTTTCCAATCTGTTTTATATTAGTTGCAAGACTGAAAAACAATTATAATTGGCATTTTACTTTGCAGGAATGGTATATTTTCTATAAAACTGTTCTAATTTGACATATATATTTATCTACTCGTTATTAGTACAAGATTTATCATAAAAATGTTTAACAGAGTTCTTGAGATATTCATGTAAGATATATACCAGTCAGTTAACTCTCTCTTCTGTTTTTCCTTGCATTTAATCTGTTGTATTAGTGATGAGGGGTAATATTCATTACAGATCGCTGTGATGGTAAGTAGGAAATAATCAAAACCATTATTTAATGATACTTTTTCCATAACAGTGGTAAACCAATCAATGCTAATAAGTTTTTGTGTGACATTTATTAAATTTGTGGATTTAACTTTCTCACTTGCCAGGATTCTATTGGTTGATCATGATCATGATCAGGAATTCGTATACCAATGGTATCTCGTAAAGGGTGGCCACGACGTTGGGATCACGGATTTCCTTCAAACTCTGTACATCTTCAGTAGGCCATTAAAGTACCACAATGTTCAAGTAGACAGGGATACTATCCTGGCAATTCAGAGAAAGTCGCAAGAGAAGTTTTCTGCGTCTATTCTGTACATGATGTGTCTGTACGAAGATAGCGGGCACGTGGTTAGATTTCGCTCGGTGCAAAAGGGCCGAGGACAAGGCAACGGTTCGAAGCCCGCTAACATTTATTGTTCTATATTTTTTCCATCTCTAGTCATCCTATTTAATTTATGTGACATTTGAGAGGTAATGTACTGAAAAAAAAACCACGTACATTTTCATGAAGATTTAGAGAGTTTCATAGACACACATCAAAAACAGTTTTGCATCACGCCGGTTCCCAGAGCTCCTGAAGACAGAAGTTGTCTGTGGATACTGTATCACGGACACAGTCCCTTTGACTGTTCAGATATGTTACTAAATCCGCCCAAAGATATCAACAACCATGCATGAGCAGCGCCTATTAGATGGAGGATGTCCGACAGCCGATTAGTTCCAGTCATTCCAGCAGGAAGGAGGTACATGACTCGTGTTGTCTGTAGTTCAACCATGCCTAGACGGTCAGTACCGCGGTTCGATCGCGTCAGCATTGTTACTTTATGCCAGGAAGGGCTCTCAACTAGGGAGCTGTCCAGGCGTCTCGGAGTGAACCAAAGTGATGTTTTCGGACATGGAGGAGATACAGAGAGACAAGAACTGCCGATGACATGCCTCGCTCTGGCTACTCAAGGGCTACTACTGCAGTGGATGACCGCTACCTACGGATTATGGCTCGGAGGAACACTGATAGCAATAGGCAGCATCATGCGCAACTTCACTCCTGACGTCCATCTTTGAAACCACGACACCATCCAGCGCGGTGCAGATGGGCCCGCTACAGCATGCCGAATTGATTGCTCAGGTTTTGCATCACGTTCTCTTCACCGATGAGTGTCGCATATGTCTTCAACTGGACAATGGTCGGAGACGTGTTTGGAGGCAACACGGTCAGGCTGAACACCTTAGACACACTGTCCAGCGAGTGCAGCAAGCTGGAAGTTTCCTGCTGTTTTGGGGTGGCATTATGTGAGGCCAACGTACGCCGCTGGTGTCATGGAAGGCACCGTAACGGCTGTACGATACGTCAGTGCCATCCTCCGATCGATTGTGTAATCTTATCGGAAGCATACTGGCAAGGCATTCGTCTTCAGGACGACAGTTCGCGGCCCCATCGTGCACATCTTATGAATCACTTTTTTCAGAATAACGACATCGCCAACAAGTTCTCCAGACATGAACCCTATCGGACATGCCTGGGATAGATTGAAAAGGGCTGTTTATCGACGACATGACCCAGCAACCACTCTGAGGGATCTACGCCGAATCGCCGTTGAGGAGTGGGAGAATCTGGTCCAACAGTGCCTTGATGAACTTGTGGACAGTATGCCACGACAAATACAGGCATGCATCAATGCAAGTAGACGTGCTACTGTTTATTAGAGTTACTGGTGGTACAGGAATATGGACCACCACCTCTGAAGGTCTCGCTGTAAGGTGGTACAACATGCAATGTGTGGTTTTCATGAGTAATTAAAAGGGCGGAAATGATATTTGTGGCCGGCCGGCGTGGCCGAGCGGTTCTAGGCGCTGCTGTCTGGAACCGGGTGACTGCTACGGTAGCAGGTTCGAATCCTGCCTCGGGCATGGATGTGTGTGATGTCCTTAGGTTAGTTAGGTTTAAGTTGTTCTAAGTTCTAGGGGACTGATGACCTCAGAAGTTAAGTCCCATAGGGCTCAGAGCCATTTGAACCAGTTTTTGATGTTTATGTTGATCTCTATTCCAGAACTCTCCGTAACCGAGGTGATGTAAAACTTGTTTTGATATGTGTATTATTTGACTATTTATTATTTTTAATTAATTTTTCAAGGACGCGCGGCAGGCTTGGAAAGCTCATGTCAAACCACGATAAATAATGAGGCGAGTGACGTTGTTGGGTATAGTAAGTCCCAAGAGTGATATACATTACTCGTCGGATGTGCTCTCGACATCAGAAGTTGCAGGATGGTATTTCTCATAGAGACATGGAAAACATAAATCGAAACGGCATCTACTACATCGAATGAGTGCAGTTTTTCTGCATGTACAGGGCATGTTCAGAGTTTCTAATGCTAAACACACCTTGTTGACATTTTGAAAAATTTCTCTTCCTTCCGACAGTTTGGATGCAAACCGCATATGATCAACGATGGAAAAATTATAGATAAAAAAGTGAGCGGCAGTCGAACCGTCCAGTCGAACCATCGCTTACTACAGGTTCATTTCACGAAGTTCGAACGCTAACCATTTGACGACCCTGAACTCCAAATGGCTAAATGGCTCTGAGCACTATGGGACTTAACTTCTGTGGTCATCAGTCCCCTAGAACTTAGAACTACTTAAACCTAACTAACCTAAGGACATCACACACATCCATGCCCGAGGCAGGATTCGAACCTGCGACCGTAGCAGTCGCACGGTTCCGGTGAACTCCAACGCCCGCCACTACGCACAGATACGTAAGTCACCCAATGGGCGTGTAAAGCTTCTCTTGCGATTTTCTCGCAATTGCCAGAGTAGTGCACCTAGGTACTTGCACATCGTGTTCTTTTAATGGGGTACTAAAGACGTGTAAGGTATGAAGTAAATCTGTGATCCCAAAGTCATGGCCTCCCCTTGTCAGTGAAGGTGTATTAGTTGTTGAATATATTCCAGTCTCTATCATTACAGTTTTTAAACTCTCCCGCTCTCTCAAGTACCATGGAACCTATGCTTGACGTTTTAACACATGTCCTGTCATACCGTCCCTTCGTTGATCCTGCAAAGAACCTTGGCATACTCATTTCCTGTCAGTCCCTATAATTTTGAGCATTTTGCTACAGGACAACATTTCAAACACTACTCTTCCTTTCTAGTTACAACTCTGTGCTCAAGCGTACATTCTCTGAAATTTCTTTGATGTTAGTAGACTTCTGCTGGTTAGGAATGCCTCCTTTCACTGCGTCAGCCTGCATTTTGTGTTGTCGGTGCTTCGTGCGTTACATTTTTCTTCCAAAGTAGCAGAATTCCTTCACTTCGTCTGCATCGCGGTCACCAATTTAGATGTTAAGTTTATCGTCAGTCTCGTTTCTGCTACTCGTCATTCATTCCGTCCTTCTTCCGTTTCAGTCCGTAGTGTGTGCTCGTTAGTACGGCTCACTAGCTGCCTAATTTTCCTCTTCTCAGGAAGTCTGTCGGTGCAAGCGACGCAGGCAGCGACAGCGTTTCCGGGCGAGCACGTCCGCCGTGAGACTGCAGCCGCTGCGAGGTCGCGAGGGCGACGCAATACGACACGCCAGGACGTCCCGTCCGAGACACGGTCGCCGGCCTTCGCTCGCCGGCCGACATACTTGCAACATTCCACCAGACATCCCAGCCGCGCCGCCGTTTACGTACTTCTCAAGAGTTACGAAATGCCTGGGCTAGCGACCGCAATTTCCTCTGCATCTCACGCTGTTGATACCCAATATCCTGTACACACCACAGCAGGCTATTTTCATTTCACAGCATTCTTATACAAGGTGGTTTTTTCCACCAATAACAATCTCTACTGACTGGTTTGATGCGGCCCGCCACGAATTCCTCTCTTGTGCTAACCTCTTCATCTCAGAGTAGCACTTGCAACCTACGTCCTCAATTATATGCTGAATGTATTCCAATCTATGTCTTCCTCTACAGATTCTGACCTCTACAGCTCCCTCTAGTACCATGGAAGTCATTCCCCCATGTCTAAACAGATGTCCTCTCATCCTCTCTCTCCTCTTTATCAGTGTTTTCCACATATTCCTTTCCTCTCCGATTCTGCGTAGAACCTCCTCATTCCTTACCTTATCAGTTCATCTCATTTTCAACATTCGTCTGTGGCACCACAAGGGCACGATTCTCTTCTGTTCTCCTTTTTTTCCCACAGTCCATGTTTCACTACCATACAATGCTGTACTCCAGACGCACATTCTCAGAAATTTCTTACTCAAATTAAGGCTGATATTTGGTTTTAATAGACTTCTTTTGGCCAGGAATCCACTTCTTGCCATTGCTAGTCTGCTTTTGATGTCCTCCTTGCTCCGTCCTTGGTTATTTTACTGCCTAGGTAGCAGAATTCCTTAACTTCATTGACTTCGTGACCATCAATCTTGATGTTTAGTTTCTCACTGTTCTCATTTCTTCTACTTCTCATTACCTTCGTCTTTCTTCGATTTACTCTCAATACATACACTGTAGACATTAGACTGTTCGTTCCGTTCAGCAGATCATGTAAGTCTTTTTCACTTTCACTCAGGATAGCAATGTCATCTGCGAATCATGTCATTGATATCCTTTCATCTTGAATTTTAATTCCACTCCTGAACCGTACTTTTATTTCCATCATTGCTTCCTCGATGTACAGATTGAACAGTAGGAGCGGAAGGCTACATGCTTGTCTTATACCCTTTTTAATACGAGCACTTCGTTCTTGGCCGCCCACTCTTATTATTCCCTCTTGCCTGTTCTACAAATTGTATATGACCCTTCTCTCCCTATAGCTTACCCCTACTTATTTTCAGAATTTCGAACACCTTGCACCATTTTACACCGCCGAACGCTTTTTCCAGGTCGAAAAATCCTATGAAACTATGCGTTGGAAATGGTTTCCGTGCTCCTCAACGCATGTGTGTACACACCGTAGCATGTTCTGTCTCACACCTTCAAATCTGCCAGGCTGCGTACGACCAGTGTCAAAAGCAGTACGAATACGCTGCTCCAGTGTATCCACATCTGAAATGGGCACTGCATACTCGATACTTTTGAAATGGCACCATAACCGGAAATCCCACGCGGTGAGTTAAGGCGAACGAGCAGGTTATGCAACTGAAAACCCTTGTCCAATCCACCGGCCAAGAGAGACACGACTGAGATGCATCGGGCCGTTAACTGCGAAGTGAGCTGGAGCACTATCATGTAGTAGCCGCAAAAGCCTTCGAATCGTCAAGGGCACTACTTTCAGCAGATGAGGCAAAGTCACCCGCAAGAAACTCAGATAGTTCTGGTCTGTTAGACGACGTGGAAGGAAGACTGGTCCCAAAATATGGTCGCCAGTTCTCCCGGCCCACACATCCCGGTTGCGCCGATGCTGATGATTCGCTGTCACCATACCATAGGGAGGGGGTGGGGTTCCGCATACTATCCCACAGATTGTTTATGAAAGTTGAAGACACCACTCTGCGTAAATCCCGGAATCTTGGTTGCGTGGTGAACGAGCCAGTGACAAAACTGCTCCCAATGTGGAGAGTCTGTCGCTAGCAAGCCCTGCACACGCTAGAAAGTGATAAGGATAGTAATAATTGTGATGGGGAATGTTCCACACAGTCGTCCGACTTACCCTGTACTGACTTATCAGCTGCCTGGTACTGACACCGCGGTCTTCCGCAGTGGTAATCACATTTTCCTCCAAATCTGGTGTCCGAACATCTCGGATACATCCTTCATGACTTCCTACTTCCTGAAACTACCCTGCATAAGACAAACAGCGAAACACTGTTGCAAACACTGAATGCTGTGATTGTTGGCGGGGAAAACCTTGTTGCCCGTCGGTCTTTGCCACTTGCTTTTCCGTAAGTAAACACCATGTCGCCAAACCTTGGATTCGAATACGGAGCCACTGGATACAACGCTGTGTCACATCCACTACAAGGTGAGCCAGCAAGAGAAGTGAATCGGACGCAACATTAACAATTACTATGGCGGAAGAGGGCGCTAGGGCATGATGTATGAAGAACAGTACCACCCTCTGGGAGGAAACCAAGCATACTGTAATTGCAGCTGCATGGTTCAGTGCGTGTTAGACGTATGATTGAATAAATGGTCTCTAGCACGGAGTCCATGCATTTCTGGACATAATTTCATTAGACGTTTTTGTTCTGTATCCTCTGTCAGCAGCACGAGGTCGACGATGTGAAGTCAGTTCGTAGACAAAATATTTCCGTTACTGATAAGTCAGATATATGTACAATATTTAACAATCACTTTCTGAGCAATGTTGGTGAATTAAATAAAAACTTAGTTTCTACAGGGAGTCATGTAATTCTCTTGGAATATGCCTTTCCAAGATCAATGTGTGAAATACTGACACTGACAAGGGGGGACGGAGTCCGTAATTAAATCTCCGAAGACCAAGGACTCTCATCGATATGATGGAGTGCCTAGCAAGATATTAAAGTACTGTGCTGCACTTGTCAGCCCTATACTGAGCCATATTTGGAATTTTTCCTTTAAAAATAGTCAGTTTCCTAATCGATTGATGTACTTGAGCCATGGTCGGCCAGGACTGATGCCGTTTTTTTTTCTATTGGCATTTTGTCACCATCGAGTGGCGTCTTATTGTCTGAATGAGTTGCTCACATGCCTCCGTCAGTGGCAACAGCAGCGTTTATCGATACTGGTACTGTTGTACCTTCCTTGGTGTGGCCGCTATATTTTGGCCGCTATATTTCCGTGTCATGGTGTGTGTGTGTGTGGCAGTTGGTGAGTTGCGCTGGAACAGTAAGGAAGTCTCTGCAGCGTGAGGTCAGACCGGGGCCTCTGGCAGCATTCACGTGTGGACGGAGTTGTGGGGCACTAGCTGTGACAGATGCAAAGTTCATCGCCTACCAAACCTACATACTAGAGTTAAGTAATCAGTGAACCTGTTATGAAACCTCAACTGGTGTCACATCTCTTCGTTGATTGCTGGTCGTTGCTTCCTGGGCTGTTCCCGCAAGCAGCAATGAGATGGTGTGCTGGAATCGGCAAAATTTTGCAGCCGTCTTCCTATATTGTGTTTAACTTTGAAATGATTATAATTTATTAGTGAAGTACACCAGCGGTATCTTCTGCCTTGTGGCCGTTAACGTTCCAGTTACCTGCACTGGTCGTTAGCATAGTTTTCCGGCAGTGTGTTTTCCTCACCGTGTTGATGCTGTCCAGCACGGCGTATAGTTCGACAGCTTGATGCTGTGCTCCCTTTCTGTTTGAGTGGTTATTGTGCCTTGCCTGTGTTTAGACGTCAATAGTCCTGCTGCGATCCTCGTCCACGCTGATATTTTTGGTTGTCGTGCCGTTGGTTGGGTGGAAGGGAATTGATTAGGTTGTTGGTTGGTCCTTCAATCGTCTCTGGGTCGTACTGCCACACGATTATTTAGTGTTAGGCTTGGCTGACTGTCTCACCTAAACTGTTGTTAGAGTTTCCTCCCCAGGCCGACCCAAGGAACACTTCTGAGAACCACTGTTATGTTCTTGGTGATTGTGATTTTCTTTTGTCACAAGTACTGTGCCAGGCCTGTAGCCTTGTATTAATTTTGTCTGTTCTATGTTCAGTATGTGCCCTTCAGCCGAACCTTATGTGAAGTATTTTAAGATTAGGCCCCCAGCCATGTTTTATTTAAAATTCTTGTCTGCTCTGTATTTAGGCCTTCAGCAGCATTTGTTTTAAAATTTCAGCCGTAATGTGTAAATTCCTGTCTGCAAGCTTTGTCTTTAATGATCTTGAATTCTTAAAATGGCCTTCAGCCGTACTGTGTAAATGGCTATCTTAATTTTTATCTTAAAATATTTTGAAAAATTGTTTGGGCCTTCACCCGTCAAGATAGTTCAAGTTTTGTTAAGATGTTGTACTTTGTAAATGCTTGTCTTTAAAGGTTGCCTTTTATTTTGTTCATAAGTTATTGGGATTTTAGCCGAGGAATTAATTTAAATTTTGCTTAATATGACTTTTAGTCGAGATTTGTAAATGCTTGTCTTTTAATGAATTTGCCGGCCACGGTGGTCATGCAGTTCTAGGCGCTTAAGTCCGGAACCGCAGGACTGCTACGGTCGCAGGTTCGAATCCTGCCTCTGGCATGGATGTGTGTGATGTCGTTAGGTTAGTTAGGTTTAAGTAGTTCTAAGTTCTAGGGAACTGATGACCTAAGATGTTAAGTCCCATAGTACTCAGAGCCATTTTGAGCCATTTTTTAATGAATTTCCTTTGCTGATCTGAAATATTATTTGGGCCTTTTGCCGAGAAGATATTTTAAATGTACCTAAGTAAGGCCTTCAGCCGTTTGTCTAAATTCCGGTGCCTTAAAAGGAAATATTTAAGGATATTTTAATTTTACTTAAGTAAGGCCATCAGCCATTTGTCTAAATCCTTGTGTTTTATTTAAACTTTATTACTGAGAAGTTACTTGGGCCCTCAACTGTGAATTGATCCTTGTTATTTTAAAAAGAAAACTGTGCATTGGTTTTCGCGGTATTAAGTTGTGTGCTCTTATGTAACTAACAGTAACTGATTTTTGGTCCTTTCCACAACATGATCCACTCTGTCCTGCGAAACCAGATTTCAGTACTCAGTAGTAAAGCCGCATTATAAAAAGGTATAAGAAAATGATGCAGACAGTTTTAGACCTATTTCCATGCCATGAGTGTTTGCTGAAGGTATCGTCAAGTCTGTGTATGTAAGGATAATTGTTCATTTTATTTCACATAATTTGCTGTCAAATGTACAGTTAGGTTTTAGAAGTGGTTTAACGACTGAAAATGTTATATTCTCTTTTATCTGTGAGGTACTGGATGGATTAAACAAAGGCTCTCGAACGCCAGGCATCTTTTTCATTTAACTAAGGCGTTTGATTGCATTAATCACAAACAATTGCTCGAGAAGTTGGACCATTATGGAACACGGGGAAATAGGTCACAATTGGTTCTCCTCTTAATTTAACAACAGGCAGCGAAAGGTCATTATCCACAGCGCTGAGAATGTCTATGATGTAGGGTCTTGGTGGGCATGGATAAATGGGGGATGTCCCAGGGATCAGTGCTTGGGTCACTCCTGTTACTTATTTATATAAGTGATATGCCCTCTAGTCTTACAGGTGATTCTAATATATTTCTGTTTCTAATGACACTAGCTTGGTAGTAGTCACATTTTAAAAATTCGGTAAAAATGTGACTATGCGTATTCAGGCTGTTTTTGTTTTATTTCTAGACCATGCCATCTTAGACAAATTATAGATTCAGGTATATCTTCTGAAGAAGGCTCAATTATTTGGGCTGAAACCTAGGTAAAGGTTGGTTTCATTAGCGCAGTTGAGGCTGACAGTTTCTTATGTATCAGTTAATAACTATCCTTTCATCTGCTTTCCATGTCGCCTTCGAGTATTCTCGGAACGTAGTCGTGGTGGTGGGTGAGTAGCGAGCGCCTCCTCCCTGCAGCCGGGTCCCAGCACGGCGCCCGGCCACGCTCTGGTGGCGGCGCATCAGCCGCGGCTGCGTGGCCGTGTCGCCGCCGCTCGGCGAGTGCTTTCAGACAGAGCGTTTCGCCTGCGCGTCCCGCCAGCTGGCTAACCCCGCGTCACGTATGGCTCCGCGCCGGCGCGGCGGGCGATTTCTCGCTGCGCCGCCTCCCGCAGTGCCAGCTCTCAGTTCCGCCACCGGGGATCACGCACGCTGGCTGGCTGACTGGCCAAACAGAGCCAAGTCGGCTGCTACGTGATACCCGCTCTCGCCGTCGCTCTTGATGGCCATCCACTTGTCAGTCTTCGCTTCTGCGAAGGGTAGTCATAAAGTCTTAGCTGTGAGGCGTTGTCTTTATAAGTAATTGCAGTTTTGAAACAAAAATAAAACAAGTATACTTTTTATAGCTTGTTTTTACATGAAAGCCTCTACGTCAGTCTACTTTTCTACAACAGACGTTCAGTAACTAATGCGACAAAATTTTTTCCGAAAGTTCTACATCTACATGGATACTCTGCAAATCGCATATAAGTGCCTGGCAGAGAGTTCATCCAACCACATTCACAATTCTCCATTCTTCCATCTCGTATAGCGCGCGGAAAAAGCGAACACCTATATCTTTCCGCACAAGCTGCGATTTCCCTTATTTTATTGTGGTGATCGTTTCTCCCTATATAGGTCTTTGTCAACAAAATATTTTCGCATTCGGAGGGGACAGTTGGTGATTGGAATTTCCTGAGAAGATTCCGTCGCAACTAAAAACGCCTTTCTTTTAATGATTTCCAGCCCAAATCCTGTATCATTTCTGTGACACTCTCTCCCATATTTCGCGATCATACAAAACGTGCTGCCCTTCTTCGAACTTTTCCGATGTACTTCGTCAGTCCTATCTGCTAAGGATCCCACACTGGGCAGCAGTACTCTAAAAGAGGATGGACAAGCGTAGTGTTGGCAGTCATCTTAGTAGGTCTGTTACATTTTCTATGTGACCTACCAATGAAACTCAGTCTTTGGTTAGCCTTCCCCACAACATTTTCTATGTGTTCCTTCCAATTTAAGTTGTTTGTAATTGTAATACCTAGGTATTTAGTTGAATTTACGGCTTTTAGATTAGACTGATTTATCGTGTAACCGAAGTTTATCGCGTTCCTTTTAGCACTCATATGCATCACCTCACACTTTTCGTTATTTAGGGTCAACTGCCACTTTTCCCACCATTAGGACAGTTTTCTAAATCATTTTTCAGTTTGTTTTGATCTTCTGATGACTTTATTAGTCGATAAACGACAGCGTCATCTGCAAACAATCGAAGACGGCTGCTCAGATTGCTTCCCAAATCGTTTACATAGATAAGGAACGGCAAAGGGCCTATAACACTACCTTGAAGAACACCAGAAATCACTTCTGTTTTACTCGATGACTTTCCGTCAGTTACTACGAACTGTGACCTCTCTGACAGGAAATCACAAATCCAGTCACATAACTGAGACGATATTCCATAAGCATGCAGTTTCACTACAAGCCGCTTGTGTGATATAGTGTTAAAAGCCTTCCGGAAATCCAGAAATACGGAGTCACTCTGAAATCTCTTGTCAATAGCACTCAACAATTCATGTGAATGAAGAGCTAGTTGTGTTTCACAGGAGCGATGTTTCCTAAACCCATGTTGATTGTGTGTCAATAGACTGTTTTCTTCGAAGTAATTCATAACGTTCGAACACAATATATGTTCCAAAATCATGCTGCATATCGACGTTAATGACATGGGTCTCTAATTTAGTGGATTACTCCTACTACCTTTCTTGAAAATTGGTGTGACCTGTGGAAAAAAAGGTTCAAATGGCTCTGAGCACTATGGGACTTAACGTCTGAGGTCATCAGTCCCCTAGAACTTAGAACTACTTAAACCTAACTAACCGAAGGACATCACACACATCCATGCCCGAGGCAGGATTCGAAACTGCGACCGTAGCAGTCGCGCGGTTCCGGACTAAAACGCCTAGAACCGCTCGGTCACAGAGGCCGGCTGACCTGTGCAACTTTCCAGTCTAGTTGGTTGGTTGTATTCAGGATTCCAATACAACATATTATTCCCCAATCCTTTGGTTACGAAACCCTATTTTTCACCACAATCTCTGTTCAATGCGACGGCCTTACTGGGAGTGCCTGTATGCCGGTCTTAATTATTCAGCGGCAGTAATTGTTCTTGAAGAACTTTGGTTTTACAAACCCAACTTGGAAGAATTAATTGAACAGTTTAGACAAGCATATAGAGAATTTGCATTTATGCCAAATGGTATAAGGTGCGCCCAGCGTTATTTTGACTTTCGACAGGGTAGATACAGACCTCTATGGTACATATATTAGAGCCTCAGTAGATAACATTCAGTCCTTCTCAGACACACAGCCGTAGGCCATCCTAGAAAATGGCCTCACGGTCAGTGAGGTCTCCCAGTCAGGGTAACACCAAATATAGGCTTGTGCACAAGTTGAGTACGGAGAAGAAGAAATGGCAATTCAAGTGCACCTACGAATTATGTTTACATTATCGAGCACAGTGGCTCACTAGGTTATTCTATGTTTTGGACATTGCAGGATGGCGTACCACTTGCGTCCCGCTGTGGGATACAGAAGAGGCATGTATGAAGATGATTCCCGTGGTATACAACAAACCGAAACCCATGAACATAACACAAATTCTAACACAGCGGCAGAACAATTACTGCCGCTGAATAATTAATTTTATTGCCATAAAATGTTAGAGCAAGATCGTCGATACGCTGCTGATTGGTAGGTACCAGGAAGGCCAGGCGCAGGTCGTCAGGATAATTACGGATGTGCTCCCAATTTGAATAAAAAAACTCCAACGCAGACATGAGCTGTAACAATAAGCTTTATTTAGAACGTGACCGTTCCCTTCCGTTTACAAAAGGTCATATACACTTTACTACGTACAATATATGTTACATATTTCACTTCAGATTGAACGACATCATTCTTAGCAGGTTCGTCTCCTGCAATTTCTACACCAATATAAAATGGATTAATGCCTTGAAATAATTTATTCTTACATTTACACTGGTTTTCTAAATCTACCCATGACTTGACCTTTCCAATTTCAGCGCTACATTCTGGTTTGGAATCAGTAACAAATTTAAAGGCATTACGCCTACCATATTTCCTCCATGGTGCTCCGGATGACCTGTCCGGTTTCAAACTAAACGGTCCAAGTTTATTGGTACAAGCTAATCTAACTTTTTCTAACGCACCTTGGTCTTCAAATATTTTCTTGTTAGCCCTATCATCTAATGTCAGTCGCTCCACTCTTACGTTAATCCGATAAACATAAGTAATAATTTTGTTAATAATAACAGCATCATACTTGTTAGCAAAGAACTTAAATTCATCTGTTATATCATAATGTTTAAATGTGGAAAAGTTGTGTGCATTCTCATCATATTTGTCCGTCGCTCCCATCTTTCCATATTCAAACCTAACGGCGTCCGGTTGTGTATACTCTGTACGCCACCTACACATACGACCAAAATACGATCTAGTCACAGTGTTCCGTCGGCGACTCCATCGCCTCGGACGTGCACGGCGATACCGACGGGTCATCTTCATCCGACGATATGCATACAACGTCCTCTTCGGCCTCAACGTCCGACGCGTCCGACGCCATCTCCTCCTTAACATTCAAACAATGCACTATATGGCAATCGGCATGTACTACATGAAGTCTCGATATTAATGCTTCATCACCTACATTGAAATCGTTTGACACAAATATGACAAGTCCACGATGTTTAATAGTCAATCCCGGCTTATTCTTAACGTTCACAGTAACGGGGCGCCCTTCAACAATTCTTTTCAATATAGATGCATATGGACGCCAACGCAGCCAATCGAATTCTTCAAATAATATTACATGATGGATGCGGCTATCATACCCACCAGAGTCAACGTCTTGCTGCATCAATAGTCTCTCCATCTTGCACATGCTGCTTCCCGTTGAGTGGATCCTTCATTCGGCCAAACTAATCGAAAAGTGGGAGATCAAGGCTGTAGAGTGGAAGAACAGTTCATTGAAGTTCTGTCAGCTTCTCTCGTCATGGAGAACGAGTAATTAGTTTGCAATTTTGTGCCAACGAACACAATGAAGTCTCTTCTTCAGTTTCCTGAGGGTAGCACAATGCACTTCAGAGTTGATCTTGGTAGACGAGTGTCCCAGCGCTAGCAGCAAAAACGTCGAATAGTGCAGCGAATTTTTTTACTTTCTGTTGTAAGATTACTAATTTATAGTCTGCCTCCGTAACGTAGTGGTAGCGTATCCACTTGTCACGCGGGGGACCCGGGATCGATTCCCGGCAGGGGACTGGATGTTGTCTGTCCTTCATCATCATTTTCATCATCATTGACTCGCAAGTTGTCCAAGTGGCGTCAACTAAAAAAGGACTTGCAATACGGCTACCGAACTGCCCCGCATGGGGCCTCCCTGCCAACAATGCCATACACTCATTTCCATTTCCACTAATTTATACCTAAAACTCATCTGTTGAATTGAAGGAGTTGTCATTAAGAAATTCTGGTCATTTATTTTTAAATGTTAGTTGGCTGTCTGTCAGACTTTTGATAGTACTTGCTAAGTGAACAAATATTTTTGTGACAGCATAATTCACACCTTTCTGTGCCAAAGTTAGATTTAACCAACAGTAGTGAGGATCAGCCTTGCTCCTAGTGTTGTAGCTACATACAGTGCTGCTGCTTTTGAACTGGAAGCGGCTATTTCATCAGATCATCAATGTTTCTTACAATACAATCTCTCATCAATGCATACACTCCAAAATTTGGAATAGTCTGTCTTCGCTACAGACTTCTGTTCAGACTCTATATTTATTAATGATGTTGTGCCATTGACTGTACAGAACTGTATATGCTGTGGTTTATCAAAATTTGATAAGAGTTCATTTGCAAAGAATGACTTAATAGTTTTCTGAAAGACATTATTTACAATATCCTCAGTTAATTCGTGTTCGTTGGCTGCGATTACTATAATTTTATCATCAGAAAAAGAAGTAGCTTCGTATCTTCATCTATATCGAATGGCAAGTCATTAACATATATTAAGAACAATAATGGTCTCAAGAGTGAACCTTGTGGGGCCCCATTCCTTTTACCGCTGCAGGTTGAGGAATTTCTGATTTTTGTGCTTTATGTGAACTGTTTATTTCAACCTCCTGTACGCTTCTATTTAAATACGAATTAAACCGTTAGTGCGCTGTCCCACTCATATCACAATACGTAAGCCTATTAGAAGACTTCCATGATTTATGTATCCTTTGAGAGATCGTAGAAAATCCTAATTGGTGATGTTCGGTTATTCAAATCATTTAATATATGATCAGTGAAGTTATGTAGCATTTTCTGTTGAACAGCCTTACCGAAAACCAATTTGGCAATCTGATACCACTTTATTTTTACAAATATGTGAAGCTACTCTTGAATACATTACTATTGAAGAATTTTGAACAAAGCTGTCAGAAGTGAAACTGGAAGGTAGTTTTGACAATAGACCTATCGGCTTTTTTATACTATGATTTAACACTAGCATGTTATAGTGTATCAGAAATTATAGCCATGAGCTCTTATATATGGGGTTGAGTATCCTACTTATCTGTTGGTAATAAGCTTTTAGTACTCTTTTGGAGATGCCATCAATTAAGT
The DNA here is from genome assembly GCF_021461385.2 of Schistocerca piceifrons. NCBI lineage: Eukaryota > Metazoa > Arthropoda > Insecta > Orthoptera > Acrididae > Schistocerca > Schistocerca piceifrons. Next base: position 404,795,224 of record NC_060145.1, read on the forward strand.
GAGAGCTTTTGCTTTTTCCCTAATTTCAGAACGAGAGGTGGATAGAATTTCAATTTTATCAAATTGTGTGGGTATTACCTCTTCCATATGAAGCTTTCCCTTTTCTAATGAATATCTGAATTCTATTTTCTCCACAACATTTAAAAACTAAATGTTAAAAATATTTTCAAACTCTTGACTTTTCTTAACTAACTTTTCATTCAGTTTGAGGGTGATACAGTCTTCCTGTGCCCTTGGTTGACTTGTTTCCCTTTCAACAATATTCCAAATTGTTTTAATGTTATTATCCAAGTTGCTAATCTCAAACGTAATACGCATACTTCTGGACTTTTCAATAATTTTCCTTAATATAGCAAAGTAGTTTTTTATAATATTCAACTGTTTCTGGGTCATAACTATTTTTTCCTATTAGACGCATTTTCTTTTTCCGATCACAAGATATTTTTATCCCTTTAGTAAGAATTATATTTCATTGTTTTCTGAGGAAAACTATTTTCAAAAATACTCACAAATGTTATATTTTAAATTAGTATCAGGTTACCAGTACACCCCATCTCAGTCTAACTGCTGAAAGCTTTCCCTAAAATTTGCAAACGTTAAGTCGTTAACTGAACGCACCATTTTGGAGGACTGTTTTGCGTTACTGTATATGACTATGTCATACACTCTAACTAGCTGTGCATCACGACCAGAAAGACCATTCGTAACAGGATAGATTTTTGATTACATTTATCTAGATCTATGAACATATTATCTATCAGTGTGCTGCTTTCCTGGACTACTGGAGTGGCGAAAAGAATAACTGATGTCAAATTGAAAGAACCGAATGATACTTCAAGGTCATTCATCCTATCATACTCTTTCAGAAAATCTACATTGAAACCCCACAATTAACGATTTGCTTCTCACTGTCTGACAGACAGTACAACAAGGAATCTAAGTTTTTAAGAAATAACTGAAAATTTCGTCGAAATTTCGTCGAAAATTACTGAAGACCGCCCACTTCATTCGTCATAATGTACATTCGTACTACCATCTTTAAAAGCTGTTACATATTAGTTTTGCATCCTATCGCTCATAATGTTTTCTCAGTATACGTCACTGATCTGACTGTGAATTTCAGCCGCTCTCACGCCGTTACGTTTCAGAAAACGTATCACAACGCGTATTTCAAAGTCTGCGTGATTCTCAGTCGTAGGAAGCGTTTCAAATACAATAGATTAAAGTACAGCGTTCATGTAAAATACAGTTGTTAAGAAAAGTCTGCTTGCTTTGCTTTTATTTCAAAAAAGGTATATACTCAAGAAAAAAGCCTCATATTATCTTCAAAAAATCGAACTACGAAAAAGAAACTTGGCATTAGCACTGCTCTAAGGATTTATCTTTCAATGCTACACATTATCCCCAACGATGGATGATCTTGGCGGAGACAGTGAAATGTACACTTCCGATCAGCTACACCGATGGAAAAAAAATAGCAACACCAAGAAGGAGTTGTAGATGAACGAAAGATGGTAGGCATGTTTCTAAGTCTGAAAGAAGACGTCTATTCATATTTCGCGCCAGTCGCACAAGAGTTTTGCTAGTAGCGCCATATGAGGATGCAGATTAGGTTTACTATCAAACATGAACTTTAACGGTCGTGAGCGTTAGTTTGACAAATGTTTGCCTCAACGAGATTCTTCTAGGAGTCAGTTGTTAAGGAATCTGTGGAAATGCTTTTGGCGGAAGATATTACTAACTAACCGTCATGGTGGCTTTAAAATGGATAAGGCGTGAGACTAGGTGATTTCTGTAACATCTTCAAAAATAAAATAAAATATGTCTATTGACAAGTTAGCGACATTTATATCTATTAAGTTGATATATTAATTTTAGCTCCGTGAGCCCGCAGTCGGCCGATGTTGCCGAGTGGTTCTAGGCGCTTCAGTCTGGAACCGAGCGACAGCTACGGTCGCAGGTTCGAGTCCTACCTCGGGCATGGATGTGTGTGATGTCCTTAGGTTAGTTAGGTTTAAGTAGTTCTACGTTCTAGGGGACTAATGACCTCAAATGTTAAGTCCCATAGATCTCAGAGCCATTTGAACCATTTTTTGAGCCCGCATTCCGCAGAGGCGATGTTTGTAGTTCCATCATTATCTATCCGTCATAGACGGAACAATGTTCTAAGAGGATGCTCATGTAGCGGTTGCCTACGCGTCTCCGTCTGCTTGCCAGCTTTTGGTATAAAGTTAGCGTAAAACACTCATCTGAAGATGGCTGAATGGTTATCAGCCGAAGGATAGTGGCAAGAAGTCGACATCATCCGCCTTCGATCACAAAACTTAATAGAATACGATAAAACTTGTCATCAATCCGAATCAGTAATTAAAAGCCCTCTAACTATTCTCAAGAAGTGTCCGGTTCATACACTGCTCACAACTGGCTTCTATCAACTTCCGCCGGTAATCACCACAAAAATAAAACAGATTAAAATCTATAGAGGAAAAGTGACACACACATAAATACTACCCAAAATTTCTGCAAAACAATTGTAATTTATTGGCTTCTATTAAAACTCACCACTACCGTCCAAGTAGATACTTGGTTTCACAGCCTAATTTGAGGTCTGTGTCGACTTCCCGTGTACACACTCGCTGAACAGCAACAACTGCCTAGAAAACCGGGTGTTACTACATCAGACATACACGAAGATTCACGGGGAACGCAATTTTGGATTCTCTCAGTTATCTCTTCAACTACAAATAACTTTGATCACAAAGGATCAGTCACTCCCAACGTCAGAAATACACTACGAAAACATCAGAGAACGCGTCACTTCTTTCCCTAACGAGGTATACCGGCCGACACCTTGATTTCCGAGTCCCATGCCTGCCCAAGAAATTGTTTTAAAGTTTTCTTAGCCAGTCAAGCACATCAACAGATTGTAGGCATTTTAATTGGTCAGTCGGCTAAAAGAGCTCCAGAAGACACTCATTACTACCTTCACCTACATCTGCATGAGTATTCTGCAGTTCGTTTTTAGATTGTTTTTCGAAGGCGCCACCGTCCAATAGCATGTAAGAAAAATGAACACGAATATCTTTCCGTGTGAGCTACGATTTCTCTTTTCTCCCAATGTAGGTGGCAGCCAACAAAATATTTCCGCATTCGCAGAAGAAAGTTGATGATTGAAATACGTGACAAAATTTCGACGCAACGAAAAGCGCTTTTGTTTTAATGATTGTCACCCCAACTCGCTCATCAAATCCGTGACAATCTCTCCCCTATTTCACGATAACACGATTATAGTTGTTCTTTCAACTTTTTCGATTTCCATGAATTCTATCTTGTAAGAAATCCATATCGCACAGCAGTACTCTGGAATACGATAGACAGGGGCAGTGTAGGCAGTGTCTTTAGCAGACTTGTTGCATCTTCTAACTGTCCTGCTAATAAAACACGGTGTTTGGTTGGCCTTCCGCACAACCTATCTGGTGTTTCCATTTTAGGTTATTCGTGATTGTAATGAATCGAAAACCTTTAAATTTGTATTATTTATAGTGTAATCGAAGTTTAATAGAATCCTTTTAATAATCATATGGAGATCGTCACACTTTTCATTACTTAGTTTCAATTACCACTTTTCTCACAATGAAGACATCTCGCGTGAATCATTTTGCAATGGCAACATCGACTGAACACTTGCTTGGGGAACGCCAGATACCACTTCTGTTCCACTCAATGACTTACTGTCAATTACTACGAAAGAGTGAACTTTTTGAATAGAAATCACGGATGCAGTTGCATAACCGAGAGGATACTCCATAGGAACGCAGTCTGATTCGAAGACGTTTCTGAGGAACGATGTCATAAATCTTCTGAAAATCTAGAAATGTGAAATCAGCCTGATAGCCCCTGCCGAAGTGAATAAACAGACACTTGTATTACATTACACAATAGAGATATTTTTTTGAATGTGAGCTGACTATGTGTCAATAGATCGTATTCCTTGAGTTATTTATAACATTCGAACGCAGTATTGTTCCAAAATCCTACTTCAAATCGATGACAGTGATATGGGTATATATTTCAACGTATTACTTCTAATTCCTGTCATGTCTAATAGTGTAATCTGTGCAGCTTTTCTTCAGGTACGCATCTTTCGTCGAGAGGACGTTTATGATTGCTACTGCTAGAAATGGAGCAATCTCATGAGCCTATTGCGAAAGAAACCTAACCGTTATACAGTCTGGACCGGAAGACTTGTCTTTATTGAGTGACGTAAGCTGCTTTGCATCTCCGCGTTCAGGGGTTTATTTCCATCAGGTGCCACAAAACACATCCTACCATCGGAAAAGTACCCTTCCTTGAAATCAGCCTAGTATGCCCAGACCAATGCCCATCTAGGATTGAAGAGAGACAAACCCATCGTCCCCAGACTGGGAGAAGATCTTCCCCCAACTACCAGGAACTGGCTTTTGAGTCCGAAACAACAATCAGATCGAGCGCACAAGTGAGGCCTTAAATGATAAATCATGATTCACCAATAACTGCAAAGATCTTTAGTTTTCGTTTTTAAGCATTCAATATTTCAAATAGTCCTTTTTTTATAGGTCATCAGTTTTGTGACTGGTTTGTAACGATCATTTCACCTCATCGTTGCACTTGTAACCATCGTCATCAATTTTTTGTTGGATATATTCCAATCTTTCTCTTCCTCTACAGTTTTTACCGATTGCAGCTCTTTCAAGTACCATAGATATTATTCCCCGATGTCTTAAAAGACGTCCTACCATCCCGGTCCTCCTTGTCAATGTTTTCTACGTGTTCCTCTCCTCTGCAGTTTTGCGTGGAGCTCTTCATTTCTTACGTCACCGTTCCACCTAATTCTCGACATCCTTCTACGTCACCACATCTCAAATTCTCCGATCCTTTTCATACAATGCTACTCTCCAACCGCACGAATAACTGTCGACAGGTCTGTCAGTGGGTTTGGAACTCTTGGGATAACCAAGTTGCATTTTGACAAAATTTGGACGGTGCTGAATGGACTTGTCGTAACCTCTTCAGCGAGGCTTGTGTCCTGCTGATGACAACCAAACGCAGGCCTTTCCCATCTACAGCATTGTTAAATAGTATCCGAATAAATTTTAATGTCTGGCTGCAGTGGCCGAGCGGTTCTAGGCGCTTCAGTCCAGCACTGCGAATCCTGTCTCGGGCGTGTATGTGTGTGATGTCCTTAGGTTATTTAGTTTCAAGTAGTTCTACGTCTAGGGGACTGATGACCTCAGATGTAAAGTCCCATAGTGCTTAAAGGCATTTGAACCAAATTTTAATTGACATTAATATGAAGTGTGTCCCCCATTCGCCTTTATGACGGCTTGAACTCTGCTGGGGACTCATTCAAAGAAGTGTCTGAATGTCAGTAGACTGGAGTGAAGTCGATGTTCTAACTCATCCAGAGGGTAGTTACGTTGGTTTAAAGACGAGAATCTAGACAACTCAGTCATTTTCAGGAATGTAATTGCTTCACAGATGCTGATTTATGACAGGATGCGCTACGGTGGTGATAAAAACTGTATTGCCTGCGAACTATTCCTCTAATGTACACCATACCTGATACTATAACATTTGCTCGTATACCTCTGCATTTAGCTATTTCTCCTGAACAATGAGGAGACCACAACCAAGCCACGAAAAACACCTCAGTACTATAATACTGCCTTCTCTGTACTTCACTGTTAGCTCTACACATGATGGCAGGTAACGATCTCCAGTGATTCGTTTAACCCAAACCTTTCCATCGGACTGCCACAGGATATAGCTCGGTTCGTCGCTCCAAATAACTCGTTTCCAGTTATCCACTGTACTACGGTGTCGCTCTTTACACCACCTCAAGCCTCATATTGCGTTGGCTACAGAAGTGTGAGCCTTACGAAAGGCAGCTTGAACACTGCACCTCATTCATTCTGTACATAATTCATTTTAACTCTCCAGCACAGTCGCTTTGCTACCTGGATTGCTGGTGGTGTTCTGGAGCTCACGAGTGATTCCATCCACTGATTATTACAATTAGCCTTCTCAGTGCTCAATGGTCTTTTCCGTTAGTACTTGAGGTCTACCTGGCACTGATTTCTCTGTGGCTGTTCATTCGCGTTTCCATTTCACAAATACATCACCAACAGTCATTTTGAGGAAGGTTGAAATGTCCCTGACGGATTTGTTACTGCTGTGTAAATTTGCATTCTGTCAGAACTACGGTTCATTAGTTTAAGCACTGTATATAAATGGCGTAGTGAACGATAGGATTAGCGGTGGTACTGATGGAATCTGGAGGGAAAGCAACATAAATGATTGCATTAGAGAGGAACTGGGTGTCGACGCCTTCTTCTCAGTATTTATTAGTTTTTTAAGTAATTAGAACTGCACAACATTCAGTGTTATTCCGTTGTGTATTTAATATCCTTATAAAGCAAAAAGTGCATTGTATAAGTAATAAAAATAAGGTGGTCTCGTAACGCCTGCGCTTTTATACCTTCGATGGAAGTACAGTGTACATGCACAAACGCCGAAGGAACCTATATAATTATTCATCAGGTTACCTTCGATTCAGAAAGCTCTCGCACTCAGCGACTTTTATATCGACTTGAAAATTATAGATTGCAGCGATCAGTCGTCCTTTTTTAATTTTTTTGTGCAGATCTAGATTTCGGCTAGAAGCTAGCCATTCTCAATGTACTATTATTTTCGCTCAATGCGTGTAATTCCCTGTTGGTCGATCTTCATCCACAGTTAATTTAAAAAGAACGACTGATCGCTGCAATTTATAATTTACAAGTCTATATAATTATTGTTGTTATTTTGTACACAGTTCAACGTTCATCATCATGACCAAAGGCAATGATTTCATTTATTAATGATACGTGCGTAAGTTGTTTAACAGTGAGATCACCATCTTTTATATAAGCTCGGCGAACTACTGAAGCGTTGTTTGATATGTTTTTGATTTGAATTTTTATTAATTTAACCTCTTTATAAGGAAACTTAGTTTTCTAGCGCTATATGATAAATCTTTATTTTTTAAAATTTTTGCCGGGCGGTATGGCCGAGCGGTTCTAGCCGCTTCAGTCTGGAACCGCGCGACTGCTACCGTCGCAGGTTCGAATCCTGCCTCGGGCATGGATGTCTGTGATGTCCTTAGTGTAGTTACGTTTAAGTAGTTCTAAGTTCTACGAGACTGATGACCTCAGATGTGATGTTAAGTCCCATAGTGCTCACAGTTTTTACTACACCATCCCTCTATTGCACGTTACTGATCAAAAATTTTCAAATAATATCTAAATTAACAACTGACAATTTTAGTTTTGCTATAAGTACTGTATAGCCTTAAGTAAAAGATAGCAGGGTAAGCATGCAAGCAATAACGTTTCATAGCGTACCTTGCCCCTTAATGTACCCTAACTCAGTTTCTAGACGGTTCACCTTATGTGGTTTTTAGGGAAATCTAGTAAGACTGATTGCAAATGGGAACACAGCAATCGATATGCGGTAACGTTCTGTAGGTTGCTACACACCTAATGTACAAGTAACGCGTATACGATCTTTACTGACCAAAGTTTCTAACAAAATTTCCGCGGTCTGTGCTAGCTTACGATAGTCTACGGTAGCTCAGAGTAGTCTTACAACTCTACTCAAAGGATATCCAACGACTAGTGCATGCTTGAAGTCACTGAAATATCCAGACCAATCCATTCCGCTGTTACCGCTGCCCTACAGCCGACACAACACTCCCTGGCTCCTTTTCCAAAGGCGTGTTCGCCGCTCGTGACATCTAGTGGTCAGTTCCGCACTACACAGAGCTGTTCGGATACTTCTGATCATATAGCATATCAGTGACTGGCCCTGTCTGTTGAAGTGAAGTGTTTGTGGGAAGCGTCGACTATGCAGCTGGCCGACGATACGTAACTGGTCCGGCAGACGGGCGGCAGCTGGCGGTGGTGGAGGCGGTCACGGGGTCAGGCGGAAACGGCCGCGTGGAGCGGTGTGGGGCGGCGGCGATTTCTCCTGCCTGCCAGCCATCGACGGCGCGTGTCTGCGCCGCGGTGCGCGCCTAGGAATGCCGGCGCGGCTAGCCGTTCCACTTGGACAGCCAGCGGCTTGACCCTACTGGACACTGCGCGAGCTGCGGTACCACGACACGGCACGGACACAAGGCTGTTTGTCGTCCTCCGGTTATGCCAAAGTAAAAATTCACTACTGGCCATTAAAATTGCTACACCAAGAAGAAATGCACATGATAAACGGGTGCTCATTGGACAAATATACTACAACTGACATGTGATTACATTTTCACGAATTTGGGTGCATAGATCCTGAGAAATCAGTACCCAAAACAACCACCTCTGCCCGTAATAACGGCCTTGATATGCCTGGGCATTGAGTCGAACAGAGCTTGGATGGCGTGTACAGGTACAGCTGCCCATGCAGCTTCAACACGATACCACAGTTCATCAAGAGTAGTGACTGGCGTATTGTGACGAGCCAGTTGCTCGGCCACCATTGACGAGGCGTTTTCAATTGGTGAGAGATCTGGAGAATGTGCTGGCCAGGGCAGCAGTTGAACATTTTCTGTATCCAGAAAGGCCCGTACAGGACCTGCAACATGCGGTCGTGCATTATCTTGCTGAAATGTAGGGTTTCGCAGGGATCGAGTGAAGGGTAGAACCACGGGCCGTAACATATCTGAAATGTAACGTCCACTGTTCAAAGTGCCGTCAATGCGAACAAGAGGTGACCGAGACGTGTAACCAATGGCACTTCATACCATCACGCTGGGTGATACGCCAGTATGGCGATGACGAATACGCGCTTCCAATGTGCGTTCACCGCGATGTCGCCAAACAAGGATGCGATCATCATGCTGCTGTAAACAGAACCTGGATTCATTGGAAAAAATGACGTTTTGCCATTCGTGCACCTAGGTTTGAAGCTGACTACACCATCGCAGGCGCTCCTGTCTGTGATGCAGCGTCAAGGGTAACCGCAGTCATGGTCTCCGAGCTGATAGTCCATGCTGCTGCATACGTCGTCGAACTGTTCGTGCAGATGGTTGTTGCCTTGCAAACGTCCCCATCTGTTGACTCAGGGTTCAAGACGTGGCTGCACGATCCGTTACGGCCATGCGGATAGCATGCGTGTCATCTCGACTGCTTGGGGTACGAGATCGTTGGGATCCAGCACGGCGTTCCTTATTGTCTACCTGAACCCACCGTCACAATACGATAAACCGCAGTCGCGATAGGCTACAATCCGACCTTTATCAAAGTCGGAAACGTGATGGTACGCATTTCTCCTCCTTACACGAGGCATCACAACAACATTTCACCAGGCAACGCCAGTCAACTGCTGTTTGTGTATGAGAAATCAGTTGGAAACCTTCCTCATGTCAGTACGCTGTAGGTGTCCCCACCGGCGCCAACCTTGTGTGAATGCTCTGAAAAGCTAATCATTTGCATATCACAGCATCTTCTTCCTGTCGGTTAAATTTCGTGTCTGTAGCCCGTCATCTTCGTGGTGTAGCAATTTTAATGGCCAGTAGTGTAGATGACTCTATCTCTACACAGGGCAGTACAAAGGGGATGGGAACAACCTCAGCCTTTTCACTGTAGTTCCCGTGGCGCTGATCAATATCACACTCGCGACCGGATATTCTCGTTCTCTTCACAATAAGTGGCACTTGAGACGAGTATAGCCCATGATCTAAGGCCGTGGGGTCGCACTCACGTTTGGTGCAGTTCATCAGGTGAACCTGTACGCTCATTCTGGAACCGACAGATGGAGAGAACGCTGCAGCTTTTATGCCGAAGACGTAGCACTGCTCTTGCAGGGCAATGCCGACCGCTTGGTAGTAGACGGAGGTTTCAATGGCGTGCTTAGACCATCCTACCACATGCCACACTATACCACTTGCCCGGCACTTCAGATGCTTGTAACGGCTTTGCTGGCTACGTGGGTCATTCAACACGGCGATCGACAGAAATACACCTACTTTACTGGCCATTCCGCGAGCTGGTTGGATAGAGTTGACGTCAATACGGCCTGCTGTCGGCAGCTGTCGAAGCTGAGATGTGGCAGGCAGCATCCACGGACCGACTAGCGCAGGTGTGTACTCCCCGTCAACGCGTCAGACTCAGTAGAGGTCCGTGGCGCCTCAGTGTTGCCCTTCTTAATGAGTTAAATTTCAGACTCGCAGGTGTGTCCGCGTGGAGCAGATGCCAACGGCGGTTACCCACCTAGGGTTCCATACCTCAGTGGTGGGTTGTTGTTGTTTTTTTTTTTTTTTTTGGGGAAGGAGACCAGACAGCGAGGTCATCGGTCTCATCGGATTAGGGAAGGATGGGGAAGAAAGTCGGCCGTGCCCTTTGAAAGGAACCATCTCGGCATTTGCCTGGAGCGATTTAGGGAAATCACGAAAAACCTAAATCAGGATGGCCGGACGCGGGATTGAACCGTCGTCCTTCCGAATGCGAGTCCAGTGTCTAACCACTGAGCCACCTCGCTCGGTTTCAGTGGTGGTTACAGTGTGTCAAATCGCCCTGTGCCGAATATTAACCAGCTACGGACGTGATAGACCGCGCTGGTACACCGCGACCACTGATTTCTACCACACGGCGCTCCGTGAACTGGCTGTGCGACAGCCGTCACAGGAACGGCAGAACACCAGGTTAAGGCACATCACAGCGGCACGACTCACGGGTGTGCGGGTGCGGGCGTGGAAACTGATGATACCACAGAAGAACGGACTTCCCTCCACCACATCATTCTAGACAGGACACGACACAAGAGGCAGCTCACTGACGAAACCTGGTACTTAAGGAGGGCATGATTGGGTTACGATCGTGGACGGGGTCCGAATTAATTCCTATTCGTTTGCTTTGCAATTTCACTCATTTATTTTAATAAATAATTTTTGAAAACAAGCCAATTAAGTGGCAATCAGGCTTTTAAGGTACGTAACCACAGTCACGGCTGAAGGCCTCTAACGCAAAAAATGGCAATTATTTAAAATTTAACTAACACATAAAATACAGACAGCGAATAATTTTGAAGACAACCCAGTTAGGTCGCAGTCAGAGTTCTAAGCCAAGCAACAACAATCATGTCTGAAGGCTATTAACGCCCAAAATGCCAATCATAAAAAAATTAATCAACATACATAAGATACAGACAGCAAATACACTCCTGGAAATTGAAATAAGAACACCGTGAATTCATTGTCCCAGGAAGGGGAAACTTTATTGACACATTCCTGGGGTCAGATACATCACATGATCACACTGACAGAACCACAGGCACATAGACACAGGCAACAGAGCATGCACAATGTCGGCACTAGTACAGTGTATATCCACCTTTCGCAGCAATGCAGGCTGCTATTCTCCCATGGAGACGATCGTAGAGATGCTGGATGTAGTCCTGTGGAACGGCTTGCCATGCCATTTCCACCTGGCGCCTCAGTTGGACCAGCGTTCGTGCTGGCCGTGCAGACCGCGTGAGACGACGCTTCATCCAGTCCCAAACATGCTCAATGGGGGACAGATCCGGAGATCTTGCTGGCCAGGGTAGTTGACTTACACCTTCTAGAGCACGTTGGGTGGCACGGGATACATGCGGACGTGCATTGTCCTGTTGGAACAGCAAGTTCCCTTGCCGGTCTAGGAATGGTAGAACGATGGGTTCGATGACGGTTTGGATGTACCGTGCACTATTCAGTGTCCCCTCGACGATCACCAGTGGTGTACGGCCAGTGTAGGAGATCGCTCCCCACACCATGATGCCGGGTGTTGGCCCTGTGTGCCTCGGTCGTATGCAGTTCTGATTGTGGCGCTCACCTGCACGGCGCCAAACACGCATACGACCATCATTGGCACCAAGGCAGAAGCGACTCTCATCGTTGAAGACGACACATCTCCATTCGTCCCTCCATTCACGCCTGTCGCGACACCACTGGAGGCGGGCTGCACGATGTTGGGGCGTGAGCGGAAGACGGCCTAACGGTGTGCGGGACCGTAGCCCAGCTTCATGGAGACGGTTGCGAATGGCCCTCGCCGATACCCCAGGAGCAACAGTGTCCTTAATTTGCTGGGAAGTGGCGGTGCGGTCCCCTACGGCACTGCGTAGGATCCTACGGTCTTGGCGTGCATCCGTGCGTCGCTGCGGTCCGGTCCCAGGTCGACGGGCACGTGCACCTTCCGCCGACCACTGGCGACAACATCGATGTACTGTGGAGACCTCACGCCCCACGTGTTGAGCAATTCGGCGGTACGTCCACCCGGCCTCCCGCATGCCCACTATACGCCCTCGCTCAAAGTCCGTCAACTGCACATACGGTTCACGTCCACGCTGTCGCGGCATGCTACCAGTGTTAAAGACTGCGATGGAGCTCCGTATGCCACGGCAAACTGGCTGACACTGACGGCGGCGGTGCACAAATGCTGCGCAGCTAGCGCCATTCGACGGCCAACACCGCGGTTCCTGGTGTGTCCGCTGTGCCGTGCGTGTGATCATTGCTTGTACAGCCCTCTCGCAGTGTCCGGGGCAAGTATGGTGGGTCTGACACACCGGTGTCAATGTGTTCTTTTTTCCATTTCCAGGAGTGTAATTTGGAAAACAAGCCAACGTGGTCGCAACCAGAATTTTAAAGCAACTAACCAGTACGACGGCTGAAGGCCTTTAACGTCCAAAACGGCAATTATTAAAAAATTTAAGAAACATACGTAAAATACAGACTGCAAATAATTTTTGGAAACAAGCCGATGTGGTCGCAATCGGAATTTTAAGCCAAGTAACCACATCCACGGCTGAAGGCGAATGACATAGCAAAAGTTAATTTAAAAAAACAAACAACAGATCACCAAACAGGTGAGAAAAATGATGGTAACTTCATACTACAATAATAAAATAAAACACAAGGGCTGGTGACAGACGGTGCTCCAGGAATCGACCTCTGAGTAGGTCACACCCAAAACACTTTCGGAGCGAAGAGAAAGGCAGCCAAGAGTTGCATTCAGATCACAAGATGGTAACTCTGACTAATGGCAGTGTAACGAGCGACTAATGATAATCTTAGTGAGGCTACCTGACATCCAACAAAACAAACGCAAGATGTAAAAGCAGTCTGGGCTCCTCCCGCAGAATACTGTGCTTAGAACGCCTGGAACAAAAAAGAATGACTCCCACTAAGGTAGGTGAACGCCTCCCAACCTACAGTCAAGTAGCTGTCAAACTTACACTCATCACCGGGCAGCGGCGGCAAGGCGAGGAACTGTACACTGCCGTTGCATATACTAACCCCCAGGGCAGGGATCTGGGGCGTTAGCGGCAACAAGACAGAAAAATACCGCTGGTTGAACTTAACAATGTAGGAATCTGAAATAGTAAATAGTAATTAGAAACTCAGGAAGGTTGATCTGATCCACCCTCCCAAGTTACTCCACTCGCTGCTTTTCACCTCGGCGACACTATGAGCAACAACACGAACCCAAGACACTGGAGAATCGTGAGATTTCACAATGATGGAGGTTTCTCTACGCGAATTGCAGTCCACTCAACTTAAACATGCAGGATCCGGTTTCGACGAAGACCTGCACCCTCGTGAGCACTGCCCTTCGATCCGGCAGTCCATACCATACACGCCGCCAGCGGTCCCGGCGTGTTGTCGCTCTGTGCGGACCTCACTGCTCCTCGTCCCCAACTACACTCCACACTCACACCACACGGAAGAAGCATGAGGTCGCCCCAAAGATAGGGCAGCAGAACTACATATCGATAAGCGCCGCTGCTGCCACTAGCGGACAGGCAACGCTTACGAAACCGAGTGGAGCCAGTGAACACGAGAAGAAGACAAGCAACGCAACCATGCCAATTAAACGATACGGTCTGGCAGAAACCCACACGCGGCACCAACGCGAGCCACAACACGACTCAACTGAGTAGATCGAGGTGGAGGATGGACGACGCAAGTGCATATCGTCCGAGCGTACACATAGTCGTATACTGTTCTCTACGAGGGAGATTACAATATGGATATTGGAGGGAAGTCCTATCCAACCTACCCGTCTCTTGGAATGCGCTCTTGTCGGAGGTGACTTTGAAAGAACTACGAGAGGCTATATTGCTCGGTGCTCCCAACAAGACGCAAGGCCCTGGCGGACTCCCTCTTGAATTTTACAAACGTTTTGTTGATCTTATGGGCCCGAAGTTGGTCTGGAAGTACAGAGAACTCTTGAACCCCGGTTTTCTACTACCATCTGAATTCGCTGAAGGCCTCCTCATTCCGGTGCCCAAATCCGGCAGAGCCTGTCGCCCGCCTGATTTCCGCCCATTGACAGTGTTAAACACCGACTAGAAACTCTTGACTCGCAACCTCCATGAGAGGTTCTACTCTACGGCAATGGCGGCCATTCACACTAATCAGACCTGCCTTAAAGGCAACTCTAATGTGTCTGCGACTTTGAGCACCTACAGAGACGTAGAGACGCTGATGCAAACATCCGCCTCCACGGCGCTCTTGTTGCGCTGGAGTTTGACCATGCTTTCGATCACGTCGATCATGGATTCCTGCGTGCAGTTATGGAACATATCGGTATCCCGCTTCGTTTGATCCATGTGGTAAATGGCTATTGGTCCGCCCCCGTCCGTGTTAACAAGTCCGTCAGACGGGGCTGTCTTCTTTCTGTCATTCTTTTCGCCATTTTCCTCGAACCATCTCTTCACGGACTGTGGCGACGCTTGGAAGGACTTAACATCCGCTCCGTGACCTTTCGGTGCGGTGAGTAGGCCATGATGTAATGTTCTTAGCATCAACTGGTGACGAAATATGTACAGCGCTTTCCTGCCTTCAACAGTAAGGGCCACTGGCAGTAGGGTGCACAACCTGAGGAAATAACGCTACGTGGAGGTGGGACGAGGCATGCCTGCGGAGCTGGATGTACCCCTGACAAAGGTCCCAATGCTGAAATGTTTAGGGTATCGTTCCATCGACAAATACAACGTACAGTGGCTTTGTAAAGTCTTACAATTCCGAACTCAGGCTCGCTTCAACAAATTTAGATTGTTGGAGTTTATGCAACCGAGTTCGGTAAGTCAGTGCGTACATGGCTTCTCAACTTAGTGCCCACGTATTAACGACAACAGAAACAATGGCTTCCAGGGGACAAGCAGTATTCGGAACCGTGGTGAGAGCTGGTGCAGTTTTGTTACTCTTACTTTACCCTTCCTCAAAGGATGTGTTGGACTCACTCACGTCAAGCACAGAGCACTGGCGTTGGAACTTCGGTCAATGCGGCGACCCCGGCTTTCGCAAATAGAGAATCTTACTGGTACCCTAACAGGTGGTGCCACACAAGTTGTGCCCACCTGTACTTGCTGGACATTTGTGGCCCCCTATGTGATATTAGAAAGTTTTTCGTGGGACATAACTATATGCTGGGACCTATACCTGAGACACGGAACCGATGGCAATGCTTTATTATGGTGTCCTCCAGCGCTGGGATCCGGCTAACGACACTGTATGACAATATCCCACGGTCGACTGGACGCGCTCTACGTGTCCACTACTGTGCGGTCGACGTGGTATGTGATCACTAACGAGAAATTTCTATACCATCCACCTAACTACAGGTCCCACGTGCCCTCGTTGAGTGACGATAGACACGGACGAACACAGCTCGAACTGTGCCAGCGTACGCGAATGTTGGAAACTGATCCGCCAGATACTGACTTTCCTTCTACGACGCCCTTTGTTTCGATGGTGCCTATGGACCTCTTTCATCCCAACGTCGTCTGCTTCCCGATGACCGGGATGAGTGCTTTTAACTGGGTAAAGGGAATGGCGATACATGACACGTATTGCGGCGGTGAAAATGAAATCCTCGATTTGTGGCAATACATGATGGACGAGTTCGTGGTATTAACAAATAGAACGCAGTACCAGGATCTTTTCGCTAATTATTTCGGGTCGTCGTTCACGGACCCACCGACCAGAGGGGGTATGTAGGGTATGAGAAGAATTTGAATTGCAGACGTGAGATTTCCACGCTTCCCATACTATCAGGTCTCTTACTGTGTGCCTCAGCCCCGAACTCTCTGACGCTTGACGGCTAATGGTAACGGTTGAAATGACAACCACCTCTTCCTGTTCACCAGCTTCGATAAGGTGCTGTGTTCATGAATCACAAGAGGAGAAAGTGTACATGAAAAAGGCTGGGAGATCTCACATAGATCACACCATGCTGAGGTAGAGATTCCGAAATCAGATAATGGACTGTAAGGCGCACCGGGGTGCAGAGATAGACTCAGATCACAATTTAGTCGTGATGAAGAGCGGGCTGAATTTTAAGAGGTTAGTCAGGGAAAGTGGGATACGGAAGTGTTCACGAATGAGGAGATACGTTTGAAGCTCTCTGACCCTATTGACACTTTCAGAAGGAGTAGCTCAGTAGGCAGTTCATTTGAAGAGAAAAGGACATATCTAAAAAGGCTATCACAGAAGTTTCGAAAGAAATAGATACAAAGAAGATAACTCTGAAGAAACCATGGGCAACAGAAGAAATAATTCAGTTGATCGATGAATGAAGGAAGTAGAATAATGTTCAGAGAAATTCACGAATTCAGAAATACAAGTCAAAATGCAATAAATAGGAAGTGCAGGGAAGCTTAGGCGAAATAGCTGCAGGAAAAAGTGTTAAGGAATGGAAAAAGAAATGATTATCAGAACAACTGACTCAACATGTAGAAAAGCCAAAAGAAACTTTGGTGAAATTAAAAGCAAGAGTGGTAACATGAAGAGTGCAATGGGAATTCCAGTGTTAAAAGCAGAGGAGAGAGCTGATAGGTGGAAAGAGTGCACTGAAGGCCTCTATGACGGGGAGATCTCTGAACTGCAACGTTACAAAATCAATGTAAATAACTGTCCCCAGCTTCGCTTTAACCCTGATCCATTACATTTTGGGTGTGCAGGCGCACAAATTCCATATCTTCTTCTAAAATGTCTACCATGCACCGTGCGGCCATCTGCAGACTGAGACGAATGACTGATGTTACAATTCTTTTCCTTTGTTTTTATTTCAGTCCCATCGCCCCATACGGACGTACGGTGGGCTGTCAATACTCCTCTCTTCAGCGAAGAGAATTCCTAAAAATATAAAAAGGATGAGAAAAAAATACGAGGACTGTTATTCGTTTTTAAATTAAAAATACTGAAGACAGACAGCTAAGACAATTAAAAATACATAAAAATGAGAAAAAACACCATTGCAATGTTGTGATATTCGTCTGTGAAAAATCGGTGGAGCACAGCACTTTCAATTTAAACTGGACTGCACTGGGTGAGAAGTATTATGAGGGGAAAGAATATACTCCATAGTGTTGAGGGGTGGGTAGGTAAATTGTCAGGTAGGAAAAATAAGGTGATAATAGGAGTTGTGGTGGACAGTGGGAATACAGACTGCGTGAAAGGTATAGAGGGTGTGTGGTGTGACGCTACAGTAGCTTGCTCCGTCCTTTTCAACTCGCGGACCGCGCTATTGAGCACGTAACCACAGACAAACAAGCACTAGAGACGTTGTTAGGTGGCAAAGAGGAACACACATGAATGAACTGAATCTGTTGCTACGAAGTCAGTCCTCGTTCGGAAGTCGATGTACCGCTGTCAGGTGCACTGTAACGACTTCTTACACATTTATTGAAGAAAGCGCTGGACCCTATGACTTTTACGATAGAAAACTGCTACCTCTGTTCATTAATTTCTTCTCCAAACGAATTAAAACTGCTTCATCCGGCTCGTACAGCCCAGTAAATCCTGTCGCTATATGCCACCCGAAAGTGTCGGAATTATAAAGTTGACTTAATCTTTTTGGGACTCGGAGGTGAAAGAAGGTGTTGCAATTCGTTTCGGGAAGAAATTAATTGGTAGAGGTAGTGGTTTCAGCTTGGTCATGTCATGGAATCCACCGCTTTCCTTAACAATCTTACAAAGACGTCGCCATAGTACACATCGCAATGATGCATAGACATTCCAGCGAGGATCGACCGCGTGACAACAGGTTCCATTTATGTATTCACGTACTTCTTCGCCGCCGATCAAAGCCTCTGAAGTTCGTGTATCTGTGGTCAGATGCGCAAAGGTGCGGTTCGTGGGTTTGAAAGAGAAGCTCGTGCTGTGCCGTGTCTCTTTCGGCTCACTCTGAAGAAAATAAATAAAATTTATGAACCTCAATCAACGCTAGACAATTATGTCACTCCACACAACCTCCAAGTAGCTGCTCAATTGTCTGCTCTAAGCGCCCTCTTCATTGAACAAGCCCATATTCACTAATCCGCATCATTCGCCTAGGAAGACAGGAAAACACCTTCGCCGCAGGGGGCATAAGACTTGTCCACCTCACAACAAGGCAGATCGACTCTTCGATTTCGAGAGCTCCCCACTGTCCCATGAGACTGCTTAACACACAGGCCTTTCAGGATATCAGAATCGGCATTAGAATGTAGGCATTCTCACTGGCAATTCCCCTCCTGCTTACAGCGCTTGTCTTCAGTGCTGTCTTCTGGTTGGACATTTCGTGAGGAAATTAGTGTCACTGTAAGCTATCCTTCTCGACTCTAACTGGTGCCCGCTTAGGAGGATTATGACAAATGCAGCCCGTCTCCTTCAGGCCACTCAAAACATTCTTCCCCTCGACGCCGGAAATAGGTTGAGGCGGCTACAACACCGGGCAGTACTATCACACCTGGACGCTACGAAATGATACGTTACGATAGGACCCCGCGAAGAGCGCAGACGCAGAGGAGGCGCAAAAACAGATCGAAGAAAATCAAGAAAATAAGACCTTTTAAGGCGAGTTTCCATTCTTTCCCCCGCTGTCGCTCTCGAAGAGTAGTTAGGTATTTCCACACGCGTGATTTGATTTTGTGCTGGCACTGCTTTCAAGATGGCGTCAACTGAAATGAGTTGTGCAACTGTTAATGTGGATTTGTAGGTTGAAGCTCAAGAGCTCAAAGAAAAGTTAACGAACAAAACATCGTCTCACAAATACTCTGTACGAAAATGTTTCGGTTGAAGTCAATTGGCGGCGTCAAAAATGCTATTGCAAGTGTTTCCAGAAGACGACCAAGTGTCGTTAGAACAGAGTGAGTAAAACTACTTTTGAATTCAGTTGCAGCTAAATCTCTTACTCTGTGCAGATCGCCTTAAGTTACAAGCCAGGATACCAAAATACCAGGAAAATATGGACCTCTTTAGTACCATTGTAGTATGCTTACGGAACCCTGACAGCAAAAGAAAGAATAAGAGCAAATTTTCTGTATACAGATGTAGATATATTATAACCAGATTAAATAATACATTGCTGGTACTTTTTATTAATGTAAGAATTTAGGTATCTACATCTGTACACAGAAAATTTGCTCTTATTCTTTCTGTCGTTTAAGTTTTAGCAATAAACCAGCGATACCATTTCAATCGGAGATAACTCGTCATTGTACCTCCATATTATTATACGTCCTTGTCTATAACAAATAATGTTCAGTAATTATCTTGTTAATTTGTAAGATAACTTTCTTTTTCTGGTAAAGAATGAGCCCTGGCGGTTTCGCGGGCGCGTGATCCTACTGGCGCCACTAATGTGCGCGTTCGATCAATTGGTTCAAATGGCTCTGAGCACTATGGGACTTAATTTCTGAGGTCATTAGTCCCCTAGAACTTAGAACTACTTAAACCTAACTAACCTAAGGACATCACACACATCCATGCCCGAGGTAAGATTTGAACCAGCGACCGTAGCGGTTGCGCGGTTCCAGATTGTAGCGCCTAGAACCGCTCGACCACTCCGGCCGGCCGCGTTCCATCAACTCTGGCCCTCTTCGTATCATCATTGTTGAGCTACGTGTTCCCTCTGGGGCTGTGTGGTAGTGAATGGTATGTGGGATACGGAGCTGCATGTCTGCGCCTAAGTACGCGGCACCCTCACAATTGCAGCGAGTTAACACCGTTGACAGTTGGTTTATGGGGGCCCGCGTTTTCCTGCAGCTTTTGCCACCGCTACCGGCGTGTTTAGTGGGCAATGCGAAGCTCTCGTCGCGTGCAACCTGATTACTACGTGCAGCAGTCAATTGTGGTGTCCTAAATACACCAAGGTGGCTACTGAAAGCTTGTTAGCAGCCACGAGCAGCGGGTACTATCCGGTGCCTCCCTAAAGTCGTGAAGCCATTGACCTCCTGGGCATTTGTTTGACTTTATCTGTGAAGACTGTTTACTAAGTTGTGTACTCAAAGACTATTAATTCGACCCGGTGTGAGTTGGCGAGAAATCCAATTTCTTCATGCCTTTCGGTGATCCCTTTGGGGGGGTCTGAATCTGCAGGTTTCTGTATGAGGCAAGCTAGTATATTTGCAGTGTACTTGATACCATGGTTTGTTATTATTGGTAATTTCTATTTGTTGTAGACCTCGTGGACCTCCGTGGGGCGAGTTATTGGATAGGACCTGTAACTAAAGTTGTGTGCGCTCAGTCTAAAGGTATTCATGTGTGGGTCATGTTTGTGTGCGTGCTTGTATTTGCACACTCTCTTACTCCGTGTTGAGGAACCCTTCGGGTTATTGGTGCACAGTTCAGCCGACCATTTGGTGCGAATCCCTAAGAGGCTCCCGTAAAAGTATACCTTGAATTTTTAAACCTTCTTTGAATTTTTGCGTAATTATTCTTTTAAAGGACCTTGCACTTAGCTTCTTGTTGTTGCTGGCAAGGTTAACTTGCAATGTTATGAGCTGGCCGCTCCCATATTGAAGTTTTAATAGTTGAATTTTCAATTGCCCATTTGGATACTACTGTGTGTATTAATTTTTATCCAACTTATTTTGTTGATGTTCGGTATATGTTGGCAGCATTGTATCGGCAGCGGTTGACGCGTTGCTGTTCTTATGGTCCGGGGCAGGGACACGTTTTCCTTCTGCTCCGGCGGCTTTCCCGTCATCGCACGAGGCCTAAGTCTTGGCAGGTGACACGTGCGCCAATGTCCTGTTTCAGCCTCAAGTTCAATAGTTTGTTGTTATTGTTTCGGTATCGTGACACAACGGGGTTGTCGCCGGATTAGAAAGTAACTGACTCAGTAATTGCGTTACTGTAAGGCTCTTGTGGGCGTTTGATGAAAGTCTTTCGGCAAACTGATTCTTTAATTTCTTTACAAAATTAAGGGTTTAATTGTCATTATCAATTTAATTGTGTTTCAGGGGACCGCTAGTTCATTTAATTACTTAGTGTGATTTATGTGGGAAGACTTCGGTCAGTCAGTGAAGCACTACCGTTCTTTTGGTTTTACGTGTGGGTAGCCTTTGAGCAGCTTAGCAGTATCTTGTTTATATAAGAGCAGACCAACCAATGGAGATGTATACGTTTTAGTGTTTTTTATTTAACGTTTGCTGAATTTATATTCAAGTTCTGTTTTGGGATTAGCCCACAATTGTGATCTAGTTGTGGGCACAGAGCACCGCCACAGATTTATCTAATTAATTAGCTGCTTGTAGTCGGCCGCCACTGTATTGCACAATTGACGTTTTCTGGGTACTGTTTCTAACTTTATGTATAATGCGAATGTCCTTATACAGTGCGAATTTAATTCAAAAGTCGTAACAGTTTTTATGTATTTCATAAGAATCTTGATAACTGTCAACTGAATCATGATAGAATTAGTATTAAATAAAAATCTTTGTTTGAGAGTGATAAATGACTCGAAAAAGTTGAGCCACTTATCCACGTGTTTTCCTTAAATTAATTCCGATTCTTGTTCTTAGTCTCACACAATAATATTTTATGTAATGTTTTCCATAATAATTCTGACTGCGTATTTGAACTTCCAATAGTCACTGAATTAAAATATCCCTCCGGTAATTTTCCTTTAGTTAAACACCACGAAATCTTTCGGTATTTTGATTAGGAAAGAAGATACATTTTGTAATCTTTTCTCTCAGTTATTTTCTCGCGTTAACAAAGTGGCAAATCAACTCTTTGGAACAAAAAACTCGTAGTTCCTTACGGTGTTAAGCAATATTCTATCCATTTTTTTTTTTTTTTTTTTTTGTACAGTGCTTACGCTCGCTGTCTTCGACTACCATAGCCCTTGCCACCTTGTACTAATCTTGTCCTTGCCTGAAAGAAGGAAAAAATACCTAGTTGCCACAATTACTTTCACCCTATTTTTTAAACACACACAAATGATTCTCAATCGCTTGATGCGTTGGGGTCTCGCTACTCAGTTATGTCCCAAATAACTGATTAGAAAAAGTGGTGGATACTCGAAGCTGTCGTAACTAGTAAATAATGCCGTTCCGTGCATCCGGTAGTCCCAAAATACCTACTTCAAAATATTTCATAAATAAGCAAATGTTATTGTGTTGTGTTCAGTATTACAGGAGATGAGGAACTGTACAGCAGGAAGAAAAGCAATGAGAACGGGTCGTGAGTCGTTCTCAGGTAGTTCACTGATAGAGCATTTGTAGTAACCTCCATTTAAGTATACAATACCAAAGTTTTTTACCATGCCAATACAGGAGTGGGAGAAAAGTCATTGTCCTCAGTACACTTGGCGCTGACTGTGAATCAGCTACGAATTCCTGATAACGAGCAGTACAGTTACCAGTCGCACAACCTTACGTCAAAAGTGTCTCCAGATTCACTGGAAATGTAATTAACAAGCACTGTCACTTTTCCATGTAGGGCTAGTTGTTGCTGTTTTTGTTGTGTTCTTCAATACAGGGATTGATTTGATGCAGCTCTCCATGCTACTCTATCCTGTGGAAGCTTCTTCATCTCCCAGTACCTACTGCTACCTGCATCCTTCTGAATCTGCTTAGTGTATTCATCTCTTGGTCTCCCTGTACGATATTCCACGATGCCCTACAATACTAAACTGGTGATCCCTTGATGCCTCAGAACATGTCCTATCAACCGATCTCTTCTTCTAGCAGCACCACAAATTTCTCTTCTACCCAATTGTATTCAATACCTCATTAGTTATGTGATCTACGCATCTAATCTTCAGCATTCTTCTGTAGCAACACATTTAGAAAGTTTCTATTCTCTTCTTGTCAAAACTATTTATCGTCCTTATTTCACTTCCATACATGCCTACACTCCATACAAATACTTTCAGAGACGACTTCCTGACACTTAAATCTATACTCGATGTTAAGAAATATCTCTTCTTCAGAAACGCTTTCCTTGACATTGCCTATCTACATTTTATATCCTCTCTACTTCGACCATCATGTTATTTTGCTCCCCAAGTAGCAAAACTCCTTTACTACTTTAAGTGTCTCATTTCCTAATCTAATTCCCTCAGCATCATTTACTGCTTTCTCTGATTTCCTAATTTATTTCGCTCAGCATTACCCGACTTAATTCGACTACATTTCATTATCCTCGTTTTGCTTTTGTTGATGTTCATCATATATCCTCCTTTCAAGACACTTTCCATTCCTTTCAACTGCTCTTCTTTTGCTCTGATAGAATTACAATGTCATCGTCGAACCTCAAAGCTTTATTTCTTCACCATGGATTTTAATACCTACTCCTCTTTTGTTTCCTTTACTGCTTGCTCAATATACAGATTGAAGAACATCGGGGATAGGTTACAACCCTGTCTCACTCCTTTCCCAACCACTGCTTCCCTTTCATGCCCTCGACTCTTAAAACTGATATCTGGTTTCTGTAAAAATTGTAAATTTCCTTTCGCTCCCTGTATTTTACCCCTGCCACCTTCAGAATTCGAAAGTATTCCTGTCAACATTGTCAAAAGCTTTCTCTAAGTCTACAAATGCTAGATACGTAGGTTTGCTTTCCCTTAATCTATTTTTTAAGACAAGTGGTAGGGTCAGTATAGCCTCACGTGTTCCAATATGTCTACGGAATCCAAACTGATCTTCCCTGAGGTCGGCTTCTACCACTTTTTCCATTCGTCTGTAAAGAATTCGCGTTAGTATTTGCAGCCGTGACTTACTAACCTGATAGTTTGGTAATTTTCACACCTGTCAACACCCGCTGTCTTTGGCATTGGAATTATTATATTTTTCTTGGTGTGTGAGGGTAATTCGCCTGTCTCATACATCTTGCTCACCAGATGGAAGAGTTTTGTCAGGGCTGGCTCTCCCAAGGCTGTCAGTAGTTCTAATGTAATGTTATCTACTCCCGAGGCCTTGTTTCGATTTATGTCTTTCAGTGTTCTGTCAAACTCTTCACGCAGTATCATATCTCCCATTTCACCTTCATCTACATCCTCTTCTATTTCCATATAATTGTCCTCTAATACATCGCCCGTGTATAGACCGCCTGCCGGGGTAGCCGAGCGGTTCTAGGCGCTACAGTCTGGAGCCGCGCGACCGCTATGGTCGCAGGTTCGAATCCTGCCTCGGGCATGGATGTGTGTGATGTCCGATTAGTTAGGTTTAAGTAGTTCTAAGTTCTAGGGGACTGATGACCTCAGCTGATAAGTCCCATAGTGCTCGGAGCCATTTGTATAGACCCCCTATATACTCCTTCCACCTTTCTGTTTTCCCTTCTTTGCTTAGAACTGGGTTTCCATATGAGCTCTTGACATTCATACAAGTGGTTCTCTTTTCTCCAAAGGTATCTTTAATTTTCCTGTAGGCAGTATCTATCTTACCCCTAGTGAGACAGGCCTCTACTTCCTTACATTCGTCCTCTAACCATCCCTGCATAGTCATTTTGCACTTCCTGTCGATCTCATTTTTGAGACGTTTGTATTCCTTTTTGCCTGCTTCATTTACTGCATTTTTGTATTTCCTCCTTTCATCAATTAAATTCGATATGTCTTCTGTTACCCAAGGATTTCTAATAGCCCTCGTCTTTTTACCTACTTGATGCTCTGCTGCCTCCACTATTTCGTCCCTCAGAGATACTCATTGTTCTTCTACTGTATTTCATTCCCCCATTCAGGTCAATCGTTCCCTTATTCTCTCCCTGAAACTCTCTACATCCTCTGGTTCTGTCAGTTTATCCACGTCCCATCTCCTTAAAATCCCACCTTTTTGCAGTTCATAACCAATAGATTGTGGTCAGAGTCTACATCTGCCCCTGGAAATGTCTTACAATTTAAAACCTGGTTCCTAAATCTGTGTCTTACCATTATATAATATCTGATACCTTCTAGTATCTCCAGGATTCATCCATGTATACAACCTTCTTTTATGATTCGTGAACCAAGCGTTAGCTATGATTAAGTTATGCTCTGTGCAAAATTCTACCAGGCGGCTTCGTCTTTCATTTCTTACCCCCATTCCATATTCGCCTAATACGTTTCCTTGTCTTCGTTTTCCTACTATCGAATTCCAGTCACCCATGACTATTAAAGTTTCATCTCCCTTCACTATCTGAATAATTTCAGATTATTCCTCAGATCAAATCTTAACTAAAACTCAGCTACTGAAAAGAGCGAGACGTATCCGATTAATCCAAAGAAAATTGTTCTGAAGACCAATACACCCACTCGACCCCAAAATCGAAGCTCAGTTGACTTCAACATTTCTCAGTTCAGACACGTTGGTAGCTAGGAGATGATCTGTCACTTCCTGCGGCAGATGATACAAGAGAGGCCTTCAGCACCGCGCTGGTGTGGTTTTCTGTTAAACTTCTGCGAACATACGTTCCTAGAAGAGCAAACCATGTTACTGTGCTCTTCTTCATATATCTTGCAAGCGAAACAAAAGGTAAAATGATAGAGATTTGAAATCATACCGAGTTTTACGAATAACAGTTCTTTCGAATGACCATCCTCGACTCGAAGAGAGAAGAGCGTAAGCGCCTTACACAAAGCACCCTTCTTCACACATCATTTGGTGGCTTGCGGACCACAGATGTAGATGAAAACTTTATCTAGCTGTGGGTATCAAATCGCTGATTATGACGATGATGAGGTAAATTTTTTTTCTTTGGCTTTTAACCGTAGTCGTTATTGTTGGAAAAGGTTGCTTGTCCTTTACGACCAACGCTCTTCCTTCCGAGAGCCGTTCTTGTTAGCCCCAGGGCCACTCGCAAAATGGAGGTCACAGCGGAATGAGGTGGTCGGAAATCCAGTGCGGAATAACGCAACGACCGGCACCAAGGATAAACAATTTGCCAGCCACAGATTAACGAGCTATGACGCGTCTTTCTCATGTTCCTCTCCATTACAGTTGGCTAATGCAGGCCGTTTCTGGTTCAAGATCTACAGTCCTCAACATCTGACACAACGCAGTTCTCTTACTAGCTGAGTCGTACTTAGTGTCGTCAAAATGACCGTGACAAACAGCTGAAGACCAAATAGTGCTTGATATGAAAGTGAGCCCCCCTACTCACGGTTTAGAATCCCAAATCCACGAATCCCGTGGTAATTGGTTGTCCTAGGTTGCAGACTCATAGAAACATGTTTCGCTTGATTAGATCTTAACTGTAAAAACGGGAAAGAAAAGCCTTCAGTAATCTTTGTTTATTTTCGTTGAACACAAAAATAGTAAGTTTAAGAGTAGAGAGCTTCCACTGAAATGTCTAGCTGCATTATGTTGCCACCTTTGCACTAGGCGAAAACAATATAGGCGAAAGCAGTGCAGCGCCATCCTGAAAAATATGTACATATGTAGCTGCCGAAACGTCTTCTCGCCACAAACGTCGATATTGTGTCAAGGCTCCCCGCAGCTGCCACCTTCAGCTGAGGATTCATCTTTTACTATGATTGCTTATGATGTCATTCCCATGCCGTCAAAAAGGCTCTACGTTAAAATTGCGACGTGTCTTGTGAGTCAAATTACGTTTCTTCTAATTTTAAACTATGCTGATAGCAAACAGATAACTTAGTGCATGTGAATGACATTCAAAGTCCCTCGCAAATTTTTTGTTCTGTTTACGTGCAGATCATCTTTATAATACAGTGCCTGAACTGTGTTGAAACAGGATGGGAACGATGAAGATGCACAAAAGCAAAAACACTAGAATAATGCCAAAATAAAAATGAAACAGAGTGTTATTTTGATGTATATCAAATATTTCCAGCGAAGGATTACGAAGCCGCAATCGGCTTAAATCTCTGGAAAGTATTACAAGCAGCATCAATGTATCTTTGTCAATTTTTTAATTTATTAATAATAACTAAAGCATTGTCTTTTATAAAAACTCTCATGTCAGGTTATGCAGCATTAGTTGATGGAGCTATCCCCCAAATCTCCTACGTCACACTGAATGAAAGATGTTTCTGCTTCCAATACATGCAAACAAAGCTGGAGATAATTTCTGAAAGAGAATTCAAATTCGAAGACTTTGACCACACGAAGAAAGCGGGTAGGCACTAGTAAAAAGATAGATACGGAACAGAACGTCTGATTTCAAACAATTTCATGTAGTGTTAGGAAGTGCCTGTTACATCGGAACCAACATTTATTGTGTAAGATTTTAGGTTATACTTTACAAACGAGTTTTCATCTGAAGCAATCGATTAGACATAGACTGAATGGTGGTAACCGATCTGCGCTGTGTGAACGGAGCCTTGAGTTCAACAGACTTGTATCACAACTTGACCTTCCTGAAACATTTTTCTTAACATCCTTAAATAATATGCTTTTTGCAATAGCTACTAGCTATCCTCCAACACTAAATTAAAGTAAGTGAAGGGCAGAGATTAGGATTTAACGTCACGTTGTAGAAGAGACCGATACGGATGGAACGCGAGGTCTGCTACGACAAGGATGTGAAAAGAAATTGGCAATGGGGTTTCCAAAGAGCCATTCCGGCAGTCGTCTTAAACCACTGAAAATTTAGTGTGATCTGAGTAGGATATAACCGCAGTGCTTCCGAATGCAAGGCCAGTGCTATAACCACTGAGCCACCGCCAACAATAAAAAACAAAATAACGAATATAGTCTTTACAAGTGAACTACTTCCCTATCTCTGACTCACAGATGTTTCAAGTGTTTATGTTGGATTACATGTGAGTTCATTTTTCTGCTGATGAAGCTGATCTTTCACTTGCAGTGTTATAACCACTAGTCAGCTTAGTACACTAATTGTTTACACATTTTCCAACCATTTTACTATGTTTTGTTCTCTACTGTGTAATCAACTATCAAATGTACTTGTACAATGTATATGATCAATAGCTGTTACCCTGTGTGTATGTATTTTGAACATTTACAGTAACAATCAAACTATAGTCAAAATTTATCAACCGAATGGTAAAAAAAAATAATTCAGCGAGAAGGCATATACCAAATAAAATGCCAAATCAGTCAATTATTAAAACTGACACTGAACGTTGTTCTAAATTTTTATCCCATCATGGCAGTTGCTGAAATGATGAACAGATAAATATATTAAGCTATTGATACAGCTTTATTCCCAAAACAGACTTTAAAGCAGGAATTCATAATAGGTCACACAACTATCCTCTTGATATCTGTAACTTCCCTGGAACTTTCCCACTGATTGTACAACGCCCCTTCGCCGGTGATGGACTCAAGTGTATATGTCCATTGAAACAACTCTCACAACTGCGCATGTACTGAAAGGTACTAAGCTTGCGTTGTTGATGACAGTGAGAAAGTCAGGTGAGATCTGGACAAGCCACATAATCCCCTTTCGGTGGACGGATCACCATAAAAAGTATCACATTTTCTCACGTCACTAGACACTATGGAGAGGCTTGGCGTTTAACTCAGATCAGTGGTGAGAAATATGGTATTCAGGAACTGTACTCGCCTTCTGCCTTTTCCGACAAATCACTAGCGACAAACGTTTCTTCCGCCAACACTTTTCTAACAGGCTACCTGCTAATAGAGCGCCAACGCACATACGTAAAATGAGTTGCCTCGCAGCGTTTGTTACCACTCGGGTATTGAGGTGATATGCACATATTCTTTTGTTCTCAATTCGGAAATTGGTCGTCAGCAATTCATGTTCTCCTTTTTCCCTATCTTCTGCAAGTCTCTTTAGTTCTGAGACTTATCTTACCTTCCTGATGTACTGAAGCCTTGCTATTCCCAGCACTTTCTTCCCAAGCATTTTTCTTTCTATTAATTTCAGAATGAAGGGACAATGCCTTTATAGGGGACCGACCATTGATCCCTCCGTTCGTAGACAGTCCTCCATGGCCGGCCGCAGTGGACGAGCGGTTCCAGGCGCTTCAATCCCGAACCGCGTGACTGCTATGGTCACAGGTTCGAATCCTGCCTCGGGCATGGATGTGTGTGATGTCTGTAGGTTAGGTTTAAGTAGTTGTAAGTTCTAGGGGACTGATGACCTCATATGTTAAGTCCCGTAGTGCTCAGAGCCATTTGAACCACTTGAACAATCCTCCATAACGCGGTTTCCTCTCATGTGTTGCAGAAGACTTAATCAGCGTTCACCAAAATTTACCACTAAGAGCATATGAAAGATGCCAATAGTGGCTGATCACAGTTTATCTCGTACTTACCCACATTTATTTTCTAATTGTCTGTATTCAGCAGCAGCCAGGAGAAACACTGTCAAGGTCATTCCTGTTTGAAGCAGTCTTTCGACAATATTACAGCCAGAGGAAACGGAGAAGAGAAAGAGTGCAGGGTTCAACGTTGCCTCTACTACTATATCACGACATATGGGGCACGAGATCGGATTGAATAAAAATGAAGAATAATACCACCATGTTCGTTTCAAACCATCGATTATGAGAGAAATGTATTTTATTTAGTCTATAGTTGCTCTTTTATTGTCTAATTACTACCGGCTTTGGTACCAAGTACTATTATCAGACCATCCCCTAGCGTGCTTACCCAAAAAGTAAATCTTGGTTACCCAAGAAGATGAATGTATAACACACTTTCTTGGGTCAGGGAGCTTGAGACGCAACTGGCTCTTTATTCAATCGAAGTAATAGGTGCTGTCGACGTAGGATCTCAAATTGATTCCATATTTCTAGATTTCCAGAGAGCATTTCCTCACAAGCGGCTTCTAATCAAATGCGTGGCTATATTCACCGCCTCACGACTGGATTCATGATTTTCTGTCAGAAAGGGCACTGGTCATAGTAATGACGGCATGTCATGGAGTGAAGCGGGAATGATATGTAACATTACAATAGAGAGTGTTAAAGGCACTCTGCTGTTACTAATATGCATGAAGGACTGGGGAGGCAATGTGAACGGTCCTATTAGGCTAACTGCAGATGATACTGTCGTTTCCG
Source organism: Schistocerca piceifrons (assembly GCF_021461385.2). Classification (NCBI taxonomy): domain Eukaryota; kingdom Metazoa; phylum Arthropoda; class Insecta; order Orthoptera; family Acrididae; genus Schistocerca; species Schistocerca piceifrons. The sequence goes on from NC_060145.1 coordinate 404,825,460, forward strand.
TCTAGTAAAGTCACCAGAAGATCAATACGAATTCCAAAATGATTTAGACAATGGATCTGGTTGATGCAAAAAGTTGCAAATGACACTGAACAATAAAAAGAGTGACGTATTCAACACGTGTATTAGAAAGAATCTGATAAATTTCTACAACACAATGAATAATACTAATTTAGAGGTTCCAACACCCAGGAATTACCATTTACGAACAACTTAAATCGGAACCACCACACAGAAAATGTTAAGAGGAAGGAGAACAAAAGACTGCGTTTGACAGACAGAGCTCTTAGAAGACGCAACAAATCTGCTAAAATGACTTCCTACTCTACGCTTGTCCTGTCTCTTCTAGACTACTGCTGCACGGTTTGGGATCGTTACCGAATGACGTCGCAAAAAGGGCAGATCGTTTTGTACTACGGCGAGATAGGGGAGAAAGTGTATGCAAGGGCTGGGAATTATTAAAACAAAGGTGTTTTTGAAACTTCCTGGCAGATTAAAACTGTGTGCAAGAACAAGACTCGAATTAGCTACCTTTGCTTTTTGCGTGTAAATGTCCTACTGAATGAGCTACCAAAACGCGACTCATGACACATCTTCACCGCTTTACTTCGACCAGTACCTTATTTCATAACCTCAAAACTTCACAAAGTTCTCCTGTGAAACTTTCAGGACTAGAACTCCAGGATGCGGATAACACATGCCTCCGCAATATCCTTTCTTCCAAGAGCGCTAGTCCTGCAAGTGTCTGAGGCCTCTTGCCACGGTTCGCGTGGCTCCCCCCGTCGGAGGTTCGAGTCCTCGCTCGGGCACGGGTGTTCCAAAATGGTTCAAATGGCTATGAGGTCATCAGTCCCCTAGAACTTAGAACTACTTAAACCTAACGAACCTAAGGACATCACACACATCCATGCCCGACGCAGGATTCGAACCTGCGACCGTAGCAGTCTCGCGGTTCCGGACTGAAGCGCCTAGAACCTCTGCGCCACAACGGCCGGCCGGCACGGGTGTGTGTGTTGTCTTTAGTTCAACTTAGATTAAGTAGTGTTTAAGCATAGGGACCGATGACCTCAGCAGTTTGGTCCAATAGGAACTTACCACAAACTTACAAAAAAATTCCTGTAAGTTTCTGAGGTGAACTTCTGTGAACTTTGCAAGAGAGAAGATGATATACTGGCGGAAATAAAGCTTTGAAGACCGGTCGTCATTCGTTCTTGGGTAACTCAGTCGGAAGAGCACTTGCACGTGAAAGGCATAAGTCCCGAATTCGAGTCTCGGTCCGGCACACAGTTTTAATCTGCCAGGAAGTTTCATATCAGCGCGCACTCCGCTGCAGAGTGAAAATTTCATTCTGAAGACGGTTTTTCGATGAGTCGACATCTTCTCACATCGTTTCAGTCACCAGCTTTTTCCTACGAATGCGAAAATATTTTGTTGACTCCAGCTTACATGGGAAGGAATGACCGTAAAAATATAAGAGAAATCTGAGCTCGTATTGAAAGATTTAGGTGGTTATTTGGGTTAGGTGGTTACTGTTAGATAGTGGAACGTTCGAGAAATAGTCTAATAAGTGGTTTTGTGAACCCTCTGCCAGGCACTTGGATTTATTTACTTATTTATTTGTTGAACCTGATGTGATTAGCGCAGTCAGGCCCTCTCTTACAGCCGACCATGGTTTCGCACAAGCAGCATCTACTACACCATACTACGAAATTTTAATGTGGCAGCTAGTATTAAAGTTATTTGTGTGTTTGAAGTGGCATTGCGAGAAATTGATACTGACTATGAACTAACAAATTAATATTGACATTACTTATAGTGCTGCAGCTGCTGCCACTAATAGTGAGGTAAATATTGTAGATGTAATAATTGATGGTATTTGGTAACAAAGCCGATAATCATTACATAAAACGAATGTGTAACTGAAGACTAACGCAAATGTTTTTCTTCCTGGTTCTGCTGGCCGTTGTTCGGGAATATAAAACGATTACGGACTGAGGCAAGTTTAATTGTCCACTTATGGTGAAGGCAAAGTTTAAGATCGCGTTAGAGGGAGATCTGGAAGGATTTCTCTTTCGCAAAAGAGAACTTTGTGACATTCTTTTTCACTGATCTGTGGAAAACACGGAAAACCTAAAGGCGGAACGCTGTACGTGGTCTCCACTTACGCCGCATCCTCGGCAGAAACTGTATCGCATCTTCTTAGCGTCTGTCGTGCGTCTAGAAAAACAGCGCCGTAAGAAAGTGGCTCAGGACGAGGACAGAAAGGCAGTCAGTGGGTAAAGAGGAAGGAAAAGGGGGAAGGAAGACGGCTGCGTGTGTCACGTGACGGCAGAGTCCTTGACGCGTGCTCCGCCTTCTGTTCTGAACGCAGCCGGCGTACGGCGGTGCGTGGGATTTAAATCTCTGAGGACGATCCCCGCCACAGCCGTAACGATTCCGTAAATGAGGCAGCACTCGAGACACTCCCTTACGTCCTTGGGTAACAAAGGAAACAGCTTCCTTAGGGATTATGCCGACGTCGAAGGACACGACGCGCGACGAATTTCTGACAATTACCTGACAGGCGCCTTGGTTCGGAAGCCAAGAAATCGCCTCCTCGCCCGCGCGACGTTACATATTGTTACACAACATCCACAGATGTAACAGAGTTCTGCATCATATGACGACGTGGTAATTTCTAATCTGCCTGAAAAAAAAAATTACATAATTCTCTGGGAAACTTGGACCAACAGCACAAAAAATTACCAGTACCGTCACAGTAACTACACTACTGGCCATTAAAATTGGTGCACCAAGAAGAAATGCAGATGATAAACGGGTATTCATTGGACAAATATATTGTACTATACCTTATATGTGATTACATTTTCACGCAATTTGGGTGCATAGATCCTGAGAAATCAGTACCCAGAACAACCACCTCTAGTCGTAATAATGGCCTTGATCTTGATACGCCTGGGCACTGAGTCAAACAGAGCTTGGATGGCGTGTACAGGTACAGCTGCCCATGCACCTTCAACACGATACCACAGTTCATCAAGAGTAGTGATTGGCGTATTGTGACAAGCCAGTTGCTCGACCACCATTGACCAGACGTTTTCAATTGGTGAGAGCCCTGGAAAATGTGCTGGCCAGGACAGCAGTCGAACATTTTCTGTATCCAGAAAGGCCCGTACAGGACCTACAACATGCGATCGTGCATTATCCTGCAGAAATGTAGGGTTTCGCAGGGATCGAATGAAGGGTAGAGCCATGGGTCGTAACACATCTGAAATGTAAAGTCCACTGTTCAAAGTGCCGTCAATGCGAACAAGAGGTGACCTAGACATGTAACCAATGGCACCCCTTACCATCACGCCAGTTGATACGCCAGTATGGCGATGACGAATACACACTTCCAATGTGCGTTCACTGCGATGTCGCCAAACACGGTTTCCACCATCATGATGCTCTAAACAGAACCTGGATTCATCCGAAAAAATGACGTTTTGCCATTCGTGCACCCAGGTTTGAAGTTGAGTACACCATCGCAGGCGCTCCTGTCTGTGATGCAGCGTCAAGGGTAACTGCAGCCATGGTCTCCGAGCTGATAGTCCATGCTGCTGCATACGTCGTCGAACTGTTCGTGCAGATGGATCTTGTCTTGCAAACTTCCCCATCTGTTGACTCAAGGACCGAGACGTGGCTGCACGATCCGTTACAGCTATGCGGATAAGATGCCTGTCATTTCGACTTCTAGTGATACGAGGCCGTTGGGATCCAGCACGGCGTTCCGTATTACCCTCCTGAACCCACCGATTCCATATTCTGCTAACAGTCATTAGATCTCGACCAACGCGAGCAGCAATGTCGCGATACGATAAACCGCAATCGCGATAGGCTACAATTCGACCTTTATCAAAGTCGGAAACGTGATGGTACGCATTTATCCTCCATACACGAGGCATCACACCAACGTTTCACCAGGCAACGCCAGTCAACTGCTTTTTGTATATGAGAAATCGATTGGAAACTTTCCTCATGTCAGCACGTTGTAGGTGTCGCCACCGGCGTCAACCTTGTGTGAATGCCCTGGAAAGTTAATCATTTGAATATCACAGCATCTTCTTCCTGTCGGTTGAATTTCACGTCTGTAGCACGTCATCTTCGTGGCGTAGTAATTTTAATGGCCAGTAGTGTAGAAAAGCTCTTGGGCCACTTTCCTTTAGCGTCGAAATTGTGTGTCACACTTTTTAATCTGTGTTTGGTGGTATGTCTTCCTGCCAAGACAACCTAGTCGAATGTATTTTAGGTGGCTTTCTGCAGTAATACAAAGGAACGAGGAAAACATTCGGTTCTTTCACTTTAATTATTCGCTACTTATTCGTATGAGCCCTCAAATGCCTTATGAAGAGTGTACTTTTTCAAAAGTGTCACATACTCCTACACGAGGAAGCACTGGTCGCAATTACAAGGAAAGTTCCTACAGTCATATGTCCGGAAACCTGAGAGAGGTGGACCGTTTCACCTGAGACGACTAATATGTAGTATGTACAGATGAGGCAGGATTCACAAGAGATGGTATAACAAATTTCTACCTTACGCATGTGTGGGCAGATAAAAATCCTCCACCAGTCACGCAGATGTTGCATCAAGATCGCTTCATTATCAGTATATGGGCAGAAATTGTCGGTGACATACTCATAGGGTGATATGCTTTACAAATAGACTAACAGGTGCCGTGTATCGACAATATATGCCTGATGAATTACCAGCGCAATTAGATAACGTTACCTTTGAAGAAAGACAGCTAGTGTGGTTCATACACGAGGGAGCACCACACCATTTTCTACGGATCGGGCAACGTTATTTCACTCCAACGTTTCATAACTGTTGGATTGATCGACGGGGTCCGATAACATGGCCATCTGTTTCTGCCTATGGTAACATTTAATGAGTATCGAACCCATTGACAATGTGCAGATGGTACAAGAGAACACGAGCAATGTATTTTCATTTCGCTTGCTAACAGAAGTGTATTGCAACAGCACAGAAAGAATCAAATTAATAGCGAATCTTAAAATTTTTCCGGCGTACTTTCGCTATGCCTTTCCAGTCTTGAAATGTTTTTTATTTGTGAATGGAACCTTAAATAGGAGTGTTGTGCATACTGAATGCTGTTATTGAGTTGTTGCATTTTGCACATCCCACACAATATCCTTGCACTGTTTACATCCTTGTTCAATAATAAATGAATGATGTCTTTGTATCTTTGCTTAGTGATATGTTTGGATTGTGAACAAAAACGTCCAGTATATAGCACATGTTTGTTTCCCAACATTGACGTTAAGAACATTATGAAGTGATTTATTTACAATATATATGCTGTTTACCGTTCAACAATATATACATCGAACAACAACATATACATCGACATGGAAAAGCTCGTGGACCACAACAAAACAGCCATCTACTGTAATTTATCTAAGTGAATACAATTACTTAGATAAATTACAGTAGATGGCTGTTTTGTTGTGGTCTTTAAATAAACGCAAGCACTTTAGCGTCCTTTTACGTATGAAACAACTTATAAAGTGGCAAAAAATTTTCAAATATTCTTGTGCAGTGTAGGAACGGGTGACATGCTAATGATCAAAACACCTATGTCACTGAAAATAACAAAAATGGTTCAAATGGCTCTGAGCACTATGGGACTTAACATCGGAGGTCGTTAGTTCCCTAGAACTTAGAACAACTTAGACCTAACTAAGGATATCACACACATCCTTGCCCGAGGCAGGATTCAAATCTGCGACCATAGCGGTCACGCCGGCCAGTGTGGCCGTCTGGTTCTAGGCGCTACAGTCTGGAACCGCACGACCGCTACGGTCGTAGGTTCGAATCCTGCCTCGGGCATGGATGTGTGTGATGTCCTAAGGTTAGTTAGGTTTAAGTAGTTCCAAGTTCTAGGGGACTGATGACCTCAGAAGTTAAGTCCCATAGTGCTCAGAGCCATTTGAACCAACCATAGCGGTCGCGCGGTTCCAGGCTGAAGCACCCAGAACCGTTCGGCCACAACGGCCGGCTGGAAAAATTTTAGCCATTTGAAGATGGGCGTGGTAGCCCGAAACCAGTTGCGGCACTGAAATAAAGTAAAAGAGAAGCTTTTTTGGCAGGTTGCATCGTTCAACAACTACTATTAATGGCCACGGTGTGCACAAGACCAACATGGATAAAATAACATTGTAGGGAAGTATTTATTTTTCTTAAGAATCTGTTTCCCAACACTGACGTTATGAATATTACGAAGTGCGCCACAGTATTGTGTTCTCGACACAGGAGAGATGAGCGATCAGAAAAAAAACTCCGATTGTGGTTTAATGTTCCACCGACAATGAGGTCTTTACTGGCGGAACAAAAGAAGAACAATCCTGGAATTGTTTCTAAGTCACGCATCTTAACCACGGTACATCTACATCCACAGAGATACTCTTAAAGCCACCGTACGGTGCGTGATGGAGGGTACCCTGCACCACTACTAGTCTTTTCCTTTTCGTTCCACTCGCATGTAGAGCGAGGGAAAAACGACTGTCTATATGCCTCCGAATGCCTCGTCTTCCTCGTTCTTACACGCAATGGTATGTTTGCAGCAGTAGAATAGTTCGGCAGTTACCTCCAAATGCTGATCCTCTTAAATTTTCTTAATAGTGTTCCTCGACAAGAACGTCACCTTCCCTCCAGAGATTTCCAATTGAGTTCCTGAAGCATCTCCGTAACATTTGTTCGAATCTACCAGTAAAAAATCTTGCATCCCGCCTCCGAACTGCTTCGATGTCTTCCTTCAACCCGACCTGGTACACTCGCGCAGTACTCAAGAATAGGTCGCACCGGCGTCCTATAAGCGGTCTCCTTTACAGGTAAACCACTGTTTCCTAAAATAAAATAAACCGAAATCGCCCATTCGCCCTCCCTACCGCAGTTTTCATATGCTCGTTCCATTTCATATTGTTTTGCAACGTTATGCCACTAAAACTATACAATATTAAATGATTTTACTTCTGCTGTTGAACCATTCTTAATTACGCGTAATGATATTCCTTTCCATGTTATTGATTAAATCTAAATTTGGTAAGCGTGTATTAGTCCCGCAGTAAACAAAAGTGATGAACCGAATCTAGAACTACGGCTTTTTTGTTCTATTTAAGTCCCAGCTTAATTTCTTTCTCATGCTATGTTTTGATCAGACTGATTATCAAAACGTCATAATCTGCAGTTTTTCTCCAGAGACATGGATATAGCTCATGTCAGAGGGATAACAGGAACTTAGCAAGTACAGGTAGAGGGACAAATATGAATCTCGGAAATGCGGAAATAGGCAGCGTGGACCCGCGTTCCACATATCAGTTTCTCCCGGAAGCTCTCAGTAAGCGTCAACATATCCTACCTCCGGCTTGGCTTGTACTGCAGAGGTGTTTACGGAAACACGGTACATGCGTTTTGACCTAAATGAACAGCGTTCCTCAATCCCTCGGTCACATATTGACCTGTTTTCCCGTACTTCCGCTCCAAAAACAGAAACTGTTATAACGCATGAAACAAAATTTACGCTGTTCGATAACGAAATGGCGTACACACAATTTTTCATCTTATTTAGATTAAGGGACATTATGAGACTAGGTACGGCCTGGCCACAGAAAATACAGGATGCTTAACATAGGATAAGCAGCGTATCATATTCTCTTACGGGACTATAGCTACGCAAGAAGTAGAACTTTTGTCGTCGCTTTTACTGTCGTCTCAAAGCTCACTGTTTACTAGTGTAATAGCTGATACCTGGAGAGTGTTCATATAGACTTACAGACTTTGCCATCAACTCTTCTAGTATAAGTACATGTACGAAGGTGTCGATTTCTTCACTTGAACAGAACATCCTCATTTCTTCACTTTAAGGCATAAAGCGTATGACAGTCATCTGCGTCTAAACTAGGTTTCACGCCACAGTAATTTCTTAAACATCGCCCGGTTTTCTCAGCGACACTTAAAAATAGAAGACAATTCGATGCCTAGTCAACCCGGAGATGATACAGGCAATATCGTATCAAGTGGCGCATCTGTCATCAAGAAAAGTGATAAGGCAGTACACCAAATGCATGATAAGACGAACTGTATGTAGATTTTACATCAAATACGTCATAACGAACTGTGTTAAGTTTTCCTACGTGCTCCATACATATTGCAGTAGAGAGCCACCAACAAGAGAAGTGGAAAACTAGTAAGAACACACTCAATAACGTGGACTCCCTTGAATATCATTTTCTCAAATTAGACTATGATAATTTTTGTTGCCTTTCTCACATACCTCCAAAATGTGAATTTAACTGCCTTTCATTCACAGAAATCAGATAAATAGTTTACTATAACTTGTGGTATAAATATTTCTCTAAAAAAAATGGCTCTGAGCACTATGGGACTTAACTTCTGTGGTCATCAGTCCCCTAGAACTTTGAACTACTTAAACCTAACTAACCTAAGGACAGCACACACATCCATGCCCGAGGCAGGATTCGAACCTGCGACCGTAGCAGTCCCGCGGTTCCGGACTGCGCGCCTAGAACCACTAGACCACCGCGGCCGGCAAATATTTCTCTCTTCTGGTCATTAAACTAGTTTCTGTCTTCAGCGGAATTTAGTGATTTTAAACCCAGATAACGAAATATGTAGCCTAGGATAAGGATCACCACAATTGTAGTACATCGGGGCAAGAGAACAAACGCAGTTCTTTTTTTGTGTAGCTCAGGTGTGTCGAGTTTGGTTAGTTCGACAAAATAAAAAAGAAGAGGAGTTATTTGTGTTACTTCTTCACAGAGATTAAAAAAGGGACACATGAAAATGAGAACAGCTGGGGAATACGTACAATTTTATCTTGATAAATGATGTGCAACGCTTATTAAAATTCTGTAATTGGGCTAAAGGTTTTTAATGGAAGGGTACTGAAATGCTACACAGAGGTTACTGGGGAAACCTGCTCTAAGTCACGTTATTTCCCTTTCTTGCCGGTATTGCAGTGGCACAGCATTTCGTTTCCTCATTTCCCAACTCGCATATTTCCTTAATTGGGTACCAGCGAAACAATACTCCCGTCTGAGCACAAGAAAGGCGAATATGCACCTATTTATTAAGAGAGACTGACTGAAAAGTGGGATACCAGCTGCTTCATTTTACCTTCCTCAGCATCTTTAAAAAATTTGCCAAAAATTTTGACCTGAAAATACTTTCGCGCTCTTTTTGTCATGCAACTCATCCCTCACTCCCAGAAGCTCCCCCAATTATAACTCGCTCACTAGTCCATCCCTGTCAGTCGCTCATACCCAACCACTCCCACTTGTCCATTCTCACTCGCTCAATCAGCTCAACTCATTATCTCTTTGTGTCTTTCTCATTGCCACTGTCCCCTGTCTCATAGCCGCAGTCTACTTCGTTCTGTTCTACTAATACCATCTCCTCTTACTGCTTCTATTTCATTAATTCCTCCCCACTGCTCCTGTCTCCTCTCTCTTCCGTGTTGTCAATGTCTGTCACCCACTTCCACTTTCTCCTTGTCTTTATTCCTCTCACACTGAAACTGCCTTCTTCATCTTTTCCTACCACTATGTCAAGTATGTTCCTTTGTGTCTGTGTCCGTTTCCTTCTTCCGCTTTCCATTGCCTTCGCTCTTTCTGTACGACAAGCACTGTCTAGTGTCTTCCGATATTTTTTACTTTTCCGCCTCTTTCTCATTGCCACTGTCTCCTTCTCTCTCAGCATAGGACAAAATTTTTGGAAAAATTTTTAAAGGTGCTGAGGAATACAGAATGAAACAGACGGTACCTCACTTTTCAACCATACTCTTTCAATAAAAAAGAACATACTCCCTTTTTTTGTGCTCCCATAGGAGCATTTTCTGCTGGTTCCCTTCTTTTCCCCGCTACATGAGGGCATGCCACTCATATGAAAAGTACTTCGTGGTTCAGTACAGATCTGTTAGCTCACTTATGTGAAACTGAAACAACGCAAAACTATACAGGCTTCTCTAAAACTGCCCTTACAAACTTCTAGAAATCATAGAGGGGACTCAGTAGACAATATTTTCAATTGGAATCCGTCCGCAGTTTGAAAACATGTTTGCTAGGTAGGTATGCAACAGGATAGTCATGGTGGGGTGCTCACATCGGATCGGCTGATGTCATTTGACTTGTATCCTAACTCTCCGACTTGGTTGGAGCCTCATCCACATGTTTTGCGTTAGAATAACATGGTTGAGTACACATTTGCAGAATGAACCAACATGGTCCTTTTGTATGCCGAAGCTCACGGCAGTGGGAAATCTGCTTGTCGCCATTATTGACATCGTTCTCCACAACGTCCGACTCCATCGCACACCCTTTTCGCCACAGTTACGCATCGGCTTCGAGAAAGGGGTACCTTTTAACGTTATACCTACTTAGGCGAGTTAATCGATCGGCCGCCCAGTACTGGTACGAGGGAAGATGAATTTATTATACGGCTGAACGGTAGCAGCCCAAAGGCTGAGGGTGCGGCAGAGCAGGTCTGGCTAAGCAGCTGTTATGAGAGAGTCCACAGGTAGAAAGATGAGCAGCCTCGCCGGAAATGTGTAAATCCCAGAGCTGGGAATTTAGACGCCTAATACTCTCATGGCCTTCATGCAGGAGAAGCAGCAGAAATGGCGCATTGTCAGACAAGATAAAAGATGCCTTCTTACAGCTATTTCAGATTCTGTGTACAATAATTTACAGTCAAGTATTAAAGCAAATGAAAAATCAGAAAGAGTATTCGCTTCCAATGACACAACAATATTTCTTTATCTTTAAGACATTTTTTTCTGTTTTTTGGTCATCAGTCTTCTGACCGGTGATGCGACCAGCACGAATTCTTCTCCTGTGCTAACCTCTTCAAGTCAGAGTAGCACTTGCAACTTTCGTCCTCAATTATTTGCTGGATGTATTCCAATCTCTGTTTTCCTCTATAGTTTTTGCCCTCTGCAGCTCCTTTTAGTACCATGGAAGTCATTCCCTCATGTCGTAATAGATCTCCTATCATCCTGTCCCTTCTCCTTGTCTGTGTTTTATACATATTACTTTCCTCTCCGATCCTACGAAGAACCTCCTCATTCCTTACCCTATCAGTTCACATAATTTTCAAAATTCGTCTGTATCACCACATCTCAAATGCTTCGCCTCTTGTGTTCCGGTTATCCCACACCTCATGCTTCATTACGATACAATGTTGTTCTCCAAACATACATACTTAGAAATTTCTTCCTCAAATTAAGGCCTATTTCTGGAACTAGTAGACTTCTCTTGGCCAGGAATGCCCTTTTTGCCATTGCTAGTCTGCTTTTTATGTCTTCCTTGTTCCGTCCGTCACTGGTTATTTCGCTGCTTAGGTAAGAGAATTCCTTAACTTCATCAATTTTGTGACCATCAGTCCTGATATGAACCTTCTCCCTCTTCTCATTTCTGCTACTTCTCATTGCTTTCGTCATTCTTCGATTTAAAATGTTCAAATGTGCGTGAAATCTCATGGGAATTAACTGATACGGTCATCAGTCCCTACGCTTACACACTACTTAACCTAAATTATCCTAAGGACAAACACATACACCCATGCCCGAGGGAGGACTCGAAACCTCCGCTGGGACCGGCCGCAGCGCCTGAGACCGCTCGGCTAATCCCGCGCGGCTCTTCTATTTACTCTCAATTCATATTCTGTAGTCATTATGTTGTTCTTTCCATTTAGCATATCATGTAATTAATCTTTACTTTCACTCAGGACAGCAATGTCATCAGCAAATTGTATCATTGATATCCTTTCACCTTGAATTTTAATCCCACTCCTGAATCTTTCTTTTATTTTCATCATTTTTTTATGCGCAGATTGAACAGTAGGGGGGCAAAGCTGCATCCCCGTCTTACACCCTTTTTAATCCGTACACTTCGTTCTTGGTCGTCTTCTCTTATTATTCCCTCTTGGCTGTTGTACATAACTGTATATGACCCGTCTCTCCCTATAGCTTACCCCTATTTTTCTCAGAATTTCTAACATCTTGCACCATTTTACATTGTAGAACGTGTCTTGATTTTTCTTTAGTCTTGCTACCATTATTAATCACAACTTCAGAATTGCCTCTCTCGTGCCTTTACCTTTCTTAAATCCAAACTGATCGTCATCTAGCGCATCGTCAATTTTCTTTTCCATTCTTCTGTATATTATTCTTGTCTGCAAATTGGATGCATGGGCTGTTAAGCTGATTGTGCGGTAATTGTCGCACTTGTCAGCTCTTGCAGTCTTCGGAAATGTGTGGGTGATGCTTTTCCGAAAGTCAGATGGTATGTCGCCAGAGTCACACATTCTACACACCAACGTGAATAGTCTTTTGTTGCCACTTCCCTCCAATGACTTTAGAAATTCTGATGGATTGTTATCTACCCCTTCTGCCTTATTTGATCTTCAGTCCTCTTGCTCTGTTAAATTCTGATTCTAGTACTGGAATCTCTATCTCTTCTAAATCGACTCCAATTTCTTCTTCTATCCCCTCCATTTATTTTCATCACTTTTTTATGTACAGATTGAACAGTAGGGGGGCAAAGCTGCATCACCGTCTTACACCCTTTTTAATTCGAACACTTCGTTCTTGGTCCTTTCAATGTTTTCTTTCCACCTATTCCCTCTCTCCTCTGCATTTAACAGTGGAATTCCCGTTGTACTCTTAATGTTATCACCCTTGCTTTTAATGTTACCGAAGGTTGTTTTGACTTTCCTGTATGCTGCGTCTGCCCTTCCGACAATCAATTCTATTTTTATTTCTTCACATTTCTCCTGCAGCCATTTCGTCTTAGCTTCCCTGCACTTCCTATTTATTTCATTCCCCAGCGACTTGTATTTCTCTGTTCCTGAGTTTCCCGGAACATTTTTGTACTTCCTCCTTTCACCGACCGTTTGAAATATTTCTTCTACTACCTGTGGTTTCTTCGAATTTATCTTCTTTATGCCTATGTTTTCCTTCCCAACCTCTGTGATGGCCCTTTTTAGAGATGTCCATTTCTCTTCAACAGTACTGCCTACTGTATTTATTGCTGCATCTATAGCCCTAGAGAACTTCAACCGTATCTCGTCATTCCTTAGTACTTCCGTATCCCACTTCTTTGCTTATTAAAACTACAGAAGTTAACATTTCACAGCGAATAAACATTTCCACAATGAACCTCTGAATTAACATCTTTTAAACGCTTCATGAGATTACAACATACGAGGATTGGGTTGTTTGGGGGAAGAGACCAAACAGCGAGGTCATCGGTCTCATCGGATTAGGGGACGGGGAAGGAAGTCGGCCGTGCCCTTTCAAAGGAACCATCCCGGCATTTGCCTGGAGCGATTTAGGGAAATGACGGAAAACCTAAATCAGAATGGCCGGACGCGGGATTGAACAGTCGTCCTCCCGAATGCGAGTCCAGTGTGCTAACCACTGCGCCACCTAGCTCGGTTACAACATAAGATATCTCAGAGATGATAACATTGTATTGTAGCTGTTATCTCTGAAACCTATCTATATCTATTTTCATTTTTTGATTTACTAAATTTTCTATATTTTTTCGTTGGGAAAATATTTGTCAGACAATCATTTCCTCCACAATTACACAGCAAATGAATACAGCATATTTTGTCGTACATGCATGCTTATTTAACCAACAGTTGACTATTTGCCAGTAACATTATTTAAATATTAATTACAACTGATAATACAAAATCATGGGTGAGGGGCGGATGGCAACACGTTCGAGTCGATCGAGGTGGAGGACCAGTGTGAGGGCTGGTCGCCTGGCCTCGTCCTTTCACTCTCTGAGCGGACAGGTGGCCGCTCCTTCAGCATCCGAGGAAGCGCACGGGGGGAAGGGTGTACTAGCTCCAATGTTAGGCTCGCTATGGGGTCCCTTACATATGTAGCGTTCAGGGCTGGAAAGAAAGCCAATGGGACCTCATCTGGGATGTGGAGCCGGCCTTTCCCGTTGCTACCGAGCGTGGAGGGGTGCAGTAGTCTGCATGTTATGGCTCACGTCGACTCCAACGACGCCAGCCGCATGGGTTCTGAGGCGATCGCACAGGCTTCTGGCGGAGGTGGTGAAAACTGCAGGCATCGCGCGCGGGATGCAAGTAGAGCTCGCAATTTGCAGAATCGTTCCCAGAATTGATAGGTGACATTTGGTTTGGAGGCCAGTGGAGGTCCTCAGCCAAAGCCTTTGTCGACCCTGTAACGTTCTTGGCTGCAGATTTCTAGACCTACGTTTTTGTGTGGGGATTTGTAGGACTCCCCTTGATAGTCAGGGGTGCAGTACACAAAGGAAGCAGTTACTCGGTAGTGCACTTGAGGTTTTTTGGGCTAGGTGGTAGTTTGAGGTGCTCTGATGAACATTTGCTAGTCGACATCCAACAAGGGAATCAAACTGCGTTCAGAATAAAGACACTTCGACTGTCACAATTTTATCAGTAAGCTGTCGAAGTATTCGTAATAAAATTCCCAAATTTACTGTCCTCCAGGAAAGTTCTCGCACTCAAATTATTCTTGAGACCGAGAGCTGCTGAATCCCAAAGTGAAAAGCGCTGAGATATTTAACGAGACGTGGAACGTCTATCGGAAAGACTGATTAGAGGCCGTAAGAGGGGGAGTGCTCATTGCAGTTGAAAAAAATATTGTCTCTATTGGTCTCTATTGAGGTCGAATTTCGGTGTGACAATGACGTCATCTTGTCGTGTTTAACAGGTTTAAGTGACACCAAGTTCATTGTTAGATGTTCCTACTGGCCACCCGATTGTGCTGTGACAGTTCTAGAATCATTCAAAGAAAGCCTGCGGACAGTACCGCGTGAGTACCCAAATCATACAATATTAGTCGGAGATGACTTTAAACTGCCGAGTATAGACTAGGAGGGGTACAGACAGACAGTCATGCGAAATACTTTTGAACACGTTTTCTGAAAATTTTCTTGAGCAGCTAGCTTGGCAGCCCACACGGAAATATCTGGGACCTTGTAGCTACAAATGGATGGAACTTATCGACAATGTCAGTATAGAAACGGGAATTAACTGTCATGATATCATTATACCAACTATGATTAAGAAAGTTAATAAACCAGTCAAGAGGGCTAGGAGAGTGTTTTCGCTAGACAGAGCACATAATCAGTTATTCACATCTCACTTAGACATTGAATTGACATCACTTAGTTAAGTAAGATTACAGGCAAAGTTTAAGCAAACTGTAAATCGTAATCTGGAGAGTTATGTGCCTAGTAAGTGGTTTAATAACGAAATTCGGCGGATGCTAAGGAAGCTGGGGCTGTTGCACTCTCGGTTCAAAAGGCAACGCACATATGACGACAAGTGAAGGTTAGCAAAGATTCCTGCGTCTGTGAAGAGACCTATGCGCGAAGCATACAACTACTACCACGATCACACTTTAGCAAAAGATGTGGCACAGAACCCGAGAAAATTCTGGTCGTATGTAAAAGCGCTAAGCAAATCTAAGGCTTGCATTCGGTCCCTTGTTGACCACTCTGCTGTGACAGCTGAAGATAGCAAAACGAGAGCTGAAGGTTTAATTTTCAAGTTCTAAAAATCATTCACACAGGAGAATCGTACGAACATACCGACATTTGACCAGTGACCTGGCGAAGAAAAACAGCTGAAAGATTTAAAAACAAATAAATCACCAGGTCCGGATGGAACGCAGGTCGGTTTTACCAAGGGTACTCTACGGCATTGGCCCCATACCTTCCTTCTTTTTTTTTGACTCAGCAGTCTTCTGACTGTATAATGCAGCCCACCACGAATTCCTCTCCTGAGCCAACCTCTTCATCTCACAGTTTCACTTGCAACCTACATCCTCAATTACTTGCTCGATCTATTCCAATCACTGTCTTCCTCTTCAATTTCTGCTCTCTGCAGCTCCCTCTAGTACCATGGAAGCCATTCCTTGATGTCTTAACAGATGTGCTATCATCCCGTCCCTTCTCTTTGTCAGTGTTTTCCACGTATTCTTTTCCTCTCCGATTCTGCGCAGAACCTCCTCATTCCTTACCTTATCATTCCATCTAATTTTCAACATTCGTCTGTAGCCCTACATCTTACCTAGCCTGCATTTGTCGTGAATCTCTTGCCCAGTGCAACGTCCCAAGCGACTGGGAAGCAGCGCAGGTGACTCCAGTATATAAGAAAGGTAAAACAACGTACCCGCAAAATTCGACCAATATCCTAACTTGTGTTTGCTGCAGAATCCTTGAACATATTCTCAATTCGAATATAATAAACCTTCTTGAGACCCAGAAGCTTATGTCCACGAATCAGCATCATTTCAGAAAGCATCTATCATGCAAAACTCAGCTTGCCATTTTCGCACCTGATACACTGCGAGCTATGGATGAAGAGCAACAGGCAGACTCCATATTCCCAGATTTCTGCCTTATTGCAGGCCGTTAACGAAGATACGAGCGTTTGGAATAAGCTCACAGATGAAACTTCCTGGCAGAGTAAAACTGTGTGCCGGACCGAGACTCGAACTAGGGACTTTTGCCTTTCGCGGGCCAGTGCTCTAACCAACTGAGCTACCCGAGCACGACTGACGCCCCGTCCTCACAGCTTTAATTCTGCTAGTACCTAGCCTCCTACCTTCCAAACTTGCCCGCGAAGGGCAAAGGTCCCGAGTTCGAGTCTCGGTCCGGTACACAGTTTTAATCTGCCAGGAAGTTTCATATCAGCGCACACTCCGCTGCAGAGTGAAAATCTCATTCAAGTTCACAGATATGTGAGTGGCTCGAAGACTTCTTAATAAAACCCAGGATGTTGTTCTCGACAGCGAGTGTTCATCAGAGCAGGGTATCGTCATGAGTGCCCCAGGGAAGTGTAATACGACCGTTGCTGTTCTGTGTATACATATGGATTTGGCTGACAGGATGGGCAGCAATCTACTGTTGTTTGCTGACGATGCCGTGGTGTACTGTAAGGTGTGAAAGTTGAGTGACTGTACGAAGGTTACAGCTTAGTTTGGAGATTTTGCTACCATTCTCGTAACGCTCTCAACGTAACTTAACTGCATTTGATAAGGGTATTTTCCGTCTATATTTTAACGGAACACCGTACGGTCACTTTCCGTTTATTCGAGATGTCCTGTCTTGGATAAACATTATTCAACATAGCTCTCTGTCGTCTACATCAATTACACATTTTAGAATAGAGCCATTGTTATTAAATTATTTATTTACCTCTTATTTTGTACTTCTGTGTACTTCATTAACTCGCAGTTCCATCCAATGTATACATCGTTTGACTGCAGGATCACAGTTACAGGTTTTTATTTGCAGGGAATTACCTGCGGGGCGTGAAAGCAGACGTGCGCGGCGCAATCCTATGATAACATCGAGCCATTATTTTTAAACAAAGCCGTACATAGCCCAAGTACTTGAAGTTCTGTAGGTAAAGACGCAACTGGTTTGCTCCTCTAGGATGCTGTTTAAAAGAGCAACTATACTGTCAGTAACGGTTAGGTACAGTCGCAACATTCACCGTCAGAAAGCGTGACTCTGTTGCTCCAAGGAGATGCAGCACACCCAAATTAATTGCCAACAGCAGTGTTAGTGAAAACTGAGTAAGTTTCCATTTTGTTTCTTTGGCTATTAATGAGAAGTATTGTTAAAAAGTGATGTATTGAACCGCACTTAATAAATTACTTCTAAAAAAAGGTAGAGGTACCAACATGTTTATAAGTGGTTGTAGCAGGGAAGCTGTACGTTTCCGAACATAGGTTCGCGTTCAAAATATAACCTATTTAGTCACTTCTACAAGTCCTGGTAGTTTTTAAGGCTAATTTTAGACCACTACGTATGATTTTCCCCGCACAAAAATTTTGCATGAGCTTCAGTCCAACAACAATATGGAGTTCCCAGAATCCTTCTGACGATACTTTATAGCAGAATTCTCCGCGCCACTTTATAAACTACGTGTTCGCCTCTCACCGTATTTAACGTGCGTATTTTACGTGTACAAGTAGAGTAACTTTGAACCTCTGCATCTCGAAAATGTGTAAATATATCAAGAAAATTTACACGGTTGTTCGAGATCGGGATCTTAGAAATATATAGTAAAAATTCAGGCATTTGGTGTGTCTTTCCATCTTGGTTTGGTACCGAAAACCATGATTTCGTGTTTTCAGAAACCGCCCTTGAACGAAATGGAGTCTCCATAAGCCACTTGAGGCACAACGTAGATCTCACCCAACGCAAAAAAAGAAAAAAAAAAGATTTGCTCCATTTGACTAAGCTGGAGGACAGCAATGCGAAGTATTTTTTTTAAATTTCTGACCGAAAAGTCAAATATCACTTTTCATAGACGTGACTTTAAAAGTGCTTCAGTAGGTCCTTAAAAATCATAGATTTTTTTAAAAAAATTCACCCACTAATTTACGCCTTTAGTGGTTGAATTTCCAAATATGTTGAAGCAGGTATTTTTTTTTTTTTAATTTCCGACCAAGAAACAAAATACTAATTTTCGTAGACCTAGCATCTAAATTGCATAAATAGCGACGTATATTTTAAAAAACTTTTCATCCCCTACTTCACCCCCTTAGGGGCTGAATTTCGAACAATCCGTTACTGAATGATGTCTACGGTATAAGATAAACACCATTTCTATATTCATGTTCCTATCTTTAGCAGTTTGGGCTGTGTAAATCAGTCATGCCTTATTTCACCACATAAGGGGTAAAATTTCCAAAAGCTTTCTTTTCTAATCGAGAAGTCGAATTTAAATTTTCGTAGATCTAGTTTTAAATAATTCTTTCATAATGAAATAATTTCGTAAAGTATTTCATCTCCCATTTCACCTCCATTTCGGATGAATTTCTAAAAACACTGAAACATTTATCTTTTTTATTTGAAACCGAGAGGGCAAAACCAGTTTTCGTTGACGTAGCTTTACAATGGTTTAGTAGTTCTTTAATAATGGTTTATTTAAAAAAAAATAAAAAGCTTTCACCCTCTGTGTCACACATGTAAGGGTTAAATTTCCAAATATGCTGAAACATGTATTTCTTTATACCTGTCAGAGAAACCAAATAACAATCCTCATAGTTCTAACTCCAAAATTACCTTAATAGCGACATCCCCTATTTCTCCGCATTAGGAGCAAAATTTTCGAAAAATCCATTCTTATACGAAGCCTACAATATGAGAATAACACTCGTACTTCAAGTTCATATCTTACAAGTTTGGGCAAGTCGACGATGAATCAGTAAGGACATTTTCTTTTGTATATAGAGGTAAGGGCTAAAGGCATTATTTTCGGCTCAGCCGTAGGAACGGAGAACCATTTTCCAATCATATTATTCTCCACTACATATCCACGAGCACAATATTGTTTATGTTCTACCTACTGGTAATCATTCATTTTGTTAGCCATTTTCGGCTTGTAAGGCTATTATCGACTTTTTAACTATCATCGTCAAAGAGTGTCTACATCTACATCTATGTGATTACTATTCACAATAAAGTGACTGGCAGAGGGTTCACTGAACCACCTTCAAGCTGTCTCTCTACCGTTCCACTCTCGAACGGCGCGGGAAAAACGAGCACTTACATTTTTCTGTGCGAGCCCTGATTTCTCTTATTTCATCGTGATGATCATTTCTCCCTATGTAGGTGGGTGGCAACAGAATGTTTTCGCAACCGGAGGAGAAAACTGGCGATTGAAATGTTATGAGAAGATCCCATCGCAACGAAAAACGCCCCTGTTTTAATTCACTTATCATGTCCGTGGCATTATCTCCCCTATTTCGCCATAGTACAAAACGAGCCCCATTCTTTCAACTTTTTCGATGTCAACCGTCAGTCGCACCTAATGTGAATCTCACGCCGCACGGCAATAGTCCAGCAAAGGACGAACAAGCGTGGTGTAAGCAGTCTCTTTAGACCTGTTGCTCTTTCTAAGTGTTCTGCCAATGAATCGCAGTCTTTGGTTTTCTCTATCCACAACATTATCTATGTGATCGTTCCAATTTAGGCTATTGGAAATTGTAATTCCTAAGAATTTAGTTGAATTTGCAGCCTTAAGATTTGTGTGGCTTATCGCGTAACTGAAATTTAGAGGATTTCTTATAGTACTCATGTGAATAACTTCACACTTTTCTTTTTCAGGGTCAACTGTCACTTTTCGCACCATACAGATATCTTATCTAAATCATTTTGCAATTTGTTTTGATCGTCTGATGATTTTACAAGATGGTAAATGACAGCAACATCTGCAAACAATCTAATGAGGCTACTCAGATTGTCTCCTACGTCGTTAATATAGATCAGGAACAATAGAGGGCCTATAACACTTCCTTGGGGAACGCCGGATATTACTTCTGTTTTAGTCGATGACTTTCCGTCTACTACTACGAACTGTGACCTTTCTGACAGGAAATCACGAATGCAGTCTCACAATTGAGGCGATATTCCATACGCACGCAGTTAGGTTAGAAGACAGTTGTGAGGAACGGTGTCGAAAGCCTTCTGGAAATCTAAATCTATGGACTCAATTTGACAACGCCTGTCGATAGCATTCATTACTTCCTGAGTATAAACAGGTAGTTGCGTTTCACAAGAACGATGTTTTCTGAATCCGTGCTATGTGTCAATAAATCGTTTTATTCGAGGTAATTCATAATGTTCTAACACAATATATGTTCTAGAACCCTAATGCAAATCGACGTAAGTGATATGGGCGTGTAATTCAGTGGATTACTTCCATTTCCCTCTTTGCGTATTGGTGTGGCTTGACCAGTTTTCTAGTGTTTAGGTACGGAACTTTCTGTGACCGATCGGTTGTATATAATTGCTAAATACGGAGCTAGTGTATCAGCATACTCTGAAACGAACCTGACAAAGAGATTCTGGTCATACATCAGTATCTCTTCGGGTTTCCTGCCGGATTCCAAAACAGAGATTCGTTGTGGAAATTATTAAAAGCATCTCGCATAGAAGTACGCACTATATTTCGATCTTCTTCAAAACTTTGCCAATCTTCGTGATTTTGCGTTCTTTTAAATTTGGCATGCTTTTTTCGTTGTTTCTGCAGCAGCTATCTGACCCGTTTTGTGTACCATGGGGGGTCAGTACCATCACTTATTAATTTATGTGCTACATCTCTCTCAACTGCCATCGATACTATCTCTCTGAAATCATTCCACATCTTTTCTGCGCTAATCGTGATCAATATTAAAATGAGATTAAAATTATGTTATTTTGATTTTAATTTAATATTAATCGTTGTACAGGACGTGTTTTTTCCAGGTTTCGTATTAATGCTTTTCTAGTTTTTCCATTTATTTTCTGCTTAACATTCTTAATTACTTGTTGTCCTCAACGGCGATTGTTCATCGAAGACTGGAGTATCGTCAGGATTGGCCCAAGTATGATAGAACCGCTGTTCTTCTCTAACTACATAAATGATTTTGCGGACGGGGTGGGCAGCAATCAGAGTTTGTTTGATGATGATGCCGTGCTGTACGGTAAGGCGTCGACATTGAGAGACTGTAGGAAGATACGACTTAGACAAAATTTCCAGTTGGTGTGATGAATGGCAGTTAGCCCTAAATGTTGAAAAATACGGATGTGTAGGAAGAACAAATCTTTAATGTTTGGATACAGTGTAACTGATAATCGTTTCAATATCTGGGCATAACGTTGCAAAGCGATATGAGACGGAACAAGTAATTGCAAACTGTGGTAGAGAAAGCGAATGGTCGACTTTGGTTTATTGAGAGAATTTTAGAAAAGAGTGGTTCACCTGTGAAGGCGACCGGTTATGGGACGCTGGTCCAATCAATTTTTGGGTACTCCTCGTGTTCGGTATCCGTACCCAGTCGGATTGAAGGAAGACATCGAAGCAGTTCAGAGGCGGCCTGCGAGATTTGTTACCGGCAGGTTTGAACAACACGGTAATGTTACGGAGATGCTTCGGGAACTCAAACTTGAATCCCTGGATGGAGGACAACAATCTTTTCGAGAAACACTGTTGAGATAATTCAAAGAATCAGAATCTGAAGCTGAGTTCCAAACGATTCTACTGCCTCCAAAATACACTGATGGGCCACAGAAACTGGTATAGGCATATTCAAATACAGATATGTGTAAACAGGCAAAATGCGGTACTGCGGTAGCCAACGCCTACGTGAGACAACAAGTGTCAGGCGCAGTTGTTAGGTCGGTTACTGCTGCTACAATGGCAGGTTATCAAGATTTAAGTGAGTCTGAACGTGGTGTTATAGTCGGCACACGAGTGATGGGACACAGCAGCTCCGAGGTAAGATGAAGTGGGGATTTTCCCGTACTACCATTTCAAGAGTGTACTATGAACATCAGGAATCCGGTAAAACATCAATTCTTCAACATCTCTGAGGCCGGAAAAAGATCCTGCAAGAACAACGACGACTGAAGAGAATCGTTCAACGTGACAGAAGTTCATCCCTTTCGCCAATTTCTGCCGATTTCTGTGATGGGCAATCAACTAGTGTCAGCGAGCGAACCATCCAACGAAACATCATCGATATTGGCTTTCGGAGCCGAAGGCTAACTCGTGTACCCTTGGTGACTGCACGACACAAGGTTTTACGCATCACCTGGGCCCGTAAACAGCGACCTTGAGCTGTTGATGACTGGACACATGTTGTCTGGTCGGACAAGTCTCGTTTCAAATTGTATCGAGCGGAGGGCCGTGTCCGGGTATGGAGACAATCTCAAGAATCTATGCACCCTGCATGTCAGCAGTGGACTGATCAAACTTCTGGAGGCTCTGTTGTAATGGTGTGCGGCGTGTGCAGTTGAAGTGATATGGGACCCTTGATGCGTCTAGTACGACTCTAACAGGTGACACGAAGAGAAGCATCATATCTGATCACCTGCATCCATTCATGTCATTGTGCATTCCGACGGATGTGGGCAATTCCAGCAGGACAATGCGACACCCCACACGTCCTGAATTGCTACAGAGTAACTCCAGGAACACTCTTCCGAATGTAAACACTTCCGCTGGCCACCAAACTCCCGAGAGATGAACATTATTAAGAAAAAAAGTTCAAATGTGTGTGAATTCTTAAGGGACCAAACTGCTGAGGTCTTCGGTACCTAGGCTTACACGCTACTTAAACTAACTTATGCTAAGAAGAACACACACATCCATATCCGAAGAAGGACTCGAACCGGTGGTGGCATGGGCTGCGCAATCCGTGACATGGTACCTTAAACCGCGTAGCTACTGCGCGCAGCTGAACATTATTAAGCTTATCTGGAACGCCTTGCAACGTGCTGCCCAGGAAAGATCTCCATCCTCGCCCCCCCCCCCCCCCCCCCCCCCCACGTACTCTTAAGGATTTCCGTCAGACCTGCGCGATTCATGGTGTCAGTTCCCTCCACCACTACTTCAGTCGAGTCCATGTCACGTGGTGTTGTGGCACTTCTGCCTCCTCGCGGGGGCCCTGCACGACATTAGGCGGCTGTATCAGTTTCTTTGGCTCTTCAGTGTACTTTGCGTCTAAGAATCACAAAGATGAGCTACGAGAAATTAGGACTCATACGGAGGCATATAGACAGTCGTTTTTCCCTCTCTCTATTTGCTAGTGAAACAGGAAATGAAATGACAAGTAGTGGTACAGGGTACCCTCTGCCCGCACCGTATGATGGCTTGCAGAGTATCTATGTAGATGTGGATGTAGATTGTAATGTCACAGAAAACGTTTACTGTAAGCTCATAGTTCACTCAAGAAGTGTAAAATCAATTTCAATTTATTTCACGACTGTTGTACCCTCACTGACGAGATAGTTAAAATCTGATGGTGGCCTTGTAACCGGAAGAACACTGTACATCATACACAATGTTAGACTTTTAATTTATAATCATGACGTTCCGAGAGATTGTGAACTTGTTAGCTAAGATCGCTTCTAAACAACAATAATTGTTGATTAACGGTTTCTATAAGCATGGTTACAACTTCAGGTCTGTGCATGCATTCATAAAATGTGGAGTTATACAGGGATAAAATTAAGTACACAATAAAGGTGCATTTTAATAGCAAACTCGTATTACAACATATCTCGATAAAAGATTGTTATGTGTCTCCTATGCCAGCTGTACAAGTACTCTTTCTAAAACATTGCCAGGTCTGTGAGGGACGAGATGAACAATGCATCGATAGTTGAAGGTTAAAAATACAGTGTAAAGAGTAAATCACGGAACGCTCGTGTTTCATACCGCACACTACTGTGTACTTCACTGCAACCAGAACAACGCTAGACTGGCATGCCGTAGTCGGTATTGGTCGGAGAATTGACAGTTGGCATTTATAGGTGTCAGTATATTCATGTACTTCTTCCTTACAGTTATTTATGTATTTTAACTACAACATGGTTTCTGATACGTTTCGATAAAAGATTCTTAAACATCTTCTTTCAAATTTATATTACATTCTCTTGCACCAGTGCGCTTCGTGGAAGCAGCTTTACCACTTGGTGCGATTTCCAGATACTGACACACAACAAATTGCTGTATGACAATATTTTGTAATTTATTAAAATCTCCAGCTATAATTGTATAATTATTAAAATTATAATACATGGTAAAAATATGCAGCAGTAAAACTACAAGGTAGGTCTTCATTGTGTAGTTTGGATAGCAGTCTACGCTGCGTATGGGTACCTTTATTACAACATATGCGAATAATAAAATAATTACAATGGTAGTGGAAGCACATTTTATTCACATACTAACAACATTTAGATGATGTGATCACCCATATCAGAGTCACGATTTGCGTATACGTTGAGTTCCAGTGGCTTACTACTTAAATAAATTTGGACGCACTACGATGACCTTGATTGGGCACCCTTAACGTAACATAGTAAATAAGCGATATGTGGGGGTGTTCTGCCAAAGAACGTAATATTTTTAGCTTCTGTTTTAATAATTATTTTACAACTAATTTAAAAGAGGGTGTTTAAGAATCTTTTATCGACACGTAACAGGAATCACGCTGTAGTCAAAATACATAAATAATTTTAAGTAAGAAGTACGTGAATACACTAACGAGATCTGCCAATCTGGACTGTCAATTTTCCAGCCAGTACCTGCCAGTATAGCGGTGCTCTGGCTGCAGTGGAGCGCACATTAGAGTGTGGTACGAAACACGAGCATTTGGCGATTTACTCTGTACATTGTGTTTGACCTTTACTTGCGGTAGCATCATTCATCTAGTACGTCACATACCTGGCAATGTTTTAGGAAGCGTAGTAGCACTTGGTATTAAAATGCACTAGTTTTGTGTATTTAATTTTATCTCTGTGTAATTTCCAATTGCATGAGTGCATTTACAGATCTGAAAATGGTAACCATGTTACCAAAACCGGTTGGTTACCAATGACTTTAACTAAGATTCAAATGTTCTAAATGGCTCTAAACATTATGGGACTTAACATCTGAGATCATGAATCTTCTATACTTAGAACTACTTAAACCTAACTAACATAAGGACATCGCACACATCCATGCCCGAGGCAGGATTCGAACCTGCGACCGTAGCAGCAGCGCGGTTGCGCACGGAACCGCTCGGCCACCGTGGCCGGCCTTTAACTAAGAAGTTCACCTTCTCTCAAGGTAATTACAACAGATCGCCTCTTATAACTGAGGATAACTAAACTAATTATAATGAAGTTGTCCTATCAAGAAGCAATCAGTTAAACTGCTACCTGACAGGGCGCGGAACTGAAGGCGGAAACCTCCTGGGCACTCTACTCAATGCATCCTTTATGGCTTCTGGAGATTTTTCGAGGACAAAGTTAATGCTGTCGCCACTCCCCAACGCCGGCCGTGGTGGCCGTGCGGTTCTGGCGCTGCAGTCCGGAACCGCGGGACTGCTACGGTCGCAGGTTCGAATCCTGCCTCGGGAGTGGGTGTGTGTGATGTCCTTAGGTTAGTTAGGTTTAAGTAGTTCTAAGTTCTAGGGGACTTATGACCTAAGATGTTGAGTCCCATAGTGCTCAGAGCCATTTGAACCATTTGAACCACTCCCCAACGACGTTGTCAGGAATAAGAAGGTACACCGCCACTGCCTTAGAGAACATTACCTCAGTACTACTTGAGACGACATGGTGAGAATGGTACTACAATTGGGACGACTGTCGTTAACATTCACATTCAGTCCGTCGAAGTCAGGTTTGGAAAATTGTGATGCCATTTATTTGTATTCGCTGCTGGTGAAAATATAAGCCCAGTAATTTTTAATCTTTATGTAAAATTCAACTGACATCAATAGATGTCTATCTGAAGCAACAGCGTAACATGTAAGGAAGGCTGAAATTTGAAAACCATTTTCACGCTGCCTCCTTCCTACGGAATTGTTGTCGTAAAAGAAATTACTCTGCATCTGTCATTACGAAATATAAACTGGTGCCGCTTTCTGTCATCTTTATGGGTATCATTCGAGGTAGCTTTCATTCGGTACGTATGCGCTTTAGGTAACGGTAGAGGGCACAAAAAACATGTGGAAGGAAGTTTGCAATGGCCTTTCCCTCCCCGTGTACAGTGTTTAGAAAGGATGGCGTCGGAGGTGCAGTGCTGCTAACGACTTTGAAGCTGTTTGTGCTGTAATGGAGGCATTAACGGCAGAAAAACGACATTGGAATGGAAGCCGTATTCTCTGCATCCTGTGAAAGTGCATGTTGTGTTTCGGAATCGACTACTACCGTAGCTGGCAGATACAATTCTCCATTAGTTTCTAGACCAATCAAGACTTTTGCGTTTGTGATTCAGAGAAGTTAATGAGATCTGGTTATACTGACAGCCTGTAGATGGAAGCTGACTTACGTAACTTTTCGATTTTTACTGAGTGTCCAATCTCTATCTGGAATATCTCAACCTGTACTCTCCTCTTTTACTTCATGGTTTAGGCAATGTGCCTATTCCAACTTATCATTTTTAATGTCATCTTTTTCTTGTACTTGTACTTGTTTATAACAACTGGAATTCTGTCTCTTTCCATACTTTCAAGATGTTGCCTCCATTTTTCCATATATTCTTCCACTTAGTAGAAGATCTGTGCTTCAACGTCCTTTGACAGATCTTAAAAATTTCATTTATGCAGCATTACGGTCCTTATGTCTTTCTCCTTCGTTATTAAATTCAAGTGCTACAGAGAAAGACAGACACAGCCATGGCTTTGTAAATCTTTAATTTTGTGTCTTTGCTCGTCAGGAATACAGCAACATAAATTCTTCAGGAATCAAATAAATAGAAAGTGTTGGGCGGCCAAGGAAAAATGACTGCAGGCAAGAAGAAATCGAAAAACAGATGATAGAAAATCCAAAACAACCTTCGATGAAATTAAAAGTAAGGGTGGCAACATTAAGAGTGTAATGGCAATTCCGCTATTAAATGCAGAGGAGAGAGCAGATAGGTGGGAAGAGTACATGAAGATATCTAATGGGGGGAGGACTTCACTGTCAACGTGATAGAAGAACAAATTTGAGTCGATATCGAAGACATAATGTGTTCCACTATAAGTAAGAATTTCAAAGAGCAATGGAACACTAGAAATCAAACAAGACAAGGGAATTTCTAAAATAATTGAGAGAGGGGGGGGGGGGAGGTAGAATCTATGACACTGGTGACACACCATCAGGCTTCTGGAAAAATATCATCTACGCATTCCGAAGTAGGAAGAACAGGTAAGTGCGATAACTATCGCACAATCAGCTTAACTGGTCCTGCATCCAAGCTGCTGGCAGGAACAATATACAGAAAAATGGAAAAGAAACTTGAGGATCTGTTAGATGACGATCAGTTTGGTTTCGGGAAAGGTAAGAGCGGCAGAGAGGCAGTTCTGACATTGCGATTGATAACGAAAACGAGAATGAAGACAAATCAAGGTACGTTCCTAGGATGTCTCGAACTGTAAAAAGAATTCAACAGTTTAAAATGGTGTACCAAGAACGAAATTCTTAGAAAAACGCAGTGAGCTACATGTAAAGAGGGGTGATATGCAATATGTTCAAGAACCAAGAACGAATAGTAGGATTGGAAGACCGAAAACGAAGTGCTCGGATTAAAAAAAGGTTGTAAACCAGGGATGCAGTCTTTCCCCCATATTGTTCAATCTGTTCTTCAAAACAGTAATGACGGAAATTAAAGAAAGTTTCAAGAGTGGTATTAAAATTCAATGTGAAAGGATATCAGTGATAAGATTCGCTGATGACACTGCAATCCTCAGTGCAAGTAAAGAAGACTTACAGGATCTGTTAAACAGAATGAACAGTCAAATGAGCACAGAATATTAACTGACAGTAAGCCGGAAAAAGACAAGAATAACAAAGAGTAGCAGAAACGAGAACGGTGTGGAGCTCATTATTAAAATTATTGCTCATGAGGTAAAGGAATTCTGCTACATCGGAAGCAAAATAACCGGTGGTGAACGAACAAGACAAGAGAAGCATGGTCCTTAATTTGAAGAAGAAATTTCTGAGAATGTACGTTTGGAACCCACCACTGTACGACAGTGACTGATAGACAGTGGAAAAACGGGAACGGAACTGAATCGAAGCACTTGAGAAGTTGAAAATTAGGTAGACTGATTAGATAGGAAATGCGCAGATTCTCCACAGAATCGATGAAGAAAAAAACATATGGAAAACACTGGTGGGAAGAAGGGACAGGATAAAAGACATGTATGTAGATACCAAAGAATAACTGCCATGGTTCTGAACGCAGTGGTTCCCAACCTGTAGGTAATTGCCCTCTGAGTGGTAAAATGAAATTTTCTGAGGGGGTAAAAACTTGACGATTCGATTCTGTTTCAGCCACGAAACTAAATTATTTTCAAAAGATCATAGCTCTAATGCGGTGGAGGTTACAGGTTCCTCACACAGTACACCCACTACACACATATGTGATTTGTTCCGTACATCGCTGACGACAAAAGTGAGATATATACCTAAAAAATGATAAACATACCAAGAAAATATCTTCTCCAAGTTGTAAATAGTACGAGCATTAGTCCAGAAATTGCTTCATTACTCGCTTTAAAACGGGTAAATTAGTTAATTGATAGCACGACTCAGCAGTAACAATATAGTGATGTACACAGTATTATTACTATTGTTATTATTACCATTAGTGGCTGTGGTCAGACACAAAGCATTAAGAGCCTGAAGTCTTCCAATTCCTGCCTGTGCAGAAGTAAGAAGTGCAACTGTAACACCTATTTTCGACCAATTTTGCGTCTGTATCGATATTTCTATGTCAGTTTGTAGTGTTGCTTGTATAGAATGTTATATCTGCCATGGAACTTCTTTGACTATGTATACATGTTTCAGTTATGTGAAGTTTTGTAACGATGTTGTTTAAAATGTATTTGCATTTTCAGTAACATGATATGTTCGGTATGCTATGATGTCACGGTCAACAAAGCTTTCCAGTCCTGATACATTGGGTACGCCTGTTCCACCACGTACAACAGCGACTGTTAGCCATCCATTTCCGTGGGTAAACGAATCATTGATGTCGATGCTGAAGTTCAGTCTGCATCCACAAAAGACTGCAGGTCCGTCCAGTAGAGAGTGTGCAGCAACAGATTTGATCGTATTCTTTTTCTTGTCGGCGGCGGAAGTAGTCATTTCAACGTCTTCAATTGTTTTGTATATGGTCTGTCTTGCACGGCGACGGCGACTGTATCTTCTGTATGTCAGAAGATACAGTCGCCGTCGCCGTGCAAGACAGACCATATACAAAACAATTGAAGACGTTGAAATGACTACTCCCGCCGCCGACAAGAAAAAGAATACGATCAAATCTGTTGCTGCACACTCTCTACTGGACGGACCTGCAGTCTTTTGTGGATGCAGACTGAACTTCAGCATCGACATCAATGATTCGTTTACCCACGGAAATGGATGGCTAACAGTCGCTGTTGTACGTGGTGGAACAGGCGTACCCAATGTATCAGGACTGGAAAGCTTTGTTGACCGTGACATACAGATACAGTCGCCGTCGCCGTGCAAGACAGACCATATACAAAACAATTGAAGACGTTGAAATGACTACTTCCGCCGCCGACAAGAAAAAGAATACGATCAAATCTGTTGCTGCACACTCTCTACTGGACGGACCTGCAGTCTTTTGTGGATGCAGACTGAACTTCAGCATCGACATCAATGATTCGTTTACCCACGGAAATGGATGGCTAACAGTCGCTGTTGTACGTGGTGGAACAGGCGTACCCAATGTATCAGGACTGGAAGGCTTTGTTGACCGTGACATCACATCATACCGAACATATCATGTTACTGAAAATGCAAATAAAGACTTTGGCAAATGAAGACGTTGAAATGACTACTTCCGCCGCCGACAAGAAAAAGAATACGATCAAATCTGTTGCTGCACACTCTCTACTGGACGGACCTGCAGTCTTTTGTGGATGCAGACTGAACTTCAGCATCGACATCAATGATTCGTTTACCCACGGAAATGGATGGCTAACAGTCGCTGTTGTACGTGGTGGAACAGGCGTACCCAATGTATCAGGACTGGAAAGCTTTGTTGACCGTGACATCATAGCATACCGAACATATCATGTTACTGAAAATGCAAATAAAGATTTTGGCAAATCAACATATATGTCACCCTCACTTACCGTGACATAAATGCTGGAATGATTGTTATATAATGCACTATAATTGACTTGGTCCGTAGTTAACGTATGGTTGAATGTAAAAGGTGTTGGTAAGCCCCGCAGATACGGAAGTAGCCTGACAGAGTGAAAAAGCTGTGGTTCGAGGGCAAGTGGCAATTCGTCCTTTGTGACGGGAAGGAGTCTGGGCTGAGCAGTGCTGTGGTTAACATCCCGCTAACAGTAGCGGATCATTGTGGCTCATACTCTTGGAGATTTGAGGCCAGAAGAGCTTAAGAGCGTTATTTATGGGCACTGGAAGCTGTGTTTTGTGATAATAATGTCATGGCATGATTTTTGGCCGTATAAAAATATAATTCCAAGAAGATCAGTAATAGGGCGTTTCCATCAGTACTGCCATGACTTCATCACCTCCATGTTAACAGCTACTGAAAATTACGCCGCCAGTACCACCAGCCTTCTACTAAATAGTTTATATTTGGCACTCTGTAAATGGACACGGTATTTGTGAAATTTTGTTGCTTTTAGTAATAATAGTAGTGTAGCTAAAAACTCTATCTTACACACGTGATTATCGCAAATCACAAACCTGGACAGGAATCTTAGCCTAGTGCATTAATTCTGAGTGTCCTAATATGTTATGGAAAGATTTATACGGCAGCTGTAAAAATAGTTGTGAATGTTTTCTAATGAGTAGAGCTATAGTGTTTAAAGTTCAGCTTTATTGTTTGAGAAATACTCCACCTCCAGTGCAATTTTAAATCAATCTGCAGTTATTTTCTTAAACAATTTGCCTTACTTGAAAAGCTGCCTGAAAATAGTAAAGGTACTCTGAAATGAAAAAGATTGTTATTGTTGCATTTATGCACTTTGATCAGAATTACGAAGTTTTGTCAGTGTTCATTTCATGAGAAAGTGTTTGAACTTGAATTTAATATTGTGTTGGTATTTTCACAGCCAACTGTATTTTGAGTAGGTTAAAAGACTGCTTATCAAAGCACATTTGTTATTTAAAAAGGTATAGTTTGTTGTGTTTTACTTAATTAATAATTATTGATAAGAATACTTACCATTTCCCATACATACTGGTGTAGTTTTGTTAATGAGCATTGTTCTTCCAACCATCAAAGTTTAACGGCCTTCATGTACTTGACTATTTAGTTAATAATGAAGAAAAGCAAAGGCTCCTAGCCGCGCGGGATTAGCCGAGCGGTCTCAGGCGCTGCAGTCATGGACTGTGCGGCTGGTCCCGGCGGAGGTTCGAGTCCTCCCTCGGGCATGGGTGTGTCTGTTTGTCCTTAGGATAATTTAGGTTAAGTAGTGTGTAAGCTTAGGGACTGATGACCTTTGCAGTTAAGTCCCATAGGATTTCACACACATTTGAACATTTTTCAAAGGTTCCTTACGGCCAGTGCAATTAGATTTGCATTCTGATTAATTGCTTCAAACGGAGTTTAAGAATGAAATATTTACTGTGTTAGCTATTCTAATGCAAGCTGGTTAATGCACGGGCATAAAGACCCTGTACTAAGCAATGAAGTTATACAGTATGATCATTAACAGACCCCCTGATTTAAATCAGAATCATTTCATGTTCTTCCCTGTTTAGCATTGCTGCTAGCTTCATGTGTGATTGTGATTGATTCTATAAACTGCCGCATATATTTCATTTAAGGTACGTGTTGTTTACAGGCACATGTTACTGTTTGCTATCTCATTGGCCATTTGTTTTTCTGACTTCCAAGTTAGCAGTACATTTATATGCAAGATTAGATTACTGTGTTGTAGTGTGAACGGGTATAAAGAAAGAGTTGAGTGTGTGTGTCAAAGAAAATTAGGTTAGCCTTAGCACTGCTTTCTGCTTTATTATATTGCGTGAAACAAGAAAGCCTAATTAGTCTGATGACCAATGGTAATATGTATTGTTACAACTTGCTTTTGTGCAGGAAGAACGTCTAATCCTGACCCACCTGTTTACTGTTGGTTATACTCTGCTGGAGTGTTTCGGAAACTTGTCCCAGTTTGATTGTTCTGTTTGCATTAGGTTATAACACGCTCATAACTACTCAAAAATTCCTTGCAGAGGTATAACGTTAGCATCGATTGTCATTTAAGAAGGTCGGTGTTACCGTTACACAACAACCAAGTGATTCACGAACAGTAAGTACGGTGCACACGTTCAAACTTGGTTGATTTTAAATGGGGCAGCAGTGTCCATGTCAAGTAAGTGCCGCAATGGAGAGGAGCAATGAAGGGAAGTATGTTCTGTAACAAATGTCTACCCCCACTGTCCTTAGTTATATTTCTTAGCTAGGGAGTCGCAGTTAACACTTGCGATGCACCAAGAGTTCCTTCGTCATTCATTCTAAAACACACACAAACTAAATATCATTCATCTTTCATCATTTTAAAAATAAGAGTGTTCCAAGAAAAGTCTTCCTTTCTACTGTTTAGTTAAGTGCTGAAGTCGGTAATGCTGTGGGGGAGGTTGGGCAACAGAAGGAAGGGGGCGTGGTGGAGGACGTGGGTACTAGCTAATGTCTGATAGCACTCAGAGGTTGGGAGCCACTGTTAATCAAAGGGAGCTGTAGAGGGTAAGAACTTTAGGGAAAGACAAAAACTGGAATAGATCCAACAAATAACTAAGGATTTATGGTACGAGTGCTACTGAATGAGAAAGGGTCTGACACAGGACATGAATTCAGGCGAGCCCCATCGAACAATCCGAAGATTGATAATTAAAAGAAAAACTAATTACAGTCATAAGGCGACCATGAATTGTTTATGGATTGCAATGGACCTCTCCCACAGGAATGCCTAAGAACAATACAGCTTTCAATTAGCAGCGTAAATGTACGTTAATAATAGGAATATGTATTAAGCAGCGTATGGAGATGATGTTCCTAAAACAGCTAGCAACCACAGTAATAATGCTATTTATTAGGAAAAAATTGCACCGGTACCGATTTTAAATCGATAGGTTCATCGTCAGATGAATGTTCACATTTTAAATTCCGTTGTACTGTACATGTGATGTTAGTGGATTGGGGCGGTGTTCCTTGGGGTGATGCTCCCATGCAGCAACAAAGACAATGTAAGAAAAAAGGACTGCTTTATTCTAAGTGGTTACTTATATTTCCTAAGGTGACAATTGAATTAGTTTCATGTTAGTTACATCGAAAAGTCTTCGTTGCTTTTACTTTACTGTTGACTGCTTTCGAAGTAGTACATATTTCAGAAACTTACTAAATCTTGCATCGCTTTCCGTGAAAGATGCGTTTATTCGAAAGAATGATCAGTGTAACGTAAAACTAAGTCATTTGTTATCTTAGGAAGTCCTTTCACATAAATATATTTCACTGATAGAAACTTACAGAATTCTACAACATACATATCGGGTAATGAGCACCTGCGGTCTAGGGTACGCCGGTACGGTAGCTCAGTGTGTTCGGTAAAAAAAAGTGGCTCTGAGCACTATGGGACTTAACATCGGAGGTCATCAGTCCCCTAGACTTACTACTTAAACCTAACCAACCTAAGGACATCACACACATCCATGCCCGAGGCAGGATTCGAACCTGCGACCGTAGCTGTCGCGCGGTTCCAGACTGTAGCGCCTATAACCGCTCGGCCACTCCGGCCGGTCGACAACGATAGTTCATCGCAAGCTGAAGATGGAGAGATAGAGAAATTACATGAGGATATTGAAAGGATAATACATAAAGGGAGATGAAAATGTAATAGTCATGGGGGACTGGGATGAAGTTCTAGGGGAATATGGGCTTGGCACATGGAATGAGAAAGGGGAAAGACTAATTGAGCTCTGTAATAGATTTCAGCTAGTAATAGCGAATACTCAGTTCAAGAATCACAAGAGGAGGAGGTATATTTGGAAAAGGCCAAGGTGATACGGGAAGATTTCAATTGGATTACATCACGGTCAGACGTAGTTTCCGAACTCAGATACTAGATTGTAAGGTGAACTCAGGAGCAGCTATAGACGCAGATCACAATATAGTAGTGATGAAGAGTATTCTGAGGTTTAAAACATTAGTCAGGAAGAATCAATACGCAAAGAAATGGGTTACGGAAGTATTAAGGAAAGTCAAGATGCGCTTGAAGTTATCGGAGGCTATATACACAGCAATAAGAAATAGATCAGTAGGCAGTACAGTCGAAGAGGAATGGTCACCTCTAAAAAGGGAAATCACCGAAGTTGGAAAGAAAAATACAGGAAAAAGAAAGTAGCTGCGAAGAAATCACGGATAACAGAAGAAACAGTTCAGTTGGTCGATGAAAGAAGGAAGTACAAACATGTTCAGGGTAATTCAGCAACACAGAAATACTAGTCGCTGAGGAATGAAATAAATAAGCGCGGGGAAGCAAAGACGAAATGGCTGCATGAAAAATGTGAAGAAATCGAAAAAGAAATGATTGACGGAAGGACTGACGGAGCATATGGGAAAGTCGAAACAACCTTAGGTGACATTAAAAGCAAGGGTGATAGCATAACGAGTGCAACCGGAATTCCATTATTAAATACAGAGGAGAGGGTGGATGGGAGGATAGAGTATATTGAAGGTCTCTATGACAGGGAAGATCCCTGTACTGTGACGGTACCAAATCAGTGTAATTAAGAGTCGTCCACTTACGAGGGGGAAAATTTGTCTCATGTGATTTAGAAGAGATGGGGGATCCAATATTAGAAGCAGAATTTAAAACAGCTTTGGAGTACTAATATCAAATAAGACAGAAGGGATAGATAACATTCAATAAGAATTTGTAAAATAATTGATGGAAGTGGCAACAAAACGACTCATCACGTGGGTGTGTAGAATGTATCACTCTGGCGACATACCGTCTGACTTTCGGAAAGATATCATCCACACAGTTCCGAAGACGGCAACAGCTGACAAATAGGAGAACCATCGCACAATCATCTTAACAGTTCATGCATACCAGTGGGTAACAAGGATAATATACAGAAGAATGGAAAAGAAAATTGAGGATGTGCTGAATGACGATGAGTTTGGATTTAGAAAAGGTAAAGGCACCCGAGAGACAAGTCTGACCTTGCGGTTGATAATGGAAGGAAATGCAAAGATAAATCAAGACATGTTCATTGAATTTGTCGACCTGGAAAAAGCGTTCGTGTAAAATGGTGCAAGGTGTTGGAAAGTCTGAGAAAAATGGGGGTAAGCTATAGGGACAGACGGACAATATACAATATGTACAAGAGCCAATAGGGAATAATAAAAGTGGACGACCAAGAAAGAAGTGATCGTCTTAAAAAGGGTGTAAGACAGGGATGTAGCCTTTCCCCCTACTGTTCAATCTGTACATCGAGGGAGCAATGATGGAAACAAAAAAGAAAGATTCAGGAGTAGAATTAAAATTCAAAGCGAAAGAACATCAATACAATTCGCTAATGACGTTGCTATCCCCAGTGAAAGTGAAGAAGAATTACATGATATGTTGAATGGAGCGAACAACATAACAAGTACAGAATATGGAATGAGAGTAAATCGAAGAAAGACGAAAGCAATGAGAAGTAGCGGAAATGAGAACAGGGAGAAAGTCCATATCAGGATTGATGGTCATATGATTGATGAAATTAAGGAATTCTCTTACCTACGCAGCAAAATAACCAGTGACGGACGGAGCAAGGAAGGTATAAAAAGCCAACTAGCAATGGCCAAAAGCGCATTCCTGGCCAAGAGAAGTCTACTAGTACCAAACATAGCCCTTAGTTTGAGGAAGAAATTTCTGAGAATGTGCGTTTGGAGAAGAGCATTTTATCGTACTGAAGCATGAACTATGGGAAATCCGGAACAGAAGAGAGTCGAAGCTTTTGGGATGTGGTACAGACGGATTTTGAAAATTAGGTGGACTGATAAGGTAAGGAATGAGGTCTTCGTAGGATCGAAAAGAATATGTATAAAACGCTGACAAGGAGAAGGGACAGGATGATAGGACATCTGTTTAGACATCAGAGAATGACTTCCATGGTACTAGCGGCAGCTGTAGAGGGTAAGAACTGTAGAGAAAGACAGAGATTGCAATACATCCAGTAGATAATTGAGGACATAGGTTGCAAGTGCTACTCTGGGACGAAGGAATTCGTGGCTGACCGGATCAAACTAATTAGGAGGCTGATGACCCGCCATCCCTCCCCCCCCCCCAAAAAAAAAAAATAGGGCACGAATATATAAATTTTAAGAAATTATAGTTTTTATGTTTTCCGGATGTGTAAGGACAATCTTTCATCCCGTATCCCATTTACGATTGGAGTAGGAGGAAGAGAAAGAGAATATGGTACAGTATATACTCTCCGCCATATATACCTGTATTCTGTACAGATGCGGACCACATAAATATGCAGTTTGCGGTGCAGCAGTACTATGTTCAAAAATATATTTTCTTTGTCTGCATCAGTGTACTCGTGTTTCATTGGTGGGGTGTGTTGAGTTCAACCATATGACAAATTTTAGGACATGTTTTTATAAAACAAATCTGAAGATGGTCGTTATAGACCGAAACCGGTAGTTTGATGACAAAAAATTTGTTAGCATAGACGCAAACATTCCATTATTCATGAATTTTGTTAATCATTATCCGCAATGGCAGTTTCTGTCCGGGTTTTGTAGGTCTGTTCTCCACTCTTTCCCTCTGCACTGCGCAACTAACGAGTGTAGTGACCTAATACACTTTACTTTTTACTTTACGTGTGGCAAGGGCCATATCGACCATACGCCTGCTCTATTTGTCTCTTCCACTTGTGCCTGTCCAATGCGCTGTTTGGCCAGTTGCTGTTGCTGTTCATCCTAGTTGTGTCCTCCCGAATGTTATCCCGCCATCTGATTATGGGTCTCCCTCTTCCTCTCGTTCCATTTATTGTTCTGCTAAATGCCATTCCAGGTAGTCTCTTCTCTGTCATTCTTGCTATATGGCCTGCCAATTCAACCTTCTCCTTTTGAGCACTTCGACGATGTTACGGTGTTTGTACAGCCCTCTTAATTCTTCATTTCTTCTTATTCTCCATTCCATGTTATTTTCAAATATTTACTATCAAAAACAGTCTTGATCACAATTTATTTATTACGTTGACCGGTTTTGACCACTACTGTGGTCATCTTCAGAACAGTGAGTAAGAACCTGCTTCTGCTGGAGAATCACTAATAGTAGCACAATGATCACTGTTCACTCCCATAATGTGTTCAGAAGTAACATGTTATTTCCGTCGTATACAGGCCCAAAAATTTTCCTTAGTACTTTTCTTTCGAATATTAACAGTTTTTCTTCATCTTTCTTTCTAAATATTAATGTTTCACATCCATATAACATCACAGGTATAATGGTCGATTGATATAAGCGGATTTTGAAATTACTGATTAAGTGATTTTTTTCTTAGAATTTTGATGAAACTAAAAAGTGCCTTGTTTGCTGTTGATAAACGGGCATCTATTTCTATATCTGTTGTGTTGTTATTACTAAAAAGACTTCCTAGGTACTTGAAGTGGTCAACAGTCTTGAAATTGAATCCATCTACAGTCAGAGGTGCATCTTTTGTGGTTTTCTTACTTATGAACAGGCATTCTGATTTTTCTTCATTAACATGTAATCCTGTTTTCTCAGCAATTTTGTATTAATTTTGCATCATTCTGATTAATTCTCTTTTGGAACTACGTACTAGTGCTACATCATCTGCATAGGCAAGTCTTGTAATGTTCACACCTAATAAACTACACCTCCTTATGAAAAATTAATACATTAAATAGTGTGATGCTTTATGCTAATGTAATCTACCAATCTTCCGTAATGAATATATATACTTCGAGATTATATGTGTAAGTGCATTCGGCTACATTAACCTCCCGTTAAAAACATCGTACAACGTGAAACACGCAGAAAAGTACAACAAAACGTGGACAAATGCTTAACTACCACAACAGGTAGTTTAAGTAAATGCGAGAGGCATTATTATGATCTGGATCTAAGTGAAGCTCAACCAATTAACTATAATCTCTTAAACAGTATTACGAACGTTGCTTATAACTAACTTTTTTCTGTGGTTTTGGCAGCTCATTAGGTAGTCCGTGTTTGGACACTGTGGCGTGGGGAAGTACACTGAGGCGGTGTGCTCCAGAGCGCTTGCTCAACTGTGAATACCATGTCTTCCTCTCAAAACTAAAACCGTGGTATTGAGTTTTCAGAGGATGACCAAAAACGCTACACCTCTCGTTATTCGGCAACGCTTTGTCGATGATGTGAAACTGCTTGATGAGAAAGTAATAAGTATTCAGATTAACAAAAAATGATTGAAATGGCTCTGAGCACTATGGGACTTAACATCTGAGGTCATCAGTCCCCTAGAACTTAGAACTACCTAAACCTAACTAAGCTAAGGACATCGAACACATCCATGCAGGATTCGAACCTGCGACCGTAGCGATCGCGCGGTTCTAGACTGAAGCGCCTAGAACCGCTCGGCCACAACGGCCGGCTCAGATTAACAACTCAGTGAATTCTGCATACTCAAAATGAATAAATAATGGAGTTCGTGAACGAATAATCAGGAACACTGATGGTAGCGGAAAATTTAATCATAGTGATGGATCTATCAGCATAGTCTTATTAACAATCTTGCTGTTTTTGCGGATCCCAGAGTTGATGCATTCCTAGAAGAAATATTCTCTGTTATAGGCTGTAAAATTAATCGTTTGTTGTTTGCGTTTCTGGCCAGTTACTTCAGTCTGGGTCTTGGTGTAACTAGTATTTAAAATTGATACTCAGTCCAGTCATGTTAATGTCACCACCACCAATGTTCGACGTCCATGTGACGTAACCACTCACAGACGGTGGAGAGTATGTAAAGTTTCTTTTTTCTTTGGGGGAGGGGTACACGGAATACAGTGCTATCGTAATCGTAGTTTGGAAAATGAGTGATTTATCTAACGTCGAAAAGGATATGATCAACGGATTTCCGACCATTTGGGTAAAGAGTGGACCCATTTCCAAAAACGCTACGTTTGTAACGTGCTGCCTTGGCTAATGTATACCAAACATTTCAAAATGGCTCTACCCAAAACCGGCGCTGAGGAAACTGTGATGCTCCACGGGCAGTAGATGACTGGGGTGAACGGCAGCTGTGGAGATGTGTAAGGGCGAATAACCGTGCAACCACTGAGCAAGCGACAACCGAGATGAACTAAGGTGCTACCAACAGAGATTCTTCAATGGTGGTTCGGTGAATGTGATGCATATGGCCGTCCAAAGCAGCCGGCTGGATCATGCACCTATGCTGACTGCTTTTCATTGGTGATGAAGGGTTGAATTTTCGGGCCAAAATCGCCACTGGACTACCAC
Organism: Schistocerca piceifrons; assembly: GCF_021461385.2. Taxonomy (NCBI): domain Eukaryota; kingdom Metazoa; phylum Arthropoda; class Insecta; order Orthoptera; family Acrididae; genus Schistocerca; species Schistocerca piceifrons. The sequence continues at coordinate 404,865,556 of NC_060145.1, forward strand.
TGAGTGGCAATAGGTGGCCTTTCCAGATGAATCACGTTCTATGCTCCATCTGAATGAAAGCAAACAACCTGCAACAATCATTATATGGGTCAAGACTGGAGAGGGGGGGGGGGGGCGTTATGGTCTGGGGAATGTTTTTGTGGCGTTCCCTGAGCGAACTCGTCTTTCTGGAAGGCTTAGTATGTATCTGTCCATGGGGAGCATGTCCACCCATACGTGCAGTTTGGTTTTCCTCGACACAGTGTCATCTACCAGCAGGGCAATGCAACGTGTCCCACAGCTCGCAGAGTACTACGTGGTTCAAAGAGCACAAGGATGAGATTACCATACTCTCCTGGACACCAGACAACCCGGATTTAATCCTAACAGAGAATCTATGGGACTACCTCTATCAGCTGTTCACACCATGGAATCTCAACCGAGAAACCTAGCCCAGCTGGTTAGGCACAGGGATCGATATGACACCATCGATATGGGTCCGCGTCCATGTCAGTATGTTCCAGAACCTCACTGTATCTCTTCCTATTAGTCTTACGTTGCAAAAAGTTTTTCTTTGAATTTCGGTGGTCAGTGTAGTCACTGGTCTGATAGATCGATATGCACGTGTTGTAGACGTGCAGTAGCTGATTCAAGAGAAGTGCCGCGGGATTTTGCTGCATCGAGTATAGTGTGCGCAAAATGCCGTGGCCTAAAGATGCGCAGTCGGCTGTGGAAGCATGGGGAGAGTGGCAGTAGTGGGGGGTCGCTCAGAGTGCTGCAGGGGGAATGTTGGGGGCTGGAGGGGATGTCCATTCTAAACTAAAGCCTACGTTCACATTTTTTGTAAATATTAAGCGGAGCCCCTCCACGTCCACACTTGCATGGTGACAATTAAAGAAGATCTCCTGTCACCTCTGCTCTCATTAGTATTTACAAAGATTTCCGCCGAAAATGCAGCAGTTTATTTTCGTCTGGCTTGTTACCCACTTGTAACTTTCAGAGAAGCGTCGTAAGTGCCGAATTTTGAGGAAAACCTACATATTTCTCTTGTTGTCATGTTTAAATTTGCTTGTTTTGACAAAACACAATGTAGTTTACACTGTCTCACCTCACAGAACTGTGAGATAATTCTGAAACAGTGGTTTGTTCAGTTTATGAAGTGAGGGACTAAGGAAAAATAAAGTCAGTAGCTTATGAAAACGCACATCTTCGGTATATAAAAGTGTGATGTCTTCACATATGTTGTTCCAAAACCCATAGCATTTCTCGGCTCACCAGCTATCGATGGCCCTTAAAAGTTACATTATTCTACTGAAAAAGTATGTAGTTATTGAAAGAACAAGGTAGATAATGAAGTTTTACATCATAATGGTATGGTAAAATACTCTCCTCTTTGTGTGCTATAATTTCCCAAAATCTCATTTCGATATTTGAAAGCATTTATGAAATACGGTGAATGCTGTGGATATTTCACTTTGGCTTTATCGCTGGCATGGCGCGATAGTAAATGAGTGTTCTACATCACATCAGTTTTCTCCAGATTGGAGACAAATAGATACCTCTACCCACTCCTAAAGAAAAATTCAATATGCTAGCTAAATTACATATGCAACAACATATGTAACATGCACGAACCGCAAAATCATAGCGACCTTTATTTTTCATTGCACACTTTTCAGAATCTCGGGCAGTGTCTTTCTTTCACGTAAATATCACAATAACTAAGACCTTTAACGAAATAATGGGCACATCATCATGAACCTGACACATAAAGCTCTAAGTAAAGCAAAAATGATTTTTTTTATGGAATAGTTTGTAAGATGGCAAGAACTATGCCCCTTGCATGAAGTCATTAAAGACCACCTAACTCACGTTGAGCAAACAGTAGGGCTGAACAAAAATGCATCTTGTAGAGGGTATAGTATGGATGTATTGGAATAATTCATGTCGGGTGATGGTTTTAAACACACGACATGAAAAACTTTGTGGAAATGCATAGATTTACTGGAGGCTATTTTATCCCAGGGAAGTATACAGAGTGACCGTGGCTGGCCGGCGGGGGAGCGGCGAAGGTATGCGACAATAGGCAGCTTAGGGTGGCTCAAGCTCTGAGAAAGCGGTAACGGGGCGCGGCCTCCAGCTGCCTTAAGATGAGTGACAGTGAGTCGGTGGTTGACCCCGACTCCATGCTGGTGTACTGGGAAGCAGACAGAGAACTTCTACGCCTGTTGATGAATGTCCATCGTCCCGTTTTCAGTGAAACATGCGAGAAAGCTGCGCAAAGCTACGGTGGAGCAGTCAACAGAGGTCAAAATATGCGTGTTCGTGACTATAGCAACTTCACGCTGAATTCACGGTCCGCAGAGCCTGAAGTAAATCAGGTGAAGAGGAAGGGAAATTTTGTGGGAATTTGTTCACTTCCCAGAGCAGGCATTGGTCGGCGCTGGGAAGTGACGCATAATTAAAGCGACTTGCGCTGCAATTGGCGCAAGTGATTTTGCTGGAGGGGAAACCGAGGCGACGAGCGGACTGTGAGAAGTCTCCGTAGAGGTCTTCCGTTTCCAGCTTGCCTAGAGTGTGGATGTGGCGTTCTTTACTCAGCTTTCCTGAGAAAGAGTGAGCATCTCTGCAGTTTAGGACTTAGCAAATGGAACGATTGAGCTTGGAGATAAGTTTTGTTCAGCTATGTACTGAGCAAGATAGCTAGGAGTGAATAGACGAGCGCAGCCTTGCAGCACCACGAGGTCGGCTGACGTCCGCACAACGACACCGCTCCGCCACACTGAATTCGGTGATATTGTACCCGCTCCGGCCACTGATTAATTTGTTGGATCATGTCGGCAAAGTTTCCACGGGGGTTTCATGGGCCGTGTATTGTAAATTCTTCTCGCACTTCGCATTACGCCTGGGTCAGTCGATATGAATTACTTTTGACTTATCGCACTTTACTCGACGCAAACGCAATTTATTACCACTGCCTGTTACGAGAGTCATGTAATGTGATGATTGAAGGTCGTGAGTTAAAATAAAGCTGTGCTAATCGTCTGCATCTGTTTTCAATCAAGTAGTTGAAATCCTAAGTCACTTTCTTAATTAATTTTATGTTCAACATTTGCATCTGGTGTTCGATAGCTTAATATAACATCAATGTGTACCCCTTTTTAACTAAAAGGGATCAATTCTGAACCAATTAATGTCATCACTGCCACCGCAGTTCAATCAGGAGTCACAGGGCCTTGTTACTTTCTTTGCGTTATCCGACATTGCGGCAGTTTTTCACTCTCTGTTGATCTGTTAGTCAATTACCTGGGGTGAACACACACCAAAACCAGATAAGTGACAGGTGGGGTGTAATAAGTTTCTGTCAAATCGTTTGAGAAAGATTGCTGGACGCATCGGCCGGCCGAAATCTGGAACACTTATTGGGCCCCCCTTCCGAACAAATGAATGAACTCGCCCACGTTTTGGACGAAAACCGTTCACGGCGCATCGTCCACCGTGTCGTGCACGGGCTATACTGGCGCAAGGACCGAGTGAGGTGGCGGAGTGGTTAGCACAGTGGACTCTCATTCAGGAGGACCACAGTTCAAACTCGGTTCCGGCCATCCTGATTTAGGGTTTCCGTGATTTCCCTACATCGCTTCATGCAAATGGCTCCTTTGAAAGGGCACGGCCGACTCCATCTCCACCCTTCCCTAATCGATGGGACCGAAGAACTAACTGTAAGGTCCCCTAACCCCCAACCAACCCTCTCGCGCAAGGACTGCTACTGTCGCGCACGACCAATTACCGCGCGCTACTTGTGGACTCTGCAACACGACGGCCGCAGTCCCATTTCCGTGGAGAGCGTGCTTGTCGCGTCGGTGCGGAGCGATATGGCGGTAGAAATCGGCGAGAGCACGTGTACTCCAAGACACAACGGTGCGCGTGCAGTGCAGTTGCAGGCAGGCGACCTGCGCGGCGCGTAGAAAGTGCGTGCCTGCGGCCAGGCGCGTAGGAATGTCGCTCCGAATACCACACACACACACACACACACACACACACACACACACACACACTTACACACTCCGGAGTTTCCGTGTAGGCTACGTAACGACTCCACCTAGCGCCTCAACGGAGCGAGATGCAGCGGGAGTTCTGACAGGGATACGATCAGGAGAAGCTTGAAACCCCATTCGGGGATCCAGATAGAAATTTAAAACGGGTTACTTGAAGCGTTCGATACCGCTTCTTCAACATTGACACAAACAGTCAGCTTCAACCTAACCTAGATCCGGGTGATACTGTGGAAAAAAAAAATTAAAGCGGGTTACCTTCGTCAACACTCAACTATACAGTCAGCATTAAACGTAACCTAGTTCCCGGTGATACGCTACAGATCAGTACGTTATCACGTCTAAGATTCCGTAATCACATTCGTTGGCTTCTCCAACTCAGAGACAAAATGTCACCATCCGACGTAATCTAGACTTCGGGCAACTCAATGACACAGTCTGTCACCACAACCTATATTTCAAAAACTGAGTCACTCAAAAGAAATGTTTTTAGTATTCTGTTCTCTTTCTGTTTGGGTGCGTATCGAGATCTACTTATTGTTTATTTTAAATGGAATTAATTAGAGTCCCTAGTAATAACACAGTTTCTCAAATCCACAAGTCCCATGAATATACTTATATTGTAGTGCTTTGTTGTTCAGGGTTGTGGGTACATGGCTTAATACGTATGTTTTAGTTGATCTTTTAACTTTATGAATGACAGACGAGAGTTTCGAAGATTCTTGGTTAGTTTTTTCCGCGTACATAAAAAAACAGCATGAGATCGCTGTACTGATTAATTTTGCCATCTGACGGAGTGAGTGTTGCCACTTTCACCCTTGGCGTAAACTGTGGACCGCAATCTTGGAAACATAGGCACATCTGTCTTTAGCTAGACCCTCTGGGAAATTTCTCACCACAAGAGCTGGCCATACAAGTGCTACTGCCAGGTAGGTGCCCAATTTACCTGTGGCTGCTGCTTTTATTCTAGTAGCGTCAGAAAAACTTTACGTCAGAGTTGCGGCGAGTCGTATAACTCATATTATATAATGAGTAAATTTAACTTACATTGGTGGCTAATAATTAGAGACCAACAAAATTTCACGTAGGCAGTATTGCGAAAAATAAAGCATAACCTCTTATTTTTAGCGATATTACGCGAAATCGGCATTTTTTGCGTAATTTGGCTATTCCCTATTCCTGTATAAAGATGATGAGAATCTGACGGCAGCAGTTTATGATACTGGTAGGTAGTAATTACTGAATCCTGAAATTGTGTTTTAACTTTTTTCTCGACTCTGAGGATTGTGCATAGCCTTAAAATAAAAGTTGATATCTCCCATAAAGAAGTATGACTTTAGATGTGACATAAAACAAGCTACTTTCCAATAACAATTTTAATCGACAACATGAGATTTTCCGTTAGTTTTGCGCAGCCTATCGTGTAAAGAACAGATCGCTTTTGGAAGATCTCTAATGCGGTACATCAGTTAAACTATTTTCGTAATACGCAGATACAAATATGAAAAACGCTAGATACGGCACTTTTGTTTCGTAAACACGTAAATCGAGATACCGGCTGGTACCTTGTAACCTAAGCTGGTCCCCGACCTGCCCGACAGCACAGATCATGCTGTCATCACAAACTTCAGTCAGTCAGTGTTGTCTTTTACTGCAGAAAACGTTTTCTTGACGTTATGTGTCCGGTGCCGTGACTGGCTGATGGAATCAAACCGAGCAGGTGCGATGCTGATCTGCGTGTTTGTGAAGCTAAAGTGCCCAGTTTTGTGATTTTCGTATTTAAGCTTCCGTACTCAAAAATACACCTTTTGATTGATGTACCACGTTAAAGATCTCTCCAAACGGCGTCGTTTCTGGTACGACTAGTTGCGCAAAAATATCGCGGAATTCTATGTAGCTCATAAAACATTACCTGCATTTGAAGTTAAAAGATTGCTTCGTTACTGTGGAAATACCAATTTTTGTTGACTAAAATAGTGATCTTTTGAGAAATATAAAGGGACGATCACTTCAGGCAGAAGTGATGGAAACTGAAACTCACGTGATTGCACCTTCAAATTAGATTAACATTTCTTATGGCCTACATACATTGAGAGGCACCCACATGCCTTGCTCATACTGTGGCATCAAGCAGTCAGGCCTGCAAGATGAGTGGTCTGCCAAGCGAGTGGATTCATTCTTATTTATCGAGTAACATGAACTCTCGTACTCACAACTAAGTTACAAATTATCCTCCTATATGAATAATACGCAACGGAAACGCACATCTGACTATCAGTAATTTACAGAACTCTGACTGTTCACTACGCACTGGCAATACCACATTTTCTTTTTTTTATTTAACGGCTTTTATCATCACGTGGCCATCACACTGTATATGAATGGCGCACACATTATAAATTCTGGATATCATGACAACATACAATTCGAAGGAAAAGGCCACCAATCTTTTTCTTTTCACTATCTTATTTATTCCGATAAATTCTATAACCTAAACACACAAATTCTATAACCTACAACAATAACACATGAGAAATTCCGCCCAGTGGGCATGGCTTTACATTGGTGATTCTCTATCTTATGGTCTCGTAATTATTTAACGATTATTTAACGCTACAGTGCACTTTCTGGATAGGATGGTGGATCTTTTATTATATCTCACACTTCGACTCTCACAATCATCATCACGAAACTTCCCTCCAGATCGAGCGGTACAGAAGGAAAAAGCATAACCCACTAATCTTTTGAAACTACCTTGCTACTCTCCCAAGCAAACCACACATACCCAAATTACATGACATACACCACACTACAACATGGAATACAATACAATAAATAGTCACAACACTATCACTTTCAGCTTTCCCACTTCAATTAGTATTTATCCCAGTTTCACACGACACTGCCCCACTTTGTAATTCTACTTTCCTACTATGAACTCTGGAGATATATGCACGTCTTCCTGTGCAATGCAAGCCAAGTGACGTTGCTGGATAGACGGCCGACTCACCTTGCTTCCCACTCAGAGTTTGAATCTAGCGTCACACGGAATCATATCACGCAAAGTAATATTAAGAACATATTCATCACACACGCGAGTCCTCAACTGATACCATGGACGAGTACTTCTCTTTATCCTTTGTCTCATACACAGATTGAGACTCACACAGTACTCACCACGTGGAAGTACTCGCCTCTAATTTCAAGTCCTGCACACGCTATTTCTTAAATATTTCAACTTATAGTACACACGCTAGTAATTCAGCTTAACTTATGCACTCGGAAGTATTTCAACTTATTGCTACAGGTGGTTTCATAGTGACCGTTGGTCACTTCTGAAGATTACTACGATCCCATTAATATTACCTGCCTGACATTTAATTCTCCCCACAAAAGTTCCTGAAATGGAGAAATTATTATTTCAAACTACTCTTAAATATTCTACATGCATACCATGTCTCCACTCTTTTGTCTTTACGGACCACACCTAAGACAGGTCTTAACAACACAAGATCCAGCTGCAGAATGCCGAAACATGGCCATTCTTCAGGTCCTCTCGCACCTCTGTCGAAGTGGGGGAGCACCTTGCTACCATATTGGTCAGCCACATTTCAGGTGCTCAAAGCTCAGGTAAATTTTATCTCTTTGGTCCCACCAAAGGTGGCCAAAGGATCGTCTCAAAGATGATCATATATTCACATTCACTATCTGCGGTTAGCAGACGACCATACATTCATCCATTTCACAGATCTCACCAAACTGGATGTAGGGATTTATTTTGAGGGAGTGCACATGTGATCAATTAAATAAATAAATTGTCACTCTTTCCCACACTGGTATCTGGCTTCGCTGTATTAATTGAAATTGAGTTATTTTACAAAAAAATGTGTTGTTCTGACAAAAATAATGAAGTATGTAGTACCTATTTTCAATGTCGGGCGGTACTGTACCCTTTCAACATACATACAAGCATTAATACTTATTCTACAGATCATGACTACTACGTATCGTAATGATGTGGAGTGTGTCACTTTAACATTAACTTTCTTTACACGAAACTTTTTATTTTTCTTTTTACAGTTACTGCTTCATATCTAAAAGCTCATCTATTGAGTAGAAGGAGTTCTCATTCAGACGTTTTTTAAATTTGTCTTTAAATGTTGGTTGACTGTCTGTCAGCCTGTAAATGCTATTTGGAAAATGACCAGAGACTTTTGTGGCAGCATAATTCACTCCTTTCTGTGCCAAACGTCAGAATTAACCGAGAATAGCAAACATCATCCTTTCTTCTAGTGTTGTACCTATGAACTTCGCTGTGACTTTCGAATTGGGATGGGTTATTAATAACAAATTTGATAAGTGAATATGTGTTGTGAAGGTGCTGTGAGTATCCCGAGTTCCTTAAATAAATGTTTGCAAGGTGATCTTCAGTGTCCTCGAGCAATTATTCTGATTATTTACTTTTGTGCAATGAAAACTTTTTCTCTTGATGATAAATTACCCCAAAATATGATGGCACATGAAAGCAATGAATGAAAATGGGCATAGTAGGCTAATTTACAGATACGTTTATCACAAAAATTGTCAATAACCGTAACAGCATAAGTAGCTGAATCTAACAGTTTCAACAGATCGATTTGTTTCTTCTAATTCAGTTTCTCATCGATGCAGAAACCAAGAAATTTTGAATATTCTGCCTTAGCAAAAGACTTCTGTTCGTAGTCTATATTTATCAATGGTGTTACGCTATTTACTGTGCAGAATTGTATACAGTGTGTTTTCTCAAAATTTAGTTAGAGCCCATTTGCAGTGAATGACTTCATTATTTTCTGAAAGATATTACTTACAATTTTTCTCTGCCGATTCTTGTTTTTTAGGTGCCATTACTGTACTTTTATCATCAGTAAAAAGAACTAGCTTTGCATCTTCATGAATATAGAGTACGAAGTCATTAAAATATATTAAGTACAATAAGAGACCCAAGACTGAACCCTTTGGGACCCTATTCTTGTTACCTCCCCAGTTAGAGAACTCTGCTGACTTTTGCAGACTATATGCAGTACTAATTTCAACCATTATGCGTTCTTTCAGTTAAGTATGAATTCAACTATTTGTGTACTGTCCCACTCATACCACAATACAATTTCATGATTCACACAATCAAAAGCCTTTGAGAGATCACAGAATATCCCAATGAGTGATTTTCGGCTATACAATGCATTTAATATTTGATTAGTGAAAGAATATATAGGATTTTCTGTTGAAAAGGCTTTCTCAAAACCCAATTGAGATTTTTTTAGTACTTCATTTTTACAACTATGTAATGCTACTTTGAATACATTACTTTTGCAGAAATTTTGGATAAAGCTCTCAGAAGTGAGATTGGGTGATAGTTGTTAGCATCAGACCCATCCCCTTTTTTTGCAATGGTTTAAAAGTAGTGTAGTCTACCTGGAAAAATGCCCTGCTTCAGCGAACTACTACATGTGTGGCTGAGAATCCTACTTATCTGTTGGGAACAAGCTTTTAGTACTCTGTTGGAAACGCCATCAATTCCACGTGAGCTTTTACTTTGGAATGAATTTATTATTTTCCTAATTTCAGTAGGAGAGGTGGGTTGAATTTCAGTTTCATCAAATAGCGTAGGTATTCTCTCTTTCATAACATGCATTGCATTTTCTGACGAATAGCTGGATCCTATTTTTTTCTACAACATATAAAAAAGGATTATTAGAAATGTTTTCCACTTCTGACATCTTGTTAACAAACTTTTCATTGATTTTGATAGAAATACAGTCTGCCTGTGCTCTCGATTGCCCTGTTTCCCTTTTAACAATGTTCCTAATAGTTTTAATTTTATTATCAGCTGTTTTAATCTCAGACATAATGCACATACTTCTGGACTTTTTAATATATTTTCTTAATACAGTGTGGTAATTTTTGTAATGTTTCAGTGTTTTGGGATCATTACTCCTCCTAGCTGTCATCCGGGTCGATATGCGCTGTTGCCATTTTTCGGGGAGCACTCTGCCTCGTGATGCCAATTGAGGAGCTACTCGACCGAATAGTAGCGGCTCCGGTCAAAGAAAACTATCATAAGGCCCCCTGAGGATAACACGGCGGTCGGATGGTCCCGATGGGCCACTTGTGGCCTGGAAGCGTACTCCTCCTAGCTATAAGATACATTTCCGTTTTCTGTTTACAAGCTTTAGTAAGCCATGGCTCTTTAGATGGTTACAATTATATTTACTATTTCCTTAGGAAAGCTGTTTTCAAATGTACTCACAAAGGTATCATGAAATAGGTTAAATTTTAAATTAGTATCGGGTTCCCAGTACACCTCATCCCAGTCTAACTGTTGCAAGCTTTCCCTAAAATTTTCAACAGTTAAATCGTTAATTGAACACAATATTTTGCTTTGGAGGACTGTTTAGCATTACTGTATGGAGCTATGTCATATACTGCAACTAGCTGTGCGTCATGATCAGACAGACAATTCTTAACTGGAAAAAAATTTTTTTTATTAAAGTTGGCCTCAGAAAACATATGTTATACCTGTGTTTGCAACTCGAGGCATGTTGTTATAATGAGGTCTATTAATGCAGACAATATAAAGAATCTATAATATGTACTTGCTTTGGCAGGTCTCAGCCTTTTAAGATATTCTGAAGAGGTACTAATAAGTTAATAATTTAGTGGAAAAGTAACATTCCATGCCAGCAAGGTGTTTGAACATGGTCAAATGCCTGGTGTTGCGCTGAAGTCAGTTTGTCTTCTGTGTCCACATTCAGACTCCGAGCACCTGGTCCCACACTATACTGAAGTACTGACATCAGTGGCATAATCTCAGAAGAGAGCTTTGAAGTAACGACAATACTTCCTTTTGAAAAACTTTCAACAGCATATGATTGCAATTTTTTTCAGTTGATTAGATTTAATTGGTCCACTGCAAATTATATCGTTTTTGATAATATAAATAAATGTAGCATTTTATGTCAATAAATGAAAAGTACTGATAACTACAGTCTCACTTTTACCATAAAATTGAAAAACAGTCAAAAAGACAAAAATTGGAAGAAAATAACTGCAACACTAGCAAAAATTACAACAAACTTGAGAGACGATAACACTGAAAGTGGCCATTAAATAAATCGATTTTTTCCTGCTCCTGGGAGTCCCTCACAAATTGCCATTTCCGGTCCCATGCGAATTGTGTTAAAAAAAAGCGTTAATAATGTGTAGGAAATGAGTCTTAAATATAGTTACGCTTGTACACACTCAAATGTAGGAGAACATACGAACGGGATAGAGGGACGTACATTTTGAGTGCAATCATCTCCCGTAGCCTGGATAAAAAGAATTACAGTTAAATGCATTTATTCAACTTAGAATGTAAATGCTTGGACTTCGAAATTAAATGAAAAGAAGACAGCAGGGTCTGAATGTCGTGGCAAATATATTGATATTGACGGTAGAGGCTACGAATGGAAAAAGATGAACACATTCACGTACCTCTATTGTTCAGCAGTGTCGGCGTTAAGATCGTCGCCTCCATCTAAATTCTCTGCATAAAATTAAAATAATAGTAATAATTTTCCAGAAATTCAGGAGCTGGGACCCATGGTATCACAAAGGACGAAATCGCTCTGCTTCAAAATCATTTTCATTATTTAACCCAATTTTATCAGTGAGAAATGGCACAACACGTTTTAACACTAGGACAGGATAACAGCGAAGGTAGCTTAATCTAAAACTAATAAACAAAGAGCGTAAAACTTCTTTTGCTCAGCAAATGATTTACGCATTAGTCTCTGGCAGCTGAACTAGTATCTATATATTCACAAAAAAAATTATACAATTCCTTTTCATGTCACTGTCCAGCATTGTGTGGTTTTTAACACCTTAATGTATTTTTTGTTGTGGGGCTGCTATGTCTGTAACGTTTTGGCTTTGGAATACTTGGTTAGCAAGTCGTCTTCTCTGTGGGTCCCTGACTGTCTCTTGGTTGTATTGCCGGCGGATCGAGCGTAGTTGGCCAAATTTCTTGTCTCACCTAAGCGAACGTTAAGATTTCAAGGGCAGACCGAGCCCCTTGGAAACTTCTGAGCGCCGTTGTCTATACTGCCTTATTATTAGCGTTTAACTGCGTATATTTAATGGGTCATAGCCGATGGTTGGAATTTGTATTTTTAAAAACAAAGGCCTTCAGCCGTTTTAAAAGTAAGTTTTTCTAAATTGTCCAAGTCTTTCGATGTCTGAAGATAAAGCTTGGGCCTTCTGCCTGTTTAAAATGTAGTGTATTGTTTTTAGAAGCACCGGCCTTGAGCCGCTTTACGTTTTAATATCCTACTTATCAAGTATTACCTTTCGGAAGAAAAAGCTTTGGGCCTTCTGCCTTGGAAAATTGGTTGCAGTTTTTTTTAACAAAGGCCTTCAGCCATTTTGGAATAAGGTTTCTTATTGGTCATAAAGTTTGGGCCTTCTGCCTATTGAAAGGTTATTGTAGCTAAATTGTTTTAAATTTATCGGCATTCAGCCGCTTTTAAAAAACTTCATCTATCTGAGCTTTCTGTCTCAAGAAAACAAAATAGTTATATCAGTTGTATTTCATTCAGCGGCCTTCAGCCGTTTTAGAATTAAAGACGTTTTCTGTCGATAGTCAAGCTTAGAAATTGCGCTGTAATGTTTGGACAACTAAAGTGTTATGTTTGGAGTGTAACTGACAGCCGCTCATTCTGGACCCCCTTCCACAATTTCTACTACTCGCCCTGTCCTGCTGGTTTGGCAGGGCGTCTCACCCATATTCTGTTCGTTCACATACAGCTAAGAGGTGTGACAATAAAGTAGTGAGACTGATCTGAAAAAGACTGCTGCTTACCGTTTTACTCAAGTTTAGTATCATTTCCTTCAAAGTAGTTCCCTTCTGATTGCACACACTTTTTTCAGCGCTTCTGTCATTGATGGTAACATTTCTGGAACCCATCTTCTGTAATATCCTCCAAGACCCTCGTCACAGCTTTTTGGATATAGTGTGTTGTTTGAAAATGGTGTCCGGTGACAACCGTTTTGACTCTTGGAAATAGAAAAAAGTCGCACGGACTGATATCTGGTGAATAAGGTGGCTGTGGTAGTACTGACATTGGTTTTGAGGTTAAGAATTGTTGTACTGACAGAGCAGTGTCGGGCCATTTTTGCACAAATCTTTCTCATACCAAGATCTTCAGTTATTATTACACGAACCGTTTCTCGATTGATGTTCAGTTCTTCTGCATTCATTTTCACGGATAATCTTCGATCAAATCGTACGAGTTCATGCACTCTGTCCAAGTTGACATCCGTCCGTGAGATTGATGGTCGTCCACTGCGGTCTTCAACATTCGTTCTGCCTTCACTAAATATTTTATGCCAACGAAAAAGTTGAGCTCTTGACATAACCTCCTCTCCAAAAGCCTTCTAAAGCTTACCGTAAGTTGCCGTCGCGTTTACACCCAATTTAACGCAAAAAGAAATGGCATACCGTTGTGCAATATTATGCGGTTCCATTTCCGCGACAAGAGACACAAACACGTGTTAACTTATTACAGCACAACTCACGACTGAACAGTTGCATCGATGTGCCACTTGGACTAGAAGCAACTTGCTGCTCATATTTTCTGTAATATGCAAGTAATTTCAGATCTTGACTTATTCTGCCATTTATATAAATTTCCCTCTTCCACTTTCATGAGATTTTAATTCACTAAGTTATCCCTGCGTTTTTTGTAAGCGATTTTTTAACAACATTTTAGGGAAACAACTTCTCAGGTAAGGCTGCTTCCCGCTCCTCCTACACATCAGTCAGCCTCTTTTAGCTTACTCTTAAAACATTGTGTCCAGTTCCCATTAATAAGCCTCAATGCATTTTATGAAACTGCCTCAGGGGTGTCCATTACTTGTGCATCATGATCAGATAGTTTATCAACAGTTGCATGTATATTTATTGTTTCAGCTTGAGCACTGTCTATAGAAATGTTGTAAAACAGGGCCCTACTATCTGGCTGAGCACTAGTTGGAATTTTGTGTACTGAGATTAGATTGAAACACCTTAATAATGATACCCATTTATTTTTCCTGACTGTCTCTTTTAAGAAATCTTTCATCAATAATAACAGGTAGCTCAAAAATGCTTTTGGATTTCTCATAAACAGCAAAACGTTTCCCAGAGTGAATCTGTAGTTTGTTACAATTACCAGAGAAATATTCTGCAGTAATAACACACAAACTTCTGCATCTAGAACCTGGTCTACACAAAAATTGTTTGCTTCAATATTTTTGGCTTTGTCACCAACATTTACATATGTTGCAACTCCTCGTTTTTCCATGTAAACTCTGCACGAAAATGATAATAGTCTGTAATACCTGATACTTAACTTCTCCTCCATGTGATTACGAAGTGTTCAGAATTTTGCAAGTCTTTTTGGCATTTGAGGCACATGCATCTTCTTTCCCAACTCCCTTCCAGCATATTAAGGTATCGTTCATTGTAATATTTCTCAAGAAATAAAAGAAAAAGGAGCGCCCTCTGCATCTAGTAATCTAAGTGATTTGGCCTTGTATGCCCAATAACAGTTTCTGCAAGGTATTGAGTTAATCTGTCCTTCTCCCATCATTATGGTGCAGGCCATGATAATATGTGTGTCCCCATCTCCCGATATCGCAACAGGTACGGCAGAGACGTGAGGCTTTGTTTCAGTCAACAACAGTTCACTCATCTCTCTGTTTACGCGACTAACAGATGCGTTAACCCACGGCTGGTCATGGAGCTGTGAAACGTCCGGAAGCCGCACACGAGTGTGTGCTGTTGCTGCTCCTATTTCCTCCCGGTCACCTTTAATATTGTATCTTAAGTTGCTAGCCCGGCCTTTTTCTGCTCCTCCTACAACAAGTACGTGCTCCTCTTCATTAAAGTATCTACACAAGACCCCTGTGTTCTCTGTCACCTGGTTAAGCTATGCACTAGATTTCAGGGTGCTTGTGACCTGATGTTCTACGTCTAGTTTTTCCTAAAAAAAAAAAAAAAAGGTTCAAATGGCTCTGAGCACTATGGGACTTAACTTCTTAGGTCATCAGTCCCCTAGAACTTAGAGCTACTTAAACCTAACTAACCTAAGGACATCACACACATCCATGCCCGAGGCAGGATTCGAATCTGCGACCGTAGCGGTCGCGCGGTTCCAGACTGTAGCGCCTAGAACCGCTCGGCCACCTCAGCCGGCAGTTTTTCCTACTGCATTTGGCCTACATACCTCTACTGACTGTTACCCAGCAGCAGGAATCATTTCGTTCTATTTTTCTCCTCTACCGACCTACTCTCAAAGGTGTTCCTACGAGTCTGTTGCACTCTACTTTGCTCAAAAACTGGTCGAGGTTCTTGTCCTATTTCAGGTAACAAGTCAGATTGGTTGGAGTTTTCTCCTTTTGCTTATTACTTGTCACTTTTTCCGAGGTCCCCCTTGAATTTATATGTACACCATTTGTAATCCCGCATGAAGGACACAAACCTTTCTTGTCTGAAACTTTATTGGCATCCCCGCTGCAGTCACCCCAGTGAAAATTAACTCACAGTCCTTGCATGTTTCTCCCATACTAATTAACCTATGACAACATCCACATTTGTCATGCATGACGCATTTGTCATGCATGACGCTGTTTCTACAGTAAACTAGAAAGCGCTAACACAATAAAGTAGTAAATAGTGAAAACTTATCTTTCACGAGCTATACGGGTAACTTCTTGACGACAGGAGGACGTAACACGGGAATGTAGCCACCATACACATGTTCACTGAGCGTAACTGTTACATAGCAGGAAACAGGAAATAAATGAAAACCGAACAGCCCGATACTTTTAACGGCAGACAGAATCCGGAAATTATGAGCAGCACTTCAGTCTATCCAAAACGACGCGTAGTTTTTCACGACTGCTGGTGGTGAAGTAAGAACGATATAACAGGGTGAGGAATTTAAATCTGTTTTTGGAAATATCAGGAAAACTAAAAATCACATTCAAAAAAGGTTGTACTAAAAGTTGTTCGCTTCGAAAGGGGACATCCAATGACAACAGACTCGACCCCTCTGCCTACCCCCAAAGGGCATGAGGGAGATCAACTTTGAAATCTTTAATAGAAACCCCTATTTTTTAAAGGGCAGATTCAAATCCTACGGGGAACAATATTATTTATTTATTTATTTATTGTTCCGTGGGACCACATTTAGGTGAAGTCTGCATGGTCATGGAACGAGTCAATACATGAAATTATAACACGATTGTAGAAACAGATAAAATGAAATATAAGAAACATATTCAGGCGACAAGTCGTTCGTTTAAATAAAGAAAATCAAGAATGTAACACTGGAATTTGCTTAATTTTTTAGCTCTTCCAGGAGCTCCTCGACAGAATAGAAGGAGTGAGCCATGAGGAAACTCTTCAGTTTAGACTTAAAAGTGTTTGGGCTACTGCTAAGATTTTTGAGTTCTTGTGGTAACTTATTGAAAATGGATGCAGCAGAATACTGCACTCCTTTCTGCACAAGAGTCAAGGAAGTGCATTCCACATGCAGATTTGATTTCTGCCTAGTATTAACTGAGTGAAAGCTGCTAACTCTTGGGAATAAGCTAATATTGCTAACAACAAACGACATTAAAGAAAATACATACTGTGAGGGCAATGTCAAAATTCCCAGACTATTGAATAGGGGTCGACAAGAGGTTTTCGAACTTACACCATACATAGCTCGAACAGCCCGTTTTTGAGCCAAAAATACCCTTTTTGAATCAGAAGAATTACCCCAAAAAATAATACCATATGACATAAGCGTATGAAAATATGCGAAGTATACTACTTTTCGTGTTGAAATGTCACTTATTTCAGATACTGTTCTAATGGTAAATAAAGCGGCATTTAGTTTCTGAACAAGATCCTGAACATGGGCTTTCCACAACAGCTTACTATCTATTCGTACGCATAGGAACTTGAACTGTTCCGTCTCGCTTATAACATGCCCATTCTGTCTGATTAAAATGTCAGTTCTTGTTGAATTGTGGGTTAGAAACTGTAAAAACTGAGTCTTACTGTGATTTAGCATCAAATTATTTTCCACAAGCCACGGACTTATATCATGAACTACATTATTTGATAATGTTTCAATATTACACACAAGATCCTTCACTACCAAAGTGGTGTCATCAGCAAACAGAAATATTTTTGAATCACCTGTAATACTAGAAGGCATATCATTTACATAAATAAGAAACAGCAGTGGCCCCAGCACCGACCCTTGGGGAACGCCCCATTTAACAGTGCCCCATTGGGACTGAACATCATTACCACTCTCAATATTGCGGAGGATTACCTTCTGCTTTCTGTTCTTAAAGTAGGAGGCGAACCAATTGTAAGCTACTCCCCTTACTCCATAATGTTCCAACTTCTGCAGTAATATTTTGTGGTCAACACAGTCAAAAGCCTTCGTTAAATCAAAGAAAACACCTAACGTTCGCAACCTTTTATTTAATCCGTCCAAAACCTCACAGAGAAAAGAGACTATAGCATTTTCAGTTGTTAAGCCATTTCTAAAACCAAACTGTACATTTGACAGCAAATTATGTGAATTTAAATGCTGCAGCAACCTTGTATATACAACCCTCTCGATAACTTTAGCAAACACCGATGGCATAGAAATAGGTCTATAATTGTCAACATTATCCCTGTCTCCCTTTTTATAAAGTGGCTTCACTACCGAGTACTTTAATCGGTCAGGAAACCGACTACTCCTAAAGGAAAAGTTACAGATATGGCTAAGTACTGAGCTAACATACGTGGAACAATACTTCAGTATTCTGCTAGATACCCCGTCATATCCATGAGAGTTCTTGGTCTTTAGAGATTTAATTGTCAGTATCATGGAGGAGCATTTCAGGTAACAGTCTCGGAACACTTTTTTCTAAGAGCGCTATATGATTCCCTGTTGGGACTAGGTTTCTATTTAGTTCACCTGCTATATTCAGAAAGTGATTATTAAGTACTGTACATATATGCGACTTATCAGTAACACGGACATCCCCACTACGCACTGATTCTATACTCTCGACCTGTCTCTGCAGACCAGCCACTTCCTTTACGACTGACCATATGGTTTTAATTTTATCCTGAGACTTAGCTATTCTATCTGCATACCACATACTTTTTGCCTTCCTAATAACTTTTTTAAGCACCTTACAATACTGTTTGTAATGGGCTGCTGCATTTAGATTTTGACTGTTTCTAACGTTTTGATATAATTGTCACTTTGTTCTACAAGATATTCTTATCCCTTTAGTCAGCCACCCAGGCTGCCTGTTTGTGCTAGTACCCTGTTTTGAACGTTCTAACGGAAAGCAACTTTCAAAGAGCACGAGAAAAGTCTTGAGGAAAGCATTACATTTATCGTCTACTGTATCAGCACTATAAACATCTTGCCACTCTTGTTCCTTGATAAGGTTTACAAAAGTCTGTACAGCAACTGGATCAGCTTTCCTAAAAAGTTGGTAACTATATTTAACATGTGTTGCAGCACAAAAATCTTTTAGACTTAAAATTTGTGCATCATGATCTGAAAGGCCATTCACCTTTTTGCTAACAGAATGCCCTTCTAATAATGACGAATGAACAAAAATATTGTCTATGGTTGTTCTACTGTTCCCTTGCACTCTCGTTGGAAAGAATACGGTTTGCATAAGATTATATGAATTAAGGAGGTCTACCAGCATCCTTTTCCTTGCACCACATATAACTAACTTTTTGTATTTCCTATAAAGTGAACCAAGAACCTCCTCTAGCTTTAGCAAAAATGTTATGAAATCGGAGTCGGGGGATCTATAAATAACAACAGTAAGAAGTTTAGCTACACTAAATTTAACCACACCTGCACAACATTCAAACACCTTTTCAGTGCAGTACTTTGAAACATCAATTGACTCAAATGGGATACCGTTTTTCACATACACGGCTACTCCCCCACACCGCAAAGAGCTCCTAGAAAAGCTGCCAGCCAACCTGTAACTTTACAGTTAGCATTGTAGTCCTTGCGTGACCAATGGCGCTGTAATCGACAAAAATCGAAGTGGGTTAAAACCTGAAAAGTGATAAGCAACTGTTGGATTTGGTGACCATTTTCTGCGATACATTTTTTAACATTAAAATTATTATCTATGAAGCACGGACTGCGATCATCCGTAGCAGTCCGTTGTGGGATTCTCGCTGTTTGTGTGACACGTCCAGTTTGAATGAAGTAGTTCCATTTCTTGGAGCGTGACTGTGGCCGTCACGCTAAAAGTAGGTTTGAATTCATTGATAAACAAACCAATGAAATGTTCAAAATGCTTTCCACGCTTTCCATTTGAGCGACATCTGTGAGAGAAATGACAGTAGTAATGTGGACAGAGTCGTATGTTCTGCACAACCAAGTTTTTTTTTTTGTTTCAAGAAACGGGTTTCTCATTAAACAGTTTAGAATAACTACCTTTCAAACATCATGGGACCCTAATCTGATGTGTCTTCCTTGAGATATCATTTATCAACGGGTGTAAACCATTTTAATTTTTGGCGACGATAGCGCCGTCTATCAAGCAACGTAAACAATGTTAAAGACAGAAGTACTTTTTCGCGGAGAATACGAATTCGCAATAAAAATGGGGTTCCTACTAAAAATTTCAAAGCTGATTCCCGGTCCCGTCCCATGGGAGGAGGTGGAGCACGAGGATCGAGTTCGGTGTCATTGGATGGGCCCCTTCGAGACCAACATCTTTCATCCACACCTTTCTTTCATCCGATGTATAGTCTCCAAGATATTTCCGGAAACAATTTTAAATGCGTCACCACGCATAAAACAACCCACGTGTTGAAAACAACTTTAAATAATTTTCGTGTAGAACATCTGTGCAATTCGATACGGATTCCGTAGGCATTGGTCGTTTGAAATGTAATAGAACTTGCTGTTCACGACAGCCAGATGACTATAAATAGCAGGATCTAAGGTGATGCTGTGTTTCGTGACTTGGAAATCGACATCAGTTGCGTTGCGCACTACCGTCTTGTAAACGAAAGTTACGCTTGCGGAATATCAGATCAGGTATGAGATTTGACTACAAAGTATTTTGCCAACAGAACACAACAGGTCGTTCTCAGTGGAGATAGATCGCCAGAAAATAAATACAAATTTTGCTGAGTGGCAGTGAGAAGAAAGGTATTTATATGTGTTCTTAGTGCTTGTAATTCTTTCATTTAGAAAATGTTTAGAAGGAAAAATGATTTCTTAAAACTGAACAGTCAAAATCTCTAGAGAAGAAGAATATATTAAAGTCAAAAATCTCTAGAGAAGAAGAATATATTAGAGTGAATTGGGGAAAGATGGCTATAGGGGTAAACGGCTTATTTCTTGTTCTCACATATTTGGGCAACAGAAAAAAGCGCCACGCACTGGAGTTCGTAATCATAGAGTCAGTTGTGTATCGGGAAAACTAAAACTATCACAATTGGTCGGTTGTTCGTCTTGTTAAACGAGAAAAATATCGGAAGGAGTACTTTTCAATGAAATGAAATCATAAAGACATGCCAGAACTTAAATACGTACTCGTATGTTAAATAAATAAGTGTCGTGAGACTAGGGCCTCCCGTCGGGTAGACCATTCGCAAGTCTTTCTATTTGACGCCACTTTGGCGACTTGTGTGTCGGTAGGGATGAAATGATGATGATTAGGACAACGCAACATTCAGTCCGTGAGTGGAGAAAATCTCCGACCCAGCCGGGAACCGAAACCGGGACCTTATGAGTGACAGTCTGTCGCGCTGATCACTCAGCTACAGGGGGCGGACACTCGTATGTTAGAAAACCGAGAATATCAATTGGTGCAGACTGACATTCAAAATTGCCATTCCCATCGACAACCGACGCTGTTGAGCTACGTTAGGTGACACCTCTAGGCAGCCCACCCCAATATTTAGGAAAGGTGCCAACTATGCAGTAAGTATGCTACTCAGTTTCAAAATCTCCATCGACAAATATTACTAGCAGTTCCGGTGCGGATGAGCTAGGGAGTTCCAAAGAGGGACATTCCACATCGCCTGCAGGGTGGAAGAACAGAAATGTGAGAGAAAGAGCATCAGGTTTATCTTGCACTGAATCCTCAATGTAAGACATTTCACCTGTGGCAAGGAAGCGACCTGCACCTGATTTCACACACAGAGTCTGGACAGACTCACTGCTAAAAAGAGAAACAGCAGAGAGGTTGTAAGCAAACGAATACAGAAAAAAATAAATCAAGATTCAGTGTGTAAAGTAAATTATTATTATCATACAGGACCTCAAGTAGACTGAATAAGATGCGTGTTTTGCAAGACGTAATTCAACGAACTTTTAATTGAAGAAGAAAATATGTGCAAAGCTTGTGGTAATAATAAATGAAAAAAGAATGAAACTTCCTGGCAGCTTAAAACTGTGTGCCGGACCGATACTCGAACTCGGGACCTTTGCCTTTCGCGGGCAAAGGCGAAGGTCCCGAGTTCGAGTCTCTGTCCGGCACACAGTTTTAATCTGCCAGGAAGTTTCATATCAGCGCACACTCCGCTGCAGAGTGAATATCTCATTCTGGAAAAAAGAATGGTTGGAATGTTAATACATTATCCTAAGGTGACATTTAGGTTTCAAATAAAGTTTAAATAGTATACTGTTTATGAGTAAATGTGACGTAGTTAAATCTGTCACTAACCCCTATGCCGGGGAAAACGATTACAGTACAGTAAAGAACAAACACAATACTTACAAATACAATAAATGAAGCTTTATTTCTGTTTATTTCTAAATATCTTCGAAAATATGAACCTTCTGTTGGAAACAAAAATTTGTCACTTGTATATTACAGTTTCCGCGACAGTAACTGATGTGTACATGTCAAATGAGATTAAATGATGTCAAATGAGATTAAATGCTACTTCAACGGTCCAGCTTAATGCGGAGGTGCGGGTTAGAATGTTGTATTGGCATGGTTGTGTCCTTTAAAAGCGTCTTTTTTATTTGTTGTAAGTAGCCTGCTTGTATGTTGGCAGCGCTACAAACTGTACGAATATCGCTGGCAGTGCCCTGCGCCCTCGGCAAGAGATTCTATGGTTGGACAGACTAGAAATTTACAGAGTGGATAGAGATGTTTATGGATATGTTTCTTCATAGTGGACACTCTGTGTTGGTAGGACATGCATTGTTAAGTGAGACGCAAGGAAATGTATGATGACGTATGTTTCGTTGGTAATGTTTGAGTATTGGAATTATTGACAACTATGTAATTTTTGGAACTGGATGTCACATGAATAAGATAAAATTTTCTAAATACGTTGTTTGCTCTTCAACAAAATCGTTCATTTGCTAGCCATAGGCCTCCTAGTAGTTAGTCTATATAGGTTAGAACAATTTTATTTTGCTGGCTGTAGTTGCTGCTTGCTGTAATTGCTGTAGTTCGTGTTGTGAAGATTTTCTGTGAGGTAAGTGACTTATTAAATAAAAAATGGGGTTTCCACTATCGGGATTGGTGATTGAAATGAGTTTAGGCAATAAACAGAGTTGGAGGTAGTTTCATATTTCATTAATTTCATATTTTTTGGATTTTTATTATTGTTAGGATTTCTTGCAGTTCAGGGCCATTGTTTTCTGTTAATTATTGGAAGTTATGTTGTCACTATATATCAGTCCGATTGAGTTGGGCTTCTATATTGTGGGTAATAAATGAAAGACTTGGGTTGTCTTTGCCAGGGAAAATTCTGTAGGTCAGTGTTTAAATGATAAAAATAATTAAAGACTTAGTTTCATTGTGTCTGCTATAGTGATAAAAATAAAAGACGAAAAATGTGAATGCATTCCATATAATGCTGAGTGTAACTAAACACACTTAGTTGCACTTAAATGTCGACAAGTAGTAGGATTTACTTTTGAACAGGACCTTCGTTAAATAGTCACAAGAGTAAATTTGGAAAAAGGAAAAGAAGGTTCATACATCTGTGAGAAGAGCGCATTTGTCGCTGCTCTGACAAGTAAGGGCAATGTAAGCCCCCCCGGTTGGCCGTGCGGTCTAACGCACGGCTTTCCGGGCGGGAAGGAGCGCCTGGTCCCCAGCACGAATCCGCGCGGCGGATTTGTGTCGAGGTCTGGTGAACCAGCCAGTCTGTTGATGGTTTTTAGGCGGTTTTCCATCTGCCTTCGCGAATGCGGGCGGGTTCCACTTCTTCTGCCTCAGTTACACTATGTCGGCGATTGCTGCGCAAACAAGTTCTCCACATACACGTACATCACCATTACTCTACCATGCAAACATAAGGGTTACACTCGTCTGGTGTGAGACGTCCACCGGGGGCCGAACCGCACAATAACCCTGGGTTCGGTGTGCGGCGGCGGAGGGGTGAAGTGGACTGCGGAAGTCGTCGTGGGGTTGCGGACCACTGCGATTGCGGCGGGGAAGGAGCCTCTCCGTCATTTCTAGGTCTCCGGTTAACATACAATACAATACAAGGGCAATATAAATCACAGTGTTCTGGTGGAATGTCAATGCGAATAATTCATGAGGTGTCGTAATCAAAATTTACTATCGTCATCAGTCCCATTCGTACGTGCTTACTTCGCGTCGCATTGTATATAGGTTACATTGAGGCTAACTACGCGTTAGTTTTTGATACTGCCTTAATGAAGTAAGAACATCAATTGCCTTAGGGTTTATGTCGTACTGCCATAACCAAGGCAGGATAAATTTAACTCATTCCTGTAGCAGGAGGATAGGTAAAACGACTCTTATGCTCCTCTTTCCTTGAATATGGTGGTGACGTGTTGAAGTTGAAACGTCCCCTTAGAAAATTTATACATAACTGTGCTTAAACTGACAAACAGTATTTTTAGCACAACGCAATCTGACGTTCAATAATCCTTACAAAAGAATGGCCCTGACTAACATTAATCTATACGTTTCACAAATCACTTAACTCACAAAAATCTTCGTTACTCGAACTACTGCAATACAGCGAGCGCCACTACTGCCAGCAAAATAAAAGATTCAAGCTACTGAAGGCACTAACTACTGGTAGGCACAGTTAGCAAATGAAAGATTTTGATAGAGAACAAACAATGTATTTACCTTAATAGTGTTCAAAAGTCATAATATATATGACATCCATTCTTACAAATGTACTGTTTCTGATGGACACATGTCCAGATCATCTGCTCTCAAAAATCCGCCATCTC
This sequence comes from Schistocerca piceifrons, assembly GCF_021461385.2. Lineage (NCBI taxonomy): Eukaryota > Metazoa > Arthropoda > Insecta > Orthoptera > Acrididae > Schistocerca > Schistocerca piceifrons. The sequence goes on from NC_060145.1 coordinate 404,889,881, forward strand.
ACTTCCCCACATCCACCACTGCTGGCGGCTCACCTCCAACTGCGCAACTCTACGCGCTGTTAAGAGCCAACAGCCCAACACTACAATGGCAGACAACAATGGAAACTAGCCACAGACTGCACACAGCACAGCCAGTGATTTTCATACAGAGCGCTACTTGACGTTACCAATAAGAAAACCTAAACAGCCTACTTACATAGCCCCCATGCTCCCCACAAAAAATTTTACAAATTGTTTTGGGCAGTGGCCAATACAGATTTGAAAAAAATTTTCATAATCATAATTGCAATAACAAAGAAATCAAATCCACACACTTGTTGATACAATGTTGGTCGAAAGCTAAAATTTTCTCACAGTCCATAAATACAGTCCTGATCATTCATCACAGTAAAATTGCAGTGTTTTTCTCAAAGTCTGAGCGGTAAAAGAAAATGCACACGGAAGTAGTGGATTTCCATGCAGTCTTGAAGAAGTAGTGTTGTCTTTCCAACAGAGGTAGGTCATCACAGAGCAGACCCACTGTAGTCCTGGTAGAGAGTATGGTATTGGTGGGCCACCAGAGGTGCAGACCCATTGCAGTTCTTGTAGAAATAATGGTATTGGTGGGCCATCAAAGATGCAGACCCACTGTAGTCCTTGTAGAGATAATGGTATTGGTGGGCCATCAAATATGTAGACCCACTGTATTCCTTGTAGAGATGGCGTGCAGCCATGTGTTGCGACTGTGCAGGTGCACAATCACCATCGAAGAGTCTTGTGGACAATATAGCAAGTCCATGAACCACCACTTGTGCACTCACAAAAATTTTTTTTGAAATGTCCTTAGAACCAGCAATGCTGTTATCCAGTCCCTTGCTGAATTATTAACACACGTGCAAACATTAACAGTCACAACTTCTCACATATTGTGCATTACTGTGACCAACAGAAACGTGTGCAGTGAAAAGTAACTTAATTTGAAGAACTGGTGTCTATACAATTATAAATTTACAATATAAGAATACAATTACAAAGGTACAAAATACATCATTAAAGAATATAATAGTACAGATAACATTTGTTGTAACACAGGCTTTACAAAAGAATAGAAATAAACAGATACATCAGTGTTACAGGAATTAGGACATAAGTAAATATATAAAATAATGAGAATAGTTTTCGAAACATTAATTACACACATGAGCATTAAAACAGAACAGAAAAAATAATGTCTAAACAGCTTTACAATGAAAATAACATAGTATTTGAAAAATTCTACAACATAAATCTTATTAGCTAAACACATAAAGACAGGAAAAAGACAAATACACAAGGGTACACAGACACATAGTGGCATAAAACAAAAGGAAAGGACAGGGTTTGTTTTACTGCAGTATTTTGCAAACAAAACTTTCTTTACTTCTTGAAGATCTCCCTACATTCATCATTATTCCCAAAAAGTCCTATCTATACCTGCTTTCTGTATTCTATTCATATTTCTTTCAAAATAATTATTTATCAGTGTATAATACTCATTTTGGCCCAAAACTTTTTCGTATAGCTTCTCAATGCATTCTTTCCCTATTCTCCATAGTTAGTTTCTTATATAGTCTACCCCCTCTTAAGCTAACTTAAATCTACTGAGCTCAGATGCATAAACTAAGGGACGAGGCAATGCAGCAGCACAAAACAATTAATACAAACAGCAATGATAAAAATGCAGATTGGCAAAGCAAGCAGCAGTAAATCTAAATTAGCAGAGCAATTGCAATATTACAACTAATATAAGGCAATGTGCAGCAAACAATAAAAATAAATCAGTAGTAAAACTGACTTAACAGAGTAATACAAAGTGAAATTTAGTAGCACTATGCCTGGCAAGCAGCAGCAGCAAATGCAATAAGTTATACCTAAACATGACAAAGTTCAAGCAGAAATAATATTATAGTAAAGATGGCCATGTCTAATACCATTGTCACATCTTACTGTCTGTGATTAAAGTGGTGCACCACAACAACTTATACTACCAAAAAAAATTACCAAGTAGTTGAAAAGAAAATAATGTATGCAGTTACTGTTATTAATCCCTTTTTATTGTTCTTTCCTTTCCAAGTGCTCCTTTTTCGAAGAATGTGGATCATAAAATTATTATTTAATGGATCTGTTGACAGAAAGTGTTCACATTATCAAATGTATTTAATTTTATTTTATAAAACCAATGCTGTAACACAGCTGGAAACCAGATATTAAACAAAATGAGCAATCTCTCAACTAGAAAGACAATAGATGTAAAATGTTTCTCATCATTTCATTTGGCATTTTAGTAAATATGATAAATTAAGAGCTCCACAGTGTAATCATATGTTTTCAAGTTTGAGCGTGTCGTATTTGCGATGCTTTCGACAAAGAAATGTCAATAGCGAGGATAATGGCCTCCTTTTTTTCTCCACCTAATGGCTTCCTTTTTTCAGACGACTATCTCTCAGCTGGGCGCCCAAAACGCATTACGTCAAGGTGACCTACCTTCCCTACCGAAATATTAACGACATCAGTTTCCGCTACAGTGACAGTTTCATATACAAATTTCACAGGTCGAAAATTTGCGTTACAAATGAATAGAAACAAAATCCTGTAAATATTATAGTGTCCAAAAAATTTTCGTCGGCATTTTGGTACATTCACGCATTTACGCACATTTCATAACTCTTAAAGTACGATTCTTGGTTTCCAACAATCTTTTTCACAAACCAGAGTCCATAACCACTACTCATTATTCTTTACCTTATTACACATTTACATATTCGTCGACACTTCTTCAATATTTCATCATAACAGATAAGTAGCATAATCAAACTCTTCATACAGCATCAGCTTATTGATCATAAACATACCTCAGCAGCATAATACACATCGTCATTGTAATAATATCACAACACCTCAGTCAAATCTCAAAATCGTTGTAGCTTCCTCCAATAATTTCAAAAACCTAAAAATAATTCTCTGCTCATTTCAATAGTGTCATCTACCTCAAACGTACTTTAAAAATAATGACCCCATACCAAATACACTCCTGGAAATTGAAATAAGAACACCGTGAATTCATTGTCCCAGGAAGGGGAAACTTTATTGACACATTTCTGGGGTCAGATACATCACATGATCACACTGACAGAACCACAGGCACATAGACACAGGCAACAGAGCATGCACAATGTCGGCACTAGTACAGTGTATATCCACCTTTCACAGCAATGCAGGCTGCTATTCTCCCATGGAGACGATCGTAGAGATGCTGGATGTAGTCCTGTCGAACGGCTTGCCATGCCATTTCCACCTGGCGCCTCAGTTGGACCAGCGTTCGTGCTGGACGTGCAGACCGCGTGAGACGACGCTTCATCCAGTCCCAAACATGCTCAATAGGGGACAGATCCGGAGATCTTGCTGGCCAGGGTAGTTGACTTACACCTTCTAGAGCACGTTGGGTGGCACGGGATACATGCGGATGTGCATTGTCCTGTTGGAACAGCAAGTTCCCTTGCCGGTCTAGGAATGGTAGAACAATGGGTTCGATGACGGTTTGGATGTACCGTGCACTATTCAGTGTCCCCTCGACGATCACCAGTGGGGTATGGCCAGTGTAGGAGATCGCTCCCCACACCATGATGCCGGGTGTTGGCCCTGTGTGCTTCGGACGTATGCAGTCCTGATTGTGGCGCTCACCTGCACGGCGCCAAACACGCATACGACCATCATTGGCACCAAGGCAGAAGCGACTCTCATCGCTGAAGACGACACGTCTCCATTCGTCCCTCCATTCACGCCTGTCGCGACACCACTGGAGGCGGGCTGCACGATGTTGGGGCGTGAGCGGAAGATGGCCTAACGGTGTGTGGGACCATAGCCCAGCTTCATGGAGACGGTTGCGTATGGTCCTCGCCGATACCCCAGGAGCAACAGTGTCCCTAATTTGCTGGGAAGTGGCGGTGCAGTCCCCTACGGCACTGCGTAGGATCCTATGGTCTTGGCGTGCATCCGTGCATCGCTGCGGTCCGGTCCCAGGTCGACGGGCACGTGCACCTTCCGCCGACCACTGGCGACAACATCGATGTACTGTGGAGACCTCACGCCCCACGTGTTGAGCAATTCGGCGGTACGTCCACCCGGCCTCCCGCATGCCCACTATACGCCCTCGCTCAAAGTCCGTCAACTGCACATATGGTTCACGTCCACGCTGTCGCGGCATGCTACCAGTGTTAAAGACTGCTATGGAGCTCCGTATGCCACGGCAAACTGGCTGACACTGACGGCGGCGGTGCACAAATGCTGCGCAGCTAGCGCCATTCGACGGCCAACACCGCGGTTCCTGGTGTGTCCGCTGTGCCGTGCGTGTGATCATTGCTTGTACAGCCCCCTCGCAGTGTCCGGAGCAAGTATGGTGGGTCTGACACACCGGTGTCAATGTGTTCTTTTTTCCATTTCCAGGAGTGTACATCGTTCAAAGCTCTCATAGTATCACAATGGTTCTGAAAAAATAAGAACATTTCACAAAATACAGACAAAATACAATTTCATAAGTGTGAAGTTATCCAACTGTGTAATTGCGTAAACATGTGTCACTGATGTAGTAAAAATATGTTTGTTTCTCTGTTAAATAATCAGATAGCTGTGTAATTCTGTGTTAGAGGAATATGGTACCGATGTGTAAAGTTGTATAAGCAAATACCATATTAGCTAGGGCTCCTTGTGCATGCCAAACACATGGTACACAAAGTAAGCGTGTACCCCCCTGGGGACTAATGTAATTATACCCTCAGGTGTTACAGATTACAGAAATGGAATGAAACGTATCACGGAAAACTTTCTTTTTAATTCAAAAATCTTTAAAAATGAATGTTTTAAGTAGAAAATTAATCACTCAAATAGGTGTACTGCGGCGCTAAATTGTGCGTCTTGTTGTAACATAATCTCTATCATTACTTGAGAGTAAAAAATGTGCCAAGTTTCGTAATTATCGTCGTCCATAAGCAAAGTTCTGTAGAAGTACATGTACTTACCTCGTAATAAACGAAGTGAATTGCTATGCGTATAGATATCGTAGTTGTTACGCTTATTTCTGTGATGAAGTAAGTACTGTGCTGTAACGTATTGTTGTGCTACAGAAAAGGCTGTCTCATTGTAGCTATACCACAAAAGTTACTACTAAAACATGTTTTCATTTCCAGAAGAATTCAGAAAAACTGTGCAGATATAAAACAGATACAGTGCAAAAGCAACAATGTAAATTGTGTCACACATTAGTAGCATCGTGATATAATCGTGTAGCTGTCAAAGAAACCAAATACTAAGTCATCTTTAATTTCACAGAAAGTACTTCAAATAAAGAATGTCTTTCCAACTAAACCAAAATGTCGCATTAAAATCTCATTAGCAGTATATGTTGTAAGTATGTAAGCTTTATAGTCGTTACATAATCGTGCAATTAGCAAGCAAGAATGCATACACTCAATGACACTGTGTCGTCAGTTCACTATAACAGTGATTTCGTAATTACTGTCTAAATATGTTCCCTAGGTTCTAGACTGGATAGTTTATTTTAAAACATAGTTGCATGTTTGTAAGTGTGACAAACAGTACTAGTAACGTGAAGTGAAAAATTTTATAGCAAAGACTAAGTTAAAAAGCAGATTATCATTCAATAAACGGTTTTACATGTGAAATGTGGTGCAATCCTTTACCCTTTCTAGTGTGCAGAGTTTCAACTTCAAAGTAGTTATCATATTGTATACGTCAGTAAGGAATGATAAAATTTTTCTCAAGGTTAGCGTCTATGTTATTTTTCGCTTAGCCAGCCGGCGCACGTGACTGCCTGCGGTGCGAGTCATTGTCTGCTGTTTCTTTGTTGGCGCGAGTCGTTATTGAAAATAGGAGACCTAACTTCTACAAATACACCTTGCCGAGAGGGCCCAGCCCTGTTTGAATCCCGCCAGTTCTGATGAAATTCAGGTCTGTCGTTATGATTATACCATCTGTCGTCATGTCGGTAGATTCCTGTAGTTTCTTTCTTGTGGGATAAGTGGTGGAGAATTTCTCCCTGAATTATCACTGCACGGTGGACCGTTGAGTCTGAAGTTATTCTGTCTCCCTTGATAATAATTGTATTGGTTTCCATATTGTCTGTTTCTCTGATTGTCTCTGTGATAGTCATTACTGTGGAGGGGTGATCTTTCCCTGTAATTATTACTACTCTGCCAACGGTTGTCATATGGGTGGTGTCTGTTTTGGTCACGATTCAGATTGTAAGTATAGCCTTGTCGTGTCCAGTTATTATTTCTTTCCTCGCGGAATTGTGACGGATGTGACCTGTAATTGTTGTGTTCCTGTTTTCGCGTCCTGCGATTGTCAGTGTCAGTTTCTAATTCTTGTAAGAGTCACTGAAAAGCTTAAATGTCGTCTTTGCAACGTCCTGCCAAAATAAAATGTCGTAAATGTTCAGGCAATTTGATTAAGCAAATGCGGATGAGTCCTGAGGGGCTGTAAGGGTTTGCCAGGTACTGATCTTGTGCAAAATGTCTTCAAAATATTTCACAAGACTGGAAAATTCAGATTGTTCGAAAGGTTTCATCATTATGATGCTATGTTTTACTCGGTCTTGTGTAGCTTGAGACCAATATGCTGAGAGGAAGTCATGATAAAATTCTCCTTCACTGTGACAATCGTGAATGACTGATGGCATTCTTACAGCTGGTTCATTCTCTAAGTAGCCACACATAAATTCTAATATGTGCTCTAATGACCAGTTGGGAGGAAAAAAATGAGAGAATTGATGAAGCCACGCTTGTGGATGAATGTCGTTGCCAGAGCTCTTAAATGTTTTGAATTTACATGTAGTAATAAACAGCTTATAGTCAAAATCATCATGTCGGCGAGTCGCATGTCGGTCATTGTTACGTCGTTTCGGCGGTTCCATCTCAAAATTCGGTGTACCTTGCCAATTTCTTTCATAATTTCCGAAATGCCCTGTGTTATTATTCTGTGGCTGTTCCGTATTTCTATGTCCCTCTTCCCGTATTGGAGCGCGAGTGTCCGCTGAAATATGTAATTCTTGTATTACCTGTGTCAACTGATATTGTACTTCCCGGATTTCTCTTTGGTTTTGCGTATTGATTTGCTTCTGATTTTGTTTGAATTTCCTAATTTGTTCGTACTCTTCTGTGTCAGTGAAGGCTACAGGTCTTGTGTCATTCAGATCGTCATCCACCTTTGTAGATAAGTTGGTGAACTGATCCGAAAGTTCGGCTACTTTCTCCGATAGTGGACTTATTTCCTCAGTGTGTTTTTCTGAACCAAGTTTCAGAGTGTCCATTTGTGTTGAAATCGTATCTACTGTGTCCTTTTAGTTTTTCTGAGTTTTTGCAAATTGCGAAACCGAATCGGCAGATGCAACTGAGTCAATCTTAGATTTTCATGAACAATAGTTTGCAGGTATTTTATGGCTGCTTCGTGATTCTGTAATGTATTTACATGCTGCGAAAAAATAGGTTGGAAATGCTCACAAATTTGTGTTTTTACGTCATTACAAACTTTTTGACATTTCGATTCAGTGTTATGTAACTCAGTAGTTAAATCTTCACGTGTTTGTTCATGCGTGGTGTCTAACTTCCGAAGATTTTCTTCCATTGTGTCTAACTTTTGAAGCTTTTCCTGTGTTTATCCCTGATTTTGTTCCATTTGTTGCATTAATTGCAATAATATTGTGTTAGTGTCTGTAATCTGTTTCTCTATGCTTTTTTGCAGTGCATTTTCACCGGCAACATTCACATTTTGACAAGCAGAAAATGTGTCTTGACTCATTTGAGAAAACGGTGAGGACCCAAAACCTGAGTACAGTATTTGCAATATTGTGTTCTGTCATTTCGGATTCCTGAGGCGAGCTGTTGCCGACCGCTCGATCGATAATGCCTCCTTATTCACTAATTGTTTCACTGTCTACACCATTATTTGCCGCCCGCTCCATTTCCCTATGCACAATTACCAAATTACCACTTTGAATGTCTGTTAATTCATTACACAGTGGTGCTGATAAGCTACGCTCGTCGTCACTATTATTACTCAGTTTACTTTGGAGCCTAGTGTTACATTTTTCATACGCCATTGTTGCCACAATATTTCACACGATAACACAGAAGAGCACAATTTGAAGAGCAAAAATAAGAGAACACATTAACATAGCACTGAAAATAATATCTAGTTAGCTGCAAGCGCAGCTGCGAAATACTTGGTGCAAATCTACATGCATGCCACAACTGTTTTACTGTACAACAATGAAAAACTACAACTACAAAGGAAATTCTCTCTATGATTACGCGCTAGCAATAAACAATAGCTACACTTACAGAAACTACAAGGAAAAAATCACAAGATTCCAGTGAGGCATCCTCGGCTAAGGGTCGACATATGAAACGTCCCCTTAGAAAACTTAATGAATTACTATGCAGATAAACCTCTTACATTATTTGATTTTCAAACAGCTGAGCAAAACTGAACGTACTCAGACATTTCGCTCTTTACCTATTCTGATCAACAATAAACTGACACACAATATTTTTTAGCGCAACGCAATCTGACTTCCTCACAAAAATCTTCGTTACTCGAACTACTGCAGTACAGCGAGCGCCACTACTGCCAGCTAAATAAAAGATCCAAACTACTGAAGGCACGAACTAGTGATAGGCATAGTTAGCAAATGAAAGATTTTGATAGAGAACAGACAATGTATTTACCTTAATAGTGTTCAAAAGTCATAATATATATAGTAGTTCATGACATCCATTCTTACAAATGTACTATTTCTGATGGACACACGTCCAGATCATCTGCTCTCAAAAATCTGCCATCTCACTTCCCCACATCCACCACTGCTGGCGGCTCACCTCCAACTGCGCAACTCTACGCGCTGTTAACAGCCAACAGCCCAACACTACAATGGCAGACAACAATGCAAACTAGCCGCAGACTGCACACAGCACAGCCAGTGATTGTCATACAGAGCGCTACGTGGCGTTACCAATAAGAAAACCTAAACAGCCTACTTACAAAGTCATATCTACATTTTATGGTTATTCGTTTATTATCTATCAACGGAAAACTAATATGTGATTCTTATTCCTTTTAGGGATGCACCGTGATTTAGGGCTACATGAACAATTCCGTCCAACTCGCCACTCGGCATGTGAAACAAAATTAGCTCAACGCTTTGCCATCGCGATGCTACAGGCAGTATGACGATGCTGGTGTATGATAGTGATGAAGCCAGGACTCTGAGGCGAAGATCAACAGCTGCAGGACATCAACACTGGCATTTGATTCGTGGTGGGCGAACAGTCCAGTGTAGTCTTCGTTCTGGATGACTATTCCTGAACTGGATCGACGACCAGCGGCACTCTCTGGACCTATAGCGTGCACCTGGGGAGAGCAAGACGAAAACACAAGGGAGAGGTCCGTGTACAAGGATCAGGGACAAGCCTGTGTTAGCCAGAGGTCCAGCAGTTGGCGGCAGTGGAGAAGTGGAATCTGACAGCGTGTGCCTTCGAAGACGATTGGCGGCCCGCTGCCGGCTCGTATGTTCGGAATTTGGGGCAGCCGCTGTTATCTTTGGAACTGGAACAGCAATGATTCTGCGGGGAGCCAATTAAGAAGCAATGGACAGCAACCTGGGCACTATGGACAGAGTTGCAATTCACACGGCCACTAAAGGGACGGTATGATGTGGAGCCTGCGCCTGAACTAGGGTTAGCAGCAACGTGTTATTAAGCCGCAGAATCAGTTGCTGGTGAGAGTGACTGGGCGGTGTCTGATGACTTGGCCCCAGTACGGCTGTACGCAAGTGAATACTGGCCGTGGTGTGTTCTCTTGAACGGCGGGGCACAAGAAGAGTGTCGTACCAGTTATGCTGAACATAAGCTCCGGTTGCACAGACACCTGCAGTCTGGGTGTAACTCACATGCCCTAGCTGCTGTAGCGTTCAATGTTTCCCTGTTATTAGTCTTAACGGCAGTGCCGCTGCAAGGTAAGGCGTGCTTGTGTGGAATTTTTTGTAGGTGTGGAAGGTTCTACGTTCAATTAGACCCCAGGGCCGTGCTGTTATGTTATTGTTAAGTTATGTTCAACTGGTTATCTTTACTTGTATTTAGTTTGTTGTCCTAATGTTTACGCATTTTATGAAACCACATTTCAGCGCCGTTTAGGCCATTCTTCTGTGTTATATAAGTTTATTTCCTGCTAGAGTTAATTCTGATTTGTAGAATTAGCACTATCTTTTAAATGTCTTATGTCATTACTGATTTTTATTTCATTATCGAAATATCCTGAGCTTGTTCCCAGCAACCTTCTTCTGCTGCTGTTCCTTTCCTTTGTACTGTTAATTAATTGTAGACTGGTTGATTTACATTGTGCTCCTCCTCTTTTACTGTTCAAGACCATGTTAAAATATCAAGATTTTGCGTCAAGCTGACGTTTAGAGTAAGATATACTGATTACGTTTTATTTTTTGGAGGTGAGTGCCAGTAATACTCTTTATTTTGTTTAGTAGAGGTAAGGTGCTCTGATTAGCTGGGGTTTATTGTTAAGTAATAAACAACTGATGAATATGCAATACAGAAAGAGAATGAACCCTGCTCTGTAACTACATACTTTAAGCAAGAGGATTAAACAAGTAAGATGTAAAGAGAAATCAAGGAGAACTGTTAGTGTAAAATAATATCGTAAAATTAAGGATTTGTGAAAGAATGTAAATAAATCTAAGAACTGTGAAATGATGGCAGCGAAAAGTAACACTTTAAAGAGCCTCAGGGAATGTGAAATAAGGTGCTACAAGAGTTGAGAGAATGTTATTGAAAACCTGAAACAGAATAAAGCAGACATTGGTAAGATACGTACTCTGGAGGCTTCTGCATAACGAAATTTCACAGAACAAGAAAAGTACGTTTATATGCTCCAGATTCTTAAAGATGTAGGGTGTTGTAGTACGAAAATTACTGCTGCTCTTCGTAATTTTCATTTGATTTAAACTGTTGAGAAACAGAGTTAAATCTTGGTTCTGAATTCCAATTTCGGGTTTCCTGAGGTGTTCCAAAACCATTCTCTGAATGTATTTCCCATCTATAGTTTTCAGTTGTTAGAAGTATATTGAAATTTTGACAGTAAGACTTGTTATTGGGAATCTATGGACATGTACTTAAAATTTTAATCTTCATTTTTTATTTGTCTGGCGTGAAGCTGGATAATCTCTTAAGTTATTTTGCAAGATTTTATTCCGCAGCATGTTTTCAGTATGTTTTGGCCTATGATCTCTCTCATAATTTTGTGCTTCTACTTCAGGACTGCAGTGTGAGAGTTTCACTGAAATACAGGATTCCTGGATTGACAACTGTCCTCCAGTGCTTGATTTTTGTATGTTTAGAGAGCCTTTCTTGTTGTAGATGTAACATCTTCCGGAGATCCTCTTGAGTTTCTGTAAATGAGTTCCCTGTGCTATATTTTTCTCATCTAGTGAGTTCCAGGATCTTACCCAGGTGTTTGAAGCACTTTTTTTTTAGGATAGACCGCCGAATCCCTTCCCCATTCACACCTAATACGTTTTGTTCTCCAATGATGTTGACGGATCTCTTACGGAATCGTGAATATGATCTTGTTGCCCTTGTCAATCGTCTGGCGCCATTGAGGTGATGAGACATAGACCAACATTTTAATGTGAAGTGCGAACTGATGATCAAGTAAAACTGTATAGAATGTAAGCATGAAATAGGCTGTACATTACTGTTCATTTTGACAGAGTAATCTGGGTGTATGAAGAACACAACAGAACAATCAGCGCAATAAGCTCTTATGTAGCCGGTCGTTGGCTGTCTAGAAAATGTGCATGCAGAATGTGGGCTTTCTTTCCAACCAATAATGTATTTGCTTACAGCTTTTTATAAATTTCTGACTGCTTCTTGATAAATTCACTAATGAGTTATGGAATCATCTTTTGGGGAAACTCCTCTCACAAAAAGAAGATTTTCAAAATTCAGAAACGAGTCATTAGAATTATATCTGGTGTCGGTCCTAGATCATCATGCAGAGACCTCTTTAAGAAACTTGGTATTCTAACTACTACTCCTCAGTACATATTGATGTCCTTTGTCATTTCCAACGTCTTTTTTTACACAGAATAGTGCAAAACATGATTATAATATTATAGCCAGAAACAATCTGCAGAAGGACTGTAAAAGCTTAACGTTGGTACAAAAAGGAGTCAAATACATGGGTACTCATTTATTCAGTAACTTACTAGAGAATATCAAAGGTCTTGTAAGTGATAAAAATCGGTATCTTCATAAGGATTATAGCTCATAGCTCTGTCTGCGTTAGAACTGTACAACACCCATGTATCTGAGAGAGAAAAAAAGCTTTGACTCTCCACATCCCAGAGACCCCTCTCCAAGGGATCCATGGGAAACGACAATTGTAATGTAATCTAATGTGAGGCATCATTTAAGGTTTCGGGCCTCAGAAACTGGAGCGGTTCATCAATATCCGAGAATCCTTCGTCTACATTCGTCCTATGCACAAGCCAACTTAACATCTGTTGTGGGGAGGGGGGGGGGGTGTATTTCTGGTATCAATATCTTCCTACCTTCCTCTCCCTGTTCCATTCGCGACTAGTGTGTAGGAAGAATGATCGTCGGTAAACATCCACATGATCTTTAATTTCTTTAATTTTGTTCTCGTGGTCATCTCGTGCAATAATACGTTATCCGACTCTTTCTAAAACGTATGTTTGTTGTTGTTGTGGTCTTCAGTCCTGAGACTGGTTTGATGCAGCTCTCCATGCTATTCTATCCTGAGCAAGCTTCTTCATCTCCCAGTACCTACTGCAACCTACATCCTTCTGAATCTGCTTAGTGTATTCATCTCTTGGTCTCCCCCTACGATTTTTACCCTCCACGCTGCCCTCCAATACTAAATTGATGATCCCTTGATGCCTCAGAACATGTCCTACCAACCGATCCCTTCTTCTGGTCAAGTTGTGCCACAAACTCCTCTTCTCCCCAATCCTATTCAGTACCTCCTCATTAGTTATGTGATCTACCCATCTAATCTTCAGCATTCTTCTGTAGCACCACATTTCGAAAGCTTCTATTCTCTTCTTGTCCAGACTATTTACCGTCCATGTTTCACTTCCACACATGGCTACACTCCATACAAATACTTTCAGAAATGACTTCCTCGCACTTAAATTTATACTCTAAAACGTAACCTCACCAAATTCCAACAGCATACCCCTCCGTGATGCACAACGTCTCTCTTTCAGGGTCTGCCACCAGAGTCTCCGGACCATCTCAGTAACGTTGTCGTGCTCATCAAATGATCCCGTGACGAAAGGCGATGCTCTTCACTGGATTTCTTCTCAGTGCCAGGCTGTTGAGCAACACAGAATCGGTTGAACAATAATGTTTAATAAACCACTTTTTTATGTAAATAACATTTCCTTTTTCTTCCCCAACGAATGTCAGCCTGGAATCTGGCTTTTATACAGTTAGTTTTATATGGTAACTCCACCTTAGATCATGCCGAATGGTTGCTCCTAGACATATTACTCAAAAGTTTTACTCTTTTGAAATCCCCTCATGTTACCCCATTGCTGTGGGGAAGTGTCAACAATCTTCCTCTGTAAAGGTACAAAAGCGTGGGACTCTGCGTCGTCAACCTGAGGCTCGGTGAGACTTCAAACAGAGAGGCGAATGAAGACCAGGGCTCAGAAGTTAATGTGAAGTGCAGGCTGGGTTAATGACTTCAGATTAGGACCAAATTTCACCACGATTCTGCCCAACGCCTCAGTGGTCGTGCCACAAGATTGGAAAGTTGTCACACCTCCCCTTCCCCACCCCCTAACAAAATGTCACCCCATCTCTTGATGTGATTGAGACCCGAACAGCAACGCCAAACGTTGACATCACTTGCTTTTCTTATGGGTGGCTGAGGAAAACATCTCATAAACAGCGCCACTCAGAATCGACCCAAACAGATGACACACCCTTCTCCAAGGAAACAGTGGGACTTCAACCCCACTGAATGTCATCTGAACCCTTTAGAATGTAGAGCAATCGCAATTTTCACTGTGGTACATAGGGTGGAATCACAAGGGACGTTCATAACAATTCAACAAAGTTTGAAATTAATCTGAAGCAGCAAAAGGTTTTATGCTGTTCCAGCCCTCAGGTTTCGCACCCTCCTATAACGTGATCATGGAGGGATGAGACATTGACACATGCATGAATATAACGCAAGGGCCCCCTCCAAGACGCGCCAGTTTGGCAACACCCTTACTGCCATCCAGCATCTATGTGGAGCGCATTGAAAAATACATTTACAGAGGCAACGTTTGACTGATTTCTAGGCGCCTGCAGGCAGGCAACCCATAGACAACGGCCATGCCGCACATGCCTGCAAGCAGACGCTTGAGCAACAGTGTAACACTACTTATCTGTAGGGCGTCCCGCCCACAGCAGCCTAGGAATCTGTCAAAGGTTGTCTCTGTGTAAGTACATTTGAAAAGTGTTCCAAAGCGGAGTGCAGGTGATACCGCGGGTCTTCCTCTGTAAAGATACAAAAGCATTGGACTCTGCATCGTCAAACTGAGGCTCGGTGAGACTTCAAACAGAAAGGCTTTATAGGGGCTCTTTGCCATTTTCTTTTGGCACATGTCAATGTCGAATCACTCCGTGATGAAGCCTCAGGAGAGCGCAAAGCAAGGTGGCTGAAAAAGCATAAATTCCGCTTGCTGCTTTGGACTGCGTTCTAATTTCTTCGAATGGTTTTGAACAGTCCCTAGAGGTTCCGCCGTTTATGACAGAGCAAATATTGTGGTCGCGTTACGCTCCAAGGTTATCAGATCACGTTCAGTGAGGTTGTAGCCCCATGACGTCCTTAGAGAAAGGGTGAATCATCTGGGAGGTATCGGCAGTGTCAAAGGTTGTCAAGACCGTCGTTTTGTTGCACATCACTCGACAAACCGTCTGTCCCGATGGAGGCGTGATTTCAATGGCATCCATCATGGCACCCTATAAGGCCTTTTCATGTCGATTTTGAGCGCGATGAGTCTGAAAGGTTTTCCTCCGCTACCCATAAGAAGGCCAAGCTCGTATATCAAAGCTGAATGTCGCGGTTCTGACGTCCATCGCAAAGGCGTCAGAAAAAAAAAGGATGACACTTGTTCAAAGGGAGCGAGTAAGAGTGTATGACGACATAGCAATCGTGTGAAACATTTCAAAAATGGTACAAATGGCTCTGAGTACTATGGGACTTAACAACTGAGGTCATCAGTCCCCTAGAACTTAGAACTACTTAAACCTAACTAACCTAAGGACATCACATACAGCCATGCCCGAGCCAGGATTCGAACCTGTGACCGTTTCATATAACCCAGCAAGATCCCAGCTGGGCGTTCACGAAAGTGGTGGGGACCACTCTAGCTCGTTGCACGCTGCTCCTACTCCTGTGACAGTGTCGTTTGTGGTGTGCGGTTTGGCCAGAAACTTCGTCTTGGTCCAGAAGAGCTCCTTAAGGCAGTTTGCAGACTATGCTGTTCTCTACAGTAATTGTTCCAAGGCTGGACTACTGCAGCGCAATGCTGGAAGAGACGCAAAAGATCGACGACTGGTTAATGGCCTGGCAATTGATCCTGAACCTAAATAAATATTGCATATTATGAATAGACAGACGAGGAATCCACTGTTGTTCAACTTCGCTATTGACGACAAACTGTTGGAAACGGCAGCTACTGTAAATGTACACTGCGCGAAGAATTAAAGGGTCATTTTCCCCTACTGCAAAAGAGAAGTGTGAAATTTGGCTCAAAGGTGCCTGCAATCTTCCTCTGAAATGGTACGAAAGCGTAGCGCCCTGCAACATCACACTGGGCTCTGCGACGCTTGAAGCAACACTTGCGAGAAGTATGTCACAGCTCAAAAGTTCATCTGAGGCATAAGGTGAGTTAATGATGTCACATTGGCACCAGCTTTCTCCATAGCACTACTCATCGCTGTTGGAAATGTCACGCCGGCCGTTGTCGTCGAGCGGTTTTAGACGCTTCAGTCCGGAACCGGGCGACTGCTACCGTCGCAGGTTCGAATCCTGCCTCGGGCATGGATGTGTGTGATGTCCTTAGGTTAGTTAGGTTTAAGTAGTTCTAAGTTCTAGGGGACTGATGATCACAGATGTTAAGTCCCATAGTGCTCAGAGCCATTTGAACTATTTTTTATCCCAAAATATTCTTAATGCAATAAAATATCAAAGAAATTTAGGTAACTGAAACAAACATACACGCCGCATTTAGCCAAAATTTCCAAAATACGACATCTAAACAAAATCACAGAAATTCAAAAATATGTCTAAATTACTTACAAGGTTTAATGAAGGTAAATGAGATGATAATAGCTCAGGGTTTTAGAATTATTTATTTCCTGACAATTTACACGCAGTTAGTAAAGGAATGGTTTGTTCCATTACGGATTACATTCAGTCATCAATAAGTGTTCAGCAAATGGTGCATTCGCTACATCTGGCCTACGTGATCATTATTGTGGGCCACCTTCATCCGTTCTTGCTTCATGTTTTTCAGCAGTATAACGGTCCGTATCACAAGGCCAGACTCGAGCTTCATAGGATTGACCATAACGATAGTGACTCCAGAAACTTACCAAGTACTTGCAGAATCCACTCGTCACCGGTCACCCCTGGGTCGTTCCATCCATCAAAATTCCTCTCCTGCGTCAACTCTTCATTTCAGACTACCGTTTGCAACCCACGTCCTCAACAGATTGTACCCTCTAAGTTTCCTCTACTATCATAACGGTAAATCCCAATTCGTTAACATACGTTCTACCGTCCTGTTCCTTTCGTTTTCTTTTTTTTTTGTTTTTTTTTTTTGTCAGTGTTTTCAGCATATTCCTTTCTTCGCCGAGAACTTCCTCACTTATCTTCTTAGTCCACCCGATTTTCAAAATTCTCAAACACATCCATTGTTTTCCACCCCGGTTTTACCACGGTCCACAATTCAGTACCAAATAATGCTGTGCTCCAAACGTACATTCTCATACATTTCTTCGTCAAACTGAAGCCTGTGTTGACACCAGTAGACTTCTCTTTGCCAGGAATGGCCTTCTTGTCTGCGCTAGTCTGCTTTTTGTGTCATCCTTGCTTCTTCCGTCATGGGTTAACAGGTTATTTTGCTTCCAAGGCAGCCGAATTAGTTAACTTTGTCTACTTCGTAATAACTAATTTTGTTGCGCAGTTTGTCACTATGGTTATTTCTGCTACTTCTCATGAGTTTTGTCTTTTTATTGTTTACTCTCAGTCCACGTTCTGCACTCAGTAGACCGTTCATTCCATAGAACGGATCCTACAATTACGTTAAGCGTCGTAAGTCAACCTTAATATCTATATCCTTTCACAACGAATTTTATTTTAATCCCAATCTTGAAGGTTACCCTTAATTTCATTTGTTGGTTCTTTGATGTCTTAGATTGAACAGAGGCTGTGAAAGACTGAATCCCTGTCTCACAGCCTTTTTAAACCGAGCACTCTTCCAGTCTCATTGCTCCCTCTTGTTCATGTAAATAATGTATGTTACACGTCTTTCCCTATAGCTTACCCCTATAATTCTCTGAATTTCGAAAGTTTTGCACTATTTCACATGTCCAAACACTTTTTATAGATCGACAAATCATATGAGGGTATTTTGGTTTTTCTTCAGTGTTGCTTCCATCATCAATCGAAACGTCAGAACTGTCTTTCTGGCGCCGTTCCCGTTCCTGAAGCCAAACTGATCGTCATCTGACAGTTTCTAAATTTCCTTTTACATTCTTCTGTGTATTATTCTTGTAAGCAACTTGTATCCGTAAGCTATTAAGCAGCTGATTGTGCGAGAATTGTCACACTTATCAGCTCTTGCTAGTTTCGGAATTTTGTGAATGACGTTTTTCTAGAAGTCTAATAATATATCGCCAGACTCATACATTCTACACACCGGCGTCATAATCGTTTTGTTGGCACTTCCCCCAAAGATTTTGGGTATTCTGAGAGATTGTTATGTATACCTTCTGCCTTACTTGATCTTAAGTCTTCACCCAAACCTTTTTCCAATTCTGATTCTAATACTGGATTCCCTCTGTCTTCCTTATCGACCTTAGTTTCTTCTTCTATCACATCAGATAAGCCGTTCCCATCGTAGCAGCCTTCAATGTACTCCTTGCACCTGTCCCCTCTCCTTTCTCCAATTAACACTGGAATTCCCATTGCAGTCTTAAGTCACCACCCTTGCTTTTAATTTAACCGAAATTGTTTTCACTTCTACGAGGGTGAGTCAAATGAAAACCTAAAATATTTTTTAAATATTATTTATTGCGCGGAAGTGGTACAAAGCTGTATCACTTTTCAAAATAATCTCCCCCACTCTCAATGCAAGTCCTCCAGCGCTTACAAAGTGCATAAATTCCTTTAGAAAAAAATTATTTTGGTAGTCCGCGCAACCACTCATGCACCGCGTGGCGTACCTCTTTATCAGAACGGAACTTCTTTCCTCCCATTGCGTTTTTGAGTGGTCCAAACATATGGAAATCATTTGGGGCAAGGTCTGGTGAGTATGGTGGATGAGGAAGACACTCAAAATGCAGGTCTGTGATAGTTGCAACTGCTGTACGGGCAGAGTGGGGCCTTGCATTTTCATGTTGCAAAAGGACACCTGCTGACAGCAATCCAAGTCGCTTTGATTTGATTGCAGGCCGCAGATGATTTTTTAGGAGATCTTCGTATGATGCGCTGGTGACAGTGCTCCCTCAAGGCACGTAGTGCTCCAAAATGATGCCTTTTTTCGTCCCAAAGGAGAATCAGATAACCTTTCCTGCTGATGGTTCTGTTCGAAACTTCTTTGGTTTTGGTGCTGAGGAATGGCCCATTCCTTGCTCGCTCTCTTCGTTTCCGGTTGGTGGAAGTGAATCCAGGTTTCGTCCCTAGTAGCCGGCCGCGGTGGTCGTGCGGTTCTAGGCGCTCCAGTCCGGAGCCGCGCTGCTGCTACGGTCGCAGGTTCGAATCCTGCCTCGGGCATGGATGTGTGTGATGTCCTTAGGTTAGTCAGGTTTAATTAGTTCTAAGTTCTAGGGGACTGATGACCACAGCAGTTGAGCCCCATAGTGCTCAGAGCCATTTGAACCATTTTCGTCCCCAGTAACGATTCTTGAAAGGAAGCCATCACCTTCTCGTTCAAAGCGCCGAAGAAGTTCTTCACAAGCATCAACACTTCGTTCTCTCATTTCAGGAGTCAGCTACCGTGGCACCCATCTTGCAGACACTTTGTGAAACTGGGGAACATCATGCACAATGTGGTGTGCTGACCAATGACTAATCTGTAAACATGCTGCATTGTCATTCAGTGTCACTCGGCGGTTTTCCTTCACTATGGCTTCAACTGCTGCAATGTTCTGTGGAGTCACAACTCGTTGTGCCTGACCTGGACGAGGAGCATCTTCCTCTGAAGTCACACCATATGCGAACTTTCTACACCATTCGTAGACATGCTGCTGTGACAAACATGCACCACCGTACTGAACCATCATTCGTCGATGAATTTCAATAGGTTTTACACCTTCACAGTGTAGAGGGGCAGCTGGATGTTAACAGCGCGTAGCGTTGGGCAGTTGGAGGTGAGCCGCCAGCAGTGGTGGATGTGGAGAGAGAGATGGCGGAGTTTTGAAATTTGTCATGAACTGCTATATTTATATATGATGATATCAAGGTAAATACATTGTTTGTTCTCTATTAATATCTTTCATTTGCTAACTATCCCTATCAGTAGTTAGTGCCTTCCATAGTTTGAATCTTTTATTTAGCTGGCAGTAGTGGCGCTCGCTGTGTTGCAGTAGCTTGAGCAGCGAAGATTTTTGTGAGGTAAGTGATTTGTGAAAGGTATAGTTTAATGTTAGTCAGGGCCATTCTTTTGTAGGGATTATTGAAAGTCAGATTGCGTTGCGCTAACAAAATATTGTGGGTCAGTTTAAGGACAGTCATGTATAATTGTTTAAAGGGGACGTTTCAACAGCTCAAAAACCGAATAACAGAACACTGTTCTTCCATGGTGCAAGTCGCAAGTGGGGCGGCCATCTTTATACTGAACTGCGACGGTATGTGTGCGTCTGCACTACCTACAGGCCATTCTGCACTCTGTTTGTAGCACGATTACCAACTTACAGGATAACGGATCGAAATTTCGATTTGTTATTACAAATTTAGGGTTTTCATTTGACTCGCCCTCGTATATACGCTGAGTCAGTCATTTCTTTCTTGAATTCTTTACATCTTTCTTACAGTAACTTCGCCTTGGCTGCACAGCACTTCCTGTTCATTTGATTACTAAGTGATTTGAAATTTGAGCAGTTCTCGGGTATCCGACCGGGTAGCGTCGTGATTTCTCCACAATATTTCGGCAGACGTACACGCTGCCATCTTCAGGTGGTTCCTGGCAAATGCTGTGCTGTTCCTCTCGGTGCCCTATGTATACTGTCAGTTACCCACTCCACCGTTCCTCTCCTGGTGGTGGGGGAAGCGGCGCCTGGGTCTGAACTGGGGTCTGCAGTCTCGCTGCTGCCGCCGTCGCGGGCGGTCCTGGGACCGCATCTTCCTCTCCAGGCTGAGTGCAGGGTTCCAAGCCTGACTAAGTTGAAGTCCGCTGTCTTTATTAATTAGATCGTCCTGTAGTCGGATTTCGATGGCCTCTTTAGTAACGCAGTCCCAGAAGTAGGAGGATTGACAGAGTATTTTTGTTTTTTCATAGTCCATAGTATGGCCAGTCTTTATACAATGTTCAGCCACGGCTGATTTAGTGGCCTGGCGTAATTCTGTATGGCGCTTGTGTTCGCGGCACCTCTCTTCTACAGTGCGGACTGTCTCCCTAATGTATGATTTTCCACACTGACAGGGAATTTGATAAACGCCTGGTTTTCAAAGGCCTAGGTCATCTTTCACTGAACCCAGTAGAGTCAAGGTTTTTGCAGGGGATCGGAATCCACATTTCACATTGTGTTTGCCCTGGATTCTACCGATCGGCCAGAGATCGAGGACCGCCCCCGACGGCGGCAGCAGGGAGACTGTAGACCCCAGTTCAGACCCAGGCGCCGCTTCCCCCACCACGTCCAGTAGCCGCCGCGCCGGCCGCACCGAAGACACCAGAAGGGGAACGGTGTAGGGGGTAACGGCCAGTATATATAGGGCACCGAGAGGAACAGCACATCATTCGTTAGGAACCACCTGAAGATGGCAGCGTGTACGTCTGCCGAAATATTGTGGAGAAATTTCGACGCTACCCGGTCGGATACCCGAAGAACTGTACAAATTGGAAATACGCTGGGAAGACTTCAGATCGCATACTAAGTGATTTGCATTGCTGTATTATTGAGTTGCGCGTGGTATCTGAAGAAAAGGGGAACAGAGACAGAGAGTGGTCAGCCACGCCCAGAGTATTGCCGAGGTGGCTGCACCCTGTTGGCCCCCCCGTGCATAGCCAACAGTAGCAGCGCAGCCGCCGCTATCGCGGACACGGCATCGCCATCGCTCGTCGCTCCCTGAGCCGGTCGCCGACTCCTCCTCGCCTCATTTGCTCTCTGCAGCCGTTACCGCACAAAATGGACTGCGCGTCCATCGCCGATTGTCATCGAACACAGGTAGGGAGTCTGCCAAAGAGCGCGATTCACTGTGCAAACTTGCTAGCTGCGACGGTAAAGTACTGGACTGGCAGTCGGGAGTGCGAGGGTTCATATCCCCGTTAGTCTATCTAGGGTTTCTTTGGTTCCCTCGAAATCGATTGATGCAAATACTGAGAAGGTTTACTTGATAAGGACGTCATCATCTTCTAAAGATTAAGGGGAGGTTTACTATCTTTGGCCCGAAAAAAGCATGCTATATGAAAATTTTTTCTGGGGATGTGTTATAGTTATCAATGTCAGATTTGGTCAAAATGTTTATTGAAACTGGAATTTTTTCGACCGGTAATGTCGAAGAGCAAAGGCGGAAGTGCCGTCGGAACGAAACAAAATTTCGATGTAGACCTCCACGCGTCGTATGTCACATGTCAGCTGGCTCGTCTGAAATCAAAATTGAGTTGACGTTAGCGAAGTATATAAGATTCTTTAGAAGTTGTACCTCGCTTAAGTTATTTGGACCATAGGAAACAAAATGGCGGCTATTTGAAAAACGTAGGGTTTTTTTCATCGATTTTTCGACTTCTTCGGCCATGTAAAAATATAGTTGATGGATCGGAATAAAAGTGGTACAACCCCTAGATAGTTTAGTTAGCTTCGTCGGAAACAAAGAATCGTGCCAATCGGTTTAGTAGAATTGAAGTTACCATACCGCGCGATAAAAAAAAGCGTCATTCCGAGAAAAACGCGTTTGAAGTTTTGACTACATATAATTGCAATATTATGCAACGTACGTTCAATCTACTATTCCGGATCCATAAACTAGTCATTCCTCATAGAGGGCGTGCTGCTCGATCTAGGCCATTCTGCGCTGCTCCAGAGCCAGAGCCGCTCGTACGGCCGGTTACAAGCGGTTCTTGGCCTCTTGAATCCGGTGGTCGTCCGAATGCTTGGCGAACTGCGTCGAATAAAGTCTCAGTGTGATGTCAATCGTTGTCATGGTCTTCAGAATTGTTGAATACCCTTCGTTGAAGCTTCTAACTGCCAGGAAAGTCGCAATCTCCACAGTCTTCCCACCAGAATGCAAATGCTTGGGGGTTAAGTTCCAAACACACGCTTTGAAACTTTCACTTGAATTTTGTGTGTTTCCTCCCAAGCACCGTTACAATAACTCGTCCTCCGAAGGAAAAGAACTGGTGCGTGAAAAAGGCCGATTTCAAAAATGGCTCTGAGCACTATGGGACTCAACTGCTGTGGTCATCAGTCCCCTAGAACTTAGAACTAGTTAAACCTAACTAACCTAAGGACATCACACACATCCATGCCCGAGGCAGGATTCGAACCTGCGACCGTAGCAGTCGCACGGTTCCGGACTGCGCGCCTAGAACCGCGAGACCACAGTGGCCGGCAAGGCCAATTTCACGCAGTTGCATTTTTTTTTGTTCAACCGCGAATAACAAACATTTCCTTTCCGTATTCGGAAAAACGTTTTCAGGGGTGGATTCTAAAAACTTTTATGGATCCACAAATGCAATTTAAAGAAAATCGATTTTTTGAACCAAAAGAAAGTAAAACTCCCCTTAAGCCTTGTCGCTGCAACCAATTGTCTGTATTTTTCGCTGTTTTCTTCATTTCCTTTTTTAGTACCAACAGATCTTTGAGTCTTGTCATTTACGATATCGCCTCGGTTTACTTCCCAGAACATCTATTAAAAACTTATAGTATAGAAGTAAATGTTCTAAAACATTAGTTTCATTTTCAGAGCTCCGTACCTCAATCGGGAGAAACGGAACTCTTATGCGACCACTTTGTTATCCGTCTGTCTGTCTGTCTGTCCATCAGATTGTTAAGATCTCTTTGGCAGTGTAAACAATTTAAGGATCTAAGTCAATGCAGTCAAAGATGCGGCCGTATACGTCATATATTATTATACTCGTAATATCATTCATCAAAACCTACGTATGTCGTGCGTAAGGGTCTTGCAGTAAATAGAGTGTGTGGAAACAGAGAGGTCCCCGCATCGAATCGCGTCGGGGTTATGCATTTTTAGTTTTAACCCAAAAATGGCTCTGAGCACTATGGGACTTAACATCTGAGGTCATCAGTCCCCTAGAACTTAGAACTACTTAAACCTAACTAACCTAAGGACATCACACACATCCATGCCCGAGGCAGGATTCGAACCTGCGACCGTAGCAGCAGCGCGGTTTAGGACTGAAGCGTTTAGAACCGCTCGGCCACAGCGGCTGGCTTCACGCAGTGACTACGAGCGTATAATTAGAGAAGTTCACATTTGTGCAGAGCTGTACCAATCATTTTTCAACCTTGTCAATAAAATTCTTCTGGGGTCCTGACCACATTGTCAATATATAAATTTGTCCCATGAGTCGGCCACTGTTGTAAACGTCCTTCCTCCGTGTTTAGTGCTGAGCTAGACTGCTGAAAGAGAAAGACATTAGATCTTATACAGTAGCGGAAAAAGCTGTTTGCATAATTTATATAGGGTACTTGAGGATAGTAAGGATGTGTTAAGCGTTCTTTCTTAGTCTTTCTACTCGTATTAGTGCCTATCACTGATGGATAAAGATTTTCTTGATTGTTGTTTACAATTCTTTTAGCCATTGGTGGAAACGGCTGTTTACTTGTTGCCAGGTGCGAGCTGCGGCGTGGCTGCGCTCTGTGTACGTACGAACACCTTGGTCTGCCGCACGCCTGCATGAGTTGCTTTGCACCCGCTGTCTTCCCGTAGCGCTGAAACCGCTAGCAGCCTGGACGCCTGAAGCCCATACCTGTCGTCTCCATTCGTGTCGGCGAGTCGCTTGTCTATCGCCTCTCTAATCTTCCTCCTCAATGGAAATGGATGTTTCGCCAGTACGCTGGCTTTATGGAATATTATTTCTTTGTCGCACTCATCCTGGCGTTCCGCCACTGCTTACCTGTTGCGTGGTCCTCGACGATTGTATCTTTCATGCTCTGCAAATCGTGTGCTGATCGGTCGCCCCGTCTCGCCTACATCCACCACTCCACATTTAAACCGATTTCATGGACTCCTGCGGTGTTTTAGTTTGACGACTGTATCTTTCGTTGAGCCTAGAACAAGAAATGGTTCAAATGGCTCTGAGCACAATGGGACTTAACTGCTGAGGTCATCAGTCCCCAAGAACTTAGAACTGCTTAAACCTAACTAACCTAAGAACATCACACACATCCATGCCCGAGGCAGGATTCGAACCTGCGACCATAGCGGTCGCACGATTCCCGACTGTAGCGCCTAGAACCGCTCGGCCACCCCGGCCGGCGAGCCTAGAACATCTTCCTCCGCTACTGTATAAGACCAAAAGTCTCTCTCTTTCAGCAGTCTAGCTCCGCACAAAACCCTGAGGAAGGCCTTTGCAATAGTGACCGAAACTTCGGACAATTTTACATATTGACAATGCAGTCAACAGTCGGCCGGAGTGGCCGAGCGTTTCTGGGCGCTACAGTCTGGAGCCGCGCGACCGCTACGGTCGCAGGTTCGAATCCTGCCTCGGGCATGGATGTGTGTGATGTCCTTAGGTTAGTTAGGTTTAAGTAGTTCTAAGTTCTAGGGGACTGATGACCACAGTAGTTAAGTCCCATAGTGCTCAGAGCCATTTGAGCCAATGCAGCCAACAGCCCAGAACAATTTTATTGACAGTGACAACGGCCGTGGATGTGATAGCAAGGGAGAAAATAATTCTCGTCGTCATGTATGATTTGAACGTATCATATGGTAACATGCGAGATACATTTTTTTTATGTTTTACGAGCTTCTTGATCAAGTCAATGGTCAAAAATATGAAAACAAGGCGAGAAATACGTGCTTGAACATAAATACAGACGCTAGCGAAGCCTGAAGGATGAGCCGTCGTATCTGAAGACGAATGGCACCTTCGCAATGTCCTCTGTACGTTGCAAGTGCCAATCAGGGTGGGAACAGTGTTTTGTGCCATTGCCATTGCATCGTGTCGGAGCGTAGTGCATTCGAACATTGGTAAATTGTAGGTGCTTGTACGGTGGGTGCATCAGTAATCAAGGCACTCGAAGTATTTCGTGCTTTAAGAGGCACTGTATCGATGATTTTTTGCGCTTACAAGCGAATCGGAGAAACATCATCCGCTTTGTGACAACGCCCACAAATAGGTGTTGTGTTGCGAGATGGTCATGGAATGTCACTGAAGAGAACTATATTGAAAAGTAAGGGGATGACAGATGCAAAAGTCACCGCAGAACTGAATGTCGAACTCACGGGCTCTGTCTCCAAAACCACTCATCTGTTATGCCCATAACAGGAAACCGTGCTGCCGAAGCCATAAAACCTAGACCATGTGGCAATGGAAGAGTATCATTTGCTCCCATGCGTCTCGTATCACACTGTTTCCAACTTCTGACCGAGTTTACGTACCAAGAGGGAAATTAATCTTGGGTTAGGTAACGATTTGGGAGGAAGAGGATGAGGGAGCAGATGATTAGTTTCTAACCTCCCGTCGAAAACGGGGTCATTAAAGTCGGAGAGCAAGCTCGAAATAGGAAAGGATGGGGAAGGTAATCGGCCATTTCAAAGGATTCATCCCGGCATTCGCCTGAAGCGATGTAGGGAAATCAAGGAAAACCTAAATCGGGATAGCCGGGTGCGAGTTTGAAATGTCGTCCTCCCGAATGGGTGTCCAGTGTGCTAAACACTGCGTCACCTCTCTCGGTGGTGATTTGGGCAGCTATACAGTAGTATTCAATGGGCTCCATGGTTACCCAGCAAAGTCGCTTTACAGTCAACGATTACATGATCATTTTAGCTGATCATGACCATCCCAGGTTACAATGTTTGTTCCCCCAAGGTGATACTGTGTTTCAAGACGACAGCGCCCCTATTCACGCAGCCCGCATCATCCACTACTAGTTTTGTGAGCACGAGGATGAATTGTCGGGTCTCCCCTGCCACCACAGTATTTGGCATGGCTTATGTGTTTTAGCCTTTCCAAATATTTGTACGCCTCCTGTACGCCGAGGAAAGCTCTGTTCCCTAGTGTCCAACATTCAGTCTTTCAGCTATCTTGTGTAGTACTTCACCGTACACACTGTAGTTCTTTCACTATTACAACTATTCTGCCGTTCAGCCCGCCCGTTTAGCCGTGCGGTCTAACGCACTGATTTCCGGGCGGG
This sequence comes from Schistocerca piceifrons, assembly GCF_021461385.2. Lineage (NCBI taxonomy): Eukaryota > Metazoa > Arthropoda > Insecta > Orthoptera > Acrididae > Schistocerca > Schistocerca piceifrons. The sequence goes on from NC_060145.1 coordinate 404,916,766, forward strand.
AAGACGTGCCGGCCCCTGGCACGAACCCACCCGGCGGATGAATGTCGAGGTCCGGTCTGCCGGCCAGTATATGGATGGTTTTTAAGGCTGTTTTCCGTGTGCCTCGGCGAATGCTAACTGGTTCCTCTTATTCCGCCTCAGTTACACTATGTCGGCGATTGCTGCGCAAACACTTTCTCCACGTACGTTTACACTGTACCATGCAAGCATTGGGGTTACACTCATCTGGTATGAGACGTTCCCGGGAGCAGAAGATAAGTTTCTAACCTCCCGTCGAGGTCCACTGGGGGCCGGACCGAACAACTACTCTGGGCTCGGTGTGGGGCGGCGGTGGGGTGAGTGGACTGCTGTAGCCTGTTGTGGGGTTGTGAAGCACTGAGGGCTATTTTGAGTTCCGAAGATAAGTGTCTAGGGTGGATCTGCAACATGGCAGAGGCAATGTTCCCACGCAGGACAGCCAGAGGTGTATGGCGAACGGATGCCACGTCGTCTACGCAGAGTCATACGGAGCGATCGGTCATCTACTGTGAGTTAGAGGGCGCCGATTTGTTATGGGGATATAGGAACTAATTTCCATCAGGAATGTACGAAAATAAGTGCACCACATAGGCTTCAGCGACGGACGACTCCTCGTGATACTGTGTCTTCTCATCACTTTTGTCCACTCTGCGTGTTACTGTTGTCTTACTTTTGTTTGCAGTCACCATACAGTCTGCCATAGAAGTAATGGTCAGTATTCGGTGATGTGACAGGAACGATCCTATTAAGCAAAAATAGCTTTATATAAACATTTGTTCCTAATTTTTTTCCGCCATAGAGCTTATTTAATGCAGTCTCGTTGCTTTCGACCTCTCTCATAGGAAAAGGAGAGGACACTAAATTGAACTCTATGGGACTCCCTTGGTGATTTTTTTCCCCCCAAACCCTAAAGTGTTCTACCTTTCTCGCATTGTTTAAATTATGAAGTACAACTTTTTTTCATTTTGTTTCTTAAGTACTATTCATACCAGTTGCATGTAAAGCCGTCTGTTCCTTGAAAAATAATGTACATACATGAAATGCGATCCATCTCGGAAGCCATTCGGTATAGGGTATATGTGCGCAAGAAGTTCTTAGCTTCAAATGGCCCTTCCTGTCCTACCCCTGAATACTGGCCATTCCTCTTGGGGCACACTGCGTATCTTGTAAATTACTTAATATTTTCTGAATACCTCGAAACATTAGGCCAGAATTTACAACGTAATTCTGCATTACTGCTGGCTGTTTTGCTCCCCCTTTTCTTCCTATCACTGCGTCCTAGATGAACAAAGTAAACAGCAGTAACCAGACAATGAACGAGATTCGTGATCGGGATGAGTGGCCCTTAAGGCCCTGTTCTGCCGTAGGGGTTCAATTTTTTCCGTCGTCGCTGGAAATTACTTCAGGCTGATACTGCGAAAGTACCTCGCAGATCGCGACTAATTTCCGCTGCCTCCATTGTCAACTAAGTGATTCTTCAGTTTCTGAAGTATTCATTGAGGAAGAGACTTTAAATTTTTAGATGTCTTCATAATTTTTTTGATTTTCTTCTCTACACATCCCTAAAATCACTAGCAGTGGACTATTCTATCTGCAAGACATATTGGAACCTAGGGAATGCATGTAGACGGAGCAGAGCATAATAAATCGAATCTAGCAAAATTAACTAATAACTATAAAAATTAATACCGGCATGATTTAATTACAGAACAGTAGAAACACTGGTAGAAGGTGACACCGGAGAAGATAAGTTTGGTTTCCTGAAAAATGCAGATATATGGGACGCAATGCTAACATTACGACTTATCTACCTAACTAATCTTATCTGCTTAGGTTAGAAGGCAGGCGAACATCCGTTTCTCAATTTTTAGATTTAGAGAAAGCTTTTGAGAACCATGAATGGAAGACACTCTTTGAAACTGTTGAGATAGTATGGTAAAAGCGGGAAAGAAAACGTAACAACAAGATTGTACTCGTAGTTGCAAGAGTGGAAGGATATGAAAGGGAGTCGGTAGTTGAGGAGCGTTGTATTTTATCCCAGATGTTGTTCAATCCGTACAATGAAAGAGAAGTAAAGGAAACCAAAGAACAACTTCGAATAGAAAGTAAAGTTCGGGGTTAGGAAACAAATATTTACAACTTTGTTTGAGATACAGTAATTGTGTGGGATTAGAAGAGATTTGTAAGAGTAATTGAACGGATTAGATATTGTGCTGCAAAGAGCTTGTAAGATGAAGATGAACAAAATTAAAACTAGGATAATGTAGTTGAATTACATCAAAGGATGCTGAGAGAATAGGTTTAGGAAATGGGGCGATTCTAGAAGTGTCTCAAAGGGGGCTAATGGCGGGGAGAGGGGGGGGGGGGGTGGAAGGGTTTGGGGGAATGGAATATCGCTTAATAAAAGGAGAGTTGGGGTCCTCCACCGACAAATTGGTAGAATTTGGTGTTGCTTAAGTAGTTTTTGGTAATTGTTTTGGAGTTCAAGGTAAGAACGTGTCTACAGAATGAGTGTGCTCGGGAAAATAAACCGATTTGACCCAGATGTCCGGCGATTTCGAAGTTTTTGTGTGGGGTCAGCAATTTAAGTGTTGGTAGGCATACCCGGCATATTTAGCGTTCTTGATTATTGTAAGTGGTACTCGTACATAAATATACATCCTATGTATATTAATAAATAATAAGACGTCCATTTTAAGTTAAATGATATTTATTGGTTTAGATAGTAAGCTGTTTGCCGCTCTTATTCTTTTGTTAAAATGTGTTTGAAATACATTGCAACCTATATTGCTACATAATTATAAAAAAATGATTGAATCTGTTGAAGTAATATATTCTCTGATTTCTGAAGTAATTTTATCCAGTGTCATATGGTACTCCATTGGGGGGCTATAGCCCCCATAGCCTCGCCTCCCCCCGCCCCCCAAGAAATGGCTCTGAGCACTATGGGACTTAACTGCTGAACTGGTGTGGTCATAAGTCCCCTACAACTTAGAACTACTTAAACCTAACTAACCTAAGGACATCACACACAACCATGCCCGAGGCAGGATACGAACCTGCGACCGTAGCAGTCGCGTGGTTCCAGACTGCAGCGCCTAGAACCACTCGGCCACTCCGGCAGCCCCCCCCCCCCTCCTCCTTGTCACCACCCCTGATTAGGAAATAAAAGACACACTAAGAGTAGTAGCTGAATTTTGTCATTTGGGCAGGAAAGAAATTGGAAATTGACGAAATACAGAGGATGTAAAATGCTGACCAGCAATATCAAGAAACACGTTTTTGAAGAAAGTAAATTTGTTCACATCAAAGATAAATTTAAATGTAAGGAAGTCTTTCCTGAAGATATTCTTTCGGATTGTAGTGAATCGTAAACAGTAACAAGAAGAGAACAGAGACTTTTGAAATGTGGCACAGAGCGAGGCTGAAGATTAGGTGGGTAGATCGAATAACTGAAGAAACACTGAACCGAAACGTTGAGAAAAGGTATAGTGTAATTTTAATAAAGGACAGGACGCGACACATCTTGGGGCATCAAAGAATTGTCAGTAATTTGGTAATGGGGGAAATGTGAGAGGCAAGATACGTAGGTCTGACTATGATGTGCAAACTGATGTAGGTTGCGCTAACTGTGCAGAGATGAATAGTCTTCAACAGGATGGTCTATTGTGGAAAGCTGCATCAAACCAGTCTTAGAAGTGAAGACGACAATAATAAACTGTTGTGGAAGGTGTCTACGTCTACAAGTACACACCTACTCTGCAAACCACAATACGGTGCGTGGTGAAGGTTACTCCGTACCACTATCATTCCCTTTCCTTTCCACTAGCAAACAGAGTGAGGAAAAAATGACTGCATCTATGTTTCTGTGCGAGCTCAGACGTCTTGTCTTCATGGTCCTTACACCAGACGTACACTGACGGCAGTGGGATCGATGTGCAGTCTTTCGCAAAAGCCGATTCTCTAAACTTTCTCAAAATTATTTCACGAAAAGAACGCCATCCTTACTCCAGTGAATCACATTTGTGTTCACGGAGCATTTCCGTAACATTAACGTGTTGATCTGGCCTACTGGTAACAAATCAAACGAAACACTTCTGAACTGCTTCAGTGTCTTTCTGCAATCCGACCTGGATGAGATCTCAAACGCTCGAGCAGTGCTCAAGAATGGGTCGCACAATAGTAACGTACGCTTTTTGTTGGTGAGCTACACTACCCTGCAGTTCTCGCAATAAAATGAAGTCGACAATTCGCCTTGCATCCTCGCTACATTTCATATCGCTTTGCAGCGTTACGCCTATATGTTTAATCGACTTCATTGGGTCAAGGAACACACCACTACACCTGTATTCGAACATTGCAGGATTGTTTTTCCTCTTCATCTGTATTAACGAAGCCTTCCTGTAACCACCCACAGCCACCCAACGACGACACTTCCCCTTACACTACACCGTCACCAGTAAACCAGTCTCTGACTGCCGCCCACAATACACGCTTCATTATTTTTGTATACGACGAACTCGTGACAACATCTTTGTCTCCGATGAACACTCGCCGTCCTAAATAACTTGCTATATTCTACTACTTGAAAATTCTTCGAGTCACCCACATATCAAAGAACCTATTCCGTGTGTTCGGATCTTCCTCAACGGCCTGGAGCAGGGCACTGGGTCAAAAGTTTTCCAGAACGCTATTAATATGGTTCGCAGAATATCGTGCGAGGAAACAGTAATTTGAGATTCGCATTAGCGATGCTTTCTAAGTCCATAGTGATTTGTGAACAGAAGTTTTTCGGTCTCAAGGAAATTTATTATGTTGGAAGATGCTGAACAATTCTGCAGTAAACAGTGGATGCGGCAGTCACCTCTTATAGGAGCGGTCTGTCAGCAACTCAGGAAACACTCACTCAAATGAATTCGCAAATCGTTGCCAGTGCTTGGTAAGTAGGCGTATCGCTGTGTGATCGGCTGTAGGTTAATTTGCGACTCTTAGCGCGTCGACCTGTTGGTATTCGCGTTGAACCGCGGTCCTTGGCGGGCGATAGGAACCGGCTGCCAAGCGCCCTCCTCGGCTACTCCGCTATGCGGAAGGCCGCCGGCTTCTGGTATCCCAGCAGGCCCCGCCCCGCCGGATGCCTGGCCAATGGGAGCGCCGCCAGCCCGCTCACAATGGGAGTGACTTACCTCACAATGATTTCGTTCATTGCTAGCGTCTTGCAGCGGATTACTCTCAAGGGCGTTTCTCGAGTCCCCTGGCCCGGTGGCTTAAACAGATACTATGCACATCTACTGTCGTGTCTAAGCAACGATTTGTTTTACAGTGACGTAAAGGATATTACTGATATGCTGGCGGACCCAATGCCGTTATTTTGGTCACACATAACCTATAACAGGAGTAGCAGAAATTACATTAGCGATAAACAGACCACCAAAATTGGGAAGCGTGTGGTTGATGAAATGAATGAATCCTTCTACCTTGAAAGCAAAATAACGGGCGACGGATAGAGCAGGACGACGTAAAAATCAGATTAGTACTGACTAACAGAACATTTCTAGCCAAAAGAAGCCTGCTAGTATCAACAAAGGTGTAAATTTGAGAAAGAAATTTCTGGTAATGTATGCCTACAGCATAGCAGAAAACATGCCGACGTCGCAAGCTGAAGATGAACAGATAGAGAAAGTGTATGAGGATATTGAAAGGGTAATGCAGTATGTAAAGGGGGACGAAAATCTAATAGTCATGGGCGACTGGAACGCAGTTGTAGGGGAAGGAGTAGAAGAAAAGGTTACAGGAGAATATCGGCTTGGGACAAGGAATGAAAGAGGAGAAAGACTAATTGAGTTCTGTAACAAGTTTCAGCTAGTAATAGCGAATACCCTGTTCAAGAATCACAAGAGGAGGAGGTATACTTGGAAAAGGCCGGGAGATACGGGAAGATTTCAATTAGATTACGTCAAGGTCAGACAGAGATACCGAAATCAGATACTGGATTGTAAGACGTACCCAGGAGCAGATATAGACTCAGATCACAATATAGTAATGATGAAGAGTAGGCTGAAGTTCAAGACATTAGTCAGGAAGAATAAATACGCAAAGAAGTGGGATACGGAAGTACTACGGAATGACGAGATACGTTTGAAGTTCTCTAACGCTATAGATACAGCAATAAGGAATAGCGCAGTAGGCAGTACAGTTGAAGAGGAATGGACATCTCTAAAAAAGGCCATCACAGAAGTTGGGAAGGAAAACATAGGTACAAAGAAGGTAGCTGCGAAGAAACCATGGGTAACAGAAGAAATACTTCAGTTGATTGATGAAAGGAGGAAGTACAAACATGTTCCGGGAAAATTAGGAATTCAGAAATACAAGCCGCTGAGGAATGAAATAAATAGGAAGTGCAGGGAAGCTAAGACGAAATGGCTGCAGAAAAAATGTGAAGACATCGAAAAAGATATGATTGTCGGAAGGACAGACTCAGCATACAGGAAAGTCAAAACAACGTTTGGTGACATTAAATGCAACGGTGGTAACATTAAGAGTGCAACGGGAATTCCACACTTAATTGCAGAGGAGAGAGCAGACAGTTGGAATGAATACATTGAAAGCCTCTATGAGGGTGAAGATTTGTCTGATGTGATAGAAGAAGAAACAGGAGTCGATTTAGAAGAGATAGGGGATCCAGTATTAGAATCGGAATTTAAAAGAGCTTTGGAGGACTTACGGTCAAATAAGGCAGAAGGGATAGATAACATTCCATCAGAATTTCTAAAATCATTGGGGGAAGTGGCAACAAAACGACTATTCACGTTGGTGTGTAGAATATGAGTCTGGCGATATACCATCTGACTTTCGGAAAAATATCATCCACACAATTCCGAAGACGGCAAGAGCTGACAAGTGCGAGAATTATCGCACAATCAGCTTAACAGCTCATGAATCGAAGCTGCTTACAAGAATAATATACAGAAGAATGGAAAAGAAAATTGAGAATGCGCTAGGTGACGATCAGTTTGGCTTTAGGAAAAGTAAAAGGACGAGAGAGGCAATTCTGACGTTACGGCTAATGATGGAAGCAAGGCTAAAGAAAAATCAAGACACTTCCATAGGATTGGTCGACCTGGAAAAAGCGTTCGACAATATAAAATGGTGCAAGCTGTTCGAGATTCTGAAAAAAGTAGGGGTAAGCTATAGGGAGAGACGGGTCATATACAATATGTACAACAACCAAGAGGGAATAATAGGAGTGGACGATCAAGAACGAAGTGCTCGTATTAAGAAGGGTGTAAGACAAGGCTGTAGCCTTTCGCCCCTACTCTTCAATCTGTACATAGAGGAAGCAATGATGGAAATAAAAGAAAGCTTCAGGAGTGGAATTAAAATACAAGGTGAAAGGATATCAATGATACGATTCGCCGATGACATTGCTATCCTGAGTGAAAGTGAAGAAGAATTAAATGATCTGCTGAACGGAATGAACAGTCTAATGAGTACATAGTATGGTTTGAGAGTAAATCGGAGAAAGACGAAGGTAATGAGAAGTAGTAGAAATGACAACAGCGAGAAACTTAACATCCGGATTGATGGTCACGAAGTCAGTGAAGTTAAGGAATTCTGCTACCTAGGCACTAAAATAACCAATGACGGACGGAGCAAGGAGGACATCAAAAGCAGACTCGCTATGGCAAAAAAGGCATTTCTGACCAAGAGAAGTCTACTAATATCAAATACCGACCTTAATTTGAGGAAGAAATTTCTGAGGATGTACGTCTGGAGTACAGCAGTGTATGGTAGTGAAACATGGACTGTGGGAAAACCGGAACAGAAGAGAACCGATGCATTTGAGATGTGGTGCTATAGGCGAATGTTGAAAATTAGGTGGACTGATACGGTAAGGAATGAGGAGGTTCTACGCAGAATCGGAGAGGAAAGGAATGTGGAAAACACTGATAAGGAGAAGGGACAGGATGATAGGACATCTGCTAAGACATGAAGGAATGACTTCCATGGTACTAGAGGGAGCTGTAGAGGGCAAAAACTGTAGAGGAAGACAGAGATTGGAATACGTCAAGCAAATAATTGAGGACGTAGGTTGCAAGTGCTACTCTGAGATGAAGAGGTTAGCACAGGAAAGGAATTGGTGGCGGGCCGCATCAAACCAATCAGTAGACTGATGACCAAAAAAAATTTTTAAAAAAAAAACGCTTGCAGCTCAGTGTTGTATGGGAGCGAATCTCGGACAAAACTGGAAAAGAAGGTAATCGAATCGTTTTAAATGTGATGCTACAGAATGTTGCTCAAAATTAGGTGGACGGATAATATAAGAAACGATGAGGTCCTCTACAGGATCGGTGAGGAGAGGTAAATGTGGGGAACACACTACAAAAATATTCAGGATGATAGCTATTGGCTCCTGAATATAATTTTTAGTTTAGTTGAATGGAATTACATTATTATCATACAGAAGTTTGAGTTTAGCTTCAGTTAAATTAAATACACTACAGGTTCGACCTTTCTTACTTGACAATACAGCTATGCAAGGATAACTGTATACACTAAAGTAACTTTCACATCATGTGTCCGTGCAAGTAGTGTAGTTCAAAGAAAAATGGAGCATAAATAAAAAGAATTACTACAGTACAGATTGTAAGTGAAAGAAATACGCAATAAAGCGAATAGAAATGTTCAAATGTGTGTGAAATCTTACGGGACTTAACTGCTAAGGTCATCAATCCCTAAGCTCACACACTACTTAACCTAAATTATCCTAAGGACAAACACACACATCCATGCCAGAGGGACGAGTCGAACCTCCGCCTGGACCAGCCGCACAGCCCATGACTGCAGTGCCCAAGACCGCTCGGCTAATCCCGCGCGGCAAAGCGAATAGAAATCACACGTTTTTCAGAGGAGGTAATTATACCGAAGCCACTGCGATTTATTATCTTCTGCACTGTACTGTAGCAGTTCTCTCTATTCGTGTTCCATATTTCATCGCGCTATGCTAACTGGCAGTGACACGTCACGGGAAACTTTCTTTTGTCCCTAAGTTTCTCACACCAGTGCAATACCTCTCTGGCAGCAGCATGAGCCATTAACGATAGCTGACGGCACATTTTCAACTGCCCATTATAAAACACTTTAACAGGAAAACAGTAATGATAATGGGTGAGACACGATACGTTATAAATAAGCGAGACTTTCAAATTTACCTTATTTACTAATAATTAATCTTCGTTGTGCAGTGGTTACAATATACAGGCTCTAAGTCAGCAGCCCGAACAATGGTATAGAATAATACGTGCAATTACAAGAGCGGCCAAAATTATGTAATGCTCGGTAGAAAGTCCAGACAAGAGAATGTGAAGAAGATCTCGTAAAACAAGCGCTGGGAGACAGATTCGAGCCAGCAATTTATTATCTTCGATGACATGGGTTACTGTCATTATAGCAAAGGTAAAGGAACTATAAAAAAACTACACAAATTTACAAGTAAGTCGAAATAGTGCTGGAGTGTGCAGTGTATCCATTGCCACATAGAACGTTCGATATGGCCGGCCGGTATCGCCGCGGCGTGCGTTCACGCTCCAAAGGACTTTGGTTGATTCACGTTGGACAAATGGGAACGCCTGCCAAATCCTGCCATGCCGACTTTTGTGGCCGAGCGGTTCTAGGCGCTTCAGTCCGGAACCGCGCGACTGCTACTGTCGCAGGTTCGAATCCTGCCTCGGGCATGGATGTGTGTGTGATGTCCTTAGGTCAGTTAGGTTTAAGTAGTTCTAAAAAATGATTCAAATGGCTCGGAGCACTATGGGACTTAACTTCTCAGGTCATCTGTCCCCTAGAACTTAGAACTACTTAAACCTAACTAACCTAAGGACATCACACACATCCATGCCCGAGGCAGGATTCGAACCTGCGACCGTAGTGATCGCGCGGTTCCAGACTGCAGCGCCTAGAACTGCTCGGCCACTCCGGCCGGCAAGTAGTTCTAAGTTCTAGGGGACTGATGACCTCAGATGTTAAGTCCCATAGTGCTGAGAGTCATTTCAACCATTTTGACTATGAGCTGCAATCCTTTCATGCTGCTTCTCGATTTTCCAAATATCGTTACCCCAGTTTAAAAAGCGGTATGTAATTTCAAAATTTAGTACATTCAGTCCCGCGAAGGACTAACACAGATGAGCAGATCTGAAGTTACCTTCGAACAGGTCTGAGTAATGATCTACATAGCAGTTTTTTCAGTTTATAATAGCTAAGTATTGGGAAGTCCTTTCTGAAATATTAGGAGTGTAATCTTGTAAGGAAAGTGGACGATAACCATCTCAATCAAGAAACCGATCGATGATTCCTTTATCAAGTTTCCAATCTGCCTCCACAGTTTTTTTTCATTTGTTTTCGCTTGGCACTGTTCGTACTCCTGAGTTTTAACGCATGTGTCTGTTTGCATCTCAAGCAGAACCTCCGCAAGACGGTAGACAGAAAGAAGGTTGTGCAGAAATAAGCGATTCGTTCAGCTTACAGTGGTGAATAACGATGTGAAGTGCAGTGGGAAACTCTTGAATATACCATCCAAATATACTTGTTACATCTCACTCAGTACCATCGCCGGCCGCGGTGGTCTAGCGGTTCTGGCGCTGCAGTCCGGAACCGCGGGACTGCTACGGTCGCAGGTTCGAATCCTGCCTCGGGCATGGGTGTGTGTGATGTCCTTAGGTTAGTTAGGCTTAAGTAGTTCTAAGATCTAGGGGACTTATGACGTGAGATGTTGAGTCTCATAGTGCTCAGAGCCATTTGAACCATTTTTTTCAGTACCATCAGATTAGTAGTTGTTGAAAATATGATGACGTTGTTCACCTTGTCGTTTTTCATCAAAAACTGTTCTTCACGACTCGCCTTAACGGTGAGAAGCGTAATATTGTCGTGAGGTTTTTGTTTCCTACGGAAAAATTTTGGCTGGACTGCAGATCGTGCACGATGGATGTTGTACCGAATCCGGCTTTCGTCTTTCTGTGTGAAAGTTTTGATATCTCCATCCTTGTGTCAATGTACTCAGCCTGCACGAGATACTTTGCTTTGCAATGAGTGGCTCAACTTTTGTCGGTTCACCTCTCAGTTTGTTGGTTTTTCTTGGGTACAACTGAGATTGCTGGCTATAACTTTACAGGCGCTCTACGAATTCAAGCCGGCATTATAAGTTTTCTTAGTACAAGCACATCTCAGCGTACCATCCTCCAACTTCCTGTGAAGCCTCAACTTAAATCCGTTTGCTACAAACAGTCGATGTGATCTTCCGCTGTTCATGAAATCTGTGGTTATTTCCATGACTCTGTGAATTGAAAAAAAAATAAAGGTGAAACTTGTAGATGAGTAGTTTGGTTTTAAGTTACAATAAGTTACTTTCATAATACAGTTTATGAGTAAATTATTGTAAGTTATTTAGATATTATTAGTTAGATGTAGGCATCAATGATAACATCAGTATTTGTAGTTTCACTCACCTTCTGTCTACACGATAACGGTGCTCCCAATAAAATGTCTCTTGAAGCGCTATCGGTGGCCCTTCGTACACTTGTTTTGCGATTCTGCGGCGGCGCTTCCCGAAGAGGCGTGGTACTTCCGCAACGAGAGACAGAATGGCGGTAGCCGCTGCGTCTTCCTAGAGCGGTCGCAGTTGAACTCTGGCCAAAGTCTGCGGCTGTCTCGATTGCCTCCTTCGTGGTATAGATGGGCGATGGTATCACACGTACTACATGATGAAGCGGGAATATGAAACACCTAAATGTGTGGTGAGTAAATAAAAGTGAATAAAACTGAGTGGGTGGGCAGAACGAGGTATTTATCGAACGTGAGTAAATGACTGTCCGCAGTTCACAAGTTTCGACAGCGAGCGTCAACGGGCGATTACCGGATTAGTCGATAAGTAGATAAGCCTGTTCGGTCTGCAATTCACTTGGCAACATAACGAGGTGGAAGTCTATGTACACAGTTCACATGCAAGCTACAGACCAGAACTTGACTTAACTAAGCTGATTGAAATGGATGTAGGTTGCATTATTTGTACAGAGGACACACTAATGTAGAAAACTGCATGAAACCGACCTCCAGATTGAATATGGCAACAACGAAAACAACATGGCGATGTTTTCTAAATGTTTTGCTACAAATCCAGTCATGGATCACAAATTTTATTAACCAGGTAATTATTTTCGGTCAGCTATGACCGTTTTCAGACCTGAGTGAATCCAGTACATTATGTAATTCGTTTCATTGCCTACAGTTACGTTAATCAGCCACACAAACGTCGTCAAAATATCCAAAAACGTTTTTTTCCTGAATACCATGGATAGTGACATCTTGGGTTGTCGGGTGTTCTGCCGGATATAGCGCCGTACTTGCACGATATTTCGGTCACGTAGCTCGTAACCTTCATCAGGTGCGACCTGAGACTGCTACTCGAGTGGGCCTGGTCCAATATTTATGCCTATGGCCTTCCCCCTCCACCAATGGCTGACGATCTTATGAACCGTGACACAGGGTACCAGCTAAGCAGAGCCTGGGATCCGGCTCTGGAATTGTTAAAGGAGCAACGGGGCCAGCTGCAGCACTACATAAACAGAAGAACCAGAGACATGGAGATGGAAAACGAGCCCCTGACGGACTGCCAGGCGCGCCAGACCGAAGATGGAACACCCAGAAGTGGGACTGGTGGGCGCGGGCCGCAGAGGGAACATCCAGAGCCGCAAGGGACGAAAAACGGAGCGGCAACGCTCCAACAAGTCGTGGTGAGCGGGCGCGGACCGCAGGGGGAACGCTTGGTACCCCAGACCGTAGATGAAACCCCCAGGAGCGGGTTTGGTGGGCACGGACCGCAGAGGGAACACCTAGAACCGCAGCGGACGGAAAACGGAGCAGCAACGCTCCAGCAGGTCGCAGGGAATGGGCGCGGACCACAGAGGAAACGCCTGCAGCCGTTGGTGGAGGGGGAAGGCCATAGGCATAAATATTGGACCAGGTCCACTCGAGGAGCAGTCTCAGGTGGCACCTGATGAAGGTTACGAGCTACGTGACCGAAATATCGTGCAAGTACGACGCTGATATCCGGCAGAACACCCGACAACCCAAGATGTCATTAGATCGCCGGGAAAGCCTGAAAAGTTACCATGGATAGTGTTACGACAGACATGTTTATACTTTAAAGACATGAGTAACCTACTACATTGGCCGGCCGCGGTGGTCGTGCGGTTCTAGGCGCTCCAGTCCGGAGCCGCGCTGCTGCTACGGTCGCAGGTTCGAATCCTGCCTCGGGCATGGATGTGTGTGATGTCCTTAGGTTAGTTAGGTTTAATTAGTTCTAAGTTCTAGGGGACTGATGACCACAGCAGTTGAGTCCCATAGTGCTCAGAGCCATTTGAACCATTTTTTGAACTACATTCAGTCAGGTCTGAAGTTGGTCATAGCTGACCGAAATTAATTACCTGGCTAATAAAATTTGTGATCCATGACTGGATTTATAATAAAAATATTTCCTGGATCGCTGTGAAACGTTACTGTGAATATGTCACAACTCGTTTTCCAGATGTTGTTGCCCTGAAAGAATAAGACATTCATTTTTTTTATGTCTGGTCCCACACATCGTGTCTATTATCCCAATTTAGTGATATGCCCATTCATAATATAGATGTTAGTATGGTTAATTTGTATGGGGTTAGGTTATGCTAAGAAATTCAGTTAAGTCACAGAGCTGTAAGCCACGCTAGTTAATGATATTTTCGCATGCTAATTCGGTGCTGCAACTTACTACCTCTAGAATCAATACCGGTGCACTTCTACGTCCGCTTCAGCCTTGTTCTGTAATGGCTAAAGAAATTAAACGAGTATTAACGTGGAATGTTGTCTCGTTGAGGTCAGATAATGGAAGTTTACCTGCAAACTCAAAACTGGAGACATTTAGAACTGTTACAATGAAAGACGGGAACAGAGAAATCAGTTTCAGTCCCATGCTTTTTTATTATTCTTGCATATCCAGAAGTCAGCAATAAATAACCAGCTCGCAGCATTTTCCTTCCAGTCGTATGGCGACATGTATTGATGCGAGTTTGTTGGATTGTAAATCACTCAGATGTACTGAAGACGGCTATTCATTGCTGAAATCAGGATATTCAAGAATAATAAAAAACCATTGGTACTGCGACTGATTTCTGTGTTTTTATCTCTTTGCGTGTACGATGTACGTAGCCTTAGATTTTTTCATGCCTCATGTTTCCTGTTGACTACGCGTTGTGGCTGTGCCATAGCTCAAATGGTTCAAATGGCTCTGAGCACCATGGGACATAACATCTGAGGTCATCAGCCCCCTAGAACTTACAACTACCTAAACCTAACTAACCTATGGACATCACACACATCCATGCCCGAGGCAGGATACGAACCTGCGACCGTAGCAGTCGCGCGGCTCCAGACTGAAGGGCCTAGAACCGCTCGGCCACAGCGGCTGGCTATTCCATGGCATTTTATGGATAATTTGACTGTTGAACATGCCTAATGACGTCGTTTCTCTTTTCACACAATATGTAACAAGCGTTATTACTTCTTCCAAGGAAAACAGGTTTATATCTGTCGAAATAGCGGTAAAGATTTGAATAAACTTCTGATGTACAGCTCGTTGCCTGTATGATTAAGTTTACATTCATAGCTCTACAGTTACTGACAGTTGCCATGTTCAAGAGTCTTATCTTTTCTTATACTGTTGTTATTATGGCCGCTGTGATCAACGTTTCTTGATGCAATCAAAGTTGGTTTCAGTCTGTGGTCATGCAGAAATTTGGACAGATTCGACTGAGCTGACAGTTCCTGACGGTTACATCGAAAAGGTTGAATTAATGTCTAATGACGAAGTGCCGTATAACGATGAAGTGCTGTCTTCATTAAATGTGGAATGAATACACGCCTCGTCTGTGAGTGAACCACTGCGGAGGCTTCCAGACGAAATATACACCTCTGTCCAGTTTGCCCTGGCCAGGACTATCATTCGAGATCACATGTGTGATTCGATCGACGTTATTAACCTGAATATGATGACGTTTCACCCATCTTGGGGTCCGACATCTGCTGACGAGTACTCATACAGATAATAGAACAGGGTGACTTACAGTCTCGAGCCATGGTATACCTACTTATTTGTCATTTGTACTCATATCTTCGAAATAAAAGTACCTACACACTCCACAGAATCCAGTTATTGATGGCTCCATCGATGTTTGCGACTGTCTATGCATGACGTGCATTGGGGCCTGAAGATGCCATTAATGAGTTGCCGAATCTGGACAGAAAAAAATAGGGCTGTCTGGTGATTTATCTTTGGTAAATATCTGACCCCCCGCCGTCCCTTAGCCAGGATGGATCGACGGAGATAGAATGCAGTAGTGTCAGATGCGTCTAGTGTTGTGGTACGGTATATAAGAGACGTGAAAAGCGTAAAATGTTGAGTAATCACTGTGAAGGACACGGAGTTGCCGTGTTGTCTGAGACAGTGTTATCAGCATATGGCACAGTTTTAATGGGGCCTCATTGTGGATCTCAATTTAGTTGCCCGGTGGAATCGCGGCAGTATCCATGTTTGCGGAGTATTCGGATGTGGTAGCAGCCCGCATGAGAACGTGAGGGCCTGCATATTTACAGTCAAGTTCCGATCGACCACGTCTGCGTACCAAATGGGAGGATCGCTTAATTAAGCAACAGGCACATCGTAACCCCTTCACAACTGCACCCAGGAGTAGGCTGTTGTTAACACAATAACAGAAACCGCTGCTGATGATCAAATATGAATCGCCGCTCTACGCTGCCCCGTATCTTCAGTGAGTGTGGTAGAGACATCCGAAGAGGTCCCATTTTTCCATTGTTTTGGAAAGTCACAGCTGTGTTACTCCTGGCTCCATGGTGTGTAAAGACGGTGGGCGTGACTGAGCGAACTCTGACGGCACAACAATACATCACGGACAACCTGCGTCCTCATATGTTATCTCTCATGAGACAGTATTGTGGTCCCTCTTTTCAAGATGACAATGCTCATCCACAAATGGAACCTGTCTCTCTGAACAGTATGTGTGACGTTGAGGTACCCCCGTGGCCACTAAGATCTTCAGGTCCGTCCCCAATAGAACACGTGTGGGACCAGCTCGAACAGCAGCTCTGTCCAAGTATCAGCATCCAGGACATCAAGATCCAGTTACAATAGTGTGGGCCATCTTGCCTCATCAGAGGATACAGCAGCAATTCCCAACCGGATCAGTGCATACATCCTTGGCAGAAGGAGTCGCACTGATAAGTGAGAACATACTGCCAAGTCCTTTGTAAATTCTGAATCGATTTTGTAATCTCTGAAATGAAGGGCTTATTTCAATAGTGGTACAAGTCCATTACCTCCACTTTTCTGCCTATAATGCTTCTGAAATTAATGATCCAAACAAACAGAAAGAAAGGTTCATGGCCGGCCGAGGTGGCCGAGCGGTTCTAGGCGCTACAGTCTGGAACCGCGCGACCGCTACAGTCGCAGGTTCGAATCCTGCCTCGGGCATGGATGTGTGTGATGTCCTTAGGTTAGTTAGGTTTAAGTAGTTCTAAGTTCTAGGGGACTGATGACCTCAGAAGTCCCATAGTGCTCAGAGCCATTTGAACCATTTTGAAAGGTTCATGTCTAGCAAGAAGCCATACTCTTGAATATTTCTGGCATCTCAACTGCAAATTTTTCAGCGCTCATTTAGCTTTAGGATTCTGTATCTGAAAACGAACAAAAATGGACTTGTACCACTATTGAAATAAGCTCTTCAAATACACTCCTGGAAATTGAAATAAGAACACCGTGAATTCATTGTCCCAGGAAGGGGAAACTTTATTGACACATTCCTGGGGTCAGATACATCACATGATCACACTGACAGAACCACAGGCACATAGACAAAGGCAACAGAGCATGCACAATGTCGGCACTAGTACAGTGTATATCCACCTTTCGCAGCAATGCAGGCTGCTATTCTCCCATGGAGACGATCGTAGAGATGCTGGATGTAGTCCTGTGGAACGGCTTGCCATGCCATTTCCACCTGGCGCCTCAGTTGGACCAGCGTTCGTGCTGGACGTGCAGACCGCGTGAGACGACGCTTCATCCAGTCCCAAACATGCTCAATGGGGGACAGATCCGGAGATCTTGCTGGCCAGGGTAGTTGACTTACACCTTCTAGAGCACGTTGGGTGGCACGGGATACATGCGGACGTGTATTGTGCTGTTGGAACAGCAAGTTCCCTTGCCGGTCTAGGAATGGTACAACGATGGGTTCGATGACGGTTTGGATGTACCGTGCACTGTTCAGTGTCCCCTCGACGATCACCAGTAGTGTACGGCCAGTGTAGGAGATCGCTCCCCACACCATGATGCCGGGTGTTGGCCCTGTGTGCCTCGGTCGTATGCAGTCCTGATTGTGGCGCTCACCTGCACGGCGCCAAACACGCATACGACCATCATTGGCACCAAGGCAGAAGCGACTCTCATCGCTGAAGACGACACGTCTCCATTCGTCCCTCCATTCACGCCTGTCGCGACACCACTGGAGGTGGGTTGCACGATGTTGGGGCGTGAGCGGAAGACGCCCTAACGGTGTGCGGGACCGTAGCCCAGCTTCATGGAGACGGTTGCGAATGATCCTCGCCGATACTCCAGGAGCAACAGTGTCCCCAATTTTCTGGGAAGTGGCGGTGCGATCCCCTACGGCACTGCGTAGGACCCTACGGTCTTGGCGTGCATCCGTGCGTCGCTGCGGTCCGGTCCCAGGTCGACGGGCACGTGCACCTTCCGCCGACCACTGGCGACAACATCGATGTACTGTGGAGACCTCAAGCCCCACGTGTTGAGCAATTCGGCGGTACGTCCACCCGGCCTCCCGCATGCCCACTATACGCCCTCGCTCAAAGTCCGTCAACTGCACATACGGTTCACGTCCACGCTGTCGCGGCATGCTACCAGTGTTAAAGACTGCGATGGAGCTCCGTATGCCACGGCAAACTGGCTGACACTGACGGCAGCGGTGCACAAATGCTGCGCAGCTAGCGCCATTCGACGGCCATCATCCGCGGTTCCTGGTGTGTCCGCTGTGCCGTGCGTGTGATCATTGCTTGTACAGCCCTCTCGCAGTGTCCGGAGCAAGTATGGTGGGTCTGACACACCGGTGTCAATGTGTTCTTTTTTCCATTTCCAGGAGTGTAATATCGCATACCGTCTCAGCCATTGATGTATGATTTCATTTCTCCTCCTCTTCTGGGTTCTTCACTTATTGGCTAGGTAGTGTAAATTAAGGGTAGTCAATAAATATAACATGTCAGTATATGCCTATTCATCATCCGTTTAACCGAGACATTCTATTATTATCCAACTGCGCTACCTAGAATGGGTTACAGATACAGTGATATTAAGTGGTAATATTAGTTTCATATCTTTGTAGTTTGGATAGTAATTATTACAGAATGTTCGAGTGGTTTCACAGACAGTAGAAGACACCAGATTCCCCTAGTCAGACATGCAATTAGGCGGACTGCGAAAAACGTACGTTCTAAAGCTGAATATAAACTAGAGTTATAACGTAAATGCAGCTACTGTTTGGTTAATAGGACAGCCCTTATTGATCGTAGATAAGGCTTGAAGTTTAAATGGAATGTTTTAAGGACTAAAAATGGCTCTAAGCGCTATGGGACTTAACTTTCGAGGTCATCAGTCCCCTAGAACTTAGAACTACTTAAACCTAACTAACGTAAGGACATCACACATATCCTTGCCCGAGGCAGGATTCGAACATGCGACCGTAGCGGTCGCCCGGTTCCAGACTGTAGCGCCTAGAACCGCTCGGCCAACCCGGCCGGCTTTTGAGGACTGAAATAATTTCTATTGCTTCAGTCACTTTTACTAATAATTTCACTACTGTATGAGTCGTCCATGGTCAGATCGTTGCAAATCTTTTTGCGATGGTTTTGTTGCATTTTCGAATTTATTGGCTGGTTCAACTGTCCTCTCGAAATTTGCCGTCACAGGGTTTTTTGTACTGGGAGCGGGAGGCTATTTTGGCGGTGCACATTTCAGTTGGAGAGACTTGGAACGCAGCGCCTGTTGCCGTGTTGCCGCTCCCCGCGAGATGCCGCCGGCGACGCGGAGTGCGGTGACAGGGGCCTGGGCAGTCGGCTGTGGTGTGTTCAACGTGGCTGTCACTTGACTAATAGCACGGGCCGCTTCCCGACTGCTAGAGGCACGTGTGGCTCGAAGGGCTCTTTCAGCATCCTGGAGATCAAATCAGTGTGCTGCGCGGTATTCTGGAATTATGTGGCGCGGAATCTTGTGAGACCCGTAATGAGTTGGTGACACTATGGCGGATTATTGCGGGAGTCTTTTCAGTTCTTCTTCACTCGGGTAATCCGTGGACACGATGTTATTTCTAGTCGGTCTTGAAAGCTAAGACACGGTGCGGTGGCTCACTTCTTCCGGGTTCTCTATAAACCGGTGGGAATTATCGTTCTTATTATACTGTTCCGGCGTCCTGCTTACACCTGAAATCCGGGTAATGTGTTTACTCTCGTGTCGAGTTTTGAATAGTGTCGTGACCTCCAGCTGGTCACTTTTTGTTAAGTCTTAAATCAGTAGCTACTGCGTGTAACGTATAGGGCTAATTCGGTCCTTGTTTAGCGTGTAAGTGCCTTCCTTTGTGTTTTGTGTACATATATGGGTTGCTTTTGGTAACAAACTCTTGTTTCAGGCATCTCTATCCAATTGTTCTATTCTGTTTAAAGAATTGTAAAAGCCACTGACGATTGATGTTTTAAAAAACGCTCAGAGCAACTATTTGACAATGGGGCTTGGGCCTGTGTGCTGTTATTAGGAATCAAGCTCATAAGTAATATGTTTTTTAGTTTTAATTTGTCATCCTATTGCGAAGTGACCAGTTGTAATTATTACTTCACTATTCTGTCTACTGTGGGGACTGTTAGTTAGAGAAATTTGCTATTTACTTCCAAGCTGCTATTAATGTTTTCGTAAGCACAGATACGTTGCTGAGCGCGGGATTTAACTTGAACATCAAGTGGATTTGTTTTTTTTATTGTTGTTATCTAAAGTCTATCAACTCATTTGGAATTTGACACCTTCTCCTTTCCTGAGTTACAGTCACTATGGAAAATTTATGGTTGTAGCTTCGATTCATGAGCAAAGCATATGTTGTTCATTCTGAGTAAGTTGAAACAAGGTTTTTGAGTTTTAAAATTCAAGTATTGAATTTTCGTGTAATAAATTATTTTAAGCAAAGTGTGTAGTGTAATTTCGGCCCAGCACTTACCACATTCTCTCCCATCTTACAACTTCAGTGTGCTAGTCACATACAAGTAAAAACTGACTGAAGCAGTAGAAATTATTTAATGAAGGTTTGATTTGTTAATGTGTGCAGAAAATGGTTCACAGGCGGTACACTTAGGTACTGCTTGTTCACAACGTACTAACCTAGATGCCAGGAAGGGGTTGGGGAAGGCGGGGGGAGGGGGGGGGGGCGGGTGCAGGGAGCGGAGGAAACAAGCTCCATTCGCCGAAGTCCAACACTCACCGGGTCGAGAGGCGAGAGACTGCGCGGGGAAAACAAGCTTCACTTTCCTCACGCACTGCTGGCACCACACACATGCTTACTGATTCGGCACTGCACGAAAACCACTTCCTAAGGGCTATGATACACACAGATACATTATTTTTAGATCCCCAATGCAGACCGGCTATTACCGATTTCGGCCTATCGAAAACTGGGAGATCCCGTTTATGATGTCGTCAACAAACTGTATGGAAGTAACATGCAAAGAGACTTAAAGATGGTTATCTCATTGACCAAATATTAAAATGTTAAATTATAAACATACATAAATGTAAAGTAATGCTTTTATACAGAAACTGAGACCAGGGGTTCCTGTTTATGGTGATTTGAAGTGGAACGACCACATAAATCTTGCCATTTGGAAGAAAGAGCTATTGGCAATATTAAAAAGAAATGTAACTCAGATATGAAAGGGGTATGTTAAAAAACTCTGTTTCAAACAATTCTTAAGTAAAGTTCATGGATGCAGGAGCCTCACCAACTTAGATTTACGAAGGAGATAGGGAAGATTGTGAGAACAACTACTCGGCTGGTGAGTGGTTTGTCCATTCAGCATGAGTGTCAGGGAAATACCCAGCGATCTCCAGCGGAAGATATTACAAGAAAGACGTTATATGCAGTCGTGAACCTCCATAACTTAATTCCGAGAGCATACAATTCAAAACGAGGAAACATTAATATCACGTAATAACAACGAAGTTAACGTTAGAGAGTGTGGGAAGGGGAGGAGGGGGAGCGGACGGGTGGGGGGGAGGCTGATGAGACTGACTCACCGCACGCACCCTTTGCCATACACGATACACCACACCTCACACACTGGCGTGCTGGGTGCAGATATAAATCACAGCACATCCCACTGCTTATTCCTAAACTAGCTGACAAACTCGGCATTGCTTGGGTGTTCATTTTGACATTTTCTAATTAGAAACGGAAACAAAAAAAAAGAACTTTTTGTAGTGTAATATCCTGGACGGTTTCCGTCGCTGAGCGCAGCTGCTTCGCGTGTTCAAATGGTTCAAATGGCTCTGAGCTCTACGGGACTTAACTTCTGAGGTCATCAGTCCCCTAGAACTTAGAACTGCTTAAACCTAACTAACCTAAGGACATCACACACATCCATACCCGAGGCAGGATTCGAACCTGCGACCGTAACGGTCACGCGGTTCCAAACTGTAACGCCTAGAACCGCTCGGACACTCCGGCCGGCGCTTCGTGTGTCTACAACGTGATGATGTAAACGTCTCCATGACAACGTCTGTCCATAGCTCTATACATCTCAATTGTTTTCGCCTAGAGCTGTTTGCGATTCTCAGTTAACAAAAAATGGTTCAAATGGCTCTGAGCAGTATGGGACTTAACTTCTGCGGTCATCAGTCCCCTAGAACTTAGAACTAATTAAACCTAACTAACCTAAGGACATCACACACATCCATGCCCGAGGCAGGATTCGAACCTGCGACCGTAGCGGTCGCGCGGTTCCAGACTGTAGCGCCTAGAACCGCTCGGCCATCCCGGCCGGCACTCAGTTAACTGCTGGCAAAAGCGTTGCCAAGTGTCAGGTATTTCCTTAATTAGACTGTGTGAGTGTCTTAGAAGTAAAGAATAAATGTATTAAAGCTTCACGCATGATGTGGCATTTTTTCATGCATTGCATTATCTCTCGAACTACGGTAGGCAAGTAGTTGTTACCCCGCCAGCGATTGTTGCCAGACAATAAGGGATATGTGTACCAAGTCTGATTGACATAGGTCCATTGGCTTAGGAGGAGCTGAAAACATACATACACACACACACACACACACACACACACACACACACACACACACACAAACGTCAAACGTACACTCCTTTTTATAATGCGTACGGATTAGTAAATAAGAGGTTATGAGGGTCAGTGAGTACGAAGAACTCGGATGTAATATCGGCATTGAGGTCTGGGGAATGAGGTATTGGGCTTAGCCTGACCGATACAAGGCCATGAAATGTCAGCACGCGCTTTTCTGCGAAAATGTGGATGCTCAGTTATGCATGAACATCATCTGTAACCTATGCTGACATAGAACACAATCCAGCAAGCTAGGCAGTACGCCTCTTTGAAAAACCCGATATTGATCCCCTTTTATCTCTCTGGCAGGGCCATATGTGCATGTGGCCCATTAATCTATCACCCAGAGTTCCTGCGCATATATCGGTTGATCATCCTCTTCCTGCAGTTGCATAGGCATTTTTATCTACTCTCACATACTGTTTATTCAAGTTCAAAGCTGTTTATTCAAGTTCAAAGTCCGCCCCATTCGTAAATGAATCTAAGATTTTATTTCACGGGAGATAATGCTGTGAACGGTGGAGCTGTACCACACTTTTGCAAGAGCCATCGACAGAAATGCAGTCTTCCATGGTGGCAGGAAGGAGGTACATGGCTCATGTTATCTGTAGTTCATCCATGCCTAGACAGTCAATACCATGGTTCAGTCTCCATGAAGATGGTATGGATACATCAACTATTCATGAATTATTGCTCAGAGCAGAAGATGACTCAGGTCTTCCGCTACTGTTTCCAGGATTTTAGTTCAAAAAAAATGGTTCAAATGGCTTTGAGCACTATGGGACTTAACTGCTGTGGTCATCAGTCCCCTAGAACTTAGAACTACTTAAACCTAACTAACCTAAGGACATCACACACATCCATGCCCGAGGCAGGATTCGAACCTGCGACCGTAGCGGTCGCTCGGCTCCAGACTGTAGCGCCTAGAACCGCACGACCACTCCGGCCGGCGCCCTAATTCTGTCCCTCTGTTTTTGGATGAGAGACAGGAGTCGGATTCCAAGCAGCATTTAGACAAAATCCACCATTTCTGTTTAGAAGGTTGCTTGATAATTTGATTTCAACAGCTTCCTTAATGACACTATCCCAATAGCTGGACGTACAAGCCAGAATCTCCGTGTTGTTGTGTTCCATAGGATGTCAAGGCAATGTTCTGCAATAGCGGATTTGCTTGGCTGTTGTAAGCGTGTGTGCCGCTTATGTTCAATACACCGGTCTTCCACAGTCCGGATTGTCTGCCCGATATATGACCTGCCACAACTGCGAGGAATACGATAGACACCAGCCTTACGCAAACCAAGATCATCTTTTACGGAAGCCATCAGGGCCGTAATCTTAGAAGGTGGTCGAAAAACACAGTTCACATCATATTCCCGCAAAATACGGCCAATCCTGTTAGAAATGCTTCCTGCGTAAGGCAGACAGGCCGTAGACCTAGGTGCCACTTCGTGGATGTGTGTAATGTCCTTAGTTAGGTTTAATTAGTTCTAAGTTCTAGTCGACTGATGACCTCAGAAGTTAAGTCGCATAGTGCTCAGAGCCATTTGAACAGAATTAGGGCGACCTCACCTGTTGATCAATAGTCACTATCGATATTTATGACGTTGGTTATTTTTGGTTGTGTGTTGACTTTGGAGTTACTAGTTCTGTGTGTGGTATCTTCCTTGTCTCTCCTCTGTGAACCGAGGTATTAAATTCCCTTGCACATTGCTTCCTCCTTGCAGTTGTGCCTTGAGAATGGCAGGGTGTGCTCCTGCCGAAATATCGGCTGTAGTCGACGACGTCACCCGGCAGCAAACCCGTAAATTATTTGAACTACAATGAGTACAGTTTATCTCCAAGTTTTATTTACAAATGTTCATTGTGGCTACCATTTGTGACATTACAAATGTCCCTTCTGTAATCTGTTTCCTGACAAATGTTGTGAAGCGAGTTTTGATTGCTAGTGGTAACTACTAGTTTTATTCGTTGTCGCAGCTCGTCGATGTTTCCCGGAAGCGGAGCAACAAACACTCTGTCTGTAATGCAACCCCGTACACGGATATCCATTGGAGTTAAATCAGGTGCCCGTGGTGGCCACAAATTGTTCCACTTCGTCCAATCCATGATGATTGTTGGAATAACTCATTCACGCACGCTACCTAGCGGGGTGCTCGGTAACTGACAGTGTTAGGCGTGAATAAAACATGAAAATATACTGCGTTCAGTGATGTACAAAACATTTCTGTAAGTTATTTACCCTTTGCACCATTAAAGATTACTTTTGTAAAAGTAATTTCTAAATATCCTGTACTTTGACCCACGACATCCGGTACCTGCGCTTCTGCTTAAGAAGCTCTGTTTGCTGTGGGACGTGCAATCTGATCACACATTAGTTCTGATACCCTGTATGCACGGATTTTGCATACTACACCACAGCTCGGGATTGTGTCGACATTCCGCCCAGTATGAACCAATATATTAATTTGATGGGTGTTGCCGTTGTGTGATATGACGTTCCGCAGGCGCCAGACGTGATCTGCTGTCCGCCGCAACAGCGAATGCTGGCAGAATCTCTGCAGCGTTGGGCATTGACGGATGGCAGGGCGGACGTTGCTCCGCGCCCGCTTGCGATTCGAATGCCACACCGAGCTCGCACACACACACACACACACACACACACACACACACACACACGCACACACACAGCCACGCCCATTGCACTCAACGCTGCGCGCCGCACCCACCGCCAGCAATGGCGAATGCGTGAGTCGCATCCAGCTGTCAGCTTGCTTACGTCAACAGCAACACCACCGTAAGTGTCAAAAACATTTTTAAAAAAATAACTAGTCATATTCAATGTGTTTCTGCTACGCAGAGACTTTCAATCCCAAAATTAGTGCCGCAACATACCGAGTGATTCGAAAAGAAAGGACAGATTTCATTTGTTTATTACAGACAAACTATAAAAGATAGAAAGACAATGTACATGCCACTAGATAGAGGACAGTTCAGTTTTGGCACAGCAGCTCTGTCGCTTGTTTGTAGCAACATTGCGACTGCACCACAACGGAAATCATTCAGTGTGTTGGAATTTGCTGAAGTCAATCCACTATTCAAGTGCTCCCTTCTGTCCCCGATTCAGTAAGACGCCGCCTCTGGCACAAAAAAATCTTTGAAATTCGATGCATGTGTAAAGGAAAGGGTACTGGTCGGCCACGCGCGTCTGATGAAAATGTCGAGCGTACCCGAGATGTGTTCGCACGGAGCCGTCGAAGTCTACGAGAAAGGGAGGCTAGGAACTTTAAATTTCTCAAACAATGATATGGCGTGTTCTGAAACGAAGCCTGCGTACGGAACATTTTAAGTTGCTGTTACTGCAGCAACTACGTTCCGGTTAACATAATAGAAGCTACGAATTTTGCATTTCAGTTCTCCAGAATTTGGCAGAGTACATTTTTTCCTAACGACTCATCTTTTCGGACGGATCAACAGTTCATCTAGTAAGCAGCCATAATGCAAGAAATTTGGGGTCTGAAATGCTGGCGTCATTGTCGAACATAAAAGAAACTCACAGAAACTGAATGTATTTTGTGCTGTTTCTGTTCACAAAGTTTATGTACCTCCTTTTTTTGCGGAGGAAAATGTGACGGGAATGTCATGCCTGTGTATGCTGCAAAACTAATTGTTTCCTCAACCTCACGAAGATTCTAGTGATTTCATTTTTATGAATTACGGCTCCCTACACCTTGATCTGCGGCTTTATCTTAACAACACCGCCCCACAGCCAGTTCGCCAACTGTCCTCGGCGGATGCCTTCCGCAGTCGAAGGCGAAACGTCAGGGGAGAATCTTATGTATGGACCACAGCATCTCAGCCCGGAAGTGTTAAGTGATGACAACGCCTGCCGTGAAAGCCTTCATCCTATGACCATCCCACAACGTTAGAGTAAAAGTGGTGCACAAGAAGATCTTGTTCATTGGTTTGGCCTCCCAACTCACCAGACCTCACACATAGCGACTTTTTCTACGAGGATGCATAAAAGACCGAGCCTTTGTCCCACCTACGGCAGATATTCTCCAGGAGCTGAGAAATGGAATTATTGAAGCTGTCGATTCAATAAACAGGGACTTACTGATTCGTGTGTGGAACAAAATAGACAGATACTCTCCAGGAGCTGAGAAATGCAATTATTGAAACTGTCGATTCAATAAACAGGGACTTATTGATTCGTGTGTGCAATAAAATATGGTTTCGATATTTCTTGAGAAACACGTGGTGCTCATGTTGAGTTTACAGCATAGCGTCTGTGTGAACACAACTCTGAACCTCCTTCTGCCCAGTGACAAGACCAATGTGTTTCTACCTTTCATAGCTTGTCTGCAATAAACAACTGAAATTTGTTCTTCTTCTTGGATCACCCTGTACTCTGTTAAGCTAAAACATTA
This sequence comes from Schistocerca piceifrons, assembly GCF_021461385.2. Lineage (NCBI taxonomy): Eukaryota > Metazoa > Arthropoda > Insecta > Orthoptera > Acrididae > Schistocerca > Schistocerca piceifrons. The sequence continues at coordinate 404,943,702 of NC_060145.1, forward strand.
TGATCACCTGCTTAATTGCGTCTCTGGTAATCTATGAACGAAAGTGGAACCTCAGCCGGACACACAGTACTTGAACAACGATATCAACACCAGAGGCTGTATTTGAACCAAACGTGGTTTATTCTTTTTAATACATGCTACCAGTTTCGACATCACATGGTGTCATCTTCAGACCCCTGCATATGGAAACATGCACAACATGACAGAAGAGTGTGAGATCACATACAACATAAAAATGAAATGAAATTATGATCGTATGGCATAGCTGGCCGGGAGGCCCCATTCGGGAAAGTTCGGTCGCCGAGCGCGTCTTATTTCAGTCGACGCCACATTGGGCGACTTCCGTGCCGGTGATGAGGATGAAATGATGATGAGGACAACACAACACCCAGTCCACGAGAGGAGAAAAGTCTCCAACCCGGCAGGGAAACGAACTGGATAAGACAAGGAATGAAGATGTGCTGCCCAGAATCGAAGAGCAAACGGATGTGGGGAAAACACTGACAAGGAGAAGAGACAGAATGATAGGACATGTTTTAAGACATCAGGGAATGACTTCCATGGTACAAGAGGGAGCTATAGAGGGCAAAAACTGCAGAGGAAGACAGAGATTGGAATACATTCAGCAAACAATTGAGGACGTAGGTTGCAAGTCTACTCTGAGATGAAGAGGTTGGCCCAGAAAAATAATTCGTGGCGGATCGCGTCAAAGAACTACTACAGTGCAGTTTAGGTGGGCAGAGGTATAGGAAATGAACTATGCGTTTTGTATGGGATATATACGGAAGCGCTCGATGTTGAGCACGTTTGCTACTACATGGTTTCCCATTATTATGAAACTTTCGGTTTTTTTGGTCTCATTTTTGTGTTTTAATACGTTCATGTTATTGGTTTTATTTTGCTTGGTTTCCATATGAGTATCATAAATTCATGGTCTGGAATGTGTAATTGCATATATGTGGCTACTGGTTATACTGATTGACTTTTACTAGGTTTCTCTTTATAGTCTATTGTTACATTTAAATAGCGGATTTTCCCCGTGAGATGTTCCACGGCAATAGTTTGTAGACAGGTATCACGTATGCCACTTTTAACCCTGTGTGTACATACTGACGGCAGCCGTTAAGCATATATGTGGCTGCGACCGCTTTGCTTGTGTACGTGTTGCTTCCCCTCAAGTCCATTACGTCATTAAATTAAAAAAATAAAGAAAAAATAAAAAGAATGCAATGTAAGTAAGAAGCTAATTTGGTTTTATATGTATAACAGCACCACATTTTTATTATGTAATTTTATGTTGTGATTTATCTCTTTTTAGTCATAAACAGTGATTTATGTTGTATGTGGACGCCTGCTTAGCTGAGTGGTAACGTGTTTGCCTCCTATACAGGGGATCCGGGTTCGATTCCCGGCCAGGTTGGAGATTTTTCTCCCCACGTGGACTGGGTGTTGTGTTGTCCTCATTATCGTTTCATCCCCATCACCGGCACGGAAGTCGCCCAATGTGGCGTCGACTGAAATAAGACTTGCACTCGGCGATCAAACTTCCCCAAATGGGGCCTCCCGGCCAACTGTGCCATACGATCATCATTTCATTTCCGGACACGACCATCGACTTGGTGTAACAAAAAAATGTTCAAATGTGTGTGAAATCTTATGGGACTTAACTGCTAAGGTCATCAGTCCGTAAGCTTACACACTACTTAACCTAACTATCCTAAGGACAAACACACACACCCATGCCCAAGGGAGGACTCGAATCTCCGCCGGGACCAGCCGCACAGTCCATGAATGCAGCGCCTTAGACCGCTCGGCTGTTGGTGTAACAACACACTGATTCATGCAACCAGTTAACGAATTTCCGTTGATGAATGGTCCAATCTCGATGATCCAGTTCCCATTGCAGTCGTAATTGGCGATGTCGTTTGGTCATGGATTACAACTATCTTCGCATGTTCAGCAACGTTCGCCGAACGACGTGGTCCGATACATCTGTGCCTGCATTAGAATTGTATCCCGTTGTCATTCTCCGACAGATGGCCGCCTGTGCTGCCTTATAGAGCGATCAAGCCTTCCACATCGTGTGAAGAGGCGTCTGCTTATGTTTTGACGGTCACTTTCCATTGACGCTCACGAGAGTAGCACGCGAAGTCGTCTAGCTTCGCCGTTCCTAGATGCTGCTCCCCAGGCACCCGGCCACGACAACCTGCCATCTGTCAAAGTCGCTCATGTCAGTCGATTTCCAATTTCCGAGCCGTTTCGTTGCTCGAACCTATCGCGTCGCAGGCCCGCAACACAACTAGGCGGCATTTAATCCAGACTCAAACAGTGCTTTGTCTCATCAGTGCACAGAGCGCGAAAGTGATGGGACTTCCACATTTTTTAAATAAATCTCTAATATTAAAATTTTTGTGAATTTCAGGATCCATAATCATTCCGCCCTTATTTCACAAAACAAATATTTGCTACACAGCTAAACGAGTGTCGATTGTGAACTGCAGAAAATCTGCAGCTGTTGATCATCTCTTACGAATGTGAATAACATTTTTAGTCTAACAAGAGGAACTTATTACTGAGATTTGTAATGAAGGATAAACCCAAGTGTTGTGAAGAAAATGTCGTCGGTAAGAATAGAATGCTCGTATCAATTCCGATCAGTTTCAAAATCGTACCGTGGTTCGGGAACTTGGCATTGGGTGCAGATGTGGGACCTTGGTGTGGTCCTAGTGAAGGTGGGTTGACATGTTGCTGTCACGAAATGGCAAGCGTGTAGCTGTAAAGTCGTAATAGTGTGACGATTATTTGGTTAGTGTAGCATTATTATGGATGAGAAGAAGACAGTGAGTGAAACTCGGGTGCAGCTTCCCAAATTCTTAGTAATCGCAGTTCGAATGGATAGGAAGTGACATTTGCCCTGACGGTGGCTACCATTGTCGTCATATCGGTAACAGCAATCGTTGGATCTGATATTCTAAGTAGCTGTCAAAGTATGTACTAAGTGATGTGGTATAATGTCACTTTGGTTCGCGAAACGAGCGTTCTTCTTCTTACAACAACCAGGTCCTAGCAGTGAAAAGAGGACTCTGCGGTAGCAACACAGACGCCCTGCGAGCTGGTGCGTACTAAGCAAACTGACGAGCAATGCACTTCATTCCGTAGAACTTACACGGTGCCAAGGAAGAAAGAATTGTATTACTGGCTGCTATGAAAGTACGCCATTATGTTATAACCTAAAGTAAGATGTAAAGGAGTGAGTCGTCATTCATTGCGTCCTCTCTAATTACTGCGATCTTGGTCTTTATATCGAGTGGTCTGATGTAATTCGGACATTCATTTACAGGTTTAACGTAATACTGCAGAAAGAGCGCGAGCCTTTCATGTGCTGGTAGTAGTTGCTAAGTCCATGTTTTGTGTGAAATAAATTTTGAAGCGCATGTCTGGGAGGAGGGACTCAACGTCTGAAGTGGAATGAGGCTTATACTTTACTGGTTGAAAAGTGGAAGTGAACACTAAGGGAAGGCTCAGTTTGAATCAGTGAATTGGAAAAATGGTCATGTCCCAGAAGATAAATTTTTCGCCAAATACAAAAAACTGTTTTACTACACAACCAGTTCGAGCACGGTGTCGTGGAGCTGCCATACAGCAATTGGCCTCAGGTTGAAACAATATACACCATTAGACATACTTTAGCCATCGACTGCAGTCAGTTATGGAGTCTGAATGTACTAGAGACGACCCCTTTTCGAACGTGTTGATGTGGACGATGTAAACAGCGTTTTGTCTGCAGCGAAAGGATTATGTTACACAACTTTGTATTATTCATATCCGTTGCAGCAATGAAAGAGTGGCGGATCTCTCCTCACGCGATTATCCTGCTTCGGTCCCTTAAAAAGAAACCTTGAGGCGTGTAGCAGGCAGTTACAGAATTATTCATCTACATCTACATGTACATTTATACTCCGCAAGCCACCCAACGGTGTGTGGCGGAGGGCACTTTACGTCCCACTGCATTACCTCCCTTTCCTGTTCCAGTCGCGTATGGTTCGTGGGAAGAACGGCTGCCGGAAAGCCTCCGTGAGCGCTCGAATTTCCCTACTTTTACATTCGTTATCTCCTCGGGAGGTATAAGTACGGGGAAGTAATATATTCGATACCTCATCCAGAAACGCACTCTCTCGAAACCTGGACAGCAAGCTACACCGCGATGCAGAGCGCCTCTCTTGCAGAGTCTGCCACTTGAGTTTGCTAAACATCTCCGTAACGCTATCACGCTTACCAAATAACCCTGTGACGAAACGCACCGCTCTTCTTTGGATTTTCTCTACCTCCTCCGTCAACCCGACCTGGTACGGATCCCACACTGATGAGCAATACTCAAGTATAGGTCGAACGAGTGTTTTGTGAGCCACCTCCTTTGTTGATGGACTACATTTTCTAAGGACTCTCCCAATGAATCTCAACCTGGCACCCGCCTTACCAACAATTAATTTTATATGATCATTCCACTTCAAATCGTTCCGTACGCATACTTCCATATATTTTACAGAAGTAACTGCTACCAGTGTTTGTTCCGCTATCATATAATCATACAATAAAGGATCCTTCTTTCTATGTATTCGCAATACATTACATTTGTCTATGTTAAGGGTCAGTTGCCACCCCCTGCACCAAGTGCTTATCCGCTGCAGATCTTCCTGCATTTCGCTGCAGTTTTCTAATGCTGCAACTTCTCTGTATACTACAGCATCATCCGTGAAAAGTCGCATGGAACTTCCGACACTATATACTAGGTCATATATATAGTGAAAAGCAATGGTCCCATAACACTCCCCTGTGGCACGCCAGAGGTTACTTTCACGTCTGTAGACGTCTCTTCATTGAGAACAACATGCTGTTTGCTAAAAACTCTTCAATCCAGCCACACAGCTGGTCTGATATACCGTAGGCTCTTACTTTGTTTATCAGGCGACAGTGCAGATCTGTATCGAACGCCTTCTGAAAGTCAAGGAAAATATCATCTACCTGGTAGCCTGTATCTAATAATTTCTGGGTCTCATGAACAAATAAAGCGAGTTGGATCCCACACGATCGCTGTTTCCAGAATCCATGTTGATTCCTACAGAGTAGATTCTGGGTTTCCAGAAATGACATGATACGCAAGCAAAAAACATGTTCTAAAATTCTACAACAGATCGATGTCAGAGATATAGGCCTATAGTTTTGCGCATCTGCTCGACAACCCATCTTGAAAACTGGAACTACCTGTGCTCTTTTACAATCATTTGGAACCTTCCGTTCCTCTAGAGACTTGCGGTACACGGCTGTTAGAAGGGGGGCAAGTTCTTTCGCGTACACTGTGTAGAATCGAATTGGTATCCCGTCAGGTCCAGTGGACTTCCCTCTGTTCATGCTGTAGGACACTTACACCAAACGGCTATCTTCGACCTGGTGCATCGGTTGGGTGATTGCCTCAGTTCTCACAGAGATTTTGTCTGACTGGCATACCGATTCTGGACTGTACAGTCTTCTAAACGGAAACTTTTTGATCGGCTCCTTATATATCAGAAAGAAAACTATTGAAGAACCTCGAGACCTAAGTAGCGCATTTCTAAATTATCGAACAAAATTTATGAACATCGACAAAGCCACATGCCCTGACGATGCGTGATACTACTAAGGGGTTTGAAATTCTGTTCTTAGAAGAGATCGAAGCATTACAGGGAATTTAAGTCAGAATATATCCTTCACTACTTCTCTTTGATTTTCCCTCAAGCATTAGACCAGTTGGTCCGTTGCAACTCCTTCATCCAGCCTTCTTCCTCTTGATCTACCGGCGTTTGTTCTTCCTTTAACGATGTACTGTAAAAGTTGTTTCGGAATACATTCACTGTACATTCTTTCTACATATTCTCTTCCATTCGTCCCTGTTGTCATTAATATTTTCATTTAAGTTGTATAAGCCTACATTCTTCCAGATGGTCTCATTTTTTAATCTCTTGTTATTATCTACTGGACTTTTGTCAAAAATATCATCTCGTTTGCTTAGGGTTTACTATGCGTTGTAGAGTTTGTAATCCAGTTTTCACTTCCATAGTCCACAGGAAACTGCATTGTGTCCGTTCGTACGTTTCCTCTCAGCGTTCTTTTTATGGTGCCAGACGTATTGAATGGCTCACTCTCTTTTTTTTTTTTTTTTTTTTAGTGTCCACTTCGCAGAGAAATTATATGTCACAGCCGGAGAATGTGGAGGTATTAACTTGTTCAGTAACTTTGTTTTCTAATATGAATTACAACTTAAAGACGCTATTTTCTATAGTTCATACAGCGCTCTATGTAAGTTACCTTTGTTAAAATATCTTCCTTTAAAGCTGTTCCCTATATTACATTTTATAATTCGTTGTTTACCATATAAATTGAAAGGTATACATGAAATACAACACCCTCGTACGGCCCCTTTATTAATATTTGCTTTGGTGCTATTTCCAGATTTTTGCTTTACATTCATCAGTGCTCCAGTGCATACATTTCCGATAACTTCGATCACATGTAGTGGTATTCCTCTTGTTTCCATGATATTCCGTAGTTTTTCTCTGTGAACATCATAGAAAGCTTTAGTATAGTCCATGAAAACAATGTAGGTTTCTTCTTTTCCCTATTATTTGTTTAATGAGAAAATGTTATTTGAGCAGACCTTCCTTTCCGGAAACATGTTTGTTCTTCGAGTATAATACTTTGTACGACTTTTCTGATTCTGTTTTGCTATTATCTACGCTTGTATTTTGTATACAGCGTGTAATAGACTTATACCTATTCCACAGTCCGTTCTTAATAGTCTTTCCAGAATAGATATTACCATTGGTTTCTTCTTTTGCTGCTAGTATTGATATTAAAAACCTAAATCCCTGTACGTAGTTTCCTCTGGCAGCTATTTGAAAATTTTTGCATGTAGATGTCTGTTCCAGGAGATTTTCGGTTTTTAGATTTTTGACGCCTATTGGAATTCCTTAAATTCTGTTTTATCAATTTACGAAAGACATATGTTTATTTCATGTGTTTCCTCATTCTCCTCTTCTTCCTCTTTTTCTGAACACAGAGTTTTGCAGAAATTCATTTACTCTCCTCTGTTAAGAAGATCTAAAGTTGCCACATCCCTTTCTTCGATGTTAAGATGTTTCATTATTTTCCATACAGTAGACTGGCGGCCCTGTACAACTCTTTCTTATTAGATATACAGTATGTTTCGCAGCTTTCTTTATATGCAGATCTTGGCTTCTTTTCTTTGTATCTTATAGTCCTACAACGTCGGAAGACTACCTGTCATGCGCTATAGTAAATGTAGTGTATTTTTCCGTTGAAGAGCATATTTTAATTCTTCGCTCCGAATGGTAAATTCTTCTTTAGTTTTGTATTTATTTCTTTTTCCCAGTGTTTCGGAAGCTGCCCTGACAAGTAGCTGTGTTACTTCCTGCCACCCCAATTCGACGTTTTTACTCGTTGGTTCCTTTACCATATATCATAAGTGACTGACATAAATTTATGAGATTAGGATTTTCTAGTAAGTTAGTTTTCCGTACTGTTTCCTCTGTAGTTTTCTTTTTGTGTGCTGTTCTTGCCCATTTAGCTGAAGTTCTACTTTCCATGTTACTAAGAAATGAGTAGAGCTTACATCTGTTCCTCTCATCACTCTTATGTCCTGGAATAATTTCACGTCTTTTCATTTGCTGCTAAAAGATATATTATTAACGTTGAGATAAATTTGTGACTCTATCACTGTTTCAAAAGATGTTTTCCACTGACAATAAATTAAAGTCTAGTAACAATTTTTTTCATTATGATTAATCGCTGCTTCTTCATTTTTTCCAGTTACGAACTTAATGGACAGTTGTCCTAGGACTCATATGACCTGCTACTCGTATGTCAATATGGTCGTATGTCAATATGGTCATTCTTATTTGTGGCATCAAGGATATTTTGTAAGCTCTTCTAAATTCATCAGATTTACTCTTTCTTCCTTCTTCAGGGGCATACACTGACAGAATGCTCACACAAGCTGTCCCAAGAGGACTGGTGAATTTTCAGGTATATGACACAAACGATTATTCCAAGCAAAAAGTCTAGTAAACATGCTCTCTAAAATGCATACCTGATGAGCAACGATCACATGCTTATCGTCGCTGCTGTGAAACACATTTATTCTACTGAACAAGTGCCCATAGCTCTTAAGGCATGCAGTTTAGAGCCCACGTTTACTAAACATTTTTGTTTCATACTATATCCCCAAAATATGGAAAACGAAGTGCATGTAGTGGAAGAGACTTGTTTCACAGTATCGAAGATGAAGAAATGTTAATAGCCCTGTAGGTATGCATTTCGGCGCCCATGTTTCCTAGACTTCTTTGCTTCGAATGATCGTTCATGTCACATTCCTGAATATTGACCATTCCCCCTGGGACGCCGTGAATATCCTCGAGCTATTTTGAACACGCATGTGACACTCCTGTCGTTTACCCAAGTTTAAGATGCCGTCCTGCTTCTCCATTTGTCACGTACTGGAGTGGCTGTCCCTGCTGCTGCTCTGTTTTCCATAGACACATCACTACAAATTAATAGATAATTTCCAAGTTCATGTTTTCTTTCCTGCTTCTTCTTCGTCTCCGACAACATAATCAAGTCGAGCCTAGCATTCTTAGCTTCTCTTAGCAATTCGTATTCTCTACCGGCACGGCCACATATATTGTAGGTTCCTACGTTTACATGTTCTGATACTTCTCCGTTTCTTTCTGATTAGATACTGACTGCGTAATTTTATTTCACCACCAGGATGCGAGCCCGGTTTCTGCCGGTCCAGAGCTGACGCAGAAGCGTGCTAGGCCATCTCCCTTAGTCTTGGAGTCTTCTCGGCCCGGATTGGTTTGCAGTTTTATTATGTACGTCGAAATTTGCGTTAAACTTTCATAAACACATTTCCTCTCTCTTCAAACACCAACACTTTGTGGCATTTTAGATTAACCCAAAACGTTGACCTGCATTGGTTTTTTTTTCTGTACTGGAAGTGGAGAAAAGTTCTGGCTCCATTAGAACTGGAATTTTATTAATATAACTGGCAACTGTTGCATATTAAACTCAAATTAACGGATTCTTTAGACAGTCCATCCGTAAGTATTTCCTGTAATACTTCTTTCTCTCCGTGGCAGGGCATTTTTGGCCTGGAGACTATTACAGTATCAGATACGGTACTAGCGGTTTGTGCTCTAAACACGTAATAAATCACCTTTCTGTCGGGGCTCGTGGCCGTTGCAGATGTCGAATTATAGTGGCGTAGGCACGCGTGTGGGCAACAAGCTGTAAGCCACGGGAGTGTCACCTGGGCGGAACCCGTAACGTGGCCATTCACCTCTGTGGTTGCGTCTTAGCCGCGCACCGCAATTCGTTAAGGCCTTTTCTTTTTTCCAGAAATGAACAAAAACTCGCCATTTTGTTTCTCTCAAGCTGTTGAGTTGATAAAGATAAATATGTCGCTAACAATTTTCAGACAATTTTAGGACTGCTTCAGTATAATTAACTCCTTAGTTAATGTTTCATATGGTTGATTAACATTCACAAGATGAATATCTTACTACTCATTTTCAGATATTGAACAGCTGAGTTATGTGCGCTGGGAATCCTATATTATTTAGCAGTTCCTCCAATAAGTTTCGTATCAACTGTCAAATGCATTAAATTATAAGGTCAGCGTTGGCCGTAATATTGATGGTTTATTGATAGAAAAATCGATTTTCGATCACATAGTGATCATCTTCAGTGCTGTGGTGTACAAATTAAACTCATAGACACTGGTGTCAAGTTGTTATCAGTAACCAAAGCTAAGAAACGATCACAATAATTGGTTCACAGTCTTCTTCTGCAATATTTCTTTTACCCATCCTTCATTTGGGTTATTGTGATCGTTTCTTAGTTTTGGTTACTGATAACAACTTGATACCAGTGCCTTTGAGTTTAATTTGTACACCACAGCACTGAAGATGATCACTATGCGATTGAAAATCGAGTTTGCTATCAATATAACATCAATATTACGGCCAACGCTGACCTTCCTTCTAATTTCACGTATATGCACGTTGTGCACACAGCACTCCATGGAGTCACCAATCAATAAGTCAAATGCATTCTCTTTATTTATGAACACTTAGCAAGTGGGTAAATTAAACGCTCTCTTTTTTCACTTATTAATGTCTTAATGTCATCGTCCCAGGTTCACAGTCTTCTTCTGCAACAATCCTTTTACCCATCCTTCATTTGGGTTATGGTTTACACGGTTTTATTGATTAGGTTAAGTCTGTTTGATACAAAAGTGTAAGAACATATTTTTAGGAAAGAGTACTTTCAGAGTTTCTAATTAGGTTTAAGATTTTGCAATCATTTCTTTCCACTTTTCTGAGAATATTACAGCGCATCTTACGATGACATAATTTATTGGTACACCAAAATTTACAAACCAAAACTTACAAATGCTTTTACATATTCGATATTCAACAATATTTGACTGTTTATTTAGGATGATGATAAGTGTGTTGCGACACTAAAGAGAAAACTTCCATTGTATTTGAAAGGTAACAGCAGTAGGGGAAGACAGACATTGGAACATATCGAACAAATAACTGAGGTAGTCTGTTCAAGAGGTTGGCGCAAGAGACGATTTGTGCCGGGCCACATAAAATCAGTGAGAAGACTAATGGTCAAAAAATAATTCAGAATATTAAAATATGAATAATAATAAATATTTATTATAATTTCACAGTAGTTTATCACCACTGACATTTACAAAACAATGTTTCAGAAAAGTTTAAATTCAAAATAATGTTTTGTATAACAATAGTTTATGGGAAACCATTATTTATCTTACACATTGTTCCCTGATATAGAGTCGTGTTTCTATTGGCCTGTTTGATAGTCTGAGTATCATTATGAATAGAGAAATGAGTGGAAAGTACTATATTCAGTTTTGATTGTTTAAAATTTATCTTGAATCCCGGAACAAGGTAAGGAATTACTTGACTGCATATCACTTTAAAATCGGTAAAGTTAAAAAATCGAAAAATGGAATCACAAATATATTCATGCAAATTTTATTGTATTGTTTTACTACTATGTCCGTTGTGCATTGTTTGGCGAGCAGTACTTCAACATTGCGATGTTGATAGCGTATAGAAAGCAATTTATTGGCTGCTCTAAAACGGTTTCGGTTACGTTAGTTCAGCGCATTTTGTAAAAAGGAATGGTCATAGGTAGTTACGATTGTTTTGTGTCAGCTTTCACGTTCAGTGGTAAGTAAGCATAAGTTTTTCCAACAAGCAGTTCTTTCAAAAGTTGTTGATTAAAATTTCTTTGAGTGTTAGTTTACAATTTTAAGTAATACTCTGGAATCTCTACTTTTTCTTTTTTTTGTTCAGTTTGCACGTGTTACAATTTATTCTATTCGTAGTGCATGCACATGTTCAAGTATCAAGATTCAGTGTCCGAGATGGCATAATTGGTCCATAATAGACAGATCACGGTATTACTATCAAGTTTTCAACTTCGATAGCCAAAATAGAGCCTGAAGTATCGGTAACCATACCAGTCCTAAAGTGATATGCACACCTCATATTAAACATTAATGAATTATAGTTTTAGCTTGAATAGTTATGGGAGGAATTACTGTCGCTTACGGCAATACGTTTTAAACTTTAAACGTTCACAGCTTGTTTCGGAACAGATTCGTTGTTACCAATCTCTCAGGCGCACACGCGGTGTAGTGATCAGCCAATTGGGACTGCAAAGGGTACATATGGCGTTACTTGTCCATTTTGCTTGCTTTCGACAGAACTGTCCTCTAAAAGCAAAGTTCATTTGGTGATCTATAATTGAAATACAGTGAGCACAAATACGCAAAAAGCCCCGATATTGTTCCATTATGCCGATGCTAAGCAGCCACGGGAATCAGATGAACAATGAAATGTGCGGTGGTATCAATCCGGAGACGTTTAACGTGGAATAGGTACGTGGATTTCAGGTTAAAATTCTCTGAAAGAGAACCAGAGAAGTACAGTTCATGAGTAAATGATATCGCTTACTGAAACAACACCTAAGGCATTTACTGCTATTTCTCAATATGCATTGTAACATAGTTGGAGCTACGGAAGATGTTGTGGAAATGGGAGGAAAATTTACGTATGTATGTATGTAGTAAATCGGGGACCTAGAAACGACGGAGAGGCTTCGTCCCGCCGTAGCCCTCAGTGGTTCACAACCCCACAACAGGCCACAGCAGTCCACCCACCCCACCGTCGCCCCACACGGAACCCAGGATTATTGTGTGGTTAGGCCCCTAGTGCCCCCCCCCCCCCCCCCCGCTCCGAAATCCCTCGGGAACGTCTCATACTAGCCGAGAGTACCCCCAAATATTTGCGCGGTAGAATAATTACGGTGTACGTGTATGTGGAAATAGAGTTTGCACAGCAATCGCCGACACAGTGTAACTGCGGCGGAATACGGGGAACCAACCAGCATGGAAAACCGCCTAAAAAAACCATCCACAGGCTGGCCGGCACACCGGACCTCGACACTAATCCACTGGGCGGATTCGTGCCAGGGACCGGCACGCCTTCCTGCTCGGGATGCAGCGAGTTAGACCGAACGGCTAGCCGGGCGTGCAAACTTATGTAACACGTCATTGATTTGTGCCGTTATCACAAGGGTGTCAGACAAATTCTCAATGATTTTCCGTGGGAGAGGCTGCAGAAAATATGTTGTTCATCACATAAGACAGTTTTAAGTCTGATGGGTGCTCGCCGCCAAGACTAATCAAGAGAAAATATTTATTCTTCCTGATAAGTCACATAAATTCACCAACATTATAAAATTTGTAAAACTTATATGAAGCTGATCGATTTTCGCCAAGGTGTACGCAAACAGGGCGTAAAATGAGTTTTGATTAATGCGCGATTTCCTCCACACAGATACCTATTGCACTGTTCAGTGGACGTCGGATGAGCGTTTCTCACTATAAATGTACATTTTTCTGGAAAATACGGGGTTGCATTAGTTTCATAAGCTTACGTATAACTTGTGTTGCAATTCCGAGAAGCCCTTATCGGCATAGTTAACCCTAGGACGCCTAAGAGGGGGTTCGTTGAACCCACAATTGTTTTATGTCCCCTGCTTTTGCCCAAGTAACTTTCATACTACATATTCCCTTTGAGATATTGTTTGTTGGCTATTTTATGAAACGTTAGTGTCAATATATTTTATAGAAAATACCTGCTTTGAAAGAAAAAATAAATAAACGTAATATGGGTCCAACAAACCCCCCCGTTAGGCTTCCATGCTATAGAAGATTTCCCTTAGTAGGATTTCATATTTATCATCTCTACAACAATGCAAGTTAGTTTCTTGTTGGTTGGTATTCTTGATATTCACAACAATCGGTTTACTTTCAGAGGAAGTGATTGTTGATGTCAGTCAGCTGTTATTTATCTTGTAAACTTACAGTGAGTTAGTGCAGTTCCCTACTGTTCACACCCAGATTTAGAAATGAGTAAAAGAATACGTGACTCGTCTTTAGAAAGAGTTCTGAATGAAATTTTAGATGAAGATTCTGACTCGGGGAGTGAAAGCGAATATGAGGATGGTGTTATGCAGTATGATTCAGATTGGGAAAGTGATTTGGATGTTAGAGAAGATGAAGATAGCGCAGCTTCAGGCAGTGACCATCAGGATGTTATTGTGGCCAAGTCTGGAAGAAGGTACGTAACCACACAGCCTAGAATTCCTCGGAGGTCTGTTGCTAGTATAGTAAGAGAGCTGGCAGGAGTAACTCCAGCTGGTGTTTACCATTCACCTGGAGAAGCCTTGAAGTTAATTCTTACGCCTGACATCATGGATGTTATAGTAAAACATTCAAATGAAGAGGCGAAATGTTACTTTGACTAATGAGAAAGAATTGTATGCCTTTATAGGAATCGTGATACTTATGGGGGCAAATAAGGACAATTCTGTCAGTGTACGCGATCTTTGATCAGACCTAATGGGTCAGCCAGTTTACAAGGGTATTATGGCAAGAGAACATTTCAAGGAACTTATTGCAATCATAAGGTATGATGACAAAAGTACCCGCCAACTAAGAAGGGAAGCAGACAAGTTCACAGCAATCCGTGATGTTTTCAACAAAGTGAATGATAGGTTTCCACTACTGTATAAACCAGATGCTCAGCTTGTTTAGAGGGCGCTGCCCCTTCAAGTATTTATCAAAGATAAACCGGGCAAGTATGGCATCCTTATACGCATAATGTCCGATGCAGTTGACAGATACGTCTTGAATATTGAACCCTATGCAGGTAATGTTCAGAATTTGTCGAAAGGAGAACGGGGTTCAGCAGCTGTCGGCAAACGTCTGGTAGCACCTGTGAAAAATACTGGTCGAAATATTACTACAGACCGATACCACACATTGATGGATTTGGCGGAAGAGTTATACCAAAACTACAAAGTTACTACAGCAGGAACTCTCCAGTCAAACAGGAAACATATTCCAGACATAAGGAAGAACACATCAAATCGAGGGCTATATTCATCAATGTTCTTGTTCACAGACCCATCAACAGGTAGGCCTCCAGTAACTTTGGAGTCCTACATAGCAAAAACGAAACCAAGTAAAAACTTACTGATGTTGTCAACAATGCACCAAGACAAAGGCACTGTTGGAGGAGAGAAGAATAAAACCGAAATAAATGTATATTATAATTCCACTAAAGGTGGAATTGATGCAATTGATCAAATGGCGCGTATGTACACCTGCAAGAGGGGAACAAAGAGATGGCCTGTATTTTACTCTCTCATCGACATTTGTGCTATCAATGCAACCACCATATTCGTCCAGCATCATCCAAGATGGAATGAAAAGAAACACAACAAACGGAAACTTTATCTTCTGCAAGCTGGGATGGAACTAGTGAAATTGCAGGTAGAAGAAACAAGTGCCAATGCAAGAGGGTTATCTAAACAAATTGTTCAATCAATGGAGACTATTCTACAAAAGAAAACCAAAGAAGTGACAACAGAAGCACGTCAGCCTCCTGCAGGGTAAGGTCGGTGCCATATTTGTGTAAGAGAAGCTAAAACAAAAAAGCAGAAGTACAACAAGCTAAGTAAACCGAAACAGTATTATGGACAGTGTCATAAACATGTGTGTAACACACATGCAGAAAAAATTGTGAAGTGTGTCTCTTGCCTTGAAGTTGAGTATTCAGAGTAGTCTACTGTATATGAACACATCTGTAATTTGTATTGTAATATGTCAATTTTTTATTCACTCAATCCAATGTTTATAACAATTAACAACGTTTATAAACCGATGCCTTAGTTAAAATACATAAACCATTTTGAAAGTTGTAATTTTTCGTCAGTAATACATGTGGGCTCGCCGAACACCCCCCCCCCCCCCCCTCTTAGGCATTCGAGTTAGAAAAAAAGGCTTGGGTGTCCTAGGGTTAATGAACATTAGGATTATATATGTCGATCTGGGACATGGCCATTCTGCGTTCCGTAGAAATTTCGGTGCAGACAGACAGGACTATGTAAATAGCGCTCGCGGGTTTGAAATTGCTTTACACAATGTTGACTGGAATGCACTCTTTGAATGTGTGTGTGAATTCCTAAGGGACCAAACTTGCTGAAGTCATCGGTCCCTAGACTTATACACTACTTAAACTAACTTAAGTTAAGAACAACACACACGCCTATGCCCAAGGAGGACTCGAACCTCCGGCGGGAGGGGCTGTGCTATCCGTAACATGGTGCCTCAAACCGTGAGGCCACTCCGCGTGGTACACTCTTTGAAATTCTGAAGTTGTGTATAAAATACAAGGAGCGAAAGATAATCTACAAATTGTACAGCAACTGAACTGCAGTTATAGCAACTGAACGACACAAAGGAAATAGTTGTTGAAAAGAGAGTGACACAGGCTTGAAGTCTATACCCCGTGATAGTCGTAAGTTGATCGAGCAATAAGAGGAACTAAGGAGAAATTTAGAAAAGAAATTAAAGTTCAGCCTTCCTTAGGTAAGGAAAACCTGGAATTACGCACACAAGAAGACACACGAAGCCTACGACGAAATTGACTCCGTTCAAGAAACCCACCGTTACGGCAAGCAAAACAGCTAGATGTCATTAATATCGAGGTGAGGCGTCTCTAGGATTAGAATTGTTAACATACTGAAAATCCTGAGCCGGCCGCTGTGGCCGAGTGGTTCTAGGTGCTACCGTCTGGAGCCGCGCGACCGCTACGGTCGCAGGTTTGAATCCTGCCTCGGGCATAGATGTGTGTGATGTTCTTAGGTTAGTTAGGTTTAAGTAGTTCTGTTCTAGGGGGCTGATGGCCTCAGAAGTTAAGTCCCATAGTGCTCAGAGCCATTTGAACCACTTTTGAAAATCCTGAAGGGCGTGAGTATAACTGTGATACTGCTGGCACAGAACTCAACAGAGCTCGCACTGGGAATGGTTGATGATGAAACTGACTGGAAAAATGTGGTGCTGTAGCGTCTCGTGTTTGTGACTGTGGGGCTCCGAACCAGACAATCAAGCACAATAGAAATGAATGCCTCCCGCGTTCCTATCAGTGGAGTCGGAGCAACCTCATGAAAGTTGACGATACAGCTCTTATATGGATAAGGAACTAAGACAAATATCGACATTTAGTTAGTTTTATATGTGGTTTTGCCTTTCTTATTCTTGTTATAGACATATACTAATGTTATGCACCCGTATTATTTACAATGCATGTAAGCAACATGAATAAATAAATAATAAAAACGACATATTTTCTACGGAACTGGACAAAGGGACTTTTAAGAACAGTGCATTTGTAATGTCGACTTCCTTTCTTAGTGCCAGTTGTTTGCAGCTTAAGCAGTACAACGGTAACTACACCTTCCTGCAAGGACCATTAAGGTAACTTCTGTGGATATGTTATATAGCTAAAATATTAGATGGCAGTTCATGCTAAATGCTGTGGCATCTTTCTGTCTCTGAAAGTGTCGGAAGTTCCATGCGGCTTTTCGCGGATGATGCTGTAGTATACAGAGAAATTGCAGCATTAGAAAACTGCAGCGAATTCAGGAATATCTGCAGCGGATAAGCACTTGGTGCAGGGGGTGGCAACTGTCCTTAACATAGACAAATGTAATTTATTGCGAATACATAAAAAGAAGGATCCTTTTTTGTATGATTATGTGATAGCGGAACAAACACTGGTAGCAGTTACTTCTGTAAAATATGTGGAAGTATGCGTACGGAACGATTTGAAGTGGAATGATCATATAAAATTAATTGTTGGTAAGGGGGGTGCCAGGTTGAGATTCATTGGGAGAGTCCTTAGAAAATGTAGTCCATCGACAAAGGAGGTGGCTTACAAAACACTCGTTCGACCTATACTTGAGTATTGCTCATCAGTGTGGGATCCATACCAGGTCGGGTTGACGGAGGAGATAGAGAAGATCCAAAGAAGAGCGGCGCGTTTCGTCACAGGGCTATTTGGTAAGCGTGATAGCGTTACGGAGATGTTTAGCAAAGTGGCAGACTCTGCAAGAGAGGCGCTCTGCATCGCGGTGTAGCTTGCTGTCCAGGTTTCGAGAGAGTGCGTTTCTGGACGAGGTATCGAATATATTGCTTCCCTCTACTTATACCTCTCGAGGAGATCACGAATGTAAAATTAGAGAGATTCGAGCGCGCACGGAGGCTTTCCGGCAGTCATTCTTCCCGCGAACCGTACGCGACTGCAACAGGAAAGGGAGGTAATGACAGCGGGACGTAAAGTGCCCTCCGCCACATACCGTTGGGTAGCTTGCGGAATTGTCTTTGGAGAGAATCAGTAATCACTTGTTGTAAAACATATTTTATTGTCCTCTATAGTACTTTAATTTTTTAAAAGAAGAGTGGTTTGAGCTCCACATGAATCATTCTCACGTCTGACTGCATTAGCATCTAACAAGCGAAATTTAACTGCTGCTTTTGCTAGCTGCGACCCCGTCGCAAATAAAAACAGTGATCTCGGAAGTAAAGAATGTTTTCTTTAATTCCGTTAATTGATCTCAGGAAGACTGTCGTAAGGCTGTTTACTTCGGTGAATAATGGCCGTCTTCAGATTCTGTCATGGAATGGGAAACCAAACAAACTAGCAAACGAATACCTCCTGTAAACCAGAAATTATAAAATAATGAAAAGATATTAATTACATATATACGAAATGCAGAAAACGAACTTAAAAATGCGCCTGAATAAAACAGATCAGTTCCGTATTATTCTACTATGATTTAGCGAAATCGATATATTCGCAAGAAAAATGAAAAAAATATATATATATATAGTGCGTGCCTGGCCACAGTGCAGGGAGATTCATATTGTGATTGGCATGGCTTAATCACGTTGATATAACATATGAACTCTTCTGCTTTGTACAGTTATGTTTCACCGAAATTTCTAGCTGATGTTCTCTGTATGCCTGAAACTAGTACCTTTTCGTTATTTTATAATCTGAATATCGATAATCTGATGACTGTTATTACCACTGACTAAAATTTTAAAAAGCAGTTCCGTTTACCTCTGCCTATAACAGTGTAGTAGTACTGCCTATAACAGTGACTGCCCTGCTTAAAGTGATAGACGTGGTGATGACTGCTGAGGACGATATACTACGGGCGTTCAATAAGTAATACAACACTTTTCTTTCGGAAAGCAGGTTGATTTTATCCACGTTTCCAGTACCATACTATTCTCCACTTTTTGGCTACAAAACCGTATTTTTCAACATAACTGCCGTTCAATTACATGGCCTTACGCCACTGGGAGGGCCTGTACGCCCGCATGGTACCATTCCAGTCGTTGACGTCGGAGGCGAAGTCTTGGTGCATCAGTAACCGCCCCATCACTCACGTGCTGCTTCCCACGAAGTGCACCCTTCAGTGAGGCAAACGCAAGTCGGAAGGTGCGAGTTCCGGTTTGTAGGGCGGATGGGGCAGAACATTCCAATGAAGTTTTGTGAGTTCCTCTCGGGTTCGCTGACTTGCGTGAGCGTTGTGTTAACATGGAGAAGAACGTTAGCATTTTTGTGGCGACGAACACGCCGAAGTCATTTCTTCAATTTAACGATGACAGCACAGTGCACTTCAGAGTTGATCGTTGCGCCCTAACATTAAACAGAATAACTTCTTCAGATTCCCAAAAGACCGCCGCCATGACTTTTCCGGCTGAGGGTGTGGTCTTGAACTTTTTCTTCGGAGCATTGTTTTTTGTTTACGGGTCGAAGTTATGAACCCATGTTTCATCGCCTGTGACGATGTTCAACACAAAATTGTCACGATCGCCTTCGTTACGACCGAGAAATTTCGGACAGATTGTCCTTCGTTGCTCCTAATAGTATTCTGTTAGCTGGCGACGAACCCGGCGGGCACACACCTTTCAGCACCCCATCTGGATTTTCACCACTACCCACTGAGACGTCGAGCTGTGCAGCGAGGTGTTTGGCTTTGATCCGTCGACTATCTCGAAAGAAATGTCATCACGTTCGAACACTGCAGGAGTCACAGCCGCGTGTGGCCTGCCGGCACGCGGGAGAACGATTTGCGCGACCTCGTTGCGATGTTGACAAGCGCCTCTCCCAATTATTCATCGTCCTTCTGTTCACTTCCAGGTCTATGTAGACATTCTGCAAGCACCTACGAAAGTCTGTGATGCTCTGATTTTCCGCCGAAAGAAACTCATTGACAGTTCTCTGCTTGGAGCACACCTCTGTTACAGATGCCATTTCGAAGGCTAAGTATAGCACCGTTATCCATCGAAACTTTAGGGACTGAAGGGGAAATATTCCAAAATGTCCTACATCTGACCAAGAAAAAAATTTGTCCCCTTACTGAACGCCTCTCGTGCAATAGACCGTCTCTGTATGCCATCCTTCTGACTGGAAGTCTTGGCGACCACAACTGTTCACTATTGTAAGAAAATGAAACGCCCATAGCCGGGCTTACAATGTTATTTATTGCTTAGTTACCAGTTCGGCGTTTCCGTGCGCCGTCTTCAGGCTTGATGCTGAAGGGGATTTTACGATACATATACACGCCGCATCAGTAAGCAACGCAACTGGTTTACACTATCTGCAACTGTGATGTCAGCACACCAACATCAGCTGACATCACAGCCTATATATGTATCATCATTACCTCCTCAGCATCAACTAAGGCCTGAAGGTGGCGAATTGAAGCGACGAAATTGGTAGCTACACAATAAATAAGATCATAAGAACGGCTGAAGGAGTTTCATTTTCTTGCAAAGCCTACCTTTCTCTGGGTGGGACAACCAGGACGCCGTTACGCAACCAGCACTACCTGCTGCAGGATGACAGAACACCAGCTTAAGCCATAAAAGTCCTGTCACGGTCGCCAAACGCGCACGGCGGCACGTGACTGCGTTTCCGCGACTTGCGGCGGGCGCCGCGTTACGTAAACAGCCCGGTCGTTACCCTGCGGCCAGCCGGCCGTCACGCTGCACACACAGACGTGCCACGCCACGCCATTGACGCCAATAACACCTAACGGCGAACGTGTAGCGCCAACCCTGTCCGCAGCGATCACCAGTGCAACAAGGCAGACACACTCGTTCCTACTACACTGAAGAGCCAAAGAAACTGGTACACCTGTCTAACATTGTGTAGGACCCCCGTGAGCACGCAGAGGTACAGAAACACGACGTAGCATAGACTCGACTAATGTCTGAAGTAGTGCTGGAGGGAAATGACACCACGAATCCTGCAGGGATGTCCATAAATCCGTAAGAGTACGAGGGGTAGAGATCTCTTCTGAACAGCACGTTGCCAGGCATCCCAGATATGCTCAATAATGTTCATCTCTGGGGAGTTTGGTGGCCAGCGGAAGTGTTTACACTCAGAAGAGTGTTCCTAGAGCTTACCTGGACGTGTGGGGTGTCGTGATGTGCTACTGGAAATGCCCAAGTTCGTCGGAATGCACAATGGACATAAATGGATACATGTGATGAGACTGGATGCTTACGTACGTGTCACCTGTCAGAGTCGTATCTAGACGTATCAGGCGTCCCACATCACTCCAATTGCACTCGACCCACGCACCATTACAGAGCCTCCACCAGCTTGAACAGTCCCCTGCTGACATGCAGGGTCCACAGATTCATGAGGTTGTCTGCATACCTGTACACGTCCATCCAGTCGATACATTTTGAAACGAGACGATCAGGCAACATGTTTCCAGTCATCAACAGACCAATGTCCGTGTTGACGGTCCCAGGCGAGGCGTAAAGCTTTGTCTCATGCAGTCATCAAGGGTAGACGAGTGGGCCTTCGGTTCCGAAAGCCCATATCGATGATGATTCGCTGAAGGGTTCGCTCGCTGACGTTGACGGCCCAGCAACGAAATCTGCAGTAATTGGCGGAAGGGATGCACTGATTTCACATTGAAGGATTATCTTTAGTCATCGTTGGTCCCGTTCTTGCATGAGTTTTCCTGTCGCAGAGATGTCGGAGATTTGATGTTTTACCGGATTCCTGATATTCACGGTACACTCGAGATGTGGTCGTACGGGAAAGTCCTCACTTCATCGCTACGTGGGAGATGCTGTGTCCCGTCGCTCGTGCGAGGACTGTAACACCACGTTCAGACTCACTTAAAACTTGATAATCTACCATTGTAGCAGCAGTAATCGATCTAACAACTGCGCCAGACATTTGTTGTCTTATATATGCGTTCCCAACCGCAACACCGTATTCTGCCTGTTTACAGGTCTCTGTATTTGAATATGCAGCCCATACGAGTTTCTTGGGCGCTTAGAGCAGAACAGCGCTTACTAGATTAATGTTGCTATTGTGGTTACTAGTCCGAGGATAGGTTTGATGTTGTTCTCCGTGAAATTTATTTTGGCAACTCCTTTCATACCTGCATTACTGTTTCAGCCTACATACTGTATTCAAATCTTGGCCCTCCTTCCAATTTATAGCTACAAACATTCCTTCGTCACTAAATTAACATTTCGTTGACGCATCGGGGCATAACCAATCAATCTAACTTGTATTTTTGTCAATTAATGTCATATAAACAGCCTGAGAAAAGTAGTGAAACACCTTGAAGACATGGCAGGATGTCAATGTAATTTGAAAAACGAACACACCATCAGCGGGTACGTAAACCATTTAGAGCTGCAATTCTCGGAGACAGATAGAACGGCCGCCAGACTGCATTAGAGCTGTTCGTCTTCACTGTTGTTATCAGGCCTGCTAGGGTGTATCAGTGCTGAACACGGTCAGATGTCCAATGATCACTCTGAAGGACATGGAGGTGCTGCATAATAGTCTGAGAAATCATTTTTTTGTTTTTTTGAGTCAGCAGGCTTCTGATTGGTTTGTGCAGCACGCCGCGAATTCCTCTCTTGTGATAATCTTTTCATCTAAGAGTAGCACCTGCAACCTACGTCCTCAATTGTTTGCTGGATGTATCCCAGTATCTATGTTCCTCTATTGCAGCGCCCTCTAGTACCATGGTAGTTATCCTGTGATGTCTTAATAGATGTCCTGTCATCTTGTCCCCTCTTCTTGTCAGTGTCTTCTCCTTTCCTCGCCGATTCTTGGGAGAACCTCCTCATTCCTTTGTTTATCATGCCATCTAATTTTCGACATTCTTCTGTAGCACCACGTCTCAAATGCTTCGATTATCTTCTATTCTAGTTTTCTTACAGTCGCCGGCCTCTATGGTCGAGCGGTTCTAGGCGCTTCAGTTCGGAACCGCGCTACTGCTACAGTCGCAGTTTCGAATCCTGGCTCGGGCATGGATTTGTGTGATGTCCTTAGGTTAGTTAGGTTTAAGTAGTTCTAAGTTTAGGGGACTGACGACCTCAGACGTTAAGTCCCATGGTTCTTAGACCCATTTGAACCACTTTTTACAGTCCACGTCTCACTATCATACAATGCTGTGCTCGAAGTGTACATCTTCAGAAATTTCTTCCTCAAGTTAAGATCTATGTCAGATACTTACAGACATCTCTTGGCTAGCAGTGCCTTTTTTGACAGTGCTAGTTTATTTTATATCCTCCTTGCGTCGTCCGTCATGGGCTATTTTGCTGCCTAGGTTGCAGAATTCTTCAACTTCTTCTACATGGTGATCACCAATTACGATGTTAAGTTTCTCAAATGGCTCTGAGCACTATGGGACTTCTGAGGTCATCAGTCCCCTAGAACTTAGAACTACTTAAACCTAACTAACCTAAGGACATCACACACATCCATGCCCGAGGCAGGATTCGAACCTGCGACCGTAGCGGTCGCGCGGTTCCAACCTGTAGCTCCTAGAACCGCTCGGCCACCCCGACCGGCTAAGTTTCTCACTGTCCTCATTTCTGCTATGTTGAATCCTGTCTAGTCGTCAACTACGGGAGTCCAGGAAACCTACTTTCTCGGATCGCTAGACAAACAGTTCAAACAAATCGTGTTAGTGAGTTTTATTACGAAATAAACAACGACAGTACTTAACTTTGATAATAACACAGAAGTGTTACAAGCAAAGGGTGGCATGCAAATTAAACAATGTTCTTCAGGGTATACAGTTCCTATGTCGCTGGTCTTGAAGTGCCTAACCTTGATGCTGCTGTAGAACTGGACCACGACCAGACGGGGCGGCGCCATGTCCTCTTCGCTTAGAGGTCGCTGACGGCGCGCTGTCGTCGGGTCGGTCAGCGTGCAATTAGCTGACGTCTTCATCACAGCCCTGTGTGCTCTCTCGTTTCCGACTCGCGTGCCGGCGCTTGACTTTACGCCGTAACATGCTACTTCTCATTACTTTCGTATTTTTTCCATTCACTCTCAGTCCCTCTTCTTTACTCATTAGACTGTTTATTCCGTCCAGCAAATCCTGTAAATCTTCTTCACTTTCACTGAAGATAGTAATGTCATCATCTAATCTTAACACTGATATCCTTTCACCTTGATTCTTAATCCAACTCAGCAACCTTTCTTTTATTTCTGTCATCGATTCTTCGACGTATAAACTGAACGCTGGGGCGAAAGGCTACATCCCTGCCTTACACCTTTTTTTAGTCCGTGCAATTTGTTCTCGGTCATCCAGCCTTACTGTTCCCTCTTGATTCTTACACATATTGTATATTACCCGTTTTTCTCTGTAGGCTACCTCTATTTTTCTGGTCCCGGCGGAGGTTCGAGTCCTCCCTCGGGCATGGGTGTGTGTGTTTGTCCTTAGGATAATTTAGGTTAAGTAGTGTGTAAGCTTAGGGACTGATGACCTTAGCAGTTAAGTCCCATAAGACTTCACACACATTTGAACATTTTGAACATCTATTTTTCTCAGGAATTTGAACATTTTGCACTGTTTTACAGTGCTGATCACTTTTTCCAGGTCGAAAAATCCTCTGAATGTGTCTATATTTTGCTACAGTTTTCCTTCTATTATCAGCCACAACATCAGCACTGCCTCTCTGGAGCCTTTACCTTCCGTAAATCCAAACGGATCGTCATCTAACAGGTCCTCAGTTTTCTTTTCCATTCTTCCATTTATTATTCTTGTCAACAACTTGGATGCTTGAGCTGTTACGCTGATTGTGCGATAATTCTCGCACTTGTCAGCTCTCGCAATTTTGGGAAATGTGTGGGTGATGTTTTCCCGAAAGTCAGATGGTATATCGCCAGATTCATATATTCTACACACAAACATGAATAGTGTTTTGTTGTCACTTCCCCCGGTGACTTAACAAATTCTGATGGAATGTTATCTATCCTTCTGCCTTATTCGCTCTTAAGCAGTCCAGAGCTCTTTTAAATTCTGATTGTAGTACTGGATCCCCCATCTCTCCTATCTAGAGTCCTGTTTCTTCTCCTATTACGTCCTCAGCCAGGTCTTCTCCCTCGCAGAAACCTTTAATAATCTCATTCTACGTATCTACTCTCCCATCTGCATTTAGTAATGGAATTCCCGTGGCAGTCTTAATGTTATCGCCCTTTTTTTTATTTCACCGTGGGTTGTATTGACTTTTCATATGATAAGTCGTTCCTCCCGGCAATCACACATTTTTCGTTTCAGCTTTCTTGCACTTCCTATTTATTTCCTTTCAAAATGACTTGTATTTCTGTATTCCTGAATTTCCCTGAACATTTTTGTTCGTCATTATCAGAACCTGATAAAGTATGGAAGGTTCTCATTGTAGGTTCCACTTCGCCAGGTGGTCGAATTGTTCAGCATCCACGTTTGTGGGGCATTTTGGTGTGACAGTGGTCTGATGGTGGCCCACATGGAAATATAATAGCGGGCATGCTCGGTGCCAAGATCCTGTTCGACCACGCCTGACGACCATGAGGGAAGATCGCCATGTTATCCACCATGTACATTATAACCTGTTCACGTTTCCAACTGGCCTCTGGCAACAAGTAACGGAATCCCTGAAAGTTTCTGTATCGTCTCTCATCACTGATCGGAGTTCGCAACAGCAGGACCAAGGAATCAATGTCTCATGTGCAGGTTGTCGTCAGCACCACAACTCAGCTGGCGGCGTCTGGAGTGGTGTCATGAGTCGGAAACACGGACTGCTGATGAACGGCATCGCGTTGTGTTCTGCGATGAATCGCAGCTCTGTACTACCCCAGATGACCATGATAGGCGGGAATGGCAGCGTTATGGTGAGAGGTACCATTCTTACAATGTTTTGGGGATGCGCAGTGGTGTTACTTCCGACGTCATGTGTGGTGAGCCATCGCGTATGACTTCATATCACAGGTGCTAGTGACTGAGGGAGCCCTGAAGGCACAGTGGTACGTTACGGACACCCTGTGTCCTCATGCGTAATGTCACATGCGACAGTATAGTGGCCCCGACAGAACGTATGGAAGGACTAATTTGGACGCCAATTCCGTCCCAGTGCAGTATCCGGGGTTTCAACGACCAGTTAAAACAGTTGGCGAACTTGCTTCACGAGAAGATACGAGGGCCTGATGACACCCTTTCCAACAGTCAGTGCATCCAGACTACATGCGGTCCAACGTCGTACTGATAATTGGACTTATACTGCCAAATTCTTTGTAAATTTGACTATATTTCGTAATCACTGAACTAACTAATGCGTGAATTTCGTTTCCTCCTACCCTTTTGGGTGCTTAATTCTCATGTCATACATTGTATTTCTTTACTCCACTTTGGAGTAAAGAAATTTAATTTGGTTTTTGTATGTCATCAATGTATACATCACAGAGAGCAGAGCAGAGAGAGCAAGTTACGTTACCGTTAAATAATATTTGGTCCCGTCGTCGCACGTTCTTTGCCTCTGCGCACGCTGATACATTCTTAGTTGAATTGTGGTAGGTGCTGGACGATCCACACTAGTGTCGTGTCGACTAGTGACTGTACCTGCTAGATGAAGAAAATATGATTGTAAAGGACAGCAAGGATAAATATGATTTAAAGAAGAAAGGAATATAAATTTTGAAAACTATTGTTATTTTTTGAAGAAAACAATTCTGAGGCAAGACTACACCACTGCGCAGCGGGGAATGATTATTGTCACCTAGTTAACTTGCTCAGAGCTGAGACAAAGACCACCACCCTACTTCCCTGAGTCATGCGTTAACGTATTAAATGATTAAGCTGTTTGATTTTCACAGAAATTCTCTGTTAACATTGTAGCCCCTTTAAATCATTATTCACTGTGTTAAGCATAATAGTGCTCAGATATCTGTTATGTGTGAAGATCGTGCGAAGTTTTACTTAATTCTAAAATCCCTAAAATTGTTGTCTTGGAATGTCATTTCATTGGAATAGTTACTCTCCCCATCTCACTGCTTGTCATTACGCATTACCACATGCAGTAATACGAATATGTATTTAAAAATAGAAATCTAGCTTAGCCGCTGCCTGCTTTGTGTTTGCTGTTGTGCTTTCGAGAAATCTGCAACAATATTGTCAAGACGGGATATAAGTGGAAATTTTGATTAGGACCAGATAACTGTTTTACTTCAGTTGTACATTTAACATAAAGACAAGCTGAATTCAGATCAGTTACAGTTCATATTAGGTTCTGTTTAGTCAAATTTCACCATGTGAGTTTAGGTTGCATAACAGTTTGTAGGGATATAGTCTTGGTAATACGTAGATTTTATAGAGTGGGAGATAAAGTTTGGCTTAATTTCATACGGGAACAAATATAGTGGGGATGTTACATACTGTTTCATCCAGTACTCCTTCATTAGTTATCTGTCCTAAACATATAATGTCCAGCATTTTTCTATACCACCATCATTCAAAAGCTTTTATTCCCTATCTGTCTTATCTATCGTCACTGTTTCACTTCCATGTAAGGCTACGCTCTAGACAGGTACTTTAAGAAACAGTGTCCTTACTCTTAAATTTATGTTTCATGTCAACGTACTCCTCTTTTGCAGAAAAGATTTATTTGAAAAGATTTACTTGCTATTGTCAGTCTGCATTTGATATCATTTTACTTCCGCGAATGTATGTTACTTTACTACCAAAACAGCAAATTTCGTTTACTACATTTAACGTCTTATTTCCTTATCCAATTCTCCCAGTATTACCTGTCTTATTTCGTCTCTACTGGATTACTCTTGTTTGAATTTTACCGACAAATCTTAAAAGTATTTCTTCCTCCTGAACTTTAATTTCTTTTCTAAATTTCTCCTTACTTCCTTTTATTGCTCGATCAACTTACGACTATCACGGGGTATAGACTTCAAGCCTGTGTCACTCTCTTTTCAACAACTATTTCCCTTGTGTCGTTCAGTTGCTATAACTGCAGTTCAGTTGCTGTACAATTTGTAGATTATCTTTCGCTCCTTGTAATTTATACTTGCAGGTGGATAGATGTTGCTAAGCTGAGGGAGCCAACATATGGGTGTTGATTGGATTGTTCCAGTTATTAACCGCATAGTGTGGTTTGACTGGACGTCGATCAAGTTGGTGTGCCAGTTGTTTAGCCACCCTGGAGCACGGTACTCGGCTGCAGTGGATGATATGCACAAGGTACCTGCTGATGCTCCCCATATCATTTCACAGAATTCTTGAATAATATTGCTACGAATTTTTATCTTGGCAGCGGTATTTTCAAGGTCTTTTTTTATATTAAAGGGTGCGCTCAACGGTGACTTCAAGATACTCAGGGTACTTGTTATGGCAAAGAGTGTTTCCGTTAAGTTTCACTCTGAGCTCCGCATTAGCTTGGTTTTTATTCAGATGGAATGCACACTTCCGCTTTACTTGTACCGGGTTGAAACAGCCACTTTCTAAAATAGGAGCTCGTGACGGCTACATCTTCTGTGAGAATTGTCTCCACTTGCCCGGTATCTTTGGTTCTACAAGCAAGAGTGGTACCGTCCAAATAGCAGAATTTTGTTGACATGGTATTGGGGAGATGTATAGGTTGAATAACAGGGGGGGCTAGCCGCCTTATTGTAGGCACCTTTGGTGCCGGGCGTGAGGGCTTGAGTGCTTTGGTGAGGTCGAGAGCTGTGCAGGCGCTAGCGTACCTACTGGTTGGATCACCCAGTGTCGAGTGAGGAGCCGGAAGAAGTGTGCCTCACACTGTAGGGTAGGGGGGACTATAGGATAGGTCGTCGAACCCTCTAGGGGAGCTAATCCCGAAATGACAGCCCTGTCTTCTTGGTTGGGAGTTGAGTGCAGGGTTGATACTCCTGCTTGTAAAAAACCTATTATTGCAAATAACTCACCAAGGAATGCCGGACTGTCCCTACGAAGACAAACTGTGCTAGAAAATAAGAATATGGATTTATCGCTGCTTAATTTTGGAACATGGAACGAGCTTACGCTGTTGCAAACATGTACCATGAATAGTGTTGCAGAAGGGATGCTAAGGTATGGAATGGGAGTTGTTGCACTGCATGAAATCAGGTGCAAGGGAAGATGAGAGCTTTATAAGCAGAAAGTCTTCCTGTGCTATTCAGGAAAAGATGAAAGACAAGGAGAGTATGGGGTTGCGTTTATAGCCTCCAAGGATATGCGTAGATCTGTTACTGCTTTCACCTCACATAATGAAAGAATATTTACTCTGCGTATGAAAGGCAAATTTCACAATGTGACTCTTGTGAATGTATATACACCTACGGAAGATCAACTACAGGAGGTTTGTGACAGAATACCCAGATATGATTACAAAATACTTCTTGGCGAGTATAAAGCAAAACTGGGAAAGAGGGAGATATTGGAAGTGTGTTTGGCATGAAATGGCTGCACGATGAAACTAGTAAAAATGGGTTGAGCGTTGCTCA
This sequence comes from Schistocerca piceifrons, assembly GCF_021461385.2. Classification (NCBI taxonomy): domain Eukaryota; kingdom Metazoa; phylum Arthropoda; class Insecta; order Orthoptera; family Acrididae; genus Schistocerca; species Schistocerca piceifrons. The sequence goes on from NC_060145.1 coordinate 404,973,050, forward strand.
ATTTGCTTCTGCAAACAAGCTGAAGTCAGTAAGTACTTGTTTTCCAAGGAAAAGTATCTGCAAAGGGGCATGGAAAATGCCAGGAACAAATGAAGCAAACCAAATAGACCATATATTGATATCAAAGAGGTGGGCATCCGATATGGGAAATGTGCGCACTTTTCGAGGAGCTAATTCTGATTCTGACCATTACCTAGTTGAAGGCAAAGAGAAACTTGCCATGGTTGCCAGAAGAAGTAGTACCCGAGCAAAGAAATGGAATATAGGACAAATGAAAGGTTGGTATACTGTTCAGGAGTGCCAGAACATATTGAGACAGGAGCTACAAACAAAAGATGGTGGAGATGATATGGACAAAGAATGGAACTCTACTAAATATGCCATTAGGACAACAGCACATGAAATACTGGGGGAAATAAGGAGACTTAGGGATGACGTCTGGTGGGATGATGAATGTAGACAGAAATTGGAACAGAAAAAGTAAGCAAGGTTGAAATGCTTACAGTGGAATACTAGATCAAATCAGGCATTATATAATGAAAACAGAATAGAGGCAGCATGGGTATGTAGGAGGAAACAAAAAACTGGAGCCATGAAGAGAAAGATAGAGGAGATGGAAGAGCACTACCAAAGGAATGAAAGCAGAAAATTATACAAGAATATTAAAGAAGGAACTCAACAATACAGACCGAAAATTACAGCTTGTGAGGTCAACGAGGGAAATATGCTGACAGATTAACAAGATGTCCTGGATAGACGGAGAGGATACATCAAGGGAATTTTGGAGGGCAATCCTATCAGGAATGAGCAGCCACTCTATTATAGCGCAGATCCTGAAATCCAGAAACAACATTAGAGAAAGTACAGAACGTAGTGTATTGTCTAAAAATTACAAAGAACCAGGAACTGATAAAATAACTGCAGAACTGCAAAAAAATGGGGGAACTGATCTTCATAAGGGGATCCATAGATTTATTAAGTTGATATGGAATCAGGAAAGAATCCCAGAAGAACTGATCTTAGGTGTAATTCAACCAATACACAAGAAAGGAGACAAGACCTGCTGTACAAATTACGAGAAATTACCCTGCTGAATGTAACCTATAGGATCTTCCCTAGCATTATCTACAACAGGCTAGCAATGGGGGAGTATCAGTGTGGATTTCGCCCTAATAGGTCAACAACAGACCAGATATTTGTGTTGAGGTAAATACATAAAATGTACAATATTGAGATTCATAACCATTACGTAGACTTCAAGCAGGCCTCTGACACCCCCGATAGAACACAAATGGTAAATGATTTGCTGCTGCTTGATATACCATCGAAATATGTCTCACTTATTCAAGCAATACTGGCTGGTTCCAAGGTTGCGGTGCGAATGGATGGAGATCTGAGCAAGAGGTTTAGCATTAGCGAAGGAGTCAGACAAAGGGGACGCACTCCCTACAATGCTTTTCAAACTGACTCTTGAAGAGCCATGCGAAAGCTTCAGATATCTGTTTTCTTTTCCTTTTCTTTTTTGTTGAGATCATCAGTCTTCTGAATGATTTGATGCGGACCGCCACGAATTCCTCTCCTGTGCCAACCTCTTCATCTCAGAGTAGCACTAGAAACCTAAGCCCTCAATTACTTGCTCGATGTATTCCAATCTCTGTCTTCCTCTACGGTTTTTGCCCTCTTCGATACTGCACAGAATCTCCTCATTCCCTACCTTATCAGTCCCCCTAGTTTTCAACATTCGCCTATAGTACCCCATCTCAAATGCTTACATTCTCTTCTGTTCCGGTTTTCACTACCATACAATGCTATGCCCCTGACGTACGTTCTCAGAAATTTCTTCCTCAAATTAAAGCCTATGTTTGATATTAGTAGACTTCTCTTGTCCAGGAATGCTCTTTTTGCCAGTGCTTGTCTGCTTTTGATGTCCTGCTCACTCCGTCCATCATTGGTTATTTCCTTAACTTCATCTACTTCGTGGCCATCAATCCTGATGTTAAGTTTCTCGTTGTTCTCATTTCTGCTACTTATCCTTACTTTCGTCTTTCTTCGATTTATTGTCAATCAATATTTTGTACTCGTTACATTGTTTATTCCATTCAGCATACCATGTAATTCTTCTTCACTTTCTCACAGGATACCAATGTCATCAGCGAGTCGTATCATTGATATCCTTTCACTTTGAATTCTAATACCACTCCTGAACCTTTCTTTTGTTTCCATCATTGCTTCATCGATGTACAGATTGAACAGAAGGGGGGAAAGACTACATCCCATTCTTACATCCTTTTTAATCCGAGCACTTCGTTCTTGGTGCTCCACTCTTATTATTCCCTCTAGGCTCTTCTACATATTTTACTCGTATATTACCTGTCTCTCTCTCTCTCTACAACTCACTCTACTTTAGTCAGAATTTCTAACGTCTTGCCCCATTTTACATTGTCAAACACTTTTTCCACATTGACAAATCCTATGAACGTGTTTTGATTTTTCTTTAGTCTTGCTTCCATTATCACCCGCAACGTCAGAATGCCTTATCGGGTGCCTTTACCTTTTTTAAAGCCAAACTGGTCGTCATTTAGCACATCCTCAATTTTCTTTTACATTCTCCTGCATATTATCCTTGTTAGCAACTTGGATGCATAAGCTGTTAAGCTGACTGTGAGATAATTCTCGCACTTGTCATCTCTCGCAGTCTTTGGAATCGTGGAAGATATTTTTTCAATAGTCAGACGGTATGTCGTCAGACACATTCTACCCATCAACTTGAAGAGTCGATTTGTTGCCACTTCCCCCAATGATTTTAGAAATTCTGATGGAGTGTTATCTACCCCTTCTGCCTTATTTGATCTTAAGTTCTCCAAAGCTCTCTTAAATTCTGATTTTAATACTGCATCTCCTATCTCTGCTAAGTCGACTTCTGTTTCTTCTTCCATCGTAGCAGACATATATTCCCCCTCATAGAGTCCTTCAGTGTGTTCTTTTCACCTACCCACACTCCTCTGCGTTTAGCAGTGGAACTCCCGTTGCACTCTTTATGCTACCACCCTTGCTTTTAATGTCACCGAAAGTTATTTTGACTTTCCTACATGCTGAGACGGTCCTTCCGACAGTCATTTCCTTTACGATTTCTTTGTCTTCACATTTTTCATGCAGCCATTACCTCTTAGTTTCCCTGCACTTTCTATTTGTTTCATTCCTCAGCGGCTTGTATTTCTGTATTCCTGGATTTTCCTGAACTTTTTTGTACTTCTTTCTTTCATCGAACAACTGCAGTATTCTTCTGTTACCGATGGTTTTTTCACAGTTACCATCTTTGCACATATGTTTGTCTTTCCAAGTTCAGTGATGGCCCTTTTTAGAGATGTCTGTTCTTCTTCAACTGTAGTGCCTACTGAGCTATTCCTTATTGATGTATCTATAGCCTCAGAACTTCAAGCGTTTCTCATCTCTTAGTACTTCCGTATCCCACTTCCTTGCCTACTGATTCTTCCTTACTAACCTCTTGGACCTCAGTCTACTCTTAATCACTACTGAATTCTGATCTGAGTCTATATACGCTGCTGGGTACGCCTTACAATTCAGTATCTGATTTCGGAAACTCTGTCTGACGGTGGTGAAATGTAGCTGAAATTTTTCCCCATCACTCGGTCTTTTCCACAGAGTATTCGCTATTACTATCTGAAATTTATGACAGAACTCAGTCAGTCTTTCCCCCCTGTCATTCCTTGTCCCAAGCCCATATTCTCCTGTAACCTTTTCTTCTACTCCTTTCCCTACAACTGAATTCCAGTCCCCGATGACTACTAGATTTTCATCTCCCTTTACGTACAATATTACAGTGTCTGGTTAGATAGGCACAAACTGATGATGTATCAGTTGTTAGTGGAAGAAGGATATCACTAAAGAGGACAATAAGCTAGCTGAAAGAAGTCACAGAACCTAGACTAGGTACATGCATTTCATAACTTGGATAGACTTTCAGCAGACGGTTTCAATTTTGAATATGTGCAGAACTTTGACTATTTGGGCTCTAATATTAACAGCATTTATTCCATGTCAACTGAAATAAAACTGCGCATCCTATGTCGTAATAGATGCTTCCAGATGTTTAAGAAATTGTTTGCCTCTATATTATTAAATACGCAGCTGAAGCTGCAACTATATAAGGTCATGATCAGGCCAGTTGTAACCAATGGATGCGAAACATGGACGCTAACGAGTGTTGATAAGCAGCAGTTCAGGATATTTTAACCTAGAGTGCTGTGCAAGATCTATGGGGTAGTTCAGGATAATAACGGTTTTTCTGGAGATCTAGGAAGAATGCTGAGCTGGATCGCCTCATACAAGGAGCTGACAACGTAAGAATTACAAAACGTACAAGAATAGCCTGGCTTGGACATGTTCTCTGGATGGATACAGGAAAAACAAGTAAAAATATTTTTGAATGGAGGCCACAAGGAAGAAGACAATACCACAAGTGCATCCCGGGCTACACTAAATGAGCTAGAACGAATCGTCACCCAGACCAAATGCTGGATTTCCTGGCTACAAACACGAAGAAAAATCAAAACTTGTCGTGTATCCCAACACGTTCCAGCGGCTGGCATTTTTATGCTCTATCCCGAACAATAGTGCAAATTTTTACTGGAAAGCCTCTATTAGCTTGCAGTTTGAACTGACAAGGAAAATCACGTGAATTTCGATTTTTTATAATAACTAATTTTGTGCAGTCATCATTTCCCGTGAAACATGTACCAATTTACGCCTAATCAGTATTCATCTCGGTGTTCTTCTTTTAGAGGGTTTTTTTGGAGTTAATTTACCGTGGCTGCTTGTCCCATTCTGCTCGTTACCTTACGCTGCTCATCGCTACAGCCTGTAATATGTGTATTACATCTCCCCTGATTGCGGCACAACTCTTTACGTTTAGCTTCACGATAGTACTCGTGAAAAAAAAAAAGAACGGAGTTGTCATTACGTCACAAACTTGAAGCCGACGTTCGCCATCTTACATAGTCCAAAACGTTAGGTTCACCGCATTTGCACCTCCATGGATCACTACAGTGGTATTTCCCTGTGATGTCACTCTGACGTGCCAGTGTCCAGTTTCGACCGTTGGGGCTGTATATCAACTTTAGTGATCGTTTCTAAAATAGTAGCTGGTGCTTCGATTGTGTGGACTAGTAGTTGTTTCATCAAAAAAGCCAGTACGCCTCGATTACAGGTGTACTAATCGATCCCATCGAAATCACATTTCATTCTTGAGTCGATCAATATTTTCTGTTGTATATATGAATTACGATTGCACTGTTTACTTTTATTCTTTCCTGTGTTTTTCATTGCCTACCAGATCACAAACGCTCCGACATTCGAGCCACACTGTATCTATGGTCTCGCCTCCGCACAACACACGGCTACGTGAACGTCCAGCACCTCAAGCTCTAAATTCCTCCAGCATAGGTTAGATTTAAGAATTCACACACATTTGAACGTTTTGTGAGTTTGTTTGTGTGTGTGTGTGTGTGTGTTTGTGTAAAGTTTACGTCATCACTCTTTTCGTCATGCTTACCTGCTGCTCAGATCTGAGCAGCACTCCATCCGCTTCACAGTACAGTTATTCCCTAAAAAAAAAAAAAAAAAAAAAAAAAAAAAAAAAAAAAAAAAAAAAAAAAAGTGGTGAAAAATCCACTACACTTGAACTGGAACAATGGAGTACATAATTAAAATAGCAGAAAGAAATGACATTCATTACCCCACATTAAGGATGTATGGAGCACAAACAGGGGTTCACAATGCTGCGAACAAAGTTTTGGTCACTCACCTAGTGATATAAAATGCCTGATAGCCAGCAAAGTAAAATTTGAAACTAAACCGAAAACTACACATATTCCGCAGAAGACCATCGAGTATCATTGTAATGTGTAAATAAAAAACTAATAAATGGTCAGTATGGAGGTATTTATAAATAAAAATGATGCTAGTATAAAATGACTCGTTCCACATCATTACGACTTATCACGCAAATGATAAATGGACCATTAAACTAATTTGTTATCTAACTAACTCACTAACTAACTATTGGTATATCACAAAGCGTGGTATAGACTTCTACAATCTGAAAAACCTCTAAATGAAAATCAGAAGTATAACGAAGCAAATGATCAAAGTAGACGTACATTCCAATTGTGATATATTTGGTTATTCCTAAAAACCTAACGGAGTTACTGGTGAGAAATTTTCTGGGAAAAGGAGCAGATAGGTTATTGCTGTAAAAGTAGGCCTGTGTGTTATGTGGGTTAGGTTATTATTGTTATTATTACTAAAAGAAATGTTACAGCAAGATATCCATTTTATGAACTCCAAGCGTTCGAGACCATTAACTAAATCACACTTACGGTATTCTACAATGCAGGAATTTTTTTTAAAATATTTCGTTTTTTTACCCTGTAAACCACTATTATTGGTCACAACTGAATGACATATCATAGGTAAGATTCTGAAGTGAGCAGATGTGTACACTGCGGACGAACTAATAAAGCAAGAAATCTGTTCTATAAGGGAATATATCTCTATGCAGTTCTGTATCTTTGAAATTCCAAAAGTCGTTCAGTTTTTGACAGGAATAAGATACGATAGGATGTCTTGTTTCTTTCCTCATTTAACACGTTTATGGGCTAGCAAAGCACACATAGTTAAGTTTTTTTGCAAATGTCAACATTAAAAATGTTGTGCATGCGAGATGAAAGCTGAAAATGTAACGAACAAGAAGCTTTACCACTAATCAAACAAATATTGGTTGCAGCTTCATTTGCTGTTGATAGAAATACAGTAAAAATGGAATTCAAATGATTACGAAAGAATGAGTTTCACATCACTTCCTTCTCTTCTTCGTTATACAAAATATATCATCAAAAAACAAGTTACATTAATGAGGTCAAGCGTGTCGTATTTCAGAGCAAATAAGCATTCAAGATCAGAAAAACATTCGAAATTACATTCTTGGCAGTGTGCTGTTCATGCAACGACTGAAATTTTTAGTATTTAAAATTCTCTTCCCTGCATATGACAGAAATAATGAGCGAGAAGCAACCTTAAACAGCCGCATTCTAGTGTCTTGGACTATTTAGGATGGCGTCATTCCCCGCCCACTCTCGCTTCAAGACAATGCACAGCATAAGTCTCGCATTCAAGAACAGAAAAGCACTCGAAATTGCCTTCCTGAAACCATGCTATTCATGTAAGCATTGTAATTTTTAGTATTTAAAAGGTTCTTGCGTACATATGACAGATATAATGAAGAAGGATCAGTCGTAAATGAGTAGTCTGCTAATATTTTGGGTTATTTAAGATGGCGTCAGGCCCCACCAAGACAACGTAAAACGCAAGCCTATAGCACCATTTTCCTTCCATTTCCACCTCCATGTACACTGATGTTCAGAAAAAAACAGAAGACCTTGAACGACTAGAGATAGGACGTTCATAATCACAGGACATGTACATTAGTGTGTTTTCCAGAAATGATTACCATTTCAGTCACCCCAGTTCAGCATGTGTCCTGTTGCCTAGTAGGCACAGAGTCCACCATGGGCCCTAATAACTTGTTCCATGCTTGATGGCATCGATATACATAAGGCACAAATGATGTCCAGTTTTATAGCTATCCATGCTCCGATCACTTGGTTCCAAACTTCATCTGTGCTGATTGACACTGGGTCGCAGCACTGCAATCGTCATTTCCCCAAATCCTGCACATTTTCGACTGGCGACGTCTGGTGGCCTGGCGGGCCAGTGCAGAAGATTAACATCCTGTGACACCAAGAAGACAAATGTTCATGCAGAAACTTGGGCCACACATATTGTCTTGCTGAAAAATGACGTCTGGGGGGTTGTGAAGGAAAGGTATGGCTACGGTTCACAGGATGTCATTCACGTTGGTCACTGGTTACAGTACCCTGGACAGGCTTTAATTGTGTTTAAGGGTTGTACCCAATAGCACCCCACACCATAAGGCCTTCAACTGGCGCTGTATATCTTGTGTGAGTGCAGTCAGTGTGATGCTGAACCCCTGTCTGTGGTGAACTAAAATGCAGCCATAATTTTCAAACAAAAAGAGCCTGGATCCATCCAAAAACATTATCTGATGTATTCCTGTCCGCAGTGACGTTGTTTCATACACCATTGCCGTCTAGCATGTTTCTCCACGTTCGTCAAAAGTAGGCCAACAAGTGGACGACATGCATGTAACCCATGCCGTAATAAACGGCGACGCATTGTCACTCTCTATAGTGTATGATGTGTTACAGTGTTACGCTGTTGCCCAGAGCCGAGGAGCATGTAAATCTATCCTGCAAAGCCATTCGGATGAGGTGATGATATTCTCGGGTGGTCCGGGTGGTGCGACCTGACCCACCTCATCATGTTCTATGGCCTTCCATGAATCATTCTGCACTGCCGAAACAATTCGTCCCACATGAAAAGCAATTTCCCAGATTGATGAGTCACATTCTCTCATGCCAGTAATGTGCCCTCTTTCAAACTCTCTGATTTGACGGTACTGATTGCATGTACATCTGTGATGCATCCTGAATGTCTGCCCAAGTCACACAGATCCATTACCTTCGGTTTGTAGCAACAACGAGAAATGCAGCCACATTTTACCAGTAAGTGGTACCAGATTGCGTTGGTAGGTTCTGGCTCAGCTCTGACTCACTACCTCACTCAGATAGTCTCCATAAATTCGGACCCTGGAATGAAAATTTCATTAGCAAAAAAAGTTCAAATTTTTACATTGTGAATTCATTAGATTTTTTATAATTTTTAATGTCCACATGATAATGTGTCTATTTTGTTTTCCAAAACATACCTTTTCTCATCATGAGGACTCAAGACGTATATTTCATGTTTTCCACTTCGAATCATATTAATTCTTCTGTACTGTACTCTGTTATTAAACAAACAATATTTATAATCTTCTAAGTTTATTCTATTTTTGACTATATATTTGTCAACTTCTTTATATTTTTTTCTATTTCATTGCCAATTTTATAAGTACACATTTTTGTTCTCAGACCACAAAATTCTTCCATTATATTTCCATTGCATTCATCTCTCATTTTTCCTACAAGTTTCTTGTTAACTTGTGAAATATCATAAATGTTTTTCTCAGGATAATCAGGGGTGTCATATTTATCAATTGTCGGTTACATATCTTCATAAAAATCTTCAGTTTATATATTATATATATAACTGTCTGTATCTTGATAACACAATTCAATATCTTCTCTATATTTTGTTTTCCTTTTTCTGTAGTGAAAATCATACATCCGTTCTCTAGATAAATCAGGTATACTCATTCCAACATAGATTGGTTTATTAAATGTGATTTTTTTCTTATTCATATGAATGGCAGCAAGATTTTCATTAAATATAGTTCATGCTTTAAGGATGCAGGTTACTTTTCCAGCTCAATATTATGTAAAAATAACACCTATTTCTTTCAGGCACTGTTTGTAACGTATATGTTTCACAGATTTTTTTGTTGATATCATGTAATGCAGCAAACGTTCTAAACAAATTAAAAGTATGTTGAATATTTTGGTACCTGTTTAGGGTTATTAAAAATTACAAAGAAATTTATGCAATTTCGTTTTTTTTTAGTGCTTCCTCAAATTGAGGTACTATTTTATCCAATGTTATACATCTTAAGGAGATCAAATTTTTACCAGATATGCGTGATATGATGGCTGAGGAAATAGACTTATTTAGTTCCACCTATTATGTATATCGCAAGGTTAAAAAAATCACATCTTACATTCAAATTTTTATAATATTTTTCCTAACAAAAATGTTATTTTTTTATAATTTAACTGATTCTGCAATAAAGCTTGGTCTACTACATAAGTATGGAATATTACAAGTTACAGAAAAAAAATTAGCAGTGATTTATAAACTTTAGGAAATATTTGTACCCGAATTCTGAAAAATACACCTTGCAGGAAATTGCGAATTAAGATACGAGTCCAATTATACTGAACCGAGTGAGGAGGCGCAGTGGTTAGCACACTGGACTCGCATTCAGGAGGACGACAGTTCAATCCCACGTCCAACCATCCTGATTTAGGTTTCCCGTGATTTTCCTAAATTTCTCCAGGCAAATGCCAGGATGGTTCCTCTGAAAGGGCATGGCAGACTTCCTTCCTCTTCCTTCCCTATTCCGATGAGACCGATGACCATGCTGTTTGGTCTTTTCCCCCAAACAACCCAACTCCAACCTAATTATACTGTTCCTCAGAACATTCCTGAAGCATAGTCTTCATCCTGCAGCATTTATTCACCTTCAAGCATCCTCTTGACATTCCTTTTAGCACTTCTTGCTTCTTTGGTAACTTGAATAGCGAATCTTTTGGCTTCAAGCACCTGTGGTCTGTCAAATGCAAGCAGTTGATCTTCCATATTAGTGGCACATTTTATGCCTAAATTTTTCGGAATTACAACCTTCCCATCACTCAATCATTGAAACATATTACTGCATCTAGTACACCAACTTTTGATGTATTTAGTTCTACAAAAACATTCTTGTGTAATCTTTCCCATATGCAATGGTTGAAACGTTCATTTGTATTCTGAGTGCCACCAGGAAGACATTTATTAAGCAAAGCAGGGTTACTCTGGTCTCTAAAAATTGGTTTTATTTCATCCATAACATGCTCAGGAAGAGAATGCTTATGATGGTATATTTGACCACTTTCTTTGGCTTTTTGCAAATTCCATGAACAGGTTGGTCATCTGTGGACAAATTATGAAAGTAGGTGGCCTGTAAAGCTTTTCTCATTGCTTTAACATCATTCAGAGGTGCAGGTTGTCTAATAGCCAGTCCATAATAACTCTGAAGGTCTATTTCAGCTTCTGTCAATCTGCCTCAGCCAGACAGAGATTTTCCATCAGACACCAACTTTCTTTTCTCTTTGTAGCTTCCTCAATCTAGCACCCATCCTCTTTTGCATGTCCACAACACTCCAGTTTTGTTACCAAGGTATCACCATAAGCTAATGAAAGCTTTAGAGTCCCAATCGTCTAGGTATGTTAAAAATGGGCACTGACCTCTGCAATATTTTTAGAGCTCCATCACACTCCATACCTCCACTATCACCATCATAATTCTTAGAACACTGATGTTCAATATGTCCTTCATTGTTACCATGGCAGGTGTGGCAGTACTTAGAAAAGTACTCAACAACAACAACTTTTCCATTCTCAGAAAAGTAGAACTTACAACACCATTCAAGGAATGGTGTCCTCGACATTGCCATGTCCCATCAAGTGCAACAGCAATGTCCCTGTTTCCACTAATATTTACAGTTCCTTCTACTGCACGTTTCATAGATGCTTTAGACACAACCATCAAGGTACCTAAAAGTATTTTTGTGTACTTACCGAACCTGCTGGGAGGAGGAAGGTCCCTCAAACCAAAAAACGTTTGGGCTGCATTTTTTTCTTTTTCCTATTGCACACATTGCATACACTAACTTCCAATTCACACCATTGAATTATGTACGATGTTCGAACTCATTTTCGAGGTACATTTATTGCAAGACCTACACAAAATAACTAATTTTGACACTAAACACTTCCTGCTACTTCGTTGTTCAGTTACTTCCAGACAGCCTACATGATCACATTGTTTAAATTTCGCCACTACTTTTATCAAAAAAGATAAGATGCCCTCATCATCAACGACAAATCCACTAACACAAAAATTTGAATCACCAGGAGGCATGCCATGTGGAAATTTCTTCTCTGAAGAACTGATACATAGCTTACTTCAAACTGTGTGGCTTGCTTTTGTTTGTGTACTGGTTACCACGGAATTTCCTTTTATTGAATTTCTTGGTGCATGGCATAGTTCGTATTTATGGCACTCTAAGGGATATGTACTTCCAGAAACATATGTAGCACTTGGGCAACAAACATTCAGTAACATGTGAGCAAACTGCTTCAGCAAAACAAAAGTAAATACACCTACATCTACTTATACGTCATACTCCGCAGGCCACCTATTGGTGTGTGGCGAAGGGTACATTCAGTACCACTGTCTCATCCCTCCAACCCTGTTCCACTCACGAATAGTGTATGGGAAGAGTGATTGTTGCTAAGCTTCTGTATTTGCTCTAATTTGTCGAGTTTTCCCTTCGTGGGCAATGTGGGGGGAAGTATTATGTTGTCTGACTCCTCCTGAAAAGTGCTGTCCAGAAATTTCAGCAGTAAATCTCTTTATGACGCGCAACGTCTCTCTTGTAACGTCTGCCAGTAGAGTTTGTTTAGCATCTCCATAACACTCTCTCGCCAGCTAAACGATCCCGTGACGAAACGCGCCGCTCTTCGTTGGATCATCTCTAACAGTCCTACTTGATAGGGATCCCAGATAGATGAACAATACTCAAGAATTGGGCGAACAAGCGCCTTATAAGTTACTTCTTCTGAGGATGAGTTACATTTCCTTGAGATTCTTCCGATGAATCTAAGTCTTGTGTCTACTTTTGTCACTGTTTTATATGGTCATTCCACATAAAGTCGCTCTGGATAGTTACGCCTGGATATTTTACAGCAAACGCTGTCTCCAGCTGTTTGTAATCAGTAGTGCAGCTGTACAGTAGTGGACTTATTTTCCTATGTATGCACAATATGTTACATTTATTTACATTCAGGGTCAACTGGCAGAGTCTGCACCATTCATCAATTCTCTGTAAGTTGTTTTGCAAATTCTTACTATCTTCTGGCGTTGCTACTTTGGCATAAACAACTGCCTTAAAGAGCATCTGACACTTTCTACTATATCATTTACATATATTGTGAACAGCAACGGTCCTATCACACTTTCCTGTGTTACTCCAGATATTACCTTTACATCTGTCGATTTAGTTCCGTTAAGAGCGACTTGTTGAGTTCTACCTGCAATAAATACCCTGAATCCTTAAAGTACAGTGTTGTGGATTGGCAGGAGACCAACCCACTAAATTGAGAGGAAGCCGAGACGCACGTGTTTAAGCTCATGCAGGCTGGCATGAGGTCTGGAACAGGACAAGGTAATTAGAACTTAGAAAAAAGGAGGAAACTGGTGGAATACTTAACTTTAATCCATTAATATTGAACGTAGCTCTTGTCTGTACATTCTTTACAATATCAATAGCAACTGATAATGGCGCCTTGCTAGGTCGTAGCAAATGACGTAGCTGAAGGCTATGCTAACCATCGTCTCGGCAAATGAGAACGTATTTTGTCAGTGAACCATCGTTAGCAAAGTCGGTTGTACAACTGGGGCGAGTGCTAGGAAGTCTCTCTAGACCTGCCGTGTGGCGGCGCTCGGTCTGCAATCACTGATAGTGGCGAAACGCGGGTCCATATACTAACGGACCGCGGCCGATTTGAAGGCTACCACCTAGCAAGTGTGGTGTCTGGTGGTGACACCACATACAGCTTTCCTATTATCACATTCTTCTCCATCTGACACTGATTTTATATCAGCTGTATTTCTAATATATTGCCAAAGACTGGATTATTCATAAGTTTATGGAAATCTTATTCACATTAATTTTTGGCTTTGGTTCTCATTTCTGTATTTAAATCTGAATACCTCTTCAAACTAACTGATTGCTTAAATTTTAAAACTATGTATTTTTGTTAATTACCTTCCAAATGGTAAATACTGTTTAAGATTTCTATAATGAATCATACACTTATTTTCTGTTTGCAAAGTAGTTAACAATTTGTTTTGTTTAGTTCCCGGCACAATTTTATTTTCAGGAGCTAATGGTAAATCTTTATGTAAATCATATAGTTCTTTTGGACACTCTAAATCTACTTCAACACTCTACCCAATTTTATCAGTGTCTGATATTTTGCTTATTTTTGTACAATCAAAATTATTTCGTTCATTCCATTTCATAAGGTAAGTACCGATTCATAACATAACAATTTAAATAATTTGCATCTAAATATGCTAGATAATTTGATATCGTTCTATTATTCATATGCTTTTGTTTGTCTTTCTATATCATTTACAACACTGTGGTAATCCTCCTCTTATTTCTTTTCAACTATTAAAATCATATCATAATGATGTAATAGATCAAGTGGTTATTTAACCATTTTCAACATTGCATTCCAAGATACTCCTGGTGCAGTGAAATAACAAATTGGGTCTAAATCATTTGCTTTTTCTGAAATTTTTAGGTGTATGTCAGACAGTAACAAGACAACAGTTTTAAGACCTAGATCATGATACACATCTAGATTTTTAATATTCAGTTTTTTCCTAACTATTTTTTTGCATGTTTACACTTTTCATCACTTATTTCACAGTCGCTCCTTTTACTATAAAATTATTCTTTTCCTAGTAATTCTGTCTCTTCAAATGTTTTCCAGGAATCCATGTAATCATATTGATATACATTGATCACTAAATTTATTAACTCATCTGCGAAAAATTTTCTGAACTTTTTCGTTCGATCTCTTTTTCAATTTGGTGAAAGTTTATCAAGTGAAGAAGCCTTAAATTTAAATGTGTCAATAAATCTAATTGTTAATCTTTCTGTTCTCTTACCAAAACTAATATATCTGTCTTCATTGTTTGGTATTAAGCCTATTTCTTTCTTGTCATAAACAAGTTCTTTCAGAAACAGATGTGAATCATATCCTGATAAATTATGTAAAGAGATTGGTATAAACTCAGATGTTTTAACTGTAAATTACATTTACTAAATATTCGATTTATAAATTTTTCAGTTGAATGATCGTGTTGATGAACCTTCCTATTTTTTAGTGAATAATGTCAATTATACAATGTAAATTTTTTCGATCTTGCATATCTTGATTGTTCTTCAGGAGCTAGTGGTTCCATTTCCACAACTTCTGAATCCATTCTTCCAATTTCTTCAACGACATTGTTCTATATTCTATAAATTCTTATGGCAGTTTGGCCTTCTATAAACAGCAGGATTTTATAGCATTCATTTACATATTTAATAATAATAAGAATCCATTTGGTTCATGTTTTTTATATTTTGACTTCAATATAAACTTTCAAAATTCACATAAATAACAAATGGATTTTTCTGTGTATGTTGTTACTTTTTAAAACTTGGATAGGAACTGATCCGTGGCATTTCTACTTTTGTTGTTTTGTTAATTAAACAACTTGATGTATGATTATCTAATTTTTCTTTACTAATGGAATGGAGTAAACACATATCACAAATAAATTTTACCTCTTCCTGTTTATTAATTTCACTCTCAACAAGCCTAGATAAATGTTTTGTTCAACAACAGTATGAATTGTTTTCATTCTTGAAATAAATCAAATTTAGCATGATTCACTTTCTTGCTTTCCATAAATTTTAATGGATAACGTTATAGTTTTCATAAAAGGACTAAACATTGATAGATACAATTATTTTTTATTTTCAGTTTTAGAAATATGATGAACCACCACAGGAAATTCGAAGTTTCAAGTTTCTGACCAAGATCAAGACTAACATTTTTATATTTTGCGACTCTTTCGGAATTTTTATCTACAGGATATAAAGCAGATTTTATAGTCCACAGAAAACATTTTTGATCTATATTTTTTACATTAATAGATACTTTTTTATCTTTTATTGTATCTCATAATTAAGTGTAAGATGGTCCTCTCAATGGAACGTATCTGCTAATTCCAAGTCATAAACCAATGATTCTATTTAATGACCATCCTCATCCATGAACTTGAAAATCACCCATCCAAGATAAAATATTTTGTTTATCAGTCTTCCATCTTTTAATTATTAAATTATTTGGTGCTTAAAAAAATCTCTCTGTTATTTTCTATCCACAATTTGTTCTTAGATTATCTTTTAAAATTTTCATAATTTTCAGTTTTATCACAGTTAATAAATGATTAGGATAAATTGAGCTTATACATTTTCAGAAGTTATAGTTTGTAATCTTTTTTTCAAATGCAGTATAAACTAGATAATCTCTCCTGGATTCTCAAATTAATTAGTATAAAAGGGAAATAATAAACCTTTATTAGTTGTAGTTTTTTGTTTCAGAAGCACATTGTTAGAAAATGGAAATATTTTTACAGTGGTTCATCATCATTACTTCTAGATTTTTGTTTGTCGAAGATGTCATTAAAATGGAAATATTTTTTCAATGGTTTATCTTCATTGTATTGCATTATACTGTGTGAAACTGGGGACATAGAAATGATGGAGAGGCTTCATCCCCACCATAGCCCTCAGTGGTTCACAACCGCATGTGCGAATACAGCAGCCCACTCACCCCCCTGCAGACAGCTGCCAGACACTGAACCCAGTATGGCCCCCAGTGGATCCCCTCCCCCCCCTCCCCCCAGGAACGTCTCACAGCAGAGGAGTGTAATCCAATATGTGCATGGTAGATTAATTATGGTATATGCATTCATTCATGGAGATAGTGTTTGTGAAGCAATCGCTGACATAGTGTAACTGAGGCAGAATAAGGGGAACCAGCTCACATTCGCTGAGGCAGATGGAAAACTGCCTTAAAAACCATCCACAGACTGGGTGGCACACAAGATCTCAACACTAATCTGCTGGGCAGATTCGTGCCAGGAACCGGCACACCTTCCCACCTGGAAAGCATTGCGATAGACTGCATGGCTAGCTGGGTGGGCATTATGTTCATTAGTTTTAGTTTTCTTTTTTGCAAATGCATCAGCGGAAAATGTAAACATTTTTTCAGTGGTTTATCTTCATTAGCTCTATATTTCTTTATCAAAGATCTCACTAGAAAACGGAAATTTTTTTTCAGAGTTTTATCTTCTTTAAATTTAGTTTTGTGTTTTGCAAACACATTGCTAGAGAATGGAAATGTCTTTTACCATGATTTACCTTCTTTAGTTTCGAAAACATCATCATATATTTTAGTTTTATTATAAGGTAATTGCTCCAAAGACTTCTTCCTCATACATTTAAAATTGTGAAATAAAATCTTTTAATAAATCTAATTAGATCAACTTAACTTAATTTTCTATATCCTCTTAAATTATTTCTTTTACAGTTATCACGAAGTTGAAGAACTGTGGATCACTCCATTTGACCTACTACACTCCTGGAAATGGAAAAAAGAACAAATTGACACCGGTGTGTCAGACCCACCATACTTGCTCCGGACACTGCGAGAGGGCTGTACAAGCAATGATCACACGCACAACACAGCGGACACACCAGGAACCGCGGTGTTGGCCGTCGAATGGCGCTAGCTGCGCAGCATTTGTGCACCGCCGCCGTCAGTGTCAGCCAGTTTGCCGTGGCATACGGAGCTCCATCGCAGTCTTTAACACTGGTAGCATGCCGCGACAGCGTGGACGTGAACCGTATGTGCAGTTGACGGACTTTGAGCAAGGGCGTATAGTGGGCATGCGGGAGGCCGGGTGGACGTACCGCCGAATTGCTCAACACGTGGGGCGTGAGGTCTCCACAGTACATCGATGTTGTCGCCAGTGGTCGGCGGAAGGTGCACGTGCCCGTCGACCTGGGACCGGACCGCAGCGATGCACGGATGCACGCCAAGACCGTAGGATCCTACGCAGTGCCGTAGGGGACCGCACCGCCACTTCCCATCAAATTAGGGACACTGTTGCTCCTGGGGTATCGGCGAGGACCATTCGCAACCGTCTCCATGAAGCTGGGCTACGGTCCCGCACACCGTTAGGCCGTCTTCCGCTCACGCCCCAACATCGTGCAGCCCGCCTCCAGTGGTGTCGCGACAGGCGTGAATTGAGGGACGAATGGAGACGTGTCGTCTTCAGCGATGAGAGTCGCTTCTGCCTTGGTGCCAATGATGGTCGTATGCGTGTTTGGCGCCGTGCAGGTGAGCGCCACAATCAGGACTGCATACGACCGAGGCACACAGGGCCAACACCCGGCATCATGGTGTGGGGAGCGATCTCCTACACTGGCCGTACACCACTGGTGATCATCGAGGGGACACTGAATAGTGCACGGTACATCCAAACCGTCATCGAACCCATCATTCTACCATTCCTAGACCGGCAAGGGAACTTGCTGTTCCAACAGGACAATGCACATCCGCATGTATCCCGTGCCACCCAACGTGCTCTAGAAGGTGTAAGTCAACTACCCTGGCCAGCAAGATCTCCAGATCTGTCCCCCATTGAGCATGTTTGGGACTGGATGAAGCGTCGTCTCACGTGGTCTGCACGTCCAGCACGAACGCTGGTCCAACTGAGGCGCCAGGTGGAAATGGCGTGGCAAGCCGTTCCACAGGACTACATCCAGCATCTCTACGGTCGTCTCCATGGGAGAATAGCAGCCTGCATTGCTGCGAAAGGTGGATATACACTGTACTAGTGCCGACATTGTGCATGCTCTGTTGCCTGTGTCTATGTGCCTGTGGTTCTGTCAGTGTGATCATGTGATGTATCTGACCCCAGGAATGTGTCAATAAAGTTTCCCCTTCCTGGGACAATGAATTCACAGTGTTCTTATTTCAATTTCCAGGAGTGTATTTAATAGAAAATAAGATTCATTAGCTTTGTAAAAATTAATTTTTTAACATTGATCAGTGTGAAGTATTATTTAATAGATATTTTCAATGAATTATGAGATGAATGTCCTTTCTTATTATTAACGTTTTCTAAAACACGTTTTTTACATTTGCTATTATCATTATCTTAATGACAAGAATTTTTGTTAATACAATCTAAACTTTTTATGTCTTGAGAAGCTGCTGTATCAGTTTTTCGATTTTCTTTATTTTCCATTCAGAATAATATTTTCGAATGTTCTTCATTCAGGATTTTTGTAAATCATTTTTATAATAATATTTACAAATCCTTTTTCCACATAAACAAGGAATTCAATTACGATTATAATTTTTACATTATATTCATTCACACATTGTCTATGTATCGTTCTACATCCATCTTTTATATATTTCTGTGAAGTAAAGTTATCAATTGACTTATCAGAATTACAATATTAACACAATTTGGTTTTGATTCCATTAATTTATGTGGGGAAAATTTATTGGGTTTGGTACATCTATTAAATTATGCAATAATGTTGTACATTTGATACCACATACAGATAAATCAACTCTACCAGCTCTAACTACCATTTGTGTAAATTCATTAAATCTATAAAATGTATCATTCTTGAAAAAATACAACACTCAGTAAATATATCTGAATGCAGCATTCATTCTGGTAGCTAACGCGGGGAATTCTCTACTTATAACTCCTCATGATTTATTTCAAATTATATTCACGTAATTCCACAAAGAAAAGTTCATTAAAGAACATAAAATGTTCTACTTGGATACCTTTACATCTACGTCTATGTGACGTCTCTGCCATTAACCACCTACAAGCTGTCTTTCTCTCATTCCACTCTCGAACGGCGTGTGGGAAAAACGAGCACTTAAATATTTCTGTGCAACCATGCCTTGCCTTATTTTATTGTGATGATCATTTCTCCCTACGTAGGCGAGTGCCAAAGGAATGATTTCACAATCAGAGGAGAAAACTGGTGATTGAAACTTCATGAGAAGATCCCGTCACAACGAAAAACGCCTGTGTTTCAATGATTGTCACTCCAATTAACATATAATGTCTGTGGCACTATCTCCGCTATTTCACGATAATACAAAACGAGGTGCCCTTCTTTGAGCTTTTTTGATGTCATCCGTCAGTCCCACCTGATGAGGATTCCACACTGCATGGGAATATTCCAGAATAGGTCGGACAAGCAGTAATGTTGTAAGCAGTCTCTTTAGTAGACCTGTTGCACATTTTAAGCGTTCTGCCAATGAATCACAGTCTTTGGTTTGCTGTATTCACAACATTATCTATGTGATCATTCCAATTTAGGTTATTTGTAATTGTAAACCCTAAGTATTTAATTGAATTTACAGTCTTCAGAACTGTGTGACTTACTGCATAGTCGAAATTTAGCGAATTTCTTTTAGTACTAATTGTTGAAAATAATTTTCGGAGAGAGCATTCAGTAAAATTTCAGATTACGTTTTATGCCTTCCACCAACTTTAGATGTATAATTTTTCGAGTATATCAGGGGTAGATATAAGTCACCATCGACTATAATTGTATAATTGGGGTACCTATTTGAAAGCAGACTCAACTTTTCTTTTAACTGTTCAGAACTGTATCTTATGAGTCGAAAGGTCGGTAAAACGATCCAATTAATAGTTTAGTCTGATTGCCAAATATATCCTCTACCCATACTATTTAGCAGAAACTAACCACTTCAATTTCACGACAAGGTAAATTACTTCTGACAGCAATAAATACACCTCCACCAACTGTATTTAATCTGCCCTTCCTGAACATAGTTAGATTGTTTGAAAAAATTTCGGCTGAACTTATTTCCACCTTTAGCCAGCTTTCTGTACCTATAACTGTTTGACCTTCAGTGCTTTCTATTAATGCTTGGAGCTCTGGTTCTTTCCGAACACAGCTGCAACAATTTACAACTCTCATATCGATTGTTGCTGCAACTACCTCACTGTGTTTTACCTGCCCCCTTTTAGATGCCTTTTCTGTGGTTTTCTCAGACCCTCTATCCTAAAAATCCGTCCAGTCCCTTCCACACAGCCCCCACTACATGTGTAGCCACTTTCTGTGTGTAATGGACTCCTGACCTATTAAGCGGAACCTGGAAACCCACCACCCAATTGCGCAAATGAAGTAATCTGCAACATACACATGCACAGAACTGCCAGAGCCTCTGATTTGGTACTGCACCAAAGGACCACAGTCGGTTCTGTCAATGATGCTGCAGATGGTGAGCTCTGCCTTAATCTCATAATCTAGACTGGCAGTCTTTACCATTTCTGCAAGCTGCCCGAAACCAGAAAGAATCGCCTCCGATCCAAAGTGACAAACATCGTTAGTACCGACATGAGCCACCACCTGCAGATGGCTGCACCCTGTACTCTTCATGGCATCTGTAAGCACCCTTGCCACATCCAAAATGACTCCCCTCGGTATGGACAAAGAATGCACACTGGCTTCCTTCCTCTAACAAAAAAGTTAGTGAAATTTTTTCATGAAATCTGTACTCAATATTTATTTTGGACATCCTGGAATTAATTTTAATGTTTATAAATTAGTCATATATATCATATTGTAACAAATAATACAAGTTCACCACCTGGTCTTTGATATATTCTATCTATTTTTGTAAATCTTGAGGTAATTAACTGTGAATTCATGTCATGAGCTATCCATATGCACTACTAACAAAGATGTGCAGCACTACATCCATTATTAATTAGGGATCAGTTTTATTAATTTCACATAGTTCTTAAACTGATTCACTTAAATTAACTTTTGGTAGATATTGGTATATTCATTGTGTTTATATTTCTTTACTATGTAAACTTTGAATACCATCAATATCATCTTGAAATAATTCTAAATGTGCACCATGATATAATGGATACATTATTAATTCATAAACATCTGAATGATATAATCCTAATTAGTGATCGATTTTGTGATAACAAATAATTTTTTGATATTTTGACATATTTTTATTAATTTCCATATATCAGATCTCATCTTTATCCATATGTATTCCTATAGGATCATTATTCTTGTTTGGAAAAAATGCATGACCTAAGATATTTCCTATTCCATCCAGTTCCTTTGAAAATCGATGACCAGATATTTCATGTATATCTACTAATCTCTTACCTATAATTAAAATATCAGGATTATTAATATCAAGAGCAAACTTAATATCAATAGATTTTTCCCATAAACAAAATGCTGCCTGTGTTACTTTTAACATTTTTTTAATTTGCTCCTTTATAATTCCATTCTATAATTTTTTAATTCCATTTATACATACTAGTTCTATAACTACCTAAAAAATCTTTTTCATCACACCTAGGGGTGTTTATAAAATTTTAAGTTCCTTTACTTAACTCACCAGTTATTCCAAGATTGTGTGTTAGCTGAAATAACATTATTGATTCCTTTAATAAATCATCATTTACTTGAGAAGATATTGCTTCATCTGTCTGGATATCTAAGTAACCAAAATCATACAAATATTTAATTCCTTTATTCTAATCATCTGGTTGCTTGCCTACAGCTGGCACTACTTAAACTACTGGTTTCACAATCAACAACAGCAGAACTATAAACATTTATATACAGTTAAAAAATAATATGATTAATCATTTCTGAATCTTCATTATCACTATCAGGACCATCAATCTAAAAAAACCATCAAATTTGTTTGTAATAGACTTTTCATTAAATGTTTTGATAACTCTTCTACATATTGCACATTTAATTTTTACTTTAATCCAATTAATCAGTACAGTCTTTATGAAAAAAATGATTTCAGCTTGCTTTTATAATCTGATGATTTTATTACTTAAGTACACAGGACATTAATATTATTGAGATTGTTCCATTAGTATTTCATGTCCTTTCATTATTTTTTCTAAGACTTCTTGTGATAGATTGTGAGCTCTTAAAATTATTTCCCAATTAACTTAATCTTTAAATTCTATTAAATATCTTCAAACAATGTTTGTTGACCTCATATAACATCCCAGTTTAATTTACCTTCAAATTATCCCATAAAATCTTCAGAGATTTCTTGTGCACATGATAAGTTCTCATAGTTTAATTTTTTTGAAACTGACATATAATCTTCAGACAATACTTGTGCATTTGGTACATCATCCTCACTTAGTTAATCCTAAAGTTCTCTTATATAATCATCTGATATCATTTGTCAAAATGATACATGCTCAAAGTTTAATTTATCTTAATTCCCTCATAAACCTTCTGCTAATTTTTATTCCTTCGATATATATGTCTAATTTAATTTATCCTGAAATTCTCTAATGAAATCCTCTGATACTTTTTGATGTGTTGATCGATGATTCCAGTTCAATTTATCTTGATATTCTCTACTACATTTTTGGTCTAAATTCTTGGAATTGATTCTTTCCAGTCAGTTCCACTAAATGAATTTTCCTTTCTAATACAAACAACAGCTGTTTCACCGTATGTTTCATTTGTTAAATAAAATTCATATAATTGTTGAAAAATTAATTTTTTACATATAAGACAATTCATTTAAGTAATTTGTTGTTTTTCAGTTTTTAATTCACTCAAGTCATTGTTAAATTCATTCAAGTCATTGTTACATATGAACCAACTTATAAGTTAAAACAATGAGAAAATATTCTGAAAAACTCGAAAGTTCTGATATATTTTTATGAACTACAACCGTAGAAGTTGCAGGATTGAGTTGCAAGAAAAATTCTGAACTAGATATCAGAAATTACTATAATTCAGTGGAATTTGATATGGCATATTTTGTATTTGTTACATTTCAGACAAATCGTAAAAATAATTTGTTACCTGACTCTTCATTATTCAACCACGTTAATCTACAGAATATGTACTTGAAAAGTGAAAGAAACAAAATTTTTCCAAAGGAAATGTGGACTATTAATTCTGCAAATAATTTTATCAAAGCATACACTGCATTTCTCTATTTTAAATGCGTCACACTACTCAAATGAGATGTTGACATAACACTATATAATTTTATAAGGAACTACCCTATCTACATGATTAACATGACTTGTAGAAAGAATATTGTATCTTCACAGAAAACGACTATGAAACTTTGTGCAACTTTTAATGAAAAAAATCCTGGAGATACTTTAGTATATGTAATGATGTGTGGTAAGAAAAATTCAACTTATGGTGCACAGCACAAAATACTTCCTGAAAATTTTTAACTTTATAAATGAACATAAAATTAGAAATATCTAAAGAAACCTTTACAGTTTGTTTGCATTTCACTTTGATGTACATACAGAAAGAGAAAACAAACATTGAAAAATTAGTTTGTCGATTACAAAATGAAGTCTACTCTTGCTGAATCATATTCAGTTCTCATTTTTTTCTGAATAGCTCTTGTTATGTACGTTATGTTACAATTTTTAAGTTCATCATAATGCATTTATTTATTTTCTTACATTCAATTTTTATAAACCATTGTTAAATTTTATCTTCTTACATTCACCTTTTACAAAAAAAATGGTCTGGAACATGTGAATAAAAGTTACATTAGACGGATGAGAGGAAAAGTAGGATTGCACCAGCAAATATGGTCACCTAGCATCAAGGTATCCGTGGCTGAATGATGCTCTTCAGCTCTCATAGAAACAGCTGAGCTGTGGCTTAAAGAAGGAAATATGGCCATTTGATGGACTTCCAGCTCCAGAAAGTCCCGAGACAAGTGTGATATGAGTTTTTAGAGTTCAGTTTTATACCATCTGTATTCTATGGGTTATGAGGAAGTGTATTAGCCAAGTTGCTGTATGCTCCAAAACTGGGTGCAACAGCTTCTTGTACACAGACGTGGATCCCAGAGAGATGGGGAGGGGTGGAGGAGAAGGATCATAGAGATCATAAAACATCACTCTCCTAAAAATAGCATTTACATTTTTACACATACCAGTTTTCTTATTTTTCTGCATTCTAGTGGAATAAAGTAGAACAAAAAGTAAGACACTAAAAAAATTGAAGGAATTCTAGAAAATTAAGAGCTACGCCAAAGATATTTTCCAGATGCTTATCTCATGGATAGTCTATGTGGATGTTCCTGTGTGCTTGGATCACACAAACTCCACTACTTTTACGTGCTGAGCTCCGTAACTTTCACAAAACTGCTCATCGGCAGCACATCACCTCCACAAGAAGGATCGAATCTGTGGTTTCCTCTTGACCACCCTTTGCTTTAGGAGTGTAGGAATGTTAAGCTAAATAGTCTATTTCAGGATTAAATTATTGTAAGTACTCTGTTAATTACCCTAAGTGATGTACTACTATCAAAAAAGTGTTTAAAGGAAAGAAAGTTTAGAATAACCTTCTTCAGTTCAAAGTACTTTTATTCGCAAGATATTTTTTAGCTAATTTATTTAACTTTTGTTCGAAACATTGTTCAATAGGTGGAACCTGTCCACTTCATTATTGTGCCATTATACAATTTTAATCAGGGTAAATACTTGTCTTTCTGTGTAGTTTTGTTGCCAGTGTTTGGTACCGAACAACGTCCGACAACATTTAGGCGAATGTAAGAGCCTGCTAGGTCTCTTGTCAAATTAATGGCATGTTTATAGCAGAGTCAGCCGACTGAGACAAAGAACTGAGAATGAAAACATTTCCCTGTATTTATCTTTCTCCAAAGGGAAAAAGAAATGTCGCGCCCTTTCAAATGCACAACTGGTGAAAGAACTGACGAATTTTTTTTCAGTTTTCCAGAAGGTGAATCAATTGAAAGAAATGGCACTAATGAAGAAAGAACAGACTGACATTATACTGTTGGCTGGTAATGATGCTACACCCATGCAACGCCTGCTTACAGTGAGATGTACAGAAACAACATAACCCATGACGACGTGGAAAAACTTATAATAATTCAAAACGACAGGTTTCGTTGCTGGTGCAAGCAGATCTGGAAGGTCGAATATGGTAACAGACTAGCAACAAGAAACATGGAGCGATGACCTGGAATCCGTCGAAGGGGAGCCACAAGTGGTAATCTTCCTAAGCAGTCTCATGAGGATTTTGTGGAATAAGAAGTGGTACTTATACAATCTCCAGACGTTGCAAACGTTTCGCAGACCACAGGTGGGGTTCTGTGAATGCACACCGAACATGCATGCTTGCTGCGGAGGATGTCCACGCAAACAGACTTGTTATGCATCAGCATGTTTTAGGTTTTGTTAGTTCCACCCTTTTTCCCGATGAAGTAAATTTTTATGTCAATGTGAAGTGAAGAAGCAAAATATCAAGTACTGGATGTATAGCAAGCCACATTTGATGTCGCACTGTAAAAGCCAACGTGCAGAGAAATGCATAATGTGGTGCCTGACTTTGAGTGGCAGGACTGGTGGTAATTCTTTCATTGAAGGAAGCCTCAAAGACATCTCTCTCGACATTTTGAAAAGTGACAACTTCATGACAATCCTGGACGAAAGTGATGACTTCCTTGCGTTCCTTGAGCAAAACGGGACACCACTAAATTGTACCATTGAAGTGCACCAATGGTTGGATCGGCCGTTTCCTTTATCACTAGACGCGATCCGGTTAGCAGACGTCACTCCAGTGTGGGATTACTTAAAGTTGCTTACTAGCAGAGAATCCATTAAGATTCACTTCAGCTTCCCAACAAATAACAGGAAATATACTGTTGAGGCTTTCGTACTCATTTGACGTATTGTCTGATGCCTTCTACCTGCGGGTCTTCGGCCGACGATCGCTTAACGATTTTCGTGATGTTTCGACATAGTAAGTGGCTGGCGTTGTCAGAGGCTTATCTTCTGTCGCCGATGGTGGACAGGAGTCGAGCTCGCTACCAGAGGTTTAAGAGGGCCATTATAAATGATTCGTTCATTTTCATAGTTTTTTGTACTTTCCCAAACAGTATATGTACAAATATGATTGGTGAATGAATAGAAACGTAAACTCGCCGGGTTGGCGACAAAGCAAGAAAAGAGTTTGTATGTGTTGCAATACGTGAGACGTTTATTACAGCAGTGCGACTTGCATTCAGAAGAAATTGTATGATAGAACCGCCATGTAGACCAAACTACGTGCGTTGATATCGACAATTAATGGGCACTGATAGTCTCCGTAAACAGAAAAATACCGATTGACCAAGTGTGTCAGAGGGCCAGGGAAAGTTTCATATATAGACCAAAAGAAAAAAAAAAAAAAAAACAACGGCTCACGCAGTAAACTGAGTGTAAGATACAGGATACGTATTCGCGATTGCGAGTATGAACCACCATTGGCTGTATGCACGAATGACAACGAAAATTTGTGCCGGGCCGTGACTCGAACCCGGATTTCCCGCTTATCGCGAGCCGTCGCTTTAACCGCTTCGGCTATACGTACATGAATCACAGCCAGACCGAAACTTCCATATGTCACGATCCATGTGTCACAACCTGCACTCGTACGTTACGGTATGTGCCCGTCTAGGAAGGAAATATTTATTGAGAGTCGAGGGTATTGGCAAATAAATATGAAATAGAAGTGCCAGGGCTAAAATACAGGAAGCGAAAGGCTATTTACAATTTGTACAGAAACCAGATTGCAGTTATAAGAGTCGAGGAACATGAAAGGGGGGCAGTGGTTGGGAAGGGAGTGAGACAGGGTTGTAGCCTCTCCCCGATGTTATTCAATCTGTATATTGAGCAAGCAGTAAAGGAAACAAGAGAAAAATTCGGAGTAGGTACTAAAATCCATGGGGAAGAAATAATGTAATTCTGTCAGAGACAGCAAAGGACTTGGAAGAACAGTTGAACGGAATGGACAGTGTCTTGAAAGGAGGATATAAGATGAACATCAACAAAAGCAAAACGAGGATAATGAAATGCAGTCGAATTAAGTCGGGTGATGCTGAGGGAATTAGATTAGGAAATTAGACACTTAAAGTAGTAAAAGAGTTTTGCTATTTGGGGAGCAGAATAACTGATGATGGTCGAAGTAGAGAGGATATAAAACGTAGACTGGCAATGGCAAGGAAAGCGTTTCTAAAGAAGAGAAATTTGTTAAGCTCGAGTATAGATTTAAGTGTCAGGAAGTCGTTTCTGAAAGCATTTGTATACAGTGTATCCATGTATGGAAGTGAAACATGGACGATAAATAGTTTGGACAAGAAGAGAGTAGAAGCTTTCGAAATGTGGTGCTACAGAAGAATGCTGAAGATTAGATGGGTAGATCACATAATTAATGAGGAGGTATTGAATAGAATTGGAGGGAAGAGGAGTTTGTGGCACAACTTGACAAGAAGAAGAGACCGGTTGGTAGGACATGTTCGGAGGCATCAAGGGATCACAAATTTAGCATTGGAGGGCAGCGTGGTGGGTAAAAATCGTAGAGGGAGACCAAGAGATGGATACACTAAGCAGATTCAGAAGGATGTAGGCTGCAGTAAGTACTGGGAGATGAAGAAGCTTGCAAAGGATAGAGTCACATGCAGAGCTGCATCAAACCAGTCTCTGGACTGAAGACCACAACAACAACAACAGAAGTGCCAGTGGTATTAACAAGTCGGCCTATGGTGCAATGGCCCTTCTGACATGCATGCATGCATGCGTAGATGGGTGACGTTAAACAAAACGCTAACTTTACTAATCATTAATACGTTACTAAAAACGTTAACTTTGTGTTACTTCATAGGTGATTTATCGGAAGTTAGTTAATCGTTAGTCGTTAACTGGTAGTAGTAAACTTTATGTTGTGCATGTTCTCAAATGAGCAAGTGAGTCCAACGTATTACCGTTGCCTAAATAAAAATGTTGTGAATGGGGAAGTTTAGTTTTATAATTATTTAGTTATCAGTATTAAATCACGAGACAACTGGAATATTGAAGAATTAGATAGTATCTAACCTAAGATGCGTGTTTCCCTTCATAAACATCAGGGTCTCAAAGCTTTGATCCAAGGTCGAGGTTCTTTTAGGACACAAAATAACTTTATCTTCTGGTAAACCTTGCGGGATGTAAGGTCGTGGTCCATGAAACTCTCCAGCTCCTAACGTTTCGTCCAGTGCTTCGCTGGACATCTTCAGAGGGGTGTTTCTCCTCCGGTGAGTCTTGCCGACTCACCGGAGGAGAAACACCCCTCTGAAGATGTCCAGCGAAGCACTGGACGAAATGTTAGGAGCTGAAGAGTTTCATGGACCACGACCTTACATCCCGCAAGGTTTACCAGAAGATATGTCATCCGGTCGTGAAAGCCTTCATACTATGAACAAAATGACTTTGCCCACAGAAAAAAGTCGTTAGACTGCAACAGTTGAAAGTATAGGGACATTATATTTAATAAATAAATTTATGAAAACCCATTCCTTAAGAAGTTCGCATCATTGAGTCTTTCGATTTCTTGTCCATCGACATTTTGAGTAGACTTTGGGCTTTACTTTTTACAGATGTGTTAACAGGCTTTTCTTTATGTTGACTGACAGACGTAAAAAAATCTTCCTCTTCGACTTCGTTGTTGCTCCTTCAGCCACCGCCGTTTAACGTGTCTCTGAACGTTTGACAGCTTTGTGCCTCAAACCTTCTTCTACATCTCTTTCCATTCGTTTTCTTAATACTCCCACTCGACTGTTGTCACATATTTCCAGCCACATCAACCGGAACTTTGGATAAAAAGCCGCATTAAGTTGGCTGTGCTAAACGTCTAATAGAGACTGAAACCTTTTTCTGTGCCACTCAATAAGGCATTGGCTCAAGCCGTGCAATTCGCAAGACCCTTAGTCTTATCGTCAATACCTAATTAACCGACTCAAAGAATGTTAACAGTAGTTAAAGAGACCATCAACGTTCTTTA
Source organism: Schistocerca piceifrons (assembly GCF_021461385.2). Classification (NCBI taxonomy): domain Eukaryota; kingdom Metazoa; phylum Arthropoda; class Insecta; order Orthoptera; family Acrididae; genus Schistocerca; species Schistocerca piceifrons. The sequence continues at coordinate 405,002,497 of NC_060145.1, forward strand.
AAATTAACTTAAAAGTTAATCCGTTCCTGGAAATGTTAAGTTCGTTAATTAACTATTAAGGGATTAACGGTATGGGCCCAGCTATGCATGCATGCATGCAAATCCGAAGGGACATTGCACCGAATTTAATAACACGGGCACTGCTACATTGCATTTCGTGTGTGGAAGATTTTGCGACGGCGGTTACATTTCAGATCATTCCATCTGAAGCTCGTGTAACAGTTAATTCTGGAAGATTATGGCCGGTGCCTTCAATTTCGCATCACATTGCAGGAAGCACCTGAGGATGAACAATTCGCCTCCAAGCTGATATTCATCAGTGAAGCAACCTTCCAGTTGTATGGAAAGGTTAATCGTCACAGCGTAAGAACGTGTTACACTAAACATTTTCATGAAATTGTGGAGCGTGAACGAAATTCGCCGAAAGTTAATGTGTTCTGTGCAATGTTACTGATGAAGCTGTTTGTCAACAGAAGGAGCTGTATTTGTGAGAAAAGTGCAGTTGCGGTTATTTCCACAACTGACTGCTAGTTCAGATAATTTCGCCTTTCGACAAAATGGAGGATCCCCTCACCGGAGCGTCTATGTCCGTTTACGCCTAAACGGCGAACTTCCGCATCGTTTGATTGGGCGTAGTGGTGAAGGTGATGTGGCTCTGTTCCCTTAACATCGCTGGTCGCCTCGGCTAACGCCTTGTGACTCTTTCCGTTTGGTAATTAAGGATCGTGTTTACTCATCTTCACTGTTAAGAACTCCAGAACAGCTCAGAGAACGCATTAATGCTGCTGTGATGGCCGTTAACGGGGTGTCGGTACAAAAGATACGGAACAAACTTGACTGCAGCTTGTACGTGTGTCGTGTAACGAGAATGGTAGTCATCAGAGTGCATAATGCAAACTGTGTGAGTTTATGAGTCGATTCATTCGTAAGTCATATTTTTGCTCGTGATCCTTTGAAAAACATGAGCTCTGAAAACAAATGAATCACTAATGGTAGCCCCGTACGTACGTGTGAGGCCTTTTTCCTGGTCTCAGCGTTATGGTTCTCCTCTTGTTATCTGCACCGCGGAAATGTAGAATACTTTTTCCTTGAGGCATTTTCCCGTCTTGTTGCAATGATTGTCACGTTTGTAAATTTCTATATCTTCCCTGAACAAGTGGCGTAATAATGAAACTCCCAGCACGGAGGTTCTCGCTGTAGGGAAGAGGGAGGCATGTGAAATAGAGCCTGTAATTGTAGCATCATAGAGTACTATTTGTGCGAATATAATAAACATTAGTAACTGAGTTCACAGTTTGTATGGAGACTTCTGACTCACGTGTTTACGTAAGCTGTCTTTAACTTAAAGAGCAAATTTGGGAATTCGGGTACAGGTATTGTGTGGACCCTTTTCTGAATTGCGGAGTTCTGTATGACCTGCTGACAGGCCGCAGACGAAGATACATCCGGTTAAAGGCCCCCAGACAGGTCGCAGACAATAATACATCCAGGTAAAGGGGCCCATTCAGGTCGACCATACATCCTGCCCACAAGAAGTCCGACATGGTTGGTGAGTCCATGCACGCAACCAGCATACAACAGTAAACTAAAAAGTCTCGATTGAAAGAGAATTACCCTAACTAAGAAAGAAATGCCACAGCACTCCCCAAACGGATGCGGAAGCAGCGTTCTTTTCCGAACTTCCGGCATGCAGTAATAGCTCAGGGTCAGCAACTTCTCTTAATAAGTACCGAGAAAAAACAGTCCAAAGTTGCAAATTTCATTTTTTTATTCACTCTATGACTAGTTTCGGGCCGGAACCCATTTTCGAATCATCGTAAAAAAAATAGTCAAAAATGGCGTTTCCGAAAATGCAAAAACATGTCAAAAGTGTGCAAACGAACAGATACAACACTCACAGGTAACTCTGTATGCGCTGTAACTGAGTGTTCAAAATTGCTCAAATGTGTATGAAATCTTATGAGACTTAACTGCTAAGGTCATCAGTCCCTAAGCTTACACTCTACTTAACCTAAATTATCCTAAGGACAAACACACACACCCATATCCGAGGGAAGACTCGAACCTCCGCCGGGACCAGCCGCACAGTCCATGACTGCAGCGCCTGACCGCTCGGCTAATCCCGCGCGGAAACTGAGTGTTCATTTCATTTACAAGCTGCTATATCCATAGACTGCAGTCTTCTTTACAATCGTATTGCCAAGCGAAATACTAAAGCGCTCAATTTAATTCTGTATCGTGTAAATTACGATGCCGTCATATCTGTGGTTGTTCGTTAATCTTTTAGGTCTTAAATCAGTTGCAAGATACACGTAAGTTTTAAATTTCATGCTGTATTTCACTGAACTCCAATTTTTTCCTAAGTTATGCTAAAGCTGTGTACTAAACAAATTAATAATAATAATAATAATTATTATTATTATTAATAATAATTTGTTTAGTACATTATTATTATTATTGCATTAACACATTTTACATATTTTTAAATGACTCCATAGCGCCTGCATCTGCCAAGTTTTGGTTTAATTCCAGTAGTATCGTACACTTTCGTCTCAAGTGAATGTTAAGTACATTGTCAACAAAATTCTCCTGTAATAAAAGTATTATTTCTTCAGTTACATCAACTATTAATTCAAGTTTAAATGAATTACTAAACAGAACATAACTACGCTCTGCATGCTAACTTACTAGTTACATTTATCGAGTGCAAGATCATCAAAAGACTCTACGATGGCAATATATCTGATGATCCTGTAGTCAGTAACTGTATTTCGTTCTTACATGAAGCGTAATTCGAGTTCAGTTTGGTCATTACTTTTAATCAATAATTGTTCTAATTGAGGAAATATCACTGCTTTGGCAAATAAATTTTCAAAAATGTACTTGCCAATGGCCAGAGACCACAATCTTACGATAGTAAGGAAAATACACCAAAAAATGACAGTTTTCGGCGGTGCGGAATCATTCAAAAAGTAATTAACGTCTATGGACCGAGATGTAGACGCAAGTGCGGAATCATTCAAAAATACTTAACATCTGTGGACTCAGGTGCAATCATCTTACATAATTTATCATAGTTGTTATTAAAATATTTATTGTGTGTCGTACATGGAAACTGAAGGTGACAAGTTATGAGAGGGATGGCCGCAAAGTTTTAATATCACATCGAAACAAAATACAGTTACACAATCCATTCAGTGTTTGTTCACTGGTACACGTCTGCAGTCGTGATACACTTTGAAACCCCGTACCGCAGTACCATAGTACGTGACTAGAGGAGACAAAACAAAATAGCACAGGCCACTGATTAAACAGAGAGTTAATAAGTTGGTTATCTATTTAGATACGTGTTCCAGAGACCTTATTCATGATAAACGTTATGATATGGAATGTGCCCACAGAACAGCCATAGAATAAACAAAATAAACGCGTGCGTGCGCATACACACACACACACACACACACACACACACACACACATGCACATCAAGCAACAAACCTTTTGCTGTAGAAATGGTTGATTATTTCTTTTCGAGTTTTCCTCTTTCCTGTACAGTATAGAAGGACTTGCAAAGAAAAACTTCAGTCATCCTACATTTTAATACGTTTCTGGCATCTGTAAGACATTTTATTTCTGTTGCTACATTATCAAAGTGTTTCACAGCTGCATATTTCACCAATTTCTGCGTCAAAGTTTAAAAAGCAATACTAGTTATTGTTTATTCTAGCGTTTTGAATGTGTGTTACTCCCAAACTCATCTAGACTGCTGATATGTCATAAGTGAATAAATGTACTGCGAGACTGTGGCTAATATTCCCAGCTGCTTAAAGATATGCCCTCAGTACGTAAGTGTATGAACTCCATACATAATTCTAATTACTTTCTTTCGTGCAATGAATACTTCTTGTGTAAGTGAAGAGCTACATCAGAATATTATCTCATAAGTCTTCAGTAACTGAAAATATGCGAAGTACGTTAACTTAATGAGTTCCATATGGCCGAAGTTGTCAATTATCCTTACAGAGAAAGTAGCCAGACCTAAACGTCTTAGCAGGTCCATTGTATTGTTATTCAGGTTTACGTTTGAATTAATATGCACACCTAAGAACTTACAACGCTCTACCTATGTGTTATTTACTGTTGGTACGCTAGGTGAGTGGGAGGTGAGGTATTTTTGAGAATACAAAACTGGATGAACCATACATTTTATAATTTTGAAGCTAGCTTAGTTTTACAAAACGGATTATCAACTTTTACAGAAACGTCATTAATTATAATTCTTTGTTGCCATCACAAAATTCCTTGTATCATTTGCGAGCATGACTAATTTTTGATGAGCCTGACATGACCGCTGTGAAGGTGACAGCGATCCAATGTTACGATTTTTTTTAATGCCACCAACAGCCACTGATAGCGAACCTGTGTTTCTTCAGTTACGGGTTTCTATCACCTCCAGCTTGATATGTCTTCATGAAGTTAACAGAGAAATATAATTGGCAATGCCACATGGGTTAAAATCACGATGAAATAGTAATCACACACGTTCCATAACGTCGGGTTGTCGGTTACGTATTGACAAGCGTCGATCCAACATTGTGGGACATGTGTGGTTACTATTTCATCATTTTATTAATCTGTGGGACAAAGTCACTTACGGCTACATTTCTCTGTTAATTTGATGATGAGAGATCACTCTCAATATGATCAAAACGATTGAAATGGGTAACTAAATAAACAAATGTTTGCGATCAGTGACTGTTGTGACATTTTTTTAAAAAAAAAGTGAAATAAAAATAAAAAAGACTCAAGGAACAACTGACAAATTGCAGATAGTTGATAGAAGAGTACTCCGAACAATTATCAGTAAGAAACACCAAGTTAATGGGCAATGGAGACTTTTGCCAATTCAGAAGTGTATAAAGAAAGTGAATTCATTATTGATACAATGCTGAAAAGAAAGATTACATTTTTCGGCCATATATCTCACCTACCAAATACTAGAATCCTGAAGCAGCTTTCTGACTACTTCTGGAACAGTAAAAATAAAGACATCTGGTTTAAAGAGGTACAAAGTGATCTGGATGAACTCAACACACCAAATTCAACAAAGAGAAGAGAAACTGCTTCTGAAGAACAACTACACACGGCTGGCATTCCAACCATCACAACGGAAGAAGTACGTCATATCTGCAGAAGAACGACCAGCCAGATCACAGCGAATGAAGAAGTTTTGGGAAACGAAGAAATTGCTGACTGCTAAGACTTAAACTTAATTATTGTGGACTCTGTTGTATTATGTTTGATTTTAGTGCTCCAGTGTAGGCGTAAACTATGTAAATAAATAAATAAATAAAGACTTTGTACAATTTAGGTAAACATTTTTGGAATACCGTGATCAATAGATTATTATATTTTAACTAAAGTTCAGTTGACTTCGTAGCAGCTGAGGAGAGCTCTGCCTACCATTCTTCAAGGAAGCCATGGGTTTGAAGATGGTTATATAAATATAACCGAAACTGGTCACCTATGTTATAGAGACATAAGTGTTGTGATCAAGACTGAACTTAAAATAAATAAAGACTAATTCTTTTCATTCGAATGAAAAGGCAGTTCGCTAGCAAAAGAGCAAAGGTAGTAGTGGGCCAATGATAGAACCCTGTGGGACTCCCACTGTAATTTCTCCCCGTGGAAATGATATGGCGACCCTAGCTTCGATGTGTTAAATAAAACTACCCATCACATCTGTGTGTTCGGTGTACGTGTGTGTGTGTGTGTGTGTGTGAGAGAGAGAGAGAGAGAGAGAGAGAGAGAGGAGAAGGAGGAGGAGGAGAAAGGTGAGAAAGACAGCAGCTATGAACACGAGAACACTTTTAGCCTAGAAGCTGATATGGTCAGCAGTCAACAAAAACATAATCTGGAGGGGGTGTAATGATTATCCCCCCTTGGTCCCGTACACAAATACCAGTGATGAAACACATTTTGAAAAATCACCCTAATTCATGCGAAACACTATGAAACCCTCCTTCCCCAAGAACCAAGTCGTGGATCTGCTGCAGTCTGTACAAATCAACTCGAAGGTCCTATGACAATATTGTTAGATTTAGCAGCGGAAGATGGTTCAATCTTCCCATCTCTTTGGCCATCAATTTTTCGACATGCTGGCGCCAAATCTCGGGGTACTGTGGCACGGAAAGCTACATGTGACGCACGAGTCGATCGCCTCCTTACGTTATCGGCGCACGCAGCTCAGGGTGTAGGAGCACGTGGGCAGCCAGCTGCGTGGTGTGGTGCGGTGTGGGCCCAGCCAACAGGGCTGCGCCGCTCCGCGCAGCGCCGCAACCGGTCCGGTGACCTTTGCGGAAGGAGCGGGCAGGAATGTACAGCGGCGCTCACGCCTTCTGCAGCGGGCGCTCCGCCGGCGCCTCCCGATACGTCCACCGCACCGCCTGCCGATCGCGCAGTCGGCCCGTAGCGTCGCCTGGTGCAGCGTCATGTCTGACGTATCTTAGACAACTTAGTTATCCTTCTTTCGCAGGAATACCTAGCACTCCACGTACTCTACGGGCTGACTGCGGCGATTCGCATTTTCAACTAATCACACGCTGCTTCCCGTAGACTCAACGCGAGAACACAGTTCTATACGTCTGTCTTTTAGGAAAACAGTGTTCTTCAGTATACAATGAGGTGACAAAAGTCATAGATTACCTCCTAATATCATATCCGACGTCCGTTTACACAGTGTAGTACAGTAACTCGATATGGCGTGGATTCAGGTAGTGTCAATCTAAAATACACCACTGGCCATTAAAATTGCTACACCAAGAATAAATGCAGATGATAAACAGTTATTCATTGGGCAAATATACTACAACTGACATGTGATTACATTTTCACGTAATTTGTGCGCATAGATAATGAGAAATCAGTACCCAGAACAACCACCTCCGGCCGTAATAACAGCCTTGATACGCCTGGGCATTGAGTCAGAGTTTGGATGGCGTGTACAGGTACAGCTGCCCATGCAGTTTCAACACGGTACCACAGTTCATCAAGAGTAGTGACTGGCGTGTTGTGACGAGCCAGTTGCTCGGCCACCATTGACCAGACGTTTTCAATTGGTGAGAGATCTGGAGAACGTGCTGGCCAGGGCAGCAGTCGAACATTTTCTGTATCCGGAAAGGGCCGTACAGGACCTGCAACATGCGGTCGTGCTTTATCCTGCTGAAATGTAGAGTTTCGCAGGGATCGAATGAAGGGTAGAGCCACGGGTCGTAACGCATCTGAAATGTAACGTCTACTGTTCAAAGTGCCGTCAATGCGAACAAGAGGTGACAGAGACGTGTAACCAACGGCATCCCATACCATCACGCCAGGTGATACGCCAGTATGGCGATGACGAGTACACGCTTCCAATGTGCGTTCACCGCGATGTCGCCAAACACGGATGTGACCATCATGACGCTGTAAACAGAACAGGGATTCATCCGAAAAGCGACGTTTTGCCATTCGTGTACCCAGGTTCGCTGGCGCTCCTGTCTGGGAAGCAGCGTCAAGGGTAACTGCAGCCATGGTCTCCGAGCTGATAGTCCATGCTGCTGCAAGCGTCGTCGAACTGTTCTTGCAGATGGTTGTTGTCTTGCAAACGTCCCCATCTGTTGAGTCAGAAATCGAGACGTGGCTGCACGATCCGTTACAGCCATGCGGATAAGACGCCTGTCATCTCGACTGCTAGTGATACGAGGCCGTTGAGATCCAGCACGGCGTTCCGTATTACCCTCCTGAGCCCACCGATTCCATACTCTGCTAACAGTCATTGGATCTCAACCAATCCGAGCAGCAATGTCGCGATACGATAAACCGCAATCGCGATAGGCTACAATCCGACCTTTATCAAAGTCGGAAACGTCATGGTACGCATATCTCCTCCTTACACGAGGCATCACAACAACGTTTCACCAGGCAATGCCGGTCAACTGCTGTTTGTGTCTGAGAAATCGGTTGGAAACTTTCCTCATGTCAGCACATTGTAGGCGTCGCCACCGGCGCAACCTTCTGTGAATGGTCATCTTCTTCCTGTCGGGTAAATTTCGCGTCTGTAGCACGTTATCTTCGTGGTGTAGCAATTTTAATGGCCAGTAGTGTAACTAAATAATTAGTACGCCTTGAAACATCAGACGACTGAAAGTAAGTAATGGGAACAGGAAGTCCATGTATGGCTGAAAATTGTCTGCAGGTAACCAAAGACCACAATTTCCAGTCCATGATCGGCTCAGTTAGAGCAGACGATCAAGTCAGTAAACACAACCCACACCAATTTGCAAAGTGCCTTCTGGACACCCTGGGTCCACGGCTTCGAGGGCTATGTGCCACACCCGAACCCTACCGCCAGTTCTTACCAAGTGAAATCGGGACTTATGTGACCAGATCACGGTTTTCCAGCCGTCTAGGGAGCAACCGATATGGTCACGAGCCAGGAGGGGAGCAGCAGCCGATGTCGTGCTGTTAACAAAGGCACTCATGTCCGCCGTCTGCTCCCATAGCTCGTTAATGCCAAATTTCGCCGCACTGTTCTAGCCGATTGTTCTTCATACGTCACATATTGATTTCTGCGGTTATTTCATGCAGTGTTGCTTGTCTAGTAGCACTGACAACTCTACGTAAACACCTCTGCTCTACGTCGTTAAGCCATGGCCGTCGGCCACTGCATTGTCCATGGTTAGAGGTATTCGAGGCACACTCGTGGCACTGTGGATCAGAGAATATTGAATTTTCTAACGATTTCCATAATGGAATGTCCATGCGCGTACCTCCAACTACCATTCCGTGTTCAAAGTCTGTTAATTTCCTGGAACCGCACGACCGCTACGGTCGCCGGTTCGAATCCTGCCTCGGGCATGGATGTGTGTGATGTCCTTAGGTTAGTTAGGTTTAAGTAGTTCTAAGTTCTAGGGGACTTATGACCAGAGCAGTTGAGTCCCATAGTGCTCAGAGCCATTTGAATCATTTTGACAGCTCTGTCAATTCACTACCTTTTTATACATGATACTATCGCGGTATGTATACATGCACATCTCCGTCCCATGACTTTGTCACCTTAGTGTATCAAAAAAATCTGTGGTAAGTTCTATGGGACCAAACTGCTGAGGTCACCGGACCCTAGGCTTACATACTACTTAATCTAACTTAAACTAACCTACGCTAAGGGCTACACACACACACTCATGCCCGAGGGAGGACTCGAACTTCCGACGGGGGGGTTAGTGTTTCACGGCTTGAACTCTGTTCGAGGCACTTTTAGTGACGTGTCTCAATGTCTGTGAAGTTATAGCAACCCATTCTCTCTCAAAATGTTCAAACGTGGGGGAAATCTTTTGGGACTTAACTGCTAAGGTCATCAGTCCCTAAGCTTACACACTACTTAACCTAAATTATCCTAAGGACAAACACATACGCGCATGCCCGAGGGAGGACTCGAACCTCCGCCAGGACCAGCCACACAGTAAATGACTGCAGCGCCTTAAACCGCTCGGCTAATCCCACGCGGCCCATTCTCTCTCAACAACCAAATACAGAGAAGGTAGTGTTAGCGCTCGGCTCTGTAGTAGGGTGTCCATTTCATTTATATTAAAAAAAAAAAAACAGACATTTTAAAAAGTTGAGAAAAGACTGGGGCAATAAGGAAAAGAACGGGACATAGTAGTTTATATTTGCATCAAGTGCTCATCTGATCTCAAATGACTCTTATAATTATTGTTCTGTGCTGTCACCGTATCTAGCACTTTAAAGTGTTTTGACAAGAATGCATTTTCCTTTGAGCACTCACTTTTAACATTGTTGTTAAAATTTCACTTTCGTTTTCACATGATGAAACAGTGTATATCAATCAGTACTGCCAGCAAACCAAAATATTGTTCTTCTAGTTGTTGCTGTTATTGTTGTTGTCATGACCTTCAGTCCGAAGATTGATGTGATGCAGCTCTCCACGTTACTCTATCCTCAGCAAGCTTCTTCATCTTAGAATAATTACTGCAACGAAGTTGAAGATCCCTTGATGTCTCCAAAGGTGTGCTATCAACCGATCCCTTATTTTAGTGAAGTTATGCCAAATATTTTTCAAGGGCTTCTATTCTCTTCTTGTCCGAATGGCTTATCGCTCTCGTTTCGCTTCTGTACAATGATACACTCCATACAAATACTTCCAGAAAAGTCTTCCTAACACTTAATTTATGTTCGATGGTGACAAATTTCTCTTATTCAGAAATGCTTTTCTTTCCACAGTGAGTCTACACTTTATGTCCTCTCTACCTCGGTCATCGTCGGTTATTTTGCTGTCCAAATAGAAGTGGCCGCACAGTTTGAGGCGCCATGTCACGTATTGCGCTGCCCCTCCCGCCGGAGGTTCGAGTCCTCCCTCGAGCATGCGTGTGCGTGTTGTTCTTAGAATAAGGAACCCTTAAGATAGTATAAGTAGTGTGTAAGTCTAGGGACCGATGACCTCAGAAGTTTGGTCCCTTGGAAATTCACACACTTTTTTTTTTTTTTTCAAATAGAAACTCGTTTACTTCTTTTGATCACTTTTTCGTTATGTAATTCCCACACCACATCGCAAAACATTAACAGTAAATAAACAAAAGATTGTAGAGCAAGATGTAAAAGTGGGGCTTCCTAGAATATATAGCTGCACAATGTGTTGTAAATAAAAAATGAAACATACAGGAACGTAAAATACTTAAGCCAAGTGGAAGCATAACTAAAGCGGGAGAGTTCAGCGTCCCCAAACAAAACTAACAGCAGACAGTATTTTTTTTTAAAAAAAAAAACGGTACTGTCTCCGGAAAAAGTGGATGATCGCACACCCCTCTCAGGAGGAAAGTCGACGTCCTCACTCATCCCAAATGCGTTCCTTTGAGTTCAGGTTGGGACTCTGAGCAGGCCAATCCATTTCAGAAATGTTGTCCACAGACCGTTGCCTCACTGATGCTTTTTTCTGTCATGCTGAGCCGGCCGCTGTGGCCGAGCGTTTCTAGTCGCTTCAGTCCGAAACCACGCGACTGATATGGTCGCACGCTCGAATTCTGCCTCGGGCATGGATGTATGTGGTGTCCTTAGTTAGGTTTACGTAGTTCTAAGTCTAGGGGACTGATGACCTCAGATGTTAAGTCCCGTAGTCCTTGGAGCCATTTGAACTATTTTTTCTCATGCTGAGCATTGCTAGTACGTGGATTGTCACCATCCGGCTCTGTCGAGCGCTGTTGGCAAACAGAGTGGATTCAGCCCTTGTGAGGCCACTCTCGGGGCTGCTTGATTGAGAAGTAGCAGCAACAGTCACGAAAAAACCCACAATTCTCGGGAGGCATCACTCGATACGGATATGGCGGGGCTCGGGAGAGCAGTGTGCTGACCACATGCCCCGCCATATCCGCATCCAGTGACTACTGTCGGCTGAGGATGACACGGCGGCCGGTCGGTACCGTAGGCCTTCAAGGCCTTTTCGTTTGGTGTTTGTTTTTTGTAGTCATGCTGATACAAACAATCATAGTCTCCCAACAATTCCTCTAATACACACAGCACACATTGCTTGCGCATTTAGCTGTTCGGTAGTCGCAACAAGAGGACCACACACAATAATCACGAAAAACACCCGCATCCCATAACACTGTACTTCACTTTTGGATCTGCACATGATGGTAGGTGATTCTCCCATTGGATTTTTCCAGCATACAGCGTCATTCATCACTCCTAATCACTCGTTCCCAGCCGTCGCATTTCAGTGCTGTCGCCGATCATACAGTCTCAAGTGTTGTTTAGCAATGGCTACAGAAAGCTGTGTCTTATGAGGAGCTGCTCAATCGCTGTACCCGCTCTTTGTAACCACACGCAAATTGTGCTAGTCGGACTGCTGGCGACACTTTGGAACTCACGAGTGATTCCTTCCCAACGCTCGACTTTCCCTGTCAGTCAGTACGTAAGGTTTGCATCTTTTTGGTTTAATGGTCGTTGTTACTTCGCTTTGCTGCTTCACGATCACATCGCCAATAGTCGACTTCGAAAGTTCTGGAAGTGTTGATACGTCCCTAATGGATAAGTTACTTAGGTAATATCCAATGACTAGTTCATGTTAGAAGCCATTGAAGTCTGCTCTCTGACTCGTTCTAGTGTTACTGCCAGGGGCTGTGGCCGAGCGGTTCTAGGTGCTTCAGTCTGGAACCGCGCGACAGCGACGGTCGCAGGTTCGAATCCTGCCTCGGGCATGGTGTCCTTAAGTTAGTTAGGTTTAAGTAGTTCTAAGTTCTGGGGGGCTGATGACCTCAGATGCTAAGTCCCATAGCGCTAAGAGCCAAATGGTTCAAATGGCTCTGAGCACTATGGGACTTAACATCTTAGGTCATCAGTCCCCTAGAGCTTAGAACTACTTAAACCTAACTAACCTAACGACATCACACACATCCATGCCCGAGGCAGGATTCGAACCTGCGACCGTAGCAGTCATGCGGTTCCGGACTGAAGCGCCTAGAAACACTCGGCCACCGCGGCCGGCGCTCGGAGCCATTTCAACCGTTTCTTTTTTCTAGTGTTACTGCGTTTTTGCTTAGAACGCAATACTGATAGCATCCTATTGTACTGTCTCTCTTGAAGCCTAGTGGTCATTTCCGCATTAGAAAGGTGTGTCCCGACACTTCTGGTCAGACAGTGTATGACGTCTTATGCTACTAATAGAAGGCACCAGTTGTAGTAACATGAAGTTAAATAGAATAAAATTCTTCTACAATTTTTTTCTGATTTCATCAGGTACTGTGGAGAGGTTACTGACGAAAAAAAGCACGAAAAAGAAGAAACTTAAGATGTACATTTAGCATTTAGTGGCATAGTTAGGGTAAGCCAAGAGGGGCACGTACTCGTTTCAGTAGAAGCACAGTTTTGTGGCGGACGAGCAAAAAACGAGAAATAACAGAATAGGAGAAGATGTAGTATAATGGAATTTGGAGAAGAAGTGAAAGAACTGGAGGGCACTAAAACATGGTGTAGAGATATACGGAGGAGATTCATGACAAGATTTGGGTTCTATTGGGTAACAGTATCATAAGACCTTCCTCTCCCTGCTGTAGATACTATTTTTTTTTTTACCGCTACTTGATGACGCCGCTGTAGGTCTGCCAAGTGAGCAATGCCAAGTGAGCAAGTGCACCGAAAGTCTTAAGAAATATCTTGTGTTTTTTGTGTTCTTAGTCACAGCTTTGCGTTAACTGGGAAAGAAACAATAAGAAAACAATCACCTTATTCCTGCAAGCAATGCTGTTTTGGAAACTACGTTGTTCCATGTTTTGAAAACTATCATACAAACAAGAAGCATCCAAAGTTCGTTGCAAAGTGGTATTTATCTCAATAAGAAGTCTGAAAAAGAAAATAAAAGGAAGATGGCGGGATGGCTGTAGGTGGAGGTGTAGCAACGGAAGGGAGAAGGACCGAGGGATGGAGCGCAGCTCCGAATCCTCCCGAACCACGTAGGTAAGCAGGTAACAGGACCGAATCCTCCCAAACTGACACATTGTATGTTGTATTATAGACAATAATATAATTATCTCTGCCATGTTCCTTATCTCCTTCCCCTACCTCTCCCATGTTTTAAACAAAAAATATTAATTCACTTATGCACGCTTTGCGCGTGACCTTGAGCGGGACTTAGTTGCTGGCGCTGTGCCGGCTGGACTTTATCTCAATAAGATAAAAAAAACTTTTAAACATACAATACATGCCAAAAATTTTTGCATCTTCTATTGTAACTTCATGTGCTTTCCTTTGCGTGCTTGGAATATTCATAACGTTTAGAACTGCTACCTGCTTCAAACGGGAGGATTCGGTCCCATTGTTTTTCAGACCCTTGCAGGCTTCGGAGGATTCGGTACCATTTTTTGACCGCGAGAGGATTCGGGGCTGCGCCCGAGGGCTGCAAACAAGATTGAATTGATCCCTGGGACCCGGATACCAGCGTTACTCCACTGAGTGCACTGAAAATCCCGGCAGTGCCAATTTATCAGTGATAATCGTGGATATGCTCCTTGATTAAATTACTTGAAAAAATACTAGGCACTTTTTCACTAAGCAAGGAGTGGAGGGTAAAACGTTCCATTGACGGCGAGGTCGTTAGAGACGAGGCACACGCTCGGAATGGGGAAGGATAGCGAAGCACATTAGCCGTGCAACTTCAAAGGACCCATCCCAGTATTCGCTTAGGCGAAGTATGGCGTGACGAGGATTTGAAGAGCCATCCTTCTAAATGCCATTCCAGAGCTCTAACCATTGTGCCATTATACGTTTATTGTGTCCCAGAATATTCGACGGAATTCATATTGGGCGCTCTGGGTGACTAAATCAGTCGCTCGAATTGTCCAGAATGTTCTACAAACAAATCGGAAACAATTATGGCCCGGTGACGTGGCGCACTGTAGTTGGTAATATTTCCGTCGTTGTTTGGGAACACGAAGTGCACGAATGGCTGAATATAACCACTTCCGCGCAATGATAGGTTCAGTTGGAGCAGAGGACCCAGTCCGGTCCATGTAAATACAGCGCGCACGACTATGCAGCTACCACCAGCTAGCACAATGTCTTGTTGTCAACCTGGGTCAATAGCTTCGTAGGCTCTGCGCCACACTCGAACCCCACCATCAGCTCTTATCAACTGAAATCGGGACCCTTCTGACCGTGTCACGGTTTTAAAGACGCCTAGGGTCCAATGTATACGGTCACAAGCTCAGGAGAGTCGCTTCAGCTGGTCGTGTGGTTACCAAAGACATCGCATCAGTCGTCTGATACCATAGCGCATTAGCGCCAACTTTCGCCGCACTGTTCTGACGGATACGTTCTTTGTATGTGTCATACTGATTCATGCGGTCATCCCACACGCTGTTGCTTGCGTGTTAGCACTGACATCTCTACGCAACTGCCGCTACTCTCTGTGGTTAAGGGAAGGCCGTCGGCCACTGGGTTTTCTGCGGTAAGAGGTAATGCCTGAAATCTGGTATTCACAGCACACTCTTGACACTGTGGATCTTGGAATACTAAATTCTCTAAAATGTCCCAGATGGAGTGTTCCACGGGTGTAGCTCCAACTGTCATTCCGAGTTCAAAGTCTTGTTAATTCCCGCCATATGGTCATAATCACGTATTAAACCTTTTCACATGGATCAACTGAGTACAAATGACAGTTCCACCAGTGCACTGCCATATTATACCTTGTACTACCGCCATCTATATATGTGCATATCACAATCCAATTATTTTTGTCATCTCAGTGTATATTCCTGACTATTATGTAAAATATATCGTATAGAAAAATCATTATTAAGTTTATGATGGTATAAAACAACATGTTGGTGAAAATATCACTTTATTATGACAATTTGTGGCTGAATATTCGAGACGTGATTTGACGTAAATAAAGCGATTTTTTTTTTTTTTTTTTTTTTTTTTATTTTTTTTTTTTGTCATCAGTCTACTGACTGTTTTGATGCGGACCGCCACAACTTCCTTTCCTGTGCTAACCTCTTCATCTCAGAGTAGCACTTGCAACCTACGTCCTCAATTATTTGCTTGACGTATTCCAATCTCTGTCTTCTTCTACAGTTTTTGCCCTCTACAGCTCCCTCTAGTACCATGGAAGTCATTCCCTCATGTCTTAGCAGATGTCCTATCATCCTGTCCCTTCTCCTTATCAGTGTTTTCCACGTATTCCTTTCCTCTCCGAGTCTGCGTAGAGCCTCCTCATTCCTTACATTATCAGTCCACCTAATTTTCAACATTCGTCTATAGCACCACATCTCAAATGCTTCTGTTCCGGTTTTACTCCAGACGTACATCCTCAGAAATTTCTTCCTCAAATTAAGGCAGGTATTTGATATTAGTAGACTTCTCTTGGCCAGAAATGCCTTTTTTGCCATAGCGAGTCTGCTTTTGATGTCCTCCTTGCTCCGTCCGTCATTGGTTATTTTACTGCCTAGGTAGCAGAATTCATTAACATCATTGACTTCGTGACGCCTAGGGTCCAATGTATACGGTCACAAGCTCAGGAGAGTTTCTCGCTGTTCTCATTTCTACTACTACTCATTACCTTCGTATTTCTCCGAGTTACTCTCAAACCTTACTGTGTACTTATTAGACTGTTCATTCCGTTCAGCAGATCATTTAATTCTTCTTCACTTTCACTCAGGATAGCAATGTCATCAGCGAATCGTATCATTGATACCCTTTCACCTTGTATTTTAATTCCACTCCTGAACCTTTCTTTTATTTCCATCGTTGCTTCCTCGATGTACAGATTGAAGAGTAGGGGCGAAAGGCTACAGCCTTGTCTTACACCCTTCTTAATACGAGTACTTCGTTCTTGATCGTCCACTCTTATTATTCCCTCTTGGTTGTTGTACATATTGTATATGACCCGTCTCTCCCTATAGCTTACCCCTACTTTTTTCAGAATCTCGAACAGCTTGCACCATTTTATATTGTCGAACGCTTTTTCCAGGTCGACAAATCCTATGAAAGTGTCTTGATTTTCAGAATGAGATTTTCACTCTGCAGCGGAGTGTGCGCTGATATGAAACTTCCTGGCAGATTAAAACTGTGTGCCCGACCGAGACTTTTTCTTTAGCCTTGCTTCCATTATTAGCCGTAACGTCAGAATTGCCTCTCTCGTCCCTTTACTTTTCCTAAAGCCAAACTGATCGTCACCTAGCGCATTCTCAATTTTCTTTTCCATTCTTCTGTATATTATTCTTGTAAGCAGCTTCGATGCATGAGCTGTTAAACTGATTGTGCAATAACTCTCGCACTTGTCAGCTCTTGCCGTCTTCGGAATTGTGTGGATGATGCTTTTCCGAAAGTCAGATGGTATATCGCCAGACTCATATATTCTACACACCAACGTGAATAGTCGTTTTGTTGCCAGTTCCCCCAATGATTTTAGAAATTCTGATGGAATGTTATCTATCCCTTCTGCCTTATTTGATCGTAATTCCTCCAAAGCTCTTTAAATTCCGATTCTAATACTGGATCCCCTATCTCTTCTAAATCGACTCCTGTCTCTTCTTCTATCACATCAGACAAATCTTCACCCTCATAGAGACTTTCAATTAATTCTTTCCACCTATCTGCTCTCTCCTCTGTATTTAACAGTGGAATTCCCGTTGCACTCATAATGTTACCACCGATAAAGCGATAGAAGTACATAGTCCCAGTAATGTTCTGTTTTTTGTGTTACCAAATGTGAAGTTATAGCAATCCATTCTCTCTCAAAATGTTCAAATGTGTGTGAAATCGTATGGGACTTAACTGCTAAGGTCATCAGTCCCTAAGCTTACACACTACTTAACCTAAATTATCCTAAGGACAAACACACACACCCATACCCGACGGAGGACTCGAACCTCCGCCGGGACCAGCCGCACAGTCCACGACTGCAGCGCCTGGGACCGCTCGGCTAATCCCGCGCGGCTTTTCTGTTACCAAATGATTTATGTGCAGAATGAATGTAGAGTGCCGCAATGAAGCGTTTCAGCTTAGATTTGTGTCTCTCACATTTCACTTACCATTTTTCTCTTTTGCTGCAATTCTATTAAAAATCGGACAGTGCGAGCAGCACTCGTGCTATGAGCGTTCCGTAAAAAGTTAATTATATTCATATACAACGCATCTATAGGTTTTGATGAATTAGTTTGCGAGTATTAAATTATATGATGAAAATGGGCCGAGCGGTTCTAGGCGCTTCAGTACGGAACCGCGCTGCTGCTATGGTCCCAGGTTCGAATCCTGCCTCGGGCATGGATGTGTGTGATGTCCTTAGGTTAGTCAGGATTGAGTAGTTCTCAGTCTAGGGGACTGATGACCTCAGATGTTAAGTCCCTTAGTGCTTAGAGCCATCTGACATCAATTTTAACTTGATTCCTCTACCAGTTTATTAGAAAAAGGCATCTTAACAGACGGGTAAACAAGCAGACGGACAAGAAAAGTGAACCTAGAAGCCGTATAACTGATCCGTTTTTACCGATTGAGGTGCGCAACTCTGTTAATAAAGCCTAAATAGGGGGAACTATATGCCTTTCAGGTATTAATACTTTACATTATCCTAGTGTCTAGTGCTGAGTGGTTGAAGGCTGCAGTTTATTACGAGCGAATCGTAGAAGTGAACTGAATATCCCGTTAGAATATGAGAAGCGGCAACGTTAGCGTTTTCGCGCTGTAAGAAAAGCATTTATCAACTACGTAGCTACAACACCCTACGATACCAAGGAAAGTGGAGAAGAACTTCAGGAACGGAATGAACGGTTTTGCTGGGTACAGAATGTCAATTGATAGTAAACGGAAGAAAAGTGAAAGTAGCGAGGGGTGGCAGAAATGAAATTGGCCATAAACCTAACATAAAAATTGGTGACCCCGAATTAGATGAAATGAAGGAACTCTGCTACCTTGGGAGAGGCCTACCTTCCTAATAGCCGATCGACTGTCGCCACGCAGCGTGTATTTCGTGCACGCTTCAATATTCCCACCAGAATACCTCTTCCTGGGCGGCAATTAACTGATTCGTGGAACTTCCTGGCAGATTAAAACTGTGTGCCCGACCGAGACTCGAACTCGGGACCTTTGCCTTTCGCGGGCAAGTGCTCTACCAACTGAGCTACCGAAGCACGACTCACGCCCGGTACTCACAGCTTTACTTCTGCCAGTACCTCGTCTCCTACCTTCCAAACTTTACAGAAGTTCTCCTGCGAACCTTGCAGAACTAGCACTCCTGAAAGAAAGGATATTGCGGAGACATGGCTTAGCCACAGCCTGGGGGATGTTTCCAGAATGAGATTTTCACTCTGCAGCGGAGAGTGCGCTGATATGAAACTTCCTGGCAGATTAAAACTGTGTGCTTCTGTAAAGTTTGGAAGGTAGGAGTCGAGGTACTGGCAGAAGTAAAGCTGTGAGCACCGGGCGTGAGTCATGCTTCGGTATCTCAGTTGGTAGAACACTTGCCCGCGAAAGGCAAAGGTCCCGAGTTCGGGTCTCGGTCGGGCACACAGTTTTAATCTGCCAGGAAGTTTCATATCAGCGCACACTCCGCTGCAGAGTGAAAATGTCATTCTGGAAACATCCCCCAGGCTGTGGCTAAGCCATGTCTCCGCAATATCCTTTCTTTCAGGAGTGCTAGTTCTGCAAGGTTCGCAGGAGAACTTCTGTAAAGTTTGGAAGGTAGGAGACGAGGTACTGGCAGAAGTAAAGCTGTGAGTAGCGGGCGTGAGTCGTGCTTCGGTAGCTCAGTTGGTAGAGCACTTGCCCGCGAAAGGCAAGGGTCCCGAGTTCGAGTCTCGGTCGGGCACACAGTTTTAATCTGCCAGGTAGTTTCATATCAGCGCACACTCCGCTGCAGAGTGAAAATCTCATTCTGGAAAGTGATTCGTGGGTTTACACCTTCAGGGTAACCCTATGCAAAGAGGACGGACGGAGTTACCACAGCGCATGAGGTCACCTCAAAACGTCGAACCGGGAAGACAGTCATTTTGGCGATCTCGCCGCTTGGCACGCAAGCATGCGGCTGCCCTTCGACGCTCTGATCCGTGAGGCGAGTTTTTTTAGGATGACCTCCATTTCCACCCATACAAGCCAGCTGTCGAGCAAGAACTCAGCGAACGCAGTTTTGTCGCTCGCAAAAAAGCGTGTGAAGAATTGCTACAAAAGTTGCCACTCAACGAGACACGCTTGCCATCAGCGTGCGTACGAGAGTAAACAGATCATATCTTACTGAAGTGCTAACAATCCCACATAATTTTATCGGTGTATTGATAATATGGGACAATATTTGCCGGATATCATTTTTAAGCACAAGTAATTTAAATATCTACTATGAAGAAACACAAAAATGAAATTTTTTTGGTTTCATTGACTTTCAAATCAACAAGTTTCTTTTCGTAGTCTCTTTACTTTACACTTGCTCCTACCGCCTTCCTAAGCGCCAGAAATTATGCAAAACTTCTTTAACTCTTTCAGTTGAGCTGACCATTACAACGTTGAAACAATTTTCTTTGAAAAAGGTTTGAACCTCTTCTTCTTTAGACACACCATAGGTCTTTTTCTTTGTTCAGAAATTGTAAAACATAAATCGTTTTTCGTTTTGGATACTTGGTCTCACTCGTTCAAGAAATATCGTCTTTTATAGTTTTCACGTTGTGTCGCGAAAATAAATCAAACGAGGACACTCAAAAGCATGATGTCCTATACCGTGTGAGAGTGGTGAGGATCGAATACCTTCAGATGTTAGCAGACGATACGTATGCGCGGTCTTCAGTAGTATCTTAGCGCTCTACGATCAGCGCACTCCGTTGTCCGCCCCCGGTAGCTGAGTGGTTTGTGAACTGCCTAATTTTGTATCCAAATAAAAACACAAAAAAAAGAATGTGAAAAAAAAGAAAAAAAGGTCAGCGCGACAAAAAGAAAAAAAAAGTGGTCAGCGCGACAGACTGTCAATCCTAAGGACCCGGGTTCGATTCCCAGCTGGGTCGGAGATTTTGTCCGCTCAGGGACTGGATGTTGTGTTGTCCTAATCATCATCATTTCATCCCCATCGACGCGCAAGTCGCCGAACTGGCGTCAAATCGCAAGACTTGCACCCGCCGAACGGTCTACCCGATGGGAGGTCCTAGTCACACGACATTTACAGCGCACCACTCCGATCCGCGACAATCCTCGCTGATTCACACAGACACTAGGCGCCTACTCACAACTACTAGTCGATTTAGATTAGCATTTCGAACAGCCCTTTCACTGTAGTCGGCGCCCAATGCATGAAATAGCAGGCATCAGTTTCCATCTTAATTCTCTCGACGTCGGTTGTTATTTGTCAGTCAGCCTTCGGCGGCGCAGCGGTTCGGACGGTGTTTACGTCCCTGCCGCACGTCTGCGCGAGAGGTGTTTACGTTCAGTGTGTAGCGGTGTGTCGCGGTAATACACAGAACGAATCATGGCTTTGTCCTTCCGCAAATCGACACTGAAATTTAGTTTTGTTAACGAATATGCTCGACCGAAGGCTTACGAGATGGAACGTTATTTACGGGACGAGGTGAAAATCGAACCTGACGTTCTAGTTGGAATACACTTATCTATAGTCAGCAGCGTGGTCTATGTCAAGCTCATAAATGAAGCGACATGTGACGAACTACTACTTCGACACCGACAAGGACTTCGTTTCTGTCATTCGGATGGAGCGGTAACTGTTGAACACGCCGGCATGGGCCTCCGAACGATCCGCGTATTTGAGCTTCCATTCGAAGTGCCAGAAGAATTGGTGACAGACGCCCTGCGTCCTTACGGAACGGTCCTATCCCACGTGGCTGAAAAATGGGCGAGTTTCAAGACGTATCCTGTCCTCAATGGCGTCAGACAAATACGGATCGAACTCCGAAAACACGTCCCGTCATACTTGTACATCGCCGGTTGTCGGGCGATTGTCATTTACGACGGACAACCAAGGACGTGCTCTGGATGTGGGAAGGGGGGACACATACGTTCTGAGTGTGCTCAACGAAGGTTATTACAGCTGCCACGGGATGATCCACCCCTCACGCCGCGTCCGACTGTGCTCCCCATGTCTTACGTCGCCGCATTACGCGATGACGTGGGCCGCGAGACAGACGCGTACCAGAACACACAGACAGCGACGGATCGTGGCGAGCCACAGAAAGACGACGTTGCGGTGGACCGCCTGCAGCAGTCACAGGACGCCCTCTCTTCGGTTCCGCTTGCGGCCCCTTCAGATAACGCACTTGGAGACGTCGATCATACGACGGCGCATCATTCCGACGCCCCCCACGAACAACTGGAGACCATGCTGACCTCTGATTCCGAGGCCCGGCAACGTAAACAGCGATCACCAAAACGCCGGAAGAAGCGCCGCCTCACGGTGGAGAACGACCACTCTGATCTAGCGGACAATTCTGAGAAGTTTACGGGTACAGAACAGACAACCATGGATACAGAAGAACTGCCTAGCGTGGATGCAACGGTGGCCAGCGGGACGGCGGCACGACCTACCGCTGACAATGCTCCAGACACAGCGAAGGCGCTCGATCGACGGCAACAGGCTACTGAGGAGGCTACGGCGCCTGCACCGCACGACAACGATGGGACACTAGGGGACTGGTCAGAAGACTCACCCCCGTGGGGAACTGATGATGCTAGAGGAACTGCTCCCACGAACTCTCCCGGTGTAAGACCGGAAGGGTGCACGGAATAACGGCAGACCATATGAGGGTACGGCGGGGGACGTTAGTACGACAGCAGCCTATGTACGGAAGAATGAGCGACCGTACGGTGCCCTATCTACGTTGACAGCCATGCAACAAGCTTATCGGATAGGGTCTGTTAACATCAATAGCATTGGGACGCCGGTAAAAATCAAGATGCTCAGTGACATGATAAAGGCTGCGGATTTAGACATAGCACTATTACAAGAAGTTCGGGTACTTCCCCCCTCTGACTTTTACGGTTACGACATTTACTGTTCCCCGTGTGACGAGAGGGGCGTTGGCACAGCTATTCTATTAAAGGAAGGGATACGTGCAGACGAAGTGGAATATTTGCCTTCTGCCCGTGGTACGGCCGTGACCATAGGTGGAATACGTTTGATCAACATATACGCACCGTCAGGCTCGGATAAGAGAAGGGACAGAGCAGATTTTTACGCCCATGAGGTTACACCGTTGTTCCAGGGACGATACGATGGTTGCATACTCGGCGGAGATTTTAATTGTGTGCTCGATAGAAAGGACCAACAACCTAACTATACTACTAGCCAAGAACTTAGGGAGCTGGTCAACGGGATGGAATTAGTCGATACATGGGACCTGAAGTATCGAAACCAACCAGGATATACATTTTTTACTAGCCACTCCGCGGGCCGTTTGGACCGGATCTACGTTTCAAGGGCGTTAGCAACGTCGACGGTGGACGCCGAAATATGGCCGACGGCATTTACAGACCACGAGGCATATATTTGTACGGTTAACCTTAATAGACAGCAGGTGTGGAGACGGAGGGGTAATTGGAAGATGAACGTCTCCCACCTGCGAGATGCAGAATGCCGACGCATGGTGGAGGACACGTGGCATGGCTGCCTCCGTCGACGAAATTCTTTCGGTTCTGTCCTGCAGTGGTGGATCGAGTGCGCGAAGCCAGCTTTACGGAGGACGTTAATAGGTTACGGGAAGGAAGTTTCTCAATGGCAGCGCATGACCACTGAGTTTTACTTTACGGCTCTCCGGGAACTGTTAGCACAACCACCTACACCAGAACGCCAGACGGCCGTCCACCGAGTTAAAGCGAAGCTGGTACAACTTGCGAAGCAGAGGATGGCAGGTACGATGATACGCGCGAGGTCGCAGGATTTCCTGCCCAACGAGGTTCCCTCGATGCATTATGTGATATAGGAAAGATGAAGAAGACGCAGGAATTTAATACATGAGATCGATCTCGGCGATGGCCGTCGTTTTACAACACAGAGGGGCATAGCACAGGCGTTCACGGATCATTTTAGCAGATTCTATGCGAGCAACGGGGAGGGTCAGAGGGAGCTGGGGAACGTCCTGGAAGAGATCCCAGACCCGACGAGTGTGAACGGGGAAGCGGACGGGTTATCTGAAATTACGTGTGAAGAGCTGGTGGAAGCGATTACACGAGGTGCTTGCAACAAGTCCCCAGGTCCAGACGGATTCCCGTTTGAATTTTACCGTGCCTTTGTGACCATTATGACACCGATGTGGCTATGTATGTTTAATGAGCTTCTGCAGCAAGAAGTACCGGTTCACATTCAATTCACGGAAGGACTCATGATACCAATACCGAAGCCCCGTGGTGGCAAACGGCCTTGTGATTATCGCCCCTTGACCCTCCTTAATAGTGACTACAAAATCTTCATGCGCATCCTGGGAAGTCGTATCAAAAAGTCGCTGGAGAATCGGATACATGCCGATCAGACCTGTCTTGGAGGCATCAGTAATATCCACACAGCCTTGGGAGACTATCGTGACGTCGTCGCCCTCGCGGCTGCATGCCGCCTCCGGGGGGCGATGGTTGCAGTAGATTTCGATCATGCTTTTGATCGCGTGGATCATGTGTACCTCGCGGCGGTGATGCATAGGATGGGTGTCTCGCCATTATTGACCAATGCTGTGATGCGTTTGTTGCACGGCGCCAGATCAGCGATGGTGGTCAACGGAGGGAGAACTGAGTATTTTAAGATCTTAAGATCAGTGAGACAGGGTTGCCCCTCGTCGATCCTCCTTTATGCAATCGCCTTAGAACCGTGCCTCGCAGGCCTTCGCCGCCGTCTTAGCGGGATCTCCCTACGGCAATTATCATTCAAATGCAGATCATACGCGGATGACATTGTGTTCCTCGTACGGAATGAGAGGGAGACTCAAACAGCACTGGATTGGCTACAGACGTATGGGATGGCAGCTGGAAGTGTGGTCAACTACCGAAAATCACAATTCATGCATGTGGGGCGTGGACTAGAACCAGGAACGGAAGGACCCTTACCTGCGGTGGAAACCCTCCGCTGTTTGGGTATCACCTTTCATAAAGAGACAGCGAGAACGGCTGCGGACAGCTACCGGAGATTGTTACTCAGAGTCCGCACGGCAGTACGACTCAACGCCCTACGGTCGATGGATTTGCTGCAGCGAGTGTTACTCGTCAACCTTTATCTCGCGCCCATGATGTGCCACCTGACGCACCTTCTTTCCTTGACGCGCACGATGGCTATGAGGATTCAGGCGGCTTTTGGGTACTATGTGTGCCTGGGACAACTCTTTAAGGTACAGTACAGCACGCTTACCCTCCCAGCGCGAGAGGGGGGCGTTGGTTTAGTGAACGTGCACGAGAAGGCGCGTGCCATGTATATTAATACTATGCTCAAACGGTGGCGCAACAGGAATCACTCGCTTACGGGGACGATCATCGAAGAACTCGTACCCACATCGCATCTTCCTCCAGTCAGTGTCGGCCATATATCACCCCCTTTAACGTATGTGCGCACGTTCCTCGTGGAACACAGTTACGTTCGAGAGCGTTTACCGACGACCCGACAGTCGACATCGAAGGACGTGTACCATCTGCTTCTTCGACAGATCGCCCGGAATAGGGTGGAACGCAAACATCCAGCTGTTAATTGGCACGTGGTGTAGCGCACGGTCCACCACCCCCACCTACCTACATCTGTCAGGTCAACATGGTACATTGTCGTCAACAGAAAATACCCTACAAATGATAAAAAGTACGCAATACATTTGGCGGATTCGCCCTTGTGTCAGCAATGCGGCGTGCTGGATACGGACGACCATCGGCTGGTCTGCGGCGAGGCATTGGCTGTCTGGACTCTCGCAAGAAAGATAATAGCGTTCATGCGGCGCACTATCTATACAGCAGTCTGTTCTGACATAGTATTTTTTCCAGAGGAAACTTATTTTCCGCGTCATAAGACGAACGCAGTGGCGTGGATCACAGGTATGACGGTCCATTACATCTATAGAGACACACGTACGAACTTACTGAACGTCCTGGATTACTGGCAATACTTGCAAGATGGACACACGAAACTATTACGGCTACAAAAGTACAAGGATTGGTATGCCAATTTCCTGGTAACGGTATTTGCTGACCCGCCATATACTTGGGGTGTGCCGTGTGCGCAAAGATGAGCGGCTGTGCTTTCGTTGTGAAACCGACCAAGTAATGTGATCGACTACGAACACTATGCGAGTATGCGACCTACGAAAAACTCACGCTTGAACAGTTAGCAATTGGATGTACTTCACATTTTGTTTTCATTTCCATAAATACTTTCTTTAGGGTGCCGGAAGAGGCCCCATTTTGATTTTGTTGTTATTTCATGCTGCATGGTAGGACGGCGGCGAGGTTCCTTCCAGGACAGTTATTATGTGTCAGGACGTACTATGTTTATTTTGTGAATAATAAAGGTTTCTGTTTCTCCTTTCTCTTACCTTCCTTCATATAAAAAAAAAGAAAAAAAAGAAAAAAAATGTAGAAGCTTCTAAGTTGTTGCAGTCACCAAGGAAGGAAAAAAAAAATGAGTGGTCAGCGCGACAGACTGTCAATCCTAAGGGCCCGAGTTCGATTCCCCACTGGGTCGGAGATTTTGTCCGCTCAGGGACTGGATGTTGTGTTGTCCTAATCATCATCATTTCATCCCCATCGACGCGCAAGTCGCCGAACTGGCGTCAAATCGCAAGACTTGCACCCGGCGAACGGTCTACCCGATGGGAGGTTCTAGTCACACGACATTTACAGTGCACCACTCCGATCCGCGACAATCCTCGCTGATTCACACAGACACTAGGCGCCTACTCACAACTACTAGTCGATTTAGATTAGCATTTCGAACAGCCCTTTCACTGTAGTCGGCGCCCAATGCATGAAATAGCAGGCATCAGTTTCCATCTTAGTTCTCTCGACGTCGATTGCTATTTGTCTACAAATGTGGCATGGGCCTACGCCAGTCGTTATAATTTAGGCGTAGGTATCTGACTGGAGGACACTGCAGCTGTTCACCTGGGTATTGCGTCAATCCTCTTGTCATGCGGAGTAGCAGTGTTCTATGGACTAGCGTACTTGCTGTACATAACAATAGGGAGATCCGCTCTCCAAGTTCCACTTCTGGGCTTCCTGAATAATGAATTATTAAACGGCTAAATCGGTGCCCAGACGCAGTTTCAGGTCTCCAAAGGCTTCCAGGGAGAACAAAAACTTTTATTTTCAGTATTTCATGGAATTTATGAACAAATTAAAAAAGTTAAAATGTCGTAATAATTTACTCGTTGAGAGATATAATCTTACGTAACGGTTTAACACAGTAATTCATGAATTAAATTTAAAGAATTTGTACACGTGGTGTAAAAAAAGAAAAGAAAAGATATGTAAATACACTATGTTGTTTTCCGTATTACACATTAACACATTATACATTTTTATAAACAGTTTTGGCACTTTCTGCTTTTCTGTGGCTTAATGATAATTTAAATTTCGATTTACTAATTTTGGAGACGCTACCCTGTATAAAATAAAACTTTCTATTACCCTGAGGTGACAAGTTATGGGATAGCAATACGCGTGTATACAGATATAATGCAATGTTTGTTTATCATTGCCATTGCTCTGCTTTGTATCAACACCACTAACACTGTAGCACTCTAGTGAATTACCCGTCGAATAAGCAGCTGAACTACGCTTCGTTGCCTTGTGCTGTGTTCACCACTGGACATTGGATGGTGGAGCAGTGGTTAGTAGCACACAGGACTCGCACTCGGCGGGGGGTGGGGGGGGGGGGGAGGGGACACGATTCATATCCGCGTACGGCCATCCTGACTTAGGTTCCGTGATTGCCCTAAATCACTTGAGGCAAATGCAGGGATGGGTCCTTTGAAAGGGCACTGCCGACTTCCTTCCCTAATCTGATGAGACCGATGACCTCGCTGTTTGGTCTCTTCCCCCAAACCAACCAACCTTCCTTAAATGGAGCTTGTGCACGTCTTTGTCCCGTTGTCGATGGGACGCTAAACACTAATCTCCTCCTCTTCCTCCGAAACATCCAGTCCCGTCCCCTGTTGCCATTAGCAATCAGTATTGTGGTTGCGTGATTGACAATATTCGGGTCGTCGAATGCTTTCATAGAATCCATTGACCTTACATGAATGATGGATTATCACTAAGTATGAATGGTTAGTGAGTAAAGCAAAACTACTGTCGTGAGAAAGAAAAGTGACGCTATACATTTTAAATCTACAGGGAAAAAATAGGTATGCCCTTTAGCAGGTGGTACGCACAAGAACCAAGAGAAACAATCAGGATGGAAGATCAAAAGAGAAGCACTCAAATTAAAAAGTACCTAAGACAAGAATGCAGTTTTCCTCCACAACTTTCGAAGACGTATGTCAAAGAAGCATTGAAGGAAACAATAGAAAAAGCCGGATGTAGGACTAAACTTTGAATTGAAAATATCAGTGGTAAAGGCAAGCCGATGTATTACTGTATAATGTGAAAGAGGATGGATTGAGAGTAGGTGGGAGAAAGTCGAAAGTATTGAGGTAGAGCAGAACTGAGTTAAGCGACAAACTAAAATCTAAAGTGAGGACCAACAAGTAGTAGACGAAGGAATCCAGCTAGCGTGGACGCAGAATAACGCACAGCGGACTAAGCAAGGACATAAGCAGCAGACTAGAGTGGGCAAAGAGAAAAAGTTCCTCATCAAAACAAATCAGACTTTCGCTCTAATTTGTGGAAGAAAACTCCGAGAACTTACGTGTTGAACGCAGCATTGCATGGAAGTGAATCATGGACTGTGGAACAGTCGCCTTTAGCGACCTCGCACACAAGGGTTTTCTTGTAAGTATGTAAACCGTTTGCGTGACGCCGTGGTTCGAGTATACCATGCATGGCAAAATGGCGCTATGCAAAACCTGCTGCTCATCGGCGACGAAGGCTGGCATTTACACACCAATACCGCAACTGGACGTCCACAAATTGGGGACTGGTGCCTTTCAAGATGAATCATGTTCTATGCTCCATGTAACATATGACCGTTGGCGTGTACAGCGAGAAACATCTCAAAACAAACACTCTGTTACAGTCCATCAGAAGGGTCCGTCCCAGAGGAGGGAGCACTATGGTCTGGGGAATGTTTCGTGTCGTTCTCTCGGTGACACCGTCATTACGGAAGGTACAGTGTATCTATATTTGGAGACCACGTGCAATCCTGCATGCAGTTTGTTTTTCCTCGGCACGACGCCAGGACAGGGCAACGTGTCACACACCTTGCAGTGTACGTGCATGGTTTGAAGAGCACCAGGACGATTTTCCTGGCCACCAGACTCCTCCGATTTAAAACCAGCCGAGAAACTGCGGGACCAACTACATCGGCCTGTTCTCGCCATGGATTCTCAACTGAGAAACCTAGAGGAACTGGCAGCGGCACTGGAGGGCATGAGTCGACATCCCTGCCAGTACTTTCCAGAACTCCCGTCTTGCACGTCTCGCAGAGATCTACGCTGGAAAAGGTGGTTATTCAGGCTTTTGATAGACGGTCACATTAATGTTACTCTATAGTGTAAGTAAAAGCCACCAAATAACTGCTTCAACTGCAAACGATACAAGTTCTGCTTGTGACGTTAGAATGCGATCTTGCTTCTCATTGGCGACATTCTTCATCATATAGCACAAATCTGACGCGTCTTATTCTGCCTTTCACTCTTAGGAATGCTCCACTACCCGAAATTAAACATAGTGGTGTCAGACCAGCTTCACGTTCATGTGTTTTTCACGTTCTGTATGAGGACGGTTCATGAATGCGTGGTTTCAGTCACGATTTCAATCACGACCGCGAATTGGATTACACACCACCGTCACACCACGTAAGAACGGAAGGAACGTTTCAGCGTCCGCCGACTTTCAGCGAGATAGCTTGTACACTCTCCGCGTTTCTCTACTGCCACGTTGGTGAGTTGCGAATACATTCCATGTGTGAATATAAAACGTTCATGACCAAATCGTTTCCTGTAGTAGCCCAATATGCAAGAAATTGCCGGCCGAAGTGGCCGTGCGGTTAAAGGCGCTGCAGTCTGGAACCACAAGACCGCTACGGTCGCAGGTTCGAATCCTGCCTCGGGCATGGATGTTTGTGATGTCCTTAGGTTAGTTAGGTTTAACTAGTTCTACGTTATAGGAGACTAATGACCTTAGCAGTTGAGTCCCATAGTGCTCAGAGCCATTTGAACCATTTTTTTGCAAGAAATTGCTTCTCATTATACGTGATTATACGCAAGTAAGCATGTATCTGAACAAAATAATTATACACTTCTTTGAATTCAGCTCTAAAACAAACGACTCCTCATTTCATGAATAATCTCCTCCAAAAAAGTCCCATTGTTTGCGGCAGGTGGCAATCTTCGATCCTTTGTCGGCGCTGCCACCGTTGTCTTTGACTCTTTCTCGGCATTGTCGGCTGCTTCAGAAAAAAATGTCCGTGGATACTCAAAGCGGATTTCTGTAAGTACTAGATTATTTCTCTTCCTGTTCCCTGTATATACGAGTACATAACAAGACCGACGTCAGCTTCTCAGTCGTTCAGGTTTTTGGTAATCTATCATCGTAGGTCTTTTGTTTTCGCTGCTGGATACAATTTCATACCAGTTTCAGTAGCTTCATGCTTTTTATAGCTGCTAGTGCGATGTTTCAAACATGGAGATTTTGAATAAGGGGAAAGGAAACCTTAAAGCCCGACAGATCTTCTACATTTGAGGAGCGTGAGATGAGTAAACCAATATTCGAAAGAGAAAAAAAAATTGCGCCGCCTTCGTCATCTACTAACGAAAAACACGTAGGACCAGAATCAAGGAACGTCCACTACAACAGCCCCGACAAAGAGGAATACATAAATTTCGGATTTACGTGGATGAGTGAGAAGGGCAGGCCTACAAGAAATGTTTGGTGTGCGGCACAGTGATTTCAAATGAGTCTACGGTACCTAATAAGTTAAAAGTGCATTTGCAACGAAACTACTACAGTGTCTCTCAAAAACAGCGAGAGTACTTTCAGCGCCAGTATACTTCCATTCAAGCAGTCATGATGGAAAAA
Organism: Schistocerca piceifrons; assembly: GCF_021461385.2. Taxonomy (NCBI): domain Eukaryota; kingdom Metazoa; phylum Arthropoda; class Insecta; order Orthoptera; family Acrididae; genus Schistocerca; species Schistocerca piceifrons. The sequence continues at coordinate 405,033,172 of NC_060145.1, forward strand.
CGAATAAAGCTCTCGAATACAGCCCTTTTCGCATCATTAAAAAATTCAGAAATGATTACCAGAAAGCAGAAACCCCATATTCTTCCGGCATGTAAAGAAACTGTTGCTATTATCTTGGTACCGGAAGCAATTGATTAGATTCCAAAAGTACCTCTTTCATGTCATACAGTTCATCGCCGCATTATGGACATGTCAGTTTACATTCAATGTTTGCACTACAGTTACATGAAAACACTCACATTTCTTGAAAAGCTCAGTTGCTATCTTTTGTGAAACCAGAAATTATTGAGCAATAGCTGTTTTGTCGGGAACTGTAAACAACAACCACTGTAGCTGATATATTTGATATTGTTCGCATTTTCTTTCAACATACGGACTCACTTGGACCGATTGCATTGCTATATGAACTGATGGCGCTACTGCAGTGACAGGAAATAAAGGGGTTTCTGATTTTTGTGAGTAACAATGACGCATCAGTAATAACTGCTCATTGCTTTTTACATAGAGGGGCTGCAATGGCGAAGACTACTCGCTTGGAAGACGTCATTCAAACGGTTCTTTCAATGATCAGCTGTGTAAAACCTCGTCCTATCAAATAACAAATGTCTGAGAAACTCTGGAGAGAAATGAGTCAAATCATATTTTTATTCCACAGCTAAATACCGTCAAAGGAAAAAACATTTTCAAGAGTTCTAGAACTTAAAGACGAACTACTCGCATTTTTTTTTAACTGATAGTGATAATAAGTTTGTTTACTATGGCTGTCTTAAAAGTTCCGCTTGGTGAGCTGAGCTGGTGTACCTTTCCGGTATTTTCAACAAACGTAATGCTTTGAAGTCAAGTATTCAGGGACAGCATGAAACGATCATATTATTAACAGATGAAATCGGCCCGATTTCGAGAAGTCTCGTCCTTTGAATCTCGTCGAAAACTGTCTGACTTCTTTTCCAGCTAGGGCTATCATATCATATGAGCTGAATACAGAAGAAACAAATCAGACAAAGGAACCCATTAAATGGCACCTATCTGAGTTGCAGGAGCCGACCGATGTGGCCGAGCGGTTCTAGGTGTTACAGTCTGGAACCGCGCGACCGCTACGGTTGCAGGTTCGAATCCTGCGTCAGGCATGGATATGTGTGATGTCCTTAGGTTAGCTAGGTTTAAGTGGTTATAAGTTCTAGGGGACTGATGACCTCAGAAGTTAAGTCCCATAGTGCTCAGTCATTTGAATCATTTGAGTTGCATGAAGGAATAGGCAACCACTTTCTCCCGATCTCGACTACTGGCCGGGAGTGGTTAGTTGCACATAACGAGAAAAACATATCGAAAGAAGTATTAAACAGTTTCGAAAAAGAGCGACTTACCAAAACTTCATAGAATAAAGTCCTGAGATCGAAATTTAAAAAAAAAAAAAAAAAAATAACTCCCCCTTTTTTCGATCTCAATTAAGACTGAATATCCGGATACCCTACTTGTGCTAGTGTGGATTCTCTACAATGGAGAATATAAAATTTAACTACATGTATAGCCTCCTGGACGTGGGCTGTGAGATGAATGTGTCTGTAAAGAGTTCGTCCACGCACAGGTCTACAGGGAGACGCAAAATTTCGCTATCATTTGAAAATGCGCTAACTCACGGAATAACGCAGGTGAAGAGGTAAAAATTGACAGGCATGCCTGAAATGACATGGGGTTTTATTGAAACTAAAATCGAGTGCAAAAACTGGCCAACAGCTGGCTGGACAGCGAACCTCTAATGCTATCCGTACAAAGCTGAGCGTCATCATGAACTCTTAGCCACCAACTTTGTAACGCGGAGAGCATTTTCGTTGTGGGCACTTCAAAAAAGAGAAAATGACAATTGGTTGTATCACTTGTTGTGGATCGACGAGGCCTATTTCACACTCCGAAGATCTCTCAACACCCATAACTGCAGAATTTGGACTACCGAAAATCCTATAACTGTCGTGGAAATCCCATTACATGAGGAGCAAGCCGCGGTGTGGTGTGGATTTACCACTTTAGTGGTGATCGGATACTTTTTCTTAGAGGAAATGCGGGGTGCTCCTTTTTAAACTGTCAGCGAGACGGTGCGAAGTACGCCGATTAGTTACGAAATAGCATCTGATAGACACATGCTGGATGGTACGACTTTTGAGTAGGATTGTGCTCCACCCCATATTTGTACGCGTGTGAAAGATCTCTTGGGCTGCCATTAACGTCATTCTTTGCCTCCCAGGTCCCCGGACCTCAGCCCGTGTTATTATTGGTTGTGGGGTTGCCTGAAGTCGTAAGTCTACCGCGATCGTCCGACCTCATTAGGGAGGCTAAAAGACAACATACAACAGCAGTTTCTCACCATACTTGCTGATATTCTGTGCAGCGCTTTTCACGACGCTGTCCCTCGGCTACAGGTGGTGTTGATAAATGACGGCCGACATGTTCAGCTTTTGTTACAAAGAACATCGTCTTTCCTAAAAATCTGTTATTATGCTGATTACTGCTCTTGTTCATTTAAAGCGCCGTCTATTAGTCATTTTGTGCACTTTTTTTGTTTCAATAAAACTCCATGTCGTTTCAACCGAGTTAGCTAATTTTTACCTCTCTACCTATGTTAGTCCGTGAAGTAATGCATTTTCAAATGTTCACACATTTTTTGGTCACCCATTGCAAAAATCGCCTGGGGCAAGCATGCCACTACTTTTAAGTTTTCAGTCGTTTTTTTTTATTTCTGATTTTAACGTTTACTCTTTATGTTCCTGCTTACGAATCACAAGTTAGTTTTATGTTCATTTATTTCTATTCAAGAATCTTACTTTGAGAGATTTGTGTCCCACAGTCGCTCCATAATTTAAAAAATGAATTTTATGTATTTCATTACTTCTCTTCTTGACATGTAGGGTAAAACATACTCTGGTGTGACCCCAAGCGAAAAAACTTGAGAAACGCCGCTCTATAACAGCCTCTCTGCGTTTCTCAACCTTTCAGTATTGGCTACCCAATTTTCAATCATATTTTTCATCTCGCTGCCCCCTCCACCGCAGCCCTCTTCCCGCCCGCTCATCATAGAATTACAACGTATGTATAATAGTGTAGTTTGAATATTTTGAGGCAAAACTACAAAGTTACACAATTTACAGATTACCAGGTAAAAGTAAATTTTTTCCTGTTTCGCAACACCGATCCACTACATTGACAAAACCAGAATCTATCGCTCTCCAATGTACGGGTAGAGTGCACTCAGGTGAGTGCGGAGTGCAGGGGGAAACTGGATTTTCTGTGTTTGCTGCTTTTGAGACAAAATACGATTCAAGCTACAAATAGAGAAGAGTCTATTTCTGATACGAAAACCTCCTTCGAAAAACTCTGTTGTTTAAGTCGGGCCCAACATTCACTTTTCTTCTTTCTATTGTGTCTTTGTCCCACAGCTTTTGCAGGGCCGGCATGGTTACAATCGGATTTGGCAAGGTTAGTTTGAAGGGGTGGCCGGATGCCCTTCTTGCTCTCACGTCGTACCCCCTGGCAGAACCAGTGTACCCCATCTGTCTACGTCTAGTGTAAATCATGAAACAGTGTGAACGTGTTTCAAATGTCTGCGAGTCGTGTAACTGAGACTGGACGTGGGATGGCTCAAATGGCTCTTAGCACTATGGGACTTAACATCTTAGGTCATCAGTCCCCTAGAACTTAGAACTACTTAAACCTAACAAACCTAATGACATCACACAACACCCAGCCATCACGAGGCAGAGAAAATCCCTGACCCCGCCGGGAATCGAACCCGGGAACCCGGGCGTGGGAAGCGAGAACGCTACTGCACGACCACGAGATGCGGGCGCTAGACGTGGGAACCACCCCGGTATTCACCTAGTGGTACGTGGAAAACTGCCTAAAACCACATGCAGGCTGGCCAGCAGACCAGCCCTCGTCGTTAATCAGCTGGGCGGATTCGAACCGGGGCTGGCGCACCTACCCGAGTCCAGGAAGCAGCGCATTAGCGCCCTCGGCTAGCCTGGCGGGCTGGGCCCAACAGTCACTAATAATTACTACACTTGTTTTCAACTGGGCACTGGAAAGGTAATTATTAAATGTGGTGTGCAGTACTCATACAATTAATAAAATATTCCGGACTATTATGCTGCGGCCTAAGGGATTTCTCTTCAATAGAAGATTCAGTTTACGAAGGAGGAGGAGGCAGGTGGAAGATTAAATTTTCTTGATGTGCTCGTTTTCAGGAAAGAAGATGGTAGCTTGGGCCACACAGTTTACCGAAGACCCACGCACACAGACAGTTACCTACACCGGGATTCGAACCACCACCCACAGAACAAGTCAGGCGTCATAATCGTTGGCGGATAGAGCAAGGACAATTTGTAAACCACAGCTGCTTGATGCTGAATTAAAACGCCTCACGACTGCATTGCTCAAGACTGGTTATTCGTTCGCTGAGGTGAAATGAGCTTTAAATCGTAGTGATGCTTAAGCGCCGGTGAATTCGAAAGTTTTCCTGCCATTCATTATGGACGTGACTGACCGCATAGGATAAACCTTGAGAAAGCGGAACATCGTGGTACTTTACACAACACGGAAGATACAAGATCATCTAAATTCGGCCAAGGATTCCCACCAACCGCTGGAAAAAACTGTAATTTATAGGACTCCGTGTTGTGGGGAGGTGTGCGTGGGTACTACAAAAAGAACTGTTAAAAAACGACTCGAAGAGCACATTGGGCAATTGCAGAAGAGGAGAGATTGACAGATCAGCTGTTGCGGAACGTGCTTCACAGCCAGGAGCCCATAACATTCATTTCGACCGGACTCAAGTGCTGGCAGCCACAAACGTACACCACGAAAGGCTATACGGAGAGGCCATAGAGATTGTGAAACACCCCAGGAATTTTAGTAGGAAGGAGGATGGCGTGAAATTCAGTGAAATTTCGATTCCGGTGCTGGAGAAGATATGTACCAGTCTTCCACCATGGGATGATAGTAACAGCGGGCGAGGGCAGTCGACAACGATCAGCTGCACTCGCGCATTCAAAACATATGACATCACGCCACTGAGCAGAAGCTAAATTTTGCTGCAGTCAGTGAGCCAGGGTGTGAATCGGACGTTCAACAAAGCTACGATCCCCCTTGAAAATGTCCTCCGCAGATGGGACCGAAACGTCGGGATTTGAAGTGAAATCCCTTAGACCACGGCATAATAGCCCGGAATATTTTGTTAGTTGTGACAGTCCCGGCCGTGAGTATACATTTTACAGTACTCATACAGTTATATTTGTAAATGCATTATATCAGCGTAAATGTGAATTTTAATTTTTTATTACGTCAGTATGCATTTTGCTTTGCTTTCCTTTCAGAAAATCAGTTAATAAATTTGCTAAAAAACATTCAGCAGCCTAGATCACAATATTTCTTTGCTTAAGGCAACCAGTTTCAACAGATATCGCAGTCGTCTTAAGGTCTAGAAAATCTTTTTGTTGTGAAAAGTGTTCATTTTACATTGAACCTTACGACCAGTTGTCAAATGGATAAAAATCGCCACTCTATAAAAGGTTTGCCGTAAATTATGCCAGACCATTTGTAATGTGTTTATTTTTACTCATGTAACAACTTGACGTGAGGTCAATCGGTTTTTAAGCTTGCTGAGAAACATTCAACATCCTAATCTCGTAAAATATTTCTTTTTTAAGACCACTGTTTTCAATAGATTTTTTTGCCATCCTCAGGTCTCAAGAATCTTTTTGTTGTGATATGTGTTCATTTTACGTAGAACCTCACGTCAATGTTTTATAACGTGCTTTCATCCACCTGAAAGCTTGACGAGAAGTTCGACGAAAAAATAAAAACGTTTCAGAACAAAATGATTTTTAATACCTAAAGATGACAGCAAAGTCTGTTGAAACTGTTTGTCTTAAATAAAGAAATATTTTATGCCATCTAGGCTGATAATTTTTTTCTTTATCGAGTCAATAGAGACAGCTCCTTCAGTATTCTCAAAATGAGAAAATTAGATCAATTTTTAAATTCGTTTTTCTGTTTGCCTCCCATGTAGTGTTACAGCACACAGCCTCCCCTCTTCTCCAAGGGTGCGCGCCCCACAGGATTGAGAATTGCTGCTTTAGAAGACGGAACGCCGTTGTTGAGTTGTCTGCAGGTGTTGAGAGAACCCGCTGCCGCACTGACGCGGGGTCGTGCCGGACACGGCTGGTCCCCTGCACTCTAATCGCCGACCTTCAGGAGTCCGCGTCTCGTTCTCCGTGACGGTGATGCCTCACCAATTGAGCCCCGGCGCAGCGTTGAGCAAGCTGCGCCGAATAAATGAATACCAACGGGACGCAACGCACCAGCTGCGTGATCCAAAGGTTAAAGCGCCTATTGCGCGACCTCACGACAGGTACCCGTCATGGCTTACTGCGTCGTTCACACGCATTTGCAGTACATGTCGCACCGCAAAACACGCAGCACGCAGAGATCGACGGTCGTGGAAATGCAGCGTGTGCTTTCACACCGACATCTGGCGTACTTAAATTTACTATCAGATAACGAGCAAAACAGGTCGACTGTTCATTCGAGCAACTAACACACCTGTAGGGTACCGAGTAGGTTAGAAATGTTCTGCTAGTACCTATATGTCTTAATCTTTATGGGTGCAAGGGAGCTCTGGGCATTCAACGCTTACGTTTCTTCTCTTCGTGATCGTGAGTCGTTTCACGAACCGCAATTCCATTTGATATCGTGCATTATACATAACATACTGTGAAGAGAATGCATGCTCACACGCACTGTGATTGAAAAAAATCTCTTGAAAACTTTTCGTTTACTTTTTACTTCAAGTCAGTTGTCATCGACCTCCATTCAAGTGTTTTTCTTTCCACTCCTAAGAGTTTGTAAGTAGGCTGTTTAGGTTTTTATGTTGGTAACGCCACGTAGCGCTCTGTATGAAAATCACTGACTGTGCTGTGTGCAGTTTGTGGCTGGTTGGCATTGATGAAATATTCGCTATTGTAGTGTTGGGCAGTTGGATGTGAACAGCGTGTAGCGTTGCGCAGTTGGAGTTGAGCCGCCAGCAGTGGTGGATGTGTGGAGAGACATGGCAGAGTTTTGAGAGCGGATGATCTGGACGTGTGTCCATCAGAGACAGTAAATTTGTAAGACTGGATGTCATGAACTGATATATATATATATATATATATATATATATATATATATATATATTATGACTTTTGAACACTATTAAGATAAATACATTGTTTGTTCTCTATCAAAATCTTTCATTTGCTAACTATGCCTATCAGTAGTTAGTGACTTCAGTAGTTAGAATCTATTATTTAGCTGGCGGTATTGGCGCTCGCTGTATTGCAGTAGTTCGAGTAACGAAGATTTTTGTGAGGTAAGTGATTCATGAAAGGTATAGATTATTGTCAGTCAGGGCCAGTCTTTTGTAGGGATTATTGAAAGTCAGATTGCGTTGTGCTAAAAATATTGTGTGTCAGTTTATTGATGATCTGAATAAGTAAAGAGAGAAATGTCTGTGCATGTTCAGTTTAGCTCAGCTGTTTGAAAATCAAATAACGTCAGAGGTTTATCAGCACAGTAATTCATTAATTTTCCTAAGGGGGTCGTTCAGGGTGAAGCGTACTGTTCACATCCGGCCCACGGAAGAGTCGTGTTCTATCAAATGGTTCAAGTGACTCTGAGCACTATGGGACTTAACATCTGAGGTCATCAGTCCCCTAGAACTTAGTAGTACTTAAACCTAACTAACCTAAGGACACACACATCCATGCCCGACGCAGGATTCGAACCTGCGACCGTAGCGGTCGCGCGGTTCCAGACTGAAGCGCCTAGAACCGCTCGGCCACACCGGCCGGCCGTGTTCTATTCAGCGAAACTTAAAACAAGCTGATAGTGGGACAGATAGGAGACCCTAACTAGCAATAAATCTAAAGGGCTTACCAGTTCCAGCACACAGTGTACAACCAAGATAAACCTACCAAAAACAAGGATGTCTGAAACGAAGTTATGCGTGTGGTACGGTATCGTTTACGCTGCGAGCAGTGGGCAGTCGGTACGCTAAGGTCATCGTTAGTGGTAATTCGTATAGTACTGATGTATTATGTATAGTATACCGTAGTTTTCAACAGTTTCCTGAGGCTCACGTTGGAGAGGAAAATACGTAAAAACCTTACGGTGTGGGTAGAAAGAAAAGAAATGCAATAGTTTACCGTAATCTCTATACAGATTGATTCAAAAAAACCTTTACAAACTGCTATGGCACGTCGGGCATACAAGGATCAGTAATAACATAGTGACCGGGGGTCGCAGAGGCCATCCGCGGCTACAAAATGGCGTTGCAGTTATTTCCTCACATGCTACAAACGGCCGTCCACTACAGGAGATGTTCCAAGTTTGTTAAGATGCATCGACACACGCCTGACATCGACGCTGCATTCAACGGCGCACCCTCTCAAAGACACCTGGCTGCCATCATTAACACGTAGGAGTTGAATGCTGGTTTTTCATTCCTTTAGTTATTAACTACTGCTGGCCCCGACCGTGACATTTTCTCGCGACTACATTAAACACGGCAGAGAGTTTTTGAAGCTGGCTTACTGCTGTCATGACGTAGTTCGCCTATTGTATTCTATATCTGTAATACTTACAAACCTTCACTTGATTTGTGTAGACCGAGGGTAGATTTGTATGGAGGTTACGTGTTTGCGAGTTGCGTATCTCCCCACAAGCCACTGATATTTATCTGCTTGAGCCTGCCAAGCTGGGTTACACATACTGGCTCTGAGTAACAGACATACGAGTCGCGTCAGATATGCGCTCGTAGACTTCGTGCAGCAGATTATGTTATTCGGAAACCTCGGGTAGCAGATGTGCGTTTCGTGGCCGCAGGTTATAACTTGTGCAGGGTCATAACTTGCCTGGGAGCTGCAAGTGGTGAAGGGCGGAGCCGCTACTGCGTTCCTTGATGACTTTTACGGTGTGGAAAAGCATGAGACTCGGAGTTCTGCAGAAAAACTACCTGCTGTGCTGTCAGAGCAGTTTAGTGCAGCGAGATGATGCCAGTGATTGCTAGATCGCGATATGAAGAAGTATAGTTATTGTCCCTTCTCTGCCGATTGTCTCTGTCATTTCTACGCTTCCAGATTCTTAGGAGACTTGAGTAAGAAATTTATGGGTAAATGTATGGACTTCATATCCATTACAGCTGCTTGCTGTAAAATGTCTTGATTTCAGGGAATTTCTCTTACTACTAGCATGTCCTCGAGTACTGTTGATCAAGTGTAGAAATAAACGTCGACTTTGAACAAGAAAATATAGTAGTCTATTCAAATCATTATACATTTGCATCAACACGACTATTCTGCAATCAACACTTAAGGGTCTAGCAGAGGGTTTATCGAATGATCTTCAGACTAATTCTCTACCGTTCCACCCACGAAGAGCGAGAGCAAAAAACGAACAGTTCAAATATTTCCGAGCGACGGAATACACAATCTATGGCCAAAACATCTGATCCAAGTGGCAGATGTCTACATATGAACATGAGAATTAGAATAGAAACAGAGAACTTACATCTGAAATACGAACACGGAGAAAATAAAGGGTGCAGCTTATAATCAAAATCATTCAATATCCTTGTAGGTTACGTGATCAGCGAATCGAAAAGAGGTCAGAAAAACACCAGGTATAAACACTGGGAGGAACAGACACAGTAATACCATGTTATGCGCGTTTGATCAATGTATTATACAATACAGGCAAGAAGAATTACATGTGGGATTACATAAACTAAATGAAAGCAGCGCAAGCTACGGTCGACCAATATCTGCGAATAAAACTAAAACTATAGCCTTTTTAGGTATTCACCCAGCACGAACAAAAAAGTCCTCAACAATGAAAGGATAAAACAGGCAGCCCATTTCAGAATCTTAGGATGGGAATATAATACAGACATGCACATGCTCTTCATTGACTTCAAAAAAGCCTATGACAGCGTACACAGGGGTACTATGATCAGAAAACTAAGGTAATTTCAGTTTCCGTCTAAAATAGTCCTCTTAGAGGCGATGTGTCTAGAACAAACACTCTTTGAAGTGCAGACAAGTAGCGATCTATCAGAACAGTTCGAAGTTCGAACCAGCCTGAGACAGGGACGCGCTCTCTCCCCTATATTATTCACCATTTTGCTAGAAAAAATATACTGGGAATGATTTATGAAAACTGACCCCATTGGAATACCCGTAGACAACATGTCAATGACTCGACTGGCATACGCGGATGGTATAATCCTAATCAGCGGTAGTAGAGAAGAGCTCAGACGAATGGCAGGCTCATACTGCGAGATTGCCAATAGGGCAGGCCTGCAGGTCAGTCAAGATAAGACAGAATACATGGTCCTGAGTGAGAGATGCGGACCCGCTCACGTTGGACAATCTCCAATTCATATACTTTCAAATACCCTGGTAATCTCTTCAGTGATCAGAACCACTGTGAAATTGAAATAAATGCAAGAATTGTCGGAGGCAACAGAGCATACTTTAGCCTTCAAGATGTGCTGAAGAAGAGATCTGTGTCAAGAATTTTTAAGATCAGGCTGTACTAAAGTATGATTATGCCAGTGGTTATGTACGGTTGTGAAAGCCTCACCTTTAGAACAGATGAAGAGAAACTACTTGTTTTCGAACAAAAATACTCCGAAAAATATATGGTCCTGTGATAGATTCACAAACAGGGGAATGGAGAATTCGAAAAAACCAAGAATTAAAAGAGCTTTAATCACAGCCTGACATTATAAAAAGAATAATAAGAAGAAGAAGGTTGATTACTTTTGAATACATTGGGGGAGTGAACAGTGATCAGTGTGTTACAAATATTTACTATCAAAAACAGTCTTGATCACAATTTGTTTATTACAGTGATCTGTTTCGACCACTACTGTGGTCATCACTAATAGTGACTTACCACTAGAAGGAGGTTCTTACTCATTGGTCTGAAGATGACCACAGTAGTGGTCGGAACCGGTCACCGTAATCAAGACTGTTTTTGATAGTAAAAAAATAGAAGGAGGTTGACTTGGGCTGGACATGTATCAAGGATGAATGAAGGGAGGATACCCCATGATGTGTTTCTGGGAAATGTAGCTGGAAGGAGGTACCGCGGACTACCGCGGACAAGATGGAAGGACAATATTGACAAGGACACCGAGGACATGGTACTAGGAGCGGACGAGTGATGGCAGGAGGCTCGCAACCAGGAACGACGGAGGAGGTGTGTGGAGCAGGAATATGGTCACTAAGGCCCAAGCCACAGATAAGTAAGGAAGTAAGTATCATATGATCAAAATATGGTCATACTGAAGAAAACTGTCACTTTCCAGCGTATATGTAGTACAATAAGAACAACGTCAAGGATAAAAAGGATAAAACAAGGAAAGAGATGCAAGTGAAATTTTATAAAATCATGGCATTTTAACAACGTTGTTGTTCAAAATCGCAATGGTGCAACATATCCAATCAAGTCTTCATGACATTCTCCAGAATGTTCTGAAGAAGAGAAAAATGTGTGCGCGTCTCGCCTCATGAACATAGACAATGACGCGTGGTCTCCTACCTCTGCCTGAGTGAAATGCAAACAGGGGACGAGAATGTCATAATGTGACGAGAATTGATGTCGTCAGTACGAACCTACCCCTAAACGACAAACTGCAGAAATTCACATGAACGGTCAACAGTTTGATGACACAACCGACATTGAAGTCAATGTGACGCACGAGTTGGAAACATGACAGAGAAGGACGTTTCAGACACTTTGACATGTTTATATGGACATCTGGTGCATTGTACTCAAGTGGGAGTAGATAATGTAAAGCATTAAGCCCATCTTAACTTCTCTATTTTCTTTAATCCAGCAATGAAGCTTTTGGAACTCGAGGAGTATTTTGTTGCGGTATGAGTGGCAATCCTTCCCCTATATTGAGAACTCAGTTTCCGCCTTCCTCCTGGATATCGTACGACCTTTGCGATGGAACTGGTGGCGGTGGGATGTTAATTTTTACTGTCATGTGTTTTTTGTGATACATGACATCAAGCAGTTTTCTCTTTCCAAAAGATGAGTTTCAACAGCATACTAAAATACAGCCTGTTTTTAAATTATGGGTCACAGGCTATAATGGAATAAATAAGTAAATAAATAGTATATTAAAATGCCCACTTAAATCTGACGATGTAACTGATATCTGATGCTAAATGATCTCCCAGTGTAAAACTTGAGGTAGTTTAAGTTTCTGTACACTCATGTATGTTTCTATGTGTAAGGTATTTGTATGTGTAAGTTTTCTTTGCAAATATTTTGTTGGAGGTATAAAACCATGTGTATTCCGCAACTCTTAAATTTCGTTTTTACAGTTAATGACAAAGTGAAGAACCTCGTGATTCTTTTTTTATACTTGTAATCTGAGCTTTTATACAGCCTTTTAGTTTGTTTTTGTTTTAATCAGTCATTACATGGAGTGTGAAAGACAGCATTTTGATTTCTTTATCTAGTTCTTTATGACACACTGGAATGCTAAAGTTCCCTTAAACAAACTTCAGTGTGTTGGGAGTTTTTGCTGTGTGTGTGTTTTTGCTGCTGCCGGTTCTGTCGGCTGCTTTTACTATTCTGTATAACTACCAACTGTGTTTCTAACTTGTAGCGGAAAATGGTACTGATAAAATTAAGTGTGTGGTGATGGGTCACATGTTCATCCGTGGAATTCGTGTTCGAATGGAAATTTATGCTTATAACTGCAATATTTTAAACATAGCTGCACAACAACAACGGTTTCACGTAATAAAATTATAAACAGCCGACCAGTTGCAATGGATAAAGGAATTCTTTACCTAGGTTTCGACAAATATAACTTTGTCTTCTTCAGAAGGTAACAATTTTACATTAGTAAGGACTAATTCTAGGGCTATATTTTATTTTTGACACATGGATCTATGCCGACAATTGTAAAAACGGCGATGGTAAAGAATTTCTTTATCCATTGCAACTGGTCGGCTGTTTATAATTTTATTACTTATAACAGCGTTTATTATTTCATCCTACGCATCCTCGTCAAATCAGTTTAATGATTTTGAGAGAAAAATCTGAACATATTAAGTCGGGAACGTACTGACAAAGCGTACAATGATTGTAGACGCTATACTTCAAGTTACTTGAATTACCATTGATCTTCACTTCTCCCAAAATGAAATATAAAATCCACATATCCATTTAGGTACTGTACTGCTTCAAAAAAAAGGTACAGAAATTCGTTGTTCCAGTTACTATGTAAGCTTCATATGTAATTTTCCTGTATGTAAAACACTGAATATTCTTTTTTCATAAACTTTCTCTTCGTGTAACGAGTGCTTCAGATATCGTATTCAGCTGCTGAGCAAAACTGATTGCTTGTTGGCCCTATGCTGCACATGTGAAGAGTGTCATGAGACAAAACTTAAATCTTAGTAAAAAGCTGAATGTGAAATAATGAAAATGAATCTAATTAAATCACAAAAGAAACTGAGTGCGTACGCAGTGAAAATTACACATAGAAGTACGTCATGAAAGATACGTAACACAAATTGCAATGTTTGACTTGTATCCACAAAATAAAACAGTGCTCAGCATGGTAGAAAATTTCTGTTTAATATTACCTTCAGTGTTCACAATAAATTAATCTGCTTACTTGCTACAACTCCTGAAAAATCTGATGACAAGCTGTTTGCTCACAAAAATTCAAAATGAGATCTCCCTTTAAAGAAAAGTAAGTTACCTCTTTCTCAGCATGCAGTTTTGTGTCTGGTGCACTGACGTTGTCGAAAGTAAATTGAAATCAGTAAATGCAGCAGCTAAAGAAAAGCAATCTACATTTTTCTTTGCTTTTCAGAAACAATCTATGATTCCGTCTGGCGTAATGTGCAATGCATACACAGCAAAATATTTCAAACGTTACTAAGAATGATGAAGGATGGTTTTGCTTTAAATAAAAGCGTTCTTGAATAATTAATCACTGATTATTATCAAAACAGACTGTACAACATAAGAACACTCTAACACTCATGAAACTCCCTCATTGCAAAAATTACAGATATTTCAACCAACTGCGCAGTTTGTGACATAATGGAGGCAAAGAGGCCAAATTAACAAAAATCTGAGTATTATTAATTACCTCGTTGACGAAGGTTTCCTTCGGTTGATAGTTCTGACAAACAAACATTACATTCTTGCGCCTGCGTGGCTTACCTTGAAATACTCCTCCAAAAATCCTCTCCATCAATGCAATCAATAAAGCGGCTTTACAAACTTTTCATCTTCATGATAAAGTATTCAACATAATTTTTCCCACGTACACAAATATCACATCTACATCTCTAAAACTCTACTGCTCGCTACTATGCCTCTAATAAGACTGGGCCTCCGCTGCAGAACACACGGACTAGCAAATGCACCACAATTTACATTAAACACAGAGCCAAGGATCTTATCCACTACTTATGCAGTCTGCTCATGCATCTTTCTCCCAGTACAGTAAAGATGAATTACAACCATAATCCTTGTTTTTCCTGCACTATTGTTATTTCTCATGCCGAAGTTACTACTTATTACTCACCTCCACTGATTTGGATTGTTTCCTTTGTAAGAGGTCCATGACTAAGGAATTTGTTGCTAGCGCACTCGAGCAGATGTAATTTCAATGGATTGCTCACGCGCTGCCTGCGATATGTAAGCTACAATAGAATCGCAGACCAGAGAGCAGTGTCGGCAGCAGTAGGAACTGTGTAGCAGTAGGAGTAAGTAGTTGCTAACGAGCAGTCTGGTGTATCGTGTTGGCTGGGTCGGTCGTGTGCAGCGATGGCGGAGTCTCAGCGTTGTAGTATAAGGTAAAAGCAGCCTCGCGCATATGTAGTATTGTTATCTCAAGTCCCATGTGATTGTTTAAAAAAATCTCTTAATAATAATCTTTCTCATAAAAAGTAACTTTTGACGATCATTCATTTCAATTTAAAGAATTTACTAATTTCTCCAATCCTTGGTTATCCCGATTATTGAAAAGAAAATCAGTTGTTTCCTTTTATAAATGAGAAATCTATCGGCCAGCATTGCACAGGGCTGTGCCAAAATAATTTCTTATAGGAGCAGATATATATGCGTTATCCGGCGACCTTATTGAGGTAAGAATTTTCAATTTTTTTCAGAATGATCTTTCAGGGCCATGACACAGCACTGCTGACGTCCAAAATTTACCAGTTTAAATTCACAGTCATTATTGAAAGGTTATAAGTGAGCGACAATTTTTTATTAAGAGATTAGTCACATTGTATTATTAGTAGGTTTAGGAAAATATTTTGTGGGAAGGTTACATCGTGTATCATGTAGCGTTTCAAATGAATTCTTATGATACCTACTTATGCAGTGAAAATAAAGGCAACAGCTGTTGAGTATTTGTTGCAATTTGCACGGTGTTCCATGGTATGCTGAAATCTCTGATTTAAAAAAAAGGTCACATTTCATATTTTTAACAACGCTTATTACCTTAGTACCTTAACATATACAGTTGTGATTTACGGTTTAAAGACTGGTGGTGACGCAGCTCTCCTTGCTAGTCTATTCTAGGCACGCCTCCTAATGTCTGCATATGTATGGCAGCCTATAGCCATTTGAATCTGCATACTGTACTCATGCCTACGTTTCACTCTATTTGCTCCTCGCTGCTCCCTCCACACAGGCGCACACACACACACACTCACACACACACACACACACACACACACACACACACACACACACACACACACACGCTTCCCCGTGATATAAACAGACAAACAAAGACAACAGCAGAAAAAATGGGAATAAAAACTGTTAGCAAACTTATTCGCGCATCGAAAGATACATATATCTCATAACCAACGCGTTAGGAAATACGTTTTCTAGCTTAACGGGATCTGTGCACTTTCTCTTCCAACCTTGTTAGTCTCACCAACTTTTCCCTTTAAAAACAATGACGTTTGTTAGTAACTCCATGAGATTGTTCTGGACAGCAGCACGGATCTTCAGCATTTTCTCTTCCACTCGTTTTCTCTGGAAGATAACTCGCTTAAGGTTACTTTCACCTCAAACAAATGAAGTTATCGTACTTTCATTTCGATATTAAAAGTAAATGCGCAACCCCTTTTCGTACAAGTTCGTAGACAAATAGCAGAGTATCTTCAACAGATCGTAGAAAGTTTAACAACGAGATTGTTTCTCTGTCTTGTTCTGTGGAATATGAGCGCACCCAAAAAATCTGGCTGCCGACTCAACGTCTGGACTGTGTCAAAGTGCGCCTGCACAGCTGCCCTCGACAGATGAAAATCTCCAGAAAAGCGGCCCCTGTGTCAGGGTACACTCTGGTTTCAAGTAACGCGATACCAGCCCCTTCTCCCCCCTTCCCCCCCCCCCCCCCACACACACACACACACGCCACTTGACGTGAACATGTCCACCAGACGCTTGCCATGCGCGAACGAACATCTTCTCCTTCACAATGGACTCTTTGACAATCTACAAAGGTCCCTTGTTTGTGAAATCTTCCAGAGTGTTAGTCTTAGATCAGTTTTGGGAATAATATCGCAAAAAAGGAAAAGATAAAAAAATAATACATGTAACCATAAGGGGGGTGGGTGGATGGTTGTAGGTACGTATTTCAACAGAAAAACAGTGTGGGTTACGAGTTAGCTTCGCGCTTCCGGTGCGTCATCAGAATCGACAAGAACGAGAAATAGTATTCGTCAGCGTATGGTACTGTCCTGCAGAGCTATACCGGAAATTAAACGATTTAGAAGAGAGCTTACTCTAATGTTGTTGTGGTCTTCAGTCCTGAGACTGGTTTGATGCAGCTCTCCATGCTACTCTATCCTGCGCAAGCTTTTTCATCTTCCAGTACCTACTGCAACCTACATCCTTCTGAACCTGCTTAGTGTATTCATCTCTTGGTCTCCCTCTACGATTTTTACCCTCCACGCTGCCCTCCAATACTAAATTGGTGATCCCTTGATGCCTCAGAACATGTCCTACCAACCGATCCCTTCTTCTGGTCAAGTTGTGCCACAAACTTCTCTTCTCCCCAATCCTATTCAATACTTCCTCATTAGTTATGTGATCTACCCATCTAATCTTCAGCATTCTTCTGTAGCACCACATTTCGAAAGCTTCTATTCTATTCTTGTCCAAACTATTTACCGTCCATGTTTCACTTCCACACATGGCTACACTCCATACGAATACTTTCAGAAATGACTTCCTGACACTTAAATCAATACTGGATGTTAACAAATTTATCTTCTTCAGAAACGCTTTCCTTGCCATTGCCAGTCTACATTTTATATCCTCTCTACTTCGACCATCATCAGTTACTCTAATACACAGCGAATTTACTTTCGTCACATCTGTAGGGGCAGTTGCCATTACCTTCCGTGCACAGTACTGTTCAGAGCTACTGTTCGAGAAAAACCATAAAACATTTTACGAGCGCTGTAAACCTAAACAAAGCGAGTAACTAGAAAAAACAGTGCTGGCATAGTACTACACTTACAGGTTTTGGAACTACGTAGCACAACCTGCACACTGCGCAATATCTATTCCAATCAAACTTACAAGTTCACATGCAAAATACATAATGTTCGCGTTGCCGGTCGACTATGTAATCTTGACCTAGGGGACGCGGGTGCGTACGCCCTTAACATTACTTCACACATAGTGTAAGAAGTTGATATGGTTACCTATACTTTACATATATCTGGATTTAAGTATTAAAAATAAAGCACATATACCACTTTTCGTAAATATTTGCTATTTTCCGCAAGCAGTGCTGCCCTCCTTTGTTGGTCAAGCCTCTGCAGCATGTACTAATGCGGATTTTAAACTAAAGTACACCGCTACATTAACACTGAGAGTGTACACCTACGATAGAGTTACTAGTAAGATGACTGAAATAAGATTATAGGGTTGATAAAACTAAATATACTGTAGTACCCTGCTTCATAACCCGCCCATCTAGCCGCGCGGTTTAACGCGCTGCTTCCCGAGCGGGATGGTGTGCCGGTCCCTGGCACGAATCCGCCCGGCGGATTAGTGTCGAGGTGAGGTCCGGTGTGCCGGCCAGCCTGTGGATGGTTTTTAAGGCTGTTTTCCTTCTGCCTCGGCGAATGCGGGCTGGTTCACTTATCCCGCCTGTTACCCTACGTCGTCGGTTGCTGCGCAATCACTGTCTCCACATACACGTACACTGAAATTATTCTACAACGCAAACATTGGGGGCTACACTCGTCTGATATGAGACGTTGCCGTGGGCGGCGCGGGGTTGGGGGGGGGGGGGGGGGGGGGGCGCGGGGGGAGGGGCGCACTGGGGACGAACCGCACAATAACCCTGGGTTCGGTGTGGGGCAGCGTAGGGGCGGGTGGACTGCTGTGGCCTGTTGTGGGGGTTGTGGACCACTGCGGGCTACGGCGGGATGAAGCCTCTCCATTGTTTCCAGGTCCCCAGTTCCATACACCATACACACCCTACTTCATCGTTTATCTACCAGAGTCATCTCGTGTGAAGTTCTTACAAGGTACAACGTAGGTGCAGACTTCTTATTCAGCAGTATAAACGCAATTGAAAACATGCATAAAATTAGCTATGCCCTCTTCTTAAGGTACGTGTAGTGTTCAATAGCCGGCCGGAGTGGCCCTGCGGTTCTAGGCACTACAGTCTGGAACCAAGCGACCGCTACGGTCGCAGGTTCGAATCCTGCCTCGGGCATGGATGTGTGTGATGTCCTCAGGTTAGTTAGGTTTAGTTTTAAGTTCTAGGCGACTGATGACCTCAGAAGTTAAGTCACATAGTGCTCAGAGCCATTTGAACCATTTGAGCCAGTGTTTAATACGTGTACTTGACAGAGGATGCTATTCATATAAACATTTTAAAAACTAATATAGTCATAACATGTTTGGTTTCTGGTAACCAGCTGATCGTTAAAGACTAAGTCTTTAAGTGTTTCAAAGTCCTTTCTCATCTCAGTTTTTTAAGGATGTTTAGCATTTTGCCTTTGGAGGCTGGTGCAGTACCTGAAGACATACTAACGTTAGTGGCAGGTGCCCGCTATCTTTTAAATGTTCTGGAAACGCAAAATGTCGGTAACTTCACCCTTCATAGTAAGCATATGTTCGTGGAATTTAGTTTGATACATTCCGCCTTTCTGGCCTAAGTAGGCCTTTGGGCATTTAAAACATCCCAGTTTATACAATACAGAGGCAGCATGTCTACCCTTGTACGACTGTTCAGTGAGTATGTGAGTGTGTTGCGTTTTTTTGTGCGTCGTGAGTGCTATTCTAACATCATACTTTATGAGGGGTATCGCTAGTTGGTACCAGACGTTCCCCAGTAAAGCAAGTGTAATGTACTTCGGCTTCGGAGCTGCACGGTACACTACTACTTGATTATTTATTCTCCATTTTTTGTTTAGGGTTACGTCCACAGTTTTGTACCACATGTGTCACGTTACAAGCTCCTGGCTGATAGAAGCCGGGACTTGGCGTGTTTCATACCGGCGGTCAATCATAGATTTGAAAAAAAAAAAAAAAGTTATGTTGGAGAGGGTAACATAAGGAGGTGTGGGTCACTGAATCACTTGTGGTAGGTTTACGACAAACATAAAGTACAATACGACTATCTGTAAGCTGGCGTCACAAACCCAGGTAGTTGTCGACACTGTCTTGACTGATGAACTCGTGAGTAAAGCTAATTTTTGGGTGTAAAGCATTAAACTCGTCACTCAGTGGGGGCGAGGGGGATACTTTCGATAGCACCCTCAAAAATAATTATTAAATCGTCAGTGTAACGATGGTAGTACAAAGACTAGAATCTCCTCTAAAGTATTTACATTCCAGCAAGGTAACCGGCAAGAACCTTACCCTGCATCCTCCTGTTTATACGTACGATTATCAAAGGAGAAATAGATTGAAAGGTCTCTGTTGGATTCCTTTCATGTTTAATTTCTTAAAACTGTTGTCATTTATGGAGTAAATTCCTCTCCTAAATTTACTGTGGCGTTTCTGACTATCTGGGAGGAGACTGAGTAGTGGAACGTGTTACTTTTACACATAAACAAGAACGATCTGTCACACTACTACACTTTAAAACACAGTTTATATGTAGTTCATGTCACACAGTCTCAAACGGAACCTACATCCGCTTTCTTTTATATACTGTATATGATAAGATACTGTCATCCCCCTTCCCTTCTGTGTGAGAGTATGAATGAGCAAATGTATTTGTAGTTGCATGCTTGAGGGTAGCAGACAAGCCTGTCTGCTAGAGAACAGTAGGACCAACGTCGGAACAGGTAGCTACCCTTCCTAAAAGCAAAGAGGTTTCTATCCTTAGTATGGTTCTGTCCGTCCGTTGTCATCTTGGTATAGGAAGCTGCCCCTCTGGCCACTTCCGTTTGTCTTTGTGAGCCACCCTCAGGAAGCACGCTCAGCAGTAGGCAGTTGCTGTGGGACCGTGGCGAGCGTCTGAAGTGGTAAGATCTCCGGCTAAGCGCGTGTCTGCTAAGTCCGTAGGACAATGGATTTCTTAAGTTCAGCCTAACTGAAAACTTAATACCTTGATTTCAGATTTAGCTCTAAAATATCTAATGCTATCTTAAATTGCAGCGGAGTGTAATTCTCGTGTGAAGTTCAGATTATTTTGCGGTAGTTGCTTTGTCATTACTTTGTGAGTAAAGTGGAACCACGTGTTGATCAGTAACTCTAACTAAGTTCATCAATCTTAAATGTGAATGCTTGTGTGATTATAACGTCTCGTCTTGACAATATTTTACAATATAGCAACTTTTCTTTATGCTTTTCTTTATGTTCAACCCACATGGAGTGTACTTTGCGAGACCAGTACCACGTGCTTATATAACTGTTTGACCCATCAGGTTAATAGTAAGACGTTAGTAACCAGTTCAAGGTTTTTCTTTTGTCAATTGCTTTTCGATCGAATTTATTTTAATTATCAAAATTACTGTGGAGTTATACGCTTTCTGTAAACCAAGTTGACCACGTGGAGCATGTGGTGTAATCATCAAGGTAGCCTTCAGCTATTCTTTTTGGGAAGATTTCACAAAGAGTTAATATGAATTTAGTATACCAGTGTGTGGTAATTACATGACGGACAGGATTGTGTTACGAACGTAATTTCTTTGTGTGAAAACTGAATCTGTTGGTTGTGGTTAATTTCTTCTTGCTTATGTTTCAACGTTCTTTGGGTGTTGTTTTGTGAATGCAGGGTTGTATGCAGTCTCCCAATCTTGGCTCCATATTTGATGTGTTCCGTAAGATTAAAATCTCACATTTTTACAATCCTTAAACAAGGCACCAGCTCAGTTATAACTCACGTATAATATGCTGAAATTTCAATGAACAATCTTAAAATAAATTTCCAAATATAAACTGATTTCTTTCTTTTTATTTAAATTCTCCTTTTTATATATAGATATATTACCGGTTGTTGTATGACTGTAAAAGATTATAATCAATGTTAGTCTGATTGGTAATGTGGTAAACCTAGACTAGTTACCTGGTGAAACAGTTGCGCAGTAATGCACGGTTAACTTCTCCCCAGACAGCTCACAGCTTTTAACCCGGTTTTATTGTCAGTCAGTACCGCTTTCATCATAGCAAAATTAAAGTAACAGACTTACAAGATATACATCGTTACTCCACCAAGCAGTGAAATAACTTATACAATTCCATATTTCTTGAGTTGGCCGCGGTCTCCTCCACAGGAATGTTTGCACAAAAGTTCTTTATGTCTAGCGAAACCAAGCAACACTCTGGTGGGAACGCCTTGTCTTTAAATTTTTGGACCAGATCATTTCTATTGAACGTACAATAATTGTGTTCGCAGACGAACGTTTTACGCGTGTATAGCAAAAAAAGTATAGATATGCTGTCTCTGCTATGTATAAACTAGTATGTTGCGAACGCCAAAAGGGCCTACTTAGGACAGACCGGCAGAATGTTCAAAACTAGATTCCACGAACATATGCTTACTAAGAACAGTGAAGTCAGGTGACATTCTGCGTTTCCAGAACATTTAAAAGAAAGCAGGCACCAGCTACTCACGTTAGAATGTCTTCAGGCCCTGCACCTATCTCCAAAAGACAAAATGTTAAACATCCTTGAAGAAATTGAAGCTAATTTAGCGCCCAGTGCTCCGCTCACATTGACTTTACGGTCTGCACACATTTCTTTCCCTTCAGCCGAACTTTAATGTTGCTCACAAATTACAACATCATCTAAATTAGGGCCAAAGATGTATGGCCTTTTCCGAACGTGACTTCTGACCTAAAAATGACTGGAAGCTAGAATCTAGATCTTTGTTAATCGTGTCTTTTGGGTGCTTGTCGTGAAATTTCCACAGACACTTTCATACTTTAACACAAATTTCTTTAGAAGCGAACTACAATTTTTTATAAATTTAGCATTAAATATGTTTTAATATAACGAAATATTTTCATAAAAATTTCCATCACCTATTTTACTCCCTTAGTGATCGAATTTCGAAAATATACTGAAGCATCTGTTTTTTATTTCCAACGGAGAAGTCAAGAACAGATTTTCAGAGATTTCGTTTCAAAAATTCTTTCGTGATCAAATATTTCCGTATAAACTTCCATCACCTATTTTATCTTCATACGGGTTGAATTTTCAAAAATAATGAAACACGTATTTTTTTATTTCTAACAGAGAAGCCAAATACAAATTTTCCTAGATTTTGCTTAAAAATGCTTTTGTAACGAAATATTTTCATAAAAATTTTCATCTCCTGTTTCAGGAAGCTGAATGTCCATAAACAATGAAACATATATTTTTTAACATCTAACCGAGAAATCAAACACCAGTTTTCAGAGATGTAGCTTTAAAAATTCTTCAGTAGTACAGGCAGTAATGATTTGTTAAAAAAAACTTTCACCCACTATTTTAACTCCTCAGCGGTTTCCAAAAGTGCTGGAGCAGGTATATTATTATTTCTGACCTAGAGACCACATAGCAGTTTCCTTATTTCTCGCTTCAAAATTGCCTTAATAGCGACATATGTTCAAAAATGCTCTCATCCCCTACTGCACTCCCTAAAAGGTGTAATTTCGAATAATCCCTTACTGAACGATGCTTACAATATAATTTCAATACCCTCTTCAAATTTCAAGTTTCTATCGTAAGTGGTTTTGGCTGGGCAGTGATGAATCAATGAATCGGTCAGGCCCTCTTTCATCCCCTTAGGGGATGATTTTTTTTTTATTTCTAGCCACCCTGCTATGATCCATGGGCATCGCCGTTGACGGAGTGGTAGCATACCTCGGTCATGTAGATAGCCGAACCGCATGTCCAACCACAATGATGGGGTGTCTGTTAACAGGCCAGACAAACGTGTTGTTCCTGCGATGGGCAGCAGCCTTTTCATTAGTTGCAGGGGCAACAATCTGGACGATTCACTGATCTGCACTTGTAACATCAATCAAAACGGCCTAGCTGTGCTGGCGCTGCGAATGGCTGAAAGCAAGGAGAACTACAGTCGTAATTTTTCCCGAGGACATGCACCTCTATAGTATGGTTAAAAGGATGATGGCATCCTCTTGCGTAAGATATTCTAAAGGTAAACTGTTCCCCATTCAGATCTACGCGTGGGGATTACTAGGGAAGGATGTCGGCATAGCGAGGAACAAAACTGGCGTCCTACGGACTGGAGCGTGGGAAGTTATATCCCTTAATCAGACAGGTAGGTTAGAAAATTAGAAAGAGAAATGGTTGAGTTTAGGTGTAGTGAGAATTGGTGAAGTTCGGTGGCATGAAGATCATACTTCTGGTCAGTCAAATTCAGGGTTATAAATACAAAATCAAATAGGCGCAATGCAGGAGCAGGCTTAATAACAAATTAGGAAATAGGAAAGCGAGTAAGTTACTTTGAAAAGCATAGTAAACTCATTATCGTAGGCAAGATGGACACGAAACCCACACTCACCACAGTAGTATAAGTTTATATGCCAACTAGTTTCGCAGATGATGAAGAGATTGAGGAAATATATGATGAGACAAAAGAAACTATTCAAATTGTTAAGGGAGACGAAAATTTACCTCTGGTGTGGGACTGGAATTTGATAGTAGGAAAAGGAAGAGAAGGAAAAATTTTAGGTGAACATGGAATGGGGGAAATGAATGAAAGAGGGATCCTCCTGGTACAATTTTGCATAGAGCACAATTAATCATCACTATCACTTAGTTTAAGAATCATGAAAGAAGTTTGTATATGCGGAAGAAACCTGGAGACATAGGAAGATTTGAGACTGATTACACCATTGTAAGACAGAGATATCGGAACTAGACTTCAAATTTTAAGATATTTCCAGGGGCAGATGCGGTTTCTCACCACAACAGTAGGTTAAAACTGAAGAAATTGCTAAAAGGTAGGAAATTAAGGAGACGCGACCTGAATAAGTTGAAAGAACCAGAAGCTGTTAACAGTTTCAGACGGAGCATTAGACAACGACTGACTAGAACAGAGGAAAGGAATACAGTAGCGGACGAATGGGTCACTTTGAGAGATGAAATAGTGAAGGCAGCAGACGATCAAGTACGTAAAATGACAAGGCATGTTAGATACCCTCGGATAACACAAGAGATATCGAATTTTAAACTAGAAAATATGAAAAAAATGCAAGAAATGTAGCAGGCGAAATGGAATACAAACGTCTAAAAAACGAGAGTGATACGTAGTAAGTCAAAAATGGCTAAGCCGAAATGGATAGGGGACAAATGTTAGGACTTAGAAGTATATACCACTAGGGCAAAGATAGATACCGCATACAGGAAAATTAAAGAGGCCCTCGAAGAAAAGAGAAGCTGCTGCACGACTGTCAAAATCTCAGATCGAAAACCAGTCCTAAGCAATGAAGGAAAAGTCGAAAGACGGAAGGAGTATAGAGAAGGTTTATACAAGGGCGATGTACTTGATGGCAATACTATGGAACTGCAAGACGACGTAGATGAAGATGAGATATATCATATGAAAAGGTGCATAACCCCTTTTTCAGCACCACAGTTGGTTGAATATGGCAACAGAAGAAAAAGACGAAACATTATTGCACATAAAATCCTCGATCCGATGCTGTCAATATGTAACTGAAAATTTAGTTTCGATGCCTTGAATCGTTTGTGAAATGTGGTATCTGTCAACATTATTTGCCGTGCCACTTTTATTATGTATTTATGCAAAGAACTTTGTCAAGCGTCACTGGGATATGAATTTTGTGGTATCAACGTTCGATACCACACTTGTTAGGGTTTGCAATTATCGACTGCGGTCTGTATTAGTATCGTTGGACCCGCGAGTGGCGAGCAGCGCTGCTAGCTCCGCTCCGCGGCTTGTACCAAGTTTGTAGCGAGCTCTCGTCCACTCTTGCTCGGGACGTCAAGGAGTAAAGTAGTATAGCCTTCAGCTGATCAGAAGCAACCTCTAATAAGGCGCCTAGTCAAGTATGGCCTAAGTGAAGCCTCAATAGCTACCTGTTTATAATTATATGTATGCAGCCAAGAAGAATCCTGTACAACCTGCTAAGTACAATACATATATTATTTTTTACCAACGACTTCTAATTATTTTAGCCGTTGCAGATCCAGACCGTGCAGCCAGCACCTTATCGACGTTACTGACAAACCTGCTGTGATTTGTATGTTTCTATTTAGCACTGGCCACCAGACAACATTGACGACGACTCGTTCGTCGTCATCATAACAAATTTAACTGGTGATGCGTTTATTACATTTTTTAAATTAACTATATTTAATTATTTACAAATAGTACGCTTAATTGTTGCATTTAGAATAGATAACAATAAAATCAGATTCACCAACTATAATATATAATTAAGAAAGTCTTCCAGTCCATATGTATATATATAATACATATAATTAAATAACTTTATAGTGGTTTTGTGTACAACAAACGTATCTCGTTGGGCTCCATTATGGTTACTCTTTACAAAATTACTTCGTAACTTATCTTAACTGTCTGGATATAAAACACTAAGATTTAAAAAAAACAATAATGTAAATTACGTTATTGAAAATTTCATGCTCACTTTCCTGGACGTTCACTTTTACTTTGAGACAATCAGAAGATTGTAAGGCAGATATTTTACATATATGAAGAGTTCTCCACCGTAGGATTATCTCAAATTCTCTTCTCTTCCCTAACGTTCTAAAAAGTCGCTATGGTCATGTCCTTCCGCTTGATCAGTCAGCTCGAATTCTTTGTCTCACTAATCGAAATATTTGGTAGTCACTTTCTTCACTAAAATATCCTTTGGCAAGAAAAAGTTTATAGGCATTGATGATTAGATATTTATTTTCCAAAATCTCTCCAATAACCTGAAAACTCCGTGTCCAGTTGAATAATAATGTTGTAAGATTCCTCGGGCTGGCATCATCGAACCGACCTACAAGTGAAACAAATGAATGTCCCTTACGCACACTGAACGACTTGAGAAGACTCACCTATGGAGAGACCCTGTCTTTCCAGGTGTACTCACATATGGAGACTCTAACACATATATCTTGACACTTTCCAGATTATTCCTTTTTTTTGATAAATTTTGCTTAAACGAATATCTTAAAAGCTGCTATTCCTGTCACATTAACAACGTGAAACTCCTCGTATTACGCTGATTCACACTATTTTTCGGAAAAAAATTAGGGAAATGCAGATAAGAGGTGTCGTTTAAGAGGTGTTGTGTACGGGCTGAAATGCTTACTTCGGTTGATGCGTAAACATGCAGTGACATACAGTTACGTAACGTCCGCGTCCGTGCTGTAAACCAAGGATGGCCGTTATTGCTGGAACAACCGCTTGTCGTACGTGTCCTTTTCCGCCGGTCTAATCTGACAGTTAAAACTGAAGAAAATAACTGGTTTCTGAGGTAACCGATTATCGGTTTTTTATTCCTATTATTGGCTGTCATAAAAATAGAATTCGAACAAAGACTGAAAAATTTCAACACCTCAATTTCAAGATACACAAAATCAAAATATTAAATGAAGCAGGTAAATAATCGAAAACAGTCCGTCCACCGTTCACTGCATTTCTCGAAATGTGATATGTGGTTGAATACTACAAAAAATTGTCAGTTTCTCTCACCGATTCTTATTTTTCGAACCTCTACTAAAAAAATCGTGTTCTAATTGGGGATCATACCACTATTTGGGCACTTCAAATAATTAGTGCTAAAGAATGAAAACTGAGGATGAAGAACTCTGTTTTTGATGTTAATTTGTCTGTTTCCAAGGGTTACTAGTACACAATGGCGTATTATGTAGACAAAGGCAGTGGTCCACTACTTTCAATTTTTATTGTATGCTACGAATGAATTGTTGTTGAAATTTTTAATTTATTACTGGGAGAATAATTACCTTCCTCCTTTATTATTTTATAGAAATGACTGATAAATCTTTAATCTTTTAAAGCAAATGAAGCATTGTACATCACTGCTACGTCATATGGTAACAATATTTTCAGGTTAAGGTTGGTGCCACTCTGCAGTGTAACGAATGTTAACGACAGGGAGAAACTACCGAATACATCATGTAGGAACAAGTCTTGCACATTGCACGTACACGGATACACTAAGCCACAACACACGGAAACATGGACATACTGCCTTTTCTAAGGCCATGTGTTCGTTGCTCGTTTCTGTCGGCGTTGTTATTACCACAGCACTGATCGCTCTTTCCGTTTTCTGTAATAACACAATATTTCAAACCGATGCAAATTTTACAAGTAAACATTGTTCCTTTTTAAAAAATGGTTTATTTAAAAACGTAAAAATGTAGCACTGCTGCTATGGCTAACTGATACTTCGGTATTTTTACTCTGTTATTAGTAAAAGATGAAAAAAAAAACACCTGTTACAACCGAGACGAAACAAATACGTGTTATTCAGAACTATGATAGCGGTATCGGTTTTAACTGGTCTGTTTTCCCCATCCCTGCTTTGAACTCTCAGCCTCTGTGCCATAATTCTCGGTGATTTAGAACTGTGGATGGCGAGTGGAATGCCGGCACCGGCGTTTGGCAGCAGTATAGACGACTTAGGAGACAAGAATGCAGCGGCGAGCGGCAACCCCGACAGGTTGCTAATGAGGGCAGCCAAGGACGCCTTTTGCAGAAGCAGCGAGGCCAGCGCCGACTGCCAGGATAGCAAAAAACCACGCCCATTAACCATGTGTCACTTCGCTCGCCACGCGGCACCGTATCAGATTCCCGATCAGCGATTTCTGTGAGAGGCAGGCGTAACTACCATGTAAATATCAAACCTTGTGAGGCTTATTATTTACTGAGTAACTTTATCAGGACGCTTAACTAACTGGTAGTGTACTGGCGCCGGTGAGTCCCTAAGACACGGCCTACACAAGTTGCTGGAGCCGTTCGATGGCTTGCGCTCAACAATGACTGCTCCCACTTCACCGAGCCTGGCTGTTGGTAGCAAGGTACAAGGTGCGCACGTCATCTGTTACCGTGCTCAGTGCTAGCGACGTCGATTTAAAGGAGTAGGCAGTAGCCTTCGTGGTAAAGGATTTTCCTACACTTTCTTCTTCGTATATTACTCTCTGTACCCTATTGTGATTTCAACTTTGCTAAGGGCAATGGTGATATGTTCACCTTTTCGTTTCGTTAGTCTTCACCGAGCCAGGTGGCGCAGTGGTTAGCACACTGTACTCGCATTCGGGAGCGTAGGGTCACGCAAGCCGGATTGGCCTCGACTGAGGAGAAGGACGAAGTGTGTTCTACAGGGAGGGCTGTAGAGGCGTAGTGAAGCCAGTTTCCCTAGAGGAGTAAACCTAATACAAATTCTGGTCCTCCAGGTTGGGCGTTGGGCATGGTTCAAAAAAGGTTCAAATGGCTCCAAGCACTATGGGACTTAACATCTGAGGTCACCAGTCCCCTAAAACGTAGAACTACTTAAACCTAACTAACTTAAGGACATCACACACATCCATGCCCGAGGCAGGATTCGAACCTGCGACCGTAGCAGCAGCGGGGTTCGGGACTGAAGCGCCTAGAACCGCTCGGCCGTTTGGCATGGTGCTCATAATCCCATACCGTAAAAAAATTAATTAATCAAGTACGGAAACTCAACAGAAGTCTGAGGACAATGCTTCAGCCTGGGAAAATGAAAGAAATAATGAAATTTTGAAATTTAAATATAATATAGTATGGCTAAGGCTAAGGAAATAAGATGGCAAGGAAATGGGCAGATAGATAAACCTGAGTACTCAATGGGATATACTGGACCAGAAGAAAGAACAAGCCAATTCGGACCAGGGCTTATAATAAGCAGGGAAGTTAGGGAAAGACCATTAAATTTTAATCCATAACTGAAAAGATGTGCAGACTCAGAATAAGAGGGAAATTTAGGAATATTTCAGTAGTAAATGCACATACAACAACAGAGGAAAAGAGGGTGTAATTATAGAACAGTACTATGAAGACTTGGAAAATGTGTGCTGCGCATTACCTAAATATGACCTGATGCTAGTAATAGGTGAGTTTAATGCAAAAATAGGAAGGATTGAACATCAATATGTTGTTTCTGGAAAATATTCACTACACGAAGAAAAAACGAGAATTGAGACTTACTATGCCAATCCACAGTAAGGAATAATATCATTATTAAATGTACTTGCTTTCCACACAAAAGGAGCCGTCTGACTACTTGGAAGTCTGTAGTCAATGGAGAAGTCAATCAGATTGACCACGTCAGTTATAGATGTAAGGAGCTGCAGAGGACCAGACTGTGACTCAGACCACTTTGCATAAATTCAGTCTTGGGACAGAAACTGTAATTAACAAATGACAACAGAAGAGAAAATAAGAACTGGAATACTGACACAATGAAAATTCCTGATTAAGTAAAAGAAATACCAAGTACCAGTGAGCAGAAAATTGAGCGATGAAGAGACAGGTGTAGGAGTAGAGAAAAGGTGGAGCAGAACTGAAAAAGCCATTAAAGATGCCTCAGAAGACCTGATATGCTTAAGAAGGTGCAAAAGAACGCAGGAATAGTTTGGTGAAAATTGCAGGTCAGCAGTGGAGGAAAAGAACAGGGTAACAATAAAAGTGCTGTAGAGGCAAACCAGAAATTATGGAACAAAATAGAGAATTAAGGAGAAGAGCCAACGGACCTGTGCAATAGAAAGAAAAGAGAATGGACTTAGAAGAAATTTCAAAAACTACAAGAATTAAAGGAACAGAGTGGAATAGGAAAGTTCTATCATGCTGTAGGCAAAATAAAGAGAAGATTTTAGCCAGAAGCAATGGCATGCTCCAGTAAAGATGGGAAAATGATAAGGTAGGAAGAACAGGTAGTGGTAAGATGGGCAAGGTATTACAAAGATACATTAAATAACAGCCTAGAACACGAAGAGAGCTGTGCAGGAGGAAAGAGTGGAACTGGAAGTTGACAATCTATCTACATCTACATCTACATCGATATTCTGCAATTCACATTTAAGTGCCTGGCAGAGGGTTCATCGAACCACCTTCACCATTCTCTATTATTCCAATCTCGTATAGCACGCGGAAAGAATGAAAACCTATATATTTCCGTACGAGCTCTGATTTCCCTTATTTTATCGTGGTGATCGTTTCTTCCTATTTAGGTCGGTGTCAGCAAAATATTTTCGCATTCGGAGGAGAAAGTTGGTGATTGGAATTTCGTGAGAAGATACCGTCGCAACGAAAAACACCGTTTGATGTGCAGCCCAAATCCTGTATCATTTCTGTGACACTCTCTCCCATATTTCGCGATAATACAAAACGTGCTACCTTTCTTTGAACTTTTTCGATGTACTGCATCAGTCCTATCTCGTAAGAATGACACACCGCGCAGCAGTATTCTAAAAGAGGACGGACAAGCGTAGTGTAGGCAGTCTCCTTAGTAGGTATGTTACATTTTCTAAGTGTCCTGCCAATAAAACGCAGTCTTTGGTTAGCCTTTCTCACAACATTTTCTACGTGTTCTTTCTAATTTAAGTTGTTCGTAATTGTAATACCTAGGTATTTAGTTGAATTTACGGCTGTTAGATTAGACTGATTTATGGTGTAACCGAAGTTTAACAAGTTCCTTTTAGCACTCATGTGGATGACCTCACACTTTTCGTTATTTAGGGTCAACTGCCACTTTTTGTACCATTCAGATATTTTTTCTAAATCGTTTTGCAGTTTGTTTTGATCTACTGATGACTTTATTAGTCGATAAGCGACAGCCTCATCTGCAAACAACCGAAGACAGCTGCTCAGATTTTCTCCCAAATCGTTGATGCCAATGAGGCAAGAAACCAACACTGCAAGAGGTCTCCCAGGCTGTGCACGAGACGAAAAGCAATCGAGCCCCTGGGGAAAACAGCATAATCCCTGAATTAATAAAAACAGGTGGAGAGGCTGTAATAATGGAACTACACATATTAATATCAGATACACGGGGACCGGTAACTACCCTAGATAGCTGGAAAAGTAAAATAATAATCCCGATTTATAAGAAAGGGAATATCTATGGAGGTATAACACTTCTAAGCACAGATTGTAAGACCTTGACAGGTACGTTAAACGAAAGGAGCGCGCAGAAGACATACTATGTGAATATCAACGTAGCTTTCGACCAGACAGAGGAACAACTGATCAAATATTTGTGATAAGACAAATGACGGAAAAGCTATACAGATCTGCATTTCCTGTGACAGCATAAATTGGCAAGAACTATACAGAATACTGGAAGAAATTGGCATATGTGCTAAAATAATAGGACTAATCACAATGACAGTGACAGAGACAAGAGAAAAAGTAAAGGTGAAAGATATGACTTTAATAAAGGCGTGAAGCAAGTCTCTACACCAGCCTTTCTTAAAGTGTGCGCCAGAGCGCACTGGTGCGCTGTAAAGCATTTATGGGTGCGCCCTGTAATATTTTAGGAAACATATGGCAAAATATAAAAGAACATATAGCTACTCAATTTTATCCATTTTATGACAGGTATAATACGGAACGAGTCCTTATGTTTTATCGAATAGTGCAGTTTCGTTTATTCTCCTTGTAGTGTTGACAGTATTCGCAACGTTTCATGACTGTCTTCTCTCTTCCATTGCTGCTTATCTTAGCTCTATAACAGTAGCGGTTGCCTGGGAACTGTTATCTCTTGTATGCGGCTGATATGCCCAAGCCACCCCCACCTGCTGATGACACCGCCTTCCTGGCTCTCTATCCTACCCTTCAACGGTCCCAACGCACACTCCAAACCCACGTTGACCAGTTCACCACTTGCTATAACACGTGGTTCCTCCGCCTCAACCCCTCCATACCCCAGGCAATCATCATAGGCTGCACCACCCACTCCTTCCATGATTTCTGCCTCACCCTTTATGGTCGTCCCATCCAGCTCACCCCCACCCTGAGATACCTAGACCCCACCCTCGACCGTCAACTCACGTGAACACCTCACCTCCTCACCATCCAGCAGAAAGCCCATTCCCACCTCCGCCTCCTGAAATTCTGGACATGGGGATTGCAGCCTTCCACCATCCTCCACACCTACAAATCCCTCATCCATCCTATCCTCTGTTATGCCGGCATTGCCTGGATCACACCCACCCACTTTTATAAGGCCCTCCAAATCCTCAAATGCCATGCACTTCGCCTTGCCTCCCGTATCTGGCTTCCTTCCCCCACACAGCTCCTGTATGAACTGATCCCCTTCCCCCACCTCCTCCTTTTCCTCCAACATCGCTGCATCCTTTACACTGTCCACAGGCTTGATCCCCCCCACCCCCTGGTTTCCTCCTTCCTCTCCACCCCCCGCCTGTTGCCGCGCCTCTATCGCTGTATCCCTCCCTCTTTCCACCTCCACACCACATCCTTCATCAGGGCAATTTCCAGCGCCTCCCCCTCCTGAATGATGAACTTTGCAGTGACAGATACCCTTCCTTCCAACTATAACTTGGCCTTGTTACCCCCCCTCCCCAGGGCTCCCTTTTTCCTCTCCCCTCCTTCCCCCAGAGCGAATTTTCCTCCTCCTCCTCCCTCAGACCCTGCACCCCATCCTTGCCTCTTTCCCTCCCTCCCTCCCTGGCCCTCTTCAGTGCGCCCCCCCCCCCATAACCCCCCCCCCTCTCTTCCCCTCCCCTTCTCCCTCATCTTCTTGCACCTGGCAGATCCTCTGTTTTGATCATTGTCATCAGCGTGCCACGTCAGTGTTGTGTTTGGTGCTGTTCTCCTGTGCGTCGTGAGGTGTGATTTTAATTGTGTGATGGCCTTGTACTTAGTGTCACTGTCAGTGAGTATGTGCTATGCCACCTGTCGATACTTTTATGCTCCGGTCATACATCGCCTTGTGTTCTTTTAACTGTCCCAGTGTGTGGTTTTTTATGTGCAATACTTTTTTCCGTTTTTTATCTCCATGTTTTCTCCTTTATGTTATTTTTAAATGTGTTCTGTTGTATGTTCTATGTCTTTCGGCTGAAGAGCATCGCATATGCTGCTGCCAGCCTGCCCCGATGGGTAACTGGAATACAATAAAGAAAGAAAAAAACTGGGAACTGGGCAGAGGTATTTCAAAATAATGGGTGATGATAATGCAATAGTTGGCTCATCGAGATCATCCCTTACACCACCGATAAGTTTAAGGAGTTCTAGGGAAAGTGTAATTAACCGTGGGGCGAGAAAAATAATTATTCGGATGGCAGAACGCTCAGAAATTGTCACATTGCTACAACCATAACAATATGCTGTGATGGGAATGATTAACTCATTTAATAATGAATGTAACTATTTATATATGTAACAATTTAACCATGGTAAAGTCTGGTGTGGCCAACACAGTAACTTATTTGATATGTTGTAAAACAAATTTTCAGTTCAAGACTGCTACCATCGGCTGCAAGTTTCTTACAATATAATGCTTCATGGTCATTCATAATTAATACATGACTCAAAGGCCATTTTCTTTAACTTCTTGCACTAGAACTGCATTACAACAGCCTTACCTTAACCACACAATTTCTGATAGAAATAATGCCCTTTTAGCGAACCCATTTTACTTTTGTGAGTAAAATATAACTATGTTAGTCGCTGGTCGGTACCAGGCTCGTAGGCATCCGTGGATGACTAGCACTGGTTATGAAATTTTCCTATCCATCTCCCCCCCCCCCCCCCCCTCTCTCACTCTCTCTTCACCCTATGTCCTGTAGGCGCCGTGCAAATTATTTTCACACGCGTCGTTCCGTGCCTTCTTTCCGCAACCAAATGGTACGACGCTTATGTCGCTCTTAAAGTCTGTAAATAAACATTGAGTTAATCCACAGTGTAGTGGATTTCTGGTCAGATTCAAACGTTTAGTATCAGGGGAAAACGGTGAAAAAATATTTGACGACTGACAGATTTTTCCGGTGGAATCTCTTACGGATATTATCTGATCGTGTCGTACTTTTGTTTCGCAGTTGAATTGCCTATGGACGTTTTTCTTTTATGGTGGAAGCCATGCTGAAATTGAGCCTTGTGCGCTGTGCATGTGATCACAACTTGTCCATAGAATTCGGAAGGTTTCATGTGGTGCTCAGTGATTGCGAACCTATTCCACGTAACAACGAGTGGCGCTGCAACAGCACGTGGGAAGTGAATTGCATATAATTATTATTATTGTTGGCCGTCATGACCTGTTTAGATACTAAAAATAACATCCGCAACCAGTCACTTCTTAATAATATTTGATTGAAAATGCATACCATTTTGTTGTTAATAACATATTATTCAAAAGAGAAATTTAGAGAGGAAATTTTCTTAGAGAGCTGCTTATTGCTTGACCTCGAGCTGTTCGTGACTGAAAGAATTTCATCTCATGTTCTTTGCTACAGACGAGTTGCACATGTGACTATGATCGTCATTGTTCACGAAGCCTTGCTTCTTCTGAAAGTCATTTCCACTGCAGTGTGGTGATTCAGCGGATTCATGACAGAAGCTCCAGCAAGGTTAACGGAACTCGAAAATTATCGTCGGCAGCACTGTTAACCCATGGAGGCACAAGAATTCAGACCCAGAAGGAAAACACGTTTCCACTGTTGTGCGGTTGACATTGTCGCAGAGTTTTCAGGTGATATGTCAGTGAGGTGTTGTCGTGTACTTAGGGCTCGTGTTTTGTGTACTGCCTACTGCTTATTTTCAAAGCGGTGGAAGTGAACTTATACGCAAAATACAATGGAATAAAATAGTCAGGTTTCTCAAAAACAAACATGATGTCAGAGAATCCGCGAAGTGAACAAACGGTAGCAAGTAAAAAATCAAAACAGCGGCGTACTCGTAAGTACGATGAAAGCTACTTAAGCTATGGTTTGACTAGGATGGGAGTGAAGATTATCCTTTCCCACTATGCTTAGTATGTCGGTATTAAATGGAAGATGAATCTCTCCCTCCTAGTATACTGAGCAAACATTTTAAAACAATGCAGTCACATTAGCAAGATAAACCTCTTAAGCTATGTGAAGAGATTGCCTGAACAGCAAACAAGGGCAGAAAATTCTTTTAAAAGTTTAATGTGTGTTTCTGATGAAGCTCTGATTGCTTCCTACCACGTCTCTGAATCAATAGCAAAGAGTATTTTTTGTGTTAGCAGAAGAGCCAACACCGTGTTACGAATGGAGGCCGAAATGCACGCGTTTTAGCTCAAGCAGGCTGGCGTGAGGAGGGAAGAACTATACTGACGTGAGGTCTGGAACATGACAAGGAATGAGAATTCAGAAAACGGACGTAATTAGTTTGATACTTTACTTTAATCCATTAAGGATGAACGTCGCTCTTGACGGTACATGATTCACAATATTATTTCAGAATACATTCTTGAAGGTAGTTCTTATATATGGCGCCTTGCTAGGTCGTAGCAAATGACGTAGCTGAAGGCTATGCTAAACTGTCGTCTCTGCAAATGAGAGCGTGTGTAGTCAGTGAACCAACGCTAGCAAAGTCGGCTGTACAACTGGGGCGAGTGCTAGGGAGTCTCTCTAGACTAGACCTGCCGTGTGGCGGCGCTCGGTCTTCAGTCACTGATAGTGGCGACACGCGGGTCCGACGTATACTAACGGACCGCGCCCGATTTAAAGGCTACCACCTAGCAAGTGTAGTGTCTGGCGGTGACACCACAGTATTAAAGTTCATACTATAGGTAAGTCACTTATTTTGCCTGCTTGCAAAAAAAAAAAATGGTCAGGACGATGCTAGGAAATGGAGCATCTATGAAAATAAGCAAGATTCCTTTGTCGAATGGTACAGTTCACAGGTGTATTACAGAAATGTCTACTGATATTGAGAAATATGTATGCAGTATTAATCTCAAGTACTCAGACTTTGAATTGCAAGTTGATGAATCAGCAGACATTACCGACCAATCGCAACTCTTAGCATTTGTCGGTTTCATTAATCAAGATCAAATAGTAAATCAGTTTCTTTTTTGCAAAGAATCAAGAGTGTCTACCAAAGGTGACGACGTTTTCAACATTTTAAATGCTTATCCTAATACGTGGCAGTTAATATAGAAGTCGTGTGTAGGCATTTGTACAAACGGAGCTCTCTTCAATGGTAGGCTTTTGTAAAAAAACAAAATATTATCGTAACGCAGTGCTTTCTTCATAGGGAAACCTGACTAGCAAAAACATAAGGAGAAAAACTGAGAGAAGTCTTTGAGCAAGTTGCTCAGATGGTAAATTTGGTTAAAACAAGACCTACCAAAACCTGTTTATTCGAAAAACTTTGCATCGATATGGAGTCAAAACACAGACGGTTGCATTTATACACAGAAATCAGGTGGTTGTAGAAGGGAAAGTACTAACCCGTGTGCATGAGCTACGACAAGAACTTTTTTCGAAGAAATGAAAAATTTAAATTTTTGCAACCTCCATCGGAGTGCAATATTTGGCCGATATATTTCAGCAATATTTTTAACACTAGCATTCAAGGGAAAGAACAAAATATCCTCGCATCCACCGACAAAATTAAAGCATTTCCCAGGAAGCTACAAATATGGAAAAGAAAAGCTGTCAAGGTAAGTTGGAAATGTTCCACTTAGTAAGAAGCACGAGCATGAATTAAATACTTCCAATAGTAGTAGATCATTTAATAAGTTTAGAAGAGAAACTGAGTTCATATTTTCCGTAGCTCAACACTGAACAGTACGACTGGATTCGAACTCATTCATGGAAACTTCAGGTGATTTCGGCTAAACATTAACAGAAGAAGAACTGGCAGGTATATCTACTGATCTTGGACTTATGATTAAGCATAAGGAATTGTCTCTTGACGCCTTTTGGATTTCTATAAAAGAAGAATGGATGTCGAAATCTAAAAAGGCTTTGAACACTTTACTTCAATTTTCGACGTCATGTTTATGTGAATTAGGATTTTGTCCCCTCACCACAATGAAACGTAAAAAGAGAGGAACTCTTCAATGTATTGACGAGGAAATGAGAGTTTGTCTTTCAAACATATCTCCAAACATTGAAAAAATTGCGGGGACACATCAGGCTCATGCTTCTCATAATCATTAGTAAGATTAGACGTAATGTACGTTTCATTTGTATTGCATTCTTCCTGTTCTCTATAATTTGAATTAATCGTTAGTTTTATTGTATTATTTCATTTCAATGCGTATCACTTAATAGTTTCTCTTACCATGCGTCTTGGCAGGGTAGGAGGCAACACGACGCTCGCCCGTCGCATTTGGGTGAAAATCGTGCTTCATGAATCTCTCAAATTATTTGTCCATATTGTGATAATGTATGCTTTTTATTAATATAAGTTGTATTTTCTGTAGTCTGGACGTGAAATTCAAAATAAAATTACTTCATTGTTATTTTATCACAGTATTTATTTTCTGTATTGACTGTTGTAAAATATTATTTGCGGCCTTTTAAATGAGCCCGAAGCTCAAAAAGTTTGAGAACCACTGTTCTACACTGTCCTACTCAGTATAGCCCTGCACAGTGTGGCAAATAAAATCAACGAAAGAGGCACCATATTTATGAAAACCAGCCAAATATGTGCACATGTTCATGACGATGCTATATTAGGAAGAAATATCAATACACTCCAAGAAACATACCGGGCAATAGAAACAGAAGCACTAAAATTTGGCCTCACAGTAAATGAAAGCAAAACAAAATTCATGGTAATGTCACAATCAAGAAGAACCCCTAAAAACCTAAACTTCGAAGGGAAATGCTTCAAAGGAGTGTCCTCTGTTAACTTCTTGAGAGCCCTAATAACAAATGATAACAGTATTGGAAAGGATATAAAGGAAAAATACAAACAGGAAACAGAGCCTGCTTTGCAAATATTCAGCTTTTCAGAAAATCGAAACTGGGTCAGAGGTATGGACGTTGACAGAACATGACAAAAATGAACTAAGAACCTCTGAGAAATTTGAGTGGAAAATACCACTCAAAATCTATGCTCGAAAAACGGGGGAAGAAGGATGGAGAATACGCTAAATGTGAGATGGAGATGGAGAGGGTTGCATGGGCGCACGACGGCAAGGTCTTCAGTGCCGGCTCAGTAACAGATTGAGAGGGGTGTCAAGAAAATACTCAGAACAGCAAAATAAAACAGAACGTAAAACACAGGTAACAAGGTTGGAAAAATATGTGCCTACCCACACCGAAACGTGGGACGAAGCATGCCGTCAGTAGTAAAACATGGACAACACAAGAAGAAAGTGGTAGAGGGAGATAAAACAATGTAGCAGATGGAAGTGCCTGGCTGACCGCAAAGAAAAAAGGGAGGAGCCAGCCACTTTGAAATACACTAAAACCTCCAGCCTAAAAGCTTAGGCCAGAGTCCAGACACATCACAAAACTTCAAAACCCTAGACACACAAGGCCGAATTATTAGAAAGGCAGGGACATAGTAAAACTTGTGAAACCACAGAGCTTACGATGGCTGGGACACGTGGAGAGAATGGCAGAGGATAGAATTCCCCAGAAAATGATGAAAGGTGTGGTCCATTCAGCTAGGGGAAAAGAGAGACCTAGAAGAAGATGAACTGACGACGTAATGGTGGATCTGACCAGTATGGGAGTCCGGGAATGGAAAAGAGCAGCAAACAACCGAGAAATGTGGAGCAAGCTCGTTGAAGAAGCCAAGGCTCACTAAGGGCTGTAGCGCTACTGAAGAAGAAGAACTGATTCACTTCGAATTGCAATGATTGTTATAATTTCAGCAAAATTCAATCAGGAAGAAAAATCAATCTTCTTCTAATAAAATCAAATTTTAAAAAAATCTTTAGTTCCACATAAACATACACTACATCTTTCTTAACGGATAAATAAATCACTTCTCAGATTCAATGATATGTTTTATTTTAACGTAGTCTTGTCAATAACGTCGATGTTAACTTTAAGCGGTCAAGACAAGAAAAATAACTGTAACTACCATTACATTTTCCGTTACAACATTGATTGTCCACTTTTTTCTTTGTTACGTACAGTCAAGTACGTTTATTTTATTTGAATCACAGGGCGAAAACGCACGCCGATGGTCTTCGCCCAGTGCACAATAGCGGTCACCTCGATGCTTGGCAGCTGCGCCGAAAATGCTGCCGTCGTTCTGTTGCTGCACTTTCCAACGAAATGAAGCGGATACAAAAAAATCGATTTAAATACACACAGATAACATTGCCAATGATATTACTAAATAACCAATGTTATGCTCGAAGAAAACATCCAATATATGATTAACTGCAGCCGGCCGGAGTGGCCGTGCGATTCTGGGCGATACAGTCTGGAGCCGAGCGGCCGCTACGGTCGCAGGTTCCTCGGGCATGGATGTGTGTGATGTCCTTAGGTTAGTTAGGTTTAATTAGTTCTAGACGACTGATGACCTCAGCAGCTAAGTCGCATGGTGCTCAGAGCCATTTGATCAACTGCAAACTGAGTGGTGAAAGACATGGTGTAACTGTTATGATATTTGGTGGCGCTACAAATGCTGGGAAATATTGCAGAGTCATCACACACGTAAATCTATTTTCTGTTTAAATTTCAATTTGCAACTACATCAATTTCTGAGTGTCGTCTGTTACTGCTGTCAGCTGTAGAAATTACACACATACATGTGAACAACAACTAACTGTATAAATTATTTCGCCCAGTTTATGAATAGAAGCTGGATTCTTCAAGATTTCTAGATTTTTTCGATTATTTCGATAAGAATAAAAGTGTCACCTTACATGGTGTTACAGGCTGGTCTAGCACCGATATCTATTGTATTTCAGAGTATAAATCAACATTGCAGCACATTATTTATTTATTCACCTGTGGTTTACTCAAAAGGTCAGAGATATACATGATAAGACTGCCAAAATAATTAAGATACCTAAATTAAAATTTAAAATGTAATTAAAAAAGTCTTTTAGCCATCGAACAAGCAGTTTCAGCGATTGTTGGTTGAGGAATGTATTCACTGTTATTCACCAGTCAGAACAAGGTTTCCTTTCTTAGCACTCTCACTAAGTGATTTAACTGTCATTGGCATCATTGTAGAAGATTTTCTCCATGACATCTATTCAAAGTTCAGTACAAAGACGTCGCTACACAAGTGAGACACAAAATAGGCCAACAGCTGTTAGATAAAAAACACGCCCAAGTGTTTGTTTGTTAGCTAACAATTGTTTGTCTGCTTTGTGTGAGATAATTTCCTGTTTATATGTTACAATTTTTGCATTAATTCTGATATCTTGTTTTGTCTGCTTTATTATTCTGTCTTCTTTCTTACGTCTTCAGTTTTCTTGTTTCACTCTCCTTTTCTGTTCCTTGTTTACTTGTTCTGTTGTACTGTTTAATTTTTCTCGTTTTCTTCCTTATCTGACTTTTTTTCCTACTTTCCTAGTTGCTCAGTGACTTTTTTTCTATCTCTTGTTTCGTTCTTCGACCTTTTTCTATTTTTCTCCGCAAGTTCTATTTCCATTTGGTACTTATTTCGGTACGCGTTATTTTTCCTAGTTTTGACTGATTTCAGAAATACTGTAGACGTCTGATTCGCTCTCAATAGCAGCAGAGAAGTCTCCCAAATCGGACAAGGCTTTCAAATCAACGAAAGAAACATCCGTATTTGCTCGAATGAGATGTTGATGACCACAGGAAACGCAAACCAAAGTGGTCGCCTTGAATAGCTTATCTTTTCTAGAGCTAGTCCAAAATTTAGCCACCGCTCCGTTTTTCACCCAGGTTGTGTACGTAACTGTGAAAGTATGAAGCGGTATATTCGCGGAGAAGAGCACAGGCGGGTGTTGGAGCGTCACAAGACGAACAGTCTGGTGTAATGCTGAGCGTAGCATCCCGCGTGACGACGGCGCGGCCTGGCCGAACTGAGGACCGCCGATCTCGGGGCGCGGCCGCCTGTGTAAAGGGCGTGCAACTGCAGCCGCAGCCGCAGCCACTGAGGGCAGCCAGGCTTCACGGTTACAAGTGCCGGACGTCAAAAGTCGACAGCAAACGCTCTGACTCTCTCTCTCTGTCTCTCTCTCTCTCTCCCTCACACACACACACACACACAGACACACACACACACACAAACACACACACACACAGACGGAGTCAGACACACAAGTAGATACTGATCATGAAAAATCATTGAACAAAATATTTTAGGCATGAAATGTATTCACAGTCGCGAATATGGACAGCCATCAGCTGTATTTATGGAGTTCCAGCGTATGTCGTTAACTATTTTCTGAACGTATGCCAACCTCTGTCTTCCTCTACCCTTTTTACCCTTTACAGTTTCTTCTAGTACCATTAAAGTTCTTCCCTGACGTCTTAACGTATGTTCTATCGCCCTGTCCCTTCTTCTTGCAGCCTTTTCCTTGTATTCCTTTCCTCATCCCTTCTACAGAGAACCTCATCACTTATCTCATCAATCCACCTACTTTTCAATATTCTTCTGTAGCACCACACCTCAAATGCTTCGATTTTCATCTGTTCCGGTTTTCCCACAGTTCATGTGGCACTACCATACAGTGCTGTGCTCCAAATGTACATTCTCAGAAATTTCTTCCTCAAATTAAGGCCTATGTTTGATACTAGCAGACTTCTCTTGGCCAGGATTGTCCTTTCTGAGAATGCTAGGCTGCTTTTGATGTTCTTCTTTGTCCATCATTGGTTAGTTTGTTGCTAGATAATAGAATTCATTAACTTCATATAGTTCGTGACCATCAATCTTGATGTTAAGTTTCTCGCTCTTCTCATTTGTGCTACTTTTCATTACTTTCGTCTTTCTTCTATCTCAGTCCATATTCTGTATTCCTTAGACTATTCATTACAATTCAGCAAATCGTGTATTTCTTCTTCACTTTAGCTCAGGACAGCAATGTCATTAGCGAATCGTATCACTGATATCCTTTCACCTTCAATTTTAATTCCACTACTGAACTTTTCTTCTATTACCGCATTGCTTCTTTGACGTACAGATTGAACAGTAGGGGCGAAAGACTACATCCCTTTCTTATAGTCTTTTTTAACACGAACATTTCGTTCTTGGTCTTCCACTCTCATTATTCCCTCTTGGCTCTTGTACATATTGTGTAGTATCCGTCTCTCCCTCGTGTCTTGATTTTTCTTTACTCTTGCTTGTATTATCAACTGCATCACGTCAGAATTGCCTCTTTGGTGCCTTTACCTTTCCTAAAGTCGAACTGATCGTCATCTAGCATATCCACATTTTTCTTTTCCATTCTTCTATATATTATTCCTGTAAGCAACTTGAATGCGTGAGCTGTTAAGCTGATTGCGCTATAGTTCTCGCACTTCACAGCTCTTGCAGTTATCGGAATTGTGTGGATGATATTTTTCCGCAAGTCAGATGGTGTGTCTCCAGATTCATACATTCTACCCACCAACGTGAATAGTTGCTTTGTTGTCACTTCCCTAGTGATTTTAGAAATTCTGATGGAATGTTATCTGTTCCCTCTGCCTTATTTGATGTTGTCCTACAAAGCTCTTTTAAAATCTGTTTCTAATACTGGATACCCTATCTCCTGTTTGCTCTACTACCACATCAAACAAATCTTCCCCCTGATAGAGGCCTGCAGTGTACT
Source organism: Schistocerca piceifrons (assembly GCF_021461385.2). Classification (NCBI taxonomy): domain Eukaryota; kingdom Metazoa; phylum Arthropoda; class Insecta; order Orthoptera; family Acrididae; genus Schistocerca; species Schistocerca piceifrons. Next base: position 405,076,404 of record NC_060145.1, read on the forward strand.
CTTCCCATCTATCCGCTCTCTCCTCTGCATTTAACAGTGGAACCTCGTTGCACTCTTAACATTACCATCCTTGGTTTTAATGACACTGAAGGCTGTTTTGACGTTCCTGTAAGTTGAGTCAGTCCTTCCAACAATCATTTCTATTTCGAATTCTTTGCATTTTACATGCAGCCATTTCGTCTTAGCTGCCCTGCACTTCCTGTTAATTTCATTCCTCAGTGATTTGTTTCTGTATTCCTGAATCTCACTGAACATTTTTGTCGTTCCTTCTCTCAACTGAAGTATTTTTTCTGTTACCCATGGTTTCTTCGCAGTTTCCTTCTTTGTTCCTATGGTTTTCTTCCCAACTTCTGTGATGGCCCTTTTCAGAGATGTCCATTGCTCTTCAACTGTACTGCCTACTGAGCTTTTCCTTATTGATGTATCTACAGCCTTAGAGAACTTCAATCGTATATCGCCATTCCTTAGTACTTTCGTATCCCACTTCTTCGCGTATTGATTCTTCCTGACTAGTGTCTTAAACTTCTGCCTACTCTTCATCACTACTACATTGTGATCTGAATCTGTGTCTGCTCCTGGGTACGCCCTACGATTCACTATCTGATTTCGGAATCTCTGCCTGTCTATAATGGAATCTAACTGAAATCTTCCCGTATCATCTGGCCTTTTGGAAGTATACCTAATCCTCTTGTGGTTCTTGAACAGAGTATTCGCTGTTATTAGCTGAAATTTACTAAGGATCTCAATTAGGCTTTCTCCTATCCCACTCCCTGTAACCTTTTCTTCTACTCCTTCCCCTACAACTGCATTTCAATCCCTCATGACTATTAGATTATCATCTCCCTTTATGTGCTGTATTACCTTTTCAGTATCGTCACATACTTTCTCTATCTCTCCATCTTGTGCTTGCGATGTCGGCATATATACCTTAACTGTCGTTGTCGGTGTTGGTGTGCTGTCGACTCTGATAAGAACAACCCTTATCACTGAACTGTTCACAGTAACACACTCTCTGACCTACCTTCCTGTTCATAACTAGTCCTACTCCCGTTATACGTCTTTTTTTCTGTTTGTATTATCCTATACCATTTCACTTCACTGACCCTACTATATCTAGACTGAGCCTCTGCATTTTCTAGCTTCGCTACCACCTTAAAGCTTCTGAAATTCCACTCTCCGACTCGTAGAACGTTATCCTTATTCAGTCTTTTTCTCATGGTCACCTCCCCCTTGGTAGTCCCCTCGCGGAGATCCGAATTGGGGACTATTCCGGAATCTCTTTGCCAATGGAAAGAGCATCATAACACTTTTTCATTATAGGCCACATGTTGTGTACAAAGTTACTTCTCTTTAATGCAGTGGTTCCCATTACAAAGTTACTTCTCTTTAATGCAGTGGTTCCCATTGCCTTCTGTCTCCTCATGCCGGTGATCATTGCCGATTCATCCGCCTTTAGTGGATGCTAGCGCCCATAATGGTGCTTGACAACATGGCGTATCCCTTTTATCCAACAGTAAAGTAGGAATGTCCGACGCGCAACATATGTAAAGAGGTAAAGCCATCCAGGAGAGAGTCCGGGGGAACATTGCTTCGTTCTTTTGAACAACACAGGCACTGCAATGTCAATCATATTTTGTCGATGATGTATCTTGTGAACTCCGCGGCCGTTAATGACTGTTAGTGAGTATCGCAACCACCCACAAATACTTTTTAAATGCCTTACTTCAATAACGTAAGCTGTGTAGGGCTATCAGGCTCATTTTCAACACGCTGACATTTCCGGTTACATAGATGTTTTATCAGCTGCACGCCGTTTGCTGCCGCACTGTACGAGTAGATTTGAAAGTTTAGCGCCACTTCATACAATTTCTCAATAGTAAAAACATGGTAATGCGCCTACATTTAGTTATATATAAGGTGAAACCGTGGTGTTCACTTACGTATGGTTCAATGGATGGCGGCGTGGTTTGAGGCGCCATATCACGGAATGCGTGCCTCCTCCAGCCGGAGGTTCGAGTCCTCCCTCGGGCAAGGGTGTGTGTGTTGTTCTTAGCATAAGTTAGTTTAAGAAGTGTGTAAGCCTAGGGACCGATGACCTCAGCAGTTTGGTCCCTTAGGAATTCATGCACATTTCCATGGAAGCCTTTTTGTTCTGGTACTGTCCTAACGTTTTTCCAGGAGAATGTATAAGCTGTTGCAGTGAAAACAGCACTCAATTTCTGAATAAAACATTGTGGCACACAAACTCTTGACGGTATCCTTCATGTTGGTTTAAGTTTCACACATGTCCTTTCCATCCGATGTTTTGTTTACAATACAAAGAGTATCCACTGTCAGCTATTTGTTTTTTGCGTCACCACGTCTTTCATGCGACGCTCAGCGTCGACGGAAAGCTTTCTTCTGTTTCCCGTTGCAGACAAAATAATTTTTAAATCGGAATTATAAGTGCTCATTCGATAGAACGGTCCCAAATCATTCTAGTGCTAAGTCTGTTTTATCGATACATGTTATCAGAGAGAATAAAACATGAAGTATAAATAGTAATCCAGCTACGACCCCACACTCCTGGCTCACGCTGAAAGTACCGCCAAGAAGCAGCACTGCACAGTCGCTCTCGTATTACAATTTGTCCTTCGTGATTTAAAACTCCGCACTAGACTAACTTGGGATCGCTCTATCGAATGGATACTTAAAATTCCTTTTTTTTTTTTTTTTTTTTTTTTTTTTTTTTTTTTTTTTTTTTTTTTTGTGACATGGGCTACAAACCGACGCTCTCCGTCTCCACCGGGTGCTGCAGGTGCTGCATGAAAGATGTCATGAGCACTACTTGTTTGGAGTGACTCCAGCTACACATTACAGAAACAAAAACGAAAATATCTGCTGGAACACAGAGAAAATAAAATGCGCCTGACGATTACTAGAAACGTTTGATGATTAGGGATGTGGCGTATAGTGCCATGCATGACTACTACAGAAGTCTGACTGTAGCAAGTAGCTTCATAGAGATAGTGATGAGTCACAGCTACTTCTATTAGATGTGCTCCTACGATGAAGCAGGTGCTAATAGTTTACTTGTAGCTCTATAAAGATATTTTAATTTAGTGGAATTATTGTCTAAAATCGATCATACAGTGTCGGAGAGCAATTATGGACAGACGGTGAAGATGAAAGTACAAATTCCCAGATTTTCTGTGTGAATTGTGACTTACTGAAAACTAAAATCCGTGCGGCGTATTATACGAGTCGTGACCGAGAACTGTGTGTTCAAAGTGACCGATTTGTGTAATGTACAGCAAGCATTCTGTTGCATAGAGAATCCATCTGTATATTTTCAGTAATTCAGTAATAGGTTAGTTACGTACCTAAAGCTAGCTATTGAGAATGACACTGACTGGGTGTGAATGTCGAAACTGTAACTTCATTCTACATACGGATTTGACAGCTGTTTTTATATCGAAGAAATGAGAATGTGTCGGACGTTTTATTCGTTCTCTCGTTCAGTAGCTAACTAACCTTGGTGCTAAGAAAAACTTTTGACGCACCCTTTAGATACGATTAGTGCGATTTGTTCTATCACAGATCCTCCACTCGAAGAATATTATTCATTTTCTAATAGTGCAGGTGTGGGTGCACAAGAACACTGAAAGGTAAATGGAGGTTAACCCTAATATCGTATCGCTGCAGGCGGCCTACACACATTCTCTCTATTTAAGTTTAATTTAATTAACTTTATACAGAATTAGTAAATTATTACAAGTATAAATATATGTAGGTTATGATTATGTCGTAATTCAGAAAATGTTAAAGACTAAAAAATTGTTATTAAACAATACTGGGCGTCTATCAAGTGTGCCGATAGTGATCTCTTTACCTATTCTTCTGTAGTAGTTTTTAGAGTGATATATAATAGTGGTGATTTTTTGTTGCAGTGAGGATATTCTTGTTCAGATTGCTGACTGTTATGTTTCATTTACAACGTATTGGAATGAACTGAGGTGGTTATTGTGCATTCCTAGTCCCTCCAGGAGATCGATTTTCTTTCCTTTGTTATGTAATATCTGTTAGTCATCTTTAATATTAGAATGTACATGTTGATCCACGTGAACGACGACTGGCGATTCACTTAATTTTGTTAGTCCAAATGCATCAGTTTGTTCCTATATTAAAGATTATGCCGATATGGCCAAACATAATATTGTACTCAACACCAAAGCCGATAGCCCAGCTTTTGAAAGTCAGGATTTTACAAGAGTGTTGGTGAAAATTCCCGTAGGTTGTTTTTGCTCAGTTATGGTGTTGGAGAAAAGCATTTTAATAGCTTCTGTGGCTGGCTGCGTCATGCAGAAACAAAATATCTTCATGATATGTCCTTTCCCGCAACCACCACAAATGTGTCTGTGATCATTAATAGTATACATTTATTATAATTCATTGCATTCTTTAGGTTAATAAATTTTACTGTTCACGGTACGTCGTTAATTTCTTGTATTCGTTTTATACATTGTAATGCATTTTTCTAGCTGCAGTATATATTTACTAATGCTCCGAATGCGTCTCACGCTTTACACTAGAGCATCTTGAGTGGGTTTAATTTGGTGTCATACAGTCTTGTTTTCGATAGGCTACTTATAGGTTTGTAAATTCAAGTTGTCGATGTATTGTGAGATCAGTAACTCTCGGTACTCATAAAAATTAAATAATTTTTTCATACCCATTTAAAGAGTTAAATGCATTTGCGAAACAAATATAACTGAAATTACCCTCCACTTTGTTAAATAACGTAGTATCATTCAATGAATACAACAATTTTTCATAAAACATTGTCACATGCTTCATTCAATCCAAAGACATATACAGTTTAACTAAGTAATAAAATGTAACTCATTTCACTAAAGATCATTGGAGAGCGGCAAGATGAGGTTGAAAACATTTTTAAAAATGTATATGACATACATTACTGATTCATTTATTTCATCAAAAACTTACTTCTACATATACATAATTACTCTGTAATTCACACTAAGTGCCTTGCAAATGGTTCACAGAACAAGTTTCAGACTGTTTATAGGCCGAGAAACAGTCTGAAAATTGTTCTATGAACTATTTTCAAGACACTTAGTGTGAATTAGAGAGTAAAAGTAGTACATGGGAAAAAATACTTAAAAATATATTCGCATTCGGAGGAGCAACTTGGCGCCTGAAAGTTCGTTAAAAGACCTCGGCGCATCGAAAAACGCCTTTTTATAATGACAGCCACCCCAACACGTTTATTGTACCCATGACATTTTCTTCCGTACTTCGCGATAACGGGCTGCCCTTCTTTGAACTTCCACAACGTCCTCCGTCAATTGTGTCTGGTAAGGACCCTACGCTACGCAGCAATACTCCAGAAGAGGACGGACAAGCGTGGTGTAGGCAGTTGTTTTAGTAAATTTGTTCCATCTCTTAATAAAGGGCATTTTTTGGCTTCTATTTCCCCACAACACTTTCTTTGTGATGATTCCAGTTTAAATTATTCGTTATTGTAATTCCTAGATATTTTGCCTAATGGACAACCATTAAATTTGTATTGTTTATCGTATTACGAAATTTAACGGAAATGTTTGCACTCTAGTGGATAACATCACACTTTTATTGCTGAGGGTCCATTGCCACTTTTCGAACTATGCAAATTATCTTATGTTAATCATTTTGTAGTACATATAGATCTTCGGATAGGTTACTAGAGGGTAGACGACTGCATCTTGTGCAAGCAGTGTAAGATGGTTGGTGAGATCGTATCCTTGTTCATCACTGAACATTGTCAGACTGAATTAGTTATTTTCTAAAACGTGTTTCACCTCTCTGCTGTCCGCCCCCGGTAGCTGCGTGATCAGCGCGACAGAATTTCAATCCTAAGGTCCTGGGTTCGATTCCTGGCTGGATTGGAGATTTTCTCCGCTCAGGGACTGGGTGTTGTGTTTTCATCATCATTTCATCCCCATCGACGTGCAAGTACTTCTTGTAACTATACATTTCTCACTTGCTTCTTTGATACTTATTTAAATATAGTGATCAGCCAGAACATTATGACCACCTACTTAGCCGTTATGTCCACCTTTGGCACGGGTAACAACGGCTAAACATCATGACATGGAAGCAATGAGGCCTTGGTAGGCCGCTCGAGGGAGTTGGGACCACATCTACACACACAAGTCACCTGATTCCCGCAAATTCCGGAGAGGGAGCAGTGAGCTCTGATTCCAAGTTCAACCATATCCTAGACGTCTTCTATCGGGGTCAGATCTAGAGAGTTGGGGAGCCAGAACATCAAATGGAACTCGCCACTGCGTTCCTTGAACCACTCCATCACACTCCTCCCCTTGAGACATGACGTATCATCTTGTCGAAAAATGTCACTGCATCGGGAAACATGATCGTCATGAAGCGCTGTACGTCGTCTGCAACCACTGTACGATACTCCTTGATCATCATATTCCCTTGTACGAGGTCCACTGGACTTTCGGATGCCCATTTTAATGTTCCCCAGAGCATAACGGATCCGCCACCAGCTTGTCTCCGTCCCGCAGTACATGTGTCAGGGAACTGTTCCCCTTGAAAACGATGGATTTACGCCCTCCCATCGGCTTGACGAAGAAGTTGTCGGGATTCGTCAGATCACGTAACTGCTCTGCTACTGCGCAACAACAAGGAGCTGTTGAAATGGCAGCACTGGGTTGGAACCCACAAGGAACACGTAGACGTGGTCGCCCGAAAAAGACATGGAAAAGAACAACGAAAGAAGAAGCTCTCAAAGCTGGTAAAACACGGAGTGAACTGAAATGTTTGGCTGCTAACAAAACCAGATGAAAGGTCTTTACTGCTGCCCTATGATCCAACAGAAACAACAGACACACTTGCACTCTACCCAGCAATACAGTCTATTCTTAGGTCCACCACAGTTTGCCGCCTCTCCTGTTTTACGAGTCTGCCCAGCCTATGGCGTTCGACATTTGCGAAGAAATGTACCGCCCAATCCCAAGGTGTCTGGTCACGGTTTCCGAAGACATCGTGTCGACCGTCCAGGACATCACAGTCTACCGTTGGTCAAACTCATATAGATCGCGCAACTACTACTACACAGACAGCACACTCACTGATACTACATGCAACGTGATGTTAGTGATTAGCAGTAATTCCTCGCCAGGCAACGCTGCTATCGCCTGGACGGGTTTATATCGATAGTAGTCCGACTGTTACTACGGCGTCCTTCAAGTTATTGTCATCCCATTTATACCAATACATCTTCATATTTGCCTGCTTAAAAAGCTGTCAAAATTTAGAGTTTTTGTAGTATGTATTTTTTGGGGACAATCCGAAACGGCATTTTCCAATGCAACCCGCTGTGATACTTTAACATTCCTATCGTTATTACTTGGGCTACATATTGTCACTGCTACAATATAGAGCATAATAGTAATTGCAACTAAAGATACAATAAAAATGCAACATTTTTTACTTGCAAACAAAACACGGCACTCCAGAATTAAGATCGTGAGCAAAAAACTCCCAAACACACTGCTGTTTTAGTTCAAAGTCGTGTGAGCGACTGTAGTGGCACATTAGGTGCTGTCACTAGCGTCAATATTTAGAACTGGCTCTCCAATGAGAAATTGTTTTTCGTATTTTTGTGTCATTGTTTTGTGTTTTTCTTTAAGATTTCAGTGTTTACAATCTTGTTTCACCTCCCAGATATCGAGAAACAAATTTTTCTGCTACAGTAGCAAAAGTTAAACTGCAGCTATTAGTTGCTGATTATTTCACGGAAAATTTCGTTTTGTGTTTTCTCAAGACACAAGAACTACATCAGATACGGCATCTCAGTAAACTAAAGGCTGCGACTTCCTACTGCCGCCGTTTAAACAGGGTTATCAGACAAAGGAAACACACTCCCGAGTAACTGCGATAACGTTTCGTTGACGCAGCACAGTGTCCCCAGCCTGAACAAATATTGCTTAGTGTGCGGCCCTAACTCTCTGGGCACACACTTACGCCTGATCATGATAGTCCCCAGCAACACAACTAATGGCTACCTTTGTTGTTTGAGGAAGTTCTGATACTAACGGTGAAATTTATATCCATTCGTCATGAAACGTCATGGGTAGATATTACTTGGTTTTTATGAGAATCCTTTAGCATTCAGTACTTTGATCTATTTTGCAGATCATCATAATATTTCAATCGTGGGCTTTTATCGAGCCAAATAGATAAATGCATCAGTTCTACTAACGTCATGTCATACTTTCCATGCAGAAAATCCTTTTGTTGAAGATATCTGTATTCAACAACAGTTTCCTTTCCGTGTCTCGATGTCCTTAGTCATTTGCATAACCCTATTTTACAAAAGAATCCCTTTGAGTCTTTTAGTGTCCGGCCAGCTGCAATATTTATCACGTAAATAGTCTCTGTTATCCATTGCTATCATTTTAGTTTTTCCGTTAATCTAAATATCGTGTTAGGAAACCTGTCCTTCGTAGCCAACATTCTTATCGAGCCTTCCTCTCTGTCAATAAGAACGAACACGAATTCCGTGAAATTCCGAGAGTTGTTTCAGATCCTCTAGCAAATGCCTTAGTCTTCTAAACTATTTTCACATTTATCGTAATTTCGTAGACACAGGACTTAAACAATGATGACAGCAAACGTCCTTCTTTATGTACACCCTTAGCAGATAAAGAAGAAAATTATATGTCAACATACTATGTTAGGAGGGTTTGAATAGGGATCATTAAGTAATCATTATCTAGAACTAACGAAAGGAACACAGTAGAACACGAATAGGAGGCTTTAAGAGATGAAATAGCGACGACAGCAATGGATCAAATAAACACAAAGACTGGGCCTAATACTAATCCTTGTAAACAAAAGACAGATTAAATTTAATTGACGATAGGAGACAATATCAAAATGCAGAAAAGGAAGCAGGTAAAAGGGAACGTGAATGTTTAAAACTGAAAGTGACAGTAAGTGTAAAATGGTTAAGCAGGGGTGCCTGGAGGACAAATGAACGCCTTTTGTTAGTAGCATACCTAGGGGCAAGTTAGATACTGCTTACAGGAAAATCAAAAAGATCTATAGAGGGTAGAGAATCGCCCATGTGAATATCAAGAGCTCAAGGTGGCAAGCCAGTAATGGCAAAGAAGGCAAAGCTGAAAGATAGAATTAATATCTAGAAGGGTTATACCAAGTAAATGAATGTCTAGGCAATGTAAGGTTAAGGAAAGTAGATGTGGATGATGTGTGAGGTATGATATTGTGTGAAGAATTTGAGAGAGCCCTGAAAGTCCAAACAAGACTGCTGGAGTAGACGGCACTACTTCAGAATTATTAAGATCGCTGGCAGAATAGCCATGACAAAACTATTCCGCTTGATGCGCAAGATATTTCAGAGAGGCAAAATACTCTCGACTTAAAGAAGAATGTAATAATTCCAAAGAAGACAAGTGCTGATAGCCGTGAATATCACCTAACTACTAGTTAAAAAATACTGGCACAAACGGTTTAGGGACTAATGGAAAAATTGTAGAAGTCGATATTATGTCGTCCGATAAAGTGGTTAGAAAAATGTGATGTACTGTTAAAAAGTGAACATTATTATATGCTTTTATAGAATTCTTGGTTCAGGTGTGTTCTGGTCTGAAGCCGCCCTCTGTGGTGCCAGGGTGGTTCGTTATTATGAGAGGTATAGTTCTAAGAAATCATTCTTACGAACATGAAAAATTACTGACATTTTATTACCAGTACGTCCCCCAGCAGTGATGATACAGAAGAGACTCGGATGATATACATAGAAAATAGAAGCTTAGCTAAAACACTAGCAGGAAAAGTTCACCAAGAATCGTGCGACAAATTTATTTCCACTACACTAAAGACAATGACGTGCGTGGTAGACAAAAGGGGCCTATAAACTCATGAAATAATAAGGAAGAAAGACATGCTACAGGAATAAATCTTACATATAAGGAGACTCATATAGAAAATTACCAATAATATGGACTGTTGTAGATGCCAAACAGGAGTAAAAAATTTGAATATTAGGGAGAAGACATGACTCTAAATGCGAAACGGGAGGCCGAAAAAACAAATGAAAAACAGGAAACCTGCGGGGCCAGAGAGAATCTGTATAGAGCTTCTTAAATACAGAGGATTAATGTTACACTATGGCTCTTAATTCTCTTAAATGAATGGGGGAAGATGTGGGTACTACCTGAATCAGAGAAGAGAGTGTAGGTACTACCATCCTACAGAAAGTAAGAGCAATATCAATGTGAACTATAAAGGAATGAGTCTTCGAAACTCTACCTAATAATTATTAACAGTAGGATGAGAAAGATAACTGGACGAAGGTGGAAGAGGGGGAATGGTGGAAAGACAGAACACGGTGGAGAGGCTTGTGTTCCCGACAGACCCAGCCAGTGGCTGGAAACTGTCCAAGATGATGATGATGATGAGGATGAGAAAGATAGCTAACGCCTTTCTAATGGAGATACAAAACGGCATTAGAAAGGGACAATCTCGTACTGACAGCGTTAGTATTGCACGGCAGTTAAATGTAAAAAGAGGAGAATACAACCTGGAGATCCACATTGCATTTGTTGTTGTGGTCTTCAGTTCAAAGACTGGTTTGATGCAACTCTCCATGCTATACTCTCCTGTACAAGCCTCTTCGTCTCCCTTTACGATTTTTACCTTCCACTCTTCTCTTTAATACTTAAGTCGCGATCCCTTGATGCCTCAATCTGTTTTTCCAGTCAAGTTGCGTCACAAGTTCCTCTCCTCCCCAGTCATATTCAGTACCATGATCCAATCGTCTAATCTTCAGCATTCTTCTGAAGCACCAGATTTCAGAAACTTCTTTTCCTTTCTTGTCTGAACTGTTTATCGTCCATGTTTAACTTCCGTACATGGCTACACTCCATACAAATACTTTCAGAAAAAACTTCAAACTGTAGTCGATGTTAAAAAATTTCTCTTCTTCAGAAATGCTTTTTTTTTTGCCATCACTGGTCTACATTTTATGTCCTCTCTACTTCCACCATCATCAGTTATCTTGCAGCCCAAATAGCAAACCTCAACTACTGCGTTAAGTGTCTCATTTAACGGTCTAGTTCCCTCAGCATCACCTAATTTAATTCGACTACAGTCCATTATTCTCGTTTTGCTTTTGCTGACGATCATCTTGTACCCGCCTTTCAAGACACTGTCCATTTCGTTCAGTTGCTCTTCCAAGTGCTTTGCTGTCCCTGACAGAACTACTATGTCATCTGCAAACCTTAAAGATTTTATTTCTCTTCCCTGGACTACTTCAAATTTTTCTTTTGTTTCCCTTACTGCTTGCTCAGTATACAGATTGAATAACATCGGGATAGCCTAAAACGCTGTCTCACGCCGTTCTCAAGCACTGCGTAGCCTTTCGTTCTCTGTATTTTCCCCTAGCCACATTTAGAATTTGAGAGTATTCCAGCCAGCATTGTCAAAAGCCTTCTCCAAGTCTACAAATGCAATAAACATAGGGCTGCTTTTCGTTAATCAATCTTCCATGAGAAGTCGTAGTATTAGTACTGCCTCGCGTGTTCCTACATTTCTCCGGAATCCAGATTGGTCTTCCCCGAAGTCGGCTTCTACCAGTTTTTCCATTCGTCTGTAAAGAATTCGTATTAATAATTTGCCACCGTGACTTATTAAACTGATAGTTCGGTAACTGCACTGCATTTATAGACCACGAGAGGGTTTTCGATACAGTGAATAGAAGTTACCTTTTGGACATCCTGGGGAACTGAGGGTACCCGAGATATTTAATATGGAAATAGTCACATATTTAAGGATACCGGGAAGGCCTTGCAAACAGGAATGTATTGATACAATGCCTTCCTGACTATGTTATGTAGTCTGCGGGAAACAGGGCGAGCGAATGAGCTGAATATCAAACCCAAGACGATGAGTTAGCGTATTCGCTCTGTGAATCATAGGAAAGAGTGTCAGCAGTTTCTGCCTTCGTGTTTAGTATATTCGTAAATTCATGAAGAATAGTATTGTAAAAATTTTTGGTGCTGCACCACCATACTTCTGTTACTAAATGTTCTCGGACGCTTTTAAAAAAAGGATGTAATTCTTAACAAAACCGTCCTGCTTCAATATCTCGGTAGGCAATAGTATTAAAAAAAAAAAAAAAAGAAAAATATTCGCCCACTGTGCATAATTAACTGATGCGAATTAATACAAACATCTTAAATAAGTATGTACTACTGGCGATTACGTGAGATGAGCGTCCATCCAGTGTTTGGTTAAGCATCTTTATCATTTATAGCAACTCATTAGCAATCCGATTGTTTTAGCTTTTGAATTTTACTCTACTCACATCTAATATCGCATGGGCAAATGTAAATGCGTGTGACTAGGGCCTCCCGTCGGGTAGACCGTTCGCTGGGTGCAAGTCTTTCGATTTAACGCCACTTCGGCGACTTGCGCGTCGATGGGGATGAAATGATGATGATTATGACAACACAACACCCTGTCCCTGAGCGGAGAAAATCTCCGACCCTTCCGGGAATCGAACCCAGGCCGTTAGGGTTGAAATTCTGTCGCGCTGGCCACTCAGCTACCGGGGGCGGATATCGCATGGGTAAGAACAGCATGTTTCTTATCTAAATATTGGAGAGATTTCTACGAAAGTCCCACAATAGATTTTGGCGCTGTTCCACATGTGGTGATTCAGTCTGAAAGCAAATAACGGAGCAGGTACTTACGTGACCATTACGGGCATAGCAGTCTATCCACAGTCAAGGCTACTTCAAGGTATCGGTTTGTTATCCGAGTGACGTCAGCAAGAAAAGACCCTGAGCACGTGCCCGTCTTCGCGTGGCTTCCACAACTCGTTCCACCGCCCACTTACCGACATATTTACAAAAAGTATTGCAATCGACGTGATTTTCTTTTTATTTTCGTGGCTTCTCCTTCCAGTTGTCCTTCAAGGAGGCGCTGAATAATGCAGTATAACCTCTCATTGCAACCTTGTGCGTGGAAACAGGTCTCAAACGCTGTTGGGAAATACACTGTAATTCGATGCAAAATTGAGACATTCTGGGGTCTAACTCTTCATAAGATTCTAATAAATTACTCCTGTCCCTTCCGTCAAAATATTTCTTTTATTTTTCACTCCTTATGACTCTTTTCGGTATCAGCATCATCAGGTTTTAATCGATACGTAGTATCTACTCAGTTGTGAACATTCCTCCTTAACATCAGTGTCCAAACTCAACCTTTTAATACCATGACATTAATGTATTAATATCAAACGCCAATGCAGAAACACAAGGATAACACACGCGATTTGAGGAGAGGTGTACACAGCTGTAAAGAAACATAATTATAGTTGACTGTGATTGCTCTTAAAAAGTGGTGGGATTTGATAACAAAAATACAGTGTTGGTTACAAACGCTGGTTTCCCGAACACGACTGTTCGAAACTGTATGGAATTAACCATGGCGATAAGCGCCCTATTCTTTTACCAGTTTTCGCATATTCTATTGTTCCCAGATGAACCAATGTTTATCAGTTGGATATCCAGCAGTGATTGTGAAAATGAAATTGTCGATGCCGTAATTAAGTTCACATTTTCACAGCGTGTTATTTGGACAACACTAACTGAGGTTATGTGCACTCCTTCATTCCTTCATGTTTCCTGTTCTCTCCCTCTGAGTACTTCTCGTTGACCGATGACCTCGCTGTCTGCCCCCCCCCCCCCCCCCCCCCAGAAACAACCCAACAACAGTACTTCACGTTTTTCTGGCAATGCTCAACGTTCGTACTACGTACCTTAATGTGGCATTTCCAGCAGCATTAAATGATACAAATGGTTCAAATGGCTCTGAGCACTATGGGACTTAAAATCTGAGGTCATCAGTCCCCTAGAACTTAGAACTACTTAAACCTAACTAACCTAAGGACATCACACACATCCATGCCCGAGGCAGGATTCGAACCTGCGACCGTAGCGGTCGCGCGGTTCCAGACTGTAGCGCCTAGAATCGCTCGGCCACCCTGGCCGGCTTAAATGATACAGATATGAATAATAGCCGGCCAGTGTGGCCGAGCGGTTCGCCGGCACGGTAACTCAGCGTGTTCGGCCAGAGGCTTAGCTGCCCTCTGTAATAAAAAAAAAAAACTGAATTAATGGATCAACGACGAACTGAAATGGGTGTCTTGCGACGTCCGCAACGAGCAGATACAACGAACAAAATGAGACGAAAAAAAAAGCAGTTCTAGGCGCTTCAGTCTGGAACCGCCCTACCGCTATGGTCGCAGGTTCGAATCCTGCCTCGGGCATGGATGTGTGTGATGTCCTTAGGTTAGTTACCTTTAAGTAGTTCTAAGTTATAGGGGACTGATGACCTCATGTGTTAAGACCCGTAGTGCTCAGAGCCATTTGAACCATTTATGAAAAATAATAATGATTTCCAAAACTGAAGTGAATGCTTGCAGATTTAAAGTACATTTGCTGGACACTATTTTTGATATGTAATTCTGAACTATCAATAGCGTCAGGTGACAGATTCGAAAGGTAAACAGCTGATTTGTCTCTACGTGTTGTGTTTACGACTTTTTTTTCTGTGGACGTATTAACGCCCATATTTTGTACGCTGATACCCTTTTGGTCGTTGGTAACCGATTTTCACAACCAGTAGTGTAATGCTTCACGGATATTTCGTTACTGTTAATGCACGTGATTGTTCATGCTTTCCATAAGTGACGTAACTGTCCCGAGTATTTGACCGACGGTGGATAATACTGCTAACAAGGGAACCTCCCCATCACACCCCCCTCAGATTTAGTTATAAGTTGGCACAGTGGATAGGCCTTGAAAAACTAAACACAGGTCAATCGAGAAAACAGGAAGAAGCTGTGAGGAACTATGAAAAAATAAGCAAAATATACAAACTGAGTAGTCCATGTGCAAGATACGCAACATCAAGAATAGTGGGAGCTCAGGAGCGCCGTGGTCTCATGGTTAGCGTGAGCAGCTGCGGAATATGAGGTCCTTGGTGCAAGTCTTCCCTCGGGTGAAAAGTTTACTTTCTTTATTTTCGCAAAGTTATGATCTGTCTGTTCGTTCATTGACGTCTCTCTTCACTGTAATAAGTTTAGTGTCTGTGTTTTGCGACCACACCGCAAAACCGTGCTATTAGTAGACGACAGCACGTGCCTCTCCAATGGGAACCGAAAACATTTGATCGCAAGGTCATAGGTCAACCTATTCCTCCACAGGAAAACACGTCTGATGTATTCTATACGACACTGGTGACGCCATGTGCGTCACATGACAGGAATATGTTGTCGACCCACCTAACTTGTACACTTGGCGAATGGGTGAAAAGATTCTTCTACCTTGCCTGATGTAGGTTTTCTTGTGTATGTGATAATCACTCCCAAAAAAGTGATGAAAACATAAGCGTTTGTCACATAAACTGAAAATAGAAAGTTAAACATTTCACCCGAGGGAAGGCTCGAACCAAGGACCTCTCATTCCGCAGCTACTCACGCTAACCACAGGACAACAGCACTCCTAAACTTGCTCATTCCATGTTGTTGCTTATCTTACGCATGGACTACTCAGTTTCTATATTTTGCTTATTTTTTCATAGTTGCACACAACTTATTCCTGTTTTCTCGATTGATCTGTGTTCAGTTTTTCAAGACCTGTCCACTGTGCCAACTTATAACTAAATCCGAGGGGGTGCGATCGGGAGGTTCCCTTGTAAGTAGTTTTGGGTTTTTTGCCGGCCGTGGTGGCCGAGCGGTTCTAGGCGCTCAGTCCGGAACCGCACGACTACTACGGTCGCAGGTTCGAATCCTGCCTCGGGCATGGATGTGTGTGATGTCCTTAGGTTAGTTAGGTTTAAGTAGTTCTAAGTTCTAGGGGACTGATGACCTCAGATGTTGAGTCCCATAGTGGCCAGAGCCATTTGAACCATTTTTAGTTTTGGGTTTTAGTTGGCCAAGTTGGAGACAGGTAATACAATTTTCAACATCACACTGGAATAAAAATTATTCCATTCCATCTTGACGTGGTGGTACAGAAACCTAGCAACTTTATTATTGCTACTTACATCACTGGTCGCACAATGTTCGTTATTAACTCAGTAGTTAATAAAGAACTCTGTGCAACCTATGACTGTTTCTTAAATTGCATCACACTGAAATGTTTCTTCCGTATGGCAGTTAAAAATAACGCGTGTGCTAATAGGGAATTGAAGGTAGTATTAAACAGGGCAGTTACCGTGACAAAACTGCATGTTACTACACGTTTGCAAAGAGCAAAGTAACCATCGTGCTTTATGCTCTACAATAGCACCAGAAGGAGCGTCCTTCCCTTATGTTAGGGAGTACTTAGAATTTAATCCTGGTTTTGACGTTGAATAGAAATTTTAATCCTACCCGCGAGACATCAGGTTATTCGTTGTTCACCATCGTGTTTGACTTTTGCAGCTACATTTTTATGGTAACGCTAGCGATTGTGTTCTCAGTTCTCATTATCCTTTTTTTTTAGTTTATGTACATTATCGGATGATCTTTGCAGTCTGAAACTTGCAATGTAGCTGCAGTGAAATAAATTACTGATTATAAGTGGACGGACATTGGTATACAGAATACAAATACGGTGTCCAACATGTACGTGAACCGTGACGCGCTTAGCCGCCACACGCTGTAAACACTGGGCTATGGGCAGGTGACAATCGCATGTGAAGCCGGGATATCTGAAGACGGGCTTACGATTGCCCTAAACCGACCGTCATTTTGAACCAATAAAACTATTTACAAATAAAGCGATTAATTATCTGACTCTACTAATAAATATTACTCTGCTACGGTTTAAATATTGTTTGGAGACCTACAGTAGTTTCATAATTCGTATGTGTTTTAAGTTAGGATGCAGTAAAGTTCCAGAGCGCCAGCAACAATAAACGAAGCAAAATGCACTTGCAGCATACGAGGATAGTCATAAGGTTTTAATAATTACTTCGCAAAATTAAGACACGTATTAAATTATTTGTTTACGTGCAGGTATGTGTGTGCAGCCGTGCTACACATTGACATTACAGCATTCCATTGCCATGGCACGTCGCTGGATGAATTAAAATAAAAAGGCTGAGCCCATCCACGCTGTATCCATGCGGTGCACCGTTTCATTTTCGCTCCTACAGCGGCACGCTGTGGTACTGTGGCGCAAGTTTCGATGTGTGTCAGGACTTCCCACATTTATCTGCAAACAAACATAAAATATCTATTAATTAACTTAACTTTTTCGAGACGATAAAAAAAAACTACTGCTTGTACTGCACGAACTAGGCGTCCTATTCTTAATGCTGAAAAAAAAGTGGCTGAAAAATTATATTGCCCGATTTTGTTTGTCAGTGGTCAGCGTGTCTCGCTCACATGCGGAGGATGCGGCTTCGGTTTCCGATATTGCCAGGAATTCTGGTGGAAGGACTGGAACAAGGAGCACTGGCAGTGGATGACACGGCGGTCGGTAGGTCCTGATTGGACCATCAGATCTAGAACGGGGAGCTTTCGTTTTCTATAAATTTATTTTACCTTGTGAAAACTGCGACCCTTAATTGTAAGAAAAAAAAGAAAATAAATTGACAGTTACACAATTACATATCGCATAATCAAAGTTCTCCAATCCGGGTTCTGTCCAGTTCCTGACCTCACCAAAATTTTGTTTTTATTATGAGGAGAAGCGGATTTAGAGACTTAAGAACGTATGAGACAACGCAGTTTATTTCGGCTGTACTTGGGCTTCTTGTAATAACGGAACATTGAAACAGCAAAGCAGCTAACTCTTAAAGTATCCAATAAATCCCTCTAGACATCAAGTGCTTTAATGGAATAGCAGAGCTGGGTTTTATTTTCAGTTTCTTTGTCCTGCGCGGAGAACTTCTCTTATCGCTTGCCACAAAGGTCGTCAACCATTTCAGAGGCACCGTCCGTAAAACGTTTAACCCCCGTCCTCCTTTCATTCGCTTTACATACGGAACAAAAGTGTTTCTGTAGACGTTTACCTTTAACGACACATCGTTATTTTTATCGAGCTGCGACACTGTTTTCATGAATCACTCCCAACACACTCTAGAACAAACAAGACAAGAAGTAGCCGTCCCTCCGAAGTACGTCAAAAATGACCGGTCGGGTTAGACAACAAGATCGAAATTTCCAAATTGATAGTGCTCAATTAATTAAGAAGAATAAAGACGAAAAAGAAGAAATTTGGCATATTCTGCAAGCACATCACATACTCATCCTTACATCAGTGCGCTGAATGGGAAACGCAATTGATTCGCTTGGACGTTAGTTGTTAGACTGTACTAATCCCACTCTCCGATGTTACCGACCGCGCGTGCGCGCGCGTGTGTGTGTGTGTGTGTGTGTGTGTGTAATTGTATTATTATTATTATTATTATTATTATTATTGAGCTTAGGTTCTTGTACCAGTGACATCTCCACACATAAATGTTCATATTTTATAGCCATCTCCACATATATTGATTAGCCAAAACATTACGAGGATTGGAACAAGGCGGACTCAACCTCGTGATGCCAAATGAGGACGTACGTAAGTGTTACGGAGGTGCTTCGGGAACTCAAATGGAAATCCCTGGAGGGAAGGCTGCGTTCCTTTCGGGAAACGCTATTGAGAATAGAGAACTGGCATTTGAAGCCGACTGCCGAATGATTATGATGCCGCCAACATAGATCGCGCGTAATGACCACGAAGGTAAGTTACGAAAATTAGGGCTCGTACGGAGTTGTACAGACAGTTGTTTTCCCCACGCTCTCTTTGTGAGTGAAACAGAAGAGGAAATGACAAGTAGTACTACTGGGTATTGTCTGCCACGCACAGTACGGTGGCTTCCGGAGTTTCTATGTAGATGTAGATGTAGATATAGATGTATCTGTGTGACCCCTATGATCACGGCCCACTGCGAAACTGAATGCCGCCTGGTGGCGTCGGAGGTACCTGATGCGGTAAGGAAAGTATATCACTGTATGAAATATATTCGCTGCGGCGAATATAGACAACCATCAGCTGTGTAATGGAATGATGACAGTGAAAAATCTGTGCCAGACCGGGACTCGAACCTGGACTTACCGCTTATTGAGAACAGTCGCCTTACAATTAGGTAATCCGAGCACGCTTCCTGTTATTAATACTGATTAAACCGCCTGGCAGAACTACCGTTGTAAAACTACCGTAGGCTACCATAGACTACTATAAATAAACTATGTCATCAAAAGTATCCAGACACGCCCAAAAACATACATTTTTCATATTAGGTGCATTGTGCTGCCACCTACTGCCAGGTACTCCAATTCCGACCTCAATAGCCATCAAGGGAGAGCAGAATGGGGCGCTCCGCGGAACTCACGGACTTGAAATGAAATGGCTCTGAGCACTATGGGACTTAACTCCTGAGGTCATCAGTCCCCAAGAACTTAGAACTACTTAAACCAAACTAACCTAAGGACATCACACACATCCATGCCCGAGGCAGGATTCGAACCTGCGACCGTAGCGGTAGCGCAGTTCCAGACTGTAGCGCCTAGAACCGCTCGGCCACTCCAGCTGGCGAACTCATGGGCTTCGAACGTGGTCAGGTGATTGGGTATCACTTGTCTCATACGTTTGTACGCGAGATATCCACACTCCTAAACATCCCTAGGTCCACTGTGCCCGGTGTGATAGTGAAGTGGAAACGTGAAGGGACACGTACAGCACAAAAGCGTACAGGCCGACCTCATCTGTTGACTGGCAGAGAGCGCCGACAGTTGAAGAGGGCCGTAATGTGTAATAACCAGACATATATCCAGACCATCGCACAGGAATTCCAAAATCAGGATCCACTGCAAGTACTATAACAATTAGGCAGAAGGTGAGAAAACTTGGATTCCATGGTCGAGCGTCTGCTCATAAGCCACACATCACGCCGGTAAATGCCAAACGACCCCACGCTTGGTGTAAGGAGCTTAAACATTGGACGACTGAACAATGGAAAAACGTTGTGTGGAGTGACGAATCTCGGTACACAATGTGGCGATCCGATGGCAGAGTGTGAGTATGGCGAATGCCCGGTGAATGACATCTGCCAGCGTGTGTGGTGCTAACATAAAATTCGGAGGCGGTCGTGTATTTCATGGAGGGGCCTTGCACCCCCTGTTTTGCATGGCACTATCACAGCACAGCCCTACACTGATGATTTAAGCACCTTCTTGCTTCAAACTGATGAATTTGGGGATGGTGATTGCATCTTTCAACACGATCGAGCACCTATCCATAATGCATGGCCCGTGGCGGAGTGGTTACGCGACAATAACATCCCTGTAATGGACTGACCTGTACAGAGTCCTGACCTGAATCTATAGAACACCTTTGGGATGTTTTGAAACGCCGACTTCGTGGCAGGCCTCACCAACCCACATCGATACCTCTCCTCAGTGCAGCACTGCGTGAAGAATGGGCTGCCATTCCCCAAGAAACCTTCCAGCACCTGAATGAACGTACGCCTGCGAGAGGGAAGCTGTCTTCAAGGCTAACAGTGGGCCAACACCGTATTGAATTCCAGCATTACCGATGGAGGGCGCCACAAACTTGTAAGTCATTTTCAGCCAAGTGTCCGGATACTTTTTATTACATAGTGTAAGTGTAGACTACAGGAGTTTTCCTAGTAGCTTTGGTCAGTTAAGGTACTAACATTAAATGCACGTTAGCTGTGTTGTATATCTATCGGTTGATACCTCATCACGATCGCTTACTTTCTCCCAATAACCGGAAGCAGTGAACCGTGTAGAAACTGAGGGTATATAAGGGCTGGGCAATCTACAGAACATTTTTGTCCTATATGACTAACTTCCTATCTGTTACTTAAGAATGAACAGTATTCATAGCAAAACTGAAACTGTCGATGTTCAATACACGTTTCATTCAGATATTGTTGACTGATAACGTGAAACAGAGGGATTTTGTAGTAAAAATACAGAAAACGATACAGATTTATCATATAGCGCTAAAAAACACTATTTCGTCAACAAAAATGTAAGGAAAAAACGTCAAAGAAAGTTTCAAACATCGCTGCAATATTCCGTGGAAATTATATAAAACGTGTTAATGTTATTCAGAAAAAACTTCTGCATATATCAACGGCGACGGGAAACTCTTGCCTTTGATCATGACGAATAACGTTCTATTGGTTACAAAATGACAACAATAACTATATATTTTTAATGATAAATTAATTGAAACACTTAGCTGCCGAGAGGTGTTGTTGATATACCTCGATGGGGACAGCTGAAAATGTGTGCCCCGACCGGGACTCGAATCTGGGATCTCCTGCTTACATGGCAGACACTCTATCCATCTTTTTTTGTTGTGTTTGGTTGTTACAGACGTCACATGACATCCGGTCAAGTTTATTTGTTGATCCTTCTACTCAATTTTTTTATTACAGAGGTCAACTAGCACTCTGACCAAACACGCTGAGCTACCGTGCTGGCTATACATCTGAACCAGTGAGGACACAGATGAATAGCACGACTTCAGGGAATCATCCCTTGTACGCTTCCCATGATACTCACTTTCATAACTATGCACAATCTAAATACGTAATGTACCTAATAGATATTCACCCATCCATATTTTTTATATGTGTGCATGTAAGCTGTTCTTGAGTCAAAAGTAATTGCTTCGGTACATAAAAGTGCAGGAGTTTAACGTTTTACCAATTTGTAATTACAAAATGCATTTTTTGTTCTGTAATGGCGTAAAATATACAATGGGGTAACACTGAATCATACGAAATTTTAATTACGTGAAAAAAAGAGAACTCATCAACTTCCAGTTCCTCTGTTACACATTTGTAAGATGGCAAGAACTATGTCCCTTACATGAAGTCATTAAAGATCACCTAACTCACGTTGGGCGAACAATAGGGCTGAACAAAAATGACTGACAAGGCACAATGCATCTTGTACAGCGTGTAGTATGGACGTATTGGAATAAATAATGTCGGGTGATGGTTTTAAAGTAATTCACACGACATGAAAACTTTGTGGAAACACGTCGATTTACTGGAGGCTAGTTTACCCCAGGGAAGTGTTCGAGTTGACCACGGCGCGCGGCTGGGGAGTGGCGAAGGGAAGCAACAATAGCTTAGGGCGGCTCAAACTCTTGAGTAAGCGGTAACGGGGCGCGGCCTCCAGCTGCCTTAAGATGAGTGACAGTGAGGGAGGGGGGGGGGGTTGACACAATGCTGGTGTACCGGAAAGCAGATGGAGAACTTCTACGCCTGTTGATAAATGTCTGTCGTCCCATTTTCAGTGAAACATGAGAGAAAGCCGCCAAAAGCTACGGTGGAGCGGTCAACAGAGGTCAAAATATGCGTGTTCATGACTATAGCAACTTCACACTGAATTCACAGTCCTCGGGGTCTGAAGTAAATCAAGTGAAGAGCGACAGAATGAAATACGCTGGCCTCCAATGGGAACGTAGGACCAATGAATTTGAAGTACTCTCCTGGGAGTCAGAATTCCGGAAAACTTGGTGTTTGTGCAGATGCTAACCTTGATGGGTGGCCTGGGAGGAGCTAAATAGCAGAAGTTGAGAGGAAGGGAAATTTTGTGGGAATTGGTTCACTTCCCAGAGCAGGCATTGGTCAGCACTGGGAAGCAACGCATAACTAACGCGACTTGCGCTGCAATTGGCGTAAGCGATTTTGCTGGAGGGGATACCGAGGTGAAGAGCAGACTGTGAGAAGTTTCCGTAAGGTCTTCCATTCCCAGCTTGCCTAGAGTGCGGACGTG
Source organism: Schistocerca piceifrons (assembly GCF_021461385.2). Lineage (NCBI taxonomy): Eukaryota > Metazoa > Arthropoda > Insecta > Orthoptera > Acrididae > Schistocerca > Schistocerca piceifrons. The sequence continues at coordinate 405,099,298 of NC_060145.1, forward strand.
GTGTTCTTTACTCAGCTTGCCTGGGAAAGAGTGAGCATCTCTGCAGTTTAGGACCTAGCAAATGGAACGATTGAGCTTGGAGATAGGAAGTTTTGGTTCAGCTCTGTACTGAGCAAGATAGCTAGGAGAGAATAGATGAGCACAGCCATGCTGCACAAAGAAGTCAGCCGAGGTCTGCACAACGACGCTGCTCCGCCAAGCTGTATTCGATGATATTGTGCCCTCTCCGGCCACTGATTAATTTGTTGGATCTCGTCGTCAAAGTTTCCATGAGGGCTTCATGGGCCATGTATTGTAGAAATCATCTCGCACTTCGCATTATGCCTGGGTCAGTTGATAGGAATTACTTTTGAGTTACTGCACTTTACTCCACGTAAACGCAATTTGTTACCAGTGCCTGTTAGGAGAGTCATGTAAAGTTATGACTGAAGGTCGTGAGTTAAAAATAAATCTGTACTAATCGACTGCATCTGTTTTTTTATCAAGTAGTTGAAATCCCAAGTCACTTTTTTAATTAATTTTATGTTCAACATTTGCATCTGATGTTCAATAGCTGAATATAACATCAATGTGCACCCCTTTTAATTAAAAGTGATCAGTTCTGAATCAATTAATGCCAACACTGCCACCGCAGTTCAATCAGGAGTCACAAGGTCTTATTACTTTCTTTGCATTATCCGACATTGCGGCAGTTTTGCACTCTCTGTGTTGATCTGTTAGTCAATTACCTGGGGTGAACACACACCAAAACCAGATAAGTGACAGGTGGGGTGTTACACATTCATTTATGTTTCTTTGCCTGTCAGTTCTACAGGTACTATCGGTAATCTTATCATTTACTACATCATCGACGTAATACACCAAAAGTACCGATCGACGTACAATAGACCCTCCCTGTGGAAGAAGCAGAGGTTTTGAACAAGATTAGTCATTCCTTTGAAGTATAGTATACTGTAACTGCGATGGGAAAGATATTGCTTTACGTCTTCTTATGTATTGAAGAGCCATTTGGGAAATTTGGTCGGATTGTTAAATAAAGAGTTTATGAGTTGACTCATAAATTAGAAAATGTAATTGTGATCTGCACGAAATCAGAGACGTTCACGTAAATACCGGGCAAAGAGGTTTTAAAATGTTTATTTCTTCTGTATGTGGGACAAGAAAATTTTTTGTACCTTACTGGTTCATGGGAAGGGCAGATTGATCAGACACTTAATGATCAAATTTTTGTAGAGGAAATACGGCTGTACCACAATAAATATCCCATCCGAAATTAATATGCCATCCCTGTGATGTTTACTTTTGGAGGCAGGTTAAAATACTATTTTATCAAAAACTATTGTGAGACCACGGCTGTGTGCAAAACACAGGTTGATTTGCAAGAATCGATCTGTATAATAGATTAAAACATTAACTAAAAAATGCAACATGTTACTGACTTGCTAAAGACTAGTAGAGAAATCGCTTCGAGGAAAGATGCTATAAAAATAAGTTCTTTAATGCATCTATTTAGTGCGCCTGCTTTCACATGAATGATAAAATACTCCAGATTCGCATCGAAGTTGATCTAAGAACTAGCTTTCTGAATTCAAGCGAACCGTGTTTTCCGGTTTTGTTTCTAAAAGGTCAGTGTGCTTGAAGGACAGTAGCTTTCATTAAACGTACTTGGCGCTCTGCGAATTTGTGTTCGGTTGCTTCTACGAAAAATAGCATCTGAAATTATGGTCTAGAACAGAAAGCAACTCAACCGACAACGAGTAAGACGGTTCTATAATCTACTCTGTAACAAACGGAATGCGCGTTAGAAGGAAGTTCGCGGTAATAATTAAGTTATTTATGAAACCGACACTTTGGAATATTTTTGCGTGGCATATACTGGTGAGTGTTATGTGAGATGAAAGTGAAAAAACAAAATATACACGGGCAGGTTCTGTACCCCTATCGCTTGCGACGGAACAGTGTACCATACCTCTTCAGCAAAGCTCAGTTGGCCAAAACGTTACTGGTATAGGAGGCACGCATGAAACTCCAACTTCGATTTTCTCGGAAACTGGGAGCCGTCGCATGAAAAGCCGCTAGCCAAATACTCAGGACAGGCCGTATACAACATACCTAAGATCCGCGATTAGCAAGTTTGATTGTCACCCTTGCCAGAACACCTCTGGAAACCTACCAAGAATTTGCCTTATTCATGTGACGCAGGACTGCTTCTGTACTGCGTTCCAAAAGTGGACAACACTCTTTTAAGCTGGTGGCGAGAATGTTTTGATTCCTCCATGTTTGTTGCAACAACCAGACTGTCGGCAGCTCACTATATAGCACAAGAAAGATGGCTGTGTGACGTGTCTGCCCAACCTAGAGGTGGTGGTCAGAGTGTGAAAATTGTGAAGCTAACTATCAAGACTGGACAGATAAAATAGTGCTCACCTCTATGACAAGCTGAGGTTGTAGCAACATTCTACTAGGAAAGAGCGTTTCGCATGGTAGAATATTCTCATTCACACATAGCGTGCAGCTTAGGAAGCAAGATTTTAGTCTTGTACGTAGTTTCAAGTCTGATGGCTCTCATATATCCTTGGAATAAATGTACCTTGACTCCGTGACAATGGTTAGAATCCACTGCAGAACTGTTATCGGGTAATCTACTGTCGACAGGAAAAAGACGTACGTCTGTAACATTTGCCCTTTTTTCCCCCGACTAGTGTGATGCGACCCGCCAAAAATTCCTATTCTGCGCTAACATCTCAGTGTAGCACTTGCAACCTACGTCCTGAATTATTTGCTGTATGCATTTCAATCCCTGTATTTTACCCTCTACAGTTCCCATTAGTACTACAGAGGCGATTCCCTTATAGCTTAACACATGTCATATCAATCTCTCTCTTCTTTTTGTCAGTGTATTCCATATGTTACCTCTTCGCCAATTCCTTACTTTATCAGTCCACCTGATTTTCTACATTCTTCTGCACCACCATATGTCAAACACTTCGATTCTCTCTTTCGTGGTTTATCCACAGGCCACGATTCACTGCCATACAACGCTGCATATTCTTAAAAAAAATTTTCCCCATATTAAAGCTACTGTAGAATATCAGTAGACTTCCCTGGGCCAGGAATCACTCTTTGTTTGTCCTAGCCTCCTTTTTATGTCCTCCTTGCTTCGCCGTTATCGGTAATTTTGCTTCCAAGGTAGCAGAATTGCTTTAATTCGTGATCGGCTGCCAAAAACCTTTTCAGAGAGAGCGGAGCAGACAGAGGTTCAGGGCACTCTCTTGCCCTTAGGGTGGGAAACTGCCCCTAAAACGCTCAAGAACCAGCAATGATCAGCAGCATGAGGATGCAGAAGGCAAAGAAAACCACTGCATTAAAGGCACATAACGTGTATCCACAGGCATTAGTCTTGTAATTCAAAAAGTGTCATGATGCTCTCTCTATTGGCAAAAGATTCCGGAAAGTCCCCCATTCGGATCTACGAGATGGAACTGTCAAGGGGAAGGGACCATAAAAAATTGAATAGCCAACGAAAGGGTAACGTTCCACGAGTCGGGCCGTAGAATATCAGGAGTTTTGACCTGGTATGAGAGCTCGAAAATTTGAAATGGGAATAGCTAAGTCTCAATCTAGATACAGCGGGGTTCAGTGAAGTGAAATGGAAAGAAGACAAGGACTTCTGGTCACATGATTATCAGCAGAAAGTAGTATAACGGAAGTAGGATTCGTTATGAATAGCAATGTAGAGCAGAGAGTGTGTTACTGTGAACATTTCAGTGATAGAATCGTTCTCATCAGAATCGACGACAAACAAACACCGACAACAATAGTTCATGTACACATGCCGACGTCAGAAGCACAAGATGAAGAGATACAGAAAGAATATGAGGATATTGAAAGGGTGATTTAGTACATAAAGGGAGATGAAAATCTGATAGTCATGGAGGACTGGAATGCGATTCTAGGGGAAGGAGTAGAAGAAACGGTTACAGTCGAATATAGGCTTGGTACTAGGAATAAGAGAGAAGAAAGACTAATCGAGTTCTGCAATAAAGTTCAGTTAGCAATTGCGAATCTATTCAAGCATCACAAGAGGTGAAGGCATACTTGGAAAAAGTCGGGGGTTACGGGAAGATTTCTCTTTGATTGCATCATCGTCAGGCAGAGATTATGAAATCAATTACTGGATTGTAAGGCTTACCCATCTACAGACTAGACTCTAATTTTTACTACAATTTAGTAGTGATGAAGAGTAAGCTGAAGTTTAAGAGACTAATCAGGAAGACTCAACACGTAAGGAAGTGGGATACGGAAGAGCTAAGGAACGAAGAGATACACTTGAAGTACTCTGAGGCTATAGATACTATAGTAACGAGCAGCTCCATTTCAGTCGGAAAACGCTAAAAAGGGTAATCACAGAACTTGTAAAGGAAAGCATGAGCACGAGGAAGGTAATTACAAGAAAACCATGGATAACAAAAGAAATACTTCATTCGGTCGAAGAAACGAGGAGACACAAATTTTTCAGGAAAAAATTCAGTGTGTTAATCAGGATTACACATATTAACATGACAAATATATCAAATAATTAAACAATAGGAAAATCGTTGTGGAAGTGTATTCTTTCGAGTTGACTATTGAATTCATAAAACCTAAACAAGTTTTTCCTTTCATTATGTGATCTCTTTCTTTTGATAGTGATGCAATTTGTCATTAAAACAAAGAAAACAATAAAATAAAAAGTAAAAACATGTACTTTATCATAACACGAATGAACGTGTCGGGAATTGATTAGCTTACCACACAAGCTACACTCCCCCTGTTTTTGAGCATGGATGATTTTCAAAGGACTGAGGATTTTAGAAACCTATACTTGGCACAGTCAGTTGAGCATTTATGTCAGTGACCCACCTGTCAGATCGTTGATTTACACTGAGGTACGTGACGCTCGCCTCCAACGAGTAGTCGATTTTGTCAAGGAAATCGCTCAAGTGAAAGTGACTTAAAAGGTTCCATTCACAGCCATGCCAGTGTGACAGACCGTCTACAGATATACAACAGTCTTTAGAAAGCCCCGATTCGTTCCGCTGTGTGTGGCCATTGGGAAATTTTGAGGTGCTTTACCCGCCGTCCGCCCAGGCACAAAAAGAATGTGCAGGTAGAAACCTGTAGGTGGAACTGACGTGCCTGGGGTACTAGACTCTTTGACGGACACACCCCCACACGGGACAAAAGGGTTTGCCTGAGCGCTTGCGCAGACCTGTCCCTCAGACCGGTTTGCAAGTGAATAGGCGCCTAATTGAGAACGAAAGCCACGCGAGGTAATGTAGTGGCACAGGGTGAACAAAAGTTCCGCAGTCCGCGTACAAAACTTCTTAAACGGAATGTAATTAAAAGGTGACCGCAATCGTTAAGTGGCTACCTACTGGACAGCGGCGTTGTTCCACAAAGTGTAACACTCTGAAAAGACGAAAAATGCTATCGACGACTGCGAACTGCAGTGGAAGCTTTGTGCAGCTTGTTATTGCCATCAGGCGTCTTTTTATTATGCCCAGTACAGATTCAAGTTCACAGGAAGATCGAGTGAAAGCAAAAATCTAAAAGGTGGGTGTGGCATTGTATGACTATTATCACAGGAAAGAGAGAATTCCTTCTCAAAGAAGTCTACTTGTATCAGGCATTAGCCTTAATCTGAGGAAGCAGTTTGTGAGAAAATACGTTTAGAACACAGCATCGTACGGCCGTGAAGCGTGTAGCGCGAGGAAACTGGAAAAGAGAATAGATGTTTGAGATGTAGTGCTACAAAAATATGTTGTAAATCAGTTGGACTGATAAGGAATGAGGAAGTACTCAGCAGAGTCTTCGGCGAGGGGAATATGCAGAAATTTTTGCGTTGTGACTTACGCCCTTGCATTCCTCCGACCTTTGAGCTGACTTAAGCATCCAGGTATAATAGGACCTACAGTTTATCGCACGCTCTGAATCGCGGGACCTTAACCTGACGAAGCCCAATTAGGTTACACGTTTGTTCAGTCGCTTCCATCATATCACATTGCACGGCCCAGTCATATGAATGTGACCATCTGTCGGAGTCTGGTTCAAATGGCTCTAAGCACTATGGAACTTAACATCTGAGGTCATCAGTCCCCGAGACTTAGAACTACTTAAACCTAACATCACACACATACATGCCTGGGGCAGGATTCGAACCTGCGACCGTAGCCGCAGCACAGTTCCGTACCGTAGCGCCTAGAACCGCTGGGCCACAGAGGCCGACTGTCTGAGTCTGAATAACCACTTCACGTGCAGGAAGAGAGTCAGTAAGGTTATCGAAGGTGTCGCCAGGGATGTGGAGGATCCATGGCATGAATAATACATCGAGATAGTCCCACATTTAGGGCTTAAATCTGGGGAGTCTGGTTGCCAGGAGAGTACGGTAACCTCGCCCTAGTGCTCTTCAAACCACGCACGTAGACCGCGAGCAAATGGTTCAAATGGCTCTGAGCAATATGGGACTTAACTTCTGAGGTCATCAGTCCCCTATAACTTAGAACTACTTAAACCTAACTAACCTAAGGACATCACACACATGTTGAATGTTTATGGAAAAAGTTCAAGGCAATCGTAAAATGCGTTTTAGACAGGTACATGCCGAGTAAAACTGTGAGGGACGGGAAAAACCCACCGTGGTACAACAACAAAGTTAGGAAACTACTGCGAAAGCAAAGAGAGCTTCACTCCAAGTTTAAACGCAGCCAAAACCTCTCAGACAAACAGAAGCTAAACGATGTCAAAGTTAGCGTAAGGAGGGCTATGCGTGAAGCGTTCAGTGAATTCGAAAGTAAAATTCTATGTACCGACTTGACAGAAAATCCTAGGAGCTTCTGGTCTTACGTTAAATCAGTAAGTGGCTCGAAACAGCATATCCAGACACTCCGGGATGATGATGGCATTGAAACAGAGGATGACAGGCATAAAGTTGAAATAGTAAACACCTTTTTCGAAAGCTGTTTCACAGAGGAAGACCGCACTGCAGTTCCTTCTCTAAAACCTCACACTAACGAAAAAATGGCTGACATCGAAATAAGTGTCCAAGGAATAGAAAAGCAATTGAAATCACGCAATAGAGGAAAGTCCACTAGACCTGACGGGATACCAATTCGATTCTACACAGAGTACACGAAAGAACTTGCCCCCCTTCTAACAGCCGTGTACCGCAAGTCTCTAGGGGGACGGAAGGTTCCAAATGATTGGAAAAGAGCACAGGTAGTCCCAGTCTTCAAGAAGGGACGTCGAGCAGATGTGCAAAACTATAGACTTATATCTCTGACGTCGATCTGTTGTAGAATTTTCGAACATGTTTTTTGCTCCCAGGTAGATGTCATTTTCCTTGACTTCCGGAAGGCGTTCGATACAGTTCCGCACTGTCACCTGATAAACAAAGTAAGAGCCTACGGAATATCGGACCAGCTGTGTGGCTGGATTGAAGAGTTTTTAGCAAACAGAACACAGCATGTTGTGCTCAATGGAGAGACGTCTACAGACGTTAAAGTAACCTCTGGCGTGCCACAGGGGAGTGTTATGGGACCATTGCTTTTCACAATATATACAAATGACCTAGTAGATAGTGTCGGAAGTTCCATGCGGCTTTTCGCGGATGATTCTGTAGTATACAGAGATGTTGCAGCATTAGAAAATTACAGCAAAATGCAGGAAGATATGCAGCGGATAGGCACTTGGTGCAGGAAGTGGCAACTGACCCTTAACATCCAGAAATGTAACGTATTGCGAATACATAGAAAGAAGGATCCTTTATTGTATGATTATATGAAAGCGGAACAAACACTGGTAGCAGTTACTACTGTAAAATATGTGGGAGTATGCATACGGAACGATGTGAAGTGGAATGATCATATAAAATTAATTGTTGGTAAGGCGGGTACCAGGTTGAGATTCATTGGGAGAGTCCTTAGAGACTGCCGTCCATCAACAAAGGAGGTGGCTTACAAAACACTCGTTCGACCTATACTTGAGTGTTGCTCATCAGTGTGGGATTCGTACCAGGTCGGGTTGACGGAGGAGATAGAGAAGATCCAAAGAAGAGCGGCGCGTTTCGTCACAGGGTTATTTTGTAGGCATGATAGTGTTACGGAGATGTTTAGCAAACTCAAGTGGCAGACTCTGCAAGAGAGGCGCTCTGCATCGCGGTGTAGCTTGCTCGCCAGGTTTCGAGAGGGTGCGTTTCTGGATGAGGTATAGAATACATTGCTTCCCCCTTCTTATACCTCCCGAGGAGATCACGAATGTAAAATTAGAGAGACTCGAGCGCGCACGGAGGCTTCCCGGCAGTCGTTCTTCCCGCGAACCATACGCTACTGAAACGGGAAAGGGAGGTAATGACAGTGGCACGTAAAGTGCCCTCCGCAACACACCGTTGGGTGGCTTGCGGGGTATAAATGTAGATGTAGATGTAGATCCATGTCCGACGCAGGATTCGAACCTGCGACCGTAGCGGCCGCGCGGTTCCAGACTGTAGCGCCTAGAACCGCAAAGGCCACTCCGGCCGGTCCAGACCGCGAGCAGTGTAACAAGTTGTACGATCCTCCTGGTAGACGCCAGCCATTGTGCAAAGGGAAAAACAACCTCTATATAGGGACGGACATTGTCCCCAGAACGATAGTGCATGCTTGTGTTGATCCATTCTCCTTTCCAGTGTGACGAGATCACTCAGAGAACGCCAGGAGAACATTCCCCATTACCTGAACCCCTCCGATGATTGTTGCAGTGCTGTTTACGCAAGCGGCCATCTGTCCGATGGAGCATAAGATGTGATTAGTCTAAAAAGGTCGCCTGTCACCGCTCAGAGGACGTTCAGTTGCGGTACAAATTACAGCCGTCAACGCCGATGAGCAGCAGTCAGCTTTGGTGCATGAACTAGATGCATGAACCTGCTGCGGAGGCCCATAACGCAGCAACGTTCGCTGAACGCTTATTGAGGAAACCCTGTTGGTAGCCCCTGGGCGGTCAATTTTGGAAAAGTCATTTGTGCCAAGCACAGTACACTTTAACCAAGGCGGCAAGTGGACAGTTAACAAACTTAGCCGTTTCGGAAATGCTTCCACATTTGCTCCGAAAGACGACGATCATATGCTTTTGAACGTCAGATAAATTACATCAACGGCTGCACTGTTTTCCAGTTCCCCCTGAATTTGCTGTTATTTCACTACTTTTGACCATTCCTGCCCTCAAAGAATATACCTTATTGCTTTCTCCCTGCTCTTCTATTCTCTACAATCTTCGCCTTTCACCTTCTGGTTGCGTTTACGTCTTTGGTAAATTTCTACGAATTAATCAATCAATTATTAGGAATCCTGGAGAACATCAGCCGTCTCGCAAAGACTAACAGATTGACAAACAGATTTTAGTCCTAAATCACTTCAACACGCCGGTCAGCGTACGCTATATTCCGCGTACCAAATGGGTGCCTATTTTCGCCACAGACGCGTCGACTTGTCTACGCAGTCGTGATTTGTGCGGATACAGTTGAGAATTTCTGCTCAGTCTGAGAATTCCAAGTTTCTAATTTGGGCCAAAAAATGGTTCAAATGGCTCTGAGCACTATGGGTCATTTGAAGTCATCTGTCCCCTAGAACTTAGAATTACTTAAACCTAACTAACCTAAGGACATCACACACATCCAGGCCCGAGGCAGGAATCGAACCTGTGACCGTAGCGGTAGCGCGGTTCCAGACTGAAGCGCCTAGAACCGCTCGGCCACACCGGCCGGCTAATTTGGGCCAATTCCTACCCTTGCGGAAAGAAGAAGCATGGACCGGCCCACAAAACGATGGATCACCACGTTGCTATGTGACGCGGTAGAGAATAGGAGTGGACGAGGCAGCGTCATCCTCTGTGAGGTATTTTCCTGACATTGTTAGAAGCAGTAATCAGAGTAGAGGACACTACCCAACGACTTGGTTACGAATCCACCGTCGGCTATTATGTTCATCTTTGGATGATGGCTGTTGCTCTCTATGCTAGCTGTGGAAATACCTTCATCTAGTATAACATACTGATACTTGGACATGCTTACTGTAATCAGTCTCTGTGCAAGATTCTCCTGTAAGGTAATGAACATCTGAACAACGCTCTGCATCCTTGTATTCACGTAACACTTCCACCAAGAACTCTTGATAAGATATGGAGTGTACAGTAAACAGCATTGCTGCTGATACTCCAAGGAAATACCACCTCTGTTGGTGCCTACTTGTGTAGCTGCTGTTGGTGTCTACAGAGTTGTGACTCTGCGTAGTAGCAGTTTATTGTGGTAATGTCAGTCGACTGGGCATTCTTTGGTCGCCTTTATGTCGTCCTTAGTCCGAAGAGTCGTTGGCTGTTGCTCTCTATTCTAGCTGCAGAAATCCCCTCATACCGACACTTGGGCGTGGGTACTGTAATCAATCTATCTGCATCTTCGCTCCATTATAAGCAAATAAGAAACCAACCCAGAGGCGAGTGTGTCTATGACGTCAATCATCTACAGATAGTGTCGAGTGTGGCGTTCTAAATATCCTAGTGTGCTGCACACAGTGCATGCGCAGAACAAGGGAATACAGAAGCGTCTGATTACATCAGATGTTAGCTTATTCTGGGAGAGGTCATTCCTATTATAGAAACGGATTTTGTACTTTCGTATCTTCTTAATCTTTACTGAGTTGTTTACTTTGCTTTTCTGAACAACTGCAAGGTTTCATAAATGCCTCGTATTTTTTCCTATTAGCGTTCTACAAGAGATACGAAACATCTGAAAGAAAAAAGTATTTACGTTTTAGAGAGAAAAACAATCTAAATTTACTATAAGAAATAAAAAGAAAGAAAATCAACGCACCACGCAGGAATTATCCAAATGGAACGGAAATCGGTAGATGTGATGTACATGTAAAGACACACAAATGATTACAATTTCAGAAAAACGTTTGGAAAATTATGAGCAGGGTCCTCCAACCAGCTCGGGATTTTGACGCACGAATAGGACAGAATTTGGCACGATATCCTTCAGGAGGACGCCCATCAACTCCGTCAATCATTTCCAAGCCGAATAACTGCTTGCCTGAGGGCCAGAGAACGACAAAGCGTTAGCGACTTGCTGACTTTGTGGACGTCTTTCTCTTCAGTAAATCGTCCCATTCGGATAATTCCTTCGTGGTGTGTCACATTTATGTCTTAAAGTATGTAATGAAAATTATTTCATCAGTGGAAAAGTCAAAACTATTTGACGAGGAAAATACTTTTCATTGTTATCTGCAAGTTAGCAAGTTACCAAAATATAGAGGATAAAAGTAAAAAGCCGCTATTTATCGCGCTTTAGATATTGTCTGATATTTTAATTTTAATGCTGAACAGCCTCAGACGCACCGTTTACCTAGAATTTACCTAGGTTTCAGTCGGGATACCCCAACCTTCTTCAGAATAACAGTATATATCGTTTGCCCATAATGGACAGCGTCAAGCTAAAACTACAAATCCACAAATTACCGCCAGACTGTAAAACTTATCTGGCACTGCCTCGGCCCCACTTCGTGACCGCGATGCTGCAGCCACGAGTGCTGTACTGGAACTCAAGTACACTATGGACAAACGATAGATACTGTTATTCTGAAGAAGATTCGGTTATCCAGACTGAAACTTAGGTAAATTCTAGGTAAACGGTGCAACTGAGGCTGTTCATTATTGAAATTAAAATTAATATTTATACAGTTGCAGACAGGACCGCGAAATGTTGAAGTTATTGTGTGATATGTTTGCAAGCATATATTTTCTCGAGCAAATGTACATGTTCTGAAATGCTTGAGTGGCACTTTTCTTGTTGTTTCAGTTATCAGGAGTGTAAAGAATTATCCACGGGATCTCTGACAAAAACTTCCACTAAGAATTCTGATTTGGTCATTAATAAACTCCATTATCATCACTTGTTCCTGCATTTTGTTACCATATCTCGATTTCTTCGTAAAATGGGTAGACCCTCATAACCTCAATTTTACCGTTCGGCGCGAGAGTGTACAGCTGGCAGCTCTCAAGACATACACTGTTTTGCCGCTGACGTCTGAACAGAAGTGGACTCTCGTAACAGTCTCAAGTTATCAACTGAGAAAAGAAATTCGATGGTGTAAAAGGAGATTTACCCATTTGCGAACAACTGCTGGCCTTTCATATCCTTCAGTTGTTATAAATGACGGCTAGTTTCTGTAAAAGGTGAAGAAACAATTCTACTTCCTGTATGTTTTTCCCCTGACGACATCAGTATTTCAAAGATTATAACTAGGCGAGGTACCCTAGTGGTCAGACACTGGAGTCATGTTCGGGAGGGCGATTGTTAAAATCCTCGTCTGGTCTTCTGCATGTCACATGTGGTAAATTCTGAAATGGTTCCTTTGAACTCCTAAACCTCCGTCAAATCCGAGCTTTTGTTCAGTCTGCAATGACTGTCGTCTTTCTTTTTGCTCCTCTTTGTCTCGTAAAGCAGCGGTCCGTCCTTTAGGCTCTTTCTCTTCACTTAGCGCAAACTCTTGCTTGGTCAAGGTTGAGACTCATTATCTTAAAGGAAAGAGGGAAGGAAGAAATCAAGAAAGAAAGATGTGCTGCGTCGAGTGGAAAACCCACGGTATTTCTTTCAAGTCCCATTTACTTATCGAAGTTTGCATATGAATACGGGTTAATGCCCAGTAAAATGTAAAACAATGTAGTGTTAAAACTTTTCTAATATACGTTTCGTAATTGAGTTGTAGATTTCAAAACGTTGAGATGTAGGTTTGCATATGAATACGGGTTAATGCCCAGGAAAATGTAAAACAATGTAGTGTTAAAACTTTTCTAATATACGTTTCGTAATTGAGTTGTAGATTTCAAAACGTTGAGATGTAGTAGGTGCATGTTCGAGCCTCGTGGTGCGATAAAGCCTGTCACCCCCTATAGTCCAGAGAGGTAACAGTCTACAGTCGTAGCTGGCCGCTGAGAGGGCAGCCGGCGGCCTTAACAACAATCATAAAATTGTTAAAAGAGATCGCGGTGCTGTACATTGGACAAAATGAACAGTTCCTATCCTATTTTATATGGTGTAGACAAGCAGTACGGTTTCAACCGAACGAGAAGTCGATTCGAGTAGTGAAGCGATAGTCGTGGGTTCACTAGTTGTTGCGAGCGAGTTATTGTGTGCAACGAGTCGTAGCTACATAAGAATCCTCAAAGACCAAAAAACTTACAAGGCAAGTGGAGAAGATATTTTTTTGATGAAATGTGAATGTATTCAAGTGACACAGAGAAGACCTCCTTACACAAGGCTCTAACACACATTTGGGTAACAGAACAATTCCCTGAGCGTTGGATCACGGTCATCACACACCCAATACACAAGAAGGGGATAAGGGCAGTCCAAACAACTGCAGAGGAATCTCTCTCCTAAACTGTACATACAAGATTTTATCCAAGATCCTATATGCAAGAGTAGAGGAACAACTAGAACAAGAATTAGGGGAATACCAGGCACGTTTCAGACCATGCAGAAGCTATGCAGGGCAGATCATTAGCTTAAAGTTGATTATGGCATACTACATGAAACGGAACCAACCTCTCCCAATAACATTTGTAGATTTTAAGAACGCACATGACGCCTTCATAAACCATCAATATTAAAACTTTTAAGGAATCTGGGACTCGATCCAATACTGATTAAATTAATAGGACATACTCTGACCAACACCAAATCGAAAATTAAGTTTAGAGGAGAAATTTCTGAATCATTCCTTATGAAAAAAAGTCTTAAGACGAGGTAACAGTTCATCACCATTAGTGTTCGACTGTGCCCTGGAATACATAAAGTAGGCATGGTTCAAGGATAACCCAAAGAACATAAGAATTGGATGTGCTAAAACTAATATTAATCTGGATTGCTTGGTATTTCTTGATGGCCTTGCTCTCCTAGCCAACAATGTTCAAGAAACAACGCAACAAGTTAAATCACTACAAGAAATAGCACAGAAAATTGGCCTCAGAATATCATTAAAAATGGAGTTTATGCCAGCTGACCCACCACTTGCAAACAAATATACAATGGAAGAACAAGAAATCAACGTTGTTGATAAATTTAAATATTTAGGTGAAATCATAACTTAAAATCTAAGTGAGAAACCATCATGGCGAAACAGAACAAAAAAAGAAGCAAATTGCATTACCAAAAGCACATACAACGAACACAAGCCTATCCAAAGGTGCAAAATTAAAACATTATAAAATAGTTACTCGTCCAGAAATAACTTTCGTAGCTGAACCATCTCCAAAACAACTAATACAGCAGAAATGGTCAAAATACTAACTATAGAAAGGAGAATAATTAGGACAACCGTAAATGAACAATATCAAGTAAATGGACATTGGAGAATAGCTATAAATGAAACAGTGTACAAGAAAATAGAACCAGTAATGAGTACAATCAGAAAGAAGCGTATCTTATACTTTTGGACATCTGGTGAGAAGACCAGACAAAAGAATTAGTAAGGAAATACTAGAAAAATCGTGTCATAGTAAGAGCAATATTAAATGGATCACAGAAATTAAGGAAGATATAACAAAATTCCAAATTACAAGAGAAGACTTAACGAAACAGAGGAAACCAGAATACTGCAAGATACACAAACTAGGCTATAAAAGAAGAGCAATAAAGGGCTACAGTAAGAGTGATCTCAGACGAAGAATGAAATATACTATCTGAAAGAATGAAGAACTGTTGGTCAGACAGAAGGGCAAAACATCCCCCTTATATTAGTAATTTATAATAATCCCTTTATAACCGCTGCACTATTGAATTGACTCATTGGATTAATATTTATAGTAGTTTTGAATAAGAACAACTCGCATGAATCTTTTTATAACTGACTAGCGTGGTCCAATGAATGTCATAAAATAAAAAATATATAAGAGACTACGAACTATATCTGTGGCTTCGAGTATCCTGCCAAGATTGATTTTTGGATGACCCTGTTTACTAGTTTCATGGTTGACAAGTCAGGGTTTGCCAATAGTTCATGTTATGCAGGGAGATCTTTGGTTGCGAGTTAGTTTTCCGGCCTTCCAGTTATTTATTGATAGTAAAGCACATTAATGGGATATAAGGAACAAGACTGTAGTTGTGAGTTGATTATGATGGACTGGGAAGCGTATACTTCCGGGGTGTAAGGCTAAGTGCTCTGTAACTTCACTTAGAGGGAATTAATTACAGCTGTTTTGTTGTGTGGTACACAGAGCTCTTAGGGTTGTGGTTCAAATGGATCAAATGTGTATTGCTAGATTGGTAGATTTGGGCCTTGAGCGAGGTAATGACGCAAGAGAGTTTTATTTGTGGTGACAGAACCTAGTATTTGGAGACAGAAGCTTACCTTGTTCCTAGAGTGACGACTGGTCCCTGCTTTAGCTAAGATCTGCCCTGACACACTTAAGTAGAGACCACAACTATTAAAGGAACCATTATAAAAGAAAAATGTACAGCTAACGATTTATGTGCCTAAGCAAGTAATTTTTGCTACTGATATTTCCGCACTGTCTCTAAAAAGATGATTTATTTTCAATTTCCATTTCCATATTAATTTTTAATGGGATTGATCTGAACAGGTAGTCTCTGATGTATTGATATGAGTCTATGATAGACAATTCGCGCAGTGCGACAAGCTTTAAAAGCATTTAAGTTTCTTACCACAGTGAAATAAACTCTAGTAGGCTGAAAAAAGTATTGTTAAGCATTTTCGTAGTCCAGTAGCTAATTGTGGTTACTTCTGAGTACTATTATTTCTTCTCTTGATAAGTCGGGAAGCTTTAAGACAATACAGGAAGTCAGATGCCGTAACCATAAACAGTGTACATAAGTGTAACAACTCTCTTGTGCTGTAGATCCTGTATTCAGTTACATAAAATGTTCACCATGAAGTGGCGGTCAAACTGAATATACTTGGCTGTGAATGATTATCAAAATTGTTGTTACAGTGACACAGAACGAAGATGAGGGTTTAACGTCACATTAATGTTGACGTCATTAGAGAAGGAGTGCACGTTCGGAATGTTTCAAGAGTGGGGAAGGAAATCGGCCGTGCCATTTCAAAGAAACCATCCTGGCGTTTACTTGGATCGATTTGGGAAAACCATGGAAAACCTAAATCAGGATAAACTGAAATGTGAATGCGAGTCCAGTGTGCTAACCACTGCGCCACTTCAGTCGGTCACTATCTCGAGATCTATATGGAGGTAGCCAGTCAACGTTGTCTCTGCCCCCCAAATAGTCGTTTACCATGGGCTGTAAACAAAAGCTCGTGTTTTATTGTTCCCTGATTTGCTCGAAGTACGTGTCCATACTACCGTAAATATCTTTCCCTCTAACCTCCTAATGACCTTGTTGCCCCTAAGCTATGCTCACTGGACAAAATATTAGTCTCCCCAGTGCGAACGTGCAGATGAATTTTCAAACCTTTCCAGATGGAGCTGCGATCGAATCACATGCTCAACCAGGCACGCACTGTCTCTACGTGAGCAAAAAGCAGTAACCATCAGTGAGACATTTATATTTCAAGTGGACACTGAACTTAAAAGTGGGTAAATGTAGGACGTGACAGACAGGCAAACACGAGCAATCGTATTTGGTTTTATCCGTGTCCATGTGGTGTGTGAAGTTAATAGATTTTTTTTAAAAAAAAAGAGTTGGTGTTCCGCGGCGTACCGTTCGACGTGTCTACAGGCAATGGTGTAACACATGTGGCTACGAAACACGACGTCACAGTTGTGATCGGTGAAATATCCTGACTGAGGGGACCAAGAGACGCGTTTCACAGCTTGTGAATCAAAGGCGCTCAGGAATTGCTGCAGGCAGTTAATGAGGGTCTATCCCAACACTGAAAGAGAGAACATTGCAACGGGAACTGTATGCAGTGTACACATTTTGAATCGGTCACATCGCAAGAGGCCATTTTTCTCACAGACACATAAAGCGCGTCTTTCATGGGCTAGAAATTATCGATCGTGGACAGCAGCTGACTGGCGGAACACTAACATGTGTGATGACGAATCATGTTTTTGCCTATACCGATGACGCACGCCATCGAGTATACCGAAGACTAAATGAAGCATTTCAATCTAAATGTGTGTAAGGTCACATGCAAGCCGAAGGTGGGGCTGTAATGTTTTGGTGGTGTTTTCCTTACTGCGAATTGGGCCCGCTCACTGAGGTGTCCATAAACATTAACAAACATAAAACTTTGAACATAGCTGCTAAGGTTCAGTGACCGTGTCAGAATTATATTAGAACAAATAAGCCCTCGGTCACAAATATTAAGTCAAAATTGACCAGGTTTCGACGCTACTACGAACGTCGTCTTCAGAATTAGACTAACTGTTCTAAAACATATTAGGTATATAATACATTAATAAAATTAAAGTTTGTACTGACTGGAAAAGATGCAGTACTTACAAGTCACATATTAACAAAGATCTAAGCCGGAAAGGCGACGTCATGAATAGTTGTGAGATGGCGAGCCGCTAAGTGTTGCTCGTACTGTGAACAAGGATTGCAACAAGACTGAGGTGCCCACTTTAGAAAGTGGTGTTGCTACGAGCGCTATCTAGTAGCCGCAGAAACAACTAGGCTACTGGACATTCAAAATTAGACACATGAAATTGTGATGCAGCTGATTCAGGCGTAACGGAAGCACTAATAATAATAGGATGAAGTTACATATTTATCTGCTTTAAATAGAGATACATTTTGTAACGTAAAGAACGTTAGTTATGACATACAAGAACAGCAAAGATTTGACAGGAAAACAACATTTCGGTAAACTGCGTGAGAAAATCTGAATCAAAGATCAAGCAATGGCTTTATACAGTCGAAAAAGTTTTTATTTCGCAGCTGCAGCTGTTCGTTGAGAATGAGGCCATCATGACGAGAGAGGTTTGAAAATCTCCAATTCCTTTACTTGCCCACACTCTCTAAAGTGGGCGCCATAGTCTTGTTGCAACCCTTGTTCACAGTACGAGCAGCCCTTACCGGCTCGCCATCTCACAACTATTCATGACGTCGCCTTTCCGGCTTAGATCTTTGTTAATATGTGACTTGTAAGCACTGCATCTTTTCCAGTCAGTACAAACTTTAATTTTATTACTGTATTACATACCTAATATGTTTTAGAACAGTTAGTCTAATTCTGAAGACGACTCTCATAGTGGCGTCGAAACATGGTCAATTTTGACTTAATATTTGTGACCGAGGGCTTATTTGTTCTAATATAATGAACAAACATGTTTATTTAAACATTCTGAATGAGGATGGCTTGCCTTTCAGTCAACATCCATACGATGAATATGCTACTGATACCACTATTTCTCAAGTCGACAACACCTTGTTACGTCTCGATTGGCCTGCAATATCACCTGCCTTGGCCCCCCTAGAAAATTTATAGGATGTGGAACAGCGGATAAAACACCATCATCAGCATCTCCTCAATTTCGCTTTATTTGGATGCAACGTATGTTGTGGGCCACTTCGTAGCAGAGTCCAGGCAGCTATCAAGTCTAGGGTCGGATTTGTATATGGGTGACTGATGTTTTGGCCGGGTAATTTACATATTTTCTTTATGTTTGTTGTCGTCTACCACATGTTTTCATGAGGTCGCTAGTTACTTGTCCAGCTTTACTCACAGCGACAGTAATGACAAACAAGGAAAGGAGTGGCTCTGCGTACTTAAAGGAGAGTTGTGTGTGAGGACCCAGGTGTGAGGTCGTGTGTATGTGTGTGTGCCGGTAGGAGGCCAGCCGGCGTGCGGCTGTCCCGCATCGAGGTCGAGAGGTGGGGAACCGGTCGCCACGAGGCGGGATGCTCAAAGAGACCACGGGCGAGGCCGGCGTGCGGGGCCTGCTTTCTCCGCCGCCCCTGTCCGTCTGGCGTTGATGATCCACCGATCGCTCTCTTCGAAACGCACCGCCCGGAACCGGAGGATGTGCGCGTCTGGAACACTTACGTCTACATATAAACAGGATGAACCAGACGCCCGCTGACAAATTTTCAGAGATTGTTCAGGGTCAAATTCTGTTATAAGAGACCCGTGGCCTCAGAGAATTCTTTTACAGAGCATTTCATTCCGTTTGGAAGACAGTGCACCGGTCGTGAAGGCCAGTTTCACGACCAGCTCGGTCATCAGAAGTGGCACTAATGGGTTTTTCCTCCTGGGGCATGTGAAGAGCCTAGTTCACGAATTCAGGTCGATACCAACACGAAGGTGGTTGCTAAGATTATCTCAGACGCGGAAATACAGTAGAAATCGAAGCCCAGTACTTCCATGAATATTGTCTAAGAGGGGCATTTTGTTGCTTGATATAGGCTGGCAAGAACATATTTTAATCGGAAAGTGTACAGTTCGCGACTCAACCCAGACATCACATTAGTTTAACATTAACGATGTTTCCTTTTTTTGTTTTTTGTTTTAGTAATAGAGTAAGGCTGAACTTTACCTGGCCACGCCAATTGTTACTGTTCGGCATTCTGTAACCTTTGACATAGCATTTATATTTGCAACAGAAGATGTAACTTAAAAGTTGTGTGGGTTTATAAATGACCTGAAGAAATACACCTACAGCGGACCTTTGGGTATTTCATTAGACATTACATGCAATTTCATTTTAAAAGTTTTAGCACATGTATTTAAAAAAAAATTGTTCTCTGTATGAGTTGTCAAGCAATCATGAAGTGTAGATCAGTATAAAGGCATGGATATTTGTAGGAAGGTTTTTTTTTTTTTTTTGTCATCAGTCTACTGACTGGTTTGATGCGGCCCGCCACCAATTCCTTTCCTGTGCTAACCTCTTCATCTCAAGCGCGAGTCAGTAGGAAAACTAACAAAGTCAAATGGTTCAAATGGCTCTGAGAACTATGGGACTTAACATCTGAGGTCATCAGTCCCCTAGAACTTAGAACTACTTAAACCTAACTAACCTAAGGACATCACACACATCCATGCCCGAGGCAGGATTCGAACCTGCGACCGTAGCGGTCCCGTGGTTCCAGAATGAAGCGCCTAGAGCCGCTCGGCCGCACCGGCCGTCTAACGTAGTTGGATGGAATAGTAGGGCACTGTGTATACTCACTAGTAAGAGACCCGACAAATGCAGCCAAAAGGAATTGCATTTGACGTCAGTAGTACAATATATAATAAAACACCAATAACTGAAGTGGTAAAGGGAGTAACTCGGTACAAAGGCAGTCGGCTCTGTATGGTGTTTGTGTGTATGAGCCTTTACTGCATATAGGGAACAGGCACCATTGTGACAGTGCGTGTTGTACACATAAACCACGACTGCGAGAAATCCGGGAGGAAAACAGTTATTATGAGAAGAAAAAGTAAAAATTGGTGTTTACAAGGAAAGGAGATTCCATAATCGTGAAATCGGCAAGAAATTGAAATGTTCAAGTACAGTCATTAAGAATATCGTTATATTGGGCGAGCGATATGGACAGAACGTGAAATATGAACTAGAAAATTAGTTCGGGCACCGAAACTGTTCCTTTGGCTCAAGGCGTGAGTCACGAAACGTTATTTCTCAACTTGCTGCTAAGTTACAGTAACTGCTAGACGTATACGTCGAATTTTGTCAAATAAGCAAATATCTTGTATTCAAGAAACGAGTGCAGAAACGTGCTCCAACACCCAAACATAAATAGGCTAGATTGAAATTTGCCGAGAAACATTTGTCATGGACACCGAAAAGAGTAAAATGATTTTCAGTGATGAGAACAAGTTTAATTTAGATGAGCCGGATGGATTTCAGTATTATTGGCATGATCTAGAACAGAGGACCAGGTAAGAACGACATGAGATTTTGATAGTGAAAGTGTTATGATTTGGGCAGACTCCTGCGCTAAAGGTGACTCTCATTGATTCGCTGAAGACTAGAATGAACTGTAACGTAGGAAACCAAAGTATGATGTTTTAGCTAGGTAATGCATCTGTGGATGTTTCTGCTACAACCAAACAAGATAAAGATATCGATGTCTTGCGTTGTCCTACAAGTATCCCGGATATGAACCCTGTAAAAAACAGTTTGGGAATAGTTCAAGACGTGTTTATCGCAGTCGAAGACAATCTGAGGTCGCATGTGAAGTGAAAAGTTGGATAGGGGAAAAGTGGGCGACAGTTTCACAGTACGAACTACAAACCCTATCGAAATCAATGGCGAAGATAATTTTTTAGGTAATTAGGAAGAAAGGATGTTTGACAAAGTACTGGCAGTGTAATAACATATCAGGATAGTTAATACATTTATACCAATTTCCAGCCAAAGAAATGCAAACGCCTTATTTTGTTACTCGTGTTACGAAAAAAACTATGTAATTGCATCATGACTTTTTTATGTCTTATATGTATCTGCTACTTTCATAATAAATTCGATACAGTATGCTGCAGAATTGTACTACTACCTTCGTACGAACCCTGCCTTCATACTGATTACCACTCCTGTAGTCCTCCAAACTCGAGGAATTCTTGAGCGTGTAAGAGAGGTACCTCGAGTGCGACATGTGGCGATTACCGAGCGTCTGCTCACTGGTCCCCTTGTAGAGTGGTAGGCTCGCATACTGCTTCCCGATCGACAGTTGGCCAATGTTCGCAGTAACCGCTGCGTATTGGTCTTTAGCCCCGCTTCAATATTCGCCAAGCAGTGCATTGGAACCGTGACTACACTTCCATGTTGTTGCAACTGCTCGTGGGAAAGCGGATATGTAATCAACCACGATTCTTTATTATTTTCTACGTAATTATCGTATATTATTTTTAGTAGTGTGTTATCAGCATATATGTAGGACTGGTTGTACTACGATCTTTGCCCCTGTCGTTATCTGCCGGCGGGTATTTGCGGTAGCAGCGTTGGTCGTGTCATTCGCTACGAGGCGCTAGGACGTGCTTGAGGAGACGACGGAGCAAAACACTCCGGCTCGCCCAGCGGTGGCTCTGCCGGTCTACCTTGCAAAGCGGTCGCGAGTTTGTGGTGGAGCTTTCTGATGTAAACTTCGGGCGCTGCTCGTCGCATTGCTTTGAGGCCTGTTTTCTCGGAGAGACCCATCCCTCGAGACCATCTCGGACAACCCTCTCCGTCGTACGTGTAAGTGGTTTGGTGCCTTCGTTTCGTCAAACGGCTTGCGTTGCAGCGGGTGTACTTGTTGGTCGGTTGGTTCTAATGCACGTGTTGTCGAAGTAAGAGCAGCCAGCAGAGTCTGTGTGACTGTATGGAGACCAGCACTTACTATTTGCTTTAAAATCCACTGGTTGAATTACTATTAAAAGGCAGATTAGCACGAAGGCGTGCGTGTGATTTTTGTTTTATTGCCATCAAGCGACGTTCCTGGTATATTGCTGTAGAACAAATAATTTTTGACCCATTTCTATTGCAGTTACTACTACCTTTAAAATCCGCCTGTTGGATTACTGTTACGAAGCAGATTAGCACGAAGGGATGGGTGTGATTTTGGGCTATTGCCGTGGAGCGACGTCCCTGATATATTACTGTAAAAGAAAAGAAAAATTGGCCCGCTTCTATTGAAAGCAGTTATTCAGTTACTAGCAAAACTTGTATTTTGTAAAGCTAGTCATTTATATGCACTTCTTTATATACGTGCACTTATTGAATGCACTCACACAAAAGTCTACTTTGGTTTGTGTATTTTATTGTTCATAGATTTCTTAACTTATATTGACTGATTGATGTTTGGTTTGCCGTGTCTTCTGCGGTCTGTTTGTGTTCCAGTCTCTGCGAGTTGGGGCGTGTGGGTGCGGCGCCACGTCCCGCTTCGGTGCACAGAAGCTGTGACGTGCCGTCTAATGGGATGTGACCCCCGGTTGGTCCCCGGCGTTTGGGTGTTATTTTGGACGGCTGGTCTGCTGCTTCCGGCATTTTAAGTTGACCTTTTGCCCAGGGCACCCGGGGGCCACTGCCCGTTT
Organism: Schistocerca piceifrons; assembly: GCF_021461385.2. Lineage (NCBI taxonomy): Eukaryota > Metazoa > Arthropoda > Insecta > Orthoptera > Acrididae > Schistocerca > Schistocerca piceifrons. The sequence goes on from NC_060145.1 coordinate 405,122,307, forward strand.
GATAAACATTTAACATATTTCATGTATTTTTTTTAAAAAAAGGTTTTAAATTTGTTCAGAATGAATTGTAATTATAGTCACGTGTTGTGCTGATTGAGTCTTTGTGGGGTTTCAAACGAACTGACGCTTTTCGTAAATCACCTTAATATTGTAAATTATTTTTTTTAAATTTGTGCCATTTCTTTAAATCAGCTTCAGACTGTATTTGAAATCTCTTTATGTCATCTCTCTAAGTCTGTTGGTTATTGTTATCTGCTGTCTTGCTTGAGAAGCAAGATATCTGTAATATTGTATAAAAGCTGGCCACGTTGATTGTCTCTTACCAGTTTTGAATAAACAATGAATTTGGTAGTTGTTGTTTGAGGAGTGACATGACAGGGGCCTTGACCTTCCATCCTAAGTGTACTCCTCATCCCCACTTCTTAAGCTACGCTCCGTAACTTTAGTCTTTACTATGACAATAGTACATTAACAACCTTTACTTCTGAATTAAGAGAAAATGTATCAATCAGTCTTGGTCTAAGTACACGATACACCTTGAATAAGCTATTAATGACTCCAGCTGATAACATACTTAACAGTAGTCCAGTTTAAAGTTTGGAGCCTTAACGACAGAATAAACTAGTTATACCGATATAATATGATAATTATGCACTCTGTGAGGGCTTAATAATCAAAAGCTAGGTGCTCAAAACAAGCACCTCTAGTAACATTGACACTACTAAATAAAATTAGCATTCAGAGGAGCTCAGACACCGAAACTGAAATAAGAGGCACTTAAATAGCCAAAGGTAGACAGAGGCGTGCTACTTTTAATACTAGAATTGTTTAATGTTTTCAACCTGCTTTCTTTTACACAATATACGGGCATGCCCAAAAAGTCAGACGCCGCAGTCGGATCAAGCTCCAGCATGCAGCAACTCTTAGCAGCGCTCTAGTAAAACAACTGAAACGTACTAAAGTTTTAATATTAGAAAAAAAAGAAAAATGGTAGCACACAGTTTATTCGCAATATCATAGAAATAGCTCCTTTCGTACACCATCTCAACAGGCAGCGTACAAAGAGTCACAAGAAAAACAGCTTCTATTTATTTCCTTCCTTTTTTTTTTTTTTAAAAAAAAAGGAGGTAACGTACAACATATCGCGGCTCAAAACTCACGTAACAGTTAAAAGAGACTTTCTATATCACACAATGAACAGTGCCATAAGTAGAAGCCGACGCAATTGCAAAGCATGGAATGAAGGATTACCCACATATAACCCACCAACTTTCCAATATGAAACGCTTGACTTTCCGGCTAGCCAAGGAGTAAACCGTTGACCAAGGCTAAGGTGGTGGACCAAACTATATTCCACAACATGGCAACTATTTATCTATTTATTTATTTATTTATTTTATTAACAATATAGACTAACCTACCGCCTTGAAATGTAAAGTGGGTCGAGTGTTGCTAAAGCTAATAGCAGAGACTTCTTATTGTTCAAATCTTATTGGTACGCAGATGTTGATGTTATTTTAGAAAATATAATGTATATATAAATGTATAAGGTTACAGAGAATTTAATGGTTCACGACTGTTAAAGTACTTCTATATAATTTGTTTCTCATTGGTTGAGAAGAATACAATTTATAATTTATCTATTGCAAACGTTAAAGAAAATAAAAAACGTAATACAATAATTATGGCAAACATAAGTTGCAGTTTGTAAAAGGAAGCAATATGCTACATTTAGACGTGTAATATAGTCTACCTAGCTTGTTGGTTGTTAATAGTCTATTTCTACACATTTTAGGTGAGAAGGTCTCGGTAGTACCTCGATCTATTCTGATCTGAAATAATGTGCCTTTATGCAGGTTTGTTGTGTTTGCGTTTATTAATATATTTCTAGAGATTGCACGCCAGGACAACATAATATTCAGTAGTTGTTTTTTCTCTAAGTGTTGGTAGTAGTGGTATGTTCCATGTGATTTGTTAGATACATACACACCTGGTGTTACACAGTTTATACACTGATAGGGCATTTGGTATATGGAATTCTTGAATTTTAGCTTTATTTGAAGAATAGACTTATAATCGTAAATTCATTAGTAGAAACATAATGTAGTTAATTGCTACTTGAGTGCATTATTTCTTATATAACTTAATACATTACATTTTTAGTTCTATACGTGGTTTATACAGAAAATAATTTGATACATAAAATTTATTGATTGAGGATTTACGTAAAGAGAATATAATTTTGCCTATTCATAATAAGGTGAATAATACATTACTGCTTGTGTAAAGGATATTATATACAATGTGTGCTGGGGATGAGTAGCGTCGTAATGAAAGTTCTTCAAACCTTCTCCTCCCAAGTAACGTTTCCTCATTACTAGAGTCTTAGTTTCTGGTGTTATTGCTTGTGTCGGTGCTTGGTTTGTTTTATGACCATTACCGCCTGTTGTGTTGTTTGTGGCTGTGTTTTCTGTCGATCCCTTCTGAGCCATGTTCACTTACTGCGTTCGTTCCGTCCTCAGTTTCAGGATCTGTGGTCGTGCTTGTGTCCTCCCATGCGCCTTGTTGAGTTGTTTGTGCGTGTCTACGCCTTTTTCCATTCGGGTATTGTATGCTTCGTGCAGTGTGATCGATGCAACCTCGGCTACGCTATTTATTGCCATCCAGTCAACGGGACTGGGTATTATTCTGGCGATTTCGTTGTCCCTTTGTATAGGTCTCATATGTGCTAGCGTGATGCATAGTAGAGTGACATGCCCTGGCGTTTCAGATTCTCCGCACATACATGTTTCGTTGTTAGCTATTTCGACGCGGTTAGAGTGTAACGGTCAGGAAATGAAACATTCCCCGGCTTCGGCTGACATGCTTCAGTTGTAATGGCAACATACAAGAAGGCGCTACGGCACCGCCAGCCCGGGCAGATACACTACGATGAAGTAAATGGCATATCCAATTGCCTGGCCGTACGGAGAAGCCTCCGTGTCTCTACTCACTGCGCGTCCACTCTCGCACAAGCCGCCTACACTCGCCACCACACTCCTGCCGACGCCACACGAAGCCAAAGAACACGATTCTTATCGAAAATAGAATCGATACGAGCCGCCACAGCTCACTGTTTTACCTGATTATTTGCGTTGATGTACTTAACTATCAACATTTTTATATAACAGCTGCAGCGCATTGGGGTTAGGTCATCGTGAACGATGAATAATAATCGCTGCAACTAGTAGCTCGAATTCTTTTGTCATGAAAAGTCTACAGACACTGTTTCCGAGCCTTTGGAGCTACGTAAAAGTGAACCAACCAACCAAGAAAACCAGGGTAAAGTTTACGATCCATGGGAACGAAATAAATACGGATGAGAAGTACTTTGTAGCTGAGTCCGCCGCGCGGGGTAGCCGCGCGGTCTGGGATGTCTTGCCACGGCACGCGCGGCTCCACCCGTCGGAGGTTCGAGTCCTCCTTCGGGCATGGATGTGTGTGTTGTCCTTGGCGTAATTTAAAGTTAGATGAAGTAATGTGTATGCCTAGGGACCGATTACCTCAGCATTTTGATCCCATAGGAACTTACCATGACCTGTTGCTGAGTTAAAGAAGGCCTTCATTCAGGAATTGCTTACAGGATGCAAAGAGTAGATAGAAAATAAGAGCAGAAATGAATGAACACCGTAGTTGTTTGCCTATAAAGCTATGGCAGGGTTCCCAACGGATAGCCGTCGTCTGAGACACACAATGAATACAGAGGAAACTTTATATTTTTGCTTTGATTCAGTGACACTATTCACTTCTCTGTTTTTCTTTTCCTAATCAACATTATGCCGCAAGCCATTACCAAGAAGGAAGCTGAACTATTAATAACTAAACGTTCAGAATCACTATACATACCTATCTGTATAAAGCAATTGCAGCTTGACGAAAGTTCTTTGTTCCCAGAATGCTGGATGTTCAATAAGCAAAGTGCACATTCACGGTGCAGCATGCTCGCCATTTTCTGAATATGCGGTTAATGCCAAGACTAGCACCTCCTCTTTCAGCCGCTCGGTCGGCTTTTCGTGTTCACTATAACTCGCATACACTGTGATCAAAGAGTATCTGTTTCGTCTCTACGGTTGTTGCATTACTCTGTGTTGTGTGTTTTACGTTTTGGTTACTGAATGTTACAGGCCTCTTCATTGTTTTGAAGGTATTTTCAGAGGGGCACACAAACGGGATAAATCATAATTACATGATTACTCTGTAACTGGCTACCGGAGATCGTAGGTGCCTCAAAGCGAAATATTCAGAAGGCATCCCCGAGAAACATCTGAACGTTTGTCGGTGGTCTTTTGGTTCACTCTGAATTCTCCGCAAACAATGTACAGTGCCTGCCAGTGTGAGCATCGTAAGAATACTGTCGACTTTCTTTCCTATTCAGTCCACGTAACACAGCAAAGTTTGTCACACCTTGCGTACTATTAAATATTAGTCACACAGTTCATTTATAAAATTATTGTTAATTTACAATAATACAAAAGCGCTTCTATCCTGCGATCGTCACCTGCAGGAGAGACGACCGGCACGTTCGCACGACGACATAAAACAGTCACTTAAAGACCAGACATTGTGGGCCGATGTCAACGACTGTGAAGACAGAATATCTTGCACGCTGCCTGGAAAGCACTTGCCGGTACGGTATAACAGCCGACAACAAGCACAGATAAAGAGTTACTCCAAAGACAATAATACTACCGAGACAGACGACAGTAGCAGTGATAGCGGAATGGAAGAAACCAGCACAGTCAAAGACGAAAAAACGTGGAAAGAGTACTAAATGTATAGGCAGTGGTGTGTCCAGAGAACTAATCTTTAATAGTTAGTATTAGTCGATCCCACCACATCAATGTGACCATTTCCTATGTTCGATGCGGACGTGCAATAACCATTCACAGACGACAGGTTGCAGCACTAGCAGCGGAGGAATGTATAAAGGGTGTCGAATGATAGGCGGAAAATAGTGCTGTCGTTGTCATAATTCGAAAACGGAGCGATTTATCTGACGTCCGCAACATTTTCATCATTCTCTTTTGGGCCAAGAGTGGAAGCATTTACGAAACGGCTAGGTTTTTAAACTGTTTGCGTGACGCCCTGATTAGAGTAAACGCTGCATGTCAAAATGGCGCTATCCAAAATCAGAGCCGAGGTAACTGATGTGTACGGTCGCACAGACGAGCAGCTGTTGCGCAACTCATCGCCCAGATAGACGAAGGGACCACCAACAGTGTCTCATCAGCAAGTGTTACTGTGTTTGGCCCTCCGTAGCAGGTGCCTGATACACTCACTCATGCTGACTGCTGGTTATTCGCGACGAAAGAAGGACATTACACGCCAGTACCTCAACTAGACATCCCTACCGTGACTGGACGTCCACGTACTGTCGACAGGTAGCCTTTTCACATGAACCATTTGGAATCTGGTTTCGCAGGACAGAGCGGATCAGGTTGTGGAAAGGACCAAGATCTGTTACTGTTACTGTAGGTACACAAGAACACACCACTTTATTCCTCGAAAACCAATGCACAGTTTTCTGACCGAGCGAGGTGGCGCAGTGGTTAGCACACTGGACTCGCATTCGGGAGGACGACGGTTCAATCCCGTCTCCGGCCATCCTGATTTAGGTTTTCCGTGATTTCCCTAAATCGTTTCAGGCAAATGCCGGGATGGTTCCTTTGAAAGGGCACGGCAGATTTCATTCCCAATCCTTCTCTAACCCGAGCTTGCGCTCCGTCTCTAATGACCTCGTTGTCGACGGGACGTTAAACACTAACCACCACCACCACAGTTTTCTGTTTAAAATAACGAGGATCAATTCACGGCTGAGGACCCAAGTACCTTTTAAAACACAAGGATTTAGAGAAACGGTTGAAGGTCTTACTTAAATAAAATTAAAATATCTGCTCGACTAAAGGTACAAATAATATTTCAGATCAGAAAAGGAAATACTTAAAAGGCAAGCATTTACAAATTTAAGTTCAGGAAAATTTAAATGAATTCCTCGGCTGAAAGCCCAATGATATTTCAACATAATAAAAGGGAACCTTTAAATACAAGCATTTCCACAGTACCACAGAAAACCATCTTAAGAAAAGCTGAAATATATTGACGGCTGAAGGCCCAAATAATTATTCAAAATAATTAAAGACAAACCTTAAGATAAGCATTTACACAGTACGGCTGAAGGCCATTTTAAGATTTCAAGAAAATTAAAAGAGTAACCTTACAGACAGGAATTTACACATTACCGGCTGAAAGCCACAGATTTTAAAACAAACGCGGCTGAACGTCTAAATAAAGAGCAAACAAGAATTTTAAATAAAACATGGCTGAAGGACTAAAAATACTTCACATAAGGTTCGGCTGAAGGCTATATACTGAACATACAACAGACAAAATTAATACACGGCTGAAAGCATCGCACAGTACTTGCGACAAAAGAAAATCACACTCACAAACAGCAGAACAGTGGTGCTCAGAAGTGTTCCAAGGGTCGGCCTGGGGGAGAAACTCTAAGAACAGTTTAGGTGAGACAGGCAGCCAAGCGTAACACTAAATAATCGGGTGGCAGCACGAGCTTGGGACGGCTGGAAAATCAACCAACAACCTAATCAATACCCTTCCATCCGACCAATGGCACGACAACCAAAAATATCAGCGAGGACGAGGATCACAGCAGGACTATGCCTTAATAATTGGCGTCTAAATTCAGTCAAGGCACAATAACCACTCAAAGAAAAAGGGAGAACAACATCAAGCTGTCGAACTACACGCCGTGCCGGATAGCATCAAAACGGCGAGGAAAACACACTCGCTGCTCTGGCCCAACCGACCGACTGTCTACTCCAGTACGCAGACAGCATTCATAACTGCTCAGTGCAAATCACAGAAGTTACACATAGTTCCACGTAAACACTTGCACCAAGAACTCCGCCAATCCTACAAACTAATCAACGTGGAACAAGGAGAAATCAAAAGTCGACACAGACAGAGCTTCCATAAGCGGTCTGAGACCATATACACGTCGTCCGATGAGACGGCCGACTGAACGACCAACCAAGGTCGCCCCCACTCAAGTTACGTGTGTCGGCAACGGTATGGCTAGTCATGGCTGTCCAGAGCTCACTGCAGCTCCATCCCGACTCCCTTGATGTCCGTTCGGAACTCAGAGACTCGGTCACCCGGGCACACTGGCTCGGACCCAACCATGCAGAGGTAACACTTGCCCATTGGCCACCCGACATCTGCACAATGAAGGAACCGACCAAAGTCCCGCAAGATGATCAATTGAAGGAGCCCAGAAGAGATTGGAAGATCAAATACACGTCGCCCGATGAAACGACCGACAGAATGACCAACCGACGGTCGTCCCTGCTCAAGTCTCCTTCCGTCGGAAAGTGCATGTGTCGCCAGCGGTCGGGCGAGTACTGACAGTACCGACCTCAGTGGAGCTGCATCCCAATCACGACACACGACGAGTCGGAAATAACAGCGGTGGCTTCAAAGATAATACGACAGTGCTCTAATCGATACTCACTGCTGCTGCCATTCACGGGGAGGCAAACCAGTAACTTAGTAAATCGGATAAGAAACGAGGCAACATTTACGTAAAGAAAAGCTGTCAAGCAGAAACAGCATGAACACGAGCCGCGCATGGCTCATCATCTTTTATGCTCCATCGGACAATGGTCGACACCCTGCAACAATTGCTGGAAGGGTACAGGTAGGAGGACAGACTGTTATGCTCTCCGGAAAGTTTTCGTGGCATTTTTTAAGTGAACTTGTGATTCTGTAAGGCACACAAGTATGCGTCTATCATTGGGAACCATGTCCATCCCTGCAGTCAGTCAGCTTATCCTCGGCACTATTGCGTCACCTATCCGGAAATACAACATGTCACGCAAGCTCACAGTGGGCCTTCATAGTTCGAAGAACACCAGGATGAGACCACAGTATTTCCCTGGCTGCCAAACTCACCGGATTGAAACCCAATCGAGATTCCGTGGGGCCGCCTCGATCGGGCTGTTCGCCCCATGAATCCTCACCCGAGAAACCTAACGCAGCTGTCTACGGAACTGGAGTCGGCATGGCTCCACATCCCTTTCGATATCGCCAAGAACCTTAATGACTCTGTACCTGCGCGTCTCGCAGCAACCCGCGCTGCCAAAGGTGGTTATTCAGGCTTTTGACAGGTGCTCCCTTTATTGGGACTAGACAGTGTATTAGACTATAAGAGATATGTGGAAATACAGGACAGCACTCGCTGCCGATTAGAGTAACCTGACCTAGGTGTAGGATCACTCGGAGGGCAAGAGGCTCAAAGTACTGCTGAGGTACTTACTTGCCTTTGGGTGGCGAACAGCAGCGGATTGGACTGCGGCTGCCCAGGAGTGAGAGCCGCAACGCGTTTCTGAGGTACTCCCTCTGTTGATCTGGGCTCTGTCCCTTGTAAAACAATAAACTGGTAGCCAAGATCACAGGAATTCTTTTTCTTCCATGATTACCGGTTTCGGTGAAACTAGAGCCGCCATCATCGGATCTTAGGACACATGCACGTAACAACATCATGGCAAACAATGGTGATATTAATAGTTGCCTATAACACGCATGCCTTACTAAATTGTCGTGGTTTGTATTGTCTTACCTTCTTAATAAATAGGTTGCTTATTTTAAGTATTTTCGTCTCCTCATTATTCGTAAGATTCCAAGTGTTTAACGCTGCAACTTTGACTAAACATTTTTAAAATAGTAAGAAATCAAATAAAGTTCAAATTATGTATATGTGCAATTCTATACCGTGGAAACACGACCTGCCTTAGTCACTCCGTGAACGATCATTTGTAAATGGCGTTTTAATGTGCTGCACTTCTCAACGTAATAAGCGTTACGGTGCGCCCTTGTAAATACTTCTAAGATAAACGTTGACACAGTGACAGAGTTTATGCCACTCTTTATGTGCATCTAGTAGAAATAGACGAAAATCGTAATACTGATACTCTGATACTGTCGTTTAACTGGCAAATTTAAAGTAGTTATTATTGCGGATATCCGGAAATGCACTGTCTGATCAAGTACATGCGGACACTCCTATGTAATTTGGTATCGATCACTAGATGTCAAAAGAGGTGTATCCACCAGTATAAAAGGAGGTGCGAGGTACTGTATTGTATTGTATTTTAACCAGGGACCTAGAAACGACTGGGAGGCTCCGTCCCCACCGCAGCCGCAGTGGTCCACAACCCCACGACGACTACCACACCCCTCCGCCACCCCACACCGAACCCAGGGTTATTGTGCGGTTCGGCCCCCGGTGGACCCCCCAGGGAACGTCTCACACCAGTGGAGAACTTGTTTGCGCAGCAATCGCCAACATAGTGTAACTGAGGCGGAATAAGGGGAACCAGCCCGCATTCGCCGAGGCAGATGGGAAACCGCCTAAAAACTATCCACAGACTGGCCGGTTCACCGGATCTTGACACAAATGCGCCGGGCGGATTCGTGCCGGGGACTAGGCGCTCCTTCCCGCTCGGAAAGTCGTGCGTTAGACCGCACGGCCAACCGGGTGGGGAGGTGCGAGATACTGTGTTGCCAGTAGACCGGCAGTAACAGCAGTATAGGTCGATATGGAGTGCTCAGTAACTTCGAACGTGGACTTGTCATTGGACAACACCTGAGTAATAGACCAACAGCGGGCATTTCAATCCTGCCCAAGTCCAAATTAGATTGTTTAGTGAAAACGAAACGTAACAACCACAGCTAAACCAAGAACTGACAGACCTCTTGCACCGTTGGACAGGGTGGTTGTCAAAAATCACATAATATTAAAGGATTGTCTGTGAGTTCCAAAGTGCTGCCAGCGGGTCAGACAGCACAGTAATTGTGCATAGAGAGTTAAGAGGAAAGGGTACAGTGGCGAGTAGCTCCTCAAAATCTGTTGTCAGTTCTAAGTGGCGCTTGAGATGTAATGAGTGATTCCCCTGTACAGCGGATCACTGGACACGAGTAGTTTGGAGAGGTGTACCCACTGTAGACTATGGTAAATCAGATGGAAGTGTTTGAGTTTGTCGAATCAGTGGAGAACGTTAGCTGCCACTAGTGAAATACGGAGCACATGGTGTTACGGTACGGTTCTTCTATCTCGTGTTTAGGATGTGATCCCGTTATTGCAATTTTGAAATCGCTAAATGCGGAAGTCGTATGAACACGTTTTACAGCAGTGTGTTCCGCAAACAGTAGAGGAACATTTCGGAGACAATGATTGTGTCGGGATGAGAATGCATCTTGTGATAAAGTAGCAACTGTAAGGCAATGGTTTGTTGGTAATAACATTACTGAAATTGATTGCCCTACCCATACCGCTGACTTGAACCCAATGGAAAACCTTCGGTATGAGTTCGAACGTCAACTTCGCTTCACACGGCAGCGTCCAACGCCACTGCCTTCTCTGGTTTCGGATTCTGAGGAAGACATTCGTACATTCGTAGGATGCGTCTTCAGCAGAGTTCAATCCGTCATAAAGGCGGAGGCTGGACGTGCCGAATGTTGTAGTGCACTAATTGGATTTTGTCTAGAAGCTTATTATTTCTTACTATTACCAGTTTTCAGATCTACTTTTAAAATTGCTCTGTCTCTGCCACTCGTTGTTAAAATTTATATACTACCGAGGCAAACACTACAACATCATCAACAAAAAGTATGTACCTTTAACACATATTCTTTATGGTGTTTCCAGTTTTAGGATCTGTTAATATACCCTAGGGTTACCGAGTAGAGATAGATGCAGTCTCTTTGTCCGACACATCATTAACTTTGGAACAGGTCGGTAACATGATGAGGCTCTAGCATTAATGTATACAGTTCAAATGGCTCTGAGCACCATGGGACTTAACATCTGAGGTCATCAGTCCCCTAGAACTTAGAACTACTTAAACCTAACTAACCTAAGGACATCACACATATCCATGCCCGAGGCAGGATTCGAACCTGCGATCGTAGCGGTCGCGCGGTTCCAGAATGAAGCACTCGGCCACACCGGCCGGCTAATGTATACAGTTTGCAGCATACTAACCTAACTGAGTTGCTGCTTGGCCTGACCGTGACCGGCGCTAGCAGCGCGTATCGATAGATCCCCTGGCGTAGAATCTTTGCTCGACTGCTATTACTTCCCGGTCGTTGTCTGTCGTAAGGGACTTCGGGTCTGCCAGTCAGTTGGAACGCAGGAGCGCAGTCCGGATCTGCCAGTCAGTTGCAATGCGGTACTAGTGCAGTCGGGTTGGAGCTGTGAGGTCTACGTCGACATGGCTTGCCCGGCCGTTGCCACCACGCGTCACATCAGCCGAGCCGCGGTCTTGGTGGATCGTCGGTCGGTCGTCCTACTGGTCGACGCGTTTTGGCTCGCCGATCGTTACATAGTGACAGTACAATGACGCAATCTTATTCTGTCACCACTATAAACATAAATAAAATCACGACCGGTCTGAAATTATCGGCCCTTAAGGAATTTTTGTACGAATCCGCGACTGATATTGCCCTGTTACAAGATGCTCTAATTTCGGATTTGGTAATTCCCGGTTTTGTCAGTTACATAAATGTGTCTCCCGAAACAAGTGTTGGAACAGCTATTTTGGTAAGGGAAGGGATTACAGTAAGCGAGGTGGAACGACTGGAATCCGGAAGGGGAATAGGACTAAATATCTATGATGTGACTATCATCAACTTGTACGCCCCTTCAGGAAGTTCTCATCGAGCTGACAGGGCACGTTTCTTCAAAGATGACTTGATATACTTGTTAAGGAAATCACCAAGACAGTTATTACTTGGAGGTGATTTTAATTGTGTTTTAAATCGAAAAGATCAGTTACCTAATTTTAATTTCTCAAGTGAACTAAAACAATTAGTTACTGGTTTAGAATTAAAGGATATATGGGAAATCAAATACCCCTCCACTGTTGAGTTCACTTATGTCACGTCAACATCACGTAGCAGGATTGATAGACTATATATTTCTAAAAATCTTGTAACTTCCGTGACAAAAGTAGAAACAATTCCTACGTACTTTTCAGACCATTCAAGTGTCTTAGCTTGCATAAATCTAACAAGACAGCCGGTTCACCGATTCAAGAATCAGTGGAATTTGAACACTTCCTTGTTAATTAATCATGATTTAGAAGATCTGATTAAAGAAACATGGGCAATATGCCTGCGAGCCCGTAGTAGATATGCCACTGCTATTGACTGGTGGGTTAAAATGGCAAAGCCAAAGTTGAGGAAAGTTCTTATTCAATACAGTGTCCAGAGCGCAAGGGAAATGAAATGCACTATAGAGTATTACTATTCCGTTTTGAGAGATCTATATGATCAAGTCTCAGCAGGTTCCTCACTTCGGATAGCAGACATAAAAAAAGTCAAAGCCAAGTTACTTAATATCAAGAGAAGTCAAATGGAAGGGTTGAAAATAAAATCGAAGGCAAATTCGGTGTCAGCAGATGAAACTACTTCCCTACATCATTTAATGAAGCATACGAAAAACGGGAGAAGGACTTTTATTGAAGAAATTCGAACAAAACACGGCACGATTCTCAGAACCCAGCAGGATATCATGGACGAGATTTATCGCTATTATTGCGAGCTATATTCTGTACATCAAAGTAGTGATGCTTCCTTGGAAGAATTCCTTGACATCCTAGCCCCACAGCTGACAGAAGATGACAACGAAAATTTTCTCGAGGTTGTCAGTGAAGAAGACGTGTATGAGACTCTGTGCGCCTCGCCACCAAAAAAATCCCCAGGGCCGGATGGTCTGCCAGCAGAGTTTTACATCCGTTACTGGCCAATAGTAGGTGCGAAAATCACGGACATTGTAAATGAGGTTATTCAGGGTGAAATGATTCCGGCTGAGTTTAAGGAGAGTAAAATTGTTCTGGTGCCAAAAAATAATGGAAACAAAGATTTAAATAATTTTCGTCCAATTTCACTGCTGAATTCTGATTATAAATTAATAGCTAGAATAATAAACAAGAGAATTTCATGCCTTGCAGATAAAATTATTAGTCAACATCAGAACTGTGCTCAAGGCAGAACCATTTTTCAAAATCTAGCGGAATTCAGGGATATCATTGCAATAACTTCTGTAACAAACATAAAGTGTGCTTTATTGTTTTTAGATTTTTATAAGGCGTTCGATGTAGTAAACCATGAATATCTTCTACAAACATTAAAGAAAGTAGGTTTCAACGATAGGGTTATACAGTTGATTAAGAACATAGCAACTGGAATAAATGCTAAAATAGCGGTGAATTGTCAACAATCCAGGCCGATGCAAATACAACGAGGTGTTCCTCAAGGAAGTCCTCTGTCCATGTCGCTCTTCGCAATTTCGCTGGAACCTTTCCTCCGACATGTCCATGCTACATTAAAGGGCTTAACATTATCAGGAAACAAAACAGTTATAAGAGCCTATGCTGACGATATAGTGGTCATTATAAGGAGTAATGACGAGGTAACCACGCTAGCAACAGTGATCGATTCGTACTGTAGAGCATCTGGAGCCAATGCAAACGGAAAAAAAGTAAGATGTTAAATCTCAGAGGTTTGATAATATCAACGTCGAGTGGGCAAAATTAGTCCGACAACATAAAACACTTGGGATCACCCTGACAGCATGCCCTATGAAAATGACGGCTTTAAATTGGAAAGTTGCAGCAGATAAAGTGCAAGGAGCCATTGTAGAGAATTTAACTCGATATATGAACCAAGTTCAAAGAACACAGTATATCAACTCATGCATCCTTGCTAAGGCTTATTATACTGCCCAGCTGTTTCCAATACCGAGAATGACAGCGAGAAGAATAATGTCCAAAATCACAAAATTTTTGTGGAGAGGTGAAGTGTTCAGAGTACCTGCTAAAGTAGCCACTTTAGATCCTAAAAATGGTGGACTAGGATTAACTGATATAACGGATAAAGCCTCTGCTTTTTTTATCAAAAGGCAAGTTAATTTAATAAGAGACGCGCGAGAAAGCATAACCAGCCAACTTTTCGAGATCATTAAACCTCCAAGCCTGCTTCCCCCCATTGACGTGCAGAATATCAACAGTAGCTTACAGCACGTGAGGATTTTCTATGTTGAGTTTAGTTATGTCAGTGTCGAACTCAGGCAGTCCCGACACTTAACATCGAGAGCCATAATGCGGGAACGAAAGAAAAGCGAAGGAAGAAACAAAATAGAACGACAGTTTCCAAACATTGAGTGGACTGAGATTTGGAAAAAACATTAGTTCTAATGTGCTCACGTCTAATGTAAAAACGTCATGGTACAAGACAGTTAACAACATAGTTAGCACCAATGAAAGACTGCACGCAATCGGACTCTGTGAAACAAATTTATGTCAACAATGCCATCTAGTTGACACAGTAATTCATCGATATACTTGCAGTGGTCACATGAATAGTTGGAAGTGGATCCGGGAGCAAATAGCTCTGATTACAAGAACATCCCCTGAGTATATATCGCTGTCATTGATACACAGGCCTGAAGCACGCTATTTCCCGGAAGCAAAAAATAACGCTGTGTACTGGTTGCTGGGAAATTTTGTTAACTACGTCCTTAACAAATTAGGATCCGATAGCATCATAGAGTTCAAGGTACACATGCTGTGTGAGTTCCACAAAATTAGAAGCTATTCGAATCACAAGAAAAAGTTCGGTAATATGCTAAAAATTGTATTTGAAAGAATGGGCATTGGTTAATATAAAAAAGAAGACTGTGTTGACAGTGACGTATTGTAGTTACCTTAGGGATACTATTTAAGATTTTACAGTATATTTATGATGTCTGCTTTCTCTACTTCAGAGAGTAGTTTTTTGAAATTTAGAAGCTAATGTACAGAACTTATGTGACATTGAGATTGTGTGTCTAATAGTGCCAAACACAAAACATGAAAGGTGCATTATTGGCTTATACTAGAAATATGGAAATAGACAGTTTTTATAGAAATCTCCTTATCGATTGGTTAAAACCATAAGATTCTATCCGATAAATGTAATATTCAATGGCTGGCACATTGCCCTGTTCATTTCTGCAGTGAAGGACTGATTATATAGATCTGATCACTTTAAATACTTAGATTCAATTAATGTCCATAAAGTGTAGTAGGAAGGCTAGTCAACTTTATTATATATCTCCTTTCCGCCATTCTCAAGTATTTATGTTTAATTTAATTCTTTCTGGTGATTTAGTCATTAACACAATCTTCTGTTGTCTTTCCTTAATGTCAGCGCAATTGAAATGATCAAACCGCTTTGTTTAAATAACGTCATGTATGTATAACTTAGTATGTATTTGCAATGTGTAACATTGTTTTTTTTAATAAAGGTTTTATAAAAAAAAAGTGGTCTAGGGGTAGCGTCTTTGATTCATAATCGAAACGTGTTCGATCCCCGCCACTGCCTAAATTTTGATAAATAATCAGCATTGGCGGCCGAAGACTTCCGGCATAAGAAGCCAGCCTCATTCTGCCAACGGCCTTGGCAAAGAGTGCGGAGGAGCGGATAGAGGTTCAGGGCACTCTCTTGTGCTACGGGTGGGAAATTGCCCCTAAAAGCGGAAGAATCAGCAATGATCAACGACATGAGGATGCAGAAGGCAATGGAAACCACTGCATTAAAGACACGTAACGTGCATCCGCAGGACATGTGGCCTGTATTTGAAGGAGTGTCATGATGATCTCTCCATTGGCAAAAGATTCCGGAATAGTCCCCCATTCGGATCTCCGGGAGGGGACTGCCAAGGGGGACTGCCATGAGAAAAAGACTGAATAATCTACGAAAGGATAACGCTCTACGAGTCGGGGCGTGGAATGTCAGAAGCTTGAACGTGGCAGGGAAAGTAGAAAATCTGAAAAGGGAAATGCAAAGGCTCAATCTAGATATACGAGTAGTAGGGGTCAGTGAAGTGAAGTGGAAGGAAGACAAGGATTTCTGGCCAGATGAGTATCGGGTAATATCAACAGCAGCAGAAAATGGTATAACAGGTGTAGGATTCGTTATGAATTGGAAGGTAGGGCAGAGGGTGTGTTACTGTGAACAGTTCAGTGACTGGATTGTTCTAATCAGAATCGACAGCAGACCAACACCGACAACGATAGTTCAGGTATACATGCCGACGTCGCAAGCTGAAGATGAACAGATAGAGAACGTGTATGAGGATATTGAAAGGGTAATGCAGTATGTAAAGGGGGACGAAAATCTAATAGTCATGGGCGACTGGAATGCAGTTGTAGGGGGAGGAGTAGAAGAAAAGGTTACAGGAGAATATGGGCTTGGGACAAGGAATGAAAGAGGAGAAAGACTAATTGAGTTCTAACAAGTTTCAGCTAGTAATAGCGAATACCCTTTTCAAGAATCACAAGAGGAGGAAGTATACTTGGAAAAGGCCGGGAGATACGGGAAGATTTCAATTAGATTACATCATGGTAACAGAAGAAATACTTCAGTTGATTGATGAAAGGAGGAAGTACAAACATGTTCCGGGAAAATCAGGAATACAGAAATACAAGTCGCTGAGGAATGAAATAAATAGGAAGTGCAGGGAAGCTAAGACGAAATGGCTGCAGGAAAAATGTGAAGACATCGAGAAAGATATAATTGTCGGAAGGACAGACTCAGCATACAGGAAAGTCAAAACAACCTTTGGTGACATTAAAAGCAACGGTGGTAACAGTAAGAGTGCAACGGGAATTCCACTGTTAAATGCAGAGGAGAGACCAGATAGGTGGAAAGAATACATTGAAAGCCTCTATGAGGGTGAAGATTTGTCTGATGTGATAGAAGAAGAAACAGGAGTCGATTTAGAAGCGATAGGAAATCCAGTATTGGAATTTAAAAGAGCTTTGGAGGACTTACGGTCAAATAAGCCAAAAGGGATAGATAAAATTCCACCAGAATTTCTAAAATCATTGGGGGAACTGGCAACAAAACGACTATTCACGTTAGTGTGTAGAATATATGAGTCTGGCGATATATCATCTGACTTTCGGAAAAGCATCATCCACACAATTCCGAAGACGGCAAGAGCTGACAAGTGGGAGAATTATCGCACAATCAGCTTAACAGCTCATGCATCGAAGCTGCTTACAAGAATAATATACAGAAGAATGGAAAAGAAAATTGAGAATGCGCTAGGTGACGATCAGTTTGACTTTAGCAAAAGTAAAGGGACGAGAGGGGCAATTCTGACGTTACGGCTAATAATGGAAGCAAGGCTAAAAAAAATTCAAGACACTTTCATAGGATTTGTCGACCTGGAAAAAGCGTTCGACAATATAAAATGGTGCAAGCTGTTCGAGATTCTGAAAAAAGTAGGGGTATAGGGAGAGACGAGTCATATACAATATGTACAACAACCAAGAGGGAATAATAAGAGTGGACGATCAAGAACCAAGTGCTCGTATTAAGAAGGGTGTAAGACAAGGCTGTAGCCTTTCGCCCCTACTCTTCAATCTGTACATCGAGGAAGCAATGATGGAAATAAAAAAAGGTTCAGGAGTGGAATTAAAATACAAGGTGAAAGGATATCAATGATACGATTCGCTGATGACATTGCTATCCTGAGTGAAAGCGAAGAAGAATTAAATGATTTGCCAAACGGAATGAATAGTCTAATGAGTACACAGTATGGTTTGAGAGTAAATCGGAGAAAGACGAAGGTAATGAGAAGTAGTAGAAATGAGAACAGCGAGAAACTTAACATCGGGATTGATGGTCACGAAATCAATGAAGTTAAGGAATTCTGCTACCTAGGCAGTAAAATAACCAATGACAGACGGAGCAAGGAGGACATCAAAAGCAGACTCGCTTTGGCAAAAAAGGCATTTCTGGCCAAGAGAAGTCTACTAATATCAAATACCGGCCTTAATTTGAGGAAGAAATTTCTGAGGATGTACGACTGGAGAACAGCATTGTATGGTAGTGAAACATGGACTGTGAGAAAACCGGAACAGAATAGAATCGAAGCATTTGAGATGTGGTGCTATAGACGAATGATGAAAATTAGGTGGACTGATAAGGTAAGGTATGAGGAGGTTCTACGCAGAATCGGAGAGGAAAGGAATATGTGGAAAACACTGATAAGGAGAAGGGGCAGGATGATAGGACATCTGCTAAGACATGAGGGAATGACTTCCATGGTACTAGAGTGAACTGTAGAGGGCAAAAACTGTAGAGGAAGACAGAGATTGGAATACGTCAAGCAAATAATTGAGGACGTAGGTTGCAAGTGCTACTCTGAGATGAAGAGGTTAGCACAGGAAAGGAATTCGTGGCGGGCCACATCAAACCAGTCAGTAGACTGATGACCCAAAAAAAAAAAAAAAGAAATGTATACTTGGCCTTATTTCCACTGACGACGATTTTAGATGTTGTCGGCATTTTGAGGCGAGAGTCGGTTGTTGCGGACCAGGGAAGTTTTCTCCGTGCCGTGGAGTTGGCTGGGTCTGCTGGCGGTCCCAGCGCAGTGTCAGAGCGTGTGTGGAGCTGTCTGATCGCTACGAGCTTCGTGGTTCATCTACCCAGGACGTCAAAGTTGAGTAGTGGTTTCAACTACCCAAGCCACGTGCATTCATGCTGTGGCGGTTCGTTTCGGTGGTTTGCTGTTGGGAGGTTTTCCTGTGAGCAACACTGAGTGTTTCTACTGCTGAAATTTAGCCGCCATGCTGTGGAATTAACTATTTTGGTTGACTACAATTCGAGTGCACCAGTGGAATTTTCTGCCTTGTGGCTGTTAGTGTTCTGGTTACCTGCCCTGGGCACTGACGTAAATTCAGGCAGTGTTCTTTTGGGTGAAGTTAACTATATTACCGTGTGTCAAATTAAAGTGTACCAGCGTTATTTTCTACCTAGTGGCCGTTAGTGTTCCGGTTACCTGCCCTGGCCACTCGCATAATTTCCGGCAGCGTCCTTCCTTTACCTGTGGTCGCTGTCCAACACAGTGTGTAATACATGCTCCATTGTGGATTATCACATTTGTAACCTTTCTGTATGAGTTCTCATGCAATGATTGACGGGAAGCAAGTCGTTGTGTCGGTCGGTCCGTGGCTGTCCCCTGGTTGGGTTCAGACGGATCAAGTGTAGTTGGGCTCACCACCTGTCAACGAGGGCAGACCGACCTCCCTGGAGGCTTCTAAGTGCCGTTGTCTTTATTGTCTTTCCCACCGGTGTTTAGTTATCTGTTTTTAGCTACTTAAAATTTAAGGCTTATGGTTATTTTTTCCTTAAAAATTTTGCAAAATTAATTGTGGGCTTTCGGTCTTGCAACCCTGTTCTTAAAGTTATCTTTCAAGCTTAAACATCGCGGCCTTCTACCTTTAAAAGATTATGGTAATATATTTTAAAATTTTGATACTATTGTGGCCTTCAGCCATTGGTATTGCACCTTGCATATTTTTGTTCTATCTACTTTGCTTTGAGGTTTTCCACCTAGCTGTGATAGATGTTTTTTTTAATTATTTTATTCCTATTTTAATTGGATTTTTATCTTGTTGATTTGTTAAGTTTTCTTGTTTGAAGGGCTTCAGCTGTGAAAGAGTTGCATTTGGTATAAGTTCGGCTATTTGCCGCTTTGATCGTAAATGTGATATTAAATTACAATAAATTACAATTAGAAGGTGAAACTGACCCCAACCTTATTTGGATCTTTCCACAATTTTAATTACCTGTTGTGCCCAGCGGGTTTAGCGGGTGTTTCATGATACTTCAACCCTATTGCCTGTAATACACTCCAAGAAGGAGGAGGAGAAGAAGAAGAAGAAGAAGAAGAAGAAGAAGGAAGGAAGGAAGGAAGGAAGAAAGAAAGAAAGAAAGAAATGCACGCTACGAGGAAATTATCCCAATAGAACGGAAATCGGTAGATATGGTGTACATGTACTCACAAATGAATGATTACAATTAGAGAAAAAAAAATGTTTCAAATGGCTCTGAGCACTATGGGACTTAGCAGCTATGGTCATCAGTTCTGTAGAACTTAGAACTACTTAAACCTAACTAACCTAAGGCCATCCATCACACACATCCATGCCCGAGGCAGGATTCGAACCTGCGACCGTAGCAGTCGCGTGGTTCCGGACTGGGCGTCTAGAACCGCTTGGCCACCGCGGCCGGCACAATTAGATAAAAATTGGTTGATTTATCCAAGAAAAAGAGCTTCACAAAGAAATAAGTCATTATCGCGTTGGTCCACGTCTGACCATCATGCGAGCAACTATTCGGCTTATCATTGACTGATAAAGTTCTTGGCTACCGTCCTGCGGGATACCTTGTCAATTTCTGGCCCATTGGTGCGTTTGATCATCAAAACGCCGAGACCGCTGCCCATAACGCTCCAAATGTTCTCAGTTGGGAAGAGACACGGAGACCTTGCTGGCCAAGGTAGGATTTGCAAACGTGAAACAAGCAGCAGAAATTCTCAATGTATACGAGTGGGCATTATCTTCCTGAAATGCAAGCCTGGGTGGCTTGCCGTGAAGAACAACACAACGGGGCATACAATATCGTCGAAGTACCGCTGTGCTGTGAGGGTGCAATGGATGACAACCAAAGGGTCCTGCTATAAAATGAAATGCGACTCCAGACCATCACTGCTGATTGTAGCGCCATATGGGGGACGAAATTCAGGTTGGTATCTCACCACTGTCTGTGGCGTGTCCAGACACGACATCGACTTGGAATCTCATTGACTGGAATGGAATTGTCTTCAGTTATGGGTTCTGCTTCGAACTGAACCCGAATGACGAGTATGGAGAAGACTCAGCGGTGGGAAATCAACCGAACTGTCACCCTGTGGAGCGGCGGGTGAATAATCATCTTTGGGGTTGTGAAAAGACAATTAAAATAGTCTGTGCGTGTTTTACACATACCTTCGCCGTTTACAAATGCATGAAAACCATTTGTGCGATTAGCCAGAAATCAATAGAGATCGTATTGGCCATAGATTCCGGTCTGAGAGTCCACATTATTCTTTGTACTGACTGAAAGAAAACGTTCCAACTTCATATTTACTCATCGGAATCAGGAACTATGACTGGAAACCATAATTTTGATTTCTACCTGATTGATATATTCCTTAAAATTTCACATGCACAAAATATAATAATATCTCTAGTAATAATAATAATAATAAACCTCGTGGAGGCCCGAGAAAAGAATAGGCCTCCGGTATGTTCTGCCAGTCGTAAAAGGCGACGAAAAGAACAAACCACTAATAGGGCTAACCCCCCTTTTAGTGTGATTACTTGGTTCAGGACAGAACTAAAGAAGCCTCGGACAAGCGCCGTCATGGTCGGAGACGACGCTTGAACCCTATGCCCGCCCACAATGGTAACGACACTGCTAGACAACTGGAAAATGATTTAAATCCAAATAGAGGTGTTTTGCAGGATATGCTTCCTGTAACCACCCTAGAAGGAAAACAAAGACAGAGGATGAGATGGTCAGATGAAGTTAATCGACACCTCATGTTCTGTTATTACCAAGCAACAAACCTAGGAACCAACACAACTGGATACAGATCACAAGTATACACAACATTTATTACCAGATACCCGGAATTAAAATTTTTAACAGAACAACGACTAGCTGATCAGATTCGTGTAATAATAAAAAATAACAGGATACCCCAGTCAGAATTAGAAAACATCAAACAACAAGTACAACATATACTGGAACAAAATTATGTGCAATTAGAAGAAGAAAATACAGTAATGGACTCAAACATCCCAGAGAAAACAAACAAAGAACAAAACGCGTCATTTAAACAATCAGAGGAAAACGAAATCTTAAGACAGCGACCAGAACAAGCACAAAATGAAGTAACACATATATTAGATATAGAAGAAAAATTTCAGCTGACATATATAGAATACAAAGACACAAATACGGACATTAGACCATTCTTGCATAGACCACCAAATAACCCACAAGTCGAAACAACTATCAACACAATCATACACAACAAAATAAATGAAAATACAACTATGGAAGAGTTACAACTACTGGTTTATGTAGGAGCACTCACTACACTAAATATACACACTAGGCAGAGATCAGAACCAACCAACACACAGAAGAAACCCACAAAACCAGCATGGCAACACAGGCTACAGATCAGAATAGAAAAACTGAGAAAAGACATCGGACAGCTAACACTATTTATAAGAAATGAAATATGAGACAAAAAACGAAAAAGGTTAGGTAAAATCTCACAACAAGAAGCAATAGAGCAATTAGATGAAAAGAAGCAGAAATTACAAGCATTCGCCAAACGACTAAGAAAGTACAAAAAAAGTGAAAATAGAAGGAAACAAAGCCAAACATTCAACACAAACCAAAAGAGATTTTACCAAACAATAGATAACACACACATTAAAATAGACAATGCACCAAACATAACAGACATGGAACACTTCTGGAGCAACATATGGTCAAACCCGGTACAACAAAACAGGCATGCACGGTGGATACAAGCAGAAACAGACTCATACAAGATGATACCACAAATGCCTGAAGTGATAATTTTGCAACATGAAGTCACCCGAGCAATTAATTCTACGCACAATTGGAAAGCCCCTGGAAATGATAAAATAGCAAATTTCTGGCTAAAGAAGTTCACCTCAACACATTCACATCTAACTAAATTATTTAACAGTTACATTGCAGACCCATACACATTCCCTGATACACTTACACATGGAATAACTTATCTGAAACCTAAAGATCAAGCAGACACAGCAAACCCAGCTAAATATCGCCCCATAACATGCCTACCAACAATCTACAAGATATTAACTTCAGTAATTACACAGAAATTAATGACACATACAACACAGAACAAAATTATAAATGAAGAACAAAAAGGCTGCTGCAAAGGACCACGAGGATGTAAAGAGCAACTGATAATAGATGCAGAGGTGACATATCAAGCTAAAACCAAACAAAGGTCGCTACACTACGCATACATTGATTACCAAAAAGCTTTTGAAAGTGTACCCCATTCATGGTTACTACAGATATTGGAAATATACAAAGTACATCCTAAATTGATACAGTTCCTAAACATAGTAATGAAAAACTGGAAAACCACACTTAATATCCAAACAAATTCAGATAATATCACATCACAGCCAATACAGATTAAGTGTGGAATACACCAAGGAGACTCATTAAGTCCTTTCTGGTTCTGTCTTGCTCTGAACCCACTATCCAACATGCTAAATAATACAAATTATGGATATAATATTACTGGAACATACCCACACAAAATCACACATTTGCTATACATGGATGATCTAAAACTACTGGCAGCAACCAATCAGCAACTCAACCAATTACTAAAGATAACAGAAGTATTCAGCAATGATATAAATATGGTTTTTGGAACAGACAAATGTAAGAAAAATAGCATAGTCAAGGGAAGACACACGAAACAAGAAGATTACATATTGAATAACCACAGTGACTTCATAGAAGCGATGGAAAAAACAGATGCCTATAAATATCTAGGATACAGACAAAAAATAGGAATAGATAATACAAATATTAAAGAAGAACTAAAAGAAAAATATAGACAAAGACTAACAAAAATACTGAAAACAGAATTGACAGCAAGAAACAAGACAAAAGCTATAAATACTTATGCTATACCAGTATTGACCTACTCATTTGGAGTAGCGAAATGGAGTATCACAGACCTAGAAGCACTCAATACACTTACACGCTCACAATGCCACAAATATAGAATACATCACATACATTCAGCAACACAAAGATTCACATTAAGCAGAAAGGAAGGAGGAAGGGAATTCATCGACATAAAAAACCTACATTATTGACAGGTAGACAATTTAAGAAAATTCTTTCTAGAACGAGCAGAAACTAGCAAAATACACAAAGCAATCACTCATAAAAATACATCGGCTACACCACTGCAATTTCATAACCACTTCTACAACCCTTTAGATCACATAACATCAACAGATACGAAGAAAGTAAATTGGAAAAGGAAAACACTACATGGCAAGCACCCATATCATCTAACACAGCCACACATCGATCAAGACGCATCCAACACATGGCTAAGAAAAGGCAATACATACAGTGAGACGGAAGGATTCATGATTGCAATACAGGATCAAACAATAAACTCCAGGTATTACAGCAAGCATATTATTAAAGATCCCAATACCACAACAGATAAATGCAGACTTTGCAAAAAACAAATAGAAACAGTAGATCACATCACAAGTGGATGTACAATACTAGCAAATACAGAATACCCCAGAAGACATGACAATGTAGCAAAAATAATACATCAACAACTTGCCATAAAACATAAACTAATAAAACAACACGTTCCCACATACAAGTATGCACCACAAAATGTACTGGGGAATGATGAATACAAATTATACTGGAACAGAACCATTATAACAGATAAAACAACACCACATAACAAACCTGACATCATACTCACCAATAAAAAGAAGAAATTAACACAACTAATCGAAATATCCATACCCAATACAACAAATATACAGAAGAAAACACGAGAAAAAATTGAAAAATACATCCAACTGGCTGAGGAAGTCAAGGACATGTGGCATCAGGATAAAGTTGACGTTATACCGATTATACTATCAACTACAGGAGTCATACCACACAATATCCACCAGTACATCAATGCAATACAGCTACATTCAAACGTATATATACAACTACAGAAATCCGTAATTATTGATACGTGTTCAATAACCCGAAAGTTCCTAAATACAATGTAACATATACCATACAGGTAAAAGGAAGTCACGCTTGATGAAGGTCCGCGTCACTTTCCATTTTTAACCAGACCTAAGGTCTGAGAAAAATAGAAATAATAATAATAATAATAATAACCCCTATCGGAAACAGCACTATTAACAGTTCAGAGGTGATCTCTACGGGAAGTTCCAAGTAAAATGGTTTACCTTCCTGACTTATAATCAAAGTCAGTTGCTCGCCCTAACGTGGAGGATAACCTCGGCACCTGTCACACGGTTTTGCCAACATTACGGGCGGCACACAAACAGTTACTCACGTGAATCTAAGCAATCCAGGAGACATGGGGGCAGCGGCCTGCCAAACCGAACATCAGTTATCAACTGCGTTAGATATCTAAATGGCACCTTTCTCGAACACGTATTAATTAATGTCCTTGTCGTTTAACAATTTACAATATTTTTAATTTTTATATACAGGGTGTACAACTTTACTTCCACCGTTTGCCGATAGGTGGCGACAACGGTAAGTAGCGGTCGAAAGAAACAGATCGCATAAGCCAGGCAGTTACCTTGGACCTCGATCAACATAACGTCATTCAAACATAAGTCGATTTGTGTCTACATCATAATGTTGTTCTTGGTTGAAAATGTCGGTTTACGACCCTAATTCTCGTCATCTGCGGGAGGTGTTACTGTTTTGTTTCAGTATAAAGAAAACAGCGGCTGAGTCTCATAGAATGCCCTCAGTATTCATGGTAAGGATGCTGTTTCAAGAACGGTGATTTTAAAGTCATAGACTGACATAGTGGTGGAAGAGACAATGTTTTCGAAGATGCAGAATTGGAGACTTTGCTGAGCGAAGACTCGCGTCAAACTCAAGAAGAATTCGCACAATTAGTGGGAGTGACACAGAAAGCTATTTCAAAAGGTCTCAAGGCTATGGGCATGATTCAGAAAGAAGGAACTTGTGTCCCGCATGAGCTGAAACCAAGAGACGTTGAACGGCGTTTGTGTGTTTGTGAACAGTTGCTTCAGAGGCAAAAATGGAAGGGATTCCTGCATCGCATTGTGACCAGGGACGAAAAATGGCTTCATTACGATAACCCTAAACGCAAAGAATCATGGGGATATCCCGGCCATGCTTCCAAGTCGACGGCCAAACCGAATATTCACGGCTCCAAGATCATGCTCTGCATTTGGTGGGACCAACTCGGCGTCGTGTACTATGAGGTATTAAAACCAAGTGAAACAATCAGAGGTGCTCGTTATCGAACGCAATTAATGCGTTTGTGCAGAGCATTAAAAGACAAACGGCCGCAATACAGCGAGAGAAGCGATAAAGTGGTTATGCAGCATGACAACGCTCGACCCCACGTTGAAAAACAAGGTCAAAACGAAACTGGAAACGTTAAAATGGTAAGTACTACCATCCGCCGTATTCTTCAGACATTTCTCCCTCTGACTATCACCCGTTTAGATCGATGGCACATGGTCTGGCTGACCTACACTTCCGATCTCATGAAGAAGTCACAAATTGGATAGATTCGTGGATCACTTCAAAAGATGAACAATTTTTTCGACGTGGGATTCGTACACTGCTTGAAAGGTGGGAGAAAGTAGTGGCCAGCGAAAGAAACACTTTGAATGATACATGTGGAACCAATTTGTTTATTTAAAACCTCAAACGTTGGGAAAAAACGGCGGAAGCAAAGTTTTACACCTTGTAAATAAAGTTCAGTTTCCTTTAGTTACTAAAAAGTTTTAGCTCGGCAGCATTTAAACTTTGCCGGCTAGAAGTTTTAGAACGGAACTGTCAACTGTCAGTAGAACATGATTTCTGAACTGCCTCTTAAAGAGTCCTCGTAATTATTATTATTCACAATACAGACTTGAGACTGGTAAATCTGTATTATAGCATGAATGTAATCGATTACTGAGATTAGAATTTTCTACTGCAAATACAAATGATACTTAATCTACGATGAATAAGGTAGTTTTCGTTTTAAATTGAAAAATATTAGAGGTAGCTTACCGTTTTTATGTCAAACTGAGGCTACACAAGAATTTTCATCTTTCTGAGTCTAATATTAATGCCTTCAATTTTTCGTAAAAACGCCAATTTTTGACCAAAACATTGCTGTGATCAAGTTGAGACTTGTAACTTTTGATTGTGACATACATTTGCATATTCTGAACAGTTTTTAGCTTTGTAGTCTTATTATTCAGTGCTACTTATTTTTTTCTGAAGATCTTATAATTTGCCTAAAATATTCTTTTGATCATTCTGAGGCCTTACAGTGTTAACATTAATATACTGAAGCATGTGGTGACGAAGTTTGGAAAAGTTATTTTAATTTTTTATTTCACTCTTAGATTATGGTGTAATTCTTTGTGTGTTAGGTACAGGCGCGTTATGATGACGTGATGCTGGTAGTAGTGAACTGGGGTAAACCCTGACACACTTGGTCGCCTCTCTACCTCATACAATGATAAAGCGCTTGTTTCGCCTCACCATACGGCCCAACAGACTCGAGTGATGGTCTAAGATGCCATTTCATTCCATTAGTACGTCGCCTTTGGTTGTCATCCGTGGCACCCTTACAGCACACCGGACAATATTCTAGGTGTCGGCCGAGCGGTTCTAGGCGCTTCAGTCCGGAACTGCGCGACTGCTACGGTGGCAGGTTCGAAACCTGCCTCGGGCATGGATGTGTGTGATGTCCTTAGGTTACTTGGGTTTAAGTAGTTCTAAGTTCTAGGGGACTGATGACCTCAGATGTTAAGTCCCATAGTGCTCAGAGCCATTTGAACCATTTGATATTCTAGGCCCCATGTTATTGCCCTTCACAGCAAGTCGTCCTGGGCTTACATTTCAGCAACATAATGTCAGTCCGCATACGGCAATAGTTTCCATTACCCGTCTTCATGCTTGCGAGACGCTATCTTGACCAGCAAGATCGCAGGATCTTTCCCCAACTGCGAACGTTTGTAGCATTAGGGCAGGGACCACCACCCAGCTCAGGATTTCGACTATTTAACGCACCAGTTGGACACAATTTGGCACGATATCCCTAAAGAGGACATCCAGCAACTCTGTTATCAGCTAGAGGTGGACCAACACGTTATCGACTTGCTCAATTTGTGAAGCTCGTCTCCTGAATAAATCATCTACTTTTTCTGAAATCCTAAGTATTTGTTTGTCTGTATCTGTACATCACATCTACAGATTTCCGTCCCATTTGGATAATTTTTTTTTCTCTTTCTTTTTCAGAGTGTGCATTACGCCTTTCCGTAGATGCAACATGATACTCTTTGGTTTTTTGGTGATGTGTAACTTTTTATCTTTATTTTTATCGAGAGGTATCTTTTATCATCGGTTAGATGTGCACTTGAGTAGTTTTACCTCTGCTGCCATCTCGTTTTCACTTATCTTGAAATAAATGAATAATGCAAAGACAGATATAAATTTCTTCATACAACCATATTTAATGTGGATGATGCTGGGACACAGATGGTACAATTTTTATTAAAAATGAAACTCCTCCAGCTGTAGTTAAGATTTCATATTTATTTGGCAACTAGTTTCGACGTTGCGTCAACGCCATCTTCAGGCCCGCGCACTTTGTCGAAATCAATTGTGTCTGGCTGAGTACTAGAAGTCCGCAGAACGCGCTCCACATGGATGGTGGGCAGTAACGGAACTGAGTTACTGCCCGCCATCCATTTGGAGCACGTATTGGACTCACCCCGGACTTCTAGTACTCAGCCACACACAATTGATTTCGTCAAAGTGTACGGCCTGAAGATGGCGTTGACGCAACGACGAAACTAGTTGCCAAATAAATATAAAATCTTAACTACAGCTGGAGGAGTTTCATTTTCAATAAAAAGACGTAAATTTGTCTTCTGCTGGTGGATATCCAACTCAGCGGACGTAAAGAGACGCTGCAAGCCAACACTTCCTGTAATCATAAATATGTATCCGAATGATGCTAAATTTTATTATCTGTACAGAAAGAAAAGTATTATCTTCTCAATAACCTTCAAATCGTGACCTTTACCCTGAATTTTCATATACGAAGTTACTGAATTTACTCATGACGCTTTTGTTGTCTATGCCTGTGGCCACTTTCACAACTCAAATTAATAACCAAATTAATAAATTTAATAAGATTGAACCTTAATTTGCTGGTGAACCCACGTACCACCCTAATACAATAAAATCAGTGAATAGGTGAGGGAGTATGAATGAGAACAGTGGCGTGTTTAAGTTTATAAAATAATGTCAAGTTTTATTAATACTTTTATAACTACAACGAGCTGATAAATCTTACACAAAAAATGACAAACAAAAATCATAAAAGGAACGGTGTTTGATTGGCAAAGCATTCATTGGGGTGGAAGCTATCAAAATTGTTCCCTGCATTAATCCCTTTTACACACAATCTGACTTTGTGTACATGGATCTGGTATGAGGCCCAACTCCATTCAAATCCAAACAACTACGACCAAGTATACCACAAACTATTGTTCACCCTAGAACAGGGTGCTGTGAATATCATTTACTAACACCGCACCAGTGCAGCAGTATTTTCGCTTTCAAGAACTTTTAGCAATTGCAGCCCCGTCAGCAACTGTGATAGACTAATATTTTGGAGAATCAGCCTCAGTTGCGCAAATTTTCTGGTATTTGCCAGGTTTCAGCTAAATTAATCTAGCCGTCTTCAGAAACATAAAATTACTATAAAATGCCAGAGTAAGGCACAGTCAACATTAAAATTAAAATCTGTGTACTCAGTGCAATTCCGCGTGCAACGGGCAGTGCCGGCGTAGTTGCCGCTCCCAACCGACCGCGTGGTGAAGAGATGCCGGGGCTGGACGTCAGTTAAGCAGTTTTAATTAGACATGGTCACCATGGTACTATAGGTTTTAATTTTAATGTTGACTGTGCCTTACTCTGGCATGTTATAGTAATTTTATGCTTCTGAAGTAGGCTAGATTGCTTTAGCCGAAACCTGGAAAAGATCAGCAAATTTGCGCAACTGAGGCTGATTCTTC
Source organism: Schistocerca piceifrons (assembly GCF_021461385.2). Lineage (NCBI taxonomy): Eukaryota > Metazoa > Arthropoda > Insecta > Orthoptera > Acrididae > Schistocerca > Schistocerca piceifrons. The sequence continues at coordinate 405,152,198 of NC_060145.1, forward strand.
AAAATATTTTCGCTTTCACTTTGATGCAGGTGGCAGCAGAAAAAGGCGCGCTGTGGGCGAGGAGAGTCACGCTGCTGCAGCTGTAATGTTCTGATGTGTCCATGAAAATTTGAGAACTACGCGGTCTGGCGTTCTGACTATCAGAACTCTGGAAACTTCCCTATCACAGTTCTGAAATCCCGGCAGATTTCAGTATGAGGAGAACCCATTGCTGGTCTGGCCAAACCAACTTGACCCACAGGCATGACGGTGCATGCTGGAATTGTCAAATGTCAAACTGACGAATCAGGACGAATAGGTTCACCCTCACGATATAAAATATATCTTAGATGATCTGCAGTTCCATTCTCGGTACATTTTGGAAACTGCCACTGGCTCTTATTCCACCTCAGGATACATACCACAAGTCTCACCCATAGAGAAAGTACTTCACCAAGGACCAGAAAGCGAAGAAGGCAAACAATCACAACCACTGTGACTACGTAGGCTTTCCCGGCGTAATACGTCTTGAAAGTCTCTTAGGGTTTGTTGCCGGATCCTAAAATCAACTTGACTCGATATTTCGGCGATCCAACTGGTCCCCATCTTCAGGACAATGCTGCTTCTGCTGAAGAGTCCCGCTGAGAAATGACGCCAGGCTGCAAATCGACGTCCTCTATAGGCATCATCCACATCATGCAGACCTATTAGTGAGTTTTGATGTGGTATCCCTTTTCACACGAGTTACTCTGGAAGAGTCCCTTAGTTTGATTAGTGAGAAACTGGATGAAGAGCTGGTGAAGCTTTGTCGTCATGTGCTGGCATCCACGTATTTTTTATTTAACAGTAACATTTACGAACAGAATGACGGAGTGAGTATGGGTAGTCCTTTATCACCCATAGTCGCCAGTTTATTTACGGAGGACTTCAGTTTTGCAAATGTGGATGATACATTTTTCGTCTGGCCGCATGGATGTGATGCTCTTAATAGATTTTTGGACCACTTCAACTGTATTCAACCCCGCACCATATTTACCATGGAGGTTGAAAGTGATGGGATGCCTCCATTTTTAGACGTTATAGTTTATAAAAAACCAGATGGTACTTTGGGACACAGTGTTCACCGAAAGCCGACGCACACAGATGATCTGAATTCTAAGAGTTGTCATCCACCACACCAACGCACTGGCGTCCTTAGGACTTTGGTACGCAGAGCATATGCCATTTTCGACGCGGACATCTTAACCCAAGAGCTTGCACATTTGATAGCTGTTTTTAAGGAAAATGGATACTCCGAGAAGCAGATTCGCCGGGATATGGAATTTGGACCATCTCTGGAGGTGCATGAAGAGGAACATAGATCGGTGGCCTTTCTTACTTATGCTGGAGGCATATCATATAAGATTGGACGAATTTTAAGGAATTTTAACATTAAGAGTGTGTTCCGTCCACCTTCTAAGATTACGGCACTACTCGGCTCTGTGAAAGACGATTAGGGGCTTAGGAAATCCGGTGTACACAAAATTCCGTGTCATTGTGGGAAGTGTTACTTTGGCCGTTCGATTCGCATAGTTCATGACAGGTGTGTGGAACATCGCCGTCATACGAGGCTACAACAGCCGGAAAAATCGGCAGTAGCTCAACACTGCTTAAATGAGGGAGACGGTATGAAACTTGATGAAACTGTGGTAGTTGCCAACATTTCCGGTTTTTGGAACAGTGTCTGTAAAGAGGCGATTAAAATTACATTGGCGGATAATTTAATCAACAGAGACAGTGGGTTTCCTCTTAGCAAGATGTGGAATCCTGTATTATCTCACGTCAAAACTGAACGTTCTTCGGTGCGACCCTGAGTGCGATATATCGTTGCCAGCAGTGTCCTACTAAGGGCGGCGCCACTTCCTAGCAACCGTGATGGGCGGGTAATGCGCCGTGTACTGAACAGTGGCCTATACAGGACGTCGATTTGCAGCCTGGCGTCAGTTCTTAGCGGGACTCATCAGCAGAAGCAGCATTCTCTTGAAGATGGCGACCAGCTGGATCGCCGAAATCGAGTCAAGTTCATTTTAGGATCCGGCAGCAAACCCGAAGAGACTTCCAAAGTCACAACCGCTTTCCGCTAAGTCTCGCTACGGGAGCCGAATTGGCAAAACCGAAACCGCCCCACAGTGCAAAACTAATCAAACTATCCCCTACTCCCCTCTTGACAGTTCTGTTGGCCTGGTACCCAATCCAGATACCGCACTTTTGTTCACACGCTGGGAGAGCAAGCCTCTACTTTGTACATCCTGAGAGGAGCCAATCAGCGACCCCAAATCTATCTTGTCAGAAAAAAGAATGTGATTAGTTCTTACGAGCGTTCAATGGCGGGTTATCAGCATGAAAAAAAAGATTTTAGAACAGGGAGGCATCGTTCTCACAGTAAGTATGGCCATATTTGGACCAAAAAGAACATCTACCTAAATGAGACCACAGTCACTCATTTACGGGGAGATATAATCATTCCTGGCCGAATACTTCCAATTTCTGAAAGAAGGTTGTTAAGTTCTCCAGACAGTCATACTATAAAATATATACGTTTTTTGTGCTCGCTAAAAGAACCTGGCGACTTGCCGGTCTCAGGGGAATTAATAGCCTTGCCTCCACTAAACACATGCACCAGCCACTCTGTCCGTGTCATCCCAGTTTCTAACGTGAGAATGCACACTGTTTTATGACCTGAGATTACAGCAGTGTCCCTTAAATGACTTTCTCCACCCACCACCTGCCAAATGGCCGCCTTTACGATGGACTGCCGCCATCCAGGTAAAATGGTTTGCAAAATGGCGCCCTCCTGTCCGACCCTAAGCAGAAGGCGGAGATTACTATGGCCAGGAGTCCCTCTGAAGGTACGATCCACTGAGTGCTGCTTCCCAAAATCATTCACGCAGACTGATTGCTGTGCTCACAATTTTAGCCCCCAACCGTCTCTCTCTCTCTCTCTCTCTCTCCCTGTACTCTTTCACCTCCACTAAGGTCCCTCAGATACAGGTTCTCTACAGATCACACACGCAGGCATAAGAAAATTCTTTAGGTTTTCAACATGGCCATCAATCAGCGACTGTTGTATAATACAAAATTTAGAAAAACACAGCCCTCAGTCGCGAACACAATTAATTTGTGACCTAGGTTTCGGTATCACAAGGGACACCTTCTTCGGACAAAATTAAAACTATATGTTATAGCATAACGTACCAAAAAATACGAAAGCTGCGGTCATACCTGACAGCGTCAGATAGTCGTAATTTTAAAATAAAATGCAATAATTTCGACTATGTGACGCTGTCAGGTATGACCGCAACTTTCGTACTTTTTGGTACGTTTGCTATAACATTTAGTTTTAATTTTGTCAGAAGAAGGTGTCCCTTGTGATACCGAAACCTAGGTCACAAATTAATTGTGTTCGCGACTGAGGGCTGTGTTTTCCAAAATTTTGAGAAAATTCTGCCGACAATTTCCTCATATAAAAAAGTCATAAAACACACATACCAGAAACACCGAGATCATGACATAAAATGTGAATATTAATGTATCTTTACAATGTTGAGACAGTGGTGTGCCACTTCTCAATGTGCCCTCACCTTTTTGTAACAAGCAAAGGAAAGGTCCATGTACTGATTCTGATGACCGACTGACTGCTGTGACGTCCTCTTCTGTGTGGCGTCATTCGGATGTAGTATGGAGGGGCATGCGACCAGCTCACCACCCTCCCACCGCGTGTCGGTCTTGCAGATATTGCAGCTACTATTCCTCACTCAAGTAGATCTACAGCGACTGGCATCACGAGGCTAAGAGCGCCCCCTTCTAGTCCTCCCACCAACGAAAAATCTCTGGCAGTAACGTGAATAGAGTCTGTATCCTCTGCATTACAGCAGACATGCCGACCACTGAGCTTCACAGGCGGACATTTTTGTAACAGTTTTACTTAAAAAAAATTGTACGTTATAAGTTGCTTTGGCGTGGATTGCTTTAAACAAAATTAATTATAAAACAGTCTAGATCGCAAAGGCACGTTTATTACAAGGTGAAGTATTTAGACCATCACATGATCGTCTGTAGAACTTCAGAACCATACCAATTGACAACGGTTGTTCACAGAGCGATGGACTATCGTCATTTAGCGGTTCTTTGTGTACGGCTATTATCCATTAAAAAGGCTTTTAATGTTTGATGATAATTATGTGATGATCTAAACGGGTCACCTTGATATAATCGTGACTTTACAATCTAGACTGGTGTATAATTAACTTCTAATTGTCTTTCTTGATTGCTGACTTTCTTCAGCAATGTTCTGAAAAACAAATACGTTAATTAGCGTCCCATTCTATTTTTTACTATACCCGGTCAGTCGGTGAAGTTTCTATAAGATGCTCAGTTCTGCAGTTTTTTTTTTTTCCGCGAGTTAGAAATGGTATCGTAGCCCAGCACCAATGAAAGCTCGTCTCTTTCTTTCATCGTAATCTGACTTTCTTCCGTGGCACTGGTGATCATTTCAATGATCATCTTGTACGCTGCTTTATTACAGTGAGCCATTATTGAAAGTTTTACATACTTCTGAGAATGCAACGATGTCTGGAAAAAAGTAGTTTTGAAAGCAAGTTAAATTATTTAACCCTTCTGATTTTGCACCTGCATGGACTTCCATAAGTTTACATCACTTGTTTCAGAACAAGCCAGGATTAAAACCTAGATCCCATACTTGGCAAGTTTATTTGTGATATACATCCTGAACCTGTACCTTCCTCTCGATGGAACAAGAATTTCGTCCAAAGTCACGTTTTCTGACGAAGTAAAATGTGCATTACAGTTGGAGAGAAACGTGTCAAGAATGCAGCAGGGTAATTTTGTGCTTTTCTTTCTCCCCTCGTATGGGTGTTGTCAAACACGATGTAACGAGTCAAAACTCTGACCCTTTATAATGGCATACTTACTCAAGAGATCTCTGTTCCCATCCCATCTGTGATCCAAAAGTCTTCAGTATTCATTTTACCACCATGCAATGTTCCAGCTAAAGTAGGCCAAAATATGCCTTCAATTCATCAAAATTTGTAGGTAAAATGTAAATGTCGTGTGACAAGGGCCTACGTGTCGGGTAGATCGTTCGCCGGGTGCAAGTCTTTCGATTTGACGCCACTTCGGCTACTTGCGCGTCGATGGGGATGAAATGATGATGATTAGGACAACACAACACCCAGTCCGTGAGCGGAGAAAGTCTCCGACCCAGTCGGGAATCGAACCTTTTTTGTGACCATATATATTTATTTAAATACATTAACAACGATACATTAAAAATTTCATTCTATTAACCTATTATATTACTGGTGTTGGTTAACATTACTGTCATTTTATAGGTTTTCATTTGTATATTCTTTTCTTTTTCGCTTTTCTCTTATTGTTGTTCCTTGAATCCTTTTACATGGCCATATGTCACATTTTTTTGGGTAAAACATTGCAGGACAGGCATAATTTATAATTAGCATCGACACATTGATTTTGAGTTCAAGTTTCTGTATGTCATGCACTTGTAGTACCACAGGCACATTGTGCATTCTGGTTTGATTTCTTCCTCTAGTTTGCACTGTTAGGTGGGACAGTATGAGGGAAACATCAGCATGATAGATGGAACAGAAGTGGAAGAAAACGTTTTTACATATACTACAGATTATACATAAATTGAAAAAGAGAGAAAAATTATGTCATATTATATAAGATAAACAGTTAGGAAAGTGTGAGTAAACAATATAAATTTTTTAGGCCACATAGTAAAGGAAGTCATTCAAAAAAAGAAAGTTATGAGTAGTTGGCACTTTCCACTAAGTAATGCTTGTACCCTAGACAATATAGTACAAATAATGAAGAAAAAAAACACTGTTAGTACTACTCGGCATACTTTTGTCACTGATTTGGCTGCGAGCATGACAGATGTTTGGTGAGAAGCACTTTGTATCACTGATTTCACTAAGAAGAAACACTTTACACTACTATACTTCACTATTTGAGACGAGAGGAGAAAGCGCTTTATCTTTTCTGTTGAACTTATTCACTATCACTGCCCATGTTATTCTTGTGGTGAGTGTGGTGCGGTGGCTGGTGGCGGTGCTGAGGATCACAGGCTGGGGAGGACTCTGGCGATCGCTGTCTGTAGTGGAATCTGAAGTTCTCTCGGTAGCACCTGTGCTGCTGGGCCGTCTTGTTCTCCTCCCAGAGGTCCATCAGGAAGGCCAGCTGGTCGGTCTGCCTCGGCGCTACGATGGCGTGTGCCGTCATGGCGAGGATCCAGAGAGTCGCCAGTCGCTTGGGCCGTGGAAATGGGTTGCAGTGTGGGGTGGTGATTGCTTCCACTGTGATACTTCCCGGCGCCGTTCTGTAGATGTGGGCCACCATCTGCTGGCACGCTTTCCATATGTTGGTGGCATTCCTGCAGGTGAATCGGTGCTCGAGGGTGTCGGTCATGGCACATACGTCGCACTTGTCACTTCCGACGAGTTTTATCTCCGCCAATCTTTGGTTGATTGGTACCGTTCTGTTAACTATTTTGTACCATGTCTCCTTCGCATGTCTAGGCAACACGTTTTCCGAGACGTTTCCCCATATTTAATTTCCAATTGTACTGCGGGAGTTTGTATTCAATTTTGTTTTTTGCCGGCTTCCCTCTGAGAGCCCAGTATACTGAACCCAGGCCGTTACGATTGACATTCTGTCGCGCTGACCACTCAGCTACCGGGGGCCGACAATTTGTAGGTGAATCCATATTTGGGCCACTTTTATATTTGTTTCGAACTGTACGGAATCAGTATAGACATTGTTTTATTCCATAACTAAATCAATATGTGGATTTGTAAAAAGTAACTGTCATGATTCCAGCGGTGAACGTACATCTATCGCTCCTCAAATACTTCAGGTAAGGTAACTATGTTGTCTTGTTCGAACGTTTTGCTGCAAACAAGCTTTACTCCATTTAGCTGCTCCTTACATTCCTGTAGAAAAGCGCATAAGTGATGTACCTGAGTCTGTTACAGGGGCTGTTCTTGACTCAACAACAGTAGGTGCATCGGTGCTGGCAGAAGACTGATCATCTTCCTCTTCACCACCAATTATTTGACTATTACTCTCACAATCATTTCGAAGTCTGTGTCCACGTCAGAATCATCAGCTTCACTCATCATATTAAATTCTGTAATTTTCAGATTTTCTCTTGCTATTTTATGTTGTAAACTATTGTAAATAATAATTCAGTTTTAGGATATCACAAATAATTCCCAAATTAACTCAATGACAGGCCGACACAAGTCCGATTTAAAGTTTATCTTCCTACGCAATTGAATGTCATAATATGAGAATCGATCTAAGCCTGTGACAAATTATTATATCTTGCTATCTGACACACACAGTAGTTACCGTTACTTCAAGCCACACCACAAATTGGGAAACGGGGCCAAATTTTAGTTGTTTACTGTCGAGTTGAGATTTTCACCCACAAATGTTTTATTCATATCTTATAGAAACTAGCAGTACGGCAATAAACAGCCTTTTAAACACGCTGCTAACGGCAATCAAGTAGTTTACAGCAATGCAACAGTTTAAAAATTTCTTTTAAAACGGCAGACAAGTCATTTATAGCAGCAATGCAACAGCTTAAATTAAAAAAAAAAAACACACACACAGAAGCTAACAGTACGGCAAGAACAGCCTTTCAAAACACGCCGTTAACGACAATCAAGTAATTTATAGCAATACCACAATTTAAAAATTTCTTTTTTTTAAAAAAACACACAAGTTAGCAGTACGGCAATAAACCGCGGGACTGCTACGGTCGCAGGTTCGAATCCTGCCTCGGGCATGGATGTGTGTGATGTCCTTAGGTTAGTTAGGTTTAAGTAGTTCTAAGTTCTAGGGGACTGATGACTTCAGATGTTAAGTCCCATAGTGCTCAGAGCCATTTGAACCAGTACGGCAATAACAAGCCTTTCAAAACACGCCGCTAACGGCAATCAAGTAATTTATAGCAATATACCAGTTTAAAAAAATTTAAAGAACATTAGAAAACAGGCTACTAAAGTAAATACAGAACTTTGTTAATAAAGTACGGTGAGGTAGTGAAGCTACCACCGGCATTAAAAAAAAATCAAAGGTCTCAGCAGACACACGATTACTGTCAATAAAGGAATGGAGGAATTTAAAAAGTTTTTAAACAAAAGTGTCCTGGAATATCATTAGAACATAACAGATATGACGGACGCGTAAGGCGGCCACAAATCACCCACTCAGGGATGCTCAGGCTAGACAGAATACTGACCAATTTAAATACGCCCGTAAACACAATTCCCGCTCTCAGGCTGGTCACTGCACCGACGTTTAGCCAGCGAAAACTTGTAATAAGATGGTTTAACTTGCTCACAGAATTAGAGCTAACCTAGGGCAAGGAAACATTACACCACACAGTCCTGAATGATCGACCACATGATCAACCAACAAAATGGCTCTGAGCACTATGGGACTCAACTACTGAGGTCATTAGTCCCCTAGAACTTAGAACTAGTTAAACCTAACTAACCTAAGGACATCACAAACATCCATGCCCGAGGCAGGATTCGAACCTGCGACCGTAGCGGTCTTGCGGTTCCAGACTGCAGCGCCTTTAACCGCACGGCCACTTCGGCCGGCTCAACCAACAAGAAGCATGAATTTACTCATAACACACGACAAAATAGGGAAACAATTAAACTGCCAAAACTACACCTCCCATCGGGCAGTAACGAGAGGAGGAGGAAAGATCACTGTCTTCAATTACACCTGTGCCGGGGACAGGAAACCCGATCGCCGGAGGCCACAAGGCAGAAAAGTCACTGATTACGCAAACTTATTACTTAATGATTAAACCTTCCACTAACTCGAACAGGCAGTACACAGCCTCCGATGGCCAGGATCCACACATCCGAGCGCGCACGCGTCGCCAGCGTACCCAACACGCCACGGTCACGCGACAACACGCTTTGTCACCGGAGTTCACTTCTTCTCTGCAACGTTGACGGGTAGTGACCGCTCCTTCATGTTGGATGTGTTCTTTTTAAACTCCAGTGTTGAAACGGAGGACTTAAAGAAGCTTGTTTACGTCTCACTAAGGCGTAATGAACAGCAACTACTCGTGGGGCGATTCTGTATATAACCAACACGCGGGGAGCTCTTCCGTCAACTCGACCCGCTCGTTACACACAACCGACATACATCACCTGGCGACTCGGTACAACCGACCACGCCTGCTTCGCGCTGGAGAGCCACACTGCCCTCCCGTGTCCACCAGACATTCTCAGCGCACAACCCCCCTACTTCCGCGCCACCACACAAAGTTATAACTGGTCAAAGACCTCACTTCCTCCATAGCAGTTTCCCGGAAGCAAACGCAGATATCGATAGCAGAGGGAAAAGACAACCAAGCAGCCACTTAATGACAGACAACATATCAAACAAACATGTCAGGGGAAGAAAAGGGAAACCAATGCAATCTAAACACAAGGTGTAGCACGAGTCGATACACGGCTCACTATCCTTGCTTTCCCTTCATTATATTTTTAAATATAAACTTCACCACATGTTCTCCTTGGACATGCATAAAAAATGGTGATTAAGAAGAACAATGTTTGTCGTTTCAGCGTAACGAACCATCGAAGCACCCTGCGTGTCAGAGAGCGAAGCGCATTTTGTCAAAGGAATGCTGTGAAGATAAATACTATGAGAACGAAGTGAAGATGCCTTCCATACTGACAGCTGCAGTGTTAACAAGCCTCCATGGACGAAAGAACAAACGCTGTACTTGCTTCGTTTCCAGATTGTAGTGAAGTCTGGGAAACTCTGTCGTCTTCGAGCAGGAGTAATGTTACGCAAAATTACAGACCAGTAAACTTGTCCAAGGTTGGAAATTTGACTTCTTCGTATAAGAACCAGCCACAGCATACGTAGTAAAAGATGCTCGAAAACAGACTGAAGAAAATCCAATTGCAAGAAAACTATGTCAAGTTCCTTGTTTACTCAATAGGGGATAGTTACTGTGATGTTGTTGGTCCGGATAAGATATCTCTCTGTTTATAACAAGGAATCTATGAAAATACCTGAAATGCACCCTAACACGAAAAAAACGACGTTCCATGAAGTAATTATCCGAACGGGACGGAAACCAGACGTAAATGTGCAGACAAACGAAGTATCACAATTTCACGAAAATTGGATGATTTATTTAAGAAAAAGAGCTTCACAAATTGAGCAAGTCCACATCTGGCCCGTAGGCAAACAGTTACTCCGTTTGTCCTCGACTGATCGAGTTGTTTGGATGTCCTCCTGAAGGATATTCTGCCAAATTCTGTCAATTCCGAGCCGGTTGGAGGGCTCTGTCCCTAAACTTCCAAACGTTCTCAATGGGCAAAGATATGTCTTGGCAAGGACAAAGACAAGCAGTAGAAACTCTTGCCGTGTGTGGAAGCAGGCGCTATCTGTCTGAAATGTGAGTTCAGGACGGCTTGCCATGAAGAGTAACAAGACGGGGCATTGAAACGGGATCGGGATTTTGACGATATATTCTGCCAGTTGACTAGAATTTGGTGCAATGTCACTAAGGGCAATATCCAACAACTCTGTCAATCAGTGCCAAGCCGAGTAACCGCTTGCGTAAGGGACAGAGGTGGACCAATACTTTACTAACTTGCTCAACTTATGAAGCTCTTTCTCTTCAACGAATCACAATTTTTCTGCATTTTTAATCAATGTAAATGTACGTCATGTCTACCCATTTCTGTCCCAACAACGACACCACACGGCTCTCTCGCTACCAAGACTTCTCTTCAAATCGTTACTATCGACAAAAGTGAAACATATCACCCATAATTCGTACAGTTTGTTCCTACACAACAGATTGCCAGCCCTGCCGATGTTAGTTTTTTTCCGAGAATTACTGTGGCGGGAAGAACATAATGAAGATTCCCCATAAGTAATTATTATTAAGGTACGATGTATAGGGGAGTCATTCAGATTACACTGATAGAAAGTATTACACGTATTTCATCAGTACGGTATTTATCAAACTTCACGAAGAGACATCCATCATATTAAATTATTAAACTTTCTTTCCACTCGGAACAGCAATTCATCATCGACTTCAGTGTAAGGTGTTACTCCCACGAGCATGACTACTTTCTTATATTCTTTGTGACATGGAAACAAAAAGCCCACCGAACGTAATCTTAACGAATTCTTCGCCATACCTGAAACACTTGCAGTGTCAGTTCAAGAAGATTGATGGCTGGAAAGTGGGAAGAAACAGTATGTGTTTCCATTGTGTCCCAGATATGCTCTATGGGTGAAAAATCAGAAGCCTGAGGAGGTCAGTCAAGGATCTATGGTCTTCAGTCCTGAGACTGGTTTTATGCAGCTCTCCATGCTACTCTATCCTGTGCAAGCTGCTTCATCTCCCAGTACGTACTGCAACCTACATCCTTCTGAATCTGCTTAGTGTATTCTTCTCTTGGTCTCTCTCTACATTTTTACCCTCCACGCTGCCCTCCAATAATAAATTTGTGATCCATTGATGCCTCAGAACATGTCCTACCAACCGATCCCTTCTTCTAGCAAAGTTGTGCCACAAATTCCTCTTCTCCCCATTTCTATTCAATACCTCCTCATTAGTTATGTGATCTACCCATCTAATCTTCAGCATTCTTCTGTAGCACCACATGTCGAAAGCTTCTATTCTCTTCTTGTCCAAACTATTTATCGTCCATGTTTCACTTCCATACATGGCTACACTCCATTCAAACACCTCAGAAACGACTTCCTGGCATTTAAATCTATACTCTATGTTAACAAATTTCTCTCCTTCAGAAACGCTTTCCTTGCCACCACCAGTCTACATGGATTCCTTAAAGCATACTCGTGTAAGGAGTAAATTGCAGTGTGGGATCTTGCGTTACTCTGCTGAAATATGCAATTTGATAATCTGGCCAAGAAGAGTATGACAAAAGGATTTACCATCCTTGCCACACGTTGACGAGCAGTCAGCGATCAGACAGATGATAACCAATTATATTATCCGAGATATGTAAGAACCACGAATTTGTCCAAATATACCATAGTTGCAGCACCACTTTTAATTGAAGGGTGACATCTGTATAGTACTTAAGTAGCCAGCGAGTGAGCAACAATACCGACAATCACGGCTGAGGTGTTTTTTTACACCGTTAATGACAATAATATACATGTAAAAATGTACAGTACATATGTAAACATACTCAGTAGTGTCTTTCGATATGATACTGCAGTGCCCATGTTGTTAAGAAGAAGGATGCAATTTTCCTTCGGGTATGTATCGTTCTTCTTACTTGGCACTGCAATGTCGTATTCACCCGTCGACAGCAGGTAACGACTTTATTAAAATGTCTTCCCCTCTACGGAAGTGTGTACGATCAGAGGTCGTCACGTAGGAACGACGTAGGGTCTGTCTGGGAGTCGTGCCAAAGCCACTCATTTAAGGCAGGAAATCCGGGTTTGAGTCCGGGTCCGGCATAAATTTTCATTGTCGTCATTGCCTTATACAGCTGATGGCTACTCGTATGGTAAATGTGAGTTGATTTCTTGTATATCTTTTGATATCCAGATATGGCGATCATGCAGCACACATGTACTAGACTATTACAAAGAAGGGCAGCAGTGCAGCGTTGGGTTAAGTAGAGTACTGCTGAATGATTTGTAATTATACTAACTGAAAAATGATGCTTTCGGAACGCCAAAAAGGCAAATATGCTACTCTTTAAAGGATTCTGACAGAAAAGTGGGGAAATATCTACCTTAATCCCCATTCGCCTCCCTCATCAAAACTTTTGGCATCTCAACATATTTGATACGTGGGGAGGGGGCTGGCGCCAGTTGCTTTATCCGTTCGATTCATCCGCATCGATTGTTTCCCTCTGGCGTTGCTTACCTTTGCCTCGTTGGCCAGTGGTGGTGCTGGTAGGCTGGCGAGCAGACTGGGTTTTGGCTTCGGAACGGCAGGTACGTGTCGCTGCTCAGGGAGTGAAAACTTGTGTTTTCGATGAGTTAGCTGGATTTGACCGGTGTATGTGGCTCGGAGTGCGGAAGCGGGCCTGTCATTGGAAGTTCTTGAGGCGTGACTGGGACATGGTCTTCTACGCAGGACGCTGAGCAATGTGTTATTCATTTTGGTCCAAATGGTTCAAATGGCTCTGAGCACTATGGGACTTAACATCTTAGTTCATCAGTCCCCTAGAACTTAGAGCTACTTAAACCTAACCAACCTAAGGACATCACACACATCCATGCCCGAGGCAGGATTCGAACCTGCGACAGTAGCAGTCCCGCGGTTCCGGACTGCAGCGCCTAGAATCGCACGGCCACCGCGGCTGGCTATTCATTTTTGCTAGTGAACTATGTACCACGCAGTGGTCTATTGAAGAAGTAGATATTCAAGCTTTCTAGTTTTGCAATCGGGCCTACTTAGCTTCTACCTTTTCTTATGAGTGTCAATATTGTGTTGGAACTGCGACGTACTGGTGTAATAATATTATGCTTTGTATTGTCGTTGCCCTTTTAAAACTAGTCCGTTTGTGCTGGGGCAATTCTACATATTTTGAAATTTAAACTCTACAGTTAATTCTTTTAACCATTTTTAATTTGTCTTGATGTGATCTATCTTTGCAGAATTTTATCTTACTATATTCTGGGGCTGTTAACATTGTTTCTTTTGGCTGTGGCTGTGTGTTTGTGCTTTTCTGTTGCAGCACTGCAGCGGGCACCTAGTCCATGTCTAAATCGCCGTCCAGAGTACGACGTCTTGGCCGACCAGTAACAAAGGAAACGGAGGTTCTTTTGACAGCGGGGAAAATAGCAACCGATACGGCGGCCACTGAGTTCTTCGGGTTGCAGTGAGTGGGGATCTTGCATTAAGTTAAGTTTCCTCTGCATTGGGACTCCAAGGCGTCTGTTCCGTTTGCTATACTGCTTATACATTTACCTTCAAAACCATAAAGGAAGGAGACTAGTGTTCTGAATTATACATTACGTGCAACGGGAGCTGAACAAGAGAAATACTTTATGGGTAGCGGAAATTGGAAATTATGTGAAGTGTCCTATTACGCTTGCCCAGGTGACCTACCTAAAAGAAACTTATTTCACCTTTATTATCCAAGTGCCCTTTGTTAAATGAAACTGATTTTACCTTTTATTATTGAAGTGGTTACAGTTAGTACAGAAGTTATAAGAAGTTCTTGTTTGCGAGTAATTAATCAGAAATGTTTTGTGTAATGTATTTCTTGACTTGTGTATCCTGTTCAAAAGAAACTTATTTCACCTTTATTATTCAAGTGCTCTTGTTAAATAAAACTGATTTTACCTTTTATTATTGAAGTGCTTACAGTTAGGAGAGAAGTTATAAGAAGTTCTTGTTTGCACCTAATTCAATTAGAAAGGTATTGTGTAATGTGTTTTTCTGACTTGTGAATGAGAGACACTTCTACAAAATTTTTGGGTAAATACTGTGCCCTTTGGGTTAAACTATTGATCAGTAACAAATTAGTTGTATCTTGCAAGTCCTCTGTACTTATTATTGCACTTGTCACCAGTTTGCATGTAAACACCATGTTGCAATATCACACGCTTTTGACACAAAACATTGTGAATCCTTTTACCCCTTTCTCTTCATAGTGAAGCCTTCACAATCAGCATCTCCCTCTGTCTGTATATGTCTCTCTCCTACTGTCTTCTTTTTCTCTCAGTGGCACATCCTCCTGCGGCTCTCTCACTCACTGTCTTCATCACTTTCCCTCACTCTCCCTTACCACTGCCACCCTCTGTTACTCTGCCCTGCAGCCATTGTGTTTGTCCTGTTCTTTTTCCCTCCCATTGCCACTGCCTCCTTCTTTCCCACTTACAGTCTGCTGTCTTTTTCTTCAACCATCATTGTTTCTTTCCCACTCATATTCTTCTGGTTGGTTTATTTGGGGCTCTGGATTTTGACCCGTAGACTGGTAGACACGTCAGTCTAGAAAATGGAGGAAAGTGAACTAATTTGTTCGAGATGAAGTTCGCTGGTCTGCAGGTGTCCAAATTACACCGCCCCCCCTCCCCTTACCTATGTATGGTTTCCACTCATCTCTCTTTTTCATTGCCACTGTCTTCTCTCTGTTTTGCTCTCACTGCTAGTATCCTCATCCATCTCTCTTTCTCTTTTGGCGCCACTCTCTCTGCCACAATCACTTTCTCGTCTCTCTTTCTCACCCACTGACACTGAGTCCTCTCTGTTCCACCGTCGCTGTCTCTCTGTTGCTCTGTCTCACCAGAAAAAAAGCGAAAATATTCACATGCCAAAATTTTTGGTGTAGAGGTTGGAATGAGGATTGAATCAGCTGGTTTCACATTTTTCTGTCAGAGTCTTTTAAAGATGTGCATATTCGCCTATTTTGCGCTCTGACAACAGTCCTCTCTGTTCCACCGTCGCTGTCTCTCTGTTGCTCTGTCTCACCAGAAAAAAAGCGAAAATATTCACATGCCAAAATTTTTGGTGTAGAGGTTGGAATGAGGATTGAATCAGCTGGTTTCACATTTTTCTGTCAGAGTCTTTTAAAGATGTGCATATTCGCCTATTTTGCGCTCTGACAACAGCATTTGCCAGCTGGTTTTTTCCCTGTTACAACAGGGTGCTCTGCTTATGTAAAACGTATTCTGTAGACAGAAACTTTTTGACAGTTAATTTATATCCTTAGACACATTTACATGCCTTGAGAGATATAAACAACAAATAAGAATGCATAATACGACGGTTGCCCAGAAGGTAACTTCCGATCGGTCGCAAAATGGACACCACACTGAAAACCCGATGAAGCTTCACACAGATGTGTTGGGTAGTGTCTCTAGTATGACCGTAGATCGCATGAAGACGCTCTTTTCAGTTGTGAGCGCACTGTGAGCGTGTAAATGTGCTTAGAACAGCGATGTCTCCCGCCAAGTAGGAGGGCCTGCTGAATAGTTTCGCCTTAATGAATGCAGCCCACCTAACACAACTGCCACGCACTTCTTCTTCATGGCAATTCTCAGCTGCACTCTGCAGGGGCAGTAAAGACGTTCCTGCATTCTTTTCGATGGGTAGTGTTCGATCACCCACAACACAGAGCTAATTGGCTCGTCCTGAGTATCATCTCTCTTTGTATGCTGGGCTATGCGCTATAGACCAGCATAGACAATTATTGGAAGGCACAGGCAGCTGCCTTTCATGACAATTATGTTGGAAATTTGGTATAACGCTCCAAAAAATGTCTAAGTCGGAGCGGCGACTATGTAGAGAAGTATCTGGAAAGCGTAGCTAATTCCTGCAAATAAAATGTTTCTGATTTTCACTACGCTTTCCATTTAGCGACCGATTGGAACTTACTTTCTGGACAACCCTCGTATAAAGTTAACACAATATTGTCTCCCAACTTACGCAAGTTCATTTTACACTACATCACATTAAAAATGCTCAACATTTCTAGGCCACACCTAAAACATACCAAAAAATGCAGTGTTTGACTTGTAAGTACAAAGCATTTCGTATGATATAATTTTTTTAAGTTCTTACGCCGACATGTGGCACCATCGAATAATTTCCGGATCAAGACATCCTATATGGGTGTGACGTGCCCATTATACAGGAACAGGCATCAGAAAGTTCTGTTAGTGAAAAAATGGCGATTAAAAACTAGTGTGGTGAACTCAGAGGCATTGTGGTGACCCAGCAACCTCGCCACGTGCTCATCACATCAGTTAGAGCAACATTTAGGCCCCAGACCAGACATTAGATATCCATTTTACACACGCATGTATGGTAAATTTGAACCTCTGGGTATAAAAAAGTTTCAAGATTCCCCGAGAACATCACCTTAAAGGATATGTGATAAGCATTTCGACAGTTTACCGTGAATAGAAATTACACAAGTGGCCATCCCCTCAATTGGTGCTTTCGGTAACCAACATCGTGATTTTTTATGTGTATCTTGATAATGGATAAAGATTTTCGAAAACGGAAAAAATGGCTTTTCTAGGTTAAAGTATAAAGAATTTACAGTCAAAATTGAGATGATTGCGGCCCATAGTGCAAAAACAGCGAAAACAATTTTTTTTGTAATTTCGGTTTTCTGCATATGGGTTCTAAATAACGGATAATAATACTTGAAAGGTAACTCTGGTAGGAAAATAAATGTTGTTAGTTCAAAAAATGGTTCAAATGGCTCTGACCACTATGGGACTTATCATCTATGGTCATCAGCCCCTAGAATTTAGAACTACTTAAACCTAACTAACCTAAGGACATCACACACATCCATGCCCGAGGCAGGATTCGAACCCACGACCGCAGCGGTCACGCGGTTCCAGACTGAAGCGCCTAGAACCGCACGGCTGTTGTTAGTTCACTAAATTTTGCCAACATTCTCAATCATTTAATCTGGCCCAAAAATATGAGGATAACGCAAGCTGAATTTATCTGACGCTGAGCAGACTTTGATTGATCAAATCTACCGAAGTTTCTCTACATAGGTGCAGCTGAGAGCAAGTGGCGATTGAGATCTGTACATCCTGACAATGCCGGAGCGGCAGTACGTTACCCTGTTGTTTTTTTAATTCTTTATTCTTCAATACATGATACATAAGCAACCCACCACCTAATACATTAGTGGGCTCTACTTGATACTAATACAACTGTTACTACTGCAGCTTTTGTTCTGATGTTAGTACTATTACTCTTCCACTACAGGCACTGCTGCTATGTCCTAAGGTTACCAATATTTGCTATGTCTACTACTTATGCTAGTTTACTCTACCTGCAGTGTTACAGGTGTGCCAGCGTTTATAAATCAGCATTGGTTGGCCATGCTCACTGAGCTAATCCCGGTGAGCATGCCCCTGGCACCGGGCTGGCACAGAGTATTTAATCGCTACAGTACTACTCTAATGTTGCTATCCTAGTTTATCCTACATCTAACCTAATATTTAATCTAATGACAAATCCGGTGAATGTCAGAATCGGTAAGAAAGGCGCACCCTCCCCCTAATCCCAGACGTGGCCTGATTCCAGCCGTGAAGTGGCTGGCCAAGTCCACGCCTCGGCGGAACGGGACAAGTGCACGAAGTCAGGTCGGTATTTATTGTTCCGTAGGAATTGCTTTAGGACTTTGTACGGAATATGATTTTCTAATTTATGCAAGATTGGAAATAGGCCCTCATGTCTGAGCACGTGATACGTGTCATAGTAACTGTTGACATATTTGTGCTGCTACGTCGTCGAAGAGGTGGCACTCATACACCACATGTTCTGGGGTGCCTGGTGCGGCCCCACAGTCACACGTCGGTGTAGTCCGTTCCCCGAACCGGCATAAGTATGTCGGGTAGGGTCCATGTCGAGCAAGGAAGTGCAGCAGTCCTCTTGATGGCTTTAAGTGTTTTAACTGTAATCGCTCCCTGATGTGGGCAGTAATTCGTATGTTCTGCGACCCGTGTCTTCATTATCCCACTGTTCCTGCCAGAGCTCCTCCCCCCTGTATCTGATATCTAGTTTGTTTCCCACGTGAACTCCTATCAATTCAATTATTTTGTCTCTATTTTCCTTTGTAACCCAATACCACGCCGCCTGTTCCCTAATCTTTATGTCCAGAGGACAAAGCCCCATTAATACTGTTAGTCCTCCCCCTGGAGTTGTTCTATACGCCCCTACTGATCGCAGGAGCATATTTCGCTGCACTCTTCTTATGGACATGGCAAGCATAACGCTCGTGATCCTGTGAGCCCAGACTCCTGACCCGTACCCTACAATTGACGTCAGAATATTGTTGTGATATAGTTTTATTAGTTCTGGTGGCAGGTGGAATCGTTTATGTCCAATCTCAATCAAATTATTGAGTGTTTCTAAGGATCTTTGCGTTACAGTGTCAATATGTGATGTAAAACTCAACCTCTCGTCGACAACTACACCCAAGTATCGTGCCTAATGGCGCTGAAGAACTGGTGAGCCATCTATTCTTACTGTCGGATTCCTAACTAGTTGTCCCTTCAGTAGTAGGTAAGTGGACGTACTTGGTGAGATCTTCACTTTGGCAGTGTGGCACCATGTACTCAGGATAGATATGGCCCTTTCAGTTTTTGGTTCTAGGTCTTTGCGGCTACGACCGCCGACCAGCAGGAGGAGGTCGTCTGCGTAGGCTATGCCCTCTAGCACATCGTCGCTGTTCTGCAGGTTGTCCAAGAGGGGTTCCGTGTTGATATCCCAAAAGAGTGGCCCCAGGACAGACCAATGTGGACACCCCTTCGTAATCTATTTACTGATTCTCCTCCTAGGGGACGATAGGCAGACCTCCCTATCCTCACAATAGCTTCTCAGACAGCCATATAGCGACCCTGGGCACTCCTTCTCCCACAAGCGGGAGAAAAGCGAGGGCCACCACAGGTTGTCAAAGGCACCACTGATATCCACCATGATGCCGACCACGTATTTGTGCGGGGCTGAGCCACAGACCTCCGCGGCCAGGGCCATAGCGTCAGACGCCCATCTTCGCGACCGAAAACTGAACTGCCTATCACTCATCCCACACAGTACTCGGTGTGCTGCCAGTCTGTCTGCTAACAACCTCTCAAAAAGTTTCCCCAGTAGGTCCAGTAGACAGATGGGCCTGTACGAATTGGCTCCTTTTGGGTCTTTGTCTGGGCCCTTCTCAATTATCACTACATTGGCTTTTTTCCAGATTTGGGGGAATTTCCCGAGCCTCAAGCACTCGTTGTATAGCTTCGTCAGAGGTGCCACCAGCTGGGGGGGGGGGGGGGGGGCAGCAATTGTACCACCTCTGCTGTGATGCCACTTGGGCCAGGAGCCTTGCCCCTCTTAAGGGCCTTTATCTGGGCAGCTACTTCTTCTTCAGAGAAGGGATATACCATGCTGTTATTCTTATATTCCTCTTGATCTTGTCTCCTGATTTGCTGTTGCACTTCGGAGTCATCTTCCTCGCTATCGTCAGGCAACAGGATCCGGAGGAGGACCTCAGCAGTTTCCTGCCAGGTTTCCGTCATCCGGCCCTGGACCCTGATGGTAGACACCATGGATGACCTGATGTTTTCCCATACTAGCTTGTATGGGATGCCCCATGGGTCTGTAGCCAATTGGCTTTGAACATACTTCTCCCAGCTCTCGAGCCTGTCTGCCCTAAGCTCCTGTTGAAAGTGCTCCATTGCTTCCCTGTATATTTGCAACCAACGTTGCTTCTCCCAGACGACACTCTGATGGTAATACCTCCTCGCCCTCCTTACAGACTGGCGTATTTGTCCTAGTTCGGTTGACCATGGTGACGGAGAAGCCACAAAGCCTCTCCTCCTGGTTGCTATGGCAGCTTTCACTGCCCTGATGACCGCTTTCACCAGTTCCTCGGTGTATCCTTCTACATTCTCGTCACCTTCTGGCAATGTCAGTATGTCACACTCCCTCGACAGGCAGTCCCAGTCGGTTCTGTTGTAGTCTAGCTGTGTCTCCCACCCCATGTCAAAGTGGCATTCCCCATCTCCCAATGAAAATGTGATGACTTTTGAATACATTATGGGAGTGGCAGTGATCAATGTGTTACAAATATTTACTATTAAAAACAGTCTTGCTCACGATTTATATTTATTAAGGTGACCGGTTTCGACCACTGCTGTGGTCATCTTCAGACCATTGAGTAGGAACCTCTTTCAGCTGGAGATTCCTACTCAATAGTCTGAAGATGACTACAGCAGTGGTCGAAACCGGTCACCTTAATAAACATAAATCGTGATCAAGACTGTTTTTAATAGTACATAAAATGTGATGAGATTGTGGTCACTGGTTGTTACTTGGTTCCAGACCATCCAATCCGTTACCTTGGTTGCGAGATTGGGCATAACCAAGGTAACATCAATGTTTCGCCCTCACCTCCTGTGTAGGTAGGGGGGGGGGGTGTTCCCTTGTTTATTGGCGACCACTAGCTGTAACGCCATGATCGTCTCTTTGGCTTTTTCTCCCCGATCATCACGGGTACCGCTGAACCATAGGGGGGATTTCGCATTTATGTCAGCTGCGATGATGCATCTACGCCCCCACAACTCCGTGGTCACTCAACTATTCTCGTGCCGTACTGGAAGAACATGTTAATGATGTACAGTACTCCAACTGGTGAATGTAGTTTCACGACGTTGCAGTGGTCATCCGAGAACTGAACAAGGACCGTGGCTCTTAACGCTTTGTTGGTGATCATTACTGCAGCTCTGGGTTCCTCTCCCCTGTGGATTACATGCCAATTTGCTGCTGCAAATGGGATTCACACAGCTTGGCAGTATGTCTCCTGCAAACACAGCACATCCAGACTCCTCGACGACTCTCCGGAGTTCCTGCATGACTAACTTACTGTTGTGTGAATTAATCCATCCTACTTTTAAAAGGTTCACGTGCGAAGTATGTTCTGATGTGTGATTCTGGCCAATTTCTGCTTCAGTCGTGCGCTAATCTTCCATTTGTGATGACAGATTGATTATAAAGTTCATTTAGACCAAATTTGTCATTTCTTCTTTCAAAAACTTTTTTTAACCAGGTCTCGCAGGGCTCTGAAGACGTTTAGCTGTATTCTATCTACAGACTCCATTACCATTACCATACTCGTAGCTAACACGTACCACATGTCTCAGGGCTGTGGTGAGGACCGTCGGCCCCTCCAGGTGCTCTAGTTGTAATGCATATTCTAGGTTGGGGTATACCCTATTGGGATCTACGCCCAAACCTCTCTGTCGATGGATTTGTCGATGAACATATACTGCTAACAATGTTAACTAGCACTTTCTGTTTGTTAAGCGTGTCATTTTGTTTTATCATTGGAAGACCTCCTACCACAGGATGCCCTTTCGGTCGTTCTAGATCTTCAGACGACCTTGGTCCCCAGTTTGAGAGAGAGGGAGCATCTGTCTCACCACAAGGTTCTGTTTGCACACCAGCGTCTCTCGTTTCCACACTTTTGGTTTGAATCTTGGAAGATCTTTGCAAAAATTCCCTAAATGTACTGGTCCTTAATGCATCCCTCAGCTTTTTACTCAGGGACTTTCTTTTAGGCTTCCTATAACCTGATATGGAGTCAGCCGTAATCACTTCTTGAAATGAGCCTTTGTTCTAGCACCCTGTAGGTGGGGCAGTTCTTTCCTGTGGCGCTATAACTTCTTTTTCCTCTCTGTGCAGAGGGGACACATATCCCTGTTCTGCCGCAGGTTTTTCTGGGATGATCTTCTGCCCCGCACCTGGAGCAAGCCGGCTTTCACTGGCAGTGGTTTGTGAACGTGATCTAGGACACCATAATTGTGGCACCGGGAACTACGAGATAGTCTCTTACATTAATTGAGTGGAATCCCATATATACTCTGCCCATAGTGGTGAACTTGCGCCTCGTGTTCCCCAAGACCTCGGCAACGTGGTGCACAACATCACACTCTTGGGGTCCAGTTTTGAAGCGCAATTTGAATTCGCTCTTAAAGGTCCCTAAACTCACGATCTCAAAATTCTGTTGGTTTATTGTTTCATAAATGTCGTTTTATTTATTGCAGTGGGAACATCGTATAAGATTACTAGGGGATTCCGTTTTTTAGGCGGTTTGCACTTAATTACCTTATTTAATTTTACATAATTGAGTATTTTACCTCTGTCTTCTTCGGTGACAAAGTCAACTATCACAACATTTTTGGTTGCCTTGACATTTATTTTTATTTTATCTGCTGCAGGGTTCACCGTTGTTGTAAAAATCTCCTGCACCTTTTTGATGTCCTGACCAGGCAGGGGTCTCAGAAACACTGCCATGTCCAGTCTTTTGGACACTTAAGCTATCGTCTCTCTTGTGGTCTGCTTTTGGTGGCCCCCTGTGCAACCACTCCAGTCCATGTTTTGGTGGGCTGTTTTCGTAGTCGTTCGTTCTCCTTCTCCAGCTCTTCCAGTTGCCCCTCGAGCTTTGCACTAACGATATCCCAGGTGGCGAGTTCTTTTTAATTGAGAGAACTGCTGTGTTGCTTATCTTTCCGTTTTTGATACTGGAATCTAATAGCTGATTTATTCTCGTATGCCACTCGGTTACATTTTCTACATTCTGAACGGGCCCTCTTCTGGGGTGGGAACAGCAAGTGTCAAACAACTCGAAAGAACACTCGAGTCACTCGCCTCTTGGTCTGCCATATTGAAGAGTGAAAAAAGTTGGTAGCCTGTCTCTCACCCCAGACTGACTCCTCTAGCATGGAACGTGACTGCTGCAGCTTGTCCACTGGCCTCGCCGCAAGGCCAAGGGCACTCTAGAGCTGCTGAGTTCAGCACACCATCACCCACATACTGCTCCCCCTCTGTGACCCCATCATTGAAGATTTTACTCGACGCTCCTCAGAAAGTGCACCCTGCACTCCAGGGAGGCAGATGCAGCTCTCGTCCTTCGCGCCTACTTGCCCGAGCATCCACCTCTTGGCCAAGGACCCACTCCTACTCAGGTGGTGGGCGGGTCACCCAGTCGTTCAGCAGTCTGAACCCAGCTAACCAGGCCCAGGCGATGTCACTACCCACCACCTCCTGGGTTTGGCAGAACATACCCCTGTTGCCCAGGGGTGTGGCGAAGTGTTGTTGCCGACTTGTGCCTAGATCCCACGCCGACAAACGATGTCGCCCACATGCAGAGCAACTGCTGGTCTGTGCCCTGCTAAAAGAGAGAGGGAAAGGAGCTGCAGTCGCCCAGCACAGATGGGTACCACACAAGTGAGCAGCACCCACCCCCCTCCCGGCCCAACAGACCCACTCAACCCTCCGCCCCATTCAACCCTATGCCCCTCCACCCCGGGCCCTCGAAACAGCTCCCCCTGTGCCATGCACCCTTCACTTTCGCATTGGGTTGGGTCACAGCTCTCCATTTTGACGCAAGGCAACGTTCAGGCAGGCCAGAGAAATGCCGAGCTTGATGTGTGGCACCATGGGAAGGCGGAAAGAGCCACTTGGCAAGGAGAGGCTATATGAGATGCATTACTTCCCCTTGTGAGGACTGTCGTGGCATGCCTGACTAGAAGCGTTACACCCTTGAGCGAGCCTCCGTGCCTTACGGCGCCCTGGCAATGGGCAGGGCCGCACCAAGCGCACCGTCAAGGAACCGACCTCACGCCAGACACCCTGTTTACTTTGTGCAGCCACGTGACTTGCCGCTGGTGATATGTATACGTCAGGGGAGGTGAGACGTGGAGGTGGCACTTCTGAATCGATCACGGCCATGAAATAAATGCAAAAATCTCATGGTCTAATGATCAGGCAGACGGATCGGAACTTACTCTCTATCAGAGCCCTGAAATCAAGGTGGATTTCTGTATGTGACACACCCGTTAGCTGGTTGTACTAAGAACCAATTTGGCTCACTTATATGACAGAGTGCACAAGGATACCAAACGTCAACACTGGTAAACCTAAAACGAATAAGTGTGCTCTCAGCCAATGAGTAGTCCGAGACTACAGGCTCCCCAGTCCAAGCTACTTGCAGATGAAGTAAGTCTCAAGTACCAACCACACATGCCAGAGCTTCGACCAGAAGTGCTTACCAGACCAAAGTCTTGCAGCCAAGTGCTTCACACCTCTCCACAAAAAAATTCGGTTTTCCCCGCAAAGTTCACAAACGACACCACCTTTACCCCATCTTGAGTCAAACACAGGACGCTAAATATCCCCTCCCACATGACAGCACAAACTCATGTCGAACCAGGGCAGGAGTTAAGAAACCTGTGTTTCTAAAAAAAAGAAACTGCCAACTACTGACTTTTTTTAAATTTCCGTAAAGGGGGAAGGGATGATTTTTCCTGAAGTCATGTCTCTTCCCACAGCAACAAGTGAACATATACAATCTCAAAGATCTTTATCCAAATCGCCTGTGCCTTGGAGCTTGTTAGTCATAGCTATGAGGTGCAATAAAGATTTAATCTTTAAACGTTTCTCAAATGTTGGAGTTTTCTTATAATACCGAGGTGGCTGGGGGAAGTGGTTCACTGACCTATTTCCGCTATCAGCAAACACGAAAACATGTGAATTTTTATTAAGTGTGGCTCTGCACACAATGTCCAGTTTATGACTCCACTGTGGAGACGTGTTCCTTTAGACTGTCGCCCCAGGCCAGGTTTCTGCTGGCACCATGACAGGTAAGGCGGCATTGTTCTGCTGGAGCCCTTTCTCGACAAGGGGCTGCCCTGTCTGCACTGTATGGCTTTTCGCCTGTCTGGCAAGATTTACTAAGGGATGGACTCGCCGCCATTTGCTTTCAACTCCCAACAAATACTGGTACATAATCAGTGTTGAGAGCATTAATAAATGTGCAGAAAAAACGTAGACCTCTCAATCATGAGCTAAGAACCATAAAAATACCTCATGCTTTTAGTGCGCTACGAGGCTCCATCAATGTCTGTTCTGGCTTTTTCTTTCTAGAGTCTCCCTCGAGGTGCGTCTGGTTGTAATAAAATCATTCATAATTTTCAGTATGCAAAAAATAGGTGAGAGAGTAACTTGTCCTCTCTCACAGCCCCCTACCTGCCATTGATTTCTGCATATGTATTTTCTCATGTCAGTATTGTTTAGTGTGACATGAAGCAGAGGAAATTATTGAGAATAGTAGGAAAATCTCATCCTCATATATGTGTGAGAAAGGTAACTTTGCCACTCAGGATGACCCATGGCTATAACACATCCTACCTTGACCTCATTCATTACAGGGTTCATTCACTCACTTGAAGCTGAAAGCGAGCAAGAGTACATGTAAACATTACTGAGCAGTATGAATTTTGTTAGACCCAGGATTCATTGCCACATCACAGACTTCCATTAAACATTTGATACGCTGATAAAAGGCCTTGCAGCAAAGAAATGTACCCATTCACACCATATCCTGATGTCAGAGATGTCTAATGTCCCTAATCATCCACAATTTCCTGGAGTATGAACTGTTCTCTGCTCATTGGTTTACACCTGCTCTATCACTCATTTGGTCTCAGTAATCAAACACACACATTCTCAAATTATCAATGAACAAGGGAATCACATGCGTAATCTATTTGTCTTATTACCTAAGTTGTGTAAATTTGTGTATTATTTTCTACAACATGAAAACAAATACTGGTACATAATCAGTGTTGAGATCATTAATAAATGTGCAGAAAAAACGTAGACGTCACAATCAAGACAGTTCAATTGATACATACAAAAACACAAAAAGATATAACATAATGATATTACAGAAAGGTATCCTATCGCTCCCTCTACAAGGGTCTCTGGGGAGACAAATTTTACTGTTGAAAATGTCACTCGAATTGAGAACTTGCACATGCACAAACTGTGACTGGTAGGACTGAAGAACAGAAATTTGCGCCGAAGTGGAATGGCCTCTCACTCTGTGCATGATGTGGCAGAAGTGGTGGCAGACGTCTCTGGCGTTCCCTCTCGTCCCTGGTAGCAACTGACATTTTGGCAGCAACCGTCATCTTCGGCAGCTTCCATATTGCTGATGGACCCCTGATCTCAGGCTGCAGTCAGATGTCAGGGACTGGCATGACAGCATTGCCTTTGATGTGCAACCCACCCCTTGGAGTAGAAATCCATTCAGCGTTAGCAGGAATGGGGACAGCCCTACTCTCCCCATTCACCTCTGCGTCGGAACACGTGGGACATCGGACTAGCTCGCCTTTTGTCGATAGCAACTGTAACTCTCAGCACGCCACTGAGTCGGTTAGACTCGGCATGCGCGTCGACTGTGGTGCCACACGATTTTCTTGTCCCTCGATTAGCGTCATGGCAAGTCATTGGCATCAAGGGGGTTGTTGCCGGCGCATGGTGGCGTCCCGCTGTCTGCCCTGGCTTGATACGTGCCGCCTCCACTGGGACTGCGTGACATAGGCGAGTCAGCTGGCAACCGCCGGTTCTGTCGCAGCGGGTGGTCCCCCACACCTGGGCTGCTACAGCTGACTCATTATGGCTGCCCACTGCATCCGCCATTCGTTGGCTGGCGTGGGCCATGATGTCCAGTCTTCCATGTTGGTTCTGGAGTTTGCACAATCCTCAGGTCAAGTGCAATATTGTTTCACAAATGTCGTAACATCGATATAATGAATTTACAGAAAAGAAAATAATGGTGAGTAAAAAGAATATACACTCCTGGAAATTGAAATAAGAACACCGTGAATTCATTGTCCCAGGAAGGGGAAACTTTATTGACACATTCCTGGGGTCAGATACATCACATGATCACACTGACAGAACCACAGGCACATAGACACAGGCAACAGAGCACGCACAATGTCGGCACTAGTACAGTGTGTATCCACCTTTCGCAGCAATGCAGGCTGCTATTCTCCCATGGAGACGATCGTAGAGATGCTGGATGTAGTCCTGTGGAACGGCTTGCCATGCCATTTCCACCTGGCGCCTCAGTTGGACCAGCGTTCGTGCTGGACGTGCAGACCGCGTGAGACGACGCTTCATCCAGTCCCAAACATGCTCAATGGGGGACAGATCCGGAGATCTTGCTGGCCAGGGTAGTTGACTTACACCTTCTAGAGCACGTTGGGTGGCACGGGATACATGCGGACGTGCATTGTCCTGTTGGAACAGCAAGTTCCCTTGCCGGTCTAGGAATGGTAGAACGATGGGTTCGATGATGGTTTGGATGTACCGTGCACTATTCAGTGTCCCCTCGACGATCACCAGTGGTGTACGGCCAGTGTAGGAGATCGCTCCCCACACCATGATGCCGGGTGTTGGCCCTGTGTGCCTCGGCCGTATGCAGTCCTGATTGTGGCGCTCACCTGCACGGCGCCAAACACGCATACGACCATCATTGGCACCAAGGCAGAAGCGACTCTCATCGCTGAATACATGTCTCCATTCGTCCCTCCATTCACGCCTGTCGCGACACCACTGAAGGCGGGCTGCACGATGTTGGGGCGCGAGCGGAAGACGGCCTAACGGTGTGTTGGACCGTAGCCCAGCTTCATGGAGACGGTTGCGAATGGTCCTCGCCGATACCCCAGGAGCAACAGTGTCCCTAATTTGCTGGGAAGTGGCGGTGCGGTCCCCTACGGCACTGCGTAGGATCCTACGGTCTTGGCGTGCATCCGTGCGTCGCTGCGGTCCGGTCCCAGGTCGACGGGCACGTGCACCTTCCGCCGACCACTGGCGACAACATCGATGTACTGTGGAGACCTCACGCCCCACGTGCTGAGCAATTCGGCGGTACGTCCACCCGGCCTCCCGCATGCCCACTATACGCCCTCGCTCAAAGTCCGTCAACTGCACATACGGTTCACGTCCACGCTGTCGCGGCATGCTACCAGTGTTAAAGACTGCGATGGAGCTCCGTATGCCACGGCAAACTGGCTGACACTGACGGCGGCGGTGCACAAATGCTGCGCAGCTAGCGCCATTCGATGGCCAACACCGCGGTTCCTGGTGTGTCCGCTGTGCCGTGCGTGTGATCATTGCTTGTACAGGCCTCTCGCAGTGTCCGGAGCAAGTATGGTGGGTCTGACACACCGGTGTCAATGTGTTCTTTTTTCCATTTCCAGGAGTATATATATATATATATATATATATATATATATATATATATAGGGCGAGTCACCTAACATTACCACTGGATATATTTTGTAAACCACATCAAATACTGACGAATCGATTCCACAGACCGAACGTGAGGAGAGGGGCTAGTGTAATTGGTTAATACAAACCATAAAAAAATGCACGGAAGTAAGTTTTTTAACACAAACCTACGTTTTTTTAAATGGAACCCCGTTAGTTTTGTTAGCACATCCGAACATATAAACAAATACGTAATCAGTGCCTTTTGTTGCATTGTAAAATGTTAATTATATCCGGAGATATTGTAACCTAAAGTTGACGCTTGAGTACCACTCCTCCGCTGTTCGATCGTGTGTATCGGAGAGCACCGAATTACGTAGGGATCCAAAGGGAACGGTGATGGACCTTAGGTACAGAAGAGACTGGAGCAGCACATTACGTCCACATGCTAACACCCTTTTACTGGTCATTTTCACTGACGCACATGTACATTACCATGAGTGGTGAGGTACACGTACACACGTGGTTTCCGTTTTCAATTACGGAGTGGAATAGAGTGTGTCCCGACATGTCAGGCCAAAAGGTGTTCAATGTGGTGGTCATCATTTGCTCCACACAATTGCAATCTCTGGCGCAATGAATGTCTTACACGCCGACGCGTTTCCAGTGGGACATTTTCGAGCAACGTTGGCAGATCATTCTGTAGAAACGCGATGTATGTTGCAGCTGTTTGGGCCCCTGCAATGAAGTGAGGACCAATGAGGTGGTCGCCAATGATCCCGCACCATACATTTACAGTCCACAGTCGCTGTCGCTCTACCTGTCTGAGCCAGCGAGGATTCTCCACGGACCAGTAATGCATGTTCCGTAGATTCACTGCCCCGCGGTTTGTGAAACCCGCTTCATCGGTAAACAGGTAGAACTGCAACGCATTCTCTGTTAATGCCCATTGACAGAATTGCACTCGATGATTAAAGTCGTCACCATGTAATTGCTGATGTAGCGACACATGAAACGGGTGAAAGCGGTGACGATGCAGTATGCGCATGACACTACTTTGACTCAGTCCACCGGCCCTCGCAATGTCCCGTGTACTCATGTGTGGGTTCATGGCAACAGCAGCTAACACACCAACTGCACCCGCTTCTCTGTGACGGGCCTGTTACGGACACGTTTGCGTGCTACGACCATATCTGTTGCATACAGTTGGCGGTAGATGTTTTGCAATGTGCGGCACGTTGGATGCTCTCTGTCCGGGTACCGTTCTGCATACACCCTGCAGGCTTCAGCTGCATTTCGTCGACACTCGCCATAGATGAGTATCATCTCCGCCTTTTCAGAGTTCGAATACACCATGGTCACAGTTCCTACAACACAACACTATCACAGACGTCTGCTAACACGGTGTACTACAGTTGGTCTGCGTGCGGAGACGAATGCAGAATAACAATAGCAGCAAGCGCTACATGCGGACACTGCGACAGCTATACCAAACCACAACAGTGCACTACAGCCACACTCGTAAACACGGACGTCATCGTAAACATGTCCCCGCAGATGCTGCTCGCCGACCGTGGCCCGTGTTTGTTACAACACGCAACTGAACGTCGGAGGTTTCAAGCGTCAACTTCAGGTTACAATATCTCCGGATGTAATTAACATTTTACAATGCAACAAATGGCACTGATTACGTATTTGTTTATATGTTCAGATGTGCTAACAAAACTAACGTGGTTCCATTAAAAAAACGTAGGTTTGTGTTAAAAAACATACTTCCGTGCATTTTTTTATGGTTTGTGTTAAACAATTACACTAGCCCCTCTCCTCACGTTCGGTCTGTGGAATCGGTTCGTCAGTATTTGATGTGGTTTACGAAATATATCCAGCGGTAACGTTAGGTAACTCACCCTGTATATATATATATATATATATATATATATATATATACTTATTTATTTATTTATTATTATGTGCGATTGGACCCATACGGATCACGCAAAGCTTTTCCGATTCAATTTTTTAATTCTCCAAACTTCTCTCATTCTTTCCCCATGAATTCTCTTTCTTTCCTCTGTCCATTTTGTCCCCTGTCTCTTGCAAACTTCATTCTCGGGTTGTACTTTCCAACTATTGATTTTTTGCCTGTATACATTTCTGTTTATAACTTCTGAAGAATTTATTTGTGCATTTGCTAGATCTGTTTTGGTTTCTTGTATCCAGGGTATGGTTTTCAATTTTTCAACGTATATTAAAATTTTGTGGGAGAGTCTGGGTGTTGGGAGTCTGTGGATATGACCGTAAAATTTTAGTCTTCTTTTCCGGATGTCTGCGGCGAGGTTAGATAATTTTTCTGTAGATTTCCGAGACTGTAACCTGTATCCATCTTCCGTTCTTTTTGGGCCAAGAATCTTTCTGATAATTTTGCGTTCCTCTTTCAGGATGCCTTCCAGGTCGCCTTTTCTATGGAGTGTGAGTGTTTCGCTGGCATATAGTGCTTCGGGCTTGATTACTGTATTGTAGTGTCGTATTTTTGAGTGAATGGAGAGACACTTTTTATTGTAGATGTTGTGGGTTTTCCAGTATGCTCTTTTCAGTTTTTGCAGTCGAACTTTTTGTGCAGTTTTCTCTCCCCCTGTGGGTTCTAGGACCTCGCCTAAGTATTTAAAGAATGGAACTCTCTCAATTTGTCCATATTTTGTAGTCAGTTTTTGAGTTTCAAATTTTGAGCAGATGAATTTGGTTTTTTGGAAGGAAATTTGTAGCCCAACTTTTTCGGCGCATTCTTTGAGAATGTCTATCTGTTTAATTGCTGTGGTCTCGTTTTCTGCTAGAATGGCCACGTCATCTGCAAATGCCAAGCATGAAATTTTAATACCATCTTTAGATCTTCCTAGTTGTATAGGCTTCCAATAATTTTGATTCTTCAGTTCTTTTTCCCATTCTCGGATGACTTTGTCTAAGACAAGGTTGAAGAGGAGTGGAGACAAGCCGTCACCTTGTCTGACGCCGGTTTTGATCAGGAACGGCTCTGTTATTTCACCCAGGAATTTTATCTTAGAAGTTGTGTTTGTGAGCGTTTCTTTGATAAGGTTTAGGGTTTTCGGATCGAGTTCTAGCTCCTCACGGATAATAAAGAGAGATTGCCTATCGATTGAATCATAAGCCTTTGCGAAATCAACAAAGGAACAAATGATCGGACTGTTTATGACTGCTTTGTATTTTAGTGTTGTCTTCAAATTGAAAATTTGTTCTGCACAGGATCGGTGAGGGCGAAAGCCAGCTTGGTATTCACCAATATTGTGTTCGAGTTGTTCTTGTGTTCGTTGAAGAAGACAAGCTGAGAGGATTTTATAAGTAACTTGGAGAAGGGAGATTCCTCGATAGTTGTTTATATCTGCCATGTCTCCCTTTTTATGCAGTGGATGAATTAGGGCGCATTTCCAATCTTCTGGTAGTTTTTCTGTCTGCCAAATGTCTGTGATGATTTGAGTGAGTTCTTTGAGGGAATTTGGTCCAAGATTTTTAAGTAGTTCTGCAGTGATATTATCTTCTCCGGATGCCTTGTTTTTCAGTCTATGAATATGTCTTTGGATCTCCTCTAGTGTAGGTGGTGGGGATTCTGGATTTGTGCAGATAGCAGTTTCTTGAGGGAACCTTGAAGAAGGTTCAGGACAATTGAGGAGTCCGGAAAAGTATCTTGCCAGCTCCTCACAATTTTCCCGATTTGTGAGCGCTAGTTTTCCATCTGGTTTTCTGAAACATAGATTTCGTGAGCCGTATCCATTGATTCTCCCAGCAAAGGTCGTATAGAAGTCTCGTACATTATAGTTACGGAAATTTTCTTCAATAGACTCACACTGTTCCTTGAGGTACTTCCTCTTGACTTGTCTGATTGTTTTTGCCACTTGTCTTCTGGTGTTGTGGAAGTGATCTAGATTTTCTGGGGATTTTTTACTGTTATACTTCAGAAAGGCTTTCTTTCTTTCTTCCAGCGCTTTTTCACATCCAGAGTCCCACCAGGGGTGTTTTGTGTTCTTTTTCAATGGGATCAGTTCTTTTGCCTTCTTTGTAATTTTTGTTCGAAATTTGTCCCAAGAGTCAGCTGGTTCCTTTTCCCACTCCTCCTTCAGATTGGTTTGTTTGATTGTTCGTGTGTCAAATTTCATCATGTGTGTTTTCTTCGGATAGAATTTTTTTGGGGTGAATTTCACTTTAATGCGTGTTAAGTAGTGGTCTGAGTCAATGTTCGCCCCTCTGCGGACTTGGACATCATGGATCTCTTTCTGTGCGAAATAGGAGATGGCAATGTGGTCAATCTGATATTCGCCGATCTCTTGTATGGGGGACCTCCAGGTCTTTTGTTTTCTAGGTTTTTTTCTCAAAGATGTAGACATTATTTTTAGATTATTTTGTTGGCATAGTTCAATAAATCTCAGTCCGTTTCTGTTGGTGAATCTGTGTGCTGGATATTTTCCTACAGTTTTTTGGTGTTCTTTCTCTCTGCCAATTTGTGCATTGAAATCTCCCATTAAGATTTTGATATCATCCCGGGGAATTTTGGCCATGACATCTTCAAGTTTAGTCCAGAATTTTTCAGTTTGTAGTTGGCGTTTTTTGTTGTCTATGTTTGTGGGTGCATGAACATTTATCAATGTGTATTTCTTGTTGGCGCACTGGATACGCATGGTCATGAGGCGATTATTTATGGAAGAGACCTCTCTGATTGAGCCTAATATATTTCTGTGCACCGCAAATGCCATGCCCAGGAGTGGCGTACCATTGGCAATTCGTTTGTCAGTCTTGCTCTTGAAGATGCGATAGTTTCCATAGTCTATTGTATTTTCATCCGTGAATCTAGTTTCTTGTAACGCTAAGATCTTAATTTTTTGTTGGTCTAGCTCTGTTACTAAGTTGTGTAATTTTCCAGGTTGAATTAGGGTCTGAATGTTAAAGGTACCAATGTACATGGGAACCTTGGAACGAAGTTTGCTTGAGAACTCTGATCGTGATGGCCCGGGTTCCCCAGAATCCGAAAACCCAGTTGTCGTCTGTCGACGAGTGGATTGGTTACCACCTGGGGTAATTCTGTCATTACTCTCACGAATCATGATAGCTTGTAAGTTTTGGTCCAGTGTTTCCACTGGGTATTTAGAACCAGGGATTGTCAGTTCCTGGAGCATATAATGCAGCCGCACCTACTAGATGGACAGACGCTGACCTCGCTGCCCCTCGACTCGAGTGCAGACGCATTGAGGATTTGGAATGTGAGATTTTTTTTCAAGGTTTTCTCCTATAGATCCGCCGTGTTCTGCGTTAACAGGGTCACCTCGTGTAGGATGTGGCTCTTCACCACGCACGGACGGTCTTGGACGTAGCTTCCTCTGAGGCAAAGGTCTTGCATACCTCCTCAGCTCATCCCTGGGGTGGTGAGGACCAGTACTAACCCCAAGCAAAGGTGCTACCTCTACCAACCACCTTGACCCCATATATATATATATATATATATATATATATATATATATATATATATATATATATACTTACTTATCGCGAATGGACCCAGAAGGATCACGCAAAGTTTTCTGACGTCGTTTCTTCCATACTTCTTTCATTCGTTCTCCATGTTTTCTTTTTCTTTCTTCTGTCCATTTTGTTCCTGGTCTCTTTAGTGCTTCCTTCTCCGACAATACAATCCACTTTTCCACC
Source organism: Schistocerca piceifrons (assembly GCF_021461385.2). Classification (NCBI taxonomy): domain Eukaryota; kingdom Metazoa; phylum Arthropoda; class Insecta; order Orthoptera; family Acrididae; genus Schistocerca; species Schistocerca piceifrons. Next base: position 405,186,558 of record NC_060145.1, read on the forward strand.
TTATTTCTAAAAGTTTTTCTATCTTTGACATCTTTAAGTTCAATATTTGCTTTTTGTAAATCTAATTTTACTTGGCTAATCCATGGTGTTGTTGATTTGACTTTTTCTATGTAAGTGAGAATTCTGTTGGTGAGTCGTGTGGGGGGAAGTCTAGTGACATGTCCATAAAATTTTAATCTTCGCCTTCTTATGTCTGCTGCCAGGTTTGATATAGTTTCTGTGGTTCTTCTTGATTGTATCCGGTATCCTTCTTCTGTTAATTTTGGACCTAAAATCTTTCTCATAATTTTGCGTTCTTCTTTTAGTATTTTTTCTAAATCACATTTTGTGTGGAGTGTGAGCGTTTCACTAGCATATAGTGCTGCTGGCTTAATTACTGCGCAGTAGTGTCTGATTTTTGTGTTCGAGGAGATGCATTTTTTATTGTATATTTCATGTGTCATACCATATGCTCTCTTCATTTTCTGTTGTCTGATCTTCTGTGCAACTTTCTCTCCTCCGGTTGGCTCCAAAATTTCACCTAGGTATTTAAAATGTTTTACTCTATTTATTTTTCCATATTTTGTGTTCAAACTGTGTATATGGAATTTCGTACAGAAAAATTCTGTCTTTTGAAACGAAATTTGTAAACCTACTTTATCCGCGCATTCCTTAAGGATCTCTATTTGTTTGGTGGCGATTTCTTCATCATCTGTAAGTATGGCCAAGTCGTCCGCGAATGCTAAACAAGATATCTCCACGTTGTCTTTGGTTCTATCAAGATGGATTGGTTTCCAGTAGGATTGATTTTTTAATTCTTTTTCCCATTCCTTAATGACTTTATCCAGGACTATATTAAACAGAAGTGGAGATAGCCCGTCACCTTGACGTACTCCAGTTTTTATGAGAAAAGGTTCAGAGATTTCTCCCCTGAATTTAACTTTAGATACAGTGTCTGTCAGTGATTCTTTGATAAGCCTTAGTGTTTTGGAGTCAAGTCCAAGTTCCTCTAAAATGTTAAACAAAGATTGCCGGTCAATTGAGTCATAGGCTTTCTTAAAATCTACAAATGTACAAATTATGGGGGCATTTCTAATTGCTTTGTGTTTTAATATTGTCTTTAAATTAAATATTTGTTCTATGCATGAGCGACCGGGGCGGAAGCCTGCTTGATAATCACCAATTTGGCGTTCCAGCTGCTCTTGTGTTCTTTTCAGCAGGCATGTTGAGAGAATTTTGTAGGTGACTTGTAAAAGTGAGATTCCCCTGTAGTTATTGACATTTGTTCTGTCTCCTTTTTTATGTAGCGGGTGAATAAGGGCACATTTCCAATCCTCTGGTAATTTTTCTGTTTCCCATATTTTTGTTATTATTTTTGTGAGCTCTTGCAACGTCTTTGGTCCTAGGTTTTTTAATAGCTCTGCAACAATGCCATCTTCGCCAGATGTTCTATTATTTTTTAAGTTTTTAATGTGACATTTGATTTCTTCCTGTGTTGGTGGTAATGAATCCGGTTGAGCGTTGGCACTGATTTCTTTGGGGAACCTTAAACTAGATTCTGGGCAATTTAGTAGGTTAGAAAAATATTGAGCCAATACTTGACAGTTTTCCTGGTTTGTTAGGGCTAATTTACCATCAGGTTTTCTGAAACATAAATTTTGAGGGATATATCCTCGTATTTTATCTGCGAAAGTTCTGTAGAAGTCTCTTGTATTATAGTTTTGGAAATTTTCTTCTATGGCATCCAGTTGTGCCTTTGTGTACTTCCTTTTTGCTTGCCTAATGGATTTTGAAACCTGTTTTCTAACCTCGTTAAATAAATGTAGACTTTCTTGTGATTTTTTACTGTTATATTCTTGAAATGCCTTTTTTCTCCTTTCCAATGCATTTTCACAGTCTGAATCCCACCAAGGGTGTTTGAATATCTTTTTCAAGGGAATAGTTTCCTTAGCTATTCGCGTGATTTTAGAATGAAATTCTTCCCATGTGTTTGCCATTTCCTTCTCCCATTCTTCTTTTACTTTAGATTCTTTAATCTTCTTGGTGTCATATTTCTGTATTTCTGTTTTCTTCTGATGACTTCTTCGTGCTGTAAACTTGATTTTAATTCTAGTTAGGTAATGGTCTGAATCAATGTTTGCTCCTCTGCGTACTTGGACGTCGTAAATTTCTTTTTGTACTGGGTATGAAATCGCCACATGATCTATTTGAAACTCGCCAATTTGTTGTATAGGAGATCTCCATGTCTTTTGTTTTCTTGGACATTTTCTTAGAGATGTTGACATTATCTTCAGGTTATTCTGCTTACATAGTTCGACGAGCCTTCTACCATTTTTATTGGTAAATTTATGTGCAGGATATTTGCCTACGGTTTTTTGGTGGATTTTCTCTCTACCAATTTGGGCATTAAAATCGCCGAGTAGAACTTTTGTATCATCTTTTGGAATCTTGGCCATTATATTCTCCAAATTTTCCCAGAACTTTTCTGTTTCTATGGGGTTTTTCTTGTTGTCTCCGTTTGTGGGAGCATGAACATTAACCATTGTGTATGTTTTGTTGGCACATTGTAAGCGCATCGTCATTATCCTATTATTTACGGGAGTAACTTCCTTGATGGAGCTGAGCACGCTCTTGTGTATGATAAACGCCATCCCGAGATGGGGGGGCTCCTCTTCCGATTCGTTTATCCGTCTTGCTCTTAAAGATGCGATAGTTGCCATAATCTGATGTTTCTTCATCTGTAAAACGTGTCTCCTGTAAAGCTAGTATTACTATCTTTTGCTTTTCAAGTTCTGTTGTAAGGTTTAGAAGTTTTCCTGGTTGGATTAATGTATTTATGTTAAAGGTTCCAATGTATGTAGGTGTTTTAAGTGGAAGTTTGCCAGAGAGCTCCGACTTTCTCTGGTGTAATCGTGTAAGTCCAGGTTCCCCAGAATCCGAATTCCTGGTTGCCATCTGTTGATGGGTGGATTGGTTACCACCCGGGATAATGTTGTTATTACTTGCACGAGTCATACTTGCTTGTAATCAAGTTGGTCCAGTGTTTCCACTGGGTGTTTAGAACCAGGGATTGTTAGTTCCTGGCGCATTATGACCAGCCGCACATTGTGTGAACAGACGCTGACCAGGATGCCGATGGTTCCCACTTCAGACGCGTCCTGGATTTGGGTGTTGACAGTGCTTATTGTAATGGCGGCACTTACTCGCCATGACACAGCAACGTCTTCGGGTTCTGTGGTTTTTGAATGAGTGTGACCCTTGCCAAAAGTCACACTCCCACACCCTCGTGATGCTGCCGCCTCGGTCCGGGACTGCTTATTTGGGTTTCCCCTTATTCGCAGCTGTCCACCATATCTGATGGATCGTTCGCTATCCGCCACCTGCGACCCGCCCTGTACCTGAGGCTCGGCTAGGGCAATATATATATATATATATATATATATATATATATATATATATACACTAATATTACAAAGGACCCAATAATAAATCAATTTAATGACTGCAGGGCCCTGTTAACGTTGTATGGACGTAAATTATGTGGTGTGAGGTGTTTTTGTTTAGTGTGTTCATGTTTTTGGTTAATTATACTCCTGTCATGCACCATAATTTTACGCTGGCGCCACCTCTATGCCCTCACCAAACGTGTAGACTCCTCTCAATAATAAACACTAACTTATATTCCTACCAAAAGCCTTCACCAAAATTACTGAAGCAAAATTTCATGCATTTTATTCCTTGTATACACCTTTTTCGATGTCCGGCGGTGTTGTCTGTTGATGAAGTGCTCAGGAAGTGCGTCTACTCACTCAGGTGCTGGTGATTTGCCTGAAATCTTTGTAGTATCATTTTATGATTGTGTACATGTAATTTTACATAGTACAAGGATGCCTCCTGTCTCGTCTGTCAGGCTTGCTGCTGCTGAAATGAAACACAAGAATACTAATACAAGTCTCATCTTTGGTCCATCATTTCGTTTCTGCTTCCTATTACTGGGTCTGAGGTTCTCCCCTCTACCGTGACTTACACTTGTCATTGCTAATTTCCTATACACAATATTTCGCCGACGGCGCTGGCAAAATTCCGCCACGAGACAGGCTACACTGTAATACAGGCGATGGCTAACAACGCACCGAGCCTTAGCGTCGACACGCGACCAAAATGTGGACCGCTAACACCATACGAAACACATCCGAAGATCGAGACACACATGCTCATAACACACTGAATCTTCGCGTCGACACGCGCCCAAAGCGTGGACCACTAACACCATACGAAACACGTCCGAAAATCGAGACACACATGCTCTATGGCACGATTTACCGTCTTGACACCACGTAAAACATAAAGTGACGTACATCTGTCCCTTGGGCAGTGTACAAGAAACCACGGAATGTAAACAGAAACAATTTCATTGTCCATGGTGATACTTGTGAAGACTCTTCCACGAGAATGCTACGACAGAGTACGATGCTCAATTGCGGTCAAATTACGACAAATTTCCTTGCTCTCCTGGGAGCGGAAATCGGACAACAATTGTGAGATCCAAAGAAATAATAGCAGTACTCAGTTGTTAAGAATAAACATTATTGCAACGTGCCTGGTTTGGTATGCCACAAAAAGTGCCAATTGTTGATTAGAGATCACAAATATGCAACTCATTTGATCACGTTCAACAAGGACTCATGCTGAAAATTAATGGAGATGACAAATTAACAACATAATTCCGAAATACAACAAATGGAAAATTATGCTAAGCAACACAATATCAACATTAAATTACGTTAAACAGTTGATCCATGGAGGCTATTTACATACTGCACCTTTTCTTCCTGTAGCAGTTCTCTTGTATCTTCGTATTCTAACAGGATAATATCGCTCGTTGCGATAGTTTCTGCGGCATTTTTTTGAGATAATTCCGCAGCGGCTGTGTATCAATTCCTGTTTGAATTTTTCTGCGTGGCCGCTGTGATGGATTATGTCGCTTCAGTTCCAGATATTCGCTGCGTTGGTCATTCCATTGACCTTGACCGTTGAATGTCCTGCTATTGCTTTGCTATTGGTTCCTAGGATCCTGTTGGCCCTGGTCCGAGTTCTGTTGCTCTCCTCAGTTGGTAATAGTTGTTGTTGTTACGATTATAATTTCCTCGTCTTCTCCTATTTTCCCATGATGGCTGGTTATTCCCACGGAAGTTTGAATTTTAGTTTCGATTCGATCGATGTTTTCCCCCATCTCGTCCACTGACATTCCTCTTTAGCGGATCTGCCCAGTTACAGTCATTAGTTCTACTTCTTTCCCGCGAGTTGTGAATTTCATTCAGGTAATCGAATTTACACAGCGCACTCTTGAAAGATTCGATTAAGTCGCTGCATCTACCGATGAGCAGTTGCTGGTAACGTAAAGGTAATTTAATGTAGCAGTGCCTTATAATTTCTTTGGTACTGCACGGTTGATCTAAGAATCGGTGCTTCTTGATCAGAGATTCGAAGACTTTGACAGGACTGCGGAATCCTGACGCTTCTAAGTCCTTTCTTAACATGATCTCCTGTTTTATCCTTTGCTGTGTGCCTTGCGACCAGTATGTGCTAAGGAATGAGTCCTTAAATTCTTGGTAGGAGCGACAACGCAACTCCGCGCATGTGCTCTGCAATCGCCCCTTCTAAGAAGAAACAGATAAACTGGAGCTTTTATTTCAGTGGCCAAGATTCTAGTAGCACGTGATCGTACTGTGCCATCCAAGTCTTTGGATGTAATGAGTTGTTTGCCTCCTTGTAAACTTGATAATTATGGATGGTCAAGAAAAGTTTGTGGTCGAAAGGTTCGACGTATCCGCCGTACGAAATTTCCCTCTCGTCTGCAGCGCGTGATTCCATGTATCGGTGCCCAAACGATCCTCGTGTACTGTTATGGTGTTCTCTCGTGTTGTCGGATTCACTTAATAACGTTTCTGACTTCCGTAGACGCGTACAATTATTTTCCGGCTCGGTCTCTGACATGCTGCTTGTTACAGACGGAGCGTGTTCTATTACGCATTTCGCCGCGGCAGGAGCAAATTCCTGCTGCATTTGCCCATGTGCAGTGGGTGCGCCCTCATATAGCGGTTCGGAGAGTCGCAAAACATTTTCTTCACTTCTGTGATGCTCTTGATGACGCTCTACCGGACGAGATTGTGTTTGCAATTGCGCGACCCGCTCATGTGCCTGCCGAACGACCTTAGCCGACACGTTTTGTTGCGCGGTTACTCGGATGTGCTGATCTTCAGAAATTTCGGCCTATTTGGTTCCTATCTGTTCGGTTCACTTTGCAGCCTCATTCACTCTTTCCTGCGTTTCTTGAACTATTTTTTTACCTTGCTTTTGGAGAGTTGCACGTGTTTTTTTTTTGTCTTACACACCTCAGTTCTTGCCAGTTTAACTTGTTCTGTGGCCACTGAGGCATCCTATTGTGCTATTAACGCTATCAATCGCGCTGTTTTGGCAACGCGCTTCGCCTGGTCCGCGAACTCACGCGTTTCTACTGTCGTTTTCTTGACCTTCTCTAGCTCTTTTAATATTCCTGCGATCTCTTGCTTGACTCCATCTACACCGTCTGTGACTGTCCTTATGACTAATTTGTGTCTTTCCTCCTCTTCCGCCTGTCTCTTTTCCTCTGCCTCTTGTCTCTTCCTTTCTTCCTCTTGCCTTTTCCTCTCTGCCTCTTGCATGAATTGCATTAGAGCCTCAAACTGAGATCTACCGCTAACACCTCCACCACTAGATGAACGAGATTCCATCATACTGTGACGTTTAGTTCGTGATTCTGGTCTGCTAGTCTCACTGATGGTGCGTCTCGTACCAGCAGCGCCTACATTTCGTTCTCCTGCTGTCTCCCGTTGACTTTCATCACCTCACTGAGACATGTTGTCAGACTGCAGGCTCTAAGTTCGACATTTCTGCTCGGTCTGCAACGGCATTTACCTGAGAATCGCGCGTAATATCTGCGTGGTCATGACACGGATCCATGGTTAACGAAACACAATTACTTCCACTACTCTGTAGCAAACGTGTCTTGCATCTTGTAAGCATGCACACTAATACTGACCCAAAAGAATTTAAACACTACACATTCCTATGACACACATACTATAAATTACGCTCCCGTTAGCTACGGATTCCTAGTTCCTGAAAAAGAATTCAAATAACAACATGCTTGTCTATGCTAACAAACGAAAATCTCAATCCATCCTCACAAATCAGCACAACGTCAGAAACAAACAATTAAGTGTCACAGAAGTCACAACTACAACATAAAAATACACACATAAAATAATCAAATATTAGTACTATATCTAGGCGCCGGCAACGCGAATCTACTCTACCTAGTGCACCACATTAAACATGGGGAACAGAAACTTCACAGAAAGTGTCATAAATACAAAATTATGCGCAAGGGACATCAAATTCATTGACTACACTAGGCAACGCGATCTGACTGTCAAAGAAGGTGCCATCAATCCGAGATCCTGACAGGTCGCCACGATTAAAGGCAACTCTGGTGGGAGTATTTAATGATTAAGAATGCTGGCAAAATTTAGTGAACTAACAACATTTATTTTCCCAAAACGAGACATAAATTATACTACACAAGAAAAAACCCTAAACAACTAACAGGTTATTTACTACTCCACTGGGTGGATCCTGGTTGGCAAAGACAATTTAACTACGTGATCAGTGAGTCAAGTAACGCAAGCTGAATTTATCTGACGCTGCGCAGACTTCGCCTGATCAAATCTACTGAAGTTTCTCTAAATAGGTGCAGCTGAGAGCAAGTGGCGATTGAGATCTGTACGCATTGACAATGCCGAAGCAGCAGTACATTATCCTGATTCCTTCGTGCAGCCATGTGACTTGCCGCTGGCGAGATGTGAGAGGTGAGACGTGGAGGCGGCACCTGTGAATCGATAAAGGCCACGTAAGAAATGCAAAAATCTCAGGGTCTATCCATGAGGCAGACGGATTGGAATTTACTCTCTACCAGAGCCCTAAAATCAAGGTAGATTTCAGTTCAAATGTTGAAATGTGTGTGAAATCTTATGGGACTTAACTGCTGTCATCAGTCCCTAAGCTTACACACTACTTAACCTAAATTATCCTAAGGACAAACACACAGACCCATACCCGAGGGAGGACTCGAAACTCCGCCGGAACCAGCCGCACAGTCCATGACTGCAGCGCCTGAGACTGCTCGGCTAATCCCGCGCGGCTATATTTCAGTGTGTGACACACCCGTTAGCTGTTCATACAAAAGACCAACTTGGGTCAGTTATATGACAGAGCACACAAGGACACCAAACGTCAAGATCGGTAAACCAAAAACGAATAAGTGTGCCCTCAGCAGTCCGAGACATTTGAAGGCACACTGTTGGTACATTAAGAACTTCACCACAGGCTCCGCAGTCTAAACTAAATGCTAGAGCTTCGACCAGAAGTGCTTACCAGACCAAAGTCCTGCAGCAGAGTGCTTCGCGCCTCTTCACATAAAAATTCCGTTTTCCCGCAAAGTGCACGAACGACACCACCTTCACCCCATCTTGAACCAATCACAGGGCTCTATAATAAAAAAAAAAAAAAAAAAAAAAGTTTTTCGAGAGGGGGGAAGGGATGATTTTTTCTGAAGTCGTGTCTCTTCCCACGGCAACAAGTAACATATACAATCTCAAAGATCTTTATCTAAATCGCTGGTGCCTTGGAGATTCTGTATCTACATGTTTCTCAGACGCTGGAGTTTTCTTATAAAACTGAGGCCGCTGAGGGAAGTGGTTCACTAGCCTATTTGGACTATCAGTGAGCACAAACTATGTGAATTTTTATTATGCATGGCTCTGCACACAATGCCCAGTTTACTCCACTGAGTAGATGCGTTCCTTTAGACTGTCCCCTCAGCCCAAGCTTCTGCTTGCACCACGGCAGGTATCGCGGCATTGTTCTGCTGGAGTCCTGTCTTCACAAGGGGCTGCCCTGTCTGCCCTGTATGGCTGTAGGTCTGTCTGGCAAGATTTCCTAAGGGATGGGCTCGCTGCCAATTGCTTTCAACTCCCAACAAGCCGTTTCTACGAGCTAAGAATCATAAAAATACCTCATGCCTTTAGCGCCCTACCAAGCTCCATGAAGATCCGCTCAGGCTGTTAGCTTTCTATTCTCGCTCGAGGTGCATCAGGTTGTAATAAAATCTTTCACAATTTTCCGTATGCGAAAATAGGTGAGTGAGTAACCTGTCCTCTCTCATACTGAAAAAAGTTTCGAGGTTCCTACATTTATAAAATATGGCGAAAATTTTCTCAGGAACCTCCCATGAACGAATATTGCTTTTATAAGCTGCCTAAGGTCTATCCTAGAGCACGCTTAGTGCAAAAGAACTAAACAATTTGCCCTATTTGCCTGGGCTGTAGGGAGTGTATAGTGTTTGCATTTTGACCCTGATAGCTATAGCACGCCCGTTCTTTCGATACTCATACAAACAGACGATAGGCCAAGAGCTACACAAAACACTTGACTCCTATCTATGTGATCAGTAGAAACCGAGATATGAACCCCTAAGAAATCGCATTTTTGCTTTTTGGAACATACTGTTGCCGTACACTGTCGCGCATGGACCGGTTAAGCCGTAATTACAGTTTGCCGCGTTTGCATAATTTTATTAGGCCATAGCGTTAAAGTAATGAGGCCAATTACAGGAGATGACCTCATTACATCAAGTACAACACGTAATAATTGATTGGACATGCAGACAGCAAGCTAAAAATATACGTAAGTAGCACGATTTACATTTGAAGTGAACTGTGCATCACTTACATGAACTTTGTTTTTTAATCCTGTTTCTTTTTTTTTTTTCTTCTTATTCCCCTGCAAAAATCGCATGGCGTGAGGTACCAATATGACAGCGCACTGTGGTGCTTGTTTTAAATATCCCGCTGATCATATACTATGCAGCAATCTACGTAGACTTATAAATACGTAGTTTTGACACAGGTAGCTGGACGAGTCACTGGAAGCGTTAGGGCAGCGTCTAAAAACTGGGACAGAAAGCTGCGCTCTGGGGAACGGAGGGATCCGGTTTTGCGGGAGTGGTTTTCGGCGGTGCGACTTTTTTCCACCTATGAGTCTTCGTGTGCAGACATAATTAGCTGGTCTCTTGTCGTCGGTGAGTTTGAGAGTGTTGTTTGAGACTGATGGATATCGTTCGCAGCCAGTAGCACTTAATAGGTTTTCGTAGGCTTATGAGGCCTCATTTATAATATCGATTGTGCGAGGGTTGGAACTTTAATACTGGCAATTACTTATTTACAGCTCATACAAAATTGATACGTGTTTCAAAGTTTTACCAATCTTCAAAGTAGTCACCAGCATTGTGTATAACCCGTATCCAGTGGTGTGGAAGTCATAGGATACTCTTAGCAGAGTCAGTTGTGTTGACAGTTCGAGTGACGTGGTTTACTGCCCGACGAATTTTTTGCAGTTTTGAAGCGGATGCAGTGAAATGTGTCCTTCAGTTTAGAAATCGAGTTGAATTCACGATGGCTTAAGTCAGGGGCGTGCAGTAGGTGGTATAGCACTTAGCAGCCCCATCAGTCAAACATTGTACTCTGCAGTCAATGCTTTACCGACACCAGAGGAGCCGTGTTTGGCAGTGTCGTGGTGTCAGGTCTTCTGAGTGCCATCTCATCGCGTGACCAGGACACATGAATTACTAACACTACTTCTCCTCAGTATGTGGTGCCGCTGAACACAGAGCTTTATTTTGTTGCCTATTTTGCCGACAGTCTGGTTCAAAGACAGGAGAAATGTTATGGAGTTGTCCTTTCATTCACTACTGCTAAACGTATCATCAATAAATTCAGTTTATTACAAACTGCTTTGGTACCCTGGCGGTCATTATCACAGTGAGATGCAGATTGCCAAATATTGCTAAAAAAGGAGATCTCCATGCACACTTGAAAAAAAAGAGGGAGTTTCTCTTATTGAGTTTGTGCTACGCGGATCAGGATTTAAATTATATCAGTAAAGAGAAATATAGCAAGAACAGCCTTGGATGGACTGCACCGACTGACACATGTAATTCAGAGCTCTTGCTGTAGGTACTCAGTAGTTAAGTCTTCCCGTCTCGTTTTTCTGTCAGTATGTAAAGGATAATCTGAGGAACTACTGTACGGATTCTGATACGATTTTAATAAATAGACTGATTCACGAAGAAGGTTTGTGTATATAATTTATTAACGCTACGACAGGCAAACGTTCTGGACTTACATACTTGGTGCTACTCTTGCGAAGCCGGAGCAGATTGCTAATGTAACTACTAAAGGCTTTGTTGATATGGAAGACAAGCCTAAAAACAGTTTTTCAGCTGTTAGAATTAAGTAGGCAGCTACGAGAGGCTTGGCTGTCCTTATTCCATCTGTGGGTGCGAGACCTCGGGAAGCGACTTGGGCGACTCCTTTCTCGACCTTAAATTTCGTCTGGACGGGGAGTTTTGCAGCCTTCATGGCCGATTATGTTTTCTTCTCAGTTCTTTATTTACGAGCAGTTAATAGAGTGCCTACTGGCAGAGGCGATCTTTTGCAGCGCAAGCAATATTTCGATTACTGTTACTCACATCGTGATAGGTAATAGATGGCACTGTTTCGGGACAGGCTAGCCTCACCCTTTTGAGGGTGTGTCTTGGAAGACAAACTACAGCAGTAATATTACAAACCAAAATCTGATAATGGGTCGTAGGATGCAGCCATTACCAAAACCTGCTTGTTCTTTTACCTTATTGAGATGCAATGTTCTTTTTATGTGGATAATTCTTCTTTGGTGACTGAAAAAGCTAAACTTACCGGCCATAGCAGCAGCCTTTGACTCACTGAGAAGAATGATAGAATGGTCCCAGAGGATGGTTACTAAAGGAAATCAGATACAAATGATGGCTTCAAATTTGATCGCTTTCTGAATTTGTTGTTGAAAGTGTTCAATAGAATAGCCGGTGCGTTTGTTCGTCGGAGATATTCCTCACATGGGGTAAAGGTTTTGCTTTTCGTGGTCTTCAGATTGAAAACTGGTTTGATGCAGCTCCATCCTGTGAAAGTCTCTTAAACTGTGCATAAACTACGTCAATTTGAATCTACACTACTTGCCATTTAAATTGCTACACCAAGAAGAAATGTAGATGATAAACGGGTATTCATTGGACAAATATATTATACTAGAACTGACATGTGATTACATTTTCACGCAGTTTGGATGCATAGATCCTGAGAAATCAGTAGCCAGAACAACCACCTCCGGCCGTAATAACGGCCTTGATACACCTGCGCATTGAGTCAAACAGAGCTTGGACGGCGTGTACTGGTACAGCTGCCCATGCAGCTTCAACACTATACCACAGTTCATCAAGAGTAGTGACTGGCGTATTGTGACGAGCCAGTTGCTCGCCCACCATTCACCAGACGTTTTCAATTGGTGAGAGATCTAGATAATGTGCTGGCCAGGGCCAGCGGTCGTGCATTATCCTGCTGAAATGTAGAGTTTCGCAGGGATCGAATGATGGTAGAGCCACGAGTCGTAACACATCTGAAATGTAACGTCCACTGTTCAAAGTGCCGTCATTGCGAACAAGTGGTGATCGAGACGTGTAACCAATGGCACCCCATACCATCACGCCGGGTGATACGTCAGTATGGCGATGACGAATACACGCTTCCAGTGTGCGTTCGCCACGATGTAGCCAAACACGGATGCTACCATCATGATGCTGTAAACAGAACCTGGATTCATCCGAAAAAATGACGTTTAGCCACCATTCGTGCACCCAGGTTCGTCGTTGAGTACGCCATCGCAGGCGCTCCTGTCTGTGATACAGCGTCAAGGGTAACCGCAGCCATGGTCTCCGAGCTGATAGTCCATGCTGCTGCAAATGTCGCCGAACTGTTCGTGCAGATGGTTGTTGTCTTGCAAACGTCCCCATCTGTTGACTCAGGGATAGTGACGTGGCTGCTCCGATCCGTTACAGCCACGCAGATAAGATGGATCCAGCACGGCGTTCCGTATTACCCTCCTAAACCCACCGATTCCACAATCTGCTAACAGTCATTGGATCTCTACCAATGCGAGCAGCAATGTCGCGATATGATAAACCGCAATCGCGATAGGCTACAATTCGACCTTTATCAAAGCCGGAAACGTGATGGTACGCATTTCTCCTTCTTACACGAGGCATCACAACAACGTTTCACCAGGCGACGCCGGTCAACTGCTGTTTGTGTATGAGAAATCGATTGGAAACTTTCCTCATGTCAGCACGTTGTAGGTGTCGCCACCGGCGGCAACTTTGTGTGAATGCTCTGAAAAGTTAATCATTTACATATCACAGCATCTTCTTCCTTTCGGTTAAAGTTCGAGTCTGTAGCACGTCATCTTTGTGGTGTAGCAATTTTAATGGCCAGTAGTTATTTATCACATTCAAGCCATCGTCCCGATTTACAGTTGATAGTCCGTACACGTCCCTTCATTACGAAATAATACCTCAGGATGTGTCTTGTCAACCTACCCCTTCTTTGATTCAAGACGTGCTCCTGCAATTCTATACAGTACATCGTCAGCAGTCAGTCAATCATCCCATGTAATTTCAGCATTCTACTGTAAAACTACATTTCCGAAGCTTCTATTCTCTTCCTCTCTTAGCTGTTTATCGTCAGCGTTATATTTCGGTACAAGTCTACACTCTAGAAAAGTCTCATTTCCACACATGGCCTGATTCGATTCGTCTGCATTTCATTACCCTTGTTTTTCTTTAGTTTACATTTTTCAAACGTTTTTCAAGGTGCTACACGTTCTGTTCTACTTATCTTCCAAGTCCTATTCTCTCTGTGGCATAAATACGATGTCATGTAGTTTAAATCCATTTTCAAATGCATCCCTGATTTCCTCTACTGTTTGCTGAAGGAACAGACTGTGAGGTCCTATAACCGTGGCTGGCAGCGACGAAGTATAGGCTCGCAGACTTGATGGAAGCGGGCCGCTCTCAGAGATACTGGGTAGCTATTAGCGAGCCGTTGCGTGGTCCGGGTTGCGTCAGCCGGTCCTAACGTCACACGCGACATCGCCTGCGTGTGTGCGGCTGAGAATGGGGCGCTCAGGTGGCGTCGCAAATGGGTCGCTCGTCGCGTTATCATGGGAGGCAGAGCTCCAGCTGTGGCCAACGTGGCGGAGCTCAGGGACGGAACCGCTCTTTATTCGTTACTGCAATCCGCTGCCAGCCGGCCACATTTAAAGCGTGTGCTGGGCTACAAACAGCGTTTCTGGAAAGTCGATAACACCATTTAGTAGTAAACAGACTGAAAACGAGCGCCACGCTCCAACACCATTTTTCGACGATCTTCATTAAGCAACGTAGATTTCCAGTCACTGAGGCTGGATAAGTAAAATATCTACTTATTTAATGACTTGTTTGTTTATTTAACACGGCCATCGCGCCCTCTCTTACATCGGACCAGAGCTTCATCCATACAGTACCTTCTTTACACCATAGTTGCCTAAGAAATGACAGTTTTAATATGACACCTTGTATTAAAATCACCTGTGCGTCTGAAGCGGCAATGTGAGTAAACTATACAGATTATGAACTAATAAAGTTAATACTTGCAGTTCTTGTACTGCTGCAGCCTCTGCCACTACTAGCGACAGTAATAATAATAACAACAATAATGATAGCACCAAATGTAAGAAGAATTTGCAGGTGTACAAAATAGATGTTTTCTTGTTTTCTGGCGGCCGCTGTGGCCGTGCGGTTCTAGGCGCTTCAGTCTGGGACCGCGCTGCTGCTACGGTCGCAGGTTCGAATCCTGCCTCGGGCATGGATGTGAATTTTGAGTAAACACAGTTTATACAATTCTGTACAGTAAATGGTTTAACACCACTGATAAATATTGAATGTGAACAGAAGTCTGTTGCTGAGGTAGAATACTCAAAACTTCTGGGTGCGTGCATCGGTGAGAAATTGAACTGGAAGAAACCCATCGATGATCTGCTGAAACGGTTAAGTTCAGCTACTTATGCTGTTAAAGTTATTGCAAATTTTGGTGATAAACATATCAGTAAATTAACCTACTACGCCTATTTTCATTCACTGCTTTCATATGGCATCATATTTTGGGGCAATTCGTCATTAAGAGAGAAACTATTCATTGCACAAAAGCGTGTAATAATAGCTGGAGCCCACCCAAGATCACTTTGCAGACATTTATTTAACGAACTCGAGATGTTCACAGTACCTTGGCAATACATATATTCACTTCTGAAATTTGTCATTACTAACCCATCCCAATTCAAAAATAACAGCGAAGTACATAGCTACAACACTAGAAGAAAGGATGATATTCACTATTCTGGATTAAATCTCACTTTGGCACAGAAAGGGGTGAATTATGCTGCCACAAAAATCTTTGGTCATTTGCCAAATAGTATTTAAAGTTTGACAGATAGGCAACCTACATTTAAAAACAAATTAAACGAATTTCTGAATGACAACTCCTTCTACTCAACAGATGAATTCCTAGATATGAAGTAGTAACTGTAAAAAAAAAAGATTAATTAATTAATTAATTAATTTGTATAAAGAAAACTTATTCTAAAGTGAAACGTTCCACATCATTACGAAATGTCATATTCATTATCTATGGAACAAGGATTAATGTATGTATGTATGTATGTGTGGTTGTGGCTACCACTGTATCAGACTGTTGAACGGTCAGCACATCTGCCAAGTAAGAGGGAGATCCTCCTTCGCATCCCAGTCCAGCACAAATTTTCCACTTGTCCCATTCATATAAATCATTTCCCACTGGCATCTAATGTCTTTCTTTGAGTTCTCTTCTGTTCACTGATTCGCGCACGAAGTATAGCAATGTCATTGAGTAGTGCTCTGTGCACGGGTACCTGACATAAGCCATAAAAGTACTCCGATGGCGTGACATCTCAAGAGTGCGGTGACCATGTGATGCGACCATCACATTCCATCCGTCTTTTTGGAAACGTGTCAGTCATCAATTCCCGCACTTTTGGACTCTAACACAGCGTTACACCATCGTGCCCTGGAAGGTCGATGGACGGCTGCAACTCGTAAACGCTTTGTACCAGGAACTTTTCGAGCCTGTTCAGGTAAACATTTCCCATTATGGTTTTCTCTGTGAAGAGCAATGGCCGTATGACCCTGTCGTGCCTTAGACCACACCAAACAGATTCGCATTGTCATGGCTGTGTTCACAAGTCTGGCATCTAGAGCCCCAATTCCTAAAGTTGTGACGATTCATAAGTCCAGAATTGTGGCATGTTGCTTCATCTGAAAACAGGCACGCTTTCAGGCGGACATTGACACCATCTATGGAAGTCAGCGAGGAACACTCCCACGCATACCACAGAATGCTATCGTTTGGCTGCAATACCAGGACGATTTGTGCTTTCTATGAAGAGGCCATAACAGTTGATCTCTTTACAATTTTTGAACAGCTTCATTATGCTTGATTTTCCCCACGGTGCCCTCCCATAGTATGGTCGATAGTTCCACAGTATTGTTGTCAAAGATATGGTTTCTGCTTGTCAGATGATACATTGCGTTTTCTCCTGGTCTGTGGCCATTTTGATGCATTCCAAGTCAGATCTGCTACAAAGGACAAACGTTGTGATGCAGTATACATAAGCATGACATGCAGCAATTTCAAAACACCATACAAAGAAACCATTCCGCATTTGCAGATCATTTAATGCAATATAACCATCATTCTGCAAATGTGGAACAAGATATCAAAATAATGAGAATAAACGATAAATACCTTACACAAATACAAGAAAAATTCTACATCCACAAAGCCACTGCAGAAAGCAAACATGTGCTACATGAGGAAAAACACACATCAGCACAGACTACCTACTACACTTAATAAAAGAAATGATAAGATAAAAACGATGTCTCTTGCACATGCAGCCACATTAAAACAAATACGTACCTTCCTCCCTCCCTCCCACGCTCTCTCTCACTCTCTCTCTCTCTCTCTCTGTCTAACTCTCTCTCTCTCTCTCTCTCTCTCTCTCTCTCTCTCTCTCCCTCTCCTTCTCCCTCTCCCTCTCCCTCCAGCATTCTGGTCACCCCCCCCCCCTTAACACAGAAGCAGAACACAGATAACTTAAAAAAAAAGAAGATATTTACACTCGGAAGTTGGCAATAACAATCGATCTTTACCAGTAACAAACCAACATCAAAACAAATGCTCAGTTCCTAGTGCTGTGAAGTGTGGAAAACAAAGACCTAAATGGCAATTATAAGAAGAAGAACAGAGCCAAAAATAGAACTAAAACACAACATGTAGAATTTCATCATCGGAACCAGTAAGTAGGATTTAAAAACACGCCAGCAGATCTGTTTATAGCCTATATATACGCACTTCAAAAACGTTTTGCATCATCCCGGTTCCCATAACTCCTGAACACAGACGTTGACTGTGAATATTGTGTCACAGACACAGTCCCTTCGATTGTTCAGAGATGTCACTAAACTCGCCCAAAGATGTAAGCAACCATGCAATGAGCAGCGCTTATTAGAGGGTGTTCGACAGCGGATCATTTTCAGTCATTCCACCAGGAGGGAGATATACGGCTCGTGTTGTCTGTAGTTCAACCATGCCTAGACGGTCAATACCGCAACCATGCAATGAGCAGCGCTTATTAGAGGGTGTTCGACAGCGGATCATTTTCAGTCATTCCACCAGGAGGGAGATATACGGCTCGTGTTGTCTGTAGTTCAACCATGCCTAGACGGTCAATACCGCGGTTCGATCACGTCCGCACTGTTTGTGCCAGCAAAGGCTCTCAACGAGGGAAGTGTCCAGACGTCTCGGAGTGAACCAGAGTGATGTTGTTCGGGCATGGAGGAGATACAGAGACAGGAACTGTCGATGATATGCCTCGCTCAGGCCGCCCGAGGGCTACTACTGCAGTGGATGTGCGTCATGGTTCGGAGGAACCCTGACAGCAACGCCACCGCAGCCATAGGACGTCGTGAAACGACTCAAACTGTGCGCAATAGGCTGCATGATGCGCAACTACACTCCCAACGTCCATGGCGAGGTCCATCTTTGATACCAGGATACCATGTAGCGCGGTACAGATGGGCCCAACAACATACCGAATGGACCGCTCAGGATTAGCATCACGTCCTCTTCACCGATGAGTGTCGCATTGCCCTCAACCAGACAATCGTCGGAGACGTGTGTGGAAGCAAATCTGTCAGGCTGAACGTCTTAGACACACTGTCCAGCGAGTGCAGCAAGGTGGAGTTTCCCTGATGTTTTGGGGTGGCATTATGTGGGGCCGACGTACGCCGCTGGTGGACGTGGAGGGCTGTACGATACGTGAATGCCGCCCTCCGACCGATAGTGCAACCATATCGGCACCATATTGGCGAGGCATTCGTCTTCATGGACGACAATTCGCGCCCCCATCGTGCACATCTCGTAAATAACTTCCTTCGGGATAACGACATCGCTCGACCAGAGTGGCCAGCATGTCCTCCAGACAAGAACCCTATCGAACATACCTGGGATACTCTGAAAAGGGCTGTTTATCAACCACTCTGAGGGATCTACGCCGAATAGCCGTCGAGGAGTGGAACAATCTGGACCAACAGTGCCTTGATGAACTTGTGGATAGTATGTCGCGACAAACACAGGCATGCATCAATGCAAGAGAACGTGCTACTGGGTATTAGAAGTACCGGTGTGTACAGAAATCTGCACCACCACCTCTGAAGGTCTCGCTGTATTGTGGTAGAACATTGTGTGGTTTTCATGAGCAATAAAAAGGGCGGAAATGATGTTTATGTAGATCTCTATTCCATTTTTCTGTACAGGTTCCAGAACTCTCGGAACTGAGGTGACGAAAAACTTTTTTTGATAAGTGTTCAAATGGTTCAAATGGCTCTGAACACTATGGGACACAACATCTGAGGCCATCAGTCCCCTAGAACTTAGAACTACTTAAACCTAACTAACCTAAGGACATCACACACATCCATGCCCGAGGCAGGATTCCAACCTGCGACCGTAGGGGTCGCACGGTTCCAGACTGAAGCGCCTAGAACCGCTCAGCCACTTCGGCAGGCTTTGATGAGTGTACATTGTCCCAAAATGTAAACCATGTAGTGAAAATATGTACATATTCCATACCACTGAAGGTGCCTTGCAGAGAAGAAAGGCGAAACGCGTATGGCCAGAAGATTATGTTTCATTCAGTTGCAGTTAGACTGGCAACAAGTAAAAATTAACAATATACCGTAATATAACACATAACTGAAGAAGATATTACAGCAAAAGATGAAGATGCTGCTTCATTTACATTTTACTAATACTTAACGTGACATATTTTGGCAGCATGCCACCAGATGCATTGCAGTTTTAAGTACATTACATTAATATGAAGTGTGATTCACTTCAGGTTGTGGTAAAGTACGTTCATATAACTGTAAAGCACCTGATGATAGCAGACTGCTACCGAAACATGTTGTGCTAATTAAATATTAGTAAACCTTAACTGAAGCAGCAGAAATTATTGGATAAATTTACAATACACTCGGAGTCCTCAAAAGATTCCATATTACACGTATAAATTGAAGATGCTTTTTTTTTCTTTTGATTGTTCTTAATGGCATACTAACTTCAACGCCTTGATAATGGGGTCATGCAGTTCCGAAGCATGATGTAGTAAATAAAACATTCGTTTTTCTTTTTTTGCAGCTGGTGTGGAATATATTTAGCACTGATTCTTTTTTGCTGTTGTTACGACCATGCTGTCGGTAAACCTTAAACCCATTTCTTCGTGGACGTTTTATCTGTTAGTCATACATTGGGCATTGCTCAATCGTTTTCTCTAAATAGGACCCTCGTTTTACTCCCTTTTCGAACGTACTACTGTTCGTAATTTCTCCTCTCACTCTCACTCCCGTCTTTAATTGAAATTTAACGAGCTTTTAAGTTTCGTTTGATTGCAATGTTCTCTTGTTTTCCTTATTATTCCTTATTGTTGTTGTTGTGGTCTTCAGTCCTGAGAGTGGTTTGATGCAGCTCTCCATGCTACTCTATCCTGTGCAAGCTTCTTCATCTCCCAGTACCTACTGCAACCTACATCCTTTGAATCAGCTTAGTGTATTCATCTCTTGGTCTCCCTCTACGATTTTTACCCTCCACGCTGCCCTCCAATACTAAATTGGTGATCCCTTGATGCCTCAGAACATGTCGTACCAACCGGTCCCTTATTCTTGTCAAGTTGTGCCACAAACTCCTCTTCTCCCCAATTCTATTCAATACTTCCTCGTTAGTTATGTGATCTACCCATCTAATCTTCAACATTCTTCTGTAGCACCACATTTTGAAATCTTCTATTCTCTTCTTGCCCAAACTACACTCCTGGAAATGGAAAAAAGAACACATTGACACCGGTGTGTCAGACCCACCATACTTGCTCCGGACACTGCGAGAGGGCTGTACAAGCAATGATCACACGCACGGCACAGCGGACACACCAGGAACCGCGGTGTTGGCCGTCGAATGGCGCTAGCTGCGCAGCATTTGTGCACCGCCGCCGTCAGTGTCAGCCAGTTTGCCGTGGCATACGGGGCTCCATCGCAGTCTTTAACACTGGTAGCATGCCGCGACAGCGTGGACGTGAACCGTATGTGCAGTTGACGGACTTTGAGCGAGGGCGTATAGTGGGCATGCGGGAGGCCGGGTGGACGTACCGCCGAATTGCTCAACACGTGGGGCGCGAGGTCTCCACAGTACATCGATGTTGTCGCCAGTGGTCGGCGGAAGGTGCACGTGCCCGTCGACCTGGGACCGGACCGCAGCGACGCACGGATGCACGCCAAGACCGTAGGATCCTACGCAGTGCCGTAGGGGACCGCACCGCCACTTCCCAGCAAATTAGGGACACTGTTGCTCCTGGGGTATCGGCGAGGACCATTCGCAACCGTCTCCATGAAGCTGGGCTACGGTCCCGCACACCGTTAGACCGTCTTCCGCTCACGCCCCAACATCGTGCAGCCCGCCTCCAGTGGTGTCGCGACAGGCGTGAATGGAGGGACGAATGGAGACGTGTCGTCTTCAGCGATGAGAGTCGCTTCTGCCTTGGTGCCAATGATGGTCGTATGCGTGTTTGGCGCCGTGCAGGTGAGCGCCACAATCAGGACTACATACAACCGAGGCACACAGGGCCAACACCCGGCATCATGGTGTGGGGAGCGATCTCCTACACTGGCCGTACACCACTGGTGATCGTCGAGGGGACACTGAATAGTGCACGGTACATCCAAACCGTCATCGAACCCATCGTTCTACCATTCCTAGACCGGCAAGGGAACTTGCTGTTCCAACAGAACAATGCACGTCCGCATGTATCCCGTACCACCCAACGTGCTCTAGAAGGTGTAAGTCAACTACCCTGGCCAGCAAGATCTCCGGATCTGTCCCCCATTGAGCATGTTTGGGACTGGATGAAGCGTCGTCTCACGCGGTCTGCACGTCCAGCACGAACGCTGGTCCAACTGAGGCGCCAGGTGGAAATGGCATGGCAGGCCGTTCCACAGGACTACATCCAGCATCTCTGCGATCGTCTCCATGGGAGAATAGCAGCCTGCATTGCTGCGAAAGGTGGATATACACTGTACTAGTGCCGACATTGTGCATGCTCTGTTGCCTGTGTCTATGTGCCTGTGGTTCTGTCAGTGTGATCATGTGATGTATCTGACCCCAGGAATGTGTCAATAAAGTTTCCCCTTCCTGGGACAATGAATTCACGGTGTTCTTATTTCAATTTCCAGGAGTGTATTTATCGTCCATGTTTCACTTCCGTACATGACTACACTCCATACAAATTCTTCCAGAAACGACTTCCTGACACTTAAATCTATATTAGATGTTAACAGATTTCTCTTCTTCAGAAACGCCTTCCTTGCCATTGCCAGTCTACATTTTATATCCTCTCTACTTAGACCATCATCATTTATTTTGCTCCCCAAACAGCAAAACTCCTTTACTGCTTTAATTGTCTGATTTCCTAATCTAATTCCCTCGGCATCACTCGACTTAATTTGACTACATTCCATTATCCTCGTTTTGCTTTTGTTGATGTTCATCTTATATCCTTCTCTCAAGACACTTTCCATTCCGTTCAACTGCTCTCCCAAATCCTTTGCTGTCTCTGACAGAATTACAATGTCATCGGCGAACCTCAAAGTTTTTATTTCTTCTCCATGGATTTTAATGCCTACTCTGAATTTTTCTTTTGTTTCTTTACTGCTTGCTCAATATACAGATTGAATATCATCGGGGAGAGGCTACAACCCTGTCTCACTCCCTTCCCAACCACTGCTTCCCTTTCATGTCCCTCGACTCTTGTGACTGCCATCTGGTTTCTACGATATTTCAAATATACTGCCCGAAAAAAAAATCCCAACACTAAGAAGGAGAAGTGCGAGATGAGCGAAAGTCGGCAGGCTTGTTTCTACCTATGAAAGCTGACATCTACTCAAGATTCGCCCCAGTCGCATATGAGTGGCGATAGTAGCGCCACCATGAAGATCCAAATCAGGTTTGCTTTAAATACCCTCTGTAACGGTCGTAAGGGTTAGTTCAGATGGTTCAAATGGCTCTGAGCACTATGGGACTTAACATCTGAGGTCATCATTCTCCTACAACTTAGAACTACTTAAACCTAACTAACCTAAGCACTTCACACACATCCATGCTCGAGGCAGGATTCGAACCTGCGACCGTAGCGGTCGCGCGGTTCCAGACTGAAGCGCCTAGAACCGCTCGGCCACACCGGCCGGCTCGTAAGGGTTAGTTACCTTTAAGGTTCAACATATTCAGTTGATGTTCGTCAAGAATTTTACAACGACAAAGACGCCATTATCAGCAGCTCACTGAATTTGAACGAGGTCGTGTAAGGGGTTACTAAGTGTTCCTTCTGCGATATTGTAGATAGATTTGGCATGATCCTAGCCACTGTACGTGATTGCTAGAAGGTATAGTCGCAAGAAGACCAGGCTGTGGACGGCCACGTGGCATTAGCAAGAGTGAAAATAGTCGTATTCGGCATATGACTGTGGCAGGTCGAACTGCATCTGCAACAGAAATTCTAGCAGCAGTTAGTACCACAGTGGCACTACGAATTGTTACAAATCGGTTACTTCAAGGGTAGCTCCGACCCAGACGTCTTACACGATGCATTCCACCGACCACAAGCCACCGCCATGCAACTTCAGTTGTGTCAAGCAACAGTTCATTGGAGGGTAGAGTGAGGTGTGTTGTGTCTTCTGATGAACACCGGTTCGGCCTCGGTCTCAGTGATGGCCGTGAGTTGGTTATAATGAGCCAGGCGAGCGCCTCCGACCAAGCTGCCTGCAACCTAGATTCACTGGTCCTACATTTGGACGGGACTGCAAATTCGTATGGCAGCAGTAACACACTCGTGATTTTTGCATGCACCCCCGCTCCAAATCTGTACGTCAATCTGGTGATTCGACCTGTTGTGCTGCCATTCATGAACAGCATTCCAGGCAGTGTTTTCCAACAGGATAACGCTCTCCTACACACTGCTGTTGTAACCCGACATGCTCTACAATGTGTCTAAATGTTGTCCTGGCCTGCCCGATCACCAAATCTGTCTCCAATGGAGCACGTATTGGCCGTCATTTGACGACAAATCAAGTGTCATCCACAACCAGCATTCTCCCTTTCACTATCATTTTATTTGCTTTCCAGTGATACAGAACTCTCTGGCATACGTGTGAATGAATGTGGGTGTGTTTCATTTTGCTATACGGTGGCTTAGCCTGCTGCAGAGAATCAGCGGTACTCGTACAGAATGGCCAGCCCTTGCAGTTTTCAGGTAGGCAAAGAGATTTGCTTCCCTTGTGTGAAAGTTACCGGTGTTAGGTTGGTGGCGAAAGCCTCATCTCTTGGTTTTCCTGGCCACGGGGTCGCGTTGGAGACGTTGGAGTGTGTGACATGGTCAGCCTTGTTCCAGTTCGCCAGGGGTCTGCAGCCGAGGTCTCTTCGAAGAAGGATGAGTTGATTTAACTACGTGGCGCGTTGTCTCATAGCAAGAAGGGAGCTTTTAGATTTTGGTCTTGCGTCTTGTCTTATAAGGATTGTTTTACTGGGTCGCAGCAAGGAATGCAACGCGTTTGCAGACTTTCAGTTTGGTTCCTAACGCAGACTTTGGTCCGGAAGAAGAACGTAGCACAACGGAATTGCTTATGTTGAAGTGATCTCACGTAGAAAGTGCGCCTTCGGTTCAGTGTGAAGGTTTGTGTGCCTGCGACTGCGTGTGTGTATATTCTATTATTTTCCGAACCTTGGTAAGTTTTGCCTCTTCGTGAATCTTGTTTTTAGGAATGTTGCTGCAAGCTGCTCTTATGCAAAGTGACCACGCACTCTTTGCTTTATTTTAGTGTTTGATTCACGTCAACAATGTTGGGCTCATTAGAAGGTGTCCGTTGGAAACCATCCACATAGGTTAATATTAGAGTTGATTGGCCCTCTGCCATTACCCGTTGTCTATTCAAATATGTCCTCTGTAAAATATTAATTGATCGCTGCTGCATAGTTTAATGTTATTAAAATTTAGCCACAGTACGTAGAAATCGTGTCTTCGCGAACCACGTGGGCACACTAGTCTGTTGTGAATCGCGAAGCGTTTCACAAGCAGTTGTACTTAGTTATCAGGCAACAGCAGATATGTAGATGCCTTACATCAACGTTTTAAGGGATAAATAATTTTACCTCCAATCTTACCCAGTGTAACGATGTTACATCTCCGTTACCTACGCCATTTAGCTTGTAGTTTTTCTTGTTGGCCCATCCACGGAGTTTCCATGCGCACGGGTCCAATAATTAGTGTTCCATTTTTATTTTAAACAAATGCTTCAGAATAGATCTTGTTTTTAGGAATGTTGCTGCAAGCTGCTCTTATGCAAAGTGACCACGCACTCCTTGCTTTATTTTAGTATTTGATTCACGTCAACAATGTTGGGCTCATGTTAATAATTACATCCCATTCTTTATGAGTGACTTTATAATGAATGTTCTTTTATGAGTTTTTCTTATGAATAAATTAAGTAATTTTCCGGCTCAGCCCAACCTCTTATTAGTCGTGTTGGCTAGACTTGGTGACTACCCAATCTTTAATGTTGGCTTCAATGTCAGATAGCATTTTCTTATTCCAGGTGCGCTTCACGCACCTTACACATAGCGACCCTTTACTCACCCTACTTACAGCAGTCCTTGTATTGATTGACCAAGAGCAGCAGGCATGCAACTCCTTCCCACTCTCACACATGAACGACACAATGCATACACGTTTGCATACTTGCATTCAACATTCTGTCGGTTACACCAGTTTTTAACGTATCAGCATTTCACATTCGCAATGACTTTTATCGTGCTTACATTAACTTATGAACCTGCAACGTTAACCACTGAAGTATGTTATCTAGACAAATGTATACCCAAAACTGCATTACCATACATTAATTATTTCTTGGTAATGTGATTTTTATCCGGCAGTCTACACTGCGCAAATAGTCTCTCACTCGCATGAAATGAATTAATTACCCAAAGAAGAAAGAAATTTGGGATTTAGCGTCCCTTCAATGAAAGGATGAGATTGGTGGAGATCATTCCCAGAATAGCCACTGATGGAGGTGGACTTTGGACGTGCAAAAGTTCCAGTCCGGCATTACTCAGAAACAGCAAAGTGGAACTACGAACATGAATCTGAAGGCCGAAGTTGGATTTAAAATGCAATTCTCCGGAATCCAGAATCTTATAACTGCGCCATCATGCTCTGTTTAATCACCCAAGTTCATATGTCAATATAGTAAATGCATACGAGAAACGTCCAGTAGAAACACGCGCGGTGTGATGTTCTGTAAGTTCAAATGAAATTCTGTGACTTTTTACCTCGACAGTATTCGTAGCATCTGCATCCTAACGTATCTGATGCCAGGCTTTAGTGTCGGCTACTCTAGAGCGGGGAAACAAGTTCTCTACTGCTGCCATGTTCCGTGTTAAGTGAGAGGCGCGTCTTGGAATGCCATCTTGTTTCGTTTCTTAGTGTCATTGCCTCAACATTCCTCCTGAGAAAGCCAGTATTCCTGAAGGGCAGATACGTAAGGCGAAGCTCTGAAACTGTCTTTATCCATTTACTTCAAGAGCTAACAAATGTGGTTAACAGTCATATCGCACGTTAGTAAATATGAAGTTGGAGATAGATTCACATGTTATTGCGCATAAGTAAATAATGTGTGCAGATAATGTGCTGCCAGTACTAATATGAATCACACCTCTCGAAGAAGGAAGATTTAATGTAGTTTGTAGTAAACTGCATTTATGGTAGTAAATTACGATTGTAATTACAGAATAACTTCGCACTAGAAGATACAAAGTTGCTTAATGTAATATCTTTGCAAATACTGTAGCTCTCTTGCGTAACTTTCTGTATCACTTGTTAAGTGTCGTATCTTTGCACGCAACACCCCTAGAGGATATACCGTGTGTTACTAGTGGAATTCTAAACATGTATCATACAAAATAGGCAATGTCATTAAGTGCATATCTGGCGAAAGAGGGCAAAATATTTTGTACTTTGTTTAATATTAGCTTTTGCATCTTGCTCTCTACTTTGTTTAAAGTGGGGTAACCCCTTTTATAACAGGAATAACAGCAACTGATGTTAGTATAGAAAACAGCTTTGATGACAAGAAAGTAAGAAATGTGATGTAAAGGACAGATAATTTTCCTGTACGATGAGTTCGCTTAGGTTAACAGAACTAAGGGGGCAGCAGTGTAAATGCGAACACTAGTGAGGGTAAGCGGATGACGCAGGGAGCTAGTACCAACTAAACATTAGTTGCCCAACATTTAAAAGGAACATTAATTTTCCACTTTACGCAGACTTCTACACAATTATAAATGTAACGCATTCATGCGTGTTCAAGCATTTTATAGAAGAATGCTTAAGCACACGCAGGGTAATTCTGCAGAAGCATTTTGGCATTTGCTTGAGGCTGAAGCAAATTTCAGTTATGCCAATTTGTGGAATCACACTTACAATCACAATCGTTAGCTATATCCCAGCTTTGTGGAGCCATTTATAAGTAAACGTTTGCTTTGAGCAATATTTTTAGAGGAATCCTTTGGATCGATCAAATGCAAAAGGAATCCCGAAATGAGAGAGGTTATTCGAGCGTGTGAAAAGTAGTCTCGATTCTAGTGCTCTGTTTCGAAAGAGTATCAGGATTAAAAAAAAAAGAAAAAGCCCTATGAACATCATCTGCCTCTATCAAAATATGCATTGACAGGCACCGACAGAAATTTATAAAATTTATTTGTTCGGTGATATTTTCTGAGTACTTGGGTGTAAGGAACTTATGGTCTGCAGTGGCTCGTTACATGTCAATTTCATTTGGTAACATATTGGGCGCCGTGGTACTGCTCCGTAGCAAAAGCGTTCACCGGAATTCTGTGGGAACGAGGAGAGCTTCGTTTGCAAGACTCCGGTCGATACTCAAATGGGCCGGATGCTAGGATTGTCACAGCCACTGTAGCCGTGCACTAGACTACTGGGATTGTTGAGCATTTAAAGACAGTCGGGAGTGCGTTGCTGCACACTCTGTAGTGAATATGCTGCTGGATATTTTGAACAGTCGTGCGGCGCAGTTTGCATAAAAGACGTTTCGTTCGAAAATAATAACACCATGCTGCTGCAAGTACTTTGTTTTATAGCTCTGCAGCAAGTTTCGACGTATTGGCCACTGTCACCCAGAGCTTTCAGAAACTTTAATGGTAAATAACACATTACTATTGTAAAATATTATTCATAACTAGCTCTTGCCGGCCACTTGTTTCTGTGGCTCAGCCTGGTTAAATGGAAAGACAGAAAAGTATGTATGCGAATCTGATATACACTATGTGGCAAAAGTATTCGGAGACCTGACTGAAAACGACTTACAAGTTTGTGGCGCCCTCCATTGGTAATGCTTTAATTCAATGAGGTGTTGGCCCACCCTTAGCCTTGATGACAGCTTCCACTCTCGCAGGCATACGTTCAATCAGGCGCTGGAAGGTTTCTTGGGGAATTGCAGCCCATTCTTCATGGAATGTTGCACTGAGGAGAGGTATTGATGTCGGTCTGTGAGGTCTGGCACGAAGTCGGCGTCCTATAGGATTCAGGTCAGGACTCTGTGCAGGCCAGTCCATTACAGGGATGTTATTGTCATGTAACCACTTCGCCACAGGCCGTGCATTATGAACAGGTGTTCGATCGTGTTGAAAGATGCAATAGCCATCTCCGAATTGTTATTCAACAGTGGGAAGCAAGAAGGTACTTAAAATATCAATGTAGACCTATGCTGTGATAGTGCCACCCAAACCAACAAGGGGTGCAAGCCCCCTCCACGAAAAACACGACCACGCTATAACACCACGGTCTCCGAATTTTACTGTTGCCACTAGACACGCTGGTAGATGACGTTCACCGAGCATTTATTATACCTACATCCTGCCATCGAACCGCCACATTGTGTACCGTGATTCGTCACTGCAAACAACGTTTTTCCACTGTTCAGTCGTGCAGTGTTTACGCTCCTTACACCAAGCGAGGCGTCGTTTGGCATTTACCGCCGTGATTTGTGGCTAATGAGCAGCCGCTCGACCATGAAATCCAAGTTTTCTCATCTCCCGCCTAACTGTCATAGTACGTGCAATGGCTTCTGATGCAGTTTGGAATTCCTGTGCGATGGTCTGGATACATATCTGCCTGTTACACATTATGACTCTCTTTAACTGTCGGCAGCCTCTGTCAGGCAACAGACGAGGTCGGCCTGTACGTTTTTCTGCTGAATGCGCCCCTTCGCGTTTACACTTCACTATCACATCGGAAACAATGGCGCTAGGGACGTTGTGTGGAAATCTCGCGTACAGACGTATGAGACAAGTGTCACCGAATCACCTGACCACGTTCGAAGTCCGTGAGTTCCGTGGAGTGCCCCATTCTGCACTCTCACTACGTCTAATGGCTAGTGAGGTCGCTGATACGGAGTACCTGGCAGCAGGTGGCAGAACATTGCACCTAATGTGAAAAACGTATATTTTTTAGGGTGTCCGGATACTTTTGATCACATAGTGTACGTCCTAATCTACTCCTCCCCCTCTCACTCCATTCACTGTGCGTACCCTCCTCCCCCTCTTTTTGTACATTTGTCCACCTCCTCCTTCTGGCCCCTCTTCTATCACATTCTCCCTCCTCCCTTTGTATCTTCTCCTCCCACTATCTATTTCCTCCTGCCTCCTCTCTCTCTCCCTCTCTTGTCCTTCCCCTCTCTCTCCATCTTTCCTGCCCCTCTCTCACTCCCTGTCCATCACCTCCTCCTCCTTTCTAAGTCCATCATCTCTTTCCTCTCTCTCTGCATCTCTTCCTGTCCCCTCCACTGTCCATCTCCTCCTTTCCTGTTTGTATGTCCATTTCCTTCCACCTCTCTGTCCATCTCTTCTTGTTCCCTCTCGTTGATCTTAAGCCTTCTTTATTGTTACTGCAAATTTAAACTCTGTATATTACGCAAATCATAAGCCGTTAAGCCATAAATCCATCTTTCCTCTCTGCTAATAACGTTTCAGCGTGTTGTTATGTAGTGTCGAAATTACAAAGGAATCGGTGAAGAACTTTCTGAGATTTCCAATTTTGTGCCAACGAACAATTAAACTTTCATTAATATAGATTATATGTTATAAACTGAGATCATAATTTAGTAATGATGAGAAGTAGACTGAAGTTTAATAAGAGAATCGTCCGGAAGAATCAGTGTGGATTGAAGTGGGATATTCAGGTACTGAGGAATGATGAGATGCGTTTGAAGTTCCCTAAGGATTTGAATACTGCGATAAGGAATGCCAGAGTAGGTACCCTTCAGCTGAAGAACGGACATCTCTAAAAAAACACCCGCAGATGGAAGATAACTACGAAGAAACCTTGGGTATCAGAAAAAAGACTTCAGTTGATAGAAGAAAGAATTAAGTACAAAAATATTGAGTAAAAGAGTGAATACAGCAAAATAAATCACTTAGGAATGAAATGAATAGGATCTGCACTGCAGCCAAGGGAAAATGGCTGCAGGAAACATGGAAAGAAACCGCAAAAGAAATGATCGTCGAGAGGACTGACTCACCATACAGAAAAGTTGAAACACATGTCAAATTAAAAGCAATGGTGGCAACACCGAGGATCAAGTGGTAATTCCATTATTAAGCCCAGGGAAGAGAGCAGATGGGTAGAGAAAGTGCAGTGAAGGCTCGTGTGAGGGCAGGGTTCAATGGCAGACGTAGGGGGGTCGAGTACTAAAGTCAGAACTTAAAACTACTCTGGAAGACCTGAGATCAAATAGACAGAAAACATCCATTTTAGGAAGTAGCAACCAAACCATTATTCAGGTTGGTGTGTAGAACCTATTAGACAGCAGCCATACCGTCATACTTTCGGAAAAACATCAGCCATACATCTCCAAAGAGAGCAAGAACCGACAAGTGCGAGAATTATCTCACGATCATCTTAACAGCTCATGCATCCAAGTTGCTGACAAGAATGACATATAGAATAATAGAAAACACAATTGAGGATATGTCTAATGACTATCAGTTTGGCATTAGGAGAGATACAGGCACTAGAGAGGCAATTCCCACGTTACCGTTGATAATGGGAGCAAGACTGAAGAAAAATCAAGACACGTTCTCAGGATCTGTCGACGTGGTAAAAGCATTCGACAGCGTCAGATAGTGCAAGATGTTCGAAATTCTGAGAAAAATAATGATAAACTTTAGGGAAAGGCGGGTAATATACAATATGCTCGAGAACCAAGAGGTAACAGTAAGACTGGAAGACAAGGAACCAAGGGATTGGATTAATAAGGCTGAAAGAATGCATTCCTGTTCAGTCTATACATCGAAGAAGCAATGTGGGTAATAGAGGAAAGGTTCAAGAGTGAGATTAAAATACAGGGTGAAAGGATGTCCTCAGTGAATGTGAAGAAGAATTACAGGATGTGTTGGATGGAGTGAACAGTGTAATGAGTACAGAATATGGATAAACAGTAAACCGGGAAAAGAGAAAAGTAGTGAAATGTAGCAGGAATGAGAAGAACGAAAAACTTAACAAGAAAATTGGTGGTCACGAAGTAAAGAAATTCTCCTACTTTGGAAGCAAAATTACCTTTGACGGACAAACCAAGGAGGGCATTAAAAGACTAGCACAGACATTCCTGGTAAAGAGAAATCTACTGGTACCAACATTGGCTTAACTTGAGGAAGAAATTTCTGACGACACGCGTTTGGAGCAAAGCATTGTATGGCAGTGAATCATGGACAATGGGGAAATCGGAACAGAAGAGAATCGAGGTGTTTGAGATGTGGTGCTACAGAAAAATGTTGAAAATCGGGAGGATTGATAAGGAATGGAGAAGTTCTGAGCAGAATTGGCGAACGAAGGTGGAAAACAGTGACAAGAGGGACAGGATGAAAGGAACTGTGTCATGGCATCGGGGTTAACCTCCATGGTGCTGGAGGGAACTGTAGGGAACGACAGAGATTTGAATACATTCATCTAAAAAGTTCGTAGGGTGCAAGTGTTTGTCTGAGATGAAGAGGTTAGCGGAGGAGAGGAATTTGTCAAGGGCTGCATCAGATCAGTCAGAAGACTGATGACTCAAATAAAAAAATAAATAAACACGCTACAGAGGCCTTGCTTCGACTTAGATCTTTCAGGGCTCTGTCAAATTCTTCTCGTGGTGTTATATGTCCTGTCTCATCTTCATTTAAGTTCGCTTTTCGTAATAATGCCTTCAGATTCATTTCCTCTGTGTACTGAGATGACAAAAGACATGGGATGTGTCCTAATATTGTATCGGACCCCCTTTCGCCGAGGGTAGGTCAGCAACTCGACGTGGCATGTACTCAACAAGCCGATGGAAGTCCCCAGCAGAAATATTAAGCCACGCCGCTTAAACAGACGCCAATAATTGCGAAAGATGCAGGATTTTGTGCATGAACCGATGTCTCGATTATGTCTCATAAATATTCTATGGGATTCATGTCGGCCGATCTGAGTAGCCAAATCATTCGTTTGAGTTGTCCAGAATGTTCTTCAAACCAATCGCGAACAATTGTGGATCGGTGACATGGCACATTGTCACCCAAAGAAATTCCATCGTTGTCTGGGAACATGAAGTCCACGAATGGCTGCAGATGACCTCCAAGTAGCCGAACGTAAGCATTTCCAGTCAGTGATCTGTTGGACCATGGGACCAAGTCCATTCCATGTAAACACAGCCCACACCACTATGGAGCCACCACCAGCTTATACAGTGCCTTGCTGACGAGTCCTTTGATCCGCGGGGTTTGCGTAGCACTCGAACCCTATCATCAGCTCTTAGCATCTTAAATTGGGACATCTGACCAAGCCACGATTTTTCAGTCGTCTGGGGTCCACCCGATATGATCACGAGCCCAGCAGTCGCACTGTAGGCGATTTCGTGCTGTTAGCAAAGACACTTACTTACTTCGGTCGTCTCCTGCCGTAGCCCATTAACGCCAGATGTCTCCACTCTGTCCTATGGGATACGTTCGTCGCACGTCCCACATTTATTCCTGCGGTTATTTTACGCAGTGTTCCTTGTATAGTAGCGTTGACACTTCTGGCAGACGCCATTGCTCTCGGTCGTTAAGTGAAGACCGTCAGCCACCGCGTTGTCTGTGGTGAGAGGTAATGCCCAAAATTTAGTATTCTCGGCACACTCTTGGCACTGTGGACCTCGTAACGTTGAGTTCCCCATATAATGCCCCATGCCTCTAGCTCCAACTGCCATTCGATGTTCAATGTCTTTTGATTTCCATTGTACGGCCATAATCGCACCCTAATTTTTACACGTTTCAATTCCCTTTCGCATGATTGATTGCAGCATTTTTATATCTTCTCGTTTCAACCGCTAAATTCAGTATCTCCTGTGTTATCTAAGGATTTCAGGTATGCCTCGTCTTTTTACATATTTGAATCTCTGCTGCCTTTCATCTCTCAAATCTACTAATTCGTCTTCTAATGTACTCATTTCCCCGGTTTCAATCAGTCGATACCGAATGCTCCCTCTGAAACTCTCAACGACCTCTGATTCTTCGATTTTTCAACAGGAACAATGGTATTTATCAAAACTGATGGGACAGCAAAGCAGTGCCACTATTATGTCACCTAGAGTGATTTATTTATACGGAGTGGTTATAATTAAATTGCAGCTATTCACAGAAGTCCAGTGTGGGCTGTAATTATTGTGCGGCAGCGAAACTTGGTAGATATGCTAATGCGTTAATTTGGAATAGATTTATGCTGGAAAAAATTAATTCCAAGTTTGGTCTCTAAGTGCAAATCTGGCACCGTGAACGCAAGAAAGTCGTATAGAAATGTTTCCATATGTCGTCTGACTGGAGCCTCCCGTCGGGTAGACCGTTCACCGGATGCAAGTCTTTCGATTTGACGCCACTTCGGCGACTTGCGCATCGATGGGGATGAAATGATGATGATTAGGACAACACAACACCTAGTCCCCGAGCGGAGAAAATCTCCGACTTAGCCAGGAATCGAACCCGGGCCCTTAGGCTTGACAGTCAGCCTCGCTGACCACTCAGCTACCGGGGACGGACTTTTCTTATGTAATGGACTGGAACGGGACGCAGGCAGAAAAGATCAGGCAAATGAAAAAGGCATAATGTTGACTTTATTATCAAGCGCCGATTACACAGTTTTGATCCATATGAACACCGGCGGCGTCGACGAGACGCGGCATCCGTAAAATTACCTGATCAACTGTTCGAAGCAGTTTCGCTGTAATCTGAGTGACAGGTTCCTACGTACTGGCCTTCAAATTAGGTAGAGACTGAACGTGTCCCTGATGAACAGGTTCTTTTAGGTATCCCCAGAGCAATGGGTCACGTGGGTTCACATCAGATGATCTTGCACGCCATGCATATGTGAAACTTCTGGAGATAATACGTTTGTGGAAGGTTGAGATAAGCATACATTTCACTGGGCAAGCGACGTGAGATGTTGCTCCACCTTGCAGGAAAACAGTGGTTTGCACCCAGTTGCGCACGTCCAAAGCAGAAATCACTTGCTGTACGAGGAGGTCTCGAGAACGTAGAGACGTCACGGTACACCTGACAGGCCCTCTGGGTGTATTCTGTTCAAAGAAGAACGGACCGAGAGCAAAGGTGCTACTGAATCCACGCCACACCGTCACATGCGGAGAGTGCAATGGCACTTGGCGCACAACACGCGGTTTAACAGTACCCACATACGGCAGTTCCTTGTATTCACTGCGTCCTGTAGCGTAAAATGTGCCTTCGGATGGACAATCCTTGCGACAGTGCCCGAGCACTAGCACTGACCGGAACACTTGCCGCATGGTCGGTTGCAGCATAGCAACACCGTCAATAACTTCCATTGGGAGAGAATGCTTTCCTCTTCCAGGTGCCACAGCAACCTCACCGGTGTTTTCGAATTTCATTGTCATCTTCTCAAAATCATTTAATGGCTTTGGGAGTCTCCTCAGACCTTTCAGTTGGCGATACTCTTTCAATACAGCACTGTACAATTGCTGCCGTTCACACAAAATAATGTTACTAACAGCGCACGGTATCTCTTATCGATAGCCATACTGTTCACTGACAGTTTGATTTATCTACTATCAGTGTGGATATCGTACCGTCTTATGAGCAGTGTACGGTGCCAGAGTTACCACGGTGGCCTAAATAGGGACTAATTCCTTTTTCCAGCGTAAATCAGTTCCTCATTATTAGCATATCCACCAGGTTTCACTGCGGCCCACACCTCCGTGACAGCTGCACTTAAATTATAACCGCCCTGTATGTGGAAGTAGACAGTGTAATGCAGGTAACAAGCGGTCCTCGTAGCAGGCGCTGTGACGTTCAGGGCGGGAAAACGACGGGCTGTTGCGCATTTGGACGGCGTGTGATCCACTAAGCCGGCCGCGTGCTCCGGGCTCTGGGCAGTGGCCAGCCGGACAGGTCGGGCGGGTTTCCAAGATGAAGAAACGGGACGGCGGCCCGCAGGTCCGCGGTGGTTACCCGCCTAGTGCCCGGCTTCCTGACGCACCACACACGTTTGTTAGCAGGGCTTCATGTGTGGCATTACGTCGTTTCGAAAGCCCTACGAACAGATATGTGGGTCATTTTATCGTCGTGGTGGTTTAATAACAATCTACAAAATGTTTTAATACAATACCCTGGCTGACAAAAAAAGTAAATCACTTCGTGTGTGGTAGGTTTCCTGCACTAACTTAGGATCCACTTACCAACTAATAAATACACGAAACATGGAGGCAAAATGTACGCATCTAATAGCTACTTAAAAAAGGAATAAAATCAGTTCAAAAAATGGCTCTGAGCACTATGGGACTTAACATCTGAGGTCATCAGTCCCCTAGAACTTAGAACTACTTAAACCTAACTAACCTAAGGACATCACACACATCCATGCCCGAGGCAGGATTCGAACCTGCGACCGTAGCGGTCTCGCGGTTCCAGACTGGCGCGCCTAGAACCGCTCGGCCACACCGGCCGGCCAATATAAAATCAGTTAAATTTGTTTCCACAAAAGGAGAATATAACGTCCCAATTCGGACCTCGCTAATACATTTATCTTGGTAAATACAACAAAACAAATAATCATGCATGTGACGAGAAAAAATGAATAACACCATCAATCTTTACAGATGAAAATACGACTATATCCACGAAGGTTCGCGCCCTGGCAAGGGAGATACTTAACTTCAACATATAAGGGGATTACAGTAAGCCCTAATTCCACTCGACAAACGTAGTAACGATATAAGCGAGACAAATGTACTGAAGGAGGATAGCGGGATGTGCCGTAGTAAAAAGGGCCACTATCAACGCCATCACGACGCGACCCCCGTGAAAACGTCAGTTTCAGCTACCTGCAACATACACAGAGTCATTTGTAGCTTCTTAAAAACAATTAACATGAAAAGGCACAACGCGTAACACACTAATAAAATATAAACGACTACTTCACAGAACTAGCTCCTCTTTAGACAAAGCAAACAGGACAATATTAATAACACATAACACACTTCTCACCTATAACAAACTAAGGTACCACGTAATAGAATATCGTCTTGAGCTCATAGAATACTCAGTTTGACTTGCCTGTTTATACGTCTTACAACTCAAGTTAACAGTGTTAGCTTAAGCAAACCCGCGAATACAAAACTCGAAATATGACAGGAATAATGATTGAAGCCACTGACAATCCTAGGTTTCCACACAGAGGAGACAATAGTAATGTACAGCGGCACACAACCGACCTTACATCTCCAATTTAATATAATCAAAATAAACAATTTTGTGTACAATAATTACTTACAGTACCATGACAACCTCCGAATAACACTTATTACCAAAGGTAGGTGCTGGTATGGAAAGGCACCTTTAGTAATACAGAGTTCGAGTGTATTCACTTATTGGAAGGTTTTGAACTTTCCACATAGCTCTCTGTTTACACACTTCTATAACTTCTGCAACTATCGAAGGGCATATAAATGCACATATAACTGACACAGATTTAAGCAAAATAAAACAGTACCTTAGTATGACGCAAATGGCTTCATTTGCTTTACACGAGGCATATCTTCACCATTCAGTAATTCCGAAATAGCCGGCCGCGGTGGTCTCGCGGTTCTAGGCTCGCAGTCAGGAACCGTGCGACTGCTGCGGTCGCAGGTTCGAATCCTGCCTCGGGCATGGATGTGTGTGCTGTCCTTAGGTTGGTTAGGTTTAAGTAGTTCTAAGTTCTAGGGGACTGATGACCACAGCAGTTGAGTCCCATAGTGCTCAGAGCCATTTTAATTCCGAAATATTTTCAACAACCCGTGAGAGCAAAACGTCGCCGTGGTATCAGCTATTCACTTCACATAATTTCCTGCACAGACACAAGGCAGACGAAGTGTTTTCACATGCAACAGCGGCGAGCATCACACATTTCCTCCGTCATGCCATGGACACATCTCAATTTCAATGGCCAGTAACAAGAATCTATACATGCCCCCGCAGCAGAAAAGCCCCAAAAGACAACAGTGCCCGGATGTCTCGCTGAGCTTGCTCAAGCGTACAGGCGTCGTACCACAGGCCTCATGGCAAACGTCAACAAGCCACCTCCTACCCTCGAATATCCACACCGTTATTTCTTTTCTCTCCCGTTAACCACCCGACCACCGGCTTCAATCACGGAAACAAAGATGGTGACCCTGTAATCGATGGCAGCGATGCCATAGTGAGTGCGAGAACACTGGCGCTAGCCGCGCCACGGCTCAATGCGTGTACACACCACCGACCGGAATGTAAACGACTCGACTTGCGGTTCACTGTTACACTCGGAACGGTCACCAGAGTGCCGCAGTGTTTTTTGGGTTTAGTGTTGTTACCAGGCCTGGTAGGTTACATAAGTGGTGTGAACAGCGTCAGATGTTGCGTCATCGCTGTGAATGACACGAAGAAGCCATACATTCATGTGGGACTGCGTTATAAGTACCTGAAAAGAGTTTGAAAGGGGCCTCGTTGTGGGTCTCCATTTGGTCAGCTGGTCAAATCGTAGAATAACAGATTTGTGGGGCATTCGGATGTGACAAAGGATCCATGTTGGTCTGCATATGAACGTGCGGGCAGGCGTAATCCAACGCTACGGTCGACCACGTCTGAACAGCACATGGGAGAATAACCAAATTGTGCATCAAAGACATTGTAACCCCTTCACATTTTGTGTCATCCCACAACCACATTATTGGTGGTATACCAGCAGCAGCTGGACTAGCGAATTACCAGCCCATGCCGCGGCTGCCGTTAACACCACAACAAACGGCTGCATTGGGAGTGTTGCCGCGACTGGGAAGCATGGACTGCTGACCAGTGACATCACATCGTGTTCAGCAATGAATTGAGGTCTGCCCTACCCCGGATGGCCATCGTCGGAGAGTCTGACAGCGCCATGAGAGAGGTCCAATTCTTCGAATGTTATAGAAGGTCACAGTGGTTTTTCTTCTGGCATTATGATCTGAGAAGCCACTGGGTACAACTTCGCGCAACGTCAGGCCACTATGACAGTGACAGAGGGAACTCTGACGGCAAAACGGTACGTCACTAACATCCTAAGATCTCCTGCGTTACCTCTCGTGCGACAGTATCGTGGCGCCATTTTTCAACAGCACAACGCTCGTCTACACGTCTAACTTGGCTCTACAAACTTTTCGTGTGACATTGACATACTCCTGCGACCAGAAAGATCGCCAGATCAGTCCCCAATGGAACATGTGTGGCATCAGCTTCGATGTCAAATCTGTCCCAGTGCAGTTATCCAGAATATCAAGCACATCTTACAACAGTTCTGGGTCGACTTGCCTCAGGAGACGATTTAACGACTTTATGGCACCCTCTTTCCACCCAGGGTAGATGGGGTGCAACATCACACTGATAAGTGGGCTCAAAATACCGAGTTATTTGCAAATTTAACTCGATTTTATCAATCACCGAAATATCACATACCCTCTCAACTGGTGATATTTTATTTCTTTTCTTGCTCCCCTTAGCGGCGCTTTACTGTCAGGCACTGCTTTAATTTGATTAAATCAGAGCTTAATATATTACCGTAGTGTAACGTAGATACTAAATTTCAGAGGGTCGTCTTATTTGAAATTTAGTAGTAACACATGTGTCACGCAGTTTATATAAGAACTGTAACAGGAAACTTTGAAGACTTAAATGTTCCAGAGGTTACATTAACGTTTGGAAAAGATTTATCTCGCAATTTTCGGGACCCTTAGTTTTCGTACAATACAATTCACCATGGCTATAAAGTCAGAATTCCCCATGACCCATCCCTCGGATTCATGCGGGGAGCTAGTTACAGCAGCTCGGTTGCTCCTGACAATGCTAGTTATTACTACGTTTCATCCAACACTTTCGAGAGTTTTTTTACACCTAAATATATTTCTAGATAAATCGATTGCATAGTACAGAACCAGATATGTAAATCTTCCCTTATCTTTTCAGACGAGCTGTAAGGTGTCCATCATATCGGCTGTCTTCCATATATTCTGTTCTTATGTAGATTCATCTCGCGAGCAGTCATTGTTGTTATATTTGTGGCACATCGATCGAATTCCGAATATTCACGACTGCCTCTGCCAAACTTACCTGCGTGAGACCTTTGAGGCAAGAGCGGCTTCGCCCCATCTCTAAAGCGGGCGAGGTCGCCACTGATGGCTTGTCGGTTTGAAAAGGAAACAAGGCGTTCTGTTCCTGGCTGTTCTTTTTGGGGTGCTCTGCAGTGAGGGTGTGCTGTGCTCGTGTGTGACACTACTTGCTAATGAGAGTGGCTGTATTAACATGCGTTGAGAAGGAAGGAGCCAAGCATGAAAGTAGTAATAGGCTTGTACTGACGACGTGATTAAAACTAGCAAATACAGCTCCTCTTTATGTTCCTATTTCTGCAAGGTAATAAGTTTCCTTGTTTTACGACTTTGTGGGTTATATTGGAATAGAGCGGCTGCTCAGGCAATGTATTCGAATGAGTAGCAGACTGAAAGTCGCGGTACGACCAACGTGGCGCCGATTCCGTTCTGTTTACGTGTTATTTCTGATTCATGATCGAGTTTAGCAAGGCGATACCTCATTCACCAAAATATTTTGCACTTTATATTTTTTAATCCGCGTCATGGACTAGGTATTTGATGACTGTGCTGAGGGCACAACGTAAGTCGTGTAATTTTAATCTGATTATTCTGTGTAGAGTTCTTGTGCTTTTTGAAGTCAAATAAGAACCCTAAAGTTGAAAGAAAATTTCATCTCTTTATTGCTATTTCGTTCCCTTGACTAATTTAATAAAAACTATTAAACTATTTTTGTAAGACACTAGCAATAAATAGTCACGAGGCTTGTACTGGTGCCTTATAAAAAGATAATTAATTCAATCGACAGTTCAGTTTGCACTAATTCTGTCCCGAGCAATTTATTAAAATATCAAGCATTTCCTAGCGTTAGTAAGTTACTTTTAGATCACGGAAAGTAAGCTTGTGTCGAGAGTTCCAGTGACAACGTTGCATTACTAGTTACAACAATCTATAACAGATCATTTCAGAGGCCACGAGAATTTCCATTGCATTACGTATGCGTGTCTGTGACGGATGACTCACGAGTATAGTCAGATCACGTAATAACATTATTCCCTTGGGGTTTTATTAATTTGTAAGAGGGCGTCTTTAACCTAGCGAAGTCTCACCCAGTTTAACAGAGAAAGACGTATTTTTCTCTCTTTTTGTTTCTACTAAAATTAAACCATAAAATCGTGCCCTTCTTTTACGGACTGTGTCTAATTTTTTCTGTTTTACTGTAGACTTCCTGGTTGGATCTGTTTTGATTGATGCCATTCTTGTACTTGGATCTTAGGATTCTTCCAATGATTTTGCGCTCTTTTTTCTCCCGTTCTTCGAGGAGTCTTTTATCAGTATTTAGGGATAGGGTTTCGTCTGCATACAAAACTACTGGCTTCAGAACTGTGTGATGTATCTTAGTGTTCTGGGAAACGCATTTATTGTTCAAGATCGTGCGGGATGTTTGGTAAGCTGTTTCTAGTACGCGTATCCGTTCCCTAAGCGCTACCTTGTCCAGTCCATTTTTCATGATGATTTCACTCAGGTACTTGAATTTGTGTATCCAGCCGATGACCCCATATTTCGTACAGAGTTTTGGTGCAACGTCTTTAATGTTAATCATGACTTCTATTTTTTTTTTAATTTGAACTCTAGTGGTGTCTACGTCGTTTGACAGAATGGTAATATCGGCAATATCTAAGCAGTCTACCTCGATCCTCTTAGATTTGGTTTCCGTTAACCTTTCGCACCAGACTCTGATGATCTTTTCAAGGACGAAGTTGAAAAGCGTTGGAGACAGTCCATCACCTTGCCTGACCCCTGTTTTGACATCAAAGGAATCCGAGAGACACCCGAGGAATTTTACTTTGGATTGTGTATCTGCTAGATTAGCTCAAATTACTGCCTACAGTTTAAGGTCAACATCAAACTCAGCAGGACCTCCCGGCCTATGGAGTCGTATGCCTTCTTGAAGTCCACAAAGACTGACACGTAGTGCTTGGACCTTAAAGTATAATACCTGATTACTGTTTTGTGGCTGTAGATCTGTTCGACTATTGAGCAACTTTTTATGAAGCCCCTTGGTATTCATATATTTGATGAGCGACTTGGGCTTCTACACGCTCCAAAATGCCGAGTGAGAGAATTTTATAGATTACCGGTATCAGGGATATTTCTCGATAATTGGTAATGCCTTTCATGCCGCCATTCTTGTGCAAGGGATGGATCAGGGCCGTTTTCCAATCTTCGGGCAGTGTTTCCCCATTCCAATTTTTTCCTGTTTGTTTTTGTAAGATCTCAAGTGATTCCTTTGGGGCGTATTTCCACAGTTCTGCTGCGACTGAGTCTTCTCCAGGTGAGACGGACAATGTAATGCTTGACTTCGTCTTTGTCAGGTGGCCTGGACTCTGAGCACGTGAACAGTGGTTCTTTGGTCTCAGTGGGGTTTTGGGGTTTATTACGGTTCAGTAGGTCTCGAAATTAGTCTGCTAGAATCTGACGATTTTCTTCATTTGAAGTCGCCAATGTACCGTCCTTTCGCTGAAAGCATAGTGACGGCGGTTTGTAACTTGTCAGTTTGAATTTGAAGGCTCTGTAGTAGTCTCTGGTTTCATTCTACCTAAAAATTTGTTCTATCTTTTCAATGAGTGATTTTTCATACTAACATTTCTCAGTTCTGATTGCCCTGGCTGTTTGGTCACGTTGGATTTTGTAGGTTTCCAGTCAGTTTCCAGTTTCGTTAAATAGTATTGTTTCCCTGCACTGAGCTTTTCCTTGAGGACTCACTCGCATGTGTCATTCCACAAGGCATGCTTTTTGTTTCTTTTGATTTCTGCAACTTCTACGGCAACCTCTATAAGGCGCTGTTTGGTGGTGTTAAAGTGATAGTCGCTTGGTCTTCCCTTTTCTTGGAACTCCATGACCCTTTGTCGAAATTTATCATTGTCAAAGCGTATAGTTTTTCTGGTGGATTTTCTGGTGTTTGTGGGTATAGGTTTGAATTTGATGATGGACATGTAATGATCTGAAGCCACATTTCTGTTTTTCTTTACTTTGACATTCATAATTTCAGGGCTGTCCCTCCTGGAAGTCTCGATGTGGTCTATTTGAAACTCTCCGATGGTTTTGACGGGAGATCGCCAAGTGGTCTGCTTTCTGGGTATTTGGCTCATCCAGTAAAACCCAGAAGTTAACCAGTTCTTCTGGGTAAGATCTGTTTTTATGATTTGTAGGGACATGTACGTTTAATAGGGCGTAGGTTTTGTTAGCACATTTGACTGTCAGTGTGGATAATCTGTCATTCACTGGTTCAAAGTTTGTAACCGATTTAAGGATTGTGGTTCTCACGACAAACGCGGTTCCAAGCATCACAGCTCCATAGAGGATCCGTTTTTGAGCTCCAACTTGAAAAAACCGTACCCGCCGAATTCAAAGATCTCTTCATCTGGGTACCTTGTTTCTTGTAGGGAAATAATGGATATCTAATTTTCGTTTAGGGCTTTGGTCCCTGTATCTGGCGGCGCTGATTTTTCTGTTTCCCGCCGTGAGGTGGCAGTCGTATTCAAACACTCTGGGCAACTATTTTAAGATATTGACTTTTTATTTTGAAACTCCATTCTTTTAAAAATAAACATAAAATAATATTACACAAATCA
This sequence comes from Schistocerca piceifrons, assembly GCF_021461385.2. Taxonomy (NCBI): domain Eukaryota; kingdom Metazoa; phylum Arthropoda; class Insecta; order Orthoptera; family Acrididae; genus Schistocerca; species Schistocerca piceifrons. The sequence goes on from NC_060145.1 coordinate 405,229,536, forward strand.
TGTGACATCTTATTTGCTCAAAAAAGCTCTCTGGTTTGAAGAGTGACACAAAATTGTATTCACATCTCTTTGTTGCGCCTGGCTGATACATACGAGGGGCATTCAATCAGTAATGTAACACATTTTTTCCTCGGCCAATTTCGGTTGAAAAAAATGTGGAATTTGTTGTGGGAAATCGTGGACCATTCCCGCTTCAACTACTATAGTTTCACGAAGTTCCGATACGTGGCGCGCTATACTTTACTTTCCAAATGGCGTTTGTAACGGAGTTGCGTTCCAAGAAGGAAGCTGTCACAGTTACTTTTGGTGGAAAAACAGAGCATCGGAGATATTCATAAGCGCTTGCAGAATTTCAACGGAGACTTGGCAGTGAACAAAAGCACGTTGAGTCGTTGGTCGAGGCGTCTGTCATAATCACAACGAGGTCGCGCAAACTTGTCCAACCTCCCGCGTGCCGGCCTGCTGCAGTTGTGATCTTGCAATGTTGGAACGTCTGGAATATCTGACTTGAGGTGATCGATGGATAGAATCAAACACCGCGCTGCACAACTGGACGTCTCTGTTGGTAATGCTCACACGCTCGTCTACAAGCGGGGAGTACTCAAAGATGTGTGCAAGGTGCGACCCTGCGACCTAACTGAAGATCAAAAAGAGAAATGAAGGACCATCCGTACAGAATTGCTTGTGTGTTTACGAGGTTGATCGTGATAATTTTTTGTCAAACATTGTCACAGGCGATAAAACTCCGAACCAGCAACAAAACGGCAATCCAGGAAGTGGCGCCGCACCGCCTCTGACCCAAAGAAAAAATTCTAAACCACATCCTCTGCCAGTAGAATCTTGCTGACAGTCTTCTGGGACTCTGAAGGGGCTATTCTGCTTGATGTCCTGCCTCATGATGCAACGATCGACTCTACATCTACATTTACATGGATACTCTGCATAGTGACTGGTAGAGGGTTCATCGAACCACCTTCACAATTCTCTATTATTCCAATCTCATGTAGCGCGCGGAAAGAATGAACACCTGTATCTTTCCGTACGAGCTCTGATTTCCCTTATTTTATCGTGATGATCGTTCCTCCCTATGTAGGTCGGTGTCAACAAAATACACTCCTGGAAATTGAAATAAGAACACCGTGAATTCATTGTCCCAGGAAGGGGAAACTTTATTGACACATTCCTGGGGTCAGATACATCACATGATCACACTGACAGAACCACAGGCACATAGACACAGGCAACAGAGCATGCACAATGTCGGTACTAGTACAGTATATATCCACCTTTCGCAGCAATGCAGGCTGCTATTCTCCCATGGAGACGATCGTAGAGATGCTGGATGTAGTCCTGTGGAACGGCTTGCCATGCCATTTCCACCTGGCGCCTCAGTTGGACCAGCGTTCGTGCTGGACGTGCAGACCGCGTGAGACGACGCTTCATCCAGTCCCAAACATGCTCAATGGGGGACAGATCCGGAGATCTTGCTGGCCAGGGTAGTTGACTTACACCTTGTAGAGCACGTTGGGTGGCACGGGATACATGCGGACGTGCATTGTCCTGTTGGAACAGCAAGTTCCCTTGCCGGTCTAGGAATGGTAGAACGATGGGTTCGATGACGGTTTGGATGTACCGTGCACTATTCAGTGTCCCCTCGACGATCACCAGTGGTGTACGGCCAGTGTAGGAGATCGCTCCCCACACCATGATGCCGGGTGTTGGCCCTGTGTGCCTCGGTCGTATGCAGTCCTGATTGTGGCGCTCACCTGCACGGCGCCAAACACGCATACGACCATCATTGGCACCAAGGCAGAAGCGACTCTCATCGCTGAAGACGACACGTCTCCATTCGTCCCTCCATTCACGCCTGTCGCGACACCACTGGAGGCGGGCTGCACGATGTTGGGGCGTGAGCGGAAGACGGCCTAACGGTGTGCGGGACCGTAGCCCAGCTTCATGGAGACGGTTGCGAATGGTCCTCGCCGATACCCCAGGAGCAACAGTGTCCCTAATTTGCTGGGAAGTGGCGGTGCGGTCCCCTACGGCACTGCGTAGGATCCTACGGTCTTGGCGTGCATCCGTGCGTCGCTGCGGTCCGGTCCCAGGTCGACGGGCACGTGCACCTTCCGCCGACCACTGGCGACAACATCGATGTACTGTGGAGACCTCACGCCCCACGTGTTGAGCAATTCGGCGGTACATGGCCACTATACGCCCTCGCTCAAAGTCCGTCAACTGCACATACGGTTCACGTCCACGCTGTCGCGGCATGCTACCAGTGTTAAAGACTGCGATGGAGCTCCGTATGCCACGGCAAACTGGCTGACACTGACGGCGGCGGTGCACAAATGCTGCGCAGCTAGCGCCATTCGACGGCCGACACCGCGGTTCCTGGTGTGTCCGCTGTGCCGTGCGTGTGATCATTGCTTGTACAGCCCTCTCGCAGTGTCCGGAGCAAGTATGGTGGGTCTGACACACCGGTGTCAATGTGTTCTTTTTTCCATTTCCAGGAGTGTATTTTCGCATTCGGAGGAGAAAGTTGGTGACTGGAATTTCGTGAGAAGATTGCGTCGCAGCGATAAACGCCTTTCTTTTAATGATTTCCAGCCCAAATCCTGTATCATTTCTGTGACATTCTCTCCCATATTTCACGATAATACAAAATGTGGTGCCTTTCTTTGAACTTTCTCGATGCACTCCTTCAGTCCTGTCTCGCAAGGATTCCACACCGCGCAGCAGTATTCTAAAAGAGGACGGACAAGCGTAGTTTAGGCAGTCTCTTTAGTAGGTCTGTTACATTTTCTACGTGTCCTGCCAATAAAATGCAGTTTTTGGTTAGCCTTCCCCCCAAATTTTTCTGTGTTCCTTCCAATTTAAGTGGTTCGTAATTGTAATACCTAGGTATTTAGTGGAATTTACGGCTTTAGATTAAACAGATTTATCGTGTAACCGAAGTTTAACGAGTTCCTTTTAGCACTCATGTGGATGACCTCACACTTCTCGTTGTTTAGGGTCAACTGCCACTTTTCGCACCATTCAGATATTTTTACTAAAACGTTTTGCAGTCTGTTTTGATCTTTTGATGACTTAATTAGTCGATAAGCGACAGCGTCATCTGAAAACAATCGAACACGGCTGCTCAGATTGTCTCCCAGATTTATACAGATGAGGAACTGCAAAGGTCTCGGAGAACGCCAGAAATCGCTTCTGTTTTACTCGATGACTTTCCGTCAATTACTACGAACTGTGACCTCTCTGACAGGAAATCACAAATCCAATCACATAACTGAGACGATATTCCATAAGCACGCAATTTCACTACGAGCCGCTTGTGTGGTACAAAGGCTTCCGGAAATCCAGAGAAACGGAATCGATATGAAATCTCTTGTGTATAGCACTCAACACTTCATGTGAATAAAGAGCTACTTATGTTTCACAGGAACGATATTTTCTAAACCCATGTTGACTGTGTGTTAATAGACAGTTTTCTTCGAGGTGATTTATAATGTTCGAACACAATATATGTTCCAAAATCCTGATGCATATCGACATTAACGATATGGGCCTGTAATTTAGTGGATTACTCCTACTACCTTTCTTGAATATGGAGTGACATGTGCAACTTTCCAGTCTTTTGGCACGGATCTTTTGTCGAGCGAACCGTTGTATATGATTTGCTAAGTATGGAGCTAATGCATCAGCATACTCCGAAAGGAACCTAATTGGTATACAGTCTGGACTAGAGGACTTGCTTTTATTAAGTGATTTAAGTTGCCTCACTACTCCGAGGATATTTACTTCTACTCTGAAGTATACTGTGTTACCCTTATAAAACTGAAGAAACGATTTCAGTGTGATCGTAACCATAAAAATTCAAACGAACTTGTCCTTCTCCACGACAACGCAAGGCCTCCCGTAAGTCTGCGCACCCGACAGGAGTTCACAAAACTACATTGGACTGTTCTTCCTCGTGCAACCAACAGCTCGGATCTTGTACCTCTCGACTTCCGTTTGTTTAGTCCAATGGGGGATGCTCTCCACGGATAGCTGCAGTACGTGGATGATGAGAAGGTTTTGGATGTTGCAAGACGTTGGCTCCGATGCCGACCAGTAGAGTGGCACCATGCGGGCAAACAGGCCCGTCCAGTAACGTGGCGTGTGTGGCTGTCGCATTGGACAAATATTATGTTGAAAAATATAGTCTTGTAGCCGAAACAGTGGGGTATAATATGGTGTATTGGAATCCTGAATAAAACTGCTTTCATAAGTAAAGGTATTGCATTACTAACTGAACATTCTTCCTAATACACCACACGTTGGCGGCCGTTGTGGTCGAGCGGTTCTAGGCGCTTCAGTCCGGAGCCGCGCTGCTGCTACGGTCGCAGGTTCGAATCCTGCCTCGGGTATGGATGTGTGTGCTGTCCTTAGGTTAGTTCGGTTTAAGTAGTTCTAAGTCTAAGGGACTGATGACCTCAGATGTTAAGTCCCATAGTGCTCAGAGCCATTTGAACCATACGTTAGTATATTACTGGTGCTATAACTGATAGAGTCGAGCGTGAGCCACCGATGGTACACACCGGCGTAAATGTGTTTAAGTGTGAACATGTGTCCTTTCTACCAACCATCATGGTTGAGCCGTGCGTGGCTCGTGTTCGTGCCATATCTCATTTGACATCCTGGTTTTACAGTACTACCACCTTGTTATGTTAATTTCAATTACTGGTGTCACTGAGTTGCCGCCTTGCCTGCCCGTGAGCGGCAGCAGTGGCGCTTATCGATATAAGCCGACCTGGCAGTCGGACGGTTTGGGCGCGGCAGGCGTCGGTCGGGCTGGAGCGGCAGCCGTTGCCGGCACACATGGTTCCAATTGGGACGGTCTTGGTTGATCGGCGGTTGGTCGTCTTACCGGTCGTTTATGGGTTGGCGTTATGTGTGTGTCTCAACTCCTGGTTCGTCCTCGTCACTGCATAGTCACTGCTTTTACCATTGCTCGCGTTCTTCGTCCAGGTGTTTGGGATAGTCTGTGTAGCTTGTGATGTCGACTGCCCAGTTATTTTAGTGCTGTTTCGGTGCTTCTGTGTAGCAGTTGGCCGTTGGGGCAGTCGGGACTTAGCGCCAGTGGGGCATGCAGCCTCAGGAAGGCGCGGGTAGCGATCGCTTGCCCGACGACTGCCGACACACATGTTTTCAGTGGGGACGACTTTGGTTGACCGTCGGTAGGTCGGCTTGCTAGACGACGTGTGTTTTGGCTGGCGATTGCTTATGGGTTGGCTGTGTGCGCCGACTCGTGATTCGTCCTCGATATTGCACAGTCACTGCCGTGAGCATCGTCTAGTCCTCGTGCAGATGTTCGTGGGGCTGTGTGTAGTTATGCGATTTTTACTGACAAGTTTATTTAACTGTTGTGGGAGTGCCGGCCGGGGTGGCCGAACGGTTCTAGGCGCTACAGTCTGGAGCCGCGCGACCGCTACGGTCGCAGGTTCGAATCCTGCCTCGGATATGGGTGTGTGTGATGTCCTTAGTTAGGTTTAAGTGGTTCTAAGTTCTAGGGGACTGATGACCTTAGAAGTTAAGTCCCGTAGTGCTCAGAGCCATTTGAACCATTTGTTGTGGGCGCACTGCCTCTGAGTTAGTCGGTCACTTGATTAAACGACGTGGGTTTTCGGGTCGTCCACCCCTTATGGGTTGTCTGGGATCCGTTCTTGTTTGGTTCCACAGTCTCTGCTGACAGCATCGTTGGAATTTTGGTGCAAGTGCGGAGCGAAACCTTGGTGGAAGTGTGGAGCATTAGTCCGCTGACTGTCGGTCGGTTGGGTTGCCGGCTGATCGGATATAGTTGGGCAGACTACCAGTCTCCCCTAAGCGAACGTTACTATTTCAAGTGCAGACCGACCCCTGGAAACTTCTGAGCGCTGCTGACTGTACTGCCTTTTCTTATTGGTGTTTGATTATGTATTTTAATGGCTCATAGCCGATGGTTTCAATTTGTATGCTTTTAGTTGTGTTTTAAATAATCAGCCTTCAGCGTTTAAAATTGAAAGTTCCTTACTTGTCAAGTCTTGCATTGTTTGGGCCTTCAGCCCCATTCAAAAGAAAAATTATTTAAGGATAAAGCTTTGGGCCTTCTGCCTTTGAACATTTATTGTAGTTGTGTTTTTAAATTATGGGCCTTCAGTTGTTTTAAATTTAAAGAGGTTTTGCCCTTAAGCCATAAGATTGTGTGACATATTCAGTCGATACTTAAGCTCGGAAATTTGCGCTGTAATGTTTGGGCAACTAAATAAAGTTATATGTGTTCGACTGTAACTGACAGCCACTCATTTTTGGCCCCTTTTCACAATTCCAATTGCCTGTTCTGTCCTGGGTATTTAACCGGGCGTTTCAGTGATCATTATTTGTAAAACTGTAGTCCTCAAAGTCATTTGCTGTGTTGTCAAAGGTTTTCCCCTTATCCCTCAACAACGTGCAACCTGGGATTAAGACACAACAAAATAGACAGTGTATCGGAGTCAGCAGCTGTTTTCGGCCTCGCGACATGATTCAATTCACGCAATTTGAGACAGACAATGCGCCTCGCAGGTCTGCTCGCTGTGCAGATCCAGCTTAGTTGATGGAGAGCACCCCTCGTCCTCCTCCCCCCCCCCCCCCCAAAATCCCTCTTCCTGCTCTGCTTTGCGTGCACATTTCTATTGTTGCTTACACGCAGCTGCTGGGAGGTATGCAGGATGGCAAAAAACGAAGCATTCATGTCTCTCATGTTAGTTAATACACTACTGGCCATTAAAATTGCGACACCAAGAAGAAATGCAGATGATAAACGGGTATTCATTGGGCAAATATATTATAATAGAACTGACATGTGATTATATTTTCACGCAGTTTGGGTGCATAGATCCTGAGAAATCAGTACCCAGAACAACCACCTCTGCATGGCATGTGCATGTACAGCTGTCCATGCAGCTTCAACACGATACCACAGTTCATCAAGAGTAGTGACGCGTATTGTGACGAGCCAGTTGCTCGGCTTCCATTGACCAGACGTTTCCAATTGGTGAGAGATCTGGAGAATGTGCTGGCCAGGGCAGCAGTCGAACATTTACTGTATCCAGAAAGGCCCGTACAGGACCTGCAACATGCGGTCGTGCATTATCCTGCTGAAATCTAGGGTTTCGCAGGGATCGAATGAAGGGTAGAGCCACGGGTCGTACCACATCTGAAATGTAACGTCCACTGTTCAAAGTGCCGTCAATGCGAAGAAGAGGTGACCGAGACGTGTAACCAATAGCACCCCATACCATCACGCCAGGTGATACGCCAGTATGGCGATGACGATTACACGCTTCCAATGTGCGTTCACTGCGATGTCGCCAAACACGGATGCGACCAGCATGATGCTGTAAACAGAACCTGGATTCATCCGAAAAAATGATGTTTGGCCATTCGTGCACCCTGGTTCGTCGTTGAGTACACCATCGCAGGCGCTCCTGTCTATGATGCAGCGTCAAGGGTAACCGCAGCCATGGTCTCCGAGCTGATAGTCCATGCTGCTGCAAACGTTGCCGAACCGTTCGTGCAGATGGTTGTTGTCTTTCAAACGTCCCCATCTGCTGACTCAGGGATCGAGACGTGGCTGCACGATCCGTTACAGCCATGTGGATAAGATGCCTGTTATCTCGACTGCTAGTGATACGAGGCCGTTGTGATCCAGCACGGCGTTCCGTATTACCATTCTGAACCCACCGATTCCATATTCTGCTAACAGTCATTGGATCTCGACCAACGAGTGCAGCAATGTCGCGATACGATAAACCGCAATCGCGATAGACTACAATCCGACCTTTATCAAAGTCGGAAACGTGATGGTTCGCATTTCTCCTCCTGACACGAGGCATCACAACAACGTTTCACCAGGCAACGCCCGTCAACTGCTGTTTGTGTATGAGAAATCGGTTGGAAACTTTCCTCATATCAGCACGTTGAAGGTGTACCCACCGGCGCCAACCTTGTGTGAATGCTCTGAAAAGCTAATCATTTGCATATAACTGCATCTTTTTCTTGTCGGTTAAATTTCGCGTCTGTAGCACGTCATCTTCGTGGTGTAGCGATTGTAATGGCCAGTAGTGTATTAACTTTCTGCAGTCAATACACTCTAAAATTGTGTGGGTTTTCCTATTCTGAAGGGGTGATGTGGACAGTCACAATCGCAGCCAAGGACCAATAACTGAACTGTACTTTGTGACACATCAACTTTTCACGTTTCTGAATTACTTTCATGTTGATATGGCTTAGGTGTTAGTGCAAATCATTATATGAGCACTTGTTCTTCTGCATTTATACTGCACTATGAATTTAGCTGTGGTCTGTGGCTGTGTCAAACTTCATACAGTTACGCGAAACGTACGCACGCTAAGTATTTTAAAATCAGTTTCGTAATCAGAACTTGGTATAATCCGGGCAAAATACCACTTGAACAGTTACAACTTGGTGTTATTAGTAACATTTATTTGTCTAATATTGTCTGTCAATACACTATTAATGTATAAACTATATCTATACGTGGTTGTGCATCTTGCAGTTACAACTTTTGGGCTATATAATAGGGCTTATGCGTTCAGTAACTAAGACATCAATAGCGAGTCATCGATATACAATAATTGAGGAACATGCATAGTAGCCCAGAAGTCTAAATGATAACCTTACAATCTGTGGCTCTTGTTTAGAAAAGAACAAGGTGCGAGGGAAACTTCGTGGTATATGGTTTCTGGAAATAATCTCTTAAAGAAACAGCGAAAACTGCATAATAGATGCAAGGTCGTAGATAATAAGATGTTAAATGAAATATGCCTGGCAGTCGAATGAGCGATATGTGATACTTTCGACGACTACTGCAGCTGAATTTTATCGAAAGACCTCTCACAAAACACAGAGAAATTCTGAATAAATGCAGTCGCACCAAAGTTTATGTCCAGGTATTATATATGGACTGGGAGCTGACACTAAGGGTAGCACTGTAAGATGTGTCATCTAAATGTTGAAGTTTATGTTCGTACACTGTTTCCAGTTCTTGTTGAATTTCCCTGTAGCACTCCACACCGCTTCGGCAGATTATCCCCGTCTCCAGACGTCAATGAGATTTTGTATTTCCGTATGAAAAGTACTGAACTAGTCATGACATTTTCGCGAAGTAATACATGTCAAGTACTTAGATGACTAATTCGCACCTCCGCATCCTTGTCAAATGGCTCAAATGGCTCTGAGCACTATGGGACTTAACATCTGAGGTCATCAGTCCCCTAGAACTTAGGACCACTTAAACCTAACTAACCTAAGGACATCACACACATCCATGCCCGAGGCAGGATTCGAACCTGCGACCGTAGCGGTCGATCGTTTCCATGCTGAAGCGCCTAGAACCGCTCGGTCACTGCGGCCTGAGCGTCCTTGTCAGCGCCTAAAACTTCATCAGATACAGTGAGACAGTTGGTTGGATCGAAATGATATGGAAAAACGGTTCTCATTAATACATCATTGAACTACAGAGAAAGACGATTGTGCGTTTCTGTTCACTCGTTAACTTTCAACCGGGAGAGAAACCAGGATGAGTAATAGACTTGAATTTCTATTTTTTTGAGTCTTTCACATGATAAATCCTTTTCGTTCCCAAAGATACCTTCACGAAGTAATATGGTACTGAGGTTGTAGTTCCAGTACTGTTGTACCGTTTTTACAGTAGTGCATGATTTGTTAATGAAATTAGCTGTGCGCTGTCAAGCTTCTTAAGATGATGCTGTTGTATGAGAGTGTAACAAGAGCTTACTCTTGCAAATGAATAAAGAATTCGTTAAAGACTAGCTCGTCGGAGATGATTTACCCAACATGAACTAAGTGAGTGCTTCCATTTGTGTAATCCTGCCAACCTGCAGGCCGGTTTGTGGAAGCAACACCACAAATGTACACGCAAAGGAAGAGGAGGGGTGGAGGGGGGAGGGGGCTGGAGGAAGGGCGACGTTCACTCACTGCTCTCCATTTTTCGTGCGGAGCAACAGGATTCTGTTGACTAGTTTCGTCCGGTGCTGGAGGGCAAAATATTTATTCAGTGAGGGGCCGGTAATGGCCGAAAACCTGTCGGGCCAGCTGTGCCTGGCGTATTTCGCGACCTTGCGTAGAAGCTGATGGCTGGTTTCGACCTGAACTCTGTGGGTAGCTGTGTGAGGGGAGGCCTCATACCTCATGAAACACTTCTGTATCGAGTTGGAAGCAGAAAACCTCATGGGTATCAAAATCATGACTAAGGCTACCGAGGACGTGTAAAAGTGAATCTGCAGTCACGTATCAGGGAAGACTGGAATTTGTTTTTGTAGTTATGCATTCTTAAAAAAAATTAAAAGAAACAAACAGGGACCTGCACTACGACGTCATTCTTGAACAAAGGAGGGCGGGTAATGACGAGGAACTTAGTATCTTAAAGGAAAACAAGAAACCTTCGAGCCGTGTAAATTATAATCACTGTAGCTTAGGTATTCTCTGCGGCAGCCATAATTTTGGGTGCATAGGCGAAATGCTGCCGCTTCACGTTTACACTGATAAGCCAAACATCACTGATTCTGCAAATCAGTGATTCAACAGTCTGTTGGCAAGTTTGTGGAGATATTTGGCATTGGATATCTAAAAAGGCCATTTTATTCCCTTAAATAATGGGCGGTGCCGGTGACGGTGCCCGATAGCGACCCAGATGGGTTCCATAGGGAATATATCAGGCGAATTTGGTCGCCGAGACGTCATCGTGCTTTCACTACAATTCTCCTAAAACCACTGTAGCACCGTTCTGGCTCCGAGACTCGGACAGTTATCCTGATGAAAGATAACATCGCCGTCGGAGAAGACATCAAGCATGATGGGATGTAGTTGGTTCTCAGCTGTCAGTGTGTCTTCAGTTACTACCAGAGGTCCTATGAAAGCGCAGGAGAACGCCTTCCACAGCATAATACAGCTTCCACCAGCCTGGAACGCTGCACGTTTCGAGCCGCCGTTCACCTCAAAAAATTTTCAAATGTGTAAATTCCTATAAGGGACCAAACTGCTGATGCCATCGGTCCCTACTCACTACTTAAACTAGCTTATGCTAAGAACAACACACGTACACGCACGCACACACACACACACACACACACACACACACACACACACACACACACACACACACACACACACACACACCCATAACCGAGGGAGAACTCGAACCTTCACAGGGAGGGGCCGCGCAAACCGTGACATGGCGCCTAAAATCATGCTGTCACTCCTCGCGACGCCATTCACCTCGATGACGGCGTTTATAGAGACAACTATAGACGTCTATAGACGTTGAGTAACAAAAATGTGATTCACTCGAAGAGCTGAGACGTTTCCATTAATCGACGGTCGAATCCCGCTGGTCCCGCGCCCACGGCAACGGTAATTGATGATACCGTTGCGTCATCATGTGAACACGTAGTGGTAGTCTGCTGCAGAGATCCTTGTTCAACAACGTAAGATGAACGGTGTGCTCCGAAACACCTGTTCGTGCACAGTGTTGTGCTCTTTTGGCAGAAATGCCACAGATCACAATTTATCCTACTTTATGGAGCAGGCAAGCATCCGAACCCCACGTTCTGTGAAGAATCGTGGACGTCTAACCATTTATCGCCTAGTGGTAGTTTCACCGCCCTTCTACCTCGCCACAATAGATAGCATGTGAACATTCGATCACTTCGCTGTTTTCGGGATACTCATTACAGTTTCTGCTTAATAATAATCTGCCCTTCGTCAAAGTTGCTTATCTCAATAGATTTCCCCATTTGGACCTCCGCTAGGGTGATCCGCCTCCGTGTCTGCTCCACATGGAGTGTAGTAATGTATGGAAGTGAAAGCTTTTGAAATGTGGTGCTGCAGAAGAATGTTGAAGATTAGATGCCTAGATCACGTAACTAACGAGGAGGTACTAAATAGAATTGGGAAGAAGAGAAACTTGTGATACAATCTGACTAGAAGAAGAGATCAGTTGGCAGGACACATTGTGAGGCATCAAGAGATCACCAGTTTAGTACCGGAGGGAAGGGTGGTGGGAAAAAATCGTAAAGGAAGACCAAGACATGAATACATTGAGCAAATTAACAAGGATGTAGGTTGCAGTAGTTACCTTGAGATGAAGAGGCCTGCACTGGATAGAGTAGCATGGAGAGCTGCATCAAACCAGTCTTTGGACTGAAGATCACAGCATATGAGTATTCAAATCTCTGTCTTCCACTACATTAGCTCCCATTCATAGATCCCTCTAGTACCATGTAAGTTATTTGCTGATCTCAAAGCAAATATCCTTACTACATAATGTTTTCTATATATTTCTGTCCTCGCCATTTCTGTGGAGAACGCCCTCATTTCTTATCTTTCCATCTAACTTTCAACTTCCTTCTACGCACCATGTTTCAAACGTTTCGTTCTCTTTTTTCCGGTTTTTCCAGTGTCCGTGGTTCACTGCCCTACAATGCTGTGCTTTAGACGTGCATTCTGAGAAATTTTTACCTCAAATTAAGGCCAGTGATAGTAGTGGATTTGTTTCTTCCAGGAATTTCCTCTTTCCCTATGCTAATTTATTATACCTTCCTCGCTCCGTCTATCATACGTTATTTTACATCTAAGGTACCATACTTTCTTCACTTCGTCTACTTCGTGGGCACCAGCTTTGAAGTTAAATAATATGGCTAATCTCATTTCTGCTACTCTTCATTACTTTCATCTTTTTTCAGTTCTTTCTCGCTTTCATGAAGGATAGCAATGCCATCAGCGAATCGTATCATTGGTATTCTCTGAACTATAAATTTAATCGCACTGTTGAACTCTTCTTTAATTTCTACTGTTGTGTCTTCGATGTATCGATTGAACATTATCGAAGGAAGACTGTTTCCTGGGCTTGTAACCTTTGCAACCCGAGCACTTCGTTCCTAATCTTTGATTCTTTTTGTTCCTTCTTCGTTATTATGTTTACTGTACATCACCTATAGAATTTCTAACACCTTGTACCAGTTTATACTGTCGAACGCTATTTCTCGTTCGACAGATCCTACGAAAAGCCATGATTTTTCATAAGCCTCGCTTCCATTATCAAGCGCAACGTCATAGCTGTCTCTTTGCTACCTTTACGTTCTCCAGAACCCAACTGGTACTCAAGTGAGGAATCCTCATCCATAAAATGAGGAATCAGGAAGAAGACATAAAGTAATATAGTCGGGAGTAAAGAATAAGTCGGAGGTTACTTTATACATGCTGGATAACCGATAATGAGGAGCGACAGTCGCGCGTTCAATTGCATGCCATATCAGAACCTCTTTGGTTGTCATCCGCGGCCCTCTTACTCTCACAGGACAGTGGTAAGCGGTCGGTACTCTACGTCCCATTTTGTTGGCCTCCGTGGCAATCCATCCTGGGCTTACATTTCAGAAAGATAAAGCCCGCCCGCTTACGGCGAGTTTCTACAGCTCGTCTTCGCCTTTGCCAAACCCCCTACTTGGCCAGCAAGGCCGCTGGACTTCATCTCAGTTGTGAATGTTTGGATCATAATGGGCTGGGTCCTTCAACCATCTTGGGATTTTGACCATGTAACTGGACAGGATTTGGCATGATGTCCATCAGAAGGATAATCAATGTTAGCTTGCATAAGGCCCATAAGTGTACCAAAGCGTTATTGACTTTCACAATTTGTGAAGCACATTCCCTTGAACAAATCATGCAGTTTTTCTGAAATTGTAATCATTTGTTTGTGTGTCTATGTACATCACATCTACCGATTTTCTTTCCCATTTGGAAGCCGGCCGCTGTGACCGAGTGGTTCTAGGTTAGTTAGGTTTAAGTAGTTCTAAGTCTAGGGGACTGATGGTCTCAGATGTTAAGTCCCATAGTGCTTAGAGCCATTTGAACCAATTTCCCGTTTGGATAATTGCTTCAGGGTGTGCGTATTTAGAGCCACTTTATACGTTGTCCCATTCACAAAAACCTGCAATGCGACATCTTATATATTGTCCAGGGAAACCGTAAGGACCATAAAAAACCATACAGCTGTCCACTGAAACATCTCGAATTGTGTACAACTGTTTAATGTTACGTATATCTAAATAGATGCATGGTCATTAGCATGTTTTTATCAATGAAACAACATATAAAAGGACTCTGCATACTGAAATGTTCTTCTGAATATGCAGGAGCAGACGACAGGCTGCTGACCGAAACATCAGTGAAATTGAAAATGGTAGCCGTGTGAAGATGGGCATGGTAGCCCGAAAATGGTTATGGTATGGAAGTAAAGTAAAACGGACAGCTGTTACATCCTCAGCCGATAGGCATCACAGGCTGCGGAGGTGGATGGTTCAAATGGCTCTGAGCACTATGGGACTTAACATCTGAGATCATCAGTCCCCTAGAACTTAGAACTACTTAAACCTAACCAACCTAAGGGCATCACCCACATCCATGCCCGAGGCAGGATTCGAACCTGCGACGGTAGCGGTCGTGCGGTTACAGACTGAAGCGCCTAGAACCGCTCGGCCACAACGGCCGGCCGCGGAGGTGGAGAGGCATGTGGTTAGTACACCGCTCTCTCAGCCGTTGTCCTTTTTCGTGATGGGAGACGCTTCTTCTCGATCAAGCAGATCCTCAATTGGCCTCACACGGGCTGAGAGCACCCCGTCTGCCAACACGGCGCACCCATCCAAGTGTTAGCCCAGCCTTACAGCGCTCAACTTCGGTGATCTTGCCACTGTGACATTGAAGTAAAGAATTTTAAAGCTATTTCTCTCTGATTACGTTATTCACCATCACTAATTCCGAGAGTTAAGGAGTACTGGCGATAGAAGAAGGAATAAAAATTGAGATGGCAATTACGTAATTGTAATCCATAGGCGACAGAAATGATCAAATAAAAATAGTGAAAGTATCTGCAAGGAAATTTCTTCGCCTTGACTTTTCCTGAGCACAACAGCTGTGAAAGCGACCCCCAATGATAGCTCTATCAGGCGGGAGCTTTTACCGGCGACCTCGCTGACACGGAACGCATGTCCAGCCGTGGCCGTCCCAGACCACTGCAGCCGCCGCGCCGTATTATGCCGTTCCACGCGGACCACGTTTCCACAAGCGCCTCCTTCTGGAGCTTTCCATTGCTATTGAATGCTGATGCTACTATTGTTACCGCCGTCGGTTTGTTTCCTCTCATCGTGTTGGACAGGATGCCGCTCATCTGTAGGAGCTTTCTCGTTTCGGGGTGCGATTCTGACCTCAATATCATTTCTCTGCTCAAGACCTCTCCGCGCTGCGCTACTGCGTACAACCGTCCTCACAGAGGGCTCTTCGCTAACGTTGACGTCGAGCTCCACGAGTTTTTTGGCGCCACTTCCTATCATTTCACGCCGAGCAGCCATTTCCTAGCGTGAAACACAAAATAAGTTCTGTGATATTTCGGAAAATGCTATGAAAGACTAAGCCAATGAAGGAAGAACAAAGAAGACTCAGTATTTCAGATGAGACCTGTATTTGGTTGTTGTTTTGTATTACTCACATCCTATGGGTATACAGTAGTGGGAATCCTTATGTTATAGTACATTGTCTGGACTGAAACTGATATAAAGGCACTTACTGTCCTGTTGTGTTATTATATTTTTGGTACTTTTTCCAACCTCAGTTGCCGACCGGAGTGGCCGAGCGGTTCTAGACGCATCAGTCCGGAACTGCGAGATCACTACGGTCGCATGTTCGAATCCTGCTTCGGGCATGGATGTGTGTGATGTCCTTAGGTTCGTTAGGCTTAAGTAGTTCTAAGTTCTAGGGGACTGATGACCTCAGATGTTAAGTCCCATTGTGCTCAGAGCCATTTGAACCATTTGAACCATCCAACCGCAGTTCTTCCCAATTACTTCAAAAATTCTCTTCGGCATTGACTTTGTTAGCGTTTGTACTTCTTGCAACGAAATCGTTACTATTCTTCTCGTATCACTCTTTACAGCCCATACATGGCCTCAAATTGCCTTCCATTGGGATAAACACGCCTTACAAGTGCTCCACAAAGGTTTTACGTGAAGTTCAAATCGAGGCTACGTGCAGGCCAGGGAAAGACTGCGGAATGTTTATCTTCAGACCACTTTTGCTTCTAGCACAACCATACACAGATGCATTATGTTGATAAGACCTTAGACTTTTGTACCGAAGGTCGTCGTACATTCTAATCAATTCTGTTTCTAGGATCTCAGTGTTCAGCCAAGCAATGTGTGTTTTGCCTTCAGCACAGAAGACTGCCAAAAATCATAACGATTTATCATAATTTCTCCTCATTTCTACCAGCTGCTCTGTTCTCACATCACGACAATAATAATGAAATCCATTCGGCCCTTCTCAATTAAACTTCTGCTCATCACTGGAGATCACTTTATCTCTTTCTGAAATCCGTTACATATATTTTTCAGCAAGCTACAATTAGCCTGTTTTTGTTTAGATGTTAATACGGGTTTCTGCAGTCCTATCTTAAATGCAATATGTTTGTCATGTGACAAAATTTGCCGGACACGTCTGCCAGCTACTGCCATCTGTAAATCAGCAACAGGTTGAGAAGAATAACGGTTCGTGGCCCCTACTTTGCGCAACAGATAACCCTCACTATGCCTCAGATAATTTTCTACTTCGCCCACAATTTCCGTTCTATTCTCATCGTGCCCCAAAACTAGCGAAATTATCAATTACTGCACTTTAACAGTTTATCTTCTTGATGATTTGACGATCAGAGATCCCCATTTCATTGTAAATACCGAAGTTTGCTTTTTCAGCACATTATCCGCGTGATACTATTACAATCGTGGTTGATGTAGGCAACATTCACTGCCACTAATGGTGTTTGTTTCCTGTCTGCGGTAAAGGCACTTCCGCACGCACTAAAACCGCACAAAGCCGACTGCATTTATACCGATTTTCACCATCTGAATCCTGTAACCACTCATTCTGTGAGCACTAGAAATCCAATGGGTAAAAGAACTAGGTAAACAACAATAACGAAATGCTGTTCAAGACTTTCCTTGAGTATTATTTGCTTGAATGGATTACGATCGTTGCCTCATATGATGGCGCAGTGTATTCACTCGTCACCTTCAGTTCCTACTAACGCACTGCTGGTGTGGCTCGCCAATACATGCGCTGGTCGCTTGAATAACGCAGACGCCAAGGGTAGAAGCTACATTACGTGATCAAAATTATCCGTACATCCCTAAAAACAAACGTTTTTCATATTACGTGCATTGTGCTGTAACCTACTGCCAGATAATCTATATCAGAGACATCAGTAGCCATTAGACATCATGAGAGAGCAGAATGGGGCTCTCCACGGAATTCACGGTCATCGAACGTGGTCAGAACGTGAAGGGGCACGTAAGCACAAAAGCGTACAGGACGACCTCGTCTGTTGACTGCCAGAGACCGCCGACAGTTGAAGAGGGTCGTAATGTGTAATAGGCAGACATCTATCCAGACCATCACACAGGAATTCCAAACTGCATCAGGATCCACTACAAGTACTACGATACTTAGGCGGGAGATGAGAAAACCTGGTCGAGCGGCTGCTCATACGCCAGACATCACGCCAGTAAATACCAAAAGACGCCTCGCTTGGTGTAAGGAGCGTAAACATAGGACGATTAAACAGTGGAAAAACGTCGTGTGGAGTGACGAATCACGGTACACAATGTGGCGATCCGATGGCACGGTGTGAGTATGGCGAATGCCCGGTGAACGCCATCTGCCAGCGTGTGTAGTGTCAACAGTAAAGTTCGAAGGCGGTGATGTTGTGATGTGGTCGTGTTTTTCATGGTGGGGGCTTGCACCCCTTGTTGGTTTAGGTGGCGTTATCACAGCACAGATCTACATTGATGTTTTAAGCTCCTTCTTCTTGCCCACGGTTGAAGAGCAATGCGGGGACGCTGATTGCATCTTTTAACAGTATCGAGCACCTGTTCACAATGCACGACTTGTGGTGGAGTGGTTACACGACAATAACATCCCCGTAATGGACTGGCCCGCACAGAGTCCTGACCTAAATTCTATAGAACACCTTTGAGATGTTTCGCAACGCCGACTTCGTTCCAGGTCTCACCCTGCGAGAGTGGAAGCTGCCACCAAGGCTAAGGATGGGCCAACACCATATTGAATTCCAGAATTATCGATGGAGGGCGCCACGTTTCCGGATACTTTGGATCACATAGTGTATAACATCCACATCCAGGGCCTACTACCAGAGAAACATGCACACTGGCCTGTTTGTGCGAACTATTATCTGTCATCACTCATTCCAATGCAGGGGTGTGTTACGCACTCTTGCTCACTGGCGAAGACAACGTGGTTGATTAGTATCACGACGCACTGAAAATTACATCACATGCGAAAATGAAAATACTTATTATTAAGACACACAGGGTGATCATAATTAAAGTTAACTTTCAAAACGCCATAGAAATAACACCACTATTCAGAATGATGTCAAATCGTTACGGAATATTATCGAAGAAGGGGGAAAACATATGGCAGAAGAAAGAAAATAGTGTGAAAATTGATCAATAGATGGGGTTGTATCAGTCAGAATACGTAAATTAAAACACCTGTCGTGTGCGCGACCCATTGAAGTTGGTATAAATACGGCGAGAACACGGCTTCCTCCTTTCGCGTCTGCTACGTTCGCCACGACTGTCTCAATGCAGGCTCGCGCTCTGCTTGTAAAGCTGTATTACAAGGATGATGACTGTGCACATGTCGCTCTGCAGAAGTTACGGACACTGAAGGGTTTGAAAAAAGGAACTGATATGATGGCTGCCGTGGGTCTAGAGAAAATGGTTTGGAAATTCTAAAAGACGAGTTCTTTTGGTGTGCAAGTTGGTAGAGGGAGGAAACGAATTGATTCAACGTCAGTGGAAGCAGTGGCTACAGCAATGTAGTGTAGTGTACGGGAAAGTGCCCGAACATTGGACATACCGGTGAGCACGGTGCGTAAAATCCTACGAAACGTCCTTCTTTGCTATTCATTCAAAATCACCCAGGTGCTCCCTGTTGAACTGCCAGCCAGAGGGATCTTTGTTTTAGAATTTCTTGCGTGCATGGAAGTGGACAATGACTGGCCTTAGATTTTGTGGACAGAGGAAGCCCACTTCCATCTGAGAGGATATGTCAATACACAGAATTGTCGAATATGGGAAACGGAAAATCCACACGCAAATCAACCAGTACCACTTCATCCTAAAAAGATCACTGTGTGGTGTGGGTTTACGGCTTCATTTATCATAGGGCCATAGTTTTTCTAAGAGACAGGTGCTTCCGGTCCAGATACCTCTACCGTCTCTGGTAAGCGCTATGAGTGTCTTCTGCGCAACCACATCATTCCAGCTTCCCAACAGCGTGGATGTTTGGATGGGATATTTTTATGCAAGATGGCGCACATCCTCTCATTGCAAATCCAGTTAAGCAGCTGCTGAAGCGCCATTTCAGAAATGCTAGAATTATCAGCTGCCATTTCCCCACAGCCTGGGGGTCCCGATCACGTGATCTTAATCCTTGTGACTTCTGGCTGTGGGACTATCTGAAAGATGTTGTGTTCAGTGCTCCGATTGCAAACTTAGCTGTAGTGAAGGCACGCATTGGTCAACACTTTCTGAACGTGACCCTGGAAACACTTCGATCAGTTGTGGAACATGCTGTTTCTCGATTTCAACTTATTGCAAAAAACAGTGGACAGCATACTGAACATGTTTTGCGCCAGTCACACGGAAATTAATAATCCGATTTTATTTTGATTGATGCTTTTTATGCTGTTTTGGCCTCAGTACAATTGAAAACCGATTTTTTCCATCCGATGTGATACGACCTTGCCGTGGTAACTGACAGTATCTCACCTGTACACCCATGCACGCTGAGTAGTACAGTTTGTTTACCATCTAACGTACACCTTAGGCACTATTATATGATTCATTTGTCCTTTTTAGTCGATCACTATTAAATTATGATGATTAAATTATGTTGCTACCTTCTGTAACTATCTATTTTTCTTCTGCTACAAGTTTACCCCTGGGCGCTAATGACCACTGTAGTTGTGTGCCCTAAAACCACAAAAAAAATTTACCCCCTTCTCCGTTACAATTTGACGTCATTCTGACCAGTGGTGCTATTTCTACAGCGGTTTGAAAGTTTAACTTTTGTTTTAATCACCCCGTACTTCTTTAAATAGTAAAAATTTAGCAGGAGAACAAATGTGCTAGCTGTGTATTGTATATACGCACTAAATATATTGCGCAAAAGACGCATATATTATTATAATAAATGTCCGCCTGCTTAGCTGGGTGGTAACGTGCTCAGCTCCCATGTAAGCGGGCCCAGGTTCGATTCCCGGTCGGGTTGGAGATTTTCCCCACTCGGGGACTGGGTGTCGTGCTTTCCTTATCATCATTGCATCCTCATTACCGGCGCGCAAGTCGCCCAATGTGGCGTTGGCTGAAATAAGACTTGTACTTTGCGGCCGAACTTCCCCAGATGGGGCTCCCGGCCAATGTTCCCATACGCTCATTTCATTATTTTTAATTATAATAAATGATGGTCACAGTAAGCTGAAGTCGAAAAGAGAACACAGTGTGAAGAAGTAGTCAGGTCAGCAACTCCCAAATCACTGGGCAATCTGCTCTGTTCATAGTCGGGAGCAGTAGGATAGGTGAGCAGTAAGGCTGTTGGCGATCAGCGAGCAGCTGTCGGGATATGGTTCACCTCTTGGTCAATAGTGGTTGGGAGGTGGAGAGCTAACTCTTACGAGTCAATTCTTTACAGTTCACTCACTCCCAAGTGTGCTGCAGCACATCCTTGCGAGCTGTCTTTTCAAATCAAGAGTGGAAAGAAAGGCAAGAATACATCCCTATTCGTTTTCTATTTTTTTCATAGCTGACGAAGGCTGTTTCAACAGTAAGATACGTAAGCACATACACAAATGATATACAGCGTATTTTTCTACATCCGGGATATGTTTCTTACTGTAATGTTCTGCCTCATATTGACTACTTCAGCATGTTGTGTGAGATGCTGTTGCTGAAGCCTGCCCAAGAATCTTCATTCTGATCTCTTACATCACTGGACAGAAATTTAGGATCCAAAGAGCTACTATTGTTTCTTCTTCCTGAGTCACAAATCATTCATAGAATGGTCTAGCGCTTTGAATCACATCAGGAGCAGATTGCACATCTCTAGTTACCATTGTCTCGTTGTGTTTGTCAGCAGTTGCGCTCTATTGACATCGATATGTGGGTCACAGCCTGAGTTGCCGTAAGGCCGGAATACAAGACGAACAACCAAACCAAAAGTTGTTTACAAACTATGTACATCTGCTACTGGTGGTAATTACCCGGTATATGACTGGACTGCTTCTTCATTGCCAACACCTTCAAAGAATACAAAACAGATTCGAAGGAACCAGGTGACCATTCACTGACAGGGGCACATGGTGAGATGCAAAAGAAATTATGCACGTATTATTCTCATTTGTTAAAGACAAAAATTTAATGCTACTGTTTTGACATCAGTTACTTGACGTGTCTGATGTGACCTGCCACAAATTTCCTTGTGCCAACCTCTTCATCTAAAGAACCTCTTGCACCATACGTCTTCAATTATTTGGTGATCTGTTCCAGTCTCTGTCTTTCCCTACAGGTTTTATCCTCCACTGCTCCTTCTGGTACCACGCAAGCTATTCCCTGACGCCTTATGCCCCACTATTCTATCCCTTATTCTTGTCTGTGTTGTCCACATATTCCTTCTTCGTCAGTTTTGCAGAGAACCTAATCATTCCTGATCATGCTCATCCACCTAATTTTCAGTATCATTCTATGAGCACCATGCCTCAGACGCTTCGATTCTCTTAGTTTCGTACTTTACCAAAATCCAAAATTCACTAGCATACATTGCTGCGCTCCGGAGGGTATGTTCACAGAAGTTTATTCCTCAGATTAAAGCCTATGTTTGCTGCTGATAGGACTCCTTTTTGCTAGGAATCCTCTCGTAATCTGTACTACTCTGCTCTTTGTGTCCTCCTTGCTTCGTGCGTCATATATTTTACATCCAAGACATCAGAATTCCTTAATACGATATTGCGTATGTGATAAATGGGAAATCCTGGTTCGAGTCTAGATCCAGCACAAATTTTCATTGTCCTCAGTCCATTACACAGCTGATGGTTGTCCATATTTGGAACTGCGAATACGTTTCTACAATTCCTTAACTTAGAAGAAATTATACACGTATCATATTCAAATTTTGGTTGAGATGAGACATTAATAGAATACAATACTTGTTATTTATTCATAAACAATGCTATTACGTACTCTTATATTTCCATTTTTATGAGGGAGCCCCTAATTTTTGCTGGTGAGACTGGCGTATATCTTTCGCAGCGTACGGATGTTGCAATATGGATGGAAGAAAAATTAACACTGGTACATGTTTTCATTATCATGTACTGGATCTAAGAGTCTGTACTCGTACAATTACTATAAGTACGCTCTTCAGTCATTGACAATTTTTATATTATATGCTAGTGAACTGCACTAATGTTAATTTTTGCTGTATTTTTTGCTGTTTCAACCAAGTGTGGGCTCGCTTGATAATCGGCTGCTCATGACAGATGAATATAATTTTGTCCAATAAATGCTATTCAATAAATACAACCAAATTAATCGAGAAAGTATCGCTTAATAATTTTATACAGACTGCGGAGGATACTAAATTTATTAAAACTGACAAAATGATATAAGATTTGGCAAAAATAAATAGGAGGTTTTCGTTTTCTAACATTGTACTGTAATAAACAACAGTTAGTGGATATGATTCGAAACGGTTTCCAAATGATGTTGCTTCTCTTATAAAACTGGGTAATGAAGAAAAGGTTACAAATACGTCTGATTGGCCACACAAATGAAGAGTTTAAAAATGTGTCACAAACCAAGAATTTAAATTTCTACTGTCCTGGTTATGTGACAAGAAGGAGAAAAACACCACGGAGCGCTAATATATATGCTTACCTGACTTCCCTTTGATTGTGGAGAATCTCTTTAAATGCACACCGAAGGGGTCAGGGGTACCGACAGCCGGCGATTCCAGTAGCAGCGTTTGTAGTCGGCGTCGGAACTTATAGCTCTCTACGCCGCTAAGGAGGTTACGCGCAACGAAGCCGAAATTACGCAGCCAGATGTGTAATCAGAGAAGCATAAGCGGCCGTACGCTCGTTTCGCATTCTGCTTTCACGAGGTAATAGATAATTTCGCGTGTTTCCTCGGTTCTTAGAGGAAGAAGAGACGGCTAGGGTCTCAGCTGATCTAGGTTAGCGTGTCAACTAGCGAGCCTCGTAATATGTACAGATCGTAATAAGGTCAGTGATTTTGCATTTGTTCATTTGTTGCTTCTCGCTCCCGCTCCCTACAGTCATGCAATCCTTTCATTTAACAGTTTCGTTACTTTCTCGTAAACTTGTCGTATCTGGCTCATGTCGTCTTCTTGCCCTTCCTAAAACTTGTCTATCCCACATCGACGAACAGATTTGCAGACATGGT
This sequence comes from Schistocerca piceifrons, assembly GCF_021461385.2. NCBI lineage: Eukaryota > Metazoa > Arthropoda > Insecta > Orthoptera > Acrididae > Schistocerca > Schistocerca piceifrons. The sequence goes on from NC_060145.1 coordinate 405,253,166, forward strand.
GCGTGGGATAACCACGAGGGCGCTCTTGGATGTCATACAAAATCGCACCCCAGACTATAACTCAAGTCCCGTGTGTATAGCACGCAGATAGGTTGACTGCAGGCCTTAACTGGCCTTCTTATAACCAACACATGACCAACAACGGCACAGAGGCAGAACCAGCTTTCATCAGAAAACACAACAGACTTACACTCTACCCTCCAATGGGCTTTCGCTTGACACCACTGAAGTCGCAGAATTGTGCGCGAATTGTCTGTTAAAATAGCAAGATACTTCCACTAACTATCGATGCTTTTAATTATTCCATCCTGTTAGATACGAGTCGCAACCAAACGAGAAAGTCAAATGCTGTATACTAATGAGCCAAAAAAATTATGACCACCTTCTTTGGAACACATTGCAGCAGCTATTCTACTTGGCATGGATGCAGTAGTAGGTTTCCGGAGGTGTGTAACGGTAGGTGCCTACGAAAAGTTCACGCAATTCCCGTAAAGTATAAGCTGGTGATAAGTGAGTACGGAGCTGGATCCCGACAGCGTCCAGATGACTTCTATTGGGTTCACATTATTTGAATTTGGTGGTTAAGACATCAATGGGAATTAATTATGATGCTCTTCAAAGTGATGTTTACTACTCTAGCCTAGACACGCTAACAGTTTGTCATCGTCTTCGGGGAAGACATTAAGCGTGATGATATACAACACCAAAAAATAATTAATCTAGAGTAATTTAATTTCGGGAATACGTTTGTCTAGGTAACATTGTATGATCACCGTTCAATGTAAGCGCGAGATAAGCCTTTGCAGACGTGAAATGCCGGTACTTAATAACCGGTGCACCTAACAGAATGTTGAATTCAAGCAAGCAAACGTGCATGCATTGTATGGACAGGTACTGGGTGTCCCTGTGTGGGAAGAACTTCTATGCGTGTTGCACTTGGTCGGTCAGTACAGGGATGGTTAACGCTCTTTGTAAATGATGCTGGAGCTGTCGTCTGGTGAGTCCCATCGTGCTCCATTGGAGACAGGTCTGGTGATCCAGCAGCCTAGTGCGACATGCCGACCTTTGATAGAGCATGCTGGGTTAAAACGGCGGTATGTGGACGAGCGTTATCCTGTTAGAAAACACGCTCTGGTATGCTGTTCGAATCACCACATCGACGAACAGATTTGCAGACATGGTGCGTGGGATAACCACGAGAGCGCTCTTGAATGTCATACAAAATCGCACCCCAGACTATAACTCAAGATTTAAGTCCCGTGTGTATAGCACGCAGATAGGTTGACTGCAGGCCTTAACTGACCTTCTTATAACTAACATGACCAACAATGGCACAGAGGCAGAACCAGCTTTCATCAGAAAACACAACAACCTCCACCCTACCCTCCAATGGGCTCTCGCTTGACACCACTGAAGTCGCAGATGGCAATATTTTAGAGTCAGTGGAACGTATGCTACAGGACATCTGGCTCGGAGCTGACCCCCTGACGTAACCGATTTGTAACAGTTCGTCGTCTTACTGTGGTGTCAAGTGCTGCTTAAATTGCTGCTGCAGTTCGTTGCGCCAGAGCTATACACCGAACGTGATGATCTTCCCTCTTGGTAGTGCCACGTGACTATATGGAGCCTGATGTTTCTGCGACCGTATATTCCCGTCACAACTGTTGCCAGTAATCCTGTACGGAGGTTACATTCCTGTCAAGACTTTCCACAATATCGCAAAAGGAATATCCAACTCCTCGCAGCCCTACTAGCGCCACTCTTACGCGATTTGCGCAAAATTTGAATAGACGTCATATATCAGATGTAGAAACACGCCTACCAACTTTCACACAACTCCTTCTTGGTACGGCGATTTTATTTTCCTCACGGCACCAAGTGTTCCGAACCCCAACTGGCTTCATTCAGTGTCGCGATGGATGGTGGTCATATTTTGGTTGGTGTATCTCGGTCTTGTTTGTTCACAAGTGAGTCGATTCATTCTTATAACTACTACTGTAACCATTCAAAAATCTAACGATTTATGTAATTAATTGTGTTCTTCCTCTTTTAGTTAAGCGGAAATTGATGCATCTCTATGTGGTGGAGCCTAACTTATGCGTCGGCAATCGTTTTTTCCTTAGTCTCATTCAGAGCAGTTTTATTTTTGCTCGACCTAAGTTGAATAATGATAGTTCCTTTTCCAGTACAAAGAAAGATTAGACACCAATAACGAAGTCATTAGAATCTGGATTAGGCAATGTTGCGAAAATATATCAGCTATTTCCATTTCGTGGGAAACTGCGGAAAAAGCAAATGTTGGCAGGTAATTTAAATGTTAGGATTAATGTCTGCGCTGACTGCCGAATTGTTGCTTTTATAAAGCACCGCAGTGCTGCGTTATCATACTACGTTATCATTTGCTCCCAACACGAGTAACTTACAAGGGAACCTCCCCATCGCACCCCCCTCAGATTTGGTTATAAGTTGGCACAGTGGATAGGCCTTGAAAAACTGAACACAGATCAATCGAGAAAACAGGAAGAAGTTGTGTGAAACTATGAAAATAATAAGCAAAATATACATACTGAGTAGTCCATGGCAAGATAGGCAACTTCAACGACAGTATGAGCTCAGGAGCGCCGTGGTCCCGTGGTTAGCGTGAGCAGCTGCGGAGCGGGAGGTCCTTGGATCAAGTCTTCCCTCGAGTGAAAAGTTTAATTTTTTATTTTCAGACAATTATTGTCTGACAAACTTTTATGTTTTCATCACATTTTGGGAGTGATTATCACATACACAAGTAAACCTAAATCAGGCAAGGTAGAAGAATCTTTTTACCCATTCGCCAAGTGTGCTAGCTAGGTGGGTCGACAACATATTCCTGTCATGTGATGCACATGCCGTCACCAGTGTCGTATAGAATATATCAGACATGTTTTCCTGTTGAGGAATCGGTTGACCTATGACCTTGCGATCAAATGTTTTCGGTTCCCATTGGAGAGGCACGTCCTTTCGTCTACTAATCGCACGGTTTTGCGGTGCGGTCGCAAAACACAGACACTAATCTTATTACAGTGAACAGAGACGTCAATGAACGAACGGACAGATCATAACTTCGCGAAAATAAAAAATTTGAGTTTTTCACTCGAGGGAAGACTTGAATCAAGGACCCCTCGTTCCGCAGCTGCTCACTCAAACCACGGGACCACGGCGCTCCTGTGCTCACAAGGTCCTCTATTTTGCCTATCTTGCGCATGGACTACTCAGTTTGTACATTTTGCTTATTTTTTTCATAGTTCCACACAACTTCTTCCTGTTTTCTCGATTGATATGTGTTCAGTTTTTCAAGGCCCATCCACTGTGCCAACTTATAACTAAATCTGAGGGGGGTGCGATGGGGAGGTTCCCTTGTTAGTAGTACATATCCTCGTTGTAGCAAAGCAGTTTAAATCGCTTAATAACGGCAACCTCTCCTGTCCTGATTGTATACCAGACAGGTTTCTCTCATAGTATGCTGCTACAATAGCTCCATATATAGCAATCATATACAACCGATCCCTCGCTGAAACACACGAACCTGAAGATTGGAAAGTTGCGCAAGTCCCACCGATAACCGAGAAAGGAAATAGGAGTAATACGGACCCATATCGCTGACGTAGGTTTGTAGCAGAATTTTGGAACATACCCTGTGTTCGAACATTATGAGTTATCTCGATGAAAACGTTTCGTTGACGAACGGTGAACACGGATTCAGAAAATATCGTTCTTGTGAAACACAACTAGCTCTTTATTCTGACGAGGTAATGAGTGCTGTCGACAGGAGGCGTCAAATTGATTCCACATTTTTAGATTACCAGAAGTCTTTTTACACCGTACCTCACAAGTGACTTCTAATGAAACTGCGTGCCTATGGACTATAGTCTCAGTTGCACGACTGGATCCATGTTTTTCTGTCAGAAATGTCAGAGTTCGTAGTAAATGACGGAAAGTCATTGAGTAAAACAGATATATTTGGTCTTCCTCAAGGAATTGTTACAAGGCTCTGTATTCCTGGTCTACATAAACGATTAAGGAAACAGTCTGAATAGCACTCTTAGACTGTTTGCAGGTGACGCTGTCATTTAACGCCTTATAAAATCAACACGCGATCAAAACAATTGCAAAATGATGTAGACAAGATATGTGTGAGGCACGTGCGAAAAGTGGCGATTGACATTAAATAATGAAAAGTGCGAAATCATCCGAATGAGCACCAAAAGGAATCCATTATACTTCGATTTCACGATAAATCACGCACACCAAAATATTGTAAACTCAACTATATTCTTTGAGATTACAATTATGAATAACTTGAAATGATCACGTAAATAATATTGGTGATAAAGCGAACCAAAGACCACGGTCTATTGCTAGAAAACTTAGAAAACGCAACGTATCTACTAAAGAGATTGCCTAAACTATGCTTGTACGTCCTATTACGGCATATTGCTCTGCGGTGTGGGATCCACATCAGATATGATCGACGGAGAACATCGAAAAAGTTCAAAAAAAGGCGGCTCGTTTTGTACCATCGGAAAATTGGTGAGAGAGTACCACGCATATGATACGTGAAGTAGGGCGGCCATTATTAAAACAAAGGCTTTTTTAAGGTTGAATAACAAGTACCAACCTTAAATATGGAATTGTTCTAGCAAGAAGTAATGGAACAGTCCGTAAATTAAAAAAAAAAAAAGAAAGGCGTTTCGTTGGGGCAGGATCTTCCCATGAATTTTCAGTTACCAACTTTCTCCGCAGAGTGCGAAAATATTTCGTCGATGCCCACCGAAATACGAAGGTGAGTCAAATGAAAACCTTAAATATCTTTTTAAATATTAATTATTGTGCAGAAGTGGTACAAAGCTGTATCACTTTTAAACATAATCTCCCCCACGCTCAATGCAAGTCCTCCAGCGCTAACGAAGTGCATAAATTCCTTTAGAAAAAAATTCTTTTGGTAGTCCGCGCAACCACTCATGCACCGCATGGCGTACCTCTTCATCAGAACGGAACTTCTTTCCTCCCATTGCGTCTTTGAGTGGTCCAAACATATGGAAATCACTTGGGGCAGTATGGTGGATGCAGGTCTGTGATTGTTGCAACTGTTGTACGGGCAGAGTGGGGCCTTGCATTGTCATGTTGCAAAAGAACACCTTCTGACAGCAATCCACGACGCTTTGATTTCATTGCAGGCCACAGATGATTTTTTAGGAGATTTGTGTGTCACGCACTGGTGACAGTGGCCCCTCTAGGCATGTAATGCTCCAAAATTACGCCTTTTTCGTCCCAAAAGAGAGTCAGCATAACCTTCCCTGCTGATGGTTCTGTTCGAAACTTCTTTGGTTTTGGTGGAAGTGAACCCAGGTTTCGTCCCCAGTAACGATTCTTGCAAGAAAGCCATCACCTTCTCGTTCAAAGCGCCGAAGAAGTTCTTCACAAGAATCAACACGTCGTTCTCTCATTTAAGGAGTCAGCTGCCGTGGCACCCATCTTGCATACACTTTGTGAAACTGGAGCACATCATGCACAATGTGGTGTGCTGCAGTGTCATTCAGTGTCACTCGGCGGTTTTCCTTCACCATGGCTTCAACTGCTCCATTGTTCTGTGGAGTCACAACTCGTTGTGCCTGACCTGGACGAGGAGCATTTTCCACTAGAGTCACACCATTTGCGAACTTCCTACTCCATTCAAAGACTTGCTGCAGTGACAAACATGCATCACCGTACTGAACCTTCATTCGTCAATGAATTTCAATAGGTTTCACACCTTCACTACGCAAAAACCAAATAACAGAACGCTGTTCTCCCTTGGTGCAAGTCGCAAGTGGGGCGGCCATCTTTATACTGATACTGCGACGGTATGTATGCATCTGCACTATGCTGCCACCTACAGGCCATTCTGCTCGCTGTTTGTAGCACGCTTACCAACTTACAGGATAACGGCGCGAAATTTCGATTTGTTATCACAAATTTAAGGTTTTCATTTGACTCACCCTCGTAGAAAAGAATGATCAGCATGATAAAAATCATCATAATAAAATAAGATAAATCAGAGCTCTCACAAAAAGATTTAAATGTTCGCTTTTCCAGCGCGCTGTGCGTGATTGTCGTCAGGTGGCTGACATGAAAAGGGCATCTCCCATCCAAAAGACGGAACTCTGTCAGTTGGTGATAGGTGGCAGGAGCTTGTGAAGTGACATGTCCTGACTCTCCTAACAAAACTCGAAAACAGCTCTGACCTACTTGACGGTAGACTCTGGAGCAGAATTAGCCACTAGGCTCTTAGCGAGCTACTTTTTCATGGGACCTGTAATATGAGGGTAGCTGATGGAACAATGAGCACTGATTGGAGCATTAGTGGTGATGTCGTGAGGACGTAACAATTGGCAGCAAGGTTTTAAGAAAAAAGGGTTATAAATGTGATACATGGGCTTTTTGGCGTTTTGGCGTTTTCAAGTGCGAAATTTGCCTGTGAAACAGTTACGCCAGTGTGTAGTGCTGGCACCTTTTTAGAGGGTTGGTAGGTGTGTAGTGTTGGTGGGAGAATGGCAGCCAGTTCGTTTAGGGACACGCAAAAAGGAGCCTGTGGAGAGATGTGGACAGGATCAGGATGCGATTGAGAGAATGATTACGACACAAAATGATGCAGCTTAAGTCATGGATAGGAGACTAGACACCAGGTTGTGGCTGTGTCCTCAAGTTGTCACTGTGTCTCCACTCCGCTCACAGATCAGTAAAGGTTATGGTACGCTTCACCTACTGTTCTGGCGTATTTCGGAAACTGAGAGTATGGTAGCGCACTTTGCAAGATAGCTAACGTTGGCTCACTAATCAGCACTTCGTCAGACCTGTAGGATTCTTGGGTGTTGGTTCCGGACACAGTCCTTGTCAGAATCATAGTCAGTCTACTGTGCCCATTTTACAGAATTACATCTGAGATCTGATGCAACTCTATCTCTTTCAGTACCTTACAAAGTCAGAGCATTAATTAGCATCGTGTATAGTAGGGAACATTTTTGTAAGGTTCTTGTCAACATAATTGTCTTTTACTGCATTAATTTTCATATGTCGTAGATAGTAAACTGTAGTGATACTGAAATCTTGAGTTTACTAACAAAACCAGATTGTTTAAGTGATAGTATTATGTCACTTCACCACCTTCATTTTCACTGATGGGACCAGCCAATTAAAGCACTAATAATTCTGTTGCACACAGTAAATTTAGCACTGGGTCTTAAGGCTGTAACCGAGTCTTCATTAATTTCGGATTTAGGTATGTTTCACTTTTCTCTCACAAATACATGGAGTTTTCCATCTCTGTAACCTCAGGAACTACAGGAGGGATTTTGCTACAGCTTTGAATAATAGATTGCCTTATGAAGTTTCACAAGAGAGAGAGAGTTGCAAGTTACCATAATACGTAAGTGTGGGCAGATTGTAGCGATAACGGATCAGGGGATATCACAGAATGTAACTCTGTCATCTGAAACAGCACCTCCTTAAACACTTACTGAGCAGAACACACCGTGTTCAACTACTTGGACTCACAATACCCAGAAGCGTCTCCCCTCAATTTACCTCGTCTGGAAATTATAAATTAACTGAAACCTGGAAAATTCTACATTTCATCAACTTGGCTGAACATTACATTCGCACATGAATGTAATTACCCAAAACCTAAATATTACAATGATCACCCATTTGCCCAAATCAAACAGATTACCACTGATAAAATATTCTCATACACAAAATGAACAACTCGTGACCCGTTTCTGCGTAATAATGCAATGGCGATTAAAGCATAGCGCGCAAATTCGTCGGCACATTACAGTAATTCGTACGATTTTAAGTGCAGAATAACGAAACATACAAATGTAGTAAACATTTACAGATACATAAATAAAGAAACATTCAAAACAAAAATCAAATTAAAAGAATCAAAAACTATTCAACTCTTATCTCATTAGTATCAGCAACACCTGTTTGCAGTAATGACTGTGTAGAAAATTAATGGGTTTGAAGAGTTATTATGATTATGGAAAGAAATAATTAATTGAATGAAACCAAATTTTAACTATTGTTCTGAATGTTACTGAAAATAAAGCCGAATAGTATTACAGTATGACAAATTCCAATTACGTAAAATGAATGACCAAGGATATTTTTTGTTGTTTCTGTATAGGTAGTTTTCACATCATTGATCAGAACGATGTAGTTGGCGGTGTCTCTTAGCCAATGTTCATTCAAAACAGTTTCCACTAAGCTAATGCTGCAGCGAGTCGTCGTCATCCGCGTCGTTAGTCTATGATGTTTGAGCGTGTAATCCAGTAATTGCTGTCGACTTGCTGAACCCTTTGACGGTGAGCACCAGTTGTGAATGTAATTGGTACGCTCGTGTTTGTAGAATTAACTCCAATATACGTACCTGCATACAACGACAAGAATAAAACACGCTTGTTTCCATTAACGCGTGAAGTGCCCACACTTCAGCCACAGTTTTCAAATTTATGCTTTTCAGAGCATATCCGCCAGCACTATGAATGTAAATCAAGTCGATTGTGCTGAAAATCATTAGTATACCGTTTAAACCGAACAGTGACTGCCGTGCGCGATTGGCTACGCTGTCACACCAATCGCATGGCGATCAGCACATCCCACATTCACAATTAAAGCTCACAATTAAACCTCTTCGTATCAATGTACGAGACGAAAACGTGTTACCATATTTTCTGTTTCATTACATAGTCCGTGGCATGCACTAAACAGTTTGAGCTGTCTACAGTCCAAAACAGTATCTTTACGGCGTACACATAGCTTCCCGCAGCATATCAATGTTTTCTGCTTAATGAGTCAAAACGCAGTTCTCGCAAATGAGCAATGCGACACGTAAAGTCACTACTTCTTTAACCACGGTACACGCTGAGATCATTAATGCAACATTGTATAAAATCTGACATTTTACACCGGCGACGAACAAATACTACAAGGGAGATAGGTTCCAGAATGCAATTTTGATATCAAATAGATACGCAAATTAATTAAATTGATCAATTAATCACCCCCGTAAGACGTATTTTCCTCAGCCGGCACGCGGGTCCCCAAATTCCCCCTCTCCCAACTTTCCTTTTGGTAAGAATTTTCATTTTTGGTGGGAATTTTGAATTTCGGTGGGAATTTTGAATTTCGGTGGGAATTTCTTTGTCCTAAGGATGAGCAGACGTCGCCCCCGCTTCCTCTCCCCGACCACACTCTCACACCAGGAAAACGGCGGAAAATTCAGTCCCCACCTTTGGGACTCGAACCTCGGTTCTGCTGGATAGGAAGCCCAAGTGCACCCCCCTCCTCCTCTCGCCCACCAACATAAGGAAACTGTCCAGATCCAGATGCAGGAAAGGAAGGTTAGGTAAGTGTACCTTACTTATTCTGGTTGGGAAATTCTAGTACGGAAACTGAAGTAAGGATTGGTCTTAATTACGTAAATAATCATAAAGATCAGTCCTAATTACACAATCACAAACATAGCGCTACACAAGGAGTGCCTGAAACCAGAATATAGTTCAAAAATTGACGACGCCATAGAACTGGTGTTATTCTGATGGGAAAAATTTCACATTAGCATTCGAAACTAGTGGCAGACATAGTCCACTCTATCCTTCACCGACAACCAGGCGGAAAAATGCTGGAGTCGAAAGGTGCTATTTTTATTTTTTGGTGGGAAATATGTTCGACTGACGAGATGCTGTTGTCGCACAGAGAGGTTAAAATGACTCTGAGCACTATGCGACTTAACTTCTGAGGTCATCAGTCGCCTAGAACTTAGAACTAATTAAACCTAACTAACCTAAGGACATCACACACATCCATGCACGAGGCAGGATTCGAACCTGCGACCGTAGCGGTCGCTCGTTTCCAGACTGTAGCGCCTAGACCGCACGGCCACTCCGGTCGGCCACAGAGAGGAGTTCAATAAGTGTATGACCTATAAGCATACAGCTGAGGACTGTATTTATCGTTGTTTAACGTCAGAATTCGCACTGCTCCACAATCATCCTGCAGCTCAGGTAATCAAAATTCAGGAAAGCCAATACACTCTACCACAACTTATGGAAAATGCTTCACTGTTCTAATTACACATCGAGATTGTGGTGTAAAAAGCAAGCTCTCATAATCAACGGGTCATAATGCAACTCACGTACTGGGGACTAGAAAAAAATCATCGTTCAATAACATTGCACCAGGAGAGAGGGACAGTTGAACGTGTTTTCTCCTCGATCTGCAGTCTGAACGATCCAACTTGTGGGTTTTCAAAAAAATTAATGGTGGCCTTCAACTACGTACCTTCAGACTCAGAATTGGAATATTACAAGTTTTGGCTGGTTTCGTTGTCTAGGGGCTGGGATACGTAGTTGCTGCATTACAAGCCAAATACTGCTGAGTCTACAGCATACAATATGAATGTACACATGAATCGAATGGTCGAAGGTTCCTATCACTCGGCAATTGCGAATTTTGAATGTAACATAGAAATTTATAAATTGCAATTAAATAAAATCTGCAAGTACTATTTTAACGACTTTAAATGATGAATACGATAGCGAAGTACCTTCAAGAATACTGTTTATTACTGCAAAACACTTATTGGTGTCGATGGTCCAGCAATTACATGAAATATAAGTTGAATAACAGACAAACAATAGATTCCTACTTCACGTGATGAACAGCAACATAGCTCGAGATATATTCACTTCTAAACGCATACTACGTCTTCACTGCAGAGTTCACGGAAATCTCCCAAGTGCACAAGTCGGCACTACGAAATATTTCTATCTCCCGCGACCACACCCAAACTGTCCAATGCTCCGTCGCGCTTTCCCGTCCCACACTCTCCCGTGTCCTGTATGACCCACTTCCACACAGTCTCTCTCCTTGGCTTCGGTAGTCGCCTACCATAGTAACTAGCGCTGTGATTGGCTAGAGTGCTCCCGCCATGTCCCAAGCCAAGGCACACTCACAAACATATTGAAACACATACGAAATACTGGATTTACATTTTAGTAACTTGAAATTAAATATTCCTACAGCTGAAATGTAATAAAAAGTGGGGGTTCCTATTTAAAAAAACTCAGTTGATATCCGTTTGCCCTATGCCAGCGCCATCTAGCGGGCCAACCATAGCGCTATCTGACTTCTCCCTTCAAGCTAGACGAGTTTCGTTCTTTTTATTTTTTCCGTTTGATGCTTATTTCGTGAGATATTTGGCCCGGTCACTATCAATGGACCGCACTGTATATATATTTCTCTACTTTTAAATGCAGAGTGAGCTGTGCAAGTAATTACTCACTGGACAATCAACTCCTTTTCAGTTAGAAACCGGACGAGTTGATAGCGCAGGCGAAGTTTTAAATGGGAACATTCGAGGGTTGGATTCCCTCATTTCCTCATCGAGGACTCGCACTGCCTGGGCTACTCTCAGGGTGTATCTTCGACGTGGAAGAGCCCCAACCGTGCTTGTCGCGTTGTTGCCCGTTTGCGCGCCGTCACTGCTGCCTGCCGCCGCCGCTGCCGCCGCCGCCGTCGCTTGGTCGCCGTCTGTCGGTGCTCGCCGCTTCCTCTTCTGCCGCCGCCACCTGGTCGCCGCTTCTTCAGCCGCCGCCGCCGCCGCCGCCGCAGTCGCCGTCTCTTGGTGCTCGCCGCTTCTTCTGCCGCCGTCTCTAGGTGCTCGCCGCTGCCGCCGTCTCTCGGTGTTCGCTGCCGCCTGCGATCATGGACGCCCCAACTACCACCATCATTTACACCTCTCCTTCACCTGCCCCCACTGTAACGTCATGGAGTGCTTCCTCTGGGATTCACCCGTCTCATGCACCTCCCCTACTCACAGTCTCCTCCCCATCTATCTCCTCTCCATCGATGTATCCCCACCTGTACGTCACTCCTGCTCCTACCCCTGCTACTGCCCCTGCTGCTTCTCCCGCTCCTGCCTCTGTCCCTGCTCCCAACCCCCCTCCCCCTCCTATCGCCCGCCGAGACGACTTTCCCCCTCTCCCCCCTGCGACTACCGCTGCTTCCCCTGCCAGAGTCTCCGCCCGCCGCGCCACAGTCGCCGCCACAGAGCGCCCTACCCTCTCATCCGGTGCTACTGCCTCACAGGAGGGCCCTGCCTCCCACCACCTCTCCATCCATCCAGTCCCTCATCCCTCATCCCAGGCAACACCCGCCAAAAAATCTTCCAAACGGCCCAGTGGCGACCTCTCCTCTACTCCCTCCTCCAAAAAGCCGCTGCCCGCCCCACCTCCCACTGACCCCGCTATGGATACCACCCCACCTCCCTCCTCTCCAGCCCCCTCCCTGTATACCTTTGTCCTAGCCAACCCTGATCCAAAATTCCTGGATGCCCGCACCCTCACCCTTGAAATCCGGAAGTACATCCCCAGTGCACCCATCACCCAACTTATCCCTCGCAGAGACTGTCCTCATCAGGTCTCCCTCTCCGTCCTTCCATACTGATCTCCTCCGGCGCCTTCCCCGCATCACCTTTGGGCCCCACGCATCCCTCACCCCATTCCTTACATCCTCCTCTCCTCATCAACCCCAACCGCCTCGTCGTCCGCCGACCCTGACTGCCGTCATCACAAAACTCAGCCCTGTGGTCACGGAGGCTGAGGTGTTGGCGGAACTGAATGCCCACCCCTCCCTGGAAGTCCGCTCTGCCCGCCGTATTTACAACTCCTCTGGCCCTACTTTCCTCATGCGTATCTTTACAGAGTCCGCCTCCTCCATCGACCACCTCCTCACACAGGGAGCCCTGATTTTCAACCGCCGCCACCCTGTTGACCCGTCCTGTTCCCCTCCTCAATCCTACCGCTGCCAGTGTTGTCTTCTGTACAATGACCATCTCACCTAAAACTGCAAGAACCCACCCACCTGCCCCCATTGTAAGGCCTCCCACTTCATCAAACAGTGTCCCAACCTCGTCTCCCCCCCATCCTGCAACACCTGCAATGAACCGCACCCCACCTATTCCTCCAAATGCAAAGCCAAGCCCCCTCCCACCAACCCTGAACTCACTGTCCCCGTTCGCCCCATTGACCCACCTATCCACCCTAACAATTCCCTCTGCCCTCCCCCTACAGCAGAAGACATCATCCGGTTCATCACCGTCGTCCTGCAGAACATCCACCCCTTCCAGAGCCCCCACACACTCCAGCAGATTTCCCTCGCTGCCCGCTCTGTTTTCCACTTAAACACCTACGCCACATACTCCCACAACCAGGCCCACTTTACCTTCACCCGCCTAGACATCCTCGTTTAAGCCCCTCTCTCCCCTTCCCACACCCTTCCCACACCCAACCCCATGGCTCGTGAACAGTATCGTCTTCTCTACCTCAACATTCGCTCCCTCCCTGCCAACAAATATCTCTTCCTGCATACCCTCTCCCAGCACCAGGTTGACTCCTTCATCCTTAATGAAACCTTCCTCCAACCCCACCATGTGGTCTGCATCTCCCCTTATCTCCTTCACCGCACTGACAGTCCCCTTCCCCTAGCTCGAGGCGGGGTCGCTATCGGCCACCTCAGGCATCTCCCTGTCCGGCCACAACCCCTCCTCAATGACCCAACCGAACACCTTCTCCTCAGCCTCTTTTTTGCCCTCCCTCACTGTCACCTGTGCCACTATCTATATTCGCCCCGCAGCTCCTCTCCCCTTTGACTTCATTTCCCATGTTGACTGTACCTTCTCCACCTATGTGATCGCCGCTGACCTCAACACCCACAGCCGTGATCCTGCCACCCTTCGGCGGTGGCATCAGTTCCTTGCCACCCTCTATGGTGACCTTGTTCCTCTCCCACAGCCCACCCGTCCTGAAAGTAACTCCACCCCCGATGTTATCCTCACTTCCCCCAACCTCCTTGGTCGCATTGCCATTGATGTCCTCGATCCCGTCGGTAGTGACCATCTCCCTGTCCTTCTCACCATCTCCTCTGCAGCCACCCGCCCACCTGCCCTCCAAAATCTGTCCATGACTACCACCGTGCCAATTGGGATGCCTACCGGGAATCCATTGCCTTACAGGTCGAAAGTCACCCCCTCACTTTCCACCACCCCGACGACATCACCCATGCCTCTTCCTTCCTTCAGAAGACCATCACTGACGCTGTGGAGGCTCATGTCCCTACCAAACCCATCCACCCTCACCGCCCTACGCTTCCTCCACAGGCCGTGCTTCTTCTGCTTGAATCCCGCAGGCTCTACCGCTCCTTCCTCCGCACTCGTGACCGGGATACTCTCACCCGCCACCGGCAATTACAGTGGCATATCCGGAACCTCCTTACAGCAAAGAAACGCCGGGACTGGCGTCAGACATGCACACGCCTCCACTCCACCCTCCCTGTCAACTCCTCCAAGTATTGGTCAGCCTTCCACCGCCTTACTGGTAGCCATCCCACCCCACATTACCCCATCCTCCATGACGATCGACCCTTTCCTGACAACCTCAGTAAGGCTAACCATTTTGCTTCCCACCTGTCCGAGGTCTTCTCCATTCCTGACGATCCCCATTTTGATTACTCCCTCTTCCCCACTGTCCTTGACCGCACTGACACCTCTGTCCCCCCGCTCGCCCCTAGCTTCCAGTACTTGGATTGGCTACCCCCCTCTGACATCAACACGCCCATCACCATGCAAGACATCACAACACTCCCATCACCATGCAAGACATCACACTCGTCCTCCGCTCCAAACGAAACACCGCCCCTGGTCATGATGGCGTCACCTACCGTCACCTCAAGGAATCCCCTCCATCCTTCCTGTCTGTCATTGCTACCCTGTACAATGTCCTCCTCTCCACTGGATTTTACCCTGACCTGTGGAAGACTTCCCTAAGCCTAACAAACCCCTCTCTGCTACCTCTTCCTATCGTCCCATCTGCCTCACCTCCGTGTTCAGTAAGGTCTTTGAGGCCATCCTCTCTCGCCGTATCCACCGCCACCTTAACCAGCACCGCCACCTTCCTCTTACCCAATGTGGCTTCCGGCCTTCCTTCTCTCCTTACGACCAGCTCCTTAACCTTACGCATCTTCTTTCCCTCCAACTTAACTCCTGTCAGTGTGCTATCTTTGTTTCCCTTGATCTCCAGAACGCCTATGACCGTGTCTGGCATCGCGGGCTCCTTTTCAAACTCCAGACCTATGCTCTCCCCATCAACTTCGTCCGTCTCGTTGCTTCCTTCCTCTCCCATCGTCCCTCCTGTGTGACTATCCACAATTCCAACTCCCGTACTTTCTACCCCTCTGCTGGCGTGCCCCAAGGTTCTGTCCTTTCCCCTCTCCTCTATCTCCTGTACACTGCTGATATGCCCAAACCTCCCCCTCCTGTTCATCTTCTCCAGTTCGCTGATGACACCGCCTTCCTAGCCCTTTATCCTACCCTTCAACGGTCCCAACGTACCCTCCAAACCTACCTTGACCAATTCACCGCTTGGTGCAACCAGTGGTTCCTCCGTGTTAATCCCTCCAAGACCCAGGCGATCATCATAGGCCGCACCACCCGCTCCTTCTGCATCCATGATTTCTACCTCACCATTTATGGCCGTTCTATCCACCTCAGTCCTACCCTTAAATACCTTGGCCTCACACTCGACCACCACACCTGGACTCCCCATCTCCTTACCATCCAAAACAAGGCTCACAACCGCCTCCGCCTCCTGAAACTCCTGTCCGGCCGGACGTGGGGTCTGCATCCTTCCACCATCCTTCACACCTACAAATCCATGATCTGCCCCATCCTTTGTTATGCCAGCATCGCTTGGATTTCCGCCCCTCCCCAGTTCTATAAAGCCCTCCAAATCCTCAAACGCCATGCACTCCACCTCGCCTTCCGCATCCGCCTTCCGTCCCCCACGCGCATCCTCTATGACCTCATCCCCTTCCCCCACCTTCTCCTTTTCCTTGAACACATCCGCACACTATATATTGTCTGCCGCCTTGATCCCCCTCACCCCCTGGTGTCTCCCTTCCTCTCCACTCCCAACCAGTTGCCGCGCCTTTACCGTTGTGTCCCTCCCTCTCTCAATCTCCACACCCTCCATCTCCTTTCCCAACACAACTTCCACCGTCTACCACTCCCGGATGATGAGCTTCGCCCTGACATCTACCCTTCCTACCAACTCTAACCCCCTCTTCCTGCCTCCTCCTCAGGGCTCCCTCTCCTCCTCTTCCCTCCTTCTGAGCGGATTTCCCCTCCTACTCCCCGTCCATCTCTTGTGCCTTCTTTCAGAGTCTCTGCGCTCCCTCCTGCTCTGCCTTCCCTTTTCCTCTCCCGCCCCATGTGTCTCCTGCCTCTTCGTGAACCCACGGTTGCCCCTCCTCTCTTCATCCCGCCGCTTCCCCAGCTGCCCCATGCTCTCCCCTCCTTTTCCATCCTCTCTGACCTTTCCCTCGGCAGGTCCCGCCTGGTAGTTTTATTCTTCGTCGTGTGTGCTCCAAGTGGGTTTTAAGTGTGTTGTTTCGGAGTGTTTTTAATACTGTGGCCAACTTTTAACCTGTGCATGCGCATCCAGTGTCTTCTGTGTTTTAAGAATCGCCAACTGTGTTTTTTAACTTTCTGGTGACTTTTTTAACTGTCCCCAATGAACTTCTACATGTCAGTGTATTTTTACCTCCATTTTCTCCCCTTACTCTGTTTTATGTTCCCCTTTTTTACCTCCTTATGTATGTATTATTTTATTCTTGTTTTAGTTGTCATTCACTCGGCTGAAGAGCGGCGGATTGTGCTGCTGACACCCCTCCCCTGCCCGTATGGGGCAGGGGCATGAAATCACAATAAAGAAAAAAAAAATTAAATGGGAACATCTCCCGATGTTATGGTTTCCGCCATTTTACACTTGACGTCACCATTTTATCGCCTGTTTTTCTTGTTTCTTTTCTTCTTCCGTTTTTAAAATGAAAGTCTGTAGGCTGTAGAGCAGCGTACTAAGCTGCTGCCAGCCCGCCCCCTTCGGGGGGAATTGAAAATCAACAAAGGAAAAAAAAAAGATGTTATGGTGTAGGCGCTGCCGCCTCAACTACGAGTGAATGTCTCCTGCAGAGCCCTGCAGCGTTGGAGAGTAATACAAAGGCAGCGGCACACGTAATTGCAGACCAGGGGGGCGCCGAGTGTCGTCTGCCTTCTGCTAGTGGCGTGGCCCAGACAAGCTGAACGGCCAGTCAGTCTCCCTGCGAACACACCGGAGAAAAAGTTGAAGCTGTCTTTAGAAAAAAAGCAATGGCAGAGAAAAATATATTTAGCTGTCAGCAGAGCGCAAAGACAGGATGACTGATGACTAAATACAGTGACCACTCGAGTCAAGCAACATTTATTCATGCCACCGCCGGTTTCAAGAGTCAGAGCTCATCTACATATGACGCACGTTTACATGCTGCTTTCATTAGAAGTAATTTGTTATGTTTCCATTTCTTTTGCAGGTTCTTTTCTATTCCTGTTGTCATGCAGGTTGTTTGTGAAGGGTAGTACTACTTTTTGCCTCCGGGTTGCTGATACTTGTCTTTACCACGTTGGTGATCCCTATTGAAGGGCATGAAGTCATTAGCGACGTATTCAAATAGTCAGAGTTATGGACAACTTTCGAAAATCTCTATAGGCTGTGTTATGTTCCTGTGATGACTTCTCCTGCTAGTTTCTTTAGAGTTACTGCAAATAAAGCTTAAAAACAAAACATTCTTCCGAGAATCTGTAGTTGGGCGCTATGAAACTACTCTATAAGCACCTTGCCGGAATTTCTTACGTGTTATAATACTTTAAAATGGAGCCAGCAGTGAGCTGCATCTCACAGTTGATATTTTTAACTTCTGTAACATCTTTCCTGCTGTTGTGGTAGACTGACGAAAATTCTAGATTCACTGAAGAGTGGTCCCTTAGCAGAAAATAGTAATTGCGACCAACAGTGTCGGAGGAGTGGAGGGGATTGTTTAATAGACTTCCCATTTCCAGCAGAAATGTTCAGGATTTTCTGACGTAAAACAAACCTTCTCCGTTTATTAAAATACATTTGTGAAAAACTTTTCAGATACCGCTAGCAGACACAAAATTTGTTGACTACTAAATTAGTTATTATCGACATGTTTCGAGGTGATACCTCATAATCAGACTATAAGGCATAACAAAAACATTTAACATATATGTAGACAGATATTAAAGTTTCTTTATACGGCTGTGATTATCCTGTGAAGTGAGAGAAGGATAATCTACGGTAATATGAAGCCATGTCATTTTGTCTATTGTTCACATGACAATTTTTGTGAAACAATCACTTATCTTGTTCTTGTTTCTTACATTCTTCTTGTGATGTGCTGAAGTATCGCTATTTCCATTCCTCTCTTGGATTTATTCACCATTGTTCACAAACTTCACAAGGGTGACTTAATAACACGATAAAACTAAACAAATCAGCAGTAAAGAACACAAGGTGGCGGTCAAAGCAAGGTTAGTTTCGATTTGATTATCGATATGTCGATCTTGGTGTTGTCAGTAGTAACGTCTTCTGTATATCTTCCCGACGTATTGCTGACGTCGCCTCATAATAGCTTATCCTCCTCTCTCTCCACAGGATGATCAGTATGCACGTATGTTAAACGTTTTTGTAACGCAAGTATAACCTGATCAGATATTACCTGGAAATATGTCACTAAATAAATAATTTAGTATTAAACAAATTTGTGACTGGCAGTGGTATTTGAAAAACTTTTCGTATTTTTCGAACAGTCACGATCGATTAATGGTCAATATGGCTTCAAATTATTTTATACAGTAGACTTTCCGGCTCCTCTCAAGTAACAATTCTCTGATTTTCCTAGAGCCTTTACAGGAGGACTAGTTTGTCGAGTCCATTTTGTTGAGTGATCGTAAGTGCTGATACCCCAACCAAATTACTGAGAGACATTTTCTTTGCCATTCATCTACGTTCCCACGAGCAGTGCA
Organism: Schistocerca piceifrons; assembly: GCF_021461385.2. NCBI lineage: Eukaryota > Metazoa > Arthropoda > Insecta > Orthoptera > Acrididae > Schistocerca > Schistocerca piceifrons. Next base: position 405,272,154 of record NC_060145.1, read on the forward strand.
CTGCGAAAATCCACAAAAATCTCTTAAGAGTGGAAAGAAATTTGACTGGATGAGATACAGTTCTGTCACTAGCATCTCTGATACCTTAAACCTGTCTTATGATCCTACCCCTTCCTGTCAATATTTTCCACGTAGAAACAGACGCTGATATCAAATATATTCCATACTAAATTTGTGCCAATATTTTAGAGTTGGTTTCCTGAAAAATTGCCCAGAAGAGCCATTAAAAAAGGCCGTAGATAAGTGAGGGAATAAAAATCTCGTGTTAGACGAAGAAGAGAATTTATACAACCGCTAGAGTAAGCAACAACCGGACATTACTTGCATACTACAAAAAATATTGTAGCATTTCAAGGAAAGTTATTAAAACGTGCAGAAGTGTGCACCTCCTGGTGGTTGTGGCAGGTGTATTCTTAGTGGTGCCAGTTCTGAGAAAACGGCAAGTCGCTCATATACAGCGTGAAGGAACACCCAGGCCCTGCGCCTTCGCACAGATGTAGTTGCTGCGGAGGACTCAGCCTAAGCCACGGGGTATCACTGGTCATAGGAAGCGAAGAACCCGGAGTGGGACACAGGGAACTGTCCCTGAACCAGAGGCAAGACTTTTTACGACTGCTTTCGCTGAATTGACAGAGACTGTGGCTATTGTTCCCGGCCGAGGCGAAGCGCATCCCGCCTTTTCGGCAGGAGCCTACATGTTGTTTTCTGGGAACTTTCTTGTAACATCGGTATCAGATAGTACGGCGAAAACATTTCGCTGGAAAGGCCAAAATGGTGCGGTACGGCTGGACGCCAGACACTGGACGGTAGAGAATGCTGTGACGTTTTCTCGAGGTGACGTGACCACACGAGCTGCGTTGTTTCCCGCAAGTGAAAAATGGCAATGAGTTGATTGAGACACAGACCGCAACGTCAGAACATGTAAGAGCGGAACCTGTTCGATGGTTCGAGATGTGTTGGTATTCGAGGAACAGTTTTTCCCATCTTATGGAGGGAGGTTGTATGGTATGCGAAATAATATGCGACTGGTGCAGAAGTGCTTTACCATCTCTCAACTGGTGGTTTTAGATTTTTAGTGCAAACTTCACTTGGAGCTTTTAGCGGTCTTGGGTGTAATATGCGACAGCTGAGGCTTCTAACATGAAGCGCAGAGGGAAATGGTCCATTTGCAGTTGATCATGGTGAAGAGATATGGTTTTTTAGACTCACAGACTGGGCACCAAAGTGGATCAGTAGAGGAGGAGACACAATTCGGCCGTTCAGCCTGATGCTGAGGTGCAATGGTCACAGCATCTCGAGACTTTTGCATGCACGTGCTGAACATTACGCAGCACCGGCACTAGGAATATTGAGAGTAATTTTCTTTTAGTTCATTATATGCTCACAGAAGCAGCAGTCGCTATCCAGTTTAAGTGCGTTATTGTAATTTGTTTCACGATAGGTTCATAATCACTCTCATTCATACTAATCACAGTCAGATTTCGTTATCTATTTTTTTTTAAATCAGAGTTAGTCATGTCACCTCCTCTTGTTCAACTTTATAAATCATCTATCAGAACATTTCACTTTATGAACACGAAGAAAAATATAATCGAAGTTTTATGTTGGCCGATGTTCCATTTAATTCATATTTCTTGCTCATGTAGACAGCTTTTGCGCCTTTATTAATTCTGATTAGCCACGTGCGGAATAACAGAAGTAGTCTTGGAATAAAATATAGTTTGTCACCTTCCGTTTCACTGCACTAGGACACATTTGCTGTCATTCTTTTTTAAAATCTGTTGCCTATAACTTTCATTGTAGTGTCACTGGAAGGATGGGTCTGTGTCTTAGAGATATTCAGACGCAGAAGTTTATCAGAGGTACCCTCACATCCACCCACCAGAGAGATATTTTGTGAGGTCACAAGGCAGATTTAAAAAGAAATATTGTCCAATTTCTTTACTGAAATCTTGTTTTCAAAATATTCGGAAAAATAATGTATTGAAGATCAGTCTCACACTTAAGCGGAAGCATTTACGTAGCATATCACGGTTTGGATTCCAGAAGATTTGTTCGACAGGGAATGCTATTTATACATTCGTTCATCAAATATTGTAAGCCTTAACAATATATCGCCATTTGGAATTTTGTGTGATTTATATAGCGTGTTCTATTACGTAGAACACGTTACTGTCTTAGAAAAATTAAAGTTGTGTGGCATTTATCGCTTTACGCCCAACTGGTGTAAATCATGTTTAATACACAGAATGAAAAAGGTTGTGCTGAATAATTTAAACTATGTCGGAGGGGTAGAAAATTTTAGTGACTGGGGAGAAATCACAAAGGGAATCCCACAGGGTTCAATTTCGGGTCTGCTCTTATTCCTTATACACTTTAATGACCCACTCAACGTTCAGTCGGTACTTTTTGCAGATGACAGAAGCGTTATAATAAATCCCGTCAGAGAGACAGCAACAGACGAGATGGTAAATATTTTCTAAAGAATCGTAAAGTGGTTCTCAGAAAACTGAGTCTCCCTAAATTAAAAAAAAGCGCCCTATATTGATTTCTGTTCAACGAATAGTCATTCCAACAATTTATTTAGCGCATGATAAGGATCCGTAAACAGGGTAGAATGCTCCAAATTTTTGGGTGCACATATGCACATAGTGAAGAAGATATTACTGAGCTTCACAAACAATTAAGTTGAGCTACTTCTGCTCTTTATATAATTGCTAATCCTGGAAACAAACCAATCAGACTTTTGACGTATTTTGATTATGTAACTCATCAATTAGAAACACTGTATTGATTGCACAAAAGCAAAAAGATTATGTGGTGTTCACCCACGGACCTCTATAAGGAGGTAGGCATTTTAATTGCGGCGTCACAGTATATATATACGCTAATGAAGTTCGTTGCAAATAATCTGTCACAACTTGAGAATAATAACGATGTCCATACCAGCGAAACTAGAGGTAAAATGACCTTCATTACCCATTAACTATCAGTGGCCCAAGAGGTCAACAAATATTTTTGATCAATTGCCTGATAACATAAAACGTCTGTTACGTAGCAAAGCAAATTCTAAATCTAACGTCAATCATTTCCACTGGACAATTCCGTTTGTTCCACTGACGAATTTCTGCTTAAAAACTGGTAGGCAGTAAAAATACATAAATTAATAAATTTAAAAAAGGAACCTTATTTTTAAGTGTTGCATGAGTAGGACTAAAACAGTAATGTGTTCTTTAATGTTAACACTAATCATGCACATGTCTCCTGTAAACTGACTCGTTCCACATCTTTTGATTAAAGAATCACTCAAATGATCTATGTAACATGTAACTCACTAACTATATAGCTTTCTTCGCCGATTTTGCGGAGAACCAGTTTATTCTTTATGTTGTGAACCCACCCGATTTTCAACTTTCTTCCGCAGCTCCACACCTGCACCCTTCGAGTCTCTTCCATTCCCACTGTCCACGGTTCGCTACCGTACAGTGCTGTGTGGCAACATACGTCTCGTGAAACGACCACGGTGGGGAGGGTAGTAGTATAATAGGTACCCTCCACTCCACCCTGTAAGGTGGATCGAGGGGAATACATTAACTGATAGAAAGTATCGGGACTCATAGTAGTGGACAACGATAGGGGGTGTGCCCATACTTCGCGTATACGACTGCTTGAATTCTACTGGGGACACTTTCAATGAGTGTCTGACTGTCTGTGAAGGGACGGCGGCTAATTTTTCCTCAAGAGCCGAGACCAGAAAAGTCAATAATGCTAGACGTTGGAGTCTTGAGCGAATTCGATGTTCTAAGTTATCCCAAAGGTTGTGACACTGGGCAGGCCAGTCCATTACAAGAATGTTGCTGTAAACGAATCTAACAGATACTGCTTTATAACAGTGTGCATTGTACTCCTGATACAATCATCGTCCCTGAATTGTTCGTCTATGTCTTCAGTGTAGAATGCTGTCAAATGTTTAAAATCCCTCCGAATTTAGTTTTTTTCTTGAACGCTGTAAGGGACCCACACCCTAACCACGAAAAACATTCCCATACCGGAACATCACCTCCTCCGTACTTCTCTGTTGGCAGTACATACGATGGCAAGTAGCGTTCTCCAGAGATTTTGCCGAACTCAAACGCTCACGTCAGACTGCCACAGGGCATAGCGAGATTCCTCACTCCAAATTACTCGTTTCCAGTAATCAACTGTCCAGTGACCTCGTTCTGTTCAGTTCTTCATGCGTCGCTTACAAATGAGTGATTTATGAAAATATGTTCTACCATTGCACCCCTTTCCTTCTTACTCTGTATTAAGTCATTGCACTACCTGGATTGCTGGTAGCACATTGTAACTCACAAGTGATTCCTTCTGCCTTTTTCATGCGAGTTTTTACAAGCACCGTTCGACAGTCTCCGTCCGTCAGTAAATGGGGCCTGCCTGCTCTTGTTGAGCTGAGGTTATTCCTCCGCGTTTCCCCCTCACAATCACTACATCAACTATATGATGACAGCACAAATATATCGAAACCTGTAATCAATAAAAAGATTTACAAGAGATCTTGGCGTGCCTGACATTTCAGAATAATATAACCAGATTGCCCCATTAATTGACACAATGTTAAACATGTACAATGTCATCAAAACTATCCGGACACTCCCAAAAACATACGTTTTTCGTAGTAGGATCATTGTGCTGCCACTTACTGCCAGGTACTCCATGTCAGCGACCTCAGTGGTCATTAGACATCGTGAGAGAGCGAGAATCTGGGGCTCCGCGGAACTCACGGACTTTGAACGTGGTCAGGTGATTGGGTGTCACTTGTGTCATACGCCTGTACGCCAGATTTCCACACTCCTAAACATCCCTAGGTCCACAGTTTCTGATGTGATAGTGAAGTGGAAACGTGAAGGGACACGCACAGCACAAAAGCGTACAGGCCGACCTCGTCTGTTGATTGACTGACCGCCGACAGTTGAAGAGGATCGTAACGTGTAATATGCAGACATCTATCCAGACTATCACACAGGAATTCCAAATTGCATCAGGTTCCATTGCACGTACTGTGACAATTAGGCGAGAGGCGAGAAAACTTGGATTTCGTGGTCGAGCGGCTGCTCATAGGCCACACATCACGCCAGTAAATGCCAAACGACGCCTCGCTTGGTGTAAGGAGCGTAAACATTTGACGATTGAACGGTGGAAAAACATTATGTGGAGTGACGAATCACGGTACACAATATGGCGAACCGATGGCAGAGCGTGGGTACGGCGAATGCACAGTGAAAGTCATCTGTAAGCGTGTGTATTGCCAACTGTAAAATTCGTAGGCGGTGGTGTTATGGTGAGGTCGTGTTTTTCATAGAGGGGGCTTGCACCCATCATTGTTTTTCGTGGCACTATCACAGTACAGGCCTACATTCACGTTTAAGCGCCTTTCCCACTGTTGAAGAGCAATTCGGGGATGGCGATTGCGTCTTTCAACACGATCGAGCACCGGTTCATAAAGCACGGCCTGTGGCGGATTGGTTACCCGACCATAACATCCCTGCAATGGACTGGCCTGCAAAGTGTCCTGACCTGAATCCTATAGAATACCTTTGGGATGTTTTGGAACTCCTCACTGAACGCCATCGATATCTCTTCTCAGTGCAGCACTTCGTGAAGAATGGGGTGCCATCCCCCAAGACATCGTCCAACGCCTGATTGAATGAATAAGATTTTCACTCTGCAGCGGAGTGTGCGCTGATATGAAACTTCCTGGCAGATTAAAACTGTGTGGCCGATCGAGACTCGAACTCGGGACCTTTGCCTTTCGCGGGCAAGTGCTCTACCATCTGAGCTACCGAAGCACGACTCACGTCCGCTCCTCACAGCTTTACTTCTGCCAGTATCTCGTCTCCTACCTTCCAAAATTTACAGAAGCTCTCCTGCGAACCTTGCAGAACTAGCACTCCGGAAAGAAACGATACTGCGGAGACATTGCTTAGCCACAGCCTGGGGGATGTTTCCAGAATGAGATTTTGACTCTGCAGCGGAGTGTGCCCTGGAAACATCCCCCAGGCTGTGGCTAAGCCATGTCTCCGCAGTATCGTTTCTTTCAGGAGTGCTAGTTCTGCAAGGTTCGCAGGAGAGCTTCTGTAAAGTTTGGAGGGTAGGAGACGAGATACTGGCAGAAGTAAACCTGTGAGGACCGGGCGTGAGTCGTGCTTCGGTAGCCGAGTTCGTGTCTCGGTCGGGCACACAGTTTTAATCTGCCAGGAAGTTTCATCTGATTGAATGTACGCCTACGAGAGTGGAAGCTGTGATCAAGGCTAAGGTTGGGCCAACACTATTCTGAATTCCAGCACTACCGATGGACGGTCCCACGAACTTATAAGTCTTTTTCAGCCAGGCGTCCGGGTACTTTTGATCACATAGTGTATATTCCAAAAGCAAACTTTTCAGCTTTACAAAGATTCAAATGTCACTGACGGCCGGCAGCTATGACCGAGAGGTTCTAGGCACTTCAGTTCGGAACCGCGCTGCTGCTACGGTCGCAGGTTCGAATCCTGACTCGTGTATGGATGTGTGTGATGTCCATAGGTTGGTTAGGTTTAAGTAGTTCTTAGTCTGGGGGACTGATGACGTAGCCGGCTGGGGTGGCCGAGCGGTTCTAGGCGCTACAGTCTGGAACTGCGCGACTGCTACGGTCGCAGGCTCGAATCCTGCGTCGGGCATGGGTGTGTGTGATGTCCTTAGGTTAGTTAGGTTTAAGTAGTTCTAAGTTCTAGGGGACTGATGACCTTAGAAGTTAAGTCCCATAGTGCTCAGAGCCATTTGAACCATTTTTTTGACTGATGACCTCAGATGTTAAGTCCTATACTGCTTAGAGCCATTTGATTTTTGTCACTGACGGACTTATGACTCAGGTCACATCCGATGTATAGTTCACGTTTGAGGTCACTATGCTGTCTTGATCGATAGTTTCTGCCACTACTGCTTCTCTTCTGACAACGAAGTACTCCCTGTCTCCTTTCATACGGCCACTCGTGCCATGTAATGGTCAGTTCAACATTACGTACTAGTGTCAGTAAGTCAGTTAGTGAGTTTACAAGCAGAATCATTGCAAATCAGAAAGTGGATATATTTAGCGTATTTTCATTCAACAATGTCACATTAAACGTTATTCTCGGGTAACTCAGTTAGTTAGTTTCGTGTTTCATTGCTCATTTTCCACGACAGAACGAATGATGTCGAACGAGTCATTTTACATTCGTGTCCCATTTTAAATTGTGCATATGGTTACATTCACTCTCAACATTTCTAAGACTTTTTTTTCCGAAAAGAAAAAAGATAGATACGTCAGTTGGTAAGTTGTACCCACCATCTTTTATACATTACATTAATAACGATTTTTCCACGGAATAGGAGGAGTTGTCAACGAGAAACGTTCTCAGTTTGTTTTCAAATTTTAGGTTTCTGCCTGCCTTTCTATCCTTAAGTCAACCTTAATGTAAAGCAACGATTTTTTTCTTTTGGTATTACAATTATATATATCATATATAATTTAAAAGACGTAAAACCCCCATGATTGGCAAAGTTTTGCAGAAGTTCGAAATATAGTACGTACTTCAATGCGAGATGCTTTTAATAATTCACACAACGGAACTCTATTTCGGAATCTGGCAGGAAAACAAAGAGATTCTGGTCATACATGAAGCACACCAGTGGCAAGACGCAATCAAAACCTTCATTGAGCGATAACGATAGTGAAGTCACTGATGACAGTGCCACTACAGCAGAGTTATTAAACACGGTTTTCCGAAACTCTTTCTCCAAAACAGATGAAGTAAATATTCCTGAATTCCTATCAAGAACGACTGCCAAGATGAGAAACATAGAAGTAGATATCCTCGGTGTCGCAAAGCAGCTTAAATCATTTAATAAAGGCAAGGCCTCTGGTCCAGATTGTATACCAGTCAGGTTCCTTTCAGAGTATGGTGATACTATTGGTCCATATTTAGCAATTATATACAACCGCTTGCCACAGAAAGCTCCGTACCTAAAGACTGGAAAATTGATCAGGTCACACCATTACCCGAAAAGTGAGATAGGATTAATCTGCTGCATTACGGACCCATATCACTAACGTCGATTTGCAGTAGGGTTTCGGAACATATATTATATTCGAACATTATGAAGTACCTCGAAGAAAACGATTTATTCACACACAGCACGGATTCAGAACATATCGTATTGTGAAACACAACTAGCTCTTTATACTCATGAGGCAATGAGTGCTATCGACAAGGAATGTCAAATTAATTCCATATTTTTAAATTTCCAGAATGTTTTCGACACCGTTCCTCGCAAGTGTCTTCTAACCAAACTGCGAGCCTGTGGAATATCCCTCAGTTGTGCGACTGGATTCGTGATTTCCTGTCAGAAAGATCACAGTTTGTAATAACAGATGGAAAGTCATTGAGTAAAACGGAAGTAATATCCGGCGTTCCCCAAGGAAGTGCCTTCTATTGCTCCTGATCTATGTTAACGACATAGGAGACAATCGGATTGTTCGCAGGTGATACTGTCATTTACCGTCTTGTAAAGTCATCAGATGACCAAAACGAATTGCAAAATGATTTAGATAAGATAGCTGTACGGTGCGACAAGTGGTAATTGACCCTGAATAACGAAAAATGTGAAATTATTCATGCGAGTGCTAAAAGAAATCCTCTAAATTTCTATGACGTGATAAGCTACACAAATCTGAAGGCTGTAAATTCAACTAAGTACTTATGGATTACAATTACAAATAACCTAAATTGGAACGATCATATAGATAATGTTGTGGGTAGAGTAAACCAAAGACTGCGATTCATGGGCAGAACACTTAGAAGATGCAACAGGTATGCCAAAGAGACTACTTACACCACACTTGTCCGCCCTATTCTGGAGTACTGCTGTGCGGTGTGGGGTCTGCATCAGCTGGGACTGACTGATGGGGCGGCTCGTTTTGTACTATCGCGAAATAGGGGAGATAGTGCCACAGACATTATACGTGAATTGGAGTGGCAATCATGAAAACAAAGGCGTTTTTCGTTGCGACGGGACCTTCTCATGAAATTTCGATCACCAGTTTTCTTCTCCGATTGCGAAAACATTCCGTTGGCACACGCCTACGTAGGGACAAATGATCACGATAAAATAAGAGAAATCAGGACTCGCAGAGAAAAATTTAAGTGCTCGTGTTTCCTGCACGCCGTACAGATACAGCATGAAGGTGGTTGATTGAACCCTCTGCCAGGCTCTTTATTGTGATTAGCAGAGTAATCACGAAGATATAGATAATTGTTCGTTTTAAACTGTAATGGATTATTTACAACGGACTTCATGAGGGAATAAACATACCGTGAAGCTGTAGTGAGAAAGTCAGCAACATAGACTTTCTTTCTTAAAAATGAGTTACCCCAGAGTAATATTCAATGTGACATTATTGAATGAAAATACGCAAACAAGTCAACTTACTGATTTGTCTCTCCCCAAAATTTTCCATGATTCTGCGTGCAAATGTGACCGAAATAAGTTGTTTTAGGAGTTCCAAACTGTTCTTGTTTCCGATATTTTTCTTCAGGCATTGTAGGTACAATGTAAATCGTTTTTGTGATTTTGCGACTATGTGGTAGGTAAGTACAAGATGATAACCAATTAAAAATCTACGCTGTTCATGTATCATATTCCCAAATAAGTAAACATTTGCCAAGCATATGTTTATGTGGATCTGCTCTCTATTGGGAGTGAAAGCTGAAGAGCTAATCCTATTGGTAGTGGTGCTGCATAGATCATGAAAAGCCCTCGTCTCCGCTAAGTTTTTCAGTTCCCTGATCTTGAATACAGCAAAGAAAACGTTGGAGTTGCTTTACTCATAACTTATTCACCGCTGGTATTCTGTCAAAAGATCCACTCAGCAGGGCGTGTTGGAAACATCCAGCCTTGGTTGGTTACACGCTAGATTTTTTTAAAAGAAAAGTCAGTCTGTAACACTGATTGATGTTATCAGACAATGTTAAAGGCGGTTTATCGTTACTCATATATATTCCATTAACTATTTCAGACTCATGTAGGAATTTAGAAACATATGTGACAGTTTTTTTAGGTGGTTCAACTCGCATATTCCGTACTCGAAAAATGGAAAACAAACTTCCAAAAAGTGTTTATGGCTGTTTAAACCCACCACAGTTAGTTATTAGTACATAGATTTTTAAATACATAATCAGCACAGACCCCATTCAGGAGCAGATTTTAAACCACTGTGTAAGTGGTTCGCCTTTGTAGAATAGAATATTTCTGAGGCGTGTGTCACCCGCGGCAAATACGACTAACAATGGATACTGAACGTATATAGTAGGAATGGTCACATGTTTGTTTAACATTGAAGAGTGTCACATAGACGACGATAAACCTGATATGTAGACGACAAATATCCTGGGAAAGGCTAAATACACGTTCCAAGAACCTGTTTTAAGAGAGGCTTCTAGGAATGTACCACAACTCCCTCAATGTGTCTTTCGCGTAGCTTCAATCCTCGTTGCTGTATTTTTACATGGTTAATGTTCTTTTAAAACCAAAGTGTTTATATACAATTACAACTAGAACCATGTGGAGCACACTGTGCCCATATGCGTGTCGTGTACTGCTTCGTAACATTATACAACTTGAAACAGCATGCGCTCTCAAACAGAAATTTTCAGTGTACTTACAAAAGAATACAAAGAAGATATCTGTTTCTCCGCACCCACACAATAGATAGTAGGAAAAAGCACACCGTTCATTATTATTTTATGAAATATATATTTCTGCATATTAAAGTCAATGAGTATGAAATATTTTCCTCGAACGAGTTCGTTACTTTATAATCCTAATTATAATTTGAAAAGGAACAGTGACAGTATATAGTGTGGAGCAACCTGCGTTCTTGTATAGCGCGTAAATATGTTACAGCTACATACTGTAAGTTCTTCAAGGAAATAAAAGCAACACTGTTTGTCTACAATATGCAAAATGGACACGACCGATCTATAATATAATCCATGATCTCATAAGACGTAGACCTGCGTTTCAAGTACGAGATTCATTGAGTAAAAACACAGCTTTGAGGAATCGGTGAATGTCCGGTATTTCTACACAAGCCTCGTTAATATTGGTGAGTTCGTTTCCTGTTGCGTTTGGCTTAACGACCCTCTCACCGCAAGTGTATGCGATAAAAAGTTAAACTACCAGCTGAAAGGAATGCGGTGATGTTGAGTCAGAACATGCAGGAAATGTGTGCGCGAAAAAAGACCTAAAATATGTGCGAAGTATAAGACGTTAGAGTGTAGTGTTACGAGACGAGTTCAGAGTGTACGTAAAAGGCAAGTATGTGGTAGGATTCTAATGCGATGGTGAAAGTCAAGGAAGTGTTACAGCAAGAGCGGACCTTAAAGTCTCCAGTTTCCACTAATGTTGTGCTCTTTCAGCCCTTTCCGACGAAAAGACTGCCTGAGAGGCTCTCGACCGTTGATTTGGATGGTGTTGTCGGAACTGCGCCTGTTTCTACAAGGCAGCTGAATGACAGTCTCACCTGAAAATGACAAGCAGGTGTTCAAGTATTATGCAGTTTTTACATTATCCGATGCAACACCCAACAACCATTCAAGTAGCACTACCAGAATTGATGCCAAAGACCCCGTTTCTCGTAACGTACATCCACAGAGATGAAGTTCTTCAAATTTGGATGAGGCCAGTTGCTTATAACTACATGCAGTTTACTGCGCATTATTTAACCAGTTAGCGGCCAAAGAGTAGAAAGGGCTTACAACAAAAACGTTTTAAGTCAACTGGTTAAAGATATTCCTCTTATTTCCCTATTTTACTCCAAATTTATCAGAGCAGTGAGAGAAGCCGTTAAGGCTAATCTGTCCAAAGGCGCCCTCAGGTGGTGTATAGAATGACAAAATTTAGTATGTGATTGACGATACAACACCGAGTGGTTGAGAGACTCTAGTGATCGAAATCAATATGGAGGGTTTTTATTGACGTAAACAACTCATATCTTTCGGGGACAACCGCGACTGTCCAAAGCGACAACAACAACCCCCAGACTCAATGTATGCATTATATCTGAATACATTTGGACTAGGTCAAGGAAAGATACTGAAGTTCTAAATTGGTCACCCGGTGCCCTTTGCAAGTTGCCTATCTAACGGTTTCTAGGATCAACAAAAAGTGGCTTTTCAACGTTTTATATAGTTACTGACCTAATTTAAAAAATTAAAATGCTCTCATTCAGAGGTAAAATCTTACGTTAAAGGTCTGTACGACATACAGTTGAGGAGATATTGTAACACATCATTATTACTCATTGTCACAGGTTTAATTGTACTGTTAGAATTTCACGTCTGATGCATATTCTACTCTACTGTCTTAAAAAAAAAAAAAGAAATGAAAGCGATGTACATTTCACACTTGTCGTCTCTCTTGTCTTGTCCTGACCGTTTCTTCTTCGAGCTTCCACAAAGAAAGCGGAAGTGATAAATTTCCCGCTATGTGAAACGATTACGTGTACCAACCAAAGACCTTCAAAAATCGTGCCTCGTTCAGTTTGGCTTGGTCGATGAGCATATTTTCTTTATTCTTTGGATGTGACAAGGTTTTTTTGACATATAGTTACACTGCACGTTACCTAAAAACACGCTGCTTAAAAATATATTCAGCGGTTAATGAAAAAGAAGACAATATACTAGGGCTATTCGGAAAGTAAGTTCCGATTGATCGCGAAATGGAAACCACTTTGAAAATCAGAAATATTTTATCTGCAACAGTTAGCTACAGCTTCCAGCCACTGCTCTACATAGTCACCACTCCGACTTAGACATTGGTCGTTGCGTTGTACCAACTTTCCAATATCCTCGTCATTGAAGGCAGCCGCCTGTGCTTCCCGCCAATTCTCTACGCTCCTCTATAGCTCGTTGTCTGTGCGAAAATGTTGTCTTCATAGCCAGTAGTTAATGTGAGCAGAGATTAAATACAGAGGGGGCCAATTACGGGCTGTAGTGCGGGTAATCAGACACTACCCATCGAAAACGCTGCAGAAGCATTTTCATTGCCCCTGAAGATCGCGACCGAGAATTGTCACAAAGCAGGAACCGGATGACAGTTGTGGGCTGCATAACACCAGGCGAAATTTCTCACCAGGACCTCATACTTGGTGGGAGACACTATATTCTACGCGTCTTTATGTGCTCACCATGCGCTCAGAACTGAAAAGAGCGAAGTGATGCAACCGACAAGTATACTAGAGACACTGTCGAGCACATATGTGCAAAGCTTTATTAGATTTTCACAGTGATGTCCATTTCTTGACCGAGAGGAACTTACTTCCTGAATATCCCTCTATTTTGATGGGATAAGGGGACACTTAAACTAAATGACGGATGATCCCGTAAAATACGTGACACTAGTTCACACTTTCCCTACGATTTCAGTGCTTCATATTGGTTTTAAGTTGCCTTGTAAATATTCGTAATATATCGCTCTTCTTCCTTATGACTGTCACTGCGCTCCCAGCTAAACCACATCACCGTGGTTAGCTACTTCACAGTGACTTCTTGATTCGCACTAGCAAGTAGAATCGAGCCAAACGCTTTTAAGGCTCCATAGTATGGCATCACCTTGATTGGGTGCCATTTGTTAGCGGAAACGGTGGTCAGGCGATGTTGATACCAAATACTGATGAAACAACGGTTATACCCCTAAGACAAACAATGTTTGCAAACACTGGAGGCAAATGCTATTGAGTCCAGAGTTCAGTTAAGTCAATGTGTAGCGGTACAGTCAACATGCCCAACAGTTCCTCTAACAAGTGAAACTCAAAGATCGCAGCATCAGAAAAACTGTATTCAGTCCTGCTTACAAATGTGAATCAAGCAGACAGTTAATGTATTGATTCATCACAGGGATGCAGATGAATGGGAAAAGCACTACCACAAACACTGGTTAGAGCTCAGTATGAATGGAAGATTAAACCGTTTACCGCAGGAAGCAAAAAAATATTTTGTTCCGAAATCGAAGGAAAATAGTGAACTAGTAATGATGACAAGGTTTCACTGGTTATCAAACACAATGTTTAAAAACAGTTACAAAATGCATGTCTTCCGTTATTCGGAAGGATGCTGTAGCTTTAATATGAGCGAAAGAGAAATCCGAGCAATGAGAAGCGAAAGTGTCAGACGCCGCCTAGTTAGCTAGCTGGCCTGCGGCTGGTGTGACTACTACGAGTGACTGCAGGCTCTATGTCGGCATTTTCCGACCGCTTAAGTCACTGTGATTTACGGCTCGCGAACGAGAGACTTCACAATCAGCACTAGAGGCGCCCGGAATACGTGAGCTCTCTGTACATGACTTGCCCGGTATGGCCCCCCTTACATAGCCCATTGTGGTGGACACTTTACTACGCGACGCGGAAGTAACGCGCTGACTGATCCAGAAAACTGACAATAGTGAGACTGAATGATTCTGCTGAGTCCTATTTACGTACTAAACCCCAGCCAGCCCGGTTACCCGTGCGGTCTAAAGCATTTTGTCAAAATGACTTGTTTTGTTTTATGTTAATTAATTGCCTTCAATAAGTGTTTTGGAAAAAAAGAGAATATTTTCGTTTTTTGAAGGAAAACACTGTGTGTTTCCTATGTTGGGAAAAAAATGAAAAAGAGGTATAGAGCGTCTATAAAAAAAAGGGGGTATGATGCCTGCTCTGGGTGCAGGAGGTCCCGGTTTCAAATCCCGCACAGGCCTTACTTTTCACTTTCGCGAAAAAAAAGTAATAAAAAAAAAGCACGGCTTTCCGGGTTGGGAAGGAGCGTCTGGTCCCCGGCACGAATCCGACCGGCGGACTTGTGTCGAGTTCCGGTGAGCCGGCCAGTCTGTGGGTGGTTTTTAGGTGGTTTTCCATCTGCCTCGGCGAATGCGGGCTGGTTCCCTTTACTCCGTCTCAGCAACACGATGTCGGCGATTGCTGAGCAAACAAGTTCTCCACGTACGCGTACACCATAATTACTCTACCACGCAAACATAGGGGTTACACTCGTCTGATGTGGGACATTCCCGGGGTGGGGGGTGGGGGGGGGGTGGGGGGGAGTGTCCACCGGGGGCCGAACATAACAACAATACTACACCCCAGCGAAGAAACAGCATACTTCCATGTGGGCACTAATTTCGGTTGCCATAATCTGAAGTGGTCGTTCCTACAAAAGAAAAGAAGATAAAACAACGGGTCACTGTTGCAATCGAGTTCTGAGGGAACTCAAGGTAGTCGTACAAGACTGATGCTAAACGCCATCTAGCCTACCTGCCAGCAGGGGCGTTCATGCACTCGTGATGTCCTCCTTCATGCAATGGAACATGTATGACAGCAGAAAACCAATAATTACAAATTCAGCAGTTAGCACTCCGTCTTCAGGCCATGAGAGGCCCATCGGGACCAACCGACAGCCGTGTCATCCTCAGCTCAGGATGCGGATTGAAGGGGCGTGTAGTCAGTACACCGCTCTCCTGGTCGTTATGACGGTTTTCTTTGACCGGAGCCGCTACTATCCGGTCGAGTAGGTCCTCAATTGACATCACGAGGCCGAGTGCACCCCGAAAAATGGCAACAGCGCATGGTGGCCTGGATAGTCACCCATCGAAGTGCTGGCCACGCCCGACAGCGCTTAACTTCGGTGATATCACGCGAACCGGTTTATCGACTGCGGCAAGGCCGTTGCCAAATTCAGCAGTTACACCAAAATTAATATCGTCAAAAAATTCTCCACGCTTTACATAATCTGAACAGATTTCAGAGAGAAAAATCGCAACGTTTACGTTTATACGAGGGTTAGAACTTAAATAGTGGCAACTATTTATTCACAACCGATACAAAAGAGTTACATGTTTGCACCTGTTGCTGTCCTTCAAATTAGTCACCAGCGTTATGTAGAACCCGTTGCCAGTGATGTGGAAGGTGTAGTATACCATTAGCAGAGCCTGTTCTGTTGATGGTGTGAATGGAGCGGTCTACTGCCTGTGATATCTGTGGAACAGTTCTGAAGCGAATGCCACAAAGTGGTTCCTTTATTTTCGGAATCAAATCAAAGTCACAAGAACTTAAGTCTGGGGTGTATGGTGGATGGTACAGTATTTCCCAGTCCCATCGACTGAACAGAGCAGCCACAGCTTGCACTGTATGCGCCCGCGCATTGTCGTGCAAAATGATGGGTGAGTTGCGCAGAAAACGTCGCCGCTTCCTTCGCAAAGCTGGCCGCAGGTGATGCTCCAAAAACGAACAGTAATACTGTGCATTGACGGTCTGCTGTGGAGGAACGTAAAGCGTTAGGATAACACCATCACAGTCGTACACCAGAATCACACCGTTACGTTAGACCGCTCTCTTACAAGTGACCGTTTTCCTCGATTGTGCGCACGCCGGTGACGTAGAACGGGTGACTCCATTTGCTCGGAGGTAAGGTAGGTATGTCAACAACGTGTGCTATCAGCGACAATAGTAGATTCCATTGCATAGTGTCTCCACAGCAATGTTGCCACTATTAAAATTCCAACCTACGTATGTTCTATTTAACTTCGTTACTACACTTACGCTTACCTCTCTTGTCAGCTATCGTGCTATTTTAAAATCAGTAATAGAGCTATGACGATGCAGCAGCTCAAAAACCCATAGCAAGAATGTACCTTTATTTTGTGAACTGGAGAGGAAAAAGTAGGCACATTTACACATAAGTATAATATTTTTCTTCAGAAATAAAAAAGACCGTCATACATTTTATTTTATTATAGCATGGATATTTCTGCGACGTTTAGTCGCTACTTTAAATAGGCACAACTTTTAATACTAAAATAAATGTTATATTACTAATCAGTAATCAGAGACAAATTATACATTTCATCCTAATACTTGCCTTTTCTATATTTATCGCAGTCCGTAACCAAGTGGTCAACGCGACAAATTCTGATGCGTGGGATCCGGGTTCGATTCCTGGCACTGCCAGGGGTTTTTTTCTTGGTGGGGGATTGGGCTAGGGAGCAGTCAGCCTCGTGATGAAAACTGAGGAGCCATTTGATTTGGGAGGGGGCGGCTCCAAGGTCGAAACGGCCGGGAGTTCGGTGTGCTGACACCATGCGCCTCCGTACTGCATCTAATGATGAATAACTGAGGATGGCATGGCGGTTGGTCAACTACCGTGCGTTTATATTATGAGAAGAATGAATTGATTTTAACAGTTCCTTGTGAGAAAGAAAAGAATCATAAAATTATGTGCAAGATAAGTTGAAATGAGTTTTCACAATAATTACCGCTGTCATTCTTTCTTTAACGTTTCAGTAAATGAACACTTCCGCTTGGGCATTTTCACCGAACACCAATATCCATATTCATTGACTAACAACAGTATGTAGTAACTTCGCCCGCACAGTTGATCATCCGCCGATTTTCACTTCTAAGCCAAAACTGTTGTGAGTCGTTCCAAAAATCTGTAGACTTGAAATTTTGTCATTGAGTGAGTGAAATCTGCCAGAAATGCACCGCCCTTTTGTTTGACTGCAGACTTTTAGGGCAAGCGCACATACACGCCAAACTATATTCAACAAGCACTGCTAAGTACTAACACGCGTTGCAGAGCTCACGTCCTTCACCTAATTATCTTTCATATGGGTTCAGTCGCGTTAGTAATTTGAATTCGCTAGCGTGCTAATGGCGCACCATCATTGCGCCCACATCCAACCAATTTAACAGGCCGAAAAACACTTAAACAGTTTGTATTAGTGGAGTAGGGCTTTAAATGTACCATTACTAATCGAAACACAACTTTTTTTTAGAAAATATGAAAACAGCGCCATTATAAATGAAGATAAGCTTCTTACTGTTTAGGAAGGTTTGATAGCTTTCCATATAATTGAATAAAACAATTTTTCCAGGTCAATGGAAAGCACTGACAAAGTGCACCGCGTTAAAAATGTATATGAAGTGACAAACTAGGAATTAAGTAGTATTAAATGCTTTCATGAAATATGGGCTTCATTTTCATCTTCCTTGAATCTCAATATAAGTGCTGTAAAATTTTGCAGCTATTTTCTATATTTGTTCTAGATATACCCGTGAAAATCTTTCAGCAGAAAGTGTTCTACATCACAAATGTGAGACGAGTAAGCAAAGTCTGGAAACAAGAATGAAATTAGAACTAAGACTGTTTTCAGGATGCTTCATCTGTTGATTTTTATAAAGTTCTATTTGAAAGTATCAATTCCTGAATGACATACATTCTTCTGTAAAATGTAATTGAGAGGGAGAAATGTATGATCGTTGTCCACCCTAGTTAAGGATATATTCTGCTTGCGTGTGATAACAATAAAACAGTAATATTTTAACTCGAACAGTAATGCAAGGTATTTGCATGTTTTTTTGTGCGACTTTTAACAATCAGGTACGATGAACTTTGTACTTGTAGCACAAGCCAAGTATTTCAAAACAAATCTGCTATACACGTAGATAACAGTATTAATGAAAGTTTCCACAAAATGTCGATTCATACAAGCTTTCAGCTTGTGTACCTTATTTTGATTTCGGAGATATGATCAGCCTATACTAGATTTCAACATTAACTTCACAAGTTATCAAGCAACAGTTAAACAGCTACAAAATTGTAATTGATTAAGCACCTAAGACGTTGAGACAAAAGAGAGAGAGAGAGAGAGAGAGAGGTAGAGGAGCTACAGTGGAGCGAGATGGTGCGTTACCTAGCTGTAGGCAGTAATATCTCGCCGTGTTGTATTTATGACAGGTGGTGGTTGTCCACCAGGGGTCGAGCGATCTCAGGCGCCCTGCCACTGCCACTTTCACGGTTCGCGCGTCCCCCTCCCCAACCCCGTCGGAGGTTCGAGTCCTCCCTCGGGCATGGGTGTGTGTGTGTGTGTGTGTGTGTTGTCCTTAGCGTAAGTTACTTTTAGTTAGATTAAGCAGCATAGGGACCGATGATCTCAGCAGTTTGGTCTCATAGGATATTACCACAATTTTTTTCCACGAGGTCTTCTGTGATGGACACGGTCGCCTCGTGCTGACTGCTCCAGGACATCGACAAAATTGAGGTTCATCATCATCATCAGTGTTCTGCCTAAAGGCAGGTTTTCACACGGCAGTTCTACAAAATGTCCGGTCTTCTGCCATCCTCTTCAGGTCTGCATAATTCCCTTTATGTCGTCTATCATCTTGTATCTCCTTCTTCCTCTCAGTCTTCTCCCACAAACCAATCCTTCCGAACCATCTCCCTTCTCAGTGAATGTCCTTTCTCTTACAACCTTCAGCAGACATCTTCTCTCACCAACCCTTTCCAATACTCTTTCATTACTCACTCTTTCCATCCAGCTTATTCTCTCCATTCTCCACATCTACATCTCAAATCCTTCTAAACTTTTTTCATCCTCTCGTCTCAGCGTCCATGTTTCTGCCCCATATAGTGCCACACTCCAGACAAAACATTTGCCAAGCCTTTTCCTTAGTCCTTTATCTAATTTACCACATAAGAGTCTTCTCTTTCTGTTGAATGCCTCCTTCGCTATGGCAATTCGAGTTTTAACCACCTGGTGACATCTCAAGTCTTCAGTTATTGTGCTTCCGAGATATTTATATTCACTTCTTGGCTAATGGTAGCTTGTCCTATTTTAATATTGGACAGTCTGCATCTTGTACTGATGACCATGCTCTTTGTTTTTGCTGCGTTTATTTGCATCCCATATTCCACACAAGCTTCATTCAGATCTTTGAGCATGTTATTCACTGTCTGCTCACTTTCTGCCACTAATACCATGTCATCAGCAAATCTTATACATTCTATTCTCTTTCCGCCAATACATATTCCTCTTTTCCCATTTAAGCTTTTCGCAATAATCTCTTCAAGGTATGCGTTAAACAACAGTGGGGAAAGGCAACAACCTTGTCTAATTGAGGATGAGTGGCTATTTAAAAACTCAGCTCCAGCTAGAAAACAGAAGAATGTCAAGGTAGGAACTGTTTTCTATTGCCGCACTAAACGGCCGTCGTACAAGAAAGCTAAGCATATTTCACCAGCAAGTTCTGAGGTAAGTCTCCAGATCTGTTACGTTGCCATTACCTGGCGGTTCCTTACCGCCAACTGCCTCCCACGAATGTATCCCTACGCTCCTGGCGTCCTTCTTCAGACCAACGATTTTCTTTGACGGTCAGTTGCCGTAAAATTAACTTGGCCCAAATTTACTGCAGTATGGAGGGAACGACGTTCACCATTTTCCACCTCACTTCCGTCTCCGGAAAACACAGAGGATCGGAGGAAATTTTTAAATTCCCTGACGAAATAAATACACTATTCCAAGTACTGTCTACACTGTATACTACGAAATGTGCCTCTCACAGAGGAATAGACAAGTGCTTATTGATGAATGATGCATAATTTCTTTAAATTGTACTATCCGAACAAGTCTTTCCCAATAACCATGACAAACTTTCTGTGGCTGTTCGACCAAGATTTTTTTTGTTGCTGTTTCTATCAATAACTTCAAATTTCTTCTAATTAGAATGGTACCTGTTGATTTAGTTCGGGTTACCAGGCTCTACATACTGCTTCTCTCTACTCGTTCATTGTTCTCCTGTAACAAGCCGTTGACGACCAGCCATGAATAGTAATTAGTGGTAAGCTTCACCGTGAACAAATCACAGACGACTGCGTATTGTCTTTCAGGGTAAGGTAACCAATGTCAAGCGGCAAATAGTTGTTTGTTATGAAACGTACTCAGTTTGCAAACAGGCCAGTTACATGCATTGTCCATTTTACATCTCGTACTGTATGCCATGTTCACTTCCAACCATCAATTGCTTAACTCAAAATCCTGTGGTCTGTCTAGTTTTGACCCTAAATGTTAGGAACAACATGTATACAAAGACGAGGTCTTGAATCTCAACAGCTTTTAAAAGATTTAGAAACATCAAGGAAATCGGGAGAGTGTTGAAAAAAGAAACGCGCAAGAGGAAACAATATATTGAATCTTGATCAACTCTGTGATGAATTGATTCTGACACGCAGGTAAAGTGGGGCTGAGCTATAAAAGTATATAAAAAAGATCTTTTTTTTCTTGCGATGCTATTCGTGGCAATTTACATCTCTAAAAGCCTCAGTGGTCCTTGAAGACATATAATAAAATTGTAATTATCCCAATTCATGAAATATCTACAATCTCATGCAAAAGCGCGATAAGTCACACAAATCTGAGGGCTGTAAATTCAACTAAATACTCAGGTATTACAATTACAAATAACCTAAATTGGAACGATCACATAGATAATATTGTGGGTAGAGCAAACCAAAGACTGCGATTCATTAGCAGAACACTTAGAAGGTGCAACAGGTCTACCAAAGAGACTGCTTACACTACGCTTGTCCGCCCTATCTGGAGTACTGCTGTGCGGTGTGGGATCTTGCATCAGGTGGGACTGGCGGATGACATCGAAAAAGTACAAAGAAGGGCAGCTCGGTTTGTATTATCGTGAAATAGAGGAGATAGTGTCACAGACATGATACGTGAATTGGATTGGCAATCATTAAAACAAAGGCGTTTTTCGTTGCGACGGGATCTTTTCAAGAAATTTCAATCACCAGTTTTCTCTTCCGATTGCGAATACATTCTGTTGGCACCCACCTACATAGGGATAAATGATCATCACGATGAAATAAGAGAAATCAGGGCTCGCACGGAAAAATTTGAGTGCTCGTTTTTCCGCGTGCCGTTCGAGAGTCGAACGGTAGACAGACAGCATGGTGGTTCATTGAATCCCCTGCCAGGCACTTTATTGTGAATAGCAGAGTAATCACGTAGATTTAGATGTAGAAAGCTTCATTGTAGCTCAGAAATCTGTGCTTCGATCGACTTGCGACACTCTAATCACATATTTAGAGACTTCGAAATAACCCGAAACCTGGTGAAGCGTGAAAGTTGGTTTTTAATAGCTTCAATAAAATTAACTTCTCAACGACATAGTTACTAATTATTGTCTTAAAGTAAGAGAAGGGAAAAAGATATTCAGGGGGCGCTTTCTAAACAACAGTTTGCTACAGGGATTCAATCCTTATGTGCTGGATATTCCTGAGCTGCCAGAAGTTTCATTATGCAGATAGCGATGTTATTTCGAACCAGAATAAAATCATCAGTGTGAAACAGAACTAAATTTAAAAATTAAATGTGTGAGCATTTCACGAAATGGCGAATCAAACTCAGCGGTACTAAAACAGAGATATGCAGTTTGTGTATAACAGACAGACTGACCACTTCCGGTCGGATCAAAGTTTGGCTCAGTTTCAGTAATAATGTATAATGAGACCTTAAAATACCAAAGAGTCGATTTAATTAAATACTAACTTCTCGCAGTCACATGTACACCGTAGTAACGAGCTAAAATTAAAAAACCAGATGGATTCTTTTTTGGAGGCTCCTGTGCTTGGAGGAACCCTCCTTGCTGAATTCCTCTGCTGTAGAGTACTGTTCGCATCCTTGGAAATCATTCATACTCTCCTAACTGATGTGTAGCTAAATTCAGTGAGACCAACTGATCAGACCCCGTCAGTTGGCTCCTATTTGTCGCTGATATTTGGGTAGCACGCTTGCACTCGACAGCTCTACTTTTGCACGCATGGGGAAAAATTGTGAAGAACAGAGACGTTGCCATTTGAGGAGACCTCCAGATACCTATCATCGAAGTACCTTAACGAGAATAGCATATGAGGAATTTGTATCATTAAAACGTACACCACTGGATGAGAAAACTGGGAGCATTTGAAATTTGGTGCTATCGAGGAAAGTAAGAATTTAAGTACGAAATGAAGAAGTACAAATAGAATAGAAGTGGAATAAAGTCTATGGGAAACCATTACCAGAAAAAAGAGTGACATCTGCTACAGCATCCAGGTATCGTTAACTTGGTGCTGGTAAGAATAGTAAAGGGAGAAACAGTAAGGCAGAAAAAGCACTAGAAGATGCAAGTTAGGTTATAGAGGATGTTCGATGTAGTAAAAATGAGAAGACTAGTGACAGGTAAGAAAATTATTTATGGAAGAATGGCAAACTTCATAGACGGTGACCTTGGGGGAAATTGTTTGGGTTCGAGACAAATGTAAGAACATGGGAGACAATATTGACCCCACGACTTATATTAATATACAAACTGAAAATTGTCAGACCTACATTCAAAGCGTTTTCGGTGACGCTTTGAAATTCTGAAGGTAGCAGGGATAAAATACCGAGGGCGAAAAGTTTTCTGCAACATGCACAGTAAATGGACTTCAGTTATAAGAGTTGAAGGAATGAAAGCAAATCACTATCTGAAAAAGAAGTAGCACAGGTTTGTACCGTACGCACATATTATTCGATATGTACATTAAGTAGGGTATTACATTTCAGAGACAAGTAATAAAAACTTTGAGTTTTGCCATTGATATTATAATTCTGTCAGACACACCAACGAACTTGGGAGAACGGTTGGAAGCAGTGGGCGGCATATTGAAAAGGGGTAATGAGACGAATATTAATGAAAGCAAAACAAGAGTAATGCTGTAGAGTCGAATAAAAACAGGCGATACTGAGAGCATTATATTAGGAAACGGTACAGAAAAAAACAGATGAGTTTTGCTATTTGGGGGAAAAACTAAGCAGACTGGCAGTAGCAAAGAAAGGCTTTTAAAAAAGGGATTTGCTATTGAATATGCTTAAGGATTAAGAAATCTTTTCTGAAGATATTTGTCTGGGGAGCAGCCTTGCACGGAAGTGAAATTACGCAGATGAACAGCTGAGACAAGAAAAAAATAGATGCTTTCGAGTTGTGGTACTTCAGAAGAATGGTGAAGATGAGATGCTACATAAGTTATGAAGAAATGCTGAATCATATTGGGGAGAAAAGGATGTTTACAGCATAACTTGACTAAACAGAACACACGCTGGGACATCAAGCAATCAATACTTTAGGAGCGGAAGGAAGTGTTGGGGGAGTACAAGCTGTAGACAGAGACAAAGATTTGATTGAAGTAAGCGGGCTCAAATGGACGTTGGTTGTAGCAGTTATGCAGAGACTAAGACGCTCATTGGCGTAGGATAAATGATGATGATGATGATGATTACTGTTTTAGGGAGCACAACAACGAGGTTATCAGCGCCCGTTCCCAAAAGAAATGTTGACGTGTGCAGCCAAGATCTGTTAGACAAGAATCAATTCAGAGCCGATCTTTGCGAGAATTGTAGATGTTCCAATTTCGAGATTGGACACAGCACATCAAAACAGGTAGATAAAACTAAAAATAAAATAGCAGTACAAAACAGGTAAAAATAATTAACGGTGGCTGAGTGACCACTTACAAATAATGGGTGACCAAACCACTTTACAGCACATTAAGATCTCAATCCCAATATTTTGGGAAGAAGTCCAGACATCGCACAAAAACGTAAAACTCTAGCGACACTCGCCTCATTATTAGTTAAAATAGAGGGCAGGTCTGGTGGGAAACTGAAATCTTCCCTCAAACCCGCATATAAAACACACTCAGTTAAAATATGTCGTATCGACAGCTGTGTCCCACATGTCTGACATGTTGGTGGCTCCTCACGACATAACAGAAAACCATGTGTCAAAGAACAATGTCCTATTCTAAGCCGTGGAAGGGCTACTTCCTCAGCTCGTCGTTGTCGGAAGGAGGTAAACCACGGTCGGGCAGGATCCTTCACCGCTCGCAACTTATTATCCCTCACTTCCAGCCACTGAGCCTCCCACCACCGCATGACCTTCCGGGTCACGAATGATGTTATTGCCTGCAGGGAGACGGAACAGCGAGCAGGAGGTGGGATGGAGCAAGCCTCCTTGGCAGTCGCGTCTGCAAGTTCATTTCCAGGAATCCCTATGTGCCCTGGAACCCAGCAGAAAATTACATCCTTACCCTGCTTTTGAAAGAGTAGGGGTGCGTCCTGCACTTCTTGCACCATCCGATCTGCTGGGTACATCTGTACAAGATCGTGTAGAGCACTTTGGGAATCGGATCAGATGATGAATTTCGTGCCATGATGTCGTCGCATATGCTCTAATGCTTGCAGAATTGCAAACAGTTCTGCATAGGATAGACTAGCAAGGAGGGCTGCATCAAACAAGTCTTCGATGAGACAACATAAATGAGAAAAATATGAAGGCTGGACTGATAAAAAGAATCGTAACTTCTCGCTGGAAGTCATCCCAGATTTTACGTGAGCAAGTGGAACCGCGTAGCCAGTCATCTCCAGTCTGCATTCTTCCGCGCCAACTGTTCCGTTTCCTAATCTCCAGCACTTAAGGCAGAGCGACTCTGAAAAATTCCAGACATCCAGCGGGGATGCCGTTAAACGGGAAACGTCGCAGCGGCGCACGTATCGCATTCCTTTTATCTCAGGCACGCACCGGCGACAAGAAGGAAAGCGCGGCGGGGTGCGAGCGGGAGAAAGCCACGTTGGCCGCTTCGCTATCACAGCCTCGGGTAAACAACTTTTCCTCACATCAGTGTCGGACGCGACCGCTTGCTACGGTTCTTTCGACGTGCCAAACGATTGTTTACGTATGTGTTAGCATCATCACAACATTACGAGCCCCTTGGTGAAATTAAGAAAAGATCCAAATTGTAGATGACATTTACTTAATTACATATTTATTTCACCCTACAAGAGTAGGATCTTCTGGTCCTCACATCAAACAAGACAGCCGCGCGGAGTGGCCGCGCGGTTTAAGGCGGCATGTCGCGGATTACGTGATGCCTCCCGCCGGAGGTTCGAGTCCTCCCTCGGGCACGGGTGTGTGTGTGTGTTATTTACCGTAAGTTAATCTGAATTAGTTTAAGCAGTGTGTAGGTCTAGGGACCGATGACCTCAGCAGTTTTGACCCTTAGGAATTTACACACATTTCAAACCAGACATCCTTAGTGACTTAACAATATATGTATGGTTCGTATGTGATCAGTGCATAATAATAATAGTAATATAATAATAATGGATATTTTGCAGTTCGACAGCTTCGTGCATGGGTATGTACTTATTTTACTCTTTCATATCCGAAAAATTTCTTTTAAAGTTTTCGAACCCAGTATCGGGCCACATCCAGTCCTTCATTCTTGGCAAGCCGTATGCCGACATTGTAAAGGATCTTCAATGTGAGACACATTGTAGATGATGTTCCATGCCCTATACTTCGCCATAGTTGCATTTATTCTCTGCTTCGTCATTGAAACCCCATTTAGTTAAACTTGGTTTGACTGGCGCTACATCAGTTCTGATGCGATTCAGTCTTCTCCGAATCTTTCAGCTTAAAATATTGTCACTTCACGCCTCTTGTGAGGCAAAGTAAGTCTACGAGGGCTCATTTAACTCGGTACTAAGCAATCTATGGTGGAATTTAAGATTGCCATATCAGTATGAAGCACCGTGCAGGACGCGGTTCCCATCCAAAGTCTAAATCTTTTTGTATGCTCTTATTCCGCTCTCCTGGGTTTGGGAATTGAGAATCTAGTCGCTTTATGTAGCTTCCCAAGTGGTGTAGGTTTCATGCATCCTGTTGTTAATCTGCAGGCGTCATTTAGGCTTATACCGATTTTCTTAGCCTGTGAGGATCTGGAATGATGCCGTGTTTCTTGACTTCCGCAAGGCGTTCGATACAGTTCCCCACAGTCGTTTAATGAACAAAGTAAGAGCATATGGACTATCAGACCAATTGTGTGATTGGATTGAGGAGTTCCTAGATAACAGAACGCAGCATGTCATTCTCAATGGAGAGAAGTCTTCCGAAGTAAGAGTGATTTCAGGTGTGCCGCAGGGGAGTGTCATAGGACCGTTGCTATTCACAATATACATAAATGACCTGATGGATGACATCGGAAGTTCACTGAGGCTTTTTGCAGATGATGCTGTGGTGTATCGAGAGGTTGCAACAATGGAAAATTGTACTGAAATGCAGGAGGATCTGCAGCGAATTGACGCATGGTGCAGAGAATGGCAATTGAATCTCAATGTAGACAAGTGTAATGTGCTGCGAATACATAGAAAGAAAGATCCCTTACCATTTAGCTACAAAATAGCAGGTCAGAAACTGGAAACAGTTAATTCCATAAATTATCTGGGAGTATGCATTAGGAGTGATTTAAAATGGAATGATCATATAAAGTTGATCGTCGGTAAAGCAGATGCCAGACTGAGATTCATTGGAAGAATCCTAAGGAAATGCAATCCGAAAACAAAGGAAGTAGGTTACAGTACGCTTGTTCGCCCACTACTTGAATACTGCTCTCCAGTGTGGGACCCGTACCAGATAGGGTTGATAGAAGAGATAGAGAAGATCCAACGGAGAGCAGCGCGCTTCGTTACAGGATCATTTAATAATCGCGAAAGCGTTACGGAGATGATAGATAAACTCCAGTGGAAGACTCTGCAGGAGAGACGCTCAGTAGCTCGGTAGGGGCTTTTGTTAGTTTCTTCACCTACAACGTATATCTCGCGAAGAGACCATGAGGATAAAAGAGAGATTAGAGCCCACACAGAAGCATACCGACAATCCATCTTTCCACGAACAATACGAGACTGGAATAGAAGGGAGAACCGACAGAGGTACTCAGGGTACCCTCCGCCACACACCATCAGGTCGCTTGCGGAGTATGGATGTAGATGTAGAATATACGGGACAGACATATTCCGATGTGGACAAGTAAATTGCTTAGGTAGTTGTTCATACAGTCGGTCTGGCTCTAGCTCTGATAGCGAAGTGGGTAACAGTGCTTGAATGTAATAAAAAAATTGGTCAGCAAAGAATACACCCAAACGGTCAGAAACATTGTGAAAAGCAACCTGACTGACGGCAACACTAAAGGCGCTGAATAACTGGGCCGTACTTGTAATCAGATTATTGTAGGCATTGAGAGCTGCACACGAACAGAGCTGGATAATCTGGACAGGTAAACAAAAATACTCACGACAATTCAACATGCTCTCAAGCTTCACAGCGACTTCAACAGCCTCTACTTCCTCCGAAAAGCAGGTGGGGGACAACTTTCGCAAATGAGGCAGACAGTGGAAGAACAAGAGAAGCAAGCATTGGCAGACTATGTAATTGATAGCGAAGAATCAGCTCTGGCTGCAATCAACAGAAGAAAGCTTCGCAGATTGCAGCAATCGAAGAATTAACACCGGAAACTTCGAAACCGGTTATAGAGAACTTATAAGAACTTGGAAATATTAAAATAGCCATTCTACCTTCGCCGAACACCTGATGAAACATGAACACGAATCATCCAACATGGAACGAGACATGACAGTTATCGGAGTGAATAATCACAGCAGGCTCCTGACGTTGCAAGAAAACTTTCACGTACAAAGAGCCATTGCAATGGACGAGAAGGTACTCAACGACCAAATCTATATAAGCAACAAATCTCTCATCATGCTAGCCATCAAAACAATTACAAACAGATATCTGAAATGTAAGCAGAATAAATAATTAATGAATCTCCCTCTCTCTCTCTCTCTCTCTCTCTCTCTCTCTCTCTCTCTCACACACACACACACACACACACACACACACACACACACGCACACACACACACACACACATATACACACACACACACACAAATACCCAAAAAAAGCTCTCAAGAAAGAATGACACATATACACACATCAAAATACACATACACAAATATCTATTTTTAAAAAAGGCTATCACATTCTCAAGAAAGAATGACACATTTACACGCAGCAAATATACACAAATAAACCCAACAAATGAAAAATATCAAACCACACACACAACATAAACAAAAGATGATAGATAAAGTTCAAGTGATATATACGATGGGTTGAATCAAATGTGAGTGAAAGTACGCCGGAAATCGACCAACTGCAGCATGGAAACTAACGAATACGTTTCGTGCCACGCGCATCAGCTAACAGCGCTGGAAATCGCAAGTAGCAAAAATGGTTCAAGTGGCTTTGAGCACTATGGGACTTAACTTGTGAGGTCATCAGTCCCCTAGAACTTAGAACTACTTTCGGACTGAAGCACCTAGAACCGTTCGGCCACAACGGTCGGCATCGGTTTACTCTGGCTCCCAGCGACGAAATGACCACCATGACTCCTCACTAAGAAGTGCCCTCTGTAGCTCCCAGCAAACATATGCCTGATGCTTTAATCTCCCGCTCCTTCTCGGTGTGAGCAGATTAGCCATTTTGGCCAATCTGATATCGCGTACTTTACGTTGCCGATCTGAAACTTCCTAATAATTTGGATCTGGCAGGTTCGGCGTGGATTCATTTGGAGGATTCCGAAAGCCAATCTACCCGAATCCCTTTTTCTAGTAACTTTCGGGTACCACCCGATGGCACATCGCTACTCCCAAAGAATATGGAGTTCCGGCCTATCAAACTGCTTGATGTACGTTCTCTTTACTGCACGTTACATTTACACTGTCATTTCAAAGATATTGTACGTGGTACAGATATGTTTGTTTTCACTGGACACGGAAATGGTTCAAATGGCTCTGAGCACTATGGGACCAAACCTCTGAGGTCATCAGTCCCCTAGAACTTAGAACTACTTAAACCTAACTAACCTAAGGACATCACACACATCCTTGCCCGAGGCAGGATTCGAACCTGCGACCGTAGCGGTCGCGCGGTTCCAGACTGTAGCTCCTAGAACCACTCGGCCACTTCGGCCGGCCAAATAGCACCTAACGATAAATTCACATCACGAAATTTGTGCTACAAAAGTTGATTCTAACCTAAAAAAAAGATTGAAGGGAAAATAGAGAAAGGGAAGACCTGATCTTGGCTGATCAACGAAACTCAAAGAGAGAAAGTGAAGGCCTCATTTTATTTTCAAAGAACAGGCCATCAGAACTACAGTCATCGAGTAAGAATCGATGAATCAGCAAAACGTCCAAAGTACACACCTTGCAAAGAAGCTGACGAAACGACTGATCATATCTTGAGTTGTTACCAGGAAGACCGCTGAGACTGATTACAAGCAGAGGCACAATAATGTGACACGAATGATCCAGTGGAATTACCATCTGCTGGTGGTAAGAATCTAGTGGGATCGCAAACCAGAAAAAAGTTGTCGAAAAGAAACTTACCAAATATTCATCATTTTGGTTTGCAGCTTCTTGTATTGGCCGTGTTCGCAGTTAAAATTGTTGGATGTGAGGTCCGCCAGTTATGCAAAACACAGCTTTTTCTTGACATAAATAAAGCTATAACAAATGGCTAGTTGTTTTGGATCTTCACATAATTAATACAGAGCCGCGGAACTCAACGACCATTAGTACTGGTAAATTAACGTATATGTTTCTCACTGTAAATAATTCGACGAATATTTTAATGGCTCTAATGGCTCTGAGCACTATGGGACTTAACTTCTGAAGTCATCAGTCCCCTAGAACTTAGAACTACTTAAACCTAACTAACATAAGGACATCACACACATCCATGCCCCAGGCAGGATTCGAACCTGCGACCGTAGCGGTCGCACGGTTCCAGGCTGTAGCGACTAGAACCGCTCGGCCACCCCGGCCGGCGAACATTTTAAGATCCTAAAATTTACATAATATGTTCACAGCAAATAGCCACTCAGCCATTTTTATAAAATTATTTCATCCCCTCCGCTCCGTATAGGCGGGGGATGGGCTGTCAGCCGTACAGGCAACCTGCTCTTTAGCCAAGGAATATATATTGTCCACAAAGACGAAAAAACAATAAATTAATAGTGTGATATTAACAAGTTACTTTAAAATTTGTAAAGATAAATTTAATGGTGGTTTAACTTCAAAACAGAAATACTAAAATTTAAAACGAAAACAATAAGAACACATTTTAAACATTTAAAACGAGATGCAGAAACTGTGATCTTAAAAATGACGCACTACGCTGTCACTAAAAGTTGGAGGACTTGCTCTGGGAAAAACCGTCTTTTGTTTCAGAGGAAAAGGTTAGGTGTTTGGCGGAGTAGGAGGCTGCAGGTATAAGTATGGAGAACTGATGGGTAGTATTGATGAAAAAGGAGCGGATGATTTGGAGACAGGAAGGAAGGAGGTGGCAGAGTGTCAGTGAAACAATGATATGAAGAGGAAGAAGGCTTGAGGAAATATGAGGAGAGAAAGGTAAGATGGGATATTTTAAATACTAATATTACTATTGCTATTAGCAAAACAATAACCACAGCAATTGATGTCATTACACTGGATTTTGTATTTTGTTAATAGAACATTTCCCTGGAACTGCGTGATGTATCGGCGTATAATTCGCCCAGATGCTAGCTGTAGCTGGCAGATTTTCTCAATGTCGGTGGTTCTCAAGAGGACTAAGAGCATTTGGCACAGCTCCCAGCCCGCCGAGAATCGCAGGGGCCAATTTCACTGGCTTACGCAAGAGTCGCTGCAGTTCCATTTTCAAGTTATAGTACTGCAAGTTCTCTCAAGTTGTTTTTTTTTTCGGTTCCACTATTATCTAGGATGACAATATCTATGAGTCTCAGTTTCCTTTTATCCAAAGTTGCGATGTGTGATTATTGTTTTCCATTATTCAATCTGACGTCGGAAGTCGCTATGTAATTAGGTAAGTTTCGATTGTTGGATGTGAGGTCCACCAGTTATACAAAACACCGTTTCCTCATATCCAACAATTTTAACTGCAAACACGGCCAATACAAGGAGCTGCAAACCAAAGTGAATATATCGTCGCCCAGCCAGGTATTCCCTAGCAAGCTCTACAACAAATGGAGGGACATCTTGATGACTCTCAATATACAGTTTAATAAAAATTGCCTAGCGGATAATGTAATTCCAGATTATATCAAAAACTGTAAGTAGCACACAAGTGATTGAGAAAATTCATGCACACCAAAAACCCACTGATGATGGTACAGTGGTGCCGAAACATGACCTAACTAACCTAGGGACATTACACTTATCCATGCCTGAGGCAGGATTCGAACCTGTGACCGTAGCAGCAGCGCGGTTCCGGACTGAAGCGCCTAGAACCGCTCGGTCACAACGGCCGGCTCCACTAACTACTGCAACCATAACTTTCAAATCTTTACTTTTAATCTCTGAGTATCAGTCGCGCATCTCGCATGATGTGGTAATTAGGAAGCGCTAGGTGGTGATCGAGGTCAATACAGGCACACCGCGTTCATTAGCATGCAGTTGCTGTTGCTGTTGCTGTTCCCGCTGCTGTTGCTTTCGAAGCCGGCGGGAGTGAAGAGTGCGGCTTTGTTCGGCAGAACCGGTCCGGTGGGTTCTCCCCGGCCCAAAATCATTACAGACGGCTCTGGCCGCCCACTGACACCTGTCTCGCGAGACAGCCCGCAAACCTGTCCCGTCACTAGCTCCAGCGCTGTCTCTGAAAGGAGACTAATTGAGCGCACAGTGGATGTACTCCTTCACGCGCCATGAATCCTGCCCACACCATAAGACCGGTTCATGCGCTGCCACTTGTCTACGCAGACAAATTGTAGCGTGTAGACTGGACATCCAAACAAATGTGACTCGCAACAGTTGCCTGACCCGCGTCTTTGTTGACGCTAGCGTCTCTCCCCCTTGCGTGCGAAGTGAATTCGGAATTGGCTGATGTGTGTGGCCATCAGTCTTCAGAGTGGTAATGAGACGCAGCAGTAAGGAGATTAGTGTTTAATGAAGTAGACAAAGATTAGGAATTCGGCTTCCTTGGAAGCAAAAAACACATAACCGACGAAGCAAGAAAACAAAAACAGTACAGGCAAAAAAGGTGTTCCTGGCTAACAGGAAGGAATTTCAGAGAATGTACGACTTTGTATGGTAGTGAAACACGGACTCTCAGAAAAGAAGGAAATCGAAGCGTTTGAGGTGTGTTGCTACAGAAGGATGCTGAAAATTAGGCAGAGTGATAAGAAATCAGTAGGATCTCGCAGAATCGGCGAAGATAGGAACATGTGGCAAATGTTGACAAGAAGGAACAGGATGATAGGACATGTGTTGAGATATCAGGGATCAGTAGAGAGTGAAAACTATAAAGGAAGAGAGGGATTAAAATACATCCAACAAAATAATTGAGGACGTAAGGTGCAGGTGGTTGTCTGGCAGGCAGCACCGAATCAGTCTGAGACTGATGGCTCGTAAAAAAATAAACAAATAAAAAAAAGATATGTCTGCACGGAGACGCGACAGAATTACAGAAATGAGCTATCGTGTTATCCACGCAACACAGGTATAGGAGAGGACAGGTCAGATCAAGGTTTTGTAGGTCTTGAGGGTCTCCGTGTTCGGCCAGATTTAGTCTATTGTGGGCTTTCTGCTAGAGACCAGTAGATGAGGTTTCTGCATTAGTTGCCAGTCGATCATAGATGGCGAGGTATGAGTCCTTCAGGCAGAAACTGCGGGATTTGGAAGGGATTATCTTGGTGGGCCATTGGTTGCACCTGGAGGTAAAGTGGTTAAGGTGGAGTTGAAGCGATCATTGGGATTTCTGGAGGAAGGGCTGTAGCACTAGGAAGGCGGTTTCACTTTTTTTTTTAATTGTCATTTCCTGACATAGGTGGGAGGGGGAGAAAAGGGGTTACTGGTCAGTCTGCGGTCCCGAGCTGTACAGAGCAGAAGGCAGAAGAACAATTCACAGTGAAGGTATTTGATTGTTTTCTTCTATCTGAGCCAACGCTGGTACAGACATTTATTAGAAATGCAGGTGGTGAGACTTGGTAGGGAACTCGTTGTGGAGACTCTTGGTCAAACAGGGTTTTGAAATAGTTGTTTATTCCAGACAGGACTAACTAATACACTGGAGGCTAGTTCTAGGGTTAGAAAAAGCATGAATAACACTGTTACAACAGAAGCCAGTGCAGATGTACCAGGAGTGGATGCTAACCACAGTAGCAAACACTAGCAGCATCTTAAGCCAACAACTTAATTGCAAAACAAAACATACTGAATGTGGCAGTGTTCACTGAGACACTCCAAGTGAGAGAGCAGACTTACGCGGAGCTGGACCGAGGCTGGAGTCGACGGACGTGGATTCGGCGCCCAGATCGTCTGACTGAGAACTCCGCCAAAATGCGGAATCTTGAGCTTTTAAAGAGTCTCCTGGAGGCACTGTTTTTCCCAATTACATCCATGCAGCCAATCCCGCAGGTCTCTTGCAGGCCAATCACGGTTTAGTTAGGTCCCCTCTATTGCTCCTAAGGCGGGGAACGTTAATGCAGTTGCACTAAGTCCGTATTTGGTATCAACATTGGTCAGCTGAAAGCTAAATGTAACTGCTCTGCCAAAAAAGGCTTACAACATTATTATTATACGTCATTTAGCGTCGCCCCTCGGGATCCCCGGAGCTGCTAGGTCAACAGCTTCTGGCGTATTCGCTCTTTTTCTAATCCTTGTGAGCCTACAGACGTTGCTGTTCTCAGGGCTGGTATCAAGCTGGCTTTATACGCTAGTGCGTGCCTGTTTGTTACAAAGTTCTACAGTGGTAACCTACCACAGCGTCTAGACGACATATGAAGTAACATGTTAATTCCTTGAAGAGTAGCTAGCGCCCTGGGACCGTGTCTGGGGTTGTCTACTTTTCCGCAAGGCTCTACGCTTACGGTTGACTTCATGAAACAATATCTCTCCTTGTTTCGTCTGCCTTCAGCATCGTCTCTGCTTCCGCGTCTTGGAGCGCCTGTCCTCCTTGCTCACAGCTTCAAGATAACACTACAGTAGCAAGGAATAATAAACATATTACATAATGCTGACCGAGCGAGGTGGCGCAGTGGTTCGACACTGGACTCGCATTCGGGAGGACGACGGTTCAATCCCGCGTCCGGCCATCCTGATTTAGGTTTTCCGTGATTTCCCTAAATCACTCCAGGCAAATGCCGGGATGGTTCCTCTGAAAGGGCACGGCCGACTTCCGTCCCCATCCTTCCCTAATCCGATGAGACCGATGACCACGCTGTCTGGTCTCCTTCCCTAAAACAACCAACCAACCAACATAATGCTGGTCGGGTTGTAACATCATAACTCTAGTGCTCTACTGATTTATTTTGCTTTTCTTTCATTTAATGTTACATCGTTGAGCATCTGTAAATGTGTTTGAATCGATAACATAAAATTGTATACTCCTTTCTTTGTTAAAACTTTAATGTCGTGGTTTGATTCTATGCAATGTAGTATATCTATCATTTAAATTCTTTGTCCCATTTGGAGGGAACCAGGGCTACTATATATAATTGTAATTTCTGTGTGAATGATTTTTTGTGGAAATGTCAATATGTGCAAATGTTCTGTTTTATTGAAAATGTTTGTTTGCTGTTATGTAAACTGCTGATCCTCACTTAGGGTTCTTAGTTATCCTGTATGTAAAAGTTGTTGTGGTTCCCCTCGGGAACGGAACCGTGTAGCGCGCGCAAATTTTGGTTGGCCTACGTAGAAAAGGTGGCGCAAGAGTCAGTCGGGGACGAGCTACGAGTCGGGGACGAGCTACCGAACTGTGCACTGCCATGTAAAAGTTGCATATTGTGCTGGTTCCGAGAGAGGCTTTTTCTGCCGCTTTCTAATGCCTCGGATGGATGGATAAATAGCTGGAACGATTCTGGAATTGGTATCCATCATCGCCACCAAGAAGGGACAGAGTCCAGCAATTCTACCTGCAATTCCACCTACCAACATGCAATCGCCACCTCATTGCGCAATCACTGTAATGGAGCACTATAGTAATGTACAGTGAAGGATCAGCTTAATGGATGTGTTAGTGTGCTCAAATATAAGGTAATTTATAACTGAATTTATGTACCTACCTTGATTTTTCTCCTTATCATAACACCTCTCAGGTTCCTCTCCGTTTGAGCTAAAGTGATTTCCGAGTGTCCTTACTGAAAGAACATTAAAGCCCAGTGTTTTGCTAATTGATGCCTCTTGAACATAGTAAAAAGAAAGTTACAGTTAATGTGGCAAGAGAGTGAGTTAAAGTTAATGGTGCTTGCTGAAAATAATTTTCCTAGTAAAACTGCTTATTAATGTGTTGTTGCCAACTTCAAATTAAAAGTTATTAAGACTGAGGCTTATAAAGTTTTGCTTAGTAAATGATCATATTACTGCCTGTTGTAAATCGCAGAAGGTGAGTCAGTATCTTACATATATGTTAATTTTGTAGTAAAAGTGGAAAACTGCCGTTGTGAAACGTTAGATACTCATGTTTGCTAAGTGTTTGTCTCTCTTGTGTATTAGAACTGCATATTAATAGTATGACAGGATCCACAGTTTGTCTATTGTGTTAATGCTCGGTAACAAGTAGCGGAAAGACCACTAATTATGAAAACCATAATTTCTTTATTCAAATGATAGTGAGAAGCAGCCTGCTAGTGGATTCCAATTAACATTCATTTTAAACAGTTACGTATTTAACTGAGAGAGACTTAACCTATATCCAATTAATGATTCTGCTGTGAATAGCAATAATGTTATAAAGACCATTCAGTTTGTGTAAGCCCTGAAAGTAATAGTGTGTTTCGGTATCTGTTATAATTTTGCAAATAGTTTGTGCTGCTCTAACTGTTAGTTTCAATCTTACCGTAAACATATGTATGTGTCAGAGTTCACTGCATTTGCGTGTGACAAAGTATAGGTTGTGTTTATCCAGTAAAGTTATTAATAACTATTTTCTTGAACGAGAATGTTAATCATACTCTTGCCTAGTTAGGCTGGCGACCGTTTTCTTTATTAGTTAAACAGTGCAGATAGGCAAAATTTGTTTGTTAGTGTTCAAATATTTACGTAATTCTGACTTTCATTTCCGATAAGCCACCTCTGTTAGGTACAACACGGTCAACATAGCAAAATTCCTCTCAGAGGGTAACACTGCTCTGTTGCTTTATACCATAATTGCTTTAACAAGATAGTTTTATTTCGCGACCTGCCTACAACTTTAAGGTTATGGTACAGCAATAGCAGACGGAAGTGTTATAGGGTAAGAAATTGTTTAAGTGTGACCATCAACGGAGAAGTTGAGACGAAAGCCACGATGTATAGGAAGGAATACGCAGATGGAAATCCAAGTCAAATCGTCGGGAAAAACAACGAAAACATGTCCTAAATACAATTTACTAGGAGTTCTCGACAATATTTTTTCGCGCATATTTGTTCTTGAACTATTCTTACCTTATGCACCTGAAACAGGAATGGACAGCTAGCATGTAAAGCACCCCGCGGCCTATAAAACAGATTTTCGAAGGAATGTCTGGATCCTGGATTATATCGTGGTCCCGCCTACGTATTCGGTTGCGCTGCTTCACTATGAACAAGCAGCCGGAAGTGTCGTGTTAAAAGAGGAATAACTCCCGTATGTTGCTAACAGATGTGATAAGGAATTATTTTCATTTTACAAAACTTATAACAACGATTCCGTTAGCAAAACTATCTGTGACATCTGTAATCTATGAGTGGTCTTATTATCTGTCTGCAATTCTGAGAGAAACAACTTTTAGCTTTCTCTAGCTCGAGTAATCCCCATTCCTACGAGTCTGATCATACTTTCTTATTGACAGTTTATAATTATTGAAGAGATATTGTTACATAGGTATTAATCAAAACACAGGAGATGAAATACGGATGTAATTAAGTCTCGATAATAATGTTTCAAGTGAGAGGATCGTGCCGAAGTCAAATCCGAAAGGGAAAGTCAGCTTCGTTAGTTAAAGTGGAATCGAAAGAGCTAGTTAACGTGGGACTACCGCTGTAAATCTCGACGACTCATCGCTCTCGCCGTGCTTAACTTCTCACAAATCACCACACAGATGCCGTTATCAGTGTTTTAAACACCAATATAACGTAAATCATTATAGCTATCACTCATCAGTAACGATATGTCGGTGCTTTTTCCCGAACACAACCGCTCGTATTTCGTGACTTCGGGAAATATTCGGAGCACAAAATCATTAACTGGGAAATGCAGATCTCCGCTTGTATGAAGAATGTTTCTCAGCTTCCCAGAAACGACAGTTCAGTGCTATAGCTGTAGCTCTGCGGTAGGGCCCTGCTCAACACATGTCAGCGAGGGCACCCGTCAGTTTAGTTTCATAGCAGTTCTGTAGCACTTTTCTACTCAATACCTCAATACATGTCGGAAAATTTATCCTATACCTGTGAGCAGGAGGAACGTTTCTACCCTGAACACATGTTATCGTGAAAGCGGCTTGCAGAATACAAGTCCAAGAAATGTCCTGTCGCGTACTTTCGAGCAGTAGTAGCTGTTCGATGTCTTGTTATAACTATGGGAAGAATCTGTGAATGCCGGATAAGTGATCACACGAGCAAAGATTTAAGAGTAATAACTCTGCCTGAATTTTCCGATTGTCTGAGTGGTACTGCTCCTTTGACATACTGCGGGAAAGCTCCAGCAGTCTTTTTTAAATAGATCGTCAGTATTCTGACTGGATCAATGGCGGCACGTCATGACTTCCTCTTCTGTACAGACCTCTTCCTCTCAGAGTACCACAATGCAATTGACGTCCTCAGTTACTGTGATTGCAGCTATTCTAATCTCTATTTCCCCCGGAATTTTACCCTCTACAACTCCCTCTGGTCCCTCAGAAGTCATTTCCTGATGTCTTAGCACAAATCCTATCATTCTGAGACATATTTCTTTGCTCGCCGATTCTGGAGAGAACTTCATTTTTTACCATCACAGGCCATCTAATTTTGAGCTTCCTTCGGCAACATCACATCTCCAATGCTTAGATTCTCTTCTTTTTCAGTTTTCCCATAGCCAGTTATGCTTTAGCATACTACGCTGTGTTCCTAACGTACGTTCTCAGAAATTTGTTTCTCGAAATAAGGCAGACGGTTAGTACTAACAGACTTCTTTTAGTTGTGATTGCCGTCTTTGCATGCATTTATCTAATTTTTTTGTCCCCCTTGTTTCGTCCATCATGCGTAATTTTGCTTCAAAGGTAGCAGAAATTCCTGTCCAGATCCGGTGTTAAGTTTATCACCCCCCCCCCCTCCCTCTCTCTCTCTCTCTCTCTCTCTCTCTCTCTCTCTCTCTCTCTCTCTGTTACTCTCAATCCGACCTTAACTTCATTGAACAGGTCCCGTAATTCTTCCTCAATATCACTGGCTGCAGCAAAGTTACCAGCCAAACCTATCGTTCATATCATTTTATCATGGATTTTTGTCGTACACGTAAAGCTTTCTTTTATTTCTTCTTCGATGAACAGATTGAAAATTAGCTTCGATGGATTGTATACATATCCTACACCATTCTTAAAGCGTAAGCTTTGTACTCTTGTTTCTTGTAAATATGGCATATTCCTCGTCTTTCTCTATATTAATACTTATTATACTTCTCAATCTCACGCCTACAACTAGCTCTGTAATAAAGGTTAAATATATTTTATTATTTCATTTTTAACTGGTGGCATTCACCTTTTAAGTGTTGCAGACATTTTTTCCGAAATTTCAAGGATTACTCCGGAGAATTAAGGGTTTTTCCAAAAGTAACAACACACTGCACTGTACAACATGGTCCCGTACCTAGGAACAAATATTCTATTGAAATTTAAAAGCATTGCAATCGATAAAATCTTGCCAATACTCTATTTAGAAGTATATCTATTACACTAATATCTGCTACACTAATAATCAGTAAGTGAAATCAAACTGAGCAGAAGCGTTATCGAAAACCAGTTACTGGTTAAATACATTTTGAAGCTGAAGGTAATGGAAACCAACATAAATTTCCATTCCAAAGAGACGTGAAATTCTTGTAAACGAAACTCAATTAATTCGCAATGTACCATGTTACACATACCACCTTATTCTTTTTCATGGTACAAGATGGTTCACGACCGACAAGGTATGACTTTACCAAGCACACGTTATATAGCTAGTTCTAAAAATAATGTATAGAATTTTACTTCTCATAAATGTCTGTAACCGAGGAATTGTCGGTATATTCCAAATAGCTTTAGTATACTAAAAAGCACTTAAGTGTGTAGAACTCTAAATATTTAAAAATGCTGCATAAAACACAACGTCATGTCTGGCATCCTCAGAAACTGTAGAAATTGCAGAAACAGCTTATGATTCTCTGTAGTTCACATCTCTTCATGTGAGTCTAAAATCAGTTGCTAGACTGAAGTACCGAGCAAAAAGCATCATGTGTTCGTTGGTGCACTATCACCCTACCATCGAAATGAATGAAATGAAGCACTCGTATTTCGAAGACAAACAGACTCCTGAAATTTAGATATGCTTTTAGCAATTGAGAGCAAAGTACCAAAACAAAACAAATATCATCTAATGCCTGGTAGCCAGAATAAGCAAGTTACAGTTGCAAATGATTTCTTGGGACAAAAAATATCAAGTCTCAAAGGCTCATTCGAAAAATTAGTTGACGAAGCGTTGAACAACAGTTAAAGTCAGGTAACAGGGGGCAAATTCTCTAACAAACGATTAATAGGAACGAGCTTTCTGGGACTCAGGGTTCAAATGGCTCTGAGCACTATGGGACTTAACATCTGTGGTCATCAGTCTCCTAGAACTTAGAACTACTTAAACCTAACTAACCTAAGGACATCGCACACATCCATGCCCGAGGCAGGATTCGAACCTGCGACCGTAGCAGTCGCGCGGTTCCGGACTGAGCGCCTAGAACCGCTAGACCACCGCGGCCGGCAGGGACTCAGGGGCTGACACCCACATCCGCATATGCATGAACACTCTGATAGCTGTTATATTGAACATGGTCGACGGCATTTCGTACGAAACGGCAGAAAACCTGCTTCTATTCGCTCCCTAAACTCAATTATTACCACGATCTCATCCCAAGCTGTACGAGGTGACAGCAGAATTATCAGACGTCGCGGAATACCAGTCCTCTAAACATAGTCGACAAAGTGCTCGCGAACAACGTTGCCCGCCTTCTCTTTAACGTCCCCGTGCATCTTCGCTACCCACTTGGAATGGATGTCACCGACGTGTAACGAATCTAGCAGCGTATTTCTAACCTCCTTTGGTGACGTCTGTCACATCTGCTTGATAAGGACTCGAATGGAGCAAATCTCTAGTTGCACTAGCATTTCGTATGGGATGAATATAGTCTGGATAATTTGCGCTTCATGAGTTACGCTGCCGAAAGACGTGTACCCAGTTTCTAATTTTACAGCTTAATTTATTGTGTGAAACATCTGACAAGATTATACCCCTTAATGAGTAGGTTATGGTAGCTTTTTAAATTCGGTCAGTAATTACATGAAATACGGAAAATAAAATTTTTCTTCCCCCTAGAAGCTGTTAGACAGGCCACGAGCAAGTGAGAAATGATGATACGGTGGCCATTTTAGCCAAAAGTGGTTCAAATGGCTCTGAGCACTGTGGGACTTAACATCTGAGGTCATCAGTCCCTTAGACGTAGAACTACTTAAACCTAACTAACCTAAGGGCATCACACACATCCATGCCCGAGGCAGGATTCGAACCTGCGACCGTAGCAGCAGCGCGGTTCCAGACCGAAGTGCCTAGAACCGCTCGGCCACAACGGCCGGCCCATTTTAGCCGATTGGTGAAGTAGAAGATATGGTCTTGAGCGCTCTAACGTCATGCACACAAAACACTGGAGGGCTTCCAGTTCGTTGAATGAGTTACGCATGTAATACATTGCTAAGTGCCACTGGGGTAGAGTTCTGGTCAATCTGTTTTGCCGCTGACATTCAGTGAGTACCCCGTCTCTAGTGCAAGTCCCCCGCTACAGTCTGTGTATGCACAGGAATTGTGCGCAGAGAAACGGTAGGAAAGTGTTGGCCCAAGACCGCGCGGGGAAGCCGTGCGTAAGCCTAGGGACCGATGACCTCAGCAGTTTGGTCCCATAGAACTTACCACAAATTTCCAATTTTCTTGGCCGAAACAATTGAACTGTAGTTGTGTGCCCTGATTAAATATTGGTAATTATGAAGGAGTGATGGTGCTATCAGCTACTGTGATAAAACAACGGTTACAGATTACACACATTTATTGGTTAAGAATTCGATGATTGCTCGGAACGAACAAGGATAAAAAAACTTATCACGGGAGAATGAGGGACAGGACTAGGAAAAGTTCTCATAAAATATACCGAACGAAAAAGAATTCGTGTTAACTGACTGCTACTGGTGGAACTGAATTGTGGCCGAATGGTCACCACACAGTGACTGATCAGTGTGAGCCAACGCCCCTATCATCCCATTGCGAGGTGCCAGGGCTAGCAGTGTATTTAACACTAAATTCTAGAATCTACACATGTAAATGATGCTCTAAGCCACCCCTATTCTAACTCTGACTTTTGCTGTTGCACAAGGATTAAAAAATATACACGAACTGACTGTAATCAACCCTGCAAGTGGAGTAGAAAAGAGTTTGGCACCTGCAATAATTTAATTTGATAAATAAGTTAAATAAAGGAGGGTTTCATTAACGTAGTGAGAAATGATGGGTTGCTCTACCGATTAACAGAATGAAAGTTCTGTCCAAAATAAAAATATGATTTATTAAGACTAAACACAAAATAATAAACAAAAACACATGAAACATTTATAATACATCAAATTGGCTCAAATTGGATACACAAACAAACGCTGTGAAGGTGAAGTTGTCCCTAAACTAGATTGTGAGGTTTATGACGAAGTGGTATGTGGAGCCAATTCCTTGCCACTCAAATCTTAAGAGAGACACACAGCTAACCCAACATTAATAGCTGCTACTCAAGACAGAACAAAGTTAGAAAAAGACGAACAGGCGCACTCTGCTGAGCTCTGATTATCACCTAGGAAAATCTCTATCTGCCGGTGCTGTGGACATACATTACCAAACTGTCTTCTTAACTGCCAGAACACGATCTGGCGTAGCGGAGGCGATGGCTGGTTGCTTCGACGTACTCGACCGAAAGGCGAGAGCCGACTACCTAGAGCACCCGTACTGGCCGAACACACAACATTCCCGCCCCCACGACAGTGGCCGTGGTTAAACGTTCCAATCAGCAACTCGAAAACCGGCGGAAAATACCACTCCATTGCCGGAGCACTACCATTCCACCAATGGAGATTCTTGGCGCCAATTTCTGCGCTGATTTTGCTACGTCACGGAGCTATGCCCTGAGCAAGCCAATCACAGTTATTATTTTGCAGAAAGCGCGGGAATTTTCCCGCCACAACTGCCTGGGTACACAAGCCATTCCCACGCCTCGCTGGTAGCCCGCCAGAAAGTGTTTTCGCTAAGATTCTGCGAAGTAACGGAACCTCTAGCCCAGCCGCTACTTCAGACCCCTCC
Source organism: Schistocerca piceifrons (assembly GCF_021461385.2). NCBI lineage: Eukaryota > Metazoa > Arthropoda > Insecta > Orthoptera > Acrididae > Schistocerca > Schistocerca piceifrons. The sequence goes on from NC_060145.1 coordinate 405,315,530, forward strand.
GGGCGTGTCTGTTGACAATGACGGCGTCTGCAAAGCATTCACTCGACTTCCTCACACCCGTCGGCTTAACCCTTTCCAGATCAGGAGATCCCGCCTGTCACCAGACCACCCAGGTGACGAGAGACACTGCGTGGGAAGTCCGCGTGTGAAGGAATAGCAACTTTTCACCACATACAATTAGAGACGAAAATCGTAAGATAGAAATATGAGAGGGGGCTCATGCCACCTCTCATAGCCCCTACGCCATTTTAGATTGTAATTGGTGAGCGGTTGGCTCACTTAGGAGCAAGGTAGTGAGTCAATCGCCCAAGAAAAATCTTACAAACTGACTCCACATGCCGCACTCTATAAAAAAAATCACTGCAACTGAAAAATGCAGCTCATAGAGGGAGGATTATTTATGGTGTAGCCAACTTCAACTTCTTAATATGGAACACTAACACTCACATCACACATCCATACCCAGGGAGCCCCTACCAAACACCGATTCACACAGACATTCACGCTCTAAATATGGCCCGGGCATGTGAGCCAAATATGGAGCAGTTTATTCTTTACAATCAGAGTTGGAGTGCTCTGCAATTAAATGCCCAAGATGTTACAACAATTTGAATCATTAAACTAACCTGAACTCACTCACACATGATACTGTTTAAGTTAACAATCTCTTTTTGTGAGCTTTCAGAATCTAATTACAACCTCCAATTCATTCTGTCTCCCTGCACCAAGAATAACCTTTACAAAATGTTCCCTGAACTGATGGTCCATTCACAATGACAGTGGTGGTATCTGCTTCAGTTTATGGAGACTTCAGGCACACTGTTTGAATACACACAACAATAAATACAAAATACAAAAAATAACATGGTGTGGAGAACAATACAGTAATTTGTAATAAGAATTACAGTGTAAAACACAAACACATACAAGGTATGACATACATTACAAAAACAACACTAGAGAAAAATTTAAGAAAGAAAAGAAAAAAAAATAAGGTTCATGAGGCATCAAGTTGTGCATGCACATTGCACAATGTTCACGACTGTGCTGAGAATGAGGCACTAAATCACATTGTTAGAAATATTCAAAGCACTTCACAAATTCCACAGTACTGACATCACATAGGGCTAAACGTCGGGTGTTGTTGCTACGTTGTTGCAACGGCAATAGGGTATGCTGGAGCATCTGCAGTACTCTGTTGAGATTGGACCAAGACCCACGCATATGATGACGGCAGTACGGCAGGAAGACACAGTGATATGCTCTCCTCACGTTGATTAATTGTCTCTGAGGTCTACTTCTTGGGATACATTACTAGTCTAGGTCTCTTCTCTCACTGGACAGTACTTTTACGTTACCCAATATTGCAGTCCGACGAGGGATGATGGCATGTGGAGTGATTCCACAAGTGTGTGAGGTCATCCATACAGGATCGAACTAGGAGCGACGATTGCTACACCTGCTCTCTAAGAGAGAGGAGAAGTTAGAAATGAGACCATTCATTTGTTAGAGTGTGTGGCACGATACTGCTTTGTGTATGCAGATCGGCCAATGCTAGTGAGTTGTAAAAACCCAAACAGGTGAGTATATAGCGTCCCTTTCTGTCCTGAGGCACATGAGGCGCAGGTTCTGACACGATATGTGATCTTCTTTGTGTACTCACGACAATGTGGTCTGCTGCAGGGAATCCCTCCAAATGGCTGCCGCGTCCGGAGAGCTAGGAGGCTGTCGCGTGTGGGTCACGTGTCAATGTCAACGGCCAGCCTCACTTTCGCTTGTGGCCCGGGGAGGATTGTCTGCCGCCTAATCCCTCAGGTATACGGCCCGGTGACTGTCAGCTTGTAGGATCGGATGCTCTCGCGCCCTTCACGTCAGGTGGCGCGCTGACGCTCTCTTCTTGCAGGTAGCCGATGACCTCTTGCTTTTGCTCCGGCTGGCCTCTGCATTGCCACGATACCCGTCATCTGCACAATTCTTACAAAAATCTTATACCTAACTTTTCCCTATGACCTTCTATGTTATAATAAATTTACATAACGATACATTGATGATCTGTCATTTCAGACACTCTAATTTTAATTTTATAGTTATTTATCTGTAGCTATCATAACAAAATCATGGAAATAATTTATCTTGATATTTGTGTAGAGACCGATCTCACTATTGTACGTGGTGTGTGACGCTATATTGGATGAAGAAATAAATGTGCAGGCCCGCATTAATATTACTATTAATTATATAGATCGACAGTAGACATGCTCAAGAATTAACTACCATTTGCTAACGATCTACATTCTGTGTCTTTTAATTCAATTATGTTGTTATGCATGTCTAAGTTTTACTGTGCTATAAAGAACATGCAACTATGGTACTTTCGCTCGCCCGTCTTCCCTCCATCTCCGGTCTGTGATTTGGTGACCTGAAAAATAGCATCTCAACAGGCGCGCGCCAAACACTTGTGGTAGAAAACCGCCACAATATTAAGGATCTAGTTATTGTAAAATCCTAAAGTTTAATTTATCCTAGTATATGGTTCTCTCTCTATTATTATTATAATTTTTTTTTATACTACACTCTTGCATAATTCCTGTTACGCTGAGATGTCTCGCTGCTCGCCGCTATTGACGACAGTGATGTGCGCGCCGTACGACATGGCCACCGAGTTCTCACTACGCCTCACTGAAACTCCAGAGACTGGGTTAGCCATGGCTATACAAGACAATAAATTTATAGTTGCAACTTCTTTTTCTATGTTATGCAGTATTCGCGATCAAAGCACACCTTTCCAGAGGCAATGTAATATGACCAAGCCAGGACTGGTTGCTGTTGAGGATTCAGTCGCCCAACACACGCCAACTACACAGTATGTCACGAATATTCAAGTATAAGTCCCTGGTTATTCATCTGTGACAGTCACAAGCAGCACGCTAAATCCCCAACCAGCACATTGGCATGGTAGGCTTTATGCCCGCATTTCTCTCGTCTAGGACACCATTGGAGTCAAACGCTCACAGGTTCACCCCGACTTGCAAGACAACGATGCTGGCGCAGCTCTGCAAAAAACTATACTGCCCATATTCATCCTCGAAATCACGCAATATACCACAATCTTGCAGTGCACTGACGCGTGCCTGCAAGCCTTGGTATGAACGTCTCACGAACTGGTTGTGGCCGCTATGGAGCGTATCACGACTTCTCAGAACGCTTCTAAGAGCACGTTCTTGTATGCGCCCGTTTGTGCGACATCTCGTCACTCATCTTTATCCCTTAACATGGACACCAGATAGGAAAGGACAAAAACATTGCTCATGGAAAGGTAGTGCCTCTTATCGCAACGACAGAGGAGATCGCGAACATAGACAAAAAAAAGTTAACAGCAGTAAATTCTTATGCGAGAAAACGCAGCGTGTTAATACTTTAACAATCTTAATCTATTAATGCAACGATTATTGTTCCCCGAATAAAGGTTCATATATTTGCCTGTTCTACTATGTACACCACTTAAACTACTATTATTCCACGAACTTCTTTGTGTGAGAGAAGTGGTGGAGTCCTATGGACTAGCGTCAATCCCTTCTTAGACTCCCCCTCCTCTGACGTGCATTAGGATTTGGAGGTCTAATTTCAATCACCTGGTTCTCCTGTTGTCCTTGATTTCGTTCTCTCCAATTACGGTCGCTTTGCCGTTCGTCATTCCTTCTGTCCCAGATTGCTTGTCTAGATTGACCCTGTTCCCTGACGTTCTGGTTTCCGTGTCTCTGGTTTCCATAACCTTGAATAGCTTAACCTTGATTTCCGTAACCCTGGTTTCCTAACTGACCAGTGCGATTATGCGATCTTTTGTCGTCTTCCCTTGCTGGCCCGTGGTATTTGTTATTTTGCGCCTCCTTCCTGTCCTTTGCGTATTGTTTATCGAAGACCGAGTTCGCGCAGTAGACTCTTAAATGCATCTATGTCAGATCCACACTTCCCGACAAGTGTCTGTTGATACCTAACTGGCAATTTGGAAAAGCAAAATTTAATGATTTCTCCGTTGCTATATGGACTATCTAAAAACTGATTCTTCTTGAGTAAATCATCAAAAAATCTAGTTGCGCTCCTATGCCCGGACACTTCCAGTTCAGGACAAAATATTACTTCCTCTTTAATCCTGTCTTGCGTTTCCTTTGACCAGTAGGTCCGTAGGAATGCACCAACAAATTCCTGATAAGTCCGACACGTCGCTGCCACGCCCCGCATCTTTTCCGCGGCTTGGCCTTCGATGTGTCCACACATGAATTCTAATTTGGCCTGGGTTGGCCATGACGACGGTAATGAATTTGTAAATTGCATCACCCAGCTCTTCGGATGCATCGACCCTCCATTATCTTTGAATTTCTGGAGTTTTAGTATCGACAGGAAGTGATTGTGATCAAAATTCTGTCCGATCCTCGCACTGGTGTTGTCACTCGTTTCCGATACTTGCACGTCTGCTGAGTGTCCTTATCTATCTTGCTGATAACTGTGATGTGCTACGTCTGTATCACAGTGGAAGTGGCATTCAGCATTCACTCTTCTAAGTGGGTTGCAATTATTGGAGCTATTACTCGCTCTTTCTGCGTGTGCATTGTTAGTTCCGCACTCTGTCATTGGGCTAGAGCACGGTGGGCTTTTCCTCGGAGAAACAATTCTGTGTACTCCATCATAGGTATCCGAACGCGTGGTGCTCGTGTGCCCGTTTCGCTCTAGTTTTGCTATCCGACACTCTACTTCTTTCATTCGTTTCATGATGTTCATAACCGCAATTTTACCTTGAGTTTTTAAGACTGCTAGGGATTTTGAGTGGGCTTGTGTCGCACGTCGCAAGCGCCCTGCGAGTTGAGAAGTTGCTTTTGCGATTTTCATTGCACCTGTTGCTGCCATTTTGGCTAGACCTGCTACTTTTTGTGCTACTATTGATATTTGTTTTGCTTCTCCACATTCTTTCTTTATTGTTAGTAATTCGCCACGAATTTCCCCTATATGCGAAATTATTGCTTGAGTGTCCTTCTTGCGCTGTTCGTCAGCTTCTTCTTTCTCCTTCTTACGTTGTTTCTCCTCTTCTTCCTTCTCCCTCTTACGTTGTTTCTCATCTTCTTCCTTCTCCTTCTTACGTTGTTTCTCCTCTTCTTCCTTCTCCCTCTTACGCTGTTCGTCAGCTTCTTCCTTCTCCTTCTTATGTTTTCTCTTATCTTCTTCCTTCTCCTTCTTACGTTGTTCGTCAGCTTCTTCTTTCATTGATCGTAGGAAGCTCAGTATTGGGTTTAAGTCATCTTTTTGATCCTCTTCAAACGTGGGAGATGTAACTCTGGACACCTGGGCGCTAGAGCTCTGACGTGGCCGACCTAGCTCCTGTCTGCTCTCGTTTGTTTGATTATAAACTTCTGCTACCGTCTCGACCGGTGTGCCTGTATCTGTTTCATCCTCTACCTCACTATCATAATCACGGCCGCGACGCTGCTCTAAGATCGCGTCCAAATCGCCTTCCTCATCAATGACCCTGGCGTCCTGTCCTGCTAAAAATGTGCGCATCTCATCTCTGAACCTATCCCCGTCAGTAAACTGCCCCTTATCCATTATTCTATCCTCTTTTGTTTTAGCTTCGCTCGATAATTGTCGTGCCTTACTTCTCGTTATCATTCATGAAAAACAAATTTATCTAAAATGCACAACAAAATTAATCTATTCCATATATTTTTACACATAGACATAAAATTTCAACAACGCCTCTCCAATGCTGTAATAATACGCACGATTTGTTGTGGTACAGAAACCGCACACAAATCCGATAAAGTGTGATGTGTTACGGACACACCATCAAAGGAACACAAAAACAATGAACAAAAGAATATATACACTGAAAACAAAAACTGTAATCATGCGCCGCTACTTAAAACTAAACGCGGAACTACCAGAAAAAAACTTGGGTATTAATCAATAAAAAAAATAAGCAAAAAAAATTCTGAGTGTCCCTACTACTAATAATACTTGCTTATCAGCGATTCACAGGAAAGATCCTGGCAGGGTCGCCATTTTATGCGAGGTGCCGCGGCTAGCAGTGTATTTAACACTAAATTCTAGAATCTACACATGTAAATGATGCTCTAAGCCTCCCTTATTCAAACTCCGACTTTTGCTGTTGCACAAGGATTAAAAAATATACGCGAACTGACTGTAATCAACCCTGCAAGTGGAGTAGAAAAGAGTTTGGCACCTGCAATAATTTAATTTGATAAATAAGTTAAATAAAGGAAGGTTTCATTAATGTAGTGAGAAATGATGGGTTGCTCTACCGATTAACAGAATGAAAGTTCTGTCCAAAATAAAAATATGATTTATTAAGACTAAACACAAAATAATAAACAAAAACACATGAAACATTTATAATACATCAAATTGGCTCAAATTGGATACACAAACAAACGCTGTGAAGGTGAAGTTGTCCCTAAACTAGATTGTGAGGTTTATGACGAAGTGGTATGTGGAGCCAATTCCTTGCCACTCAAATCTTAAGAGAGACACACAGCTAACCCAACACTAATAGCTGCTACTCAAGACAGAACAAAGTTAGAAAAAGACGAACAGGTGCACTCTGCTGAGCTCTGATTATCACCTAGGAAAATCTCTATCTGCCGGTGCTGCGGACATACATTACCAAACTGTCTTCTTAACTGCCAGAACACGATCTGGCGTAGCGGAGGCGATGGCTGGTTGCTTCGACGTCCTCGACCGAAAGGCGAGAGCCGACTACCTAGAGCACCCGTACAGGCTGAACACACAACATTCCCGCCCCCACGACAGTGGCCGTGGTTAAACGTTCCAATCAGCAACTCGAAAACTGGCGGAAAATACCACTCCATTGCCGGAGCACTACCATTCCACCAATGCAGATTCTTGGCGCCAATTTCTGCGCTGATTTTGCTGCGTCACGGAGCTATGCCCTGAGCAAGCCAATCACAGTTACTATTTTGCAGAAAGCGCGGGAATTTTCCCGCCACAACTGCCTGGGTACACAAGCCATTCCCACGCCTCGCTGGTAGCCCGCCAGAAAGTGTTTTTGCTAAGATTCTGCGAAGTAACGGAACCTCTAGCCCAGCCGCTACTTCAGACCCCTCCGGGCGTGTCCGTTGACAATGACGGCGTCTGCAAAGCATTCACTCAACTTCCTCACACCCGTCGGCTTAACCCTTTCCAGATCAGGAGATCCCGCCTGTCACCAGACCACCCGGGTGACGAGAGACGCTGCGTGGGAAGTCCGCGTGTGAAGGAATAGCAACTTTTCACCGCATGCAATAAGAGACGAAAATCGTAAGATAGAAATATGAGAGGGGGCTCATGCCACCTCTCACCATACGAATTTCGTACGCAGGAGCTGCGACATTTACACCGATGAGCCAAAACATTATGACGACCTGTTTAACAGCGTGTTGTTTCACATGACAAAAACAGTAAAACAGAGATACTGCTTGGCATGGATTCTACAAGTCGTTGACAGGATTCCAAAAGTATGTGGCACCAAATGTCCACACGCAGGTCTACTAATTCGCGCGAATTACAGGATGGTGGTTTACGGGCACGCAGCTGGCTCCTGATATGTATTCCAATGAGTACAGGTCAGACACATTTGCTGACGAAGACATCAAGGTGAGTTCACTATAACGCCCCTCAAACGAATGTAGTACGATTTTGACCTAGCAACGCGGACAGTTATCCTGCTGAAAGGCGTCATCGCTCTACCGTGAGACTTCAAGCATGAAGTGATGCAGATGGTCCGCAATAATGTACACGTAGCTAGAACAGTCCACGGGTGTACTGCTGGTCCACAGTGTCGAACGGGCGAAATGTTTCGGCGATAAGAATTTTCGCCATCGTCAGGTGCGCTGACGAACTGAGCTCCTGATGGCGGATGGCCGTCTTGAATCCCCTCAGCGCAACTGAGGATAGAGACGTGTCTGATCGCCGAAATGTTGTGCCCGTTGGACACTATGGACTGGCAGTACACCCGTGGACTCTTCGAGCAAGAAATACGCCGGAACCAAGAATCACAATGTAAACATTGCTCACTGCCGTCATGATACCTTCGATTACCACCACAGATGCCATGGAAGTCCAACTCAGTATAACTCACAGCACAATTCCGCCTTCTCCGGCGTGCAGCTGTGGTGCGGTGCGCGTTTCGTGCAGCGATTCGCCTGGATGGCGGCGTGTAAGAACCCAGACATCGACTTGGTGTAACAAGAAATGCATTAATTCGACAGATGACAAGTTTCTATTGATCTGTAGTGAATGCTCAGTGATGCTACGCCAACTGCAATCATAACTGATGAGGTCTTTGGGCCAACGCAGAAACATGTAGGGCTTGTGTGATGCGGAGCTCTATGTTCAACAGTCCGCAGTTCGTGGTCTCGCGGTCGCTTTCCCGCTTCCCGAGCACTGGGTCCCGGGTTCGTTTCCCGGCGGGGTCAGAGATTTTCACCTGCCTCGAGATGACTGGGTGTTAGTGTTGTCCACATCGTTTCATCATCATTCATGAAAGTGTGCGAGATTGGGCTGAGCAAAGGTTGGGAATTTGTACGGACGCTGATAACCGCGCAGTTGAGCGCCCCACACACCAGACATCATCGTCATCTATGTTCAACAAAGGCCTCTGAACGGTGTGCTCCGAAATACAAGTGCCTGCACTAGCATTGTACTTCCTCATCAGATCTGCAACAGACCGATGCTTATCCTGGATTGCACGGTGGGTAATCTTCCGATTTCTAAGTTTTGTAATGACATGTGGTCGTCCAATACCACAAGGCCTACTCGTTATTTCACCATCCCCCAACCACTTTCCATAGGCGCTTAGTACTAAGACAACAGGCGCCGGGCGGGGTGGCCGAGCGGTTCTAGGTGCTACAGTCTGGAACAGCGAGACCGCTACGGTCGCAGGTTCGAATCCTGCCTCGGGCATGGATGTGTGTGCCGGCTGGAGTGGCCGTGCGGCTCTAGGCGCTACAGTCTGGAACCGAGCGACCGCTACGGTCGCAGATTCGAATCCTGCCTCGGGCATGGATGTGTGTGATGTCCTTAGGTTAGTTAGTTTTAATTAGTTCTAAGTTCTAGGCGACTGATGACCTCAGAAGTTAAGCCGCATAGTGCTCAGAGCCATTTGAATCATTTTTTTTTTAAGACAACAGGCGACCAGCTTCGCCGTTTCAGAGATTCTCTTTTCCAGCAGCAGCGTCACAGCAATATGCCCTTTGTCAGAACCGGCGGATTTCCACATTTGAGGCCCGTATCTTCGCTATAATTTCTGTCCATTCGTCTCACTTCCGCGTAGATTCTTTCCTTACTGCATCATCTCCTCGCAACACCACGAGCAGACATTAAACTTTGCTGTGTACATTGGTCATAATGCTTTGGCTTATCGGTGTACACCATTTGCGGCAGGCGAGGCGCGGACAGATCGAAGTCGGAGTTGGACGCCAATCGACGACCAAGTCGGTTTACTAAGGCTCCCAGCGAGGAAGTGACCACTATGACTCTTCACTAAGAAGTGCCTTCTGTAGCTCCCAGCCCGATATTTTTTTCTCCTTCTTCTTCTCGGTGTGAGCAGATGGGCCACTTTGCCCAATCTGCTATCGCATACTTTACGTTGCCAATCTGAAAAAATGGTTCAAATGGCTCTGAGCACTATGGGACTTAACTGCTGTGGTCATCAGTCCCCTAGAACTTAGAACTACTTAAACCTAACTAACCTAAGGACATCACGCACATCCATGCCCGAGACAGGATTCGAACCTGCGACCGTAGTGGTCGCGCGGTTCCAGACTGAAGCGCCTAGAACCGCTCGGCCACTCTGGCCGGCCACCAATCTGAAACTTTCTAACACTTTGGTTTTGGCGGGTTCGGCGTCAATTCGTTTGGAGGATTCCGAAAGCCGATCTATCCGAACCCCTTTTTCTAGTACCTTGCGGATGCCGCCCTATAGCACATCGCCGTTCCCAGATATGGAGTTCCGGCCTATCAAACGGCGTCCCGGCAAAAAGTGACCGTGACTTTCTCTCCTCAATGTTAAGGCGTCAGCCGCCAGTTGGCACTAAACAAAAGACTTGCCTATGGACGCACCCCATGCTACTGCACTACATTGCCATATTGTCGCAAGGGACACACCATTTGCGTGTATGGTTTGTCCTCGGAGAAGCCCCTTTATTCATATTCACCAACTGGCGAGGGCATGGAGAGTTCGCTGAACTCAGCACGCAAGTACATTCTCTCCCGAGCGTGGCTCATTTTTTAAAGGGGCACGCCGTCCCCTGCCGCGGTGAATGCGACAGCAGGCGGCCGGCTGAGACCCAGCGCGCGTCCGGCCAGCCGTCTCGTCCGCTGAGGGCAGGCCAGGGCCAGTGGAAACTGTAAGAACTATGTTTTTATTCCCCTCTAACTACCAGTATGAATTCAGAAGGCACTTTAGAATTAAGAGAAATTAAAGGAAATTCTATATAATGGTCACCGCTCTTTTGCATATACATCGGAATATATTGATTAAGTAGATTCCTTGTGAGACGACTTTTTGTAGTTGCAGAAGAGATCCAACTCCGATTCACTTACTCAGCTGGTGAGCGAGCTGCTTCACACCAAAGGATCGCGTCGTGCTAATCACAGGTCACAGGTTTCATTTGTTTTAACGTGTTGCTTTCTGTTTGCAGTTGTACTATCAATTTCGAACCTACGCTTTCCTTTCACTCCATTCTGCAACACCTAGTACCACCACATTGTATCGTATTGTACTGTTTGGAATTGGGGACGATGTGAGGCTTCGACCCCGCCGTAGCCAGCAGTGGTACACAACCCCACAACAGGATACAGCAGTCTACTCACCCCACCACTGCCCCGCAGCGAGGTAGAGGAATTATGGTGTACGCGTACGTGAAGAATGTGTTTGTGACCACCACATTAAAGCATTTCTCTTCGTGCCACCAAGTGATCTCTGTTGGTTCCTTCTACTGCTTCTTTCGTGTCCCCAAGAACTTCACTGCACCATTCTACGACTCCACCCGTTGGGGGTCTTGCCTCGATAAGCTCAAATGGTTCAAATGGCTCTAAGCACTATGGGACTAACATCTGAGGTCATCAGTCCCCTAGACTTAGCACTACTTAGACCTAACTCACACATCCATGTCTGAGGAAGGATTCGAACCTGCGACCGTAGCAGCAGCGCGTTTCCGGACTGAAGGGCCTAGAACCGCTCCGCCACAGCAGCCAGCGGTCTGTAAGTCATGAGCTGTCAGTTAGGGGGGTAGTATGGAGATGGGAGGAATATCGTCTCGTGTCATGTATAATTGAAGTTTTGCGTTCTGTTCTTAACGTTAAAAGCGTGTACTTCCATGAAGCGAAATAATGAGTTGCAGAAGAGAGAAATCGTATCAGAAATTATTTTGTCCATAAGAGTCTTACAGAAAAAGAATTCTGCTAGAAGGAAATGAAGCCCGTATAACTACATGAAGACGAAACTTCTACACGGGATCCGACGAACAATTCATACGTGATCGCCTCTTGGACAAAATAAGAGATGCAAGGTATTGTCATAACTGATTAGCAAAACTTATAACAACAGAGAACAGCTCTGTATAAAAAAAATACTCTGTAGGAAACCTCTTTAATTGCGCTGCGATTGGCAACTAAATGACGGTATTGGAGGACTGTATCACAACTTCCAGAACACATTTACATACAGATGTATAACTTATTTACATAATTAAATAATATCTCTTTATTACTCATTTTTTGTAATTTAATAACATTTTTATTAGTTCCTGCTATAATGATAACACGTAGCTCTGTAAGACGGCGATCTACTTCTTTTTATGATATGTGGTTTTCGTAATTAGTCACATCACTGTATTATGATATACTTTTATTTTCAGTGTGCAGATATTATTCATCGTTTTATCACTTGATAATAATAATTTTGTATTTCGCCTAACATGATACAGCGAATACCTTTATGTGAGTACGTGGCATCATTAAACGTGTGTTGTTGCTAACATCTACATCAGTTAACAGAGACTCGAGACAGTTGAAGCCTTTAATATTACTTACGTTTATTTAATTTGGTATCTAGAATCTGATAATAGCCGAATGAGAAAGATTGTGTTCATAAAGCATTTTCAAGCAGCTCAAGGCGGTAATATGACATTTTTCAAGGGGTAAGGCCTTTTTAGTGGTGGGGGGGGGGGGGGGGATTTGGCGATCACCTGTTAGCTCAGTTTGAAATCGAGTAGTTGAGTGTAAGCCTGCTAAAAACCGTGGCACATGACTTCACTCTTGGCTGCCTCTTGACAGACAACAGATGTGCCCTAGGGGCTGCACTCATCATCCTTCCAGCTCCACAATTTTTACACTATTTTTGATCGTTCTATCCACCTCACTCCTACCCTGAAAGAGCTTGGCCTCACCCTTGACTGTCACCTCACCTGGACTCCCATCTTACGACCCAACACGAAGCCCACAATAGACTCCGTCTCCTGAAACTCCTGTCTGGTCAGACATGGGGACTACATCCTTCCACCATCCTTCACACCAACAAATCCTTGATCCACCCCATCTTTTGTTATACCAGCATCACATGGATTTCCGCCCCTCCCAGACTCTATAAAGCCCTTCAAATTCTAAAATGCCTAGCACTCAGCCTCGCCTTCTTTATCCGCCTTCCGTCCCCCACGTGCATGCTCTACAACCTCATTCTTTTCCCCATCTTCTTCTTTTCATGAACACATCCGTTTGCTGACTTAATCCCCCCACTTTTAACTTGTGTGTGTGACTGCAGTGTATTTTAAGTGCACCACAAATCGCCGACTGTGTTATTTTAACTTTATGTTGACTTTTTCAGCTGTCCCCCAATGAACGTACCCGTGTTAGTGTACATTGTAACTTCCATTGTCTCCATTTACTTTGTTTTATATCACCCTTTTTCTGCCCCTTTTTATGTACAAGTTTTATTATTTGTATGCCACTCAGCTGAAGAGCAGCGGATTGTGCCACTGCCAGCCCTCTCTTGCCTGTGTGGGGTAGGGGAATGAACTTACAATAAAGAAGAAAAAACCATGTAAAACATTGTATTCAGTAATATTTTTGATTGACAATACTTTCACCTTTAACCGCTAACTTTACATAAAAAGTCGCCATAAGTGTTTTTATACATGGTATCTACAAACAAAGAAAGCAGTTGAAGTGCGATGGTAGAAGTTATTACCATTTCTACCTGTGTTTCACGAAACTATCAAATTTCAAGCAGAGCTGTAGCTTTTTCTTGTAGCAATTATTTTAGCTTCTCATGATCGTTTATTCGTGTCATGTGAGATGCGAATGTCATGTCACTGCTCGTGCAGCACGCGAAACTGTATCGAGAGCTGCGGCATATTAGGAAATCTCGAGCTCATTCGAACCTGATTATAATTTGCCAAACTTTAATGTCTTACCAAAACCGTTGATACTGCTTTTGATCAAGTGAGTCTTTCGACGTTAGAATCTGCTGAATGCTAGAAAAAAATTTTTTGTGACTTACACCATGGATAACATAAATCAGAACACTGTCAAGAAAGATTAAATCAAATGCTTCGTTGAATGTTTTGCCGATTAACTGAAAGTTGAAGTTCTGCTATCCTTATACTGGTTGGTTGTAATTAAAGTGTAACTATTCACAGAGGCCCAGTGTGGACTATAATTAGAGAACGGCAGTCAAACTCGGTAGATATTATAATGTGTTAATGCAGAATCGATTTACGATGAAAGTTCCAATTTTGGCCAATTAATGACCAAAGCAGAATTGGTTGTGGAAGTTCTTGTTAAAGATTGTGTGGAAATTTCTTTATACTCGTGCAAACTGAGAGAATAGGAAAAGTGTCATGCAAAAATTTCCAAACAAACAGACCAACATTTGTTTCCTCGAGAAAATCTGTACTTTCAAACACATAAAACAATATTCAGAATGCCGGCCGGTGTGGCCGATCGGTTCTAGGCGCTACAGTCTGGAACTGCGCGACCGCTACGGTCGCCGGTTCGAATCCTGCCTCGGGCATGGATGTGTGTTAAGTTTAAGTAGTTCTAAGTTCTACGGGACTGATGACCTCAGAAGTTAAGTCCCATAGTGCTCAGAACCGTTTGAACCTATATTCATAACACAGTAAACAGCGCCTTTTCTATGTTCTCTGTATGTTTTTCTCCTGCTAAGTGCCAAATAACATCGAAAAATATTTTTCTCGTCACATAGTTCTGACATTTTTTCATTAATACACATTTATCTATTTACGTTCTTATTTGCGTAGAGTGTAGCCTCTTTTCTGTAGAATGTAAATACTTTTTTTTTACTTTCAGATATTTCGTCTCTCTTATAAGAGAACACTATTAGGAAAAAATACCAGAATCTTGTGTAACTTTTCAATAGGCACGGAAACAAAGCAAAAGACAGTAAATGACAACATAAAATAAATTTTTATAATAGAAATGGCCTCGGTCAGAACAGGTTAAATTTCAGTGTTAGCGGGCGCCACTATAGTCCCCTGTTTTTGCACATGCGCAGGGTGCAGCATACTCGGAAATTTAGAACTCCACACTCGGCACGATGTCATAGGTACCTCCTCATCGTGACTGGTTGCTAATTCACAAACAGGCACAAAAGGCACACGCGCTTCGGGTAGTCGATTTTGACCAGGAAGTCGCTCGTATGAAACAGTGCCGCCTGCGTGATGAATCTCCGCCCGGCACTACTCTAGTACTTCGTCGCAAGGTTCCGGGCGCACGGTGCATCTCGACCCAACTAGAGCATTCCCCACTGACGCGCCTCGGCGGCTCCAGCGCCGATGCTGGAGGTAGGCAGAGCGCAAGGTCTCCGGCAGCGGGTCGCGCGCGGCCTTGAGTGCGGCGTGTTTACCCGACAGCTGGTAACGAGTGGCGCTCTGCGCCGTGACGCTATATGCCTTCTGCCTCCCCAAGGACAGCCTTTATGGCGAGCGTACCTGGACCCCCTAATGCAGGACGGCCGATCTTTATTGCTGCTCCTTCACTGCGGTTGCCGTCCGCCTCATTTCCGAGAAAGCCGTTAAAGCGAAGCTCACTGAATAGGAGACAAGAATCCTAATTCAGCGCTGAACTTAATCCGGTGAAGTGTGGAGTTACTGGGATTTCGTGACAGGTATTCTCTTCCACATTTCCCCCACATACTTTGATGCGAGCGAGCCATTGGTTGTACCAAGCGCTGAACTGGTCCAGGTGAGTTTGGAGGGTGCGTTGGGACTGTTGAAGGCCAGAAAGGCGGTGTCATCAGCAAATTGGAGGAGATGAACAGGCAGGAGAGGTTTTGGCATATCGGCAATATACAGGAGACAGAGGAGAGGGGAAAGGACGGAGCCTTGGGGCATGCTGGCGGTGGGATAGAAAGTACGGGAGTTGGTATTGTGGATAGTGACATAGAAGGGACGATGGGAAATGAAGGAAGCAACGAGATGGATGGTTCAAATGGCTCTGAGCACTATGGGACTTAACATCTGAGATAATCAGTCCCCTAGAACTTGGAACTACTTAAACCTAACTAATTTGTACAGAAACCAGATGGCAGTTATAAGAGTCGAGGGACATGAAAGGGAAGCAGCGGTTGAGAAGGGAGTGAGACAGGGTTGTAGCCTCTCCCCGATGTTATTCAGTCTGTATATTGAGCAAGCAGTAAAGGAAACAAAAGAAAAATTCGGAGTAGGTATTAAAATCCATGGAGAAGAAATAAAAACTTTGAGGTTCGCCGATGACATTGTAATTCTGTCAGAGACAGCAAAGGACTTGGAAGAGCAGTTGAACGGAATGGACAGTGTCTTGAAAGGAGGGTATAAGATGAACACCAACAAAATCAAAACGAGGATAATGGAATGTAGTCGAATTAAGTCGGGTGATGCTGAGGGAATTAGATTAGGAAATGAGTTTTGCTGTTTAGGGGGCAAAATAACTGATGACGGTCGAAGTAGAGAGGATATAAAATGTAGACTGGCAATGGTAAGGAAAGCGTTTCTGAAGAAGAGAAATTTGTTAACATCGAGTATAGATTTAAGTGTCAGGAAGTCGTTTCTGAAAGTATTCGTATGGAGTGTAGCCATGTATGGAAGTGAAACATCGACGATAAATAGTTTGGACAAGAAGAGAATAGAAGCTTTCGAAATGTGGTGCTACAGAAGAATGCTAAAGATTAAATGGGTAGATCACATAACTGATGTGGAGGTATTGAACAGAATTGCGGAGAAGAGGAGTTTGTGGCACAACTTGACAAGAAAAAGGGACCGGTTGGTAGGACATGTTCTGAGGCATCAAGGGATCACAAATTTAGCCTCGGAGGGCAGTGTGGAAGGTAAAAATCATAGAGGGAGACCAAGAGATGAATACACTAAGCAGATTCAGAAGGGCATAGGTTGCAGTAAGTACTGGGAGATGAAGAAGCTTGCACAGGATAGAGTAGCATGGAGAGCTGCATCAAACCAGTCTCAGAACTGAAGACCACAACAACAAGTGGTTACCAGTTTTTCATCCACTTTGAAACAATATGGGAACATTCAGATGAAATAAGCAAGAAAATGGGCTGGGTATTGATTGCCTAGTAAACAAAATAAATCATTAGTATGACTGTAACTGCGATCACGAGAATAAATAACAGTGGCAAGACCCATTGTGGAGATAGTACCAACAGACATCACTAGATCGCAAGATGAGCTAAACCTCTAGAATTAGACTGAATCGTCACTGTGATCACATTTTCATTTATGAAAGTTGTGTCTGCACTGCAGTACGTGTATCACTTACTTTTAAGATCAAAATTCCCAGATCAGAGATAGTACCAGCAGAAGTCGCCAGATTGTGCGGTGATCGGAAACTCGACGAAATCCCGAGATTTCGAGTCGTGCTCAAGCACAGCACTATAAAAAATTGTCAGTTTTAAAGCCTCTCTCTGGAATGGGCAGTGCCGTAGCTATTCACTGGCTGTGCTTTTAGATTCCCGCAAATCATAAATATCCAGTTATCCTCAGATATCCAAAGTAATTATCAATCCAATCAGTCAATGTGTGTTTCTTGAGTAAAAAACAGGGCAAACAAGTTCTACTTCTTGTGGCCTTTATTACAACGTAGTAATTACACACAAGGCTCTTAACAGGCAAATTGATACATAATTTCATTATATGTAAGTCAATTAACATTACAATATACATTAATTTTTCAATTGGGACAGTTTTGGGAAGTAATTCCACTGAGGGCAGAGATCGGCATCAGTCGTGGAAGGATCTTCCACTCGGCGCTGGCCATAGGTTAGTGTGTGGCAGTGTCAGCTTATTATCTCTGGCGGCAGAGGTGAAGATGTTGCCGTCGGTGAACTGCGCCACTCTTCTTTTCGACACGAGACAAACAGAAACAAATAATTATCTACAAAATTATCAAAACAACATATTTAAATAAGGTAATAAATTTGTAATCTAATAATCTGATAGCTACCGTACATTAAATTACAGGTCCACTTCATTAACGTAGACATGCAGCAGAATTTTAGAGCACATATTCTACATAGTCAACACCGATTTAGAAAACATCGTTCTTGTTAAACACAAGTAGTTCTTTGCTCTTGCGAAGTACTGAGTGCTATCGACAAGAGATTTCAAATTTATTCCGTGCTTCTTGATATCCAGAAGGCTTTTAATACCGTATCTCGCAAGCGGCAGGTAATCAAACTGCATGCTTATGAAATGTCGTCTCAGCTATGATTCAATTAGTGATTTCCTGTCAGAGAGGTCACAGTACGTAGTAACTGAAGTAAAGCCATTGAGTAAAACATACGTGATTTCTGGCGTTCCCCAAGGTAGTGTTATAGGCCCTCCGCTGTTCCTTATCTATATAAACGACTTAGGATACAATCTGAGCAGCCATCTTAAATTGTTTGTAAATTATGCTGTGGTTTATCGTTTAGTAAAGTGATCAAAAGATCAAACGAGATTGCAAAACGATTTAGAAATTATATCTATGGTAGGGAAATTGGCAACTGATCCTAAATAATAAGAAGTGTGAGGTCAACCACATGAGTGCTAAAAGGAATCCGTTAAACTTCTGTTACACGGTAGATCAGTCAAATGTAAAGGCTCTAAATTCGACTAAATATCTAGAAATTACAATCACGGAATAATTAAGTTGGAAAGAACACACAGAAAATGTTGTGGGGGAGACGAACCAAAGACTGCGTTTTATTGGCAGAACACTTAGAAGATTCAACATATGTTCTGTAGACACTGTCTACACCACGCTTGTCCGTCCTCTATAGGAGTACTGTTTCGGGGTTTGGGATCCTTACCATATAGTATTAACGAAGTACATCGAGAAAGTTCAAAGAGCAGCACGTTTTGCATTATCGAGAAATATGGGGCAGGGTCTCATGGACATGATACAGGATTTGAGGTGGAAATCATTAAAACAAATGCGTTTCTCGTTGCGACGGCATCTTTTCACGAAATTCAATCACCAACTTCCTCCTCCTAATGCGAAAATAATTTGTTGACGCCGACCTACATTGGAAGAAACGATCATCGTAATAAAATAAATCAGAGCTCGCACGGAAAGATATAGGAGTTCCTTTTTTCCACGTGCTGTTCGAGAGTGGAATAATAGAGAATTATTGTGAAGGTGTGAAATTTAAAATTTCCCCGTCGAATTAAATGTTCGAGGAGTTTTCGGGATTGCATCCAGTCGTCGTAAAATTCACTCCACGACATTTTAACTGGATACATGCCAGTCATCTTCAGGTGAGACATCGAAAACTGACGAACACTTTTTCTTTCTTTGTTTATTTGATGTCAGTTCCCCATCTGGGGCGCTGCTCTTCAACAGAGAAGCAGATGTACTTACTGTAAACGTGATAGAACATAGATATAAAAAGGGAAAACGTTATTTAAGAGAGTGTACAAAAGGGGGTGACCATAAAAATGGAGATAAAAATCTAAAAATGTATAAAGTAACAATTAAAAGAACACAAGGTGAATTACGGCCACAGGATGAAGTCAAGCATGAGATTAAAACCACAGCACTAGACATCACTGTACATTGACACTAAACTCAACAGACCGATGACAAAGAACAAACTGGGAGGATCTGATAGGAGTAGGGAGACGAGGGAGAAGGGTAGAAAGGGGGAAAGGGGCAGTGTTGGGGGAGAGAGAAGGGGAGATTGGGTGGGGGTGCACCGAAGGGAGCTACGGAGGGAAGGACAGGAGAGAAAAACAGCTGAGGATGGATTTCTGAGACTCAAGGGGGAGGGAAGAAGGAGAAATGGCTCTGGGGGGAGGAGGGGAGTGAAGAGGGAGGAGGAGGATATTAGTGTTTAACGTCCCGTCGACAACGAGGTCATTAGAGATGGAGCACAAGCTCGGGTGAGGGAAGGATTGGGAAGGAAATCGGCCGTGCCCTTTCAAAGGAACCATCCCGGCATTTGCCTGAAGCGATTTAGGGAAATCACGGAAAACCTAAATCAGGATGACCAGAGACGGGATTGAACCGTCGTCCTCCCGAATGCGAATCCAGTGTGCTAGCCACTGCGCCACCTCGCTCGGTGAGGGGAGTGGAGGCGGAGACCCTGAGGAAAAAGGGGGACCAGGCTCCAGTTGGTAGGAAGGGTAGAAGTTCATCATCTAGGAGGAGATGTGCTGGAAATTCCCCTGATGAAGGATACGGAGGGCGTGGAGGTGGAGAGAGGGAGGGATACAGCGATAGAGGTGTGACAATGGTTGGGGAGTGGAGAGGAAGGAGGATCAAGGGTGAAGGGATCAAGTCTGTGGACAGTGTAAAGGATGCGGGTATGTTGGAGGAAATGGAGGAAGTGGGGGAAGGGGATGAGGTCGTACAGGAGCTGTGTGGGGGACAGAAGTCAGATATGGAATGCAAGGCAGAGCATGTGGCATCCTAGAATTTGAATGGCCTTATAAAAGTGGGATTGGGGGCAGAGATCCAGACAACGCTGGCGTAACAGAGGATAGTGCAGGTGAGGGATTTTTAGGTGTGGAGGATGGTGGAAGGATGCGATCCTCATGTCCAGCTGAACAGGAAGTTCAGGAGGTGGAAGTGGGTATGGGTTTTCTGCTAGGTGGTCAGGAGATATAGGGTCCAGGTGAGGTGGCGGTTGAGGGTGCAGACAAGGTATCTCAAGGTGGGGTCAGCTGGATGGGATGACCATAAATAGTTAGGTAGAAATCATGTAGATGGAAGGAGCGGATGGTGCGGCCTATGATGAATGCCAGGTCTTGTAGGGGATACGAAGGATATGAAGGACACAAAGGATATGAAGGAACTACTCAGTACAGCAAGTGGTGATCTGGTCAAGGTGGGTTTGGAGGGTGTGTTGGGTCCATTGAAGGGTAGAACACAGAGCCAGGAGGGCGGAGTCATCAGTATTGGAGGACATGTACAGGCGGGGGTGACAAGAACACCTTGTCTGCTCTGCCTTATATAGGGCGCTAATAGCTATCCAGCTATCCAGCTGGTAGCTACTGTCACGGTTCATTAGATTTTCTGCGATGCGTTTTTCAACGGAGCCCTAAAAAGATGTTGCTATGGATAAAATTAATGTTTTGCCGTACTCCATTAAATGTCCGTTTGTGATACAATGTTCCACAACTGCAGACTTGCTAGGTTGCAGAAGGGGAATGCAAAGTTTATGTTCTGTGCAACGTCGTTCCATTGTGCGTGTTGTTTGCCCTACTAGCAAGGTATTTAGTAAGTTCACCTGATCCTCGCAGGACCGAAATCTTAGATGGTGAGTGCAAAACACTTTCACCTGAAAACTACTACAGATTCATACTATTTTGAAGGAAATATTTCCAACGAAGAGAATCTAGGGACTTCACTGGTGCGTTCTCCTGTTTATAAACTACCCAGTTCTTGGCTTTAGCCGATAATGCCTGTTAATTTGCCGGGTAGAGTATTCATTGTCTCTGAACACTGTTCTTAATGTGCAAGTTCTTTTTGTAATAACTGCGTCCGATACTGTATGGGCCGTGTGGACAAGGGTTTTAAACACTCCCATGGTTTGGAATGGGTGATGGCAACGTGAAAACTGCAAGCACAAATCAGTGTGAGCGGCCTTACGGTAAACAGAATGACCCAGAGAGCTGTCACTCTTCCGTCTAACCAAAACATCCAGGCATGGGAGGCAACTATCTTTCTCTAATTTAATACTAAATCGAATGTACTCGGGAATGGAATTGAGATGATGTAAAAACTTCATCAACTTATCTTCATCGTGGGACCACGATACAAAAGTAGCATCGACGTTTATCATCCACGTAGGGTACCTGCAAAAACAGTTGGTTTAAGAACCGCTGATTCAAGTGCTCTTTCCCCAAAATCCTCCATAAAAAGGTTGGCCATCAGGATGGACAAGGGGCTGCCGATGGAGACGCTGTTAGTCTGTTCAGAATGTTCTTGGTTAAACATAAAATAACTCGAGGAAAGAGCGCGCCGAAACAAAGCAGCGATGTCCGATTGAAAATGTTTACCAATTAGTACTAAAGAATCTGTAAGAGGTACCTCTGTGAAAAGATATACTACATCAAAACTGAGTAAAAGATCCGAACCACTTTGGTGGAGAGCATTAGTCTGTCGATAAAATCGGCAGAGTTCCGTATACATTTGCCAACAAATGGTCTCAGCAAGAAAGTAAGATGTTTGGCTAAATTATATGTGGAGGCGTCAATATTACTCACTATAAATCGTAAAGGAAGACCTTTTTGGTGCACGTTAGGATGACCATACAATCTTGGTGGTGCGCTGCCATGTGGTCGTAATTGCTCGATGGTGATATAGTATATCTTTTCAAAGAGGTGAAATGACCTTGTGGATGACATCGGAAGTTCACTGGGGCTTTTTGCAGATGATGCTGTGCTGTATCGAGAGGTTGTAACAATGGAAAATTGTTCTGAAATGCAGGAGGATCTGCAGCGAATTGACGCATGGTGCAAGGATTGGCAATCCAATCTCAATGTAGACAAGTGTAATGTGCTGCGAATACATAGAAAGATAGATCCCTTATCATTTAGCTACAAAATAGCAGGTCAGCAACTGGAAGCAGTTAATTCCATAAATTATCTGGGAGTACGCATTAGGAGTGATTTAAAATGGAATGATCACATAAAGTTGATCGTCGGTAAAGCAGATGCCAGACTGAGATTCATTGGAAGAAACCTAAGGAAATGCAATCCGAAAACAAAGGAAGTAGGTTACAGTACGCTTGTTCGCCCACTGCTTGAATACTGCTCAGCAGTGTGGGATCCGTACCAGGTAGGGTTGATAGAAGAGATAGAGAAGATCCAACGGAGAGCAGCCCGCTTCGTTACAGGATCATTTAGTAATCGCGAAAGCGTTACGGAGATGATAGATAAACCCCAGTGGAAGACTCTGCAGGAGAGACGCTCAATAGCTCGGTACGGGCTTTTGTTAAAGTTTCGAGAACATACCTTGACCGAAGAGTCAAGCAGTATATTGCTCCCTCCTACGTATATAACGCGAAGAGACCATGAGGATAAAATCAGAGAGATTAGAGCCCACACAGAAGCATACCGACAATCCTTCTTTCCACGAACAATACGAGACTGGAATAGAAGGGAGAACCGATAGAGGTATTCAGGGTACCCTCCGCCACACACTGTCAGGTGGCTTGCGGAGTATGGCTGTAGATGTAGATGTAGATGGTCCCTGGAGGTAACGAGGAAAATTCAGCAGTATACACGTCTTCCGTTGGTCGTTGCTTGGTTGGTGCTTTAGTGCGCAAAATGCTAAGGTAATATGAATCCGTATCATTACGGAAGAAAAACCAAGTACTAAATAAAAACTTGAGGCGAAAAAGGCAAAAACCTAACCAGCCAACTTTAAAAGAGGAGCAGTTAAAGACAAGAAAGACCCTAGGGAAAATTTCGTAAAACATCGTTGAGATGGCGGAGGTCGTCGCGGTGGGATCAAATTTGTTTCGTCATGCTGTTGCGGTAAGAGGTGATCGACAGAACGTGTGTCATCCGCTAAAACATCTGACAAGGTAGACGGCAAACATGAACGTAAACATAAACGGAAACACAAAAGGGACACCGGATCATAAAGTGGTGCACCATCAAGTGTTGCGAGCAGTAGGCACAGAGCGGGGCAGGGTCGCCACTTAATAAATGGCGGTGACCAAAACGACAATATCCTAGACGCAACCGGGCTGAAATGACCTCCTCTTGGCGCGAGGGTCGTGAGGAAGTCGACCATGCTATTGGCAGAGATTCCATGTCCCGGAGATTGTTCCCCTGGAGAGAGGAGAATTGTCACCGGAAAGTGGTACTACATGCCAACAGACAGCGACACGAACATCATCCGAAGGAACAGAATGACTGGCAGGCCTGTGGAGGAGAGATGCAGTCTTTGCAGCAGCTTCAACAGCCTCTTTCCCTGGAACGCCGAAGTGACCAGGAACCCACAGGATCACCACTCCCCCCTCCTCCCCCCCACCTCCCACCGTCTTTCCTTTATTTAACTGTATTTGTATCTGAATATGAACGAATAAGTATTTTTATGTATATTTCCGCGTTTGTTGGGTAGTAATTGCTGCGTGGAGTGTACTCTGCTCGGAGCAGAGAAGAAGTTACTTGTCTTCTGCTCTGAGTACAGGAGTGGAGTCGCTCTTACTTGAACAGAGAGGTCCACCCTTTGTGCACGGGGGTTGCTTATTGGTTCAAATGGTTCAAATGGCTCTGAGCACTATGGGACTCAACTGCTGTGGTCATCAGTTCCCTAGAACTCAGAACTACTTAAACCTAAGGACATCACACACACCCATGCCCGAGGCAGGATTTGAACCTGCGACCGTAGCAGTCACGCGGTTCCGGACTGTAGCGCCTAGAACCGCTCGGCCACTCCGGCCGGCGGTTGCTTATTGTCAGGTTGGTGGCGGAAAGAGCCCTCAGGTCAGTTCCGTCTGTAATCCAGGGTAGGTGGGAGCTTTGTTCAGAACGGCACTCTCCGTCTGGTCGCCGGTGAGTATAGTCGTAAGATTATGTAAGCCTTCTGCGGAATTAGTAAAGGAAACGTTGAAAACGTTTCAGTTCCTTCATGTTAGCTGACCGCCGTATTTATTTTTCAGTTCGTTCTTAGATTTTGGATTGGAATACGTTTGTTTCGCAGTTTATCAGTGAGTGGAACTTCCCTTGTTGCTTCGTTACAGTGATGAAGAACAACACCAGTAGGAGTGTTTAATGTGTCCCAGTAACTCAGAATATCGTGTGAATGTGGTCTTAATGGATCTAGATTTTCCAGATTTTCCGTATCTTTCTGTATGATTTCTGTGGCCTGTCCATTGAACTTCGCGTACGACAGGCGACGAGCTGTGTGTGCTGCTCGTGGTTTGTAGTCGTATTTATTGATTCGATTTAAATTTAAATTGTGCCGGTAGACCGTTTGAATTTTCAGATTTGAATGTTTTATGCGAATTTGTGAGAGCTGCCTTTTTCACTAGATAGCCACGTGTACCCTGAAACCATTCTCAGTCTCTCATATTTGCAAGGTTAATTTTGTCACGTGTGGCTCGCGATCATTTAATCTTGTCGTGCTTTTAGTCATCTTCGCGGTATTCTTGGTGTTTCCAGTTTTTTGGAAACATTTTAGTTCGTTTAAATGTGTATAGTAACTGCCGCATGGAGTGGTCGGCTCTCGGTTGCCGCGTGCGATTAATTATGCTTTGATATTACTTTTCTAAACTATTCTAAACGGGCCAGACCTCTTTGCGAGTTGGTACTTGCATTTAGCGGTGGTAAGTTGAGCATTGACCTGTTCAGTCATGTGAATATATGAGTGAATGTTTTCCGAATTTTATCCTTTCGCTCGCACACACAAGTTACAGCATGAAGTGCTTTATCTTATTGTATTACCTTAAAGTTTTAGTTTTCAGGCACCATGTTAGAATGTTAACTGAATATCCCCGCATTTTAATGCGTTCTTTCAATGGATAGCCGGCCACGGTGACCGAGCGGTTCTAGGCGCTTCAGTCCGGAACTGCGCACCTGCTACGGTCGCAGGTTCGAATCTTGCCTCGGGCATGGGTGTGTGTGATGTACTTAGGTTAGTTTGGTTTAAGTAGTTTTAAGTTCTATGGGACTGATGACCTCAGATGTTAAGTCGCATAGTGCTCAGAGCCATTTGAGCCAAATTTTTCAATGAATAAACATGTATCGTGAAAGTTAACCTCCTGTGTCCTATTCGCTCATTTACAATTGTTTAAGTGCCGTTCACTTTTTCGAAATTGTGATTTTATGCTCCTCTTGTATATTCCTTTAGAAGGGCTGTAATCAGATAAATTCATGAAACTAGTATGTTCAGCTAAAGAGGGTTGGGCAATATTTCAAGCCATTGGCATATCAGTTATGTTCATTAATTGTCACAACCAATTTAAATGAAATTAATACTTCCAACTGAATTAATTATTCAACTGATGTTCCAGTTCAACCATTCTTAACGTTTAGGAAGCGCTGGGGTTGGTGTTGACCCTGTTTGAACAACATAATTTTCTCTGTAATAGTGGCTAACCACGCAAAAGTACTGATGTTTAAGAAGCCTGCTCGTGGCAACAAAGAGGCAGCAGACTTACAAGGCGACTAAGTGAAGTGGCGCAAAGGTGAAAACATTGTACCCGTGTTGACGAGAAGCAGACGTCGTCGCCCCACCCAGCTTCAGGTTTGCCGTGGTCTCCCTAAATCACTTAAGGGAACTACTGAGATAGTCCGTCTGTAAACCGAAAAAAAAACAGAAACAAAAAAGAAAACACACACACATACACATAGACGATATCCTTTCCCACCTTTGTCCATTCCGAGCAGCTCCGTCTATAGTGACCTCGTCAACGACGGAACATTACAGTTCAGTATTTCTCCCTTTTCTTTCTTGTCAGTTGTACCTCAGACAACCTTTACGGAGACACATTAGAGGAAACGTTCATGTAACCGTTGGCCAAGTCAGTATGAAAGAAGAATTGGCTCGGCCTGTTGAACTGACGACGCCATTAATAAAGGTTTCTTTGTACCGGCATCGTTGGAGTGTTTCTACAAAATGCAATCCCATTTCTTATTTCGTGCGTCGCTGGCAGTTTCCACACATTTCTCTAACAGTTCCAAATTGGAGCTGATTTTCCTGCTAAACATTCTACACTTAAATGGACGGGTAGTGTTCTACAAATTGTTCAACATAAACGAAACACATTATATAGTGAAAATATCACAGAACACGTATGTTCAGCAGTATTGTAATCAAATCGTTGAATCCTGGTTCTACTGGAAGCATTAATGACAAACAGCTGAGCAGTTTGGTCGCAATAGGCCAGAACACTGTCTGTGTACGAAGAGAGAATGCGGAAGGTAGGGAGTACAAGGTGATTGGGAATTCCTTATACGAAAGTAGGGTAGAGCTAAGCTGTGCGCGTGACCGGGAGCACAACTGACTGCAATCGCGCTGTAAAAAAAACTACGCCAGGACGTCGGTCTAAGAGAAATGCCTCAAAGCAGGCTGCAACGAGAAACTGTAAGAATCTGTTTCTGGTAAGGCCACTCGATGCATTGAAAAGTCAGAAACATTCTTTCAGCAGATTTGGGACAACACTTCTAAAACGGCGACTTCATGCCTTACAAAACGCTAATCAAACGACAGTGTCTGGCATGCAAGAAGTACTCCAAATATTGAGATATCGTTGCAACAAAAGCCAGAATAACGCGCTGGTGTGGAATAATCCATCAAATGAAGCATCTGCATATACTGAACCAAGAAGTTTATTAACGTAAAGGCTACTACGCGACAGATATGGAGGATAAATTACGGAAGCTATTACTTTGGACAATCAAGACTACAACGAGGCTCATGCTTGATAATCAGGTGAAAGGAGCATCGCAAAATAGTTGAAATAATGAATTGAAGCAAATGCCTCTAAGGGTCCTCATTACAGTGAACCACACAAACACCTGCCACACCCCTGTTTGGAGTAAACAATGTACAAACCTGACTGTGAGACTAGGATCGACTCACTACGAACCCCGAGAAGTCAATGACATTAACCAAGGAGTTTTTGGCAGACAGGTATGGAAACAAGAGCACTTGCAGTACTGGTGCCCTCACAAGTGATAACACTTATATCTACTTCAGACATCAGGATCTCTTATCTAATTTCAAATTTTTTAAAAGTTTTTCCATATAGTGACAGTCTAAATACAGAAGCCATCCACACACTAATGCCTAACCTGCACGCATCGCAAATATATATATATATCGGGAAAAGGCACAAACAGCACTGATAGTGATGCGTAGTTATACATACAAGTGCATTGGTGTGCAAAACTAAAGGACGAAAGTAACTTTTGCATGATGCGTGACTGTCATGTAACATATCTCCATGAAACGTGGACCATTCACAGAAGAAACTGGTACATTACAGAACAGAAAGTAACTGAAAGAAATATCCCTGGATGTATTATATGTTCCCACCTCTCGCCATATGAATGCGTGAAAGGCCTCTATATGAGCCATTTCATAATGTTTTTGCTAAAATGGAGCTTTATTTTCCAAGCCCTTAGCACCTCATACATTCGGGCATTTAATAAATCAGGCAGTGAGGAAGAGTCAGCAGCTGAATGTTTCATTATCAGCCACTATTCCGTACATTCCTTGAAATCGAGTTTGCTCCGCATTTGTTTTACATGAATATATGTCGCTTTACTACGTTTCCTCCACATTCCCCATACTTGATAGTGATTGTTTAATGTTTTACCGCTATCCTACCCTCTCAGAATGAATGAATGCTTCTGGATATTGCGTTTTCATAGTGCCTGGTGATGGGTAAACTTCTCGTCTGCTAATGTGACTCTGTAGCCAACTTTTGTGCAGGCTTAGATAGAGACAAACTGATTTCGTTCCTACTGGTCCAATTATACTTAAGTTGCCAGGGTGCAGGAAAGATTTTCCCTGACGACTTCCACTATGTGTGAGGACCTCGATTTGGTTACCGTGTTCCTCGCTTGTCATGGGATTTTGGTGAGAGAGGTCGCTAATGGGAGCTCGTTCGCAGTGACTATGGTAACCGAATTCGTGTAAGTTTCAGCCTAGTTCAGGTCTTAATCCGTTCATTTGCAGCTACGTGAGAAAATGGAAATGAGCGTACTGCTTTGTGCGCCGGGAGTCCCCAATTTGGGTAAGCTCGGTCGCCGAGGGCAAATACTTACCGCATTATTAGAGGCCACATTGGGCGACTTGCTCGTCGAAGATGGGGATGAAATGATGATGAGGACCACACCCAGTCCCTGCCCCAGCCGAGAATCGAAACCGGGCCCCTTGGCGTGGCATTCCGCCGCGTGACCACTCAGCTAACGGGGGCGGACAGCTTCGTGATAGAGGAGAGGGGTAGGAATAGCGAGGAACAACCTATTTCAGATAAGAATGGTAGAACAGAGGTCACTGGCTAACCAAGGAAAATATAGCCCAGAGCGGGGTGCCCAAGCGCTCTTAACAAGCGTTTTGACCTGTCGGAGCTTGAAAGATTCAGAGCCCAGCCACCCAAAATAACCATAAAAGCAAAAAACGGCAGAGCAGAGCTTCCTTATCGGACCCATTCCCAACAGCGATCACTCGACGCTCTTGTCTCGCTCCTTCTTCTAGCGCATATCAAGTCAGTTGATAATTTACAATCACAGAGCCTCATTCAGCAGCAGATTTTAGTAGTAAAGAAGTAATAAATTGATATGTCGTAGATGATTTTGCAGTTTTTCATGCGTGTCTCTATTTGACGTCATTATCTCTTACTATCCGTCGTACAACGATGTATTTTTATAGGTACATTCAGCGGCTGATGTGGATACTGTACGTGAAAAGTGTCGCGAATATAGTTAGTAGCAAAAAAGCAATAAATTTAAACGTGTTGTATGACGCGACAGTTTTTCACGCAATCTCAGTGTTTATGATGTTAAATCTGGCGAACTATATGTCGTGTAATATGTTGCTGTTACATTCACTGACATACGTGAATACTGTCTGCAAAATTCGTCTTGAATACTGTTAGTAGTAAAGAAGTAATAAATTAAAACATCATACTTTACGCTGGAGTTTTAATGAGTGAACACATTATTTCCCCCATACCGACAGTGACTGGTCATTACTTTTATTAAGAGGATAACTGCAGGAGTGTATACTAGTAATTAAAGTGTCTACGAAAATTGTACAGCACAGTGCCTGTCCCCTTCGTCTAGTGTAGCACGTCATCGAATGGTAAGAGAGCGTGATTGTCTTCGTACATGTTAACCGATTTTGTAGCTGTATCGCCGTGTACAGGTCTATGCGTCTGTCAGCAATTGCACAGTGACTGGTCTAAGTTATTGCGGAGAAAAGGTCGTGAAGCACCAGGATAACCAGTGTGTGTCACTTCAGTAGAATGACCAATTTCGACGTGCTTCCAACGAAAACTCGAGACCAGAGTTCCCCGAACTGTGTTTCGCGGAACGCTGATGTTCCGTGGAAAATGAAAAATTGCACCTCGAAAATGTACTACTAACATAGCGGTTTCTTTTTCCGACATTTTGACGATACTAATTATTTTTCAAATTTTTTTTTATGATTTCTGTGTTATTAATTATGATTTAAAATTTAAGTAAATGTAAATGTCGTGTGACTAAGCCTCCCGTCGGGCAGACCTTTCGCCGGGCGCAAGTCTTTCGATATGACGCCACTTCGGCGACTTGCGCGTCGATGGGGATGAAATGATGATGATTAGGACAACACAACACCCAGTCCCTGATAGGAGAAAATCTCCGACCCAGCCGGGAATCGAACCCGGGCCCTCAGGATTGACATTCTGTCGCGCTGACCTCTCAGCTACCGGAGGTGGTAATTTCTGATTGAAAAAATCAGAAAAACTTATTTCAGTCAATTTAAGTAATAATATTATAACTGCTGCAGCCAACTTTTGAGCAACCATTTTGTGTTGCTTGACTTTCGTCTTGACAATGACCGTAACATTAGCACAACTAGCTTCCTTTAAGGCAATTCTCATATGGTCTTTGTTGCCTTTCAATAAAATAAATGCCATGTGGTTCCCACCCTTGTACAAGTCTTTCATTTGACGCCGTTTCCACGGGTTGCATGCTAACGTCGCTACTTATTCGTTCACGCGGTTTCTTATTTGCCTAACAAGGATGAATGAAATCTGTTACAAACAATTTGATCGCTGAAAAAATTTGAACTGGTAACTGAATGGAGCCTAAGACCTCCACGGCAGCAGCCAGTAAAGTTAACACTAAAAAAATGCTTCTTTTATTGATAAGGAAGTTAACACAGCTGTATGCAGAAATCGAAATATTCACTGAAGGTAAATTTTATAATTTAACAGTACTACTACTTTGGCAAACAGTCTTTATTTTTATTTTTTATTATCAAATATAATATGATGGGAAAGGTTACCATTTTTCTTCTCTGATTATGCATTATGGTACTATCAGAAATCGAACGAGTTCTCTTTCATTGTTTGGGTATATACTTTTTCAGTAACTTGTCTTAAATCTTACCGGGTTACTAATAAGATTTAAGAGAAAACTAAAAAATGTATTTTGACTAACCCTTCCCAGCCCACTGGCGAATTTATTAGCGGAACGGAATGGTGTATGCATTTTTGACATCTCATGATGTTAGTTGTATGGTAGTTAGTCAGCTTTATGTTTCACGGATCATTTTCAAGATAAATCGTGATGATGTGGACTGAGTCGTTTTACACTCACATTGCAAATTAATTTGTAAATATGGCTAATATTGAACATTTACATGGTTTCTTTTATTTTATTTTTATTTGTTAAATCTACAGATGCTAGTTAGTAATTCCTATCCACCTCGTTTTACACATTACAATAATAGAAATTTTGCTGCGAATAGTAGTTGTTAAAGAGAAAATATTTCCAGTAATATGTGAACTCTAACTTTCCAGTGAAATAATACAATCATTGTAGACATTTATTATAAGCGGTTTCTTTTGGTGACTTTTGCCCATAATACTGTAGCTTATAAGTCATTTTGTGCACTGCAATTTGTATAAATACATTTAGACGTTTGTGATGCGTTTCCTATTAAAGTCTAACTGAAATTATGTTTAAAATTTTTGACATATTTCACATCCTCCAGAATCATTTTAATTAATATTTGCGGGGAAGGAGGGGGGCGGTGTACTTTAGCACGTTGCAGTCAGTTCCACAAGTTAGTGTACGCCTTTGACACTATCATATATATATATATATATATATATATATATATATATATATATATAGATATATATATAGATATATATATATATATATCGATTGCAGCTTGGCATCTTAGGCCTCTCTTTGGTAAATCATCCAAGTTTCCAACCTCTAAATATAGTTTCCCCCTCTTCGCAAGTAATATCTTTGGCTTTGTAAGAGTTTTGGCAGCAGCTCCATGCGAAAGGTTACGGACCTTTGGATGATTTACAAGGCATACTGCCTCGTGACGCTTCAGATATTTTCCACTCATTTTAAACTTCAACCGACAAAACAATATATTCAACGCTCACAGTGTTTATCTACTCACTGTGCAAAAGCGCATTGATTACAGACTGGAGATGTCCCTGCGGACGTTACATTTAAAATTATGGCATGCCCTTTCTTGTGGAACTGACTGTATATTTTTGTAAATAAGTATTATCTACTTATGTTTCTCTGACGTATTCAACAGTCATGTGAATATCTCACCACGCCCCTGCAATACGGACAGTGTTTCTAATCTAATCTGTATTTCCGCCTTCCACTGCTCTTCAGCAAGGAACTATCGACAACGGTTGGACTTTATTTCTGTTCGTTTACTACCATGTTTGCCCTACTGCCATATTTATTGGTTTTTCGCGATATATGACTGTGGCGCACGCATTCAACTAAATTACACATCGTGCATACCAAGTACTTTCTACGATGCGGCATCTTTCTGGTACAGATAATCCTTTTTGTCTCGATACCGACAAACTAGACTACTTTTTGTCAGACTTCTGTAGCATACTAAGCCATCATTCTACCGCAGATAATAACTTCTCAGTCTGCCTCGATCTTTTCAGCACCCACGCTTCGAAAACCCGCGTCAAGAGTGTAAAGGTTGCCTTTTAGTATCTGTTAGCCTGAAAGATTAGTATGACCTTGTCTATTGTTAAACCCGTCATGGTGTACGTGCCTCACAGCTGTAAACCTCCTCAAAATGTTTAACAGCCTCATTTCACTCAGACGTCAAAACAGTTGACGTTTACAGGTCTTCTCTTCCTAGTATTCCATTACGTTTAACCTCTGCTTGCACGAGCTCGTTAAAGTGCATCACGTCACTGGTGCTTAGAATGAACTATAATAGTTACGGGCCGTAAAACAGTAACATGCGTTCTGCTCAGTTGCCTCCTACGGGACAAAAGCTGGATGACTAGAGCAGTGTGGTCCAGGGTAAAATCTCCAGTACTCCATCACAAATGTAAAGAAACAGGTGCTATTAACATCAGCTATAACTGGTTTTTCCATCTTACACTAACTGTAGTCAATTTATTCATCTTTGATATGCATTTTAAACGTGTTTGCGGAAATGTTGAAGTATACTGGTTAAATAACTCCGACATCTTTGCATATTATTATACAAAAAATCTGAGCAACAGAAAAATTCCCAGAAGAATGGACCACAGCTGTAATTAATCCACTTCTTAGGAAAGGAGACAAAAGCGATTCCGACAACTATAGAGGAATCCAGCTCTTCGTCTGTACCTACAAGATTTTCTCCAAGATTTTACACAAGAGGATCAAAGTTCAACTGGATAAGAAGCTGGAGGAATACCAAGGAGACTTCAGACCTTGGAGACACTGTGCCGAACAAATAATTGCTCTGAAATTCCATGGCTTATTACCGCAAACAAAACAAGCCTCTCTCAATTACATTTATAGATTGTCAGAAAACACATGATTGTATCCACTGTTAAAAATTTTGAGACGTGTTGGACTCCACCCAAAATAAATTAAACTGACAGAACTTATCTTAACAAATACAAATTCGAAAATTAAGTTCACAGGGGTCTGAATCATTCTTGGTAAAAGCTGATTTAGGGCAGAGAGACGGTCTGTTACCACTTCTTTTTAATTGTGCCCTTGAAATCATAATGAGGGAGTGGTACAAGGTCAAATCCAAAGAAAGGTCGAAACACAAAAAGGTTACATAAAGTAGAACTGTTTAGGATTTTCTGATGACCTCGCTTTTCTCGCCAACAACATTCATGAAACCAAACAACATATGCAATCATTACAATAAATAGCCCAGAGTATTTTTTTGAAAAAGCAGAAATAATACTAACGGAACCGCCACTGCAAACAAAATTAGAATTGGAGAACAAGCGATAAAAATTGTTGAAAAGTTTGTATGCTTGGGAGAAATAATAGTGCACAACCTGCTTGAGAAACGATCATGGCAGAGCAGAATAAACTAAGTACTTAAAATACATCATGTTACCAAGTACACATATAGCAAGAAACGCCTCTCAACAGCCACAAAAGTGAAATAGTACAAAACCGTCATCCTGTCGCAAATAACATACGCTAATACATTTGAAACAACGAACACTGTAGCAATAGACAGTTTACTCAAAATAGAAAGAAGGATATTCAGAACACGTGTAAATAAAAAAGACGGCGTTTGGAGAACAACTTCATATGAAACACTTTATAAGGAATTAGAACCAGTGACAAGTACAATGGCCGGTCAGAGTGGCCGTGCGGTTCTAGGCGCTACAGTCTGGAGCCGAGCGACCGCTACGGTCGCAGGGTCGAATCCTGCCTCGGGCATGGATGTGTGTGATGTCCTTAGGTTAGTTAGGTTTAATTAGTTTTAAGTTCTAGGCGACTGATGACCTCAGAAGTTAAGTCGCATAGTGCTCAGAGCCATTCGAACCATTTTTTGAACAAGTACAATGAAAAAGAACTGGATCTCTTCCCTAGGACATTTGATGAGGTCAACAGAAAACAGAATTAGCAGGAGAAAAATTCAGAAGTTATGGAATAGTAAGATCGCCATAAGATAGATCACAGAGATTAAGTAGGACACGACGCAATTATACATTACGATGGAAGATTTGAAAGGCAAGACAGGCGCGCTCAAGTTACTTCAGGACAAACATATCACACTAGCAATGAAAATTAAGAAACAGAGAGTGGAAATGGTTCAAATGGTTCAAATGGCTCTGAGCACTATGGGACTTAACATCTATGGTCATGAGTCCCCTAGAACTTAGAACTACTTAAACCTAACTAACCTAAGGACATCACACAACACCCAGCCATCAAGTGGAAATGGTGATTTCGGATGAGGAGGGAAGGGCACTATCTGAAAGAATGAAAAGTACTGGGCCAATAAAAAACGCAGAACCTAATTCATAATATTGACCAAAGTGGTTCAATGTTGACCATAAATAAAAAAGAGTACAACAGTTTCGATAAGCTGGAAACGTGCCCTACAAATGTCGTGATACGATTTTAACTTTTCTGATTTTCAGCGTTTATTACTTAGTTGGTTGCAAATCTCTCATTTATTCCTATTTCTCTCAGGATTTCGAATTTCTTTTTCCACTTGTCACTGTCGAATGTTGGCCGCTTCCAGGATTCAGGGAGGCGCACGGGCCCCAGATCGAATCCGCACGGCGTCGATGTGCCATCCAGCTGAGACGTTGTTTTCCACAACCCACTAGTTGAATACCGGCCTGACACGCAAGTACCATCTCAGTTACACGACTTGTAAACATTTCGAAAACGTTTCCACGCTTTCACATCCGACATTTTTTTTATTATGCGCAGTATGAATCGAATCTGAATTTCGCAATTGGCGGCCTCCCCTTGTTAGTTAAGGCGGGAGAGACGAGGAAAGCCAGGCACACGTATGAGCCGACGTGTTGGCGCGGCGGCTTTCCAACGGGCTCGTTGCGAGGTTTCCTGGTAGTGGCGTCAGCTGCGCTCAGCGCTGTTCTCCGAACGGCCTCCACGCATCACTGAACCACAACGGTAGGCGGATCACGGGTCATGGCCCGTCCAGTACGCGCCGTTCTGTCACCCTGCAATCAGCTGAAGCACTCGTTTTAGAAACGTCATGACACAACAGACGTCACAACAAAGACAGAAGAGGTTATTGCAGAAGGAGCGCATCCTCATCATTCGATGATGGCACACATGGCCATCGACGATACGTTAGATATTTCCGTTTCCTCCTTAGGTACCACAAAAAAAGACTAGGTAGATTTTATGTTCTGGAAAGTAGATGCAACAGGCTGTTCCTAGCGTTAAATTAGCTTGCGAAATGAAAAACACGAAGGATACCACAGAGTGTTATCAGGTGGGCATGTCATTTTGATTTTTGTAAGTTATCGCTGTGGACGCCAGAGAAAGAGCAAATTTTGTTACTGTTAAACAATCTTTGGTCTTGTTGTGGCACAGTCTTTACTTCTGCGCGGTCCGATACTTCCTTAGTTGAAGTGTGGCAGGTGATGGGCGTATTCAGTAGTCCTGTGTTGACTTGTGATTGTATATGTTAGGTGAAGAAATATTTGTTGTAAAGGACCGCAAAGATGAATATGATGTATATATTTGAAGGCGAAAACAATATAAATTTCATATACATATATAACCACTCCGAAAAACTAGCTGGGCAGTATTTCACTCTTACCTCGAACTTGTCCTTCTTTATATTAAATGCACCACTGAAGTAAGACAATTATCTGACACTGAAATTTCCGCTTACCTCGCGTCTTGACAACATTGTTGCAGATTTCTCGAACGCACAACAACATATAGGCAGCGGATGAGCTACAATTCTATTTTTTAAAAAAATTTCCAAACAATATTCAAACTCTTGCATACCATATGGTGCATTGTGGTAATGCGTAATGGTAAACCTTCTTTAAACAGTGAGATGAGGACAGTAACTATTCCTGTGAAATGGTATTCCAAGACAATAGTTTCACAATGAAGTACGTATTCAAAAAGAGAGTAAAACTTTGCGTGATCTTCACACACAACACTGATCTGAGCAATATTGTGCTTAACAATGCGAACAATGATTTACAATGTGTCCAATGTTAACAGATAATTTCTATAAAAGTCAAACAGATTAATGAGTTGATTTGTTAATGCATGAGTCAGGGAAGTGGGGTGGTCTTTCTGTCAGGTCTGAGCAACTGAAAAAAGTTAACTGGCTGGGCAGTAACGTTCGCTCAAGACTAGTCTTGAATGAATTGTGACAGGAGCCCGAACAACAGAGGACTGACGTACTAGGACATAAATTAAAACGCTGAAATACTCCACTGATAACAGCTAATTACTTCCCGATTTGCTTTAATGAAGCCTGAAAGGAAAGGACGACTGAGTGCAGAAGTCATTATTTTGAAAGTCATACAGCAGTCGTTGAGTGCATTCCACATTACTAACGGAAGGTAATTTCAAGGCCTACTACTCTGATTGTTGGCTCTTGGTTCTTGTACCGAGCGAGGTGGCGCAGTGGTTAGCACCCTGAACTCGCATTCGGGAGGACGACGGTTCAAACCCGTCTCCAACCATCCAGATTTAGGTTTCCGTGATTTCCCTAAATCGTTTCAGGGAAATTCCGGGATGGTTCCTTTGAAAGCGCACGGCCGATTTCCTTCCCGATGCTTCCCTAATGGTTCAAATAGCTCTGAACACTATGGGACTTAACATCTGAGGTCATCAGTCCCCTAGAACTTAGAACTACTTAAACCTAACTAACCTAAGGACATTACACACATCCATGTCCGAGGCAGGATTCGAACTTGCGACCGTAGCAACAGCGCGGTTCCGGACTGAAGCACCTAGAACCGCTCGGCCAGAACGGCCGGCCCTTCCCTAGTCCGAGCTTGTGCTCCATCTCTAATGACCTCGTTGTCGACGGGACGTTAAACACTCCTCTTCCTCCTTTTAGTTCTTCTACATATTGTGCATCACCCGTGTTTCCCTAGAGTTTATCCCTATATTTCTCATAATTTCGAACATCTTGCACCATTTTACATTTTCGAAAACTTTTTCAGGGTCGACAAGTCCTATAAACATATCTTGATTTTTTTTCTTCAGTCTTGTTCCCATTATCAACCGCAACGTCAGAACTGCCTCTCTGACGCCTTTCGCTTTCCTAAATCCAAACTGATGGTCTTCTAACACATGTCCAATTTTCTTTTGCATTCTTATGCCTACTCTTCTTTTCAGCAGCATGGCTGCTTGAGCTGTTGAGATGATTGTGCGATAATTCTCGCACCTGTCGCTCTTGCAATCTTCGGACTGTGTGGATGATCTTTACATCTGATTGTCTATCGCCAGTCTCACACATTCTGCACACCAACATGAGCAATGTTTTTGTGAACGCCTTATACGATTTTAAGTCTCCCAGAGATCTTATAAATTCTGATTCCACTACTGGATCTCCTACGTCTCCTATATTAATTCCTGTTTTTCTTCTACCACGTCATTAGACAAGTTTTCCCCTGATAGAGGCCTTCGGTGTTCTCTTTACAACTAAAAATCCGCTCTCTCTTCACTTAACAGTGGAATTCCCACTGCACTCTAAATGTTAGCCCCCTTGCTTAAATTAAAAGGCTGTTTCGACTTTTCTGCATGCTGTGTCAGTCCTTCCTGCAATCATCTATTTTTTCTAAGTCTTCACATTTTTCATGCAGCCTTTTCTTCTTGTCATCCCTGTACTTCCAATTTATTTCGTTACTGTTTATTTCACAGCTGAACGTTTGTAGCATAATCCCAAAATTAGTTTGCATATCAGTTTACAACTTCCAGAGAAAAAGTCAAGCAGACGTCTCGCGCTGGCAGCCTGTCCACTTGACGGAAAGCTTCGCCACAGGCGTTTCCGCCGGTCTGGTACGTAACTCCGTTAGCCCCACTCGGCGCTGCTCCACTTGGCGCACGTCACTGGCCGCCGCTTGCGGTCGCCCAACTGCCGTCAGCTGGCGCCCTGTGGTCAGCGCTCAGAGCGCGACACACGTTTTTGTGACCGTAATGTTCCACACGATGGCCGACCAGGAATGTGAATACCTCCGAGAACTGCACTCGCATCCAATTTTTCCGCAGCACGTGAACTCTCACGAAACAGAGGTACACCACGACCACTTTGAACTGGTTTTCTCCCTGTTTCTTAGTTTAGCGATTATCTTACACCTGCTTCTATAGCACGTGAGACATATTACGGAGTGGCGGATGGCACGTAAGTTACCACCGTACCACTGTCGTTACCTCGTCCCCGCCGACGACACCCACTCCCACCTGCCCCTGGCCTCTGTCGCTACGCCCCCCCCCCCCCCCCCGCCTACACCTACTCACTTTTCGTATTCATGGGAGCAAAGACAGTCCGAAGCCACTGTATGTGCTTGAATTCCTCATATTTTACTCTCACCGTTATTTCCCGAGGTGCAGTCGAAGTAGAAAGGATATAAAATGTAGACTGGCAATGGCAAGGAAAGCGTTTCTGAAGAAGAAAAATTTGTTAACATCGAGTATAGATTTAAATGTCAGGAAGTCGTTTCTGAAACTACACTCCCGGAAATTGAAATAAGAACACCGTGAATTCATTGTCCCAGGAAGGGGAAACTTTATTGACACATTCCTGGGGTCAGATACATCACATGATCACACTGACAGAACCACAGGCACATAGACACAGGCAACACAGCATGCACAATGTCGGCACTAGTACAGTGTATATCCACCTTTCGCAGCAATGCAGGCTGCTATTCTCCCATGGAGACGATCGTAGAGATGCTGGATGTAGTCCTGTGGAACGGCTTGCCATGCCATTTCCACCTGGCGCCTCAGTTGGACCAGCGTTCGTGCTGGACGTGCAGACCACGTGAGACGACGCTTCACCCAGTCCCAAACATGCTCAATGGGGGACAGATCCGGAGATCTTGTTGGCCAGGGTAGTTGACTTACACCTTCTAGAGCACGTTGGGTGGCACGGGATACATGCGGACGTGCATTGTCCTGTTGGAACAGCAAGTTCCCTTGCCGGTCTAGGAATGGTAGAACGATGGGTTCGATGACGGTTTGGATGTACCGTGCACTATTCAGTGTCCCCTCGACGATCACCAGTGGTGTACGGCCAGTGTAGGAGATCGCTCCCCACACCATGATGCCGGGTGTTGGCCCTGTGTGCCTCGGTCGTATGGTCCTGATTGTGGCGCTCACCTGCACGGCGCCAAACACGCATACGACCATCATTGGCACCAAGGCAGAAGCGACTCTCATCGCTGGAGACGACACGTCTCCATTCGTCCCTCCATTCACGCCTGTCGCGACACCACTGGAGGCGGGCTGCACGATGTTGGGGCGTGAGCGGAAGACGGCCTAACGGTGTGCGGGACCGTAGCCCAGCTTCATGGAGACGGTTGCGAATGGTCCTCGCCGATACCCCAGGAGCAACAGTGTCCCTAATTTGCTGGGAAGTGGCGGTGCGGTCCCCTACGGCACTGCGTAGGATCCTACGGTCTTGGCGTGCAACCGTGCGTCTCTGCGGTCCGGTCCCAGGTCGACGGGCACGTGCACCTTCCGCCGACCACTGGTGACAACATCGATGTACTGTGGAGACCTCACGCCCCACGTGTTGAGCAATTCGGCGGTACGTCCACCCGGCCTCCCGCATGCCCACTATACGCCCTCGCTCAAAGTCCGTCAACTGCACATACGGTTCACGTCCACGCTGTCGCGGCATGCTACCAGTGTTAAAGACTGCGATGGAGCTCCGTATGCCACGGCAAACTGGCTGACACTGACGGCGGCGGTGCACAAATGCTGCGCAGGTAGCGCCATTCGACGGCCAACACCGCGGTTCCTGGTGTGTCCGCTGTACCGTACGTGTGATCATTGCTTGTACAGCCCTCTCGCAGTGTCCGGAGCAAGTATGGTGGATCTGACACACCGGTGTCAATGTGTTCTTCTTTCCATTTCCAGGAGTGTATTTGTATGGAGTGTAGCCATGAATGGAAGAGAATAGAAGCTTTCGAAATGTGGTGCTACAGAAGAACGCTGAAGATTAGAATTGGGGAGAAGAGGAGCTTGTGGCACAACTTGAGAAGAAGGAGGGGCCGGTTAGTAGGACATGTTCTGAGACATCGAGGGATCACCAATTTAGTATTGGAGGGCAGCGTGGAGGGTAAAAATCGGCGAAAAAAGGGGCATTCAACAAGTTATGCAGCGAATTTTTTTCTCAAAGCAGGTTGGATTTATTCAGGATTCCAAAAACCGTAATAGTCCCCTTTCTTTTGGCTATACAGTCCCGTTTTTCAACATATATCTGTTCAATATGACGGCCTTACCCCTCATTTCTGGAAGGGTGTGTCCGCCTGCATGGTACGACTCTACTTCTTGACGTCGGAGCCAATGTCTTGCTTCATCAATAATCTCCTTATTATCCACGCACTGCTTCCCTTGGAGATCACTCTTCATTCGCATGGAAGCCGGAAGGTACGACATCAGGACAGCAGCCGGCCGGGGTGGCACGGCGGTTCTAGGCGCTACAGTCTGGAACCACGTGACCGCTACGGTCGCAGGTTCGAATCCTGCCTCGGGCATGGATGTGTGTGTTGTGTGTGTTGTCCTTAGGTTAGTTAGGTTTAAGTAGTTGCAAGTCTAGGGGACTGATGACCTCAGAAGTTAAGTCCCATAGTGCCCAGAGCCATTTGAACCATCAGGGCAGCAGACTGGTTCAACTGGCTCTAAGCACTATGGGACTTAACGTCTCAGGTCTTCAGGCCTCTAGACTTAGAACTACTTAAACCTAACTAACCTAAGGACAACACACACACATCCATGCGCGAGGTAGGATTCGAACCTGCGACTATAGCAGCAGCGCGGTTACGGACTGAAGCGCCTAGAACCGGTCGGCCACATCCGTCGGCTGGAGTAGACTGGATGAAGAAGAACAGTCCAATGAAGTTTTATGAGCTCTTCTCTGGTGCAAAGACCATTCTGTGGCCTTGCGTTGTCATGGCGAAGGAGAATTTCGTTTGCATGTTTGTGGCAACGAACACGCTGAAATAATTTCTTCAGTTTCATTCACTTCAGAGTTGATCGTTGCACCATGAGGCAGAACATCAAACAGAACGACTCCTTCAGAGTCCCAGACAACTGTCGTCATGACTTTCCTATCTGAATGTGCGGCTTTCAACTTTTCTTCGGAGAGGAGGTGATCTGGCTCCTTGAATTACTGTTTCGGTTACGATTCGATGTGGTGAACCATGTTTCGTCGCTTCCGACGATGTTCGACAAAAATTTGTTCACGATCAACCTCGTAGCACGCAAGCGACTCCATACAGATGCTCTTTACGATCTTCCGTCAGGTGGTGAGGACCCAGTGGGCACATACATACTTTTATGTACCCCAACTGGTAGACGACTGTGTCAGCGCCACCACAGAGACGTCCAGTTGAGCAGCGAGGTGATTTTGATTGTTATCCGTTAATCATCTCGAAGGAGTGTGTCCGCCGTTTCCCACATGATAGGAGTCACAGCAGTGTGCGGCGGCCGGCACGCTTGAGAGCGGACATGGCGCGACCTTGTTACGATCATGTCAGACACCTCACCCTTCGACTGCACGTACTACTGTTCACTCCCAGGTCTTCGTAGACATTCCGCAAGCACCTATGAATATCCACGGTCCTCTGGTTTTTCGCCAAACGAAACCCAGTGATAGTTCTTTACTTGGAACGCACCTCCGTTACAGACGCCATTTTGAACGCCACGAATAGCGCCGCAACCTGTCGGAATTTCATGACATTGTAGGGACAGAAGCCGGAATATTCCACAATGTCACACAACAGATTCCATATTTTTTCAACCGAAATTTGCCGAGAAGAAACATGTGGTGCATTACTTATTGAACATCCCTCGTATATGGAAGGAAATAATATGTTGGTTCAGTTCGTTGGTTCGAGTTCGAGTCTCGGTCCGGCACATAGTTTTAATCTTCCCCGAAGTTTCATATCAGCGCACACTCCGCTGCAGAGTGAAAATTTCATTCTGGAAAAATCCCCCAGGCTGTCGCTAAGCCATGTCTCCCCAATATCCTGCAAGGTATGCAGGAGAACTTCTGCGACGTTTTGAAGGTAGGAGACGAGGTACTGGCGGAATTAAAGCTGTGAGGACGGGTCGTGAGTCGCGCTTGGGTAGCTCAGTTGGTAGAGCACTTGCCCGCTAAAGACAAAGGTCCCGAGTTCGAGTCACACAGTTTCAATCTGCCCGGAAGTTTCGAAGTGTTTGGTGTTTGAAGACGTACCGTACCCAAGATTTATACAGCTAACATGGAAAACAGAAAAAACATCGTCGTAAGTGACAATGCGTTGAAGAGGTACGTAATAGACTGTCGTTGAAGAGGCCTGCGACGAAAAATAAGAGGACGACAGCTGCAGAAGTCTCTAAAAACGTGAACGTCACACTCGCGAGCTCTGCCACCATCAAAACAACCGAATGGAGTTCGAGAAACGGGGAATTGTAGGACAATCAGAAATTCCAAAAGAACTTACCATTGGTGTAAATGCCTGTAAGAGGAAAACGCGGTGCTGAAGCCATGAAATCTGGACCATGTAGCAATGAAAGAATGTTATTTCCTCAGATGAATCTTGTTTCGCTCTGTTTCGTACTTGTAGTCAAATTTCCATCCCGAGAGTGGAACGTAGCGGGGTTCCTAAGATGATTTGGGCAGCCATATCGCAATATTTCAAAGGACCCCATCATTACTTTGCAAAGTCATAATACTGGACCAAGGATCATGTGACCAATTTGGTTCATCAGTTCCATTTCAGAAGTAGTAGGACACTCTT
The DNA here is from genome assembly GCF_021461385.2 of Schistocerca piceifrons. Lineage (NCBI taxonomy): Eukaryota > Metazoa > Arthropoda > Insecta > Orthoptera > Acrididae > Schistocerca > Schistocerca piceifrons. The sequence goes on from NC_060145.1 coordinate 405,358,488, forward strand.
CAATTCGCCCCTCTGCATTGTTGCCAGATTTATTCAATATGGCGATCCAAGATGGCGGCTATAGATGTGGCAATGTTGCAATGATGTCATGGGAGGAAGTTCAAATTTTGGTGCTGAAAAAGGTCACTTGGACTGCCTCCACTAACCTAAGAAATTGGTGGGTGGGAAAATAGGTCACTTGGGCTTCCTCAACTAACCTATGTCATCCGCCGCTTCTTCCTTCGAATTGGTGGGAAAAGGACTCAGCCTGTGTCCAGCTGCTGGGGAGAGGAAGGAGTGTACTTTATTTATTTTCAGTGTTTATTTATGCAATCTGAGCTGTCATAGTCACTAGCTCTAGCTAGTGTGTTCACTATGGAATCCAGAGTCCAACTGACCGAGTACACAGTACCGCCACCAAAGTGCACTCTCGTCCCTCCCGTTACGTAATCCAAGATGGTGGTCTGGGGAAAAAGGCGGGAACAGCAGTCAGCCTGTGTCCAGCTGTTGCAGGGAGGAAAGGGGGTTCTTTATTTATTGTGGGACAATTTATTTAGGGACGGCTTTCACATAGTATATTTATTATGCCGATACAAAACACTCGCCCTGGCATGCTTGGGGTCACAGTAAGTACCCTACAGACATACAAAATACCCGTAAATTACCGAAATAATGCAGTACACTGATGCACAGACACCAAAATAACTCGTAAATTGTTTAAATAAAGCGTATAAAACGCCCTGAAAACACGCTCACTAAATGTAAACTGTCGAAGCACTGTATCGCACAGCCTACAGATCTGCATGCTGCACGTAATTTACCGAAATAGTGCACGTATAACGCTCTGTAAAACATGCTCACTAATTGTAAACTATAGAAATAATGCATTGCACAGCCTACAGACCTGTTCACAAAATAATGCAACATACACGTTCACTCGCGTAAAAATGGCGAAATAATGCAAGCACAATCACAAATCTTAAACAGCCTAAATAAATCACTGCACAAACACTCATCGCACGTGAAAAATGCCTTTGGTCTATCGTTAAGACATACAACCGCGACTTAACAGCAAATTGTTCCCCACAGGGAATCAACACATAACATGCCCGGTCCGGCCTGCCCTGCAAAGTGATGACAAGCTTCTGGGCCATGCATAGGTGTCCATTCAGTTCCAGCAAGCATGATGTGTTGGCATGATTCCCATACTTGACAACTGAGAAATTCCTGTCGAAACACATGTTCACCATTGCTGGCGCGAGGCCTTTCTACCTGCAGTCCAGCGAAGACCTTTGCGGAGTGACTCACCATCTCAAGCACACTGAAAGGTTGTCAGTGTTATACTGACGTCACAGGTATATGTAAATAAGACCCAAATCTATCTCTGGACGTGCTATAGAAATCTTTTGCAGTGCTTCCCAGAATAGCGCATGGGCAATCTCCTAGCGATCCTAAGAGATGGCTCCGGCTGTATATATGTTTACTCAGCCACCAAGCATACCTACCAGTCCAGCGCAGGCCTATTTGTCAAATGAGAGATGTCTGCGTAGCGACTCACTGACGCAGGTGCAGCTAAAAGGCTGCGAGTGTTATACTGATGTCTCATGTCTATGTAAATAACAGCCAAGTCTGGATGCGCTACAGAAATCTTCTGCAGTGATTCTAAGAACTGTTAACGAAAATAGTCCAGAATAACACCAAATGCATTCTTCCTTATGCTCCCAACGGCAGAACCCGTCCATCACATATCAGCCCATCACAGAAATCGTTAAGTGTCGAAGAAATAGTTAATGCTCGCTTTTGTTGTGTTGTAGGTTCTTTCGTGATATCTCAGCTTGTCTGCAGGGAAATTCTTGCACTAACATGAGCTGTTTACGAAAATAGCTCAGAATAACACGGAATGCTTTCTTCCTGATGGTGCCAACTAGACATCCTGCTTTCAACATCCGTCTCAGAAACGGTAAACTTTCTAAACGCTATGTAGATGCTCCTACATCCCAGCACAAAGGATATCATGTGAATGAATGGAGCATTCTGATTGGCTCTTACTGAATTTTCCCGCCAAACTGCTGCTGCTGCCAGTGCGGGAGCACTGTCCGCCATTTTTTTCTGCAGACGAGACTTTCAGCAGCAAAAATATTTTGTACAGATCGCCATAATGCACTGACAATTAAACCAAGCAAAAATGGTATACAGATCGTCAAATACAGAAAGGCACTTGCTCAGTTACACTCCTCTACCATTGAGGACGGAAACTGGAGTATTACAGAGTGAAATCAATCTCCAACCCAGCAGTATACCACAGTGTACCATGTTGATGTAGTAAACATACAATTCGCATCCTACGCCATAAAAAATCGCCCCTTCTGCATCACGCATATAGCTATTGGCCGCCAGAGACTCGTACACGTACTGCGAAGACAGACAGCACTTTATATACTCCTCGTTGCTCTAGGTATTTTCCCTCTAGGTCGGCTTGGCCATCCACCGCAGCCGACGTTCACAAGTCATCCCACACGACGCATGACCAGAGCGCCCTCAGTGGACTGAAGTCACTCTCCAAACTGTTGTACAAATTTGGGGTCTGTAACCCTCAGCACAAAGGCGTTACTGATTCTGAACACGACGTGCATGCTTGCTTTCTGCACCCATCTTCAGACTCCGGGATTACAACAACATGTAATTTCACGTGGTTTGCCAGAATATCATACTATTTTCGCGATACTTCTCGATATCAAGCACATAGCAATATCGCTTGCATAGCAGTATCGCTTGTACAGTATAATTCCGAAGATATAGACCGGAAATGATTTCTCCAGAAACTTGAAGTTTTAGCGGCGTGTAGCGTGCTGTAAACCAGTGAGTAAACAGAAACTGATTTCGTCTCCGAAAACCTTTACGCAAAACTTCGAAAAAAAAATGGAAATTGATATTTTCACTCGCAAATACCGAAGTCGGTGATCATCCTTGTAATTTAAAAAGTCAACAAAGGTGTTTCCCATGTCTAGAGAATCAGGGAACGTAACTTACACCTCTCCTTCACCTGCTAGATGCACACAACATATAGCACAACTGTTGTTCTCCCAACCAAATGAAGACGGGAAATGTGCAGAAGTAGTCAACCAGACAATTTACGTGGGAGGGAATAATGGTCCAATGCAGACACATATAGATTGTGAATCTTCTCAAATTTCCACCGAGAACGCACGTGATCACGAAGGCTCCCCAACAAATACCGAGTGTCAGTTCGCTATTCACCTGTCTAGAGGACGACACGGTTAGGTCAGGTACATTACTGCATCCCAACAGGCCTTTCCATTTGGACAGCTCCTGCCAATAACCGTAAACGTGAATCATTTTCGCCACAGCTTCCCCAGACAGAATCGTCCTAGGAAACCGGCTATGTATATTTTTTATCACTGTACTTACAGTTAAATATTACGATCGCGATATCAATTGGACAACATTTGACAATGAGTAGAGTATCGGAAATACCCCCCTGCTGACGGCTGTGGCTCTGTAAATAGAAATATCTAGACCATTCTTATGACTTGACATATTTTTCCCTTTGCTACCACAGTACACCACGTCAACTCCATACCTCCCTTACGATTGCACCTAGTCATTTTCTTTGCACATGTCGGAACACACACACATATTTTATAACCCTGATGCTCAATGTGAACCTATCAAGCGTCCCCTACCACTAAGTATAATAATTCGTCAATAACTGATTGTTGGCGATACGATACAACACCGAGTGAAAATCAGCGATGGATGAAAGTATGTCATAAGTTTTTCCTGCGATTGGTACCACCGTGTATTGGAAAGATGTTTAAAAAAAAGACGATCTCAACTGCCTTGTTACTGTCACAAACTTAGTTCTACAGGTGCCCATAAGTATCCATGTTAAAAGCTATACTGGCTTTATAAATCGAGGTATGACATTATCTCTGAATGAAGTGGTTTTCCCAGACAAATACAATGACAGTGATTATAGACGGTGATCGCCAGAGTGTATATTATCAGACCGAAATGGCGGCTACATGTCGCTGATGGATTTAAGCTCGGAACAAAATCACCGAATTTAGAAAGTGATTCGGCTAAGGAACGTGGTATGAAGTTGGTATTTCCAACTCCCTCATGCCCCCATTAGATGTTCCTCCAGTATTTGTAATTTATTCTGTCTCAAGGCCACGTCAGAGGTTCTGCGATATATCCACTGGGTTATAGCTGATGGTTGATTGAGAATGATCACAAACAGCAGATGGTGTGCTGAGTGAGGTCGTAAGAAATGTACACCATCTTTTCAGATCGCTAGTGCTACACTTTCTGGTAGAAATGCTGTCTGCGATTTGGAATCAAGTCTTTCACTCAACTACACACCGGCGTTGGATTCTATAGAGAAGTCTTCTAATGATAACGGCCACTTGTGAACCGTATTTCTGTCACACTGATGTCTTGTAATGAGTCACTTTTTCGAGCTTATCTGTTACAGTAAAATTCTTGGTAGTCCCTATGCCTCTCGCAACTCCTGCCATTTCTGCAGCTTTGTGCATGTGATCTTTCCAATTTAAGTCAGAATTGTGCAGAAGTCGGAGACAGCTATAAAAAAATGGTTCAAATGGCTCTGAGCACTATGGGACTTAACATCTTAGATCATCAGTCCCCTAGAACTTAGAACTACTTAAACCTAACTATCCTAAGGACATCACACACATCAATGCCCGATGCAGGATTCGAACCTGCGACTGTAGCAGTCCCGCGGTTCCGGACTGCAGCCCCTAGAACCGCACGGCCACCGCGGCCGGCGGAGACAGCTATATCTACCACCTTCTGCAACATGTGTAGAAATAGTGTGACCTGAGTTAGTGCGACAAGGCAGTGTTTCGTCGACCATTCGGTGCAAATGGGAACATGTTGCCTTAGCTCCGCGAGCAGTCTACGATGTGTTAGGTCAGCACCAAACGAAGCGTGCTCCTGCAACACAAGGTACCATAAAAGACAGTACGGGAACTGCGAGAAGGACGAGGGTTTTGCTACTGTGTTGTAGTGCGTCCCCAAACTGCATACAGGTCCTGCAGTCCAGAGCAGATTTGCGTCCGACAAGGCCTATTCACGTCTATCACCCGAACATGCTGTCATTGTTATTCTGTACCATCCAACAGAGAAAATTACAAACTATAAAAGATGCATCAACTTCATTACATAGAGAACTCAATAAGACTTTTACTACATGTATCTCCTCCCATATATCATAAACAAATACCGTCTGCATACCAGAATCGAGCAAATGTGACGGTCCTATTAAATATACAGGTATTGACCAATTGCACAGACCAGTGTATAGTTGTATCGCCTGTACTGTAGGAGGATGAGCGTATCCCACAAGTTATACTATAAGTCGCAAGAAACGCTCCCTGTGACCCTGCGTCATTGTTTGAAACACTGTTTTTTTCTGCTGTAACATGCTTCGTACACTGCCATACATTTTGTTTTTACTGCCATGACTTCGAAGTCTGTGTCAGGTTCTAAACTAACATTAACACGTTCTGACCCATTGCCTCTCACAGAAAACTAGACGCCACACTGTTTAACACACTACATACACTGGATGATTTTAAATAAAACACAGTTACAACATAAGTAATGTGGAAGAGTTTGGCGGCATTATGGAACGTTTTCAAACTGCTGTGCGAAGGTGATTGACGACCACTATATTTAAACTCATCCTTCAAAGTGACGGAATATCTGATGGCTCTGCGTTCCATTTTCTTATATTGCAGTCATGTGCGCGATCACTGTTTAGGTGCTAGACATCCCCAGAAGATATTGCCCTTCCACCAAGACTCTTTCTCCAACTCAAACAAACGATGTCACTCAATGATTATGTGGTGACCAACAACTTACCAGTGGACGGATGGGATGGAAGAGACACCGTCTATGTACTGTAATAATAAGCATCACAGTTGATGGTGTGAACAATTTTAGCAATTTTACAGTAATTTCAACACCGACCAATGATGCGAAAGCATGTTTCCCAATTTCAGCATCATCACGAAATCACCACTTCTCTACTTTGCGAGCGTCATTGCGAATGTAGATAAATTACTGTGCAGTACGTCCATTCATTGTTAATTCTCGAACATATACATCATCAAAGTATACCAGACATCGATATACATATTTCTAGCACCTCGAGCATAGTGTGTAATTTACAATGAATCTCTATGCGGATGGGAGTCACAGGGCATTCTCGCAGTCTTGGTGTAAAATTAGAGGATGAAAGACGTCATAGCACTGTCTGTGACAAACCTGCCCTGCAGCACCATTACCGATTTAATCTGCAGCTGACCAGAAGTAGACCGCTACATTTCGCGTCTCATGAGTGAATGGAGCTTGCCGAATCCTCACCCATCCAAAAGCGCAAGTTTTCTCCAAATGGGCCCATGTCGAGTAGGGTAGCACCCCTTATCGGTGTATAGTAGTAGATCTGAAAGTGTTGTGATGTAATCGCAGACGGTTAAGGAGAACAAGAAACAACTGACTTTTGGTTGGTTGGTTGGTTGGTTGGTTGGGGGAAGAGACCAAACGGCGAGGTTATCGGTCTCATAGGATTAGGGAAGGATGGGGAAGGAAGTCGGCCGTGCCCTTTCAAAGGAACCATCCTGGCAATTGCCTGGAGCGATTTAGGGAAATCACGGAAAACCTAAATCAGGATGGCCGGAGGCGGGATTGAACCGTCGTCCTTCCGAATGCGAGTGCAGTGTGCTAACCACTGCGCCACCTCGCTCGGTCAACTGACTTTTATGTACGTTGAAGCTCCAAAGAGATGGAGTTCGAAGCATTGCACGTAAATCAATTACGCTATCAATTCTATGGTACTTGTGCCTGGGAGCAGTACCAGGAGGGTATTGGTAAGATAGAAAATAAACAGACGCACTCCTAAGGCTACACAGTTCTGCACTTAAAACAGGCTATAATGTTGATCGCTTCAGATTCCGACCTATCAATAATGTGGAATGCAGCACTGTTAATATTCCAATGTAAGAAATATATTTTCAGAGCATGACATACATCCATCTTGCAGGTTTCTCTACGATGAACTATGGTAACAAACTGTAAAATGAAAAAACTACCTCCTTAAAACATCGGCTCTGTGTGATACATGCACAATGTAGCTTTTCAGAGATTTATGGCGTCCACCGTTCACATCTGATCATGGTTCAGACATTATACTATGCCCACATCAGTCTTCATTGGATGAAGTTAGTGGCGTTTTTATAGCTCTTAATTTTTTTGTGTTGGATGGTACAGGATAACGATGACAGCTTGTTGGGTCAATAGACGTGAATGGGCCCTGTGGATCTGCTTCGGACTGCAGTACCTGTATGTAGTCTGGGGATGCACTAAAATACTGCAGCAAAATCCTCCTCCTCCCATTTCCCGTACTGTCTTCTATACTACCTCGTGTTGCAGGAGCAGGCTTCGTTTGGCGCTGACCTTACACATCGTAGACTGTTGGCGTAGCAATGACGACATGTTCCCATTTCCATTGAATGGTCAAATTATGGTCTTGTCACATTACCTCAGGTCACTCTGTTTCCACGACGGTTGCAGAAGGTGGTAGATATAGCTATAGCTCTCTCCGACTTCTGCTCAGTTCTGGCGTAAATTGGAATGATTACATGCACAAAGCTGCAGAAATGGCAGCAGTTGCAAGGGGAATAGGGACTACCTAATATTTTTACTGTAGCAGATAGGTTCGAAAAAGATGAGTCATCTAGAGATTGTGGAGTGCCAGAAACATGGCTCACTAGTGGCTGTAATATTTAAAAGTCTTCTCCATGGGATCCAACGCCGGTATGTAGTTGAATGGAAAGACTTGATTCCAAATCACAGATGGCATTTCTACTGGCTCGGACAGGACACTATCTGCTGTTGTGATCATTCCCTATCAAGCATCACCTATAACCCAGTGGATATATTGTAGAATCGCTGAGATGGCATCGAGACAGACTATGTTACTAATACTCGAGAAATATCTAATGGTGCATGAGGGAGTTGCAAATACCGGCTTCATTTCACGTCCCTCAGCCGAATGATTCTCTAAATTCGGTGATTTTATAACGAGTATAAACCCGTCGGCGCCGTTTAACAGCGCTTTCTATCTGATAATATACACTCCATTGATCGCCATCTATAGTTATTGTCATGGTATTTGTCTGGAAGAACCACTTCATTCGGAGATAATGTCATAACTCGATCTAAGAAGCCATTATACCGTGCAACATGGATACTTGTTAGCACTTGTAAACCAAGACCACTTGTGACAAAACATGGTCGTTGCAATCGTCCTTTTTTTTACATTTTTCTAAGACACAATGGTACCACTCGGAGGAAAAACTTATAAGACACCACCATTCATCGCTGATATCCGCTCAGCAATCAGTTATTGGCGAAGTATTATACTTAGTAGTAGAGTGTGCATGGTAGGTTCACCTTGAGCATCAGGCGTATAAAGTATGTGTGTGTGTGTGTTGACACGTACAGAAAAAATGACTATGTCTAATCGTAAGGAGGGTATGGATTTGTCATTGCTAGCAACAGGAAAAGTATGTCAATTCATAAGAATGGTATAGATATTTCTATTTCCAGAACCACAGCCGTCAGCAAGGGGTATTTCGATACTTCACTCATTGTTGAATGTCATCCAATTGAGACATCAACCTTAATATTTAATTGTACAGTGATAAAAAAGATATATAGCCAGTTTCCAAGGACAATTCTGTCTAGGGGTTCGTGACGCGCGGGAGCGTTGGTCTGTGATGGGAATGATTCACGTTTCTGGCTAATGGCAGGAGCTGTCCAAATGGAAAGGCCTGTTGGGACGTTGGGACACAGGAATGTTCCTGACCTAACTGTGTCGTTCTCTAGATGGCTGAATGGCGATCTAATACTATGTGTTGGGCAGCCTTCATGATCGTGCATGTCCTCGGTGGAAATTTGAGAAGATTCGATATGGATGTGTGTTTGTGCTGCTTCATTATTCCCTCCTATGTAAATTGTCTGGTTCACTGCTTCTGCACATTTCCTGCCTTTATTTGATTGAGAGAACATCGATTGTGATGTGTGTTGAGTGCATCTAGCAGGTGAAGGACAGTTGGAAGACACGTTTGCTGATTCTCTAGACAAGAGAATCACCTTGTCTTGTATTGCGTCGTATTGTATGGACGTGGGGACCTGGAAACGATTTAGATGTTTCATCCCCGCCATAGCCCTCAGTGGTTCACAATCCCATGACAGCCTACAGCAGTCCACTCACCCCACCGCCGCCCCACGCCGAACCCAGGGTTATTATGTGGCTTGGCCCCAGTGGATCCCCCTAGGAACGTCTCATGCCTGACGAGTAAAACCCCAATTTTTGCTTGGTAGAGTAATTGTGGTGTACCTGTACGTGGAGAAACTGTTTTTGCAGCAATTGCCGACAAAGAGTAACTGAGGTGGAATAAGCGGAACCAGACAGAATTTGCCGAGGCAGATGGAAAACAGTCTTAAAAACCATCCACAGACTGGCCGCCACACCTGCCCTTGACACTAATCCGCCGTGGACCAGCACTCCTTCCTGCCTGGAAAGCACTGCATGAGACTGTACGGCTAACTGAACGGGCGAGAATCATCTTAGTTCACTTTGTAAATTATAATGACTTTTGGAAACTGTTATATCACTGATACCGGTATTCGTGAGTGAAAGTATCAGAGCCTATTTTTTTTTTCGAGGTTTCACGTAAAGGTCTCCGGAGATGAGATCAGTTTCTGTTTACTCAGTGGTTTACAGCACCCTACAACCCGCAAAAGTTCCAACTTTCTGCAGAAATCATTTGCGGTCAATATTTTGATACTTCTACTGCGCAAGCGATACTACTATGCAAGGGATATTGTATGTGCTTGATATTGAAAATTATCGCGAAAATAGTATGATATTATGGCAAACCATGTGAAATTACATATATTCTTGTAATCCCAGAGTCTGGAGATGGGCGCAGAAAGCAAGCACACAGGTGTCAGAAACAGTAACGCCTTTGTGCTGAGGGTTACAGAACCCAAATTTTTACAACAGTTTGGAGAATGACTTCGGTACGCCGAGGGCGCTCTGGTCATGTGTCGTGTTCAATGACTTCTGGTCGTCAGCTGTAGTGGATGACCAACCCGACCTTACGAGAAATATCCAGTGCAACGAGGAATATATATGGTGCATGTGCTTATGCTGTCTGCCTTTGCAGAACATTTTACAAGTCTCTGGCGGTCGACAGCTATATGTGTGATGCAAAAGGGGTGATTTTGTATGGCGTAGGATACGAATTGTATGTTTACTACAACGACACGATATGCAGTGACATATTGCCAGGTTGGAGATCGGTTTCTCGCTGTAATACTCAAGCTTCTATCCTCAGAGGCAGAGCAGTGTAACTGAGCAAGTGTTTCTCTATTTGACGATCTGTAGACCTCTTTTTCATGGTTTATCTTTCGTTGCAATATGGCGATCTGCACGAGATAGTTTTACTGCTGAAAGTCTCGTTTGCAGAAAAAAATGGTGGACAGTGCTGCCACACTGGTAGCAGCACTATACACACACACACACACACACACACACACACACACACACACACACACACAAAACAGCAAATACACCTCTGAAAGATTCAAAACAACCGCCTGAAACACCTTCAACTGCTCCACTGTCCACCATCTTGTTTTTATACCTTCAACTGTTCCACTGTCATCCATCTTGTTTGTACAGCTGGTGAACAGTGAAAAGTGACAGTGACAACTCAATACACAGAACTTCACAGTGAAGAGGATGGGGAAAAAAGAAAATGTAAGTGAATCATAATGTAAACAGACGCACGCACACACACACACACACACACACACACACACACACACACAACCTTCCACATAGAATTAAACTGTGAAAGAAAACAGGTAATACCTTAGAAAAACCACACCATGTTGTAAAAAAGGTATGAATACATTTTATGTGTTCTTGAAAAAATTTGTGTTTCCGATTTTAAAAACTTATATTTACATGTATACAAACAGTAAAGAACATTCTTTATGTTTAACAGCCATAAAATAAAAGCCCACTGATGTTGCTGCAACTGCAATGAAACATGTTTGGGATCAAAAACAAAATTGTGTTTTGCTAAAGGTGGTCCCCATGCAAAAACATATGTACATGTCTCAGCGTTATCCACGTCGCTGCAACAGATTTTAAACGTTAATAAGACTCACGCTGTATATTAATTTCCTATGTGTCCAGAAGACCAAATCAAAAAGCAAACTTTTGCATAGCAGCAGAATTGTCTGTTTCCCACGGGGAGGGGGGTGGTGGGTGGAATGGGGGCGTTTCCACACGTCAGTGTGTGGTGGAACGTCCCCATGCTCTGATGCAGACTTGAATCCTTCCTTACATATCATGGATGAGATCATGTGCAGACCTGGTCCAAATAGACCACTCTTCAATGACGATTCTGTGTAAGTAGCGCGGAGTACGTGGTCGTTGTCGACGCCCAAAAAGAGCTAGTCTCAATCGACCCTACAATTGTTCGATTGTGGCCATGTCCGGAGAACAGGCAGGCCACTCCGATCTGGCGATACTAGTATGCTGAAGGAACGTGTTCACGAGAGCAGCAGGATGAGCAAGCCGGCTGTTGTCTATCAAGATGAAACTGTCGCCACGTCAAAATGTTGGGGACATGGTCCCGCTACTGGTTGCAGAATATCGACCTTGTACTGTACAGCAGTGAGACTGGTCAACATACACGAGAGGTGTACGGTGGACCCATGTAATGCCACCCCACATGTGGGCCACAGTGTTGTCTATGTGTATCAGGGGAGAAGTACATCAGAGTTTCGTTCGTTAACAATACCCGAAGACAATCCTGGGGCGTTCAGTCTGCATGATTTCCTCCCCATTTGTAACGGAGTCGATGATATTGTGTTGCTGGACCTGGTGATCGCCATGGTCATCAGGAATGGAAATTCGCATCATAAAATTGTCTCCTAAAGGTTCCATGCCACATACGAATATGACACCCTACAGCCTTCTCTTTCGTAGATTTCTAGATCACTCAGCTCACAGTTCCTTTGACTCAAAGGTCGTAGATATCGATCATCCTGTGAAAATGTCGAACTTGTCCGGCCTGCGCAATGTAAGTCGTCAACAGCACCTATCAGTTCTAGGCGCTTCAGTCCGGAACCATGCGGCTGCTACGGTCGCAGGTTCGAATCCTGCCTCGGGCATGGATGTGCGTTATGTCCTTAGGTTTGTTAGGTTTAAGTTGTTCTAAGGTCTAGGGGACTGATGACCTCAGATGTTATGTCCCATAGTGCTTAGAGCCATTTGAACCATTTGAACAAGTCAGTTGGAACCTATTCCATATTCGCATCACATAACTTTGACTCCAGGGCGCACGTCGAGCAACTTCCGTAGTCAACCAGCATTCTCCGCGTAACGTGATGATGTGGACCCCATCACCGGTTCCGATTGTCCTTCGTGGCATGATGGATGTCCGCCGTGCTGTTTCACAGACGTATCTAATGTGTCCTTACAGGTGCTTTACTTTCAACTGAAATGCTGCAGTCCATTCGAGTGCGTCATTCTACTCGTAGGTAGCTTTCCTGTAAATGTGTGTTTACAAACAATGCCGGCGGTGATCTTCCGATCGGTACAGGAGCAGTCACGAAAGCAACACACCTGCGCGATATATCCGGGGTGATGCAACACTTTTGTTGGTGTGTGTACTTCTATGATGTGATTCGCTCGAGATGTTCACCACCAATATTTTAATCGGTCACTATTATGTTCTCGAGGCCTTTTATATTGCTGCTGACCCTAACTGACAAATTGTTGATGTATAATGCGAAATTTGGAACTCCTTTTACACTACTTTGGGGCTCACCTGATTTTACTTTTGTTTCTGTTGAACATTCGCGATCCAGTATGACATATCGAATCCAATTAAATACGAATCGAACAAATCGTTTACCTGCAAAGGTACTCCTCATGATAGTATCTTGACCATTAGTCCTCGATTTGGTACAGTCTCAGATGCCTTTCAAAAATCTAGGAAGACGGATTCAACTTTTTGGGTAGACCTAAAACAGACAGAAGAAATAATAATACATACAGAAAAGATAGAACAAACTACATTTGTTTTCTTCACTTGGATTGCGACTGCGATACCCAGTGCAGACAAACATTTAACATCAGCAATAATCAAGATATCTAATGAATGTATCAAAGTTTTTCAATAGGAATCTACATACAGGTACCAATTTAAGTGACTTTTTCAGTTTTCGATCTGTCACGGACTGATCTTGGCAATATCTACTTTCTCCAGCCTTTCTTGTTCTGCTATATGCTGTTATATCGTTATATGCATATATCCCTGTTTTCCATATTCACTAGACATGAGAAGGACAATAATCTTCTCTACCTCCTCTGAAGATCAAAACCATTTTGTTCACGTAGGCTATTTAATTCATTGTAACGCGCTCAGATTTATTCCACAATATAAAATTTCAAATTCAGATTTAGGTTACATCGATGAAATGTATGTCAATATATTTAAAATCAGTTCATCTTACGTGCTAAAAGAAATTTGTTTCGAGACACAAATCAAATTTACTTGCATATTAATACCATAATAACTACAACTGTTATGAACACACATTGCATTGCACATGACAAGACAATTTTTTGTTATTCTGATACCTGTTGTTATATTATGTCTGTATTTGCTTCAGAATTCCATTTCTCTAAAAAGCAAGTGAGTTCCATCTTCCCAAATGTACATTTGATAGCATAAAGTCAGTACGTCACTTGTATTACTGTTCGAACTGTTGAGAACTTTCACAAACAGTTGAAAACATGATGAAAACAGAGGAGCAAGTGAATACGGTACCAATCCTAAGTTACGAATTCAGTAGCTCAGACTTCATAAGATTTCTGACTCACAACTGTCGTCAAACGTCCTCTGTGCAGAGAGATGCAACACAATTCCCTCTTGATATATTATACTAAGGACGACGGCTCTTTGTTAATACACTATCATATTTTGATCACAGAAAATGTGTTTCAGGATAATAAAACAGCAACAAATTATTTGTTACCTAACCATTAAACGGGATTACATGAAACTCCCGAGAAGCATTTTCTTTTTCCTTCTTCGAACACACTGTAAATTCTTCATAGATGCGTAAGTACGGCATACTAACACGACTAGAGATGAGAAATCCCATATTTTTGCAGACAGTTACAGCAACCCCAAGAAACGTATGCGTATGTTGGGTGCTTCCTTTATTAAAAATAACTAATCGATATGAAGTCATAATGCGAGTTTTGCTTACAAAACCTTTGTAACAACAGACGACGAGATCAGTTAACTCGCTTTACGTAACGAATTGCTAACAGCTTAGCAATTCTGACGAAGCACATTGCCTGCCCCTTTCTTACGCCTTGCCAAATTGATTGTTTTGTTCCTCTAAATTGGAACGAAACAGATTGAGATCGTGCTTGAAACTGATCTACAGTTGTCTTAATTCTGTAGCGAACGTTTTATTTCGACCAGTGCTGACGAAAATATTATACTCGCTGGTGTCAAAAACACCGGACAAAACTGTATAGGGAAAAAATGAAATCAAAATTATGTTGGAAACAATTAAAGCTTGCATTGCCTTTTTGTACACGGTGAGAATTATGAATAACATTTGAAAAGTCACCTGTGATTTGGTACTTTAATTTCTTCCCATTACATTCTTCTTTTAACATAGCGCGACAGTTTTCTTTGTAATACTTCAAGAGTATCTACTTTCATGACTTTCGATTAATAGGTATTAGCACTGGATTTTTAAAATTTATTTTATTATTATTATTTTTTAAGAGTATTCGCCCTTCTATATCGTGTGTTCACAGTAAATGTGCTATTATATTATAAAATACCAGTAAAATGGTGGAAGAAAATGAGAAGGTTAATGCATTTACATCCCAGTGTTACTGAAATGACTTTGCGTATTATCATTGTGAGTCTGCTGTTTATGTGTAGTGTGTTTGAAGCAAGACTAGCAACCAGATGTCTGTAAGGTACTTTATTGCTGGCTGGTTTCGACCAGTATGTCTGACCTTTCTGAGAAAAACAACCTGTTTTAAAAACTGTAGCCAATGCACCTTGAGATACTTGGCTGACTCACGGCAGCTAAATTCTCACCCCCTACCGCTTTTCATCAAACTCATGTCCCAAGAGGTTAAGAGCTGCCAAAATCTAGAAGAAAAAATAACTATTGTACTTGATGGCTGATAAGAAGTTCCTACCCAGTACCTGATACAATACCATCACATTGCCACCGGGTACAGTGCCACTCAGCGGTGTTGCCACTCAATTCATAACATCACACCCCAAGCAGGTGCACACATGCGGTTTACCAATTAACCGAATCACGTGGCTTTAAAGAAGACGCACTAAGAACCATTGGCCACTCTCAAGCCAAGGCACACTGCAGAACAAATACATATTACTGACTGAACAAGACACAGTAATATTGCGCCAATTTTCTTTTAAACAATAAAACCACTCGACCAGAATATCAACAGGCAGTATGTTACGATGCACTCTCCCCACCGCCAATTATCCTTTTAACTCTATTTCAAATAACATAAGGAGGCCTCCGTCACCAGAGCTCGAGAGCACGACGTTCGTCAACTTCTTCACCGGCTACCCAACATTCGACAAGTCGTTCGGCGATCCAGCTGTGTACGTGCATTGTCAAACCCAAATTGGCCCAACCAAACCCCGCTACCAGGAATCCTCCTCCTTCCGTCACGTGCCGTTCACAACCCACCCCGCCCCACCGAACCTCCACACCTCAACTCACAAGGGGGGGGGGGGGGGGTGACTATCGGTACCAGAGGTAGTTAGGCCAGCAAACCGAGCCGCCATGGCTCACTGTTTTCCACGGATTGCTACCAATCTTAAAATTTATTAACACTAAAATTATTTACTGAACCAACATGTTCCGAACCTTATTTCCGGCTACAGTGGCAATCCAAAAACATTTAACAAAAGTATAAATACATATTAAAGTTACTTTGTACAGTCTTGGCATGTGCATTATTCAAAATAATTTTTATATTGCCATTTTGAACAAAAAATTGTTGACATCTTGGATTGTCGGGTGTTCTGCCGGATATCAGCGTCGTACTTGCACGATATTTCGGTAGCGTAACTCGTTGCCTTCATCAGGTGCGACCTGAGACTACTCCTCGAGTGGACCTGGTCCAGTATTTATGCCTGCGGCCTTCCCCGCTCACTGTGATCTTCTGGAGCATTGACGTCCCTTTTCCGTCCCCTGTAGTCCTGGGTGTTCTCTTTGCTGTCCGCGCCCACCAGACACGCTCCTGGGTGTTCCATCTTCGGTCCGTTGCGTTTGTAATTCCGTCTGTGGTACCAGGCATTCCTCCTGTGGTGCTCTCCCGCTCACTGTGACCTGTTGGAGCGTTGCCGTTCCATTTTCGGTCTGCTGGCGTTCTAGATGTTCCCTCTGCGGTCCGCGCCCGTCAGTCCCGACCCTGGGCGTTCCATCTTCGGTCTGGTGCTCCTGGAAATCTGTATGGGGATCGTTCACCATGTCCATGTCTTCAGTTCTTCTATTTGGTTTCTTCATAATTCATGGCATGACCTAGTTCTAGGCAGTGTTCAGCAATGGCTGATTTTGTTGCCTGTCTTAATCGGGTGTGTCTCTGGTGTACCTTGCACCTGACATCTACTGTTCTCGTCGTCTGGCCAATGTAGGACATGCCACATTGGCAAAGTATATTATAAATCCCTGGTTTCCGAAAACTCAGGTCGTCCTTGACAATTCCCACCAGTCCCCCGATCTTGCTGGATGGACAGAAAACACACTTGATATTGTTTTTACGGAGGATCCTACTAATTCTGGCAGAAATAGAGCTAGCATAGGCCAAATACGCCACCTTCGTTGCTTCGTCTTGCCCTGCTTCTGGAACTTGGGGTGTAGTGGCTGGTTGGAGTGCCATCTCAATTTGTTTCGGTGTATATCCACTGTTATTCTCTTTTGTCATGATACACCAGTGTGCAAAACTTAGCGGTGAAAGTGACTTTCGCCTGATGTCTCACTACCAAATAATATTCCTCAATGAAACTTCACTGTAGATAGAAAGAACTGCTTCAGTTAGTACGGAAGATTACTGTAAGATATATGCAATGAGACGAGCAGATGTGGCACTTATATTCAAAGACAATAATTACGCTGAAGTCACCGCGATTTTTAATGGTTCGCTGGACATTAGAGTAGGCGAGATATGGTCCTTAATAGTGTGCGCCGTGACAGTTTCCACCAATGTATGCTCTGCAACGTGCCCCCCATGCTGGCTGCTAGGTTGGTAAGGAGTTCTTGAGCAAGGGCAGTCCAGCTCCCTCACCAGCACGGTTGACAAGTGCTGGATGGCCGTTGCTACATGTGGACATGCTGCATGTAGTAAGTATCCCCACCGCATCCCACACGCGCTTGATGGGACGCACTTGGGGAAAGAGCACAGTGCCACAGTGATGCTGAGTGGTGACTGCACCGCGTTCATAGATTTGGTGGTGAGTACCCTCAAACAACATTATGATTTGCCACGCCGTAACATGTGAATCACTAAAACGATCACCTTCCACGATGTTTCTGGGTGTATTACGTGTTCCTACCTCCGGGTATACCCAGAATTGTCGAACATGAACAAATCTTGGAACATGGTACACTCAGCGGTTAGTGTTGTCGTCAAACTGTACTCCTTCCTCTAGCGCGTCTTTTCAGAGGTGCATCCGGCCTAGACTTCATTTTTATGGATGACAATGTGCGACCGCTTCGAAAAACGCTGAAGAGGGAGCTCTTGGAATAAGAGTATATTCGGCGTATGGCCTGATCTACCCGTCCCCCAACTGAAATCCCATCGGGGACGTTTGAGAGGCATTGGGGAAACATATTGCACGACGTCCATATTTTAACAAGCCAAGGATGATTTTGTCTTTCCCAGGTTGTTTCTGTCATTGGCAGCCACACGTTTATTGAATCGTCTGATACCACTTATAGTCCATATTTACGTACTCGTCGGCTTTTGCTGGGGAGCTGGGCTTTTATTGTATTTGTCCATTATTTATATTTCGTTATCCTACTGAATGGTTATAAAAATATTTGGAATTTCTTTTCATAAAAAATATGTGCAATTTAAAATTATTTTTCCAGGTATTTTTACGTTTAACTTACACAAAATCGGATAAAAACAACTATTAATCTTAGCACAAATTATTTTTACACTGGTGTACGAATCTAGACTTTTCTAACGTACAAAATTAATGTTACAGTACATATCAGTGTAACATCTGGCGAAATACATCAAACAATTAGTATTCATTTACAAAGCAAATCACAGATCTCCATTATTGCAAAGCTTCGATGAACGAATTTTAGCCTCTAATTTATATAATTACCACTCAATGGAGTATTCTTTTTTTGCGAGAAAGTGATGATTCGCTAAAGTGCATGATACGTATTTTATCGATTATTGTCAGTAACAGCATTGTAAGAGGCAGTTCATGCACCTATCACCATCCAGCTGCCAGCTGTGCTGGTGGAGAAATGCAACGCCTAACCACAAGAACTCTTTACTAACCTTGTGGCCAGGATGGGAGCACGTTGCAGACCATGTTCTGCTGTCTCTGGTAATTACGTAACCTATTAAGAACCATGTCTCGCCGTTTGTAATGTGCAAGTGGCCATCATGACTTGCACAGACTTCAGTGTAATTATCATCGGACGAGTTTGCTAGTGCTAAACCTGTTAATCCCGCTACCGTGGTCTTTAATTAGTAATCAGAACGTCCTCGGTCCCGGGTTCAAAACCCACCACTACTTAAATTTTGATTAATAATCAGCATTAAAGGCACATAACGGGTATCCACAGGACATGTGGCCTGTAAGTGAAAAAGTTTCATGTTGATTTCTCCATTGGCAAAAGATTCCGGAATAGTCCCCTATTCCGAACTCCCGCAGTGGACTGCCAAGGGGGAGGTGATCATGAGAAAAAGATTGAATAATCAACGAAAGAATAACGTTCTAGGAGTCGGAGCGTCGAATTTCTGAGGCGTGAACGTGGTAGGGAAGCTAGAAAGTCTGGAAAGGGAAATGTGAAGGCTCAGTCTGGATGTAGGGAGGATCAGTGAAGTGAAATGGAAAGACAGTAGGTGTTTCTGGTCAGATGAGTATAGGGTAATATCAACAGCAGCGAAAAATGGGATAACAAGAGTAGGATTTGTTATAAATAGAAAGGTAGGGCAAAGATTCTCTTACGGTGAACAGTTCAGTGATGGGGTTGTTCCTGTCAGAATCGATAGCAAACCATCACCGACAACGATAGTTCAGGTCGCAAGCACAAGATGAAGAGATAGACAAAGTATATGAGCATATTGAAAGGTTTATACAGTACATAAAGGGAGATGAAAATCTAATAGTTATGGGGGACTAGAATGCAGTTGTAGGGAAAAGAGTAGAAGAAATGGTTTCAGGAGATTATAGGCTTGGGACAAGGAATGAAAGAGGGGAAAGGCTAATTGAGTTCTGCAATAAATTTCAGCCAGAAAAGGCGAATACTCTATTCAAGAATCACAAGACTAGGAGGTGTACATGGAAAAGACGAAGCGATACGGGAAGATTTCAGTAAGATTAAGTCATGGTCAGACAGAGATTCCGAAATCAAATACTGGATTGTAAGGCGTAGCCGAGCAGATATAGACTCAGATCACAATGTAATACTGATGAATAGTAGGCTAAAGTTTGAGACAGGAAGAATCAATAAGCAAAAAAGTGCGTTATAGAAGAACTAAGGGATGACGAAACACGTTTGAAGTTCTCTAAGGCTGTAGATGGAGCAATAATAAATAGCTCAGTAGGCAGTACAGTTGAAGAGGAATGGACATCTCTGAAAAGGGCCATCACCAAAGTTGGAAGGAAAAACCAAGGTACAATAAAGGTTGTAAGTAGGCTGTTTAGGTTTTTATATTGGTAACGCCATGTAGCGCTCGGTGCGAAAATCACTGGCTGTGCTGTGTGCAGTCTGTGGCTGGTTTCATTGTTGTTTGCTATTGTAGTGTTGGGCAGTTGGCTGTTAACAGCGCGTAGCGTTGCGCAGTTGGAGGTGAGCCGCCAGCAGTGGTGGATGTGGGGAGAGAGATGGCGGAATTTTGAGAGCGGACGATCTAGACGTGTGTCATTAAGAAAGAGTAAATTTGTAATATTGGATATCATGGACTGATATATATATATATATATATATATATATAATGACTTTTGAACACTATTAAGGTAAATACATTGTTTGTTCTCTATCAAAATCTTTCTTTTGCTAACTATGCCTATCAGTAGTTAGTGCCTTCAGTAGTTTGAATCTTTTATTTAGCTGGCAGTAGTGGCACTCGCTGTATTGAGTAGTTCGAGTAACGAAGATTTTTGTGAGGTGATTTGTGAAATGTATAGGTTAATTTAGTCAGGGCCATTCTCTTGTAGGGATTATTGAAAGTCAGACTGCGTTACGCAAAAAAATATTGTGTGTCAGTTTAAGCACAGTCATGTATAATTTTTCTAAGGGGACGTTTCAAGGTAACTGCGAAGAAACTATGGGTAACAGAAGAAATACTTCAGTTGAGTGATGAAAGAAGAAAGTACAAAATTGTTCAGGGAAATTCAGGAATACGGAAATGCAAGTCGCTGAGGAATGAAATAAACAGGAAGTGCAGGGGAGCTAAGACGAAATGGCTGCATGAAAAATGTGAAGAGATCGAAAAAGAAACGGTGTCTGAAGGACTGACTCAGCGTACAG
The DNA here is from genome assembly GCF_021461385.2 of Schistocerca piceifrons. NCBI lineage: Eukaryota > Metazoa > Arthropoda > Insecta > Orthoptera > Acrididae > Schistocerca > Schistocerca piceifrons. The sequence continues at coordinate 405,379,404 of NC_060145.1, forward strand.
AAAAGTCAGAGCAACCTTGGGTGACATTAAAAGCAAGAGTGGTAACATTAAGAGTGCAACGGGAATTCCACTGTTAAATGCAGAGGAGAGAGCGGATAGGTGGTAAGAGTACACTGAAGGCCTCTATGAGGGGGGGGGGGGGGGGAGATTTTTCTCATGTGATAGAGGAAGACACAGGAATCGATTTGAAACAGATAGGGGATCCAGTACTAAAATCAGAATTTAAGAGAACTTTGGAGCTTGAAGTTTCTAAAATCATTGGAGGAAGTGGCAACAAAACGACTATTCACGTTTGTGTGTAGAATGTATGACTGGCGACATACCATCTGACTTTCGGAAAAATACATCCTCACAATTCCGAAGACTGGATGAGTTGACAAGTGCGAGTATTATCGCACAATCAGCTTAACAGCTCATGCATCCAAGTTGCTGACACGAATAATACACAGACGAATGGGGAAAAAAGGCGCGAGGGAGGCAATTCTGACGTTGCAATTAATAATGGAAGCAAGTCCAAAGAAAAATCAAGACACGTTAATAGGATTTGTCGACCTGGAAACGGCGTTCGACAATGTAAAATGGTGTAAAATGTTCGAAATTCTCAGAAAAATGGCTGTAAGCTATAGGGAGAGACAGCTAATATATAAGATGTACAAGAGCCAAGAGGAAATAATAAGAGTGGACTATCAAGAACAAAGTGCTCGGATTAGAAAGGGTGTAAGACAGGGATGTAGTCTTTCGCCTTCTGTTCAGTCTGTACATCGAAGAAGCAATGATTGAAATAAAAGAACCTTACAGGAATGGAATTAAAATTCAAGGTGAAAGGATATCCATGATACCGTTCGCTGTTGACATTGTTACCCTGAATGAAAGCGAGGAAGAATATCAAGATCTGCTGAATGGGACGAACAATCTAATGAGTACAGTGTATGGACTGAGAGTAAATGGAAGGAAGACGAAATTAATGAGAAGTAGCAGAAGTGAGAACAGCGAGAAACTTGACATCAGGATTGATAATCACGGAATTCTGCTACCTAGGCAGCAAAATAACCCATGAGGGACGGAGCTAGGAGGACATCAAAAGCAGATTAGCACTAGCAAAAAGAGCATTCCTGGCCAAGACTACTGGTATGAAACATAGACCTTAATTTGAGGAAGAAATTTGTGAGCATATACGCCTGGAACACAGCACTGCATGGTAGTGCAACAGGGGCTGTGGGAAAACCGGGACGAAAGAGAATCGAAGCATTTGAGATGTGTTGCTACAGGCGAATGTTAAAATCAGGTGGACTGATAAGGAATGAGGAGGAAGAGGAAAGGAATATGTGGAAAAGACTGACAGGGAGAAGGGTCAGGATGGTAGGACATATGTTAAGACATGAGGGAATGACTTCCATCGTACTAGAGGGAGCTGTAGAGCGTAAAAACTGTAGAGGATGACAGAGATTGGAATACATCTAGCAAATAATTGAGGACGTAGGTTGCGAGTGCTACTCTAAGATGAAGAGGTCACAGGAGAGGAATTTGTGGTGGCCCGCATTAAATCAGTCACATGACTCACGACCAAAAATAAAATCCCGCTATTTCAAATAAGAAAATACATCCTACAGCACATAATAATGGCGGGTTAGACTTGAACTGTGCTAAAAGTATCGTCTCCACTCGTCTCATTGCGTACTTCTTTCACTAATTATATTGTAGCAGTTCTTTCTACATACTCGCGTGGTCTAAGTTTCATAGAACTAAATTACTTGGCAGTGTTCTCCCCATTAGCTGAGTGGTCAGCGCGTCAGTGTGCCATGCAGCGGGCCCGGATTCAATCCCCGGTTAGGTCGAAGATTTTCTCCACTCGGTAACTGGGTGATGAGTTGCCCTCATCATCATTTCATCGACACGCAAGTCACCCAGTATGGCGTCACTTCAGAAGAGTTGAAACTCGCCTGCCGGTTCTCCACAGGTGGGGATTCCCATCGATCAGTGCCATATTTCACTGGGCAGTGATATGTCAACTGAAAGTTACTTTTATTCTCTGGTTATGCACACAGGTGTAGTTTCGCTTCAACTTTATTTAATTTTCTTCACTGTATACACCGTGCATGGCGAACTACAACTGGGATTTGAGTTTAACAGGCAATCAATCTCGCTTTTTAATTTTTAATACGATTTACTTTCTGTACCATTCCAGCCACTGTAGGTTCATCATCAGATGGAGGTATAGGAACATTATCTCGACCGTGAGCAGCTGGACGCTATGGTTGTGGTGCTGGCGGAAATAACGTAAAAATAGTTACAGGCTATAAAAAGTTAGTGCAAGGAAAAGCTTATGTTTTAAGACACATTTGAGTGTCGCCTGGCATCCACAGAAAATTCATGCCAATAATGTACATTTTGCGCACACATACACACATTTAGTTGCAATTGGTTTCACACTCATTCAAAGCAAACATTGAAAGTAAGTGCAAAGAATCAGAATATGATAGATATGGCAATTTGCCACTCACGATCTTTGAAGGCTACGCATAGCGACGCCACCTATTGGAACAGCATGAAACTATAGCTACTGAAGCGGGAATATTCCACGATGTCCCACAGCAAATTCAGTGTTTTTCTTTTTTTTTTAGCCAAAATAGGCCGAGAAAGAAAATTGTTGGATTACTTATTGACGCTCCTCATACAAGCATAGATATTAAATGTAAAATGATACACTAAGGTGAAAAAAGTCATGAGATACCTCCTAATAAAGGGCCTCCTTTTGCCTAATACAGCCGGCCGGTGTGACCGAGCGGTTCTAGGCGCTTCAGTCTGGAACCGCGAGATCGCTATGGTCGCAGGGTTCGAATCCTGCCTCGCGCATGGTTGTGTGTGATGTCCTTACGTTAGTTAGGTTTAAGTAGTTCTAAGTCCTAGGGGACTGATGACCTCAGATGTTAAGTCCCATAGTACTCAGAGCCATTTGAACCATTTTTGCCTGACACAGAGCAGCAAGTCGACGTAGCATGGACTCAGCAGGTCATTGGAAGTCCCTTACAGAAATAATGAGCCATGTTTCCTATGAAGTGGTTCATAATTACGGACGTGTTGCTAGTGCAGGATTTTATGGACGAACTGACCTCGCGATTCTGTTAATTTAGATTGGAGTCATGTTGCGCTATATCGGCGGCCAAATCAATTGTTCGAATTGTCCAGGACGTCCTTCAGACTAGTCGTGAACAACTTTGGCTTGGTGAGACGGCGTATTGACATCCACAAAATTTCCATCGTCGTTTGAGAATATGAAGTCCATGAAAGGATGCGTATGGTCTCGCAGAAGCCGAATATGATCAGTTACAGTCAATGGTTGGCTCAGTTGGACCAGAGGACACAGTACGTTCCATGTAAATACACCATTATAGAGTCACTACCAGTCTGTACGATGTTTTGATGATAACTTGGGTCCACGGCGTCGTGGAATCTGCGCCACACTCGAACCCTATCACCAGCTCTTGCCAGCTGAAATCGGGACTCATCTGACCAGGCTACTGTTTTCCAGTCGTCTGAGGTCCAACCGATATGGCCACAAGCCCCGGATTAGCGCTGAACATGGTGTTGTGCTATTAACAAAGGCACTCATGTCGGTCATCTGCTGCCATAGCCCATTAACGCCAAATTTCGCCGCACTGTCCTAACGTAGAGAGCCTGTATAGGGAGAGAGTGGCCAATCGGCGATACGGTGGCCATTTTTCTGCCAAACTGCGGGCGGGACTTTTGAATGGCCAGTAGTGGAGTAGTGGAGTACAAACCCACCCAATCAAAAGCACAAGACAATATGGCGAAATCATTCGTTAAATGCCTTTGTTTATGAGAATAATGTGTTATAATAATTTTCACACAGCCAGTTTACAGGTCTGTTTTCAAATTTAACTATGTGTATTGCAAGTTGTTTTATATGTAGTAAAAAGCAAAAACGACTTGCTTCGTATAGATAAGAGTACTTGGTTGGTTTCCACAAGGCTCCTGTTTGATTTATGTCAGCCCTGTTGACTGCGACTGCCCACTGCTCTCGTCTTTCTTCATTGCGTGGAAATGCTAACATGCGAAATCCACCTTCGCCTCTATTGGAACAACCAAATGCAGCGCAACCTGGCATCGTGTACAAACGTCTGCAGAACGCATTACAGATGTCAAAAACAGTACTGTACAATTACTAACGTGTTTACTTCAAACATCTAGGCCTACCGACTTCATCACAAAACGCTTCATTATTTCAACTCGTCTTTAAGATCGCAAACGCTAATTACGTACTAAAAACGATGTACAACTAAATCGAACATGCATGCACAACGCATAACAAGTCTCTCAATAATTCAAATACCTTTTAATCGTTTCCAAAAGTCCCCTGAACTTCAATTCAACTCAAAAGCATGGCGAACATAGGAAGCGCGAGAGACGTTTGGCGCCATTTTTCTGCCAAAGCTAATCAACCAATCACGGTCACCTTCACCTACGGCCACTCTCTCTGTGTACAGGCTCTCTATCCTAACGGATACGGTAGTCGTTCGTCCCACATTGATTTCTGCCGTTATATCAGTCAGTGTTGGTCTATTAGAACTCACAGCTCTACGAAAACGCGACTGCTCTCGGTCGTTAACTGAAGGCCGTCGGCCACTGCCATCTCCGTGGTGAGAGGTAATGCCTGAAATAAGGTGTTCTCGGCACGCCCTTGACACTGTGGATCTCGGAATATTAACTTCCTTAACAATTTCCAAAATGCAATGTCCATGCGTCTAGTTTCAACTATCACTCCGTGTTCAGAGTCTGTTAATTCCTGTCGTGCAGCTAAAATCACATCAGACACATTTCCACATGAATCACTTGAGTACAAGTGACAGCTACGCCAGTGCACTGTCATTTTACATGTTGTGTACGTGACAGTACCGCCATCTTTGTATGTACATACTGCTACCTCACAAGTATGTTCAGTATAGGATGGACCTCATAACAGCAGATTTTCTTTTACTTCTCAGTGCGACCAGAAAATGTCGCCCACGTCTTACAACAGCTGCCGCAGACGGCGCGGCTGACCCCCTGGGCTTATTATGAGCGTCCAGCAGGCTGCGCGACGTAGCGCGGCCTGCGCCGCTCGTAACGGTCGCCTCCTGCGCCCGTGGTAACGGTGCCTGGCCCGGCCGTGGGCACCCATACGGCTGGCGCTCGCTGCCGGCTCTCCGCACCACACGGCCAGCGCACCCGTATGACTCAGTGCAGTTAAAGCTGCTCGCGACCGTGTCGCATTCACAGTATGAGGGCCACAGTTACGATGCGCCGACGTCACGTTGTTGCACATTCTCGCACCAGAAGCCATACCAAAACGACCAATTCTTAGGGTTCCGTTTGTCAATCGGTAAAAATGGAACCCATATAGGATCAGTTTGCTGTCTGTCTACCCGAGTTTTCAGAGGCCTTTTTCGCAGGAACGCATAGACGTATCAAGCGGAAATTTACGTAGCATATTACGATCTACGGTCCCTTTGCGATGTGAAATAGTGATGCTACTCAGAGCAGTCGAAAGACACGGCCATTTATGAGACATATTTTGATACTCTTAGACTCACTCATTAAACGGTTTCTGGGTCAGTCATTTGTTTATTTTATCACAATGCGTTTCGATGGTTCACACCATCGTTTTCAGGTGGAGAATTGTTTATTCACATGGCTGGTGTTGGTGAGGAGTACAGAGATCTTTTCAAAGTCGCAGACCGAAGTCAGTGTAGGTTATTTCGTGTCTTTTGCTAACGACAAAAGCTGTTTATTTAGAAAAGGCACTTTAGAGATTAAAAAAATTAATGTTTGACAGTGATTTATACTTGCAGGTTGGTAGAGTTGTAAGAGGTCTGCATAGTGTTGCTAGATGTACGTTCTCTTCACGGCACATTACATTTACACTGTCACTTCAAAGATATTGTACATGCTACAAATATGTTTGATGACATAAGATACAGAGATTAAAGGTTAAATGGCTTCTATATAAATATGTTTTCATTTTTTCGAATATGAACGGGCTGCACCAGAATAGTGATATTGCCACAATTCAGTTATTATGTTAGGTAGTTCTTCAATTGTGTGGTCATATCGTCCGTTGTTACTTTACAATGCTTGAGGGTATTGTTGTTCTGTCGTAGCAACTAAAAAAATGCGTGTTTTTTTCCCACCAGACGCGTTTAGCATTATTGAGGTAAAGCTGCATCAGTGGACTGTAATTAAGTTACCGTATTTACTCGAATCTAAGCCGCACTCGAATCTAAGCCGCATCTGAAAAATGAGACTCGAAATCAAGGAAAAAAAAATTTCCCGAATCTAAGTCGCAACTGAAATTTGAGAGTCGAAATTCAAGGGGAGAGAAAAGTTTTAGGCAGCACCTCCAAATCGAAACAAAGTTGCTCCATTGTAATATGAGACACAATTTAAGTCGAATGAATGACGATACAGCTACAGTAGTTTGGTTCGAGTCGTAAGCTTAACAGTTAAGCTTTACCAGGTAGCCATTGCTATGCGTCAGGTGCTCCATCCGTATTTATACGGGTACCCTTCCTTTTTCACGTGCTTCGTCTGGTTTGAATTGATTGCTTATTGTTCTTTGATCTGATAAGCGCCGTTCTCTTTCTTATTGATATTTACGTCCCTCTAAGCTGAAAATGCATTACTGTACTGTGTCATGCATTGTTTGTCGCATTCTGAGTGTTTACGACCTGTCGCCGCTCGCGGCATGGCTTGCTTTTGTGCACGCTATATCGCCGCTTACATTAGAAGGAAAAAAAAAAAAGAGGAATCCTCTCATTAGCGAAACAATGGCAAGAGGGTGCTATTTGTTGTTACTTACACTGCTGCCCCCCCCCCCCCCCCCCCATGAATCATGGACCTTGCCGTTGGTGGGGAGGCTTGCGTGCCTCAGCGATACAGATAGCCCTACCGTAGGTGCAACCACAACGGAGGGGTATCTGTTGAGAGGCCAGACAAACGTGTGGTTCCTGAAGAGGGGCAGCAGCCTTTTCGGTAGTTGCAGGGACAACAGTCTGGATGATTGACTGATCTGGCCTTGTAACACTAACCAAAACGGCCTTGCTGTGCTGGTACTGCGAACGGCTGAAAGCAATGGGAAACTACAGCCGTAATTTTTCCCGAGGGCATGCAGTTTTACTGTATGGTTAAATGATGTCCTCTTGGGTAAAATATTCCGGAGGCAAAATAGTCCCCCATTCGGATCTCCGGGCGGGGACTACTCAAGAGGACGTTGTTATCAGGAGAAAGAAAACTGGCGTTCTATGGATCGGAGCGTGGAATGTCAGATCCCTCAATCGGGCAGGTAGGTTAGAAAATTTAAAAAGGGAAATGGATAGGTTAAAATTAGATATAGTGGGATTTAGTGAAGTTCGGTGGCAGGAGCAAGACTTCTGGTCAGGTGAACACAGGGTTATAAACACAAAATCAAATAGGGGTGATGCAGGAGTAGGTTTAATAATGAATAGGAAAATAGGAATGCGGGTAAGCTATTACAAACAGCGTAGTGAACGCATTATTGTGGCCAAGATAGATACGAAGCCCACACCTACCACAGTAGTACAAGTTTACATGCCAACAAGTTTTGCAGATGATGAAGAAATTGAAGAAATGTATGATGAAATAAAATAAATTATTCAGATAGTGGAGACGAAAATTTAATAGTCATGGGTGACTGGAATTCGTCAATAGGAAAAGGGAGAGAAGGAAACGTAGTAGGTGAATATGGATTGGGGGTAAGAAATGAAAGAGGAAGCCGTCTGTAGAATTTTGCACAGAGCACAACTTAATCATAGCTAATACTTGGTTCAAGAATCATAAAAGAAGGTTGTATACATGGAAGAAGCCTGAAGATACTGACAGGTTTCAGATAGATTATATAATGGCAAGACAGAGATATAGGAACCAGGTTTTAAATTGTAAGACATTTCCAAGGGCAGATGTGGACTCTGACCACAATCTATTGGTTATGAACTGTAGATTAAAACTGAAGAAACTACAAAAAGGTGGTAATTTAGGGAGATGGGGCCTGGATAAACTGACTAAACCAGATATTATACAGAGTTTCAGGGAGAGCATAAAGGAACAATTGACAAGAATGGGTGAAAGAAATACAGTAGAAGAAGAATGGGTAGCTTTGAGGGATGAAGTAGTTTTGGCAGCAGAGGATCAAGTAGGTAAAAAGACGAGGACCAGTAGAAATCCTTGGGTAGCAGAAGAAACATTGAATTTGATTGATGAAAGGAGAAAATATAAAAATGCAGTAAATGAAGCAGGCAAAAAGGAATACAAACGTCTCAAAAATGAGATGGACAGGAAGCGCAAAAGGGCTAAGCAAGGATGGCTAGAGGACAAATGTAAGTATGTAGAGGCTTATCTCACTAGGGGTAATATAGATACTGCCTACAGGAAAATTAAAGAGACCTTTGGAGAAAAGAGAACCACTTCTATAAATATCAAAAGCTCAGATGGGAACCCAGTTCTAAGCAAAGAAGGGAAAGCAGAAATGTGGAAGGAGTATATAGAGGGTCTATACAAGGACGATGTACTTGAGGACAATATTGTGGAAATGAAAGAGGATGTAGATGAAGATGAAATGGGAGATATGATACTGCGTGAAGAGTTTGACAGAGCAATGAAACACCTGAGTCGAAACAAGGCCCCAGGAGTAGACAACATTCCATTAGAACTACTGACAGCCTTGGGAGAGCCAGGCCTGACAAAACTCTGCCATCTGGTGAGCAAGATGTATGAGACAGGCGAAATACCCTCAGGCTTCAAGAACAATATAATAATTCCAATCCCAAAGAAAGCAGGTGTTGACAGATGTGAAAATTACCGAACTATCAGTTTAATAAGTCACGGCTGCAAGATACTAATGCGAATTATTTACAGACGGATGGGAAAACTAGTAGAAGCCGACCTCGGGGAAGATCAGTTTGGATTCCGTAGAAATATCGGAACACGTGAGGCAATACTGACCCTACGACTTATCTTAGAACCTAGATTAATGAAAGGCAAACCTACGTTTATAGCATTTGTAGACTTCGAGAAAGCTTTTGACAATGTTGACTGGAATACTCTCTTTCAAATTCTAAAGGTGGCAGGGGTAAAATACAGGGAGCGAAAGCTATTTACAATTTGTACAGAAACCAGTTGGCAGTTATAAGAGTCGAGGGACATGAAAGGGAAGCAGTTGTTGGGAAGGGAGTGAGACAGGGTTGTAGCCACTCCCAGATGTTATTCGATCTGTATATTGAGCAAGCAGTGAAGGAAACAAAAGAAAAATTCGGAGTAGGTATAAAAATCCATGGGGAAGAAATAAAAACTTTGAGGTTCGCCGATGACATTGTAATTCTGTCAGAGACAGCAAAGGACTTAGAAGAGCAGTTGAACGGAATGGATAGCGTCTTGAAAGGAGGATATAAGATGAACATCAACAAAAGCAAAACGAGGATAATGGAATGTAGTCGAATTAAGTCGAGTGATGCTGAGGGTATTAGATTAGAAAATGAGATGCTTAAAGTATTTAAGGAGTTTTGCTATTTAGGGAGCAGAATAACTGATGATGGTCGAAGTAGAGAGGATATAAAATGTAGACTCGCAAAGGCAAGGAAAGCGTTTCTGAAGAAGAGAAATTTGTTAACATCGAGTATTGATTTAAGTGTCAGGAAGTCATTTCTGAAAGTATTTGTATGGAGTGTAGGCATGTATGGGAGTGAAACATGGACGATAACTAGTTTGGACAAGAAGAGAATAGAAGCTTTCGAAATGTGGTACTACAGAAGAATGCTGAAGATTAGATGGGTAGATCATATAACTAATGAGGAGGTATTGAATATGATTGGGGAGAAGAGAAGTTTGTGGCACAACTTGACTAGCAGAAGGGACCGGTTGGTAGGACATGTTCTGAGGCATCAAGGGATCACCAATTTGGTATTGGAGGGCAGCGTGGAGGGAAAATATCGTAGAGGGAGACCAAGGGATGAATACACTAAACAGATACAGAGAGATGTAGGTTGCAGTAGGTACTGGGAGATGAAGAAGCTTGCACAGGATAGAGTAGCATGGAGAGCTGCATCAAACCAGTCTCAGGACTGAAGACTACAACGACAAAACACTGCTGCTTTTGTTTGATAATGATCAAAAAGAACCAAATAATAGACTGCGTATGATAGAAGATGTTCTGAACGAGAGTTTTGCGAAAATTTTTCTCCGTTTGAAAATCTTTGCAGACGCCTCTTTATTACATTACATTCTGCATAGAAATTAGAGTCATCTTAGATTTAAAAATCTAGTCAATTGCCGTGCTTCATTTCTGACTGTACCACTATTAAGCATAAGAATAATACCAATAAACACATGGCATGATACGTATATTCTTCCGCGTTTGCTGTTATCTCACTCTATTTTCGTAGTTTATTAGGCAGACAGGATTTAAATGAGATAGCAGCAAACACGAAAGAATACATGGCAAAATGTTTATATTCGTATTATTCTTATGGTGAGAGAATACTGCATGTGATTCACAATTCATAAAAGTTCCTATTAGCAACCACTTCTTCTCACAGGTAGGAAAAAATTCAGAACGTAGAGTTGGCCATATTAACAAACATCCCAAACAGTCTTGCCAGTCGGATTTTCGTAGTATATTGAAATGCTGCTACATTCGGAGATGAACAATGCGGAATTTGCATTTACTTTGTTGGATAATGTATGAAAATGCAGTGGTCGAAACTCGGGGTGGAGAAAAAAGCTCGTCTTCCACCTTTTTTTTAAATTTATTTACTGACGCAGAGGTTTTGGCGCCTGCAAAGCATGCCTGTGTAGCGCTACATACGTATATTCGACGGCAGAAGTTAGTTGTGGCGGCACCTACCAACATTTCTCAGAACTTCCGCTTACTTTGCACTCGATTCTAAGCCGCAGGCGGTTTTTTGGATTACAAAAACCGAAAAAAAAGTGCGGCTTTGATTCGAGTAAATACGGATATTTACGATTTGCTTTAAGATCGAAAATCAGTTCGTTAACAATATGTTCATTTGTACTTACGGTGATTTCCGCTTGATGTCAAATGGTTCAAATGGCTCTGAGCACTATGGGACTTAACATCTGAGGTCCTCAGTCTCCTAGACATAGAACTATTTAAGCCTAACTAAGGACATCACACACATCCATGCCCGAGGCAGAATTCGAACCTGCGACCGTAGCAGCAGCGCGGTTCCGGACTGAAGCGTCTAGAACAGCTCGGCCACAACGTTCGGCCCGCTTGAATTCTCGGTTACATCGGGAGATGCCGTCTGCTTCACATCGTTGATGTTTTTCTTCTTCAGACACTAATAGTTGTGGTCTACATTTTAGTTGTTGTACAGCTGCCGATGCAAGCGACAAATCAAGCGGAAATAACGGTAAGTACAAACCAACATATTGTTAACGAACTGTTTTCGATCTTAAAGCAAATAAAAATGTAAATAATCTAATTACAGACCACTGATGATGCTTTACCTCAATAGAGCAACATGCGTCAGATGAAAAAAAAAAAAAAAAGCATTTTTGTGGTTGCAACGATTAAACAAAAATACTCTCAACAATTGTTCGGTAGTTATAATGTACCTAATTTTTTAATTATGAATGTGCTGCAGCATTATATACAAAAATATTGATTAAATGATTATGTTCTTACTGTAAAATCTGCAGTTACCCATTTTTCTGGCTGAATGGTTAATGCCAAAGGCCAATAAATTAAAAAAAAGGTCTTTCTACTTTTCTTACACGTAGATGAAGATGAGGTGGAATGGTTATGACAACACCTACGCCCACTTCCCGAGCAAAAAAGAAAATTCTGTGATCTAGCTGGACATCGAACCCGTTTCCGTGCGATCAAGGGCATCAACATAAACTATGCAAGACAGTCAAATAAAACCCTAACACCGACCACAATGAGACCATGAAATGGTTCCATTCAATAATAATCCCATTCGAAGACGAGACGATCAATCCCTGTTTCGTAGAAAATTGTCGACCTCTGACGGATCCACAACCGCACATACTCTTGCATTTCCTCGTCCGACTGAAACCGACGTCCAAGCATGTCTTTTTTCAGATCGCCAAAGATGTTAAAACCACACGATCAAAGATCCGGACTGTACGGAGGATGTTGCAGAGTTTCCTTGCCAAACCGCTAAATCATAGGCTTCGTGCGATTGTCAGCGCGACCGCTGCCGTCGTGCAATAGGATGATCCATTCCGACAGCATTACAGCGAGTGTTGTGGTGATTACTTTTGAATGGACCTATTTCATGGTCCTGTTGTGGCGGGTGTTGATTTTTCATTTGACTGCCCCTTATACTGGGACAGTAGCTGTACCTGCGCCCCACATTCGGCATTCGGGAAGGCATGCCGGTCTCGGACCGGATAACCACCGCGGATTAACGACAAGGGCCAATGTCCTAGCCAGCCTGGATGTGGTTTTTGTGCAGATACCCATAGCTGACAATGTGAATACCGAATTAGTACCAACGTCCTGCCTCAGTTACAAAGTTCCTAAACATTTCGAAAATATTCTCTCATTTTCGTCTGGGGTAACACTAGACGCAGACAGCTGAGGTACACAAATTACATTCTGGGAGGGAAGAATGGTGACAGGAAGGGCTGTTTGAGTCATCAGTCTTCTGGCAGACTGGATGCCGTCCGCCACGAATTATTCACCTGTGCCAACCTCTTCATCTCAGAGTAGCACTTGCAACCTATGTCCTCTATTATCTGCTGGATGTATTCCAATATGCCGGCCGGAGTGGCCGAGCGGTTCTAGGCGCTACAGTCTGCAACTGCGCGACCGCTACGGTCGCAGGTTCGAATCCTGCCTCGGGCATGGATGTGAGTGATGTCCTTAGGCTAGTTAGGTTTAAGTAATTCTAAGTTCTAGGGGACTGATGACCTCAGCTGTTAAGTCCCGTAGTGCTCAGAGCCATTTGAGCCATTGAAAGGTGGCTACACTGAGCCACAGCGCCAGAGATTGCGCCAAAGAGTATTATTCAGCCGCCTCCACAGTGCTAGGGGAGAACTCGTAGTAGTCAGTGCTTGTTAAGAACTCGTAGCAGATAGTCTGTGCTGAGATGTCGTAGTGAAGAGTGTTTGTTGAGATCAGCTAGTAGGCAGTGCTTGCTGAGATGTGATACTGGAGAGTTCTGGTTGAGATGTGATAGTAGCGAGTCGGTGTGGAGAGATTGTAATTTTTAGAGTGCTTTTCATCAATATAAATTAAGGTAACAAACTACTTTTTTTTTCTCATTATTTCAATGTCCTGAATAATGCGTCATTACAGGTTCAGTCAACAAAGCATCTGGCTTGTGTTCTTGTATTAGAGTGTAATTCTGCTTTCCTTACGCAATTATAATATTTCTAATTTTCTTTTATCACTTTAGTATAATTGGTATTTAAAAATTCTTGTCTTGTTGGAGAAGAACCGTGCCAGATGTGTACGTTGAGTCACACTCCCACACACAGAACAATTACACTTGTGCTTTGGTTTAGTAGGTTTTATAGTTGCTGGGGACTCAATTAATTAACTGTGTTAACGAAAATTTTCTTTCATTGTTTGTTGTTGTTCCATGCAGTCAGATTGTGGACAAAAACTAGTCAGGGCCAACCGTTTACGAGACTTGCGTAATCGGACACACAGCTACCAAAAATATTTGCATTATAAATAATTAAGCCCCCATGCACCATTTGTATTCCAATCTCGTCTTCCTCTACGGTTTTTACCCTCTACGGGTCCCACTGGCAACATGGAAGTTCTGTCCTACCACCCAGAGCCTTTTTCTAGTCACTGATTTCCATATACTCCTTTCCTCGTCGCTTCATTATTCCTTACCTTGTCAATCTACCTGATTATCAACATTCTTTTGTAACACCTCATCTCAAACGCTGCGAGTCTCTTCTTTTCTGATTTTTACACAGTCCGTACAATGCTGTGCTCCAGACGTACATTCTCAGAAATTTCTTCGTCAAATTAAGGCCTATGTTTGATACTCTTGGCTAGGAATACACTTTTAGACAATGATAGCCTGGTTTTTATGTCCTTCTTGCTCCATCCACCATGGGTTTTTTTGCTGCAAAGAGTCATTAGCCTTTGTTAAAAATCCACTCAATGCTAACATAACAAAAATAAATTTTTCTGCCCTTGATATTTTGCTAGAGCTAAGCAAGAAGGAACTATGGAGCAACAAATCTGAGCGTCTTAATCCGGATTTGGAGCAATTAGAGAGAAAAAAATGTGATCTTACTTCACGGCAGTAATGGTCTGCTTTGAAAGACCTAGGTAAGGGACACACGGTAATTTTTAACACGTGGAAAAGCATTTGAGACTCATTCCATCAGTTAAAAAAATTAGCATTTGCTATTCTGTCACTTTTCAACTCCACATACACATGTGAAGAATCTTTTTCAAGCATGAATCTCATAAAAAGTAAACTGAGAAATCGCCTTATTGAAGAGAACCTGGAATTCTGCCTGAAGTTAAAAACAGAAACATAAATAGCGGGATAGTCAAACTTTCAAAGAAATAAAAGGCAATTGTTCGCATTAAATACGCACTGTCATATATTGTTTATTGCATTTTATTTGTCAATAAATTGGGTTATCATTAACTGTGATCTCCATATTTATTTGCTGTTAGTACTGTTGACCGACTCCTAAAGGCATAACTCTAGAAAGCAAGTGCAGCTCTCAGAGAAATTTTTAATCACTATACTACTGGAATTTGGCTGTTTTGACGAATAAGTTTGTTGACCACTACCGTGTACTCATCTGACCAGTAATCTTTGTCGTCTTTCCATTTCATTACACTGATCTCCATCATATCTAGATAGCATTTCCCATTTCAGATTTTCTAGTTTCCCTACCACGTTCAGATTTTTGACATTCCACACCGTGACTAATAGACCGTTATCCTTCCGTTCGTTATTCAATCTTTTCTCATGGTCACCTCCCGCTTGGCAGCCCCCTCCCTGAGATTCGAATGGGGGACTAGCCTGGAATCATTTTCTTATGGTTATATCATCATAACACTTCTTTAATTACAGGCCACATGCCCTGTTCTTAGTACAGTAGTTTCCATTGCCTTCTGCATCCCCATGTAGCTGATCATAGCTGATTCTTCGGTCTTTAGGGGCAGTTTCTCACCCCAAGGATAAGAGATAGCCCTGAACCTTTGTACGCTTCTCCGTCCTCTGACAAGGCCGTTGGCAGAATGAGAGTGACTTCTTGTCCCGGAAGTTTTTATTCAAAATTTGAGTGGTGGCACGGTTTGAACCCGGGACCGAGGACGTTTTCATTACTAATCAAAGATGTTACCTCTTTTTTTCTGTACGAGTGGTTGCCGACATAAGAAAGTTTGGCTCTTTTTTTTTATCTATCTTCTCATTTAGACAAGTTGAATTTCCGAAAAGGAAAGAAACAAAAATCAAATCAACCCCTACTTGCCACCGCCACTTTAACTGTGCCATCAAAAAAAAGAAATAAACTAACGTTTTTCAGGCATTACTCCTAAATATTGCCTCACTTTCCGTTTTTTTTTTTATATGATTACATTTAGGAAACGTTTACAGATGATAATTCTAGAAACTGAGTGTTACAACAACAAAGGTGGCATTTAAAAAAAATTGTAAATCACTAATGCAATTCCAGCTAAAAAAGTTCTTCAATAAACGTAACTGCTTCCATTTGGTACTTCGCCACCGTTAGCTGATATCCCCAACAGCGCCTTTGAATGGTATCTGCAACAGGCATTCTGCTTCGCTAATGCCTCAAGGGCCGGCCGTTCTGGCCGAGCGGTTCTAGGCGCGTCCGTCTGGATACGCGCGACCGCTACGGTCGCAGGTTCGAATCCTGCGTCGAGCATGGATGTGTCTGATGTCCTTAGGTTAGTTAGGCTTAAGTAGTTCTAAGTTCTAGGGAACTGATGACCTCAGATGTTAAGTCCCATAGTGCTCAAAGTCATTTTAATGCCTCAAGGTAAACAGCAATCCTTGCAGTAGCCTGTCTCTTCCTTCTCTCATCGCTGACAAGGCAAGACGTTCAGCCGTAAGTGTGACGCGGCACAGAACATTAACCGCAGCTTGGCGCTCCCCAACTGAGTGGTGGGTTAACGGAAACACTGTGTAAATAATTTGCGAATAGCGTACGATATCTCGGTGTGCGTTCGATGGCATTGTGAGCATTTTGTAGAAATCACCAATAATCAAGCTGCTCTTTCCCTTCGTCGCTAAAGATACAGGCGACGGTAAATCCTTTGAATCATGTAAGCGCATGATATTTTGCGGCGGGAAAGTAAGATACATCTGGGCAGTGGAGGGTCTGAGGGTCGCCAAACTCCGGACAACGATACGCATGTAAAACGATGTTGATCGGTATCCAAGAGGTGACAATCTGGGAAATAGGGTGAGTCTGCCAGTCCAATAGCGTGAAGCCGCTGTCGTGTCTCATATTTTTTTGTTGGCGATCTGATACATCGAACGCACCGTGGTCGACAGAAAGTTGTAGTGTATCGCTTTCCACTCTCTTGGACAATGAACCGTAGGGTACTTGTTGTCCACCACGTTATGGGGAACAGCCCGCAGAAGGTTGGCATAAAAATCTTTTGCCTTTGGTGGACTTGTGGCGGGGAGTTTCGAGCTGACACAGCTGTGATCAAGAATGAAGGTCGACACATGGGAGAGCTGTGGTGCGACGTGCGCAACCAACACCGGCGGGGCGGGAGAGACTGGCATCAGAACCTGTAGTAAAGGTCCCGTGAGAGAGGTATGTTGACTTTTCCATCGTTTCCACATGTTGCTCATGTAAAGGGCAGCTGCTCTCGCTCTGACGTTGACCAATCCCAGCTCCCCTTTTGTGCACTGGGAGGGTAAGAGTGTCGTATCGTACGTCAAATATGTGACCTGCGGAAACGCAGTAACTGAAGGCCGCCTGAAGCCGGCGACCTATCTGTAGCGGTACTGGGAGGTCTTGTGCCACATGGTTGAGTTTTGATGCCACGTAGAGGTTGAAGTATTTACACGTTGTAGCTGATTCAAGTCCCGAAGCAGGTTCTGGCGCACTATCGCAAGTATGATCTGTAGTAACCGTCGGTAGTTTGCTGCAACTGTTTTGCGTACATCCTTCGTGAACGTAATTCCCAAATATCGCAGATCAAAGACTGGTGGGAGAGGAGCGAGGAATTCCGGTCCGAGACCACTCCCAATATCCAACGCTGCCGACTTGATGTTCAGAAGACTGCCTGCGGCCTGTCCATATCGCTCGATCCAGGTTAGTACGCTTTGAACTTGGTCATTGGAACGAACCAGCAGTAGCAGGTCGTCAGCGTATCCCCTATAGCGAATTGTGGCGTCGCGCAGCGTGATGCCTGATAGCCGGTGGTTAAGGCCCCCGAGGAGTGGCTCGAGCGTTATTGCATAAAGGTAGGTAGAAAAGGGACAACCTTGTCGTAGAGACCTCTTAATGGGTACTGGTCCTACCGTCCTTCCATTGACCTGGACGACTGAGTTGGCTGCGGTCCAAAGACGCCGTAGGGTGTCAATGAGGCCCGCGGGAAATCCAATACGGTCCATCACTCGTAGGAGGAAGTTATGGTGACTCTATCAAAGGTGTGATTGAAACCGACCACCGCTCTCAGACGGCACGCAGAGGCGATCGCTATTAAGTTCCTGCAGTCACCAGTGGCCATGTGTATGTTGGCTTCTCCCCCCTGCGACGTCTGTTCTGGGGCGAGAATCATTGGCAAAGTCGTCTTAATACGGCCCGCCAGAAGCCTGGTGAAAATCTTGTAGTCGGCGTTCAGCATTGTGAGCGGCCGGTAGTCGTTAATTGATCGCCCCCCACCTGGCTTGTGTACCGGTATGAGAAGACCTTCTGCTGGTGGCAGAACACAGTCGGGGGACATAAGTTCGCGGAACATTATAACCCAGCGAGGCATCATGATGTCACGGAAGGTCCGGTAGAATTCGATGGGCAATCCATCAGGTTCAGGAGACTTATTGGCCCCACCTTTGTCCAGGGCGTCTTCCACTTCTTCGGTTCATGGTAGCCTCGTCGATAATACGTGTTACCTGCTGTAACACTTCAGTAGTGGCCTAGTCATCTGGTAACGATGAATAAAATGATTCTCCACCGCTTTTACTATGGTGCTTCGGTCGTACAGAAGCGACCATCTTCTGTCCTGAGTTGTGTGATTAAGTGTTGGCGATGTCGGCGCTTATCCGCCACAACGTGGTGCGTAGTGGGTTTCTCGGCGGCCGTGCTGTCGTACCGTCGCGAGCGGACTACGGAACCTTCTAGTCGGTGCTTCAATGATAGTATGTGAGCCTTGATTCCGCATTGGTCATGTTGTCTCTCCGGGGAAGGGGGTAAGGCGTCGAGGTCCTTGAGTGCCGCGTAGTAAAAATCCAGGGTCTGTCGATGCCACGCAGACACGTCCTTGCCAAACTGCATAAGTGTCCTGCGGATTGCTGGTTTGGCACAGAGGAGCCACCACTCCAGAATCGAGGTGTATCTGGGGCGACGGCGTTCACAGTCATTCCACTTTGTTTCACCTTGCCGACGGCAGTCCAGGTCCTGGAGGTGGTTCATATGAAGCTTCCAAAAGCCATTGCTGCGCCAGACTTGTTGCGTGAGGAGATGTATAGTGCAGATATAGGCACTATGATCTAAATAGGAGTGAGGCCACAGTTCGGAGGCCACCACTCCTTGTGTGAGGCCTTCGACACGTATATGCTGTCTAGTCGGCTGGCCGTATGACTGGTAAGATGAGTGTGTCCAGAGCGATTACCGTGGACTTTTTCCTACGTGTCACACAAGTGAAGTTCTTGGATCATCGCATCCAGTTCCGGACAGGGCATGTAGTGTGGGATTTGGTCCTTGAGGTGAAGGACGCAATGAAAATCGCCGGCGAAGACGCTGTTTTCGTACCGTCCGAGGGGGCCGACATCGGTGGAATAGAATGTGGCGCGGTCGTGACGTCTGGTGATACCCGACGGCGCGTGAACATTAACGAATCGGGTGTTGAGCCCAGTAAGTGTGTAAGTAGGCTGTTTAGGTTTTTTATCTTGGTAACACAACGTAGCGCTCTGTATGAAAATCACTGACTTTACTGTGTGCAATCTGTGGCTGGTTGGCATTGTTTGACTATTTGCTATTGTAGTGTTGGGCAGTTGGATGTGAACAGCGCGTAGCGTTGCGCAATTGGAGGTGAGCCGCCAACAGTGGAGGATGTAGGGAGAGAGATGGCAATTTTGAGAGCGAACGATATGGACGTGTGTCCGTCAGAAAGAGGAAATTTGTAAGACTGGATATCATGAACTGATATGTATATATATATGATGACTTTTGAACATTATTAGGGTAAATACATTGTTTGTTCTCTATCAAAATGTTTCATTTGCTAACTATGCCTATCAGTAGTTAGTGCCTTCAGTAGTTAGAATCTTTCATTTAGCTGACAGTATTGGCGCTCGCTGTATTGCAGTAGTTCGAGTAACGAAGATTTTTGTGAGGAAAGTGATTCATGAAAGGTATAGGTTATTGTTAGTCAGGGCCATTCTTTTGTAGGGATTATTGAAAGTCAGATTGCGTTGCGCTAAAAATATTGTGTGTCAGTTTAGTGATTATCAGAATAAGTAGAGACAGAAATGTCTGAGTACGTTGAGTTTTGCTCAGCTGTTTGAAAATCGAATAACGTAAGAGTTTTTCCAGCACTGTCGTTCTTTGCATTCAAAGGGGCAGTTTCAAGTGCTATTCCTCGAACAGAGGGAAGATACATGACGTCAGTAACTTCAGTACCATCACACACTAATATTGGCACTCCGGTGTCTGCAGGGCCACCGAGCGTCACATATATGGTGTAACCATAAAAGTTCGGGAGTGCGGTCGTTTTCATTTCTTGTAGGAAAGCTAAATCAACTCCCATAGCTCGTATTGGTTTTTTCAAAAGTTGGATCTTGACAGGAGAACTTACCATGTTGATACTCATTGTCACCAGGCGGTAAGCCTGGCACGCGTTGGTTGGTCGAGGTTACCCACGTTGATGTTGAAGAGAAGCGAACATCGGAAGTGATGTCACCCCCGCCGAACGTGGTCCTTGTGCTGCTTATGCCGCATGATCCGGCTACGCCTCAGCTGACGCCGGATCGGGATTTTGTGGCTCGACGTCCTCGGCCCACGAAGCTGGCGCGGATGCCTGTTCATGTTCCATAGGCTCGGAATGTTTGACAGGAAGGGACGGGACGACTTCGCTGCCTGCAGTGGTACATTCCTGCTGCTCACTGTTTATTTCAAAGGGCTAGTAGTCGAACGCTGCATGTTTCTCCGTCTGTTCTGCAAGGTTGAGGTCAATGGAAACGGCCTGAGCCTCTCGGTTGTCTTCTTGAGTGGTCAGTTGTTCTTCCCCGGCTGAATGTGAGCCGCCGTGTTCCGACACGCTCCGACGACGGCGCTTTCGGCATTTCGGTGATCGCTGATTCCGTACGTGGCCTTCATTGTCAGAGGACGGTACTGATTCACGCCCCGCCGGGACAAATGCTTCGGACGGTACAATAAGGGAATCAATTGCCATCTTGCTGTCGTCAGTGTCTGTCACGTTCGGTAGCTCCAGCGCCATCGTACTATTTTCCACCACTGGCCAGGCCAGTAGATCATCCAGGTTTCTGTCCATGGAAGGTGGTTCCTGTACCGCTAAATCGGTCGGCTGTGTCTGTTTTGTGGAGAACGTCGTGAGCGCCGCCGCGTAAGTCTCGGGGAGAACAGTCTTCATCGGAGGTGCAACGTCCGTCAGCGTGATACGACGCTGGAGGCACTCGAAACGGAGGTGACCTTCCTTGACGCATCCGGAACACGTCTTCGGGTGGCCGCCATAAATATGGCCCGGCACCCTCCTACCTGTAGGTAGGATGGCCCGTGTAGTTGGAGGTCAATGCGCACTTGGCGTACTCCATTGAGCACTGGATACACTGGGTTAAACTGGGACCGTTTTTCAGCCACGTGTTCGTGTACAGTGCCGTAGGGGCGGAGGGCCGCCACAACGTCCGCCTCAGGGAATTCAAATGGAAGTTCGAATGTGAGTGTAGTCCGCAGTCCTATTGCGGCATGGCGGGCCTCGACGTTGCCAAGATTTCCCTCTGCGTGTCAGAAGCGGAGTTCTTGTTTCATCTCACGAAGCACCTTCATGCATGTAGCTTCGTTTACGTGTGTGTGTGTGTGTGTGTGTGGCCTTCAGTCCTGAGACTGGTTTGATGCAGCTCTCCATGCTACTCTATCCTGTGCAAGCTTCTTCATCTCCCAGTACGTACTGCAACCTACATTCTTCTAAATCTGCTTAGTGTATTCATCTCTTGGTCTCCCTCTACGATTTTCACCCTCCACGCTGCCCTCCAATATTAATTTGGTCATCCCTTGATGCCTCAGAACATGTCCTACCAACCGATCCCTTCTTCTGTTCAAGTTGTGCCACAAACTTCTCTTCTCCCAATCCTATTCAATACTTCCTCATTAGTTATGTGATCTACCCATCTAATCTTCAGCATTCTTCTGTAGCACCACATTTCGAAAGCTTGTATTCTCTTCTTTACTACTTTAAGTGTCTCATTTCCTAATCTAATTCCCTCAGCATCACTCGACTTAGTTCGACTACATTCCATTACCCTCGTTTTGCTTTTGTTGATGTTCATCTTATATCCTCCTTTCAAGACACTATCCATTCCATTCAACTGCTCTTCTAAGTCCTTTGCTGTCTCTGACAGAATTACAATGTCATCGGCAAACTTCAAATTTTTATTTCTTCTCCATGGATTTTAATACCTACTCCGAATTTTTCTTTTGTTTCCTCCACTGCTACCTCAATATACAGATTGAATAACATCGAGGAGAGACTACAACCCTGTCTCACTCCCTTCCCAACCACTGCTTCCCTTTCATGTCCTCGACTCTTATAACTGCAATTTGGTTTCTGTACAAATTGTAAACAGCCTTTCGCTCCCTGTATTCCAGTCAACATTGTCAAAAGCTTCCTCTAAGTCTACAAATGCTAGAAACGTAGGTTTGCCCTTCCTTAATCTAGCTTCTAAGCTAAGTCGTAGGGTCAGTATTGCTTCACGTGTTCCAACATTTCTATGGAATCCAAACTGATTTCCCCGAGGTCGGCTTCTACTAGTTTTTCCATTCGTCTGTAAAGAATTCGCGTTAGTATTTTGCAGCTGTGACTTATTAAACTGATAGTTCTGTAATTTTCACATCTGTCAACACCTGCTTTCTTTAGGATTGGAATTATTACATTCTTCTTGAAGTCTGAGGGTATTTCGCCTGTTTCATACATCTTGCTCACCAGATGGTAGAGTCTTGTGAGCTCTCCCAAGGCCGTCAGTAGTTCCAATGGAATGTTGTCTACTCCCAGGGCCTTGTTTCGACTTAGGTCTTTCAGTGCTCTGTCAGACTCTTCACGCAGTATCGTATTTCCCATTTAATCTTCATCTACATCCTCTGCCCCTTCTATAATATTGTCCTCAAGTACATCGCCCTTGTATAGACCCTCTATATACTCCTTCCACCTTTCTGCTTTCCCTTCTTTGCTTAGAACTGGGTTTCCATCTGAGCTCTTGATGTTCATACAAGTGGTTCTCTTATCTCCAGAGGTCTCTTTAATTTTCCTGTAGGCAGTATCTATCTTACCCCTAGTGAGATAAGCCTCTACATACTTACATTTGTCCTCTAGCCATCCCTGCTTAGCCATTTTGCACTTCCTGTCTATCTCATTTTTGAGACGTTTGTATTCCTTTTTGCCTGCTTCATTTACTGCATTTTTATATTTTCTCCTTTCATCAACTAATTTCAATATTTCTTCTGTTACCCAAGGATTTCTACTAGACCTCGTTTTTTACCTACTTGATCCTATGCTGCCTTCACTATTTCATCCCTCGAAGCTACCCATTCTTTTTTCTACTCTATTTCTTTCCTCCATTCCTGTCAATTGTTCCCTTATTCTCTGCCTGAAACTCTGTACAACCTCTGGTTCTTTCAGTTTATCCAGGTCCCATCTCCTTAAATTCCCACCTTTTTGCAGTTTCTTCAGTTTTAATCTACAGGTCATAACCAATAGATTGTGGTCAGAGTCCACATCTGCCCCTGCCTTCGTTTATAAGTTTTACATAAACCGTGCTACTGACGATCGAAAAGTAGATGCCGACAATGTCGGCAGCTGGGATCTTGGCTTCCTCTTTTAAAAAGCGTTCGACTTCGAGCGCCTTTGGTCTGGTAAAGTCGTTCCGAAATGAGAATTTCAAGGTTGATCTTTTGTATTGGTTTGCCATGATCTAGTAGCGCTACGGCGTCACGTTAGTGTCGGCCGAAGCAAGTAAACAACGCGCGTGGGCCAGCGCTGCTGGCGGAGAGCACAAACTGCACGCCTGCTTCGCTCAACTGCGAGAGCCGGACTGCTCTAGACCACTGACAATGCCGAATCAAAAGGAACTCGTAGACGCTGTGAAGCCTCACAACAAAGCCACGAAAAAGAGAAGTAGAAAAAGGATAGCAATGTATTATTCCCCTCCCTCCGCTTTTCCACCACTGGTTACATTCACGTCTGGAGGAGAGACCTGTCCTACAGATACATGCTGAAAAGAAAGACGAAATAAAAGAGATATTCGCACTAAGAAGAGCTGCATACATGCAGTGTAATGAAGATACGACTTTCAACACAGTGTAAAGGTGATCTGCTTCACACGATCCCAGAATTCCGTCAGAGCATGTGTTCCAACTTCAGCAGGGTAAAGAATCTTCCATGGAAACTTATTGTCATCTACATTCCTGTTACTGTGGGGCATAGGCTTGAGACGCCAGGAGCACTAGCAGTGTAGCGCATATGACGGCGCCCCGACTTCAGTGTAGCTACATGACTGGAAGGCAGGAGCGCGGGGAAGCCTTCACAGAAGTCTCAAGGAGTGACGCTTGGTCAGATGGAAAACAGCACACCTCTGGATGAGGTCACCTACCACGCAGCTGCACGCATTAATTACATCTTGGACCCAAGTTGTCAACAAGGCTCTGTGCAAGCTGGTGGTGCCTGATTAAGGATGTGGGCTGTGGTTACATGGAATGGACTGGGTCCTCTGGTTCAACTGAACCGATCATTGACAGTAAATGATTCTATACGGTTACTTGCAGACCATTTGCAGCCTTTTATGGATTTCATGTTCCCAAACAGCGATGGAAATTTTAAGGATGAGAATGCTCCATCTCACCGAGCCAAAAATTGTTCGCAATTGGTTTGACGAAAATTGTGGACAATTTGAGCAAATGATTTGGCCACTCAGATCGCCCGACATGAATCCCATCGAACATTTATGGGACATAAACGAGAAATCCGTTCGTGCATAAACTCCTACAATGGCAATGATTTCGCAATTATGGACCTTTTAGAAGCAGTGTGGCTCAATATTTCTGCCGGGGACTTCCAACGGATTGTTGAGTCCATGCCACGTCGAGTTGCTGCACTTCGTGAGGCAAAAGGTGGTCCGACACGATATTAGGAGGTATCGCATTACTTTTGACACCTCAGTGTAACGCATGTACCGAAGTGGCCTCCAGTATAGACTAACACTGGGCTCCTGAGCCACACACAGTTATCAGTTAATAGAGAAGACGCCCCAAGACTTTAAGTCGCCTTTAAGTCGTTAATTTTTCGATCTTCTAAAGAGATCATCATCAGATCTACAGTCTTCGATGACAGCAGGAGTCGCTGGCGTGAAGCAGATCCGTCCGTGCTGCTGTGTAGAAACACTGTGTAGATCTGATGATCGTTTTAGAAGATGGAAACGGGTCATCTAAAAGTAAAATTAACATGTTAAATGAGATCATGATTGAGTTTATCTCAACAAGCCAAGACTATTTTTTTTACTAATGAAAACTGCTAGGCCACGAAATGAACATTCTAATAATAGTTCAAAATAGAAAAGAAATGTGATTATACATTCCATGTTACTGTGTAAATGCATTTCAGTATTCCGATTTCCTAAAAGAAATTCGCATTTCATTTAAGTGGCAACTATTTTCACTTAAGTTTATTTAATAAAATCTTCCCCCCTTGAGTGCACAGTTACCATTCCACTTTCTGATAATTCCACACAGGGTTTGGAATCGTGCACTATCCTTTCTTTATGCTATTTACAATTACAACTCACTGTATGTTTTACGTTAAAATTTATTTAGCATACCAAAAGAAGAGAAACTGCAGCAATCTTAAGTACAGTTGGTTTTACGTTACTTCTTACGAATTTGACAAATTATTAAATTTTGCTTGAGTACACACTATTCCTTTAAGATCGTGACCCGCAAACGACCACGCGACTAACTGATTGCCCTGTATATGAGAGGGTGAACAAGTGTCTTGTAAAATGAATGAACATTTTTTGCGTAAGACTGAATGCCTTAGCAACAAAATGGTTCAAATGGCTCTGAGCACTATGGGACTTAACATCTGATGTCATCAGTCCCCTAGAACTTAGAACTACTTAAGGGGCTCCGGAACGCCCTATACTTGCAATGTTAAAATAACGCTTATAAATTACATCTTTCCTCACAAAGTATTTGAGGTAGGAAGTTGAACTTTTTACAGATTATTTATTGGAATATGGGCTACACCTTAACACAGGGATTTTACAAAATTTTAGTTCAGTTATTAAAGATGATTTTTTTTTCAATTGTAATGAAAATTCACAACATTTTTTTGCAATTTTTTATTTATATATTCAAAAATATACAGTTTTTTGAAAAAAGGCTGTGTTAAATTATGCAGAAGGTACTGTGTAACATTTACTGAAAGTTTGAAACAAATATGTTTGGAAGATCCTTAGAAAACATGTAATTAGTATGAGAAAATAAAACTTTTGGGAATCGAGCGACAAAGATTGGATTAACTTTTTAGTGCATTCCAGGTCCATAGGATGGATTATCTTCATCCTCTGCAAACTCCTCCTCCAGCTTCCTCTTGTTCCTCCTCCTGTTTACTCTTGCTTGTATTTCTAGACTGTTTACAGCCCTGTCTGCAGCCCGAAGGCGTTCCTTGTCTAAAGCAAGCATCGCTCGTTGTTGTGTTCGTAGATTTTTCTACCATTTTCTTCAGTTGCAGTTACTGCAACACTGTTCCAAAAGGTGGTCATGTATGAACACTTATCACATTTCAGTTGTATTTCACTAGCAAGTCCCACGTGCTTTATTATGGAGAGTTCCAGACCAACTTCACTACAATGAATACATCTTACACAGTTTGAAAAAATTCCTTTGAGAACCGACATATCAAATATTTCATTCACATCCGATTCGCCCATAAAACATTCATAGTTTTCACTCATTGAACCAAGCTTCTTCTGTGAAGTATTTTCTTTCCCACTTTGACTGCTATGGGCAGGTGTACTTGAGAGGTTAGGTTCACTCACTTGGTTATCGTATTTATTGTTTACAGTAATAACACATACCTTTGGCTTTCCAACTTTTCTCCTTTTCTTAAAAGCCTTCAGAGGATTTCTAATAACTTTACTTTTACTCATTATTATACTTCAACAAAACAGAGACTCAAGAAACAGAATTAATTACGAATATTTTCGAGATAACGACAGAGTAAATAAACATGAAACAATCGACAATCACACCAGCGATATATATTGAACCATCACAGGTTAGCCACAACACATACTTTATCTCACATCACTAAAATGTACCTGATGAACACGGACGTTAATAATAACACCATTTGACAGCAGTTTAACAGCGCCACAGTGGGTCACGCCCATGTAGAACACATTTCAAAAAAAATTTAAAAATAGTTGTAGTCTTCGGAATTGAATAAATTATATATCTATTAAAAGGTAATAGTCTGCAGATTCAGAAAACGCAAAAAAGTAAAAATTGAACTTTTCATGATTTTGAGCCTTTCCGGAGCCCCTTAAACCTAACTAACCTAACGACATCACACACAACCATGCCCGAGGCAGGATTCGAACCTGCGACCGTAGCGGTCGCGCGGTTCCAGACTGAAGCGCCTAGAACCGCTTGGCCACTCCGACCGGCCCTTAGCAACAAGATTCTTCATTCCAAACAACATGAATGAATTTTAGCCAATATTCTGTCAATGCAAATACCTCCTCTTCCAGCAACATAATCATTTCCATCTACGGACGCGAACAAGTAATGTATTAGCAGTAAGGGATTAATATTAAAGAGTGCCGGCCAGAGTGGCCGTGCGGTTCTAGGCGCTACAGTCTGGAACAGCGAGACCGCTACGGTCGCAGGTTCGAATCCTGCCTCAGGCATGGATGTGTGTGCCGGCCGGAGCGGCCGTGCGGTTCTAGGCGCTACAGTCTGGAACCGGGTGACCGCTACGGTCGCAGGTTCGAATCCTGCCTCGGGCATGGATGTGTGTGATGTCCTTAGGTTAGTTAGGTTTAATTAGTTCTAAGTTCTAGGCGACTGATGACCTCAGAAGTTAAGTCGCATAGTGCTCAGAGCCATTTAATATTAAAGAGAGATGGCGCACGGCGCTCCGACACCTCCCTATTTTTAGAGGTCACGGAACAGTCATTGTTAGGTCAAACTCAATATGCGAATAGCTGTCAAACATTGTGGAAACGCAAGTGCGAGCAATATCATGCATCAATGGTGGCAGTGTCGGGCTGTGAACGAGGTCGAACGAGCAGATTGACTGATATTCATGAAATGGTATTCTGAAACAGTTGCATTTCGTATCATAAACGGTGTGCAAGAAATTAATGGAAGGAAGCATATCATACATAACGATGAGCTGTTACTGTACGAAATAGTGCGATATGCCCCAATGGCTGAATTCTGAAACGTACAGTGTAGCTTCGTCCACCATAGGGCTAGTACGAATATGGAGCACTGTAACGATTGTAGACATTACTCCGACGACTACTTCTTGACACCTTCTGCGGGACCGATAGCAAAAAAAAAAAAAAAAAAAATGGTTCAAATGGCTCTGCGCACTATGGGACTCAACTGCTGTGGTCATAAGTCCCCTAGAACTTAGAACTACTTAAACCTAACTAACCTAAGGACATCACACACATCCATGCCCGAGGCAGGATTCGAACCTGCGACCGTAGCGGTCGTGCGGTTCTAGACTGTAGCGCCTTTAACCGCTCGGCCACTCTGGCCGGCTGGACCGATAGCAAGTATGCTTGCTATTACTTGGGCTTCATAGTCCATAGAGTTCCAAAATGTAGTACATTCGAAGCCATCCTGCTACACCTTCGTCATATCGTGACTGCCGCATAAAGCATGCAGTTAAGCTTTTGTCCACTCCTCCGCTTTTGTAAGCAGACGCTCTTAACTGGAGCGCCGCAGTGTCTGGGGCGACAATTCCATATAACGACACCAAGTTCTGCGAAAGACAACAATCAGTTTCACATTCAAAACAGATAAATCCAAAGTTGTAATTTCAACGAACCTGCTAATCGGATTTCGAAGACTGAAACGCTGCTGAATCGTGTCTTTTTGAACTGCGACACTGGCAGCAGAAATTATTAAAATTCCATTTGAAAAAGGGAAGTTTATACCGATATTTTTATAACTAACACAGCTATGAAAACATACTGAACACCGTTTAGTGAAGACTTCCCACCATTTGCGTGAAAACAGAATTACTATATTATATGGAACGGTCCACGAAATATTCAAGGTGAATAGCTTGACAGAATCACCCTGTTTAAGCTGAACTGGCTGCCTTTTATACATTTTTCATCCTTGATTCTAGGGCAGTGGCCAAAGAATTCGTTACAGCGTAATTACTTCTTTTGAGACAAAGTCGACTACGCCCACAGATAGTGTGTGAAGTATTTTACTTGTGATACTATAATGGACCTCATGGTATTTTTTATACGTTTATTTAGAGTTGTTAAACGGTCTTTCATAGGGATTTACTTCATACATCACAGTGTCAAATCATTCCCAGCGGTAGATAATTATTAATTTACTACCAGTAAACATATTAATTCTTTACAGAGAATTAACACTTCTTTGTGAATGAATTACAGATATCTGTTACGAATTTCCGTCAATGACTGTACCGCTGGGATAGCACTACGCTTTCGGGGAACGCAAAGGAAACGAGATAACCGTAGACAAAATGCTTTGTTTTTCAGCAATTAACTGTAAAGGACAAAAAAGATCTGAAGTAATCCTTAGCGACCACACTGGAATTAATATTCGTTGCGAACAATGTACTTTTAACCAGAAATGTATGCAAATATATGCAAAACATGAATATGTATTATATGCTAATACGTTGGTTGGTTGGTTTGGGGAAGGAGACCAGACAGCGTGGTCATCGGTCTCATCGGAATAGGGAAGGATGGGGAAGGAAGTCGGCCGTGCCCTTTCAGAGGAACCATCCCGGCATTTGCCTGGAGTGATTTAGGGAAATTACGGAAAACCTAAATCAGGATGGCCGGACGCGGGACTGAACCGTCGTCCTTCCGAATGCGAGTCCAGTGTCTAACCACTACGCCACCTCGCTCGGTGTATGCTAATACGTATTCACAACTGTTGCATGTATTGTTTCTCACGGAGTACGTCAAGAGACAGATTGTATCGTAATGATGATTTACTTAAAATTATGTTTAAGCGATAAAGAGTAAGATAAATGAGCATTTAGCTCGAACATAGAGCCCACGGTGTTTTGTATGTTAGAAAACGCGCACGCTTGATATTACGCGAAAAGCATCCACACTGGCGGGCGTAATATTCAGTACATAAATTTCAAAATGCTAGCTTACAAGAAGACGTTCTGTCTCCTGACCGTGATAGCATTGGAGATCGAATCTGCAGCAGCTGTTTCAGTTAATTTAAAGCAAAATGGGGAAAGGGAGAAGGCCACAAACACGTAACAGGAAATCAGTAAATCAGTGGCATCGTTCTATACTGTCGATTTAAAACACAACAGAATGTGAGATATATTTTCGCAGCAAGGGCGACTCCAGTCTACAGTTCCAGAGCACTGGTCGTATAGCAAAGTACTCCATGGGAAGTAATAAGAGAGAAAGAAACAATAAATCAAATCTTCGCTTCGCCCCTACAAAATCTAACTCGGTAAGTTTGGAAAATCGTCTTAAGAAAAGATGGGAGATACTGTTGTTGACTGTGAAAGACACGAGATTCAAAAACAAAGTGTAGCAAGCGTGGCAAACATTACCCCATCAGCATCAGGGAATGGTGTGGAGTCAGCTCGAGAGCAAACTGTGTGCACAATAATTACGGCGGTGCCCCCCCCCCTTCCCCCTGCCCCCCTCCTCAACCCCTCCACGTGTGCCTCTCCAGCTCTCAGAGAAGGAGAAAAATGTAATATAGTCAGGTTCTTTTTCTTTCTAGAACATTGTTTAAAAGTCGGTAATTCGGAGATTTTTAACAGGGTCGGAGCTTTTTTATGGCTACTTACAACTCGAAATTCGTCTTCCAAAATATGTGTTAAAAATACTCCGTATCCCCAGGTATAGACCCCCCCCCGATTCCCCCACAAACTCTGGAACGGTCACCCTTGCGATTGGCTCCCATGTGATGGAGGCCAATACCTGTTCAGTAAAGATGACGGTAACTACCACAGTAATTCTTTACAATAACAGCGTCGCGTAACTTAATGTGTTCCGTCAAGAATCTGTGAAAAAGTGGGCTCGGAGAGCGCATCTCCGTGGTTTTATTGTCTCGGAGAAGATGCAGTTAAGTGCCTACCATGGAAAAAAATAATTGCCGGAAGGGCAGTGCTGAGCATTCCTGTGGCTTTTTGGCTTCAGGGTTTGTCACAGCCGCTACGAAAAGCGTAAAATACTCATGGGTGCAAAATACTAACCTGAATTATTTACAGAAGCCTGAACTGCTGCTAGAAGCTGACGTCGGGTAAGATCAGTTTGGGTTCCGGAGAAATGTAGGGACACGAGAGGCAATGGTTATCCCACGAGTTATCGTAGAAAATAGGCTAAAAAAGACGAACTTACGTTTATAAATTTGCACATTTAGAGAAAGCCTTTGATAATGTACACACTTCGACATTTTGAAAGTCACAGAGGCAAAATACAACTAGCGAAAGATTATGAACCATTTGTAGTTTTAACGGTCGAAGGACATGAAAGGGAAGCACTGCTTGAGAAGGGTTGTAGACTATCTTCGATGTTAAGCAGTCTGTAGATTGGGCAAGCAGTAAAGGAAAGGAAGAAATTTGGAAAGGCAATTAAATTACAGGGAGAAAAATAAAAAGCTTTGGCGATGACGTTCTAATTACGTCGGTGACGGAAAAGGACTTGGAAGAGCAACTGAACAGAAAGGACATTTCTCGAAAAGAGGTTATAAGGTGATAATCAACAGAAATAAAATAATTATAATGTAATGTAATCGAATTAAATCATATTATTAGATTTGATTAGATAATGAGACCTGTTATTTAACAGCAAAATAACTGTTGGTGAACAAAGTAGCGGGGATCTTAAATGCAGACGGGCAATAGCAAGAAAAGCAGACCCAGAAAAGAGAGATTTATGGAATTAAAACAAAAGTGCAAATATTAAGTAATTTTGGTGTTATTTGTCTGCGGTGTAGATTTTTGCGTAAGTGAAATATTGACAGTAAGCAGTTCATTCAAAAAGATAATAGTAGCTTTTAAATGTGGTGCAACAGAATAATGCTGAAGATTAGATAGGTATATCGAATAAATAATGAAGAGGTACTGACTCGAATTGAGAGAGAAAGAAGTATGTGGCATAACCTGACTAAAACAATACGTTCTTTGATAGCGCGCTTCCCGATGCGTAAAGGAATCGTCCTTTTGATAATCGAGTTAATATCGTGGGCTAGGAGCGTAAAAATTGTAAAGGACGAAGGGATGAATGCAGTAGAGACTAAGTATAGGTTTCAGTAGTAATGCAATGATGAGGAGGATTGCACAGGTTGCGTAGCGTGGAGAGCTGCATCAAACGAGTTTCCATTGGGACATATGAATATGAACAGAAGAAGCGCTTATACTTGTAGGAAGGGTATGTCCTTCCCTTCCCCCTCTTCCTTTTTCTCTTTTTCTTTTTTGTCATTTGCGATGCCAAGAATTCACGGCTTCCGGATATTTACGCCTGTCATGCGCTACTCCGCAGATAACGCTCGTCAATAGCTGCAGCACGTTTTTATCCAAAAGGAATGCAGTTCCGCCTGATAATAGCGGACGCTGAATGGCAACACGACCCTGACAAAGCTGCGCTCACCCCGCGGGGGAGTTTCAAGCAAAGCACCCCTCAGACGGCAGCAGGAGGTCTGTGGATGAGGACGCAAAAAATCGCGCTGCCGTCTTCCAGGTAGAGGCGGCCCTCCCATTTACACCCTTGCGCAAAGTTTTTGCAACAAGGTTGTCTACTCTGGACCGCAGTGATTTTCTTCCACAAGGTGCTATCAGTTGCCTCTTCATTTTGTAAACCAACGATTTTCGAATGAAAAGTAAAAATTTCATTAACAATAGTATTTCGTATTTACATATCATGTTGTTGTTGTACTCAGATCGAAGACTTGTATCATGCTGCTCTACACGGTAGTCTATCCTGCACAAGTCTCTTCATTCTTCTGCATCGACTCCAACTTGTTTACTCTAGTCAGGATGTTTTCCTTTTCCAATTTTTACCCGTCGTATTTCCATTGCCAAATGTTTCACGATTCAGGATGGGTTCTACGCTTCTTTTAGTCCTTTTTTCCATAAACTTCTCTTCTTCCCGACTCCTTTCACCATTTCTTCATTAGTTATCTGATCTGCCCATCTACTCTTCAGTATGCTTCTATGGCAAAGTATTCTACTCGTTTATTGTCTGTAGTGTTATTGTCCACTTTTCAGTTTCGCATAGCTACAGTCCACTTAAATTTTTATTCCATGCTGATGTACACTCTAAAACAAAAAAAGGCGCACCCCGAAGGAGTTATGCAAATTGGTCACAAATTGATCATATTCATACGGGTATCGATGGAAAATGCAAAATTGTGAACTGTGGTGGCCAATGGATGAATGTGGACGCTGCAGGCGCATCTGGCAAGGATAGTAAACAGGGGACATGATCCATGAAGTCTTTGCGAATTTCGTTCCGTGTACTCAGTTTGGTATTATCATGCCTCTTAGACAGACCCGTGAACAATATACGCAGAGCCGGCCGGAGTGGCCGAGCGGTTCTAGGCGCTACAGTATGGAACTGCGCGACCGCTACGGTCGCAGGTTCGAATCCTGCCTCGGGCATGGATGTGTGTGATGTCCTTAGGTTAGTTAGATTTAAGTAGTTCTAAGTTCCAGGGGACTGATGACCTCAGAAGTTAACTCCCATAGTGCTCAGAGCCATTAGAACCAATATACGCAGATGTCAGAATTTGAGGCAGGACGTTTCGTTGGGCTCAAATGAGCCGGTTGGAGTAATCGACGAATCGCTCAACATTTGAATAGGAACAATTCCACAGCTCTGAGTTGGTAGCAGGAATGGTTGTGGCCGAACGCAGAGTCAAGAAGGAAGCGGTCGATCTAGGGAGAGGACAGAACGAGAGGACGGAGCAATCGTCAGAGAAGCACACAGAGCTCCAGATTCGTCATTAAGACCGATCCGACGAGCAATTGGTGCTTCGGCGACCACAAGGACCTTGAACAGGTGGCTCAGAGTATGAGCACTGAGTCTACGGCGCCTCTTGCGTCGACTGTCATTGACCTCTGTACACCAACGAGCCCGTTCGCAATGATGTAGGGCACATCCGGCCTGGAATTTCATCAGTGAGCATAATGAATTTGACTACAGCAGTTACTAGTCGATGCTCACGTGCGTCACTCTCAATAGGCGATATTACTGCTTAGCCGAAGGTTACATCAGGGCGTAGTTGGAGTTTGCATCTCTTCTGATCTCCACGCTAGTTCGGGGCTTCAGTATATGCACGCTCCCATTAAATGTCGGCTAAGAAGTAATGTGGGTTGAAAAATGGCTCAAATGGCTCAACGCACTGTGGGACTTAACATCTGAGGTCATCAGTCCCCTAGACTTAGAACTACTTATACCTAACTAACCTAAGGACATCACCCACATCCATGCCCGAGGCAGGATTCGAACCTGCGACCGTAGCAGCCGCGCGGTTCCGGACTAAAGTGCCTAGAACCGCTCGGCCACAGCAACCGGCTAGCAATGTGGGCTACTGAGAATCACGTAAGTGTCGAAACCGGTTTAAGCAATAAACATTATATGTGAGCTTAGAATGGTAGGTTATTTGTCACATTAGCCATACTAGTTTCAATTCATTTATTTTCGTGCATCCTCACTGGTCTATATCATCATGTCTTTGTACACCATGAGTTTGTGAAAATGTAATTGACAAACAGATTGTTTTTGAGTTTAGTCTTTGTATTTACCTTTTAAATACATTTGACACTCGCTTTCTCCGATTTCTTAAATCTCATTAATCTTGATTACGAGTTTCCGCGATTTTTCTCTGCCGTCGGTGGACTCCAGTAGATTTCCCTAGACCCTGAGGACGAAGTAATAGACAGTCGGCGTGCGCATTAATTGACCAGACGTAGATGCAGCGAAATAGTACGCTTCTGCGACTTCAAAGAAGACAAGCAATTGGAGCACAGGTTGGTGTGCCAGGTAACTATTTCGTAGTTGCGTTAATTTTTTTTTTGTCATTAAGATGGGGCACACGACAGTACAATAATTAATTAGCGCACAAGCATCAGTCTATGTTAAACCTTGAAAGGGAAGTGCACAGGAAAGGAGGGGTAGTCATAACTATTATTCTGTACGAAGAATAAAAGTAGTAATTGTTGGGGGATGACTTTTGGAACCTGACTAAGGTTTACGAATGCCATTGTAGAATCGAAAGAATTCCTTCAGAACACCCAGAAATTCTGGTCTTATGTAGTGTTGCCTTTATCTGCTGTCAAAGTACTCACGGATGACACACAAACCGGAATTATAAAGTAGCAAACAAAAGACAGGAACGCCGAATGCAGTTTTTAAAATTTTATTTTATCCACTAGACATCGGTTGCTCAAGCCTGTGACTGTAAAAAGAAGGTTTTGTCTGTTATCCAATAACATTTATAACTGCTTCACCAGCAACAGTAAATGATAATTTACGACAGACGAAACAATCATATTCCCTTAGAAATAGAGAAACAAGAGTACTGCGCCAACTGTCCTCACACATACCTGGAAAACTTCTAGGTCTTATAAATATTAGAGGCAATATTAGGGTTATAGAAACTAAACTAGGTCCCTTGCTGTGATGGACTCCATCTCACATTCTGTACAGAATTTCCTCCTGGGTCAGTTACCCTCTTAAACGTAATGAATCATAGATCATTGGAGCAATAAACTGTGCCCGTGGATTGGAAGAAACCTTAAGTCACAGCCGTCTGCAAGAAGTGTTGCAGAAGATCCTTGAAGCTGTCATGCAATATCTTTGATATCCATCTGTTACACAATCTTAAAACATATTCTGAGCTTATCTCCACGCCAATCATCATGATTTTGGAAAACATTAGTCATACGAAAGCTGTCAGCTCGCACTTTTATCACAAGACACTGTGTAAGCCATGGATCAAAGTAGGCAGATAGATGCACCAATTTTTGACTTCCATAAAACATTTCATTCAGTACCACGCTAACACTTGCTAATGACGGTACGATCATGTGATGTGATAAAAGAAACGTGAAAGTGGATGGAACGTTTGTTGATAGTGAGGTTTCAGTATATTATCTTGCATGGAGAGTCACCTACACACGTTGAAGCGGATCTTCCCCAACGAAATGTTTTGGTATCCTTTCTGTTGTTGTTGGGGTGGTTGTATAAACATGAGATAAAAATTGATAACTCGCTTTAAAAGCTTAGAGTTATAAAATCCTGCAGTCAACTAGATGTAAGAATGCAGTGTTATATGATTAAAATGATTGTGACTCGAGTCAGTAAAGTAATAAAAAATAGTAAAGTAAAGTAAAAAAAATAGTAAAGTAATAAAAATAGCTCGAGGACACATAAGTCGCCGAAGCGGGGTCATCTGAAACGACTTCTACCAGGTGAAGGGGTCCATCAGGCGGGAGGCCATAGCAACACGACGTTTCCTCACAAAAGTGACCAAAAAGTTCCGTGACATGGTCTCAGATTTTTTAATGTTGTAAATTCCGTCAACCGAAAGGTTCCCTTGACTGGTATCACAAATACAAGTTTGTTTTTTTTTCACTTGAGTGGTCCATGAGATGTATCTCCTTGAAGCATACGACGTCGGACAGGTACATCTCTACCCTGCAGTGACAGTCGCGGTGAAACGTGGCTTGAAAGCTGCTCGCAATTGTCACGCAGAACAGACGAACCAAGCTTTCCCACACAGTAGCAGCCAGAGATAAGTGCGAACAGCTCGGCTGTGAAGCTGTGGGAACCGCCGTGAAGTACAGAGAAAGCAAGTGGCTGAGCAAACCCGGTGAGTAAGCTGCAGGCGTCTGGCAGACGCCCTGTGGGACCGTACACTGCACCACTCAAGGACGCTGCTGTGGACGCACCAACAAAGATTTACTGTAGTTTTTAGCGATAGGAGTCCCATCTGTAGCCGGTACCAACGTCTGTGATCTAAAAATCCTCCTGGTGGATGCAAGCATACGTAAAGCAGTCCAAGGATGCTCGCAAATCGCTGGAGGAGAAAAGAAACAGAAATTTACATAATACCGTGTAGTTGTGGAGATGTGCACGTGAGTGTTACTCAGTGAGCGATTTAGAAACATCTAGAAGAGCACAAGGGAGGAAACTGACCCTTGCGGAACATGCTTTGCAGCCAAGAGGCCACCAGATTCGACTTCATGAGACTCAAATACTGGCAGCCACAATCGGATAATACGAAAGGCTGAACACCATACAGCGAGCCCATAGAGATTACTAATAACTAATTTTAATCGGAAGGAGGAAGCTGTGAAACTAAATGGTATCTAAACTCCCTTGCTGAAGAAGATATGTACCAGTCTTATTCCAGGCACTCATTGAGGGTAAATCAAATATAAGCGCTGTTTGATTTAAAAAATTATTTACAGAAAAATAAAGATGCTCAAATATAATTTACTTGTCTGCGGGGTTTCCTCCTGTAGAAATACGTACACTGATGGAAAAAACGCAAAAAAAAAGACGGTAAGTAATGAAATTACAGAAATAAGTTTGTACAGGTAACGTATTTAAGTGATTAACATTGCAAGATATCGAGTTATTGTAAGCACAAGACTATTCATAGTAAATGTGAACTGTTAGTACATTAAATACTGGTGTAAACGCCACAGTGTTGAACGCAAGCATGCAAACGAACATGCATTGTGTTGTATAGCTGCCGGATTTTAATTTGTGGTATGGAGTTTCATACTTGTTGCACTTGGTCAGTCACTACAGGGACGTTTGTGGATGACGCTGGAGTTGTTGTCCTATGATGACCCATATGTGCTCGACTGGGGACAGATATGGTGATCTAGCAGCCCAAAGCAACATTTCGACACTCATCTACATCCACATCTACATGGATACTTTGCAAATCATATTTAAGTGCCTGGCGGAGGGTTCATTGAACGACCTTCACAACAATTTGTATTATTCCAATCTCGTACAGCGCGTGGAAAAAACGAACAGCTATATCTTCCCGTGCGTGTTCTGATTTACCTTATTTTATTATGATGATCATTTCTCCCTGCGTAGGTCGGAGTCAGCCAAATATTATCCCATTCTGAGGAAAAAGTTAGTGATAGAAATTTCGTGAGAAGACTCCGCCGCAACGAAAAACGCCTTTGTTTTAATTATGTGTCATTTGAGTGACACTCTCCCCCCTATTTTGGGATAATACAAAATGTGTGTCCCTTTTTTTACGTTGTTTCTGCAACAGTGTTCTGACCTGTTTTGTGTACCAAGAAGGTTCAGCTCCGTAGTTTGTTAATTTATGTGGTATAAATCTCTCAATTGCTGCCGATATCATTTCTTTGAATTCAAGCCACACTCTGTAGAGCATGTCGGGTTGTAACAGCAACTTGTGGACGAGCGTTATCCCACTGGAAAACAGCCCCTGGTATGCTGCTCATCAATGACAACACAACAGGTAGAATCACCATATGGACGTACAAATTTGCAGTCAGCTTGTGTGCGATGAACACGAAAGTGCTCCTACTGTCATATGAAATCACACCACAGACCATAGCTCCAGATGTAGCACCAGTGTGTCTAACACGCAGGTTGCTTGCAGATCCTCAACTAACCTCCTTCTAACTAACATATGGCCATCAGGGGCAACGAGGCAGGAGCAGCCTTCGTCAGAAAACACAACAGATCTCCACACTGCCCTCCAATCTCACTTGACAGCACTGAAGTACAAACTGCGATGGTTTTGGGTCAGTGAAATGCGTGCTACAGGGTGTCCGGTTCGGAGCTGTCCTTGAAGTAACAAACTTATAGCAGTCCGCCCTGTCACTGCTGCTCAAATTGCTGGCGCAGATGCAGTACGATGTGCCAGAGCCATAGACGGACCACGATGGTCTTCGCTCTAGGTAGTGCCACACGGTCGTCTGGGGCTCATTTTTCTTGCGACTGTAAGTACATTCTCGAGAACACCGCTGCCAGCAATCATGTACAGTGGCTAAATTGCTGCCAAGTCTTTCTGCAATATCGCAGAAGGAACACCCTGTAGTGTCGGCAGACTTGCCAACACTACGCACACTAATTGAAAGAGGCGGCCAAGATGCACGCGCTAACTCACGCAGGCGGGCGTTAGGTCTGAAACAGGATACGTAATGAATGCTATAAAGAAAAGTACGTAGCTGCTGGAATACTTAACTTTAATCCATCATTTGTATACAGCGTTCTTGATGATACAAGTGAGACTCTCTCTAGATAAATGCAATATAATGCTAATGGCGCCTTGCTAGGTCGTAGCCATGGATTTAGCTGAAGGCTATTCTAACTATCTCTCGGCAAATGAGAGAAAGGCTTCGTCAGTGTAGTCGCTAGCAAAGTCGTCCGTACAACTGGGGCGAGTGCTAGTCCGTCTCTCGAGACCTGCCGTGTGGTGGCGCTCGGTCTGCGATCACTGACAGTGGTGACACGCGGGTCCGACATGTACTAATGGACCGTGGCCGATTTAAAGCTACCACCTAGCAAGTGTGGTGGCTGGCGGTGACACCACACACCCAGCTTCTCGTAGCCTTATTACACGAACTCGTTCAAACTCAATGAGGAGATGAGAAGTACATCTGTGTCGCCTGAAGGCATTCTTGACGAACAGCAGTCCACCTCATCCAATCTCAAAGGCGACTAACGCTCACGGCCGTTACAGCCCTCACTTGGTTCAACTGCTCGTAGTAGTAAGCTGTACTGATTGGGTGTCACTCATGCAAAAAAAACAATGAGCCGGTCGAGGAAAACGTTGAAGGAACCTTATCATCTGACGTTGGAGTCTCGGCTTTCACTGGGTCTGTCTCCCCTTTCCACCGCCTCTCCGTACTGGCTTATTCGACACACACGGGAGTGTAGAGGTCGACCAACACTTCGTCGCAAGCGACGATATGACTCAAAAATACGTCACCATTATTTCGCAAACCTTGCTGCAAGGCTCCGACAGACCTCTAAATGTCTCAACTTTGATACGCAGTCAAAATGCGAGAGACCCATCTGGCACACACTTTATAGAACTTTAGGACACTTGTGATGATCGCCTGACAGCTTCCAATACTTGTGTGACTTCGGATTCACTCAAGTGTCAATCTTCTTCAAGAATGTCTCGAACGGCGCGAGTGTTTTCGTCCATAATGCGGTCCGAGGACGGCGATCGTGTTTTGTCTTTCTACTCGTTCTCACCCTTTCTTGAACTCTTTACGCCAACTAAACAGACGAGTCTTTGACGGTGTTTGATCTTCTGACTGTGCAGTCAGTCTCCGAAAAATTTATATTGCTCGAACTCTTTCACCTACAAGAAACTTTATAATTACGCGTTCGGCCATTGAGGGACCCATCTGCTGCTCAATAACGTGCGCGCTGCTAACGGACTGGTTGGGAGGGTGGAATGGCCGACTCTTCCCTCTCCTAATGACCTCTCCCTAGCATTTTTGTATTGCGTAACGAGTGACAGCAACCGTCAACGGCCAGTTGCGCTGGAGTTTTCAATACGTGTGACGAACCACCTCAGCGCGAGAGTACATGGAGATTTAATTTTACTTCAGTCAGTATCAGTTAGGGTGTTGTGAATCCGCCCTTCGAAGCTATAACTGTTCTTGAAGATGTCCTCCACAGACAGGGACAAAATGTAAGATTCCAACAAGAAATTCATTCGACCACAGCATAATAGCCGGGAATATTTTAATAAGTAGAACAGAGTATCACAAAATTTAGTTAAATATCCTTGACTTTGGGTCGTAGAATTAGTCTTCACCTAATTGGGTATCAAGTTACAAAATATTACTTTCGTCCACATTAATCTAACGTATCATTCTTGGTGATCAAATCAGGATAAATT
Organism: Schistocerca piceifrons; assembly: GCF_021461385.2. Taxonomy (NCBI): domain Eukaryota; kingdom Metazoa; phylum Arthropoda; class Insecta; order Orthoptera; family Acrididae; genus Schistocerca; species Schistocerca piceifrons. Next base: position 405,420,000 of record NC_060145.1, read on the forward strand.
TGAGCTAACACTGCGAACGAAATGTTAAGGGGATAAAATGATTCTTACTAACTGACTAATCGCTGCTGTACATTATAAGGTGATTTTGTGGCGCGTTCAGGAGGTCTCACGATTCCTATTACTAGCTTCCAGGGAATGTAGAGGCGTTTTAGTATACGAAGTTTTGATAAAGATCTCATGTCCAGAAATGTACCCTTTGGGTATATGACAACTATTCGGGAAGTAAGGTCCGTTTGGTCGCGAAATGGAAAGCACAGTGAAACTCAAAGATGTTTTATTTTCAACTGTTTCCTACACTTTGGAGCTACTTCTCTACTTAGTCCGCCTTAGACATTTGTCATAGCGTTGTATCAAAGTTCCACTGCCCTCGTCATAGAAGGCAGCCGCCTGTGCTTTCCGCTATTTCTCTGCGCTGGTCTGCAGTTCGTTATCCATGTCAAAATGTTGTCTTCATAACAGCAGTTCATGTTAGCAGAGATGAACATCAGAGGGAACAAGTCCTAGCTGCATGGTGGGGGATCAAACACTCCCATCGAAAACGCTGCAGGGGCGTTCTGATTGCCCCTGTAGTGTCCAGCCTAGAATTGTCATGAGGAAGGAAATGCATGACAAGTACGTTATGTGGGGTTGCATGAAATCAGGCGAAACCTCGCACCAGACACCCACAATTGCAGGGGAACACAATTGTTCTAGGCATCTTTATGTGCTCACCGTATGCTCAGAACGGAAAAGAGCGATGTGACGCGATCGACAGGCATAGTAGAGACACTGCCCAACAAATCTGTGCAAAGCTTCATTGGATGCTCACTGTCGTTCCATTTCGCGACCTATCGGACCTTACTTCCCGAATAGCAATCATAAAATAAGTTTGAGATGAGACTTTAAAATCTCCAACTTCACGGTTCGCACAAAAAATGAGAGAAGAACGCCATCGTCGGTCCCTGATATAAATATGACGTCAGATACCCTTTTTTTTATTACTCCGAGAAACTGGTAAGTCTGCAACTGGAGAGGTTGTCTGTGGTGCACCACGGACGCATCACGCTCTGGACTTTGAAGAGGACGCCTTTCGTCACGTGGAAGAGAACCTGACGACGAGTACTAGAAACGTTGCCCACGCCACGGGCTGCTGTATAACACCAAGGTCAGAACTCATTATCTCCGCTATATGTGTATTGCGAAGTGGGAGATCTGAAAGTGATCCGGCCTTCAAATTTATTTTGCGTCCAAACGGTACATTTTTGAATACCTCTCTAACTGGAGAAACATAGAATAAACTTTTAAAAAGTCTCATTCAACTCTGATACCATTTAATCACTTTCGTTGCGTGCGAAACTTCACTTCTATTCACGTTAATGGATTTATTGCATTACTTTCATGATTTCTATTTTTTATCTAATAAGTCCCCTTCTGCAGGGCCTGGAAGGCTGTAATAGGAATTGTGAAATATGATGTATTTGTACCTGTAAAAACACTGACAAAGTTCAATCAGCATCGATGATTCAGTTCTAAATTCCTTTTGCCTTCATCTTTAAATCTGCATTTATGCTTTGAAAAACCACAACGAAGTTTGTGGCGGAACTTCCGTTGTATCAGATATAAGTACATGGGTGTTAGTAGAAATTTTTCTGACAGGGGGTAAAATTCAAAACATGTCAGCTTTGATAGAAACTGATTCGGTCAATCTAAGAACGTCTCTTGGCCCAAGAACTAAATGTGACAAGAAGTAGACAAAAAATTATTGTATCTCAAAACTTCGATGGTTATCTACTTAATATTTTAAAGTCGGTTAGTTTGGTACCTAATTGGTAAGCATATTCAAACAATGTATGCAAAGTACATCTTTTTATGCTATTGAATGTGAATATTGATGCCACATTTTTGATTCAACGATCTGAAATAACATCATCATACCGCTAAATCCAGGGTATCTACCGAGTTATCAAATAAAGCTAGAAAATATTCACAAAATTAATTTAATTACATTACCAAAATGCTAGGTTCCAACAGAAAATAAAAAAACTGGAACAGGGAAAATAGTCAAAACTACTTAGAAAATCTTGCTGGACATCGATAAATATGCCACGCTAGTACCCCTCTAACTGGAGAAACATAGAATAAACTTTTAAAAAGTCTCATTCAACTCTGATACCATTTAATCACTTTCGTTGCGTGCGAAACTTCACTTCTATTCACGTTAATGGATTTATTGCATTACTTTCATGATTTCTACTTTTTAATTCCGGCTGGCATGGTCGAAGTTTTACAAAATGTGTTTCTAAAGCTAAATTTTTTTCTTGGTTAGACGAAGTGTAGGTCAGGGCCAATGCATGACCAGATGAATGTGGGGAAACCTCCCAAAACTGTGTTATCGTCCAGACATCACGTTGCTGCAGCAAAATCTGCAATCGAATCGGCCACAGACATTATCTGGGGTCGCTGCAGTCCGAAGCGACTGTTGGAGGCATTCCTGAAGATCACGACTCCCTCTCAGCACCAACAGCACCCTCACACTGAGGTCAATATAGTGTTGACCTTGCAAGAGCTCAGCCCATCTTGAGACCTCAGCTACACCAGTCAATATCATCGTCTATCATCTTCTAGGAGCAATGAGTAGTTAAATTTTAGGTGAGCTTGTAGTGTTATTAATGTTTAACATTGTACCTCAAGAGAACAGTTCGTTAATTAGTGATCAAGTGAAGTTTGGTAGTCCATGACAGTTGTAAAATATCCAGTACTCCTGTGGCAAAGAAGTGTGTCAAAACTTAAGTTAATATTTTAGTTATTTACGTAATAAAGTGAACTAACATTTCATGTACATTATATGTATTCGCAGTTGCAAATATGGATAACCATCAGTTGTACTATGGTATAACGATAATGACAATTTGTGCCGGACCGTGACTCGAATCTGAATTTTCCACTTATCGCTAGTGGCTGCTTTACCATTTGGCTATCCGAGCGCGACTCACGGCCACACCTTAACTTCCTTATGTCATGAACCATGTATCTATATTCTGTACTCGTACATCCGTCATGTATATTTCGTTACAGGGGATACATTTTACCTGAAACTCACCTGCTCATGTTCGGCGGATAAGTATGATATTGCAGTGCCTGTGTTATTTCCGAAATACGATGGCACGTTTCTTCGGACATGCAAGCATCGCACTACATCGTATTTCGGAATAACACAGGGACTGCAATACCGTAAATATTTCATGTGTTCTAGTTAAATGTGTCACCTCACCGAGCAATCAGAGAACTCGTAGTTGTAGCCAGACGTTCGTAGCTTCGTGTGATCACAACAAAAATTGTCCTTAAATTGGCCAGTAAAAACAACTTCTTGTTGCCCAGGACTGCACAAAGTAATTCTTGTCTCTCCATTTTGACACATTACTGTGCAGCAGTCCAGATGGAATGCAGAATTCGTAATCCCGTGACTACATATGGCGCTGTGTTAGACTCACATACTTTGAGAAGGTCCCAGTTCTGGAAAGCGTGTATTTTTTAATTTGATGTTTCACTGTTTTTTCCCCTCTTTTCTGGAGCAGGAAAGGCTATGTTCTTTTTTCGATTTATGTAAAATTGCTTATAGATGTACACATCTACAACACACCATGGCAGTGCTCTTCCGAGTGTACCACAACAGCTCTGTCGTCTAAATGAGAGTGCAGAAACAGGTAAACCACAGTGCTGTCTGCCGGCTGACAAGAACCGGCTGACAAGAACTCTGCAACTTTTACCTTCTCAGCACACGAACACTGCAACTTCGAAAAACGGTTCTGACTGCCACCACATGAACTGCGAAACTAACTAACCCGCACGCTCATAGTTTTCTCTTGAGCATCACTAGGCTACATAAAAAAAGGTAGCAATTTTATTACGTTTCACTTCAAAATGTACAAAACGGTAAAACATTCCCCTAAATTTCGAAAAAGGTTACAGAATGAAGTTTCAGTTGCAAATACTTTTGTTCAGAAAATGTTTTGAAGCTAAAAGAAACATACAAATCTTGTACTAAACAGGCATCAAAAACTGCAACTGACAGTTGCGCGATTTTGCAATTCCACAGTTTTGTTCCGGATGAATATTTGTGTCTCTTTGGTTTTCGTGTCCGTTTTTAATAAGGAACCACAGCCGGCAATATTTAGTCGTATGTAAGAGTCATTTTGTAGCCTTCTCAAGGAACTCACAAGAAAGTAAATGACAGCGTGATTAAAGGAAAGAATTAGCACGAGAATGAAAACTCTCGCATGTGCATTTCGTTCTCCAAAGCTCAGAGGCTTTGTCTGTCCAAAGGGAAGATGAGAAAGTTTTCCAACATGCAGTCAGCGAACTGTGCATGTAACGAATCCTATGGTATGGTGCTCATTAGATCACAAAACGCATTTCCTCTTTCTCCATGTTTCAAGTAAGCTGAAGAGAAGCATGAATAAAGCCACTTTCCTTTATCACATCCAGTATCCTTGTAAACTTGTCCAAGTCCTACATCTATTAAAGCAAAAAAGATTTCAGTACAAATCAGTGATTATGTGCTTGAACAACCTTTGGCGTCTGCGCAGTTCTAATTCAGTAAGTGCAAAACACTAAAGTTGATTAAAGAGACATATACTTAGGTTTCTTTTTATAATTCTTGGTTTTTCTTTAAGAAACAGGAACACTGTTTGGGCATCCACGCCTGAATTTCATTTTAGATGGAGAATCCTTTTCAGATGTGTTGATGATTAATTGGCTGGCAGTCGTGCCATAACATCTGAATCGGATTTTCGTTCTATTTTCTTTAAAGAGTATTGTGTCGTAGTTTTCTTGAGGAGAAGGATATGTGAAACTTGTACCTGCTATTTCTACGACTGAAATTGGGGCTCATTTTAATAAGAAGGGAGGGAAAAGCACTCAAGACTCTAATAATACTTTCCGACTATCTAATGTCGTAATCTCATTTTTAAGAATTAGATCTTGTACACATAATGCAACAATCTATTGACGTAATCTAATTTTTAAGAATCAATTTAAATCTGATACAGAATTTTATTACTTTTTTTAGCTGAACCAGTGTTCCGAGTGTGCGTGTTGTTAAATGATTTCATTCCAGACTGATTAATGTCCATCACTAAATTCCAAGTGCATTAATATGTATCCCATAAAAATAAACTTCCTTGCACATTGTAAAAGTCAGTGTCTCTCGGTCTCTCTGTCGGTTCGTGCTTTTATAACATGACACTTAGTTACATAATTAACGTATTTTATAATTAATGGGTACATTCTCTGGTCAGATTTTAGTACGCAGTTTGCTACTTTCAGAAAGGTGCAAAATAAGCGGAGGTGATAATAATGAATAAAGACTGAAAAAAATTTGCTGGCAATGCGTTCTTTTACAGTACTCTCCTCTGACGTGTAGTTGGTATTGTACTCAAAAAGATCTGCAAAACAGTCCGAGAGAGGATCTATATCTTTTATGGTTCGCACGCAGTCACAATTTGTGTGTTCTGTATTCGCTACGCTAGATAACGTCAAAAGACAGAAATGTTTATTGTAGATGAACCGTAAAAGATAAAGGCATGCTCTGGTGGACGTTTCTGCATATATTTTCTTTAAATCTGTAGTTTAGTTCCATACAAATTTGACGTAGCTATTTTGGTTTGGGCAGCATATGTCAAAACAGAGCATTGTCAGCAAAATTTTTGCCGCCTTGATTCACTAACATGGCAGCTTCTTATTCTTTGTGTTACCTAAAATATCATAGTACACACCAAAACTTAATCAGAGCACGTATAGTCGATTAAACAAAAGAAAGACGTAAATCACTGGCTCGCGAGTAATAAACGTCCACGTCTGCATACCTCGGTATGTGGATTTCACTATTATTCAGATCATTTCGTGAAGAATGAAGTTTCATGGTGAATATAGCCTGTTACAAGCTGTCACTGAAAGATATTCACATGAAAACTGACGAAAGTAAAATAATTAATGTCATTCATAAATACTAACGAAGGAAAAATACGTTCGCTCGATGCTCCAGGAGGAAAAAGCGAAACAAATTTAACCAATTTTTTCTTATCAAAAGTAAGATCTATGCTGAATATAATCTAACTTTGGCATTGACCGGGAGAACCTATTTCTGTGGTATGACTCAGAACCACTCACTTGATTTTCAAACTTCTCCTAAGCTTTTCCGACTGGTGTACAATCAGTGCACGGTAGCACTTACAAACATTACAAACATATCAGTATTGCAAAATTGATACAGAATTTCTCAGTAATGGTTTTTTATTGGCCACATGTGACTAAACTGGAATTTAAAAACCAACATTAAATTTTTAAATCAGCTGAGCAGACACATTTTTTAGATTTGTTACTAACGTTCGGTGATGAACGGAGAACAAAGAACTATTAAACAATTGAACTCGATAATCCAAATCTTTACGTTTTGATAAATAGCTCTGGAAAATCAGTCGATAACATACTCTGTGTACTGATTATTTCAAAAAGTTATTGTGTCACTACTCTCGAGGTAGTAGAGAGAGTCAGTTACTATATTCTTTCCAAAATCCTTGAAAGAACGTAAGCTTACTGTCTATGGACCTCCACTAAAACGTGCATTACCTGACACACATTTTTAATTTTTTACAATCTTCTGCTATTATACGAGGAATATCACCTGTTATATTAACAAAATCTCCCAACCCACTCAGGCTTTCTAGTGAAACGAAAGGGGCCTTACGACTGTTCACAATTTTTACTGTCTTTTGCAGAACAGTCTTAATACCGTGAAGTTATATGATAGTGCTGTACCTAACTTTAAGAGCATAGTCTTACGTAACTATTGATATAGCATAAGGTCAAACTCAATGTGCGACAAAGTAGATGTAAGCACTGAGTGCCTTTCACAGACAGCTACGTGTTTAAAATACCACTCAGCAGCCAAGACGGGATAAAATATTTGTTTATTTAAGACAAAGGGTTTCAACAAACTTTGCTGCCATTTCCAGTCTCAAAATGTTTTTCTTGTAAGACACTTTCATTTTGTGCTAAACCTCACGCACAAGATGTCAAGTGGATAAAAATCAGCACATTGCAAAAGGCCTGTTATAGCTAAAATATTTAAAAACTTAAAGCACCTTGTGCGAAAGACCATGTCCACATACCTACAGTCACTGATTCTTGTTACATCATAAAATCACGGTACACAATAATACATCTGTTTAAATATGCTGGACTTGTTCTAATCAGTGCAAATCGGCTTTAAATGGCGTATAAGGTACAACTGACCGTGCCATCACTTCCCGTGAACACGGAAGAGAAGGTATAGAGTGATAAATGGGTCAGATGTATCTCACGTGGCGAACGAAACTGTTGACCCCGCAGTTTAGTGGAGTTTTAGACAGTAATTGCTAAAATGTAGAGAGAATTCCGTGACGATTAATAAGCTGTACCCATATTCTAAGAGCGGCAAGTGCCGTATTTCTCAAGCCCCGGCCTCCGCCCCCCACCCCCGCCCCCCTTTGCAGACACCTACGACCGCATTTGAATGTTCATTCCCAGTCCATTTGCTTTTGTTTTCTCTTTACGTGCTGTAATTAGTGTAATCTTCTCTTTGCGGTTCCTACGGGCGTGATACGGAAGGGGCTGTTGTACATTCACAGATTCCTAACATAATGTTGAGCCAGACTTTCACGTTACAGCTGGCGTTAATGTGTCTGCCAGTTCAATTCTTTCAGCATCTCGGTTATGCTTTCTCCACGGTCAAACACGCCTGTGGCAATTCGTGCTATCCATTTTCTTTATTTTCGCTACCGTTTATTAGTCCTGGGTTCCACACACTTGAAGACAGTCTAGGTTGGGCCGCACGATCCAAGCAATCCACTTGCAATCCCAAAGTTTTCATCTAACGAGGAGAATATGGTAAGTGTCATAATCCGAATTTTCAGAAAATTTTCTCTGTGGAAGACAAGTCACCGTAAGTGAATACGTGTCTCGGCTTGTACAATACACGTGTGAATTTTTTTGAAGGTTATAGTCTTCTTAAATTATAATTTTCTTGATTTGATTCTTATATCAATTATAATGTTACTCTTATGTTTTATTGTGATGTTTAATCTTCAGGAAGATTTGGTACATCCCCTGGATGGCAGCAATCGTAGAATCATTCGAAACGTTGAAATTCCAAAGATCACGGGCATTGCGCGAAGATAGCAATGCCACAACAACATTTCTTCGCATGAATCTCACTTGGGAAGGAAATGTCGTTAACATTGCTGAAAATTTCACGCGTTGGCAATGATATCGCGTAAAATCACGAATAACAGATCACTTTACCGAAGAATGCGCTTGTAATTGGTTATTAATCAAGATACACTACAAGAATTTCACTGTGAAAACAATTTCAAATAATTTTCTCATTTATTGTTTTTTCTTTGGCTTTTTTTTAATCTCATTCACTAAACATACAATTAGTAGACGAATAAGGACAACGGTATTTCAGTATATGAGGGTTGCAACTTTAATAGTGGCAACTATTTATTTACAGTTCGTACAAAATAGATACGTGCTTCAAACGTTTACTGACCTTCAAAGTAGTCACCAGCATTGTGTATAACCCGTTGCCAGCGACGTGGAAGTCGTAGGATACTCTTAGGGCCAGTTGTGCTGACAGTTCGAGTGGCGCGGTCTATTGCCCGACGAATTCGTAGCAGTTCTGAAGCGAATGCCGTGGGGTGTTTCCTTCAGTTTAGAAATCGAGTTGAACTTTTGACAGCTTAACTCAGGGTAGTGCATAGGTGGTATAACACTTAGCAGCCCCATCAGTCAAACAAATCAGTAACAGCTTGCACTGTACGTGCTTGAGCATTGTCCTGCAAAATGATTATCAGATCCTGCAGAAAGTGTCATCGCTTCTGTCTCTAAGCTGGTCGTAGGTTGTGTTCCAAAAATGAATAGCATAAAGACACAAGTGATGACACTTTCTGCAGGAACTGACCATCATTTTGCAGGACAATGCCCAAGCACGTACAGTGCAAGCTGTTACTGATTTGTTTGTTTGTTTGACTGATGGGGCTGCTAAGTGCTATTCCACCTATGCACTCCCCTGTCTTAGACCCTCGTAAGTTCAAATCGATTTCTAAACTGAAGGAAACACTTCACGGCATTCGCTTCAGAACTGCTACAAATTCGCCGGGCAATAGACCGAGCCGCTCGAACTGTCAATACAACTGGCACTGCTAAGAGTATCCTACGACTTCCACATCGCTGGCAACGGGTTATACACAATGCTGGTGACTACTTTGAAGGTCAGTAAAACTTGGAAACTCGTATCTATGTATCTATTTTGTACGAACTGTAAATAAATAGTTGCCACTATTAAAGTTTCAACCCTCGTACATTGGAAAAAATTCGTGTGATAATCTTCTACGGGCATGGGTAGAAAAATAACAGACAAAAAGAAAAATTAAAATCCAGTTTCGAACAGGGGGCACAAAAGCGCGAAGCCGCAACGCTAGCCACTACGCCGCCGCTTCGGATGAACAGTTTACTCGCTAAAAGACACACGAAGTGCCTCGAAAACTTTGACCGCCGATGTCCCAGAAACGTTCGAGTCTCTGCGGATAAGCCGAGACACGGGTTCGCTTATTTTGACACTTCTCTAACTGAGCGAAGTTTCTGTGAAACAAAGCTGTGGCACTTGCCGTCTTCTCTTCACAATTATGATGATGAGTACCTCGTGTCAGCCACAGCACATGCGCGCGCCTGTGTGTGTGTGTGTGTGTGTGTGTGTGTCTGTGTGTTGGGGTGGGGGGGGGGGCGGGGGTATTACCTGCACCTGAATGCAGCCGACTTTCACCAGGCAACAACGCATTAGGAAAACGCGTGCTGTGTGGCGCCGGCAGGTTGATAGCCATCCTCATCACGGGTCACTGATTGCGTTGCGTCAATAAGTGAGGGGAAAGCACAGACAGCTATCGGCTTCCGCATTCTCAGCGTTCCCACACAATGGCAGTAAATACATAACATATTCCAACACTGCTTGCGGTTCATTACTCCGTAAGAAGTTCCAATGTCTCCGTACAAAATGGTTCAAATGGCTCTGAGCACTATGGGACTTAACTTCTGAGGTCATCAGTCCCCTAGAACTTAGAACTACTTAAACCTAACTAACCTAAGGACATCACACACATCCATGCCCGAGGCAGGATTCGAACCTGCGACCGTAGCAGTCGCGCGGTGCCGGACTGAAGCGCCTAGAACCGCTCGGCCACACCGGCCGGCCTGTCTCCGTACAGAGTGGTCGTCTGAGCAGGTTAGGCTGGCAGTATCGGACATTTATTCAGTAGAATAACGATACAAAGTAATAGGAAACGGAAAAAGCATGTCACGATTGTAGCACGGAAGACGAATGGTCGACTTCAGTTTATTGGGAGAATTTTAGGAAAAGTGTCGTTCACCTTAAAAGGAGACCGCAAAGCGGGCACTAATGCGACACATTGCTGAGTAATGTTCGAGTGTCTGGGATCCGCACCAAGTCAGATTAAACGAAGACGTCGTAGCAGTTTACAGACGGGATGTTAGATTTGTTACCGGTAGGTTCGAATAACACGCAAGTATTACGGAGGTGCTCACTGGATGGAAGGTGACGTTCTTTACGAGGAGCATTATTGAGAAAATTTAGAGAAGCGCTACTGCAGAGCGATTCTGTTGCCACCAACATACATTTCGCGTAAGGATGATGAAGATAAGATTAGGGATATTAGGGCTAGTACGGAGGCATGTAGACAGTCGTTTTTCCCTCGCTCTATTTGCGAGTCGAAAAGGAGACGAATTGGCAAGTAGTGGTACAGGGTACCTCCGCCAAGTACCGTACGGTGGCTTGCGGAGCGTGCGCGTAGATATACTCTGAAGAGCCAAAAAACCTGGTACACCTGCCCCTGATATCGTGTATGGCCCCCGCGAGCACGTAGAAGTGCTGCAACATGATGTGGCATGGACTCGACTAATGTCTAAAGTAGTGCTGAAGGGAACTGACATCACGAATCTTGCAGGACTCTCCATACGTCCGTAGGAGTACGAGGGGGTGAAGATCTCATCTGAAGAACGCGTTACAAGGCATCCGAGATGTGCTCAATAATGTTCATGGCTGGGGAATCTGGTGGCCAGCGGAAGCCAAGCATATGAGGATTGTGTCAATAACAATGATATTTGGTGAAGATGAATACGTTTCATGAAGTAATGAAGATGCACCAGGATGTGGCTAAGTGAACTTCACAGCTCATTTTGATAAATGCATGTGTTGTAAAAGGTAATCATTCATAAAAGCCCAGTCAGTCAATCTTCTGAAGTGCAAGAGGCCAGACGTTCACTCCAGTGCACTCGCTCTGCAGGAAGAGATGTCACGGGCTGGGCTCCCTGCCCCAAGAGTCTCTGCACTGGCTCAGCAGTTTAGGACAAAGTTACAATTCGCTACTCTTAGTGATAATTGCATGTGCTGCAACAGTAGCACAAGCTCTAACTTGGTCACGATAGGAACAGTGAGCCAAATATGGAATGAATTTCCTTTACTTTACTTCTGTTGTCAAAAATTTTTTGTCATCAGTGTATTATGACCATCTTTAGATCTGTTTTATAAAAATATGTCCCCTATGGTTAAAGTATATAAAGATGATCATTATAGGCTTATGCACTACTTAATCTAACTTAAACTAACTTATGCTAAGGACAGAACACACACCGATGGCTGAGAGAAGACTCGAACCTCCAATGGAAGGAGTTGCATGAACCATGACAAGATGCCTCAGACCACACGGCTACCCTGTGCGGCTCTGATGACATAAAATTTGGGACCATGGATGTGATGTGAAGGAAATTTATTCTCTAAAACTAGATCATTCGATAAAAGTCCAGTCAGTCTTCCGAAGTGCAAGAGGCAAGACATTCACTCCAGTGCATGTGCACCATAGGAAAAGATGCCATGAACTGGACTCCCGGCCCCAAGAGTCTCCGTGCCACCTTATGGCACAGCCAGGTAGTAGCTGCAGGGTCGCGCGCTGAGCACTTCCTGTCGTGTTGACGGTTTCCGCGGCCTTCCTCCTCCTTTACATTCCCAGCGCCTGGATACTCTTTGTCGTTCAACACAATATGCTTCAGCAGTTATTACATCTGGTCTGGCGGAATATTGTCACATAAATAACTTGAAGAAGTCACAGGAACTAAACGTACCATTGCACAAAGAGAGAGAGTGACAGCTTTGCAAACGCCGTGAGAATATTTAAACAATTACACGTTTTATTCTGAGGAACACAACCACCACCACACTTGAACACCGCCCTCAAAAAGATCGCGACACACGTGTGAAACCATCCCATAGACACTTCGCGCACTTTTGTGAGAAATACTCTTGTCTTTGAGCACAGGCTGCTTCAGAAGTTACTAATTCCAACTGAATGTGTCTCTACAAACACTTTCAAAAAAAGATCGCTGCACAGCAATTTGCGTCAATTTACCGATGGATACTCCCACACTTGAACATGTAATCAAAAAGATCGCTGCACTCCTGTGAAACGTCCCTGAGACACCTAAAACGCTTTTGTGAGAAACAGATCCCGAAACTGATATCAGCTGCAATATCTGATTTTACACGCCAAAACGACGATATCTCGAAATCTAAATAAATATGCCTGTAGCTCTAAACAGGACGTTCACCGCTTTTCGAGTTTTAGCTGCTTGTCTGAAGGCACTGCCAGAGGGAGATAAATATTTCTGAGTCTTACAGCTGCTGTAGTGTTCATCACTTTTCTGAAATGGTGAGTGATTTAGCTTCATACTTGCTGCCGCTGGAGTCAGGGACATTATTTTCCTCACTTCTCGAAGCACACACTGGTGTCCAAGCACAAACTGGAAAATCAGAACAATCACACAACCACAATTCGAAGCACTGTCTTCCAGACGGCAGAAATGGCTGGAATTTTCTGTGAATTTTCGATGTCCGACAACTACTGGTTTGGAGATGCTCCAAAGCCAGAATGGTGGATGAGGGAAAGCATACCGCCAGAGTTCGATGGTCTACTTGGACGTGCCTCTCAACACCCGAACAAAGAAAACCTCACATTACTCTCTGACGTCACAAGACTTTCCATAGATAGCTTTCTCCCGCCTTGTTCAAACCAATCTGCAGAGGCTCCTATACCCAGCCCAAACTATATCTTATGAATAGATCGTTCTGGTTGGCTCTTATTGAATTTATTCGCCAAACAGCTGCTGCTGCAGCTGTGGGAGCACTGTCAGCCATTTTCTGGAGACGAGACTTTCAGCGGCAAAACTATTTTGTACAGATCGAAAAAAAAAAAAAAACATATAGCAGACATACTGCACTGACAGTTAAACCCTGCAAAAGTGGTCTACAGATCATGAAATATGGAAAGACACTTTGTCAATTACACTGCTCTGCTACCATTGAGGAAAGCTTGAATTTCTTTGTGTGTGAAACCGATCTCCAACCAGGCTATACCACCAAACACCATATCGGTGTAGTAAACACAAAATCCTGTACCATACAAAATCGTCACTTCTGCATCCTGCATATAGCTATTAGCCACTAATCACCTTACTGTGAGAGAGACAGACCCTAAAAAAAAACATAAGCACATGCTCAGTATATAGTCCATGCAGTACCAGATCTTTCCGTGACATTGGTCGGTCATCCACTGGGGTGAAGGGTCACGAGTCAACCGCCCTCACACACACGTTGGCTCAACACACGATCAGAGCGCCCTCCATCTACAGCGGTCACTCTCTTTATTGTTGTGCAAAGGCTGGGCTGGTTCCCCTCGGCACGAAGGCGTTACTGGTTCCAGGCCTGACCTGTTTGCTTGCTTGCTTACTGCCATGCTTTCCACGCCCATCTCTATATTCTAGGATTACAAGAACACATCTGTTTTTATATGGTTTGCCAGAACGTCACACCATTTATGCGACAGTTCTCGATATCAAGCAGTTAGCAGTATCATTTGCATGGCAGTATCGGTTGCAAAAGGTGGGAACTGTTCTTTAGAAACCAGAAACTTTAGCAAAGTGCAACGCACTGCAAACCACTGAGTAACAAGAAATTATCTCGTGTGCGGAGGTCTTTACGTGAAAACTCGAAACAATAGAGGAAATTGCAAGTTCCACTTGCAGTAGCCAATGTCTGTGATGTAACAGATTACAAATCCTGCTTCCACTATGGTGTTTCTCATGTCTAGAGAACCGGAAAGCGTCTCTTCCAGCTGTCTTTCACCATTTAGATGCACACAACACACACCACTGTCGATGTTCTCTCAACCGCATAATGACGGGAAATGTGTAAAAGCAGTCAACTGGACAATTTACATGGAAGGGAATAACTGTATAGTGCAAACACACGCCCCTATTGAATCTTCTCAAATTTCCATGGAGAACACATGTGATCACGAAAGCTGCCCGACACATACTGAGTATTAGTACGCCATTCACCTGGCTATAGAGTGACAAGGTTAGGTGAGCTACATTCCTGTACCGCAGCCGGTTTCTCCAGTCCCGATGGCTCCCAATGTAAACCGGAAACGTCAATCGTTCCGGCCACAGACCAACGCTGATACGGGCTCCTCGCACGCCATGCAGAAGTGTCTTAGTAAATCAGCCACATATATTTAATCACTGTACTTACAATTAAATATTACGATTGCAGTCCCAGTCGGACGACATTTTACAATGAGTGAAGTATTGGAATTACACTCTCCTCTCTACTGCGGCTCTAGAAATATATATACAGGGTGGTACATTGATAGTGACTGGGCTAAATATCTCACGAAATAAGCATCAAACAAAAAAACTACAAAGAACGAAACTCGTCTAGCTTGAAGGGGGAAACCAGATGGGGCTATGGTTGGCCCGCTAGATGGCGCTGCCATAGGTCAAACGGATATCAACTGCATTTTTTAAAATAGGAACCCCCATTTTCTATTACATATTCGTGTAGTACGTAAAGAAATATGAATGTTTTAGCTAGACCACTTTTTCCGCTTTGTGATAGATGGCGCTGTAACAGTAACAAACGTATAAGAAAGTGGTATCACGTAACATTCCACCAATGCGGACGGTATTTACATCGTGATACATTACCCATGTTGAAATGGACCGTTTGCCAATAGCGGAAAAGGTCGATATCGTGTTGATGTATGGATATTGTGATCAAAATGCCCAACAGGCGTGTGCTATGTGTGTTGCTCGGTATCCTGGACGACATCATCCAAGTGTCCGGACCATTCGCCGGATAGTTACGTTATTTAAGGAAACAGGAAGTGTTCAGCCACATGTGAAACGTCAACCACGACCTGCAACAAATGATGATGCCCAAGTAGGTGCTTTAGCTGCTGTCAGGCTAATCCGCACATCAGTAGCAGACAAATTGCGAGAGAATCGGGAATCTCAAAAACGTCGGTGTTGAGAATGCTACATCAACATCGATTGCACCCGTACCATATTTCTATGCACCAGGAATTGCATTGCGATGACTTTGAACGTCGTGTACAGTTCTGCCACTGGGCACAAGAGAAATTACGGGACGATGACAGATTTTTTGCACACGATCTATTTAGCGACGAAGCGTCATTCACCAACAGCGGTAACGTAAAGTCCACGATGGCTGCGACAAGTGGAACATCAGCGACCTTGGCGTGTTAATGTATGGTGCGGCATTATGGGAGGTAGGATAATTAGCCCCCATTTTATCGATGGTAATCTAGATGGTGCAATGTATGCTGATTTCCTACGTAATGGCACTACAAGATGTTTCACTGAATGACAGACTGGCGATGTACTCCCAATATGATGGATGTCCGGCACATGGCTCGCGTGCGGTTGAAGCGGTATTGAATAGCATATTTCATGACAGGGCGATTGGTCGTCGAAGCACCATACCGTGGCCCGCACGTTCACCGGATCTGACGTCCCCGGATTTCTTTCCGTGGGGAAAGTTGAAGGATTTTGCTATCGTGATCCATCGTCAACGCCTGACAACATGCGTCAGCGCATTGTCAGTGCATGTGCAACATTACGGAAGGCGAACTAGTCGCTGTTAAGAGGAATGTCGGTACACGTATTGCCAAATGCATTGAGGTTGATGGACATCATTTTGAGCACCTGTTGCATTAATGTGTTATTTACAGGTAATGACGCTGTAACAGCATGCGTTCTTAGAAATGATAAGTTCACAAAGGTACATGGATCAAATTGGAACAACCGTTCTGTATTTTAATTTAAAAAACATACCTGTTACCAACTGTTGGTCTAAAATTGTGAGCCATATGTTTGTGACTATTACAGCGCCATCTATCACAAAGCGAAAAAAGTGGTCCAACTAAAACATTCATATTTCTTTACGTACTACACGAATATGTAATAAAAAATGGGGGTTCCTATTTTTTTTAAAAACGCAGTTGATATCCGTTTGACCTATGGCAGCGCCATCTGGCGGGCCAACCATAGCCCCATCTGGTTTCCCCCTTCAAGCTAGACAAGTTTCGTTCTTTGTAGTTATTTTCTTTGACGCTTATTTCGTGAGATATTTGGCCCCGTCACGATAAATGGACCATACTGTATATCTCTAGCATTCTTATGACTGGTCATAATTTTTCACATAAAATGATCTTTCATTCCCTCTTACAGCTGTGCAGTTTTCCACGTCAAATCCATACGTTCCTTACAACAGGACATAGTCGTTTTCTATGCACATAGCGGAACACACACGTACTTTACAACCCCACTGATCACAATGAATCTATCACACTTCCCTTACTAAGTGTAATACTTCGCCAGTAACTGAATCCTGGTCACATCAAACAATATTGAGTGAAAATCCGCGATGGGTGGATATGTCACACTTTCTTGCGAGTAGTAGCAGTGTGTCTGAGGAACAGAGACGTAATCGTCTTATAAGCGACTAGCTATTAAGAAAACACGATTGCAACAGCTATATTACTGTCACAAGCTGTCTTGGTTGTACCGCCGCAGCCAAGTCTCGCTAACTATATCCATGTTAAAAACTATACAGACTTTTTAAGTCGAGGTTTAGTACTGCTTCCGAATGAAGTGGTCTGCCACACAAATACAGTCACATTGAATATAGAAAGTGATCGCCAGGATGTGTATTAAAAGGCTGAAAGTGCAGGGCGCCCGTCGCCGGCGGTGTAAGCTCGTAATAAAATCACCGAATTTAGAAAGTGATTGGGTTAAGGAACGCAGTATGGTGAAGCTGGTATTTCCAGCTTCCTCATGTCGATACTGGATATTTTCCAGTATTTGTAATAGTCTATCTCGATGCGATGTCACAGGTTCTGTGATACACTGAAGCGCCAAAGAAGCTGGTATAGGTATGCGTATTCAAATTCGGGTATATGTAAACACGGAGAAGACGGCGCTGCCTATATAAGTCAACAAGTGTCTGGCGCAGTTGTTAGATCGGTTACTGCCGCTGCAATGACGGGTTATCAAGATATAAGCGAGTTTGAACGTAGTGCTATAGAAGGCGCACGAGCGGTGGAACACAGCACCTCCGAGATAGTGACGACGTGCGGATTTTCCCGTATGACCATTTCAAAAGTGTACCGTGAATATCAGGAATCTGGTAAAATATAAAATCTCCGACATCGCTGAGGCCGGGAAAAGGTCCTACAAGAACGGGACCAACGACGACTGAAGAGAATCCTTCAGTGTAACAGAATGAATTTTGTTTTTTGATGAACGGGAAACTCAAAAAGGTTTTTGTCATACCTTCTCACAGGTGTTCAATATGCCCCCTTTGAGATGCACAGCATACGTCACTGTGGTATTCAGATTGTTCCCACACTGCAGCGAGCATGTCTTGAGTTACACCTTCCACAGCTGCTGTTATGCGATGTCTCTATCCATTCAGTGTTGCTGGTAACGAAGGCACAAACAGAATCTTTTATAAACACCCACAAGAAATAATCGCATGCTGACCAGGCTGGTGGCCAGTAAAATGCTGAATCATTTGGTCCAGTGTGACAGACCCAGCGTTCAGTAATCCTTTGATTCAAAAATCCTTGCACTTCCAGATGCCAGTGTGGTGGTACCCCATCCTGTTGGTAAATGAAGTTATTGGAATCAGTCTCCAACCATGGGAAAAGAAAGTCCTCAATCATATTGAGATATGTGCTGCCTTTAACAGTGTTCTCAGCATAGAAAAATGGACCACACGCCTTTACCTGTAAAACTGCATAAAACATATTAAATTTTGGAGATCCCCTCTCATGTTGTACAGCTTCATATGGCTGTTCCGTACCCCATATTCTCACATTACGACAGCTCACCTTTCCTTTAAATGGAATGTTGCCTCGTCACTAAACACTAAGTGTGGAAGAAAACTGTCATCCTCCATCTTGCCAAGAACGAAATTACAGAACTAGACACATTGTTGTTTGTCACCTTCATGAGGAGCTAGCAGTAGCTGAATTTTGTGTGCTTTCACGTGTAAACGTCGACGCAGCACACGCCAGAGGGACACCGGGGGCATGTTGAGCTGTCGAGCTGCACAGTAAACAGATTTCCGCTTACTCCTTGTGAAACAATGGCAGATGAGTTTCACCATCACACACATATGTCAGATAACATAATAGTTCTGATTTTTTAAAATCAGATGATTGTCTTCGATACAATCTGTGTACATCGGAAGACATGAATGAGGGTAAATCTTATTGAGTTCTCTACCGGATGACGTTAGCAGCCTTTTTACAGTTCATAGTTTTTTTTAATTCTCTGTTGGATGGTACAGAATGACGATGACAGAGAGAATGTTTGGGTGACGGACGTGATTGCACCCTGAGGGATGCAGATCTCCTTCGGACTGCAGTAACTATATGTAGTTTGGAGACGCACCACAATGCAGTAGCAAAATCCTCGTTCTTTGGTAATGCTCCACGGCGCCACAAAACTATTCCAGTTTCCATGTGTTGTGACTGTCCTTTAATTAAAATCATCGAGTATGTGTGTGTTGTGGGAGGAAGTTTCGTTTGGCGTTGGCCTTACACATAGTACATTATTGGTGGTGCTACGACATGTTCCCCATTACCATTGAATGGTCAAAACATGGTCAAAACTCATCTCACTCTGGTTCTACATGGGTTGCAGATGGCGGTAGATATAGCGTTCTCCGTCTTCTGTTCAGTTCCGATTTAAATTGGAACCATCACATGCACAAAGCTGCAGAACCTGAGAAACATTTACGAGATGCATACGGGCTGCCTAAAGATCACGTTGGAGTCTTACTGTAGCCGTTAGGTTCGAAAAGGGTGACTCGTTTTGATATATGAGAATGCTACGTATATGATTCACCAGTGGCTGTAATCATTAAAAGACATCTCCATAGGATCCAATGCAGATGTGGTCGAATGGCAAGACTTCATTCCAAAACGCAGACAGCATTTCTACCAGAAAGTGTAGCATTATAGATCGGGAAAGCCAGTGTATTGGTCATAGGATTTTGTACATATCTTACGACCGCAATTTAGCATTGTATTTTGCTTTTCAGTGATTAGTTGCACAGCACACCAGCTACTTCTATGTCATCATCATCAACATATCATCGCCTACAACCTAGTCGTTATATCACAGAACCTGTAACATGGCATTGAGGTAGAATGCGTTGCAAATACTAGAGAAATATCTAGTGGAGGCATGAGGGAGCTGCAAATACCAGCTTCAAATCGCGTTCCTTAACCGAATCACTTTCGATATTCGGTGATTTTATTACGCGTTCGCACCGCCGGCGACGTGCAGCCTTTGCTTTCGGCCTGTTAATACATACTCCGGCAGTCACCATCTATATTCAATGTTGCTGCATTTGTGTGGAAGACCACTTCATTCGGGAGCAATACCACACCTCGACTTATAAAGCCTGTATAGTTTTTAACATGGATATCGTTAGCGAAACTTGTCTGCGCCGGTAGAACCAAGACCGCTTGTGACAGTAACATAGCTGTCGCAATCGTGTTTTCTCAATGGCTGGTGGTTTATAACACGATCTCGTCTCTCTTCCTGAGACACACTGGAACCACTCGCAAGGAAAACAAGAGAGACATATCCATCCATCGCGGATTTTCACTCATGATTGTTTTGTATACCAGGATTCAGTTACTGGTGAAGTAATATTCTTAATTGGGGATGTGTGACAGATTCGCTGCCATAAGTCGGCTTACAAAGTATGTGTGTGTTCCGACATACACAAAGAAAACAACTTTGTCCTGTCGTAAGGAAGGTATGGATTTGACGTGGAAAACTGTAATAGCTGTAACGGGGAATGAAAGACTTTTTTATGTGAAAAATTACGTCCAGTCATAAGAATGCTAGAGATATTTATATTTCCAGAGGCACAGTAGAGAGGAGTGTGTACTTCCAATACTTCGCTCATTGTAAAATGTCATCAGATTGGGACTGCAATCGTAATATTTAATTATAAGTACAGTGGTAAGATATATATGTAAGGAAGCAAGCAAGTAGGTCAGGCCCAGAAACAGTAACGCCGTTGTGTTGAAGGGAACCAGCCTAGCCTTTGTACAACAGTTGACAGAGTGACTGCTGTCTGTGGACTGTGCTCTGTTCACACATTGAACCAGCGTGTGTGTGGGGGCAGTTGACTCATGACCGTTTGCCGCAGTGGGTAACTAACCGACCTCATGGGAAATATCTAGTGCTGCGATGGCTATATATGGTGCATGCATGTAAATCTTTTTTAGAGGGGGGGGGGATGTATCTGGCTATCTTCGCATTACATGTATGAGTGTGGTGGTCGATAGCTATATGCAGGATGCAGAAGTGACGATTTTCTATGCCGCAAAATGAGAACTGTGTTCACTACATCGACTTGGTATGTGGTTTATAGTCTGGTTGGAGATCGGTTTCATGGTGAAAAAAATTCAAGTTTTCCTCGACAGTACCAGAGCAACGTAACTGACGAAGTGTCTTTCTGTATTTCATGGTCTGTCGACCACTTCTGCAGCGTTTAAATGTCAGTGCAATACGGCTACAGTTTTTTTTCGGTCTGTACCAAATAGTTTTGCTGCCGAAAGTGCCGTCTGCAGAAAATTGCTGACAGTGATCCAACACCAGCAGTAGCAGTTTGGCGGATTGCACACTGAATAATCCAAGCCTTCTTCGACAGTAGCAGAGGAGTGTAACTGACGAACTGTCTTTGGCGATAGTTTCCCTATTTAATGATCTGTAGACCAGTTTTGCAGGGTTTAACTGTCAGTCCAGTATGACTGCTTTATGTTTCTTCCGATCCGCACACACTAATTTTGTTGCTGAAAAACTCATATGCGAAATAAAAAAAAAAGGGGTGGACAGTGCTCCCACACCGGCAACAGCAGCAGTTTGGCGAGTAAATTCAAAATTCAGCAACCAGAGTGCTCCATTCCCATGACATCCTTTGTGCAGTGCACAGGAGCCTCTATAGATTGGTCTGAACAAGACAGCAGAAAGATATCAACAGAAAGTTATGTGACATCTGAGAGTAACATGATGTCTTTTTTGTTTGAGTGTTCAGAGGGCCATCCAAGCAGACCATCCACCTCTGGCAGGATGCAGTCCCTCATCCGACATTGTGACTTTAGAGCATCTTCACACCAGTAGCTGTAGGACATCGAAAATTCACGAAAATTCTAGTCATTTTTCTCGTCTGTAGGACAGTGCTTCGAATTTTGTTTGCGTAATTCTTATGATTTTCCCATCTGGGCTTAGACACCAGAGTGTGATTCGAGAGGTGAGGAAAATAACATCCTTGACTCCGTCAGCAGCAAATATAAAACTAAGCCACTCACCATTTCAGAAAAGTAATGAATACTACAGAAACTGTAAGACTCAGTCATTTTTCTCTCTCTGGCAGTGCCTTCAAACAAGCAGCTAAAACTCGAAAACTGGTGAGCGGCCTGGTTAGAGTTACGAAGATATTTATTTCGATTTCGAGATTTTGTCGTTTTGGCGTGTAAAATCAGATATAACTAATGTCGGATTCGGGATCTGTTTCTCACAAAAGTGTGTGAAGTGTCTCAGGGAGGTTTCAAATGTGTGTAGCGATATTTTTAGAGGCCATGTTCAAGTGAGGCAGTATACATAGCTAAATTGACGCAAATGTGCAGCGTTCTTTTTTTGAAAGTGTTTGTAGAGACATATTCAGTTGGAATTAATATCTCCTGAAGCAGCCAGTGCTCAAAGACAAGTGTATTTCCCACAAAAGTGCGCGAAGTGTCTCTGGGATGGTTTCACAGATGTGTCGCGATCTTTTTAAGGGCTGTGTTCAAGTGTGGTGGTGGTGGTATTCCTCGGAATAAAACGTGTAATTGTTTACATATTCTCGCATCAACTGTAAAATTGTCTCTCTCTTTGAGCAGTGGTACATTTAGTTTCTGTGATATCTTCAAGTTACATATGTGGCAACATTCCTCAGCACCAGATGTAATAACGCCTGAAGCAGTTTGTGTTCAACGAGAAAGGGTATCCGTGCTCCAGGGATGAGAAGGAGGAGAACGGCCGAGGGCATTTCCAATGTGACAAGAAGTGCTACTGCATGGCCATGCCGTAAGCCAGTGCACAGACTCTTGGGGCAGGGAGACCAGCCCGTGACCTCTTTTCCTGCAGAGTGTGCGAACCAGAGGGAACGTCTGGCCTCTTGCGCTTCAGAAGATTGACTGACTGGGCTTTTATCGAATAATCGACTGTTACAGCGCACGCATTTATCACAATGAGCTGTGAAGTGAAACTTAGCCGCATCCTGGTGCATCTTCATTGTCTTATGAAACATATTCGTCTTCACCAAATATCATTACCATCCCACATACATTGCTACAGCTAATATACTCCTTCTCCTCCAGCACAGACATCTCGTCCACACAATAAACAATTATGTCCGTCCTCCCAGTCCAGAAGCTTGACACAGACTGGGTCCTGTTCGCGCCATTTTCCCTCGAATTGCCATCTTGGATTATGTCATGGGAGGAAAGAGGTGGAGGGACGACAGCGCCCCCTGGTGGTGGTGTTGTGAACTATGTCAGTTGGACTCCAGACCTCATGGTGAACACACTGGATGGAGCTACTGCCTGATACAACTCAAATTTTTTAAATAGACAATACATATTCATCCTATCTGGCAGCATAGTACAGACTGAGTCCTTTTCCCACAAAGTTCCAGATCGGGGAGAGAAGCAAATGGCGCAATGCATACAAACTAAAGACTTAAGTCTGTCCTACCTACAGTTCAGCACAGATGAGTTCTTTTCCCCTCCACTTACCAGGTGGGGAGGAGAAGGGAGGGGGAAGGGACGCGGGGAAGTCACACAGGTAAGGGTGGGTGGTTAGGTTAGTGGAGTTAGCCCAAATGACCTTTTTTCCCGCCAGATTTTGAACTTCCTACCATGACATCACTGTGACATTGCCACACCCATGACGGCCGTCTTGAATTCACCATCTTAAATAAATCTGGCATAATGCAAAGTGGGGTAGCGCCTGTTTCACCCTACCACTAACGTCGAATAACCATTCGTAGGCGGCAGGTGGCAGTAATAGCAATGGAGGGTATATAAATCAGATGGGGGGGGGGGGGGGGGGAGATCACGGAAAACCATACAGTCCTTCTCGTGATGTGGAAATGCAGCCATTTATCTGATGTCTAGAAGCGCATGATCACTGTCTTTCAGGTTAAGCGTGGAAGCATTTCCGAATTGGCTACGATTGTAAACTGTCCACATGCCACCATGGTTAAACTATACAGTGCATGATATAAATGGTGTTATCCAAAACTGACCACCCAGATGAACCAAGAAGATACTTACTGTATCTCCTCAATGACTGCTGAGGCAATGCTGCTGCGTATGGGTCTCCACTGTATGCACCTGGTTCTTGCATCCATGCTGACTGCTGTTCATCGACGATGAAGGCTGGAATCTGCACGCCAGTGCCACAACTGGATGGCTACTGAATGACAACAGGTGGTCTTTTCAAACGAATCAAATTTTGTGTTCCATCGGACAGATGGTCGTTTGTGTGTACAGCCCTACAACAATCGGGAAGGTCCACGCCAGAGAAGGGAGCGTTATGGTCTAGGGTATTTTTTCGTGGCAGTCCCTGGATGATCTCGTCATTCTGGAGGGCACAATGGATCAACTCAATTATGTATCTATCCTTGGGGACTATGGTCACCCATAAATGCAGTATGTTTTCCCTTGGCACTATGGTATCTACCAGCAATATAATGTAACATATCACACAGTTCGCAGTGTATGTGTGCGGTTCGAATAGCACTGGGATGAGTTTATCTTACACTCCTTTCTATCAAACTCTTCGGATTTAAACTCAACCGAAAATCTGTGGGACCACCTTCATTGGGCTGTACGCGTGATGGATCGTGAACTGAGAAAACTAGCACAGCTTACCAGGGCTTTGGGGTCGGCATGACTCCACATCCCTATCGTTACCTTCCACAACCTCTGCAACACTCTTCCTGCACCTCCCGCAGCGGCCAGCGCTACAAAAGTGGTTATTCAGATTTTTGACTGGTTGTCACTTTGATGTGGCTGGACAGTAAGTAAAGTAAAAGAATTTTTAAAAATTCTCTTTGCCAGTGTATTCTTATTTGTCCTTCTGCCATAAAATCTTCATGGAGTGCCGCTTGCCACATCGGGTACTATTGACGATTACGACCGGCAATGTGACTGAGTGAGTTTTTTTTTCGTTGTTTGTTTTGTTTCTCTATGCGGAGAGTATATTTTACGTGATAGAATGCTTTAAACTAGTTGCGAAGGTGTACAGGAAACTGATACGTTTACTACCACCCGAGAAGCAAACCAAATACAGCACTGTAACAGAGAAGTTGTGAATGAATTCAGAATTTAAGTGTAGCTGTTGCTGCCGAAGCCATATAGTTCACACTGACCAAGGCGAACAAACAGTTTATGCTCGACTGCCCATCACTTTGTTATTTACTGACAAAAGCGTCATCTTTTTATTCTCTTGACACATCAATCACGAAAGTATTTCGAAATGCACTCACCATTTGATCATCATCAGACTGTCTAAATGTGCATGCTGCAAACAGTAACGTCAGATTCCCGTTGCGTTGCTTTGTGTACAAGTAAGTACAGGCAATAGTAGACAGCGATCAATCTCTGCTTTGTCTTTTCATGCCTTTTTACACTGGCAAAAGGCAAACGCAAAACTGAATATATGTGACCAGTTGACAGACTGGTGCTGGCTATTGACAGGTCGAAACTGGTAACTGGATTTTGAAATTCCTTTGTGACTGTTGATGCAAGAAAATGAGAAATGATAATTAGTCAGTCTCACAGTCTCCACTGTAATGTATTGTTCTTCAAAGTTTTAAAAAGGAGAAACTGGCACATCAAAGTGAAGAAAGTATTATTACCTAAACAACATTTGGTTACGTTTCCATCACCTATTTAATCTTATCAACAATATGGTGGGCTAATGGGTCAGTTACAATTGCCATTTTTGCTTATGTGATTGTGTAAAAATATGGGATAAAAGGGATGCAAGTGATTTCCCCTAAGATACATGTGGCTCATTTAAAATAGCTGTGTGATTAACAGATTTCACTGTTGGGGAGCAGTGTTGCTGATGTGCTGTCAACCACACATGACAAAGCTTTTCATGTAACTCCAAAATAGACAACATAGTATGTGCGACTATAGACAGATTAATCTCAAGAAAGTTTAACCTAGTTATAAACTTGATCCACACAGCCAACTTGGCTGAAGCCACTAAAAAGTCCAGTTTACCAACTTGGTAAAAGCCATTTACCTTGGCCAAAGCTACCAACTTGACCTAAACAACCTACCTGACCCAAGCTACCAATCTGGCACAAACTGCCAACCTTGTTCACACTTCCAACTTAGCACAAGCTGCCAACTTGGCCCAAGCTGCCAACTTTTTCCAGACCACCAACTAGGGCCAAACCACCAACTTGGTCCAAACCACCAACTTGGTCGAAACCACCAACTTGTTCCAATCCATCAACTTCACCAAACCACCAACTTGGTCCAAACCGCTGACTTGGCCCTAGCTGACAACCTGAGACAAACTGACAACCTGGCCCAAACTGACAACCTTTCACAAGCTGCCAGCTTGGCACAAGCCACCATCCTGGGCCTAGATGTCAACCTGGCCACAGCTGTCAGTCTGGTACAAGCTTGCAACCATTCTCAAGCTACCTCAAGCTACCAAATTGCCACTCTGAGTCTGCCCTATGCTGTGAACTAGGCACCAGCTGCAAGCTTTGCCAAAACTACGAAGTGGAAGCAACAGAATCCACTCGGCCCACTTCATAGCAATCACAATGTTATTTTAATAACGAGTGTAACCTATTGTACTCTGAAACAGTTCTCCCTTCCCCTGCCCTCACCCCTCCCATCACTGAAGCCGTCTGCACATAGGTGAGCAACATTACAACTGCTGTTAGAACAATGGACCAGTGGAATACATTGGACCCATTTGTGTGAAACCAAGATGAAGTCTTCTGTAACATGGACATAACTTGGGCAATAGAATATTCCATACATAAGAGGTGTAGAAAGAACATCGACGAACGTAGTATATTGTGAAGCTACTTTTTCGAATGGGACTACTTGTCCGAATGTATATGGTTTGGCCCCACAGTTCCGAAATTTCTTCAGATTGTGTTTGATATGTTGATCAGCTATGCAACGTAGTATCCATCAACGTAAGGTGGATGCACCGACTACACCAATTGAACGTTTAGTGGGCTAGAGTTCAGTCATTTTAGAGCCACGCTACCTGACGAACCCTGGTGACACTTTATTTTATGGGGCCGGAAGAAGATTCCTGGAAAAGAAATGAGGTGCAGCAGTCTTATTAGCCTGGTTGGTAACAGACACAACTAATGATCTATCAAAAATTATCTCAGCCCTCACTTTAAATCTGTGTTTTGTTACCTCTAAACTATTTCCATGTCCAGATAAGAGTCTCAATTGAGCGTGCATTCGTCAGCAAATAAAACCAGAGTTGATAAATTTGGCTGGAGTGTAGTGCTCTATAAATACCGCTATATAGGCTACTCATACATAGTGCTCCACTACCACTGTCGGGAATTTTTATACATAGTATCGATGTATACGTTCTCAAGAGACAACATCCAACGTTAACATTGCTTACATCATTTTTCAATTGCTAGTTGATAGTTCTTCCTCAAAAACCACTGCATGAATGAGCAGGTATACAGCCTGTGTGTGTTTCTGATACCAAATACCAGACAGAATAATTGGCACAACATTCAGAATCTCTGCTACTTGTACAATAAATTTCTCAGTACTACATAAGCTCTAGAGTAGTGTATGCACAATACTGGAAACACCCAAAGCAGAAAATAGTATCCCTACTTTCCAGTTGATCCCTGTCATCTGTAAATTCCTTCTAACATGGAACAGTGAGTACATATCGTCTTGCCCTTGTCTTCAACTTTGCTGTATCCAAGCATTTCGACACATGTGTACTGCTACATGCCAAAATCTCACTGCACTGTCGGTCGCAGGTTCGAATCCTGCCTCGGGCATGGATGTGTGTGATGTCCTTAGGTTAGTTAGGTTTAATTAGTTCTAAGTTCTAGGCGACTGATGACCTCAGAAGTTAAGTCGCATAGTGCTCAGAGCCATTTGAACCATTTCACTGCATTGTGCACAACTCAGCTATCCAAGCCGACTGATGTCTCGCTGTGAATAGCATTGTATTCGTATTTTAGACAGATGCAGATACAACGGGAAAGTTATTGGGGGCTTACTTCGTCCAAAGAACAATTTATTAAAAGCACTTGTTTATTATATTTTTACATATATTAATTTCAAAAGCATTTAGCCAGTCTATAGAGGATTAAAACTAAGTACCTTAGTATGACAAGAAATTCCACTTTTTGGTTGCGTGCATGAAAGCTAGTCCATGTCGAAGCGTTTTCGACGTGACCACTAATATCTCCCGCTAACAGTAATTCTGATTCCAAAGACGCTGAGTAAGGGGTTACGTACTGAACTACAACGAAAATGTGGAGAAGCTTTAGACGTCGATCTCTTCCTCCGCTCTATCATAGAGAGACCCATAGGTTGAAATATGTTTCGAACATCAGCCTAATTTAATAACTGTTCCGGCCACATGTAGTAAACGTTGCTTCACGCAGTGGAGAATGGCAAAACAGAGGCACGCTGGCGACCGAGGCGTTGCGAAGTAGGCAGGCACAGATAGCCTTGCTGACAGCAGCAGTCTACCAACAGACTGACACAGGCGCGGCTCGTGGTTTCTATACGGGGGAAGGCTGTGGCATTTATTGATCAGAGCCAACATAGACCTCGGGTTACGCTACAGATTAGTCTGACGTAAACAACTAAGAATTCAGGGGGAGGGGGTGGGCAGATCACGCTCTACCCATAATTTTACGTACTGTATCTTCTATAATCAGGTATTAAATATCATTAGAAGCTAACTTCGTGTTAAAATCTTTGGTTAGTGTTTTTATACGTCATTATTGCATTTTCTGACACTTTGCAGCAAATCATATGAAAAGACGCGTTTCGGAGAGATCTTTAATGCGGGTCTGGAAGCACCAAGTTCTTTCACTTTCATCCTATGGCCGTGTTCCAAGTTTTTACCTATTAATTTGCACACTGAATTCATATTGCGCTTGTTTCACACTCGCGGTATGTTGCAGGTATTCACCAGCAAGTAAAACTCACTAAAATCCTGCAAAATATACTCCGAAAAAGAAACTTGCTAATATCACACGGTATCAACAAAAGCAGTCAGCATCAGCAAGCAAGGAAGGTAAAGTAACGGGACAAATTTCGCGCGTTTTGTCCTCTAACCACTTATGAAACTCTCGCTAGATGGCAGTACTGGTACGTTACTGTAGTGTAGTGCACTCTGGCGGGATATTTGCAAACTTATTCTAAATGTGGATAAAATAGCCAATAGCAGAAACAAAACAACTATGTAAAACATTATCAAAACAATAATACTAAATGTCGATTAATGACGCATCGAAGCGTAGTAGAGATATGCAGAGACAGAGATTGGATAGCGAAGTTTCGGCCACTCTACATTCCTTTATTACATAGATAATGGAACCTGAAAAATATGTGGTGGTTGGTACGACACCCTTAGGCTGCAAGCTCTGAGCCTTCGGGTCGCCCATAAAGAGCAGTACTTTGTAGAAGCCACGCCCCCAAACCGCTACTACATGCAGCTTACGGACGTTTCAAGGCGCAGCCTAAACACTACTAACCATTCGGAAAACATCTATCGATACAAACAGTTCCAAAAATGTTGAACGTCGTTATTTTAATCGGAACGGGAAATATGCGAAATTCGTCCTGATAATTTAAATTATGTAATACGTTCTTGCGAAATTTACTTTAACATATATTTTGGGGCGGCTCCGCCTCAGAGCCTTTAATTATGAGCCGCGCCTGGACTGACACAAGGATGCACACAGACTGAGCGCCGAGCGAAGCCTGGAGAGTTCTGACCTGCAATGGGGAGGTTCCCTTGTGAGTAAGGGGAAGTGAGGCCAGCATGCTAAGTTATGCTGCAATATACTGTGGGAATAATTACAAAAAGCTACCACCGAGGGTAAAAAACGTCCTCCTGCCGGATATAAATAGTGGAGCAGAGGCAGCAACAGACAGAAGCCATTAGGAAGCAGTTCGGATCTGAGGACGGACGTGGTCCTTGTCCGAATGTTCAATCTTAGTTGGTGACGATCCCGGAAGTCTGTTCCAGCACGCAGGAGTCATCCGTTCGCCGCCAGATGTCAACTTCAGCTCTGGAGGTTGGCCCGAGTTCTGTCGGGACCATGGCTGACTAACTACAGCGAGAACTTCCAGCAGAACCCGCCGCAGCGCGGTCTTGGTCACAGGCGCCGCCGGGTACTGATGCCTGGACTTCACGGCAACCCGGCCCCATAGCGCATGGTCCGTCCATGATGAGACCTCGCGGACATCGCGACTGACGGCTTCCCAGCCACTGGTGCAGCAGACGTCGGCAGCTGACCTCACGGTGACACGGCTCCGTGGGCGAGCCCGTACTGGAGCGCAGAGTGGCGACGACTTCATCCCATCCACAGGGCATCCTGGCTTCAGCGGAGCACTGGTGGCCTGAGGCTCCAGAGTGCGATCGGCGGCGCGCGTTGCGCGCATTGTCGGAGAATCTACACAGCAGCAGCCAGGCGGAGGGATGGAGGGATCCGCAGGGCTGGGCAGCGACGACGAGGGAGAAATTGTAAAGAAAGTTCGATAAATAATTGTAAAACTCTACGCCGTCTCAGTCTTTGGCGCATCCACTGTGTCTGCTGCTAACAAGAGGTGCACAAGTCACAACAAGTAGAAGTCGTAACAAGTGGTGCAGAAGTCGTTACAGAACTAAATATAACCCCAAGAACCCCAACCCCCTTCTCTGGTGATGTCTCTGATGTTCGTGGTTACGTAATTCTCAAATACAACATTTTTTATATAGTATAGACTGAAGTGCTCTCCCTGCAATGTGTTCACACTATTTCTCTCCAACCCCACAGATGATCGTGACGACGCATCCGCAATGTTATTCTCTTCCCCGCTAGTAGTGTAACTCCGTTTTAAACACTCTACCGGGATCTGTGGTCGTATTGTTGGCTCTGCAAATGACAATCTAACCACGCCTTCTTTCTACAGGATAATTTCACCTCGTTCTACACACAGAATGGCTTGCTGTTCGTTTAAGAAGTTCATTCCAAATACTGTCTCCATAAACAGAGTGGGGATGACAAGTAAGTTTGTCTCTAGTATACGCCCTTAGCTTTAAAAAGCCAGACGTGTTTGAAACTGAGGGTGCTTCCCCGTCAAGGCACCTTTTATTCTTATTTTAGTGATTTTGAGCGCAGGTGCTTTTAAATGCGTCTACTGTATGCATTCTCTGATATGGCCATAATGTGGCTCCCACTCTCGACAGTGTCCACCAGACTGACGTCACCTACGGTTACATGAATGATGGGATGTAAATCCTGTCTGTTGATCACCTCTTTTTTTCAAGCAAAATTCTCCTATGTCCTCATACTCTAATAAGTAATTGTTGCCCGTACCAATATTATGTATGGCTTTGTTTTGGGCTGAGGTCACAGTGGCCGACTGTCAGTTCCTATGCGGACTTCTGTTGCGGTTCCTGTTTGAGGGATTAGATGGTCTGATTTCCATTGCATCATTCTGGAGATCACGTTGCGGACTTCGCCTGCAAATTACACCATAATTCCTTGTTTGTAATGAGTTCCAGACTGGCTGCAAGAACTTGTTAGAATTTTGCATTTCCCTGCCGCTATTGTTTCTGTTTTCTTAAAAATTACCATATTTTTGACCTTGATGGTGGTTTCTTGTCACCCTGTTTTTATTTATGTTTTGCCCGTCATTATTTCCACCATATGCACGTAGCGAATTTCGTTTATTATGTCTCCTTTGGTTCCTCACACTCTGTGCTTCGTTGACGAAGTCTAACTCTCCTAGAGCGCCTTTGTATGACACTATTGTGTCATTACATTTGCCAATGAGCAGTTCCTGGTTCCCCAATGGCTGTTTCATGTAGCAGTGTCGCATTATCTCTTTATCAATATACGGTTAGTCCATGTGACGGGTCTTGTTGTTCTCAAAAAGCTTTACTGGACTGCGGCACCCCGATGCTTCGCAATCCTTCCCTAACATAAACTCATGTTTAATTCTTTCTTTGGAGTTCTGTGACCAATAGATCTTTAGGGAAGCCTCCCTGAATTCGCCGTGGCTGCGGCAGTTTGCTGCAACGCTACGCTTGTGCTCTGCTATTGAGTCCTCCAGGTATACGCAGACAAAATCCGGTTTGTATACTAGTGGCCATGACTCAGGTAGTACCTTATCATACTGAGTAGTACATGACTAGGGATGTAATGAATCGTGAAATGAGATGAAATGTTTTAAGTCGAAATATTCAAAATTTCCCGTCATTGGACTTTCTGTAGCTTCTGGCGCGTGTTCGCCCAAGATTTTAGGGACGACCGATCCCTGAATGCGCCAATGGCCTTGCCGCAGTGGTAATACCGGTTCCCGTCAGATTACTGAAGTTAAACGCTGTCGGGCTGGTCTAGCACTTGGATGGGTGACCATCTGGCCATCCGAGCGCTGGCAAGCGGGGTGCACTCAGCCCTTGTGAGGCAAACTGAGGAGCTACTTGATTGAGAAGTAGAGGCTCCGGTCCCATAAACTGACATACGGTCGGGAGAGCGGTGTGTTGACCACCTGCCCCTCCATATCCACATCCAGTGACGCCTGTGGGCTAAGGATGACACGGCGGCAGGTCGGTACCGTTGAGCCTTCCAGGGCCTGTTCGGACGGAGTTTAGTTTTTACATTCCTGAATTCAGTGATACCCTCGTATCGTGTCATCAGAGTCATGTAGTAATGTTTCTGTACGTCTGAGTCACACGCAATTGTGGTCCGGCTCGGTACCATACTTTGTGTACTACGCGCCACCGACCGAGCGCCGTACCCCGTTATGCGGGCTCTGCTGCCATGTATCGCCCTGTGCTGGGGATGTGGCTACGTGTTGAGATGCAAAATTTTGCCTTTGACATTCCTGGTGACGAACAAACTCAGGGAAACGTGCTAGTGCTTCCGGCTGAATTTCCACATGAGCGGACCCTTTCACATATTTGTCTCATCTCATCCGTCAGTTCATTCTGCTGGTTAGTGAGATGTGTTGAAAGTCTTTGATTTGTAGCATTTCTTCCGGAATCTTTTCAACTACTCTCTGTCCTTGTTTTTTATGAGCAGAAACAACCTTCTTGGTTGCGCTCACTTCACAAAGTTTGGACTATATAGCTACTTCTCGCATCTTGTCTGACATTTTCCTAATGTCTTCAAACTCTGCTTTTACACCCTTAACTTCATCCCTGACCTGATTTACCATTTCTGGCAAACACATCAGCTCTCCTTTGAATTTCCTTAATTTATTGCATGACTTTATCCTGTCTCTTTTCCTCCTTGTCTTGTCGCTTCTGAATTTCCTTAATTTCATTAATGAGAATCTCCTCTCTTTGGTCTTCTACGTGCCATCTCTTTTCATCCCTCTTCCTCTGTTTTTCCTTCTCCTATCGTCTCTACTCTGTCTCTTGCATAAACTGAATGATCGATTCTACCTCCGTACTTCCAGTAATGTATTCTGGACAAGACACATATGTACAATTTTGGTAAACATGTTTGGAATACAGTGATCAATAGATTATTATATTTTGACTAAAGTTCAGTCTTGATCACACCATTTATGTTTCAATGACATAGGTAACCGGTTTCGGTTATTTTTACATAACCATCATCAGACCCTTGGCTCCCTTAGGATGGTATGCGGAGCTCTCCTCAGTTGCTACGAAGTCAACTGATTGACTTCATAGCAGCTGAAGAGAGCTCCGCCTATCATCCTAAGGGAGCCATGGGTCTGATGATGGTTATGCAAAAATAACCAAAACCGGTTACCTATGTCATTGAAACATAAATGGTGTGATCGAGACTGAACTTTAGTCAAACTATAAGACACACATGGTTCAACTTCTTTATGCCGCCTTACCTACAAGATGGGACTGCTAGTACTATCCTTGAGTGTACCTCTTTCCGTATTTGCAGAACCCACATGACCTGCCATCTTGGAAACGTTTTCACTTTCATTTCCTGAGTGAACTGAACCGTCATCATCGGAGTATTCTGCATTCGACATTTTTGTCCTGTTTGTAGAGTGATTTAAATGAACTTTTTTCGTCGTTCTGTTTGTTCTACATCAAAGGCTGTCTCGTGTTCCATTTTGGACGGAATTAGTGCGCAGCCTTTATCGGAATACAAAGGTGCTTCGCTTCTCCTTATTGTGTCTCACTGTTTAGAGGCACAAAACGCGTGGGTGTTTATAGCTCGTTACTAAATGCAAATAAGTAGGAGGCCGAGTTGATAGGAGGTGAAGGAGTCCAGGTTGCAATAATATGCGGAACAGCACACTGTTAGAGATAAGGATTATTAACCGAGAAACACATAGTACAATGAAAATTACTTATCTTCAGTAGTTTGCAGGACTGCAGCTGCGGCTATGAACTAATACAACACATTCTCAGGGAATCAATGCAAACAGAACTGACTGAGGGTCGATTATGAAAGTGCGTCTGCCTAGGTTGAAATATAGCTATAAGAAGTGGACAAGGCACACGCCAGTTCCGTCGAGCAGCACAGCCCGCTAGAGTGCGTTGTGCTCGGCAGACGACGGGCTGCCAACCTTGCGTTGGTGCGGCGTTGTAGTAATATCTGTGGCAATGATGCTACACTCGTAAGCAGTCAAATCGATTGGTACTGCCCCAAGATTCCAAACGCATCACGTGCTACAACCCTACTCTGATCCTCTTTTAAATAATGCACACATTTATGCCTAAGACCATGAAACAAGACATACTCTAAAATATCGTACACATCCCCATAATCAAATTTCTTCCGCAAAAACTTGCACCACGCTCTTGGCAACGACGCAACATCAGACAAGAAGTGCCGCAGAAGTCATTGGAAAGACAGAATGAGAAATAAAAAATTAAACGAGACAAAACGGTACATATACTGAAACAAAACGACTATAACATACTACAAATTTGCTGAGATACAACGCATAACGCCAATCCTGAGTTTAAATGTTCTCAGTGCACCATAGTCTCACTTTGAAAGACAGAAAAACACGCGCCTGTTCCGCAACATAACGCACTAACTATGTCACAGGTGGCATTTTACGAGAACCTGGCCAAGGGCAAGCCAATGGCAAGCAGTCTCTTGCTTTAATCACCAACATGTGTCTAAGTTAAATGCTATCATCTTCACATAGAGAAAAAATATTATCGTGGCATAACCGTCAAATCGTGTGCTACACCCTTAATTTTTATATACGAATTAGTGAATTTACTCATGGAATTTTTGATGCCCTATACCTGTAATCACTTTCACAACTCAAATTAATAATCAAATTAATTAATTAATAATATTGAACCTTAAATACTGGTGTACCATGTACCGCCACAATAAAATGAAAACAGTGAACAGAATAGGGAGTACGAATGAGAACAATTTCGTAATTAAGTTTACAAAATAATTACAAGTTTTATTAAACCATTAGTAACTACATCTTCCTGGAAAACTAGCGGATAAATTTTACACTTCACCTGAGAACAGGGAGCTGTGAATATCATTTGACAATCCTACGCCGGTGCAGCAGAAAAGGGCGCGCTTTGGGCGAAGAGGAGTGCGCTGCAGCAGCTGTAAAGTTCTGATGCGTCTACGAAAATATGCAAACTACACGGCCTGGCGTCCTTATTATTAGAATGCGGGAAACTTCCCTGTCAGAGCTCTGAAATCCCGGCAGATCTCAGTGTGCGATCCACCCGTTCGCTGGTCTGACCAAACCAACTTGACTCACAGGCACGACGGTGCGTCCTGGAATTGTCAAACGTCAGATGGCCGAATCAGGACGAATAAGTTCACTCTCGTGATACACGATATGTCCGAGATGACTGTAGGTACAGTTGGAAACTGCCATTGGCTCTTAGTCCGCCACAAAATACAGACTACCAGTCTCAACCACTAGGGACAGGCCTGATGTTCTCCACCAGGGGAAGCCCAAAAGATGAAAACCCAGAAGAATCACCACCACCAAGCCTTGATACAGGTCCGAATTCGCAAATAGAAACCACAATCACCTCTCCATTGTTGTATACCAGAAAATAATCAATTTTTCACGTGTATCGGAGAATTTCTGCATCAGACCTATATTCATCCTCCAGTTGGACATACGCATCGAAGAATCAAATGTAATTACCCACCCAGAAAATGACACATGACAGGATCCACATAATAACATTTCACATCTAAGACTCCCATCTCACTATTCTGGGCCTCATGGACGAACAGAGCAAGCTTAGTTCTGCACATAATCAATGTGCATTACATGGATTACTGTGTTCCATTCCAGCTGAGTGAACTAAATGCTTGTAGATTGAAATAGTGAGGGGTTGATGCCTGACAGATATAAATAGCTGATGGAATGTGCTTCTGCTTTAGACTAGGCCATCAATGCTGGTTAATACCTGTAGGGTAATGATATAAGCGGGTGTAGATTAGAAATGACATGTACAAGAAGGGAATGGTCTACCATCAGAAGGATGAATATACATTTCTTGATTTTCTCGACAAGCACACATAGAGGAGAGAGAGAGAGAGGGGAGAGGGGGGCGTAGAGAACAAGAGAGAGTTTTGCCCCTTTTGCTATACCATCTGCATATGGAGCAATGGGAGAACGAATTTGTGCTTCTGTCAAATAACCTTAAGAGTTCAGCTGTGGTGAACCTATGCGACCTATGCTCTGCAATAGAGATTGCTATGGAGATACTCAATCTACAGTATGATAGAGATATCTTGAACGACTCTCCTATTACGTTGTCAAGCATTCCTGACTTCTGGTTGGTGTTTAATGCAGGATCGCTGTGGTGTAGCATTTGGTACTGGAGACTGTTTTTCGTGTTGAAATTTCATTGATAAGAAGAGAGCAGACCATTACTGTCATAAGACGGCACTGTTTCGTCACATATGTTTACTACCGTTGACGATCGTTTTGTAGGGGTTCATGTGAACACATCATAATTTCCGAACTGTAAACGGCTAATTTTCTAAACAGTTGCTGTTATACAGCTTTGGGAACCTATAAATGGTTTGTGTCAGACAGAATCAATATTGTATTTGGTGTCCAAGGTAATAACTTCACCCTCTTAAAATCTGTGACTGTTCTGCACTCCCACCTTGTATGCTTATGTCTGATTCTCAAAAAATACGAAAACATTTTCTACCAGTACATAAACTTCATAGCTTGTCAGAAATGTGTATGGAACATTCAGCTTCAAAGTTGTGGTGGTGTCGTGTCTGTGGTAGAAATGCGAGTACCTTGAAGTGATAATTCACTGAATAGTACGATCATGTGTCAAAACTAAAAGATTTGAGGCTTGTCAGCATCGAATTCAATATGTTATTCGTCGATTTCACCATAAAATTGACGTAAAAATTCAGTGGATGGTTGTATGTATGTCACTTGTCGCCATTTACACTGAAGAGCCAAGGAATCTGATACACCTGCCTAATATCGTGTACGGCCCCTGCGAGCACGTAAGAAGTGCCACAACACGATGCGGCATGGACTCGACTAATGTCTGAAGTAGTGCTTGAGGGAACTGACTCCATGAATCCTGCAGGGCTGTCCATAAATCCATAAGAGTACGATGCGCTGGAGATCTCTTCTGAACAGCAGGCAGCAAGACATCCCAGATATGCTCAATAATGTTCATGTCTGGGGACTTTGATGGGCAGTGGAAATGTTTAAGCTCAGAAGACTGTTCCGGGAGCCAACTGTAGCAATTCTGGACGTGTACGGTGTCTCATCGTACTGTTGGAATTGTCCAAGTAGGTCGGAAGGCACAATGGACATGAATGGATGCTGGTGTTCAGACAAGATGCTTACGTACGTGTCACCTGTCAGAGTCGTGTCCAGATGTATCAGGGGTCCGATATCACTCCAACTACACACACCCCACACCATTACAAAGTCTCCGGCAGCTTCAATAATACCCTGCTAACATGCAGGGTCCACGGATTCATGAGGTTGTCTCCATACCCTACAGTTCCATCCACTCGATACAATTTGAAACGAGACTCGTCCGACCAGACAACATGTTTCCAGTCATCAACAGTCCAATGTCGGTGTCGACGGGCCCAGGCAAGGCGTAAGGCTTTGTGTTGTGCAGTCATCAAGAGTAAACGAGTGGGCCCTCGGCTCCAAAAGCCCATATCGATGATGTTTTATTAAATGGTTCACACGTTGACGCTTCTTGAAGGCCCAGCACTGAAATCTGCAGCAATTTTCTGAAGGGTTGTACTTCTGTCACGTTGGACGGTTCTCTTCAGTCGTCGTTGGTCCCGTTCTTGCAGGATCTTTTCCGGCCGCAGTGATGTCAGAGACTTCATGTTTTGCCTGATTCACAGTATACCCGTGAAATGACTGTGCAGGAAAATACCCACTTCATTGCTACCTCGGAGTTGCTATGTCCCATAGCTCGTGCGCTGCCTATAGAACCACGTTCAAGCTCACTTACATCTTGATAACCTGCCATTGTAACAGTAAACGATCTAACAGCTGCGCCAGACACTTGCTGTCTTATATAGGCGTTGCCGACCGCAGCGCTGTTTTCTGCTGCCTTTTTACAAATCTTTGTATCTGAATACTCATGCCTGTACCAGTTTCTTTGACGTTTCAGTGTAGGAGTCCTATAGAGGTGACTGATGTTAAGTATGCATCTTAAAAGTTTCGTGGCATGATATGTAAATTCGACCTGCTGTGGCGAGCTGGGGTCCAGCTCTGCATACAGTGTCATGGTGCCAGATGCTACCGACTGCTGTCCACAGTCCATCCCTGCTGCTCGTTGAATCGTTTGATTCGTATTACTGTAGTCTATTCGTGGAAATGCGAAGCTTTCCATCATAGTGAGAGAGCGTGGTGGAGGTTGTTGACTCACTCATACCACTGCAGTTCCAGAGGAAACACAATAACATTTCGTAAAATATACCTCCCTCTACACAATAGCATTGTCAGCGAACAACGTTGTAGTGCTGTTGATCGAGTCTCCCAGATTGAGATGTATGACGTTTGCCATCCAGTATAGCACATGCTGTTGCGTTAGTTAAATATCCCTGAACAAAAGATGTAAAATGTTGAAGATGGGATAGTTTTAGAACGCCTCACAGTCCATGCATACACTGCACCAAAATGTAAGCTTCAAACTCTAAGATTCTGTTTTACTGACATTTTTGACAAGGGTCCAATTAGTATTAATAGTGGGTAGCATTCCCAGTGTGAAGATAGGTCTGACAGTCATGGCTTGGGAAGGTTTGTACTCTACAAATAGCGACAGTCAGTTGTGTATTGCTGGAGATAGCTTCCCACAACAGTTACACCATATTCCTTCCTACACGCTAAAAGCCAGTATTTGTAATGCATCGTACGGCATATGGTTCTGTGTGATTTACACCATGTAACAATATTGTGCAAAATGTCCTCTGGGTTATAAGAATACCACAATATCCACCTGTGGTGGGAAGCAGTCTGGCAAGTTTCAAAACCGGTAGCTTAAGTGCATTTGCCCGGCCAAGCGGTTCTAGGCGCTTCAGTCCGGAACCGCGCGACTACTACGGTCTCAGGTTCGAATCCTGGCTCGGGCATGGATGTGTGTGATGTCCTTAGGTTAGTTAAGTTTAAATGGTTCCAAGTTCTAGGGGACTGATGACCACAGATGTTAAGTCCCATAGTGCTCAGAGCCATTTGAACCATTTGTAACTGCATTTAACAGCAGTTCATTTGCTATAGCGGTATTGCAGGTAGACTACATTGAACTCGAATACACAGAGTCTGACGCTATTTATGACTCTATAGCCAGCTTACCGAATTTCTAGCGTCTAACTGTAGAAGGAGATGGCAGTAGGGTATGGTTTTTAACTATAATGTTTGCCTCCACACTAACAAAAATTAACAGAATCGTTAGAAAAGGTAAGTAACACACACACACACACACACACACACACACACACACACACACACACACACACACACACACACACACCGAGCGAGGTGGCGCAGTGGTTAGCACACTGGACTCGCATTCGGGAGGACGACGGTTCAATCCCGTCTCCGGCCATCCAGATTTAGGTTTTCCGTGATTTCCCTAAATCGTTTCAAGCAAATGCCGGGATGGTTCCTTTGAAAGGGCACGGCCGATTTCCTTCCCAATCCTTCCCTAACCCGAGCCTGCGCTCCGTCTCTAATGACCCCGTTGTCGACGGGACGTTAAACACTAACCACCACTACCACCACGCACACACACACACACACACACACACACACACATGATAAAACCGTTTCCGTTATGATGCTGTGCATTACGGCAGTCAGTATGTATGACCCATACAGACTGCATCAGTGAGCTATTCTGTTTTTAAGTCAGGACGAGTGTTTTCTAGTTTAACAGCTAGTAGATCTCCCAACGATTTAAACTTACGGTAAGTGGATTTTCTCACCAACTGAGGTTGTACGGAGGGATAAATTGTTGAAACAGGAATGTCAGATGCGGTGTGGCGGGTTGCTGGAGCACAGCACAAGTGAACTTGGACTGGGGGAAGCGAGCTGACATGAGCATACAGTTCTGAGATGTTACAACATAGGTAGAAACATATAAGACCGTACTTTCTTTACGTGGAAATTTCATCCAGTTGATATGTTCTTCATTGATTTCACCATAAAACTGATGTGAAAAGTCAGTGACGTATTGTATGTATGTAGCCTGATGTCATTTAGAAAGCCAATGGAGGCGTCTGATGTTAAGTCTACTCTGTCAAACATGGATGGATTCTACATTTTAAACGACAAATTCAGAATGTGTCAATGCCGTCAGTGACATTGTCGAAGCTGTAATGTACACTGAAGCGCCATCAAAATTGGTATAGGAATGATTATTCAAATACAGAGATATGTAAACAGGCAGAATATGGCCCTGCGGTCGGCAACGCCTGTATAAAACAGCAAGCGCCTGGGGCAGCTGTTAGATCGGTTACTGCTGCTGCAATGGCAGGTTATAAGATTTAAGTGAGTTTGAACGTGATGCTATAGTCGGCGCACGAGCGATGGGACACGAGGTAGCGACGAAGTTGGGATTTTCCCTTACGACCATTTCACGAGTGTACCGTGAATATCAGGAATCCGGTAAAACATCAAATCTCCGACATCGCTGTGGTCGGAGAAAGATCCTGCAACAATGTAACCAATGACGACTGAAGAGAATCATTAAACTTGACAGAAGTAGAATCCTTCCGCAAATTGCTGCAGATTTCAATGAAGGATCGTCAACAAGCGCTAGTGTGCGAACCATTCAACGAAACGTCATTGATATGGGCTTCCGGAGCCGAAGGCCAACTCGTTTACTCTTGATGACTGCACGACACAAAACTTTACGCCTCACATAGGCCCGTCAACAACGACATTGGACTGTATCGAGCGGATGGAGCCTCCATGTTAGCAGGAGATTGTTCAAGATGATGGAGGCTCTGTAATGGTGTGGAGCGTGTGCTATTGGAGTTATATGGGACCCCTGATACATCTAGACGTGATTCTGACAGGTGACATGTAGGAAGCATCCTGTCTGATCACCTGCAACCATTCATGTCCAGCCGCATTGAGTGGCTGCACAGTTTGAGGTGCCATGGCACGGGTTGCGTGCCCCTCCCACCAGAGGTTCGAGCCATCCCTCGGGTATGGGTGTGTGTGTTGTTCTTAACATAAGTTAGTTTAAGTTAGTGCAAGTAATGTAAGTTTAGTCAATGATGACCTCAGCAGTTGGATCCCTTAGGAATTCACACGCATTTGAACATTTCAACATTCATGTCCATTGTGCATTCCAACCGCCTTGAGCCATTCCAGCGGGACAATTCGACACCCAACACGTGCGGAATGAGTTTAAACACTTCCGCTGGCCACCAGCCTCCCCAGACGTGAACGTTACTGAGCATATCTGGGATACTTCGCAATATGCTGTTCAGAAGAGATCTCCGCCCTGTCGTACTCTCAAGGATTTAAGGACAGCCCTGCAGGATTCATTGTGTCAGTTTCCTCCAGCAATACTTAAGACATTATTCTAGTCCATGGCACGTCGTGTTGCAGCACTTGTGCATTCTCGGGGGGACGCTACATGATATTAGGCATGTGTACCAGTGTCTTTGGCTCTTCAGTGTATACCAGTTTTCAAAAATGGACAGCAGTGCTTGAATTGTGGCTGTATGTGTCAGTATACCGTACTGGTACCCCTGACGATAAAAATCGTTAAAATAATTTTTTAAGACTTCTAAATTTACAAAAAAAGAAAGGAACGCTCCATAGAAGGTCACAGTTCTGGAACATCCTCCTCTACAATTCAAACACTGAATGGCAGTACATCACATATATTTTCCGACATGTATAGGAATGGGACCACTTTGCTCTCGATATTGGGACATTTGAAGCAGAAATACACTGGAAACGTCTGATGCCATTAAGCACTGCAAGTCATTATGCAGCACATATGGAGTATATTGTACACCACTGTTGTTGATAGCAGTGGGCTGACCATGCTCCAGGCAGAACCATGTCATGCCACGTGTCGACAGTTAGCGCGACAGTGACTGGGGGAACTACACAGCCTTCTGATGTGGCAGTGAAGAACTAAGAAGCACAAACATCTGCCCAGATTCCTATCACTATGACCTGACGCCAGCCAGTTCAGATATGTTCCTACAGCAATTGAAAGTGATAAGGTAGACAGGACCAAATGCCCAGCTGGAGCATTTAGTGACCAGTTGCAAATATGACATATGCAATGCAATGTCTGAGATTTGCGGTAGCAAACTCCATCTCTTAAAGAATAATATCTTATAGTAGGACTGAGCCAGTAACTCAAGTCTGTGCCAAAATTCCATACCATTATAAAAACAGCTCAACAGGTCTGAGCTGGATTTTGACACCGTAGAACCAGTGGCAGTATTCCAGGTTTGGGGTAGAATTCTACACTGTCATAAATAAATCAACAGATCTGATCTGAATTGTGACCTCATAGAGCTAATGCTAGTTGGCCCCATTGTAATCTTGTATTCCAGGTCAGTTGTCCTGGATTCTGATGTCATAGTTAGGCTAGTGCTTGTATTTCAAGTCTCAAATCGTGATATCATACAGCCTCTCCCAGTATTCCAAACCAGCCAGCATGACAATGTGTCATCTCGATTTTCCCACCAAATTATACTTCCACAGGAAACATACTAACACAACTGGACTATTTTGTGAATTCCCTTCCAAAATTATGAATTTTCGTCACAATTTGAGTTCTTGACATTGTCAGTAACTTCTTCGGTGGCACACACTGTGCTTGAACATACCCTGTTGTACTACTTGTGCAGTATTTATGGGGCTACAACTGCTGCCGTGGTGCAGCAGTTGCATATGTGGCTAGTAATCAAACCATCCTCAGTCACTGGTTTGAAACCATCACTGCATAAATTCTGAATAAAAATAATCGGTAATGATGGCCTAAGACTTCTGGAAAAGGAAATCACCCTAATTCCCCCAACAGTGTTGTCAAAGAGCATGGAGGAAGGAATAAATCAGCAGGGTACTCTCTTGGGGTAGGAAGCTGCCTCTAAAAGGCATAAGAACGAACAATGATTAATGACGAGAGGATGCAGAAGGCAAAGGAAACAACTGTGTTAAAGACAGGTGATGTGTATCCACACACATGTGGCATGCAGTTGAGAAACTGTCATGATGATTTCTCCAATGGCAAAACATTCTGGGCTAGTCTCCCATTCAAATCTCAAGAACGGGACTGCCAAGTGGGAGGTGACCATGAGAAAAAATCGAATAACCAATGAATGGAAGACGTTCTATGAGTTAGGGCATGGGATATCAGAAGTTTGAGCTTAGTGGGAAAACTAGATGATCGAAAAAGGGGAATGCTAAGACTCAGTCTAGATACAGTGACGTGAAATAGAAAGAAGACAAAAATTTCTGGTCAGATGAGTATAGGGTAATATCAGCAGCAGAGGACAATGATATAATGGGATTAGGATTCATTATGAAGAGGGAGGTAGGTCAGAAAGTGAGTTACTGTGGATAGTTCATCAGATCTGACACCAAACCAACACTGACAACATGCCGACATTGCAAGCATAAGATGTAAAGACAGAGAAACCATATGAGGACATGAAATAGGTAGTTCAGTATGTAAACGGAAATAAAAATTTATTTATTTATTTATTTATTTATTCTCCATAGACAAATACAAGGATTTGTTTTGGATGGTTTACATATTGATCATTTCCCCTTATAGCATTGTGTGAAACAATTATATAAAATAGGTCTGGCAGATAAAATATTATGTTGCTTTTTTTTTGTACCTGTAAATACTATTTATACAAATGAAAGTATTCTATTCCTCTGAGAGAAATTCCTTAATACTATAAAAATACTTATTGCTGAGGAACTCCTTCAAGGCAATTTCAAGGCAGCTTCCACTTCAGCTTTTTAATTTTTGGAAGTGTTTTATAAAATTTGATCTCCATGTAATAGGGACTCTTGTTTGCACTTTTTGTGTTATTTCTTTCCAGGTGATAATCATCGTTCCTCCTAATATTGTACATGTGAACTTCTCTATTTAGATGATTGTACTGCTTGTATTTTAGCATCACCTGAACAGTTTTATAAATATATGGTGATGGGAGTGTTAGTAGTTTCTGAATTTTAAAAATTGCTTTGCAAGATTCGTTATATTTAGGCTTACGCATGATCTTAACTGCCTTTTTTTGAAGGATGGATACCCTATTTACATGCTTGGCAGCAGCACATCCCCATACTTCAACTCTGTATGTGAGGTATGGAGACACTAAAGCATAGTAGATTATACTCATTTGCTCATATTTAAGAAATTGTGACATTGTAAACATTGCATAAATTGATTTGCTAAGTTTTTGGCGTAAGAAATCGATATTATGCTCCCAAGAGAGATGTTGAGC
Organism: Schistocerca piceifrons; assembly: GCF_021461385.2. NCBI lineage: Eukaryota > Metazoa > Arthropoda > Insecta > Orthoptera > Acrididae > Schistocerca > Schistocerca piceifrons. The sequence continues at coordinate 405,464,722 of NC_060145.1, forward strand.
TAACATTATGCCAAGGAAGGAAGTTTTATCTTTCAATTTTATTTGTGAACCATCATCAGACACAACACTCCATTGCATTTCATCTTGTTTGTGGTGTTTTTGAAATTCCATTAGATTTGTTTTATTGATGTTTAAGCTTAAGTGATAGTTTTGGAAGGAGTTCTTCAATCCAAATAAGACATCAGAACAATTTTGTGCCAAATCATTCTCATTGGTTCCCCAGTTAACAACGATTGCGTCATCCACATAGTTAATAATTTTGCTGTTGTGTTCTGTGGGCAGATCATTAACATATAGTATGAACAATAAAGGACCCAAAACTGACCCTTGGGGCACACAATACTTTACTAGAGCTGGACTGGAGATGTACTTCTTAATAACATTGCCCACTTTGTGTGTGACTTGTGTGACATGATATCTGTCTTGTAGGTATGACTGTATGAGACTTTTGGCTATTCCTCTAATACCATCTAATAGTAATGGGAGTTGTAGGAGAGGGAGTAGAAGAAAAGTTTATGGAAGAATATATGCTTAGTAGTAGGAATGGGAGAGAAGGAAGGCTATTTGAATTCTTCAGTACATTTCAGCTAGTAATAGCAAATACACTGTTCAAGAATAACAAGAGGAGGAGGTATACTTGGAAAAGTCCAAGAGACATTGGAAGACTAAAATTTCATGGTAAGGCAGAGATTCAGAAATCAGATACAGGATTGCAAGGGGTACCTGGAGCAGATTTAGACTCAGAGCACAATTTAGTAATGATGAAGAGTAGCTTGAAGTTTAAGAGACTGTTCAGGAAGAATCAATGCACAAAGAAGTGGGACACAGGAATACAAAATGAAGAGATATGCTTGAAGTTCTCTCAGGTTATAAAAACTGCAATAAGAAATAGCTCAGTAGGCAGTCAGTTGAAGAGAAATGGATATCTCTGACAAGGGCAGCCGCAGAAGCTGAAAAGGTACAAGGAAGCTAGCTTTGAATAAACCATGTGTAACAGTAGAAATACTTCTGTCAATCAATGAAAAAAGGAAGTGCAAAAATTTGCTAGAATATTCTGGCATGCAGAAATATAAGTCACTTAATAATGAAATAAATAGGAAGTGTAGGGCAGCTAAGGCTAAATGCCTGCTCGAAAAACGTGAAGAAATTGAGAAAAAAAAAGAATGGCTGTCAGAAGAACTGACTTAGTTTACAGAAAATTCAAACCTACCTCCAGTTATTTTAAAAGCAAGGGTGGTAACATTGAGACTGCATTGGACATTCCACTGATAATTGCATAGGAGAGAACGGATAGGTGGAAAGAGTACAGTGAAGTCGCCTATGAGGGGTGAACTTGTCTGATGACGTGACAGGAGAAGAAACAGGAGTCAACAAGAAGGACATAGGGGACCCAGTATTAGAATTAGAATTTGAAAGAGGCAGATCAATAACATGCTATATGAATTTCTAAAATAATTCGGGGAAGTGGCAACAAAACGACTATTAATGTTAGTGTGTAGGATGTATCAGACTAGTGATATACCATCTGGCTTTTGGAAAAGCTTCATTCACACAATTCCCAAGATTACAAGACCTGATAACTGTGAGCATTATCGCACAATCAGCTTAACAGCTCATGCATCCAAGTCGCTGACAAGAATAATATACAGAAGCATGAGAAAGAAATTTGAGGATATGTTAGATGATGGTCACCTGGGTTTTAAAAAAGTTAAAGGTACCATAGAGGCAGTTCTGACATTATGATTGATAATGGAAGCAAGAGTGAAGAAGAATCAAGTCACATTCAAGAATGGCACAGCACCCAGAACAGTGCCAGCTTGGACAACAGAACCGCTACCTTATTTCTGGCAATTTAGAGAACACAAAGGGCTGAGTTCAGTTATACTGGAGTGATGGGCGAGGAGATGAGTCACCGCTCCACCTGTAGGAGGAAGGGTGCTGGATGGGTATTAATTGTAGGGGTTTGCCTGTGTCCCATAGGGATGCATGTTTAATGGGATACGGGACATGTCTGTGTGAAGACCTGTGCACTGAGTTTTATAGCTCCTTCACTAGGGCACTCATAATTAATCCCTGCAGAGGGGAGAGAGTGCTTCAGCTTTCACGGGTAGGCCTGATAAAGTCTTTCTTCTACAGGCCCTCCTGAGTGCACTGTTTTGGCTTGTGAAAGAAAAAATTTTGCTGCAGTCATCATAATGGGTCAACAAAGCTTGACATCAGCTTCACTGGTATCCCAGGAGCTACTACAATATTGGAATTGTGATATCACACCAGCATTGGCAGACTGTTGCAAATATTGAAGGAGAATGTGTTATTGATGACTTAAGTCTCTGTTATGAGTATGTGTTGTATTTACAGTAAGGTGACAAAAATCATGGGGATACATCCTAATATCATGTCAGACCTTTTGTCCAGTATAGTGCAACAACTAGACTTGGCATGGATTCAACAAAGCTTTGGGAGCCCCTTGAAGAAATAATGATCCATGCTGCCTCTATAGCCATCCATAATTGCGAAAGTGTTGCCAGTGCAGGATTTTGTGCATGGACTGACCTCTTGATTATATTCCGTGTTTGATGGGATTCATGTCAGGTGATGTGGGTGCCCAAACCATACACTCGAACTGTCCAGAACATTCTTTGAACCAATAGTGAACAGTTGTGACCCAGTGACATCACGCATTGTCATCCATATAATGAAGTCCATGAATGGCTACAAATAGTCTCCAAGTAACCAAATATAACCAGTTGGAATAGAAGACCCAGCTCATTCCGTGTAAACACAGCTCACACAATTGTGAAGCAACCACCAGCTTCCACAGTGCCTTCTTAACAAATTGTGTCCATGGCCTTGTGGGATGTGCACTATAGTTGAACACTATCATCTGCTCTTACCAACTAAAATAGAGATTCATGTGATCAGACAATAGTTTTCCTCTCATCTAGGGTCAAACCAATATGCTCATGAGCCCAAGAGAATTGCTGCAGGCGATGTCGTAGTGTTGGCAAAGGCACTGATATCAGTGGTCTACTGCACGTTACTACTAAATTTTTCCACAGTGACCTAAAGGATACATTTTTTGTACGTGCCACATTGATTTCTGTGGTTATCTCACATAGTGTTGTTTGTCTGTTAGCACTGACAACTCTATACAAATGCTGCTACTCTAGACTATCAGGTGAAGCCCATCAGCCATTGTGTTGTCCATGGTGAGATGTAATGCCTGAAATTTGGTATTCTTGGCACACTCTTGACATTCTGGATCCCTGAATATTGAATTCCCTAATGATTTCTGAAATCGAATGTCCCATGTGTCCAGCTCCTACTACCATTCTGTGTTAATTCCCATTGTGCAGCCATAATCAAGTCAGAAACCTTTTCATATGAATCACCTTATTGCAAATGACAGCTCTGCCAACATAGTGCCCTTTTATATCTTGTGTACATGATGCTACCACCATCTGTATATGTGCTTACCACTGTCCCATGACTTTGTCACCTCTTGGTATTAAACTTAAGGAAAAAGGATACAAACTGTTGCATGAACTCATTGTAGGAGGTGCTGTTTAAACATAGTGAAAGAAGGCATGTGTTAAGAACAGTTGAGGCAATTACGTAAACGTGAGTAAAGCACATTACACGGGTGGCAGAAGACATGAACATAGTGATAATTAGTTATAACATTTTGTAACACAGTAATCCATTCGAGTAACAATAATGGGACCTAATAGGTTGTGTAATTGGAATTCATCCAGTCTACTGTAGATAGTTTCCTGAATGCAGGAGCCTGAAGATGATGTGCTGCAACCCCAGATATGAATAAAACCTATAAATACAGCTGATAGTGTTGTCCTTACTACATATAAGGTACAAGATGGTTGGAGAATAGAGAGAAATAGGGAGAACCAACCAGTAACAGCAAACTTTTTCTCCAGGTAATGGTGATGTGAAATTTAAAACTTTTGTGGTGTATAGACTGCCCCTTAAATTTTGGGCAAACTGCCAGATGTCAATAACTTGCTGCCACAATATTTTGGTACAGCCTCTTCTGAACGTCTTGAAGTGTATACTGTCACTGCCTGACAAAAGAAGTGAGGCACTGAGAATATATTTCAGATTTTGATGTAACTTTGTACGTACACACTGTCAACGAGTATAAAAACTATAAGATTTGCAAGTCTCAGGGACAGGTAGCATGGCCACCAGAGCACATTAGCGTTGTCCATGTTATAATTATGTTAGCAGGCCCAATAGGGTATATAAGGGAAATGAACAGCATTGGATATTGACTGATCACTGTGAAGAATACGGAGATGTTGAATAGTCATGCTATCAGCACCTGACAGAGTTCGAAAGGTTTCTCACTGCAGCTCTCCTTTTGGCTGGGTGGTCAAATAGTGCAATATACAGATATGTGGAGCATCTGAATGTCACAGTGGCCTGGTGTTTGACTGCATGAGAATGTGAGGGCAGTCATACTCATCATCAAAATTCTATGTGGGCAACATCTGACAACCACAAGTGAGGATCAAGCACATCATAAACTCTTCATATCTTCTTTTGCCTACCATCTGAAAACAAGTAATGGAGTCTCTCCAACATTGTCGTCTCATACCATTGGTCAGAGATTAGAAGAAAATGGACTAAGGAATTGTTGTCCCATGCAAAGGCTGCCAATAACATCGCAACACAAATAACTGAATTTCAAGCACTGCCTTGACCGTATGGACTGCTGGTGGTTGGTAAATTGTGATTCTGTGGTACCCTGGCTGGAGTGTATGGCAATGGCCTGGCAAGGGATCTCATTCTTCCTTTATTTTGTAGAGGCACAGTGGTGTTCCTCTTGGTGTCAAGGAGGGGGGTATGATTTCAAATCACAGCTGATAGTGGTCGAGTAAATCTGATGGCCCACAGCATGACATGGGCATTCTGCATCCTTCTGTGTTACCTCTCATGTGACAGTATTGTGGCAACATTTTTCATTAGTGTTATGCTCATCCACGCATGGCATATGTGTCTATGAATGGTCTGCGTGATATTGAGGTATTCCCATTGCCAGCAAGACCTCCAGACACATTCCAAATTGAATATGTGTGACAGCACCTCAGACATTATTTCTGTCCTAATGCCAGTATCCCGGACATACAGGGTTGTTACAACAGTTATAATAGGAGCAAGAATAAGGGTGGTATGCACTGTACAACTGATTGTTAGGTGGTCTCAATTAGTGAAGGATTGACAAAGGAAGAGCATGCACTCTCCTCAAGACCTAATGGTACCTGTCCATTCATAATAGAAATGCATTAGCAGTCTGAGGCCAAGGTTACCTCTGAGCATTATGAATGAGAACCCTAAGTGATGAGAGAAATCATTTTGGGGTTCCCCAAGGCTCAGTCTTAGGTCTGCTCTCATTCCTCATATACGTAAACAATTTTCCATCTAATACACAACAAGCAGAATTAGTTTCTTTTGCAGATGACACTAGTACTGCAATCAATCCAAGCATGCATAAAGCAAGAAAATAAATGTGAAACAATGTTTTTAAAAGTATCACTAATGCCTAAACTTTACTATGGGGTGTCCACACACTGCTCTTGTTCACGATAGGGTGGAATGGAATAGAATAGAATCTTAATTTGCCTGTGAGTACATTTTCCATACAACTGACTAAATCAGTGTGTTGAATACATAAAAACAATAAAATGTAACTACATAAATATTCAATATGCATATGCTAAAATAATGGTGATACTAAAATAATCATACAAACAGTGATAGTAGACAGTGTTAATACAATAATAACAGTGATAATAATAACAGTGATAATAATAACAACAATAATAATAATACCATAATAATAAATTATATTAATCACATATTACACTGAAGTGCCAAGGAAACTGGTACAGGCATGCGTATTCAAATGCAAAGATATGTGAAAAGGCAGAATATGGTGCAGTGGTTGGCAACACCAATACAAGACAACAAGTGTCTTGCGCAGTTGTTAGATCAGTTAGTGCCGCTACAATTGCAGGTTATCAAGATTTAAGTGAGTTTGAAAGTGATGTTATAATTGGCACATGAGTGATGGGGCACATCTCCAAGGTAGCGATGAAGTGGGGATTTTTCCTTATGACCATTTCACAAGTGTACCATGAATATCAAGAATCCGGTAAAGCATCAAATCTCTGACATCACTGCAGCTCGAAAAAGATCTTGCAAGAATGGGACCAATGACGACAGAAGAGAATTATTCAACATGACAGATCTGTAACCCTTCCGCAAATTGCTGCAAGTTTCAATGCGGGCCATCAACAAGTGTCAGCTTGTGAACTATTCAATAAAATCTTTAACTTTTGCAGTCCTGTCTTGCTCAGTTGCGTGTAATATTATGGTATATTGATAATTTTTACTTTTTGAACTGTCTGACTGCAACTGAATCAAACACACGTTTTGTGCCATACGTGTTTCACCTTCATTCTCTGCGAAAAACATTGCATCAAAACAAGTGTTCAGATCCTAGTGCTGTGAAATGTGGGCCCGCATCTCGTGGTCATGCGGTAGCGTTCTCGCTTCCCACGCCCGGGTTCCCGGGTTCGATTCCCGGCGGGGTCAGGGATTTTCTCTGCCTCGTGTTGGCTGGGTGTTGTGTGCTGTCCTTAGGTTAGTTAGGTTTAAGTAGTTCTAAGTTCTAGGGGACTTATGACCACAGCAGTTGAGTCCCACAGTGCTCAGAGCCATTTTTTTGAAATGTGGAAAAAAAATCCCCAAGTGGCACTTATAAGAAGAGGAATGGCACCAAAAATAGAAAAGAAACATAATATATAGAAAATCGTCCACACAACCTGCCACTGAAGATGCCTTGTAGAGAATAAAGGCAAAATACGTGTGGCGTGATAATTGTGTTTCATTCAGTTGTAGTCAGATGGTCCAAAAACCAAAAATTATCAGTATTCCCTAATATTCAACAAAACATTGTCAATATGGGCTTTTGGAACTGGAGGTCCACTTGCGTACTCTTGAAGACTGCACAACACAAATCTTTACACCTCACCTGGGCCCGTCAACACCGACATTGCATTGTTGGTGACTGGCAAGATGTACCTGGGTGCACGAGTCTCACTTCAAGTTATATTGAGCAGATGGAGGTATATGGCTATGGAGACAACCTCATGAATCCATGGACCCTGCGTGTCTGCAGGGGACTCTTCAGTGTGGTGGTGGCTCTGCAATGGTGTGGGGTATGTGCAGTTTGTGATATGGGACTCCTGATATGTCTGCATATGACTCTGATGGGTGACACATACTTAAGCATCCTGTCTGACCACCTGCATCCATTCATGTCCATTATGCATTCTGATGGACGTGGACAATTCCAGCAGGACAATGCGACAACCCCCCCCCCCCCCCCAAAAAAAAAAAAAAAAAAAAAAAAAAAAAAAAAAAAAAAAAAAAAAACCCTCCAGTGTCACTCTTCTGAGTTCAAAAGTTCAAACACTTCCACTGGTCACCAAACTCCCCAGTCATGAACATTATTTAGTATATCTGGGATGCCTTGCAACGTGCTACTCAGAAGAGATCTCCAGCCTGTTGTACTCTTACGGATTTATGGACAGCCCTGTAGAATTCATGGTGTCACTTCCCTCCAGCACTACTTCAGACATTAGTGAAACCCATTAAGTATCATGTAAAAATAGTGTAAATGCTAATATTACTGCCACACACATATAAGGATGCTTAATAATGTAGTTACCGGCTGCTTGCTGCATATCTCCTATGTGTCACTGTTTAAAAACTCATCAAGTGAAGCCTGTGACATACATTTGAACAATACTTCTATGGTATGCTTAAAGCTATTCATTGGTAGATCACTCACTGTCTATGGGAGTTTGTTATAGAATTCCAAACATAGGTACTTTTAGCTCTTATGTGTTAATGTCAGTCTTGAGTACAGAAAATCTGGGTTACTATTGTTTAGGGTGTTGGATTTTAGATCTTAAGTTAAAATTGCTTATGTTTTCTTTAACATATATTAAACAGTTTTAGATATACATACCAGGCAGCTTCATTATCTCGAGTTCTTCAAAGTGTTTTTTGCAAATTTGTCTCAGTGCTCAACCTAATATACATCTAACTGCTTTCTTCTGTCACTTGAAGATAGTTCTTGAGCTTACTGAGTTACACCAAAATAGTACCGGTACTCCATACTGCATTTGTGAGTGAAAGAAAGTAAAGTATTCAAAAATTAGTAAATTTTTACTAATAATGTGTCTCAGCTTGTGCAGTAGGAGGAGGGTACAAGTAAGTTTGCCACATAGATAATTTGTATGCTTATCCCATGCGAGTTTTTGATCTAGATGCAAGACCAGTAATTTGACACTTATGTATCCTTTTAAAGTGTCTTTTAGGGTGAAATATATTTCTTCTGTTTTTATTTTATTTATAGATAAAAGACTGGCCCTGTACGTCACCACTTACTTCTGTTACTATTTTTTTGTACTTTTAGACATATTATTGACTTTCTCCATCTGTAATTGGTGTCATGTCATCAACATTGTCATGTGGCATGTAATATGCAAAGTCATTGATATACAAAATGAACAGGAAAGGCCCTGATATAGAAAATGAACATGAAAGGCCCAACCACTGAACCCTGAGATTTCCTCTCTTTATTCTCATTAATGTTGACATTTGGTTGTTTGTCTATCAAACTGTATCCTGTTGCTTAAGTATGATTAAAATAGTTTTAATGGCTTATCTGTAACAACATAATGTTCTAGCCTTTTTTATCATTATGTCCTGTGTGATCAGAGTCAAATACAATGTTGCACAAGCAAGTTTCTTGTTCTTAAATCCTTCACATAAATTACTGAGGTGACCCTCTGCTACTTTTGTTGGTGATAGATGAGATCAAAAGCTGAACTGGCTATTACTCAGTAATTTATTACTTTCAAAATAATTGTAAATTGCATACGTATATTGTTTTCTATGACTTTCTGACTACTGATATGAGTCTATAAATGTTGTCATTTTCTTTCACCTTTCTTATAAAATGGGAGTATAAGTGCCATTTTCAAGCATTTGGGGAACATACCTTCACTGAGAATATGATTTTCCAGATATGTCAGTGGCATCATGACTGCAAAGGCTATGTATTTAATAATACTGTTACTGACCCCATAGTAACCCTCTATTTTTAAGTTTTTAAGTTTATTTATAGATTTGATGACGCCACTTGAGGTGATTTTTTGACCAAGAGAATTTTGGTTGCTGGTTTTTGTTGCTCACCAAAAACCAGCAACCAAACAATTATCTTGGTCAAAAATCACTGGAAGTAACATCATCAAATCTATAAATAAATTTAAAAACTCAAAAACAGAGGGTTAATATGGTAGTTAGTAACAGTATTACTAAATACACAGAGACACAGCAGTTGAACAGTTCATAGAATTATTTGTAGTAAATGAAGAATGGGAGCTGATACAGTTAAAAAAGTATTCATTAAGGGTATTACAATCTATTGGGATTGTGGTTTTCCCTTTGGCCATATTGATCTCACTTTTTATAATGTTCCAAGCTACTTGAGAGCTGTTTTTGAGCCTGTGATATATTCATTATTTACTTTACATTTAGCTGAGTTGATATCATATCTGTACAGTTCTTAGAGGTCATATAGTGTTGCCTGGCTTCCTCTTACCACTCTTATTTTTGCACACAAATAGCAGTATCATTATTAGCTCAAGCTTTGGAGTGTACTACTTATTGGAGTACTGAGGTTTCTGTCTGATGGGGGTGGGGAGGGGAAGGGAGGGGTTCATTTTTTGTAACAATTGGGCAGTGCCTATTTATTGCATTTTTAACTATAGATAAAAACACAGATAAACATTCATCAAATGCAAATGTTGGCAATGCCTGCATTTGTATTATTCGTAGCAGCCACCTGGAGAAAAGCATTTGTAGGGTTAATGATGACTTAGCCAAAAAATGAGAAAATATGAATGACTCGTGTAATATTTGCACATTTGTTTTTGGTGAGATATCTACATTTACGATGTAAATAAAGGTTAAAATATGATATTTCACTTGTGGTGATGGATGCACAAGCATTATTTACTTTTTGTAGCTGACCCTTTCTTCAATTTTTACTATTGCAGCACAGTGATATTTCTGTTATTGGTATATCTAGTAATTTATATGATAAATATTGCTAATTGTGCTAGTTTAAGTTGTCACCAGCACACAGGACAGCAAAGATGTAGCACGAAGATCGACAGTAGGTACTAGTATCCAGTGCACCTATCATGAGAGAGGCCAGACACACTGACAAGCAACATGCTACCAGCAACTCTTGACAGCAAGTATTTAGGCCACCACAGCTGACCGGAGGGGCTCACTGACTTACTCAGACATCTAGTTTGCATCTGGCAGTTACTCGCAGGTTACAACAGTACATTGTGACCAGATTAGTGACTAAGGTCTGTAGCAATATTCCCAATATTGTCTGCAAGAGGACTACTACTGATGAGCTTTTACCACAACACATGGACTCTATTCAAGATAAGTAAACATGCCAGTTCTTGTAAATAAAGAACTGTATTAATCTATGTGTGCATTTGTGCTGCAGAAAAAGGATCCAGCCACCTGTAACAACATCATTTCCCTTGCTTCCTTGGTACAAGACACTACAGTGGCAATGAGGACACTACAGTGGTGACGAGGAGAATTCATTGACAATCAATGTTAATCAACTTGGCCAAGGATTTTGCTTGCTTCCCTTGTGTTCAACTTGCAGGCATGATCATGATTATCTTCACTAATCTGTTGTGTTTGTGCATGTATTCCAAGGGGGAAGCTGCAGAACTAATCAGATTTCTCTTTTCAGAGGCTTTGCTTACTTTTTTGATATAATGTATATGTATAAACTATGAATTCCCCAGCCCCTCCACCCACTGCCCCAGCATGAGAGATGAAGATCTGCAGACAGCCAATGTGATAGATCTAACACCAGTTTTTCAGTTTCAGAAACAACAAATTGCCACCTTATTCACAATGGTACAACTACTGGCTGCACAAGCTGCTTTGGCCACACAAGCAATCAACCAACAAGCCCAACTAGTGCCACTGACCAGCATACCAATGTTCTGATATGTTCTGGTAATTTAAGGGCACAGAAGAGGAAAGTCTCAAATACCTGAGTCAGTTCCAAGTATGTTGTCAAGTTCATCATATTCAAGATACTGTTAAGTTACAATACCTCCATTTGATTGTGGTGTCCCCAGTGTTCAGGTTAATACAAAAACTATTCCCAACCACATCTCCCAACGAACTCAGCTATGACCAAGTAATCACTACATTAACTCAATACTATGTCCAGCAAGTCTAAGTAGCTGCAGCCAGATATCAGTTTTTTCACTTGCAGAAAAAGCCGGAATGGACATACTGCCTGTGGTACACAGAATTAACGGGCATGACTAGGAAGTGTAAATTTAAGTGTAGTTGTGGCAACTTTTACAGTAATCTCATAATACATGATGCTATAACATTCAATGTCTTATGTAGTAGAACACAGGAACAGAGCTTAAAGTACTCTGATCCATAATTTCCCCATGTATTGCAAATCTTACAGCAATATAATACTGGTGCCATAGTGGCCGATAGGTTTTACCAGGCCCTGATTTGTCAGGTCGAGTTGCCCCCAGCAACCGCAACATTAAGTGCATACACAGCCATGCAGATAGCCATGTAGACATGTAAATAGGCCTGTGAATTTAGTGAAGTCTTGTCCTAGGTGTCTTGCTCACAATAAAAGACAGGATTCCCCCTCAAGTTGTGGAAAAAAAGGCCATGTCCATGCAGTTTGTTTGCAACAGCACAAAAACGCCAATTTTCCCGCCTCCAGAAAAACAGGCTCATGGGCATGCAGTGAACACTGTGTTTTCAAAGCTTACAACAGGTTCTGACAAAAGTAAGATTAAAGTTGTGCATTCTTCTATATCTAGTGCTGTGCAATGACATCCTAACAAATTATTTGTCTCATTACAAATTGCTGACCATCATGTGAACTTTCATTTAGACACAGGTGCATCAGTAACTTCGCTTATTTGTGCCACATACAAGTAGTTAGACACAGTATGCCTTTCTAAGTCCAGAAAGTACCTTACTTCTTACAATGGACAGAAATTCTAGTGCTTGGACAGTGTAGTTTGCTTGCCACTTACAAATCTCACACAAGGACAGTGAATTTTGCTATGTTGAAACCAAGAGATAGTGAAAACAAATTCGGTTTAGGTGTCTTTGATTTGTTTGGACTTAGCTTCCAAGACCGTGTACTTTTACTGAAAAATATAGTGTAGCTTGCTTATTTAAATAATTTCCTGAACTATTTTCAGAAGGAATGGGAAAAGCTAACAATTTTGTAGTGCATGTTACATTGAAAGACAATGCACAGCCTAACTTTTTCTGGACCTGCCCTGTTCCAATTGCTTTAGGAGACAAAGTCACCAGCGAATTGAAAGAATTGCATGATAATAGTGTAATTGCTCCCATTCAAACTAATCAGTGTGCTAGTCAGTCGTTTTGTTCCCTAAGCCTTCTGGTTGCATTCACATTTGTGTTGACTTCAAGTCTACAGTCAACCGACAGACAGCAGTTACCACTTATCCATTACCTCACCCTTAGGAATTTATGGCCAGGCTTGGTGCACGACATTACTTTTCTAAGACAGATTTGTATGAAGCCTGCTCACAGACTCCATTGCAAGAAGAATCACAAAAAGTGTTTGTTGTAAATACATACTTAGGACTTATCAAGTATTTGTGTTTGCCTTTCGGCAGTGCTTTTGCACTTGCCATTTTTCAACATTACTTGGAACACCTGACTACAAAAGTGCCATTTTGTTCAAACTAACTCAATGATATTGTCATCTCAGGTTGTACACCAGAGAAACACAATTGCCAATTTCTGTACTCTTTGTCAAATGTTGTTGGAAGCAGGACTCAAGTGTCGTCTCGAAAAGTATGATGTTTTTCAAACTGAACTACAGTACTTAGGTCATGTGATAAACAATCAGGGTGAGCACCCCTCCAATCTCATTTACTTGCAATCCATGACCTGCCTGTTCCTTGCAATGTGTATGAACTGCAGTCAGTACTAGGCAAGATGACATACTACATTCGGTTCACACTGAATGCTGCTCAGATTGTAGCTCCATTTCATTGCTTGTGTCACAAGAGTGTACCTTTCCTGTGGACTAAAGACTGTCAACATGCATTTCAAAAACTAAAAAATGCCTTGCTTCGTGACAGATGTTTGCCAAGCTGGAAGTTTTGCAAGTCCATGCTCCTTCCTATGCAATCAGTGCTCTGCTTTCACACAGAATTGGTGCACAAGATTGATCTATTGCTTTTGCCTCAAAGTTGTTAAGTGCAATTATTCTCAAATAGAAAAAGAGACTCTCGCTATTATGTTTGATGTGATCAAATTCCATCACTATTTGTGTGGTCAAACGTTCTTTTTAGTGACAAATCAGCAGTCTTTGCAGTCCTTGTTTCATCTGTCGAATCTGGTTCCTACAAGCACTGCTCAAAAATTGCAACATTGGGTTTTGTTGCTTTCAAAGTATCAGTATGAAAACATGCACAGAGCTATGGCAAATCATGGCAATGCAGACGCCCTATCTCACCTTCTGATTGGCCCATACTCTGATTTTGATGCATCTGCTGCATTTTTTGGCAAATTGATGCACAGGACTCTGAATTGCTGGAACCTTTTCCCTTCCACTACAGAAAAATTGCACAGGCCACAGAATCAGACCCTGTTTTTGTAACATTGCATTCATATAACTTGGCCTTGTTCATTGAACAGTATCCAGAACTCAGTTGTGCGCCAGTATTTTGCACATCAGCATAACCTTTCAGTTCAACAGGGTGTGATTCTAGTTCAAAATGACAGTGGTCAGTCGCATTTGCTTATTCCCAAAGCGTTGCAAAAGAATGTGTTGCGATTGCTCCACTAAAGACATTGGAGAGTTGTTCGCACTAAACAGTTAGCGCGTCATCATTGTACTTGGTAGGACATGGGCACACACATTGAACAGATATAGTCACAGTGTCTCGCATGCATGGAAAACCAATTCATCACACCACAGACATTCTCAGCTCGGCCTAAGACTCAATCACCATGGCAACGAGTACAAATGGACTTTGCTGGACTACAGTAGAGCGTCGATTATCCGAAGTAATTGGGGGACATGGGTGTTTGGAAAACTGGTTTGTTCGGATAATCAAACTGTACATCTTTATTTGCCAAAAAGAAGTACTGTACAGTAAATTTATTCATAAAAACAGGCATCTCTTTTAGTATTACAAAGTAACATACAAAGGCAACTTCAGTGGGAATATATAGTATCTGCCACAGTTTATTAAACAAAAATATATACATATTACATATGCATCTTGCATGAACAATACACACAGTATACAAAATTAAAATTGGATAAAGTGGTTGCAGATTCACCTCTTTCTAACCTTTTAATAATCTTGTACTTGTCCCTCATAGAAAGGACAACACGTATACATTTAAGCATTTTGTATCGTCAAGTTCACTTCTTCACGCAGCAGCACACAAGTGGTCGTAACAGAGAACAGAAGGTGACTGTCTGCACCGTGAGAAGCTCTTCTTGGGGGCATGCAATCCTTGAAACTGCTTGGAGAAGTATGCCTCAACTCTAAGCTGGCGCAGCTGTTGCTGCGAACAGCTTTGATAATGCCGCTACTTCTACTGCCAGTGCCAAGCCGACAGAAGTGTGCTGACTGTTGAAATGCAGCGACTGGCGGCTTGGTCAGCCAGCAGCGCCTTGTGAAGGCCCTATTAGAAGCAATGTTCTGCCAGCGGTGGCCCAGTGCGGCGACTACTGTGGGAAATTTGGTTTGGGAGTGAGGGGGATGATGGACGGTAGGGTGGGAGAGTAACAGGTGCGAGCAAGTACACAGTTTGGTTAAGCGGTCATTTGGTTGACTGACATTCGGATAATTGACGCTCTACTGTATTTTGGAACACTCGTCAGCTCATAGTGGTAAACTCTTTTAGCAAGTTTCCATTTGTGGTGTCTATCAACTCTACCATGTCACATAGCACCATTCAAACATTGTCCTCCATATTTTGCATAGAAGGTTTGCCAGAAGCACTTGTGTCAGACAATGGACCACAGTTCACTTCACATGAATTTGAATAGTGTTGTGAATAAAATGGCATTCGTCATCGAACAGATGCTCCATTTCATCCCCAGTCCAATGGAGAAGCAGAACACTTTGTACACACTTTTACACAACAGATGGCCAAGCTTCACACCACCCACACATGGCAACAGGCACTGCAACCCTTTCTCACCTCCAGTCACTCCAAACCACAGGATGGACAATCACCAGCCGAACTTCTGCATGGCTGCCGCCATCGGATGCTGCTCTACTTGCTACACCCACCACAGCATCCGGCTCTTTTATATACTTGATTCCAGGTCCCGATGGTTTACAGTGCTACTACCAGAATGAAATTTGTACATGTCATTTGACCCATGACAGTGCTGCTTTTCTTCCCTCAGATTCATGGCCTGACATGATCGCGTGGCCTTCACAGATGCTCAGTAGTGCCACCAGGGCACCCCAGGAGGAGTGGATGGTGATGTGCCCTCACCCCTACTGTTCCCACTCTCTGATCCAGTAGATGAAGACCTGTCATCGCTATCGCCATTGTCATCCCAGGACATGCCCTGAGGTCTGGATGAGTGTACTGCCAGCAGTTTTCTGAGGGATGTTCCTGTTGCCTCATAAGCCTGATGGCGAGGTACAGTTGGGAGTACGCCATCCTCCACAGTCATGGCTCCCAGCTTGTTCCTTCCTCCTTCCCTTTTGTCATTTGCATTTTTCCTACATGACAATGGTGTGGCATTTCAGGGGGAGCCGCCAGCACACCAGTCAGCAAAGACTTAGGAACTGGATCAAGTGTGCCTATCATGAGAGAGGCCAGAGACTCACTGATAAACAACACACACCAAGCCCTTTCGGCAGCAAGTATTTATGCTGCCACCACTGACCGGAGGACCTCACTGACTTACTCGGTCATCCAGTTGGCATCTGGCAGTTACTTGCAGATTACGACAGTATATTGCAATCAGATTAGTGAGTATAATAGGAAGATTCCCAATAGTGTCTGCAAGAGGACTATTACTGAAGAGCTTTTACCACAACACATGGACTCTATTCAAGATAAGTAATTGTGCAAGTTCTTGTAAATAAAAAACCATATTAATCTACATGTGCATTTATATTGTAGAAAGAGTATACCATCCACACAACAACCTTCTCTCCCTTGCTTCCTTGGTACAAGACACTATAATAACGAGTTTTTTTTTTTTTCCTTAAAAAATGTGGAATGTTATGTTGACAGCAGACAACAATGGATTATTTGTTTTTTATAGACAGCCCTTTATTAATTTTTTTCTTATTCTGCATTTTGGCATTTCTGTTGGCAATGTATACAGGCCATTTGACTTTTTTTATATTGAAGCAGTTGTTACAGGATCTATCTTAATTATGGAAATTTGTATTGTGCCCATCTGATCATAAGTAATTTCTATCAACAGTAAATTTTTGTTCCAATGAGAGATGAATTATGTATATTGTGTAGACTTCTTCAGTTTCTTCTGTTACAGTATATTGCCATTTGTACTATTTGTATATATTATTATACTACATTATTATCAATAATTCATAGCAGAATGCTGTGTTGGTGACAGACAGCTATGAATAATTCATGTTTTGTGGGTGGTCCTTTATTAATTTTCTACTTCTGTTGCATTTTGGAGTTTTTGTTATCGATCTACATAGGCAGTTTGGCAATTTTATGTTGAAGTTATATGAGGTATGTCTAAATTATGGACGTTTTTGTTTTGTGACATTCTGATCAGAAGCAAATTGTGTAACATAGTTAATTTTGGTTGTGATGACAGTTGAATTATATGTGTTGTCTACACACTTTCTATACTTTACAGCATATTGGTGTTTTTATTATGATCTGCAGCCTAGTGACGTCTAGATTAAGTAAGAATACAACAGTTCGACAGTGAGCTGGAAAAGTCCATGAATGTCAAAGCGGAAAAAACTGGATGTCGTGACAAACTGACCTGTAGTGTAGCCTGAGGGCTAGTCCAGGTTGGAAGGCAACAGTTTTGTTGTTAGGTGGCAAAGCCAACAAATGTGAAGACTAGAAAACTGTTTATGTTATCAGACTGATGTCTGGCATAGCCCAGGATCTATGTAAGAGTGATGTCTCACAACATTTAACAGTATTGGCAGTGACAAATAGGTACTAATGTGAGTTCCATTACAAGTTTTTCAGTGTAGCAGAGATTCTTCTGATCAGACCACATTGAAAGCAGGTGTGTTTCCATACTCGGCATTGCTTAACCCTAACCCAAAGAAAAACTTTACTCAAGTGTATTTATTTTCAGAGATAATTTTCTGACCTGAGTTGTTTGTCTCTAATCACCTTAATAAGACAACCATGGATATTAATGCTACGTTTGGTGTTCTTGTAAGTAGCCAATGAGATAATGAAACAGATGGCTTCAGCCTCTATTGAGCAGACAATTTGATTTGCTCAATGCGTTTACAACTGTGGCCCCCAAACAAGTTCATTACAGAGTCCCTGTCCTTATGGAACATGAAGTTAATGTAGTTAACAGGTGTATATCACATGGTTTTATAGCCAGTAATGGAAAGTGTCTGAAGTGTGGTGGGGATATGAGCCTTATTTCTTGTACAAAAGATACGTATGGGGTGCTGTGGATCTGCAAAAAGGCTACAACAGAGAGAGCTGCAGCATTAGAAAAAGTTCATAGTTCGAGGGAAGCAAGCTAAGCATCACAAAAATTCTACCATTAAGTTGTCTCTGGGTCAAAAGGTGCAGAAACGTTTTTTTAAATCACCCGTGAATTACAGTTACCTGAGAAAACAGTAGTGAACTGGAAAAGCTTCTCCAGAGTATTATGTACTGAAATGTGCTTCATCAAAAGTAATAATCTTGGTGGCAGTAGTAGGACGAAGTATGTCCTTGGACAGATAATTTATTCAAAATGACAGATGGCCTGGAAGCAGCCTCCAGCATGTCCAGACATGCAGCACTACCAGCAGCTGCAGAGACCACCAGCTTGATAGAACCTGCATCACCAGTGGTAGTGGCAACAGACCCTGTAGCAGAAGTAATCAGCATGTTGGAGCAGGACAATGAGTTGCTTTTATCCATCCCACTCATTGATTTGTGTAACAAAGATACCCAGACAGTTCGCAACCCCCAGAAGAAGTGTGCTGGGGGTCTGGTCTCTGACATACGCACCATCCAAGAACATTCCAGTGATACTGCAATGACATGGCATAGATGTTGTGGATCAGAAGGTTCAGATTCCTCCCAGCGCACAACTGCTTTTCAACTCAACATATAATTTAACTCCTAGTGGCCCAAACGGCATAAATATTGTCATAGAAACAGCAACAAATAGTGACTAATACGTGTTGATGGAGATTGAAAATGTCACGAAGAGTGTTAAAGCGCAATTTATGGAGATGCAATCAGAAGAACTGTTATGTTATACTATACATCAATGTGCATAAGACAGCTGAGTATTACCCATCTTGTTCATCCCCTGATATCCATTGTACTGATCTGACACTATCCGCTACAACAATGTGAGTGACACTGTGCTCTGGGTGAAATTAGGAGACCTGTCCATTTATTTACACACGCCTCTGTTATGAACTTATATAGACTAAATATGGTGTCCATCCCTTGTGCTGAAGAGACAAATGCTGGCTGCCATGTATTCAAGCTGTGTGTAACGATGTGAACTACTTCAGGTGCATAGTGTACATGTAGATGGTTTACCACTGTGCTCAATTCATGTATCAAATCAGTGCCAAAGTAGACTCTGATAAACATAGAAACCATCAATGCTAATTCTGCTGCTAGACTATGTGAGTATTATGATGCATTCATTGCTTTGAGGGAAATACATGTAGAATTCTGTGCATACAAGAAACCATTATTTACTAAATACTGCACAAGTATGAAGATAGTGTGTGTGTGTATGTGTGTGTGTGTGTGTGTGTGTGTGTGTGTGTGTGTGTGTGTGTGTGTGTGTGTGTCACATTACAGGCAACATTATCTTCTTCACAACAGTAGAAACTTTCAGGTGTTTCTAAATAAAGATATGAGTGGGTAAATTTCTGATTAGAATGTAGCCATTGTAGCTCAGAAAGCGACTGCACCATAATGCCTACAAATATTATCTATAATTGCCCATTGCATGCCAATAACTGATGTAGATGGTACCATAGCAGGATGGTTGAAGCATCCTTGATATAAAGACTTTGGTAAAAGTGAGTGGTCCAATGATGATGTGGAAAAAGACTGGAGGAAGAAGAAGAAGAAGAAGAAAAAGAAGAGGAAGAAGAATGGGTTATTCCTTCCTGATAATATATGAGGTATAGTTGTAGGTCCATACAGTTACTGACTGAATCTCTTGGGGAACTCTCGGTGAAACTGCACGATGACAACAATGATGCTACAGCTAATTTCATTAACAATCACAGTCCTTGTATGGTATTGCTAACTACTTCCAACTGCCATGGACACATTGAATTCAACACAAGATCCCTTGATTTTTAAATTGGAAAGCTTGCATTCCTCTCTCATCTTCCCTTGGAATATAAACCTCCAGCAAAAGAAAGCCAATGCCCATTCTATCCATTCAAAAACTTATGGTAAATTTGTAAGATGTTTCCAAACACAGCAATGCAATCAGAAACCATAGTTAAGTGGCAGTATTGCAAGGAATAAACTTTGTTTCTACTGTGTACTATTTAGAACTTGTGTTGTGTATATAGTTCCGCGTAGTCAGCACGTACACAACTTTCCCACTAGAGCGCGCCCCGCTAAGCACAACAGCGAAGGCGCAGCACTCGTCCGTCTCCGCACTATGAGATGGCGCTGTCTTAGAGCCGGACCAAATTCTGCTTCCGCCGATCCACATATTAATATGTAACGCAGCCAATGAGATTGCTGCTAATGTAGAACCTTTTCTCCTCACGGATCACACTCGCGCAGTGATACCTGAACACGCGAGATATTATAACTAGTGTACAGACCTCCGATAGGTCAGTCTGCATTTGTCTGCACCAGTCTGCGCCTAATAAGATTATCATATTCCTGTACATAGCCAAAAAGATAAATTTACAGACACTTTGTCAAGTATCAGAGATATGTGAGAATAAGATTAACGTACCAAGACCAAAGGAACTTCAGATTGTCAATTGTAAATAGCATCCAGAAATAAGTTAAGTAATGTTTATGCTGGTTAATAAATGTGTGTGAAAATTAATCAAGTTCTGTTTAAAGCTGGTCACCATCAATCTGCTACTCTAAGCATGCAAGTGGCATTTCTATCATCTGACCTAACGGCAGAAGATAAACACACCACAATAAGACCACGAGACATATGGGTGACACTCGCCTACTGCGTTAGATCGACAAGTCAAATAATCTGATGGTGTGTGTACCGAAGGTCTTACAGTACGCACACCACAACTGGTAATGGCAGTTTTGAAAGGTGCAAGTGTGATTAGGTAAAGAGACTTCAAAATTTCCTTTCTAAACTAGAAGCATGAATGTTCCATTTCACACATCACAGCAGTTGATAAACATCATCACCTAGGTGCACTAAGAATTGACCATGCTCTTTCGGAAGCAACACACTTGGCAGCAATGAAACATATTGAGAATGTTGAGTGTAACAAACATATAACAAAGACACTATTTTGATAAGCGTTTTCTTTTTTTTTTTTTTTTTTTTTTTTTTCTTTTTTTTTTTTTTTTTTTTTTTTTTTTTTTTTTTTTTTTTTTTAAAAAAACATAGCAAGAGTTAGCTCTTCAAGGCCATGATGAACCTGAGGTGTCAGTAAATAAAGGAAATTATTTAGATCTTTTGGATTTCTTGGCAGGAGAAGAACCATACTTGAAAGATTATTTAGCATCCAATGGAATACTTAAAGACACTTCCTCTGACATACAGGATGATTTAATGGCTTCTATTATGGATGCTGTTAAAGACCAAATTTCAAAGTGGAACTGGAAATTGTACTTTGGCAGCAGTACAAGCCAATGATGCAATGGACATCTCAACTGGAACTAAATGTATGAATTTTTCTATTTGTATAAGAAAAAATTCATTGATTGCGTAACAAATCAGGAGAAGAAAAAGAGAAATTACATGGGTTTTATGACATATTCAAAGACTGGAGTGCACAAGACATAGCCACCATTTTTTTGAGCATGCTATGCAGTTAGAATATTGGTAGAAACAAATTTGCATCACAAACGTACAATGGCCACAGTGCAGTAACACAGAAGAATTTTGGCATCCATTCTATTGTGAAACAAGCACATCCTTGTGCTCATGAGTTATACTTAGGCTTCCTCTATCGTTCTAAAAAAAAAAAAAAAATTATACAAGTACAGATTTTTTCCGGCAAATCCATCAGGATTTCATGCATTTTTAGCCATTCCAGAGAAAAAGAAATGAACTCCTGAGGGAAAGGGTGTTTGAACTACCAAGTGCTTATGAAACAAGGTTGAATTCTAATTCATGGGTTGTACAAATCATCATTCTTCACTATATACCGGTAGGCCTGAAAGCAGCATTTAACAATGCGATAAACAATGATGTGTAGGATGATAATGCCTTACATCAAGCAATCTAGTTAAATAATACTCTGGATGATTAGATTTTTCTTTTTCAACTGCTGCTATACAGTTCCATTTTACAGCATACAAGTACCTTGTTTGACATCCTGCAACAGAAAACTGTGGATGTAAGACATTAGCTCAAAACTGGAAGCTACATTAAGGCTGTTCAAAGACTGAGGTGTGAGAAAGATTCTGAAATGCTTAGTGGAAGCTAAGAGCCTTACAAATTCAGCGGGAGTATCTGTAATTAATTTAGTGAAACAGAAACAAGTACTCAGAAATTAAGAAGGCTAGCATTCCAAATAATTGACACAGTAACAGTAAACATGGAAATTACGTTCGAGGGCTTTTAAGAAACAATCTTTACAGAACTTGTTAATGGGCAAAAGTTGTCAGGTTACAGTAGGCCAAACAATGTCCCAACATGTTAAGTTGTATATATGCTTAAAATGTATCCCTTCTTTGACAGCGAAAACTGAAAGGAGAACTTAAGTTTACTGGCAGCAGTGAGGATAATTATCTGCAGCTTTGGGCTCTCCTTAAATCCATTGCAAAAAAGATTAAAAAAAGGTGTTCTCTGAATGTGTGAAATTGCTGTCATTGGTTCGTGCAATTCCAGTGACCATGGCTTCTTATGAAAGAAGCATAAGCATATTAAAACTTACCTTCACAACACAATGACAAATGACAGACTGTCAAACTTGGCCAGAGAGACTGGAATTGTAAAATCTTCAACCAAATAGCAGTTCATATCTCATGTTATTGATGTCTACACCCAGAAAAAGGGCTGGAGGGTAGCACTAATTTACAAAAAGATGTAACAGTGAGTTACTATGCATTATGTTTTTGCTAATGTGTAGTCATTTAATATTTTATATATTCATTTATAACAATTTCTGTAGTAGTTTAATGCAGTCTTAGCAGCAACATTTAACAAAGTCACAGTCTTTCTATTTTACAAGTTCTTGTTTTAACTTTATTTTTGTTTTTTCAAAATTCATAATTCCATGCCTACCCCACAAAAAATGCCATGCTTCACCCATGAATGTCACATACTGTGAGTGTAAAAGAATGGTTGTCAGTATTACACACAAATTACTTTGCACCGATTGATTTAAGCAATGAATAGTGGAGTACTGTGCTGACTGGACTGGTGACATACAACATGATTCTGAATATCACAGAGGCTAACAATAAACTTCATCTGGAAATTAATGGTGGAAAAGAAATTGTGGAAGTAGAACCTCGTGCATATGACAGTGATTTAAACAAAGTTTTAAAATGGTCTGGAAAAGGGATTGCACTATGTGAAAACATTGATACACTTAAATCTGAAATAAAGACATTCAATGCAATGACTGACTAACCAGGAAGATTCAATAGGAAGGCTACTGGGTTTCACAAAAGAACGAGGTTTGAAGAAGGAGCCTAATAAATTTTACAGGTCAGAACAGTCAGTGGATATACTTCCTGGCAGTACAATCCACGTCAAGTGTAGCATTGCAACAAACTCTTATCTCAACAATAGTTTAGCTTATGCGATTTACAGATTCTTCACAATAGTTGGGACAGGCTATACGATCGTTGAGATACCCACCAATGCTATTTTCCTTTCAAACACTGGACTATCTGGAGCTGCACATTGTGGTCAATGATAACCAACTCGTTGACTCTTGTGGCAAGTAAATCGTTGTACAACTACATCTAAAGTGGAACCAGCAGTGACCGCAAACATTCAGAAACCTGGAAGCAGCAGTGGTGTCCTCTGATCACCCAGGAACTGCAGGGGTTGTTCGACCAGTCCTCTCAGCAAAACCAACTTGAACTCATGGCAGCCAGCAGTATTTCCCGTGCTAGTGGTCATGTACTAAGAAAAATCAACAATGGGAATCAGATGCACAAACATGCATAGCGCACTGTGGGGCACTTCAGAACAGGTAGCAAGGTGATAACACGTGCAAACTACAAGTTTCTTAAATCACTACTTATGAAACCACACAATGATGTCATTAGACTTAGCTACCCCTGCAGAATATGACAAGCTTATTATGTGCCTGGAATACTTCTTGCATAAATCTTACACTTCCACATCATTCAACAATAATGACTAAACTAGGATTGTCATCCACCACCAGGACAATGTCTCCTACGGGAAACTTTCATACTTCTGGAAGGATCATTTACGAAAAGTGATGGTACCTCTACAGTGGCATCGAAGCTTACACATAGCGCTTTAGCATTCCTATTGCATGAGATACAATATGAACTTAATGGGGTCAAGACTGACCATACACATAATGTAGTTATAATGACACCACCTAAAACATATGTCTCTGGACCACCATCAGATTTATTTAGAAAATACAGAATGGTTTGTAGATGAAGCAGAAGGTAGAACTGTTGAAGAGTCAAGGAGATTTACTGCATGTATACTTCTAAAAATGCTTATGGGCTACTTTGAAGACATGCAGCATATTACTATGAATGATAAACAGGACCTTATCCTGGCACAGAAGGCAACAAATAACTGATACATTCAAGGAGTTGATAAAGAGAAGGAAACCACCATGAATAAAATAATATAGAAAATGCCATGCATCTCTGTACCTGATGAGCAGTGCTTAAAGTTTTTATAAGTTCCGAATGCAGGCATGTTTCTACCACAAAATTTCCTTTCACAGGGGCTTTCTGAATACCCCGTGCTTCCAACTGCAAGCAGACATACATGGGCGATTAAAACGGCTGTTCGAGTCGGGTCGCCTAAGATTCACCATACCTGTGTTTCAGACCAACAGAAGAGGGAATATAACAAATGATTCCACTATATATGACTATTGTGGATTAACTAATGCTAGATTATACCTGAACTGGGAGTTCTGCCGGTATGATCTACAGTGGGATTAAAATGTGTACAGTCTAGCATTTTACATGTACACAAGGCTCCATGCTTCTTACTATGAAGAGGAAGGGCATCTACTCTGTCCATGGGAGCTGGCACCGATCATCATAACAGACTGCTCAAAACAGAATGAGAAGTCTGGTCCTACAGATGTATGAATTGAATTGAAAGCTTCAGCAAATTTCCAAACTCCCACTGCACTGTATGCTCTAGTTCTATAGCACTGTGATCAACTATTGACCACTCACTGGTCTTGAGCAGTGAGCAGTATAAACTAACTAATGTTATGTGATACCAACAGCATTTCAAAATGGCATCTCAAGGTGTGATCATCACTACAGATGCTCAAGGTTTCTACAATGAGCATAGACAATTCATATATTAAGACATTGCTTTTATAGCATACAAAGATGATGCTGGTATAACAGACACATTCTCAGAAAATGTTGCATTGCAGAGATCTTTCAAGGATATGAAGAGTGTTGAAGCAGTTAAACACGTTTCTATTACAGAATTCATTAGGACAATCCTGGTATACCCTATAAATATATGGTGATATCATTCAGCTATCTGATGTCATCAATACCATCATCTGTGTCAAAGGCAAGGAGATCACATGGATGTGTTGAATCCTCAAGTTTGCAGCTCTTCAAGACATAGAATTCTATGTGTATCCTGCTCTCCATCGACTTGGAAGATGTGTGAGAAAAATAGTGTTGTGTCTGCTTTTGAAAGTGTAAAATTAAGTTGGATGAGAAATAAATGAACTTTTTACCACACATTCTGCATACGCTTTTTCATTATATAATTTTGTCCAGATACAAAATCTATGGTTTTCCTCAAGCACAGGTAATATAATTTTACATGTGTTTGCAATATGTGTATGGGAGTGAACAGTCTTGCCACCTGCTCCCGTAACAAAATACATGCTGCATGATAGGCATACTTCCATGCAATCATTACATGTATTTTGTTATTTTCCATATTAAACCTGACAGTGGCACTCATATTCAGAAAAACTAATGTCATTTTCAGGTCTTGCATACCATCTATATACACAATGCAATGGGGGTAGGTTTTCTGTAAACAACATTTGGTTTCAATGTTTTTTGTTCGTACAATTTGATTTTTGAGATAATTTGGCTCTTTTAGATGGACAGATACAAATGCATGTCAATGTTCAGTGATTCAATTTGGTTCTTTTCTAACACATTGGTTCCTGAGAGACAATTCACAAATAGAATTTGATTCTTTGTAATAGAGATTATAAAATAAATAAAATAAAATAAAATAAAATAAAATATTAGTTATTTTTATCTGTATGTTTGTCTCTCCTATGAGTCGTCAGGTTTTGATTATTCGGTATCAGACGCTTGACAATGGCTTTTTCGTAAAGGCAATGTTACTCGTAGTTGACCGTGAAATAAAACTGAGATAATCGGACTTCGTAATTAAATCGTTTCCAAAGACTGCTGCGGTAGGTGCGGACTCATAAACTAAATCTCAATATTACAATAATTTGCCAGCCATGCCAAAACGTCGTACAGAGGTGATTGTCTACTAAACAAAAAATTACACAGTTAGTTAAATCAGATATATTCAATGAATAAGCCCACAGTTCATAATCCTACTTACTTTTATAAATATAAATTCTTTACAGAATCGAGTGCCTAGTATGGTTGCAACTCGCAGTAATTTTCTATATCATGAAATATGGCGGTGTGCCAGACAATAAACTAAAATACGTGCTTCTCGCACCACATCAACGAGAACTCTCTTTTCTTAATCAAACATACGACTAACGAAAATGTACTTTTGTTTTATCAGCGACACAGCGCTGCAGTTGTGTGCCATAGGCTTTATTTATTTGTCACTGATTATTTATTTAATTAATATCTCGCGTTTCCGAGGAAACTCACGCTCGGCATGCAAATGTGCCTTTATATTGCCCCCTGAATTGCGAGGCGAAAGGACACACCTGCAGGCGAGCAATTCACCTAAAGGCACAAGAAAATCTAAGTTATCTACAACTATTTACATGACTTACATTATACTGTATATTATACACAAAATTTGAATGACGCGCGTGCGCCGAAAAAGTTCTTATGTTGGCAAAACAGAGTGCGCGCATGCGCAGAAGCGTCTGTGTAACTACGGCACTGCCGTTATTTCGTAAATTTAGATCACGCGGCACAGTATTGCAGTTCATATTGTTCGTGTGCGCGCGCATTTCTTAGTCGTTGCACAAAGAAAATATTCCACCAAGATTACATATGAAGACTACATTCTATGACAGGTAACTTAGTTTTAAAATTACAATATTTGTTATAATACAATACAACTTTAGATTGTTGAATGTTCTTAGTTACATAGCATTGCAATGAAATGCTTCAAAGAAAAATGTCCGTATTTTTCAGGTGCGTTGACCTATACACATGGTGTCGTTATCACAGTTCATATTCATCTGCTGCACAATAATTTTTTACAGGTTAGTATCGTCGTGGTAAAGTTTTTTTGATCACAGTAACATCGTTGTATAACAACGTGATTGATACATAAGCATGTCCATTTCCTATTTCCATTATAGTCGTTGTGATGCAGTTCGTTGTGACAAAAAGCATTGTTTATTACAGATCAGACGTGACCCGTCGAGTAATTAGTCCATATGCAGTTCGTTTTCGATATTCCGTGGAAGCTTGGTTGCAGAACCTCGGACGGCACATAGCTGGCGTCGATCCTTGGACAGTCCAGGTAAGCGTGTCCGTCACATTTCGAGAACATTTCATTCCCTGAAGTTCCAACCAAAACTCTTCCACCCGTCGTGTTGTTTTCTGGACAGGCACTTTGTGTCCATTTAATCCAGTTAACATCTTGAAGTTGGGTACTGTAGTAATGTCGCTAGACGATGCACGAATTATGCACTTCACATATTCAGTTTTTTTTTAAATATAGCTCACCTAAATGTTCGTGGTTACTCATCGAAGAAATCGTTCATCGCGTTAACAAAGGTACGATGCATCATGAATGTCATTAACAGTTTCTTTCACATAGGTTTCTGCGTAGTTGCAGACTTAGTAATGTACGTTGATGTCCGTGAATAGTGGTTCACTACGCAATTTTTTTTTTTTTTTTTTTTTTTTTTTTAAAAAAGTTTTTCACATTTTGGCACTCGTTATCGTTCAAATTTTCACACAGTAACAGTTACATTATACATCAGTTTAAAAAAAACATAAGTAATAATACATACACACGTCACATATTTTCTTAGCATAAACATAATACAGTTGCACATAAACATGTTTACATCATCATTACATAGCTATAGGTTATTACATTGTGTCATATTTGATTACATGAATTGCAGATATTTACATCCTCTTTAGCGGTTTTGCTGGGATATTATCGATGTTTTTTGTGATGTCATCTGAAATTAAGATAGGTTAGACACAACATTCATTACATCAGTAGGCAAGACCAGGCGTTTTCACTACTCAATAAATATTCAAAATAGTAAGAGAGAGAAAATGTTCGATTCCTCGCGTTTTGTGCGTGTGTGTAGTGTGTCTGTGTGGCCTTGACTACTGGTAGATGCTTTTCTTGCTGAGAGATGTGCGTCTAATCTATTTCTCGAAGTAAAAGATCGCTTCACAGATGACGTCTGTCGGTTCGTCAGGTGTCATAGCAAGTCAGTGGTACCTACAGTCACAAATATTCCGTGAAAAATTTATATATCATTCACTGCTACGTAATCATAAATTTTACTTTAATATTCAGTCTTCTCGGTGGAACCGCGGCGTTGAAAGAAAAGTTCTTCTGTCTTCAACTGCGACTCTGGAACGCTGAAATGAAAATTTCTATACTACTTATTATCTGTGTTGTAGCAACAGAGTTTTTCGAGTTGCTTAGCAATATTTTGATGGGTATGACTTTTACATTATTCAGCATGAAATGCTCTAAGATCTCGGTGTGCGTATAGCCCAATAATTTTGTTAGTTCTACGATGTTGTAACAGATACGCACCAGGGTGCGGTATGTTAACAATTATATAAGGTCCTTCATATAGCAGACGCCACTTAGCGTTGCGTCGTTTGAGTGCAACAGATTTATGATGAGTACGAAGTAGTACAAGCATTCCTACCTCGAATTTTTGTTTTCTTTTTATTATGTTTCTGTGATGTTTGTTTCGTATCTGTGCGTGATGTGTCAGCGTAGTCAATACTTCTTTTATTTTCTGTTCAGGTGTGATTTCCTTGTCTGACAACTTAGGTAATGGTTCTATCCACTGATCGTTCTGTTTGCAATTGAACATGATCTCGTTAGGTGTGTAATTTGTATCGTAAATATTTAAGTTATTGTGTACGTCTTCGAAAAGACTTAGGTAGGACACCCAATTAGTATGTTTTGATGAAATATAGGTCCTCATGAATCGATTTAATTCTCGGAAAAGTCTCTCAGTCGCGTTACATTGTGGACTAAACCTCGAAATAAATATACTTTTAATGTTATTGTCCTTCAAGAAATTTCTCCATTTGTACCCAGAGTAGTATGCTGCATTATCTGACAGAATTGCTTTAGGTTTTCCCACGTGCGTCAGGTAATCACTTGAGAATCTTCGTATTATAGCATTTGCAGTGGCGGATTTTAAAGCATAAAGTTTTACGTGTTTAGAAAATATATCGTAAAAAGCTAAGATATATTTGACGCCTCCAGAGCTTGCTGGATGCGGTCCACTAATGTCAGTACACAGAATTTCCAGTGGTCTACCAGGTAAAATAGAATGTAAATCTGTTTTTGTGGATAAATTCTGAGGTTTTGATTTTTGACATATGACACATGTTTTTAGTTCCCTGTAAATTTTTCTTCTCATATTGCTAAAATAACAGTATGTACTGAGCTTTGCCAAACACTTTTTCGTCCCATAATGACCCCAAACTAAGTGTGTGTGCCAAATTAGATTACGTTCAGACTCTTTGGGAATGCATACACACCAGTTAGTAGCATTTGGATGTCGGCGGTAAAATAACACATCATTGTGTAACTTGTAATACTGAGTCAAAGGATGGTTGTGTTTTTCTACCAGTAATGTTATTATCTTATACCAGTGAGGATCAGATTTTTGTAATTCAGCCATGTTTCTGCACATATCAATATAATATTGGTGATACTGCTTGTCTTGCATTAAGAGAATCCTGTAGTCATTTATATTTTCTAAGTCACTGTTGGTATCATTCATACCTTGTGGAAGTCTAGACAAAGTGTCTGCAATGGTGTTGTCCTTACCTCTTATGTACTTAATTTCAAAAGAGTAGTTCTGAAGTGTAACTGCCCATCGTGATAGTCTAGGATGTACAAGTTTACAAGTTAACAAAAATGTCAGGGCCTGGTGATCGGTGTAAATTACCGTATGTTTTCCAAATAAATAATAATTGAATTTCTTGAATGCCCATACTATGGAAAGTGTTTCTAACTCAGTAGTGGAGTATGTACGCTCACATTCAGTTAGAGTGCGACTCGCAAACCCAATAATTCTTATCTGTTCCTCCTCTTTATTCTTTACAACTTGAAATAAGCAACAGCCCAAGCCAGTACGTGAAGCGTCACAAGTCATACAAAAATCTAAATTGAAATCTGGATGGCTCAAAATGTTAGCATTCACTAAAGCATGTTTAATTGTATTAAAGTCATTCTGGCACTGTTCCGACCAGATCCAAACTTGATTCCTTCTGAGTAGATTTAGCAGATGTTTACTGTTCAAAAGTGGTTGTGGCAAAAAACGTCTGAAAAATGAACATAGCCCAAGGAATGATTTTAACTGCTTTTTAGTTCGAGGGCTAGGAAAGTTTCTGATAGCATCTAATTTACTGGGATCCGGACGTATGCCCTGTGAATTAATGATATGTCCTAAATACTTTATCTCACTGCAACCAAATTTTGATTTTCTTAGGTTGGCTGTGACTCCAGCTTGTGCAAATTTTTCTAAAATTCTTTGAAGTGTGTCAACGTGTTCATTCCAGGATTGTGTAGCTATCAGTATATCATCTACATAGTGTGTGACTGTCTCAACTAAATCGTCGCCAAGCACGGTATCCAGGGCTGTAATGAATACCCCAGAGCTGACATTCAGTCCGAAGGGTAGAACACAAAACTGATAGGTTCGCCCCCCGAACATAAATGCAGTATATTTCCGAGAATCAGGAGTGATACCCACCTGCCAAAACGAATTAGCGAGATCTATTGTGGAAAAATATTTTGCATCTAGAAATTTCTGTAATTGCTCTTCTAAATTTTCAGGTTTTGTGTGAACCGGTAAAATTATTTCATTAATAGCTCGTGCGTCTAACACTAACCTAATGCCTCCATTTGATTTTTTGACAACAAGTAGAGGACTACAATAAGGTGAGGTGGATGGTTCAATGACCTTCCAGTCTAACATTTGTTTTAATTCTTGCCACACAGCAGGTCGTTGAGATAACGGTACGTTATATGTCTTATGGCAGAAGATCTTGTGAGGCTTAACTTCAATCTTGTACACATACGTGTTGATAACACCTAATCGTTTGGTAAAAACTTGTAAATATTTGGATAACACTTCCTGTAGTTTTATACATTCATGTACACTGAGAGCTGTAGCTTCACTTATCTTATGATCAAGCAATGTTTTCAAGTCCATTAGCTCTCTGTCAGATGAGTGTGTTTGCATGTCTTGAATGTCTTTGTCAAGTACTAACTGTACCTTGTACCCTGTACAGTGTTTGTCATGCTTTAGAGTTCTCCTGTCCAAATCAATAATAATTACACTGCCTTTATCATTTAAAATACATTTACCTTTGGAGAAGTCTATAATGCAGTCCTTCTCGCTCATAATATCTATTCCTAATATGCAATTTGTCACAAGGTTTTGTACAACCAGGAATGGCCATTGTACGGTTCCATTACCTATTTTAACGTTTACAAAAACTTGCTTCGTAACCCTACATGACTTATTACCTAGTGCAGTAGTTATTTTACAGTTTTGGGCAGGAAACTCAGGCACAGGTTCCAATTCACACATCTTTTTATAAAAATTAAAAGATAAAACGCTCACAGCTGCACCTGTATCTAGGATAATAGTAGTTGGAATCCCACCTACTACACCAGTAGTGGATGCTAAAACAATTTCATTTGTGTTTAAACGACATTGTGTACTGTCTTGTAAAAGTTCATCTGATATATTGTTATTGTGGTTGTATCTTATAAATAAAACAGGTAGTTTTTGTTTAGAATTACTCGGCATATCATTATTCTGTTGTTCAAGTGTGGTGTCAAATAACTGATTAACATTGAAGCCGCCCCCCAAGGATTCTTCAGCCACGACCTGGGGCAAAGTAGTGACTGTTTCTAGTTTGTTGGATTATCATTTGTACTAGGTACTGACACAGATTGAGGTTGTGCATCAGGTGTCATTTCTATTATATTCACATTCGGATATTGCCTATTATGATCTCCAAACTTTTGCGGTTGTTGTTGCTGTTGCGCATTATAACTTACCTGTCGGTCGTAAGGTATGCTCCAATTTTGACCTGGTGGCTGCTGTGGTAAAGCAGAGTTTGAATGAAAGTACTGATCGTTACGAGTCCAACCTTGATGCTGTCTTGGCTCGTAGTTATTATTATTTCTATTTCTGTTTGTGTTTTTGTTATTACCTTTGTATCCGTTGTTACCGTTGCAGTTATTACCGCGGTGCCTTTTGTATGGATTGCCGCATGAAATGTTATTACTGTTGCAACTATTGTTCGTATTGGAATACGCGTGTTGATTTTGATTTCCGTACTGAGACGGCATGTGAGTTTGCTGTTTTTGTTGTACCGCGTATCCAACTGTGGGCGCGCCAGAATTGTGTTGGCAAGCCTGCATGTTTTGCATACCACTAGTGTAAACATTGTGGCTGCTGTTTTGCCGCGCGAAGCGCTGATCTTCAAGTAACATGTCAACCGAATCTAAAGCTGTTAAAAAATAATCTGAATCGTCATCCGGGATATGTAGGAGTTTTTCTTTAATGTTGAAAGGCAATTTGGCCTTCAACGCTCGGAGTATATCACGTGTTGCGACTGGTTCGTCTAAAAAATGTCCCATGTTCAAGTATTTTTCAAAATATCTGCGTAAGTTACCATTTTTACTGTTAAAACTTTCAGGTTCTAAGATTTGTCTTCTGAGTCGCTCCTGGACGGATTGCGACCAGAATTTGTTCAGAAAAGCACGCTCAAACTCACTGTACGTGGTACATACGTCAGCTTGACTGTATGCCCAGACAGCTGCATCGCCTTGGATGTAACCGACAATATATGAAATCTTTTTCCGGTCACTCCAAGTGCGTGGAAATGCGTTACTAAAAGATTTAAGAAAAATCACCGGATGAATGGTTCGTTTCTCTGGGATAAAAGCCTGAAATTGCCTGTGTTTTATTAAGCTTTCTTCTTCCTTTGCATTATGATATGGATTTGTTCCACTGTAATTACTGCAATGCTCAGCTGGCGAGTAATTACGATAATGTTGCTGTGGTTTACCATGATAATAGCTTGTGTTTGTGGTTGCACGTCGTGGTATGTGTTGTAGTCGTGGTGTGTTTTGTTCTTGTGTGTTTGTGGTGTGCGGTATGTGTGCGTCATACTCGAATGTATATTGGTTTCTGAACTGTACATTTTGACTGATATTTTCGTTACATTCAGACTGTGGTTGATCGGTGAATTGTCTCATGGGTGCAGTGACGGATTGTACTGCGTCA
The DNA here is from genome assembly GCF_021461385.2 of Schistocerca piceifrons. Taxonomy (NCBI): domain Eukaryota; kingdom Metazoa; phylum Arthropoda; class Insecta; order Orthoptera; family Acrididae; genus Schistocerca; species Schistocerca piceifrons. The sequence goes on from NC_060145.1 coordinate 405,498,177, forward strand.
CTAATCAGCTGTTTGTTATTAGTGATGTATTCCGCTACGGAGTCGTGCACAATTGTTGGTAAATTTTCACGTATGCATCTATCAAAATGTTTGTCTTTGTTCTCTACCCAATCATGAAATTCTTTATTAATATTTTGAAAATGAGCTGTGGCATCAGATTGTAAGATGTCAGTCAGGTGTTGTTCAACATCGTCAAATTTATTCTGCACGTCAGTAATTCGTTTTTCAAGGTTGTCGTGTACTGAAGGATATGTTTGAATTTGTTCAGTAAGAGCTTCACACGTGACATTAAGGTTTTTTAATTGTTTCTGTAAAAGTGCTACGTCATTTGTAGTCTTTTCTTGTCTCGTATTAAGCTTGGAAAATTTCGTACTGAGTTCAGTCATCTGTTCGGTCAGTGTGGCGTCTATAAGTTCCACACGTTTACACAAAGTGTCATTACATGCCTTGATTGCTATGAGATCAGATTTAATTTCGTCATTTTGTGTCTTTAACTGTTCATTTTGTGTCTTTAAGGTTGCCATGTTTTCCGCGTTCTGCATCCTTAAGGTTGCCATATTTTCTGCGTTTTGTTTCATTAGCATTTGTAACATGTTGGCAATGTTTACTGTTTGCAAGGTCTCTGCCCCCGCCGCGTCATTAGACGTGACGTCATGTATTAACATGGGCTCTGACTGAGACTTTGAAATTTTTGTGGTGGACGGCCTATTGTCAAAATTTCCGTTGACACTTGCGTCAATATTTGATGTATCGTCACTACCGGTTGCTGTCGTAAAGTCATTTTCTAACATTTGTCTCTCGTCCGAGTCGGATTGCGTCTGAATAGTACGTCTTTGCTGTTCCATTTTTGCGTATTGTTTTCTAGTTATTACCATGCCACACGTGCTATATATTTCAAGAAATTAATGTTTGACACTGGTTTTAAAATAAAATGCAGTTGAGCATGAATCGGTCGTAGCAACAATGGCTGTCTGTTAATTTAAAAATATAAACTGAATTTGAGATTATTGGTAATGGCTGCTGGCCATGTTACATGATATCGTACAGAAGTCGGCCATATTGTACACTCGTGTATTGGTATTGTTGCATACGTTATTGTTTAAGGAAAAATACTGAGAATGGAATTTATCACTGAAACTGTTATGCGGAAAAGAAACACTACAGAATTTTACTGAAAAGCTAATACACTGAATTATACGTCTGGTCAAGCCTGCTAATGCAAAGATGCTGCGTCTTACCTTATTTTGCTGGAAGCTTCTTTGCGTCTTCCCGCAAAATTTTATAATTGGCAAATATCTTCTGATTTTTTTTTTATTTCTCATATAGTCAAGTCCAGGACCAGAAGGTTGATTTTTCACATGAAACAAAGAGAACAATGTAACAAATGACAAAATAACAAGTCCTGTCACAGTCGCCAATATAAAATAAATAAAATAAAATAAAATAAAATAAAATATTAGTTATTTTTATCTGTATGTTTGTCTCTCCTATGAGTCGTCAGGTTTTGATTATTCGGTATCAGACGCTTGACAATGGCTTTTTCGTAAAGGCAATGTTACTCGTAGTTGACCGTGAAATAAAACTGAGATAATCGGACTTCGTAATTAAATCGTTTCCAAAGACTGCTGCGGTAGGTGCGGACTCATAAACTAAATCTCAATATTACAATAATTTGCCAGCCATGCCAAAACGTCGTACAGAGGTGATTGTCTACTAAACAAAAAATTACACAGTTAGTTAAATCAGATATATTCAATGAATAAGCCCACAGTTCATAATCCTACTTACTTTTATAAATATAAATTCTTTACAGAATCGAGTGCCTAGTATGGTTGCAACTCGCAGTAATTTTCTATATCATGAAATATGGCGGTGTGCCAGACAATAAACTAAAATACGTGCTTCTCGCACCACATCAACGAGAACTCTCTTTTCTTAATCAAACATACGACTAACGAAAATGTACTTTTGTTTTATCAGCGACACAGCGCTGCAGTTGTGTGCCATAGGCTTTATTTATTTGTCACTGATTATTTATTTAATTAATATCTCGCGTTTCCGAGGAAACTCACGCTCGGCATGCAAATGTGCCTTTATATTGCCCCCTGAATTGCGAGGCGAAAGGACACACCTGCAGGCGAGCAATTCACCTAAAGGCACAAGAAAATCTAAGTTATCTACAACTATTTACATGACTTACATTATACTGTATATTATACACAAAATTTGAATGACGCGCGTGCGCCGAAAAAGTTCTTATGTTGGCAAAACAGAGTGCGCGCATGCGCAGAAGCGTCTGTGTAACTACGGCACTGCCGTTATTTCGTAAATTTAGATCACGCGGCACAGTATTGCAGTTCATATTGTTCGTGTGCGCGCGCATTTCTTAGTCGTTGCACAAAGAAAATATTCCACCAAGATTACATATGAAGACTACATTCTATGACAGGTAACTTAGTTTTAAAATTACAATATTTGTTATAATACAATACAACTTTAGATTGTTGAATGTTCTTAGTTACATAGCATTGCAATGAAATGCTTCAAAGAAAAATGTCCGTATTTTTCAGGTGCGTTGACCTATACACATGGTGTCGTTATCACAGTTCATATTCATCTGCTGCACAATAATTTTTTACAGGTTAGTATCGTCGTGGTAAAGTTTTTTTGATCACAGTAACATCGTTGTATAACAACGTGATTGATACATAAGCATGTCCATTTCCTATTTCCATTATAGTCGTTGTGATGCAGTTCGTTGTGACAAAAAGCATTGTTTATTACAGATCAGACGTGACCCGTCGAGTAATTAGTCCATATGCAGTTCGTTTTCGATATTCCGTGGAAGCTTGGTTGCAGAACCTCGGACGGCACATAGCTGGCGTCGATCCTTGGACAGTCCAGGTAAGCGTGTCCGTCACATTTCGAGAACATTTCATTCCCTGAAGTTCCAACCAAAACTCTTCCACCCGTCGTGTTGTTTTCTGGACAGGCACTTTGTGTCCATTTAATCCAGTTAACATCTTGAAGTTGGGTACTGTAGTAATGTCGCTAGACGATGCACGAATTATGCACTTCACATATTCAGTTTTTTTTTAAATATAGCTCACCTAAATGTTCGTGGTTACTCATCGAAGAAATCGTTCATCGCGTTAACAAAGGTACGATGCATCATGAATGTCATTAACAGTTTCTTTCACATAGGTTTCTGCGTAGTTGCAGACTTAGTAATGTACGTTGATGTCCGTGAATAGTGGTTCACTACGCAATTTTTTTTTTTTTTTTTTTTTTTTTTTTAAAAAAGTTTTTCACATTTTGGCACTCGTTATCGTTCAAATTTTCACACAGTAACAGTTACATTATACATCAGTTTAAAAAAAACATAAGTAATAATACATACACACGTCACATATTTTCTTAGCATAAACATAATACAGTTGCACATAAACATGTTTACATCATCATTACATAGCTATAGGTTATTACATTGTGTCATATTTGATTACATGAATTGCAGATATTTACATCCTCTTTAGCGGTTTTGCTGGGATATTATCGATGTTTTTTGTGATGTCATCTGAAATTAAGATAGGTTAGACACAACATTCATTACATCAGTAGGCAAGACCAGGCGTTTTCACTACTCAATAAATATTCAAAATAGTAAGAGAGAGAAAATGTTCGATTCCTCGCGTTTTGTGCGTGTGTGTAGTGTGTCTGTGTGGCCTTGACTACTGGTAGATGCTTTTCTTGCTGAGAGATGTGCGTCTAATCTATTTCTCGAAGTAAAAGATCGCTTCACAGATGACGTCTGTCGGTTCGTCAGGTGTCATAGCAAGTCAGTGGTACCTACAGTCACAAATATTCCGTGAAAAATTTATATATCATTCACTGCTACGTAATCATAAATTTTACTTTAATATTCAGTCTTCTCGGTGGAACCGCGGCGTTGAAAGAAAAGTTCTTCTGTCTTCAACTGCGACTCTGGAACGCTGAAATGAAAATTTCTATACTACTTATTATCTGTGTTGTAGCAACAGAGTTTTTCGAGTTGCTTAGCAATATTTTGATGGGTATGACTTTTACATTATTCAGCATGAAATGCTCTAAGATCTCGGTGTGCGTATAGCCCAATAATTTTGTTAGTTCTACGATGTTGTAACAGATACGCACCAGGGTGCGGTATGTTAACAATTATATAAGGTCCTTCATATAGCAGACGCCACTTAGCGTTGCGTCGTTTGAGTGCAACAGATTTATGATGAGTACGAAGTAGTACAAGCATTCCTACCTCGAATTTTTGTTTTCTTTTTATTATGTTTCTGTGATGTTTGTTTCGTATCTGTGCGTGATGTGTCAGCGTAGTCAATACTTCTTTTATTTTCTGTTCAGGTGTGATTTCCTTGTCTGACAACTTAGGTAATGGTTCTATCCACTGATCGTTCTGTTTGCAATTGAACATGATCTCGTTAGGTGTGTAATTTGTATCGTAAATATTTAAGTTATTGTGTACGTCTTCGAAAAGACTTAGGTAGGACACCCAATTAGTATGTTTTGATGAAATATAGGTCCTCATGAATCGATTTAATTCTCGGAAAAGTCTCTCAGTCGCGTTACATTGTGGACTAAACCTCGAAATAAATATACTTTTAATGTTATTGTCCTTCAAGAAATTTCTCCATTTGTACCCAGAGTAGTATGCTGCATTATCTGACAGAATTGCTTTAGGTTTTCCCACGTGCGTCAGGTAATCACTTGAGAATCTTCGTATTATAGCATTTGCAGTGGCGGATTTTAAAGCATAAAGTTTTACGTGTTTAGAAAATATATCGTAAAAAGCTAAGATATATTTGACGCCTCCAGAGCTTGCTGGATGCGGTCCACTAATGTCAGTACACAGAATTTCCAGTGGTCTACCAGGTAAAATAGAATGTAAATCTGTTTTTGTGGATAAATTCTGAGGTTTTGATTTTTGACATATGACACATGTTTTTAGTTCCCTGTAAATTTTTCTTCTCATATTGCTAAAATAACAGTATGTACTGAGCTTTGCCAAACACTTTTTCGTCCCATAATGACCCCAAACTAAGTGTGTGTGCCAAATTAGATTACGTTCAGACTCTTTGGGAATGCATACACACCAGTTAGTAGCATTTGGATGTCGGCGGTAAAATAACACATCATTGTGTAACTTGTAATACTGAGTCAAAGGATGGTTGTGTTTTTCTACCAGTAATGTTATTATCTTATACCAGTGAGGATCAGATTTTTGTAATTCAGCCATGTTTCTGCACATATCAATATAATATTGGTGATACTGCTTGTCTTGCATTAAGAGAATCCTGTAGTCATTTATATTTTCTAAGTCACTGTTGGTATCATTCATACCTTGTGGAAGTCTAGACAAAGTGTCTGCAATGGTGTTGTCCTTACCTCTTATGTACTTAATTTCAAAAGAGTAGTTCTGAAGTGTAACTGCCCATCGTGATAGTCTAGGATGTACAAGTTTACAAGTTAACAAAAATGTCAGGGCCTGGTGATCGGTGTAAATTACCGTATGTTTTCCAAATAAATAATAATTGAATTTCTTGAATGCCCATACTATGGAAAGTGTTTCTAACTCAGTAGTGGAGTATGTACGCTCACATTCAGTTAGAGTGCGACTCGCAAACCCAATAATTCTTATCTGTTCCTCCTCTTTATTCTTTACAACTTGAAATAAGCAACAGCCCAAGCCAGTACGTGAAGCGTCACAAGTCATACAAAAATCTAAATTGAAATCTGGATGGCTCAAAATGTTAGCATTCACTAAAGCATGTTTAATTGTATTAAAGTCATTCTGGCACTGTTCCGACCAGATCCAAACTTGATTCCTTCTGAGTAGATTTAGCAGATGTTTACTGTTCAAAAGTGGTTGTGGCAAAAAACGTCTGAAAAATGAACATAGCCCAAGGAATGATTTTAACTGCTTTTTAGTTCGAGGGCTAGGAAAGTTTCTGATAGCATCTAATTTACTGGGATCCGGACGTATGCCCTGTGAATTAATGATATGTCCTAAATACTTTATCTCACTGCAACCAAATTTTGATTTTCTTAGGTTGGCTGTGACTCCAGCTTGTGCAAATTTTTCTAAAATTCTTTGAAGTGTGTCAACGTGTTCATTCCAGGATTGTGTAGCTATCAGTATATCATCTACATAGTGTGTGACTGTCTCAACTAAATCGTCGCCAAGCACGGTATCCAGGGCTGTAATGAATACCCCAGAGCTGACATTCAGTCCGAAGGGTAGAACACAAAACTGATAGGTTCGCCCCCCGAACATAAATGCAGTATATTTCCGAGAATCAGGAGTGATACCCACCTGCCAAAACGAATTAGCGAGATCTATTGTGGAAAAATATTTTGCATCTAGAAATTTCTGTAATTGCTCTTCTAAATTTTCAGGTTTTGTGTGAACCGGTAAAATTATTTCATTAATAGCTCGTGCGTCTAACACTAACCTAATGCCTCCATTTGATTTTTTGACAACAAGTAGAGGACTACAATAAGGTGAGGTGGATGGTTCAATGACCTTCCAGTCTAACATTTGTTTTAATTCTTGCCACACAGCAGGTCGTTGAGATAACGGTACGTTATATGTCTTATGGCAGAAGATCTTGTGAGGCTTAACTTCAATCTTGTACACATACGTGTTGATAACACCTAATCGTTTGGTAAAAACTTGTAAATATTTGGATAACACTTCCTGTAGTTTTATACATTCATGTACACTGAGAGCTGTAGCTTCACTTATCTTATGATCAAGCAATGTTTTCAAGTCCATTAGCTCTCTGTCAGATGAGTGTGTTTGCATGTCTTGAATGTCTTTGTCAAGTACTAACTGTACCTTGTACCCTGTACAGTGTTTGTCATGCTTTAGAGTTCTCCTGTCCAAATCAATAATAATTACACTGCCTTTATCATTTAAAATACATTTACCTTTGGAGAAGTCTATAATGCAGTCCTTCTCGCTCATAATATCTATTCCTAATATGCAATTTGTCACAAGGTTTTGTACAACCAGGAATGGCCATTGTACGGTTCCATTACCTATTTTAACGTTTACAAAAACTTGCTTCGTAACCCTACATGACTTATTACCTAGTGCAGTAGTTATTTTACAGTTTTGGGCAGGAAACTCAGGCACAGGTTCCAATTCACACATCTTTTTATAAAAATTAAAAGATAAAACGCTCACAGCTGCACCTGTATCTAGGATAATAGTAGTTGGAATCCCACCTACTACACCAGTAGTGGATGCTAAAACAATTTCATTTGTGTTTAAACGACATTGTGTACTGTCTTGTAAAAGTTCATCTGATATATTGTTATTGTGGTTGTATCTTATAAATAAAACAGGTAGTTTTTGTTTAGAATTACTCGGCATATCATTATTCTGTTGTTCAAGTGTGGTGTCAAATAACTGATTAACATTGAAGCCGCCCCCCAAGGATTCTTCAGCCACGACCTGGGGCAAAGTAGTGACTGTTTCTAGTTTGTTGGATTATCATTTGTACTAGGTACTGACACAGATTGAGGTTGTGCATCAGGTGTCATTTCTATTATATTCACATTCGGATATTGCCTATTATGATCTCCAAACTTTTGCGGTTGTTGTTGCTGTTGCGCATTATAACTTACCTGTCGGTCGTAAGGTATGCTCCAATTTTGACCTGGTGGCTGCTGTGGTAAAGCAGAGTTTGAATGAAAGTACTGATCGTTACGAGTCCAACCTTGATGCTGTCTTGGCTCGTAGTTATTATTATTTCTATTTCTGTTTGTGTTTTTGTTATTACCTTTGTATCCGTTGTTACCGTTGCAGTTATTACCGCGGTGCCTTTTGTATGGATTGCCGCATGAAATGTTATTACTGTTGCAACTATTGTTCGTATTGGAATACGCGTGTTGATTTTGATTTCCGTACTGAGACGGCATGTGAGTTTGCTGTTTTTGTTGTACCGCGTATCCAACTGTGGGCGCGCCAGAATTGTGTTGGCAAGCCTGCATGTTTTGCATACCACTAGTGTAAACATTGTGGCTGCTGTTTTGCCGCGCGAAGCGCTGATCTTCAAGTAACATGTCAACCGAATCTAAAGCTGTTAAAAAATAATCTGAATCGTCATCCGGGATATGTAGGAGTTTTTCTTTAATGTTGAAAGGCAATTTGGCCTTCAACGCTCGGAGTATATCACGTGTTGCGACTGGTTCGTCTAAAAAATGTCCCATGTTCAAGTATTTTTCAAAATATCTGCGTAAGTTACCATTTTTACTGTTAAAACTTTCAGGTTCTAAGATTTGTCTTCTGAGTCGCTCCTGGACGGATTGCGACCAGAATTTGTTCAGAAAAGCACGCTCAAACTCACTGTACGTGGTACATACGTCAGCTTGACTGTATGCCCAGACAGCTGCATCGCCTTGGATGTAACCGACAATATATGAAATCTTTTTCCGGTCACTCCAAGTGCGTGGAAATGCGTTACTAAAAGATTTAAGAAAAATCACCGGATGAATGGTTCGTTTCTCTGGGATAAAAGCCTGAAATTGCCTGTGTTTTATTAAGCTTTCTTCTTCCTTTGCATTATGATATGGATTTGTTCCACTGTAATTACTGCAATGCTCAGCTGGCGAGTAATTACGATAATGTTGCTGTGGTTTACCATGATAATAGCTTGTGTTTGTGGTTGCACGTCGTGGTATGTGTTGTAGTCGTGGTGTGTTTTGTTCTTGTGTGTTTGTGGTGTGCGGTATGTGTGCGTCATACTCGAATGTATATTGGTTTCTGAACTGTACATTTTGACTGATATTTTCGTTACATTCAGACTGTGGTTGATCGGTGAATTGTCTCATGGGTGCAGTGACGGATTGTACTGCGTCACTAATCAGCTGTTTGTTATTAGTGATGTATTCCGCTACGGAGTCGTGCACAATTGTTGGTAAATTTTCACGTATGCATCTATCAAAATGTTTGTCTTTGTTCTCTACCCAATCATGAAATTCTTTATTAATATTTTGAAAATGAGCTGTGGCATCAGATTGTAAGATGTCAGTCAGGTGTTGTTCAACATCGTCAAATTTATTCTGCACGTCAGTAATTCGTTTTTCAAGGTTGTCGTGTACTGAAGGATATGTTTGAATTTGTTCAGTAAGAGCTTCACACGTGACATTAAGGTTTTTTAATTGTTTCTGTAAAAGTGCTACGTCATTTGTAGTCTTTTCTTGTCTCGTATTAAGCTTGGAAAATTTCGTACTGAGTTCAGTCATCTGTTCGGTCAGTGTGGCGTCTATAAGTTCCACACGTTTACACAAAGTGTCATTACATGCCTTGATTGCTATGAGATCAGATTTAATTTCGTCATTTTGTGTCTTTAACTGTTCATTTTGTGTCTTTAAGGTTGCCATGTTTTCCGCGTTCTGCATCCTTAAGGTTGCCATATTTTCTGCGTTTTGTTTCATTAGCATTTGTAACATGTTGGCAATGTTTACTGTTTGCAAGGTCTCTGCCCCCGCCGCGTCATTAGACGTGACGTCATGTATTAACATGGGCTCTGACTGAGACTTTGAAATTTTTGTGGTGGACGGCCTATTGTCAAAATTTCCGTTGACACTTGCGTCAATATTTGATGTATCGTCACTACCGGTTGCTGTCGTAAAGTCATTTTCTAACATTTGTCTCTCGTCCGAGTCGGATTGCGTCTGAATAGTACGTCTTTGCTGTTCCATTTTTGCGTATTGTTTTCTAGTTATTACCATGCCACACGTGCTATATATTTCAAGAAATTAATGTTTGACACTGGTTTTAAAATAAAATGCAGTTGAGCATGAATCGGTCGTAGCAACAATGGCTGTCTGTTAATTTAAAAATATAAACTGAATTTGAGATTATTGGTAATGGCTGCTGGCCATGTTACATGATATCGTACAGAAGTCGGCCATATTGTACACTCGTGTATTGGTATTGTTGCATACGTTATTGTTTAAGGAAAAATACTGAGAATGGAATTTATCACTGAAACTGTTATGCGGAAAAGAAACACTACAGAATTTTACTGAAAAGCTAATACACTGAATTATACGTCTGGTCAAGCCTGCTAATGCAAAGATGCTGCGTCTTACCTTATTTTGCTGGAAGCTTCTTTGCGTCTTCCCGCAAAATTTTATAATTGGCAAATATCTTCTGATTTTTTTTTTATTTCTCATATAGTCAAGTCCAGGACCAGAAGGTTGATTTTTCACATGAAACAAAGAGAACAATGTAACAAATGACAAAATAACAAGTCCTGTCACAGTCGCCAATATAAAATAAATAAAATAAAATAAAATAAAATAAAATATTAGTTATTTTTATCTGTATGTTTGTCTCTCCTATGAGTCGTCAGGTTTTGATTATTCGGTATCAGACGCTTGACAATGGCTTTTTCGTAAAGGCAATGTTACTCGTAGTTGACCGTGAAATAAAACTGAGATAATCGGACTTCGTAATTAAATCGTTTCCAAAGACTGCTGCGGTAGGTGCGGACTCATAAACTAAATCTCAATATTACAATAATTTGCCAGCCATGCCAAAACGTCGTACAGAGGTGATTGTCTACTAAACAAAAAATTACACAGTTAGTTAAATCAGATATATTCAATGAATAAGCCCACAGTTCATAATCCTACTTACTTTTATAAATATAAATTCTTTACAGAATCGAGTGCCTAGTATGGTTGCAACTCGCAGTAATTTTCTATATCATGAAATATGGCGGTGTGCCAGACAATAAACTAAAATACGTGCTTCTCGCACCACATCAACGAGAACTCTCTTTTCTTAATCAAACATACGACTAACGAAAATGTACTTTTGTTTTATCAGCGACACAGCGCTGCAGTTGTGTGCCATAGGCTTTATTTATTTGTCACTGATTATTTATTTAATTAATATCTCGCGTTTCCGAGGAAACTCACGCTCGGCATGCAAATGTGCCTTTATAAGATGTATATGAAAATTCAGTGATACAGATTGGTTCTGAATACAATTTGGTTCTTTTCAATAAACAGCTATAATACAATAGTAGTACTGGACATATCCGAAATATCTACAAGTTGCACTGGACTGGAGAAAGAATACTCCACACCCCAAAACTATATAATACGGGGCACACATGGTGTGCAGACAAAGTGTGGCATGAAACTCAAATATTTACGTAATGTGGTGTGCATGGAGATACTATTTACACTATGGCACACAGTGTGCAAACTACTGTTTACACAATGGTAAACAGGTCGCACTTTCCACATACATTCATTCCTCTTACACCTTGATTCACACTCTTATCATTCCCTCCACCCATATCATGACATGAATAGTGTGAGTATGGGCGAGTTTAAATCCCATCCTCACAAATGACCCACTTAACAAGAGACGACAGGCCCAGGCCCATTTTAAACTGTACCACATTGTACACCTAAAGGTGTGATTCCGAACACAACCCCAGACTGCACCGACTGGCTGCAGGTGGCACCACTGGTTGCCATTGTTTGCAATGTGAGGCGTGCTGAACGCGGTGGCAGTGTCGTGTCTGCCGCCGTATACCTGCTTTGGCGGCAGACCGCACATCCGGTCAAGGACCAGTAGTGCCGCTGCCGCCGAACCGCATAGCGACCGGAGACTGCTTTTACTGGCCGAGTATACCCACATTTGTGCCTAGCAAACATTTTGGTGGAGGTGTATTAAACTCCTTTGCGGCCATTTCTTGCCCATGGCCGATTCCTGAAACATACCGTTATCAGACTCTTTTCCGTAAGTGCCGACATCAACGCTAATGAATTTACAATTTGCGTCCACAATACCCAGCCCTACAATTGAAAAAAAATCTTTGTAATTAAAGAACAGAGATCCAAAATTCGTCTTCAATACATCTGAAATCTGATTCAGTGGAAGGTGGCATCAACATGGGCAGCAGCCTTTTTCTTAATATCTTCAAAACATTTTTAAAAACTCTCGATACGTAAGAGGTTGATATATCATAGGCAAATGATAAAGACCGGTTACTTTCACCTGTGGCCAAGAAACTGAAACAAACGAAAACATACAGCTAATATAATTTCCATTTACAGGTGACGATTGTAAGAAGAAGTAGAAATTTTTAAGGAACGGTTACCAGAGGTTCAAGAAGAAAAGCAAATTAGGAATGGGCTCTGCTGCCTCAAAAAATTCAAAAACAAAAAGACACAAACAGCTATCGTTCCTTGACAGTGTTGCACAACATAGATCTGGAGGAACAAATATTACATTGACATCATCACAGACAACAATACAAGAAAGCCAAGAAGACAGTGGAGATCGAACTCGTCAACTGGACCTTTCGGCATCACAGGAAGAAGATACGGCAGAAACACGTACAATAGGAAATAGTGGTGAAACATCTGTGGTAACCAATGATGGACGATATGTGCCAGCACGAAAAAGAAAATGCAGTAAAGTTCATAGTAATGATGATACAATATTACAAATGTTGAAAGAAAGGGACAAAATTAGGCAAAATTTACTAAAAACGTTTATGGAATGCAAAGATGATGATATTGACTTATTTTTTCCGTCACATCAGCACAGTTGTAAGGAGTTTACCTCCAGTTTATAAGGCAGAATCCAAAAGAAAAATTAGTATCGTCGTTTCTGATTATGAAATAATGGCTGCACAGTGCAACACACATCAGCCAAGTGATAACAGCAGCCCTTCAACCTCCACAACTCTCTCACAAAGTCTTTGAACTGCAGTACAATCTAATAATGTATAACATTTTGTGGCCTTGCCTCAGCGTCAAATACAATTTTTCTTCTGGACTTATTGTGTTTCTTAGGCACTGTGGCACTATGTCATCTTTAATAAAACTGAGCACGAAATTAAACTGTCTTTTATTTAAACGACAGTAGGTCCTGAAGATGTTTTCATCACCTAACAAATGTCCTTTTATCAGTGCTGTGTAACTACCATCTGCAGGTCTACTTTTATATAAAGGCATTACCAGCTTTCATCTTTTCCTGGAATGCAACAATAAAATGGCATCATCTTCCTCTTCCAACAACAGCGCAATAACAGTGGTGGTGTTAACAGACGTCTCACCTCACGCAGTTTTTCCCGGCAACTGCATAGCTTGTCTGTCGCTGCGTTTTGCAACGCACTGACTGCAGGCGGCAGCGTTGCCATCTGTCTTCTGCAGCCGCAGTCGGTCACTGTCACCGTGTTCGGAATAGCACCTTAATGCCCTCACAATTGAATAATGGTTTGCTGCACCATATATCACCGTTGTGGCGGAGCAACATGGCCACCACCATTCAGGCACTTCAAGTAATCTTCAATCAGAAGGTCCCTTGATGCAACATGAAGCACAGCCTTAGCCTACCTCTGGGTGGCACCTCCAAGTGTGTGATAAGCACACATCTTCGATCTTAAATCTACGAACTCCACAATCGGTAATCCATTCGACTCATCTTCCATTAGACCGATAACCATCTTGTTCTGCATAACAACACTAAGAATTATTGACCGTGTTTGAGGTTGTGCTGAATTCATTACCATAGTACCTAATTACTTCACATGGACCACAGTTCTTCACCAGTAGATGAAGCTGTCTCTGTCCATGTAAAGTAACTTCTGACTACCGTAATGAGATTTTGTGAACTCATACTGGAAGTAGTACATGTGGAGTTAGGATATGCAGATCCCCACATAGGTACATCTCGTGAACTTTACTGCAACCTTCATAATCTCCACAGTGACAAAGTTCTCACTGAATATGGTGACCCATAAATTTGGTTTGGCAAAGATTTTTCCTTACACCATAATGCCCGTCGCATTCTGTTCTAATTAGAATATCACGGTGGCTTCTTAAATTCTATATAGTTTTACCAAAAACTAAATTATTCATTAATTTAAAAAAATCTTTTTCACAATCATACATCACGGACCCCCTTTGCAGTATTTAAATCAATATGGTTGAAGAAGATAGCACGCCTAATTCCAACCAGAACCATCACTAACCAAAGAAACTGCTGGAGGTTACAGTAATGAATAATATACCTCCATTTGTCCCCAGTGTTATCAGCTTTTGGATGGGACCTGTTAAGAGACCTTCTGTTACATCCATGAAGCAAGCTGAGTCTGACAGTAAAATGTTGAGAAGGAACCAGGGAAAGTAGTAACCTGGGCAGCAGCAAAGACAAAGGTGTAGTCACAGTGCCAGAAGCCGGGCGGTCATGTTCCAGGAAGACAGGAAGCTGCGTGTGACAATAAGCTACAAGATCAACACACAGAATGAGGACTTGTGTATTCTAACACAGACTGCAATTAAAAATAACGAAGACAGCACTTCTAACTAAAGATAAGAGCATGGGACAAGAGGGAGAAAGAAAGATAGCCTTCTGCTGGGGACAGCACTGTATCATCTAAAGCCAATGAAGGGCTCAGGATGCAGTGTGTGACCTGCTCCCTCCACCCAGCCTCTGAAAAACTGCTGAACAATAGTGCACAAATACAGCCAATAGCAGTGAGTGGCCTTCAACACTACATCATGACAGGCACAGGTAAGGTCAAGCAGGAAAATTTAACAAAACTCAGGAGTAGGGCACTCTGCACGGGATATGTGAGAGGACAGAAGTGGTAGTAGGCAGGAGCTGCAGACATGCAGCGGGTGGAGCTGGTCAGAGATCGTTGCAGAGTTAGCAACAGGAACTAATGGACATACAGACAGTAGCCATGGGACTCTTGTTTATTTGTGTGGTCACATTTGTTAGAACAGACGGAACGGTATTTGCCAGTCACCATCTCTGTATCAGACTTGGCCACTTAGTGGAAGCATCTCAGACAGAGCAGTTAGGATTTACTTGCTTCATTTCTGAATAAATCTTAGGTTGTTAAGCTTTTTTGGAGAGTTAACTCCATTACCTCCCAATCTTTAGTCTTTCACAACAGAGAATGTAACATCTTAGCCGGTTCAAAGTCTCCCTCCCATCGCAGCCATCCAGCTAATCCTTTGTTACGAAATGTGTCACTCAACCTCAAGCAAAACCCACATCTGGAACAAGACAATTTTTTTTGCCAGGTGTGGGGTACCAAAAAGGCACTTACACATTTGGGAGATGGGATCCATTGAGGGAAATCAGTAGGCATTGCTACAATGACTGCGGCAAACTGTAGGAAGCTGTGTTGATTCAACTTTCAGTACTTAGCCTCATAAGAGCAGAGTCCAAGAAGAAGTTTTAAAGGTGCAAACTGATTACTACTAGAACTAATCAAAAGTGATAGGGGTGATGGTTTAGGACACTGGTGCAGAGTGCCAAACCACTGGCTTGGCCAGAATGAGCAACTAAGTCGAGGGGAAGCTGGCTGCAGGTTGTCGTGCCGCTGTTTCTCTGGCCGGTGGTGGTGGGCTGGCTCCTGATGCATACAAAGGTTTTTGAGCAGGCTGCTTACGTCGCACACACACAGGGAACATGTGCAGAGGTAGTCTGCTGCCAGAACTGCTGGTTGACTGGCTGTAGAAGGAAAAAAAGTACATTAATTAAAGACACGAATCAAACAGATGCTTGACTATAGAGGGACGGACAAAACTACATTGATTAAAAACATGGATACCACAAAGAGAGAGAGAAAATGTGTGAATATAATAACAATAATTTTACAAGAGATCAGCAGTGCCACTAATGTCATCATTCTGGTGCCAGGAGGCAGTAATTTCTCCAAGTCCTCAGACATTGCATTGGCCCATTCAGGTAGGGGTAATTCGAACCCTGATGCCCTTGGCTTGTAGGTAACCCTGACATCTCAGAATCTGGGCTGTCCAGCAACCATCAGTTTAATTAGTAAAATCTTGGGCTGAAACAACATACTGATTTGTAAAAAAAAGAGAGAGAGAGAGAGAGAGAGAAATTGCATAATGACCACTGACCACTATAGAATTACTACTACTACTACTACTACTACTACTATTACTACTACTGTTACTTTTAACTACACATACATGACTGATGTGTTGGAGAGTTCACAGCTGGAGGCTGTTCCACAGCATGTTGCTGCTGCTGTTATTGTTTTTCAGTCTCTAGCTCAGCCAGCATTCCTGGCATGTAAGATGTAACAAAAACAAGCAAGAAATAAAATTTTGAACATCTAACCACCACCACCACCACCACCACTACTACTACTACTACTACTACTACTACTACTACTTCTATTACAACAAGGTGGTTGGTTGGTTGGTTTGGGGAAGGAGACCAGACAGCGTGGTCATCGGTCTCATCGGATTGGGGAAGGATTGGGAAGGAAGTCAGCCGTGCCCTTTCAGAGGAACCATCCCGGCATTGGCCTGGAGTGATTTAGGGAAATCACAGAAAACCTAAATCAGGATGGCCGGACGCAGGATTGAACCGTCGTCCTCCCGAATGCGAGTCCAGTGTCTAACCACTGCGCCACCCCGCTCGGTCTACTTCTACTACAACAAGACCAAATTACTGAACATTTTTATACTTACAAGGCAATCCTGGCACTGGGTTTTCCACAGGAGGCTGGACCTCAACGTGAAGAGACTGGAGAGTTCGTCATGATCCAGCCTCCTCCTCTTCCCATCTTCTCCCGTTACAGAGTGAAATCCTGGAGCTGTGCTGTAACAACAGAAAATAAACAGAATTACCAACAAGAAATTTACTATAGAATTTAACACACAAAAATTATTTTTGATCACAGGTCCAGAAAAAAAAGAATATTTTTATAGGTGGTAGTTTGTCTTCTGCAAATCTACGGCACCTGCCACTGGTGTTGAAGTTGTTGCTGCTACTTTTCATCTTACACAGAGACAGACAAAACAGCCAGAGAACTACAGCCACCAGGACAGGAGCAGGATGAGGAAGATGGGCAGAGGATTTATATACACTCAGCTCAACATATCTGAAGGCTTCATTTTGAAGGGGCATCCCCTCAGCAAGTTCAGCTTATGGAAAGTTCCACAATATCGCAGCTGCCTTTGTTCGAGACAGGCTTACTGTTCAAGTGATGGGTGGCATACTGCTATGGGACTGATATCGAGAACAGCTGCATAAATAGTATAATATTCTGGCAAATCACGTGAAAATACATGATATTCTGGAAATTATCATATGCTACTCAATGACTTCAGTGTGAAAGTGGCACAAATTTCATAGTTTTTGGTATTTTAAATCAGATATTGCAGCTGAAATCCATTTCAAGATTGGTAAATTAATTCTTGATTGATGAAATATATCTCACCTCAGAAAGTAAACATTCTTGCTATCTCAGAGCTGAAACCATGGCCCCAAGCAGAGCTGGCTGGAAACAGTACCATTAGAGGACACTTTTGTGCCAGAAGAACCAGCCCAGCCTTTGTTCACCAGTTCAGAGAGTAGCTGCTGTCCATGAAGGGTGCCCCAATCATGCATCAGGTCAGCACACACATGGTTGGTAGCCTCGTGACTATTGGGCCACGATGGATGACTGACCTCACAAGATATACCTAGCACTGCAACTATGTAGGGTGCAAGTGCTTCTGTTTTTTGGGATCTGTATGCTTGTGGTATATGTGGGACTGTCTGACAGTCAACAGTTACAAGCCGGACATGGAAGTGATGATTTTGTATGGTGCAGGATGCAAATTGTGATTACTATAGCCACGTAGTGATATGGTATGGTGGTACAATTGTTTGTGGTGATACAGCCTGGTTAGAAATCACTTTCACACCAAAAAATTCAAGGTTTTCTCAAACAGTAGCAGAGCAATGTAATTGACTACATGTTTTTGGCAATAGTTTCGCATTTCATGATCTGTAGACCACTTTTGCAGAATTTAACTGTCAGTGCAATCTGACTTACGTGTATAATTTCAATCTGTACAAAATGGTGAAATTTTCATAATCTATCCATCTGTAAAAATTGGCAGACAGCGCTCCCACACCAGCAGCAGCACTTTGGTGGGTAAATACAGTAAGAACAAATCAGGATCCAAAATTCACAGGAAGTCCCATGACATCAGAGAGTCACAAGACATCATTGGTGGGAGGCACAGGACTCTACAGACTGGTTTGAATGGGACAGGGGAAGAACAAGGCACTTATGGATAGTTTGGTGTTGTCAGAGGGCTACATGATGTCTTCTTTGCTCAAGTGTTCAGAGACAAGTTCACACAGACCAGCCTCCTCTTGTTCGGACAGGTGGTATACTGTTACCCAACTGCCATTGTGGATTTAGGGCATCTCCAGACCAGCAGTTCTTGTACAAGCCTCTTTCTTGTTCATAGGACAGTGTTTCAAATTCCTGGAGAATCTTCTATACATCAGATCTGGTATGTCTTCTTTTTTTGCGATATCTCTTAGGGTTCGAAAAATGTCATGAACTTGTAGATACCTAATTGTTCAGATTTTCCTGTCTGTGCTTAGATACCAGTGTGTGTTTCCCATTGTAGAACTGTGCTTCAAAAAGTAAGAAAAATAAAATAACTGCCTTATCATCCCTGACACCAGCAGTGAAAATCACCCAGTGTTTCAGAAGAGTGAAGAACGCCGCCATTACTGTATGGCTGATGGCTGACATTTTTCTGACAGCACCTCCAAATGAGCAGCTGAAACTGTAAAAGCGGGGACAGGGGGCAGCAGAAAGTAAAGGTTGGGGAGGGGGGGGGGGGCGGGGGGGGGGGGGGGGGGTAGTGGAGTACACAGAAAATGAACAACATGCAATAACATAACCTTTCTCTCCTGCAGTTGAGCATAGTCTGTTTCCCACCATTTCAGGGACAACGTCATGATGGAGGGGGCGAGTGACATCATGGATGGGAAAGACACTTCCAAGTTGTGGTGGGGTGATACAATGGGGTGAGATATGGTGGTGTTGGGGGAAGGGGGGGGGGGGGCGGCATCCACCATTTTGAGTAAATTATCTGTCCCCGGACGTACTTTGCTCAACTACCAATGGTGATGGCATCACTGTTGAGATTAATGAGACAATGCTCGGGAGAAGAAAATGCAGCAGAGGGAACAAACTAACTGGAAGGTTGGTTTTCGGAGGAATACGCAAAGGAGTCCACAAGTATTTTTTCACAGTTGTTCCCAGACATACAAAGAAGGTGCTGTTCATTACTATCAAGGAGTACATCCTTCAAGGAACAACTGTCATTTCCCCTCTATTTTAGGTTGGAAAAAGGCCTTAATGATTAACAGTTCAAGCATTTTCCTGTTGACCATAATGTGACATTTTAGAATCCCAAAATGTGAGCACACACTGGTTGACTATAAGGAGATCTCTTCACAATACCAGACAGTGCAAAAAAATTTTAACAGTTACTTGTTTGAGAATATGTGGCACAGAAAGTACTCTCAAAAGCAGGATTTAATTATGCATTTCACTAAGAGTGCAGCAACAGCGTACATGCCCTAGTCTGATGTGTTGGTTTCATTAAAATCCTGGTGTTATTTTTTTATGTTTTCTGGAATTCCTTCATTGTGTCTATATTTTTATTTTCTTGTAGATGTGGTCCATTTATGTGAACCGTGCAGGCTTTGCCTTCTATCAATTTCGCCCCTTGTTGACAATCTTTGTCTGGATAACTTCATAGGTACACTTCTGGCACCAGTCTGGAAACAAAAGCTGTGAAGCAGGAAGGTTCTGGGGGTGAGTGTGTGGTGTGCAGAGCAAGTTGGCCATGTGTGCAATATGTTTGGAGTTCTGTATGGTATACGAGAAAAAGAATCGCCTCCTTCGAAGGCGCTGCGCCTGGTTTTGACTGTCTTATCACCTGCCCTGCAAAGCAGTTTTTGTGAGTGGCCATATTTTGCAAAACACTCGAGCAACTTGGGCGTTATTTGGCTGGTTTGATGCCAGTGAAGACGGTCTGGTCTCTTGCAGGCTTCAGGAGTGGAAGGATGGCGGTGTATCTTCCTGGTATGTCCTTGCCTCTTGCAATTTCTGCCCTATCCCAGTGGGAATTATAGAGCCACCATTCAAAATTAACAGCAGCTGGGCATTTGCTTAAAATCTGATCAGTGAATTTCGGCTAACAGTAGCTGCTTATTCAGTGACTTCTTTTTTCTGTATTTTACTTTCTACTGAAAGCGTGGGTTCACAATTCATGGCAGCTGTTTCAAGGTCATTTATTTTAAAAAACTGCCCAGTGAATTTTGCTAATGTAGTTAACCATTTTTAGAATTATGTACTTTTGGTGTAAAGTTAATGGCTGGGTGTCTCATAATTAGTGGCAGCTAATTTTTCTTAAAGTCTGCTCAGTCAATTTTACTGTTGATTGTTTCGAAAACTTGTTGGATATTAATAAAGCCGAGTTATGAATTAAAGATGGTGTACATTGAAGCAGTTTTATGCGTGTGTGTGTTGGGGGGGGGGGGGGGGGATAGGGGGTAGGGGAGGCCAGGAGTTCCTCCGTCAGGGTGACCCAATCCCAAATCTTTCTGCCCAAATATCTAATTACCACCTGGTAATCTGGAGTGTGTTTATTTTCCTTTTTCTACGAAGATGTGGGGATGGGGAGTGGCTATCCTTTCCCATCTTGCAACAGTGCTCTCAGTTACTACCTTGCTCTTGTTAACTGTAACCTGTATTTGGTTACTTACGTACCGTATTGTTTTACAGGTAGAAATCATTAGCATGGAAGGCAGGCCGTGCCCAGGGATAGGCTACCTCAAGGAAGACCACCTTCTGTACGAGTTACAATTAGGCAGCAATTGGGTGACAGTGCAGTGCCTGAATTGGCTGCTCATTTGCATGGTGCTGTGCAGAAAGCATTGGACCTCAGCCTCGGCTCTAATGATGAGGTAGATGATATGGTCAGTGATGGTTCGGCGTGTTGGCAGGACCGTGGGAAAATGTGAATTTCTTATAGAACAGTCAGCCTATGCACAAACAAGTGTATAGGATTCAAGCACATGCCACACATTGGATGAATCGTCTTGGCATTTTCAAAGCAGGCATCTCTGAAGCCCGACGAAAGTGCTGCCATTGATATCTTAATTAGTGAATTTATGGAGATACAGGTAGATCTGAGTCTTCTAGCATTAGATGACCTAACTAGTGGAAGAAAAAGAGATGGTGTAGGTGATAATCCACACTGTCAGGACAGTGGGCAGGAAACAGTGGAACCAGGAAATGTGATCTCTAATGCTTTTGATAGTTGCCAAATGCCATTTTGCATCTACTGCAAGGGATTAATGAACTTTCTATCAAGCAGCTTGAACACACTGAATTTGTGTTATGGTCAATGTTACAGTTTGAATTTCAAACTGATGCACTGTGAATTTCACATTCCACTGTTCTTCAGTTTCTTTATCCACTAACCACAGGGTTTTACGCAAGCCCGCAGGGTTTTAAGCTACATTTTCTTTGAAATTATGCAGAGTGAAGGATCACTCCATGATTGGAGACAGCAGATTATTCAGCTGAACCCGGATCAGGCACGAGTTGGAGCACTAACATTTTTGGCACGTGCAGTAATAGCACGAGACCTTGTCTCAATGCACTGATGAAATCAGCACTGCTGTGCTAGCTCTGGGGTTGCAAGTAATTGAAGGTGACATGGTCAAGACCATGTTAGAGGGCATGAAACCTGAGAACCGGTTACGTGTGGCTGTTTCCAGGAAATCTACCACCTTCATGGAATTAGTTACCTCGGCTGCCAAAATGGAAGGGTCACAATTCGCTGAAGAGCAATGGGAGGCAGGCCACACAAGTCACTCAATCTGAGGGTAAATAACCAGCAGGGGGCAGTGGGCTTTGCATTGGTAAGGTTAAACCTAAGGTTTGTTTCAGGTATGACAGACATTTTGTGCAGACATGTGTGATGAAGTGGGACACATATCCCAACATCTGATGCTTCCTGTTAAGAATTGCTCCCACATGAGTAGTGCAAAATGTTATGCTTCCTTATGTGTGTGTCCACTTGAATAGCGAGCTTTTATGGGGCCTTTTGAATTCTGGGAGTTCCGTTTCACTAACTGATTGTAATTGGTACTTCAAATTTGGGAATTAATGTACAATGCCTCCTCTATGCCCAATTTCAGAGATGTCATGTGGATAATGGACAGGAGTTACCCCTAGTATGGAATTTTGAGGCAAGTAAAGTGTACAGAACTTTTCATGGCCTGTCAACTTTGTTGCTGATGAGAATTTGTCAGTTAACTTGATACTAGGCTGTGATTTCATTGGATGTACTGGTCTGGTTCTTGATTATCAAGCTCACGCATTTTACTTAAAATTTTTCCCTAATGAAAGGATAACATTGTGTTTGCGCCGGCACTCTCACCTGATTAGTAATGTGCAGTAGGGGTTGTCTGACTTTGCCACTGATCATCTGGAACCTGGCAAGGCTAAGCAACTGTTGAGCATGTGGTGTCACCACCAGACACCACACTTGCTAGGTGATAGCCTTTAAATCGGCCGCGGTCCGTTAGTATACGTCGGACCCGCGTGTCGCCACTATCAGTGATTGCAAACCGAGCACCGCCACACGGCAGGTCTAGAGAGACTTCCTATCACTCACCCCAGTTGTACAACCGACTTTGCTAGTGATGGTTCACTGACAAAATACGCTCTCATTTGCTGAGACGATAGTTAGCATATCCTTCAGCTACGTCATTTGCTACGACGTAGCAAGGCGCCATTACCAGTTACTATTAATACTGAATAATGTACTGTCAAGAGCTATGTTCACCATTAATGGATTAAAGTTAAGTATTCCACCAGCTACATCCATTTTTTCTAAATTCTAATTTCCTTGTCCTGTTCCAGACCTCACGCCAGCCTGCGTGAGCTAAAACGCGTGCCTTTCGGCTTCCTCTAGTAACACGGTGTTGGCTCTCCTGCCAACCACAACAGAGCATCTTATCCAAGTTTCCCAATGTCCTCACTAATAAATCAGACATCACTAGTAAGATCTGATGCACGATTCACTTTGTTGATGATACTCCTGTTCATCAGACACCTTAAAGGTTAGCCCACCTGAGATAAAGATTTTGCACAGGCCAATTAATTGAGGATGTTGGTTGCAAGTGCTACTCTGAGATGAAGAGGATGGCACAGGAGAGGAATTTGTGACAGGCTGCATCAAACCAACAAGAAGACTGATGACTCAAAGAAACGTGCTCTGGTATGATTTCCCAAGGCCTTCAACTTCTCCCCACACTTCACCCACTTTTCTTGTTCCTGAAGGACAGAGTGGCAATTATCGGCCAGTCAACAAGGTCATCTTAGAATTACTTCCAATACCCATCCTTCATAAAATTTGCTTCCCCTGGTTTGTGGGTGCCCATTACCTCTCCATACTGGACCTCAATTAAGCCTACCATCAGATACTCTTGACTGAAGTTTCCAAACCAGCAACTATCTTTAGTACAGACTAGAATCTTTAAAAGTTTAATCAGGTTCCTTTTGGACTGTCAATGGGCATAGCCACGTTGTCTGGTCTTTTAGACCATGTCTTGGGAGATCTTTTAAGTTCAAATCCATTTGTAACTACCTTGAGGAAGTGGTGGTTTAACAATGCCATGTTTGTGGAGCATTTGGATCATCTTGAAGTTTTGTTATGTGTTAGGGAGGCTGGTCTTACTGTCAAGCCCTCTAAGATTAACCCGTGTACCCATTTACATCTGTTTTTTGTCACCTGGTTTCAGCTCAAGGGGTCACCATTCATAATGGGTGGACAGGTTCCTTGCATGACTCCCGAGAGCAGGAAGGGAGTGGCCAGATTTCATAATTTTGCCCGATTGGCAACACCCTTCAATAACTTGTACAAGAAAGGTGAGTCCTTCCTATGGGGGAGGGGGAGAGTCATCTAGCTTCCTTGGAAGCAATTGAAAGCCATCCTTAGCAACCCTCCTATGTTAGTTATCCCAGATTTCAGCAAGTCTTTTATCGTCCAGGCTGACACAACCAATTCTGGTGTTGCAACAGTACTCCTTCAAGAACATCAAGGGGAGCGGCATCCATTGCCTATACACTGCACTGCTTATCTACCACTGAATTAAAACATTCAGTGCATATGTGGGAAGCTTTAGCAGCTCTCTTTGCCTTTGAGAAGTTGAACCTATAGCATAAGGAATTTATTCTCAAGACTGTTAATCAGGTGTTGAGTTAGGTATTGGCCCATCCCAGAAAAACAGGTCGGGTTCCTCCTTGGGCAGTCTGCATCTTCGCACTTACTATTAAATTTCATATCAGGGGTTCAGGCAACAGTGTGGCCAATGCTTTAAGTCACATGTATGAAGACTGTAACTCTGTGCAATATGCGTGCCAAATTGCCCTGGGCAACACTGTGTTGACTGAAGTTCCTGAACTCTTTTGGATTCTGAAGGGATGACAGGAAGAAGATTCCCATATTTTCCAAATAAAAAGAAGGCTTTAAAATGGTGAGCACATAGAGGGGTATGTTCTTAGTAAAGGTACTATGCGTCAAAAAGGGGAGGGTGGCCGCACATTCAAAATTTGTTTACCTTTGCCATAGGTACTGGTGTGTGGTGTGTTTATAGGTGGCTTACTGTTGCGGTTGGTGGTTCTCTTTGGTTGTGTGTTTATAGGTAGCATGTTATATGGCATATGGGGTTCATTTGCATGGTAGCATTGCATGTGTGTGGTATCAGTGGTGACTGTGCTTTCAGTGGAATATTTTTTGGTGACAACAATTTTGGTTTTGTTATGTCGACATTTTTGTAGTTTTTTTTTCTGTTCGTCGTGCGTAAATTTTGGTGAATTGCTTTGATTAGGTGTTTGGTATGTATGGATATGACTGACAAGGTTAACAGTTTTTGGTTGTTGGCGATGATGGGGGTCAGTGCGTCGTCTCTAATAAAATTTCTTCTACTGTTCGGATTTTTGGATGAAGTCGTGAAGTGTTCAGTGTATCGTGAAGAAACGAGGCTTAAAAGTTCCAGAGTTTTGGACCAGGGAGCTATATGTGGAGATGTCTTAAGGATAACCGGTCAAGAGAAGTGTTCGATTCCAATTTTGTTGGTTTGTTGTGTTTTTGAGGTAGTTATGATTGTGGACGTGGTTGTAGTTTTGGGTTTTATGATTTGGTATCGGCAGTTTCCGTTGATCTTTATAGGACAAGGAAAGTGTCCAATTCCAGAGGATATTGTGTTTAGTAGAATTTGGGGGGCTCCGTGATGTCTGTTTTTTTCATCGTTTTGTGTGGTTTGGTATGGTTGTGTGTGTCTAAATTTCTTTATATTTACTTTGTCCCCACCCAAAAAACCCCCAATTTTCCACACTTGTCCCATTAGTTTCATTAGGTTTCTTGTGGAATGTGTGTATGTTGGTTTTTCAGTGTATTTTCGTGTTTGTGGTCATGTTTACATAATGAAGTCATAGGCGACATATTGGAGTCTTAGTGTATGGTCGTTTCTGCCATATTTGTGACGTCATGGGCCAAAGCAGACAGGTGGAATCTGACGCTTCTGTATTTCCCTGATGATTCTGCCAGCGATATATCTAGCAATTTGTATGTAGTAAGAAAATGTTAAATGATGTGGAAGCTTCCATGTCATATGAAATAATGCTGTTACCTAAAATCATACTGTAGAAATTTTTCTAAGGAGTTATGCATTTCTGCTACTGCTTCACAATATATTAGTTTCCTTGGGTAGTTTGCTGTACACAATCTGCAGTAATTCAAACAGAACAATGATGAAAATATTTATAGTACCATTACTCACCATTAAGACTGTGTTTAGCACAAAAAGGGGTACACAATTCAGCAGTCAAAATTTTGATCTCTGACTCAGTGACATAAAATGACTGACAGACAGCAGAGTTAAATTTGAAAACAAACTGAAAAGTTTCTCACTGACAACTCTTCCTATTCCATGATACAAGACTTTATATTATTGTAAAAGGTGGTGGGTAGGAATGTGAAACAGACTTACTTAAACCAAACAAATACCATTCGCAAGATAAACTTTGAATACTAACACTTGCACCCCTGTTTTTAGTTTGGAAATTATTGTTCATGCTATTGAGGACGTTATATTACACATTATGGAATTTCAATGTGTGCACTTACTGCAGCAATGAAAGGAATAATGAACAAAGTAGGTAGGCCTTTCGTATTCTCCAGTGACAAACAACAGTAACTGGCAGGGTGTGTGAGGGTAGCTGGAAATTGGAGATTCACAGTGTCTGTCTTTGATACCAGGTTTGTCAAGGCCTACCTTGTAAAAAGAGGAAGGAATGCATCATAATTTAAAGACAATATGCCAGGCATTGATTTTGTTGAAGAATTCATAAAGAGAGACAATAGTGCCTTCAGTTATCAGTTGCGCCTAAATATTAAGAGAAGTAGGGCAGCTGCAAGCAAAGAAAACTAAACAATTATTTCAATGAACACTCAGTCTCACTAATGGACATTGACCCATGCAGGACAGCGAATTATGATGAATCAAACATTACAGATGACGCATGTAAAAAAAAGTTGTAGTAAGATGCATACACCATCCTAAACACATTGCTGGTTCCTCAAAGTCAAGCACATCTGTCATATTTTCATGTAGTGTTCATGGAACCTACTTCCCCTTGTATCACCTTTAAGGCAGGAAATCTGTATGACACTTGTTACGTACACTATAAAACTATTTTTTGTCAATATTTTTATCACAACATTTGTTTCAATCAATTGGTCTGACTAATGTAGGACAGTGTATGGTTTTTGCTTCCATAATCTCGTCTAACTTTAACTAAACATTTATTTCTAACTACTGGCCTTTGTTACCCCATATTATGGGATAACTAAAGCCACTATGTTTGCAGTTTGCAGCTACAGAAAGACATGTTTCAGAATATTTTCTCAAATGTAAATATGAACTAGAGTAACATACCCATTTTTTAGTTCATTCAGTTGCTGTCTAACAAAGCATTTTTGAACAGCAGATATTTAAACTTCAAACGTGGTTATGTAGCCCTGTTTCATAGTACTAACACACTTCTGTATGATCAAATGGTTCAAATGGCTCTAAGCACTATGGGACTTAACATTTGAGGTCCTCAGTCCCCTAGACTTAGAATTACTTGAACCTAACTAACCTAAGGACTGCACACATCAATGCCCGAGGCAAGATTCGAACCTGGAACCATAATAGCCACGTGGTTCCAGACTGAAGCGCCTAGAACTGCTCTGCCACAGAGGCTGGCTGTATGATTAAAAAAACAAAAAATCCTATTTATGGTCACCATTTACCCAGATTTACAAATTTATTTGAATGTAAAGTGGCTCGTTCCATACCATTTTGATCTGTCACTCAAATGATCCATGGGAGATGAACCTAACTATGAAGGAATAAATTGGGAGCTACAACCACAACTACAACTGTGAAAAGCATCAACTTCTAGTTTCTTGTTCATCTTTAACAAGAATACCTAAAAGTATTGCAATGGCCAATTTATGACAAGCAGCCTAATGGGCCAAAATATTGTATGTCCTACTGATTAAACTACTGAATTTGAACAGATAATACAGTTCTTTACACTATCACAATTCAGTAGCAATTGATGGTATGACTAGGAGTTAAAAGTTATTGAAGTTGTAAACGCTATCTTTCTACATTACCTGTTTTATGGTGGCATAGAAACAAGTATAAAACACAAATACAATAAAAATTTCTTCTATATGCCAACTATTTCCCTTACATTTGCATATCTGATGTTTTTAATGTCTTATTCTGGGTTCAACTCTTTTTCCCTGTAATGATATACTAAACGCGAGTAAACAAATGAGAAAAGCATGCTTCAGAAACTGCTTCCTACGAATTAAAAAGAGTATCTACTTTGTTGGCTTCTGAACTACAGTACGAAAATAAAAACATTGTTACATCAATAACATTAGGCCTAAGCAGAAATCCTCATCACAAATTTGTTCAAGTTAAAATACTTCAGGTCTTCGCTACATCACTGAATCTTAACTCTTATAAATTATGTTGACACATGAAAGTTGTACTTACTGCATACCGTCAGCCTTCTCTTGTGAACTGTTTGTTCTTTGGGATGTTTATCAGCCAGATCCTGCTCCTCACAGCATCTCTCCCTACGAGAGGGCAGCTAATAAGTTTCCCACTCTTCTGGAATAGACAATTACAGTGTACTGTAAAGCATAACACTGTGACATTAGTCACCTCGAAATTAGCTGCAATACACAACAGTTCCTATTTTTAAACAAGCAGCAGCAATGTATACAACCAATTTGCTGGCTGGCTACAAATACCGTGGGAATGCCGAATTGCAGGTGGCTACAGACGGAGATTAAAAAGAGTTGCTGATTTTCCAAGGCTGCGTGTGGAACTGACATCTATTGGCAACACCATGGAACTATGGAGCACCCATTGAGCTGTACATATTAATTTGCAGTAAAAAGTTTGGCAGAAAAATATTGAAGGTAAGAAACATGTTCTTTTGAGAGGAAAACATTTCGTGCCCACTAACGTTATTGGTATGGCAGGCTCAGGGTTTAAATGTTTCACGCTGATAGACCGAACATAAGCAAATGTATGCCCAATGTAAGATATTACATGTCAGTTAACCATGATCTTAGTTACAACGATAGAATTTCCCTGCATGTACGTCATTACCTTGCGGCTTTTGCGTGGTGTTGAATGGCAATAAAATACTTTTAGGATCGAAGTGACATTTATTTCATCACTTGATACAGCGAATACAGCAATCTAACTGTCTAGTGTGTATTACCAAACATCTAGCACTGGAACACAAAAAGTGAAAGAGTCTCTCTTTCAAAAGTTTCAAAGAGAGACGAAAGAAGCAAAACCAAATATCATCGTCAAAGAACTGTCGTTTAGTCGGAGACACCACAACTTCCTTTTCTTACTTCTTCGAATGCCCCAAGGAACTTCAGTTACCTGTCCCTCCCACCTCCAATATGTACATTTCCTTTACAGCTGTAATTACGTATACGAGTCCAGCCGATCTGCTCAGTCTTCCCCAGTAACTCCCAAGATGCATATCCATATTGTACTCAGACTACCCTTCAACTTTTTCAATAGTTCTCACATTTAAAGCCCACCTGCATACTTCGTTACTAAAAGTAAAAACTGCTTGTTACAGTATTTGTAAATTTCTCCTTCTGGAGGAATCGGAAGCTTAGTTTTGGAAGCCCTATCATCTTTACCAAAAAGCTGCCCAGATCGTCTTTACTCTCCTCTGTAACTCTTTCTCTGCCTTCCGGTATTTTATCTTCAGGTACCACAAATACAAAAACTCTTCCTTAGCTTCTACGATTTTCATCTATTTGTTGCTTGCATGTTGCTTTAGTCTTGTAATTAAATATCAAACTTACTATCTTAGGGTCTTACCTCGACTGTCCATTTTTTTTAATGCTAGATGCAAATGGCACAATGTCGTCAATCAAATGGAGGCTTTTTTTTACCCCCCTTATTGAGTTTTTTTCATTCCCCCCCTCCACTGAAGGGCAGCAGCTTAGTGGTCACTCTTCAGCCTACAGAATTTGTTTTAAAAAATTGAAAAATTGAAGATAATAAAAGCAGGCGATAAAATTGATGACGTAAATGGTAAAATGGTGGGAAATTGTGGAACTTAAAACATAAAACAAAGGGTTGGTGATGCTAAGAAAATACACAGGAAGCAGACAGTTAAAATAATCGACAGACAATTAAAAAGCATCGTGACAGCATGATTTCCGTTCGCAACACTTTGGAAAGACGCACAACACTGAACACTCACATGAACACTGCATTAAAAAGTTGGCACAAATATTACACACCACAGCCGAGGGCAGACAGGGGGAACCGGGACAGATGATGGGAAGGAAAAGGGGGGAAGGAGAGGAAAAATGAAGTGGGGGAGAGGAGGGGAAGGAGACAGTGGAGGACGAGGACTCATAAGGGGGGGGAGGGGCTGGACAGACGTGAGAGGGAGTGTGGAAAGGCAGAGGAGGGGAATGCAAAAGGATGCAGGGGGAAGGGGGACAGAGAGAGGGTTGGCGGGGACAAAACAGGAAGGGGGGGGGGGGAAGGGAGCATGAGGAATGGACAGAGAAAAGGAGGGGCAGATGAGGATCAGAGTTGATAGGAGGGATAAATGGAGGGAGAGAGGGCATCACCCAGGAGGGGGAGTTGACGGAAGCCACCTTGAGAATGGAGATGAAGGGTGTAGAGATGGAGGGTAGGGGGGACACAACAGTGAAGGTGCAGCAGAGGGTGGTGTTGGAGAGGAGAGGAGCAACCAGGGATGAGGGGGATCAAGATGGCGGGAAGTGTAGGGTACGCAGATATGTTCGAGGAATAGCAACAGATGGGGGAAAGGAATCAGGCCAATGAGGATCCGCGTTGGGGATGGGAGGCATACATGGAAGGTGAGGCAGAGTGCATGGTGCTCGAGGGTCTGGAGGGACATAGAATTTGGGGGGGGGGCGGTGAGGAGGATATCCAGGTGGGACTGACATAACAGAGGATGGGACGAATTGAGAGGAGATTGGAGAGGACAAAGGTGTGGGTGGCAGGTGTGCCAGGGGTGGGGGTCAGGATCATGTTCATGGGGGTGGATGGGTCACGGGGATCAGGGGTTTTTCTTTGTGGAGATTGCAGAGGAAGGGTCAACATTAGGGCGTTTGGTAGGCTTTATAGGTGTGGAGGATGGTAGAGGGGTTCAACCCCCATGTCTGGCCAGAGAGGTGTTTGAGGAGTCAGAGGCAGTTGTGGGCTTTGGATTGGATGGAGCGGAGATGAGGGAGCCAAGTGAGGTGACGGTCAATAGTGAGGCCAAGGTAGGTGCGGATGGGGGAGAGGTGGACAGGACGGGCGCAGATGGCAAGGGAGAAATCCAGGGGCCGGAAGGAGTGAGTGGTATGACCTATGATGATTGCCTGGGTCTTGGAAGGATTGATCTTCAGGAGCCACTGGTTACACCATGTGGCAAAAAGGTCAAGGTGATTCAGCAGAAGGCATTGGGACTGTTGGAGGGGAGGAGTGAGGGCAAGGAATGCGGTGTCATAGGTATATTGCAGGTGGTGTACTGGAGGGGGGGTTGAGGCATATCTGCCGTGTACAGGAGGTAGAGGAGAGGGGAGTGGACAGAGCCCTGGGGCACACCTGCAGAGGGGCAGAGGATGGTAACATAAGAGGGGTGGTGGAAGAGGAAGGAGGCAATCAGACAGACATAGTTGACAGGAAGGGCATAGGTCTGGAGTTTAAATAAGAGACCAGGATGCCAGACATGGTAGTAGGCCTTTTTGAGCTCGAGGGAGACAAAAATGGCCAAGCGATGGGAGTTAATGAGGCATAGGAGTTGGCCATCAGCAGAGAAAGAAGGTCAAAAGCCACATTGGGTGATGGGGAGGAGGTGGTTTCGGTGGAGGTGGTGATGGATGCGGTGGGTAAGGATGGATTCCAAAAGCTTGCTGAACACCGAGGTGAGACGTATAGTATGACAGGAAGAGGCATCGGATGGAGGCTTGTTGGGTTTGGAGAACATCAGGATATGGGAGGTTTTCCATAGGTTGTTGTAGAAGCCGGCGGCTAGGATGACATTGTAGAGGGTGGCAAGGACTGCAAGGAAGGAGGGAGGGCAGTGTTTGAGGTGGTTTTGATGTTGGGCTGGGAGTTGAGTTCTGCCAAGACCTCAGCCTCCATGACCATGGGGCTAAGCTTCGTGATCACGGTGGTGAAGGTTGGCAGACATTGAGGGGCTTGAGGCTGACGGGGAGAGGATGGGGTGTGGGAGGGGGTGAGGGTGGCTCGTTGGTCAAATTGGATGCATGGGATTTGGGAGAGGAGATCAGTGTGAAAGCATTGGGGGATTTAATGAGAGCTGAGTCCTTGTGAGGAATAAGAAGGGAGATGGGGGCATTGGGGAAGTATTTATGGATGGCCATGGTGAGGGTGTAGGCATCAAGGAATTGAGGGTCAGATTGGAGAGGACAAAGGTGTGGGTGGCAGGTGTGCCAGGGGTGGGGGTCAGGATCATGTTCATGGGGGTGGGTGGGTCACGGGGATCAGGGGTTTTTCTTATGGAGATTGCGGAAGTAGGGTCAACATTAGGGCGTTTGGTAGGTTTCATGGACAGGACAGGGTGGAGAAGGGGCTGGGGGATGGGTTGCAAAATGGTGGAGGAAAGTTCCCCCTGAGGGGCGGATGACGCAGAGGGAGGGGGCGCGGGTGACACAGAGACCGTGGAGTGGTGAGCCAAAATCCGTGCTGGCTTAGAGCCTGACAGAGTTGGTGCAGGGAGTGGCGGGAAGTCTGCAGATGGTGATGGGACAACAACGACAGGGGAGCAGGGGTAGTTACAGCCGGAATCAGGGCAGGAGTGTGGTGGACAGGGAGGGAAGGAAGGACGGGAATGGGGTGGTGGATGAACTCCATGTGATGGTGGTTGGAGCAGCGGAGGGGGAGGTGAAAATGATAGACGTAGTGGGGTGGGACATGGTGGTGGCGTGTGAGAGGGGGGAAAGACAGTGATGGAGGTGACTGTGACAGTGACAGTGTTGATGACGATGGCAGTGGCAGCAAAGGGCGGCAGCGGTGGCAGCGGTGGCAGCGGCAGCGGGAAAGGGCAGCGGTGGCAGTGAAGGAGCCAGTAGAGAGAAGGGGTTGGCAGCCCCTTCAGCAGGTGATGAAAGCGGACCGGTGAATTCTCTCCGGGCACTGGCTGGATGATGTTGGCAAGAAGGTAGTGGCCCAGGATCCTCCGGCAGTGGCAGCAGTGAACAGGCAGGCGGACAGATGGACAGATGGACGGATGGACAGCTACAGCAGCGAGCATCGAGCAGCAGCGCCAGCAGGTGGATGTACAGACAGAAACACCAACAGCAACAGCAACAAAGCTTCAAAGATGGAGATTCCACCCTGAGGGTAGCCCAGGCTCTGCAATCTGTCATTTTCGTAGGAGGGGATCCAACCCTCGAATGACGCCAAAGGGAGCTGCGTCACGTGAATTTATTGCACTTGTTTCATCTTGTCCAGTGAATCTTGCAATGCCAATGAGTGGCTTATGATGGCAAGTGATGGTTTAAAGCCGTGAATTTCTATTTTCTTACTAACTGGTTTGGGGTCAGTCTTACCCCGTTCCAGCACTGAAACGATGATTAAAGAGAAAAAAGTAGGCATCATGTCATGTCAGAAGGTTCCGTGGTGCTGAAAGAAGATTGCAGTGCAGGTGGTGTAAGGTCAGGGATAATACATTCGACCGGCTCTATGTAGTGTAGGGGAGTGGCGCAAGAGCAGCAGCTGACGGCAGTGAAGTGAGCAGCCAGTCTGGAAGGTGCGATCTGTAAAGCAGACACCTTTCTGCCTTCAGGGGGTTCCTGCTCAGTGCTCACCCTGCCCCTCCACTAAGGAACGAACCTGGAGAGGAGCGATCGGACAAGCAAGAAGCTCACACAGAAGCAGTTCTGTTCTTTCCATTAATAAACACATAAAATGCTGGCTGGTATAACAAACAAACTATGTATGACTTAGCTCCATGCCACACACAATTTCTAATTGTATTTTTAATCCAATTATTTAAGTTTTTAACTGCAATAAACTGTTTGTAGATATTGTAGCTGAAGAAAGGCAGCTCTCTCCCCTCCCCTGGGAGTGTGGAAAAAGGAAAGAAACATTTTGAGATAGAGATAGTTCATTAGGAGTGGATATTTTCCTTGGATTTAAGTACTTTCTGCCTGGTGCTCGTGACAGTAATATACTGACTTTATTTATTGTTAGTAGCTGTAACTGCTTACCATGAACAACTTTATTTTAACTCTTTATTAAGAATGAATAATGTGCCATGCATAAGAAACAGTTACATTTTTTTTTACAAACATTACATGATACAGAAGGGCCATAACTCTGAGAAACAGGTTCCTTCAAATTCAGTGCAAACAATTGCCACCCCTAATAGCAAATTTTCACAACCATAAATGCCATTCAGGAATTAGGCCTTAGGCCTGTTCCAATTGGTCAACTGCTGCCTACAATGCAATATGGTGAGGGATCTATGATTGTTGAACATGCAATCTGCATGCTACCAATCCCTCAATCCCTTATTGCCAGTAGATGAATCCTGGTGGTGCCACTTGTTGTTTATTCGAGCAGCTTCTCATTTGGCCTCACAAGGCTGAATGGGCCCCAGTTCCAGGCATTCCCACTTCATAAAAATTCGAGGAAGTTCTAGGTGTACAACCTGGGAGCTTACACACCAAAGAAACTGCCACCAACCATTCAGCTACGCATTTACACATATTTGCATGTTATATCTGCAATTATTGATACAATGATATACTTAGGGTTAATACGTTGAGTCATTTTATGCTGAACTGTAAAATTCACAATCAAATTCCAAAAATAAAATAATTTTCATTCAGAGTGTTAGGACTTACTTGGGTCAGTATTGGGCTATCTATGACTCTAACTGAGATTGTGGCTCACTGATGTTGTTGGGTCAAACTGTGTGGTGTCACCGCCAGACACCACACTTGCTAGGTGGTAGCCTTTAAATCGGCCGCGGTCCGGTAGTATATGTCGGACCCACGTGTCGCCACTGTCAGTGATTGCAGACCAAGCGCCGCCACACGGCAGGTCTAGAGAGACTTCCTAGCACTCGCCCCAGTTGTACAGCAGACTTGCTAGCGATGTTACACTGACAATTAAGCTCTCATTTGCCGAGACGATAGTTAGCATAGCCTTCAGCTACGTCATTTGCTACGACCTAGCAAGGCGCCAATACCAGTTTATATTGAGAAATATTATTAATGTATCAACAAGAGCGATGTTCTCCAATTATGGATTAAAGTTAAGTATTCAAGCCACTACGTTCTTTATTTATTAGACTCAACTCCTTTAATTGTTCCAGACCTCACGCCAGTCTGCGTGAGCTTAAGCGCGTGTATTTCGGCCTCCTCTAGCAACACGGTGTTGGCTCTTCTGCCAACACTACAAACTGTATATTGATACATGTGCTTTGTGCCCAGTAGCTTAGGTATCTAAATTTCTGTACTAAATTATGGTCTTGTGGTCCAACAAATTAAGCACAGCTAAGTTATATGAATTAATTAATAATGATAAATTGCAGTTACAAGCTGCGATGGTAAATGATAAATTTAGGAAATTTTTGAAAATTAATGTAGGCAGTACCATAAGTTTAAAGTTGCACAAGCCTGATAATTTATTCAGAACTAAAGTAATGTTATGCAGAAATCCTGCTCCTACAAAAACCACTGAAACAAGCTTACAGGATAAAAACTAACAGAAGCTTATATTTTGTAAAATGTAGCATGAAAGGTAGCAGAGTCCCCAATAATTAAACATACCATTGTGTAACGTTACGAGTATGTGGGTGAGTTATTCGCCCACCTAGGGTTGGTACTGAGGAAAATTGAATTTGCTCTCTTGGCTGGGTGCGGGTCAGTGGGATGGGGATGTCAAATGGTTGCCCCAATTGAGCTCAGTTGAAGAGACAAGGAATGTGTCACCAAACATGGGAAAAATTCAAATCTGTAACCTTGAACAGCCGTAGATCACATGGCTTTTGTGGAGGAAACAGGCCAAAACTGGTCGAGTGTCAGACAAGCTGAAAGATGGTACCTTACAGCTCCTTGAGAATCTATTATACACTGAAGAGCCAAAGAAATTGGTACACCTACCTAATATCACGTAGAGCACCCTCAAGCAGACAGAAGTGCCGCAACACAATGTGGCATGGACTCAACTAATGTCTGAAATAGTTCTGAAGGGAATTGACACTATGAATGCTTCAGGGCTGTCCATAAATCCATAAAAGTACAAAGGGGTGGAGATCTCTTCTGGACATAACATTGCAAGTTATCCCAAATATGCTCAATAATGTTCATGTCTAGGGAGTTTGCTGGATAGTGGAAGCGTTTAAACTCAGATGAGTTTTCCTGGAGTCTCTCTGTAGCAATTTGGGACATGTGGGATGTCGCACTGTCCTGCTGGGATTGCCCAAATATGTCGGAGTGCTCAATGGACGTGAATGGGTGCAGGTGATCAGACAGGATGCTTATGTATGTGTCACCTGTCAGAGTCATATTTAGACATATCAGGGGTCACATATAACATGCCCCACTCCATTATAGAGCCTCCAACAGCTTGAAAAGTCCCCTGCTGACATGCAGGGTCCGTGGAGTCGTTAGTTTGTCTCCATACCCGTACACATCCATCCGCTTGATGCAATCTGAAAAAAGACTCGTCCAATCAGGCAACATGTTACCAGTCATCAACAGACCAATGTTGGTGTTTAAGGGCCCTGGTGAGGCATAAAGCTTTGTGTTGTGTAGTCATTGAGCCTACATGAGTGGGCCTTCTGCTCCAAAAGCCCATATCGAGATGTTTCATTGAATGGTTCACACAGTGACACTTGTTGAATGCCCAGCACTGAAAACTACTGCAATTTGTGGAAGGGTTGCACTTCTTGAACAATACTCTTGAATTGTCATTGGTCCCATTCATGCTGGATCTTTATCCAGCTACACTGATGTCAGAATTTGATATTTTACTGGGTTCCTGATATTCACGGTACACTCGTGAAATGGTCATTGGGAAAATCTCCCACTTCATCGCTGCCTCGAAATGCTGTATCCCATTGCTCACGTACCAACTATAATGCTATGTTCAAACTCACTTAAACCTTGTTAACTTGCCATTGTAGCAGCAGTAACTGATCTAATAACTGTGCCAGAAAATTATTATCTTATATAGGCATTGCCGAGCAAAGCATCGTATTCTGCCTGTTTACATATCTCTGTACTCGAATACACATGCCTGTACCAGGTTCTTTGGTGCTACAGTGTAATTCACAGTCAAGCATAAAAAGCAAATTGGCATACATCTGCAATCTAAACAAAATGATGTGCATCTGTTGACATGATAATATTTCAATATATTTAAAGCTACAGAAGCTGATATTTCACAGAGAACAAGCCTTTTCATAATGAACCTCCGAATTAACGATTTTTAAATGCTTCATGTGATTTGAACAAATGATATCTCAGATAATAGCACTGTATGATATCTTTCTTCCCTGAAGGCTACTCAACTGTATCTGTTTCATTTATTGACTTGTGTCTTTTTTTATATCTGTTTTATTACACAAATGTTTGTCACATCATGTTCTCCACAATTACACAGCAAATAAATACAGTGTTCATACCTCACACACGATCATACTTCTGAAGTTATTTAGTGGACAATTTACTTTCTGTCACTAACTGTATTTACTTTAAATATATTTGCAATTGTGAATATGAACTACCATCAGGTGTAGAATGGAATAATGGCAATGAAAATTTGTGCTGGACCAGGACTCGAACCCAGATTTCTTGCTTATCACATGCAGATAAGCCATTTGGCTATCTGTGAATGAGTCAAGGCCAGTCACAAACTTCCATATGTCATCAACCATGTGATTACAACCTGTACTTGTACATACATTATGTATATTCCTGTACATGTGAGAACTGCTACTGGAAAGTCACTTGTCCCGTGTCAGCTGATAAATACGATACTCAATGCCTGTGTTATTCTGAATTCCAATGGGAATTCCCTTTGAATATACAAGCATATTGTATTTATCCACCTACACCAGGCAAATGACTTTCAAATAAAATGTCTCAAACTGTATAGGAATACACGTAATGGAGCCAAGAGTCATGCATGGATAGGCAAATAGTAAGGTGACTTCTGGCAGTAAGCAGGAAATTTGCATTCAAGTCCCATTCCAGCACAAATTTTAACTGTCATCATTCCATTCTACAGCTGATGGTTCTTCATATTAGCAATTATTAATAAATTTAACATATTTCATAATGGCTGTAGTCACCGCAATGCCTGTTCTTTTGGATATGCATGTCCAAAGGGACTTTGCATCGTAACTCAGAGTAACACCAACATTGCAATAACATAACTTTATTTAAATGTTGATTACAAGTGCTACGCAAAAACTGTGCTAATTTAGAAGTGGTCAAATGCGTCTATCAGTGGATACCACAATCGAAAGAGAACCAAAAGATGCTTGTGACAAAAAGACACAAAGGATTGTTTAAATATAATTTAATGATAATCTGATGTCATTTATCATGAGCAAAAAAATAGCTGCTTATTCATTTATTGACAAACCTTTATTTGTAATTCATTGTTAATGAATTGAGTGTGATAAAATGTTTATAACACATCTTTTGTTTAGATATTGTGCAGTAGATTAGTTTGGTCTGGGAAGTGGTCATGTTGTGTCAAATCAGGTCTGTAGAGCTTGAAGAACTATGTATTTTTGGGGGGGGGGGCGTTGGGGGGGGGGGGGGGGGGGGAGTGGCCTTCAGCCAATGGAAAACCAGACAGTAGCAGAGCACTACAGGAGTCAAATGGTGGCTGGGTCTTTTCACATGAAGAGCTCAAGGAAGTGATTCTGGGCACTTGGATGTTCGTTCTGGAAGAAGGCAGATTTACCCGTGCTATTGTGTGATTTTCGATCGTGCAGGTGATTGATTCTGGGCAATGAATGGCTGCTATCATACTTTAAGTTCTGAATGGACTTTATATTTCAAGAGGCCTGAGTGTCCTGTAGTGTAGGACTTTAAACTTTTTCTGATTGTACTCTGGAACTGAGGATACATACAATATGAGTTACAATTCTGCATATTGTGTGTATTAATTTGTGAATCATGATGATGAACTCTGAACTGTTTTTGCATATCATTGATGACGATTTAGTTTGGTGATTTTGCTGCTGTTCTCGTAATGCTCTCAACATGACTGTACTAATTTGATAAGGGTATTTTCCAGATGCAGCTGGTGCTCATTTTTGTTGGTGGCCCTCGGAAAAAAGTCAATAGCTTTATAATGGATTTACCGTGAATTGTTTCATAACCTGCATTTATGTCTTACTGCTTAAAAAGCACTAGAAGAATAGTAAATATGGTAATTATACACATATACTGTAGCTAAAAATATAGTATATACAGAAATAAACAACTTTTTTTGCATTTTGTGCATAATATTGTAGTTGGCTGATGTGCACCTAACCTCTTGTTTTCTAGCTTCTCATCCATACTTAATAAGTTAAAGAACATTTTTAGCAGACAATTAAGTTTATTCATTGTAACAGCACAGTAAGAATACTTGAGTTTCAATTACACTGCTGCAGAATATGGAACACTAATGAGGAATGGGACAGTTTGCAACATTCCCCTTTGTTGAATGGCAGTAGGTGTGGGGGGAGGATGTTGGAATGCAGGACTGAACATGTCACTTACCACAACAGTGCATGTAATTCATACAGCTGCTGCCTACTCAGTTAGCTCATAACAACAATGGTGTTTTTGCTGATAATTCACTATGATATTGTAGGTTGGCCACTGGATGTTGAAGCACATAATATGCCATTTAATGGTAGGTTCCTTTTTTGCCAATTTCAGCCAGCTCAGGATTGGAGTGAAATTATTTAAGCTAGGCTGCTTCAAAATATATGATGGAATAATAAGGGAACAATAAATGTATCTGATAAAACATATCATTTCATCTCACTTTAATTTCCTGCCAGGAAAATATTCATTGAGAGCTCTGTATCTTATTTTGAGACATATTCTGCAGATTATATAAATATGTAACACTCAGCCAACTGGTTGCACACAACTTTTTTGAAAAATACAATAACCAGGTTCCAGTAGCTCTAAGACTATCTTCATCAGAATGATAAAAGTTACATGGAATCACATGGCAGCTTTTAAATTTTCAGCAACAGTGCTATTGTCAAATATCATGTTTTTGTTCCATGATTCAAGAATATAGGTCATAACAGAAAAGACAGAAGTTATTACAAAGTAACAAAATTATAGTTGCAAGCGGTGGCACAAATTAACTGCTTTAGCCAGCTAAGACCAGCACATATACAATGCAAGAGTCATCAGACTAAATGGCAAGTAAGCCGACACTGCTATGAGATGGACATGAGGATTACTAATGCCACCCAATACAGGCAACATGAAAATTTTCAAAAATAGTAAATCAGCCTTTTTACAGGTAGAAAACTGACAATATTGTCAGTCTTTTTACACTTTCATCTTTTTGTTTTCTGTTTTTTGTGTGCAACCGGTTGGCTGATTGTTACGTTTTATGTAACTGCATACACAGTTGCTGTGTGCACAACCACAAAATGTTTAAAATATCAATATAGAGCAGACTTTGGTGTCAAATATAACAAAAACATTGATACAAGGAAGATGCTTTCAAATTCAAGCAGAAAGAGTTGATAAAGAGCATTAACACTTATTTCCATTTGGCTGTTTTGAATTTTTTTTTCCATTGTGTGTGTTATGAGATGCTTAAATGAGGGTCACTCCAAAAGACATGCACACTATTTTTGTAAAAATATGGTTTTCATTCTGCATGTGTGAAAGTCTTCCAGTGTGTAAATACATCCTTCCTGCTTGTTTTCAAACTTAGTTGAACCTGTCCCCATGAGTGGCACCATCACAGCATGTCTTCAAGATGGCTGCTACACTTGATGTTCAACAGAAGCAATGTGCTGTCCTAAAATTCCTGTCCTGTGTAAACGAGACAGTGGGAAACATCCACAAGAGGTTGAAAAAGGTATATGGAGATGCTGCTGTCGATCGCAGTACAGTTAGTCAGTGGGCAAGCAGGTTACATGATAAAAGTGGGCACGGCAATATTGAGGATTGTCCTCACTCCAGCAGGCCTCGTATTGCACACACTCCAGACAATGTGCAGAGAGTTAACAAACAGGTGACTACTGACAGACGCATCACAGTGAATGAATTGTCACACTACTTTGGAATAGGGGAAGGAAGTGTTCGCAGAATACTGAAAGTGTTGGTGTTAAAAATTGTTTGTGCCACATGGGTTCTCAGGATGTCAACAATGGCTCACAAAGAAACAAGAAAAACTGTATGCAGCAAACTTTTGGAACAGTACGAGAATGGTGGAGATGAATTTCTTGGAAGAATTGTGACAGGTGATGAAGCATGGCTCCATCAGTTTTCACCAGAGACGAAGAGGCTATCAATGGAGTGGCATCATGCAAATTCACACAAGGAAAAAAATTCAAAACCACACCTTCTGCTGGAAAAGTTATGGCTACAGTGTTTCTTGATTCCGAAGGACTCTTGCTTGTGGACATCATGCCAAAATAAATGCAAAGCAGCCTGGACTGTTATCAAGACCCATCTGGGTAGAAATAAAGATGTTAACAAAAATAATTCATGCGATGCTCGTATCATACTGGATGATTTCAACACCTTCTTCATTAATGCTGCCAGTATGAATAACAGTGCTGCAAATGAACATATCCATAAATGTGACAACAACCATATCTCAAATAATAGAAATTCATTTCTACAAAATTTTGAGGATATGGTTCCTGTGTTTAAATGGAAAGAAGTAAAAGTAACAGATATTAAAACTGCTATAGCAAAAGTAAGTTACTCAAAATCAAAAGACCTTTATGGTCTCTCCAATTTTATGAACCAGATGATTGTCAGTGGCTGTTTCCCTTCATCCTTAAAAATGGCAGTCGTTACTCCACTGCACAAGAAAAGTGACAAGTCTTGTCCTAATAATTACCGTCCAATCTTCCTTGTACTCATCATATCAAAAGTAGTGGAACATTGCATACAGTTCCAAATCAGTCAACATCCGTCTGTGAATAATATTCTTAGTGACTCTCAGTATTGCTTCAGGTCCAGCCTGTCAATGGCAAAAGCAGTTGAAGATGTTGTTTCATATATATTGTCATCATTTGAATCAGGATTATCAGTTAATGCCACTCTTGTGGACCCCAGCAAGGCATTTGACTCTGTCAATCACAGGATACTACTAGAAAAACTGCACTGGTATGGTATTAGGGGCTCAGAACTATCTCTGATCAGATCCTATCTGAGCAACAGAAAACAAATTGTGCATTTTAACAATATGAGGTCAAATGTCTTGGATATCATGCAGGGTGTACCACAAGGCTGTGTTTGGACCTTTACTTTTTATAATATATGTAAATGACTTGCCCAGCACCATGTTGTGTAAATCCACA
The DNA here is from genome assembly GCF_021461385.2 of Schistocerca piceifrons. NCBI lineage: Eukaryota > Metazoa > Arthropoda > Insecta > Orthoptera > Acrididae > Schistocerca > Schistocerca piceifrons. The sequence goes on from NC_060145.1 coordinate 405,540,254, forward strand.
CTCTATGCGGATGATAGAACTTTTGTTACAGCAGTGAAAGACTTAGGAAAATTAAATGAGGAAAGTGAGGCTCATCTCAGAGCAGCCATCAAGTGGTTCCAACTCAATGACTTGCATATAAATCATGATAAAACTGTAAATATTATCTTTAGCTTGTGTGTTAAGAGTGATAAGATTGATTGTGTCTCAGCTAAACTACTTGGGATCCATCTTGAGTCAAAATTAATGTGGAAGAGTCATACTGATTATATTTGTACTAAGTTAGCACGTGTGACATATTTGTTAGGTAAACTAAGGTCATGTGTTAGTGGTAAGTTATTACTCAATGCATACTATGCCTTATTCCACACCCATTTAACATTTACCACTTTGTTGTGGGGAAACTCACCTGGAACAAAACAAGTTTTCATTTGGAAAAAGAATGCAGTCAGATGCATCCACGGAGTCAGGAATAACGAGTCTTGTAGACTATATTTCAAAAATCTAAAAATACTAACAGTTGAAGCTCTCTTTATACTAAGTTGTCTGATACACACAAAAGGAAACCAACACAGTCACAAACTACGACAGTCTATCCATCACCATGACACACGTATAAAACAGCAAACTGACATCCCAGTTGTTAGACTAAAGAAATCTCAAGATAGTTACAGGTACATGGGAATAAAACTATTCAACATGTTGCCAATAGAGGCACATAATGTCTCACTGAATGAGTTTAAAAGTGTCACAAAGAAATGGCCTAGAGAAAAAGCTTTTTATACAATAGAAGAGTTTATAATGTGCACTAAAGATGATCTTAAGTACTGGTACTAATATAGTTTCACTTAGATTAAACTTATACATGTAAATATAATGCAAATACCTTGTGCAGCATCAAGGACAAATTTTTGTATCTTATTAGACAATAATGATCTACAATATATTACACCATTTCTGTTAGTTATGTAAACTGTATATGTACACAAATGACGACATCAATTGCATTTTTTAATGCCTAAAGATGGATAATAAAATAAAAAAAGTGGAACCACCATAAATTCTGATGCATATGTGATGACACTGAAGAAACTTCAAGCTCGACTGAGTCGTGTTCAACCACATCGGCAAAAGCAGGATGTTTTGCTGTTGCATGACAATGCATGGCCACATGTCAGTCAAAAAACCATGGAAGCAGTCACAAAACTCGGATGGACAACAGTGAAACACCCTCATTACAGTCCTGACTTGGCTCCATGTGACTTTAATCTCTTTGGGAAACTGAAAGACTCTCTTCGTGGGACAAGGTTTGAAGATGATGACTCCCTTGTGCACACTGCCAAACAGTAGTTCCAACAGGTTGGTCCAGAATTTTACCGTGTGGGTATACAGGTGTTGGTTCCAAGATGGTGTAAGGCAGTTGAGAGGGATGGAAATTATGTGAAGAAGTGAAAATATTGTTCCTAAAGTATGTATCTACACACTGTAAAACTTTCAAACATGTAGAATAAAAGATGGATTAAAAAAAAAATAGTGCACATTTCTTTTCGAGTGACCCTCATACAAACATCAAAATACTGTTTAGGATATTTATGGCATTTACCATGCATTTTCAGCAAATTAAAGCTGATAAAAAACTACTTACAGTTGATTGTAGGTGACACAGCTTTTCAAGTTCACTTATCTTGTTAATGGAATATAGCTCAACAGCTAAATTTTACTCTCGTGCCATTATCAATGAATTTTTCCAGCTCAAAGTGAGGAAACAGAAAGTAAAATTATAATAAGAACATAATTCTTTGAAAGAAATGTGTTCTTAATACATAATTATACACCTTTTTTCATTATTTCCTGTTAATTACTCATAATTAACTGTTAATAATTTAATAGGAGCAAACTGAAACTGTTCTTTATTATACATCAGGATAAAATCAATGTACCATAGCTGCCATATATAATAAGATATAGATTTTGTTTTACTTTAAATTCTCTTAGAAACTATGGAAAATTTGTGATTTATTTACAACAATGATACATTTAATTTACTGTGTGCAATATTTTTCACCTATACAGCCCATTTAAATAATATTCTTCAATGTAGCTTCATTTTTATCAAACCTACTTTACAAATGTCTTATATCTGGATAGAAAAAATTGCAGAAAGATAGCTCTACATGGAGATGTTGGGGTGGCACAGGGGGGCGGGGGGATTGCATAGATTTGGCAGTTCTCCCAGGGGTGCAGGATAACCTTGGTTCAGCTCTGGCTCTGGGCCCTAGCTGCCGGGCCCCAAACACTGTGTATGTCAGAAGGAAGGAGGGAAAGGAGGGGAGTGTAGCAGCAGGTTCCACTGGGGTGCTGGGAAAGGTGGCTATGCACGAGCTGGTCCATCCTGGGGTCCCACCCAAGCTGGCCTAAGCTATGCTTTGGCAGGCGATGAAGTGGAGAAAAGGAAATTACTTGGTCATGTCCCTCTGACTGCAGTTATATGATCAGAGCATATGGAGGGGGTATGGGCCATCTGCTGCTGACCCCTGGCACTTGTTGAACAGCCTGGCAACCAACAGCTTAAAGTAAAACTTCCTGGCAGATTAAAACTGTGTGCTGGACTGAGACTCGAAATCAGGACCTTTGCCTTTCATGGGCAAGTGCTCTACCATCTGAGCTACCCACGCACGACTCATGCCCCGTCCTCACAGCTTTACTTCTGCCAGTATGTCATCTCCTACACAGAACAGGATAGGAGATACTTGTGGAAGTAAAGCTGTGAGGATGGGGCGTGACTCGTGCTTGGGTAGCTCAGGTGGTAGAGCACTTGCCCACAAAAGGCAAAGGTCCCGAGTTCGAGTCTCAGTCCGGCACACAGTTTTAATCAGACAGGAAGTTTCATATCAGCACACACTCCACTGCAGAGAGAAAATCTCATTCTGGAAACATCCCCCAGGCTGTGGCTAAGCCATGTCTCCACAATATCCTTTCTACCGGGAGTGCTAGTTCTGCAAGGTTTGCAGGAGAGCTTCTGTGTAGGAGATGACATACTGGCAGAAGTATAGCTGTGAGGATGGGGCGTGAGTTGTGCTTGGGTACCTTAGGTGGCAGAGCACTTGCCGCGAAAGGCAAAAGTCCCAAGTTTGAGTCACAGTCTGGCACACGGTTTTAATCACACAGGAAGTTTCATGTCAGCACGCACTCCACTGCAGAGTGAAAATCTCATTCTGGAAACATCCCCCAGGCTGTGGCTAAGCCATGTGTCCACAGTATCCTTTCTTCCAGGAGTGTTAGTTCTGCAAGGTTCGCAGGAGAGCTTCTGTGTAGGAGATGAGATACTGGCAGAAGTAAATCTGAGAGGATGGGGCGTGAGTCGTGCTTGGGTAGCTCAGGTGATAGAGCACTTGCCTGCGAAAGGCAAAGGTCCCGAGTTTGAGTCTCAGTCCAGCACACAGTTTTAATCTGCCAGGAAGTTTCATATCAGCGAACACTCCACTGTAGAGTGAAAATCTTCTGGAAGCTTACAGTAACATCTTATGTCTGCAATAGAGCAGTGGAACCTGGGCCTGATTATTTCTGGTATTTGTCAGTCATACTACATTGAAGCCATGACAAACTCAGACAGTATAATATAGTACTGAAAATATACATGGAATAAAATTATATCGCAACATTTGTGGACCATAAGAACAAGCTGCCACTGCTATTTTCTGTCTGTGTTTTAATTAAATATTGTAGGGCCAGTTCCTGTTTATGTGAGATCTCCTTTCTTGAAGAAACATTACTTAACATAATTTCCTGTTGTCTACATCATTTACAGATGTTAGAACAGAACCCTTGCTATTAGATTATCCATTTAAGTTTTATTTTGTATTTCTATATTTTTATTAACTCAGAATTCTAGTCAATAAGTAGGCTATTTGACTACAAGACCGCAGCTACCAATTTTAATTTGTAGCAAATTAGCTGCAGGTCATGAAAGCAGACTTGCACTGCTAGACCCTATAACTACATCCAGCTCTTCTTTTTAACAGGAACAACTACACTGACAGTAACCATTAGGTATCTTAACATTAAAGTAGAACTTTGCTACTGCCTCCTCCAATGACCTGGACAGAAGTGTTTTCTTCACTTCTCTGTTGTGCACAAGAACCCTTCCACTTTCCAACATTCTTCAGCAACCTATTGCTCCTGCCAATCAGGACTTGAGATATGGTACTGTCATCAAAAGCATGACTTTCTTATAATGTTGTAAAATGCACAGAACGAACTACCATTTTAATACTAAAAAGCCTACAAATTAGACATATATTTTAAATAGAAGCTTGTTTACTAATGATTCCAGTGATACAAACACATTATTCTTGAAATCAGTGTTTCAACTTAAAAAGACTTAAATAAATAGGCCTACCCCCATTTTCATATCTTCTGTGGTTAAATGGTCCATTGTTTTCTTCCCATGATCTGTTCCTGTTTTAATAAATTCTTGTTCTCATCCCTATTTCTATCATTCAATTGCGGCTCTCTTCTCTCACCTCTTCATTGATAGTGATTCCTATAATTTCCTTTCTCTTTCTGTTCATAATTATCTCTATTCCTGTAGTTTTAACTCCATGCCCTGTGCTGACTCGCACAATATCCATTCTGATTAAAACTATAGCTTTCATTTCTCTCTAACTCTGTCTAGTTTATCTACATATTTTTTAAAAACTGCTCACTCAAATTGTCAGACTCATAAACTAAACCCCATTGTACTTTCCCTGGTAATCTCCTATTTAATGTATCTATTTGTACAAGGTCAAAAATGGTTTTCCTAGATGAACTGGTCATCTCTGTTGCTTCTCAAAGAAATTTTTCAAACTCCCATTACCTTCTCTGTAATGTGTTCCATTTAAGAGTTCATTTTTGATCCTAGTTTCATCAATTTCTGATCAAAATTTATTCAGAAAGCTTTTCTCAAAATCACAATTCTCAGTATTAGTACACTGGTTTGCCCATGATAGTGCTTCCCCATCCAAAAAAATTTTTCACAAGCTTTATCTTAAGCTTACCAGTTATACCCCAGAAAAAATTATCATGATAATGTTGTAAAAAATCACATGGGTAAAATTTATTATCCCCCAGAAAATTTTTTGTTAGTACATTGGCTCACATCCCACTGCATTTACTATTAAACTTTTAGCTGCAAGACTTTCTTCCAGTTCAGCTAGATTTCTACAAAAAGTACCTACATTACAATTATTTATTTATTTATTTATTTATTTAGTCCTTCAAATCCTATATGTATAGAATATATACAAGGATATTGGACATGGTTAGGTATTTACAAGATAAAATACAGTTTGTATTGCAATCCTAAGGACTAGATATTGAAGTAATTTAGCACAGATTCATAAATACAACAAACATTACAGGCAACATACAAATTAGAATATTAATAATGCATCTTTATTTTTGTTGTTTGGCTTTTATATATTCTGTCAGACTGTAAAAGCAATGATCAATTAAATATGCCTTTGCTTCAGCCTTAAAACTACAGAGTTTACCTATTGATTTAATATGTTTAGGTAGATTATTGAAAATCTTTATCCCAGTATGTAGTGTGCCTTTTTGGCACAATGATGTTCTCACCCGTTTCACATGAAGATCAGATTTTTGCCTTGTATTGTGTGCATGTATATCTCAATTTTTTAATAAGATATCTGGGTGTCTATTGATATATTGTTTGATGAAAACTGATGTTTCATAGATAAAAATGCAAGGAAGAGAAAGAACTGACAGTTTTTTGAATATGGGTCTGCACGATTTCGTATTGTTTACCCCTTCAATAATTCTTAGTATTCTCTTTTGCATCCTGAAAAGTTTAATATTTGTTGTTGTATTGCCCCAGAAGATTATGCCATATTTAATTACAGAATGCACATAGGAGTAGTATACATTTAACAGGCTGGCTTTGCTGCAACAAGTTTTTAAGATCTGTATCATGTAACAGGTTTTGCTTAGTTTTCTTTGCAAATATTCAATATGTACCGCCCATTTTGTGTTGTTCTGGAGCCAGAGTCCCAGAAATTTAGTGCTGTCAACACTTTCAAGAACTCTGTCCCTAAGTTCTATTTCTATGTTTGGGTGGTGTCTTCCTTTTACATTATAGAAATTCAGTGCTACTGTCTTTTCTTTGTTTATAATTAGCTTGTTGTAGCTGAACCACTGTTCTACACTGTTCATTGTTTGGATAGCAGAGTCTTTCAGTTTTTCTTCTGTTTTACCACTAATAAGGAAGCTTGTATCGTCTGCAAATTGGAGTGTAGTTTGGCAATACTTGTTGTACATAAGATCATTGACATAGAGGAGAAACAGAATGGGTCCTAATACTGATCCTTGAGGGACACCATATTTCACATTTTCATATCCTGAATAGTAGTAGCTGATTTTGTTATGGTCAGTATATTGCACTTCAACCACCTGCTTGCGACCACATAGGTATGTCTTGAGCCACTCATTGGATATACCTCTAATTCCTAACTGGTGAAGCTTCTGCAGTAGGGCACTATGGTCAATGACGTCAAAAGCTTTAGATAAATCAAGACATATGCCTGTCACAAACTCACCTGCATCCAGTTTAGTATAGATTTCATTAAGAAATTCAAATATTGCACTTTCAGTTGAATAGCCTTTCCTGAAGCCATGCTGTGAAGGAGAGAGAATCTTATTTTTATTTAGGAAATCAGACAATCTCTTATAAAAAACTTTTTCTAAAATTTTAGAAAATACAGGCAGTAGGGCTATTGGTCTATAATTTGAAACAAATTCTGGATTTCCTTTTTTGAACAGTGGTTTCAGCTTTGCTGTTTTTAAGCATGAAGGGAAGCTTCCTGATGCCAGTGAGCTGTTGCACAAATGTGTCAAGGGTTCAGCTAAGGCAAGACAGCATTTTTTAATAATTGCATCTGGTATTCCATCAATTCCACATGAGTAGCCTGTTTTCAAGGTTTTTATAACTGATAAAATTTCTTCACAATTTGTGGGTGAAAGGAACATAGATGTAGACACATTTCTCACACTATTGCATGTTGGAGGTGATATTTTGTTGTGTTCTTCCAGTCCACTCACCAACTGTTCACTTACGTTTGCAAAATATTTGTTGAAGGTCCCTGCAATTTCTGTTGGGCAAGAAATCATTTGTCCTTCATAACATAAGTTCACATTTTTATATTGTTTGGTTTCACTTGTTGTTTGATTTTTTATAACTTCTCATATAGCTTTAGATTTGTTTTTTGAGTTTTCAATGTATTTGTCATTTGCCATTGTTTTAGCTTTCCTTACAACATTTTTGAGGATCCTCTTGTAATTCTTCAGGTACAAATGAAATTCATGAGGCATGTTCTGTGTCTTTGCTATATCGTGTAATCTTCTTTTCTCTGCACAAGATATTCTAATACCTATTGTAATCCATTTGTTCTTTTTGAAGTTAGGTTGACATTTTTGCTTTTTTAATGGAAACGCAGCTTCAAAATATGACATGAAGATTTCCATGAATTTTTCAAACTTTTTGTTAGTATTTTCACAGGTATACACTTCATACCAAGTTTCTTCACTTAGTCTCTGTACAAAAAGGTTTATTTGTTTGTTAGTGAATTTCCTTGCTTCTTTTACAAGTTCCTCTTTCTCAGTTGTTTCACTTGGGGTGTGCAAAGCAATAAACTGTGCATAGTGATCACTGAAGCCAGTATTAAGATTTCCGGCACATAAATTGTGATTTACATTTGTGTTTATTAATATCTGATCAATTGTTGAGCTAGTTGTTGGTGTAACTCTTGTAGGAGAGTCTATGGTGGCTTTTATGTTATATGTTTCCAGTAGGGTCATCAAGCTTTGCTGGTCTTTTGAGATTTCTTGAAAATCAATATTAAAATCTCCACATATGATCACCGTTTTGTTGAAGTTTTTTATAGTATTTAAAGCTGCTTCTAGTTGGTGACAGAAATCATTTAAGTTCCCATCAGGGCTCCTATATACACAGATGATTATTAATTTTAATGCAGAGAGTTCAACTGCGGATACTTCAAAAATTCTCTCTTCAGCTAACAGTTCAATGCATTTTATGTTACAATAATCCATGCCACTTTTAACAAATATACATGACCCTCCATGACTGGATGTAATTCTAGAAAATGATGAAGAAAGGTTAAAGTCTGCAAGTTTTGTGACTGACATTGCATCTTTAGGCAGCCAGTGTTCAGTTATACACACTACAGAAACGTTTTTCAGCTCATCAGTACACAAAATTTCAACTTCACTTAATTTGTTTAGCAATGATTGGACATTTTGATGAATCAGCATGAAATTAAAGGGTTTGTTAGGCTTTGGCATATTGTTAGACTTTGGCATATTTAATTGATCACTTACCTTTACCTTGTCAATAAAAAATCATTCAGGTGTGCTGGAAGTACTGCTTTTCTTTTCCCGACTGCACCTATTCTTCTATTATCATCTGCAGCAGCATTTTCTTCTGTGTCTGGCTCCCCTGGTAGTTGTTCAGCTGTTGCACCTGCTGTTGATAATATTGCTGCTGGTGTTTGAGCTGGGTCTGCAATTGGTAGAGCTGTTACTGCATTCATTGTGCCTGAATATTGGAGGCACCTAGTTCCTTCTTTTGTTGTTGATGTTGGTGAGTGAGGTCTTGCTGGCGTTGTTTCCTTCGAATATTTGGGGGGCCAATCCAGGATGATTTTACTTTTGAGTGTTTGATGCCTCTTGGTGATAATTTCTTCAATTTTTCCAACGAGCAGTTTTTTCCCCATGTTGTTAACGTGCAATCCATGTAATGTGTGGAATCTGCGCCCAATATTATTAACATTTACGAGTTCTACATTTCTGAAATGTTTGCAAAGTAATGAAATTTGTTGGTTGGCATTGATTATTTCTTTATTTACGCATGACCAATATGGTAAGTCAGGCCGATGTGGAATGTTCAGCACAAAAACATTTGTGTGTGTCAGCTGTCCTAAGCACCTTTTTAGTTCTTGTTTTGCTTTGTGGGTTTCGTTTTTATATACGTCATTTGACCCACCAATTAAGTCAGCAATGTCTGTGGATCGTACATGATTGCAAACTTCTGACATGGAAGCACCAGGCTTTATGTAAGCGATTGTTTGTAAACTGGACTGTCCGTTCAGAAGGCGAGCAAATCCACGACCATGACTGTCTGCCATCAAAACTACTTTTCTTTGTTTAGGTTTCTCTGCCTGTTTAGAAGGTCCACCGTCATTATGGCCAAACAATTTAGTATCAGCGCTGGACATATACTTCATATTTGGGTCACGCAAGTGTTCAGGTCTTTCAGTTTCATTTCCTTTCATAACAGTAGTTGAGTTGTTAGGCATTCTTTTGGATGTATCACTCCACGTATTTGTAGTTTCATATTCAGCTCGGAAGTTAGTTTTATCACATGCACAATGTTTCTTACCTTGCACGGTTGATTGCACACTGTACCTGCTTGTAAACATGGTATTAGGGTCATACAATAACCTTTGTTGAGAATGAGGCACTTTGTTTTTCACTTTGCCTGGAATTTCGTGGTTATTGTGAGGCAAGTTTGATGTAGGTTCACACTTTCTGGTCGTAAGTTTTTTTAGTTCGCTCATTAGAGTATTAATGGTTAATTGCAGACTACTTAAACTATCATTTAACTTTCTGATTTCATCACTACAATTCGTGCACACGCTGTTTTTATCGGTGTAATTTTCACTTTTTTCCGCATGAAAACTATGCATATCAACACTAGCCGCCAACTTGCATCCACATCATTAGTAACAACTTCATTCACCTCAACAACCATTTTCTAGTTACCAAGATTTGGTTTTGTGTTGTACTTTCAAATTATTGATTTACATTCAAGATCATGATTACTTTGACTCATTTCTGATCTTAATACATGATTTTCTTGTTTTATTACTTTGTGCATTATCTCAATACTTTTACCAATTTTCTCAACTTTTTCAGAAAAATTTGTGTAATTTAAGTTGCTTTGCTTTCCACAGTACCAACCTATGATTCAGTACATTTTTTTCTGACTCTACAACTAATTTATATTTGTTGAAATACTCACTTATTTCAGCAACTTGAATATTACCATTTAAAATTTCATTGCTGAACCCTTTTGACTCGGCATTTTACTACTTAAATCAGTTTGTGATGCTCCAGTTCTGCTGTCCAAGCCTTTATTTAGTTCACTTTCTGATACTTCAATTCTACTAACCAGGTCCTTATTTAGTTCACTTTTTCACCTTCAATTCTACCACCCACATCTTAATCTGATTGCCAAACTGTTCCATCATAAATACCTTAGCTGTTCGAAAAGGTTGATACTGGGCACTAAAAGTTACCTGTTATCAAAAACCCAGAATGGGCTGCAAACACTACTAACATTTCTGCCTAATGCTGTCTTATCATGACTTTGCTTAAGTCAGCCTCATTCTGCCAACGGCCTTGTCAAAGAGGGCGGAGGAGCAGATAGAAGTTCAGTGCACTCTCTTGTCCTAGGGGTGGGAAATTGCCCCTAAAGGTGGAAGAATCAGCAATGATCAACGACATGAGGATGCAGAAGGCAATGGAAACCACTGCATTAAAGACACGTAACGTGTATCCACAGGTCATGTGGCCTGTATTTGAAGAAGTGTCATGATGATCTCTCCATTGGCAAAAGATTCCGGAACAGCCCCCATTTGGATCTCCGGGAGGGGACTGCCAAGGGGGAGGTAACCATGAGAAAAAGATTGGATAATCAACGAAAGGATAACATTCTACGAGTCGGGGCGTGGAATGTCAGAAGCTTGAACGTGGTAGGGAAACTAGAAAGTCTGAAAAGGGAAATGCAAAGGCTCAATCTAGATATAGTAGGGGTCAGTGAAGTGAAGTGGAAGGAAGACAAGGATTACTGGTCAGATGAGTATCGGGTAATATCAACAGCAACAGAAAATGGTATAACAGGTGTAGGATTCATTATGAATAGGAAGGTAGGGCAGAGGGTGTGTTACTGTGAACAGTTCAGTGACCGGGTTGTTCTAATCAGAATCGACAGCAGACCAACACCGACAACGATAGTTCAGGTATACATGCCGACGTCGCAAGCCGAAGATGAACAGATAGAGAAAGTGTATGAGGATATTGAAAGCGTAATGCAGTGTGTAAAGGGGGACAAAAATCTAATAGTCATGGGCGACTGGAATGCAGATGTAGGGGAAGGAATAGAAGAAAAGGTTACAGGAGAACATGGGCTTGGGACGAGGAATGAAAGAGGAGAAAGACTAATTGAGTTCTGGAACAGGTTTCAGCTAGTAATAGCGAATACCCTGTTAGAGAATCACAAGAGGGGGAGGTATACTTGGAAAAGGCCTGGAGATACGGGAATATTTCAATTAGATTACATCATGGTCAGACAGAGATTCCGAAATCAGATACTGGATTGTAAGGTGTACCCAGAAGCAGATATAGACTCAGATCACAATATAGTAGTGATGAAGAGTAGGCTGAAGTTCAAGACATTAGTCAGGAAGAATCAATATGCAAAGAAGTGGGATACGGAAGTACTAAGGAATGATGAGATACGTTTGAAGTTCTCTAACGCTATAGATACAGCAATAAGGAATAGCGCAGTACGCAGTACAGTTGAAGAGGAATGGACATCTCTAAACAGGGCCATCACAGAAGTTGGGAAGGAAAACATAGGTACAGAGAAGGTAGCTGCGAAGAAACCATGGGTAACAGAAGAAATACTTCAGTTGATTGATGAAAGGAGGAAGTACAAACATGTTCCGGGAAAATCAGGAATACATAAATACAAGTCGCTGAGGAATGAAATAAATAGGAAGTGCAGGGAAGCTAAGACAAAACGGCTGCAGGAAAAATGTGAAGACATCGAAAAAGGTATGATTGTCGGAAGGACAGACTCAGCATACAGGAAAGTCAAAACAGTTATTGGTGACATTAAAAACAACGGTGTTAACATTAAGAGTGCAACAGGAATTCCACTGTTAAATGCAGAGGAGATAGCAGATAGGGGGAAAGAATACATTGAAAGCATCATTCCCTCTTGGTTGTTGTACATATTGTATATGACCCGTCTCTCACTACAGCTTACCCCTACTTTTTTCAGAATCTCGAACAGCTTGCACCATTTTATATTGTCGAACGCTTTTTCCAGGTCAACAAATCCTATGAAAGTGTCTTGATTTTTCTTTAACTTTGCTTCCATTATTAGCCATAACATCAGAATTGCCTCTCCCATCCCTTTACTTTTCCTGAAGCCAAACTGATCGTCACCTGGTGCATTCTCAATTTTCTTTTGCATTCTTCTGTATGTTATTCTTGTAAGCAGTTTCGATGCATGAGCTGTTAAGCTGATTGTGCGATAATTCTCGCACTTGTCAGCTCTTGCCATCTCCGAAATTGTGTGGATGATGCTTTTTCGAAAGTCAGATGGTATATCACCAGACTCATATATTCTACACACCAACGTGAATAGTCATTTTGTTGCCACTTCCCCCAATGATTTTAGAAATTCTGATGAAATGTTATCTATCCCTTCTGCCTTATTTGACCGTAAGTCCTCCATAGCTCTTTTAAATTCCGAATCTAATACTGGATCCCCTATCTCTTCTAAATCGACTCCTGTTTCTTCTTCTATCACATCAGACAAATCTTCACCCTCATAGAGGCTTTCAATGTATTCTTTCCACCTATCTGCACTCTCCTCTGCATTTAACAGTGGAATTACCGTTGCACTGTTAATGTTACCACCGTTGTTCTTAATGTCACCAAAGGTTGTTTTGACTTTCCTATATGATGAATCTGTCCTTCCGACAATCATATCTTTTTCGATGTCTTCACATTTTTCCTGCAGCCATTTTGTCTTAGCTTCCCTGCGCTTCCTATTTATTTCATTCCTCAGCGACTTGTATTTCTGTATTCCTGATTTTCCCGGAACATGTTTGTACTTCCTCTTTTCATCAATCAACTGAAGTATTTCTTCTGTTACCCATGGTTTCATCGCAGCTACCTTCTTGGTACCTATGTTTTCCTTCCCAACTTCTGTGATGGCCCTTTATAGAGATGTCCATTCCTCTTCAACTGTACTGCGTACTGCGCTATTCCTTATTGCTGTATCTATAGCGTTAGAGAACTTCAAACGTATCTCATCATTCCTTAGTACTTCCGTATCCCACTTCTTTGCATATTGATTCGTCCTGACTAATGTCTTGAACTTCAGCCTACTCTTCATCACTACCATATTGTGATCTGAATCTATATCTGCTCCTGGGTACGCCTTACAGTCCAGTATCTGATTTTGGAATCTCTATCTGACCATGATGTAATCTACTTGAAATCTTCCCGTATCTCCAGGCCTTTTCCAAGTATACCTCCTCCTCTTGTGATTCTTGAACAGGGTATTTGCTATTACTAGCTGAAACTTGTTACAGAACTCAATTAGTCTTTCTCCTCTTTCATTCCTTGTCCCAAGCCCATATTCTCCTGTAACCTTTTCTTCTACTCCTTCCCCTACAACTGCATTCCAGTCGCACATGACTATTAGATTTTCGTCCCCCTTTACATACTGCATTACCCTTTCAATATCCTCATACACTTTCTTTATCTGTTCATCTTCAGCTTGCGACGTCCGCGTGTATACCTGAACTATCGTTGTCGGTGTTTGTCTGCTGTCGATTCTGATTAGAACAACCCGGTCACTGAACTGTTCACAGTAACACACCCTCTGCCCTACCTTCCTATTCATAACAAATCCTACACCTGTTATACCATTTTCTGCTGCTGTTGATATTACCTGATACACATCTGACCAGAAATCCTGGTCTTCCTTCCACTTCACCTCACTGACCACTACTATATCTAGACTGAGCCTTTGTATTTCCCTTTTCAGATTTTCTAGTTTCCCTACCACGTTCTAGCTTCTGACATTCCACACCCCAGCTCATAGAATGTTATCCTTTCATTGATTATCCAATCTTTTTCTCATGGTAACCTCCCCCTTGTCAGTCCCCTCCCGGAGATCCGAATGGGGGACTATTCCGGAATCTTTTGCCAATGAAGAGCTCATCATGACACTTCTTCAATTACAGGCCACATGTCCTGTAGATACACGTTACGTGTCTTTAATGCAGTGGTTTCCATTGCCTTCTGCATCCTCATGTCGTTGATCATTGCTGATTCTTCTGCCTTTAGGGGCAATTTCCCACCCCTAGGACAAGAGAGTGCCCTGAACCTCCATCCGCCCCTCCTCCCTCTTTGACAAGGCCGTTGGCAGAATGAGGCTGACTTCTTATGCTGGAAGTCTTCGGCCGCCAATGCTGATTGTTTATCAAAATTTTGGCAGTGGCGGGGATCGAACCTGGGACCGAAGACATTTTGATTATGAATCAAAAACGTTACCCCGAGACTTTAGATAAGCTGGCAAATTCAGATATGTTAGTGAAGTCTATATCTTCTCAAACACATATGCAGCTACGACCATGCCTGAGTACTTCTCTACAAAGTGTGGCAGCTAATTTAAACTGAGGTAGAGGTGCTAGTACTATCATGTCTTTATTTAGCCAGTGCTCAGTAAAGCATAAAACAGAAATATCACTCATATCAATTAACAGTATTTGTATTTCATTCAGTTTATTGGAAAGAGACTGAACATTCTGATGGAACAAATTAAAGTATGAAGCAGGGACTATATTGTGTCTTGCTTGACCACTTACCTCTTTTTTACATCTAGTATTGTTAGCTGTAAGCAATCCTCCTTGATTTGAGGTGTGGGTGGTGTCTTCTTGCTAGCTGGTTCCCTGGATCCTGGGCCCTGCCTTTTGTGTGCTGTAGTGCTTCTAATGGTAATCCACTTGTCAAGTAGCATTTGTTTCATTTTAGGCGCTTGTATTGCACCGGTTTTCACATTTTATTTATTTTTGTGAAACACTGATTTCTTCAGGTAGACTGGTCGATTCAGAGACATATGCATCTTGTTTGTATGATTGTTAATTTTAATTAATGAACACAGTCTATTTCATATTTGCTCCTTCCCCTGTCTGTTCAAGTGGAATCTGTGACATGTGAATTTATCATGAGAAAGTCTTTCCATTTCAAAGTTTATGGATATTCTACTTTTGTTGCAAGACTGAATGTCCCTTCAGAAAATTGGTTATGGGCATTAACTTTACAAATCATTAGAATGTCTCTGACACAGTTATTATATTGACATAATTTATTACAATAATTACATATTGTATTACAATTTCATGAAATTCACATCAGTAAGAATTCCCTAGTTATTTCCATTAACTGCTTTATAATTGCAATATAACTTCTGTTAGCAACATGAATCCTGTGTCTTTGCTCTTCTATGCAGGAATTACAGACAGTATAAGTCAATTATATGTTTACTTGACAAAATTTTATCTGTAATACAATATCTGAATAAACTTATCAGAAATGGTTTGAATTTATGGTGATTGTTGACAGTAGAAACAGCAACTCTGAGTTTTTACTTGCAGACTCATAACTCTACATTCTTTGCTAACTTCTTACTGTGTGTGTTTTCTCATGTTTGTTCTTTATGTGTTCTTGCAGCTAGTGAATAAATTGCTCCACATTGTTTCTGATATTGGAGCTTTCTGATCCTTCATCATACAACAAAAGGATAGGAACTACCACAAATTCACCTTACGTCAGCTAATTTTTGTTAATACAGTGGATTAGCAATGTATAAATTTCTGCATGTAGGGACCTAATGATCACTTACATTAGGGATCAACCCCCTGGGCACCTGTCAATTTGAGGTGAAGAAATAAGGAAGAAACCATCTCAAAAGAAATTATGAGAATAGGAGAAACTTTGAAACACACAACCAACAAGATAAAATAGGAATTAATATGATATGAATATCTTATATTTTGACAGAAAATTTTGGGTAGCAATAAACATCAATATGTGCAGCAGACATCAGAAAAGGTTTCACATAGTGTGGTAGTAGAACCAGGTACATAATCATTAACAAATTTTTACAGTTTTTGAAATAATATAATGGGAGAGGAGAGGACTGGTGATAGTTCTGATGAATTTGGGTTGCACAAGTTGATGACTGAGGATCTAACAGATGCAAAAGGAGCATTTACTTTTTATGTTGTTGGAGCTGCTGAATCTGACAGTCATGTACCAAAGGAGGATTAAGTTATACCACATATATGTAGGTCCATGTAAGGTTTATCTGCATAGACAAATGGGCTGTGTTAATTCATAGAGGTGCCAGTTAAATGATCCTAACATATATTAATTCATATTATGCAGCATTAATGTAATCTGAGAGGGTGGCAGAAAAATTAAAAATGGTGATTCCTTCAGATTTTTTATAATACCTCTCTTCTTTTAATGCTTGTAACACAGCTGTCCTATACTTGTCCACCATGGTGTACAAATGTACTTTTGTTCTCTATGTGTCTAAAAATCAAAAATCGGATAGCTACCTTGTGAAAGAAAAAAATATAGTATCTATGAGCTTCAGGCACACATGCTCCCCTCTACCCGCATCATGAACCATTGTAGCAAATCTTCAAGGATAACCCTCAAGAAGATGACTGCTGTATTGTCATCAGCACTGTCATCCCAGGTGAGAGAAAAGGTAAGCATCATAAATAGGAAGAGAACTTTCAAGACTAATCATTTCAAATTCATGTTGCAGAAGACTGAAAGCAGTACCCACCATCATGTCCTGCATGTTGCTTCTGTAAAAAAAAAGTAATCTTCACCAATCAACAAGTGCTGCTACTATAAACATACAATGGTGACCACTCCTTGCACAGTGACATAGAGAGAAGGGGTCAGGTTATTGTTTAAATGTTATATAATTTTATATTGTGTAATATTTCATTACAGTAATTGACATTGTCTTTTTTTGTTTAATCATTGGAATATTTTTGCCATTATAAAGGAGGAGAGGCAGACACATTGGAGAATTAATATCAAGAAGACCAAAAGATACTTGAAGATATGAAAATTTATGACACGTTGCTTGCATGACTGCTCTTGGCAGCACCTCTTCCGAGAGTAGTCATAATATGTTTTGCAACTTATATCCCAACTGAAGCATTTTTTCAAAAACGTAATTTATGTTAAGAAATTATTTTTATGTTCATAAGTGTATCCAGTTAGATCATTCTAATAATGAGTTGTAGTACACTATGTGATCAAAAGTATCCGGACACCCCAAAAACATATGTTTTTCATATTAGGTGCCTTTTGCTGCCACCTACTACCAATTACTCCAGATCAGCGACTTCAGTAGTCACTAGACATCATGAGAGAGCAGAATGGGACTCATGGTCTTTGAACGTGGTAAGGTGATCAGGAGTCACTTGTGTCTTATATCTGTATGTGAGATTTCCACACTCCTAAACATCCCTAGGTCCTCTGTTTCCAATGTGATAGTGAAGTGGAAACATGAAGGGCAATGTACAGCACAAAAGTGTACAGGCTGACCTTGTCTGTTGCCTGACAGAGATCACCAACAGTTTAAGAGTGTCACAATGTGTAATGGGTGGACATCTAGACAGACCATCATACAGGAATTCCAAACTGCATCAGGATCCACTACAAGTACTATGACAGTTAGGTGGGAGGTGGGAAAACGGATTTTATGGTTGAGTGACTGGTCATAAGCCACACATCATGCCGGTAAAGGCCCAACGACACTTCACTTGGTGTAAGGAGCATAAACATTGGATGATTGAACAGTGTAAAAATGTTGTGTAGAATGACGAATCATGGTATACAATGTGGCAATCTGATGGCATGGCATGGGTATGGCGAATGCCCAGTGAGTGTAATCTGCCAGTATGCGTAGTGCCAACAATAAAATTCAGAGGCAGTGGTGTTATGGTGTGGTCATATTTTTCATTGAGGGGGCTTGCACCCCTTGTTGTTTTGCATGGCACTATCATATCACAGGTCTACATTGATGTTTTAAGCACTTTCTTACTTCCCACTGTTGAAGAGCAACTCGGGGATGGTGATTGCATCTTTCAACACAATCGAGCACCTGTTCATAATGCATGGGGTGTGATGGAGTGGTTACATGACAATAACATTCCTGTAATGGACTGGCCTACACAGAGTCCTGACCTGAATCTTATAGAACACTTTTGTTTTGGAATACCAACTTCATGCCAGGCTTCACCAACCGAGATTGATACCCCTACTCAGTGCAGTGCTCTGTGAAGAATGGGCTGAAATTCCCCAAGAAACCTTACAGCACCTCACTGAACATATGCCTGCAAGAGTCGAAGCTGTCATCAAGGCTAAGTGTGGCCAACACCATACTGAATTCCAGCATTACCAACGGAGGGTGCCACAAACTTGTAAGTCATTTTCAGCCAGGTGTCTGGATACTTTTGATCACATAGTGTATATGCCAGTAACACACTACAGATTTGGTTGTGAAGTGGTATCATTATACTTACAAAAATGATGTTTTATTCCACATTTTCAGTTGTTCGTTTATTTTACTGAAAGTAGAAAAAAATAGTACATTGGATAAGTCCATTGTTGGTAGACCATCAGCAAATATATAGACATAAGATACGTTGTTGACGTGGACATTGTGCGGTTCTAGGTGCTGCAGTCTGGAACTGCGAGACCGCTACGGTCGCAGGTTCAAATCCTGCCTCGGGCATGGCTGTGTGTGGTGTCCTCAGGTTAGGTAGGTTTAACTAGTTTTGAGTTCTAGGGGATTAATGACCTCAGAAGTTGAATCCCATAATGCTCAGAGCCATTTGATGTGGACATAACAGCAAATGACAGTGAAATTGGAAGTGTCAGTTGCCAATATGATGACCAACCACATCCTTTAAATGCTATGGACACAGACAATGGTAATGTTGTGATCCATATTGTTACCATGATTTCCCTGTGGTGAAAATTATACTTTTCCTTTGACACAGACATCTAATGAGAATATAACTGAATGACACATGATGGGCACTCACAGTACCCTGAACATGACACAATTAATGCAAGTGATAATGAGATACTTTGATTTAAAATTCAATGCACAAGCAACACAATTCAACGATTTTCCAAAGTAACAAAAGCAAACATTTGATAGCCTTAATGTTCATTTAACACAGCAGTTTGATGACCTTAGGCAGTAATGGGTAAACTTCTAAACATCAGAAAGGATCTAAAAGCAAAGTTGCTCACTGACTTATCCCAGGATATAAATAACTTGAATCAAAGAGAGTCATCAGTATACAAGGCACAAGGACAACTGACAGGTAAGTTAAAAGGTGTGGGTGATGTACAAACTAAAATATGACAGGTACAATCGCAAATAGGTAAGAATTTTGACACCCTGATAGGTGCTGTAAATGAGCTGCAGTCAATATGTACAGGCTTACCAGATCAGGTACAGGAATTGTTATTGCAACTAGATAATTTAAACTTAACTACTCAGTTTGTGTGAAGGGAACAGGAGGGGGATTGACAAAGACATAAAAGAATTAAATGACAGGGCTGAAGCAGGTTTGCTAGACCAAGGTAATACCCTTGTGCAAAAGGTAGAGCAGGAACATGGAATTTACATAGAAGCAGTCAAGGAGGTGATGATGGAAAGAGAGAATGAAACAGTCAAGGAGGTGATGAAGGAAAGAGAGAGTGAGCTATTGGCTAGGACAGATTCAGCCATTAAAGCAGTGGAGAAAAGTTGTGGAGTGCATCTAATCATTGTTGCAAAAGTAATAAAAGAAAATCTGATGCCAGGCAGTCAAGTGCCATTAGAATGAAGTGATAATCCTAGTACATATCCAGAGTTTGCTACTAGCCCATCAGATGAAGCAGATAGGAGTTACAAAATGCAGCAGGTGCTACAGACTACTGTACCTGTCACGCAGCCACACTCAGGACATAATCCCATGCACCAAAATAGTGCTACACCAGTAACAGACAGTGCTGCATGTCTTTCCACCTTATTAGGAGACAAAGATTTACAGGGCATAGACAGTTCCCAATTTTTTCATTGGAAGGTGTAATCTTACCCTCCCACACATCACTACTAAAATTCTCTGTCTACAAAAGCTGCAAAAGCTTCAAGAGGCATAAGATATACAAAAGAGGAACTTTTTAATTATCTTCATTTTCTCTTGATATTGTTGTTGGCTCCAAGTCCTCTATCTGGGGTATATTCTTGAGGCTCTAAATTTTTACTATGTTGCAGGTTCCAGAAGAGAAATAACTGATGAAGAATTATCTGTTGTTATGATTTTCTTTTATTTTATCCTATTCTTCTAATTCACACAGACTTTACAATTTTTGTTTCTATCACACTAAAAATTACATTATTAGTGACACACTCAAAAACATGTCTGATTCCATCAGAGGGATGCCCACTACCACTTACATTCTGCAGTATTCACAATATTCCAAAGAGTTTATAAAACAAAAGAGTTTACAAACTCTCATGATCAGAGAAGAATCTTCACTAAAATATATCATTATTTCATAAATGATTCCAGAAATAAATTTAATAATTAGCATTATATTATGCAATTAATAATATGAATTTTCAGTAGGCCATAAATTTCGTAATTTCAAATATTTTTGATTGAATTTTAACTGTACATACAGAGTACTAACAAATTAATTTCTTTTTACATATTTTAGACTGAAACATAACACATGGTATACAAAATCATATGAAGTTCTTTCAGCCAGACACCTGATATAATGGTCACGTATACAAGAATTGATAGTATACATGGTATCAGTTATTTATATAAAAAAAGGTAATGTTAGAGGATGGTGACCCATTACAAAGGCAAAAGAATGAACCTGGTGGTGTTCATAAGGGCCTTTCATAATGTGTTGCCTAGGAACTAGAAAGAGATGCAAAATATCAATTTTGTTGTAGGTTACAGACAAGGCAATGTCTTGCTATAGGCCACAGACATGGGAGAAAAATGCTACAGTTATGAATAGTTTGAAAGAGCATTTTTGAATAAATTTTGCTCTCCCACAGTATGGGAGAGGTTAAGCCATGAAGTTTTTAATCATCACCCTTCAGTAGCAAACATGGTGGCCAAGAAAATAATTTGATAAGATTCAGAATAAAACTGAATACTGGATGAATAAAGTCTGCCATGTAGATGTGTGAAGGATTTTGAAAGGCCACCTGGCTGCCCACATTTGTGAAAAATTAATTACCATTCCAGAACATGACATACAGCATTTTATCAGTATTTGATACCACTGATCTTATTAATGAGTACAAACACAAAATGTCAATGCGCAAGTTGAGCCTCACCCGCAACCCTCCCCCCCCCCCCCCCCCCCCCCACTCCTCCCCACCACCACCATAATATTTAGTGAACAGCAAGTTGGAAATGGTAACAATAACCAACGTATTTGGCAACTGTACCCACCTGTACAACAACTTTGGCAGTGGGAAAGGCCAAAAATATAATTGAGGTTACAAGAACAATCAAGGATGAAATACTAACTGACAAGGCTATACTGATCAGAGAGGATACAGCCAGTAGGTACACAATGCACTGCCAATAACCAGCATGGCAGCTGGCAAGGACAAAATGCAAACAGACAATTAAATAATTTGCCAACAGCTGATTATAGTCAACATAACCACAATTACGTCTCAAATAGTGAGCAAGGCTAGTAAGATTTCGAATTATGAGCTGCACAACACACCAACTGGAGGATCCAAATTCACAACATACATGTGGTTGACATCACCACAAATGAGGTCAATACCCTCCTGTTTAACCAGGAAAATTAAAACATGTCTCAATAGGCCACCATTCAATGACCAGTAAAGGGGGTGGAGGCATCAACCTAATTAAAAACTGTTTTATTAGGTATGATCAGAGTGGAGGTGGAGGTACCGCTAACCATGAAAAGGAAGTTGAGGAAGCAGTACCCAAATATTCAACTTAATTGTACCTATGGTACTAGATACCAGAGCCATGACAAACATAATATCTCAGGGACTATTTTATGAATTGCAAAAGCAAGGAATCCATACCAGAAGTTCTAGTTCAGAACTGCAAAGTACAGATAGCAGTAGGAAGTAAGTCTAAGGAGACAAACTGTAAGCATCAATTCCTGTTAAAACTGGTAATTTTTCTTTGCAATATATTTTTCTAGTGGCTGATAAATTAATAGTAAATTGAATTATTAGTATTGAAACTTTTAGAAAATATCATGCATAAATTAATATAAGGTAAGGAGAGTGTCATTTTACAATAAATGACTAATAGTTCTCAGCAGATTTGGTTAAAATAGACACCAATGAAAATAAACAAGAGTGTATCTCAAATATGCATATACAGTTATTTTACCAAGCTATCATGTTTTTAAATTTCAAGACCTTGAACAGCTACCAGTACATGGTAAGTGAAGCTGCATGTATAATGAAAAATCAAAAAGGAGGACTTCAGGAACTGATAGATATGCACATGTTTCTGGGAGATGCCCTGGTGTAATAAAATGGAGGTGTACCCTCACGAAACTTTGTTTCTCTTCATACCCCATTCTGTCAGTGAAGAAGGAGGCAGTGAAAAAGTAAATTAATAGAATGATAGAGTGGGAAATTATACAGCCTTCCTTCTCCCATACTGTACTCCTATCTTAGTTGTTGGTAAACCAGATAGTCATGTGTGCTTCTTGCTTGATGCCTGTAATCTGCCCCTCCCTCACATCATTAGTTTCTGTCTTTGTGGTTAACCCTTTTAATAAGCTTCAAGAGGAGTAAGATTTACAATAAACTTTATACTTATCTTCTTTTCCCATAGTTGGCTCCAGTTCTTCACACCTAGGGGCTGATTCTTGAAGCTGAAATTTTTGACATTATAGGTTATCATGGTTCCAACTAACATAATATGTTCTGGAGAATTGCCTGAGCTGTAATTTCTGTTTTAATGTTGATTTTATTCACTCACATTTTCCTATATCACACTGTCTTTACAATTTCCACTTCAGCAAAGTCAAAAATTACATTGTTTTTCTGAAAAATAAACACATGTCTGAGGACATCAGAGGCATTCTCACTACTACCTCACTCTGTGGTACTAACAATATTCCAAAGGATTTACACATTGCAAAATTTTAAACATGGCTGAAGCAGCAACGGTTGAAAATATTTGTAGTAAACAATAACAGCCAAACAGTTGCAGAATAAAGATTTATTGAACTCCTTGACCATGGTTTCGGTATATCTAAATATACCTTCATCAGAAGCAAAATGCCTGAACAGGAAGACACTTTCAGTAGCAAAAAACTTAGCAAAATAACTGAGCTAGAAGAAAAAACAAACTCTTATAGCTTTAAGTAACCATGAAAATTACAAAATATTACAAGCACAAAAACTTTTAGTCACTTACTAAAATCACATCCTGCAGTGCAGATGCATAAAACAATCATGCCAAAGGCATCATCAGTAATTAAAATTTAAATATCACCTCCATCTGTACAGCATAATTATGAAGACATGGTCAATGTGAACATGGCATATTAACAGTAATTAGCCTGTGAACAAGCATGAAAAGGGCGAGGAAGCACTAAGGTAGACAGTTTCTCTGAGAGAGGGCACTTGAGGTATGCACAAGACACTTGCGCACCTTAGCACTCAGGGATATGTACTCATGCGCATCAAAATTTTAAAGGTTGTACTAATTCAAACCCTCTGTCTTAATAAACAAAACATATCAAATCATTTAAAACGCCTACACCCAATAGAAAATATGACCACCAATTTGCCTGTGTCCTAGTGTCAAGCAGGCGAAGCTTGCACTAAGGAACACATCTAATGAAAGAGGGCATTAGTGTTATGCACAAGAAACTCACGCAAATTAAAGACTAGGATACATACTAGTGAAAACGAACAAAATGTTGTAGTAAATCAAAACCAAGTGTTGTCATGAATAAAAAACATAACAAAATCATTTAAACCACACATACACATCGAAAACTGTGAACAACAATCATTATTGAAAATAACATGTGACAACATAAAAGTTTAAGTGAGTCAAACTGTCTTAACTTATGTCACTATTGCAGGTTGTGCTCAATTATAATTACTTCCAGTTTAATGGTAAAATGTATGAGTAACCATTCGGCTTAGCCATGGGTTGCCCGTTACCTGGTATCTTAGCTGACACCTTTGTGAATGCCTTAGACGGAAATTTTTTCAAATATAATCCTGTGTTGGGTAATATGATTTCTTTCTATGCTCATTATGTTGATGACATACTCCTAATATTTCAAGGAGTGACCAAGGTCTGCAACTTATGTTTCATGTTCTTAACAGTTTTCACGAGAAAATGAATTTCATAAAAGAGATGTAAAATGATGAGAGAGAACTCAATTTTCTGGATTCGAAGCTTAAGTTATTTGACAACACAATATGCTTTGATATTTTCCATAAAAATACTTTTCTTATAATATTATCCCAGCAGATTCCTGACATCCACAATCTCATAAAAGTGACTTTTCTCACTCTGTAGTTCATCGTATCATGAACACACCTTAAGAACAAGATTGTGTACAAAAAAGAGATATCTTTAGTAAAATCCACAGCTATTAACAATGGATATGACCCTATGTTAATTGACCAAATTTTTAGGAAAGAAACAGCTGTAAAATGCTCAGCTGCTCAACCTTAGGAGATAACAGGATGATAAAGAGTGAGGGAAATAAATTTATTTCTATTCCATTCTTAGGGAACATATCATACAAGTTAAGGAGACTTCTGCAGAAGCAATATGGTTACAGAGTTGCCTTTTCCATAAATAATAGCTTAGAACAAAGAGTAATTCATACTATTGGGGCACAGGAAGAACTTGGCACTAAATCTGGAGTTTACAAAATTACTTGTAACTACTGCCCCAACTATTACATTGGACAAACAAGTAGACCCATTAAAGTAAGATATAAAGAACACATGCTAGATAAAAATGGGGAAAATGTGTACAATTCCACATTTGCTGAACATCTATTGCTCTTCAGCATACACCACGTAAACTGAATGACAAAGAATTGCTACACAAAGTGTTACAAACTGGACTTGTTCGAGGAATTAGAAATTATCGTACATCTATCTCAAAAAGAAGGATTTATTCTTAAGAAACAGGTGCAGCTTAGAAACGAGCATTTTTTGGATAGTTTCAAACCCCTTCTTGCTCTAACGTAATATAGTCTAGCTGAACAGAAGCTAGTTTTCTTGTCTGTTGATACTGGGGAGATGCTTCTTTTCTGTATTGTTGGGATTTTACATATTTTTGATGATTGTTGCTCACAGTTTTCGACTTGTATGTGTGGTTTAAATGATTGTGTTATGTTTTTTTATTCATGATGACAGATGGTTTTGATTTACTACAACAATTTGTTCGTTTTCATTAGTATGTATCCTAGTCTTTAATTTGTGTGAGTTTCTTGTGCACAACACTAGTGCCTTCTTTCACTAGATGTGTTCCTTAGTGCAAGCTTCACCTGCTTGACATTAGGACACAGGCAAATTGGTGGTCATATTTTCTATTGGATGTAGGTGTTTTAAATAATTTGATATGTTTTATTTGTTAAGACAGAGTGTTTGAATTAGCACAACCTTTAAAATTTTGATGCGCATGAGTACATATCCCTGAGTGTTAAGGTGTGCAAGTGTCTTGTGCATACCACATGTGCCCTGTCTCAGTGAAACTGTCTGCCTTAGTGCTTCCACACTGTCTTCACACTAGTTCACAGGGGAAGTACTGTTAATATGCCATGTTCTCATAGATCATGTCTTCATAATTATGCTGTACAGATGGAGGTGATATTTCAATCTCAACTACTGACAATGCATTTGGCATAATTGTTTTATACATCTCCATTGCAGGGCATGATTTTAGTAAGTGACTAAAAGTTTTTGTACTTGTATACTTAAAGCTATAAGTGTTTGTTTTTCCATTTATCTCAGTTATGTTGCTAAGTTTTTTGCTAATGTAGGTGTCTTTCTGTTCAGGTATTTTTGCTTCTGATGAAGATATATTTAGATATACCAAAACCATGGTCTAGGATTTCAATAAATCTTTATTCGGCAACTGTTTGGTATCATTTAACGCAAATATTTACAAATTGTCTTGACAAATGAATCTCCACCAGTTTATATTATTATTTTACAAATGAATTCAGCAATAAATTTAATAAATAGGATCAGATAGTGGAATTAATAATAGGAATTTTAAGTGTGCCAAATATTTCGTAATTTAAAATGTTTCTAGAAAAAATCATTTTCATTGTACATTCAGAGATAGTACATATGGATTGTAATAAAGAAAATAAAGTAATTTCTTTTTATAGATTTTAGCTTGAATCACAACACATCATGTACAAAATCATATGACATTCTTTTAGAAAAACAGCTGAGATATTACTAACCTACTCAAAATTTGAAAAAAAAATATTTTTGGAATCAGTTACTGCTGTTGAAGAAATGTAATGCAAGGAGAGCGTGTCCCTTTACAACATCTCCTCTCACAAAATTTGGAAACAATGTGTTTACAATATTTTGTGCCTTACTATCAGGTTCTCCAAACAGTGTACAAAATGATTCCAAGAGATAGAATATAGATGTGTAGAAGTATCTGATACATAACATATTACAGAAAACATAAGAAAAATATCTACTATACAAGTCATAATTTATACATATATTAGGATGTGGCATTCAGATTTTCAGATCTGAGGAACAGTTTGTCACAAGACAATTGATACAAAGTCAAAACTACAACATAACAACACTAAACTACAGAAATGAATGCAGTGGCAAGGTAAAATACTAGAACTACAAATTTCAAGATTACATCCATAAAAAGACACCTTCAAAATCTTAAAAAGAGAAGAGAAAAAATGCAGAGGCTAGGTGTATGGCAAGTGAGCCGACTTAAAAAACTGACAACTCCGGGTACAGACCAGAAGAATATACTGTCATGAGTAGGAATATAGCACAAAATCAATCAGCCACATAAATCTGAGTATTTAAGGATATATTGAATCATGAAAGGAGAAAATAATGAAAAAATATTAGGGCCTAAGTTTGCGATTTGGGGACTGACCCATGAATCCAAACTACACCGGATACTGACCCGTAAAATATGTTTCACCAACAACTCAGGTTCCAATATTGCTGTACTCAGGACAAATGCAGGTAATCAGATCATAAATAGCTTTGACTTATGACATAATTGAGTAACTTGAGGACCAAAAACAGTGTATAAAAACCAGATATGCATACATATTGTTATACTGTCTATACTAGTAAATGACTTCCACACTATTTGCTAATTGTTCATACAAACTAACTGATGTACATAGAGGCCTAGAAGATTCATTTATAATTGATAAAAAACACATACTGATTTAAAGTTACGTAATGTTATGGGATATTAATTCCCCTACTCAAGAAACGTACATTTATGTGGAACAACACTGTCTTGCCTAACAATTTACAAATCTCAGTCATAACACTGATGTAGATGCATGAGTACATTACTCAACACCTATGATCTCTTGTAAGTTGACTGGTCCAGCAGGGTACAGCCATACAGCAGTGTAGGAATGGATCTACCCACATCTTTCAGTTTCTTCCTTAGAGTTCTCATCACACAGTACAGTTAACAGGTAACTTCCTGTCTAGCATTCGCACCAAACCCTGAAACGTTGTTTTGTGTACTAAATAAGCTGTTTAATACCTTCCTCACATCACATGGCATATGCTCTCCCTATTTGTATTCCAAAAGCAAGCATACAGGATTTACTTCAGATAGGATTAAAAAGTGTTCACATATGAAACTTTAATAAACAGAATTAAATGCAATGGAAAAAGGAATTAATAAGGTGATACACACAGATATAGTTACATACTATTTTTTATTTTTTACTTTTTTTTATGGTACAGGATATGAGGACTCACTGCTAGACATAGATTTAAACTCAGTCAATAGATAAGACAGAACTTCAAAAATTAAATCATCTCACATACTACATTCCTGACATACAAAACACAATTATATAGTGACATGAAGCTGCGAACATAGTATATATTTTCTTCCAGACTAGGAATCATTATACAGCCATGTTCAAAGGTCTTGTCCTCTATATTATAAGATAACAGTACCTGATATTTTACCAATTTTCTTTGCATATCAGTAGCTCCTCTTATCTCTACACATAAAATGAACATTTCCGCAGTATTCTTAATATACTGGATTTTGTCTCTAAATTGTTCAGATGTACCACAAATTGGGCTACCTGTATCAATCAAACAGTTCCCTTCCCACTAATCAACCTTAATCTTAATGTAAAGACATCCAAATTCTGAATTATCATGTCTGTTATTAGACACTTCATTGAAAGTACCATATTCAGTTTCATCAATTGCTACATCCAAACTGATTTGCAGGCTTTTATCAGCTTTACTACTACCATAGCATTACTTCGGTTACACATGTTGTCAGGTAAAGATTGAACATGCTGAATGGATTCCATGGCACAACTAACATTTCTTATTACAAATGGAATGCAAAATATATTGCTGTCAAAATTACATTTCCTACTTAGATCTTCTTTCACTTTAGTCCAACAAATTGCATACAAATCAATTTTGATTAACCACAGCCGACTTACTTCATATTGCACATTTATCTATGTTATCATCAATTTGGTCCCAGACAAATTTCAAAAATTTTCACCTTTATTCTCTAGGCTTATAGATAACTCACCACTTCTGTTTGGATCATTACTCTGCATGACATTAATGAAAAACCATTTTGACTTGACTGGTATTCCATGACTCTCATTTACAATGTCACATGCATTGCTTATCTTATCTGTATTGTCTACATCATCATCATTATCATCATCATCATCATCATCATATTATTCCAAAATTACTTCAGCAAAAACACCGTAAAGAACAAAAGTCTCATCTCCATGAAAGTCACTTACCACACCTATGGTCGCAGGTTCAAATCCTGCTTTGGGCATGGATGAGTGTGAAGTCCTTAGGTTAGTTAGGTTTAACTAGTTCTAAATCTAGGGGACTGATGATCTCTGATGTTAAGTCCCATACTGCTCAGAGTGATTTGAACCATTTTGAACTTAGTTCAGATCAAATACAGACATCACCTGTGATTGACATACATCAATAACACTGTTTTCTGACCAAGAGAAGAAATCAATTATTTATTTATTTATTTTATTTATCCATCCATTGACAATAAATGTTGTATGGATGTTGTCAAGGGTACATGTAAGCCATTTCAGAGAAATGGGACACAAACGATATATACGTAAAAAATAATACAATGAAGTTAATAATAATACAATGAAATTAATATAGCCCATATACAGACCTGCTTGTTATTTTAAATGCATAGTCTGTTTTTCATAAAGTTTTAGTTTTGTCCTACCTAAACGGCAAGTCCTTATATATACAACACTGCTTAAGTATATATTTACAGCACACAACAGCTGTCCTTTAAGTATGTAAATGTAATGAATGATTAGGTAATGAATGATTAGGTAATGAATGATTAGGTATAGATAGAGTATTTTCCATTTTGCATTTATAAATATCATCAGAAAAAAATTTATTGACCTACACAGTCATTTACAGAATAAAAACATTGTTCTACTAGAAATTTTTTAAATCCTGTTTTAAATTTGTTATCATCTTCTAATTGCCTGATGTTGACTGGCAGTGCGTTGTACAGTTTTGCACTGATATGGCTCACATGGCTTTGTGTATTTGTTCTTTTTGTTCACTGAGTATGGAGTGCTGCGCTACTACGGGTATTGTAGTTATGAAAGTCGGTGTTTGTCTGAAAATCTGCAATGTGGGTCCTGACATACATTTGTATATGTATAATGATGGTATAGTAAGTATTCTTAGCTTTTTGAATGTGGGTTTGCAGTGTGTCTGTGGGTGACTGAGTTATTATTCAGATGGCCCTCTTCTGCAACAAGAAAATTTGTGTAACTCTTCAGGCTTTCCTGGCGAGATCTTGACATGTGGAATAATCGGGTCTACTGCCAGATGCTTGTGTCACTCTGGAACAATATTTCGGCCACATAACTCGTTGCCTTCTTCAGGTGCTACCTGAGAGTGTGCCAGAGCGACCCATACATCCGGAAGTAGACCCGATTATTCCACATGTCAAGAAAATTTGTTTTAGGTACCCTATTGTGGAACCCCAAAATATTATTCCGTATGTGGCAAGAGATTGAAAATAGCCAAAATATGCCATTCTAGCACCCTCTGAGGTACAAACATTTGCAATAATTCTGAGGGCAAAACAGGCTGAATTAAGTTTCTGTGCAAGTTTTATTACATGGTCATTAAAATTTAAGTTTTCATCCACATGAATTCCCAGCAATTTTGTGGATGTCACTCGGTCTAAGGCTTTGTCACCCCACACCAGATCGAGATTTACATTTTGACATCTTTTCCCAAACTGCATATAATTTGTTTTATTTACATTCAATGTCAACCTGTTTGCATTGAACCAAGAGTCGATGTAATTTAGTACTTCATCAGCAGTTGTTGGTAGCAATTGGTTCGGTGCACTTATCATCACGCTAGGATCATCTGCAAATATTGTTGCTTTGGCTGCATCATCTGAGGTGTGAAAATCATTTATGTAGACAAGAAACACTATGGGCCCTAGGATGCTGCCTTGTGGTACTCCTATTTCTACATTTTTTTGCCTCTGATACTGAATTTATTTTGTGGTTGGAGTAAGTTGATGTCAGTCCTACAACCTGTGTTCTGTTTTTTAGGTATGATTTACATTAGTTTTCATATTTTTTTCAACATTTAAAATTTTTTGGTCTAAACTGTCAATGTTTTGCTCCATTTTTTCACTATGGCATTCTGTTCAACTCTGACATCATTAACATTCTTCGACTGACTTGTCAATTTGTTTATCAATTCATTTCTCAAAACAATAAATTTATTTTCTAGTACATCATCTGTTTCATTCACACTTTTTAACCCCTTTGACAAACCATTCTTTAGCTCTGAAACCTGATTACTAAGTTGGTCTATTTGGTATTGAACCCTACCCTTTTTACTATCCTTTTCAGTTTCCAGGTAATGTAATTGTCCTTGTAGTGAAGTAAATTTCCTATCACAATCTGTTCTTATTTCAGTTAACTGATTATTAATTTCTCTAAATTTGGTATTGTTATCTGTCGTCATTTGCTCTAGCTTCACGAAAATTAACTGCAAAATATCACTTTTTACTTTTTCTTTACTAACTATGACTTCACTCTGCTCAGAGATGCTCTGACTGGGTCCTATAGCTTTCACTTCTACATCACTACTACCCCTGTCTCTGTTCATTTTGTTAACAATCACGCAAGTTCACAAACAAATTAATTTCACAAATAGTTTGTACTTATCTTTCCTTTTCTATGACCTATGTTGTAGTTGTAAAGTCCTCTTTCATTCGATCCGGTCCTTCATTGTTGGTAGTACATCATCACTGTTGATATGGATTTGTTGGGCAGCCCTTGGTCTTCTTTCTTTACGTGATTGGAAATACATTCATACATAAACTGCTAATGACACAAATGACTCTTCCTTCTTCATTATTAGTCAATAGGTCCTGGATGATGTCACCACTTTTAATCTACCCCTCCTCACATCATTAGTTAAATGGCCCTGTCTTTATGGTTAACTCTTTTAATAAACTTCAAGAGGAGTAAGATTTACAATAAACTTTGTACTTATCTTCTTTTCTCATAGTTGGTTCCAGTTCTTCACAAGTAGGGGCTGATTCTTGAAGCTGAAATTTTTGACATTATAGGTTCTCATGATTCCAACTGACATAATAAGCTCTGGAGAACTGCCTGAGCTGTAATTTCTGTTATCATGTTAATTTTATTCACTCACATTTTTCTATATTACACTGTCTTTACAATTTGCACTACAACAAAGCAAAAAATTACATTGTTCTTCTAAAAAGTAAAAGCACATCCGATCACATGAGATGCATACCCACTACTACCTCACGCTGCGGTACTAACGATATTCCAGAGGGTTTACAAATTCTCTTGATAAACAAATCGCCACCAATTTTTAATATTATTTTACAAATGAATTCGAAAATAAATTAAATAAATAGTTTCAGATAGTACAATTAATAATAGGAATTTTAAGTGTGCAGAATATTTTGTAATTTCAAATATTCCTAAAAAAAATAATTTTAATTGTACATTCAGAGACAGTACATATTGATTGTAATAAAGAAAATAAAATAATTTCTTTTTTATAGATTTTAGCTTGAATTACAACACATTGTGTACAAAATCATATGAAATTCTTTTATAGAAACAGCTGAGATATTATTAACCTGCTCAAAATTCGAAAAAATATTTTTGATATCAATTACCTCTGTTGAGGAAATGTAATGCTAGAGGAGAGTGTCCCTTTACATGCCCAAACGGTAAGTAAAATTATTGTACCATTTAGGATGCACCCTGATAATCTACAGGAACAATTATTAAAATTCCATAACGTCGAACATCTCACAATAATAGATCTAAGAGCCTTGCACTGACAGATTGCATTGCATGTGGACAGCCAAAAATATACAGTCTTTGCATGTGGGGACGGAAGTTATTAATTCTGCTTCTGACTATTGGTCCTTAACGTAAGTGCATGCGTATTCATTTCCATGAGGTATATAGCCCTGGGACCTGACTTACTTAGCAGGGTCACTGTTTATGTCAATCATCTACTAATAGCCACAACCAACTGGGCAGAACATGTAAAACAGTTAGCACAAGTCCTATACAGGTTTTCAGAGTTTAGAGACACAGCCAATATAATGAATTCAATTTTGGCAATGAAAAGGTTAAATTCCTTGGCCACATAATATCCTAGATCTGCAGAAACTTCACGCAATCAAACACTGTACTGCACCTTGAACAAGAAGCAGGTGAAGGCATATCTAGGCCTAGTATCATTTTTTAGAAAATTCATATCCAAACAACTTTTGAATAGTGACATCTTGTTAACTCTTCTAAGAAAGAAACACCCATGGATATGGACTGACCAGTGTGAGGCTGATTTTGACAGCATAAAAGGAGCCTAACTGAATGTCAATATGTTACACCACTCTGATATGGCTCAAGATTTCTGTTTATTTGCTGATGCGCCCTTGCAAGGGCTAGGCACTTGTGTGTTCCAGATCACTGGGAGGCTTGGGAGCTTATCCCTAAGGTGATTAGTTCTACTAGTCAAACATCACCTGAGTCTGAATGGTCATATTCCATAACAAAACACAAGGCTCTTGCAGTAATATGGGCGTTTAAAACGTTTTACTGCTACCTGTGGGGTGAACACACTGAAGTTTATTGTGACCATCAGTCCTTGTCCTTTCTTTCAACTTGCAAACTAATATGTATGAGAACAGCTGGGTGGTGCTTGTATTTGCTAGAGTTTGATTTTGGGATCTGTGTGTATTAAAGGCAACCAAAATGTAATTCCAGATGCCTTGTCAAGGCTATCTCAGGCACTTGACAAATTCTTAGAATTTATGGAATATAATTCAGAAATCAGGGTTTAGTTAAAGTGAGATAAGATACAACAGGCATATTACTTTAAGGTGTGTAGTAGTATGGAACAGTTGCAATAAGCAGATCTGAGATGGTGAAAGGTAAGATTGAAGCTGTTACAAAATGGCAATGACAACTTAAAGAAATCTTTTTATGATTTACAATGGAGTCTCATTTCAGTGACACCACCCACATCACAGCAAGTGGTGTGTTTGTTTGTCAAAAGACTATGTGGATGAATTTGTATTGCACTAGCAAAATAAATATCTACTGTTACTACCCTAATTTGTGATGGGAGGTCCTTCAGGTTATATGGATCTGTATTACAAAAAACATTCGAATAACCTCCAATTAATTGAGCTGCACCCAATATTGGGAAAAAGAACTTAAGAAGTAGTATCTTTGGATATGACTGGGCCTCATTTGCAAGGCAAAGGAGGCATAAAATATATTGTTGACTGCATGACATGTTTCTCAAAATGTGTGCTGTGTGGTTGTGACTCCAAGCAACATCATTAGAAGAATCATAAAACACTATCTCTCAAGGTTAGTAAAGCCAAAAATATTGTTAACTGATAATGCATCATATTTGATAGGTAACCAATAGAAAGGACTCATTCACACTAACAGAATTAAACACATACTAGTGTCCCAGCTCCACCAAGTGAAAAGCTCAGTTGAGATAATATTTGAAGAATTCAGTAGATTTATGTCTGTGGTCTAGGGGTAGCATCTTTGATTCATAATCAAAATGTCTTTGGTCCCGGGTGGGGGCCACTGCCAAAATTTTGGTAATAATCAGCATTGGCGGACGAAGACTTCCGGCATAAGAAGTCAGCCTCATTCTGCCAACGGCCTTGTCATAGAGGGCAGAGGAGCGGATAGAGATTCAGGGCACTCTCTTGTCCTTGGGGTGGGAAATTGCCCCTAAAGGCAGAAGAATCAGCAATGATCAACGACATGAGGATGCAGAAGGCAATGGAAACCACTGCATTAAAGACACATAACGTGTATCCACAGGACATGTGGCCTGTATTTGAAGAAGTGTCATGATGATCTCTGCATTGGCAAAAGATTCCGGAATAGTCCCCCATTCGGATCTCCGGCAGGGGACTGCCAAGGGGGAGGTTACCATAAGAAAAAGATTGAATAATCAACGAAAGGATAACGTTCTACGAGTCGGGGCATGGAATGTCAGAAGCTGGAACGTGGTAGGGAAACTAGAAAATCTGAAAAGGGAAATGCAAAGGCTCAATCTAGATATAGTAGGGGTCAGTGAAGTGAAGTGGAAGGAAGACAAGGATTACTGGTCAGATGAGTATCGGGTAACATCAACAGCAGCAGAAAATGGTATAACAGGTGTAGGATTTGTTATGAATAGGAAGGTAGGGCAGAGGGTGTGTTACTGTGAACAGTTCAGTGACCGGTTTGTTCTAATCAGAATCGACAGCAGACCAACACCGACAACGATAGTTCAGGTATACATGCCGACGTCGCAAGCTGAAGATGAACAGATAGAGAAAGTGTATGAGGATATTGAAAGGGTAATGCAGTATGTAAAGGGGGACGAAAATCTAATAGTCATGTGTGACTGGAATGCAGTTGTAGGGGAAGGAGTAGAAGAAAAGGTTACAGGAGAATATGGGCTTGGGACAAGGAATGAAAGAGGAGAAAGACTAATTGAGTTCTGTAACAAGTTTCAGCTAGTAATAGCAAATACCCTGTTCAAGAATCACAAGAGGAGGAGGTATACTTGGAAAAGGCCGGGAGATACCAGAAGATTTCAGTTAGATTACATCATGGACAGACAGAGATTCCGAAATCAGATACTGGATTGTAAGGCATACCCAGGAGCAGATATAGACTCAGATCACAATATAGTAGTGATGAAGAGTAGGCTGAAGTTCAAGACATTAGTCAGGAAGAATCAATACGCAAAGAAGTGGGATACGGAAGTACTAAGGAATGGCGAGATACGTTTGAAGTTCTCTAACGCTATAGATACAGCAATAAGGAATAGCGTAGTAGGCAGTACAGTTGAAGAGGAATGGACATCTCTAAACAGGGCCATCACAGAAGTTGGGAAGGAAAACATAGGTACAGAGAAGGTAGCTGCGAAGAAACCATGGGTAACAGAAGAAATACTTCAGTTGATTGATGAAAGGAGGAAGTACAAACATGTTCCGGGAAAATCAGGAATACAGAAATACAAGTCGCTGAGGAATGAAATAAATAGGAAGTGCAGGGAAGCTAAGACGAAATGGCTGTAGGAAAAATGTGAAGACATCGAAAAAGATATGCTTGTCGGAAGGACAGACTCAGCATACAGGAAAGTCAAACCAACCTTTGGTGACATTAAATGCAACGGTGGTAACATTAAGTGTGCAACGGGAATTCCACTGTTAAATGCAGAGGAGAGAACAGACATTGGAAAGAATACATTGAAAGCCTCTATGAGGGTAAAGATTTGTCTGATGTGATAGAAGAAGAAACAGGAGTCGATTTAGAAGAGATAGGGGATTCAGTAATAGAATCGGAATTTAAAAGAGCTTTGGAGGACTTATGGTCAAATAAGGCAGAAGGAATCGATAACATTCCATCAGAATTTCTAAAATCATTGGGGGAAGTGGCAACAAAACGACTATTCACGTTGGTGTGTAGCATATATGAGTCTGGCGATATACCATCTGACTTTCGGAAAAGCTTCATCCACACAATTCCGAAGACGGCAAGAGCTGACAAATGTGAGAATTATCACACAATCAGCTTAACAGCCCATGCATCGAAGCTGCTTACAAGAATAATATACAGAAGAATGGAAAAGAAAATTGAGAATGCGCTAGCTGACGATCAGTTTGGCTTTAGGAAAAGTAAAGGGATGAGAGAGGCAATTCTGACATTACGGCTAATAATGGAAGCAAGGTTAAAGAAAAATTAAGACACTTTCATAGGATTCGTCGACCTGGAAAAAGCATTCGACAATATAAAATGGCGCAAGCTGTTCGAGATTCTGAAAAAAGTAGGGGTAAGCTATAGGGAGAGACGGGTCATATACAATATGTACAACAACCAAGAGGGAATAATAAGACTGGACGATCAAGAACGAAGTGCTCGTATTAAGAAGGGTGTAAGACAAGACTGTAGCCTTTCGCCCCTACTCTCCAATCTGTACATCGAGGAAGGAATGATGGAAATAAAAGAAAGGTTCAGGAGTGGAATTAAAATACAAGGTGAAAGGATATCAATGATACGATTCGCTGATGACATTGCTACCCTGAGTGAAAGTGAAGAAGAATTAAATGATCTGTTGCATGGAAGTCCAGTCTAATGAGTACACAGTATGGTTTGAGAGTAAATCGGAGAAAGACAAAGGTAATGAGAAGTAGTAGAAATGAGAACAGCGAGAAACCTAACATCAGGATTGATGGTCACGAAGTCAATGAAGTTAAGGAATTCTGCTACCTAGGCAGTAAAATAACCAATGACAGACGGAGCAAGGAGGACATCAAAAGCAGACTCGCTATGGCAAAAAAGGCATTTCTGGCCAAGAGAAGTCTACTAATATCAAATACCGGCCTTAATTTGAGGAAGAAATTTCTGAGGATGTACGTCTGGAGTACAGCATTGTATGATAGAGAAACATGAACTGTGGGAAAACTGGAACAGAGAACGGACAGGATGATAGGACATCTGCTAAGACATGAGGGAATGACTTCCATGGTACTAGAGGGAGCTGTAGAGGGCAAAAACTGTAGAGGAAGACAGAGACTGGAATATGTCAAGCACATAATTGAGGATGTAGGTTGCAAGTGCTACTCTGAGATGAAGAGGTTAGCACAGGAAAGGAATTCGTGGCGGGCCGCATCAAACCAGTCAGTAGACTGATGGAGAAAAAAAAAAAAAAATCTATAGCCCTCAAAAACGCCAAAATGGATTGAGCATGTTATGTCATTCCCACAAATCATCAACAACCTTTGACATACCACTACTGGCCTTACAACAACTGAATCAATGTTTTGAAGAAGACCAATAGATAGCTGTGTTTATTTATTTATTTATTCCATGTGATCTGATGGTACAAAGTGTGTTGTAAATGTTGGAAAATATCATTTCACATTGTTAACATATATTAATGTAAGCCTATAGTATCCTAATGTATTATATTGCTCAATGTTTTCAATTTAACACAAACAGCAAGATTCATTTACAGAGTAAAAACAGTGACACAACTAATATGACTTTACAGCTTTGCTAAATTTTATGTTGTCTTCGATGGACTTAATACCGGTGGGAAGATTGTTGAACAGTTGGAGGCCCATGTGGAAAACTCCCTTTTTACACAGTTGAGTGTTTGTATGTATAACATGCAGGTTTGCATTTTTCCTGGTGTTGTGTTCATGTATTTCATTATTTTTTACGACTCTGGGGTCAGTTGGCACTATGTGTTTTCTGAAGAATTTTGGAGCCTCAAGAATGTAGAGGCAAGGCAGTGTAAGGATTTCCAACTTTCTGAAGATGGGTTTGCAGGAGTCTCTGGCTTTGCTCCCAGTAATAATCCTCATTGCTCTCTTCTGGATTCTGAATGTGCTCAGAGCAGTTGGATCATTTCCCCAAAATATTACAGCATATTTTAGGTGGGCTTGTATGTAAACGTAGTATGCACTGGTTAGTGTTTTCAGGCTAGTACATGTTTTCAGTACACTCAATGCATAACAGCCAGTACAAATCCTGGCATTTACCTTTCCTGTATGTGTATTCCATTTCAGGTTATCTTGAACCCACAGACCTAGGAATTTGAAAACAGTGTCGGTATCTATTGACTGGTTATTTATAGTGACAGATGGCTGAGAGGAATTTGCATTTTGTGTTGTGTGGAAGTTCATGGAAGCTGTCTTTTTGGTGTTGATAGTTAATCTGTTGATTTTTGCCCAGTTGCTGAGTTGATCAGTAGCCAAGTTCACAGCTTTTTGCACAGCCTCTGTATTCTCACCTTTGAGGAGTACAGTTGTATCATCAGCAAATATTATTGTTTTGTGTGCATCAACATTCAGGCTCAAGTCATTAATATACAGGAGGAAAAGTAGGGGTCCCAATACTGAGCCCTGTGGAACACCTTGCTTTACAGTTTTATTACTTGATGGTATTTCAGTTATTGAGTTGCTTTGTTTATTAGTATATTTCATGCTGACTCTCTGCATCTGATTGGATAGGAATGTAGCAATCCAGTTGTTTGCAATTCCTTTGATACTGTAGTGTTCTAATTTTTCCAGTAATATTTTGTGGTCAACAGTGTCAAAAGCCTTTGACAGATCCAGAAATATGCATGTTATGGGTTGTTTTCTATCTAACAGTTCTAAAAGCGTATTTATGCAATCATATACTGCAGTTTCAGTAGATTTGTTGCTTCTGAACCAATGTTGAGCTAAACTTAGTAAATCTTTTTTTTCAATGAAGTCCATCATTGTTTTTGGACATTGTTTTTCAAACACTTTAGAAAAGCAGGATGAGATTGAGATAGGCCTGTAGTTATTCATATCTTTATTATCACCTTTTTTAAAGACATGAATTACTTTAGAAAGTTTCAGAGCTTCAGGGAAGATACCCACCTGGAAAGAACAGTCACAGAGGTGAGTTGATGGTTCAGCAATTGTGTGTTCACAATTTTTTATTACAGCTGCTGGGATACCATCAATTCCAGCTGAATATGAATTTTTTAACTTTCTGAGGGCTTTTGCAACATCATTTTCAGTGACATTGGTAATGAACATTGACTCTGCACATGTGTGATATTTTTGGTTTGCTGGTTTGTAATTTGTGTTAGGATTATTTTGGACCAGTTTTTCAGCTATGCTTGTAAAGAAATTGTTGAATGAGTTCACCACAACTTCGGGATTAGATATAGATTCATTGTGGAGTTTGATTTCTATGTTCGTGTGTGAAGCTTTCACTTCCCCTCTTTCCCTTTTTATGATATTCCACATTGCTTTTACTTTATTGCTGGATTTGTCAATGTACTCATCATTCTGCATCCTTTTTGCTTGTCTTATCACTCTTCCTAGGATACATGCGTAGTTTTTATAGTATTCTGTTAGTTGGGGGGAGTCACTTCCTTGTTAACATAACATGTGGAGTATTCTTTTATGTTTGCAAGAGATTTTTATAGCTGGTGTAATCCAACTCTTATTTCTATTATTACTATTATTATTTATTCTTACTGGCTTTTGCGGAAAGGCCTCTTCAAAGTGGTGGGTCATTTTGTCAAGAAATATGTTGAATTTCATGTTGAGATCATTGGCTGTGTACATCTCTGTCCTCTTTTCTTTACTAAGGAGGGCATTTAGCTTGTTCAAGTTCTCTTGGGTGAAAAACCTTCATAAAGTTTTAGGTGGAACTGGGTTTGAGGTATCTTTGCTAACATCGACCTTTAGAATGATAGCTTGGTGGTCACTGAATTCTGCATTGTATACTTCTAGAGTTGGGTTAAGTTTATTTCTATTTGCAAAAATTTGATCTAGAGCTGTCTTGGATGTGGGTGTTATTCTAGTGGGCTCGTTTACAAGGCCATGCAGATTATAAGTTTTTGCAATGTTAATCAGTGTTTCCCTGTTTCTGTTGTGGGTGAGAAAGTCTATATTAAAGTCACCACATATAATCACATCCTGTTTCCTCTGACTTATTTTGGATAGAAACAAGTCCTTTTGTAACAGAAAATCATTAATACTACTGGAGGGGGGACGGTAGATTTTAGCTACAATTAGATTTAGATCTGTAAGCTTTATGGCTGCACATTCAAAGATCTTATCTGTTCCTATTTCCTTTAGGGTAGGAAGTGAAGTGGGCTATATTCAATGTGTTATTTGATGAAGATGGCAACCTCACCATGTCCATCATTTGATCTGGGGTAGTGTTCACACAATTTGAAGTTGGGTAGTGAGATTAGCTTAACCACATCAGTGCAGAGCCAGTGCTCTGCTAGGCATACTACTGAGATATCCCTGAGTTCACTGGTCAGCAAAATGCTTAAGCATCAGTTTTGTTGCTCAAGGATTGGACATTGTGATAATAGATTTTCAGTCTGAGTGGGGTTTACTCAGGGGGCTCGAAGTCATATTTACTGTGTCACTGACCTTTAGTTTAAATTGTGCTGTATTCCAGGTATGTTGACTTCTGAGCAGTTGTGCTGGTTCTGTTGGTCGTCCTTGGCAGCCATCTCATCTTCCAGGTGGGCCTGGGAAAAATCACTGCCTAAAATTGATAGAATAGAAATCCTATTTGGAGATGAAATACTCCAGGCATTGGTCAATCTTAAGGGAAAGGCAGAATAAGGAAACAGATTATAACATAATAGGTGAAGCTGTGCACCTAAAGCAGAGTCACTCACAAATACATAAAGCTGTTAGAGTCTACATTGATCTTGCCTCCTGTATTGATATTTTGTTTTCTATAATTAATTGCTAATAAAT
The DNA here is from genome assembly GCF_021461385.2 of Schistocerca piceifrons. NCBI lineage: Eukaryota > Metazoa > Arthropoda > Insecta > Orthoptera > Acrididae > Schistocerca > Schistocerca piceifrons. Next base: position 405,581,341 of record NC_060145.1, read on the forward strand.
TTATGTATTAATAACTGTAGAATGATTTGAGTAACATAATGGAAAATGGTCAAGCAAGTAATTGTTTTGATGAATGATTACTGTTCTGGTTCATGGAATATATTTCAATAAGAATAACTGCAATAAGGAAATATAATAGTATGTGATAGAATATGTTTGTACAAAACTGCATACTGTAATTGGTATAGTTATTTGTATACTGTGAGAGGTGTTTGTAAACAAATGATGGTATATTGACGTTAGTTTGACTAGAGCAGTGTGTTACGTGACAAAATGCAGGGCAGAGATGCAAAGCAGAGATGCAAGGCAGAGCTGGGGAAACAGATGTTTTAGTTCCAAGGTGGAATCATGCTTATTTGATTATCTGGAAGCTAGTCTTCAGTTTATCAATTTGTGAGCTGTGGATGTGAAATTTGTGATGTGGTGAACCATTTATTATCTGCAACTGCTGTGTTAAAACTACTTTGAGACTCAATTGGACCATTGTGTGTAGGACCATCGTTCATAACTAAGCTAGTTTCTATGAATAACTCAATGTTATAAATCTAACACATGCTAAACATACATTAATATTCTTAATTCTCAATTTGATTGCTCACGTTACTCTTATATATATGTATTTCACTGACTGACCTCACAGGGAACCTTAATAATTGCTAATCATCTATGTAAGAGCATAAAAGAATGGTGTGCAACAAAAACCATGTATAGATGAGTCATTTAACAGGTTGTGCACTCACCCTCTGCTGGACTGCTTTCAGCAGTAGTTACCACTAAGCGTTAGTATCATTACTAGATTGTATGATAACAGATTAGAGTGCACTGATTAGTTATGTATAGGACAACAGGTACTCCTGAGAACACATCAAAATCTACAAAGTATAGGAAGTGAAATTGCAAATGGTAACTTCTTCATGCAGGGCAATTTATCATCTCTAAAATCCCACATCCAGAAGCTTATAGCTAAGTCCACATAAACAGTGAAATTGACAAAGTACTCTATTGTATATGACAATTTTATGCTTAGTATTCACGATGATTTTCATATACATATTTCATGTTTGATAACTGAATAGATGGTAAGTTTTAGTTATTTAAGATTTTGATGAAATGTCCATAAGCCATAGATAGATCTGAGATCAGTTAAATCACCTAGCTCAAGATGTACTTTTTGCATAGCCAGCAGACTCAAACAGCTTAGCAAATGAATGCCAATGAAACTGTATTTTAGAAACTTTTAAGATAAGATTTCTACTATAAAAATGAAGAGTCTACACTACAAAGCTAAAACTAAAAGGAGAGAAGAATTTTAAAAAAAATGGCTCATATTGCTCTGAGCACTATGGGACTTAACTGCTGAGGTCATTAGTCCCCTAGAACTTAGAACTACTTGAACCTAACTAACCTAAGGACATCACACACATCCATGCCTGTAGCGGTCGCGCAGTTCCAGACTGTAGCGCCTAGAACTGCTCGGCCACTCCGGCCGGCAGAAGAATTAATTCAAGGAAAATTGACAGTGGACACAATAAATAAAACTACCCACAAAAAACTATATACAGACTGTATTACTACGTACAGCGTGAAAGACGAAAGTGAAAAGGCTGGTCTTATGCTGAATGTGAAGAAAACAAAAATTATGGCAACTACACCTACCAATTCGTGGGATATAGCAGGAGAAACCATGGAGGTAGTGACCACATTCAGATATCTCGGTTCCCAGATCTCTGCTGATGGCGACTGCAGCCATGAAATCCGGAGACGCCTGTTGCTCGGTAGACAGGCGATGTCAAACCTTGACAAGGTTATAAGGTCCAGAGATATAACACTAGCAACAAAGATTCGTATTGTGAGGGCTATGGTCTTTCCAGTTGTGATGTATGGATGTGAGACCTGGACCATCAGAAAGGCTAGCAAAGTTATGTTGAAAATCTTACAAAATAGACTTCGCCAATATCTAGATCGAGAGCTACCAGAAGAACAAGCTGGGTTTAGGAAAGGAAGAGGAACTAGAGATCAAATTGCTAACATTCGGTGGATTATGGAAAAAGCGAGAGAATTCCAGAAAGATGTGTACCTCTGCTTTATTGACTACGCCAAAGCCTTTGACTGTGTCGATCACAACAAATTATGGAACATACTGAAAAACATGGGTGTACCAGATCACCTCATTCATCTGATACGGAGTTTATACCTTGACCAAGAAGCCACGGTGAGAACTATGTATGGAACAAAGAAATGGATAAAGATTCAGAAAGGGGTCCGGCAAGGCTGCATACTGTCACCATACTTATTCAATCTGTATGCAAAACATGTTATGAGGAATGCGAGGCTAGATGAAGGAGAAACAGGAATTAAAATAGCTGGAATAAATGTAAACAACCTCAGGTATGCGGATGATACGATCCTGTTGGCAGAAAGTGAAGAAGAATTGAGAACACTCTTACTGAACGTGAAAGACGAAAGTGAAAAGGCCAGTCTTATGCTGAATGTGATGAAAACGAAAATTATGGCAACTACACCTACCAATTCGTGGGATATAGCAGGAGAAACCATGGAGGTAGTGACCACATTCAGTTATCTCGGTTCCCAGATCTCTGCTGATGGCGACTGCAGCCATGAAATCCGGAGACGCCTGTTGCTCGGTAGACAGGCGATGTCAAACCTTGACAATGTTATAAGGTCCAGAGACACAACACTAGCAACAAAGATTCGTATTGTGAGGGCTATGGTCTTTCCAGTTGTGATGTATGGATGTGAGACCTGGACCATTAGAAAGGCTGAACGCCGAAGAATTGACTCCTTCGAATTGTGGTGTTGGAGGAAACTTCTTAGAGTTCCATGGACTGCAAAGAGAACCAACAGATCAATATTGGAGCAAATTAAACCAGATTTCTCCCTGGAAGGTCTAATGTTAAAACAAAAGCTGACCTACTTTGGACACACAATGCGAAGGCATGCCTCGCTGGAAAAAACATTAATGCTGGGGAAGATTGAAGGAACTAGAAGAAGAGGACGTCAGAGGATGAGATGGATCGATGGCATCACAGAAGCAATGTGTTCCAACCTGGAAGGTCTACAGGAGAAAGTGCAAGACAGGAAAAAGTGGCGTGATTTGGTTCATGGGGTCACGAAGAGTCGGAACCGACTAAAAGAATAGAGAGAGAGAGATATAAGCTACACTAAACACTATAAGAGGATTTCTATATACAATGAAAGGAGGAATAGATGTAAAGTTTTGGGAAAATTATGAAAGATAACGAGATTGTGCCCTAACTATGACAACACTTTTATTTTCAGGAATAAATCGTAAATTGAAACAGCTGCACTATGAACATTTGTGCTCTTATAAAATGTGATTACTGACGAATGCAACTGCGTGTTGATAGAAATATATATATATATATATATATATATATATATATATATATATATATATATATATATATATATATATATATATAGAATGTGATGTATTAGTAGCCATCAAGCAAGTATGTGCTTAGTTTTAAGTTAGTATTAAGTTTCCTTCCAGTATACGTTGTATTGACTTGTCTACAGATAAATCAGGAACACAATGGTTAGGTGTTAGACACCAAAGCAAATGGACCGCACCATACTATAAATCATTATAAGTGTAAAAATATGTGTGTGAATGTGATAGTATGATTGTGTTCATATGAAAAGGCTACAGTATGTCAGACATTATAAAAGTTAAATTGAGGTCTCATACTACCAAACCACCAGGGAACATGGTCTATTGGTGTGCTGGTAGTCCCTGTTTGCTTTGTCAGGTGGAACGTCAGCGTCCATGCAGTGTAAATGTGTGGTGTGGGATACTGAAACATCAGTTCATAGGTCAATTTTTGATGGACAAAACGGCTCACAATTATCACAGCTTCCTAATAAACCATCTTCCATTGAGAAGACATTTCTCTGCAGACTAGGAGAAACCTGTGGTACCAACATGATGGCTGTCCAGTGCATCAAGTACTGCAGCATATCTTCATGAACTGTTTTCAAACCTTTGGGTTATACCCAGGAGGCCTGTATCTTGGCCGGCCCATTTCCTGGATTTGGCGTCTGTAGACTTTTTCTTGTGGGGAAAGCTGAAAGATGCTGTCTACAAAGACATACCAACTACATATGATGATCTGCAACGACGTATTACAGCAACCTACCGTTTTTTCTTTTTGTTCGATATAGTTCGTTGCGTTTGGTCTGGGCGGACGTCACAAGACATCCGTTCAAGTTGATCGTTGATTCTTTGACTCAGTTTTTTTATTACAGGGAGCACGCGGCCCTCTGACTGAACACGCTGAGCTACCGTGCCGGCATCTCGGACATAAACGCTGAAATGCAAGCACGTGTGCAGCATTCGTTTCATATTAGACTGGATGCGTATACTATCACCGCCAGTGGTCATTTTGAATACAACTTGTGACACCTATTGTCTCGTTACCGCTCAGAATCCACATAACTAGTGATTCACTTGAGTTGTTCTTTAGTGTTTGTTACAGCGGATAATTTAGAAGTATCAGTGTGGAAACTTCTCAAAATAAGATACCCTGTAAACGACTCGCACTTGTTGCAGGACCAACAAACACCACTGACATTCTAATCTACGCTACTTTTAGTTTGTTGATGTTAATAGGCATTGTTCCATTTAAAAAAAAACTGTATGTTGGCACCAAAAAACGCTGTTTCCAGGTATTATTACAATCTGTGGATTGTTTAACAATAAGAAACCCCTGACTACCGATCCGTTTTGTGAAAACCGCACAACAATAGCACTTTCCATTTCTGCAATATTTGCAGTGAATGGTTTAGGTGATTCATCCTGTATAACACGGCTCCTTTCACATGGTGGGCCTGCTTTTTATAGCGTAAGGACGTACCTCTGACTGGACTGCAGTAGAAGTTGGTGGGTGGGTGTATGGCGCAGCTCTTGCACCTGGTTTGACCATAAGGGAATGATCCATAGGGTGCAGTATAGAGACAAGGATATTCTTTAAGTTGGGTGGGCAGCGAAACACGACTTTGTGTGATGTGGGTGAAATTTTGGATAGGATGTTCCTTATCTCAGGGCATGATGAGTGGTAGCCGAAGCCATGGTGAAGTCCCATACCGAGACAATGTTTGGCCACTGCCTATTTCTCTGGCTGGTCCAGACACTTGTGTCGTCAGTGTTCAGTGCATCTCTCCTCCATGGTGCGAGAAGTTTGCCCAATGTGTGACGTCCCGTAGGTTCTGGGAATCAGGCCTTCTTAAACCAAGACCATCCTTCACTGAGCCTAGATGAGCTCTGAGTTTCGTTGGCGGACGGAAGCCGCATTTAACTTATGTTTCCTGTAATCTTCCTATTTTAGAAGAAACACAGTCGATTTATGGCAAGAGGACCTTTCCTTTTTGTTCTTCATTTTCTTCCAGGTGCTTATTTTGTCTGAGACGCGCCGGGTGTAAGGCACTGCGAATTTCCCATTGAGAATATCGAATATCAATTCTGAGAAAATAGAGTACGGAGGTGGCGTAGCTCATCGGATAAGCTGAATGTGATATGGCTCGTGCTCTGTGGACCAACGTCCTAAGCACGCCAGTTTGTTGTGCAGGATGGTGACAGCTGGTGAGCTGGTGACCTGTAAGTAGGTATAAATCTGTGTGTGTGTAGGTTTACGGTGCACAACGTGAGCCAAGGCGCCACCCTCTTTTCTCCGCACCAGAACGTCCAGGAATTGTAGTTTGCAATTTTTCTCCATGTTCATAATAATCTTGTTGTTCGAATGAAGAGAACTTAGGTGTTGCAAAAATGGATCTAGCGATGCAGTGCCGTGCGACAAGTCCACGAAGATGTCATCTACATATCGCCAAAAGCACTTAGGTCTCAACTCCGCTGACTAGAGTGCTCTCTCCTTACAATATTCTATAAAAAGATAAGCCACAACGAGTGACAAGGGACTACCTACTGCGACACCTTAAGCCTGTTCAAAATATTGGTCACTGAATTAAAAGTAAGTCGAGGTGAGCACCTGCTTAAACAAATCAAGTTTTTCTCCCAGCTTCTCGCCGATGAGCAGCAGTGAATCCTGCAATGACACCCGAGTGAAAAGTGAGACTACGTCGAAACTGATGAGAACATCTGATGGTGCAAGTTGCAAGTTCTTGAACCGACGGACGAAATCTTCTGATTTGCGAATGTGGTGCTCGCGTTTTCCTACTAAAGGGCCCAATTGCACTGCTAGATGTTTAGGAATATTGTGTATTAGTGCCCCAATATTACTAAGAATTGGCCGAAGAGGCCCGGTATCCTTAGAAATCATAGGCAATCCGTATAGTCTGAAGGGAAACAGGAGCTTGTGTACGAAGTCTCTTGGGCACAGCATCAGAGGACGTGCTGTTCTTGAGGAGCTCTGAAGTTGTCCGTTGTATTTTCCTCGTGGGTTTCTTGTTACTTATTTGTTTTCCGTCTGTCTTGTTTTCATTTGACTGCTCCTTATATTAACATATATTGTTTCGAGCAAATGTTTAGTTTTTCTCCTAATAACAACTCATTTACGACTCTTATGCATCTGCTTGTCATAATTCTCCGATGCTCGATATTGTTTCTATAGCGACTTGTGCTACTGCTTTTTTAGACTCAATAACTTTCAAACGTAGATCATACGCAGATACAGAGTTTTATACATAAATGGCGCGGATGGGTATTGGAATAGACACACCTTCGTATTTTAAAGCAATTTTTATTCGATTTCGGCCTTTCGAGCTGAGGTAGTTCCCTTGAAAGTAAGGTGTTGATTGGGTGCATAAGTTCTTACAGTTTTTCCATAAGTTAATAAACTAGAAAACACGTGGTTCTGAGGCGAACTCGTCGAACCATGTTCGGAGCGCATTTGCATCCGGAAAGGAAGTTCCTTCAAGATTGTCCGATAGAAAGCGGAAAATGTGAAAATCTGAGGCCGCAGCATCAGTAAATAATATGGGTGAAGAATGACTTCGCAACCCAGCTCCTCTATAGTGTTTTTTGTTAGTCTGGCAATACGAGAGCGGGCGTTATCGTGAAGTAGCCTCACTTCACGGTCTTCCTGATCGTTGTTCTTGTACCGCGTCTGCAAGACGTCGCAGTTGTTGATACTAAATCTCAACAGTGATCGTTACGCCTCGGGGAAGCAATTCGTAGTACACCACACCGCCGCTGTTCCATCAGACCGTAGAATGTTATCTTTTGTGAATGGGTGCAGGTCTTTGTACGAGTATTTGCTGCTTTCTTTGGACTCAACCATTCTTTATTAACTTTTTAGTAGCATAAAGTCACGATTTTCAGTCATAGAGTAAATATCTCTGGAGTGAGCATTGCGTTCTGTGCATGTTGTCAACATTAAACCAGGATTGTCACGTGTTTTCGGGACTTCGCTGTGCGTGTGTGCTTTCTGCAGCGTTTGAAGTTTATAATATCAATTTTTTTTTGTATTTCACCGTTTGTTGATAGTGTAATAGCGATGGTGAATTACTGTTGTTGCTACGCATGCAAAGAAAAATATGTGAAAGGAGGGACAGTAACTTTTCATGGATACATACCATGTAGCTCTAATTATAGTTATCATATTAGTTAGAGACACTGTATATGTTTAAAAATTTCGAGACGCATTATAATTAGGGCTTGATTCTGTAGACCTATTTTTCTACGATTTTATGACTATATTACGACTCGTACAAAAGCTTACAAACAATCGCATCCTCTCGTAAATTTACTAGTGTAACAGGAAAGGGAATGGTTAGTTGTTTCAGCAAATACTATCCTCCATGCATTTGTCAGTGACTTGTCGATTATGTATATAGATAACTCAGTCTACTATTTATTTAATAAACTGGGAGGAAGTACGTAAAATGCGCTAAATAAATACTTCAAAGTGTCACCGGTAAGAAAAATTGTGCTTTAGGTCGCAAAAACGAGAAATTAAATATGCAGAAACAGCAGAAAAAAGCACGAATTAACAGGGATATAATCGCTAATGTGTGGTAAATTCGGTGTTTTTCGGACTGTCAAGTCGTTTTGCCACTGCAAAAATGTACGTCTGGCTCTGTAATACTATAAAGTGTCGTATCATACCGAAAACTACCAAAAATCGAGTGCATCTGAACTGTGACACTTATCGCAAAAAAGCAGAATGTAATATCACTTGCTCTTAAAAGTTACGTAGCTGGTTTATTCCCAGTATCAAATGGATACTGTTAAAATGTCTGCGCAACATATATAAATAATCCATAACACGTACGAAAAGAATCCGTCTGTACTAGGGATCTAGTGACATTCTAAATAAACAAGGCGCTATCCAGACAAACACACGACGTCCCGAGAACACGTGACGAGGCTGGAAATGTATGTTGACAACACAAAATCTGTTCTGCGCATGTGAATGCTCACTACAGAGATATTTACTCTATGTTTTCAGTCAGCAGTAAAGATACGGAATAGGAATGGTTGGTGTTTATCACGAGCCACTTGGTGACGAGCAAGCAGAGACGAACAATGGCCCCCCGCTGATTTTTGTGATTTTGGTTTACGATTAGAGCATGCCGTAACCATACAGCCGATTTTTGAAACTTCCCCACTGTATGCAAATGTCGCACGATGGTGGAATGATCACAGTTCATCACATTATCCGGTTCTCGAGTACACCGACGTGGATCATTTGAATTAATGCGTTTAAACGATCTTCATCAAACCCTGACGGTCTTCCTAAACGTGGAGATTCACTAATGTCAAAACGACCCTCCTTAAAACGAGAAAGCCATGTTCCTGTGCTCTGTCCAATGGCATTATCCTCTTATAGGACACAAATGTTTCCTTCTGCTTCCGCTGCTGTCACTCCTCTTTTAAAATGAGGAAAAGATTACTCATGTTGAGCTATAATGGGCGATATGTAGTCACTGACGTGCCCACGCAACGCTTATTTCATGTTTTATGTACCTGGAAATTCTATGAAAAGATTTTGTGTGTAGCTGGCACAAGATGTTTGTAATAACCCTTATGAAGATCTGAAATGGCAACTTAGTGTTACGGAAACCGGTTTTTTATAGCGATCTCTGCTAAGAAGTTCTTCTCCTAAGTGAAACAGAAGAATATGTCGGAAACGTTCCGATTTCTCCACTTGGCACTCCATTTTCTAGCGTCCACATCACCACTCACTGTCCCCAAATGACAAAATGACGATGCGCAAACTTAAACAGCAACAGAACTACGAATAAAAAAATGACAATCGATGAAGGAACCCCTGTTGTTGTTGTGGTGTTCAGTCCAGAGACTGGTTTGATGCACCTCTCCATGCTACTCTATCCTGCACAAGCTTCTTCATCTCTCAGTATCTACTGCAAACTACAGCCTTCTGAATCTGCTTAGCGTATTAATCTCTTGGTCTTCCTCTACGATTTTTACCCTCCACGTTGCCCTTGATGCCTCGGTACATGTCCTACCAATCGATCACTTCTTATAGTCAAGCTGTGTCATAAATTTCTCTTCTCTCCAATTCTATTCAATACCTCCTCATTAGTTATGTGATCTACCCATCTAATCTTCACCATTCTTCTGTAGCACCATACTATTCTCTTCTTGTCTAAACTATTTATCGGCCACGTTTCACTTCCATACATGGCTACACTCCATACAATTACTTTCAGAAACGACTTCCTGACAAATCTACACTCGATGTTAACAAATTTCTCTTCTTCAGAAGCGCTTTCCTTGCCATTGCCAGTCTACATTTTTATATCCTCTCTACTTCGACCATCATCAGTTATTTTGCTCCCAAATAGCAAAACTCCTTTACTACTTTAAGTGTCTCATTTCCTAATCTAATTCCCTCAGCATCACTCGACTTAATTCGACTACATTCCATTATCCTCGTTTTGCTTTTGTTGATGTTCCTCTTATATCCTCCTTTCAAGACACTGTCTATTCCGTTCAACTGCTCTTCCAGGTCCTTTGCTGTTTCTGACAGAATTACAATGTCATCGGCGAACCCTGTCTCACTCCGTTCCCAACCACTGCTTCCCTTTCATGCTACTCGACTCTTATAACTGCCATCTGGTTTCTGTACAAGCTGTAAATAGCCTTTCTGCATTTTATCCCTGCCACCTTCAGAATTTGAAAAAGAGTAATTCAGTCAACATTGTTAAAAGCTTTATCTAAGTCTACAAATGCTAGAAACGTAGGTTTGCCTTTCCTTAATCTATCTTCTAAAATAAGTTGTAGGGTCAGTATTGCCTCACGTGTTCCATATTTCTAACATTTCTACGGAATCCTTACTGATCTTCCACGAGGTCGGCTTCTACCAGTTTTATCCATTCGTCTGTAAAGAATTCGTGTTAGTATTTTGCAGCCGTGACTTATTAAGCTGATAGTTCGGTAATTTTCACATCCGACAACACCTTCTTTCTTTGGGATTGGAATTATTATATTGTTCTTGAAGTCTGAGGGTATTTCGCCTGTCTCATACATCTTGCTCACCAGATGGTAGAGTTTTGTCAGGGCTGGCTCTTCCAAGGTTGTCAGTAGTTCTAATGGAATGTTGTCTACTCCCGGGGCCTTGTTACGACTGAGATCTTTCAGTGCTCTGTCAAACTCTTCACGCAGAATCACATCTTCAAAATAGCTCTGAGCACTACGGGACTTAACATCTATGGTCATCAGTCCCCTAGAACTTAGAACTACTTAAACCTAAGTAACCTAAGGACATCACATACATCCATGCCCGAGGCAGGATTCGAACCTGCGACCGTAGCGGTCACGCGGTTCCAGACTGAAGCGCCTAGAACCGCAAGGCCACACCGGCCGGCTAATCATATCTCCCATTTCATCTTCATCTACATGCTCTTCAATTTCCATAATATTGTCCTCAAGTACATCAACCTTGTATAGACCCTCTATATACTCCTTCCACCTTTCTGCTTTCTCTTCCTTGCTTAGAACTGGGTTTCCATCTAAACTCTTGATAATCATAAAAATGGTTCTCTTTTCTTCCAAGGTCTCTTTACTTTTCCTGTAGGCGGTATCTATCTTACCCCTGATAGTATATACCTCCACATCCTTACATTTGTCCTCTAGTAATCCCTGCTTAGCCATTTTGCACTTCTTGTCGATCTCATTTTTGAGACGTTTGTATTCGTTTTTGCCTGCTTCATTTACTGCATTTTTATATTTTCCCCTTTCATCAATTAAATTCCATATACATTCTGTTACCCAAGGATTTCTACTAGCCCTCGTCTATTTACCTACTTGATCCTCTGCTGCCTTCACTATTTCATCTCTCATAGCTACCCATTCTTCTTCTAATGTCTTTCCCCCATTCTTGTCAATCGTTCCCTAATGCTCTCCCTCTGGTTTAGTCAGTTTATCGAGGTCTCAGTGGTAAACAACAGTTCATCACCAATAGATTGTGGTCAGAGTCCACATCTGCTCCTGGAAATAACCTGGTTCCTAAATATCTGTCTTATCATTATATAATCTATCTGAAACGTTCCAATATCTCCAGGCCTCTTCCTTGTATACAATCTTCTTTCACGATTCTTGAACCAAGTGTTAGCTATGATTAAGTTATGCTCTGTGCAAAATTCTACCAGATGGCTTCCTCTTTCATTCCTTACTCCCATTCCATATTCATCTACTACGTTTCCTTCTCTTCCTCTTCCTACTATTGAATTCCAGTCACCCATGACTATTAAATTTTCGTCTCCCTTCACTATCTAAATAATTTCTTTTATCTCATCATACATTTCATCAATCTCTTCGTCATCCGCGGAGCTAGTTGGCGTATAAACATGTACTACTGTGGTAGGCATGAGCTTCGTGTCTATCTTGCCGACAATAATGTGTTCAGTATGCTGTTTGTAGTAGCTTACCCGCACCCTTATTTTTTATCCATTATTAAACCTACTCCTGCATTACCCCTATTTGATTTTGTATTTATAATCCTGTATTCACCTGACGAGAAGTCTTGTTCCTCCTGCCACCGAACGTCACTAGTTTCCACTATATCTAACTTTAACGTATCCGTTTCCCTTTTTAATTTTTCTAACCTACCTGCCCGATTAAGGAATCTGACATCCCATGCTCCGATCCGCAGAACGCCAGTTTTCTTTATCCTGATGACGTCCTCCTGGCCCACAGCAACCAGGATTCCAACACGCAAAGGAAAAACGCTACGAATTTTAGCACCGATCTAATATTATTAGTAGAACAGACAAAATTTCGACGTGGGTGACTGTTTGGCGTGTACATAGGCCTGTTTCTGAATAAATGGTTCGCTCTTTTAAAACGGTGAAATGAGTGTTGTTAGGGATTAAATACGAGCCGATTGAGACGTGTGGCGATTCATAACAACTTCTTTCGAGTGAGTGAGACGAGACGCTTACAAGAGAAGCAGTAAGATAAGATCGCTCCAGTGAAAAATGAGCTTCGCCTGCTTAGTTATTGCGGCAACCTATCTTCAGCGTTGTTCTCCAGAGATTCAGATCACTTAACAAAGCTGACTGGGCAGAATTGGGCCACAAATTTGACTAAACGGTATGCTCATCTACCAAGGAGGGAAATCATCTCGACAAGTCTTATATTTCTTGCGAGAGGAACTGGCGCCATCATTTACATTTATACAATACTGGGATAGTATCTAACTTACAATTTTCTTCGAATTAATCCACTAGCTCCATCTGATATCCGTAATTGCACCGTTGCGAACTGCTCCGGATTTATCATAGAGTTGGTACACTTGTTACTACATTCCCATTCCGAAGCAGTAGCGTTCAAATTCCCTTCCTTCCACCACTAATATTTAGCATTCCTGTGCTTTCTCTAAATCGATTAAGGCGAATGTAACAATAGTTTCCCTAAAAGGACTTGGCATAATTTCTGTCCTTCCTTGCGCTAATAGGGATTATGTTTCGTTCCTAGAGACATCGTCATCGAATCATATTTCTCTCCTGGTTAATAGGTTCAAATGGCTCTAAGCAGAATGGGACTTAACTTCTGAGGTCATCGGTCCCCTAGAACTTAGAACTACTCAAACCTAACTAATCTAAGGACATCACACACATCCATGCCCAAGGCAGGATTCGAACCTGCGACCGTAGCGATCCGCGGTTCCAGACTGTAGCACCTAGAACCGCTCGGTCACCCCGGCCGGCTCTCCTGATTAATACTGCTACATCTAAATTGATGCACGTTCTGCAGATATTCGAGATTTTTATTTTGAAATTATGTTCCATTCCTCAAATTTTTGGAGTTTAATAGAATGTGACACGAGAAACGGGAACTTAGAAACACCCAACTGATTGAAAAGAGATTCTACATAAATACATTTACCGATATTGTGTTATTATTTTAACTTAGTTTCTTTTATGAAACAGGTTACAATATTATCAGTATCTGTAAATCAGATTTTGTCCCTAGTCATTCATGCAGTAATATAAAGATTCTCCTTTGCTCGTCACAACATTTCAGTCAGACTTCCACAAATCACTTACCTCACAAAAATCTTCGCTGCTCAAGCTACTGCAATACAGCGAGCGCCACTACTGCCAGCTAAATAAAAGATTCAAACTACTGAAGGCACTAACTACTGATAGGGATAGTTAGCAAATGAAAGATATTAATAGAGAACAAACAATGTATTTACCTTAATATCATCACAAGTCATAATATATATATCAGTTCATGACAAATTACAAATCTCCGCCATCTCTCTCCCCACATCCACCACTGCTGGCGGCTCACCTCCAACTGTGGCGAAATAAATAAAAAACATTTTATATTTTTAAATTCCACGTCATTGTTGATTTAATCAGAGTTCTCACCTTAGACGTAGAATTAGTCCTTCTGCCACAATATTAATTCATTAGTCGCCATCGATGTTCTTCTCTTTGTTGACCGTGTGTACCATCATGAGTCGGCATCGGTTCACTTCACGAAGACGGTGGAAACCAAGGAATACTATGCTACGTCGCTATAAATAATTTTCGTAACACTTCGATACTTTTCACTATTTTTTATTCACAACACAATAAGACTTGCTGTGCTCATCGCACAAACCATAATTACCAACCACATGGCTGCCTTTCCGCACAGTCCAAAATCACGTCCATCCTCCACAAGGCAACAATCGAAAGTGTCCCTTAGCTCCTTGGAGTATCAAACAAAAGAGAATCCAATGTGAACTTTACAAAGATTATAATATACATGCCTCTCAATTTATCTTTGGCGCAGCTTTTAAGATATTGTATGTCTCTGCATAGGAATGTGTCATTACAACTGCCCCCCTACTGTATACTGTCACTAGAAAATTTTATTTGATTGACAGGATACAGTAGTCGACCTTGCAATTGATAGGTTTGGGGGTCTTTTATTTACACACTTCATTTTTATTGTCTCATTTTCATGGCACTGTGAATTCTTTGGTATTTCTGAGTGTGTGTCAGTTTTTTGGTATACTTATGCTAATATTTACAAACCTTAATCCTAATATACAAAGTTCTGGTTAATACTGAGAAATTGACATAATGTAGTAAAGTTTGTACAATAAAATATACACTGAATACAACGTTACATACAAATGTTTCCTTCCTCATCCGAGGTGAAAATTAAGTCCTTGTATTGCTTTCTGTATTTATTCTGGGGCGACGAGCTTTGTTCGCTAGCCCGTGTTGAATATGGGCGGGTGACACGCGCGCCTGATTGTTTGGTCGTCCGTTAGCTGGCGACGTTGGTTGAATGCGCGCGCCAGTGCACTGAATATACACCGACGTGCAGGTACCGTCAAGACTTCCGAACCTCAGTATGCGTGTGCTTTTTGTAGTTCCTTCCAGTACTTAGACTGGATACAACGAGGTACATTGGAATATGTGCCCCGAAGAACACACCACACTATGTGCGAGGCGGAGGACGATCCCGTCGATGCAGCTCCTGGTAAGAAGCGTACCGTGTCAAACTTGTTTGGCATTGTCCTTTCCTACTGTGACGCCATGGGTCGTTTGACGATACAAGCTTCAATTTTCGCTGTCACTTGTTTAGGGTCGCTGACATTTGCAACGTAGCACTACTTTGCACAATTTTAATTTCTACATACACACCATTTTAACCGCGAGTATTGCGATCGAAACTTCCTTTTCACTACACTTTTTTTTCTTCGCATTAACCCCTTTTACCTATTGTACTGAGATTCATTCCCCTCAATACTTCTGGTCAATGCACATAATTTGTAAGTCACGGGACTTGGCATGAAATACAAAATACATCACATACAATGGAATAACATATAATACATACAATACATTGTTTACATTAACTACAGGAAAAAACTATCGACTAAAATTGAAAAAATTTTTGACCACTCATAGTGGCTTCTTCGTCTTGGATTTTACTGACACACACGCTCGCCTTTTTCCATTAATCTGTTAGAAGGAACAAGTCCTTTGTTTTCCTTCTTGAACTCGAGTATAAGTTAAGGTTTACCTCCGTTACGTATTCTTCATACGTAACGACATGCATCAGCATGCTGAGAATACACCTGTAGCCGCTCCACTGAAGCTTGGGAAGGGAATTTTCTACCTTCTACTTAGGGTAGTGGCAACGACTACGTGTATGCTACGGTTTTTTGCGTATAAAATCTGAAAATGCACGAAATAATCATTTATATGCAGCGTAACCCTAACATGTACAGTGTTTTGGGCGTAAGCACATTCTGGTGTGCTTGTAAATCATTAACCCTAATAAAACTTCCTACCTTAACATGGACATATAAACATAAAATTTTGAAGTTCAGGGTGTAACTACTATTACTATGTACAGAGTTTCATAATAGCGGCACGCCCTTGTTTGCGTGTATCATCTTCAATTAAAGTGCGCTTATAGGCGTCTTGTGTTATCATGGGAGAAAAAATACAGACATTTTAATGCATCGGTTGTCATGAAAATCTATGTACACGAACAATCAGACTTTCATAGCTTCAGTGCAGCATGAAATTCTTTACGGCGCTTTTGTTCATAATTCATTTTATAGACGATTCCTTTGCTTACAGGTCGTCGATCATACTACTTACCTGTTTCTCGTATAGCGGCGAGATCATTTTCATTCTTTGTGACTGTAAATTGTAATATGTGTGAAACATATAATTTTGACATGATTTTTTCCTTTCATGTTTCAAGTGGGTAAAGTAATTCATACCTTCCTTTTGCATACATGAGTGAAGCATCGCTAATATTGCACTTTGTGTCAGGTTTTTCACCTTTTCTCGTACACTCGTAGAGTCTTACAGTTTTAATTAAGTTGTTTCCTGACGTTAGGTATACCTGTTTATACGAGGTTGTCTTACAGTTTAATTTTCCTTATACACTTCTACGTTGTTTAAGTTCCGTACATGTACAGAGCTTCTTTCGCCTTTCACACATTCATACATACGTTTATACACAAAAAAATATCTACCACTATAATATACACTTTGCTGGTGGGGCCCTTTTTCGGTACCCTGCACCATTCCTTCAATATTCCAAAATAATTCAGGGTGTGCTGAGCATCGTCCCTTATACTAATAATACTTACAACTAAATATTTCTTCTTACATACATAACTGCCTTACAGTCCATTAATGCGCAACATTCCCTATTTTCCTCCTTTACACTTTAGCTTTCGTACATGTACCCTCGTGTATAGCTTATATATTCTACAAAGTTGTTTGCTGAGTGCTTCAGGTGTTTCCTAACGTTAATGTGTGTCTCTCTCTCTATAAACTCTAGGTATTTGTTTTGAGAGCGATTCAGTTCATTACTCACGCTGCATAGATCTGTTTATTATTTTCCTATTTTAAAGCTTGTGTCACTCTTTTCCTTAGTCACAAAAATTCCCGCGTTTACCTTGTTGTTCATTCTGAAAATCGCTAGCTACTGTGTAATGTAAATGTATGCGTTATCTCTTTGATTTCCTCTTTGCTGCCTTTTCCCTATATGTAATTGTGTGCTGTTCTCGTGTACATAGCCTTTCTTCCGGTTATATATCTGCATTATTTATCTATTTATTTTTTTTCTATTTTCTTTCTCCTTCCGTACAAGCTAAGATTTTACTCAGTATAATATAATATTACAATACCGTCCATGACCAGTATGTACTTGCATGTTCACTTTTATTACGTAATACCAGCTTATAATTAAATTTTCTAAGTTACTATTTACAAGACTTGTGTACCCATTCCTTTCTTGTTTTTGAATGACTTTCGTCTCTGTGTCTCATAGTAAGAGTGGTCTCAAAACTTTTAAACGTTCCGCGCATGCGCGCTTACGTACCACGACTGGACTGTAGGCGCGGGGAAAACTCTGCATTGTTGGTGAACATTATTCGTGATAGCCACCATAGTGTAATAGTCACGTGACACCTGGACTCGACCGCGCATGCGCCTTCGCGCTTTGTATACGCTCAGCTGATCGGACATGGAAGGGGGGAAGATTTCTCCCCGGCTCGCTGCCTACAGCGCGGCCAATGACCTCGTCTTGACATGCAGTTATCGCGTGCTCATGAGCTGAGCATTGGAGTGCAACTTCGACGCGTGGTTTCTTGCTCGTCTCAAGCGAACAAACTCTGACCGTCGCGCTAATTTGTCTTTGTTCCCCTCTCTTAAATAACTGAGTTAGACTACAAAAGTACTGTATGGTTTATTTTTATAGTGTTAAGACTCACAGTAACACATGTTTCATTAGGTTTGGTTAAATATGCGCTTTTAAGCTGGCATATGCCCCCAGTTGTTCGCAAGTTTCTTAGGTTAATGACAGCAATTTTACTATGTGATCCAAGGTTGTACAATTTCAATTTTACTAAAATAACATATAACCTTTAATGAAAAAATTCCTTGATATCCTTGTGGGGGTATAACCCTTTCACCTTGCCCGTTCGTGTGTTACCTAACAGATAACATCCTGGGTGAGGTTTGTCTATTATAATGAAAGGGCCATCATACAACAACTGCCACTTTTTGTTTAATGCCTTAATTTTAGAGGATTTTGGGTGGGTACGTAATAGTACTTCCTGTCCAATGTTAAATTCTGTAACCTTTTTTATCTTTTTGTTGTCATTACAGCCTGCACGAGGTCACTTACCTTGTCCGGTGCTTTCATCTCTTCTTCACATAGATCATCTTCTACGGTCGCATCCTGATCATATCTTAAAAATAATTGTCTAAGATGTAGTGTGTGCTTGCTTGTGCCCCCTGTTGTCAAATCGGTCGGCCGGTGGGGGCTCATTACGACCGATTGTTGTTTACCGGGGGAGACAACGGCGTTGCTTCAGTACTGTCCGTTACATCTACAAAGTGTACTGAGTGGTTATTCTGTCGCCAATTAGTTTCCGGACCGCTGCGTGCAACATTTTCTTGCGACCGGCCGTCGCTATTCCTCCTTGGTCTGTCATTCCTATTACTGTAACTATTGTAATTTTCATTTGTGTGCCGCCTTTCATCACGCGGGCCTGACCAATCATTCACGTGATTTCTATCATTTCCATACCGGCGTGGACCGTAATCTGTACTGTACCTTCGGTCTTCACGTCTCTGTGGCGCCGAATTCCTCCGATTTCCGTAATTCCAGGTTCCATTATTTGGCCTTGTCGCATACGGATGCCAACTGTGTGGGTTTTGTCCACTGCCATTAAAATGATATCCGTTACCGTTGTTTTGATTGGTTCCGGAATATTCATTCCGATTACTTGTGCTCGGCTCTTCTTCGTATATTAGATCAATTGAGTCAAGCACGGAAAGAAAGTATTCAAGGTCGTTCTCCGGTATGGTTACCAATTTTTCGCGTAAGTTCGCGGGTAGTTTGTTTTTCAGAATTTTGAGAACATTTACGTGCGGTATTGGATTGTTCCAATAGCGCGTCTTATTCAAGTACTTTTCGAAATACTTTCTCAACCCGCCGTTTTTGAGGTTGAACGGTTGTGGGTTGAATACTTCACGGCGCAGTCTTTCTTGGACCCCAGCAGACCAATATTTCTCCAAGAAAGCCCGTTCAAATAGTTCGTAGGTGACGCACTGTTCAGCCATGTCTGTGGCCCACAAAAGTGCGTCGCCTTGTGTGAAGCCTACTACATATCTAATCTTCTGTGCCTCAGTCCAGTTTCTTGGTAAGACATTTTTAAATGCTCTTACAAATACGACTGGATGAGTTTTTCTGGATTCTGTGGAGAAAACTGGAAACTGTCTATGTTTCAACAGGCTCTCATCGACTAGAATCGTCGAGATGCAAGGCGACACGCCTACTGCCTGTTGCAGCACCGCGTTTGGCGAATAGCCATTGTTTGCCTGTGCCGGTGCGTGCACATACGCCGGACAGGGCGCGTGATGTTCTGCGTTATTGACATCGTAATCTGGCACGGGCGTATAAGTGTCGTGCTGCCTGCTGCTTGACGTAGGCAAGTCATTTGAAACATTCAGTCTACCAGCAATTTCCTTGCGTATTCTGTCCTCGGCTACTTTGATTTCATTACCTAATTTTTCAAAAAGTTTTGTTTCCCGGTCAGTTATTGATTCATTTACACTACCGTTTTCTAAAGTCTCATTTATTTTGATAATGTCCGCGTTGATACGTCGAGTCTCCTGTTTCAGAAAACCGACTTCTTCGTTAACTTTATTAACTTGGTCAGGTATTTCTTCACATGCGGACTGTACTCTTGTTAAATTTAATTGAATAGCCTGTACGTTTTCATGTATTTCTTTTTGTAAGGTTTGTGTTTGATTGTGTGTTTCTACTATTTCTGACAGTTCCTGTTCCTGTTTGGTTGTAAGATCTGACAATTTCTTTTCTAAGTCATTTGCCAATACATTGTATACACTATTGACGGTTTTGATGACTTTGTCTTCGATCTTTTGATCGATTTCATTGGTGAGTTTATTTAAGCGTTGATCGAAATGTCTGTGTATGTTTTCAAATTGCGTGTTTACACTTGAAAACTGCTGTTGGAACCCAATTTCCATGTTTGACAATTTTGTGTTTGTCGTTATTTCTAGATTCGCCAGTTTCTCGCTCACATTTGACATCAGACTATATAATGCCTCAAGCGTAACTGACGAAGCTTGTGTGTTTGTATTTATGCCATTATTTGTTGCCATTGTTTCTCTGCCACGCTCTGATTGAATCGAAACCGGGCTAGGTTCACTGACTTCACGCGAAATATTTTCATCTGATCTGGTAATCGATGCTTCATCGACTGTGCACAAGGTTTCATTTGCAAGTGGTTCGTTATTGTTAATCCCTGTGGAGTACAATTGAATTGTATTTACTTCTACATTATGTTGTGCTGAAAAACTAATTGCGTCATCATTTACGTCACTATTGTCAGAATCGGTGACGTGTCCATGAACATTTGTTAAATTAAAGTTCTCCGATTCCATTGTGAAGATATTATTTTTATCTGTACTTTACTGTTAATCTAAATATTTAAATTCTCTCGCAGTTGAATTAATAAAAATATCTCGCGATTGTTATTTGTTGCGCGTCGGAAATTTACAAGATGGCGCACTACGTCTTCTAATTCTGCGATTGTTGGACATAAAAAGTAATTATCAAAGTGTAATTGTGTGTTGCCACAAACACTACAAGGATTTTAATATGGACAGGAAAAGGTTCTGCTTTAAGTGGAGCTAAGCCAAGGTGCAGCCACTGCATGCGTTTGCGCTTTCCTACCTTAATTCCGACTGAGCTGCGTCACTCACGATTACGTTAGTTTTGTAAATCCTTGTCCTTGTTCCTTCTGGTTATTGTGCCATCCGTTTATACAGTTAATATTGTTTCACTTTATTCGTCATTTTCCATGTGCGTCATGTAACAGAGAAACAGTAATTAGTACAAGTACATTTGTAGCACAACAATGAAGTACTTACTCTTTGTTCCACCAGCACTGTCCCTGTCAGCGGTCGCCAGTGTGGCGAAATAAATAAAAAACATTTTATATTTTTAAATTCCACGTCATTGTTGATTTAATCAGAGTTCTCACCTTAGACGTAGAATTAGTCCTTCTGCCACAATATTAATTCATTAGTCGCCATCGATGTTCTTCTCTTTGTTGACCGTGTGTACCATCATGAGTCGGCATCGGTTCACTTCACGAAGACGGTGGAAACCAAGGAATACTATGCTACGTCGCTATAAATAATTTTCGTAACACTTCGATACTTTTCACTATCTTTTATTCACAACACAATAAGACTTGCTGTGCTCATCGCACAAACCATAATTACCAACCACATGGCTGCCTTTCCGCACAGTCCAAAATCACGTCCATCCTCCACAAGGCAACAATCGAAAGTGTCCCTTAGCTCCTTGGAGTATCAAACAAAAGAGAATCCAATGTGAACTTTACAAAGATTATAATATACATGCCTCTCAATTTATCTTTGGCGCAGCTTTTAAGATATTGTATGTCTCTGCATAGGAATGTGTCATTACAGTATCTGTAAATCAGATTTTGTCCCTAGTCATTCATGCAGTAATATAAAGATTCTCCTTTGCTCGTCACAACATTTCAGTCAGACTTTTGTCTTGAAATTGTGGTTTTAATTAATTCAAAATATGTCCACTCCACTGATTTTTGATTTCTAAATGACGAAAGTGTCTGTAGCTGATAGCCCTTGTTTTGCACTAGTGTCAGCAGCACCGGACGACATTGCGCCGGTGATTAAGACATTCGACTCGTGTTCAGCGGAAGCCGGACTCAGATCTCTGTCCAAATTTATATTTCCCGTAGTTTATCTAAATACATACAGAAAAATCCAGGGATGGTGGCATCAGTACCATGCTCTCCAACTCTTGTGCAGCCCCGTTAAGCTTCAAGTCTAATTTCTTCGTCGTCGTTGAAATCAAAGTTTCCTTCATTTTTGCCAACTGTCATAATACTTTTCACCAGTTTCCAATGTTTGCATCATAATGCACTGTAAAATACATTTCCACCATAAACATGATTATTGGAAGAAAATGGTAACTTTTTGTTGTTTCCAAACGTGACAAAAAGTTGAGTTATTAGGAAAAATTTCAATGTAGGAGCACCTCTACCCTGATTGAACCCATGAGTGTACATCGTTGTTTCCTTTCATGTTTTATTTCTGGATTCTAAAATTGTGAGAAGTGAGCAGATACTTCCGTTGTGTGCATCATTTGATTATGAGTCTACGTATGGCCTATTACTGGCCTTTAGCAGAGGAGCCTGAACCTTTGACAAAGCAGGCCACTCAAGCTGGCTAAATGCCAGAACAGTAGTTAAAACAAACGAGTGACGAAGATCTCGGGACAAAGGCCAACAAGCAATAAGTCATCAAATGGTCACAAGGCCCCAATAATTTTTACAATGAATCGTTCGGACTAAACAAAAGAGGACTGCAAGATTTCGACATTGTATTGTACGTTAACCGGGCACCTAGAAACGACGGAGAGGCTCTGTCCCCGCCGCAGCCGCAGTGGTCCACAACCCCACGACGACTACGGCAGTCCACTTCACCCCTTCGCCGCCCCACACCGAAACCAGGGTTATTGTGCGGTTCGGCCCCCGGTGGACCCCCCAGGGAACGTCTCACACCAGACGAGTGTAAGCCCTATGTTTACGTGGTAGAGTAATGGTAGTGTACGCGTACGTGGAGAACTTGTTTGCGCAGCAATCGCCGACATAGTGTAACTGAGGCGGCATAAGAGCAACCAGCCCGCATTCGCCGAGGCAGATGGAAAACAGCCTAAAAACCATCCGCAGACTGGCCGGCTCACCGGATCTCGACACAAGTCCGCCGGGCGGATTCGTGCCGGGGACCAGGCGCTCCTTCCCGTCCGGAAAGCCGTGCGTTAGACCGCGCGGCCAACCAGGCGTGCCGATTTCGACTTAAGTAGTACCAAGGTGTATTTCCATTTTTTTTTTTTTTTTTTTTTTTTTTTGAATCGTTAGTCTTCTGCTTATTGACTAGTTTGATGCGGCCAGCCACGAATTCCTCTCCTGAGCCATTCTTTTCATCACAGAGTACCAGCAGAAACCTATGTCCTCAGTTATTTGCTGGTCTTATCACAGTTGCTGTCTTCATCTACAGTTCTTACCCCCTACAGCTCCCTCTATTACCATGGAAGTTATAACCCGACGTCTTAAACGATGATGCCGCGAGGGATTAGCCGAGCGGTCTAAGGCGCTGCAGTCATAGACTGTGCGGCTGATCCTGGAGGAGGTTCGAGTCCTCCCTTGGGCATGGGTGTGTGTGTTTGTCCTTAGGATAATTTAGTTTAAGTAGTGTGTAAGCTTAGGGACTGATGACCTTAGCAGTTAAGTCCCATAAGATTTCACACACATTTGAACATTCTTAAACGATGTCCTACCATCCTGTCTCTTCTTGCCACTGTTTCCGTATACTCCGTTCCTCACCAATTCCGTGGACAACCTCCTCATTCCTTACCTTATCAGTCCACCTAATTTTCAACATTCGTCTGTAGGATTAAATCTCCAATCCTTCGATTCTCTTCTGTTCCGGTTTACCGACAGTCATGTTTCACTGCCATAAAATGCTGTGCTCCAAACGTACATTTTTCAGAAATTTCTTCCTCAAATTAAGTCCTATGTTTGAAACTAGTAGACGTCTCTTGGCCAGGAATGACTTGCCATCTCTTGCAATTCCCGGAATTGTGTGGATGATGTTTTTCCGAAAGTCTGATAGTATATCCCCAGTCTCATACGTTCTGCATATCAACATGAATAGTCGTTTTGTTGCCACTTCCGCCAATGATTTTAGAAATTCCGATGGAACGCTATCTATCCCTTCAACTTTTCTTGTTCTTAAGTCTTGCAAAGCTCTTTTGAATTCTGAATCTGATACTGGATCCCTAGGCTCTTCCCTGTCAGCCCCTGTTTCTTCTTTCATCGCGTCATCAGACAAGTTCTCCTCCTCTCCTCCTCATGGAGGACTTCGGTGTACTGGTTAGCACACTGGACTCGCATTCGGGAGGACGACGGTGCAATCCCGTCTCCGGCCATCCTGATTTAGGTTTTCCGTGATTTCCCTAAATCGTTTCAGGCAAATGCCGGGATGGTTCCTTTGAAAGGGCACGGCCGATTTCCTTCCCAGTCATTCCCTAACCCGAGCTTGCGCTCCGTCTCTAATGACCTCGTTGTCGACGGGACGTTAAACACTAACCACCACCACCACCACCACTTCGGTGTACGCTTTCCACCTACCCGCTTTCTCCTCGACATTTAACAGTGGAATCCCCATTGCACTCTTAATGTTACCGTTCTTGCTTTTAATATCACCAATGGTATTTTGACTTTTCTGTATGCTGAGTCAGTCATTCCGAGAATCATTTCTTTTTCGATTTCTTCACATTTTTCATGCAGCCATTTCGCCTTACGTTCCCTGCACTTCCTATATTTCATTTATAAGTGACTTGCACAAGTGGTCTAGGGGCAAAACGATACACCACTACTTTCTGCCAACCACATGGCGGGCGATGTTTTAAGTCAACAACAAAAAATATGTGATGAGACACCGGCTCCACACTACCGGATTAAAGGAATCCCCACTTTGTCCCGACTGTCGGCTTCTCTACACTGATGAACATCGCTTCAAGTGCGTATCGTCATCTGGCGTTCTGCGACTGACGCAGAAGATATTAGCTAGTTGCCTCCGAGTCGCACGTGACGTAACTGAACCTCGAACCCTTCTGTGCCCGGATGACTATTACTCTTCCCTCGCCAGATATCATGCGCTTGCATGGTTCAAGGGAATGACAGTCGAATAGATTTTCGGCGAAGGAGAAGAAGTGGAACTCGATTACTAGTGGTACCTGCAAAAAGCTCACAACGCACTTGAACCCACACCGAGGTACCGTAAGCTCTTTGAAAATTATTTATCCAGTTTTTTCATAAATCCCACCGCTTGTTGGGTAGTGCCAGGCTCAGTATAACGTACCGCGTTGCATCACATCGAAGACAGAGTGACCTGAACTGCAAGCAGTGTGGAAGGAAAGAGATTGGCTGATTCAAGGAACGCTGACCTGTTGTAAATATTTTAGACGCAAGTGTTAGAGGACCAGAAAACTCCAGTTGCACCATTTCTTGAAGAAAGATTCTTTTAGCTGAAGTAGCGCAAGAAGTATACAGAGCTATTTTCGTCTTTTGCTTTGAATCACATTTTTACCGTTTTATAAAATTTTCATTTTTACCCTTTTACCATTTATGATTTTGTAATAAAAAGCAAACAAATAAGTAAATAAATGACTAAAAAGAAATTACAGACCCATGGAGTCTATCGCCTTGGGGAAATTTTTGGGAATAGTTAGGGGCAACGCCTGAAGAGTAGTTCATATTTTTACGGTAGGTTTATAGTGGCGATGCCAAGTAGGCGATGCTTTGATTTTCATTTCTTTTGATTTTATGACATTAAACTTAGTTGGATAAGGAGACAGATCCAAAAAAGTTTTTAAAAAAGAGGAAAAAAAGAAAAAAAAGAAAAGAAGGAGCAGCGTCTTTCATTAGTAGTCATAACGCCCTCGATTCCGGATTCGAAACCGCCCGCCGCTTAAATTTTGAAGAAACATCCCAGCAATGGGGGCCGAAGACTTCCGACACAAAAAATAACACTCATTCAGCCAATGAATTGCCTTGCCAAAGAGAGCGGAGGAACGGGCAGAGGTTCAGAGCACTCTCTTGTCCATGGGGTGGGGAACTGCTCCTAAAAGCAGAAGAATCAGCAATGATCAACGGTATGGGTATGCAGAAGGCAATGGGAATCACTGCATTAAAGACACATAATGTGTATCCACAGGATATGTGGCGTGTAACTGCAAAAGAGTATCATGATGATCTCTCCCTTGGCAAAAGATACCGGATTAGTCTCCCATTCGGATCTTCGGGAGAGGACAGCCTAGGGGGAGATGACCCTCAGAAAAAGACTGAATAACCAACGAAAGGATAACGTTCTACGAGTAGGGATGTGGATTTCACGATTATACGAAACGTGCCACCTATCTTTGAACTTTTTCGATGTACTCCGTCAGTCCTATCTCGTAAGGATCCCACACCGTGCAGCAGTATTCTAAAAGAGAAGATCGAGCATAGTGTAGGCAGTCTCCTTAGTAGGTCTGTTACATTTTCTTAGTGTCCTGCCAATAAAACGCAGTCTTTGGTTAGCCCTCCCCACAACAATTTCTATGTGTTCCTTCCAATTTAAGTGGTTCGTAATTGAAATACCTAGGTATTTAGTTGAATTTACGGCTTTTAGAGTAGACTAATTTATCGTGTAACCGAAGTTTAACCAGTTCCTTTTAGCACTCATGTGGATGACGTCGCACTTTTCGTTATTTAAGGTCAACTGCCACTTTTCGCACCATTCCGATATTTCTTCTAAATCGTTTTGCAGTTTGTTTTGATCGTCTGATGACTTTATTAGTCGACAAACGACAGCGTCATCCGCAAACGACCGAAGACGGCTGCTCAGATTGTCTTCCAAATTGTTTATACAGATAAAGAACAGCAAAGGGCCTATAACACTACCTTGGGGAACGCCTGAAATCACTTTTGTTTTGCTCGATGACTTTCCGTCAATTACTACGAACTGTGACCTCTCTGACAGGAAATCGCAAATCCAGTCACATTACTGAGACGATATTCCATAAGCAAGCAATTTCACTACGAGCCGCTTGTGTGGTACAGTGTTAAAAGCCGTCCGGAAATCCAGAAGTACGGAATCGATCTGAAATCCCTTGTCAATAGCACTCAGCACTTCATGTGAATAAAGAGCTAGTTGTGTTTCACAAGAACGATGTTTTCTAAACCCATGTTGACTCTGTGTCAATAGACCGTTTTTTCAAGGTAATTCATTATGTTCGAACACAATACTGTTCTAAGATCCTGCTGGATATCGACGTTAACGATATGGACCTGTAATTTAGTGGATTACCCGACAATCTTTTTTGAATATTCGTGTGACCTGTGCAACTTTCCAGTCTTTGGGTACGGATCTTTTGTCGAGTGAATGGTCGTATATGATTGTTAAGTATGGAGCTAATGCATCAGCATACTCCGAAAGGAACCTAATTGGTGTACAGTCTGGACCAGAAGACTTGCTTTTATTAAGTGGTGTAAGTTGCTTCACTACTCTGAGGATATTTACTTCTACGTTACTCATGTTGGCAGCTGTTCTCGATTCGAATTCTGGAATATTTACTTCGTCTTCTTTTGTGAAGGCATTTCGGAAGGCTGTGTTTAGTAACTGTGGTTTAGGAGCACTGTCTTTGATAGTGTCTTCATTGCTATCGTGCATAGAAGGCATTGATTGTTTTTTGCCGCTATCATACTTCACATACGACCAGAATCTCTTTGGATTTTCTGCCATGTTTCGAGACAAAGTTTCGTTGTGGAAACTGTCATAGGCATCTCGCATTGAAGTCCGCGCTAAATTTCGAGCTTCTGTAAAAGATCGCCAATCTTGGAGATTTTGCGTCTGTTTAAATTTGGCATGTTGTTTCGTTGTTTCTGCAACAGTGTTCTCACCCGTTTTGTGTACCAAGGAGGATCAGCTCCGTCGTTTGTTAATTTATTTGGTATAAATCTCGCAATTGCTGCCGATACTACTTCTTTGAATTCAAGCCATATCTGGTCTACACTTATATTATTAATTTGGAATGAGTGGTTATTGTCTCTCAGGAAGGCGTCAAGTGAATTTTTATCTGCATTTTTGAATAGGTATATTTTTCGCTTATTTTTCGAGTATTTGGGGATTACAATACTCAATCATGCTACGGCAACCCTGTGTCGGTTTTGTTGCCCGTTATTAACTCAGGATTATTTGTTGCTAAGAGGTCAAGTGTGTTTTCACAACCGCTTGCTATTCGCTTGGGCTCATGAACTAACTGCTCGGAATAATTTTCAGAGAATGCGTTTAGCACAATTTCGAATGATATTTTATGCGTACCTCCGGAATTAAACATGTATTTTCGCCAACGTGTCGAGGGTAAATTAAAGTCACCAGCAACTACACTCCTGGAAATGGAAAAAAGAACACATTGACACCGGTGTGTCAGACCCACCATACTTGCTCCGGACACTGCGAGAGGGCTGTACAAGCAATGATCACACGCACGGCACAGCGGACACACCAGGAGCCGCGGTGTTGGCCGTCGAATGGCGCTAGCTGCACAGCATTTGTGCACCGCCGCCGTCAGTGTCAGCCAGTTTGCCGTGGCATACGGAGCTCCATCGCAGTCTTTAACACTGGTAGCATGCCGCGACAGCGTGGACGTGAACCGTATGTGCAGTTGACGGACTTTGAGCGAGGGCGTATAGTGGGCACGCGGGAGGCCGGGTGGACGTACCGCCGAATTGCTCAACACGTGGGGCGTGAGGTCTCCACAGTACATCGATGTTGTCGCCAGTGGTCGGCGGAAGGTGCACGTGCCCGTCGACCTGGGACCGGACCGCAGCGATGCACGCCAAGACCGTAGGATCCTACGCAGTGCCGTAGGGGACCGCACCGCCACTTCCCAGCAAATTAGGGACACTGTTGCTCCTGGGGTATCGGCGAGGACCATTCGCAACCGTCTCCATGAAGCTGGGCAACGGTCCCACACACCGTTAGGCCGTCTTCCGCTCACGCCCCAACATCGTGCAGCCCGCCTCCAGTGGTGTCGCGACAGGCGTGAATGGAGGGACGAATGGAGACGTGTCGTC
Organism: Schistocerca piceifrons; assembly: GCF_021461385.2. Classification (NCBI taxonomy): domain Eukaryota; kingdom Metazoa; phylum Arthropoda; class Insecta; order Orthoptera; family Acrididae; genus Schistocerca; species Schistocerca piceifrons. The sequence continues at coordinate 405,610,053 of NC_060145.1, forward strand.
TTCAGCGATGAGAGTCGCTTCTGCCTTGGTGCCAATGATGGTCGTATCCGTGTTTGGCGCCGTGCAGGTGAGCGCCACAATCAGGACTGCATACGACCGAGGCACACAGGGCCAACACCCGGCATCATGGTGTGGAGAGCGATCTCCTACACTGGCCGTACACCACTGGTGATCGTCGAGGGAACACTGAATAGTGCACGGTACATCCAAACCGTCATCGAACCCATCGTTCTACCATTCCTAGACCGGCAAGGGAACTTGCTGTTCCAACAGGACAATGCACGTCCGCATGTATCCCGTGCCACCCAACGTGCTCTAGAAGGTGTAAGTCAACTACCCTGGCCAGCAAGATCTCCGGATCTGTCCCCCATTGAGCATGTTTGGGACTGGATGAAGCGTCGTCTCACGCGGTCTGCACGTCCAGCACGAACGCTGGTCCAACTGAGGCGCCAGGTGGAAATGGCATGGCAAGCCGTTCCACAGGACTACATCCAGCATCTCTACGATCGTCTCCATGGGAGAAGAGCAGCCTGCATTGCTGCGAAAGGTGGATATACACTGTACTAGTGCCGACATTGTGCATGCTCTGTTGCCTGTGTCTATGTGCCTGTGGTTCTGTCAGTGTGATCATGTGATGTATCTGACCCCAGGAATGTGTCAATAAAGTTTCCCCTTCCAGGGACAATGAATTCACGGTGTTCTTATTTCAATTTCCAGGAGTGTATTATCATATGAGTCGGGTACGTGTTTGAAATCAAACTCCAGTTTTATTTGAACCTTTCAGCAATTGTATAATCTGAATTGGGAGGTCGTTAAAAGGACCCTATTATTATTTGATTCCGGTTGCCAACAATGACCTTTGCCCATACTAACTCACAGGAAGTATCTACTTCAATTTCACGACAAGTTAAACTACTTCTGACAGCAACAAACACGCCTCCGCCAACCGTGTTTAGCCTATCCTTTCGGAACACCATTAGGTTCTTCGCAAAAGTTTCGGCTGAGCTTATATCCGGCTTTAGCGAGTTTTCAGTGCCTATAACGATTTGAGCATCAGTGCTTTCTATTAGCACTTGGAGCTCTGGTACTTTCCCAACACAGCTACGACAATTTACAACTGTTATACCAATGGTTCCTGTATCTACGCTTTTTCTGTGTTCAGCCGGCACCCTTTTGTGACTGAAGCCCTTCTTGTGTTTTCCCGAGACCCTCTAACCTAAAAAAACGCCCCGTCCACGTCACACAGCCCCTGCTACCCGTGTAGCCGCCTCCTGCGTATAGTGGACACCTGACCCATCCAGCGGAGTCCGAAACCCAACCACCCTTTGGTGCAAGTCGAGGAATCTGCAGCCTACACGGTCTCAGGACCGTCTGAGCCTCTGATTCAGACCGTCCACTCGGCTCTGTACCAGAGGTCCGCAATCGGTCGACTATGCTGCAAATGGTCAGCTCTGCTTTCATCTTGCAAGCAAGACTAGCAGCCTTTACCGCTTCTGTTAGCCGCTCGAAACCAGAGAGAATCTCTTCTGATCCAACGTGACACACATCATTGGTACCGACGTGAGCCACCACTTGCAGTTGCCTGCACCCTGTGCTCTTCATGGCATCCGGGAGGACCCTTTCCACATCTGGAATGACTCCACCCGGTATGCACACGGAGTGCACGGTTTGTCAGACAAACCGGGGAGGCCTTACATGCGGCCGCCTGTGAAGTCTTTCGCCGCCTGCTTCGCCCCGTGGCGTCCTCCCACTCGACCACAGGTGAGGGGTCAGCTTCAGTGCGAGTAATAACTGGGTTGGCCACCGGTGAGAACCGATCGGAGGACTCGAACGTGCTGGACGTCCGTTGGATCCCCACGGCCGGCCCACAACTGTGGTGCCCATCCACTGCGGCGTCAAGCTGTGTAACCGAATCCATCACAGCCTGAAGCTGAGAGCGAAGTATTACCAACTCGGCTCGCATCCGCACAAAACAATCGCAGTCCCTGTCCATACTAAAGACCGTGGAAAACTAAACTATGCAGAAAAACGGACTATCGGCACGTGCTGCGCAACTCTACTCTAGAATCTGACGAAAACGCACGAATTGTGTCCAGTAATATGCAGATATTCGAAAACCTAACTAGCAAAGTACTCAGATGAGACTAAATAATTTGACCCTGATTTGTAACTTGTAATATGTCATGACGATAATATTTAATTTAAAACGACTCGGACAGGTCTTCTGTGACACATATTTGGTATTAGATCGCGGTGTAGAGTTGATTTCAGAATGTAAATACATAGGGATGTAGTGATTTAGGTTTGATATAGAAATATTTAATTAATTTACTCAACTTCATTTTATCTAGATGCGTTGACTTACCAATGTTCAACTTTTTCAAGTTATTCCATGCTGATGTAAAGAGTGAGATCTCTAGTGTCTATGTTTGTTTGTCCTTGTTTTTCCCAATTTATGTGATCCTGAAGGTTTCGTTAAGCAAGAGTCGATGAGCAATTGTATCAGGAGAGAAGGTGATGTGACGTGCACAGGATATATCTTAACAGCGTTATTAAGCCTTCCTCGTAGTCTCTAGCGCAAATTGAAATTACAGTTAGCGTTGTCCACTAATCAGACTCGGCTGCAAGTACTTGAATATTTAACATAGTAGACTGTTTTAACAATCACGCTTCGATAATTCTCATATGAATGGTATGATAGCTAGAGGCATCGTTAGTGTGAAGCAACCAAGATATAAAATGCGAGCAAAATGTGCTACCTGCGAGGTACTGTATGCAAATTCCGCCCCACTCACACCTAGGGAAACCTCGTCCTGTTGCTTTGGTTCCGCTCTGTCGTCTGAAATTCATTCATCAAGCTGTTTTCGATTTTATTGATAAAGCTTCACCAGTAGTTATATTGAAGACGTTACGAGTAGACGATTCTTTTTGTCCCTTTGGTGTTTATGGGATGAATGATAGCTTTGTTTAAGAATGACACGGTCGAAACATTACTGTCGGCACTTTATGTTCCTTGTTTCATATTCTCATCACAACTGCCTCTCCTTTCATATTATTAGAAGCTGCAGTCATTCACTTGTTTAATTTTCTTCGCGGCTTTTGGGGCCTATTTTTCGGCCATTGGCAAAGCTTTTCCTGCGCAGTTTGCTTTTCTGATTCGAAGCTGCATACACTGACGGAAAAAGTTGCAACACCAAGATGAAGTTGGGAGGCGTGTCTCTACATCTGAAAGATGGTGTCTATTCAAATTTCCCCCCAGTGCATTAGCGCCACTATGAGGATGCGAATCAGGTTTGCCTTAAATACACACTGTAACGGTCGTGAGCTTTAGTTGCCTTTGAGATTGGACGTGGCGAGTTCATGTTAGTGAAGAATGCCTGTAATGAGACAAAGACGCATTTATCGACACCTCATTGAATTTGAGCGAGGTCGTGTAACAGGGCAAAGAGAAGTTGAAGTTGCATGTTCTTTCCGCTGTATTGCAGAAAGAGTTCGCAGAAATGTAGCTGGTAGTGGCGGTCATGAGAATATACGATAACAGGAAGACTGGACTCCGGATGCCCACGTGGCACTACCGAGAACGAGGTTATGTATCAGGGCAAAGAGAAGTTGAAGTTGCATGTTCTTTCCGCTGTATTGCAGAAAGATTTCGCAGAAATGTAGTTGGTAGTGGCGGTCATGAAAATATACGATAACAGGAAGGCTGGACTCCGGATGCCCACGTGGCACTACCGAGAGGTACAACCACCCGCTGAGCCCAGGCTCCTTGCCGCTGACGAAGTAATTGCTTTTCGTGACATCATTTGCAATAGCGACTGCGCGAATTGACGGTACCTCGTACGGAAAGAAAGAGTAGCTGATGCTACTGAGGATTCGGCCGCGAGCATTTCTGACGACTTCTTGGGGTCTTATTCGTGATGGCATTCAGACAGGCAAAGGTGCTGTCGATTGTTGCATACGAATGCGAAATACCTGCATTGTGCGTTTCCGCAAAGTGATTTTTACGCCAAAGTTGCGATCGTCCTGGGTCAGATGTGGAGCGCAGAGCGTAGCAGTTTCCGTGGTGTAGCGGTTATCACGTCTGCCTAACACGCAGAAGGTCCCCGGTTCGATTGCGGGCGGAAACACTTTTTCGTCGCACTCAACAAGACACTTGCTACAATCTCTACCGTGATCATTTAAATCAATTTCAAACGTCCCACCACCAGGGTGCAGATGGCTCAAATGATACATGAAACTCTTTCAGAACCGGCTACTTGGTTTTTGTGCTTACCTGGAGGGCTGGAAATGCGCGTAACAGCCGCCGGTGTGCCGGTAGTTGCCACACGTTTGCACAAAACGCAAGGGCTCGTCCGGGATTTGAACGCGGGGACCTCCTGCACCCGAAGCAGGAATCATACCCTTAGACCAACGAGCCTGTTCGTAGCGGCTAAGCGCTGCACATGACGGACGCCTCCGTTCTTGGTATTACCATGTAGAGCTGCTGCTCACCCAGCGTTCTCCCTGGCTGTTGCGGTTTGATTGTTTTCGTCGATGTCTTTTACTATAGCAACTTCTAGAATCGGAGGGAGCTCGTAACCGATGCCCTTGCTTACGCAGGAAAAATCTGTTGCCACTACGGGTTTCCAGGTAGTACAGCAGCAGAGCCGTCGTTTCCGTGGTGTAGCGGTTATCACGTCTGCTTTACACGCAGACTGGCGTATCGTAGTATTTCTGCAGCAACAATTTGAGCAGCAGTTGGCACCACAGTGACACAACGAACTATTACGAATCGTTAACTTCAAGGACAGCTCTGAGCGAGACGCCCGATAGCATGCTGTCCACTGACCTCAAACCACCGCCATTTGGGACTTCAGTGGTATCAAGCGAGAGCTCGCTGGAGGGCAGCGTAAAGGTCTGCTGTGTTTTCTGATGAAAACTGGGTCTGCCTCGGTTCCAGTTCCGAAGGTTTGTTGGTCAGAAGGAGGCCAGTCGAGGGCCTGCAACCAACCTGTCTGCGTGCTAGACACACTGGACCTACACCTTGAGTTATGGTCTGGATTGTGGTTTCATACAATCCCATAACACTCTCGTGGCTATCCCACGCACCCTAACTTCAAATCTGTACGTCAGTCTGGTGATTCGACCTGTTGGGCTGCCATTCATGAACAGCATTCCAGAACGTGTTTCGAAACAGGTTAACACTCGCACACGTACCGTTTTTGTAACCCAGCATGTTCTACAGAGTATCGAAATGTCGCGTTGGCCTTCTCCATCGCCAGATCTGTCTTCAGTCGAGAATATGTGGGACATCACGTGCGACAGCTCCAGCGTCACCCACAAACAGCATTAACGGACCGTGTATTGACCGACCAAGTGCAACAGGCACGGAACTGCACCCCACAAACTGACATCCGGCGCCTGAACAACAGAATGTATGCACGTTTACATGCATACATTCAAAATTCTGGCGGTTACACAGGTTAATAATGTACCAGCAGTTCACAGTCGCAATGACTTACCTCGCACTTGCGTTAACATGTTCTCTTGCAGTCTTAATCCCTTAAAGGCGTTACCTAGAAAAATATATTCTCGAAATTGCATTACTCCACATTACTTATTTTTTGGTGCTACAATTTTTTTCCCATCAATGTGCATGTTAGACACAGTAGCGAAATTTCCTTGAGAGTGTTATGATGTCTTTTAATTTGTGATATTATGTGTTAGGATTACGACAGCTACTGAAGAGGAGAGCGGCCCAAATAATTTCCGCTGCTCTTTATTTATGGTATTCGAGGTGCAGCTGGTGCGTCTGTATATTATTTATAATACCCAAATCACAGTTACAGAAATGCTAACAAAACTCATTGGTCTACGCTAGATAATTCTGTTCTCAGCCAACGTGATGACGATTAGCAGCACCAAGTTTCTGAAGTGCGAGCTTCCAAAGTGCTAACCAGGAATGCATCGACTGAGAAAAATAGTCTGCCTGTCAGTCGTCTAATGGAGAATGAATAACATTGTAGAATATTTTTTGAACGATATAACCGCCGTTTGACTGTCTGTGCAGCAGGTTTTATTTCACAATCTACATTTCAGCATTGGGCAATTTACGAGGCCGAAATCTAGATTGTGGAATAAAACCTGCTATGTAGTCAAATGACAGTTATATCTTCCAAAAAGCCTTACATGACTGTGACTCCTCACCAAAATAAAATCATTAATTGTAGAATATGTTTGATAACTGATGACCTTCGATTTACTTCTGGAGTGGTTCAGAATTAACCTGATAAATTCATTCGGTATTTTCTAGTCATCTAGATTAATTATTATGAATGATTCTCAGTTAAGGGATGACATAGAGGTAACAAATTTATGTTTTTGAATCCAGGGAACTTCTTCCAACAGAAACTGCAGCTTACTTTACATATACATTACGACATTACGAATTATTCGTCATAGCTATAACAGGAACAACTAGGGAGTGATGTGTCCTACACATGTATGCTAGCTTGGCAGTAAAGTGTTTGCCCTTCAAGCCGAGGATTTCGTTGGTTTTCGGCTCTAATCTTGCTGCAAACTAGATTTTTACCCCTTTTGTGAAGAACTGACAATCTGCAAAAAAATTAAAAAAATCTAAAATCAACAACTCCCCCGTATGTTTTGTCGCTACCTTGATTCTGTACGCTTTAGATCTAAAGCTGAAAAAAAATTGCAGAATTCCACAATAGTTAACGCCTGATTTTTCTGCTTCTGTCAGTTTTTTTTGACTTAATTGTGGCACTTGATGAGCTGTTAACTGGATTTCGTTATGAATCTATCCTCACCAGTAAATTTTAATACTTTCATGTATGTCCTCCCTGTAAAACTACTTCAATGTGACAGTGCACTGAAAATAGACACAGATCGTTTCGAAAACGGAAGTGCGTATTGTCCCGATAATTTATGACAAGTTGGGATACTTTGGTTTATTAAAAATGATTTTTTTTCCATAACGTATTTACGATAGGTTATAATTCACTTGTATTACGACAGTGCATACTAAACAGTGTTTCTCATTAGTTTATGAATAAAACAGTCGTCCACATTTTCTAAAACAGTATGAAAGTGTTCGAATGGTTAGAATGCTGTGGCAGCTAGATGGATTTCTGTGGGAATTTGTTTGACAGAACTACAAAGTGGCACCTTGAAGACTTAGTGAAAGCCATCAGCTTGTAATGCTGCACTCCTGTGGTCAGGCAGAGGTGTGGATCCAAGGGGACTGGCGGTTTCATGGACGACATCATCTGACCCTTCCACCCCTCCCCCCCTCTCCCACCCCCAACGAAAAAAGCACTCTGCTAACCACTGATCTATTTAAATTTTAGTATCTATATTATTATTAAAATCTTAGCAGAGGTTGAAAATACCGCTTCAGTTGTAAATTTCTTTATTTTCACACGACCGGTTTCGGACTGTTATAAGCCCATCCTCAGGTGTCGTAGCTCTGCTGCGGCCCCCGAGCGCCGCGTGTAACAGGCGCGGTGTGATTCCTGTGAGCGCAGAACAGAGACCACAGCACAGCTACGACACCTGAAGATGGGATTATAACAGTCCGAAACCCGTCGTGTGGAAACAAAGAAACTTACTACTGAAGCGGTATTTTCAACCTCTGCTAAAATGCTCAGTTGCGGACGTTCTTCGAACAGGATTGCTTGTATTAATATCTTAGTCAACTGTACATGTTAACTGTATATCTGGTGGAGCAGGGGCACTAAAAGCCCCCCCCCCCCCTTTTCTTACTAGATTTGAGGTCCCGATATACTTCTGGGTGGGGAATCTAAAGCACACAAATCAATGAGTATAAGCCATTAAGAAGCAGTGCAACGACAGGGCAATACTTTGCAGGACAGTTCAATTGGAGCTTGGAATAAGAATATTTGGCACCCACAGTTCTGCTTAATTTGAGTCTTGAGGATGCCTCCCTCGCTGTTGCGGCTTAGCGATGGTGGCCTAGCCAGTGGTTGCCGCTGTCTCCTGGTCCATACTTTGCCGCAGGCAGTGTCAAAGGTCTTCCCACCCTAATGTTTGTTATCCGCCACCCCTAAAGATGGCACTGAGTGCTGCACTCGCCACCAAATTATTGCCGCTACTCACAGAACACGGCAAAATAAGGTGGCACTTATGAAGGAACGCCTTTTTGGCCTGAGCACTGGGTAAGTCCACCCTGTTGTTCCAGAGGGGTGACTGCCTCAATTGACCATCACCTGCCGACCAGCGCACTGGTTGCGTGTTTGTTGTTATCTCTTTATTTCCAAACTGCAGTCTTCACAAATGGTGTCCGAAAGAACAGACACAACACTTATGATAGTAATAAATTTATGACATTTCATGATATCCTCGGTGTGGTAGGGCCCAGGGTCCGACCTCTTGTGTGAACTATACTAAATTCTACAAGCAATGAGGATAGTGGACCGGGGGGGGGGGGGGGGGGGCGCTAAAAAAGCGGTGTTGTGAGAAAAGTTGAGAATTTGGACTGTATGGGAAGCACGCTCAGATAGCCAAAGCGATTAAGGCAATCGCTCGCCTAAAGCGGTAAATCCGGGTTCAACTTCCGGTCTGGTACAAATTTTCACTTGTCGCCATTGAATTATTTCAGTGCACTCACGCGGCTGACGCCCATATTTCTCTTTCACCACCGCTATCTATTCCAGTCACGCAATACAAAGAATAAACAAGGAGGGTAAAGCATAGCTGCAAGTACTTCTGAACCTTCACTACTTCCGAAAGACACAGAAGAGGAAGAAAATGTTATTTTTAAAGAACTGATACATAATTTCCTCGAAATCCTTATTCTTCATTCTGCATTCTCAGTATCACTGCATGCGACATTGTCTCCTACACTACATTTTTACCCCTATTTTGTTTTATTAGATAATCGTTTGACAGCAGGTGGCTGGGCTTGCTTTCCTTTTGTTCTTCCTTTGTTTGTGCAACAATTTCTTTTCAGTATTCTAGTGGGGAACTAATGACTTTGACCATCTATACTTGTCGAATTGTTGGTCATATTGACATAACCCGTTAGTACGGGTTTTTGCAGACTCGTTAGCTGTAGGTTATACATGGTCAACTCATATTAATGCGCAGTGAACACATAGTGTGTTGTCGGGCGATCTCTCTGTTGTAGAAATAATTCAGAACCCAAGATCGTTTAAATACTGTTTACTGGATGACCGGTTTCAACACGCTAAAGGTGCCATCATCGGATCTGAATGTAGCTTAACATGTATAAATCATTTGGACATAACGATACATGAGGCAGACCAGCTGATATAAAATCATTGTCGTAGAAATAAAATAAAGTATTATAAAATTAAAAATTAAAAAATTAAAAATAAAATTAAAAGAATTAAAAATTAAGAAAGGATTGGCTACTCAACTTAGAGCGGATCAGTATGTTTAATGCTTAACATTTTTTTGAAAACGAAGCAGCGTAAGAAATCACTTCTTAAATGTATAAAAGTAGCCTTGTAGTATAACCTAACGAACATTCTATGAAAATCACTTAGTATGTCGTGCATTTTTACATTTAGCGTAAGTTTAAGTTAGATTAAGTAGTGTGTAAACCTAGGGACCGATGACCTCAGCAGTTTGGTCCCATAGGAAGTTACCACAAATTTCGACAATTTTTTAAAAGTAATGCTTGGATATTTCGGGCAGAATGGGATAAGGCAATGTTTTTGTGAAATTGTTGGACAAACGTTGAATTTCGTAGGAATATCATATTGAAACTAAGGCATGAAAACTAAGGAACACGGAATCTTCAAAGAAGTCGTTATTAATTAGAAAGAATTTTAAAGTCATTTTTTTTAAAAATCGTTAATACTAAGTTACCGTTACCTATCATTAAATCCTATCGCTCGTACACCAGATGTATTTCCTGGCTTACGAAACACAACTAAGGCTGTCTAGTATTAAATCTTATAAACCAGCCCTACCCAGCTAGACAAGTTTCTTTGTGAAATCTGTGTTCTAAGCCATTTATTTTCGCTAGGTGATATGTTAATGATCTTACAACGAGATGTTTAATCGTTGCTCTCCAATCACATGCAGGTATGCAACCAGCTCTGTAGTTCAGATTATTCTTAGCTTTACGAACTTCCTTTCCTGCATTGATGCTTGTAAATCTCCCATTACAGAACATAAAACAGCTGAAACTGCCATTTACATTGATTGAACATCGGATTGTTGCCTAACAGTCTTTCTAATGTAAGTTCATACCATGTGGAATCGCAAGGGGAAAAAATCAAATATATATATAGTTGTTTAAAATGTACTTTCAACAAAAAAGGGGCAGAATAGGATACTTCCACATTCTGCCCCATCCCATTCCAACCCAAGAACACATTTCAGGTTAACAACACACTCGGTGGAGCGTAATAACTGATGGATTTAAACGTGTTATATAACTAATGCAAAACGAATGGCATGCGCTTTAAGAGTACATGCCACTTAGGGACGTACAATTAAAAATTAACAACTTATCTTACGTTTAGATTTACCGAAAGTTACAAAAACACAACTGGAAACGTGAAGGAGGACCGTTTGCCTACAAGTTGCACTCCACACCAAGACAAAATGACTCTCGCACCTTCCACTCCATTCAGAAACATACACTATTTGACCAAAGGTATCCGCACACCCAAAAAAACATACGTTTTTCATATTAGGTACATTGTGCTGCCACCTACTGCCAGGTACTCCAATCAGCGACCTCAGTAGTCATCAGACATCGTGAGAGAGCAGAATGGGACACTCCGTGGAACTCACAGACTTCGAACGTGGTCAGGTGATTGGGTGTCACTTATGTCATACGTCTGTACGCGAGATTTCCACACTTCTAAACATCCGTAGGTCCACTGTTTCCGATGTGACAGTGAAGTGGAAACGTGAAGGGACACGTACAGCACAAAAGCGTACAGGCCGACCTCTTCCATTGACTGACAGAGACCGCTGACATTTGAAGAGGGTCTTAATGTGTAATAGGCAAACATCGATCCAGACCATCACCCAAGAATTCCAAACTGTATCAGCATCCACTGAAAGACGACAGACGAGATGTGAGAAAACTTGGATTTCATGCTCGAGCGGCTGCTATCACGACGATAAATCAGAAAATGTCAGATCAGATAAAATAAAAAAAACTACAGATCTTAAAAATTGTAATAAGAGATTGGAGAATGGAGGATATGAAAAGCGATAACTCTTTTCTTCCCGAGAGTGGTCATAGTAGAAACAGAATCTTGTCTCCGGCTCAGTGCCTTAAACTGGTTTAGAAAGATGAAATAATTAAATTTTTCATCACTGAATCAACATACCTTTTGTTCAAGAACTGCCCAAATCCCCAAGAGCACATGTAGCCAAAAAATTTTCCTACCTAGCAGAAGATGTTACTAGAATTCTTGACTGGGAACGAGAAATCAAGTGGTGAACAACATGATGAGAAGAGACAGATTTGAAACAATTATGAGGTTCGTCGACTCACAAACCAATGTAAATGATAAAACGTGGAAAGTTCGTCCATTAATAGATATGCTAAGAAAAGTATTGTGTCTCAACTTTCAGTCTAAGCACGGTATTATGTTGAGAGCATGGTAAAGTATTTCGGCGGGCATGGAGACAATCAATTTCTGAAAAGAGAACCCATTATGCTAGGGTACAAAGTATGGTGCCTAAACACAAACATGGGTTATCTAGTGTATTTTAAAATATACCAAGGATCTGATACACAAAATAACGAGGTTTGCGTGAAAGCTTTTGGAAAACGTGCTGCACCTGTGGTTCAAATGATCAAATTACTTCTTGAAAAAAGCAAAAATCAGCCCCACAGGTTTCATTTTGGCAACCTTTTACATCACCAGCATTGTTGATTCACCTAAAATAACGAGGTTATGGCACTATTCGTGAGAACTGTCTGTCTTAAAAGTGTCAACTTACACTCTCTAAGACAATGTCCGAAAGAAATGAGATTTCAACAACGAAAGCAGCAAGGGAAGTGGGACGATTATTACCACATGGATAGATAATTCTGCAGTGAACTCTGTGGTCCGATATTCCAGACAAGAGAACAAAAGAATCCTTGTATCCCAATCACAAGTCATTGGAGAGTACAACAACATCATTGGGGTAATAGCCAAATGGACGAAAATACGACGCAATATAGGGTGAGTATCAGAGGAAAGAAATGGTGGTAGCCAATTTCACTTGGCTACTAGCCGTGTCTGCACATGAACTATGGCTTCTCTACAGAATGACAGGTAACGAACACACCATAACTGCAACTTCAAAGCTACAGTGTGGATCGTTACCTGACTTCCAATGAAAAAATCGAGGGGTTTTGGTCAACATGCAGATAATTCATATCAAGACAGCGCGCTGCATGACATCAGACACGATTAAAAAGTAGTCCGGTAGTTACGGAACTACAGAAAAAGACAAGACGGTGCGCTGCAGAAAACTGCAAAGGAACTCCAAGAACAATGAGCTGCAAACTTGATGTTGGTTTGTGTTTTGTACCGTACAACAGAGAATAAATGCTGTTGTCTAAACATAATGTAAATGACACAAACTGCTTTATTTTATTTACTGTCACATAATTGACTTAAAATGTATGTTATGCCTAGCGTGACATGTATTTTCCCACTCTTGTGCTTAAATTATTAATTACTTTTTAGTTTAGCTTGCTGTAGTATGTTTTTTTGATGATGATAAACAAATAAATATCTATTTGTAAATATCAGAAGTGAAATTTCAGTCAGGAAAAAATGGGTTAATCCACCCCTATGTTTCCAGGAGAACGCAGTCTTTCCCACACTTCTTTTTTTCTTTGTCACATGTTTGAATGGAGTACGCCAACCTATACGATCCTAATAGCATCCACTTCTTGCTTTTCCTTTGTAGATGAGTCAGTTAACATGAACTGGTTTGGGCGTACAGAATTCGTAGACAGCAACTATGTAGTGTCGAGCTGTCGAATCGATGTTACTGTTCACAGTACTAATCATTTAACCACAACGGGTCTATGTGCGAAAGCAGTTGAGAATGACCTGATAGTAATGGCGGAAATTGAAAATTTGTAGTGAGGTATGAAGCTTGGGCTCGTTCAAGTAGAATGGGGTAATCTGTGCAGTAAACTGACATACATATATATATCGAGGGGCAGCTGATAGCTAAGTGCAACACGTTCTGTCTCAGCATTCTCGTCTTTGACATTGTGCTTGGTGTTGTTCGAGAGTCGTGACAGCAACAAAGCAACAAAGTGATGTGAACATCAATGGTCTGCAGGAAGTGGTATGTACTGCAGTGGAACGAGAGTAGGTTTGTGGTATTGTTTTACTCAAGATAGTGGGAGCATTGAGATGGAGATATGCTGATTATGTTTTCAGTCACTCAATCATTCTAAGATAAACGAAAGTTCATTGCAAATGGTATACCTGCTACAACAAGTTTTGCATGTAATAAATGTGGAATTCAAAGCATACAAAAACAATTATTTGCGAAATTCTATCGCACAGTTTCCAAACGTCAATCACTGATATTTAAGAACAGTGGTGTTATGCGTAGTCATACATGTACCATTAAAGCTAGAGCCTTCCATGCTGTACACATGCTTGTAGACTCCATACATATTTGAAAATGTAATCTGCTTACGATGAAAATGTAGTCCATCCAGCGACGTAATGGAAAAAAATGTCTGTAACATAGTTGCCAAACGTTTGTCAGGGCAATTTAAGTGTGTGACGCCCACTCGCACCTTTAACAAAAGTGCTACTAAAACTACAGGCTCCAACAGCATTTACACACATACATATCCCCTTCTAATTTCGAAATGTAATTTGCTTAGGAAAAAAAAAAACCAGTAATCCAGCGGCGCTATGGAATGAGTTGCGTGTAACTTAATCTCCAAATATCTGTCATGACTATTTAAGTACAGTGATGCTATGTGTGGCACATCCTACCACCATTAACAAATGTTCGCCAGCCGGAGTGGCCGAGCGGTTCTAGGCGCTACAGTCTGGAACCGCGTGACACCTCCGGTCGCAGGTTCGAATCCTGCCTCGGGCATGGATGTGTGTGATGTCCTTAGGTTAGTTAGGTTTAAGTAGTTCTAAGTTCTAGGGGACTGATGACTTCAGAAGTTAAGTCCCATAGTGCTCAGAGCCATTTGAACCATTTGAACAATTGTTCCATTAAAACCAGAATCTTCCATGTCATATACGTTCATATAGATCTCATCTTTTCGAAATGTAATTTGCCTATAAAGAAAAAAAAATACTCAGAAATCTTACTGTGCGTTGCAATCAGATGCATGAAACACAGGTCTCGAACGACTGTTAGGGCTATTTAGGTACAGTGAAGCTGTGTAAGGTACTCCCTTCAGTAACTTACAAATTTTCTGTTAAAACTACTGTCTTCCGTACCACATACATGTGCTTCCATAACGTTAGCATCAAACTCGAACAGTCCATTTCCATAGTTATTAGTCAGAGCTTAAAAACGAGGTTATTTTTAGCGGAGGAAGATGTAAACATATCTCCCAAATGTCAGGTAGACGCACATACCCATTCTAATTACCCGAATCCATAAGACAGTAGTCAGACATACGAGACGATTACATTAGTACAGGCTGATGGTCCATCTCAAGGTCAACCAGTTCTGCTTTAGATAGATTTTTTTTATACCCGTACAACATCCACACTGATATCCCCTAATAAACACCACAATGCATTTACACGGTTTCGTCTCCATCACCAGTTAAAACATTCAGTTTGGCAAGATGTTGTTTAATAGCTAAAGACTAACTTTTGAAAGATGCCAGCCCCACATCGTATGTTCTATATTTAGGGTGAGCTAACCTAATCTCCTGCACATCATATGTTGAACTGCAAAACGATGCTGATTCAAGAAATGAATGCAGGATTATCTCCATTCTGCACATGTTACAAGTATCGTGCAAAACAAACAGTTCGACCCCCGATGTATTTCTCCAGTATCCTCAGACTTCCACTGTGTTACAGAGCGACTTGCTTTCAGAGCTCCCTTTATATGTAGCTTACTCTAAAGATCAAAGATACTGACAGTTCTCCACACTTCAGGGCACGTATTCTAAATTTATTCGTAAATGTAGTACCGTTGTCAACACCTAGCGTAACTGCGCTATTTTTCTGTATGTATGTATTTTACCTGCGGGGGGAGGGGTCTCTGTGACATAGTGGATGTCTGAGAGTGTTGGGGAGGTGTATTGGTGGGTTCGACTGTACCTGTCTTGTATTTACCTGCTTTGGGCTGATTTTCCCAGATTTTGACGGTCTTCTACGATAATGTGCTGCATTTCTACAAGACGTCAATTTCGTTAAGCAAATGTGTTGAACTGTGTATTTGTCATCGTGCACCGTACACAGCAAATTGGTGTTAATTGGTCTGAGAATATTTTACTTGAAATTACACAGAAGAAAAATGCGGTAACATAGTCAAATTGCGCTGTGTTCTTTCAAAAAATACTGTATGTGGCTCAGCACCATCGAAACCTTTTTATTTGTCCGAGATGTTGGCTCTCACGGAGTCTATCATGTGCTGTCTATCTACAGGATGAATTCTGTATGATAAATATCGACTGTGGCACAGCTGATTCTAGGAGCAGAAATGTTGATTGCAGGTTACGTTTATCTAACAGAACGGACAAAAAATTATGAGGAATTTGCCACAGATTAAACGTGAAAATATTGATGGCTAGATACATTAGTAAAGCTCCTGGCTTTTATTTATAACTTTTTTTTATCTTTAAACTCGAAGCGCCCAATAAAGAAAAATGGGATCGGTTGGTAGGACATGTTTTGAGGCATCAAGGGATCACAAATTTAGCATTGGAGGGCAGCGTGGAGGGTAAAAATCGTAGAGGGAGACCAAGAGATCAATACACTAAGCAGATTCAGAAGGATGTAGGTTGCAGTAGGTACTGGGAGATGAAGAAGCTTGCACAGGATAGAGTAGCATGGAGAGCTGCATCGAACCAATCTCAGGACTGAAGACCACAACAACAACAGGATTA
Source organism: Schistocerca piceifrons (assembly GCF_021461385.2). Taxonomy (NCBI): domain Eukaryota; kingdom Metazoa; phylum Arthropoda; class Insecta; order Orthoptera; family Acrididae; genus Schistocerca; species Schistocerca piceifrons. The sequence goes on from NC_060145.1 coordinate 405,626,119, forward strand.
TCAAACTTTCCAGAAGTCCGCACTACTTGAATGATCTGATTTAGCTCTTTTCAAGTTAGAAATTTCATAGTGACATTGAACTTAGTAGTAACTTTACGAGTTTGGGAAATAAACTCAGCGTCAGCTCTCGAATTATTTGGACACTGTTAGTTCTCGCGGTTCATTTACGAAACTTAATGATTTACTTGGTGATAATTTTCATTTCTAATTGTGATTATTTTTGCAGTTTTTCTAGAATCTACACGATGTCTGCAATTTTTAGATTCATAATTTTTTCGTGACTGTGAATAGAAAACTGTGTACTATAACGCGACGAATTGAGGGTTAATATAAAATGTTTTAGGCAGTAGCAGCTTGTTAATATCCTACGATACGTTGAGCAACTTAATCCTAAAATGGCGTAAGGAGGAAATAGCAGTGGCCTTCAGCGACAAATGGCGGTAGTTGTAGCATTACCTTAAGATGGCAATTTGATTCAAGCCATTTCGTGGAAGAAATAAAAAACGTAATCCAAGCATCATTCCAAGTCTGTACAACTTGTAAGTTTGAGCATCTCCTCAAGAATTTGTGAGAGTTCACGTCAAGCTAAGAAATGGAAGATTTAGCTCATAGCCATGTCATATAGTTTTGTTTTTATTTTCTTCTTTACCCTGTTGCCATAAAATGCAGAGCCTTTAAAACTATTGCCTGTAAGTGTTCATTTATTTTGAGGAACATGTTTGTATTTTATTGATGAATCTTCGTCTTCTGGGTTTCAAATGCTTTATTCACAGAGCTCGTAAAGCATTCGTATGTGAATGATGTTCGAAACACAGCGCGAAATGAGTTTCAGAAGAACATCGTGTAGCTGAAGTAGTGGATCGCATTGCTAGTTCATACGCCTTTTGGTAAACTGCTACTCACTGTTACAGGACAAAGAAACTAACAAGCAACAGCTGCAGACTCTGCTACATGTTAAGTTTATTCATATTACAGCATGGCCCAAAAGTCACGAAGGGATATATTCTAAGAAGAGCTCCACAGTCGGTTCTCAGTCGGTCCACGGTCAAACTTCCACCCTTCTTCTGTCACAATATGAAACAAAGCAGAAAGGAACGAATAAACACGTTATGCACAGTAATTACTCCTTCGTGATTTTTGGACAACCCTGTGTATGAACTTGGCTGACATCTGCATCTACCTTTCTAAATCCCAAACATTTTCTGCTTCACTCACTTTTAGTACCGGAACAGTTTGGGACCTTGCGTTTCGCCAACACGGTACCGTATGTTATTAATCTGTGTGCTACATACTACCTCGAATGGCAATCGCTTGATGTCTCAGGATATATTATAAAGTTTGTCGCCTTTGTTGTGAAGTTACAAGGTGTGATCAAAACCTAATGGGAATTTTTTTAGTTTCCCAGGCTTTATACTTCCGATTTTCAGTTTTTTATGTTGTTGGTACACATGTCCCTGATGTATGTTTGAATTTTCAGCTGTTTTGAATATTCAGTTTATTGTTGGCAGTCGAAAAAATTATGCGAGGTTTCTGGTTCTCGGCAATTTCGAAATGTTGACTTATTTTTGAGGAATCTACTAATAGTAAGACAATAGTTTACGAGTGGTATAAACGTTTCAAAGAGGGTCGAGAAGACGTTGAAGACGACAACCACTCCGGGCGGCCCAGCACAGCAGTTACTTATGTAGTGGACTGGCAAGACAGCCAATCCACAGTGATGGGTAGCCGAAAGGCACGCGTTTAACTCACGCAGACTGGCGTGAGGTCTGGAACAGTTAAGGGAATTAATAGTAGCAAATAAAGTACGTAGTTGATGTAATACTTAACTTTAATCCATAATTGGTGTACATCGCTCTTGACGGTACATCAATAATAATCTCAATATAAACTGGTAATGGTGCCTTGCTAGGTCGTAGCAAATGACGTAGCTGAAGGCTATGCTAACTATCGTCTCGGCAAATGAGAGCGTATTTGTCAGTGTAGCATCGCTAGCAAAGTCGGCTGTACAACTGGGACGAGTGCTAGGAAGTCTCTTTAGACCTGCCGTGTGGTGGCGCTCGGTCTGCAATGACTGACAGTGGCGACACGCGGGTCCGGCGTATACTAATGGACCGCGGCCGATTTAAAGGCTACCACCTAGCAAGTGTGGTGTCTGGCGGTGACACCACAACTTACGACAAGTAAAGAAAATGGTTCTGGAAAATCGCCGGATCACCATCATAGAGGTTGACGGTGATGTCAGCATACCCTTTGGCTCATTCCAAGCAATTTTCTCGGGTGTTTTATACATGGAACGTGGAGCAGGAACTTTGCTCCGAAATTGTTGAATTTCGACCAGACGCGGTGTCGCGTAGACATCGCTCACAAATTACTGAATGAAGTCGAAAACGATTCAGGACTTCTAAGGAAGGTTATAAGCGATGACGAAACATGAGTATTCGGGTATGACGTCGAAATCGAGGCCCAATCGTCCAAATAGAAACTGAATGAAGAGCCAAGACCGAAAAAATTTCGACAAGTTCGATCATACGTGAAAGTTCTCACTGTTTACTTCTATTACAATGTACTGTGCATCTTAAGTCCATACCTTATAGTATACGGCCAATGAGGAATACTGTCTGTAAGTTATGCACTGTTTGTGTGACACAATCGGAAGAAATTGACCAGAACTGTGGCAAATAACTGGTGGAAATTGCATCACGTTAATGCTCCGCTCACGCATGAATGCTTGTTCATGATTTTTGGAAAGAAACAAAACCATTATGTTGTCTCATCTACCTGCGATTTCTTCTTATACCCGAGGTAGAAGAAAACCATGAATGGATGTCGTTTTGCCACGATTGATGAAATAAGAACAAAATCGTGAAGGACAGAAAAATGAGTTCCAGATGTGATTCCAAGATTGGAAAAGACGGTGGCACAAGTGTGAAATAGCTGAGGACGATTACTTTGAAGGGGACAAAGTTGATGTTGATAAACACATAAAGATTCCTTAACAAAAACAGATATTCCCATTACTGTTGATCACACCTCGTGTGTTATATTTTCGAGGTGCACTGAACACAAAATTTAAAGCAAAAACATGGCTGTACAAGACGTATGTTTGTGCTTGAAAGAGACCAGCTTCAGATGCTGCATAGCGTCTCAAAAATCAGGACTCCTTACTTTCAAAACGATCGACGTAGACTGATTACTTTCCTTGCTTATCCTCTGCTTTGCCGGATTATGTATTCTCCTCCTGTTCGCAGCCGCCACTTGTTACGTGGCCCTACCACCGACCCCGTAAATTCCCGTCCTTTCGGCTCGAACATCTTCGTTCATCCATCACCTCTCCCGCTGCCTATAATTCAGCCGCGGTATCAGCGACGTGCCGAAGGAGCTCCGTTCAAGCCCCGGTCTGGCTAACGGACGACCGTCGCCTGCCGAGGACTATAATTTCGCTGGGGTCGCAGTACGTGCCCCCGCTTGTCAAGTACTGGCACCGACCGTCGTGCATCGACCCCGAACGAATGCTCATCGGCAGCTGCTCGCAGTAAATTGGAAAACTTATTACGCCGTCGTCTGTAATTAGCATGAAACGATGACCGCCATCGATGGACGGACAACTCCATTAAAAGAAGAAGCCGAAAGGAATCTCTTAATACACGTCTGGAAAGTTCCTGTCGTATAGAGCAGGAGTTAAATAGATGTAATACTCTGTAACAGTGACATGTAGAAAAACAGTAAGCTGAATCATAAGACTCCCTGTTTAAAATCCATCTGCGATTACGCCGAAAGCCACCTTACGGTGTGTGGCTTTAGTTAACGACGCCATTTCCCCCTTATCTGTACCACTCGGAAAGAATGAGTGTCGGTAACTGTCTATGATCTCGAATGCTCTGATTTCCATTAGTAGAGCTGGGAGGGAGTAATACGTTGTCCTACTATTCTTGGCCGCCCCCTGTGATGAATCTACACTGAGAAGTCATGGGATAGCTGCTACTGTCGTATTGGACCTTCTTTTCCTCGAGTAGAGCAGCAACTCCTTGTGGCAAGGACTCAACAAGACGTTGGAAGTCTCCTGCAGAAATATTAAGTGATGCTGCGTCCATAATTCTGAAAGTGTTGCCGGTGCCAACTGCTCTCTCAATTATTTCGCATAAATGCTCGATGGGATTCATGTAGGGCGATCTGGGTGGCCAAATAATTCGCTCGAAATGTTCACAGTGTTCTTCAAACCACTCACGAGCAATTGTGCCCGGTGACATGGCGCGTTGTCATCCATAAAAATTCCATCGTTGTTTGGGAATATGGAATCCATGAATGGCTGAACATTGCCTCCAAATAGCCGAACGTAACCATTTGCAATCAATCATCGGTTCAGTTGTTCCATGTAAACACAGTCCACATCATTATGAAGCCACCAGCAGCTTGCACACTGTTTTGTTGAGAACATGGGTCCGTGGCTTCGTGGGGTCAGCGCTCACTCGAACCCTACCATCAGCTCTTACCGCCGGCCGGGGTGGCCGAGCGGTTCTAGGCGCTCCAGTCTGGAACCGCGCGACCGCTACGGTCGCAGGTTCGAATCCTGCTTCGGGCATGGATGTGTTTGATGTCCTTAGGTTAGTTAGGTTTAAGTAGTTCTAAGTTCTAGGGGACTGATGACCTCAGAAGTTAAGTCCGATAGTGCTCAGAGTCATCAGCTCTTACCAACATGAAACTGGACTCATCTGATAAAACAACGGGTTTCCAATCATCTATGTCCCAACCGATATGGTCACAAGCCCAGCGGGCTGCAAGGGTCGGAAACCTTCTCCATGAATCACCAGAGTACAAACGACAGCTCCGCCATGCACTGCCCTTTTGCACCTTGTGTACGCGATTATGCATGCATCTGTATGTGTCCATATGGCTATCCTAAGACTTTCGTCACCTCAGTGTACATCTACATGTTTGTGTCCACAGCTGAGTGGACAACGCGGCAGAATGGTGCGCGGGGGGCCCGGGTTTGATTCTCGGCTGTGTGAGAGTTTTCCTCTGCTCCGGGACTGAGCGTTTTGTTGTCTTCATCATCAGTTCATCCTCATCGTCATGGAAGTTGGGGAAGTGGCGACAGCTAATAAGACTTACATCTGGCAACCGGTCAATCCGACGGGAGCCCTTAGCAACATGCACAATTCATCGATATGATTGCCTTGCAATTCACACTTAAGTGTTTGGCAGTAGTTTCATAGAACCATCTTCAGGCTATTAGTCGACCGATCCACTCTCTAATAGCACGTGGGAAAAATGAACACCTAAATATTTCTGTTCCAGCTCTGATTTTGCTTTATATATATATATATATATATATATATATATATATATATATATATATATATATATATATATATATATATATATATGACGGCGACGCTGTACGCAGCCAGATGAACCGGGTGAAACTACTGACAGAGGTCCAGTGTGGGCTGTAATGATAGTATGACAGCGAAACTTGTCAGATATTGTAATACATTCATGCCGCAAAAAAATTAGTTCCAATTTGGTCACCAGGTGCAAAACTGGCGTCGTGAATGCGAGAGAGATGTGGAAATGTTTCCATATGTAACGAATTGGGAATGGGACATATGCAGGAAAGATCAAATATGTGAAAAGCGGTAATGTTGGTTGTGTAATTGATCATCGCTTACACAGTATGAGCACCAGAGATGAAGGTGATATGCTGTTTAAATGGCTCTAAGCACTATGGGACTTAACATCTGAGGTCATCAGTCCCTGATATGCTGTACAGCGCAGTTTGCACCTGATGGCAAATATTCGAACTAATTTTTTTCCAGCGTACATCGATTCTGCTTTAACAGACTATCTACCAAGTTTCTCTGCCAGAAGATAATTACAGCTCACGCTGAACCTCTGTGAGTAGCTGCACTTTATTTTTTATTCAAACAATCCTTTTGGAGGTTACAATAAATAAACTTTAGTTTTGCTTCTTTGCATTTAATTGTCGTTGCTCCCAGACTTACTTCATGTTGAGAACGTCGTTCCTTTTCTTCCTATGTCCTCTTTCTTTCTTTTCCAGGCCTATTTCTTTCCTGAAATCTGCCTTTTGTGTTGCTTCTTTAAAAAGTATGTTATTTATTATGTTCAATATATTCCTGCGTTTCTCACATGTTTGTCAATTTCGGCGAATCGTGTGGGCTTAAATTTGTAGTAATTTGGTAAATTGAAAATCTGCTTGGTTAGTCTGTTACTATTCATCTGGTACATTTCATCATAAAACTGTAACCTTCTTTGCCTCATTACATTAGTTAGCTTTTTCATTTGCTAATAGACCTCTCTGTTTGGTCTTAATTTGTATTCAACGTTACTGTTAACTCTAAGTCCCAGTATTTTCCTTAGAATTTTACTTTCAAGTTTTTCCAGTATTTCAAGATTCCAAATGTTGTTGGCTTAAGTGCTTCTGCTGCATACAGTGTTGCAGTGTTTTGAAGGACAAAGTTTTTTGTCATTTGGGATGCACTTTCCATTTTATGTACCCTATTTACTATGGCTATCTTTCCTATTGTGTTTCTTGTTATTCATTCTCCTTGATAATTAAAATAATTTGTTTTAGGTATTGTGTTGCTATGAATTTTAAGATCTGGAAGGGCATAATTGATATTTGTCATGAAATATGTTTTTTAAAATGAAATTTTTGGTTCTATTTAGTCTGCTTACTTGTGTAGTTCTGTAATTTGTTGTTTGGTATAACCCACTGAGTCAGCAATTAACGTCATGTCATCTGTAAGAGCTAGACAATCTAAGTGATTTTATTTGAGTTTCTTCCTAGTTGAACACCTTAGTGTTGATGGATTTTCTGCATTCTACCACTATCTTCTCTAATTCAAAGTTAAAAATTAGGAGAGATAAACCATCTCCCTCTATTACTTCTGATTTCAAAAGCTTTTGACAGTTCTCCTATAAATTTTACATTTAAGGTTATGTTTGTTGAAGTTCCTTTAATTATTAATGTTGTTTTATTGTCGACTCCGAATTCCTTCAAAATGTTGACCAGTGAGTTCCTATCAATTGAATCATGTGCTTTTTTAAAATCTGTGGAAGTTATCAAGTGTTTCAAGTTTGTGATTTTTCCGATTTCTATTACGTTCTTTAGATTTAGTATTTGCTTTGCACAAGACCCTTCCTTCCTAAATCCTGCTTGATACTCTCCTAGTTGTAGGTCGAGTATTTCTACAGCTCTGTTTATAAGTTACATGTACAAAAAAAAATTGCTCTGAGCACTATGCGACTTAACTACATGTACAAGATCTTATATGTCACTGTAAGAGGGAGACCCCTCTATAATCATTAGTATCAATTTTATTTCCATCTTTACGTAATGATATATTAATACGGATGTCCATACTGATGGTGAGCTGTTTATTCTCCAGATATCACTAATGGAATAATGTTGCCACTTGAGTGTTTCCATAATTCTGCAACTATATGCTTTGTTATTTTTAAGTTCTTTCATGATTTCTCTGATTTCCTCTATTGTTGATGGCTTTTCGCTGGTTATATTTGGATTACATCATCAAAGTTCTCTTTTGGCGAATCACAGCTGTGTAATTCTTTGACGTATTCAGAAGTATACTGCATTTCTCTGTGTTCCTGAATGCATCGTTTTGTGTTTCCGGATCTATAAACTGTAAACTTGGTGATGTGTACCTCTTTAAACTATTTTTGAGCCCCTCATAAAAATTCCTTGCGTTTTCCTGCTTAACATGTGACTCGGTAGACAATAGTTATCTTGTACATATTCTACTTTGATGTGTTTTAAACTTTTTGATGCACGTTTCCTTGCTTCCATAAAATTTATTCCGGCTGTTATTTTTATTTCAGTCCCAGATTTCCAAAACCTGTTGTCTCTTTATAATTAACTCATCACATTCATAATTCCATCAAGCATGTTTCAATTTCTTTTTAAGAGATATAACTTATTGTGCAGTCTCAATGACGTCTTTTCAAAGTCGTTCTGAACATTTAGGCTCCTTTCTCCAACTCACTTTTGTAATAATTTTCTCTGGATAATTTCTGTATGTCAAACATTATGGGCTGGTTCTTTTTTCTAAATATTGGTCTTTTCCTGAATTAAACGATATATAGCTATTAGTCTTAATCTATGCCGAAGCACTTGGCAACTTCTACATTGAGTACGTGCATAGAAATCTCTAAATAGTAATGCTATATTTTTCTATGGAATGTGATATACGATATCTGACACGGTTTGCAAAAAAATTTCTGTTCACTTTTTCAGTGTGCTGTTTTTCTCATTTTTTGGTGCATGTGTATTTAAAATAGTGAAAAATTTGTTTGATGATTTAAATGTTAGTGCGGTAAGTCTTACATTAGCTGATTCAAATTCTGTTATTGAGTCAAATGAGTTTGTGTTTACAACGAAAATTGTTCCAAATTGGGGTACGGTTTTCATAACTCTTTTCCCTAGTTTTCTCATACATATACTGAATCCCTCTGAATCGAAATGTTGTTCATCAGTAAACATTGATTCTTACAGTGTTATTATCATTACACTTTTTCCCGTTAGAAAGTTTATTGAAAGTTTTAAGTGAATATACATTAAAAGCGGCTTGATAATTCATGTTTCTCTGGTTGATTTTATGGATATGTTGTGTAAAGCAATTTTAAAAGGCTGCTCCGACTCATTCTTTGCACAATGTTGTAGGCTCGCTGAATGCTAATGCGTACTTCTCATTTCCTTGGAAATGGAAGACTGGGTGCTTCCTGAGGTAAAATCTCTTACAGAGGGCGTCTCCATTCTTGACTGCTTGTTAAGGAGACAAGTCCCCTAAGGATGCTGCTGAGGCTAGCTAGCTTTTTTTTTTCTTCTTCTTCTTTTGCATCTTCCGCTAGTTCCGCCGTTCCAAGATCCATTCTTCCCGCCTTCAGTACTGCTGAAGTCTTCACTATGACCCTGACATGAAGCCCTCACAGGGTGATGTCACATTTTTTTTTTTTACGTGTTTGTTTCTCCTCCTCCTCCTCTTTCCTCATCACTTGCACGATGACGTCCCGGGCCAGGGACCGCCTTCGGGAGTTGGCTCCACTTTAATTATAACTACCAGGTATTTAACGAGTGGTTCTCGACTGCTTAACTCCGGACGTTGGTCGCGTCTTTCGGGTGCAACATTTCAATAAAGAAAAGTTACTTACGGTTTGTGGGTGGTCTATAATTGTAATCTTTTATTTTATTACAAGGGCACTTATCCCTGCGAAGGTGGTAGTCAACAAAATATTTTCCCATTCAGGGAAGATAGTTGATGGTTTAATTTCCGTGAAACGATCTCGCAACGAAAAACGCCGTTAGTTTGATGACTGCATCCTTGACTCAGTTATTATATCAGTGGTCCTTTCTCGCTTATTTCGTGATGATACAAACGAGCTACCTTTCTTTGAACCTTTTCGATGTCCTCTGTCCATCCTATATGGTTAGGATTCCCTCACAGAACAGCAATAATCCAAAAGAGCATGGATAAACATAAATGAGGAGTCTGTTTAGTAGTTTTTATGCTTCTTCTAAGTGGTCTTTGGTTCGTCTTCCGCGACAAAATTCTATACGTGACAGTTCTAGTTTAAGTTTTTCATAGTTGTACTCCATATGTATTTAGTTGAATAGGCAGCCTTCAAATTCGTGTGATTAATCACGTAACCGAAATTATTTTGTATTCATGTTGAGACGCCCTGCTAAACCCGCAGAACAGGACAGGTGGTTTAAATTGTGGAAAGGGGCCAAAATAAGGGGCTGTCAGTTACACTCGAACATACAACTTTATTTATTTGACCAAACATTACTAGAGACAAGAAAATTTTAAAAAAATCACAGCATTAATTTTTGGAACTTAATAACCGTCTGCATACGCCATACAATCTCATGCCTTAAGGTCAAGACCACTTTAATTTAAAATCGGCTAAAAGACAATAACTTAAGACTCAAACAAAAATCAGAATTTTTAAAAGGCGAAACGCCTTATCTTAAAACAGTTCTTTAATTAGGTTGAAGGCCCAAACAATCTTACGCCTTAAGAGCAAAACAACCTTAATTTAAAAATCAGCTAGAAGCAATACAAATACAAGCAACAAGAACAAATAAGGAAAGGCAGTACACCCAACGGCGCACAGAAGTTTCCGAGGGTCGGCCTGTTATTCAAACACTAACGCTCGCTTAGGTGAGACAGGAAGTCGGCCCAACCATTCTCGATCCGACGACAACCCAACCGACAGACAGTCAACGGACCCACCGACAAGCTCACTGCTCCACCCCAACCGACAACTAATCGGTTAGATAGTACAAGGTCCGAATATCGATACACACCGCGCTGTTGCCACTCGTGGAGAGAGAGGATAACAGCATAATTGCGATAACCGCGGAAGACTAAACACAGAATACCAAACAAGGTTTAATCCAACGCACAACATGAGCCAGCCAAGGCTCACATGTGAATATTGTTTAGATTCAGATGCTACTTTTCGCATAATGCAGATGTGCAAATCATTTTGAAATTCGTTTTGATCCTCTGATGACTTGACTAGAGGATGACTGACAGCGTCATCTGCAAACAGTCGAAGAGGACTTCTCACATTGTCTCATAAATCGTTTGTATAGTTTAAGAGAAATGGAAGGCCTGTAACAGTTCCTTGGGGAAGTTTCGCTAGATGACATACCAGCAGTTACTATGAGCCACGATCTTTCTGACAGGAAATCCCGAACCCCAGTCGCACAGCTGAAAGTCAACAAATTCAACCGCTCAACTGAAAGTCAGACGTGGGCAACCCTTGGTGACCCGGGGGCGCGCCGGCACGGTAGCTCAGCGTGTTCGGACAGAGAACCGGTGGCCCTCTGTAATAAATGAGTAAAGGAATCAACCATCAAATTGAACGGATGTCACGTGACGTCCGGCCAGACCATGCGCAACGAACAATACGGAACAAAATGAAAAAGAAAGACGTGGGTCACAGGCTTACTTAAGCAATCATTTTACCTTGAAACTCACTGGTTCCTGTTTGCATAAAAACAAGAATATGGGATTGTCGGTTCGTCTTGATGCAATACATTCCTGTTTTCCATTTATTTATCCCGAAACCAGTCACAGCAACAATATGCCACCATCGCTGCTTTTTGTTTGATTTTTATTCACTTTAAGTCACAGCATGGTTTTTACGTTTGTCGTCGCGGTAGACGGCATATTTTCCGTGTTTTCGTTGCCGTTTGTTCGGCGTACAGCATGTCATCTGCAAGTTCGTTGGACGGCTTGCAGCTGCTTTTAAACACAGGAAAACATAACTTTTGCATCTTGCTCGTGATCGAAAAAATTACGCTATCTTCTTACTTAGGCTCGCGGGCCGCCTAGTCACGTCAAGCGACAGCAGCGCTTTTAATACACAAACTCCAAACTACAGCATCCTTGTCGACTTTTATTACGCCTCGAAGCAAGCGTTTCTGACAGTACATTCATTTTGTGTTCGCTGTACTAGTTTACATATGGTATTTACGCGTCAGAACATTGTTTATTTATTTACAACGTTTTGCAACAGCTGTGTTAAAGACTTCCCTTGCAAAATACTGCACTGCCGTTTGTAAAGGAACAGTGCCCACAGCACGTAAATAAATGTAAACTTCTGAAGACAGGATGCCAGTCAGTTGGAAATGTAGTGGGAAAATGCAATAAGGTGACAAAAGCTACGGGATAGCGATGAGGACGTATACAGACGGGGGTAGTATCGTGTACACAAGGTGTAAAACGACACTGAGTTGGCGAAGATGTCAGTCACTTTTACTCTGCTGATTCATGTGGCAACGTCTCCCTAGGTGATTATGGCCGCACAGACTCTTACTGAGGAATGGTAGTTGGAGTTAGATGCATGGGACATTCCATTTCGGTAATCTTTAGGAAATTCAATATTCCGAGATACATAGTGTCAGGGGTGTGCCGAGAATACCAGACTTCAGGAATTACCTCTCACCATGGACGGCCTTCAGTTAACGACCGAGAGCAACGGCGTTTGCGTAGAGTTGTCAGTGCTAATATACCAGCAACACTGCGTGAAATAACCGCAGAAATCAATGTGGGGCTCACGACGAACGTATCCGTTAGGGCAGTGCGACGAGATTGGGGTTAATGAACCATGGCAGTAGACGACTGACGCGAGTGCCTTTACTAACAGCACGACATCGCCTGCAGCGCCTCTCCTGGGCTCCTCACCATATCGATTGGTCCCTAGACGACTGGAAATCTGCGGCCTGGTCAAACGAGTCCCGATTTCAGTTGGTAAGAGCTGATGGTAGGGTTCGAGTGTGGCGCCGACCCTCCAAAGCCACGGGTCCAAGTTGTCAAAAGACAGTGTGCAAGATGGTCGTGGCTCCATAATGGTGTGGGCTGTGTTTACATGGAATGGACTAAGTTCTCTGGTCCAAGTGAACCCTCTGGGGCCATTTTCAGCCATTCATGGACATCATGTTCCAAAACAACGATGGAATTTTTCTGGATGCCAACGTTCCTTGTCACCACGTCACAATTTTTCACGATTGATTTGAAGAGCATTCTGCAGAATTTAGGTGAATGATTTTCCCACCCAGATCGCCCCATACAGAACCAATCGAACATTTATGGGACATCATCGAAAGGTATGTTCATGCCCAAAACCCTGCACTGGCAACACTTTAGCAATTATAGGCGGGTATAGATGCAGCATGGCTCAGTATTCCTGCAGGGGATTTCTAAGGACTTGTGGAGACCGTGTCAGATCGAGTTGCTGCACTACACCGGGCAGAAAGAGGTCTGACACGATATTAGGAGGTGTCGCATGACTTGTGTTTCTTTAAATGTAAATGCCTATAAAAGTAATTGATTGCAGCTAATTTATTTTAAATTACCTTCAGTTTCATCATTTCCATTGTCCTAACACGTCCACAGCCGACAAGAAGTATTACGTTAATACAGAACAGAATAGAAACAAATACTATGGCAATGAGATAGACAGGCAACCTCAGTCGACAAGCAACTTTGCTATTTTTGGCCTCATGCAGGTCATTCGACTGATTGAAGTTTTATGTGTTAACATACGCAAATACTATTAACATGAGATTTTTAAATATTTGTGCAAAAATACTCTCAATGACTAACTGCAGTGGCACGGGTTGTTTCCGTAATACTAAATAAATTAAGCTATCATTTCTTCGTTCGTTTTGAAAAAAAAAATGGTTCAAATGGCTCTAAGCACTATGGGACTTAACATCTGAGGTCATCAGTCCCCTAGCCTTAGAACTACCTAAACCTAACTAACCTAAGGACATCACACACATCCATGCCCGAGGCAGGATTCGAACCTGCGACCGTAGCAGCAGCGCGGTTCCAGACTGAATCGTTTTGAAACGTTTAAAAGTGTAACTTGCCTGAACTTTGCATATATCGGCTGTGTCATACAAAAGCCTAAGTGAAGGAATGTGAACAACAGAATGGCGAATTGTGAAACTGATAATATTAGCCGTCACCCGCTCAATACGCATTGGTAATACTAAGAATATTTTGGTCGACATCGTCACTGTTCGTCAATATTTCTAGTATTGAGAAGACGACAATATTCACTCTCAGACGGTCGTTGTATTGTCATGTTGATAATACACTAACGGAAAAAATATTTTAATACTAAGAAGGAGTTGTGCGACTTAAACGTAAGTTGGTAGGGCTGGGTTGGGTTGTTTGGGGGAGGAGACCAAACTGCGAGGTCATCGGTATCATCGGATCAGCGAAACAAGTCGGCCTTGCCCTTTCAAAGGAACCATCCCTGCATTTGCCTGGAGCGATTTTAGGGAAATCACGGAAAACCTAAATCAGGATGGCCGGACGTGGGATTGAACCGTCGTTCTCCCAAATGCGAGTCCAGTGTGCTGACCACTGCGCCACCTAGCTCTGTCTACATCTGAAAGATGATTTCGATTCATATTTCTTATCAGCTGTATAAGATTGGCACTAGTATCGCCATTATGAGTATGCTAACGAGGTTTGCTTTAAATACACGCTGCAATGTTCGTAAGCCTTAGTTACCTTTGAGATTGGACGTGCTGATCTGATGTTGTCAAGAATGCCTTTAAGACGTCAAAGGCGCCCTGATCAACACCTCGCTGAGCTTGGACAAGGTTGTGTAATAGGGCTACGAAAAGCTGGAGTTTCGTTTGGCGAAACTGAAGAAACACGTGGCGGGAATGTAGCCACTGCATATGACTACTGGCAGCGGTGGTCATGAGATGTTCTGTCGCAGGAAGACAGGGCTACGGAAGCTCACGTGGTACCGTCGAGAGGGACAATCATCGTATTCAGCGTAAGGCTCTGGTGTATCGTACGGCATCTGCAGCAGCAATAAGAGCAGCATCTGGTACCACTGTAACAAAAAAAAAAAAATGGCTCTGAGCACTATGGGACTCAACATCTTAGGTCATAAGTCCCCTAGAACTTAGAACTACTTAAACCTAACTAACCCAAAGACATCACACACACCCATGCCCGAGGCAGGATTCGAACCTGCGGCCGTAGCAGTCGCGCGGTTCCGGACTGCGTGTCTAGAACCGCGAGACCACCGCGGCGGCACCACTGTAACACAGCGAACTGTTACAAATCTGCTACTTCAAGGACAGCTCTAAGCCAAACGCCCTGTAGCGTGCATTCCACTGTTCCCAAACCACCGTATCAAACGAGAGCTCATGGAGGGCAGGATGAAGGTCTATTGTGTAATGATGAAAGCCAGTTCTTCTCCGGAGCTAGTGACGGCTGTGTTGGTTTGAAGGAAGACAATTAGGGACCCGTAACCATCCTGTCTGCGTGCTAGACGTATTTGGCCTACATCTTGAGTTATGTTCTGGGTGCGATTTCGTATGACGTGAGGAGTACTCTCGCGGTTATTCCACACACCCTGACTGCAAATTTATACATCAGTCTGGTGATTCGACTGTTGTGCTGCCATTCATGAACAGTATTCCGGAGGGTGTTTTCCAACAAAATAATACTAGCCCATACACTGCTGTTGTAGCCCAACATGCTCTATACTTACCTAGAGAGAGGTATTCGCGAAATTTCATTACTCTACATTAGTTATTTTTAGGCGCTGGATTTTTTTCCCTTCAGCGTGTATGAGAGCCCCCAATTTCAGTGTGAAATTTCTTCCATTGCAAATGATAGGCACGAAACGCATGCTGTCAGGACTGCACGGTATGGCCTAAACTTCTCAAACTCGCGATAGCAGAAAAGAAAACGCGTCCCAGGCAGACTACAAGGCGAGCGCCTCCCTCATTTGTTCCGCGGTCTGGACTGAAAGTAATCACGACCCGGATCCGGCCCAAGGGCCGCCGGTTGCCCTTCCGTGACTGAGGCGATACACCATAGGCACACAATGTGATTACAAGCCACTCTTGAGGCCCTCTTGAAGCGGTCTGCCACCAGTTTGAGCATCTTTGTAAAGCTCTGGAGCTGACTAAACGAGGGGGTGTTGTGGGACGCACCTTTCTGTTTTGGATCTTCTCTTAGTCATGCCTGACATGGGTCCCACACCGACGAGCAGTGTGTTACTCAAGGTTCGGACGGACGGGGTTTGTGTAAGATACATCATTTGTGGATGAATTTCATTTTCCTAGTATTCTTCCATCGCATCTCTCTCTGCCATCTACTTTTTGTACTACTTTTACGTACTCGTTCCATGTTAGTTTGTTGTGGACGGTTTTTCACCGTTACTATTTTTACCAATGATATATCAAAGCTGTACGACAAAAACCTAATGGATCAGTAAATACGCCACAAAAATAAACTCTAAGGGAAAAAATTATCCGAATGGGACGGAAATCGGTTGATGTAATGTACATGTAGAGATAAATGTTATCTTTTGGCGCTCGATTTTTTTTCCGTCAGTGTAATATTGAGCGTATAATAGCCCTTTAAGTTCAATGTGAAATTTCTTCCATTGCAGATGATAGGCACGGATCGTATGCTGTCAGCACTGCACAGTATGGCCTAAACTTCTCAAACTTGCGATAGCAGAAAAGAAAACGCCTCCCAGGAAGACTACCCAGATCGTATACCAATCAGGTTCCTTTCAGAGTATGCAGTCACAATAGCGCCTTTCTTAGCAATCATATACAACCGCTCACTTGACGAAAGGTCTGTTCCTAAAGACTGGAAAGTCACACCAATATCCAAGAAAGGAAACAGGAGTAACCCATTGAATTACAGACCCATATCACTGACCTCAATTTGCAGTAGGATTTTGGAGCATATACTGTACTCGAACATTAAGAATCACCTTGAAGAAAATGACTTATTGATGCATAACCAACCAGGATTCAGAAAATAAGGTTCTTGTGCAACACAGCTACCTCTGTATTCCCATGAAGTAATGAGTGCTGTCGACAAGGGATCTCGGATAGATTCCATATTCCTAGATTTCCGGAAGGCTTTTGATACCGTTCCTCACAAGCGACTATTAATCAAATTGCGTGCATATGGAATATAGTCTCAGTTGTGTGACTGGATTCGTGATTTCCTCTCAGAGAGGTCACAATTCGTAGTGATAGACGGTAGATCATAGAGTAGAACAGAAGTGATATCCGGTGATCCGCAGGGTAGTGTCATAGGCCCTCAGCTGTTCCTGATTTACATAAATGATCTAGGTGATAATCTGAGCAGCCCCCTTAGATTGTTTGCAGATAATGCTGTAATTTACCGTCTAGTAAAATCATCAGACGATCAATTCCAATTACAAAATGACCTAGAGAGTATTTCTGTATGGTGCGAAAAGTGGCAATTGGCACTGATCATGGTTACTAAAAGAAATCCGATAAATCGCACAAATCTAAGGGCTGTCAATTCGACTAAATACCTAGGAAAATTACGAGCAACTTAAATTGAAAAGACCACATAGATAATATTGTGGGGAAGGCGAAACAAAGGCTGCACTTTCTTGGCAGAACGCTTAGAAGATGCGACAAACCCACTAAAGAGACAGCCTACATTACACTTGTCCGTCCTCTGCTGGAATATTGCTGCGCGGTGTGGGATCCTTACCAGGTAGGACTGACGGAGGATATCTAAAGAAGGGCAGCTCGTTTCGTGTTATCGCGCAATAGGGGTGAGAGTGTCACTGATATGTTACGCAAGTTGGGGTGGCAGTCACTGAAACATAGGCGGTTTTCTTTGCGGCGAGATCTATTTACGAAATTTCAATCACCAACTTTCTATTTCGAGTGCGAAAATATTTTGTAGACACCCACCTACGTAGGGAGAAATGATCACATAAATAAAATAAGAGAAATCAGAACTTGAACGGAAAGATTTAGGTATTCTTTTTTCCCACGCGCCATTCGAGAATGGAATGGTAGAGAAGTTCTATGAAAATGGTTCGATGAACCCTCTGCCAGGCACTTAAGTGTGAATTGCAGAGTAACCATGTAGATGTAGATGTAGATTAAAATTTCAAAGAAATTGGACCATTTATTAAAGAGGAAAGTTTCACACATTTAGCAAGTCTGTAACACGTTTATACACCTCCGACCCTTATGCAAGCTGTTTTTCGGCTTGACATGAATTAAAGCATTAGTTGGATGTTCCGGCCAATATGGCCGAGCGTTTCTAGGAGCTTCAGTCTGGAACCGCGCGACCGCTACGGTCGCAGGTTCGAATCCTGCCTCGGGCATGGATGTGTGTGATGTCCATAGGTTAGTTAGTTTTAAGTAGTTCTAAGTTCTAGGGGACTGATGACCTCAGATGTTAAGTCCCATAGTGCTCAGAGCCATTAGTTGGATGTCCTCCTGAGGAATGCCATGCCAAATTGTGTAAAACTGGATTGGCGCGTTAGATCGTCGAAATACCCGTCTGGTGGCCTTGCCCATTAAGCTCCAAACGTTTTCAGTTGGGGAGAGATCCGACGACCACGCTGGCAAAGGCATGGTTTGGTAAGCATGAAAGCAAGCAGTAGAAACCCTCGCCCTGTGCGGACAGGCACTATCTTGCTGAAATGTAAGCCCACAATGACTTTCCATGAAGGGCAACAAAACAGAGTCTAGAATACCACTGACGTACCTCTGTACTGTAAGGGTACCGAAGATGACAACCAATAGCTCCTTCCATCAACAAAGGAGGCATCCCAGACCATCACTCTCGGTTGTCAGGCTGTATCGCGGCCGACAGTCAGGTTGGTATCCCACCAATGTCCGCAGCGTCTCCAGACACGTCTTCGCTGGTCATAGACTCTCAAGCAGGACTCGTCACGAAACACAATTCCACTCCAGTCAGTGAGATTCCAGACCGAAGATGTGTCTGGACATATCCCAGACAGCAGCTGGATACCAACCCGACTGTTGTCAGCCATATGGCCCACCAACCAGAAACGATGGTCTTCTTTTCATTGGTTGTCATCTGCGGCACCCTTACAGTACAGCGACACGTCGACGATATTCTTCGACCCATTTTGTTGCTTACATGGCAAGCCATCCTGGGCTTACAGTTGAGCAAGATAATGCCCGTCCGCACATGACGAGAGTTTCTGCTGCCTGTCTTCGTGCTTGGCAACCTCTACTTTGACCAGCAAGGTCGAAGGATCTCTCCCGAGTTGAGAACGTTTGGAGCGCTACAGGAGGGGCCATCCAACCCACTCGTGATCTGACGATCTAACGCGCTAGTTGGACAGAATTCGACTGGATATCACTCAGGAGAACCACCAAACAAATATTCTATCAATCAATGCCAAGCCGAATAACTGCTTCCATAAGGGCCGGAGGTGGACCAACGCGCTATTGAATTGCTTAATTTGTGAACCTCTTGAATAAATCATCCAATTTTTCTAAAACTGTAATCATTTGTCTTGTCCTGTTGCATCACATCAACTGATTTGCGTTCCGCTCAGAGAATTTCTTCGTAGTGGGTCTTCTTTTTGTCTTAGAATGTATGAAGACACACAAGTAGTGTTGTGTTGTTACTTCACCCAAAAATTATAATTCAAGTTCTATTTTCTATTAGTACGTGAAGATAGCGAACATGTTAAAAAGGTCATCCTCGCGATCTAGACAGAAAACATTTAGTGAAGTGCAGTAAGGCTTCAGACGTGTTTAGAATTAGTTTCCTGTATATAAAAAGTATCAACTTAAGTTCCCGGCATATTATACTACATCAGTTTTCACGGTGTCTGCCGCTTTAGAAATAATGCTACAGAGGAAAAGAGACAAGTCCATTTGACACAGTTTCCAAGGTAAGGGTTGCTCGTCCGTAGGTGCGCCTTCATATTGTAACAGTTTCTATTAGCAAATGACTGGTTCCATTTACTTCGCAGTCACAAGTAGAAAAAACATTTTTGGAATACACAGAAATTAGTGCAAAGTGCTGTGGAAGGCGAGTGTTATCGCAATTGCATATCGCCTTTCCGGAAATACGCCAACCGTATGCGATGCATGCCGCTGCTGGCAGCTATATATGGGCTACGGTGCACGACTTGTTCCCCCCTCTCGACCTCTTTGACCTCTGGCGGATGAAATACTACAGGCCTGAACATTAACGTAACCCCAATTAAAATTCACATGAGTCAAGGCATAGGGCAGCTCTCTCGCAGCAGCGTGCTTCAGTGGCGTTAGTGAGGAACACGATACGAAAGAGCGGGTAGATCAGTGTTCTACGGTCTCCAAAAGACCTTTAAAGCTGGTTTAATTTAATTTGTCTCTGGAGAGGAAGGGTTTTCAGGTAGGAGGAGGACGTGGGCATGAAGCGCCTGAGTTTTTAAGAAATAAACCAAAGTAACAACATTATGGGGAAATCTTGAATGTATGAATGCTTGGTGGTCCACAGCTTTCGGATACTCATTAAAAGACATCTTTTACACGCCATGAGCTGCAGTAAACTCTTTTATTTGTCAAAACCGTTTTTCGGGTTTATAACCCATCGTCAGTGGCATCTCACGCAGAGGAACAAACAACTGTATGTGCATCGATGTTTACAAATGATAACTGTACATATATAACAGTAATTTAACTCTACTTACATTATGCACTTCTAAAACAATGACGTGCTTATCAGTTAATAGCACAGGATCTGATATACGTCCCACAACATAGTACACACTTTGTCATGTACGTGACTGCTATCAAATTCTAGATAATGACAATTCTTAACGATGTTTTCTTTTTTTTAATTTCTAGACTATTTATCAGCAGATTTCTGCCTGTGCATTACGGGGCCGGCCGCGGTGGCCGTGCGGTTCTAGGCGCTCCAGTCCGGAGCCGCGCTGCTGCTACGGTCGCAGGTTCAATTCCTGCCTCGGGCATGGGTGTGTGTGATGTCCTAAGGTTAGTTAGGTTTAAGTAGTTCTAAGTTCTAGGGGACTAATGATCACAGCAGTTGAGTCCCATAGTGCTCAGAGCCATTTGAACCATTTGACTGATTACCTCAGATGTTAAGTCCCATAGTGCTTAGAGCTATTTGAACCATTTTTTGCGTTGCGGGTCGATAGTCTGACGAATACCGAACAGCAAAAGAAACAAACTAGCTCATCATATACCTGTATATGTACCCATTAAACCATCAGTACGCAAAAAGTATGCGAGAAGAAAAATTATGATACCTAATCATATAAGCATCAATGTATCTAATTTTATTGTTATGGTATTTACGGGAGATGTTGTTTGGAGGACTTAATAGGTTCAATGATTCGTTGTGGAAAATGGCTCTCGTAGTTTTCTCAAAAACCGTCTTCAAGATACACAACGCATTTTTGCAGAGTCTGCCGCTGAAGTATTTCCATACACTCTGACTAAACGGACCAGTATCGAAGCACGCAATTTTTGCTTGAATGTTTTTTATACCTTCCACTGATCCATCTTAGTAAGGATAACAGACTTCGAGCAATGCTCAAGAGTTACTCGAACGACGATTCTGTGCCGAGCTCTGTAGTATTTGCTTAACACCTCTTCACCTATTTTCCAGTGTGGCGGCCGCTTCAATCCTGGGTTTCTCGCTGCAGACAGATACTGCTAGATGCCTGACAGGTGTGACTGTCTCCAATGACTGATCACACATTGCGTAGTCATGTCTCTTTGTCTACGAAGGCGTGCTGAAAAGTAATGGCCCCGAATTTTTTGTATGGAAACATATGGATTTTTGAACAGCACAAACATCCCCGTATTTATTTCTCAATGTAATAACTCTGGCGACTATCATTTCTTGATACCGTCACTGTAGAATGTTTGAATTTGTTGACGGAGCTAGAACCCCACTTCTGGATACACTATTTCATCACTATGAAAGTGAAGTACTCGAAGATGTTTCTAAATTTTTGATTCGATGGAAATCGGATGCGGCCAAGTCGGAACTATATGGGGGATGATTGATGACAATGAACTCATGTGAGGACTGGCATTATTATGCTGAAGGAGATGGTGTTCCATGTGTGGACGAGCTATTCAAATTCGAAATTTGATTACAGCTCGCTGTTTCTTACGCGCCAACATAGTTACATTACAAACCGCAGTGTTACACGCTACATTTCGTGGCCCCTAGCGGCAAATATGTAGACATAAAGAATAAAGATTGCTATATGAGCGCTCGTTGGCTGTATGCTGGTTCTTTATATATTTTTAATTTATATTGAACCTGTGTGACCATCTCCCCGCGTTACCTTAGAGAATTGTACCCGACTTTGCGTCCTGGCTGCTAATATTCCAGGCCCTTACAAAAGGTGTCTATATTGTGACCCTTATTTGATTAATTTGATAAACAAATTAATTATTTTTGAAATATGCGCAGCGGAAACTGGTGCGAGTTTCTCTAAGATAACACGTTCTTGGGTGGTTGAGCTCAAAGCCGTCTTATAGCAGCTGATAGCCTATCTAAATTCACATTTCAGATTATTTCTGTCTTTCATTAACTTTAGAAACTCGGACTGAATAAGATACATCCTACCCATTTCATGTGTCAGGTGACTGGGGGACTATTTGTTAACTGAAATGCTGACTCTCATTTAATAGATTTATTTTCTACTTTGATGAAAACTTAAGAAGCCGACACATTACAATTTTTCTTTAGTTACAAAACTTCAGCGTTACCTCTCATGGGTAGGACAATGACAAAACGAAAACGTTTCACGAATAATTTCATATATGACACATAATTTCATAATAACACAAAAAATATATGACACATAATTTCATAATAACACAAAAAATACATAAGTGGGCCACACCGTCTTTAGCGGGAATATCGTCATTCATTCTTTAAGACTCACTTATCGTCATGCATGAAGTACACACTAGAAATTTAAGGTAGGCCACTGCCGAAGGTAGATAACCTCTATCAGAGAAAAGATTCTGGGCAAAAAAATGATGTACTATTGGCGCCAGAATGAAGTGCGAACTGAACTCACAAAGAAAGTACCAAAATTAATTAAATTTCGCGACAGAAATTTCTCGCTCTACCATCCGATACGCAATCTGCACTCATTGAGCTGAAAGTGAAGCTTATAACTCGGGAAATAGCTACATGAACTGATGGTTCCTGTTGCATGCTCACTACCACAAAGCAAAATTTCACAAACACATTTCAGAGAAAACTATTGCAAATAAATTAAAACCGTAACCTGTACCGATGAAGGTATGTTGAATGCGCGCTATGAGCATACCCTGTCGTGAATTTTTACCATATTACCTCATTTCTATCTCACCAAGTCTGCGAGCTGCTGTGCTACCGCGTCCGGTCCGTCTCATGGCTGGCCCCACAGATCTCTCCACGTGCCAAAATCCGACCAACGTTCCTGTTCAAACGCGGTGGTGGGGGGACTCACCTCACCCCCGCACCAACTTTGTAACCTACCCTCGTGCCTGTTTTCATCTTTGCCTGCTGCTCTGGCCTACCTGCCTTTATTCTTGTAATGTTGGCAATGACTGATATTCCCTTAAACTGTTCCCTTTGGTCCATGCTCCCGGTACATTCGACTTCCATTCATACCCATGCACACTCATACAGGATGGAACAAGGAGTACACATATAAACGGCGTGAGACCTCTTTGTGAAATGATGAAAAGAAATAAACAAATGCGTCAAATATTCCTTTCACCCAGCAAAGTATTGAAGCTGCTGGCAATCAAAGAAAAACTTATATCTCGATATATAAAACATAATTACTTCCTACTGTAATCTGAGGCAAAACGAAAGTAACTCCTCAAGATGTAGAATGTTAATAACGTATGCGTTATGTAAAGAGCTGTAAGAGTTTTCACACCAATAATTCAGAGGCTGTACAGCACGCCCACAGATTAAATCACAAACCCTTAGGTTACAATTATTTATGTCGGCTGTCTTTTCTGCCCTGCATTTCACAATAAGTTAGTGACAACGTCACTTCTTTGTGCAGATCTGCGTCGTCTGACAACAGGTTCAGGCATCTAGAGATGGTCAAGAATCCAGAAATGCGCTGTTCTCCACTGTCCGCTGCCTTCTGGATCTCAAGCAAGCTGAGTTTCACGCCATTAGTTTTACCAAAACAATGATAATTCCTAGAGACGAGTCGTTCTAAAGCCACAGAAGTCATCATAGGCGATCATATCCTCCATCTCATAACAGTATACTGACGTAGATGAAATACGGTTAAAGTTTCTGTTGTACCACGTATAGATACCACCCCAGGGGCGTCGCGAATTTGGCAACTAAACTGGAAGTTTGCACTTGACGCCAATAGCGGTTACGTGGGACCTGGCAGACCAAACGGTGCGCGCCCGCTGAGCTACACCTGCAGAGGTTCTGGACTGTGAGTGCTCTCTGCCGCCGCGATATTCTGATGAGCCAAAGAAACTGGTACACCTGAATAGTATCGTCTAGGGCCCCCGCGAACACGCAGAACTGCCGCTACATGACGTGACCTAGACTGCCGGCCGTAGTGGCCATGCGGTTCTAGGCGCTACAGTCTGGAACCGCGTGACCGCTACGGTCGCAGGTTTGAATCCTGCCTCGGGCATGGATGTATGTGATGTCCTTAGCTTAGTTAAGTTTAAGTAGTTCTAAGTTCTAGGGGACTGATAACCACAGCAGTTAAGTCCCATAGTGCTCAGAGCCAGAGCCTAGACTCGACTAATTTCTGAAGTAGTGGTGGTGGGAAAAGACACCATGAATCCTACAGGGCAGTCCATAAATCCGTAAGAGTATGAGGGGGTGGAGATCTTTTCTGAACAGCACGTTGCAAGGCATCCCAGATATGTTCAATAATGTTCATGTCTGGGTAGTTCGGAGGCCAGCGGAAGTGTTTAAGCTGAGAAGAGTGTCCCTGGAGCCATTCTGTGGCAGTGGTGAACATGTGAGGTGTCGTACTATCCTGCTGGAATCGCCCAAGTTCGTCGGAATGCACAATGGACATGAATGGATGCATGTCATCAGACAGGATGCTTATGTATGTATCACCTGTCAGTTATATCTAGAGATAGCAGGGGTCCCTTATCACTCCAACTAAACACGCCCCACACCATTACAGAGCATTCACCAGCTTGAACAGTCCCCTGTTCACCTGCAGCGTCCATGGATTCATGAGGTTGTCTCCATACACATATTCGTCCATCCGCTCGATAGAATTTGAAACGAGATTCGTCCGACCAGGCAACATGATTCCAGTCATCAATAGTCCAATGTCGCTCATGACTGGGACACGAGCGGGCCTTCGCCTCCGAAAACCCATATCGAAGATGTTTCGTTGAACGGTTCGCACGCTGTCACTCGTTGATGGCCCAGCACTGAAATCTGCAGGAATTTGTGGAAGGGTTGTTCTTCTGTCACGCTGAACGATTCTCTTCAGTTGTGGTTGGTCCCGTTATTGCACGATCTTTCTCTGACCGCAGCGATGTCAGAGATTTGATATTTTACCGGATTCGTGATACTCACGGTACACTCATGAAGTGGCTGTACCGGAAAATCCCCACTTAATCACTAACTCGGAGATTAAATAAACCTGTGGTTGCAGCAGCAGTAACCGATCTGAGAACTGCGCCACACACTTGTTGTCTTATATAGGCGTTGCCGACCGCAGCGCCGTATTCTACCTCTTTACAATTCTCTGCGATGGAATACGCATGCCTACACCAGTTGCTTTGGCGCTTCAGTGTAGGATGGCCACCGACAGACACACAGCTCACTTGCACTTGGAGCCTCATCACTATGATACCATCGTTCGAGCTTACTTCAGGCAACCTAATCGTTGATGTCGTGTCGGCTACTTTGGGAATCAGCACTGACACAAACAACGAAGGAGACAAGTTCCGATGGTCGATGGTCGGAATCCAAAATGGTCTGTCCATAACACTTTCACATTAATAGAACACTTTATTTCTAAACAGAAAAGAAACATAACTTAACCTCGCATTATGAAGTAGCTTGATATTCTTGATGTGCTTCCTGTGCCTCCTACATGCACTTTCTTTACAAACTATTACTGATATTCTCGAAAATCTGCCACCGAACTGGGGCCGACCAGCGATGTGCGGCTGGTAAAGTTAATGTTGACAGGGAGTGCTGAGCTCTTGTCCTCCTGGAGATATGTCGCTGCCCGCTCTTTCCATGGGCCGGCGGGTCAGCTTCTTCTGCGGCCCTTGAGAAAGGGGAAGAGCACAGTGTTCCGAAACGACCAGCTCTGGCACTATGCAGACTCGACTAAACTCTTTTTAACAGTTTACCAGTTTTCAAATAAAAATTCGTCCATGGAACATTAAGAGCTGTCCAGAAGAAATGATTTTAGATTACAATTAAAACTAACTTTGCTGCTTGTCAGACATTTTATGTTACTTGGTAAACATGTTGCATATACGCAGCAGATACGCCATCAGGCAGAAACTTTTTGTAGCCCCTGTAATTAGTTACATGTCCCTCATATAATTTCAACGTTTTTTTTATCGAAATGATGTGAAATGGTGATAAAAACATTTAGTTTTTGCTCCCTTTTCTGAGCCACAACACCTCTAATAATGGGTGTGTGTATTGTGTATTGAACGGGCCCCCCAGCGCCCCCCCCCCCGCCCCCCCGGGAACGTCTCATACCAGACGAGTGTAACTCCAGATGTTTGCATGGTAGAGTAATTATGGTGTACGTGTATGTAGAGACAGTGTTTGCGCAGTGACCGCCGACAAAGTGTAACTGAGGCGGAATAAGGAGAACCAGCACGCATTCGCCGAGGTAGATGGAAAACCGCCTTAAAAACTATCCACAGACTGCCCGGCACACCGTATCTCGATACTAATTAACTAATCGAGTAGGCAAACTCTAATGCCGAAGTAAATCCTAAGCAAAATCTATCGCAGAAGTGACGGGTCTTAAAATGGTGGTTGTCGCTTTTATACACTGACGGAAGGGATTGCAGTACTGAGAAGGAGTTGTGCGACATAAGCAAAAGCCGATAGAAGATGGTTTCGCGTCAGCCACATAAGAGTGACGATAGTAACGCCACTATGATGATGCATATCAGGTTTGCTTTCAATGTACGCTTTAACGGACGTTACTTTGCCACTGGGAGTGGCAACTTCATGGCAGTCAAGAATGCCTTTAAGCTGATAAAGACACCCTTATGAAGACGTGACGGGTCTGAACTCGTGGTCTGAGGGGTAGTGTCTTTGATTAGGAATCAAGACGTCCCGATTTCAACCATGCCGCCACTTAAATTTTGAAAAAAAAATTATCAACAATGGCGGCTGAAGACCTCCGGCGTAAGAAACCACCCTCATTCAGCCAACGATCTCGTCAAAGAGGGCGGCGGAGCGGACAGAGGTCGAGGGCACTCTCTGGCCATTGGTACGAGATACGACCCCTACAGGCCGAAGAATGATCAACGGCATAAGGATGTAGAAGGCGATGGAAGCCACAGCATTAAAGATACAAATGTGTATCCATGGCATATGTGGCCTGTAACTGAAATTTTGTAATTGTGATCTCTCCATTGGCAAAAGATTCCGGACTACTCCCCTATTCAAATCGATGGAAGAGGACTGACCAAGAGAAAAAGATTGAATTACCAATTACATAACAACATTCTACGTGTCTGGGCGGTCAGAAGTCTGGACTTGGTACGGAAGCTAGAAAATCTGTAAAGCTAAACGCTAATGGTGGGGAAACTAGAAAATCTGAAAAGAGAAACAGTGACTTTTTTTCGTTAAATTGTGCGGTAGTGTTGCTGAAGTCTGATCAACTTCGTTGATTTTTACTTCTGTAGGGAATGGAAAGAGTAAAAATTTTCGCTTATTTATTTATTCTTCTTTCAGCTTTAGTTTGGGCACACAGAAGGGTCCTTTAACTCGCTGGTTTTGGTGTGTGCTTGAAAACAGTGTGTAGAAGTGCTAAAGGACGTTATGTCCTTAAATTACGGAGAATTACGTAGGGATAACATTTACGGAGGTTCAAATACTATCGCCTTCGGTACTTTATATTTGTGATTGCGTAAGAGTTCTACCGTACCTACTGCGGTGAGTTGTGATGTACTGTCGCGTATCATGTCCAACTTCCGAAATAAGGTTCGTGCCTTCTCCTTGACCTTTTATGAGAGGTAAGATTCGCTTAAGGCTCGATGAATATCATGATTCCGGATCCACCATTGGCCTCCAGTGATCTATCGTAGGCATCTGCTTTGTATAACTTGTTACTTCTTGTAGTTAGTGGCACACGTAGTACACCAAGAGGTCTACTACATCTACATCTACATTGATACTCCGCAAGCCACCCAACGGTGTGTGGCGGAGGGCACTTTACGTGCCACTGTCATTACCTCCCTTTCCTGTTCCAGTCGCGTATGGTTCGCGGGAAGAACGACTGTCTGAAAGCCTCCGTGCGCGCTCTAATCTCTCTAATTTTACATTCGTGATCTCCTCGGGAAGTATTCGATACCTCATCCAGAAACGCACCCTCTCGAAACCTGGCGAGCAAGCTACACCGCGATGCAGAGCGCCTCTCTTGCAGAGTCTGCCACTTGAGTTTATTAAACATCTCCGTAACGCTATCACGGTTACCAAATAACCCAGTGACGAAACGCGCCGCTCTTCTTTGGATCTTCTCTATCTCCTCCGTCAACCCGACCTGGTACGGATCCCACACTGATGAGCAATACTCAAGTATAGGTCGAACGAGTGTTTTGTAAGCCACCTCCTTTGTTGATGGACTACATTTTCTAAGCACTCTCCCAATGAATCTCAACCTGGTACCCGCCTTACCAACAATTAGTTTTATATGATCATTCCACTTCAAATCGTTCCGTACGCATACTCCCAGATATTTTACAGAAGTAACTACTACCAGTGTTTGTTCCGCTATCATATAATCATACAATACCAAAATAGATGGTTCGACTGTGGCGTGGTACAACTGGAGTTTCGTGCGTTGGCTGAGGTACTAGCTCTTCAGAAATGGGAGGAGAGCTCCAGCATTTTGAGGCCAGACGTCTTCTTCTCCACAATGTGATAACTATACAGCAGTTTGGCGTCCAGATGCACTCCAAGGCATTTTACAGTTGTGGCCCAGGGTAGTGGCTGGTCTGATATCCGTAGGCGTTCAATGACAATGGGTCTCCGACGTGTGAAGACAATAACTTTGGTTTTCTCTGCACTGACCGTTATTTTGTTCCTGTGGGTCCAGTGGTCCACTAAATCTAGTTGGCTCTGCATCTGTGTTACGAGGTGGTCCATTCTGGTGCCTGCAGTCGGGAGCGCTGTGTCGTCGGCATAGAAACTGGCGGTAACATGTGGCACCATAGGGAGGTCGAAACACTGACGCAAAGTGCTCAGATAGCTTAGACAGTTAGCCTTCAGTGGCGCAGCGGTTCGGACGGTGTTTACGTCCCTGCCGCACGTGTGCGCAGGAGGTGTTTACGTCAAAGTGTGTAGCGGTGTGCCGCGGTAATACGTAGAACGAATCATGGCCTTGTCGATCCGCAAGTCGACACTGAAATTAAGTTTTGTTAATGAATATGGTCGACCGAAGGCTTACGGGATGGAACGTTATTTATGGGACGACTTAAAAATTGAATCTGACGTTCTAGTTGGAATACACTTACCTGTAGACAGCAACGCGGTCTATGTAAAGCTCATCAATGAAGCGGCATGTGGCGAACTACTCCGATACCGACAAGGACTCTGTTTCTGTCATTCGAACTGGAGTGTTGGAGCGGTTACAGTTGCACACGCCGGCGTGGGACTGACAAGGGAACCTCCCCATCACACCCCCCCCTCAGATTTAGTTATAAGTTGGCACAGTGGATAGGCCTTGATAACCTGAACATAGATCAATTGAGAAAACAGGAAGAAGTTGTGTGGAACTGTGAAAAAATAAGCAAAATATACAAACTAAGTAGTCCATGGGCGATATAGGTAACATCATGGACAATGTGAGCTCAGGAGCGCCGTGGTCCCGTGGTAGCGTGAGCAGCTGCAGAACGAGAGATCCTTGGTTCAAGTCTTCCCTCGAGTGAAAATTTTACTTTCTTTATTTTTGCATAGTTATTATCTGTCCGTTCGTTCATTGATGTCTCTGTTCACTGTAATAAGTTTAGTGTCTGTGTTTTGCGACCGCACCGCAAAACCGTGCGATTAGTAGACGAAAGGACGTGCCTCTCCAATGGGAACCGAAAACATTTGATCGCAAGGTCATAGGGCAACCGATTCCTCCACAGGAAAACACATCTGATATATGTAAGCGTAGGCTTCCGCGGGCGTTGTCTTCTTCAATAAAATTCTTCAGGGTATCTGACCGCATCGTCATAATTTAAAATGCGCCAACGTTTCGGCCAGCGTTGCAGCTAGCCTTCATCAGGGCCGGATGAAGCGCCGCCTCACGGTGGAGAACGACCAGTCTGATTTAGCAGTTAACGTAAGGCCCTGATGAAGGCTAGCTGCAACGCTGGCCGAAACGTTGTCGCATTTTAAATTATGACGATGCGGTCAGATACCCTGAAGAATTTTATTGAAGAGGACATCTGATATATTCTATACGACACTGGCGACGGCATGTGCGTCACATGACAAGAATATGTTGTCGACCCACCTAACTTGTACACTTGGTGAATGGGTAAAAAGATTCTTCTACCTTGCCCGATTTAGGTTTTCTTGTGGATGTGATAATCACTCCCAAAAAAGTGATGAAAATATAAGAGTTTGTCACATAAACTGAAAATGAAAAATTAAACTTATCACTCGATGGAAGATTTGAACCAATGACCTTTCGTTCCGCAGCTACTCACGTTCCCACGAGACCACGGCGCTCCTGCGGTCCCAGTGTCCTTTATGTTGCCTATATTCCCATGAACTACTCAGTTTGTATATTTTGCTTATTTTCTCACAGTTCCACACAACTTCTTCCTATTTTCTCGATTGATCTGTGTTCAGTTTTTCAAGGCCTATCCACTGTGCCAACTTATAACTAAATCTGAGAGGGGTGCGATGGGGAGGTTCCCTTGTGAGAACAATCCGCGCCTTTGAACTTCCATTCGAAGTGCCAGAAAAATTTGTGACAGACGCCCTGCGTCCTTACAGAACGGTCCTACCCATGTGGCTGAAAAATGGGCGAGTTTCAAAACGTATCCTGTCCTCAATGGCATCATACTTGTACATCGCTGGTTGCAGGGCAATTGTCATCTACGACGGGCAACCAACGGTCGTGCTCTGGGTGTGGGAAGGAGGGACACGTACGTTCTGAGTGTACTCAACAAAGGTTGTTACAGCTGCCACAGGCTGATCCACCCCTCACGCCGCATCCGACTGTGCTCCCCATGACCTATGTCGCCGCATTACGTGATGACGTAGGTCGATAGACAGAAACGTACCGGAACAGACGGAGGCAGATCGTGGCGAGCCAAGGAAGGACGACGTTGCGCTGGACCGCCTGGAGCAGTCACAGGACGCCCCCTCCAAGGTGACGCTTGCGGCCCCTTCAGATAAGGCACTTACAGACGTCGATAATTCGACGGCACACGATTTCGACGTCCCCCACGAACATCCAGAGGCCATGTTTTCTGATTCCAGAAAACAGCGATCACCAAAACGCCGGATGAAGCGCCGCCTCACGGTGGAGAACGACCGATCTGATCTAGCAGGCAACTCTGAGGCGTTTTCGGGTTCAGAGCAGACGAACAACGATACAAAAGAACTACCTAGCGTGGGTGCAAGGTTGGCCAGCGGGACGGCGAAACGACCTTCCTATAACGATGCTTCGGAAACAGTGGAGGAGTTCGATCGACGGCAACAGGCTACTGTGGAAGCTACAGCGCCTGCAACGCACGACAACGATGGGACGCTAGAGGACTGAAGACCCACCCCCGTGGGGAGCAGATGATGCCGGAGGAACTGCTCCCACACATTCTTTCGGTGTAAGACCGGAAGAGTGCACGGAATAACGGCAGACCATATGAGGGGACGGTGGTAGACGTTAGAAGGAAAGGAGCCTGTGGGCGAAAGAATTAGTGACCGTAAGGTGCCTTTTCTACATTGACAGTCATGCAACAAGCTTATCGGAAAGGGTCTGTTAACATAAATAGCATTGGAACGCCGGTAAAAATCAAGATGCTCAGTGACATGATAAAGGCTGCAGATTTAGACATAGCGCTATTACAGGAAGTTCGAGCGCTTCCCCACACGGGCTTTTATGGTTAAGATATTTACTGTTTCCCGTGTGACGAGAGAGGAGTTGGCATTGTGAGACTATTGAAGGAAGGGATACGTGCAACAAAGTAGAGTACTTAATAGGTTATGGGAAGGAGGATTCTCAAAGGCAGTGCACGACTATTGCCTTACTTTACGACCCTCCGGGAACTGTTCGCTCAACCACCTACACCTGCCGGCCGTCCACTGAGTCAAGGTGAAGATGGTACAACTTGCGACGCTAAGGATGGAGGGTACAATGATAAGCGCGAAGTCGCAGGATTGCCTGCCCAACGAGGTTCACTCGATGCATTATGTGATAATGGAAAGAAGAAGAAGACGAAGAATTTTAATTCATGAGATCGATCTCGGCGATAGCTGTCGTTTTTCAGCACTAAGGGGCATAGCACAGGAGACCACGGATCATTTTAGCAGATTCTATGCGAGTGACGGGGAGGGCCGGAGGGAGTTGGGGAACGTCCTGGAAGAGATCCCAGGCGCGACGCGTGCGAACGGGGAAGCGGACGTGTTATCTGAAATTACATGCGAGGAGCTGGCGGAAGCGATTACGCGAGGTGCCTCCAACAAGTCCCCAGGTTCCCGACGGATTCCCGTTGGAATTTTACCGTACCTTTATGACCATTATGACACCGGTGTGGTTATGCTTGTTTAATGAGCTTCTGCGGCAAGAAGTACCGGTTCCCATAAAATTCACGGAAGAGCTAATGATACCGATACCCTAGCCCCGCGGCATCGAAAGGCCTTGTGATTATCACCCCTTGACCCTCGCTAATAGTAATTACAAAATCCTTATGCGCATACTGGGCAGCCGTATGAAAAAGTCATTGGCGGATCGAATACATGCCGATCAGACTCGTCTTGGCTCGTCTTGGCGGCATCAGTAATATCCACACAGCCTTGACAGACGTGACGTCGTCGCCCTCGCGGCTGCATGCCGCCTCCGGGGGAGGGGGGGGGGGGGCGGGCACTGGTTGCTGTAGATTTCGATCACGCTTTTGATCGAGTGGATCATGTGTACCTTGCGGCGGTGATGAATAGGATGGGTGTCTCGCCATTATTGAGCACTGCAGTGATGCGGCAGTTGCACGGCGCTAGATCAACGATGGTGGTCAACGAAGGGAGAACAGAGTATTTTAAGATCTTAAGGTCAGTCAGGGCTACCCCTTGTCGATCCTCTTATATGCGATCGCCTCAGAACCGTGCGTCGCAGGTCTTCGCTGCCGTCTTCCGGGATCTCCCTGCGACATCTATCATTCAAATGTAGAGCATACACGGATGACATTGTCTTCCTCGTCCGGAATGAGGGGGAGACTCAATCAACTCTGGATTGGCTACAGACGTATGAGATCACATCTGGCAGCGAGGTCAACTTCCGAAAATCACAATTTATGCATGTGGTGCGTAGTATTCAACGGAAGGACCCTTACCTGTGGTGCAAACCCTCCGATGTTTGGGTATCACCTTTCATAAGGAGACGGCGGGAACGGCTGCGGACAGCTACCGACGACTGTTGCTGAGAATCAGCACGTCAGTACGACTAAACGCCCTACGATCGATGGATATGCTGCAGCGAGTGTTAACCTTTAACTCGCTCCCATGCTGTGCCAACGGACACACCTTCTCCCCTTGACGCGCAAGATGGCTTTGAGGGTTCAGGCGGCTTTTGCATACTATGTAAGTCTGGAATGGCTCTTTAAGGTAGAGTACAACACGCTTATGCTCCCAGCGCGAGAAGGGGGCGTTCGCTTAGTGAACGTGCACGAGAAGGCGCGTGCCATGTATATTAATAGTATGCTAACACGGTGGCGCAATAGAAATCATTCGCTTACGGGGACGATCATCGAAGAACTTGTACCAGCATCGCATCTTCCTCCGGTCAGTGTCGGCCATATATCGCTCCCGTTAACGTATGTACACACGTTCATCGTTGAACACAGTTACGTTCGAGGGCATTTACCGCCGTCCCGACAGTCGACATCGAAGGACGTGTACCATCTGCTTCTTCGACAGGTCGCCCGGAACAGGGAGGAACGGAAACATCCTGCCGTTAATTGCCACGTGGTGTGGCGCACGGTACATCACCCCCACCTACCTACAACAGTCAGATCACGGTACGTCGTAATGAACCGGGAATACCCAACGAACGACATAAAGCACGCAATACATTTGGCGGATTCGCGCATGTGTCAGCAGCACGGCATGCTGGATACGGACGACTAGTGGCTAGTCTGCGGCGTGGCATTGGGTGTCTGGACTCTAGCAAAGAAGACAATAGCGTTCATGCGGCGCACTATATACACAGCAATACCTTCCGACATAGGATTTTTTTCCCAGAGGAAACGTATTTTCCGCGTAAGACGAACGCAGTGGCGTGGGTCACAGTTATGACGGTCCCTTACATATATAGAGACACACGTCTGAACGTACTGGATTACTGGCAATACTTGCAAAATGGACACACAGAACTGTTACGGCTACGAAAGTACAAAGATTGGCTCGCCAATTTCCTAGGAACGGTTTTTGCGGACCCGCCATATACCTGGGGTGTGCCGGGTGCGCAAAGATGAGCGGCGGTGCTGTCGTTGTGAAACCGACCAAGTAAAGTGATCAACTAAGGAAATCTACGCGAGTATGCGACCTAAGAAGAACTAACACTTTCACAGTTAGCAATGGGATGTTTCTTCGAATTTTGTTTTAATACCTAAAAATACTTTTCCTTCTATTTCTTTAAAGGTGTTGGAGGTGGCCCCTCTTTGACCTTGTTGTTATTTCATGCTGCATGGTAGGACGGCAGCGAGGTTCCTTCCACGACAGTTATAGTGCATAAGGACGTACTATGGTTTTGCGAATAATAAAAGTTTCTGTCTCTCCTGCATTCCTTAAAAACGAAAAATAAATAAAAAATAAAAAGAATACAAAAATGGTAATGCGACTGCAAAGAAAAGACAAGAAGTCGGGAAAAAAGATACTAGAGCACTTGTCCGCGAAGGCAAAGGTCCCGAGTTCGCGTCTCGGTCTGGTACACGGTTTTAATCTGCCATGAAGTTTCATATCCGCGCACACTCCGTTGCAGAGTGAATATTTAATTCTGGAGACTACCCCAGGCTGTGGCTATGCCACGTCTCCGCAGTATGTTTTCTTCCAGGAGTGCTAATTTTGCAAGGTCTGCAGGAAAGCTCCTGTGAAGTTTGGAAGGTAGGAGACAAGGTACTGGCGGAATTGAAGCTGTGAAACGGGTCGTGAGTCGTGCTCGGGTTGCTCCCACTGTAGAGCACTTGCACGCGAAAGGCAAAGGTCCAGAGCTCGAGTCTCAGTCCGGCATAGAGTTTCAATCTGCCAGAAAGTTTCAAGGGACAGATTAGTAAGACATATGTTAAGACATCACGGAATAAGTTCCGCGGTACTAGAGGGAGCTGCAGAGGATAAAAACTATAGAGGAAGACTGAGATTAAAATACATCCAACAAATAACTGAGGCGTAGGTTGCAAGTGCTACTCTGAGATGAAGAGGTAGGCGTAGGAGAGGAATTCGTGGTGGACTGCAACAGCCAAGTCAGAAGACTGTTGGCCAAAAAATGCAGCAAACTGTTACAAATCGCTTATTTCAATCAAGGAGAGCTCCGAGCCAGAAGCCCTGTAGTGTGCATTCCACTGACCCCACACCACTGCCATTTGCGACTTTAGTGGTGTCAAGCGAGAGCTCATTCGAGGGCAGGGTGGAAGTCTTATGCATTTACTGATGAACTCTATTTCTGCCTCGTTGCCAGTGATGGCCGAGTGTTGGTTAGAAGACAGCCAGTTGAGGGCTTGCAACCAACGTGTCTGCGTGCTAGACACTTTGCATATACACCTGAAGTTATGGTCTGGGGTGTGATTTCGTATGACAGCAGGAGCACCCTTGTGGTTATCCCACGCAACATGACATCAAATTTGTAGGTCAGTCTGGTGATTCTATCTGTTGTCCTGCCATTGATAAACAACATTCCGGGAAGGGGTGCCGGTCGGAGTGGCCGTGCGGTTCTAGGCGCTGCAGTCTGGAACCGAGCGACCGCTACGGTCGCAGGTTCGAATCCTGCCTCGGGCATGGATGTGTGTGATGTCCTTAGGTTTAATTAGTTCTAAGTTCTAGGTGACTGATGACCTCAGAAGTTAAGTCGCATAGTGCTCAGAGCCATTTGAACCATTTTTAGGAAGGGGTTTTCAAGAGAATAACGCTCACCCACGTACGGCTGTTGTAACTCAACATGCTCTACAGGGTGTCGACATACTGGCCTGGCCTGCTCGACCACCACGTTTGTCTGATCACCGCCGGCCGGAGTCGCCGAGTGGTTCTAGGCGCTACAGTCTGGAACCGCGCGACCTCTACGGTCGCAGGTTAGAATCCTGCCTCGGGCACGGATGTGTGTGATGTCCTTAGGTTAGTTACGTTTAAGTAGTTCTAAGTTCTAGGGGACTGGGGACCTCAGAAGTTAAGTCCCATAGTGCTCAGAGCCATTTGAACCATTTTTTTTTTTGTCTGATCACCACGTTTGTCTGCATTCGAGCATGTATGGGTCATCGTCAGTCAACAGCTCCATCGTCATTCACAAACAGCATTAATCGTCCTTATATTGACCGACCGAGTGCAGCAGCCATCGAACTCCATCCCAAAACTGATGTCCGGCACCTGTCCAACACAATGGATTCACGTTTGCAACGGTACATTCAACATTTTGGCGGTTACACCGGTTTCTAATGTATCAGCATTCCACATTTGCAGTGGTTTGTCTCGCGCGTTCATTAATCTGCGACCTTGCGATGTCAATCACTCAAATATATTACCTAGGCAAATGTATTGCCGAAATTTCAGTGCTTCACACTAATTATTTTCTAATGTTTACGATTTTTTTCCGTCAGTGTGTTTTCTAATAATCAAGAGGAGAACGAAAATGACTGCGGCAATGTTTGAACTACGCGCGCAAGCGTCTCCGGCATCTAACTCGACCAGTAATCTGGAATTCGCAGAACAAAATGCTGGAAATAAAATGATACAATACCACCACAATGGTACCACGATAAAGTTTCAGCCAGTGAGTTTAGTACGCTTAATTTGCTTTGCGAGACACACGAATTTGTGCACAACACCGCTGCTAGAACGCAGAGAACGAGTATACATGTACATTCACTGACTCTGCTAGTGGCCTCGGCCGCTGCTTCCTGGAACCATTTCCTCGCCGCGTGCTGTCGCCGGCTACACGCCGGTCCCCCGTGCGTGCGCTGTCTGCCGCACATTCTTGGTGGCCGGCCACAAATCTCCTGTTAATTGCCGCCTCCCGTTAGAACACGTACCCGCATGCCGGCTCGGAAGATGAATATGCTCTCGTTACGCGCTACCTGTGTTGCGCCCGCTCCCTCCTCCCAACAGGTGCGTCTCGTACTGCAAGGGCCGTATGTGGCGGTTCTTACCGCAGGGGCGCAGTGCTGAGCGGCAAGTCAATCTAAAGATTAATATCGTGTCTCCAGAATCAATCTTCCACTCTGCACGGGGTTGTAGGCAGTTTTGACGTTTCCTGAGAGATGAAAGATAAGTTTCGGGCCGGGACTCGAATTCGGAGCGTTGCCTGCCGCCGACATTGTTCTTACCAACTTCGCTACCCAGAATCCTGTGCAAGTATCGGTAGTCAAAAGACAAGGTGTGCGGCGAGTGGGACACAAGCAACCAGAATTCCTTTTCTGCGAGCGGAAGATGGCAGTGAAGCACTCTTCCATTCGGTGTCGTTAGTATAAACTGTCTTGAATCAGTTGGGTGTCTGTCATCAACAGCAAGGTGTCAGTTAAGCCAACTGGAAGCCACCCAATGTTTATAAATTATTGAAGAAGTGTACATGTTGGTAACTGGATCTTCTTGGAGCACCGCCGAACCATCTTCTGATGACATCACCCTCCGTGCGCAATGACTAACTGTACTTCTAACGGCAGAAAATGCTCCATAGACTTTGCACAAATGTTTGTAGATATTCCCACAGTTTCAGTAATTAAAACTTCCGGGCTAAGAGGCCGTGGTCCAATAGTAGAAATACTTCTCCCTGACGTTTCGTTGCCAGCTGCGGGCAACATCATCTGAGGTGAGTCTACGACTGGCTGCTAGGCCGTGGAGGTCCTGTTTATATAGAGCGCGTAGAGGGCGCCACCACTCGTCACGTGTTGTCAACAGTAAAACTATCTCTGGCTGGCGCCATTACTCTCGATCGAAGGTAATCGATTGTCACATCTTTGGTACAGAGTAATGACGCCAGCCAGAGATAGTTTTACTGTTGACAACACGTGACGAGTGGTGGCGCCCTCTACGCGCTCTATATAAACAGGAACTCCACGGCCTAGCAGCCAGTCGTAGACTCACCTCAGATGATGTTGCCCGCAGCTGGCAACGAAACGTCAGGGAGAAGTATTTCTACTATTGGACCACGGCCTCTTAGCCCGGAAGTTTTAATTACTGAAGACGCCGGCCGTGAAAGCCTACACGCTATGATTCCCACAGTTTCTTTCTCTGCAGTGAGAAATTAAATGATGGGACGTTGCTTGTAACGTACAACGTCTACAGATGCCATTTTGAAAGTGCCCCGCAGCTATGCTATCTGTCGGAAGTGACGGAAACTTGGCGTGCTCACTCAGGAGACTTCAAATAATACATACGTAAAATATCGCTTCCGTAGCATTGTTTTCAGCTGAGAAAAATAATGCGGTGCATTACTTTCTGGGAAACCCTCGTAAAACAGCCTTTTTCATAGCCGCGAGATTCCGATTGAACAAAGCAGTGTTTATCCCTTTCTAATTTCCAATGAATGCCAAGCAATGCCGATCCATCTGAAACGACAATACCATACATTTTCCGCAACGCGATTTACCGGGGATGGGGGGGGGGGGGGGGGGGAAGCAGGAGGGGCGGCCATGGAGGGAGGGGGGCAGGCGGGTTACTTTATGCCCACCCTAAAAAGATGAAAAAAAGGAACAATTCGTCAATAGTTGTTGACCTACATTACAATGTAATTTTTAAAGACGTACTAATGTGTCAGTAGGGCCCAGAGCCTGAAAATTTTGGATATGACGTCCATAATGGAAAGCGAGCCTCCTATTAGATTTTTGGATTAATTTTACCTCAAAAATTCAAAACATTTATGGAATCTGGTAGAATAACTAATTATAAACAATAATTTTTTCATATTTTTTCTTATTGTGATTGTTAATTGAATTTGGCCTTATGATCTGTCTCGAGGAAACTGCGCAACGTAACTTTAACTACTAGACTTCTAATCTACCGATTCGCACAAATTTTCGGTGTTATCTGTATGGGGTTAGGAATCTGTATGGCTTTAGGAGGTAAATACTTTACACTCTTTCGTCACTTTTAAAAACACATCATATTAAAAATCTTTTATTTAAATAATTATTTTCTGCGTTTTAGACGTGCCTGTGAAATTTTACAATCGATTTCAAACATTTTTATGAGATTACAGCAGAGGCTTGTGGTAAATTTGAGTTTCACTTTACATGAGTCAATCAGTATATTGCTTTCTTCTACTTATATCTATCGTTAAGACCCCGAAAATAAAAACTGGAGAGAATGGAGTTCGCACGGAGGCTTGCCAGCAATCGCTCTTATCACGAAACGTTAGCGGCTGGAACAAGGAAAAGGGGAAATAGCAATGTACATAAAATACTCTCCACCACTCACCAGACAAGAAAGTGCGTTAATATTGCATTGTAATCCAGTTCGGAGCTATGTTGGAAGTTTCAAGTCTCCAGTTCATTGTAAAGTTGGTTTAAAATCAATTATTAAAAATTGTACCAACAGAAAGCGACGTAATAATACGTTAAAATCAGTCAGTATAGATCGCGTGATGTTGTCTCCTGACATAATAAAATATGAGAAAATACAGGCCGTAAAAGAAACTCTGTACAACCTGATAAAACTACAAAATCACACGAGAGATAGATTGACTGCCGCCTTTGGTATGACCTCAACGTTAATAACCTGAAAATATTGACCTTCGTGTACAGAACACTGACGCATGATCGAATAATAATGCGATCTGACTTCTACTTATGAGATACTCGGAAGTAGGAAAAACTTTCATAGTGCAACAATAAATTTGGGGGATCCTGAACATATGTTTAAGTAATGCAAAGTTACAACTGATACGTTCAAATCCTGCAAATATAATTTGACAGTGCACTGCATTTTCGCTTACAGAGAAAATGTGTGCTACAGGGATGCAGACTCGACATTGTGTACTCTTATTCGAAAGAAGCTTGAGTTACAATAGTCGTTCTCAAGATACTCAGGACCAGAACGTGTCTAGAAGTTCTCAGCATGTCAGACCTGCCTCATATCCCGAGTGAGATGGGGCAGTAGTCAGCACACTGGACTCGCTTTCGGGAGCACGACTGTTCAAACCCGCGTCCGGCCATCCTGATTTAGGTTTTCCATGATTTCCCTAACTCGCTTCAGGCAAACGCGGGGATGGTTCCTTTAAAAGGGCACAGCTAACTTCCTACCCCATCCCTCCCTATTCCGATGGGACCGATGGCCTCCCTCCGCCAAATCAACCAAGCTGCCTCATACTTGCTCAATGCGCATGCATCTGCAGGTGGCAGGTTAAAGGTACAACGTAAAATTTTTTTGTTTATTTATAGACGCAATCACATGTGTATGACACAGTCATAGCCGGTTTTGGCCATACAATGACCATCTTTAGATTCTAAAGACTGAACTCAGGTTCTTGCGTTGTCAACAAAACAAAAAAAATTTACAAAATAATCAATCACGCACTCCATAGACAAAATGTCGTTTTTTCCAAAGGTACAGCGTATTCAGTGAATTGTGCGTACATCAACTACTTTCTACAAAGAGTGAGTGACCAGATGGGAGTTGATGATGAAAGCGTGATAAATTATAAGTTGCTTCGGAACGAAAGATAATTGAAGAGGATTTGATATAATTGATAACTTTTCTTTCGTGTGGAGCCACAGTCACATGAAACTTACGCGAACTTTGATTGTTATTGTAGGCGCTTCGATCCGGAACCGCGAGACTGCTACGGTCGCAGGTTCGAGTTCTGCCTCGGGCATGGATGGATGTGATGTCCTTAGGTTAGTTAGATTTAAGTAGTTCTAAGTCTAGGGGACTGATGACCTCAGACGTTAAGTCCGATAGTGCTCAGAGCCATTTGAACCATTTTTTATTGTTATTCAAGAGACAATAACAAAAATTCAGTAATGAAATAACGTATTCCTCCATGGGACCACGTGAAATACAATGTCACAAATAAACAAAACTAGAACAAACTGAATACTACATAATTCCTAATCCCCGCAGTAATACTAAATAATTGGATAGTAACGTGAGCCATTACCTACATTCACGGAAAAGTTAATGAAAGGCCGATATTGATTCTAGAATATGGCACAATGTCTCTCGCTGGATCAAAAGGAAACTTTAACTATAGAGTTGAAAATCATGTAAATATAAAATTACTCCAAAACGCGCTTGTAGGCAACGTTTTCCCTATAAAATCATTTACGCTGCAGCATAAAAATGGCCACCGCAGTATAACATCAGAAAAAGGCAATTGATTTAGAGCAATACAATCATGAAGTTTGGAAGCAGCAGCCACGCGGTGAGAAGTATGTGCCTAGCCCCAGCCGTCAGCGAAAACCGTATGGTTTTGTCTCTCTACTCACATGGGCAAGCTAACTTAAAAGTAAACTGCCCTGTTGTCGCAGTCCGTAGAGTATAAACGACATAGTACCGCTTACAGATGTTCTTTCGCTTGAAACCAAAGATTCTGACTTCACTCGCAGACGAAAACTGCATGGAGAACAGTGCACAGAGAATTTTTGCACCTTGCCAGCGACTTACAACTCATGTACAGGTAAATGATATGAAAGATGTTTTTTATCAAATAGCTTCCACACTCTGCTACTTTAACCACCAAACCCCTACAATTGTCAAATGAACTGTTCACTGATGCCACAGGAGGTGTCCTATCACACGAACCTTTCTTTTAGTCAAGTGCACTGTCACCTCAGTGTCTTCTCACTAGTCATATGACCTGCCCATCTAAATTTCAGCTCCCCTGTAGCCGCACATTTTTTTAAAAAATGTAACCTTTTATCTGCATAGCTGATCGTCCACATTTCACTGCCGCACTCGAGAGTGAGGTCTCGCTCTGGTTAGCACAGTGGACTTAAATTCGAGAGGACGACGTTTCAAATCCACCTCCGCACGTCCAGACTTCGCTTCACCCTCCCCTAAAACGCTACAGCAAAATGCCGGGATAGTTCCTGTGAAAGGGCACTGCTGATCTCTTTTCGCATTCTTGAAACATTCTACAATGACCTTCATGAAAACGAGACTTTAAACCATAGTCTCCATTCCTTCTTTTTCCCATATACGTATATATATATAATATATATATATATATATATATATATATCCTTAACTGTCCGGAACCACCTTCGAAATTCCCAAAGGAAAGACCTACTTACACGCACCCTGAGTCACCCCCCACCAACACAAGAAGAAATTCACAAACACATTATTAAATTAAAAAACTATACAACATCTGGTAAAGATGGGATTATTGCTGAGCTACTGAAAACTCTAAGACCAAATTCTCTCAGAGAATTAATCCAAATCATTACAAATATTTGGGAGACAGAAAAATTACTCCACGAATTGAAATGTGCGCTTAATCATTCATTACACACAAAAGGAGACAAATCCGATGTAAATAATTATCGAGGCATATCCCTTATTCAGGTCGCATACGAAGTTCTACCATCCTGTCTTCTTCAAAGAGCACAAGAGTAAATGGGAAACAAAATTGGTGATACCAAGGTGGCTTTCACCCCGGCTGATCCTGGACAGAACAAATTTTCAATCTAAAGACCGTGCTAAGATACAAAACAGTGAGAAACAGCCCAATAAATTACGCGTTTGTTGACTTGAAAAAGGCATACGACTCAGTTGACCGACAAGCACTTTTTGATATCCTTGAAGAACAAGGGTAAAAGCCAACGAATCTTAACCTCACCAAAGAAACACTGACCGATACTACCTCCAAGGTGAAATTCATTGGTGAAATATCCGAGCCCTCCCGATGAAAACAGGCGACCGACAACGTGATGGTTTGTCTCCTCTCTTGTTCAACCCTGTGCTGGACAAGCTCATCCACGAATGGAAAAAGGAATTGAAGAATAAAAACTGCTGGAAATCTATGCAAATGGGGCGAGTCAAGGATCACATAAGAATTGCATGTTTAGCTTTTGCTGTCGACTTAGCCCTCCTAGCGGATGAGATAACAGCAATCGAACAGGTTGAAACCCTTAAAGAATGTGCAGAGAAAGTTGTTCTGCAAATGTCATTCCTAAAGTCTGAGCTCATCGCCACAAAAACTGACACCCAAAACTTGACTACAAAGTACCGTCTTATCAATACAGTTCCATATTTTAAATAATTAGCTGAAGTCCTTAAACCTACGGGGCGAGAGAAAATACCACAAAACATTCGCCTCCAAAAACTAAAGAGAGCTTATGGAAGACCCTACAAGGTGTAAAATAAAAAATGCTTGTCCAAAAACACTAAAATTAGACTTTATAATACAGTATTAAAACCTGAAGTTCTGAATGCCAGTGATACCCTGACGGTCACATAAAACCTGACCTAGACAACCTATTAAAGGAAGAACGTAAAATCATCAGAAAGATACTAGGGTCAAAGAAAACAGATGGCGGCTATGGACTACAATCTCGTCAAACAACTGAGATATTGTCCAACCTTGCAGCAGACATTAGGAAAAGGCGATTTAAATTTTATGGGTACGTCTCTAGGCTTCCCAAAACAAGACTTACGCACAAAATTCTTAAAAACCTTGAAGCACATAAAACTATACCCTGGAGACAAGAGGTCAAAAAGGACCTACATAAAGCTCAGATAAATTATTCAAATATTTTGGTCAGAAATCTAAGCAGAAATTTGACAGGTGGGAGATTAAATCAGAGAACGAAGCTCTGAAGAAAGCAGGAACAAAATGGACAGAGGAAAGGAAGAGAGCCCATGCAGAAAAAAGGAGAGCAGTGTGGTAAAAAAGGAAAAAGAGTCAAGAAGCTTTGCGTGGTCCAACAGGCTACAAAGAGACTAGTATAGGCACGCGCATTCAAATACACAGTTATCTAAACAGGCGGAATACGGCGCAACGGTCGCCAACGCCTACATAAGACAACAAGTGTCTGGCGCACTTGTTAGGCAGGTTACTGCTGCTGCAACCGCAGGTTAGCAAGATGTAGGTGAGTTTGAACGTGGTGTTATAGTCGGTGCATGAGCGATGGGACACAATTGGTGATTGGCTACAAGCTTACCGCACACCTTTCTGTATAACCGCTTCTGTTTCATGTCCTTCGACTCGTGTAACAGCAATCTGGTTTCTTTTCAAATCATTTATGAAGTTTAGTTCATAGTGAGTTCAAGTTAATATTATCAAAAGCGTTTTATAGAGGTTGTTGTTGTTGTCGTCTTCAGTCCGAAGACTGCTTTGATGCAGGTCTACATGTGAATATCCTGTGCAAGTTCTTCATCTGCGAATGACTATTGCGACCTACATCCTTCAGAATCTACTATATATATTCATCTCTTAGTCTGTCTCTACTATCTTTACCTTCCACACATCGCTCGAGTACTACATTGATGATCTTTTGATGTCTCAGAATATGTCCTATCAATCGATTCCATCTTCTAGTCACGTTGTGCCACAAATTTCTTTTCTTCCCAATTCTTCTCAGTAATAATTAATTACGTTTAATGTTCGGCTCTCTTCTACACCTCCACAGCTCAAAATCTTCTATTCTCTTCTTGTCTAAACTGTTGATATTCCATTTTTCAATTCTACATATGGCTAGAATCCAGACAAATACTTTCAGAAAAGACTTCCTAACACTTAAATCTATACTCGATATTAGCAAATTTCTCTTCTTCAGAAGTGCTTTTCTTGCCATTGCTTGTCTACATTTTATATCCTCTCTACTTCGGCCATCACTGGTCGAGAAAAAGAGTTTGGCAATGTAAAGTGGTGTAAGATGTTTCAAATATGTTACAATCTGTACAAGAACCAGTAAGGAAGTAGAAGAAGCAATGAAACTCGTGATGAAAGATATGGCTGATCAGATTAACAAATGACATTGCTAATCTCTCTA
This sequence comes from Schistocerca piceifrons, assembly GCF_021461385.2. NCBI lineage: Eukaryota > Metazoa > Arthropoda > Insecta > Orthoptera > Acrididae > Schistocerca > Schistocerca piceifrons. The sequence continues at coordinate 405,671,012 of NC_060145.1, forward strand.
AATGTAAGGATGAATAACAGTACTTGCTGAATGGAATGAAATGTCTACTGAGCGCAGAATATGGACTGATGTGAGAGTAAATCAAAGGAAGAAGGAAATATCAAGAAAAAACAGAAACGTTACTAGAGACTATTCTAACAAAACTGTGGACTGCGAAGTAGACGATTGGTTGGTTGTTTTGGGGAAGGAGACCAGACAGCGAGGTCATCGGTCTCATCGGATTAGGGAAGGACGGGGAAGGAAGTCGGCCGTGCCCTTTGAAAGGAACCATCCCGGCATTTGCCTGGAGCGATTTAGGGAAATCACGGAAAACCTAAATCAGGATGGCCGGACGCGGGATTGAACCGTCGTCCTCCCGAATGCGAGTCCAGTGGAAGTAGACGAAGTGAAGGAATGCAGCTCCCATGGAAGCGAAATAACGCTTGGCGGACGAAGTGCACTAGTACTTCCATTCCTAAAGAAGTTCTTAGATCTTAATTCAAGGAAGAAAATTCTGAGAACATACGACTGGATTACAGCTCTGAATGCATGTGAATCGGGGATGTGCGAACCAGAAACTGAGAGGATGTAAGCGATTGAAATGTGAGGTTTCAGAAGAAAAATTAAGTGGAATAATATAAGAAATAAGAAGGTTCTCTGCATGGTAATCAAGGAATACGAGGAAACCGATAACTAGAGAGGGCGAGATGGTGGGACGTGAATTCAGAAGTCAGGAAATAATTCCATGTCATTAGAGGGAGCAGTAAATGGCACAAATATGAGACAGAGATTGAAATATACAGCACGAAATTGAAGACGCCTTGTGTCAGCAATGCTCTGAGATAAAGAGACTGGCACAGGGACGAAATTGGGGCAGAGAGCATTGATCTACCAGCCTTGCCGCGAAAGTCAAAGGTCCTGCGTGCGAGCCCCGGTCTGGGACGCACAGTTTTAATCTACCAGAAAGTTTCCAATCGTCGCACACTCCGCTGCAGAGCGAGAATACATTCTGGAAACAACCCCAGGCTGTGACTAAGCAATATCTCCGCAGTATCCTTTCTTCAAGGAGTGCTAAATCCCCTAGGTGAGCGGGGAAACTTTTGTGAAGGCTGGAGGGTAGGAAACGAGTACTGATGGAAATAAAGCTGTGAGGAAGTGTCGTGAGTCGTGCTTGGGTAGCTCTCGGTAGAGCATGTCAGCAGCACGTCACAAGTAGACTCGGCAGGATTTATTCCAAAGAAGTTGTTCCACGTAATGCGGTAGACTGTGAGATCTGGCCAGTTAGTTTTCCGGACCGTTGTGCCTGTAAAATCAGGCCTCACTACAAGTAGAAAATAATGCTTCCTGCGGCGAGGGGTCTGGCAACTCAGCCTGTTGCTCCTCGATGGCGAGGAACGCATGAACCTGTGTGCAGTGTATGCCGCCCTTAGAATCTGAAGATAGTCATTGTATGGCCGAAACCTGTTATGACTATGTCATAAGAATGTGATTGCATCTATAAACAAACAAAAAAATTTTACAACAAGGGGGAGTGTACCAAAGCAATGTTGTTCGGACAGGGAGGAGATACAGAGAGACAGCAACTGTCGATGACATGAATCGCTCAAGCCGCCCAAGAGCTACTACTGCAATGGATGACCGCTACCTATGGATTAGGGCTCGCAGGAGCCCTGACAGCAACACCATGTTGAATAATACTTTTCGTGCAGCCATAGGACATATTATGACTCAGACTGTGCGCAATAGGTCGCATGATGCGCAACTTCACTCCCAAAGTCCATGATGCGATCCATCTTTGCAACCACGGCACCATGGAGCTCTGCAGAGATGGGCCCAACAACATGCCGAATGGACCGCTCAGGATTGGCATCATGTTCTCGTTACCGATGAGTGTCGCATATGCCTTCAACCAGACAATCGTCGGAGACGTGTTTGGAGGCAACCCGGTCAGGCTGAACGCCTTAGATACACAGTCCTGCTGTTTTGGGGTGGCGTTATGTGCGGGCGACGTACGCCGCTGGTAATCATGAAAGGCGCCATAACGGCTATAGGTACGTGAATGCCATCATCTGATCGTAGGTCAACCATATCGACAACATATTGGCGAGGCATTCGCGTTTATGGACGACAATTCGCGCCCCCATCGTGTACATCTTGTGAATGACTTCCTTCAGGATAACGACATCGCTCGACTAGAGTGGCCAGCATGTTGTCCAGATATGAACCCTATCGAACATACCTGGATAGATTAACTTCTCACGGTTGGGATTCACAGTCATATAATATTTCTTAAAAGACATCATAGTCGCCGTTCATTGTATGAAATATTTATTGTTACAATAGCAATTTCGGCCTTATGAGCATTTTCAAGTAACGCTGCAAAGTTACATTCCGTCAGAATATGAAACTATCTGACATGAGCACATGTCGTCGTCAGAATTCAGCCTTTTGACACAAGATCTTGTGAGACTCTAATAGTATCAAACACAGGCCTTAATGTAGGGAAGAGATTTCTAAGAATGTACGTTTGGAAAACAGCATTGTATGGCAGCGAGACACGGACCGTGGGAAAACCGGATCAGAAGAGCATACATACATTCGAGATGTGGTACTGCAGAAGGGTGTTGAAAATTAAGTGGACTAATAAAGTAACGAATGAGGATGTTCACCGTAGAATCTGCGAGGAAAGGAATACATGGAAAAATACCTCCAGGAAGAAGGGACAGGATCATAGGACGTCTGTCAAGACATCTTTCACATATTAGAAAGCGCTCGTTTGCAGAATGCCCAACATACTTTTCACAAACTTGTCCTGGTTCCGTTCCTTTGGACACGGACTTTCTTTCTCCCTTCTCCCGTTGCACTTTGCGACCCAGGGGGAGAGGCTTTGGATGTAGTGTATTGTATTGTAGGTGTCGACATGTGTACTTCTTGTGCAGTGTTGTTGTCGGCGTACTGCATACTTTCTCTTAGGACGCCTTTGAACATGGCTTTTGAAGGCGTCCTATTGTAAAAAGGAAACTATAATTGTCCACAGTGTGTAAGTTGCGTTTGCGTATGTGTGTGTGTGTGTGTGTGTGTGTGTGTGTGTGTGTGTGTGTGTGTGTTTTGTCTGTCTGCGTCTATTGTTGACGAAGGCAATAATGGTGAAAAGTTTTATTTATTTGTGACAGTCTTTTTGTTGTGCCTATCTGCGACTCAGCACCTCCGCTATATGGTGAGTGGCAACTTTCCTTTTTGTAATATTGTTATATTCCATCCTAGAGTTTCCATTGTTGGATTTTATGATTTGTTTTACAAGATGTATATTTTACCATATTTATACTCTATTTACACATGTAAAATATGTAGGTCTGTATATATCCTACATTGGTACCATGGCAACCATAGGTGTAGCTAGCAGTTGATTTTTTTTTGGGGGGGGGGGGGGTGGGGGGGGGGGAGGGTTTCAACAGGTGGACTTTGTAATAAAGTAGACTTGTAATGGAAATACAAAGTGGCAGTAAAATACCGTCCTGGTTTCAGAATGAGATTTTCACCCTGCAGCGGAGTGTGCGCTGATATGAAACTTCCTGGCAGATTAAAACTGTGTGCTCGACCGAGACTCGAACTCGGGACCTTTGCCTTTCGCGGGCAAGTGCTCATTCTGGAAACATCCCCCAGGCTGTGGCTAAGCCATGTCTCCGCAGTATCCTTTCTTTCAGGAGTGCTAGTTCTGCTAGGTTCGCAGGAGCTCTTCTGTAAAGTTTGGAAGGTAGGAGACGAGATACTGACAGTAGTAAAGCTGTGAGGAGCGGGCGTGAGTCGTGCTTCGGTAGCTCAGTTGGTAGAGCACTTGCCCGCGAAAGGCAAAGGTCCCGAGTTCGAGTCTCGGTCGGGTACACAGTTTTAATCTGCCAGGAAGTTTCATACCGTCCTGGAATTCACGGAGAGAGGACTAGAAACCTCGGGAATCGACTATAATATTACTTCGACCCCTCCCCCCCCCCCCCCACTTCTTTTTAACATTTCGGGTAGGTCAGGTGTTGTACCCCCAACCTCCCTTTGGATTCTTCCACGCAACCGCCGCTACGTTACTATGACAATCATTACCAAGACAACTAAAATCAAAGGACATAGTCAGGCAAAGACACTACCACGATCCTTAGATTTTAGCTACTAGGCAAACTATTTGCTGGATTTTTAGATAGGTTATTTCATAAAATTATTATTGAATTATCTACATTTAACGATGCTATAATTTATTCTTTCTGACAATAACTTTTTCTTTTCAAATTACGCATTTCGTAAAGGCAGTGCAACATTTTTTTACTAGAGAGGCTACCATTTGATTCATCATCTGATTTCCCCACAATTTAAAATTGTTCAAAGAAAGCGATTATAACAAACCTATTGGCATCTTTGCTTATGAATAGGAACCTAAAAATGCAATAACTTTTTGCAATATCCACTACCTGTTTACACATGAAGATTGGAAAATGACAGTTGTTTGTGATAAATGTAATGTTTTCTGGGTTTTCATGGATCTCCACTTTTGCCATCCTGATCTTTTTGGTAGCAGTCCTTAATACTCTTCTACTGTTTTTGCACCTCCTTCCCAACAAGAAAACACTTAATATAGATATTTGTTCTACTTTTATGACGTTCTAAATGTTTCATTGCACTGGCAATTCCACCAGATCTCTATACTTCGAGTTTCTATTTGGGCGTTCAACAATTTCAGAGGTTATACGTGAGATATGCTCAGCAATCTGGGAGACAATGCAAGGCCAATATCTGAAGCAATTAAATGTTGAAGATTGGCTGAATATTAGTTTACAGTTTGATAAAAAAGCTTATTTTCCAAATTGTGTGGGATGTATTGACAATTAGCATATTAGAGTGATTAATCCATGGGGATCGAGTAGTTAACTAAAAGAAGTATTTTTCAATAGTTTTAATAGCAGTAGCTAACGCATATTACAGCTTCACATTTTGAGGCCTTTGGACAAGGAGATTCAAACAACCTGAAAAGTACTAATTTGGAAAGAAACTCTATTCCAACAACTTACCATTACCACTACCAGCCCCCTTGCCAAACGATACATCTGATCGACTACAGCCATGTGTGCTTGTGGCAGACGGTGCCTTTGCTCCGTGTGAAAATCTAAGACCATACCCTGATAAGGACATGACTAACATCAGAAGAAAGTCAGGCGATACGTGGAATGTGCACTTGGTATTTTAGCCTATAAATGACGTATATTCCACCGTCCGATTGGAGTCAGTATCGATTTGGTTGACAACATTGTTAAGGCCACTGGTTTACTGCACAACTTAGTGACGGAAAACGATGGGTACAACTTTGAGGACACGTTATTGTGTCGTTTGGACAGTATTCCGACCCAGGGGACAAGAGGGGCCGTGAAAGGAACACACACAAGAGATCAGTTTGCTGTATATTTCTGTTCTGTACCCTGGAAAAACCGATATACAAATATTACCGAGTAAAAGACGACTGCTGGTTTAACAACACTTTTCAAATATTCTATTCGTTAAAAAAGCACATATATTGAGACCTATATACTTAATTTACCAGCCATCTTTCATAAAATATAAATATTAACTTTCATGCATTTTTGATTTTTTATATTACCGTAATAAATGTTCTCATTACATTTACCTAAGACTTCCTTCTCTTTTTTTGCCCATCTCGTCCCAACCTTCATCAACAACACTGGATGTCACTGCTAGCCAACCATCTCTTCTATTTGTCTGTTTTTATAAAAAAGAGTCGTATAAAAATTTCGTGTAAGAAAGGTCGAGCTTCAATTTCAAAATAATACGTTCGTTGTCAAGTTCCATTTTGTACACTGCACACATGGAAACAACAGTAATTCAACACGTCACTACCCACACTATACTATATGTGTTGTACCAGGACTGGCGCAAGCCCAAGTGCCGCCTTGTGCGGGCTGCTAAATTGCCGCCCCCCACCCAGTCTTTTTTTTTACAAAACGTTTGTGGAATTTTATTTAAACAAATCTGTAGGAAATGTCAGCAATCAATCGCCATTTTTGTTTTTACTTTTCAGATCCACCTAGGTTTCGGCCACTGATTGGCCAGTCTCAAAGCTTTTAATATGTGCTTACATTTAGTGTGCGAGTAGTATTGTCAAACAAAAGTGCCTGTCAGAGTTTATTTGTTGTTCATGCAGGCGGAGACAGGTGTTTCATGGCTTAAAAACCAAAACGTCCGACTATCACACAGAAACGGATAGGAAAAATTTTCAAATATACGTGGAAACCCAACTTATGCCAGGCTTATTAGCAATGTCTTTATCCCTTGTAATTACTCGCAGCGTATTTATCCATTCGGAATACTTTTATCTATTATAGGTGTTTGACTGTAGTGATATTCAACCATTTTTTTTCCATAATGCGGGAAGAATAAAACACTCAGAAACTGCCACAGAAGGGCTTAGCAAAATTGCTACATGCTTAACATGTAACCGCAGTATCGAACATTGCATTCGATTTTTCAAATCAGATTTCGTCTTCTGCAAAATTAGTTGTGAGTAAACGCACGGCGCTTGACAGGCTGGCAGCGCTCCACTCATACGAAAACTGGCGTGTACGCCAGACTGCTTCCCCTCTCTGTTCCTCCGGTGTAAACACGACGGTGCTGCCACAGTGGCGAGGAAGAAATTAGTCCTCCTCCCTCCCCTTGTTCAACAGGGGCGGCCGGCAGGTAGTCGAGGCGCCATGCCCACAGTTCCCGAAGCCGCTCCCTGCGAGGTTTGGTTTCGAATCCCCTCTTGGGCATATATGTTGTCAAAAAAAAAATGGTGAAGGGGAGGGGGGGGGGGCAGGCAGATGGCAGATTTGTCGCCCCTCGGAAAGTCCCGCCCCGTGCGGCCGCACGTTTCGCACGTGCCTTGCGCCGGCCCTGTGTTGTACGCACTGCAAAGAATCTACTGAGTTCGCGCTGGAACGCAATGTGAGCAGCGTCAATTGACGCTGGGAAACGGGCCTCGGCCTATACGACAAGCGTCTGGCCTTGAGGATGCGCCTTCTCGTCCGATGTTGGCAGAAAAAGACACCGTGTGTGTGGCCACAACCGCCCCATCGTGTCTGCCTGTAGCTGGGCGTCCAGTTAAAAAAAAAAAAAAGCATGTGTGGCCGCAGCCTTCGGGATTGATGCAGCCATCTTCGGCAGTCCTGAGTCTACCTCTGGATTCAGCAGATGCCACTCCGGCTTACGAAGCCATCAGCCGCCGCGGAATACATGGCGACAATATGTATTCTGAGGTACAAAAGAAGTAGTATTTGGTCCCATTTTACTGCGTCTAATGACGCCACACCAGTAAGTCGGCATCCGTACAGACGAAACAGTTGGGGTGTCCATCCCAGGAGTGGGTGACCCCTACACAGGCATCGCCAAAAACTTGTTCACTATCTTAGCCTCGAAAGACCATAGGAAGCTAGTAAACGTGGGACACATTAATGCCCAACCGGCAAGCTACTCATCTCACTGATCATGGGACAACAACAAAATCCTATAGAACTGAAATAGCCAACCAAAAATTGGGAAAATCATAAACAACAACGTCTTTAAGTGAGACCTAAGAACTGTGTATTATGAGATTGCCAATGAGAAAGTTCTAACTGACTGAGAACTGTGCAAGATTAACTGAAGCCTGAACGATGTTGTGACCACTGCTATCTGGCAGACACGATAGCACTTACTTTTGTTTGCAGAGACGGCACTAAGATCTGGAACCGGACGCAAAAAAAAGACTAACAGTCATCAACAGGTCGTCGGAGACCACAATATCTATACAGGAAGTGCTCTATCTAGACTGGAGTGTATAACCCAGCACGACACACAAGAGTTGAGTTACGCCTGGCTGCATGGAAATTTCGCGAACAATGTAATTAAATGCAAAGTGGTAACGCTGAAAGGTTTTATGATTTATGTTGGAGTAGAACACTTTAAATTAAAGAAATTTCACAAATCCAAAGAGCGTTTTCAGAACTTCCTTATTAACACTTTGAGATAAGAATGTAAATACGTTTTAATGACCTGGGTTAGCAAAAACGTGTTTAGCTTACGTTCAGAAGTTTTTCTTTCATATTACCGTCACCTGGTCGCTCCAAGAACATAGTGCAAAACTTCGGACAAAAAATAATATTGTATCACTTTTCTTAAGAAGACATCAATTAAGTTCAAGGAGATTGTTTATTTGTACTTCACCCTGTTTACCACTTCGTTCCACGTCTGAACGACGCAATGGCGGAAGCTCCTCAGGTAACATAAAAATTAATTAATTAAAAATAAAGATGAAATAAAAAAATATGTGGGCAGCTTTCCGCGAGTGACTCGTTCAGAGTTAACAGACACGGAATCAGACAACAAACAACGGGAAATCGACTTAAGGTTATCGAACAAGCAGGATAACATATATCCAAGAAGAGGTACTTTGAAGCAGTGACAGAGACGAGATAATCATAAGTTACATTTTTAAGAGAATACAAATTTTAGTTCATTTATAGAGGACTGTAAAAAAATTTTTTTTCACTGTTTTCTGAGCCAGAATTCCACGCTGATATTCCGTTGTGGGTCGGGTAATTCCTGTGGAATAAGCTCTGATGTAAAGCCGAAAATTGTGAGCGTTTGAAATTTTTTCGGCGATACAGAACATCTAAAAATGCCATAAACCTTAAAGTTTAATCCCCGATATGTCTCCGTAAATCCTTATGAAAAACTTGCATCCGGTTCTTTTAATTTTCAATGGTAAATAGGGAAGTGGAGAGTATGTAGTGAACGCCAGATGTAAGTATGAAACCAACACTTTATTATCTTTTTGTATAGCGAGGCGTATTCAGATTAGTTGTCGTTAGTGTGTCTGTAGACTATTCCGAAGATGGGGTACCAACCGATAACGATGAAACTTCACTTAAAACGTAGGTTTCGCTGGAATTGCAGCGGCCGCATACATCATCTCAGCAGTATCGTTCCAGCCGCCGCGCCATTCCGCTCGCAAGCCGTGATACACCTGTTATCCGTACAGGCTGCTGTACACGGGGCCAGAGGTGGTAGCCAGTTCTGGAGATCAGAAGTGGACACCACCAGTTTTACCGGCCAGTAAGCTTATACAAGAAGCCAATAATGGCTTCCAATATTTTCTCATCTGTGGCCGTCACAGGTGGTAGAGTAAACAGTGTTAAGTGTTTCTTGGTGAAAAATATGGAATGTGACAGTGATAGAGAGTTTGAGGAGGTTTTTAACGAAGTGGTGGGTGAAGTTGTTGTAAGTTTAAGTGAGGAGGTGAGAACCATTTTAAATCAACATAGAGTGTGGGTAAAAGACTGGGTAGGTCGAAGGGAAACCCTTGGAGCATCATCCACTTTGCTTCGTGAACGGTCCGAGGAAGATCCTTTAGAATACAAGAGACAATTAAGAATGACTGTTGAACAATTTAATGAGCTTTTGAGCATAATTGAACCACAAGTAGCCAAGAGCGATACTATTATGAGAAATGCAATAACTCTCAAACGGAAACTAGAGGTTACGCTGCGGTATTTAGCAACTGGCGTAGTTTTCAGTCTCTAGCATTATTATTTCGCATACCAGCCACCAAAATTTCAAGATTCATTCCTGAAGTTCTCCAGTTAATCATAAGTGGATTACAACACTACTTAAAGGTGAATTTTACTGGTTGATTATTGCATAATTTGATAAAAGTAGAATTTTAGAAAGTCATCTAGGCATACCTTCTATTAATTATGTAATTACTTTAAATGATTATTTTATCAGTATTATTTAGAAACAAAAAAATCTTTATCCATAATCTACTATTACGATACTTTGTCAAGGCACATAAAAAGTTCATCGGTTTTTTCTAAGGAAAAACCTTTTACAAATGAAACATTACTTTATATAAGCATTAACTTGTCTTTATTTCTGGAGAAGTTACTGAAGTTTTCTGTATAGCATATCATCAACTGTGAATATGTGTGAGTCCAAACTGGAAAGGTCTTCCTCTTCATCTGACACAAGTGAAGAAGTACTTCCATATGGTGATACAGAAGTAACTAGTGAATCTGGCGGCGGGTATTTTAGCTTCTCATTGGTGATAAGGCTCTGGAACTTTTCTGGCAAAATTGCAGAGCTTCTGGCAGGAAGTGTTATCAATTGGCGAGAAATATGTTGGCCAAACAGTTCGTACTCGTCCAGAACTTTTTTGAAGATGATGGTCTATCCATTGCAATTTTTTGTAATTTGTTAATTGCACTTTCAACTTTGGAAAGTTCTGAAATGCGTCTTTTCTTTGCGCCTGGTCTCGCAAATTGGTTCCCTTGCGCCGACGTTCCAGTTGCTTTTAGTGTGCTCTTAGCAATGCTATCATCATCCATGTCTTCAGTATTTTCTTCTTCATTGTCTTGAGGCTCAGTAAGGACACTAATGAGTTCCTGTTGTCCAGCATCACATTGTTCAGTGGGACTTCTCTGAAAAATATAAATGCGACATTACAGAAATTTTGCGATGATTTGCAGGTTTAAATAGTATATTGTTTGGTTTTGACATAGACTAACAAATCAATAAATTATATTTTAATGTTTATTTATTTTGTTGACGGTACCTCAAACCTTGGAAGAGTAGAGACATATACAAAATAGTTTTGAGATCAAATGGAATTTTCCATCCTGTTGTGGTGCATTGGATGGTAAACACATAGCCATCAAACGTCCTCCTGGAAGTTGTGCAGAATGTTACAGCTACAAAGTGGGTTACAGCATAATACTGTTGGCTTTGGTTGACGCCGACTGTAAATTCATTTATGTAGATGTGGGAACAAATGGAAGGGTTAATGATGGAAGTGTGTTTAGGCTGTCTACTTTGAAAACAGCCATAGACAAAAACAGCCTGAATTTGCCTCAGGAATACATTATTGCAGCAGATGACGCATTTCCCCTGTATACAAATTTGATGAAGCCTTTCTCAAGAAGAAACTTGTCCTTAGAAGAACGCATATTCAACTACCGGTTATCAAGAGCACGAAAAGTTGTTGAGAACGCTTTCGGCATATTAGCAGCTAGATTTAGAATATTTCGAAAAGACATTGAAGTTAATTTATCCACAGTTGATGTAATTGTGCAAGCTACATGTACGATTCACAACTGATTACGTACAGTATCGGCAGGTTCGTACTTTGAAAGGGGATGGGCTGATTATGAAGACACAGAAACAGGAGTGCTGCATCCAGGACTATGGCGCACACCTGGAACGGAGCTACCATCCATAAGTAGTGTTCGTACAGCAAACGCCTACTCAAAGGAGGCATCAGAAAAGAGGAATAAAATGGCTGCTTACTTCAACAAAGAAGGACAAGTTCCTTGGCAAATGGAGGCCATCGGAATGTAAATATGGTGGAAGATGTTTAGTAATTACAACTTCTGATTTTACGTACTTTTGTACAACGACTTAGCTCTTTTACTCTTACAAAATTAGAATTTTAATTATTTCTAATAAACAGTTCAATCTAGAGATATAGAAACTTGTAAATACTTTTTTGTAAATAATGAATAAAAAATTAGTTATCAAATTATTTAAAAAATTGTTTCATTTTACCACTGAAAGCTTTTTGCTTACATTGGAAAATACAATTAAACATTCCATGTATTAACAATTCTAAAATTCTAAAAAGCCAATTTTTAGCTATTTTTATATTTAGTAATTTTCAAGCCATGTACGTAGAATAGAATACGTTAACTTACCAAATTTGATTGAGAGTCTCGAGTTACGACGACGCTGTTTACTAACGTGTCAGCCGTTTTAAACCAAGGTAGCTTCGGCGTATAAACATCATCAGCCCCAGTTCCGCTTCTTTTTGGCGAGATAACTTTTAGTAACTCACTTCTGTATGTTGTCTTGATAGTCTTTGTTCTAGCTCTCAAAAACGCAACATAGGGAACAGCTACATCCTGACTTTCAAGGTCTTCTTTGAGTTACAAAATACTACTTTCCCTTTTTGTTTTATTGGGATAATCTTCATGGCGTATATTCCACAGTAGTTCATAGTTTTGGAATGTTTCTAAAAATGTTTCAGTATTATCAGGCCCCCACTTCACGTTCTTCTTACAAGGGAACCTCCCCATCGCACCACCCTCAGATTTAGTTATAAGTTGGCACAGTGGATAGGCCTTGAAAAACTGAACACAGATCGATCGAGAAAACAGGAAGAAGTTGTGTGGAACTATGAAAAAATAAGCAAAATGTACAAACTCAGTAGTCCATGCGCAAGATAGGCAATATTAAGGACAATGTGAGCTCAGGAGCACCGTGGTCCCGTGGTTGGCGTGAGCAGCCGCAGAACGAGAGGTCCTCGGTTCAAGTCTTCCCTTGAGTGAAGAGTTTAACTTTTCATCTTCAGTTTATGTGACAAACTCTTATGTTTTCATCACTTTTTTGGGAGTGATTATCACATCCACAAGAAAACCTAAATCGGGCAAGGTAGAAGAATCTTTTTACCCATTCGCCAAGTGTATTAGTTAGGTGGGTCGACAACATATTCAACGCATATGCTGTCACCAGTGTCGTATAGAATATATCAGACGTGTTTCCCTGTGGAGGAATCGGTTGACCTATGACCTTGCGATCAAATGTTTTCGGTTCCCATTGGAGAGGCACGTCCTTTCGTCAACTAATCGCACGGTTTTGCCGTGCGGTCGCAAAACACAGACGCTAAACTTATTACAGTGAACAGAGGCGTCAATGAACGAACGGACAGATCATAACTTTGCGAAAATAAAATTTTCAGTCGAGATAGATTTCAACTAAAGACCTCTCGTTCCGCAGCTGCTCACGCTAACCACGGACCACGGCGCCCCTGAGCTCACAATGTCCTTAATATTGCCTATCTTGCGCATGGACTACTCAGTTTGTATATTTTGTTTATTTTTTCATAGTTCCACACAACTTCTTCCTGTTTTCTCGATTGATCTGTGTTCAGTTTTTCAAGGCCTATCCACTGTGCCAACTTATAACTAAATCTGAGGGGAGTGCGATGGGGATGTTCCCTTGTTAGTACCGTCATCTCTGTTTGCTTTTGAACAAGACATATCAAGTCACTACACGTCAGCACGGCACAACTGCTTGATCTAGGCTCAAAAACAACGGCACAGCTCCTCACACGACGGCTGAATCAGCTCTACTGGCGGCCACTACAGTTAAGAACCGTCCAAAAACGGCCGCCGGTAGATCACGTGACCTGCTACTGGCTGTCTCATAGACCACTAAAATCAAACATGTTTGACTTTACTGGCCGCCACTCGCTAATGGCCGTGAAAGGCGCCAGTACCCCTATACACAAGGCGAGTAGCACCGTAATTGGTGGCGGCCAGTACTGGCTAGTTATAGTGGACTCCACTACTGGTCCTGTGTACAGCAGCCTGTCCGCATGGGTTACCAACCGATAACGCTGAAACTTCACTTGTAGCTTCGCTTGGCTGTTCTCATGCTGCATTACTATTCCACCAGGCTAGCCGAAGCTACCGGTCAACAGTTTAAACGGCACACGCCAATAACAGTTTATCCAGTCGTTAATCTTGAACCGTTGCACGTATGTGTATACAGTCGCGAGCCAGTTCTCTCAGGCCGGTTTCCTGTTTTCCGCATAATCTCATCGACAGTCACAACAGGAATTGCTAGATGGCTTGTGAGTCTATTACAATTAATCTCAGCGGCCTGCTTACGAAATTACTGCACCAATTTCAAAGAAGCTAACAGTCTCTAGCTTTTTCCGTTTGCTCACAATGACACTAGTAGAACAATGATATGGGTGTTGTGAAAAGATTATGTATCACCCGGGTTATATTGCAGTCGATGACATATGTCAGCAGGAGAATTTATAAATGCAAATAATTATAAAGTGAGCGACATAAGATACTCCTCATTTTTCCGCACAATGCTTCTTTCTATTGCTTCAAAAATAAAATATGGACAGACTAATTGATGAATGCCGATGTTCGAACTGATTTTAATGGAATTTTCTGATTATGGTCTCTTTGGGTCAGAGGAGTGAAACACAGAGGATTCTTACCTGGAATCTAGTTCATGGAAATTTTTAAGTAGACTTTTCTTTCGACTGTTTGTCGTCTGATATTATTTGTTACGCTCTCCTGCCGGACGGTCACTCTGTGATAATTCGGGTTCCATTATTTCCATATATTGCAGTACATGTTTGTAGCTGCTACTACCAGTTGTTAAGCCTAGATCTTAGCGCAGCCACATCAGAGAATGTTGAGGCCGGCGAAGGATTCGGTAGATTCTCTCCACGCTATAAACGTTTCCTAACTCCGATGTGGATGTTACGACATATCGGAATGTCGGTTTTCAGCCGGTACGCTAAATAAGACGGAATTCATAGGGAACACCAGTTCCAGACTACAATAGTGTAGTCGCCTTGAAGAGAACCACTAAAAAGACGATCGAAACATCGTTGTTACACTGTTTCAGTGTTTCGAAGTGATCCAACCTAACATCAAGAAGCATTTTATTCAGAAAGGAATAGCAACATGCAGAAATAAAATGTGGGATTGTTACTAGCATAAGTAGCAAAATATGGAAGTTTCAAAGAGGTGATTTTAACAGTTGAGGAAATCCACCTATAAACTCCTAGTAAAGATGATCGTTTATAAAAAGAAGGATTTTTTGAGTCTATGGATTTGCAGTAAAAAGAATGTGAAACATGTTGATGGGTAAGAGAATGAGAAACTATAGGCATTTGGAAACTGGTGTTGCAGACAGGTCATAACTATTATAAGGCAAGATGCTCTCTTAAACTGAAATAGGACTGAAAGTACACAACAGAATTTTTTTTTTCAATAGCCGTAACAGGTCGGTGGACAAATATATTTGACATAGACATGGGCAGTGAAAAATTACTCAGAGATGGCACGAGTGAGAGAGGGATGTAGCGGCATTTTTAAAAGCAGTACATGTAGTTAATTGAAAACAGTTACAGTTAGGAGTACGCTGAATGAGACGTATTATCTGGATTTAAGAACAAGAAATTAAACTGTTAGGGGCTCAAAGGGGTGACGGGCTACAGACGGACAATACTAATAACAAACGAGCAGTTTCATACGTCTAAAGCTCACAACCAGAAACGAAACTTAATCAGATAGGTTTAGAGATAATTAGTTTCTGGAAATCCAGCTTTAGACTGCTCGAAATAAAAGGTTGCTCCAAAGTATCTCCTTGGAAGAATGACTAAAATCGAAAAGAGCGTCTTTCATGATGTTGTTTCCATTCACAAATATTTGAATGGCACAAACTGGATTTCAAGACCATGGAAACGGAACGCAGATTTATAGGATAAGCTGATTGTAAAGACTATACTATATATGCATAGAAGTAATCACATTTGACTTTTCACGAAAGATATGCATATTCTTGTCTGAGACGTTCCAAATCAAATGTTTACCAAAACGTGAGTTTCGTGGGGCTACATATCATCGCCCCTCGTAAAACATGGTCCTTGCCGATTATTGCGGAGGCTTGCGTGCCTCAGGCAACAGCCTTGCTGCAGTGGATACACCGGTTCCCGTCAGATCACCGAAGTTAAGCGCTGTCGGGTGTGGGCGGCACTTGGATGGGTTACGATCAGGGCCGCCATGCGCTTTTGTCATTTTTCGGGGTGCACTCAGCCTCGTGATGCCAACTGAGGAGCTACTTGACCTAACAGTAGAGATTCCAGTCAAAGAAAACCATCGTAACGACAGCGAGAGCAGTGTTTTGACCACACGCCCCTCATACCTGCATCCTCATCTTAGGATGACACGGCGGTCGGATGATCCTGATGGGCCACTTGTGGCCTAAAGACGGAGTACATTGAGTGCCTCAGCGATACAGACAGCCGCATAGACGTACCGTAGGCGCAACCACGATGGAGAGGTATCTGTTGAGAGGCCAGCAAACATATGGTTCCTGAAGAGGGTAGAAGCCTTTTCAGAAGTTTAGGAGGCAACAGTCTGGATGATTAACTGATCTGGCCTTATAACAGGAACTAAAACGGTCTTGCTGTGCTGCTACTGCGAACGGCTGAAAGCAAGAGGCATGTAAGGGCATGGAGCTGTGATGTAGGTTAAATGATGATAGCATTCTCTTGGGTAAAATATTTCTTAGGTAAGATAGTCACCCTTTCGGATCTCCGGACGGGGACTACTCAGGAAGATGTCCTTATTAGGAGAAACAAAACTGGAGTTCTAAGAGTTGGAGCATGGAGTGTCAGATACCGTAACTGGCAGGTTGATTAGAAAATTTAAAAAGAGAAATCGACATGTTAAAGTTGATATAGTGGCAGTTAGTGTTCGGTGGTAGGAGGAGCAGGACTTCTGGTAAGGTGAATACAGGATTAGGAATCCAAAATCAAATAGGGATAATGCAGGAATAGGTTTAGAATTGAATGAGAAAATGGGAACGCGGGTAAACTACTATGAAAAGCATAGTGAACGCATTATTGTAGCAAAGATAGACACAAAGCCCACACACACAATAGTAGTACAAGTTAACATGCCAACTAGCTTGGAGATGATGAAGAGATTGAAGAAATGTACGATGAGATAAAAGAAATTATTCAGATAGTTAAGGGAGACGAAAATTTAATGGTCATGGGGGACTGGAGTTCGAAAGCAGGGAAAGGAGGAGCAGGAAACATAATAGGTGAATATGGACTGCGGGAAAGGAATGAAAGAGGAAGCCGTCTGACAATCTTTTGCACAGAGCATAATTTAATCATAGCTAACACTTGGTTTAACAATCATGAAAGAAGGTTGTATACATGGAAGAGACCTGGAGACACTAGAAGTTTTCAGATTGATTATATAATGGTAAGACAGAGATTTCTGATCCAGATTTTAAATTATAATACGGTTCCAGGATCAGATGTGGGCTCTGACCCCTATTTATTGTTATGTACTGTAGATTAAAACAGAAGAAAGGACAGAAAAGGAATTTAAGGGACGGGACCTGGATAAACTGAAGGAACCAGAGATTGTTGCGAGTTTCAGACGGAGCATTAGGGAATGACTGACAAGAACAGGGGAAAGGATTACAGTAGAAGAAGAATGAGTAGCTTTGAGAAATGAAATAGTGAAGGCAACAGAAGATCAAATCAGTAAAAAGACAAGAGCTATCAGAAATTCTTGGGTAACACAGAAGATATAGAGTTTCACTGATAAAATGAGCAAATATAAAAATACAGAAAATGAAGCAGAGGAAGAGGAACACAAATGTCTAAAAAATGACATTTACAGCAAGTGCAAAATGGCTAAGCAGGAATGACTAGAGGGCGAATGTAAGGGTTTAGAAACAAATATCAGTAGGGTAAAGCTAGACACCACCTACAGGAAAATTAAAGAGGCTTTTGGAGGAAACAGAACCACCTACATGAATATCAAAAAGTCAGATAGAAATCCAGTCCTAAGCATAGAAGAGAAAGCTGAAAGGTGAAAGGAGTATATAATGGGGCTATACAAGGGTGATGTACTTGAAGGTAGTATTATAGAATTGGAGGAGGACACAGATGAAGACAGATGGAAGATAGGATACTGCGTGAAGAATTTGACAGAGCACTGAAAAGACCTGAGCCGAAACATGGCCCCAGGAGTACACGATATTCCGTTAGACCTACTGAAAGCGCTGGGAGAGCCAGCCATGACAAAACTCTTCCATGTGGTGAGCAAGATGAATGAGACAGGCGAAATACCCTCAGACTTCAAGAAGAATATAATAATTCCAATCCCAAAGAAAGCATGTGTTGACAGATGTGAAAATTACCGAACTATCAGTTTAATAAGTCACGGCTGCAAAAGACTAAGGCGAATTCTTTACAGACGAATGGAAAAACTAGTAGAAGCCGACCTAGGGGAAGATCAGTTTGGATTCCGTAGAAATATTGGAACACGTGAGGCAATATTGACCCTACGACTTATCTTAGAAGCTAGATTAAGGAAAGGCCAACCTACGTTTCTAGTATTTCTAGACTTAGAGAAAGCTTTTGACAATGTTGACTGGAATACTCTCTTTCAAATTCTGAAGCTGGCAGGGGTAAAATATAGGGAGCGAAAGGCTATTTATGATTTGTATAGAAACCAAATGGCAGTTATAAGAGTTGAGGGGCATGAAAAGGAAGCAGTGGTCGGGAAGGGAGTGAGACAGGTTTCTAGCCTCTCCCCAATGTTATTCAATCTGTATATTGAACAAGCAGTGAAGGAAACAAATGAAAAATTCGGAGTAGGTATTAAAATCCATGGAGAAGAAATAAAAACTTCGAGGTTCGCGGATGACATTGTGATTCTGTCAGAGGCAGCAAAGGACTTGGAAGAGCAGTTGAACGAAATGGACAGTGTCTTGAAAGGAGGATTTAAGATGAATATATAAGCAAAACGAAGATGATGGAATGTAGTCGAATCAAGTTGGGTGATGCTGAGGGTATTAGATTAGGAAATGAGACACTTAAAGTAGTAAAGGAGTTTTGCTATTTGGGGAGCATAATAACTGATGATGGTCGAAGTAGAGAGGATATAAAATGTATACTGGCAATGGGAAGGAAAGCGTTTCTGAAGAAGAGAAATTCGTTAACATCGAGTATAGATTTAAGTGTCAGGAAGTCGTTTCTGAAAGAATTTGTATGGAGTGTAGTCCTGTATGGAAGTGAAACATGGACGATAAATAGTTTAGACAAGAAGAGAATAGAAGCTTTCGAAATGTGGTGCTACAGAAGAATACTGAAGATTAGATGGGTAGATCACATATCTAATGAGGAGGTGTTGAATAGAATTCGGGAGAAGAAAAATTTGTGGCACAACTTGACTAGAAGAAGGGATCGGTTGGTAGGACATGTTCTGAGGCATCAAGGGGTCACCAATTTAGTAGTGGAGGGCAGCGTGGAGGGTAAAAATCTTAGAGGGAGACCAAGAGATGAATACACCAAGCAGATTCAGAAGGACGTAGGTCGCAGTAGGTACTGGGAGATGAAGAAGCTTGCACAGGATAGAGTAGCATGGAGAGCTGCATCAAACCAGTCCCAGGACTGAAGACCACAACAAAAACAGATTAAGAGAAAGTTTTTCGCAATTTTGACTCGAATATTCTCTTTGAAATTCTGAGGGTAACAGGGGCAAACTACAGGGAGTGAAAGACTATTTACAACTTGTGCAGAAACAGATGGCTGTTGTAGGAGTCGAGGGGCATGAAAGGGAAAGCAGTGATGGAAAAGGGAGTGAGACTTGGTTGTAGACTATCCCCCATGTTATTCAGCCTGTACATTGACTATGTATTAAAGGAAGCAAAGAAAAATTTGTGGTAGGAATTAAAGTTCAACAAAAAGAAATAAAAACTATGAGATTGGCCGATGACATTGTAATTCTGTCAGAGACAGCAAAGGATTGGAATGGCAGTTGAACAGAATGGACAGTGTCTTGAAAGGAGGATGTCAAAGGAACATCAACAAAAGCAAAATGAGGATAATGGTATGTTGTCGAATTAAATAAGGTGATGCTGAGGATATTAGATTAGGAAATGAGACACTTAAAGCGGTGGACGTATTTTCCTGTTTGTGTAGCAAAATAACTGATCGTGGCCGAAGCAGAGAGGATATGAAATGTAGACTGGCAATGGCAAAAAAGCGTTTCTGAGGAAGAGAATTTTGTTAACATTGAGTACAGATTAAAGTGTCAGGAAGTATTTTCTGAAAGTATTTGCATAGAGTGCAGGCAAGTATGGAAGTGAAACGAAAATGCTGAAGATTAGATGGGTAGATCACGTAATTAATGAGGAGGCACAGAATAAAACTGGGGAGAAAAAAATTGGTGGCACACCGTGACTATAAGAAGGGATCCATCCGTACATAATATAAAAATGTATGTATTATAAGCTTTCCATAAAAAGCATCACAGTTTTTATCTCCGTAATGAAGTATTCGAGATAGCTTCTCCAAGATACACAGATAGCAGAAGTCAGTGGCTCACTTATCATCATCATCACATCATCAGGATGAACTTGGTGAACGATATGCCTCCATTGATTTCTTTCCCGGTATAGCTTTTCCCTCGGCACTACACCCCATGTTACTACTCTCTTCTTGAGATCTTCCTTAACCTGGTCTGTCCATCTCTTTCTAAGCCGCTGAGTTGGTCTTCTTCCTGGTACCTCCATCTCAAAATAGTGGCGTGGAGTTCGAGTTGGGTGCATTCGCTTCACATGACCGAACCACTTCAGTCTCAAAGCACTCATCCCCTCCTCTGTAGTCAATGTAACTTGCAGGTCTCTCCTCACATAATCATTCCTGATTCTGTCTCTCCTAGTCTTTTGTGGAGCTGACCTAAGGAGCTTCATTAAAAAAAAAAATGGTTCAAATGGCTCTGAGCACTATGGGACTCAACTTCTGTGGTCATAAGTCCCCTAGAACTTATAACTACTTAAACCTAACCAACCTAAGGACATCACACACATCCATGCCCGAGGCAGGATTCGAACCTGCGATCGCAGCGGTCGTGCGGTTCCAGACTGTAGCGCCTTTAACCGCTCGGCCACTCCAGCCGGCGAGCTTCATTTCACTTGCTTGTATTTGAGTCTCTTCTCTTATATTAATGCCACAGGCCTCTAGACTATACCTTATGATTGGCAGGAGATAAGATTTATACATAGTCTTTTTGGCTCTTAGAGTGACTGCGTTGTCCCAGATTAGATTTCGTACTTGATGGAAGAAGTCAGATCCTTTTGTTATTCTGTTTAAGATTTCTAGTATGGCACTTCCATTGCGCTATATGACGCTACCCAGATAATTGAAGCTTTTCACACATTCATCTTTCTCCCCCTCCAGTATGATGTTACAAGGTATGGTTTTCCTGCTCATCTTCATTTCAGCTGCCTAGTTCCTACTCACAGTTAACTTGAATTTTTTAAATTTTGTGATCCAGTAGTGTAGTCTCCTCTGAACCTCCATTTCCGTTTCTCCCCAAATGGCAATGTCATTAGCCAAAATAAAAGTTCTGAGATTTTCATTCTCCTTGATTTCTTTCATGATTGTGTCCGTAAGTGTAATAAAGAGTAAAAGGGAGAGCGAACTGCCTTGCTGAATACCTTTCTTTATTTTAAACCATTTTGATCTTCCACCTCCTTCTTGTACACTGCTCTCACAACCATCGTACAGCGTCTGGACTTTTTTAATTAATGAATCAGGAACATTATGTTTTCTCAAGCATTCCCATATTTCATCACTTGGTACACTGTCATCTGCTTTTTCCAAATCCACGAATACTACTATCAAGTCATTTCTTTTTTCCCAATACTTCTCCATTAACTGACAGACGGAGAAAATGAGATCTATTGTTCCCCCGTTACTTCTGAACCCATTATTTTTCCTCTAATTGATTTTCTAGAGTTTCCCTCAATTTTTTTCTATGAGTTTTTCCATTATCTTAAGGCAGTGTGATAACAGTGTGATTCCTTGGTAGTTGGTGCATTTCTTTGTACTACCTTTCTTGAACAATCGTATTATAATTCCTTTTTTCCATTCATCCGGCACTTTGTTTCCTTTCCATATCACCCTCAGCACCCGGTGTAACCATTGTATTCCATGGATTCCTGCGGCTTTTATCATATCCGCTGTCAGCTCATCTACTCCAGCCACCTTCCCACTTTTCACCTGTTTCAGGGAATTCTTAGTTTCTAATCAAGAGACTGGATCCTGCTCCTCCTCTATTCAATGACTTCGGTGTGACTTTCTTGTGCACCTTCCCAATTCAGTAAGATTTCAAAATAATTCTTCATCTTTTCTCTGATACCTTACATGTATCTGGTAATATCCCCATCCTCTGTTTCAATCGCTTTTATGCCTTCTCTATCAGATCGTTTACTTTTCAGTAACCCATAAAGCAGTTTTTGGTTTCCTTTGCTATCCTAGTTTCTGGGTGAATATTTCCCAACTCTTCTCCCTTTCTTCCCTCACGATTCTCTTTGCCTGGAGTTTCTTTTGTCGGTATTTCTTCTCCAGTGTTGTTACCTTGTGTTCATCTTTTGGCACCAGCCCATGGTTCTGATTTTTTTTTTCAAACTCCACGTTTTTCTTTGCCATATTGCGTTTTTTAATTGCGTCTTTTACTCCATCGTTCCATCAACTGGTTTCTTTGTCTTTGACTTTACCCTTTGTTTTGCCGCATATCTGTTCTGCACTGTTAACTATTGATGTTTTAAATAAGTTTCACTCTTTCTCTACACTAGCCCTTTCAGTTTTTGGCAATTTTTGTGTACTAGACTTTGGAAACTTTTCTTATTTTCTTCTTATTTGAACTTCCACTCCTTAATTTTTGGCATTCTTTGTACAATATTCAAACTTTTCATCTTATAATTTAGATCAGCTACTAGTAACTTGTGGTCACTATCCAAGTGCTCATTTGGTCTGAGTTTAGTGCACCGTACTTTTCCTGCAATTAATTTGTCTATTAATATATAGTCTGTAACTATCTTATATATGCCATCCTAGCCATATTTCGTAATCTTATGGCTATCTCGTTTCTTGAAGAATGTATTTTTCACTAAAAGATGATTGCTTATGCACAGATTTAGAATTCTTCACCGCTCAACATTTCGTCTTCCGTATCCAAAAGAGCCCATCACCTCCTCGTATCCGTTTCTATCCGTGCCGATCTGAGCATTCAGATCCCCAATTATCTTAATGTTGTCTTCTCTTACTTGGTCTTCCAGTTCTGCAAGGAATATCGTTTTTTCTTATTACGGTATATTGATAATTTTTACTTTGTGGAAAAGAAAAAAAATATCTTCTCCCCTTCGCCATCTGGACACACACACACACACACACACACACACACACACACACACACACACACACACACGCACACACACACACACAAATGCATACACAAACAGATCACCGATACTTCAATAATTACACTCGAAAGTTGGCAATAACATTCGATCTTTGGCAATAAAATCTGACAGTCGCCAACACAAACCAAGACATTGCATCAAAACAAGTGTCAAGTTCATAGTGCTGTGAAATGTGGAAAAAAACCCAGCAAGTTGGCATTTAGAAGAAGAGCAACATCAGAGATGCAACAGGAGCGTAATATGTAGGAAATCGTCCACGTAACCTGTAAGTACAGTTCAAAATATTACTACTTTATAGGAAATACCAACCACCATAACTGTTTATAACCTATAGGTACAGTGACCAAAATGTAAATTAAATAGCAAACATTTGTACATATTCCAGGCCACTGAAGATGCCTTGCAGAAAATAAAAGCGAAACGCGTATGGCACTCTCAACTTGTTTTTGGCTTATTGTTGGGTTCTAGTTTCCTGTCCTTGTTTAGTGTATCTTCTTGCGTTCCTTGCATTTTCTTCCGACTGTGAAGAGCCGTCATTCCTTCCAGGGATAAAAAAGGTGCTCTCTACATTAGATATTTTTAATCCGGGACTCGTTCTTTTATTAAAAGCAATAAAAACGTTTTCTCGTCTGCTGGCCTGCTAAGCCTAACGCATCTGAGGTTTTTCTTTCACTGATTACTCCCACAGGCTTTAAAGATCCCTCTTCCTAAGGCAGTGGTTCAACTCCTCATTTGCCCTTAGGAGGGAAAGGGTGCCTCCTCCGCCAGCTGCACCTAACCAAAGATGTTCTTCTCCGCCGTAGCTGCCGTTAAGGACTTTTCCATATCCCTGGCAAGGGTTGATAATGGTAAGGAACAAGCAGAGGTTTAGGACAGAATAGGATAGGAGGCACGCTAATGATAGCTCGTTGTCTTTGCCTCAAAAAGAATATCCCAGCACAACTGGCTAACAAGTCAAGCAGAGATAAAACTACTCCTACGGTGCGCTCATTCATCTTTGTCCCAGTACAGTAAAGGTGAATTATTTACAATAGCAGAAAACATACGAGAACCTTACATTTTGTGTGTACCACATCTCCTCCTAAACTACTGGACCGATTTCAACTAAACTTGGAACACATATCAGATACTGTATGTAAAATGTGCTGTGGTGGTGAAAAAGAAGTGCAGCCCACTACGAGAGAATACCCAGAGTTCATTCTTGCAGTATTTGAGAATGAGAGTATTTAGTGGCTTGCAGCGAGTTTTATACATAATCTCAAACTTTTACGAAACTTTTTCTCGCTAACAATCTCCACACAACGATGATAGGAAAAAAGTTTATCGGTTACTACATTTTCGCTGTTCTTGCAGTAATATTACGGCATCAGACATGACGTTTTAATTTATTACTTCTTTACTACTCACTGCACTCGCGACACGTTTAGGAGGCAGAATTCACACACAACACTGAACTTAACTGAAAAATTATGTCATCATAGTTATGTCATCACATAGTTCAAGAGATGCGTGGAAAACTACCACATCATGGAAGACGTTTAAATTTATTACTTCTTTGCTTCTACATCAATTCGTAACACATTTTTAAGACAGTATCCACATATGCTGCTAAACGTGCCTGCAAACTGTATCATTACGACACATTGCTCAGCAAGTATGACGACATAAACACTGAGCTGCATGAAAACGAAACTGTAGGGCGAAATTCGCTACAGGTACAAGTGACCTATATGGTCAAATCTGTAAGAAATATGTTAAGTGTCTGTGAAATATACGTGAGCAAAGGCATTTGTAAAAGGCTCCTCCTAAATCACTGAATCGATTTCAACAGAACTTACTACACGTACTGGGAATAAATAGTGTGGGAATACGAACCGTCAATTTCCTACTAGGGTAGGGGTGATGTGGAGAGAGAAGGGGATAGGAGGAGATGGACACATATGGGGGGCGAGGAGGCGGTGGACTGAGGGAGAAATAGACAAAAAGGGAAGGAGATAGAGTGAGGGAGGAGGAAGAGAGAGAGGGAGAGGAGGACATGGATAGGAAACAGGAGAAGATGGAGAGAGAGGGGAAAGGAGATGAGGGCCAGGGGGAGATGGATGAAGGGATAGGTGGAGAGAGAAGGAAAGAAGACAGAGGAGGAAGGAAGAGAGAGGGGGGAGGAGATAGAGGGGAAAAGAGCACGTGGACTGCGCACAGATGGGTAGACGCAGAGAGAAAGTAAATATGTGGATATGGAGAGAGAAAGGAGGAGGAAGAGACAGACAGAGGGAGAAGGAGGATGTGAACAAAGAGGGGGAGGAGTAAATAGGAAGGTAAGAGGAGGAGATTTATTATCTGTTTGGCCAGTTCTGGAGCAAAATTCTGTTTTTGCTTGTGTGTGATGTAGTGTGCCTTTGAGTGGGATGCGTAGAATTATATTTAGAAGCACGGAGAGCAATATATAAAAGCAGCTTATAGTTTGCATCAATGAACGGTTTCCGGAAACTGTATACAATATTTTTCTGTAAGTCGACTCCAGAGAACTAGGTAATTAGTTTGTTTATTTTACGACTTGATGAGCCGTACTGAAAAAAAAATAATATCCCATATTTACTAAACCACGAAGAAAAGCAGTGATATTCGTGGTTACAAGTAATGTGGGGCAGTTTCCGTTCTGTTTAAATTTTGAGTTGGTTCTAAATCGACTTTATCAGTCCGGTACTTCATTCAACAATCATTCTAACCATTCTAATACTTGTTTGATTCTTGACTACCTTAAAGAATAGCTGCGTGTGTGTGTATGCGTGTGTGTGTGCCACTTGGTTTACGAAATGTTAATCCTGTGGTGCTGCGTAAAAACCAGTACTATTCGTTGGAAACTCAATCCCTAATCGCATATTAACAGAAAATCTCATGCCTTAAGTCCTTGTGGCTTCTTTCTGAAAAGCAGAGACACGGATTTAGAGGGGAAGTGGAGCGGACTTCTTGTACACTGAAAGTCGAACACTCCTTATAACAAAAGTTATTAATTTTTTGTAGCCAAAAAACCTTTTTTATACATTGGCTGAACAATCAACACCATGCCCTAACGTTTCATTTATTTTACTAATGGCAAGTGTTAATCTCTTCCTTTATTTAAGATCCAAAAATTGGTAGTTAATCAGTTCCATCTTACACTAAAATCCTTTTGTTTGTTTTCTAATATTCACTTACAAGAGCTTATGCAAAGACAATACCCAAAAAATTTGGGCAACAATATTACAGCAATTTTTTAAAATAACCTCCATTGAACAAAGTTGCATTTCAGTTCCTTAAGCTGAAATTAAAAAAAAAAAAAATAGCTCAGAGAATACCAGATAATAGTCCTTTTGCAATTAGGGTATATCTATAAACCAACAGTTCCAGGGGACATTTGACATTAAATTTCCACAAGTTAAATCGGTCTATCAAAAGCATTTACGAGAGGACTCAATAGCAATTTAACCCAAACACACGCAGAAAATGATCATATTAAGATCTCAAGTGCTCATTTACAGTTATTTAACCTAAGGAAATACAATTTATGAAATTCATCTTACCAAGAATAGTTACGAACATATTAACCCGAGAGCTCTCCACTATTTCGGGTAATTACTACACTGTGCCAATACACACAGTTCTCAAACAAGAAAAATTCCAGTGTGCTGTATAACCGTACACAGTGAGATATTATAACAACAAGAAAGACAATCTTCTATCAAAGTATCATGAACAGACTACCATTGTTTAAAATTACTTAACATCTACCTACGTCTTGGACCAGTCGTGTCTTTGTACTACTCGTATCACCCTTCTCAGGCCTGACTAGCAGAACAACAGGTCCTTCTCGACCAAAACAGCAGGTTACAGTTCGTGTCTTATTTCCACCAAACCAAATCAACTTATTCGTTACCGGCGCTCTCCATATTTCTACCTCTCTTAGAAGATCAGTTTCACAGCACAGTTGTACGTGATTCTAGAACAAGATCACTTCATCGGGTAGAACAGAAACCAATCCCCTCGTTTCCAATGTCCAAAAGTTTCAAAAGCTCCAAAAGCTACACAAGATGGCTACCATGGCGTGCCGTCTTCTTCCTCCGAACTAGCGAAAGTCTCAGCATGTGCCTTCCCTCACACCATCAGGCTTCTATGCTCCCAGCAGCCTCAACAAAGCCGTCCACTCGCTAGCCGTTACGCTCGCAAACTCCTCCTGTGCGTGCAGTGCCACTTCTCATCCTTGCCCCGTACGGCTCATCTACATCACCAAAGACATTCTTTGAAAAAAAAAAAAAAACAGTCAATTGATTCCAGCCGAAATCTCGAACCATCTACGAGTAACATGGTTAACTTTCATCAATTTAATTAAATGAAGTATAATTTATCCAGATGGTAGTACTGAGTAACCATGAGGCTTCGTATTAATGCCTTGCATAGGAATAATAAGAGGCACGATTTTATGCTTTCAGCTCACTCACTAGTTCCATAATAACTAACTTCCATGTCATACAAATTGTACGAGCCAGCAAGGCATTCCATTGCTTTAATACTTTTTTGTTTTCGAATTCCAGAAGGTATCTTCGCATAGAGGATTCCAATCGCAGTTCTTCGCCGTATTGATACAATTTTAGGTGGGAACGATGTGTCAGCAGTCATAAACGGTCAGATGTTAGAGAATATGGCTGAACCTGCGATATGGTGCGTGTCTTGCCTACTAGGCTTAATCCAGATGATGCCTACGGGACCCAAGATTAGATTTAGTGACAAGAAATTTGGTCAGTTAACATAAGTAAATCATTCCAGTTGCGACAGAATATCCGTTGTTTTAAACATATGTGTCTGTGTCGAAACTCACCCGAAGGCAGTCAGATCGTGTAATCTTTTGTGCTTTACTCATTTAGTAAAGAGGGCTTCTCCAATCATGTCGATTTTATGGGTAACTGGTGATCACGGCTGCAACTAGCACATTTACGGATACATAAGTGAGCAATATAAATTATTTCATGATTATTTGTGCAAGTGAAAATGTTACATGGGCTAGCCTTTACATCAAAATGAGGGCATTCTGGTTAAATAAAGCCTAAAGCGATCAAAAAAACAAGACGAAAATTTAATCTGAATGAATGAAGCACGGATTTACTGTGGGAATCGTAGAACGATTTGGCTATCGGTTGAAGTACACAGTGATACGGGTAAATGACATATATCTTGGACAAATCCTATCATTCAGCAATACTCGGCAACTGTAAATGCTAAAAATAGATTGCTTTTTTACATCCTGTAAAGCATCTGTGAGCTGTTACCTGTGACAAAGTTTGTATGATGCTGTGTAATTAACATAATTGTAAAACATAAAAAAGTATTTTCCAAAGTCATTTCTGCACCAGGATTTTTAAACCTATGGATTCAAATAATTCCACACAGCGACAAGCACAATTCTACAAAAAGTCACTGTGAAGACTCATCTGACGATGAGTCTCTAAGCGACTTGGAACTAGTAATCGTAGAATAACAATTCTGCCATCACAAAATACGACTGGTTGCAGTCATTTCAAAAAACACATATTCATCACAGTTGCAGTGTTCCGCATCCATAACGGCTAAACGTTTTTCACGGAATGAGTATTGAGTTTGAGACATCTTATGAACAAAGACCTACCGGAATACTTAAGGCGAAATATCTTGGAGCCGCTTAATAACACAATCTTTACGTTCGGCATTCAGATCTGTCCCTCATTCATAAAAAAGAAAATCAAATCAAAATGACAAATATGCCGTCGTAACGCAATAGATTAGCGATAGTGTGACAAATAAAGAATAATAATAAAAAAAAGACTGAACGATTCAGTGATCCAAACTAAATCACTGAAAATAGCAAGTGGCAGATGGAGCAATTGAACAACATGACCTTGGAAGGAAAAGGCAGGGGTATACAAAGAGGAAGATGGCGAGACTAGTCGCGATCCCGTGGAGGACCACTTACGATAGTACGGAACGGAGCAGTGGTGGAATTTGGAAGCGAAGTGAACGGCAGTGCGACATTAACGGCGTACATCAACACCCAGTAAGGAAGAAATATATGACGGCATGGCGCCATCTACAGTAGTAGAATTTTCGAGTTTGAAACAGGTAGCAGTCAACACTGAAAATTTATGCTTCTAGCCAAAAAAGTGTCTCGCTTAATTTCAGCGTCTAACAAATGACATCGACATACATCTAAAATTTTATGCACGTAAAGCCAGCCGTACGGTGCAGCCATTTGTTGCCGGAATGAGATTATTTATTTCAGCACATATTCTAAACTAAGGGCAGTAATCTCTTGGAAAGGCTGGAAACGGCATGCCTTACGAAAAAAAAGGAAAGAATAGGTACGCTCATATAGCTGAATAATGACAGTAACTTACGCTGCGCAAACATTTCTCCTCATAAACCTGTACCATAACCGTACTGCATAACCTCTCACAGAATATTCATTGCTGTTAGTGTTACATCTCCTCAGCAGCTTAAGATTTTGCGCTAGCGTTCGCGATTCAAGCATTTCAGAAAAATAAAGAGCCCGAGCACTTAATTTCTATAAATGGCTTCTAAAGAACCGCATTTCGTAGGTTGCATACAGGACGGCCTACAACTGACGCACAGTATGTATTCCGCCTCTTGATTAATGAAAAAGAGAGAAGAGTCTGTTCAGTTATAGTGCAACTTGCCTTTGCAAGGAGCCAGTCTGGGTATTTGAAGCGGCCAAGGAAACCCAGACCTACATTTGTCTCACATGTAAACATGAAGCGTTTACGTCAGTAGCTTTCCGAAATGAAAATTAAACTCTGTTATTGTCATTATATTGTTTTTGTTTAATTTTCGGGAATCAATGCAGTGATATAAGCAAACAGGAAAGACGAACGAACGCCCCGTGTAAGTCGATGTACTGGAGCACGTGTTTCGATTGAATGAGGATGACGTTGTTTCAGGATTCGATTAAAATGGTGTAGGTTTTCAAAACATCCACATGGTACTTGATATATGCTTGTGCTGATCATTTAAACAATCACCAATGATGTTCGTAAATAGTATGCACAAAGAAATACTCTTTTACATATTATTTTTTCAAGAGTTACTGTAACATCATTGTGGAATACAGGGTGTTCCAGGAGGAATCGTTAGCACTCAGGGATATGGCAGGAACGATGATTCGAAGCAAAACGTCCAGTAAATATGAGCTCTAAAACGCATACCTTAATAGATATGAATACACGTCCTGTAGAAGAGATATGTTTCATAGTAGTGAAGCTGAAAAAGTGTTCGTAGATCTTAAGGTATCGATTTTAGAGTCTAGTTTTATTAGTTTTTGTGCTTCGAATGATCGTTCCGGTCATATCCCTGAATAATAACCATTCCTCCTGGGACAACATGTGTATTAAATAAGAAAACTGCTAAACGATTGTGGAGAGTGAACAAAATACAAAATTAATGCCAATTTTTTCCCTATTGACGTATCGTTCGTTTACCACAGCTGATTTCCCAACTGATGTTTGAGTGACAGCACTCACCTAGTTTGGGCAAAAAGGCATGTCTCATTTTGTGAACATTGGCACGCTCTCTGTATGTAACGACGTAATGGCACTATATCTTGTTACTGTTCAGTCGTATTCCTTCAGTTTTCATCGACATAGGTAAGCAGATCTTCGAAACTAACCTTTGTGAAAACTGATGACAGTTATATTGACACACTTTTATTTAGTACATACTTTGCAAAAATAGCATTTTCGAACGACCTACAGTTTTGATACTTTATCCGTTTCGCAACACAATGACATTATAGGCAAAAATGTTGTTGTGGAACTCGTGTGTGTAAAAGTAAACAGTTTGCGGAAATCAAGCTCTAATGTTTGTTATTCAAAAGGTGTGCTAATTTGTTAAAGAATTTGTGTGACGTGCTATTTTGTCAAATACTGACATTTTGAACCCGTGGCTGTGTACAAAATGTAGGTTGACTCTTACACAGAAGATTACAGCAACCAGCCACTTTTTACAATGCTATTTATTTATTTATTTAAACAGCACCGTTACCTGTTTCGAACCGATAGGTTCGTCTTCAGACGGCTAGTTCACGTTTTACATTAGATTTCGTGTTTTGTTTCCCCACCGGACGAAACTTCCTTGGGGTGGTGAAACCAATGAAGAATCCGAGCCATAACGTTCCAGTGCAGGTTGCTCATCATCTTGCAGCATCGAAAGCTGTATAATGCACTTTTTTGTGTACATATGTGCACATAATGTAAAGCCTTACTCACACATTTCATCTGCAACTCCTAAGTGTGTGAATGATGCTTTACATCATGTGCATTTATACACACAAAAAGTGCATCATGCAATTTACCATGCTGCAAGATGATAAGCTACCAGCACTGGAACTTTATGGCGCGGATTCTTCATTGGCATAACCACACCAAGGAAGTGTCGTTCGGGGGGGAAACAAGACATGATATTTAATGTAATACGTGAACGTATTACCTGTCGGTAACGGCGCTATTTAAATAAATGAATAGCATTACAAAAAGTGGCTGGTTGCTGTAATCTTCTGTGGAAGAGTCAACTTATTTGCGCATTCGGCTGAATGGAGTAATACATGTGCATATGTGATTTAGAAGTAATCAGATGAGAAGAAAGTAGATACTAGGATTATCATTGAATTTATACATTCTCAAGACAAGTATTTTCATTCATATGCCATTATGTCTATTCTTTGTCAGACTGTACACATATTTTGAAAGTGACTTGTCAGTATCACTGTACAAATGATGGATGGACGAATAAGTCTTATTATCATTATGTTGTCATTGACAGCATGACAGTACAAAAAAACATACTACCGAAGTTAATAGTAACTCTGAATGTCAGAATACTAATGCGCGCTTGGCAACCGCGCGGTCTCAGGCGTCTTGTCACGGTTGCGCGGCTTCCCCCGTCGGAGGTTCGAGTCCTCCCTCGGTCATGGGTGTGCCTGTGTGTGTTGTCCTTAGTTCCTTAGTGTAACTTAGATTCAGTAGTGTGTAAGCTTAGGGTCCAGTTTGGTCCAGTAAGAACTTACCACAAATTTTTCCATAATACTATACGCAACGTACACCCTGTGCATTCTACTCGAATTTGAATTATTAAAATTTCCAGTTAATCATTAGAATAAATTTCAGGATATTAATTATACGTGGTATCCATATTTATGCCACAATGCTACAATGCATACTTGTATCACCATCTGCAGTGACGTAAATGACATTAAACTATCGTCGATCAATTTTGTTTGGGTGGCAAGCTGCATTTCGGGTTACAGCCTGGAAAAAAGTTTCATTTAAATTTTTGCACTTTTCTTTGTGCTTTCCTCATAACTAATGAAGTGACTTAGTTTCTAGCACTCTTCTAGTTTTCATCTAAAGCTGGGTTATGTTGGTTGCTTTTATCTAAGTACTTCCCGATAACCGCTTGTTGCTTGTGGGCATTGTCCTTATCAAATGCAGAAATTTGAAATCGCCTCTTATTTCTATTGTCAAACAAATTTACATACACTTTGCACTTCCTTTCACCTCTTATGATTTTCTGTCATCTCCTGCAATATTTCATCCATAACCTGCTGTATCCCGTCTCTCTCTCACAGATCTGCCCCGTAAATAACAGATTTCACGTAGGCACATGCTCGTGGAAGCATAAAACACACACAGACACAAATAACAGTCTTCAGCTACCTCACTACTGCTTCTAATTTGCATGATTTTCTCGTTAGCCGTAACAGTTCTTCACATCAGATTTTATACGCAGAAGTTTCTGGAAGTGAAATGCGCTTCTTTCCACCAATGTGTTCCACTGTGATACTTTGCAGTTATTTCCTGTCTGCCTCATGGGTCAAGGGCATTATAATACATTTATTACGTGGCGCTCGACCTCAAAGTAGCTGGTTCAGATCTTGGTGGTGGCACAAATTTTCAGTGTCAAAGTTTCTTCTCGATCGTTTCACCCAGATTAAGTCTCAAATCACCTTGTCACAAATGATTCCTAATGGTTTTTACATTATTTTATTTTTTGACGCCACATTAAGAACGTTGCCACACAAGCTATTGCAAATGATTTTATGATACATAAAGGTCGGGTGTTCGAAAATCCAGTTTAAAGATTTATTTATCAAGAGCTCTTGGCGGTTCTAAATACAATGAGGTGACAAAAATTGTCGTGGCATAGCGACACGTGCATATCCAGATAACGGCAGTATTGCGTACACGAGGTATAAAAGAAGAGTGTCATTTGGGCTCATGTGCTTTACGTGAAAAGTTTCAGATGTGGTTATGGTCGCATTACGGGAATTAACAGGCTTTAAACGCACAATGGTAGTTAAAGACATTATATTTCGAAAATAGTTTGGGAATTCAGAGCGTACCGAGAATATCAAATTTCAGGCATTACCTCTCACACCGGACAACCCAGTGGCCGACGGCCTTCACTTAACGACCGACAGCAGTCGCAGTTGCGTAGTGCTGTCAGTGGTGACAGACGAGCTACTGTGCGTGAAATATCCGCAGAAATCAATGTGGGACGTACTAAGAACGTTTCCGTTGGGACAGTGCGGCGAAATTTGGCGCTAATGTGCTATGACAGCAGACGACCGACGCGAATGCCTTTGCTAACAGCACGACATCGCTTGCAGCACCTCTCCTGTGCTCGTGACCATATCGTTTGGACTCCAGCTGATTGGAAAACGGTGGCCTGGTCAGATGAGTCCCGATCTCATTTGGTAAGAACTGATAGAAGGGTTCAAGTGTACTGCAGACCCTACGGAGCCATGGACCCCAGTTGCTAACAAGGCACTGTGAAAGCTGGTGGTGGCTCCATAATGATACGTGCTGTGTTTACACGAAATGGGGTGCGTCCTCTGGGCCAGCTGACTGGAAGTGGCTATGTTTGGTTACCTGGTAACATTTGCAGCTATTCATGGACTTCATGTTCTCAAACAATTATGGAATTTCTGTGGATGACAATGCGATGTGTCACCTGGCCACAACAGTTTGCAATTGGTTTGAAGAACATTTTGGACAATTCAGCGTATGATTTGGCCACCCAGATCCCCCGACGTGAATCCCATCGAACATTGACGGAACATGATCAGGAGGTCAGTGCACAAAATCCTGCACTGGCGCACTTTCGCAATTATGGACCGCTCAGTATATCAGCAGGGGACTTCCAAAGACTTGTCGACTCCATGCAATGTTGAGTTGTTGCACTACTCTGGGCAAAAGGAGATCCGACACGACATTCGTTCAAATGGTTCAAATGGCTCTGAGCACTATGGGACTCAACTGCTGTGGTCATAAGTCCCCTAGAACTTAGAACTACTTAAACCTAACTAACCTAAGGGCATCACACACATCCATGCCCGAGGCAGGATTCGAACCTGCGACCGTAGTGGTCGTGCGACACGGCATTACGAGAGGTATGCCATCTCTTTTGTCATCCGAATGTATGATTTTCTTTTTTCATTTCATGATCGTTCATGATCATAACAACACAGATACATTTCACACACGGCCACCCATCACAGTCTTCCATCACAGTTTGACACTTCACAGCACGTATGAGGAAGCCCGTGGTCTCGCGGTCGCGTTCTCGCTTCCCGAGCACGAGGTCTCGGGTTCGATTCCTGGCAGGGTCAGGGATTTTCACCTGCCTCAAGATGACTGGGTGTTCGTGCTGTCCTCATCATTTCATAATCATTCATGAAAGTGGCGAGATTGGACTGAGTAAATGTTTGGAATTTGTACAGGCGCTGATAACTGCGCAGTTGAGAGCCCCACGAACCAAACATCATCATCATCTGAGGAAGGCAACGTAAAATCATCTCCACTCGGATCTCTCCTCCTAAAGTAACGCGAAACTCAAGAGATTACTTAGAAGTTCAGCTGACTATTTTCATTTATCCTAGCGTGCTGCTGAATTGAATACATAATATTTAGGTTACGAATGTTCCCGCTCATGTTTCATTTTGTCTCGAGCCAAGCTCTTGAAACAAGCTACCTCCGCAGAACTTAATAACCTGAAAGATAAGCCAAGTTTTGTGTTTTCCTAGAGCTTATCCTTCTTTACAATTATGTCTATTACACAAAATTAGCCGAGGAACCATAAGTACATCTCCTATTTTTTTCTACCTTCATTTAGAAATTGTTTGCTGTAGATATTTCTACTTACTTGAAGGGGAGATCACGACGTTCGGATCATGGATTTACCTCAATGTTTTTGCAATGAGGAGTCAAATAGGATAACATAATGTGCAAGTTATAAGGCGCACTACTTAAGCGGAGAAAATCGTCCGCAGCTCGTCGTCGTGCGATAGCGTTCTCGCTTCCCGCGCCCGGGTTCCCGGGTTCGATTCCCGGCGGGGTCAGGGAGTTTTCTCTGCCTCGTGATGACTGGGTGTTGTGTGATGTCCTTAGGTTAGTTAGGTTTTAGTAGTTCTAAATTCTAGGGGACTGATAACCATAGATGTTAAGTCCCATAGTGCTCAGAGCCATTTGAACCATTTGGAGAAAATAGCAAGGAAAAGGTTACGCCTCGATGATGTACCGGTGCTTTGTGACTCTGAGCACGAAGTGGCCGCGGGTATATGGCTAGCGTTGAAACTTCGTAGTCGCTGGATCGAGACCCGCTCTTTTTTAATTTATATTTTTTCAATGGTAGTCATATTACTTCATTCTGAATGGTTATACGATGAAAGACACGTATTCGTATTTACTGTTATTGAATTTGCAGTGTTATTTGGATGTTTAATGATTTTTATTACTACAACAAATATTACGTGACTTTTATTTATATAGTAGTAATAGTAGTATGGTATTCGGCCTTACGGCAGGATCTGTCATGGATTAGGCCCCTTCCACTTTCGTCTATCCGTTGCCATTCTTTTCATTTCTGAATATTTGTCTCCTTTGATATAGTCCAACATTTGATATCTTCTTTTTCCTCTTCGCCTTTTTCCCTCCAACCTTCCTTCTATTCCTTCCTTCAATAAACTGTCCCTCCTCAAACAATGTCCAATCCAGTTCAGTTTTCTCTTTCTGATGACTTTCAACACGTTTCTTCTTCAGCTCTTCTTAATACTTCTTCATTCCATACTCGGTCTTTCCATTTCACTCTTTCCATTCTTCTCCATATCCACATCTCTAGTGCCTCCAATCTTCTTTCATCTTCCTACCTCAATGTCCAGGTATCCGCACCAGATGTAATATTTGGCAAGTCTTTCCCTCAGATCTTTGTTTGGTGCTCCACAAAGTAATTTCTGTTTTCTCTTGAATCCTTCTTTTGCCATTGCAATTCTTTGCCTAATTTCTGTTGAGAAATACATGTCATCCCCATTACAACACTTTCCAAGTAATTGAAGTTATTCACTTGCTCTATTTCCTCTCCCCTTATTTTCATACGGCATTTTCTCCCCTTTCCTCCAAACTTTTATCAAACGGCTTCGAACTTGCTGATGTTTGATTGACAACGGAGGAGGAATTGTTTCTCGTGCATATGCTGTTAAAATACATTCAATCGTACATCGTCAATTTTCGGCACCTATATTTACGAAAATGTTGCGTTACGCATGGTTTGCATCCAAGTCGTTGAGAATTTTTTTCAAAATGTCAGATCAAGTGCCTCCAAGCACTATGAGACTTAACATCTGAGATCATCAGTCCCCTAGACTTAGAACTACTTCAAACGGCTTCAAACTGTCAATGTTTTTCTTAGAAACTCTGAAGAATGCTTGTGCATGCGGGGAAATTGTGTTCATTCGATGTATTAGATGCCGTTTTAATTTGTGATTTCCGTGTCTGAATGAAAAATATCATCCTGCAACTTGTAATGTCGAAAGCACATCTGACGATTAATTTTACATATTCTGGCATTTGTAACTGAGTGTATTATTGAGTAAAGTCATTTATACCTTTATTTATCGATTTATGCTTGGGCTTTCCAAGCCTGTCTCTCGTCCTTTAAAACCTTTATCTGCACATCGGAGCGTCGAGGTGCAAAGCAGTTCTCAGTACCTTAGCCAATTACAGGTTTAAGGGATTTTCGAAAGCACTGCAGGCATACATTTTCAGAGAAACTTTATGCATTTGGCCATTTACTTGTCCATAATTATTAATGCAATATTTTTTATAATAAAAATTAGCAAAAAACCAAATGACATTGGAAATTCACAAAAGTTAGTACTGATACGTCTTTTCAGCATATTCATTCAATTGTAATACGTCTGAAATAACATGTGTAGTGTTGAAAAAAACATATAAAAAGTATGAGCAGAACTCGATCCTGTGATCCACCTATTACAGAGTTGGATCGTTAACCACATGACTGGCGGCAGCTCGAGCTCAGGGACCCAAGACACCGGCGTGTCACTGACGCGCAAAGTTTCTCTTGTGACTTTCTTGAAATCCCTTAATTCGCGCATCTTATAACTTGCACAGTTTGTTGTCCTAATGGGCTACTAAATATCTACATAGTGTGGAGTAAATCCATGACCCTCCCCCTGTTAGTGTAAAACGTTCGGAAGTGACGACTGCTCTTTGATAGTTGTATTCTCTGTGGTCTCCCGTATCAATTCTGGTAAATGCTGGTACGAGTCGTTCAGCAAAGCCACCATCTCTCTTGTGTGCTTCTCCGACTGCGCTATCGCTCCGTCTCTCCATGTTGACAATCCCTTAACCCTCTTCTTTACTTAACTTACGACTTAATCAACACCATGCTCATATAACTTCTTGTACTCAAGACTTCGACTTCATTTGTGTTTATATAGTGCGCACTCGACACTAGCTTTTCCAATTAGTGGGTCTCATTGATCAAAGGAAAGCTAAAAAAAATTGATCACAACAATTTAGTGGATTCAGAAGTCAAGACTGTAGCTTATCACCATCGGTCTTTAATTTGTACGTCGTAGAAACAATAATAGCAATTCAAGAAAATTTCAGAAGAGAAATAAGTAGTTCACGGGAACAAAAATAAATTGGAAGGTCCACTTAGGAAACAGCTCGGATGTAAATGTCTTAGGGGACCTACTGACAGGCTGGAAAACATATTAGCACGAAACATAGCTAAAGGTTAAACAGAACAAAGACGACTCTGAGGAAGAGCAGTAGAAAGAAAAATAATGACTTCAAAATTGATGGTAATACAGCTGTGGGAAAACTGGAAGAACTGGCTCCCACCTAGGAAACAAGAGTAAAGATCTGTCCAAAGTAAGGTAGATAGACGTCGGCACTGGTGATAAAAGTTTCTTTCACTAAAAGAACACTGCCGATATTGGATATTGACAAAGAATTGAGGAATCTGGAAGTGTACGCCTGGAACACAGCATTGCATGCAAGTGAAGCGTCAGCCATTGAAGGTACGAAGAAGGAACATTTGAAATGTGTTGCTATCGAAGAGCGTTGTAAATTAAGTGGACAGGTGAAGCACTAAATGAAGAAGTTCTAAAAAAATTAATGAGGAAACAAATCTATGGAATTCCCTTACACGAAGAAGTGACACGTTAATGGGACATAATGTGGCGCTGCGAGAGCAGTAGATGGATCAGAGATTAGGAAGAGCGAAAAATAGGGACAGATGGAAAGCGTGAAATCAGTCGAGACACTGGTAAGTTTTGTGTACGCGTTTCTGCCATAATCTAGGGACGACCGATTAATTTAAATTAACTGACTGATGTAATGATTCGGATAATCGATTATTAATGTTTCGAAATTTATATCCCGTCAGTTAATTTTACATAATCGACCACCCTTACAATAAATATTACAATTTTTCATCTTTTGTTTTATAGCCTGTTGAATGTTGACTTCCTGTCTATAGCTTGATTACGGAAAGACGTCCGACTGTCCTCTAGCATTCATCGTGTAACGTCAGCACAAATCGCAACATTTCTTATCGACTGAGTTCTGCAAACATCAGCGATCTAACGTAGCGAATATTAAGTAGTGTGGCGAAGTCTTGCGTATATGTGTCGATTCAGAAAAAGCGTAACACTTCTGTTTGAACGTCAACGTCTCTATGATGTGCTTTCACCAAACCTTGTTACTTCTGTCGTAATTTATTCCATAGCTGCTGATTGGTACGGTGCGCGAACCCGAGAGTTGTCAGCACTGGACAGAAATAAATACGCACTCCCCCTTTCACGTTCCCTCACCACGAGGCGGCAATGCAATTCTTCTCCTGCTCCCCGACCGCTTATAAGCCAGTCGGACTTCCATCCGTAACCAAGTGTTATTGCTGCAGGCTCTTTTCAAGTTATTGTGGGCAGATCTGCATTAAATTAAAATCATGGCACCAATGAAAACATGTGTACTATCGATATATTTTGAGTAAAGTGGAATCAAAATCAATACAGATCTGGCAAAACATGCAGCAAATATTGCAAAAATAAGAATTATCAAAAAAAGGTTCAAATGGCTCTGAGCACTATGGGACTTAACTTCTGAGGTCATCAGTTCCCTAGAACTTAGAACTACTTAAACCTAACTAACCTAAGAACGTCACACACATCCATGCCCGAGGCAGGATTCGAACCTGCGACCGTAGCGGTCGCGCGGTTCCAGACTGTAGCGTCTAGAACCGCTCGGCCACCCCGGCCGGCTAAGAACTATCCATTTTGTGAATACGTGCTGGCGTATACCTGAAGAGGAGAATATCGCCCAGATATACCCAATTCATAAGAAAGGACGCAGAAAGGAATGCCGGAGCAACGGAGGTTGTATTAGCCTTCTGAATTCATGTTGTAAATTGTATGTTAGAATGTTAACAAAACGATTACCGCCCATCGCTGGAACTGTACTCTGAGATGCCTAACACACTTTTCGAAAAGGCAGATCATATTCCGACTATCTTCACCATGACACAACTAATAGAAAAAACATCGTGAATTCAATTTACCAAATTTTTTGCCTTCATTGACTATGAAAATAGGTTTGATAAAGGAAATTGAAAAAGACTGTAGGAAATATTAAGAATCAGAGATATTTCATTTCATCTTATAAGAAGCATCAGAGATTGTATAGGAACAAAAAAATACAAGTCAAAATAGCAGGCTGCTGATATGATATGCCTGAAATAAAACAAGGAGCTAGACAAAGATGTCCCCTTTCACACAATCGTTCTAATATGTATATCAACGACGTCGCCAGAACTTGGTTACAGACAATGAAACATTTTAAAATTAACGGTGTGCGTTTTGGTACACTACTTTGTGCTGACGACCAAGTAAGTGTTAGTCAGTATGCAAATGACTTACAAGAAGCTGTCTTTAATTTAAGTAAGACGGACAGAGAATACAATCTGAGCGTCTCCATCACAAAAACGAAATCGGTGGCATTTTTGAGACACCAGTCCATGCGAGCTAAGACTGAAATTGACAAACATATCATAGAGAAAGTTAATAGATTTAAAAAATTAGGGTGCAGTATTACATACGGAATATCAATGAAATACATAATAAGTTAGCTTATTTAATTATTTCTGTAGAACTTTACGCAGAACATTGGGAAAAAGTCCAGAGAGATACTCTACTAAATTTCTATACAAGTTCGATACTTACACACTTTGATATATTTTGGTGGCTAAAAGGAGAAATGTTGACATCCGATCTAAACTGAATACGAAAAACATAACTGACATAACAAAGCAATATTAGATAAAACGGAAAGAAACTCTAAAGCCGTAAAACAAGAGGCAAAAGATCTTGAGGAAGATTAATGAAGAGATGTATTGACCAGTTTTGAATGAGACAGAAGAGACCAAAATGTCCAATCCGTGACGCAGATGTAGATGTGTGGAAACAAAGTAAATGTAAGCTGTGATTCAAGACCGTGAAACGTATGAGAACTACAATAAATACGATGAACCGCTTGAAAAGTAACCATACGTCTTTAAAAGACAATCGCGAAGTACTCCGGTAGCAGTAACTACTGCCGTTAGAAAGTTACAGGCCGTTGTTCAGGAATAGCAGACACCGAAAGTAGGAGAAGTCGAAGAATTACAAATACAACTACCGCCTGTCGCAGTAGATGATTTGTGGAGCATTCATGAGGCATCATTTTCAGTACATCAGGAGCAGAGCTCTACCATAGAAACAGCGAATAGCAATGATTTAGTCTCTGAAGTTCGATTCTATTTACGCCGACCTGTAATCAGCCGAAAATCATCTCCTCTGCAATTCTGGAAAGACAACGAGGCAATGTGTACTGATCTGCACAATGAGGCTCGTAAATGTCTGGAACAGTGGCTTCCACTGCTTCCTCTGTACGACTGCTTTCTAGGCAGGAGAAACAACAACTGCCTGCCGTTCGAGACAGTGGAAAAAGATTACACTGATTAATGGTCCTTAGTTCCTTTGTTTAAACATTTTGGTTCTTGTAAGAATATTCACTACACTACAGTACCTGTGTTAAAAACGATAGTAATTTGCTAAAAAAAGACATGGTAATTGCATATTTCATAGAACTGAGCAATTTGTATTGTTTGTTACAAAAAGAAAAATAAACGTATGGTAGTATAGAGGTTTTTCTATAGAACAAATATTTTTATTAGAGAAAAATAATTTTTGGCGAATGCTTTATAGACTTAAAAATAAAGACGTAACGTAACAATTAATCGAATATACGATTATTAAGACAGTTTTAATTGACACGATTAATAGCTTCATTTCAGTATCCTATTTTTGGCGAATGCTTTATAGACTTAAAAATAAAGACGTAACGTAACAATTAATCGAATATACGATTATTAAGACAGTTTTAATTGACACGATTAATAGCTTCATTTCAGTATCCTAAAGGCATATTAATGTTCTCTCACGCTCAAAATCGCCCATCCCTTGCATAGCCTATCATTAGAAGAATTTATAAAAGGAGCTATAACAGAATACTGTGTCACGTGAATTTAATCTCAATAGTGGTGCTCAACTAGTGTTAAGACTGAATCCACGTGGCACTACGCATTAAGTACCATTATATGACGTTCTGATGACGGGATGCACAAGCAAAGCTTAATCAAATAAATTTTTTTCGACCTTTTTGCTTTCCATCGTTCCTTGTTTCTGTATTCTTGGAGCTGTGATTTGTCTACTCCAACTAAATGAAAGGGTATTTGTGTTGTGCAATACGTCTTTTGCGTCTTTCTGTTTGTGAAACATCTTCAGCGGTCTGTAATACATATTCGTTTTTGTGTATAGTAATTGCGATATAAAGTATAATGTTTGTTACCACATTGCAGTTTCTTGTTTGTCTCTTGTTCTTAGGAGGGAAATAACTTTTTGCAGCAAAGGTTTCGTGAGGTTAAATTATTATCTCTTTCTGTTTACGATTTGGGATCTTGTTAGAGCATATATGCCTTCCTGGAGTAGTACGTGGTTGATTGCGTGTCCAGGAAATCCGAGTTTTGGCATTTTTGCGAACGCAATTCGGCGTATCACCTCCCGTACGTAGTTCGCTACGTTTTTGTTTGGTGTGTTCATTGTATGTAATGTTGTCAACTGTAGCTCTGTGTTTTACGTTTGTTCTTTGTTTGTGTTGTGGTGTCCGTATGTACTTTAATATTATTTTATTTGTTACGCGCGCGCTATGTGTGCGTGCTTGTGTGTGTGTTTTATTTTATTTGGTTGCATTTTACTTTTATCTTTCTTATTGTTTTTGTGGCTAACATGATCAATAAATTGTTTCTTGTATTGACTTTGTCATTTATTACTTTCTTGTTCGCCGCAAGGGCTTTTTCTTAGTAATAGTTTTCCTGCAATATTAGGATAGTAAAAATTTTCCTGCAATATTAGGAGTTTTCTTTTATGATTGT
This sequence comes from Schistocerca piceifrons, assembly GCF_021461385.2. Taxonomy (NCBI): domain Eukaryota; kingdom Metazoa; phylum Arthropoda; class Insecta; order Orthoptera; family Acrididae; genus Schistocerca; species Schistocerca piceifrons. Next base: position 405,713,735 of record NC_060145.1, read on the forward strand.
TCAGCCTTATGATTTTCAAATCCTGTTGTATATTAGATAGTACATGTCCATGCCTTATTAGGTGCAAAGGTAGAATGGCTATTTTCTTACTTCCAGCTTCTTATGCGTCCTTTATTTTTAATTTTGAAACTTCTGCCTATCATTCCCATATGCACTGATTTGCAGTCTTGACATTTTCGTTGATGTATACTAGCACACTGGTAACTGTGTGGTGGCTTTTCTACTGAAAGTTGTAAATGTGACAGAAAAGTGTTTCTTGTTCTGTATATTATGTGTAATACTTATATCTTCAGTATATTAGCTTTTCTGTGTGGAGTTTTGTGGTGTTTCTGTATTCTGTTTATTTTCATTTTTACATGCTTCTTTTTTTTGTGGTTGAGTTTTGTACTATGTGGGTGTTACATGCATCGCTTTTTGGGGTCATTTCTTGTCCGTCTGTCTGTACGACTTTTTTCTCAGCAACGGTCTAGATGTATCAAGTCGAAATTTATGACGAATACTTAAGTCCGCCCGTCTCTCGACGGTATAAAGAATATAAGCTACTACGTCAATGCAGTCAAAAGCTACCACCATTTTAGTCACACGTTTTGATATCATCACAGTATCGACACCGACAAGAGACTACAATCGTCGCAGTTTCCGATAGTCACGATGGATTAACTATCTATGACCTCAATGAACTTGGTGTGGAATCCTCGGTGCATGAGTCCTACTTGCATTTACCGGAAATTTTTGCTATGAAGTGTATCATTTCTAAAAGCTTTTCATATTTTTCTCTGCTGAGTGGAATTTTCTTCAGTCTCTGTATCGTATGTTGGAAAGCTGCTGGTATAGATTTTGTGGATGATTTGGTGTGGCATGTATAAATGTGTCTGTTACTGTCTGCTTTCTGAAAACGTCAAATTTTCGCTTATTGCCATATCCAGGAAGAGTATTTGGTTTTGGATAATTTTATGTATACTGTTTATGTCTGCATGAAGCTGATTTAATTTCTGTACTAGTTAATCTTCTACACAGATCGCATCACCCACAGGTCTGCTGTACCAGTAAACAATTTTTTATCATTTCTTAATGACTACAGTATCAAAAATTGCGTTTTCCATGTGGTTGATAAACATGTTTTCCCAATTTTTATTTATTTTTTGTTATTTTTCAGAAGAAGTGAACTATTGTTGCTAACAGCCAAATAAAATAGTGAAAAAAAAATAAACAAAAGCTCTGCAAAGTGTTCACTAACTTCACATACGTTTCTCGTAACAGGAAACCAACAACTGTTGATATTGAAGGGAAACGATCGTATGGCATTGTTGGCCCAGGAGGTTCCATTCGGATTGGGCTGCCAAGTGCAAGTCTTATTTCAGTCGGCGCCACATTGGGCGACTTGAGGTCGATGACGAGAATGATATGATGATGACAACAACAGATCACCCAGTCCCCGAGCGCAGAAAATCTCCAACCCGGCCGGGAATTGAACCAGGGCACAGTGCATTGGAGGTAAGCACGTTACCCCCAGCTAAGCAGGTGGACACTGTTGATATTCAACAACTATGATAAAATCTGCTACAGTTTCAAAAATTATTTATTTTTGATAAGGAAAGCACAACTGGTTTCAGAACTTTGTCCAGTCTTCAATTGCTGCCAAAGAATTATAAATCAGTTTTAACACCTATTCACATTAACTCCAGGAGAGGGATGCACTATTTTAACATACTTCAACCTATTTTAATCTAGTTATGCTTCCTTTATGGACTCACAATTTCATGTAAAAACAGGGGCTTTTTCTAAAATTTTGGATGGATCTGTTTAGCTTTTCTTATGTTAGCAATGTGGATAGATGTTATCATTGATTTATAATTGAGTGGATGCACCTAAAGATGGACAGGGGTCCTCAAAACGGGTTGCATTTTCCTTTCTAGAAAGAAATAATTTTTACAAGTGTAGCTGGTTTTATCATTGATGATTCACGTAGTAGTCTCGGGCCTCTGCATGACTTCACTTCGCAACTTGAATATTGTAAATTTAAAAAAAAAAGTCAGAAGGCGGATCTGGGCACAGAAGTGAAATGTTTTCTTTGTTACCCGCTGCCTAATTAGAGCGTGCAGTAGAATCGCGTGCATTTCACATCTTCTGAACATGGTAGACGGCAACGGACAGGAGTTCTCAGGGGAAACGAACATTTTTCAGCAATACGTTGTGGTGACGCATAAATTGTCCTGAATATTTTCTGACTCTACAGCGGAGTGCCGCTCATTATAACTTCCTTGAGGATTAACCCTTAACTACAGTCGTGTGGTCCCTGGGACCGCGCTACTTTTCACATCCCTGTTTCTAGGAACGCTATTTACCTTGAAGAGCTAGGCGGCCCAGTAGCTTCCTTATTCTCAGTCTGCTTCTTGTTGCCACGGCAGTTATTGTTGCAATTGCTGGGTTTGCTTTTCTTTCGTTGAAACGACTTCCACGGGACCGCACGTCTGTGTTAGTGTAAGTCAGTGACTGAATGAACATTTTTCCTTTTCGTTGTGGTTGTTTTGTTCTTTGCATCTTTCGGTGACAATAGCTTTGGAACTACGTCAGGTAACCCTGGTCCTTCGTTTGTGAAAACAGACGATCCAAATTTTGAAGAAAAACTTTCAAGAATTATTGATGAAGTGGGGAGCGACATATCCGATTTTGACTTTTCTGATGTGGAGGATGGTGATTTTATACATAGTGAACATGATTCGGAATCCAGTGTGTCTGGCGGGAGTGAAAGTGACGTGGAAAGGTCTGAGGGAGAATCAGATAGCGATGAAGATGAGGAACGTGCTAGGAAATACTTCTACGACAGATATAGGTTCAAGTGGTCGGCAGTAGAACCAAACAGGCATGTCAGAATTCCAGCTCATAATATACTGAAGATACCAGCACTTCGACACGAATTCAGAGGACAATCACAGATCGATCCAAATACACGAATACGGAAAGAACGGAAGTCAGACCTTGTACAATGTCTGAAATGAAGAGTTTCATCGGCGTTCTTATATACACTGCAGTATTCTAAACGAATAACGAAGACATACGTTCTCTCTTTTGTACTGATGGGACTGGCCGTGATATTTTCCATATCACTGTGTCATCAGCAAGATTTCCTGTAATTCTCAACTGCCTGAGATTTGACAACCCTGATGACAGGGAGTTACGTAAGGTTTCTGATCCAGCAGCTGCTATAACAAACATTCTACATAAATTCAACGAAAATTCGCTGCGATCCTATATTCTTGGGGCTAATGCTACAGTTGATTAAATTCTAATCGATTTCAAAGGACGATGTAAATTCAAAATGTATATTCCATCTAAACCGGCGAAGTACGGCCTGAAGCTTCAATGCCTCGCCGACTCCAGGGCTAACTAAATCTTCAACATCTCTACTGTGGAAAACGTACTGATGGAGAAGGACTTTCCCCAGACGAGAAGATATACGCCGTTCCCACTCAGGCTATCCTCAGATTGTGCAAGCCAATAGCACATACTAACCGAAACATTAGTGCTGATAACTGGTATGAGTCAATCGAACTTGCAGACGTGCTATGGAAAAATGGTTTGACCACAGTGGGAGCAATGCGGAAGAACCGCAAAGGAAAATCCGGCATCTCTCTAGCCTTCCCGTAGACGTGAAGTTGGAACAACGCTGCATGAATTTACCAAACACATCACGCTCATTTCGCACGTGCCTGAGAAAGGAAGAGCAGTAATTCTTATATCAACAATGCATCACTCCATAGAAGATGACGTGGAAAGTAAAAAACCTGTAATAATAGCCCACTATAATGACACAAAAGGTGGTAACAGATACTGTAGACGAAAAGTGTGCCAAATATTGTCCAAGTCGCCGCACACAACGCTGGACATGGCCGTGTTTCTCCGTATTCTTGACATGAGTGTTGTCAGTGCATATACTGTTGATCAGTCATTCAAGGAAAGAACTGTGCTTACCAGAATGAACTTCATGAAAGCCCTAGCGAAAGAACTGATCGAACCTTCACTGCGTGAAAGGATAATGAATAAACGCCTCCCACGAGAATTGAGATTTTCTATCGGTCGAGTTCTAGGAACTGAAGTACATCTCCATGATGAGCTGGAAAATGAGGACAAACTACCTAGGGATGGAAGGAAGACATGTCGTATTTGTCCACCAAAAAAGAAGAGAGACACCAGTTATTTGTGTCGCAAGTGCAAGGTCCTAATTTGTTTGGAACGCTCTTGTAAGGTGTGTCCGCAGTGCGTGTAAGGTGGTGCGAAATGTGGCCATTTACAGAAGTGCAGATTTTTTCTGTTTAATTCGCTGTCAAGAATACTCGTTAAACTTAACACTGATGGTACTTGATCAACATTAACCTGCAACAACCAAGTTTCAAGTAACGAACTACACTTAGATATTTCGACATTTGTCCATCACTGTAAATTTCAATGAGAATTTAGAGTGCAATATGAACAGGTCTTTTTCACAGCACCGAAACAATATTTTGTGCATATGGTACCATTTATGTATAATTGAAGAATAAATATGTGGTACTAAATTCAAAAAGTAGCGCTAGATTGGTGATTTTTTTCGTATTTTCCCCGCCTTCTGAACGCGGTCCACGGGACCGCACGACTGTAGTTGCGAGAGAAGTACTCACGACTGTGATTAAGGGTTAGCCCTAGGACGCCCTAGCCTTTTTTTCTAACTTGGATGCCTAAGGGGGGGGGGGGGGGGGGGGGGTCGGCGAGCCCACAGGTATTAAGTAAGTTTACTGACGAAAAATTACAACTTTCAAAATGGTTTATGTATTTTAACTAAGGTATCGGTTTATAAATGTTGATAATTGTTATAAATATTGGATTGAGTGAATAAAAAATTGACATATTGCAACACAAAGTACAGATGTGTTCATATACAATAGACTACTCTGAGTCCTCAACTTCAAGGCAAGAGACACACTTCACAATTTTTTCTGAAGGTGTGCACACAAATGTTTATGACACTGTCCATAATACTGTTTTGGTTTACTGAGATTGTTGTACTTCTGCTTCTTTGTTGTAGCTTTTCTTACACAAATATGTCACCGACCTTTCCCTGCTGGAGGCTGACGTGCTTCTGTTGTCACTTCTTTGATATTCTTTTGTAGAATAGTCTCCATTGATTGAACAATTTGGTTAGATAACCCTCTTGCATTGGCACTTCTTTCTTCTACCTGAAATTTCACTAGTTCCATCCCAGCTTGCCGAAGATAACGTTTCCGTTTTTTGTGTTTCTTTTCATTCCATCTTGGATGTTGCTGGATGTATATGGTGGTTGCATTGATAGCACAAATGTCAATGAGAGAGTAAAATACAGATAAGAGGCCATCTCTTTGTTCCCCTCTTGCAGGTGTACATACGCGCCATTTGATCAATGGTATCAATTCCAACTTTAGTGGAAATATAATATGCATTTATCTCGGTTTTATTCTGCTCTTCTCCAACAGTGTCTTTATCTTGGTGCACTGTTGCCAAACATCAGTAAGTTTTTACTTGGTTTCGTTTTTGCTGTGTAGGACACTAAAGTTACTGGAAGCCTAGGTGTTGGGAACTGCACTAACTCACTGCAAGATTACAAGATAAATAACAGCTGACTGACATCAACAATCACTTCCTCTGAAAGTAAACCGATTGTTGTGAATATAATGAATACCAACCAACAAGAAACTAACTTGCATTGTTGTAGAGATGAGAAATACGAAATCCTACTAAGGGAAATTTTCTATAGCATGGAAGGCTAAGGGGGGGGGGGGCGGGGGTTTGTTGGACCCATAAGTTTATTTATTTTTTCTTTTAAAGGAGGAATTTTCTATCAAATATATTGACACTAACGTTTCATAAAATAGCCAACAAACAATAACTCAAAGGGAATATGTAGTATGAAAGTTACTTGGGCAAAAGCAGGGGACATAAAAAAATTGTGGGTTCAACGAACCCCCCCCCCCCCTTCCCTTAGGCGTCCTAGGGTTAAAACGGCGAGCTGGAAGGGGAAACGAACCCATTACATTTGCTCTTCACGGACAACTGCTCTATCTACTGAGCCGTCCAGGCACGACTCAGAACCCGCCCTAACATCTACATTTGCTCCAGTATCTCTTTCCAAGTCCAGCAAACACTTTTAATCTCCCAGCGTCAAAAGTTCGTCTGTTAACAGGAACGCCTTGCACCTCAAAGAGTTGGACAGGACCGATTCGTGTATTCCTACTGGCGTGAAAAAGTACTCCCCCATCCTCCCTACCCCTCCCCCCCCCCCCCCCCGGCTCACTCCTTAAACCTCTCTCCTCACATAGCCCCCTCCCTCCCCACCCTCCAGCCTGTTACTTCGGAGCAGCCGACTGATGGAGATACGAAGTCGCTCCCGTGCTGCATCCGGATCGAGGCGGTGGGACGGAATGGGAACAATGAACCAGTACCAGCGTCCGTGTGATCGGCCGCCCGTTCCCGGTCCGCCTAATGAGGGGCCAGCGGTAATTGGGGACAGCAAGAAGCGGGGAAGCGCCGGCTACGGACAGTTGGGTGGGTTACATGTACAGGCTACACCTGTCGTAGGGGCCCGCGCCTCACCTCTGCCGCTCAGCACAAGAGTTATGTGACAGCACGGCGTGTGCTCACGGCTTATCACTTACAACGCCTCGGCTGTCCTCACTAACAACGGCTCCAGTGTAGAGATTTGTGTCCGTGACAGGCAGTTACGTTACAAACCGCATACTACCCGTAAGGGATTCCATTGCAGCACCAATGACTTCGCCGTCGACTGCGCGCTAGATCCTAATCTTTCCGCTGCAGTTATTTCTTACAGTACTATTACATGTAATACGTATTCGTACCAAATCATTCAGGTTTATTGGGTTGACTACTTTTTGCAAGACTTTACACGAGGAGCTAGATAATTAATGACGCAGCAGTCACACTGTGCTACATAACTAAAGACGCACATAGGCGCAGTTGGGATTAACTCTCTAAATACCGCGCGGCGACAGAGAGTGCCCAGCGTTCGCGGAAGTGCGTGTTGACCCTTAGTCCTCTCACTTTGTGTTTATTGGAATACCAAAGTTCTCTCTTCTCCCTGTATTGCACGTATCTGTCTCCTGTCTGCACTATAGTCAGTGATTAAGTATCGGTTGAACTGGAAAAAAAATCGCACAGGCGGCAAAAAAATGGTTCAAATGGCTCTGAGCACTATGGGACTTAACATCTGTGGTCATCAGTCCCCTAGAACTTAGAACTAATTAGACCTAACCAACCTAAGGACATCACACACATCTATGCCCGAGGCAGGATTCGAACCTGCGACCGTAGCAGTCGCGCGGTTCCGGACTGAGCGCCTAGAACCGCTAGACCACCACGCACAGGCGGCACTCCATACCACGCGTGGTCAATCATGTACGTATTTACTCCGCCATATCTCCCTTTCTTTTTACCGTTGTTTGTGCTAACCGTCGCTACGTACTGCGATAAGTGCAAAGCACATTCTTACGTCTTAGCTGCATTTTGCTTTTCTAGGAATGGGGACAATCAACATACATCATGATTCGCTTGGTATTAAGAAAACAGTCTTAATCACGTTTTTTTAAATTTATTTAGTGCCGACCGGTTTCAGCCCATTGCAGGGGCCATCTTCAGGGCGAACACACCGCTGGTCGACTGCTGGTGGCGTCACGTCTACCAAGGTGTGGCAGAAGGCTGTCAGCTGCCACACCTCATTAGACGTGACGCCATATTATATCTCTTTAAAAAAATGTGTAACTAGTATATTTTAGAGGAAACACTCTCCTAGTAAATTTGTTTGTTCTTTGATTTATCGTGATCTGTTACTGATTTTTAGTGAAGTTAGTTTTTACGTTTAGCTTTCAAAAAAATACAAAAGAGCTTTAATAAGCAAAATAATAAATTTCGTAGGTTGCCAATTACGCATTATATCTGGTTTTATCGAGCGCCAGGCTCCCTACAAATTACTGTCAATGCAATTAGCGTAGTATTACTCAGCTCCAGCTCACTGATCTGAAATTATTACTATCACAGAAAATAGACAAGTTTTAATAAAATTATTTCACTGGATTCCTTCAATTAATCTCACTGAATATTTTTACATAATTTCTTCCGCTCCGGCTATCAGACATTGTGCTGTGAAAAAATATTTTTAAATGTACCGCGTAATGGCGGCTAATTGTTAACAGTCAGAGATCACTGTTACTCGCTCCGCAGTAGCTGGAAACATGCTAAATAATTTTCATTAAATATTCTTTTCATAAGATAAATGTGGCGTAGGTTCTTGAAGTAACACACGGAGATCACTTTATACTAATATATTCTTAGTAGGACACAGTTTACTCCATTAAATATTTGGAATTACGTTACGACAGAAACAAATGCTAGCACAGCACAATAGCTTGCGTTCCTTATTCCATCTAACACCAGAACGAAAAGAACAAAACAGACTAGACAGAAGAATGAGCATTGCATTGTTTTTCATACTCTTAAAAAGATAATAATACTTCTTTTAATTACTTACACATTGTAATCTCATACAATAAAAATAATGTCTTTTCTGCATCTATCGATCTATATTGTATATTTTTACAGTTAGTGTTGTTACCTTTCGCAGATAAATCGATGTTTGCAGTTCATTTTGAGTCACATACAGTCATTTTTATTTATGTTTCACCTCGCTAATGGTGAATATTGCAAAATGGACACTACAGCCACCAGCAATCGACCAGCGGTATGTTCGCCCTGAAGATGGTCCCTGCGATGGGCTGGTACTAAATAAATGAAAAAACGCGATTAAGGCTGTTTTATTAATACTAAGTTAATTTTATATCAATCGCTGTTACTCCACAACCATGTTGTCCAAACACAGGATGATGCTATACCTCAAATATTTCGACGGCTGTCTGAGGACGAAGGTGAAGGGGTAGAGGCTCCATGAAAGTGAAGGGAAGGAAGGAAGCGTGAACTTGGATTGCCACAGCGACGACTAAGAACAATCCGGGGACGAACATTCAAGTCCCTTAGATGATATTCAAGGCAATTACTTCCGTTTTTACGCCAGTAAAGATGAGGAAACACTTTGGATAAGCAATCTCCTATCTCTTTCGAATAAAACGAAATCGAAAAGCATTATAAAAGTTTTTCCCGAACCGACCCGAACGTGCGGAAATATTTCCTCGGAATGGAACACGTTTCTGAGATTCCACAAAAAAAAAAAGTTCAAATGGCTCTGAGCACTATGGGACTTAACATCTCAGGTCATCAGTCCCCTAGAACTTAGAACTACTTAAACCTAACTAACCTAAGGAAATCACACACATCCATGCCCGAGGCAGGATTCGAACCTGCGACCGTAGCGGTCACGCGGTTCCAGACTGAAGTGCCTAGAACCGCTCGGCCACACCGGCCGGCCATTCCACAAAGATGATTGACAAAACTGTTGGTTACATAAACCTCCTATATTTCGGGACAGAGATGTACCATTCAGTATACGAGGAAAAGAGTTTCTAGGTTTACATTTTCTTCAGAAATTAAATCTCTTTGTGCAGCTCTATTCTTGATCGCTCTCAACATCAGCAGCCACGGCGATCCCCGAATAGATTGGAAACGTAATCGTACAGGGATGATGGCTTGCTGAGCTGCGTTTCCCTATAGTAGATTTATGATCCTACTGAGAAGCATCAGGTCTGATGAGATGGCGACCAGGGGAATACCAGAAAAATATGATAAATCAGCAGCCATCAGGCACGCATACAGGGAGTGTCAAAACAATTCCGCCCCATCAGATTTTGTGACCATTGATGAATCGGCGTAGTTTCATCCAATACATGCCTTCCAATCAGGCAAAGTACGGCCCGAAATTCTGCACCATGTGCGACAGTAGAACTTTTCATGTGCACAGCTTTGAGACATACTGCGGCGAACAAAGGGAAGGTCCTAACTTTACGTCGAACAAACCGTTCGACATAGCCAAGCAACTGGTACACCACATCTTAGGTTCTCACAGAAATGTGACCACCGACAACTACTACACCAGCTATCCATTGGCGCAGTTTCTTATAGTGAACGTTATAACATTTCTTGCTACAATGGTAAAACAAATAAAAAAGAAATCCCCTCAGACTTTCTGGACCTGAAATCCTGAGAAATGAGCTCTTTGCTATTTGGATTCCACGACGACTGCAGTCTAGTATCCTACATTCCAAAGAAGGAAAAATATGTCCTCCTGTTATCTACAGTGCAAGATTTCGAGGAAATACACAGAGACGGGAAAACCTTCCCCAATAAGGGACTATAACCATACCAAGGGGGGCATGGGTATGGTTGTCCCAAACACGCAGTAGACAGGACTTGCTGGTAAATAAACCTTTCCGGCTTCTTGAACAACACTGCAACAAAGGCCGTGCAAAACTTAAGAATTTGCCAAAGGATATATATGGAAATGCAGAGCGATTGATATTTATTTATTTCAATTACACGTATGTGATTTGCACTGTAACTATATGTGATATAATTGCGAGTTAGTTTTTGCCACCCGCCACTACTTGAAAACGTCTTTACTGTTTGGACGACGTCTCCGTGAACCATCGATTGCTCTGATTTCTTTTGTGTCTCGCTTCACCTTAAAGGTATCATCTACAGCAGTCTCATTAATATGCTTGACTAACTGGACCAGAGAATTGTAGATGTTAACGGTTTGGGAATGATCCGCAGGTGTTTGAAACAATGCGAAAGCTGTAAAAATAGTATTCCAACCCATCATTTTATAGCTATTTATTTAGGCTACCTAGCATTTGTAGACTTAGAGAAAGCTTTTGACAATGTTAACTGGAATACTCTCTTTCAAATTCTGAAGGTGGCTGGGGTAAAATACAGGGAGCGAAAGGCTATTTACAATTTGTACAGAAACCAGATGGCAGTTAATAAGAGTGGACTGGCATGAAAGGGAAGCAATGGTTGGGAAGGGAGTGAGACAGGGTTGTAGCCTATCCCCGATGTAATTCAATCTGTATATTGAGTAACCAGTAAAGGAAACAAAAGAAAAATTCGGAGTAGGTAATAAAATTCATGGAGAAGAAATAAAAACTTTGAGGTTCGCCAGTGACATTGTAATTCTGTCAGAGACAGCAAAGGACTTGGAAGAGCAGTTGAACGGAATGGACATTGTCTTGAAAGGAGGGTATAAGATGAACATCAACAAAAGCGAAACGAGGATAATGGAATGTAGTCAAATTAAATTGGGTGATGCTGAGGGAATTAGATTAGGAAATTAGACGCTTAAAGTAGTAAAGGAGTTTTGCTATTTATGGAGTAAAATAACTGATGATGGTCGAAGTAGAGAGGATATAAAATGTAGACTGGCAATGGCAAGGAAAGCGTTTCTGAGGAAGAGAAATTTGTTAACATCGAGTATAGATTTAGCTGTCAGGAAGTCGTTTCTGAAAGTATTTGTATGGAGTGTAGCTGTGTATGGAAGTGAAACATGGACGATAAATAGTTTGGACGAGAAGAGAATAGAAGCTTTCGAAATGTGGTGCTGCAGAAGAATGCTGAAGATAAGGTGGGTAGATCACGTAACTAATGAGGAGGTTTTGAATAGAACTGGGGAGAAGAGGAGTTTGTGGCACAACTTGACAAAAAGAAGGGACCGGTTGGTAGGACATGTTTTGAGGCATCAAGGGATCACAAATTTGGCATTGGAGGTCAGCGTGGATGGTAAAAATCGTAGAGGGAGACCAAGAGATGAATACACTAAGCAGTTTCAGAAGGATGTAGGTTGCAGTAGGTACTGGGATATGAAGAAGCTTGCACAGGATAGAGTAGCATGGAGAGCTGAATCAAACCAGTCTCAGGACTGAAGACCACAACAACCACAAACATTTAGGTTACCAGTTTCGACTCTTAGACACTGTCATCTTCAGGCCCTGTAGTACGAACGGCAAAAAGTATCCAGTCGTACATGTATGTAATAGGGTACCAGTTTTGCGCTTGGTCTCCGCAGAACAATTCACATGCAATGTGTGCTGTTCATACATGTGACAACAATATTTGGTTTTGTTGCCTGTGTGAAAAGCACATATTGCTCGTCAAGTCTTTTGCGGAAATCTGGCACAAACTATTGATTCCTTGTTATATACATGTATGACTGGATGCTTTTTGTCGTTTATGCTACAGGCTTGTGAACATAGACCCGTGAGAAAATAGTACCTCGGCAAAGAACGTAGGGGACGATTGCATCTGTTGGCGTGCCCGTTCATAAAACACTACCCGGTTATGGAAATCGGCAGTGACATGTGGTATGGATGATACTTATAACGATGCAGTATTGTGACAAATACTGCCTACGGACATACCGGAATCGCGGTGTAATTGCCGGGCGCTTATCTGTGCGTCTTGGTGCACTGCCGCTAGTACAGCTCTTTCATTCGCTTCTCCTGTAACACGTTTGCTTCGTTCCCTTTTGCTGGTCTCTGCACTGCCAGCAAACATAAAGGCGTTCAGAACCTTGTAAAAGCACGAACGAGAGCGAACTTTCCCCGGAAAATGCTCGTCGTGCAAGACAACAGCAGCCTCAATATTTTTCTTATATTCTCCGTAAATCAGAATCATTTCACTTTTTTCGTCTGTGGTAGCAACATTCATCGTCCACTTGCACGGGTGTTCTCCAAATGATAAGTAGGTATGCAGGAGATAAACACTGTGCAAGTGTAACGTTTAGAGCCATTCTCTGTTCTACGTCTCCTCGATACACGAACTCTGGTTACAGTGTACTGCTTGTTATGATACGTCGTAGTTCATAACACGGTCACAGTGGCGTGTCGAGCATTCTCGTGTTCAATATGTTAGAGAAATACGCCGTTGAGAATAGGGTTTTCAATCATAAGGTATGGAATACTGACCTGTCCTACGCTCACAGCTTGGAGGTGAGGTCCCACGTTCCTTTGGATATTCAAGGGCCACTGAGTCTCTGTCTATCTATCGCTTGCTCCTGTGGTGCACAGGGTCGGCGTCGTTAGGTACGGATTTATGAATGTTAATGTTAAGGCGTGGCCGGATGCTCTTCCTGCGGCCCCCCCCCCCCCCCCTCCTGAACGGAATGAGTGATTCCATGGAATAGTGCGAACGTGTTCAGATGTCTGCGAGTCGTGTAAATGAGGCGGGACGTGGGGACCAGCCTGGTATTCAGCAAGGAGGATGCGGAAAACCGCCTAAAAACCACATCCAGGCTGGCAGGCACATCGGCCTGCGTCGTTAGTCCGTCGGGCGGATTCAGTCCGGGGCCAGCGCCCCTACCCGCGTCAAGGAAGCAGCGCATTGGCACTCTCGGCTAACTTGGCAGGTCTCAAGGCCGATTGCTTAGTATGTCGTAAATTACGATTGCCTAACCATTTCTATTCCTCCAACTGCCGCGCCATCTGTGGCAAAACGAAGAAAATGCTTCAGACAAGAGTATTTAGATTTTGCTGTACGATCGCAAAAACAGATTTCGAAGTTGTCCCCCGCAATCCACACGCACGGAATGGCGGGTCGAGTATGGTATCGTTGGATGTCCCCCTCCGAGACAAATTGGAATTATAACTTTTTTTGATCCAATGTGTAGTTTTCGAGATACTCCAATGTCTTCAGTTAAAATGAACACCTTCTAGATAAAAGGGCAATGTCCCGACTGACTGACTGACTCACCCACTCACTGACTCATCATTGCCCAGCCCAAACCACTAAGGACAAAAGCTTCATATTTGCAGAGGGTGTTGATCTTATACTGTAGGCGTCGTATAAGAAGGCATTTTTCTACATTCACCCATAAGGGGTGAAACAGGGGATGAAAGTATTTTGAAAATATGTCGCTGTGAAGGCAATTTTGAAGCTAGACCTACGAATATTGGTAGTTGGTTCCTCGGTCAGAAATACTTGTTTAAGCATTTCTGGAAATTTAACCCCTATGTGAGTGAAATAGTCAGTGAAAGTTTTTGTGAAAATAAATAATTATTAAAGAACTACTACAGTATTTTTATAGCTGCATCTATGAAAATTGGTATTAACTTCTCGGTTATAAATAAAAAAACGCGTGTTTCAGTGTTTTTGGAAATTCAACTCCCAAGGCGATGAAACAGGAGATGAACATTTTTAAGAAAATATTTCGTTATACTGAAAAGATTTTGAAGCTAAACCTATGAAAACTGATATCTCACTTCTCGGTAAGATATTAAAAAAAATATATGTTACAGGATGAAAATTTCTATGGAAATATCATCCCAAGAACCCAAAAGCCATGATTAACAAAAAATTTGGACTCCAGCTAGCAGCTCTTTGGTCAGAAGTACATTCGGAAAAGACCATGCCTCTCTGGCGTGGAAAGTTTAGAAGGCATTGCGATTTGTGCAAAATAAAAATTCGGTCAAAGGTAAACAAGTAACATCTCTACAGGCCATACTGTCTTCGCGATCGAAGCAGCAGCTGCTAAGTTAAGCTTTAATATTGTTCATTGTATCGTCATTGCAACCGCTTACCTCACGGTGATTTGCCTTTTTTATAATGGGCTCCAAGCCGTTAGCGCATTTGCCCAGAATAATTATATTATGTGCTTGTTCTGTATCTACTTGTAACTTTAAGGCTTTTGAAGCGTGCCTTTTATCGCGCCTTAAACCAACCTTCAAGTTTCAAGTTTTGTTAACCGATTGTACTGCACTTACTTGTAACAACCTATTTTGACTGATGAAGTGAATCCTTTATGAGCCAAGCAGCAAATTTAACTGTATCTGCAGCAATTCAAGATCTTGAGTTTGTTCTGTAAATCTTTTGCTGTGATACTCTTATTGGTATATTTTCTCACTGTAACATTTTAATAAACTGTTGTCTGCAAAAATGGTTCAAATGGCCCTGAGCACTATGGGACTTAACTTCTGAGTACATAATACACACCCATGCCCGAGACAGGATTCGAACCTGCGACCGTAGCGGTCGCGCGGTTCCAGACTGTAGCGCCTAGAACCGCTCGGCCACCCCGGCCGGCTGTTGTCAGCAGATACTTTATTTTTGGTCCCAGTATCTTTCCACTCCCCGATCAATTCCCTATCATTTCAGTTCTGTTAGGTCCAGCTCGAGACTCGGCCAAACCATTTCAGGGATGTTAGTGACAATCTTTCGACTTCGGCAGCTTTGAAATGGTTGAATTGTCCCCGATGGATTTGTCACTCAGGCGACATCTAATGTCTTGTCCACGTTTGATGTTACTGAGTCCTCCTGGCCGACCCATAACGCTGTTGCTGCATCTCTACTGGTAACACAATACTCTGTCCCTGTCCCCTTCCCCCTCGCCCTCACCTCACCCCCCCCCCTTTTCTATACTTGCGGTCAGCCTCTCGTGACTTCTAGTGGTCAATTCTCCATTAAATAGGGAATTCTGCATACTTTAGATCAGATAGTGTAGGCTACACGGGTTGCAACTGCGAATGTGGGATGAGGGAGGTTATTGCTGATTTAATCCGTATTAGTTATCTCCTGAAAAGTTAACTTTTAAGGCTTATTACGATTATGAGAGGGCCCACATCAATATTAAAACAAAGGATAACTGGCGACAGTCGCCACTTAAGTTCTATCTCTGTCAGGGATTATCTTAGACGATCATGCGTAGACTCGATCACGCCCATTTCACACAGTATTTATGTCGCTCTCCGACGTCCAAAACGTCAATCGGCAAGACTCAGCGTCTCCTAGAACGCCTCTGAAGATGTGCCTCTGCTGCTGTGGACGAAACTTCAGACACAGATAGTTTTTTTTCCCATACTTTTCTGCACAACTTTATGGACTCACTTCCTAAACTAATCCAAGCTGTTATCAAATACAGGGGCGGATTTTGTTAAATTATGCTTGTAATGAAGACTCACAAGCAGTCTAACCTCACTGGACAAACAATTAGTGACCCCAGTGCGCATGCACGGATAAAATATTAAGCCTTTGCAGTTGACAACTTTCAATTCATGTGCTTAGCTGCGAACAGTTGGACATTTATGTTTCAAGCGGACGTCGTACGTAAACATGTGTAAATTTAAACAAGTGTCAGTGTGGCAATAAGGGGCAGTCGTGTGTGACCATTTTCATGGCCGTATGGTGTGTGAAGTGACTGGGTTTTTCATTATGCCTACAGTGTAACACGTGACCACGAAACACAGCATCAGAAGTGTGCTCGGAAAAAGGTGACTGGTAAGGACCAGAGACGCGTTCCGCGGCTTGTGGATCAAAATCGCTTCCAAACCCGACAATAAATGCTTCAAGAAGTGAATGGAGGTCCATCTCAACCTGTTAGCGAGGGATCATAGCGACGGGCACTGCATGCAGTGAGCATTTTGAGTCGGTCCCTATGGTTCAAATGGCTCTTAGCACCATGGGACTAACATCTGAGGTCATCAGTCCCCTAGAACTACTTAAACCTAAATAACCTAAGGACATCACACACATCCATGCCGGAGGCAGCATTAGAACCTGCGGCTGTAGCAGCAGCGCGGTTCCGGATCGGTCCCTTGCAAGAGGCCATTGCTCACACAGGCACACAGAGATGACAACAGCATACTTCATCGGGCTGGAAAAGAATGTGAGTGATCTTCTGAACACTCGCCCACCCTATTACAACTTCAAAATCTGTAGGGCATATTTGAACGGCGGGTAAAACGCCGACATCAGCATCCCTGTAATTTAGTTGCAATTCGCTATCAAATCCTCAGCGAGTGGCTTAATCTGGTTGCGACGTTTCTGCACAACTTTGAGGACTCACTTCCTAACCTAATCCAATCTGTTATCAAATGCGGGGGCGGAATTACACGGTGTTAAATGATGCTTGTAATGATTTCGCTAGGGGCGACTAAGTTTTGATCAGGTGAGCTTATCATATGCTTGGATGCGAGTCATGTGCCTGTGTGATTAAATATGTCTTTCATTTACTTCGTGTTACCCATGAAAGGTATCTGCTTTGCCGTGAAACGTCTTTCATACCAGACGGTCCTGCGCGTTTTGATAGTCACTTGTCAACCTCAAAATGGTTCAGATGGTTCAAATGGTTCAAGTGGCTCTATGGGACTTAACATCTGAGGTCATCAGAACTTAGAACTACTTAAACCAAACTAACCTAAGGACATCACACACATCCATGCCCGAGGCAGGATTCCAACCTGCGACCGTAGCGGTCGCGCGGTTCCGGACTGTAGCGCACACCGGCTGGTTACTTGTCAGCCTCAAAGAGTGGCAGTCGCTAGTGTTCCTGCTAGAGCAGTATATCCTAGGCGGAAATGCAAGGTAACTTTGCACGGGTCGTGCGAGCTGGATCAGGCCAATAGGAACTCTAGGCGGCAGTAATTGTTTTGGGAGACCAACTGGCCCGTTTCAGAAGGCGTTATTCTTTCCTGCTGCCGTGGTGGCTAGACGTACCGATTTTCCTCGCACTATAGGTGTGGTATCGATAGCTACGATGCCACAACGTAGGTGCGCTCTGCTAGGTTGGCACTACGACACCGACACTGACGACAGCGCCCTCTAGCCGGCGTTTCGCAGCTCTAAGAGCGCCGCTCCGGATTCAGCCCATTTGGTTCCGAGTAGACGACCAAGCAACAATGTTTCTATTTCCTTGTGCGCGAGCCACTACAGATTTTGCCTTTGTAGCTTGATGTACAGCTTCGCACCTACGTGCTCATCTCAGCCAAAGTTACGTAAGTCTAATGTAATCCTAATTCCTCCTATAGTAAAGGTTATTTAAATTTAAACGCAGTACCGAAGCATTTCACCTTTTTCTGCTCCTACTCACTTCCTACATTCGCCCTACCCTTCAGTTTACAGGAGCAGACCCACGCTCCGCCTTCCAGGCGGGATACAAAAATAGACGCTTTGTCTTTTGATAGTGAAACGGGCACATTCATCTGACATCGGTCTGGATTATGGCGAATTCCAGAATGAGATTTTCACTCTGCAGCGGAGTGTGCGCTGATATGAAACTTCCTGGTAGATTAAAACTGTGTGCCCGACCGAGACTCGAACTCGGGACCTTTGCCTTTCGCGGGCAAGTGCTCTACCAACTGAGCTACCGAAGCACGACTCACGCCCGGTACTCACTGCTATACTTCTGCCAGTACCTCGTCTTCCACCTTCCAAACTTTACAGAAGCTCTCCTGCGAACCTTGCAGAACTAGCACTCCTGAAAGAAAGGGTATTGCGGAGACATGGCTTAGCCACTGCCTTGGGGATGTTTCCTGAATGAGATTTTCACTCTGCAGCGGAGATTGTTACTGGCTTTCCACATAGTGTCGGAAGTTCCATGAGGCTTTTCGCGTATGATGCTGTAGTATACAGAGAAGTTGCAGAATTAGAAAATTGCAGCGAAATGCAGGAAGATCCGCAGCGGATAGGCACTTGGTGCAGGGAGTGGCAACTGACCCTTAACATAGACAAATGTAATGTATTGCGAATACATAGAAAGAAGGATCCTTTATTGTATGATTATATGATAGCGGAACAAACACTGGTAGCAGTTACTTCTGTAAAATATCTATGAGTATGCGTACGGAACGATTTGAAGTAGAATGATCATATAAAATTAATTGTTGGTAAGGCGGGTGCCAGGTTGAGATTCATTGGTTCAAAAATGACTCTGAGCACTATGGGACTTAACTTCTGAGGTCACGTCCCCTAGAACTTAGAACTACTTAAACCTAATTAACCTAAGGACATCACACACATCCATACCCGTGGCAGGGTTCGAACCTGCGACCGTAGCGGTCGCGAGGTTCCAGACTGTAGCGTCTAGAACCGCTTGGCCACCCTGGCCGGCTGAGATTCATTGGGAGAGTCCTTAGAAAATGTAGTCCATCAACAAAGAAGGTGGCTTACAAAACACTCGTTCGACCTATACTTGAGCATTCCTCATCAGTGTGGGATCCGTATCACGTCGGGTTGACAGAGGAGATAGAGAAGATCCAAAGAAGAGCGGCGCGTTTCGTCACAGGGTCATTTGGTAAGCGTGATAGCGTTATGGAGATGTTTAGCAAACTCAGGTGGCAGACTCTGCAAGAGAGGTGCTCTGCATCGCGTTGTAGCTTGCTGTCCAGGTTTCGAGAGGGTGCGTTTCTGGATGAGGTATCGAATGTATTGCTTCCCCCTACTTATACTTCCCGAGGAGATCACTAATGTAAAATTAGAGAGATTCGAGCGTGCACGGAGGCTTTCTGGCAGTCGTTCTACCCGCGAACCACACGGGACTAGAACAGGAAAGGGAGGCAATGACAGTGGCACGTAAAGTGCCCTCCGCCACAAACCGTTGGGTGGCTTGCGGAGTATAAATGTAGATGTAGATGTAGATCTGTGCTGCACTTATGTGATTCCAGTTTACATTACGTGGCGTTTCAATAATGGGGAATCATATTTCTGCTCGAGATACATTCTGCAGCCATGTCTGGTGCAGGGAATGTTAGGTTCCTACTTGCACTCTCAAATTCTTTAGAATGAGTGAGGACAAATATCCATTTTTCATTCAGTTGTCCAAGGTTTCAAGTGACTTGTGTCAATGATCTACCACTTGTAAGACAATTTCAGAAATTAACAATACTACGTTGTGATGTTCTATCGTCTGTCGTATCGGGTATGAATGGAAAGGCATATGGTCAATGGAATTATATTTGCAAGCAGTGCAGAGTCTTTGAAAAAGAAAGAAAGATCATGGAGAATCATATTTGTGCCCGAAATACATTTGGCTGTCGTAGGGAATGTTAGGTTCCTATCTGCACTTCCAAATTATTGAGAACGGGTGGGGATAAATATCCATTTTTCATTCAGTCGTCCAAGGTTTCAAGTGACTTGTGTCAATTATCTTCCATTTGTAAGACAATTTCAGGAATTAACAGTACTATGTTGTGACGATATTGCTGCCTGTGTTGTGATGGTCTTCCGTGTACTGTATCACGTGTGAATGTAAAGGCATATGGTCCGTGGAATTGTATTTGTACGCGGTGCAAAGTGTTTCAAAAAGAAAGAACAGATTTCAATCGTTTATTAAAGACGAACTTTAAAGATAGAAACACATTACGCATGTCACTGGAAAGGGGAAGATTCAAATTTTTGACATGTAGCAATATGGAGACCACACAACAAGGGAAATCATTTAGTGTGCTTGAATTTGTGCGAAGTCAGTCCATTGTTTAAATGCAACGGGAATTCTGCCGTCCATGCAACAAGAAGCCGCCTCGCACAAGCAAATTTATGACTGGCACAAAACATTTTTGGAAGTTCGTTGCATGTGCAAAGGGGAGGGCACTGGTCGGCCACCCAAGACTGATAAGAATGTTGAGTATATTCGAGATTCGGGCACACGTAGCCCTCTTAAGTCCATAAGAGGGGGAGGCTTCAGCTTCTTCAAAGAACGGTATATCGTGTTCTGAAACGATGCCGACATATGAGGCCTCACAAGTTGGAGTTTCTGCAGCAATTTCGTCTCGGTGACCATAAAACAAGGTACGAATTTTGAATTTTAGTTCTCCAGGATATGACGAAAGGTTTTTCGAACAACTCATCTTTTCGGACGAATCGATATTTCATCTAGCGGGTTACGTAAACCACCACAATTGAAGAATTTAGTGTCACAAAATCTTGGCGTGGTGGCCGAATATGAAGGAGACTCACCGGAAGTGAGTGTGTTTTGTGCCGTTTCTGTTCAAAGTTAATGGACCTCTCTTATTTGCGGAGGAAACTGAATATGGTGCAAAACTCGTAGTTTGTTCAACTTCACGAAGACTCCAATGATTTCATTTTTACGCGTGAGTGCGCCCCGCCAAAGTTTCACTTTCGCCTTGAGGCGCGGCATCCCACAATGTTGTGTTGGAAGATACCTATAGGTCTGTTGCGATCATTGCGATCTCTTGGCTGATGCATTTCACCACCACTTAGTTCCTTGAATTGTTTGCTTTTCCTGACTCGCTACCGGCCATGTTTGCTTGTTAACAGGATATCGTTAATTGTGTGAGCCGATGGTGTTTCCTGAACCGGTGCGATAATTCTTCTATGCTGTGGCTGGAGCCCGTGTCGCCACGCAGTACCTAGACGATAGCGTTTTAGTCGACCTCCATGCCAAATGTCTTCGAACACCTGATGAGTACCTTTCTCTTATAATACGGCCGGGCGCCGGTTTCGAGGTACCTTCGGGCATTGCAGACGTCATCGCTCTGTTAATTATATTGGTTTAGGAACTACCTGCGTCTCAAAATTAGCAATTACTGAGGCTATGTAATTGGCGTTGGCAGCCTAGTTTTCTTTCGGGCGTTTCGCCGTCGTTATCTTGAAGTGACGCGGGTATATCGTTTGGCTAGTTATTGTTACTTTCACGTAATTAACCTTGCTGTATTAATAGTTCTTTTGCTGGTCTGCACCCAACGAAAACGACCTTGGAAGGCCAGTCCTCTCCTAAACTTTCTCGGCTTTTCTATTTGGTGCAGTCTCGTGCTTCTTGCGTACAGGCCTCCTGGTGCACCCCTTGTGAGGAGGCAATTCAAACTCTTCGCTACTTAACTGAAGCATTTATTCATGATGGCCTAGGTGTTTTCTATTTGGCAGTTTTACTCAACTGAAGCTGTTATTAAAGAAGTCCTGCCTATTTTATATTTTGGGTGATTTTACTTAACTGAAGCTGTTATTACTGAAGTCCTGCCTGTTGGTATTTAGTAATTTTTCTTAACTGAGCTGTTATCATTAAACTCGTGCCTGTTTTCTACTTGGCAATTTTGCTTAACTGAAGCTGTTATTATTAAAGGCCTGCCTGTTCCCTTGCAACTAAATTAAGAGCTGTTTCATGATTTGGCTTCGCTGAAGCTCTTATTAATCAAGGCCTACCTGTTTCTATTGCCATATTATTGAGATGTGATATCTTACTCTATCTGTGTTGTAGTAAATTGAAATTGTGATTGCCAAAGGCCTACCTGTTTCAGACGTATTTATCTCAATAAGGCAGTAACAGGAAATGACACATGATGGTACATCGGCTCTAACCTGTTGCCTTACATCCCTTTATCCTTAATTCTAGGTTTCAATAGTGTCCGTGCGAACACAAGACTCTGAACCTTCCTCTATCTAGTGAAATGTCCAGTGTCTTTCTATCTTTCACAGTTTGTATGTAATGAGCAACTGACATCTGTTTGTCTTTTTTGGATTACCATGTATGTTATCTTGTACACAAATGCTGATCATTATATTACGTTTGAGTAGAGACCTTAAGAATTTATTATCCTCTTCCCTGGTATTTTAACAATCTTTCCACGTGTTCCTTACTTCCATATATGTTGACTCAAGAACAGCGTTTCTGAGACGAACAGCGTGTATTTTAATTGTATTCAAAGTTGGTACGAAGGAGCCTACCTTAAGCAGTGACTGCAGGGGGAATTTCAGCTATGCAGGAATGTCTGTGTCGCAGCTGAACTTCGAGGCACGAGCCAGCGTAGACGAGGCACCGAAATAGTTTCTGCTACCCCACTATTTATAGCTCAATGTTGTTCAGATTCTTACGTAATGCTGGGCACAGATTGTAAAAAAATTCTATTACATAAATTTTGTCTATTAGATAAAATTTATTGACGTACATAATAGGTCCACAGTGAGGATTCTAATTTCACTTTGTCTTCGATAAATCTCTTTAAACCGTTGCCCTTTTTGGAAAATTCATGCCAAACCGAGACTTAAATCATGTCAGCCAAAGTGCATTTACTTACATATGGGTCAGATCTGATATACGCTGAGGTGACAGCTACAGATGGCGATAATATAGCGTACACGAGGTATGAAAGGGCAGAGTATTGGCGGAGCTGTCATTTGTTTGTCAGGTGATTCATGTGAAACGTTTGCCGACATGATTATAGCCGGACGACGGGAATTGATAGACTCTGAACGCGAAAAGGTAGTTGAAGCTAGGCGCATGGGACATTAAATTTCGGAAATAATTAGGAATAAATATTCCGAGACCCACAGCGTCAAGAGTGTTCCGAGAATACCAAATTTCAGGCATTACCTCTCACCAACGGACAGTGAAGAGGCCGACAGCCATTCCTTAACAACCAAGAGCAGCGGTGTTTGCGTAGTGTTGTCAGTGATAAGACAAACGCAACACTGCGTGAAATAACCGAAGAAATCAATGTGGGACGTACGATGAACGTATCCGTTAGAGCGCAGTTTGGCGTTAATGGGCCATGGTAGCATGACCGACGCGGAGGAAGAGGAGATTAGTGTTTAACGTCCCGTCGACGACGAGGTCATTTGAGACGGAGCACAAGTTCGGACTAGGGAAGTATGGGGAAGGAAACCGGCCGCGTCCTTTTAAAGGAAACATCCCGACATTTGCATCAAGCGATTTAGGGAAATCACGGGAAATCTAAATCAGGATGACCGGACGCGGGTTTGAGCCGTTGTCATCCCCAATGCGATTCCAGGGTGCTAACCACCGCACCACCTCGCTTGTTTGGGAGCGACGCGAGTGCCTTTACTAACAGCACATCATCGCCTGCAGCGCCTCTCCTCGGCCCGTGGCCACGTCGGTTGAACCCTGGACTGAAAAACAGTGGCCTTGTCAAATAAGTCCCAATTTTAGCTGGTAAGATCTGATGGTAGGGTTCGAGTGTGGCGCAGACCCTACGAAGGCACGGACCAAAGTCGTCAACAAGGCTTGGCGCAAACCGGTGGTGCCCGCCCAATGGTGCGGACTGTGTTTGCGTGAGGTGCATTGGGTCCTCTGGTCCAATTGAACCGATCGTTGACTGTAAATGTTTATGACCATCTACTTGTAGACCATAGTTATTCAATGATGTCATTACCCAAACAACGACGGAATTTTTATGGACTGACAATGCGTCTTGTCACAAAGCCACAGTTGTTCGCAATTGGTTTGAAGGAAATTCTGGACAGTTCAAGCGAATGATTTGGCTACCCAGATCGCCCGACATGACTCCCATCTAACTTTTATGGGACATAATCGAGACATCAGTTCGTGCACAAAATCCTTCACCGGCAACACTTTCGCAGTTATGGACAGCTATTGAGGCAGCATGAGCCGGCCGGAGTGACCGAGCGCTTCTAAGCGCAACAGTCTGGAACCGCGCGACCGCTCCGGTCGCATGTTAGAATCCTGCCTCGGGCATGGATGTGTGTGATGTCCTTAGGTTAGTTAGATTTTAGTAGTTCTAAGTTCTATGGGACTGATGACCTCAGAAGTTAAGTCCCATAGTGCTCAGAGCCATTTAAACCATTTTTGAGGCAGCGTGACTCAATAGTTCTGCAGGGGATTTCAAACGACTTGTTGACTCCATGCCGCGTCCAACTGCTGCATCACGCCGGGCAAAAGGAGGTCCGACGCGCTATTAGGAGGTGTCCGATGACATTATCCATGAAGGGGTAGCATTGCAGTGCATAGAACCACGGTAATTCTCTCTTGTGCACTCCATGTTAGAGTAATTAAAGGAAGACAGACTTTTGCCTACTATAATTTATAAAATGTCTTGTATCAGAAGCTAGCAGGGTGGATCATGTCTGGAGGCCACAAATAAATAATTAAAATTCTTCATAGTTGCGTACTGTAGATGTAGCTGCGGATGTCGGTGTATATGAACTCGGTAATCGACAAAGAAGTGGGCTAGAAGTCGTAAGAACCGTCAGGAACGTTGCAGCACCTCCAAAGTGCCAGAACCGTGGGTTTCGGTGATGAGTTGTTGAAAGTGACCACGTTGTTCCGGTTTCCATGCGCACATCATTCGTTTTATATAACCCCAATACTAAAAGGAGTATGTTAACTTGTTACATACAAGGTAATACGCAATAGTAACAAAAGAAAAACAAAGAAGAGAGCACCTACTTTAAGTGCCTTATAGCTCGATCTCTGTCCCTCCCGACCACACCTCAACCTAACGAGCTGTTGTGAGGCCTGGACTTTTAGTGGACTGATCCAGTACGGCCCGTGCCTTTGACGTCATGGTGTATACTTCCTTGATACTAGAGACCATTTTGTGAATTTGTTCTGCTTTCAACATCGAACTAACAATGATGCTAACAATATCTGCTCTCTTCGGGCCCAGAAGTCCAGACTAAGATGAGGAGACGTTTTTTGTTAGAATAGTGCCGAAAAATTAAGGTGGTTGTATAAAACTAAACTGAAAGGAACATCTACTGTATAACATCGTGTACTCATATTAGTATAGCACAACTGTTCAGCCGGTTCAGTGGTATCACTCTAAATTATACCTGTTTTATATGCCAAAATCTGATTATTATTTCGTGTCAGTTGTTCAGTTTGTACTTGCTTCCTGCTTACTTTTCCGATGTTTAGAAAGAGTACCGTAATTTGAGGGTCCTAATGACCATTTAGGATTCACTAACGATTTGCTATAGCAACAAGTATCTGAAGTCTCATGTACGTAGCGTTTGTAGCTAAACCATCGCCATTAATTTATAAAGACTGATATGGAGACCAAGAGAAAAATACGGAGACATGAATTTTGCACGTTTTGGGAACACCTGTAAAGTTCGTAATTTGTCATGAGGAAAGGAAAGGGTCGTTTATTCCGAGCATCGCATAACCATGAAAACGAGAATACCGAACTGCCTACAGCTAGCACTGAAACTAGACACTATCTAGTTATTCAAAATATTTCATATACACAAGACAGAATATGATATTTTCGGGTGTCACAGCAAGGTACGCCTTTAAGTCAAACTGGCCAGTGAAGTTACCGCTACGTACGATTAAATGTGGTAGCAGGCTGTCTGTTCGTCGCTAAGACGTATTTCGTGTCATGTCGTGAAGCTGTCCTGTCCGGACAGTTAGTCTCAATCCCCGGATTAGTTATTACATCCGAACACGGGCCACACAGGCACTGGAATTCCAAAAAGCGACGCATCCAGCCACCGTATAAGCCGCTGTCACACCAGCGAAGAAAAGCGGTACTCAGTTTATAACAGTTCCTCAGTCTGAAAAGCCGTACGCTTTAAAGCGTAACGCAGCGAAATAAGCCGCGCGGGGTAGCCTCACGGTCTTTGGCGTCATGCCACGGTTCGCGTGGCTCCCCCTCGTGGGAGCCCGTCGGAGGTTCGAGTCCTCCCTCAGGCATGGATGTGTGTGTTGTCGTTAGCGTAAGTTGGTTTAAGTTAGATTAAGAAGTGTGTAAGCCTAGGGACGGATGACCTCAGTAGTTTGGCCCCGTAGGAACTTACCACAAATTTCCAGTTTTCGCGAAATAAGACAATTGGCTACAAGTTATAGCCAGAATGTACCGGTGAAATGTACAACTGCTGCCAGAAGTATGTCTCTTCTCCTGCCGGACGCTAAGTAAAATAATACATGCTAATTTTCAAGCAATGTAATGCAAATCAGTATGAGACAGAGACGGTAGAAGTACTCGTATACGCCAAAAATGAAAAGAACAAGAATAATGATGGCGAAACAGTACATTCTCCATTCCATTGCCGCAGTTGCACTGAATGACTAGTGGTCCACATTATTTAGGAACACATGTACACTTATCTTTAGGTAGATGCACAATGGATAAAAGGTGAAAAGTTTCTCTGGTTCAAATGGCTCTGAGTACTATGGGACTTAACATCTGAGGTCATCAGCCTCCTAGACTTAGAACTACTTAAACCTAACTAACTTGAGCACATCACACACATCCATGCCCGGGGCAGGATTCGAACCTGCGACCGTAGCAGTAGCGCGGTTCCGGACTGAAGCGCCTAGAACCACTCGGTCACAGCGGACGGCAAATGTTTCCCTATTCCAAACAAAAATAAGTTATCTTGACTTAAAAAATACACTTCTTGCCATATTTTGAAAGAGGTTATTACTGTACTTTGCTACGTAATTACTAAAACTCGAACACATAATGCATATGCGTCCCGACACTGTTTGCACTGCTTAATGTGAACAAAAATATTGTTATCACATGAATTTCACATGAAACAGTTATACCCGAACATTTATCATACGATGGTGGAGTAATGCTTGCCAAGCCACAGCAAGATCGCTGTGAGTAATACATAATTCCTTAAGTATGAAAAGATTTCGCTCGAGTAATTCTTAGCAAAGCGAATAATTTCATGTAACTTAAACATCACCGACCACTTGCCGATTTTAAGACAGGAGGTTTTTAGGATAATCTGAGCCAGTTTAATGCCCAATAAAATAATTTTTTCACTTCTTTAAACTTTATCGATTTTGCACAACGGATGCAGTGGCTCAGTTTGATAGCAATTTTGCATGTTGTTTTGAAAGGTGGCTGCATAAGGCAGCTTTCATTTCTGAAGGCGTGATGTAGCTTAATTATCACTGCGTAAGTTTCACAGGTGGTGTGGTGCCTACTAACTTGATGAGAGAATACGGAAGATTCGAATACACTGATGGTACAAAATGAAACAAAGTGTAACACAAACACAAGTAGGTTGGCGTGTTTCTACATCTGAAAGATAATGTCTATTTAGACCGACGCTAGGAGCGCCACCGTCATTTACCTTTGAGACAGGACGTTATGAGTTGATGTTAGTCAAGCATACCTTTAAGGGAATCAAAGAAGCCATTATCAACACCTCACTGAGTTTAAACGAGGTCTCACAGTAGGGCTACGAGAAGCTTGATGTTTCCTCTGCAACAGTGCAGAAAGACTTGGCAGGAATGTAGCCACTGCACATGATTGCTGGCAGTGGTGGTCACGAGACCTTACGGTTGCCCATGTGGCAATACCGGGAGGGAGACCATCCCGTTCGGTGTGCGGTTCTGGCTCATCGTAGTGCATCCGAGCAGCAGTGGATGCCACTTCGACACAATAAGCTGTTAAAAAATTAGTTACTTCAAGGACAGCTGTGAACCAGACGGCCTTTAATGTGCATTCCAGTGACCCCAAGACCTTCACGATTTGCGAGTTGAGTGGTATCAAGCGAGATCTCGTTGGAGGGCAGTGTGGGGGCCTGTCGTGCTTTTGATGGAAGTTCGTTCTGCCTCGGTGCCAGTGATGGTCATGTTTGATTAGGAGGAGGGCAGTTGGGGACCTACAACCAATCTGATGACGTTCTAGACACACTCGGCTTACACTTGGAGATATATTCTGGGGTGATTTCGTACGTCAGCAAGAGCACTATCATGGTCATCCCACGCACTCTGGTTGCAAATTTGTATGTCAATCTTGTATTTCGACCTGTTGTGCTGCCGTTCATGAACAGAATTCCATGGAGTGCTTTCCAATATGATCACGCTCGCTCACATACCGCTGTTGTAACAAAACATGATCTGTAGAATGTTGACATGTTGCCTTGGCTGCTCGATCATCAGATCTGTCTCCAGTCGAGTATATACGGGACATCATTGGACGAAAACTCCTGAGTCTTCCATAACAGCATTAATCGTCCCTGTATTGAACGACAAGGTGCAACAGTCATGGAACTGCATCCCATAAAGTGTCATCCGGCTCCTGTATAACACAATGCATGCACATTTGGATGCTTGCATTCAACATTCAGGCGGTTACACCGGTTAATAATGCACCAGCATTTCACATTAGCAATGGTTTATCTCGCGCTTACCTTAACCTGTGATCTTGTAATGTTAATCCCTTAAATATGTTCCTTACGCAAATGAATTCCCGAAATTTCATTACTCTACATTAATTTTTTCGTCAGTATATACGAGGTGCATTCAAGTTCTAAGGCCTCCGATTTTTTTTCTCCGGACTGGAAAGAGATAGAAACATGCGCATTGTTTTAAAATGAGGCCACGTTCATTGTCAATACGTCCCAGAGATGGAAGCACCGTACGGCAGATGGAATTTTACTTAAAATGGTGACGTTTTCCTTACTTGAACAGCATGTAATCATTCGTTTTCTGAATTTGCGTGGTGTGAAGCCAATTGAAATCCATCGACAGTTGAAGGAGACATGTGGTGGTGAAGTTATGGATGTGTCGGAAGTGCGTTCGTGGGTGCGACAGTTTAATGAAGTCAGAACATCGTTTGACAACAAACCGAAACAACCTCGGGCTCGCACAAGCCGGTCTGACGACATGATCGAGAAAGTGGAGAGAATTGTTTTGGGGGATGGCCGAATGACTGTTGAACAGATCGCCTCCAGAGTTGGCATTTCTGTGGGTTCTGTGCACACAATCCTGCATGACGACCTGAAAATGCGAAAAGTGTCATCCAGGTGGGTGCCACGAATGCTGACCGACGACCACATGGCTGCCCGTGTGGCAAGTTGCCAAGCAATGTTGACGTGCAACGACAGCATGAATGGGACTTTCTTTTCGTCGGTTGTGACAATGGATGAGATGTGGATGCCATTTTTCAATCCAGAAACAAAGCGCCAGTCAGCTCAATGGAAGCACACAGATTCACCGCCACCAAAAAAGTTTCGGGTAACCGCCAGTGCTGAAAAAATGATGGTGTCCATGTTCTGGGACAGCGAGGGCGTAATCCTTACCCATTGCGTTCCAAAGGGCACTACGGTAACAGGTGCATCCTACGAAAATGTTTTGAAGAACAAATTCCTTCCTGCACTGCAACAAAAACGTCCGGGAAGGGCTGCGCGTGTGCTGTTTCACCAAGACAACGCACCCGCACATCAAGCTAACGTTACGCAACAGTTTCTTCGTGATAACAACTTTGAAGTGATTCCTCATGCTCCCTACTCACCTGACCTGGCTCGTAGTGACTTTTGGCTTTTTCCAACAATGAAAGACACTCTCCGTGGCCGCACATTCACCAGCCGTGCTGCTATTGCCCTAGCGATTTTCCAGTGGTCAAACAGACTCCTAAAGAAGCCTTCGCCGCTGCCATGGAATCATGGCGTCAGCGTTGTGAAAAATGTGTACGTCTGCAGGGCGATTACCTCGAGAAGTAACGCCAGTTTCATCGATTTCGGGTGTTAATTAGAAAAGAAATCGGAGGCCTTAGAACTTCAATGCACTTCGTATAAGAGGCGGTCAAAAACATTCCTTTTGAGGGCGTTGCCGCAGCGTATATGCGACTATACAGGGTGAGGTATTTAAAACTGTTTGTCAGAATATTTGGTGAAATACACACCGGATTAAAAAAAGTGGTAAAAAACGTTGTTCATCTCGACGAGGCGCATCCATTAACATAACGCTCGGCCCCCCTGCACCACGAAGCCCGTAAAAGGTATGCCAGTCTCTTCCCCTATAGGAATGTTCCGTCTGCAACGACGTTGAGCAGTACTGTCCATCTGTTTACTGAAACGGGGTAGTGTCAAACCTAGAGAAAGAGTCCTACCGAGGGCTATGACAAAAGGAAATAACGCAATGATTGTTTTAGCTGCAGCTGCTACAAATTCTCCCATTAGTTCTCGGCAAATTGTGAGGGTCAGGAATTTCGCAACGAAGTGTTCTACGCATACTGCATGCATACAAATGGCATCCATTTCATTATCGCTGCCTCGAGAAATACATGGTGGCGATTTTCACGATCGCCTGAATTTCTGCAACAGGGACAACTATCAGTCAATGATAATTTCATTTCACAGATACTTTTCTTAGAGGAATCAGATTTTATGAATCGTAGTCAAGTGGATCGATATAATATGCATTATTGGTCAGTGGAGAATCCCCATTGCGTAAGACAAGTTGAACATCAACGCCAATGGAGTGTCAACGTTTGGTGCGGTATTTTAGGTACTTCATGGAAGGTAAGCTGACTGGTCAGATGTACAGCGACCTTGTGGATAATGTTTTACCCATACAACCGGTGATGTTCCACATCAGACTAGACTGGATGTATGGTTTCAAGAATAATGCCCAGAGCATTACTCACGACTAGCTTGAGGAATTTTGAATCGAAACTATCTGGCTCGATGGACTGGACGAGGAGGCCTTCAAACTGGCCCGCACATTCACCCGATTTGACTTCTGCCTGTGGGGATGCCTAAAAGAGAGAGTTTACATGGTTGTATCAACAACCCCTGAAGATTTGCTGCAGCGAATTTGTAATGAATGTGCAAACATTAGCGCAGAGACACTAAAATATGTTGGATTGTCATGAAGCCACAGAGCTGCAATGTGCATTAGAAACAATGGACAACATTTCGAACTTCCTACACTGAAACACTTGTGAGAGGCAAGGGGACTCAGCAATCAAGCACCTCTAGAGAGTGAGAGGCAAGGGGACTCACAGTAGTCAAGCATCCCGCGATAGCGAGAGCCAAGAGGACTCACAGTAGTCAGCACCCTGATATAGTGAGAGGCAAGGGGACTCACCAAAATCAAGCATCCCGAAGGGAACACTTTGCTACTATGTCCACGTCATTGTTCCTGTGTAACGCTAAATGTAGTCTAAGAATGGATTGCGGGAGGACGGTGTCACATGATAGCATTTTCCCAAACATCAAATAATGTACTTCGATTTTATAAAAGGACCTGTATTTTTCTGAGATATTACCGTTTTTCAACAGTTGTCACTCCATATTCATGTGTGCCGATTACAACGCCATCTCTCATAAAACGAGGGAAATGTTTCATACAAAAGCTACATATTTTTTTCACGGAGAATCCAAACCTGTAATAAAAAATAGGGGTTCCTATTTAAGATTTCAAAGTCACTCCCTCTTCCGCCTCCGATACAAAAAAATTCACAAAAACTGTTCGAAATATGAGTGAAATGATTTCAAAATTTGATTAAATTCTAATTAATTCTTCCCACCCAAAAAAATCCCATACCATCAGTGTCAAACAGCCTCCTAATGTGATTTCCTCGCTTAACAAAGGCCTTGAGACGTCGACGGTTCCGTCGTATGAAGATGTGCAGGAAGCAGTTTCGGATTTCTTCACGCACCAGGACACGGATCTTCAACTTGGTTCGTCGATAGGATGATTGACTCAATGCTGATAGCGATTTTACGTGATTGGCATACCGATTCTGGACTACATGGCCTTCGAACGGAAACATTTTGATCGCCCCTTATATTTTGTGTGTCAACCAGCCGATTACTTTTTTACTTTCTGTCTTGCATGAGGGCCAACCGTAGCCATAAGTAGTCATCTTGAATAATAACCGATTGGCTGTTCTTGTAAATAATTTATTAAACGACCGGTTTCGTAGCCTAGAAACCACATCAGGTCAGATAAGTAAAATTAGAGAAAGCATTCGCCACAACTGTGCCAATTTATAGTTAGAATCAATGGTGAGTAATGGAACAAATTACTTATATGTTAAATCATGACACTGAACATGCGACATGGACAGGACCGAAAATCGCTTGGGTATGAATAAATGACGCAATTAGCGTTGTCAGATAAGCAGAAAGCACGAGTCCACGGTTTCTTACTTGTGCCTGAAAATGTTTAAAAATTGTAATGCAATAGAACAGCAATAATGGGCTAGAACGCCCAGTCAAAAATTAGAAACAGCTACCATAATTCGGAACGGACGGCGGTAGACCGAACGTAAAAGGTCTAGGGTCACAATCCATCCAGAGTGCCTAAGAATCAGTAAAATTGTGGGAAATATGGACAAGAACCTACTTAGTAATAAAAAACAGTATGAGGTACCGCACATAATGCGGAACGCAATGCGTAGAGATTCAGGCAGGAAAATGACCAACTATGAACTGAGCGATAAGGCGTGTCGGTGGTGAAAACTGGGTCCACGAATGCGCATTTAGACAATATCACCTACAGCAATTCGAGTTTCAGTTTCACAGTCATAGGCAAAAAATAACACAATAGAACAATTACAGGTGATTTGAGCAGAAAAAATATTATCCATTGCATGTTAATTAAGCACCTACTGAGATTAATACTGGCAAAAATCATTATCAGAATACGAACGTATAAATTATTATTTGAGGCGTGCTTACTTGATGTAGCTTCTAGCTTTCTAAACCGATCGTTAAATAAATTATTTACAAGGGCAACCAAGCGCCTATTATTCAACACAGATTGTTTTTTGATTCTTATGAGAGAATAATTTCATTTACTTCACAGAACTTTCAGGACTGGTTTCGTTAAATTGGATTTTCAGTTAATTTATGAGCACTGCTCAAACAGCTACTTTGGCTTTGTTCATGCCGAGGGTGATTACATGCCATCAGCAGTACCTCTCTTTGACTAATTGCATGTCATGTTTTGCTTGAGAATAGTGTATCTATGGAATTCATAAAAACTACCACGATTTAAATACGGAATTTGTTACTTTTAGCGGAAGGGCTCTGACTATGAGATCTCTTTAGCTCGCCCGTGTTGTTTTATTTGTATTACATAAGGAACGCATTTTGGTTTCAAAATGAATCACCGTAATAAATAGTCAATATCAGTGAGACTGTTTTACGAATTTACCACCTCATCTGATACTTTCCGCATCCTGAATGTTGTTTTCCCCACGGAAAATAAATAAGATTGTTTGAAAGGAGGCAGGCAGAACATTTTTCATATAATTTTGTAATTTTATCATGTTTTGTAGTGTCTTTCCTCTGCTCGCAATTTGTTATATTTCTGAGACACCAGGAGGAGCTGCACTAAGTGCGTTTCACTTTAATTTTTATAACGTTTGATGTGCAACACACCATGTACCTTTAATCACCTTTTGTAAACATGGTGACAAATGGTTCCACGAATGTGGCTGTAATTGTAAACACATGCACCTTGGTGAATTGGTTCAAATGGTTCAAATGGCTCTGAGCACTATGGGACTCAACTGCTGTGGTCATAAGTCCCCTAGAATTTAGAACTACTTAAACCTAACTAACCTAAGGACATCACACACATCCATGCCCGAGGCAGGATTCGAACCTGCGACCGTAGCGGTCGTGCGGTTCCAGACTGTAGCGCCTTTAACCGCTCGGCCACTCCGGCCGGCCCTTGGTGAATTAAGGTAGGCTCTCTTGGTTCAGCTTTGTTGCAGAAGCCTGGAAAGGATCGTTGAGTTTAATTTCGAAACTGACTTGAACCATCAGTCTGGTGGAGTCTTATCTTCGTGGCATTTCTTGACGTGTGGTCTCGTGGTTGGTTCCTTTAGACTCAAGCGCCAAATGATCATTCGTTCACATTTTAAATGTTGAACCAACGGAAAATTTTGAGCGAGGCAAGCATGGCTGAAACAATTCCAAAATTCGTCTTGTCGGCTGGTCAGTTCGCCCCCTCCAAACCACATCTGCGCTCACTTACACTATTATTTTTGGTGGGAGTCAGTTCGAATTTTCGTATTAGGAAACTTCTTTAATTTTAAAGAGACATTTGTTAGAAGCGTTACGGGGGGGGCGGGGGGGGGGGGGTGTCTCAGAAGTAAATAATATTGCTATGATCTCTATTAAGATTCGTATTTCTTCCCGCCGTGAATGTCAAGCCAGTTTTGACGATGCTGCTTTTGGTAGAAAGTGGTGAATTTCGTTATCGGTTAGTCTATGAATGACCTTCGTGTGTGCCCAAGTTGGAGTCCATGTTGCGTTCCTTAATCAGTTGTCACTGAATAATGATGATTAATTTAACGACAAACGGTTTACCGCTACGGAACTGTGATAGATTTTTATACGTGTTAAATGCTTACTGAAGTTCAGAGAAACCACCATTTTGTGAATAACTGCGAATTCAGAATCAATTTAGTTTGTTCCACGTTCTCCCATTGTGCATACCACGCCATACCACCACGTGTGGTCACTAACCTCATGTAGGCTGTGAGAGAAAGATACTAAGAAGCATTTAGTGACGTTCAATTCCTGATCGGTAGAACTCAAGTTCGGTAGTTAGATTTCTGTTGCGGTGCCTTGTGACATAACGTAGAGCTAAATTCAATTAATATCTCTGAAACTACAGACAACTTCTTATTCAGGGGAAGTTAGAGAATGACAAACTCTTTTTTCCGTAGTTAGCTCACGGATTCGAAAAAGACCATGTTATATGGCAAAAGTGCGTCCCACCGAAGAACGAGTTACCAGTATTTATACGTTTTCAATAGTTAATAACCATCGTTTTTTACGTTATTAAATTCAGTATGAGAGCAATGCAAAATTTTTGTTGATATGAGACTTGCCACGTCTACGTGTAGTGTAACTGCATCATCGAAAGAAAACCTTCCGTTGAGTTATTTACTATGAGGGTTAATTTTTCATGAATCGTTGTGATCCGCCAGCATTGCAAGCAACACTGTAGACGCGGGCAAGGCATGATTGCGTAAGCTACTTGTCCCCTACCATTATTGAATCAGGGAAAGTACTGTAAAGCCTTGGTATACTGCGACTTGTCCTTCTGCTCTACATAGAGTTCAGTTACCGTCCTCCAAGCTC
Organism: Schistocerca piceifrons; assembly: GCF_021461385.2. NCBI lineage: Eukaryota > Metazoa > Arthropoda > Insecta > Orthoptera > Acrididae > Schistocerca > Schistocerca piceifrons. Next base: position 405,749,039 of record NC_060145.1, read on the forward strand.
ATTCATGCAAACAAAGGAGCAACATGTAATCCACACTTTCCAATACTTAGTAAGATTTTCATAAAGATAGAGGAATTAGACATACTCGAGTGATAATTATGTTTACCTAGAGGATAGTACTCACCGAGATGAGGATAAAAACCGACACAATGACAATATTACATTTACAATGAGACAACTTGTTATCGAAAGTTAACGAAGCTATGCACTTGACCGCCTTTTACATGTTAATTAGTGTAATCGGCGCTTCTTTTACGCTGTCGACGTTATGATTGCTGTGGTAACGGTCAATGATCGTTTTAACTGTCCTGGGAGTAGTGATTGATTCCCAAGTATTTACTGACATCTCGCACCAGGTTGTAAGCGCTACGTATTTTCATTCAACTTCCTATATGAACTTTCTGTTTTGGTTTGGGTGACCACCTAAACCTAATAGTATTGCTTCACATTTCAGTGGCCTTACACTCTCAGTGTGGGCAAATACTGTATATATACGTTTTGAATATTCGCAACACAGCATACACTGAGTTGACGAAAGTCATGGGATACTTCCTAATAACGTGTTGGACCTCCTCTTGCTCGGCATGGCGCAACAACTCAACAAGTCGTTGGAAGTCCCCTGCAGAAATATTGGGCCATTCTGCCTCTATAGCTGTCCATGACTGCGAAGGTGTTGCCAGTGCACGATTTTGTGCACGAACCGAATACTCGACCATGTCCCATAAATGTAAGATGGGATTCATGTCGGATGATTTGGGCTGCCAAATAAGTCGCTCGAACTGTCCAAAAGGTGCTGTGTCTAGACAAGACAGCTTAGACACAATGAGAGGAAGCCGAAAGGCACGCGTTTAGCAGGCAAGAGATAGGTCTGAAACAGGATACGTAATGAATGCTATAAAGAAAAGTACGTAGCTTCTGGAATACTTAACTTTAATCCATCCTTTTGGTACATCTGGAGATTGTGGCGATACAAGTGAGACTCTTTAGATACATGCAATGTTACTAATGGCGCCTTGCTAGGTCGTAGCCATGGACTTAGCTGAAGGCTATTCTAAGTATTGGCTCGGCTAATGAGCAATGCTTCGTCCGTGCAGTCGCTAGCAAAGTCGTCCGTGCAACTGGGGCGGGTGCTAGTCCGTATCTCGAGACCTGCCTTGTGGTGGCGCTCGGTCTGCGATCACACAGTGGCGACACGCGGGTCCGACATGTACTAATGGACCGCGGCCGATTTAAAGCTACCACCTAGCAAGTGTGGTGTCTGGAGGTGACACCACAAAAGGCTCTTCAGACCAGTCGCGAACAGCTGTGGCCCTCTGACATGGCACATTGTCATCCATAAAAATTTCACCACTGATGGCTGCAAGCAGCCGAACATAGGCATTTCCAGTCAATGATCGCTTCAGTCTGACCAGAAGACCCAATCCATTCCGTGTAAACACAACCCAGGTCATTATGAAGGTACAGTGCCTTCCATGGCTTCGTGGTGTCTGCACCACACTGGGACACTACCTTGAGCTCTTACCAACTGAAATCGAGGCTCATCTGACCAGGCCACGGTTTTCGAGTCTTCTAGGGTCCAACCGATATGGTCACAAGCCCAGGAGAGGCGCTGCAGCCGATGTGCTGTTAGCGAAGGAACTCGCATCGGTCGTCTGGTTCAAATGGCTCTGAGCACTATGGGACTTAACATCTGTGGTCATCAGTCCCCTAGAACTTAGAACTACTTAAAACTAACTAACCTAAGTATATCACACACATCCATGCCCGAGGCAGGATTCGAACCTGCGACCGTAGTGGTCACGCGGTTCCAGACTGAAGCTCCTAGAACCGAACGGCCACACCGGCCGGCGGCGTCGGTCGTCTGCCGGCGTATCCATTTAATACCACATTTCACGGCACTAACGGATTCATTCGTTGTACGTCCCACATTGATATGTGCGGTTATGTCACTCAATGTTGCTTGTCTTTTAGCACTCACAACTCTATGCAAACGCCGCTGCTGTCGGTCGTTAAATGAATGTCCGTGGTGAGAATCTGATATTCTCGGCACACTCTTGAGGACGTGGATCTCGGAAAATTGAATTTCCTAGTGATTTCCGAAATGGAATGTCCCATGCTTCTAGCTCTAACTACAATTCCGCATTCGTGGCCTGTTAGTTCCCGTTGTGCGATCATAATCTCGTCGGAAACCTGTGTAAATGGAGTACAAAAGACAGCTCCACCTATGCACTGCCCTTTTACACCTTGTGTTCGCGATACTACCACCATCTGTAGCTGTGCATGTCACCTCAGTGTTTATCAAAAAAATGGCTCTGAACACTATGGGACTTAACTTCTATGGTCATCAGTCCCCTAGAACTTAGAACTACTTAAACCTAATTAACCTAAGAACATCGCACAACACCCAGTCATCACGAGGCAGAGAAATGTGTTTATCAAATCTGACCTGTATGTAAGTAAACGCAGTTTGAGATTATTTAAGTTCCGATGTGGCAAGGATTTTTCACAAAGGGTATCGGATTAAATTGACAAAGTGAAATTAGAATCCTCACTGTCGACCTCATGCATCTGCTGTTTATGTCAATAAATTTCATCTAATAAACAAAATTTATGTAATAGAATTTTTTGCAATCTGTGCGCAACATAACATAAGAATCTGGACAGCGATAAACAGTGGAGTTTCAGGAACTATTTCGAAGCTTCCGTCTGCGCTTGCTCGTGTCTCGAAGTTCAACTGCGACACAGACATTCTTGCATAGGTGAAATTCCCACTGCGGCCACGGCTTGAAATAGACATATCGCTATCCCATGTGTTTTGTCACCTCTTTGTAATTTAAAATTAGAATTACGTTTAGCAGTGTTCAGACGAAAGCATTGTTAACGATAGAGTGTAAGATATTTTCCGGCTCTTGGTAGTCGCTATTGTGGAAGTCAGTGCCGGTTTTCCGGTAGATGGAGGACGGACTGGACGTTATAGGCCGTTCCTATTTAATCCAACCCAGATGTTTTCAAAGACTAGTGATTTCCATAGGACGGCCGGTTTTCCATAAGGCTGCATAAACTTTCCGAGCGTGGCGTTTCCGGCCCTACTATTTGGTGCTTCCAATCAACGGGTTACCAACCAGAACCTCAACCGCAGCTGATTTATCCCAGTGTTTTGTTTTCCAAGTTTTTAAAGGGTAATTTCAAGATTTGAAAGGTAAATGTTTAGATTTCATCCCAATTGTGACAAATTATCAGAACTCCGTGACTGAATTGTGTACAACAAACATAGGAGCTATTGGGACGATCCAGAACGCTGGCTCTATTTCGGAGTTTCAACTGGGCGATGATATTTTGAAATTAACTAAAGATTACAGTTTTTTGAAGACTGACGACGGGTCTTTTCCTGGGAAAAGAATCCTGATGTTCAGTTGTGAAGAAGCGGAGAAAATCCTGTTTGTAAGTGGAACTGCTGTCATACAAGGAACATTAAATGATTCTTTGAAACAATTCGAAGAACTGTACACAATACTCGTCGCTATCGGAACCACAGAGTAGTAGACGAAGGTATTTCCTTTTTTTATTTGTTTTGTTCCCAAACAAAATTCAAAATACACATTATTTTTTTACCACATTGAAAAAAATGATACCCGGGTGATAACCGAAAACTGGAATGTTAGACTTTGTAATGGCTACAATTTAAAAAAATGAATAGAGTTATCCCCGAGACATCTATTTCGGGTTGAAATTTTCTTCTCAGCCAATGTCTGCGGAAGAAAGTGCAAGAACTGGTATTACCGAAGGAATAGAGGAATAGAGAAGAATTCCGATTATACTGCCGTATTGTTGAAGCGTGGATGGTAATAATAAAGGAAAATCCCAGTGCTGGAAAGGCCACGTAATTCGCTGTGTGGTCGAATGGAAAACCCTAGCACGCCAATTGAAATGTGGAATTTTTCTGATCGGTGGTATAGGAGCACGAACCCCATTGAAGGATACTCATCAACAAATCTAAAATATCTGAATGTATACTTTCTGATAAATAAGCTGTTGGAGGAAGCAGCAAATGATATATTTGAAATAAAAAATATTCCGTTGTCTGACTCTTCAAAAAAGAAAGGAAAGATACACAAATCCTTAGAAAGGACGTTATAAAAGTAGACAGCGTGTCGGAGTATTGGAGGAGATATATATAATCCTTGCCTTTGTTAAAGATTTTAATGAGAAATTAAAATTCATAAAATAAGAGGACAAGTTTGGTAATTTTCTGTAGTAGTGTTCTAGAAAGGAAAGTATGCAAAAATAATAAAAAAGCATTTACCATCCGTATACATTATGTGCACATTCAGTCCTAAGCCTGGATAAAATGTGAAAGGATATTCTTATTATAAAACAGCAGGAATGGCCACGGCTGAAATATTGTGGTCAGAAACACCACGTTGACATCACACATCGGAAATACCAAGGTCGGAAAGTTCCGACCTTTTCCTAACACCTCTTGGAGTAGATGTTTCTGAAAGTGTTGGCAGGTCGGAGCACCTTACAGCAAGTACTGCGATCGTCAACGTGAACTGAAATATCCGATTTCTGATCCTGTAACTGATTGTCCGAAGGATCTGAAAGCTAAAACAATTGCATGGAGTGGTTTTGGATATTGCGAAATGGAGAGTCAGCTGAGAGCCTCCAAGAGAATAGTGTGGGAGTCGTGGGACCTGTGGTGTAAAGCTATATTTTAGAAGTGTTGTGTGCGTGAAGATGGGGAGTAAGCGATCAGTAGAGTTGTGTTTTTGCTGCGAGAAACTGAAACACACTTATATGCAAAGCTTAAGGACGAAAATAACTTTCACGTCAAGTGCCAAGCCAAGTAACAGGGTTCAATGGAACTTGGTCTTCACATAGAAAGGACTGCCACACTGTAGTACAGAAGGTAACAGAAAATAATACGGAATGAGACTAACAGGAATTATTCGAAGATAGTAATCACACTGAAGGCAGTGCAGCCATCCTTAATATGATGTTTTATCATCACACATGCTTACATATGCTCATGAACATTCTCCCATAGTGGTCACAAAGCTGGTAAGTAGTTCTTGCGGTAGGGCTTTCGGGTCTTGCACCATCCCGTTTGGCAGTGCGGGATGGTCGTTGGTGCATGCGGACGTACTGCAATACGTCTCCACAAGGTATCCCACACGTGTTTGATGGGATTCAAGTCTGTGGAATGGGTGGACCAATACGTTTGCCGAATATCCTCTCGTTCCAAGATCTCCTTCGCTTGCGCTGTTCGATGCGGTCAAGCATTGTCATTCATAAAAATGAAGTCAGGGCTGAATGCCCCCATGAAAAGATCCACGTGAGGAAGGAGTACAGTGTCGCAATAACATTGAGCCTTCCCGCACCATTACACCTGGTCCACGAAAATGATTGTGTTCGACAGTGCCGGACGTACCCCATATGAGGCCAGGTGGGAACACGAGGTGCACCCAGGAACATTGTTGAACATTCTCGTTTTGGTGGTCCAACTGTTACTACACTGCTGGCCCTTAAAATTGCTACACCGAGAAGAAATGCAGATGATTGGACAAATATATTATACTAGAACGGACATGTGATTACATTTTCACGCAATTTGGGTCCATACATCCTGAGAAATCAGTATCCAGAACAACTACCACTGGCAGTAATAACGGCCTTGATACGCCTGGGCATTGAGTCAAACAGAGCTTGGATGGCGCGTACAGGTACAGCTGCCCATACAGCTTCAACACGATACCACAGTTCATCAAGAGTAGTGACTGGCGTATTGTGACGAGACAGTTGCTCAGCGACCATTGACCAGACGTTTTCAATTGGTGAGAGATCTGGAGAATGCGCTGGCCAGGGCAGTAGTCGAATATCTGCTGTATCAAGAAAGGCCCGTACAGGACCTGCAATATGCGGTCGTGCATTACCCTGCTGAAATGTAGGGTTTCGCAGGGAACGAATGAACGGTAGAGCCACGGGTCCTAACACATCTGAAATGTAATGTTCACTGTTCAAAGTGCCGTCAATGCGAACAAGAGGTGACCGAGACGTGTAACCAGTGGCACCCCATACCATCACGCTGGGTGATACGCCAGTATGGCGATGACGATAACACACTTCCAATGAGCGTTCACTGCGATGTCGCCAAACACGGATGCGACCATCATGATGCTGTAAACAGAATCTGGATTCATCCGAGAAAATGATGTTTTGCCATTCGTGCACCCAGGTTCGTCGTTGAGTACACCATCGCAGGCTCTCCTGTCTGTGATGCAGCGTCAAGGGTAACCGCAGCCGTGGTCTCCCAGCTGATAGTCCATGCTGCTGCAAACGTCGTCGAACTGTTCGTGCAGATGGTTGCTGTCTTGCAAACGTCCTAATCTGTTGACTCAGGGATCGAGACGTGGCTGCTTGATCCGTTACAGCCATGCTGATAAGATGCCTGTCATCTCGACTGCTAGTGATACGAGGTCGTTGGGATCCATCACGGCGTTCCGTATTACCCTCCTGAACCCACCGATTCCATATTCTGCTAACAGTCATTGGATCTCGACCAACTCGAGCAGCAATGTCGCGATACGATAAACCGCAATCGCGATAGGCTACAATCCGACTATCAAAGTCGGAAAAGTGATGGTACACATTTTTCCTCCTTACACGAGGCATCACAACAACGTTTCACCAGGCAACGCCGGTCAACTGCTGTTTGTGTATGAGAAATCGGTTGGAAACTTTCCTCATGTCAGCACATTGTAGGTTTCGCCACCGGCGCCAACCTTGTGTGAATGCTCTGAAAAGCTATCAATTTGTATATGACAGCATCTTCTTCTTGTCGGTTATATTTCGCGTCTGTAGCACGTCATCTTCGTGGTGTAGCAATTTAAATATCCAGTAGTGTATACGTGGAGGAATAATGTAGCACGGGCGTACTGACCCCCAGATTTTTGAACACGGTACATTGCCACGCCAACGTTATTACGACACTGTATTTTCTTGATGCAGGACCACATCGAACAGGAACGAGAGGATATTCGGCTAACGTACGGGCCTGCTCATTCCCCCCACGTAAATCCGATCGAAGACGTGTGGGATGCCTTGGAGAAACGTATTGCAGCACGTTCACATCCACGACCATGTAGCGTTGCAAAGCGCGCTGTTGGAGGAATCGAAAGCTCAGCCGCAAGGAGTCGTTACCAACCTTGTTGTCACCCTGGCAATATGTTGCAGATCCTATCAAGAACCATGTATCGCCTTTTGTAACGTCCAGGAACCACCCATGAATCGCGGTTACCTTAGCGTAATTATTATCTTTCAATGAAAGTGTCATTTCTGTTCGTCTCATTGCATATTTCTTCCAGTAACTTTCAGTAGTATAGTGTGGCAGTCCTTTCTATGTATTATCCAAGTATCATCTAGCTGTGTTTCTTGGTAGTAACAGACCATGTGAAAATTATTTTCGTCCGTAAGTTTTCCACGCAATTGTAGTTGGCAAAATACAGTTCCCTTACATGGGCATGGGTGGCTCAGCTGTTCCTCTGTTTTTGTGAGAAAGGGAGAAACTTTATGAGCGAGCTCTGGTAACGTGGAAAATATCTCATATTAAAAGACATGAACTCGGGGTGACAACGAGGCAGTGTTACCAAGGTCTTGCTCCAGTTCAAAGTCGTTCTTTTTTGTGTATCCTTCTCCCTTTTAACTTTATTGTCCTATTTTGTATGGGAAGGAGGTGCTATAAACTGGCTCGAGGAGGTGGAGTATGTATTTGTGTTGTTTTTTTTCCAATCCAGTGCTGTGAACTCAAGTCTTTTGGAAGCAGTTTCACCGCTACAATGTGTTGACTAGTGGTATAGGAGGAGTATTAGCGATTTTAACCTTTTCTCGCTTGTTAAAGCGAGGCTGGTGACCTCCATTTAGAAGGTTTGTATTTTTGAAGCAGTGAAGAAAGTTCATCCGTTCCACCAACGAACAGTTCGGAATGTTTGAGGCACAATGCGTCGCGAAATTTATTTCGCGTACCACTCATTGCTGTGTTGTGGATTCTCCGCGAGTGTGATTTCGCCCGACGCCACAGAAGTTCCGAAGCAAGAAGGAACGTTTCAACAGCATATACGAGTATTTCAAGAAAAGTAACAAGTAGTTTCACTGCGCTGATAAGTTACAAAGCTAAGTGAACACATTTTGAACCTGCAATACGGCTCTAATTCTATGGGATACATTCGCTTTGTATGGCAGCGCCGCTACAATTGTGATTTCACTTAGGGTTTGGCACTTCGTTAACCACAATTGTCTGCTTACAGTATTTAGCAGTGAACTCACAGAAAATGAGGCCAGTCGTTTGGTCTGTTAGAGCACTGAATTACTATCAGCGCACTCCTAGAAGGCTCTCGGCGCGATGGCTGATGGGAGTAGATGTATCGATAGAAATCAAATGACAACAACAGGTATTGATTTTGTTGCTAACGTTAACTAGCCGACAACACTTGTTTACGGTATTCGTACCAATGAAACGTGAAGTGGCTATTCTAATGATCACTGCGAACTATTGAGTTTGAAATCGTCTTTATTTATTGAAATTTTAGTCCCATGACACACTGATTCGTCTAGTAGGGAAAGATGGTAGCTTTCGGAAACAAAAACCAGTTATCGTACTTCGACTTCATCAACTCCGCACTTTCTCATCAGCCACTTCACTGAAGACCGCCCCCGGTAGCTGAGTGGTGCCGGCACGGTAGCTCAGCGTGTTCGGTCAGAGAGTCAGTTGGCCTCTGTAATAAAAAAACTGAGTGGAAGGGTCAACAAACGAACTTGACCGGATGTCATGTGACGCCCGCAACGACAAAAAAAAAAAAAAAAAAAAATGGTCAGCACCACAGAATGTCAATCCTAAGGGCCCGGGTTCGATTCCCGGCTGAGTCGGAGATTTCCTGTGCTCAGGGACTGGGTGTTGTGTTGTCCTAATCGTCATAATTTCATCCCCATCGACGCGCAAGTCGCCGAAGTGGCGTCAGATCGAAAGACTTGCACCCGGCGAACAGTGTACCTGACGGGATCACATGATATTCACATTTTTTTTTTTACTTCACTGAAAATCTTTTTGGAGTAAGCGAGTACAGTAATTCTGTGATTGTGTCGTTTGGCTGTCTGTAGTGTATGACGAACAAACCGACGCCAGTGCTTGGGACAATATACCAGAACACTGTAAGGTGAGACCTACCGCGAGAGAACTAGTTGTTTATTTCAGTTGAACATCATGTCAAGGAAAAGAAAATTTTAAATGTACTATGTCTTATTGTAACTGCACGCATCGGGAAACACAATTATATAGGAATTCCTGAGAAACGGAATTATTAGCGACCAGACCAAAAAAGAACCTACTGCAAATCACTCAAACTCCATGAAATAGGGTGCCTTCTTTATGCCTTCCACTTATTGCTAGTTTTCTTTGGACTATGTACGTATACAGTATGATTTCCTGTATATGTCTATGCAGAAGCCCTCCATAACAAAGAGATGATAACAGGTTCTTGAAATTTTGCAAACCAGTTTGCCATTTTTTGAACCCATCTGTGAATCAAAAAAACTGCGAGCATTCGACCTGTTGTTCTTTGTATATGCTCCAGAATTTTAGACCAACCGTCGATGATTTCCATAAATTCGAATACTTATCCAATGGAGACCAGATATTGGTCTGATGGAAATCTCTTTTGTAGACTTTAAAAATTTAATGACTGGGTATTTGCACTAAATATGTAGAACGCGATTGATGTACTATTGTAATTACACTGTTCGATGGTTGGGAATTAAGTAGACAAACCTGCCCAAAAGGAAATAAAACATCAAGTAAGGCAGCTTTCTTTGATTGATTACTGAATGATACTTCGATTCAAAAATAAAAGAACATAATAGTGTAGACCAAATCTGAAGTACTCCTTTAGTAATCTGATACAGTGATAAGATCACTTAAGGAACCGGCAGTGCACATTAATCGTTCCCTTGTAGTTAGATTTCACTTTATTAAGTCTTCTGATCTACACTGCAGGTCATGTCGTTACCTTCGTTATTTGCTTAAACTGCTCTTCTAACCAACTTCTTAAGATCACACCCTCACAGGTTCTCCGTAAATTATATAATGTTTATTGCTTCAACAGTAGCAACATCTCCGTCATGTGCACATTTTATCACGTTACTATTTTATCGATGCGTTCGGCAACGACTGGAGACAAAAATCAACAGTCCGAAGTCTTCTAATTCCGTAACAGAACTACGTAGCCGCCACGTAAAGTAAATCGTCGCGACACAGGTGGAAAGAAAATACCCTTGAGCCGACTACTACAAAAAACGAATGTAATTACAGCTTTAAACATTGTGTTTGTAATGAAATTTTAAAACTACTCTTTAATGAGTATCCATGAATCATAAAAGATTAGAATTGTAACAGTTAAACCGCGAAATACAGTACGATTTTCAATTAAGTATTATGAATAAATGTAGTTTATGAAAAACTGGGCGGCTCATGCAGATTGTGAGAAAATAATTCATTCGACAAACAAGTAGCTTATTACCAGTCGACAGGGAATTACTGAGAAAAAAAATGAATTAACAGGAAGTATGCAATGTCTCGTAAATCACGCGTCAGGTCTTATTTGCACGGCATAATCCACAGAGCGTTGAAGTTATAGGCGAGGTGGTGAATCAGGTCAGGAGAAAACCTGGGCATCGGAATTACTGTCTGTTTGGTACACCGGCGAGTGTAGCTTTCTGTCCGCTTCCTACATCCACGTAGGTGAACGCCGATCCCGTTTCCTATTTGGTCCATATTGTATACCAGTCAGGTTCCTTTTAGAGTATGGTGATACGGTAGCTCCATACTTAGCAATCATATACAACAACTCGTTCGTAGAAAGATCCGTACCCACAGAACGGAAAGTTGCACAAGTCACACCAACACCCAAGAAACCGAAAACGAGTACTCGGCTGAATTAAAGACCCATATTGCTAACGTAGATGTGCAATAGGATTTTGGAATATGTTATGTCTTCGAACGTTGTGGATTGCTTCGAAAATTTACTAACAAATAGTAAACACGCATTCAGAAAATATCGTGAAACACAACTAACTCTTTCTCCGGAAATGATGAGTGCTGTCTACAAGGGATGTCCCATTGATGAAAAAATTCTAGATTTCCAGAAGGTTTTGACACCAGCCCTCACAAGGGATTTCAATCAAATTCGCCTGCCTGTGGAGTATCGTCTCAGTTGTGCTACATGATTCGTGATTTCCTGTCAGAAAGGTCAAAGTTCATACTAATTGATGGAAAGTCATTGAGTAAAATAGAAGTAATCTCTGGCATTTCCCAAGGGATGTTATAGGCCCTCTGCAGTTCCTGATCTACATAAACTATTTAGGAGGCAATCTGAGCAGCCTTCTTATATTATTTCCAGATGATGGTGCCATTTACCGTCATTCGACGATCAAAACAAATTTTAAAATGATTTAGACAAGTTATATGTATGGTGCGAAAAGTGGCAATTGACTCTAAATAACGAAAAGTGTGAAGTCATTTACAAGAGCACCAAAAGTAATTCGCTAAATTTCGGTTTCACGATAACTCACGCAAATCTAAAAGCTGTCAATTCAGCTAAATATTTAGGGAATACAATTACGGATAACTAGAATTGGAACGATGACATAGCTAATGTTGTGGGGAAAGCAAACCAAAGACTGCGATTTACTGGCAGAATACCTAGGAAATGCAAAAAGTCTATTAAAGAGACGCCTTACACTACGCTTGTCCGCCCTCACCTATTAGAGTATTGCTGTGCTGTGTGGGATCCGCACCAGATAGTGTTGACGGAGGACATCGAGAAAGTTCAAAGAAGGGAATCTCGCTTTGTATTATCGCGAAATAGGGGAGAGTACCACGGATAAGATACACGAACTGGACTGACAATCGTTAGAACTAGGCGGTTTTCATTGCGTCAGGATCTTCTGAAATTTCAACTTCTCCTCAGAGTGAAAATATTTTGTTAGTACTCACTTAAATAAGGAGAAATGATCATCTTGGTAAAATAAGAAAAAGCAGAGCTCGCACGGAAAGAGTTTAGTGTTCGTTTTTCCCGTGCGCTCTTCCGGGGTGGAACAGTAGAGGAATAGCTTAAAGGTAATGTTGTGGAAACCTAAGGATGGTTACAGAAGTAGAGGAAGATCTCGTAACACATGGAAACGTACTTCTGCCAAGGATCATCAATGCGTGAACATGAACTGGGAGGAAACTGAAAACCTGGCAGTTGATCGAGTTCGCTAGAGGAAACTTCAAAACTTTTCAGATGTGTGGGACCAAACTGCTGATGTCATCGGTCCCTCGACTTACACACTACTTAAACTAACTTATGCTAAGAACAACACACACACACACACCCATGCCCGAGAGAGGACTCGAACCTCCAGCAGGAAGGGCCGCGCAGTCCGTGACTTGGTACTTCGAACCGCGCGGCGGAGGAAACTTGCTACGTAGCACTGGAGGAACTATGCCTAAGTCTTAGCTAAGTATAAGCCTCGTACACGATCCCAGAACCAGATAATAAGAAACATTGCAACAACTGTGCAAAGAGACTTATACCAGTGTAAAATAATAGTAAAAAAATTAATAAGATAATGCAGTAATAAATCTCCAAACATTGTATGCAGCAGAATACGTTGGAAACAGCTAAACACAAATTTTACTAGCAACTGCATACTGCGTAACAAGAACTAGCTATACAAATTTATTTCAGTAACAAAATACGCGGGCTGGGACGTAAATAGTGGTAACTAATATGCAAAACAGATACATGTTACAAAGGTTTATAGCAGGTTCATAGCAGTCACTAGTATTGTGTATAGCCCGCTGAAGCGATGTAAAAGTCGTAGGACACCTATGGCAGCGCGAGTTGTGTTGACTGTTCGAGTGGAGCAGTCTATTGCCATGTGAATTCCTGTAATAGTGAAACGTCACCTTTGAAAATTAAGCATGACTGTGCTGGTAAACTACGTTATTTCATTTTCACACAGCTGAGCAAAACAGAACGTACTCAGACATTTCTCTCTTTACGTGTTCTGATTATCACTAAACTGACACATAATATTTTTAGCGCAACGCAATCTGACTTTCAACACCTTGCGTAATTGGAGGTGAGCGGCCAGCAGTGGTGGATGTGGGGAGAGAGATCCCAGAGTTTTGAGCGGACGATCTGGACGTGTGTACGTCAGACAAAAGAAATTTGTTTGATTAGATGTCACAAAATTATGACTTTTGAACGCTATTAAGGTAAATACATTGTTTGTTCTCTATCAAAATCTTTCATTTGCTAACTATGCCTATCAGTACTTAGTGCCTTCAGTAGTTAGAATCTTTTGTTTAGCTGACAGTATTGGCGATCGCTGTATTGCTGTAGTTCGAGTAACAAAGATTTTTGTGAGGTGAGTGATTCATGAAAGGTATAGGTAGGGATTATTGAAAGTCAGATTGCGTTGCTCTAAAAATATTGTGTGTCAGTTTAGTGATGATCGGAACAAGTAAAGAGAGAAATGTGTGAGTACATTCAGTTTTGCTCAGCTGTTTGAAAATCAAATAACGTAGAAGTTCACCAGCACAGTCATGCTTAATTTCCAAAGGGGACGTTTCAATAGTTCTGAAGCATATTCCAGGAAGTGCTACCATCGATTTAGGAATCAAATTCAAAGCACAAGGGTTCAAGTCTGGTGAGTTTGGTGGGTGATACAGCAATTCCCGGCCCCATTGAATGAAAAAATCGGTCACGACTTGCTCCACATGCACCCGAGCATTGTCCTGCAAAAGACTGAGGGGTCCTGCAGAAAGTGACGCCGCATCTTTCTCTAAGCTCTTAGTTTATGGAATAGTATTCGGTTAGCTGCTGTACGCACAAACAAATGGTTATAGTTTCAGAAAAACTGGATGATTTATTCAAGAGAACAAGTTTCACAAACTGATAAAGTGAATAACGCGTTGTTCCACTTCAGGCCTTTATGCTAGCACTTTTTCGTCTTGGCATTGATTGACAGAGTTGTTGGATGTCCTTCTGACTGATTTCGGGCCAAGTTATGTTGAATTGGTGCGTTAGATCGTGAGATTCTCGAGCTGGTTGGAGGGCCCTGCCTGTAATTCTCAAAACGTTTTTTGTTGGGGAGAAATCCGGCGACCTTGCTGGTCAACACAGGGCCAAGATGGAATTAACCTGACTGTCGCCTACCACACGGCCCGACAACCATGAGCGACGGTCTGATATGCCACTTCTCTTCATAGCAGGACCCCTTTGGTTGTCATCAGAGGCTACCTTACAGTAAAGCGGTACGTAGACGATATTCTATGCCCCGCGTTTTGTTGCCCTCCATGGCTAGCCATCCTAGGCTTACATTTTGCAATATATTGCCCATTCTATGGTTTTTCTTCGGGTTTGTCAAACGCATCTTCGGCCTGCAAAGTCAGCAAATCTCTCCTGAACGGAGAACGTTTGGAGCTTTACGGACAGGGCCTTCCAATCAGCTCGGGAATTTTCGAGTTAACGCACCAATTGGACAGAATTTGGCACGATATCTCCTAGGAGGACGTCTAACAACCCTGTCAGTGCCAAGCCAAATAACTGCATGCGTAAGGACCACCGCCTTATTGACTTGGTCAATTTGTGAAGCTCTTTCTTCTGAATAATTTATCCATTTTTCTGGAACTGTAGTCTGCTGTTTGTCTGTACATATACATCACGTCTATCGATTTCCGGCCCATTCGGATAATTCCTTCGCGATGCGTCATTGTTTTAGTTTTAAAATGTAGGTATCACTAACAGAGTTCCAATCCTCGTATATGTTGTTGTTGTGGACTTCAGTCCACAGACTGGTTTCGTGCAACTCTCCATGCTACTCTATCCTGTGCAAACTTCTTCATCTCCCAGTACCTACTGCAACCTACATCCTTCTGAATCTGCTTAGTGTATTCATCTTTTGGTCTCCCCCCTACGATTTTTACCCTCCACGCTGCCTCCCAATACTAAATTGGTGATCCCTTGATGCCTCAGAATATGTCCTACCAGCTGATCCCTTCTTCTAGTCAAGTGCTACAAATCTCTTTTCTCCCCAATTGTATTCAATACCTTCTCATTACTTATGTGATTTACCCATCTAATCTTCAGCATTCTTCTGTAGCACAACATTTCGAAAGCTTCTATTCTCTTCTTGTCTAAACCGCATATCGTCCACGTTTCACTTCTATACATGCCTACATCCCACACAAATACTTTCAGAAACGACTTCCTGACACTTAAATCTATACACGATATTAACAAATTTCTCTTCTTCAGAAACGCTTCCCTTGCCATTGCCGGTCTACATTTTATATCCTCTCTACTTTGACCATCATCAGTTATTTTGCTCCCCAAATAGCATAACACATTTACTGCTTTAAGTGCGTCATTTCCTAATCTAATTCCCTCAGCAACGCCCGATTTAATTCGGGTGCATTCCATTATCCTCGTTTTGCTTTTGTTGATGTTCGTCTTCAATCCTACATTCAAAACACTGTCCATTCCGTTCAACTACTCTTCCAGGTCCTTTGCTGTCTTTGACAGAATTACAATGTCATCGGTGAACCCCAAAGTTTTTATTTCTTTTCCATAGATTTTAATTTCTACACCAAATTTTTCTTTTGTTTCCTTTACTGCTTGCTCAATATACAGATTTTTCTCCTGATAACGACGTCCTCCTATGTAGTCTCCGCCTGGAGATCCGATTGGGTGACCATCATCATTTACCTATACAGTAAAGCTGCGTGCCCTCGGGAAAAATTACGGTTGTAGTTTCCCCTTGCTTTCAGCCGTTCGCAGTACCACAACAGCAAGGCCTTTTTGGTCAGTGTTACTAAGCCAGATCAGTCAATCATCCAAACTGTTGCCCCTGCAAATACTGAAAAGGCTGCTGCCCCTCTTCAGGAACCACACGTTTGTCCAGTCTCTCAACAGATACCCTTCCGTTATGGTTGCACCAACGGTACGGCCATCTGTATCGCTGAGGCACGCAGGCCTCCTCATCAACGGTAGGGTCCATGGTTCATGGGGAGATCCTCGTATAATACATGGATAAAAGAAACTTCAAAAGTTTTGTAAGGTATGTGTATCAGATGAAGTCATTATAATGTAAGATTTCCAAGGCAAAAAGGAAAAAAAAAACAGATGCTGAAGAATATTGACAGAGCGACAGAGAATGTAATGCAAAAGACTGAATAAAAAATACAGAAACGAAGTAACGAAGAATACCAAATTGTGGTTCATGGTGACGGCTGGGAATACCTAAGTACCCGTGACGCCTGGTTGAGCGAGAATACTTTCTCCTGTGACGGAGTTTTCTGTCAGTTTCAGCGAATGATTGCTTCCCGTTCTCTGACAAACTAGTTATTTGCCTCCTCTGGCAATAGTTTCCACATTCTTGTACGGCAGCCAGTGGATTCGCGTGGTCAGAGAACCGGTCCGGTCCACATTTTAACTGCAAGGGCTGCCGTCGAGCACCAGTTTACTGCGTGCCATGTTGGCAACACGTGTGCTTCAGTGGGCGCGTGTCAGGGCTGTTACATCCCGTTACGCACTGCGCTAATAACTACGTAGTAACCAATCAGAGGCTCCGTGCAACGGGTCTAGTTTTTTCACGGACGTCTCGATTTAATTATATGCGCGAAACGCTCCCTGCCGTCTCGTCATCACCTCCGCTATCTCGCTTCTAATCTGTGGCAGGACGGTTTGAGAAAGTGGCTGCCACATGAAACAGTATTAACTTAATAAGCAGTTTGTCTGATTATGAAAGGTTGACAGGAGATGATGTTCTAATCTTGAGATGTTTGACATTTGAACGTCAAGATTCTGATCTTATTCTGCTCATATATTAAGATTTTCATAAGAGCGCTCGGCGTGATTTCTGCTAGCCCAGCTGTCGTACACGCAAACACACACAAAACAAAACTGTGCAAACTATTGAAACTCTTCAACAGACAGCAGTAATGGCTGTCATTAACGCAGGCTAGTAAAGGCGTTTATCTCGGAAGTAGCCAGTTCGAGCCTGTTATTTATTCGAATTTTTGCTATAGGTACTGGGTTACATGTTATAGGTATCATTTATTATTCTATTATTCCACATTTATAGAGCACTGACATTCATTATACGAAAGCGAAGTTTTGTTGGTTGCTTTATTTCGGGGAGGGGTTCGAATAGCGAGATCATTGGTTCCATCGGATTAGGGGAGGATGGGGAAGGAGGTCCGCCGTGCCATTTCAAAGGAACCGTGCCGGCATTTCTCTGAAGCGATTTAGCGAAATCACGAAAAACTTAAATCAGGATGGCCGGACGCGGATTTGAACCGTCGTCTTTCCGAATACGAGTACAGTGTGCTAACCACTGCGCCGCCTAGCGTGATGAACCTTTGTACAAGACTTTTTGCATTTTCTTCCGATCAACTTGCGACAATACTTTCTCCTCCGAAGAGCAGCATCCTCTAGTGTTGTTCTTGTAACGTGTGTTACAAATATGTCGTAGTGTTTATGGCTTAGAAAATCGTAGCAGGTGTTACACACGAACTTACCGTGCACAGATATTCACCGCTATCCAGAGTGTACAAGTCTGGAACTACCAACTTTTTCGTTAACCCTATTACACGATTCACCTAACGTGTAAGTCTGCACCGGGGCCTCAAGGATTCATATTCAAAACCGCAGGCTTCTTTACGTATGTCACGTCGTTTTGTGCGAAAGTTGATAATTTTGTACTGCTCGTACTGAAAGTTCCACGAGGTCTAGCTTCGTATTTATTAATTGTTACCTGTGCATCTACAGTGAAATTATGTTATGTTTATACATAATTATGGACTAAAGTATTCGTTTTATACAATGATGATACAAGCAAATGACTGTCGATGTTTACGTTTCACAGCATTTTAGACACGCTGGCTCTGAGCACTATGGGACTCAACTGCTGAGGTCATTAGTCCCCTAGAACGTAGAACTAGTTAAACCTAACTAACCTAAGGACATCACAAAACATCCATGCCCGAGGCAGGATTCGAACCTGCGACCGTAGCGGTCTTGCGGTTCCAGACTGCAGCGCCTTTAACCGCACGGCCACTTCGAGACACGGAGGACGCAATTCACTATGCAGCATTTGCCGTGACAGTATCCGCCTTGGTCGGCACGAGAACAGCAGAATGACAACGTAATGCAAGGAGTAGGAATTGGGTTCGACCCCGGCTGAGAACAATAGGTGAAGGCAGGGACATGCAATCCGTGTTAAAGCGGGAGTAGAGGCCCGAAGATCCACAGGAATTTGGGAACTTCCTCGGTTTGTGCCTTGTCGATCGTACCTGACGGGATTCGCTAGTGACACAGTAATCAGGGATACTATTTTACAACAGTGCGACCGCAAAGATGCAAACCGACTTTCACAGTCTTCAATGGGCGCGGTCGGCACAACCGCTCAGGTTCTTGTGATTGTTCTTCAGCACAGCCCTTTCTGGCACGCTGAAGTAATATAAAAGACGTAGCCAGATCAAACACATGCAGTTCCTTCAACAACTAAGGTGATACGTTCACGTATAGAACGTAAAATTATATGCGCATTTACGTGGAACATATAAACTAAGAATTCAACATTTGTTGATATACCTTATGGTACAGTGTATTTAGAGGATCATAGCTTTCCTCGCTGCATGCCTCAATAAGCATCCGTATACTATCTTCGTTTCATTCCGTTTCAAAAATAGGACACTATCATTAGATATTCAGCTTCTTGCTGCATTTATAAAAAAAATTACTCTCTAGAAAATGTGTAGAAAATCCCGCGCAGTAGCTACAAGAATCCTCAAGACTTCACTTACTTTCGTCTACTGACCACACTTGAAAACAATAACAAGCAGAAACCCAACTCGAAATTCTGTGTGTACACGTCTTCTACTGTGCGTACGCGGATCCACGGCAGGAAAGAACAGTTCCTACTTTTCCCCGACGGATAAAGCAGTTGAAATCGCAGTTTCGCCTGTTCTGCCGCTAGGTGGCAGTCAATCTGCACCTGACTTGTGCACGTATGGTGTGTCGTGTTATACTGGTTTCACGTATCGCTGGTTCTCAGGAACTTTCGCATTTGATCGTCGCTTTTCCGACAGAAAGTAGTGTCTTGCTGTTTCGTTCAACAAGCCCCTTACGAGTCCAGTGTGCTAACCACTGCGTCACCTTGTTCGGTACCCCGATACACTTGACGAGTGTAACCTTTGTTGCAGCTTAGCCCGTAACCTGGACTTAATTTCTGCCGGAACGTAACGAAATGGCACTTCCAACGGATCTTTTTCTTTCAGTTCATTTGGCACTAGAGATTTAAAATATAAGCGTGTTTTAAATCACAAGGTAACTTCACACATCAAAAGAAGTTTTGCCTCACCTCGGTTCCGAGAGTTACGGAACCTGTTCAGAAAACTGGAATAGAGATCAACATAAACATCATTCCGCCCTTCTTATTGCTCGTGAAAATCACACATTGCACGTTGCACCACCATACAGTGAGACCTTCAGAGGTGGTGGTCCAGATTGGTACGCACACCGGTACCTCTAATAACACGTAGCACGTCCTCTTGCATTGATGCATGCCCGTATTCGTCGTCGCATACTATCCACAAGTCCATCAAGGCACTGTTGGTCCAGATTGTCCCACTCCTCAACGGCGATTCGGCGTACATCCCTCAAAGTGGTTGGTTGGTCACGTCCATAAACAGCCCTTTTCAATCAATCCTAGGTATGTTCTATAGGGTTCATGTCTGAAGAACATGCTGACCACTCTAGTCGAGCGATGTCGTTATCCTGAAGGAAGTCATTCACAAGATGTGCACGATGGGAGCGTCAATTGTCGTCCATGAAGACGAATGGCTAGCCAATATGCCGCCGACATGGTTGCACTATCGGTCGGAGGATGGCATTCAAGTATCGTACAACCGTTACGGTGCCTTCCATGACCACCAGACGCGTACGTCGGCCCCACATAAAGCCACCCCAAAACAGCAGAGAAGCTCCATCTTGCTGCACTCGCTGGACAGTGTGTCTAAGGCGTTCAGCCTGACCGGGTTGCCTCCAAACACGTCTCCGACTATTGTCTGTTGAAGGCATACCCGACACTCATCGGTAACGAGAACATGATGCCAATCCCGCGCGGTCCATTCGGCGTGTTGTTGGGCCCATCTGTGCCGTGCTGCATGGTGCAGTGGTTGCAAAGATAGACCTCGCCTTGGACGTCGGGAGTGACGTTGCGCATCATGCACCCTATTGCGTATAGTCTGAGTCAAACACGATGTCCTGTGGCTGCACGAAAATTGGTCATCCACTGCAGTAGTAGTCCTTGGGCGGCTTGAGCGAGGCATGTCATCGACAGTTCCTGTCTCTCTATCTCCTCCGTGTCCGAACAACATCGCTTTGGTTCACTCCGAGTCGCCTGGACCCTTTCCTTGTTGAGAACCCTTCCTGGAACAAAGTAACAATGCGGACGTGAACGAACCTCTGTATTGACCGTCTAGGCATAGTTGAATTACAGACAACACGAGCCGTGTATCTCCTTCCCGGTGAAATGACTGGAACTGATCGTCTGTCGGACCCCCTCCTCTATTAGGCGCTGCTCATGTGTGACTGCTTACATCTTTGCGCGTGTTTAGTGACATCTCTGAACAGCCAAAGGGACTATGTCTGTGATACAATATCCACTGTCAACATCTATCTTCAAAAGTTCTGGGAACCGGGGTGATGCAAAACTTTTTTGATGTGTGTATAATTTACCGCTGCGCCGGCACCAGTGAAAGTAACGAAGATCAACGTGACACGAAGGGCGGGGCGTAGGGCGATGAACTATGTGTGTGTATGTATGTGTGTGTGTGTGTGTGTGTGTGTGTGTGTGTGTGTGTGTGCAGTACTTTTTTTTCTTGAGTCATCAGTCTTCTGAGTAGTTTGATGCGGCCCGCCACAAAGTCCTCTCCTGTGCTAACCTCTTCATCTCAGAGTAGCACTTGCAACCTACATCCTCAATTATATGCTGGATATATTCAAATCTCTGCCTTCCTGCACAGTTTTTTGCCCTCTAAAGCTTCCTCTAGTACCATGGAAGTCATTCCCCGATGTCTCAACAGATGTCCTGTCATCCTGTCCCTTCTCCTTATCAGTGTTTTCCACATATTTCTTTCCTCTCCGATTCGGCACAGAACCTCCATCTTCCTTAACTTATCTGTCCACATAATTTTGAAAATTCGTTTGTAGCACCACAACTTAGATGTTTCGATTCTCTTCTGTTCCAGTTTTTCCATAGTCCACCATTCAATGCTGTTCTCCAACAGTACATTCTCAGAAATTTCTTCCTCAAATTAAGCCCTATGTTTGATAGTAGTAGAGTTCTCTTGGCCAGACCGTTTTACCATTGCTAGACTGCTTTTGATGTCCTCCTTGCTCCGTACGTCACTGGTTATTTTGCTACCTGGGTAGTACAATTATTTAACTTCATCTAATTAGTGACCATCAACCCTCAGTCCATATTCTGTACTCATTAGATTGTTCATTCCATTCAACATATAATGTAATTTGTCTTCACTTCCACTCAGGATAGCAATATCATCAGCGAATCGTATCATTGATATCCTTTCACCCTGAATTTTAATTCTACTCCTGAACCTATCTTTTATTTCCACCACTGCTTCTTCGATGTACCGATTAAACAGTAATCCGAGCGCTTCGTTCTTGATCGTCCCCTCTTATTATTCCGTCTTGGCACTTGTTCATATACCCGTATCTTCGTGGAGCTCACCCCTATTTTTTTCATAGTTTCAAACATCTTCCACAATTTGAGATTGTCAAACCCTTTCTGCAGGTGGAAAAATCCTATGAACGCATCTTGATTTTTCTTTAGTGTTGCTTCCACGTCAGAATTGCTTACCTTGTGCCTTTACGTTTTCGAAAGCCAAACTGATCGTCATCTAACACATCCTCAATAATTGTGTGGATGACATTTTTCCGGAAGTCAGATGCTATGTCGCCAGAATCATACATTCTGCACATCAACGTGAATAGTCGTTTTATTGCCACTACCCCCAGTGTTTCGAGTGCAGTAATATACAATGAACGTAAAGCCGGCTCGTGTGGCCGAGCGGTTCTAGGCGCTACAGTCTGGAACCGCACGACCGCTACTGTCGCAGGTTCGACTCCTGCCTCCGGCAAGGATGTTTGTGATGTCCTTAGGTTAGATAGGTTTAAGTAGTTCTAAATACTAGGGGACTGATGACCTCAGAAGTTAAGTCGCATAGTGCTCAGAGCCATTTGAACCATTTGAACAATGTACGTAAGATAAGTTGTGTTTCGTCCCGAAGTTGTTATCGGTACAGATCGCTGCTAGCAACCTCAGCTATCTAATAGCATGGCGAAGTCTCGCGTTTCGTTTTTCCTAAGTTTTCGGGGAGTCGGAATTGTACGTGTCCCAATGGGCCAGGAATATCTTCATCGTAATTCGTCTCGCTAAATGTTTCATTTATTAATACTGGGCACAAGTTCACAGATGCAACCGTAAAATTCTGCTGGCAGGAGTTGAAAACATGACGTCAGAGTCACGAAAACTACTGTCTTGTACGGGTAAGTTCGAGGAGAACTATTGAGCAAAGTGGCACTGATGTTTAAATTAAATATTGCGGTTTTATTGTTCTGATTATAAGAAATTATGTTTTAAAAACCTGAATTTCAGAACAGTATTTTGTAAAAAGTGATTTCTAGTTATAAAATATTTTTAATTTTTACGGCTGGAAGAGCCGTTATTTTCGAGTTGTTATTGTTTTATTTTATTCTGAATATCTTGCACTTTAACTATTATGTATACAGGGATCTGCGATGTGTGGCCAAATGAAAGAAAGCTCTGCAATGGGAGCATGTTTGTTGAATTACGTATTCCACACGCTGACTGTTCCTTTCACCACGAGAATTTGCAGCAGGTGACGGTGATTTTGTGAATTTGATTCCTCGATTCTGTTTGCTGATGGATCAACATTTGTAGGAGGCGGAATGTGCAACAGCCGCTACTTTAGCGCTTGGGATGACGTATATGTCAGCACTGCTATGCGGCATCCTCTTAGCGAATTATATTGTAACTCCTGCTGAATTTGGTGGAGTAATTGGAGCATCCTCCACTCTGTCAAAAATGCGGGGAATGTACTTCCAACAAAACTGGAGCCTCTTAACCAATCTCGTGACCATTGAAACATTATCTTAAAGTAATCCTAGGCGATAGACTGCTCATAGCAGTCGTATTGTATGGCCATAAGTTCATCCGGCTTTTCTTGATGATAAAATGTATAACTCAAGAGATAGTGATGTGCACATATACAGATGGCGGTGGTATCGTGTACGCAAGCTGTGAATGGCCAGTGCATTGGCGGAGCTGTCGTTTGTACTCAGGTGATGGATATGAAATGTTTCGTAAGTGATTATGGCCCTACGACGGGAATTAACAGACTGAGCACACGATGCTAGCGGGAGCTAGGCACATGGGACATTTCATTAAAATCACTAGGGAATTCAATATTCGGAGGTTTATAGTGTTAAGAGTGCGACCAGAATATCAAATTTATCTTACCACGAACAGCGTAATGGCTCTGAGTACTATGGGACTTGACTTCTGAGGTCATCAGTCCCCTAGAACTTGGAACAAACCTAACCAACCTAAGGACATCACACACACCCATGCCCGAGGCAGGATTGGAACAGCGTAATGATCAACGCCCATAAATTAAAGACCGAGAGCAGCGGCGTTTGTTTTGTCAGTGCTAACAGACAAGCAACACTGCGTTAACTAACTGCCGAGATCCATGTGGGACATACGATGAACGTATCAGGACAGTGCGGTGAAATTTGGCGTTGATGGGCTATGGCAGCAGACGGCTAGCGTGAGTGCCTTTGCTAACAGCACGACTTGGCTTGCAGCGCATCTCTTGGGCTCGTGACTGTATTGATTGGACCCTAGACGACTGGAAAATCGTGGAGTGGTCAGATGAGTCTCAATTTCCACTGGTAGAGTCCGAGTGTGGCGCAGACCCCACGAAGCGATGGACCGAAGTTGTCAACAAGGCCTTGTGCAAGCTGGTCGTAGCTCCATAATGGGCTGTGTTTATGTTGTGGACTGGCAAGACAGCCAATCCACAGTGACGGGTAACCGAAAGGCACGCACTTAAACTCACGCAGGCTGGCGTGAGGTCTGAAACAGGATACGTAATGAATGCTATAAAGAAAAGTACGTAACTGATGGAATACTTAACTTTAATCCATCCTTTGTATACATCGTTCTTGATGAGACTCTTTAGATACAAGCTATGTAAGGCTAATGGTGCCTTGCTAGGTCGTTGCCATGGACTTAGCTGAAGGCTATTCTATCTGCTCTGCAAATGAGAGCGTAATTGTCAGTGAACCGTTCCTTGCAAAGTCGGCTGTACAACTGGGGCGAGTGCTAGTAAGTCTCTCTAGACTTGCCGTGTGGCGGCGCTCGGTCTGCAATTACTGACAGTGGCGACACGCGGGTCCGTCGTATACTAGCGGACCGCGGCCGATTTAAAAGGCTACCACCTAGCAAGTGTGGTGTCTGGCGGTGACACCACAGTTTACATGGACTGAAACAATCATTGACTAAAAATGGTTATGTTCAGCTAGTTGGAGATCATTTGCAGCAAACAACGACGGAATTTTTATGGGTGACAATGCGCCATGTCACCGAATCACAGTTGTTCGCCATTGGTTTGAAGGATATTCTGGACAGTTCGAGCGAGACTTGGCCACCCAGATCGCCATACATGAATCTCATCCAACATTAATGGGACATAATCGAGAGATCAGTTCGTGCATAAATCGTGCATCGGTGACACTTTCGTTACTATGGACGGCTATAGAGGCAGCATGGCTGTATATTTATGAAGAGGACTTCCAACGACTCGAGTCCATGCCACGTCACATTGTTGAGCTAGGCCGGGCGAAAAAAGGGGCCCGACATGATATTAGGAGGTATTCCATGACTTTTGTCATCTCATTGTAACTGTTTGCAGACTTTGCTTAACGACCAAACTCTAGGAAAAGAAAGTGAGCCGTGTGAGGCTCGTGTTCTTGCCGTCCATAACTTGGCGACTTGTAACAGCGGTAGTGGCATCTCGTTTCCTTCTTGTGTTATGGCGCCACTGAGTTTGCTAGTATTGTTTGTCCATGAGTGGCAGCAGCAGCAGCGGTTATCGATAGCCAGTACTGTGGTACAATCTTTGACGCGACCATTTGGGGAGCAGCGACGAGGTCCGCAGCACGAGGGCAGGCCGGTACCACTGGCGGCGTGCAGACACTGTCGGATCGAGGGGCTGTAGCCGACGACCGAACCCAGGATGTTTGGAGTGGAGTGAACCCTATCTAGTAGTGAAACCTCCACTATTTGAGATCTCGCTGTTGTTTGAGTGTTGCGGCTCCCAGGGTCGGTGCCAAGAATTACAACAAGTGAAGTCTATCAGGTTGGCGGAAGCTATTAGCCGCCTTCTATTGCTTGATATTAGTTTGAATTTGCTGTTGCTATTGGTGAAGTGCAACCACCGGTATCTTACTCCCTCGTGGCTGCCAATGCCCCAGTTATCTGTCTTGGAGGTTAGCGTAATTTGCGGCAGTATTCTTTTCCTCGTCTTGCCGATGCTGTCCGGCATGGGGTGTAATTTTACAGTTTACTTCCTTGATTGGGGTATGGATAATTGTTTTCCTTGTCTACCTGGGATATAGTGGTTCCTTCTGCCTTTTGGTGTTTTAAACACCGGATTATGGAGACGCAGTGTTATCTGTCACTTCGCCCTCGCCTGAATTAGTCCATAGTTGTACTGGTTATCTGGCGTTAGGTCGAGGGTTGATCGGCGTTTAAACTTTCTCTAGTTTGAGTTGCCCTCCTTAGGTGGACATTACTCTTGGCTGCCAGTCTCACCGCTTGCACAGCTGTAGTGACTTTCCTCTGGTCGATCCATGGAGCACTGTCTGTGGATCACTCCGTCTTACTTGGACAGCTTGTCATAATTGTTTAAAATTTGCCTTTAGTGTTTTTAAAGTGTAATTGCCGTCCTCACTTGAAATTCAGGCCTTCAGCCAGTAATTGTTTGTAACACTGCTTTTGGCCGTCAGCCGACAAATGATTTTCAATTCTGTCTTAGCAAGGCCTTCAGCTCTCACTATAGCTTGTTAAAGTTTATTGAGATTGTTTAAAAGAAGGTTTTAGTATTTTCAACGTGTAATTGCCTACCTTATTTGTAATTCAGGCCTTCAGACATTGTGTAATTCCGAAACTGCTTGTGGCTTTCAGCCGACAAATAATCTTGAATTCTTTCTTAATCAGGCCTTCAGCCGTTAATTGTATGTTACATTGCTTGTGGTTTTTAGCCGGCAAATAATTTTCAGTTCTGTCTTGGCAAGGCCTTCAGCCGTCACTATAGCTTCTTAAAGTTTGTTAAGATTGTTTAAAAAAGGTTTTAGTATTTTAACGTGTAATTGATTGTTTGAAAAAGGTTTTAACGTGTAATTGCCGTTTTCACTTGTAATTCGGACCTTCAGCCGATGAGTATTCTGAAATTGCTTGTGGCCTTCAGCCGACGAATAATTTTGCATTTTTTCTTAATCAGGCCTTCAGCTGTTGAGTTTGTGCAACATTGCTTGTAGCCTTCAGCCGACAAATAAGTTTCAATTCTTTCTTAATAAGGCCTTAATAAGGCCCCCCCCCCCCCCCCCCCCCATGAACCATGGACCTTGCCGTTGGTGGGGAGGCTTGCGTGCCACTACGACACAGATGGCCGTACCGTAGGTGCAACCACAACGGAGGGGTATCTGTTGAGAGGCCACACAAACGTGTGGTTCCTGAAGAGGGGCAGCAGCATTTTCAGTAGTTGCAGGGGCAACAGTCTGGATGATTGACTGATCTGGCCTTGTAACATTAACCAAAACGGCCTTGCTGTTGTGGTACTGCGAACGGCTGAAAGCAAGGGGAAACTATAGCCGTAATTTTTCCCGAGGGCATGCAGCTTTCCTGTATGATTAAATGATGATGGCGTCCTCTTGGGTAAAATATTCCGGAGGTAAAATAGTCCCCCATTCGGATCTCCCGGCGGGGACTACTCAAGAGGATGTCGTTATCAGGAGAAAGAAAACTGGCATTCTACGGATCGGAGCGTGGAATGTCAGATCCCTTAATCGGGCAGGTAGGTTAGAAAATTTGAAAAGGGAAATGGATAGGTTAAAGTTAGATATAGTGGGAATTAGCGAACTTCGGTGGCAGGAGGAACAAGACTTCTGGTCAGGTGAATACAGGATTATAAATAAAAAATCAAATAGGGGTAATGCAGGAGCAGTTCTAATATTGAATAAAAAAATAGGAGTGCGGGTAAGCTACTACAAACAGCATAGTGAACGTATTATAGTGGCCAAGATAGACAGGAACCAAATGCCTACTACAGTAGTACAAGTTTATATGCCAATTAGCTCTGCAGATGACGAAGAAATTGAAGAAATGTATGATGAGATAAAAGAAATTATTCAGGTAGTGAAGGGAGACGAAAATTTAATAGTCATGGGTGACTGGAATTCGGTGGTAGGAAAAGGGAGAGAAGGAAACATAGTAGGTGAATATGGATTGGGGCTAAGAAATGAAAGAGGAAGCCGTCTGTTAGAATTTTGCACAGAGCATAACTTAATCTTAGCTAACGCTTGGTTCAAGAATCATAAAAGAAGGTTGTATACATGGAAGAATCCTGGAGATACTAAAAGGTATCAGATAGATTATGTAATGGCCAGACAGAGATTTAGGAACCAGGTTTTAAATTGTAGGACATTTCCAGGGGCAGATGTGGACTCTGACCACAATCTATTGGTTATGAACTGTAGACTAAAACTAAAGAAATTTCAAAAAGGTGGGAATTTAAGGAGATGGGACCTGGATTAAACTGACTAAACCAGAGGTTGTACAGAGTTTCCGGGAGAGCGTAAGCGAACAAATGGCAGGAATGGGGGAAAAAAATACAGTAGAAGAAGAATGGGTAGCTTTGAGGGATGAAGTAGTGAAGGCAGCAGAGGATCAAGCAGGTAAAAACAGAGGGCTATTAGAAATCCTTGGGTAACAGAAGAAATATTGAATTTAATTGATGAAAGGAGAAAATATAAAAATGCAGTAAATGAAGCAGGTAAAAAGGAATACCAACATCACAAAAAGGAGATCGACAAGAAGCTCAAAATGGCTAAGCAGGGATGGCTAGAGGATAAATGTAAGGATGTAGAGGCTTATCTCACTAGGGGTAAGATAGATACTGCCTACAGCAAAATTAAAGAGACCTTTGGAGAAAAGAGAGTCACTTGTATGAATATCAAGAGCTCAGATGGAAACCCAGTTCTAAGCAAAGAGGGGAAAGCAGAAAGGTGGAAGGAGTATATAGAGGATCTATACAAGGGCGATGTACTTGAGGACAATATTATAAAAATGGAAGAGGATGTAGATGAAGATGAAATGGGAGATACGATACTGCGTGAAGAGTTTGACAGAGCACTGAAAGACCTGAGTCGAAACAAGGCCCCGGGAGTAGACAACATTCCATTAGAACTACTGACGGCCTTGGGAGAGCCAGTCCTGACAAAACTCTTCCATCTGGTGAGCAAGATGTATGAGACAGGCGAAATACCCTCAGACTTCAAGAAGAATGTAATAATTCCAATCCCAAAGAAAGCAGGTGTTGACAGATGTGAAAATTACCGAACTATCAGTTTAATAAGTCACAGCTGCAAAATACTAACACGAATTCTTTAAAGACGAATGGAAAAACTCGTAGAAGCCGGCCTCGGGGAAGATCAGTAAGGATTCCGTAGAAATGTTGGAACACGTGAGGCAATACTGACCTTACGACTTATCTTAGAAGAAAGATTAAGGAAAGGCAAACCTACGTTTCTAGCATTTGTAGACTTAGAGAAAGGTTTTGACAATGTTGACTGGGATACTCTCTTTCAAATTCTAAAGGTGGCAGGGGTAAAATACAGGGAGCGAAAGGCTATTTACAATTTGTACAGAAAGCAGATGGCAGTTATAAGAGTCGAGGGACATGAAAGGGAAGCAGTGGTTAGGAAGGGAGTGAGACAGGATTGTAGCCTCTCCCCGATGTTATTCAATCTGTATATTGAGCAAGCAGTAAAGGAAACAAAAGAAAAATTTGGAGTAGGTATTAAAATCCAGGGAGAAGAAATAAAAACTTTGAGGTTCACCCGATGACATTGTAATTCTGTCAGAGACAGCAAAGGACTGGGAAGAGCAATTGAATGGAATGGAGTGTAATGAAAGGAGGGTCTAAGATGAACATCAACAAAAGCAAAACAAGGGTAATGGAATGCAATCGAATTAAGTCGGGCGATGCTAAGGGAATTAGATTAGGAAATTAGACGCTTAAAGTAGTAAAGGAGTTTTGCTATTTGGGGAGCAAAATAACTGATGATGGTCGAAGTAGAGAGGATATAAAATGTAGACTTGCAATGGAAAGGAAAGCGTTTCTGAAGATGAGAAATTTGTTAACATCGAGTATAGATTTAAGTGTCAGGAAGTCGTTTCTGAAAGTATTTGTATGAAGTGTAGCCATGCATGGAAGTGAAACATGGACAATAAATAGTTTGGACAAGAAGAGTATAGAAGCTTTCGAAATGTGGTGCTACAGAAGAATGTTGAAGATTAGATGGGTAGATCACATAACTAATGAGGAGGTATTGAAGAGGATTGTGGAGAAGAGAAGTTTGTGGCACAACTTGACTAGAAGAAGGGATCGGCTGGTAGGACATGTCCTGAGGCATCAAGGGATCACAAATTTAGCATTGGAGGGCAGCGTGGAGGGTAAAAATCGTAGAGAGAGACCAAGAAATGAATACACTAAGCAGATTCAGAAGGTTGGAGGTTGCAGTAGGTACTGGGAGATGAAGGAGCTTGCACGGGATAGATTAGCTTGGAGAGCTGCATCAAACCAGTCTCAGGACTGAAGACCACAACAACAACAACAACAAGGCCTTCAGCCGTTACTACAGCTTGTTACATTTTTTTGATTGTTTAAGAAGAAAATACCTTAGTATTTGCTAACTTGTAATTGTTTTCCTCACTTGTAATGCAGGCCTTCAACTGTTGGGTATTCTTAGGTTGCTTGTGGCCTTCAGCTGACAAATAATTTTGAATTCTTTCTTAGTAAGGCCTTCAGCCGTTGGTGTAGTAAATTCACTTAAAATGATTGTTGAAAATTATTTCCTCAAATAAAGTGTATGTGTTTACTGTAGCCAAAGGTAGCTGATTACCGCCCCATCCACATTCGTTGCCTTATCTTTCCTCTCCCTGATTACCAGGTCTCAGATGGTGTTGAGAAATTGCTTTGTATGAAAGGTACAGCATAAGACAGAACGAGATGCATAATGTAACGATTTTTAACGTTATTTGCCGTGGCAGTTTTGCTGTGAAACCTGAGTATCGATATATCATTTACTATCACGTACATTGTTCCAGGTCAGCACAGCAGACAGCTCGATGAAATTACAATAGGTCTCTCGTGCGCCGACATTCTGACTGCTGAGGGACAGTATTTCAAATATTCACTGTGCCAAGCTGGACCTGTCCCGGAGTTAGGACGTCGGGCCAGTTTTTCCAGTCGAGCCACATCGTTTCGGCGTCGTCGCTGTTCCTTTGAACTGCTACGTCCAAGTATTCGGACGGTTCCTTGGTCAAGGCTGTCACTAATGTCGCTCAAGAATCCTCTCGAATACAAAAGCCAGATCTACATCTCTAGGACCTTCTGTGTTAGCTGCAACTACATCGCGACGGAACGAGAAGTTCGTACTATTGCGATGAACGCCTTCTGATTGTGGTGGTTTTCTTTGCTAGAAATGTGGAGTGATAGACCGAGTAGCGATATACCGTGTATTCACAAGGAGACAGACGTTTTTCTTTAATACTTCGCAGAGGAGTTTCAACATTGCACATTTCCAATGAACGAATTCTTGTACTTATCAAAATTTTAACTGTAAGTGCGGACATATTCCTGGAGCAACAAAAACTACTTAGTGGTCAGTCTGATTCTGTCATCCGTTTTTCCTCTACGTAACAACTAGAGACAAAGTTCTCAATGTGTTTTGTACATGCTAGTCTGCCTGCTTCTGTTATCTCTTCCATCTGCTACTCCTTCCTAGCGCGAAGCTAGTTATTCATAGGTGTTATAACGGCTGTGTCACTATTCTGTCGCTTCTTTTGGTTAGAGCCTTTCCACGCTTCTATCCTCAATCATTCGTTTCAGTACTTCTTCATTTCTTACGTTATCCGTGTATTTATTTAACTTTTTCGATAGCACATTTCCAGTGACTTCAGTTCCTTTTTCTCTTATTTTCCGAAGGTTCACGTTTCTCTTACATACGTGCTCCAGACGTTCACTAACAGCATCTTCTGCCTGATTTTCACACCAGTATCTGATACCAGTACAATGCTTTTGTTGACGAGAGCTTTCTTCACTTGAGAAGATCTATTTTCTATATTAGTTTTATATTAATACCTTCAGCTGCTAACGGGCGTTGATATATATATCAGCGGGGACAGGTGAAAATGTGTGCCCCGACCGGGACTCGAACCCGGGATCTCCTGCTTACATGGCAGAAGCTCTAGCCATCAGGGCCCCTGAGGGCACAGAGGATAGTGCGACTGCAGGGACTATCTTGGGCACGCCTCCTGCGAGACCCACATTCTCACCTTGTATGTCTACACACTACATTCGTAGTGTCCCACCTCAACACACTCATTACTCGTGGAAGACATTCTTACCAAGTCTCGCAGAAGAGGAAGGTCATGGCCGGTATTGCCAGAACTATATACTTATATGGATATGGTGTCAGTTCTTTCGGACATATCCGAAAGAACAGAAACCATATCCATATAAGTATACTTTCGATATTTCCCTTGCTTTCATAATCTTGCTTACTAGACAGAATTCTTTCGCTTGTTCCACTAATGTTTCGTTCCCAGTTTTGATATTAGGAGTGTCGTTACCCTTCCTAATGCTCTACATTACTTCGTCTTTGTCTTTAAGCGGGATTCTGATTGTTAGTATGCATTCCATTCCTTTCAACGGGTGTAACTCTATTTTTCCTCTGACAAGAAGGACTATATCATCTGCAAACTGTAGTACTAGAACCTGTTGAGTTTACACTCATAATCCCTTACAGATAACCGGCAGAAGAAGTAAATGACTGGTGCCCTATCATAACTATCCAAACACCCTATGTAATGTGGAATTGATTTGATGTCATGAGAGACTGACCAGACAGTCTGAAAGGGGACATATTGTTTGTTGTCAGTAAAAAAGCAGTAACAGTACAATGAAGTTAAAATCTCCCGGGTTATTAGGAAGCGTCATGTTTCTTCCAAAATGATCGACGTTTCGACCGCTCTGCTGAGATCTTCCTCAGGATCTTCTGGTGTCCACTACTGCTAGAACACCAGATGATCCTGGTTTGGGTGTGGCGACTACCTGTAGAACGTTACGAGTACTTGCCACCATATACATGTCAGAGGTGAAATACGGTGGAGGTGATGTTACGGCTTGAAGGTCTTCTTCGTGGTTAGGTTGCGGTCCGCTTATCGTACTCAAACACCGTAAATGCCGAAGAATGTCTACACATTCTGCAGCACTGTATATGACGTGCAGTAGAGGAAGAGTTCAGAAGTAGGTCAATGCACCCTATGATAAAGCAGCATCTGTGAGGCATTTTCTTGTGGACAATAACATTCCTGAAATGGACTGGCCTACCGTGATTCCCGCCCTGAACCCAATGGAGCACTTTCCAGCTGAGCTAGAACTTCGACCTCGTTCCAGTCCCCAGCACCCAACATCACTGTCTTCTCCGATTTTGGCTCTTGAGGATGACTGGGCTGCCATTTCTCCGCATGCCTTGAGATGTCTCACGGAAAGAGTCCTCAGCAAAGTTCAATCTTAAGAACATTTAACATTGCTGCGCGTCAGCAATCGTGAACAATTTAATGATTATAAAGAATCCGCCTCGACTGCAAATAGAAACAGGATGCTGACCTAGGTTTCGGCGCGGATAGCCATGCCTCCTTCGGAACACACTAAAACTACAAACTGCCTAAAGAGGCATGGTCCAACATTAATATAGAACACCCAAAAGATGCGAGTTCAATTTGTCATAAAGGCGAAGGGTGTACGCATTCCACCTAGCGTTGGTGCCTCAGGCCCACGGGTCCCGGGTTCGATTCTCGGCTGGGTTGGAGAATTTCTCTGCCTGGGGATTGGGTGTTTGTGTTGTCCTCATCATTCGATCATCATTCATGAAAGTGGCTAGATTCAAGTATGTACAGATTTGGAATGTGTACAGGCGCTGATGACCGTGCAGTTGAGAGCCCCACAAATATCATCATCATCATCATCATCATCATCATCATCATCACATCCCACATTAATATCCATTAAAAAGTGTCTTGATACTTTTGATTAGATAGTGGACGTACAGCGTGTTTCAAAGTCCTTGTGACAAACGTATAGGGGTTATAGATCATGTTACGGGGGACAACTTTTGTTACAGAGAAAATATTCGCTGATGCTTCCCAGCGCCGTTTGGTGTTCTTTAGTTTTCGGCAGCCCCGGGACGACGAGGTTTGCCCGAACTTGAACGGCCTACTAATTAGATGTCCAGCATATCGTGTAACCCAGTTAACGGGTAGAATCATTTTCAACAAGAAAATCATAAGAATGAGTGCCTAGAACTGGAGGCAGACATATTAGCAGCAAATCAGAAACTTCCATTTTGTTCATCCTACTGCCTTTCACGCGGTGCACATACCTGGATGATAGGCAACACACGTTGCATACGAACAACACAGAGTGCCTATGCCCTGGTGCCTCTCAAGGGCATAACGAATCTTAAACGACGTCTAGCGGCAGCGAGAAGCGGCAGCGAACATTTTGTCTGAAATTAAATTTGTTGCCTATTACGTGGTCTATCACCGTTAGAAGTTTGTCACAAAGAGTTTGAAACACTCTGCATTCTTTTTAAACTAAGTACTTTTAAGTACAGAAGTAGACACAAACTATTTTGAATGATATACTCTCTATGGAACCATTGTAAGAATAGACCTGTACATAATGCGATCTCCTTAGTAAATTGTACTATCCACGAAGCTAAGCTTACTCCAGGGCAGATGAGGTGCATTGCTGCACCAAAGGGGATGTGACTGAATGTGACTGTGGTGAAGAGCAGCAAACAGTACACCGCATAAGGTTTGACTGTTCCCTCAGAGCATTCACAGGGTCAATGGAAAACCTGCAGAAGCTTCTGACTGGATTTCCATCCTGGACATAGACTATTAACCAATTACGAACTTGAAATTATGTGTATCTGTATCGTTATTTCTCTGTCATTATACTTCAATTCAAAGTTTTGTGTTAACTCGGTACAGTTATAACTATTGCTGGCTATGTAGTTAATGTTCTCTAAACCCAAAATAAGTAAAATAAAGAAAATTATTTACATTCATTTTTCCACCAGCATAGCCCTGGAAATATCTGCACAAACGTGAAAATATCGATGGTGTGCGCTGTTTGTCATGTTTGGAGTCAAACGTGTCCCACTCACTCACGGCATTTGGTGTTGACAACAGTAATGCCCAAGCTATTCGTCGTACTGAGGACTGCTTTCAGCACTGCTCATTTGTGTCCCGCCTTTTTTTCCGGCAGTGTCAGTTGAACGTTAAAGTGACATACAGATATACAGCAGTACGGATAGATTTACTAGGGAAGATTTGGTCAATGTGTAACCCGTACATTGGTTCACTGAATGCAGTGTAACAGCGGCATAACGATATTACGCTGAGCTGTCCCCATAGCGACGGAAACCGCATCACAGTACATCTGCATCTGTACCTGTTGCATTATACCGTGTTTCGTGTTTCACGTTTTGATGATTGTATTTTACAGGTATTTTTTACTTCTGTGAAGGTATGTTCACAGAAACAATGGTACGAGGTAACAAGCTGTATAAATTTATTGTACTTCCATTAATAGTCTACAACGAACTATTAAAATATCCAGGTTTTCTATACCAAAGAACACGGAAAATTTTGACGGTGGAGTTCATCGCGTGTTAGTATTTATTAAATAGGGTCAGAAGCACTTTTACATAGTTTCCTGCAGATGTTTTCCAGAATGTATTGTCATTCGATGATTGTAAGGAAACGACGAATGACTTATGCAGTATTTAAGCTTTGTTTCTGTGAGTACCAACAGCCTCTACATGTAGTGATGTACAAGAACACCTGAAAGTATCTGATTAAAAGCTTAATTCTTGACTCTAAGATGTTCTAATACTGGTGCGAAAGGGACCGAATATGTGAAATCGGTAGTATGACAATTAAAAATTGTCTAGAGGATGAGTGTGGTACACACGGAGGTGACGAAAATCATGGGATAGTGATACGCACACCATCAGCGTCCACACTGTCAAGAGTGTGCCGAGAATACCAAATTTCAGGCATTACCTCTCACCTCAGACAACTCAGTAGTCGATGTTCTTCACTTAACGACCGAGAACAGCTATGCTTGCGTAGATTTGTCAGTGCTAACAGACAAGCAACACTGCGTGAAATAACCTCAGAAATCAATGTGGGACGTACGAGAACGAATCCGTCAGGACAATGAGGAGAAATTTGGCATCAGTGGGCTATGACAGCAGACGATCGACACGGGTGCCTTTGCTAACAGCACATCACCTGCAGCACCTCTCTTGGGCTCGTGATCATATCGGTTGGACCCTAGACGAATGGAAAACCTTGACCTTGGTGACCTAGTCAGATTAGTACTGATTTCAGTTGGTAAGAGCCAACGTTGGGGTCGAAAGTGGCGCAGACCCCACGAAGTCATGGGTAGAAGTTCTCAACATGGCACTGTGCAAGCTGGTGGTGGCTCCTTAATTGTGTACGCTGTGTTTACATGGAATGGACTGGGTTCTCTGGTTCAAGTGAACCGATCATTGACTGGGAACGGTTATGTTAGGCAGCTTGGAGACCATTTGCAGCCATTCATGGACCTCATGTTCCCAAACAACGAGACAATGCGCCCTGTAACCAAGCAATAATTCTTCGCGATTTGTTTGAAGAACATTCTGAGCATTTCGGGCGAATCATTTGGCCACCCAGAGCGCCCGACATGAGTCCCATCGAACATACATGGGACATAATCGAGAAGTCACTTCGTGCACAACGTCCAGCAACACTTCTGCAGTTATGGACGGATATAGAGGCAGTGTGTCTCAATATATCTGCAGGTGACTTCCAATGACTTGTTGAGTCCATCCATGCCACTTCGCGTTACTACACTACGCCGGGAAAAAAGAGGTCCGACATGATATTGGGAGGTATCTCATGCCTTTCGTCACCTCATTTTATATGTAAGGGAAATTACAATACAATTTGCTACTTCAGCATAGTATGGCGTACTGATCCAGCATCTTGCCACCTTATCAAGTGGGCTTATTGGTATGAATGCAGCTGTCGACAAAAGGGCTTCAAATGGCTCTGAGCACTATGGGACTTAACATCTGAGGTCATCAGTCCCCTAGAACGTAGAACTCCTTAAACCTAACTAACCTAAGGACAGCACACACATCCATGCCCGCGGCAGGATTCGAACCTGCGACTGTAGCGGTCGCGTGGTGCTAGACTGAAGCGCCTAGAACCGCTCGGCCACACCGGCCGGCGCAGCTGTCGAAATAATTAAGAGACAAACTGCAGTTCAGTATAGCCCTTAGGGAAACTTAACGAAGATGCTCAAGGAACGTAAATGATTCGGAAAAATAGTGACTATGTTCCCTGGGGAACATGTTGCATAAAATCACTAAACCGTTACTCGAGGATGATTGTGCGGCATGTTTGCTACCGTATAGGAATCATGATAATCAGGTGAGATTAGGGCCGTGGAAGAAGCAATAATGAGGAAAAATTAGCGGGACTAGACAAAAGCTACACTGTGCTAAGCAGATCTTAGATTACGGGGTTAGTAATTACGTAAATATGAAAAGATTATCACAGAATAATTAAAGATGGAAAGCATCATCAAACCAGTGGAAAGACTGGCTATTGGAAAAGAAAGAAAGCGGGGGCTCTGCTTACAGAAGCATACTCATTTTTCTCTGCTCCATTCACGAATAGAATAGAACAAAAGTAAGCTAATTCCGATACGAAGTATCGTTCACTGCATTCTACATACTATATATGAGGCATACAAGTATCGAAAGTAGATGATGTAGAGAATAAACACTTGATATCCTTCGTCCTCGATCCTCCTCTGGTTCTCTCTCTTTTTTTCTGAGCTTGCTGGTTAAATGACCGTCTTTCTAAAAGGACGTGAATTCATGAAAAATTAATTACATTTTTTAGTGCTTCTTATATAAATGTATAAACATTCAGTGTGTTCGCAGTATAAGTGCAGATATTTTTATTGGGACTGAGGAAAGTGTAGTGAACGACAATACATCAGTATTTACTTTATTTGCAGACTAATAATTATAGGTAGTAAAGTGTTATATTTGTAAGTTTATTAGTACCTCCAAGTACATGTGGCTATCGCAAGCCATTAACGCTTATTTTGCCCTGGGCAGCAGGTCTGGTCTCTAAGCGTGAAAACGTGAACGAAAAACTGTTAGTCTATACTGACAGTCGTTACGACCGCGCAGAAAACATCAGTTACTAAATTATGTGATGTGTTTGTGGAAGGACTGTTAGTTGCAGAGAAAAAACAACTAACAAACTCGGTATTGGGGAAGACTATTAAAAATAAAAGAAAATAGGTTAGAAAAATCTGCTTTGCAGGAAGTGATGAACAAGAAGGGAAAAAGCATGTGGTATCACTAGGATTGCCTACAATAAATGATTTTTATGGAAAAACCTTTAAAACTGGAAGAATTCCAAGTAAGAGGGAAAGGAGTTTGGAACAAAGTAGTCTAGAGACAAAAAAGAAACATTGTAGAACAATGAAACAATACTGGAAGAAAAGGAAAGAACAACAAAAGATTAATAATTGAAATTGAAAAGTGGTCCCTAGAAAGCTTTAACGCAAGAAGAAGCAAAATATGTATTTTCTTAAACTGATGTGCCACTCTGCTCAATGGATCTAATTAAAATGTGTATATTCTTTTTATACCAAACAACAAAAAATAATAATTATTACTGCTAAATGAACTGAATAGAGCCTGTGCGGCACCCAGCAGTTCGTCTTCTTTAATATTTTTGGTCTGTGTGGCAGGCATAACGCTGGCCAATTTACGATCCACAGAGTGCGTGCCTCAGACGGACAGGGCTTGCTCTTATGAAAATAAAAAGAAAAGAATAAGTCAGGATCAGACGTTATGAAAGCAAAATTAAACATACTGAAATCTTAGAGTTTTAAATATGATGCTACTCAGCAACGGTAGATTAGTTTCACCTTAGGATTACACTGCCAATCAGTTGCTAATAAGTTTAGTGCACTGACATAGGTTTCATCAGCATGAAATTTTGACAAACGTAAAATGACATTGTAAAAAAGGAATCGTCATAAATTAGAGAAGTTATCCTGAAATCTAAAATAAAAAATAGGCTGGAACGTTTTATTTTATTTTTGACTTGAGCATAGCTGATCTAATTTCTGACGATTGCTTTTTCGCAATGCAATTTCACGTTTATCAAAATTTTTTCAGATGAAGACACCCTTAGTATGTGTCGAAACCTAGGTCAATATACCAAACAGTCATTTACAACGGGTTGGCCGTGTAATCCCAAGTTGAAATGCTAAAATAATATTGCATAAGAAACGTAATACATATCAATTTTACCGTAAATGAATTACAAAACATATCTAAATTTGACATTAGCTGTGATTGCTCCATAGGAAGGAGTATGAAAGTTAGTGGCAACAATTTTGTGACATTAAAATTTAGAATCTCGGTGTCATATTACGTTAACACACAAAATAAAGTCACAACAAAGAACTGGCTACATCCGAGCAAAAATATAACATAATATCATTGTTCCACCTGAAGATCAGAGTGTAAACTCTCGAAACGCGTCGAGGAAATAAAAAAGAGTGACTGACGTCGTTGAGAGGTGGAGGCTAGATTAAAGGTAGACCGAAAATTTCCGTGGTCCGACTTGGGTTCGATCTAGAGACCTTTT
This sequence comes from Schistocerca piceifrons, assembly GCF_021461385.2. Lineage (NCBI taxonomy): Eukaryota > Metazoa > Arthropoda > Insecta > Orthoptera > Acrididae > Schistocerca > Schistocerca piceifrons. The sequence goes on from NC_060145.1 coordinate 405,788,342, forward strand.
GGTTTACAAACACCAATTTTGCCACTAGACCACCACGTCTGACAAGAAAATACTGAGAATGCAGCAACACCAGCGAAGTTGCCGTTGAGCTGCGTAGCCCTAGCCGAGGGACGGACCAGTATCGACAGAGCAACATGGTGTCCCTTCATGAGAAAATGCGGTGACATTTGGGATTTTTCCAAGGAAACAGACGCCAACTGACATGAGAATCCGCACGAGGTCCTGTCATCCCGTAAGGTGACAGGAAGACTACTGTCGCTCATTGCTACACTGAATGTCACGTCTACTGTTACTACGAGAGCAGATAAGAACTTGAGGCCACTTAAATTTGTATTAGATGCTAATGTTATTTTTTATTCCAGTCTTTGATCACAATATCAATTCTTTAGACAACGGCCGGTTTCAGATTTTTTTACACCATGTCCTAAAGTGATAATGCCATAATGGCATCGTCAAAACATATAAATATAATCAGCACAGCATCGTCGCATAGATCTAAAATAAGGTGTAGAATAGGCCACATCGTCCGCACAGTCATTATTGGAAATGCAGTGGTTTAGAAAAGATTTGATGATGGTCATTACTGACTGAAACCGATCGTAGTCAAAAGAACTGATATTGTGATCAAAGACTGGAATAAAAAACGTCTGACAGTATTGGATCACTGTTTGTATACGTGGCCATGTCGCAGTTGGTGAAGCCAATGTTACTACTTTTTTTCCTTGGTATTGTTTGTCTACATTTGATACGAGCTTCACTTCTACCTTTAGTCTGTCTATATAGTAATACTCATTTACTACCTCTTGTGTTTCATTTCTTAATGTATTCTCAAATGTATCTTATTAATGCAATTACACTCCGTTACTTTTGTTGGTGTCCGTCTTATAACTTCATTTCAACACACTATGCGTTCCGTTCAACTGATCTTCCAAGGCTTTTGCCACCTCTGACGGAATTAAAGTGTTTGTGGCAAATCTAGGAGATTTTGTTTCTTTTGCCTGAAATTTAATTCTACTTCCATCTTCCTCCTTACTTTCCCTTACAGCATCTTCAGTGTACAGATTGCGTATCATGGTGAGTAGGATTTTCTTATTTTTACATCTCTGTGCCCCAGCATGTTTGTGGAGTTTGTTGTCTGTGTTAGGAGCTGGCCGGTCGCTCCACTGGGTGTTGCCCCAGGTAATTACGTGAAGGCTATTACTCCGACCCTAAAATAACCTAACACCCTCGTCGTCCTTTTATGTTAATGCGGTACTTCCTTCACGAGCAATAAAAGCCAGGGGACGAGGTACTTCTCTCGCATTGACATAGTAATTTATTGCCCTTCAGATGCAAGACGCGCTGATCTCGTAATCTTACTCTCCACGCCGGTAAATGAGATCTCTCACTTGGGTCTGGTTGCATTTGAGCCCATAAATCTTGGGACGTTATTCGTGTTACTGATAATTCGTGCCTACAGCTATTCCGTGATGTGTTAATTTGGTACCCTGCCTGTCAACTACATGAGTTATTCTCAATAGGCTATCTGTTCGTTTGCATTCTACTCTCTTTCCAAACTGTGTAGCTTTCTCAAGGCACCTTCAAATACAATCAACCACGAAACTTCATGGTGGATTAAAATTGTACCAGACCGGAATTTGAAAAAGGAAACTTGCGTTTCGTGAGCAGTGCGCTTATTGACTAACCACGCATGGCTCACCATCCGCTATCAGAATTACTATGCACCTCACTCCTATTTTTCAAATTCAATTGTAGCTCTCCTATTATGTAGATGTAGCATGGCTGCAGGCAAGGATATTATAGAGAAATGGCTGAGATTTATCAGATTTCACTTCACGGTCTGGCATAAAGTTTTAACTTTCAAAAATATTTTAAAATAGCGCACACCCAGTTTCGGAGAGTATTCTGGAGCTATGAGGGATCCATTTCCTCATTTCATCCCTGGGTACAACTCCTGCAAGTAATGCAAGCGATATTCTGTGATCTTTGGAGAGATACTGGAGAACTGAAGCTGTGAAGAGTAATTCTGATTCACACACTTGCTTGATTAAAAGCGAACCGGGGGGGGGGGGGGGGGGTTATCTGGACATTTATAGAAGCCAATTTTTCCTCCTGAATATGTTCTCCGCAGTTGATGACGAAACATTGGGTTTCTAGACGAAATTAATTCTATAATAACACAGAATATTTTAATAAGTGTGGCAGATGCGGAGGTGAAAGTATACATTTTAGAACCACTTGCATGTCAGCAGTGTAACCTGCAGCAGAGGATGTCGCACCCTCGACGCAGATGAATCCACACCCAAACCAGTGCTCCTGCGCCGAGTCAAAACTGCGGACGCAGCTGTAAAGTCCTGTACGGCTCAGGATAATCGAGCAGTCATCCTGATATGATTGAGAGCAGGATACAGGGGCTACTGGAGTGGAAGGCTGAGCAACAAATTGAGGATAGAATAAAAAATTTAATTTATTACGCAAGAAAATTCATGCAAGGTACTGGTAAAAACATATTGACATATAACATGTTCAGTTTAAATGTACATCAGCTGATTTAACATGAACTATCAACAAGTTATATAACATCAAACAATCTGCAAATATGAGATTTAAACCTTTCCCAAAATTTTAATGCTTATAAAATGTTATTACGAAACACAGAAAATTACCAAACTGGTCACTGTATTTAAGCCTTGGCTTACAGGAAATAATATCTCCCACTACAGCACTGTCTTACGTGACCTTGTGTGCCACAATGATTCGCAGAATCAACTCATATAGTTAAATGGTAAATATTACCCACAACGGCGCTTGCGTTATTATCTTACGTAGCACACCGATTTACCAAGACAATGCAATTAATGCCAAGTACAGTCTGGTCCAGAATAACGAGTGCCCTACGACTGCTTAAACTACGCAGAATGAGTAATGAACTGTTTTACAAGGCAAGCACATTCAGTTCAGACAAGTTAACATGACAGTGCCTCCATTTTAATTTTACCACAGAAATAGTCGTAGGCCAGACGGTGATTCGAAAAGGACTCGCCCGGGTTCCCGGGTTCGATTCCCGGCGGGGTCAGGGATTTTCTCTGCCTCGTGATGGCTGGGTGTTGTGTGCTGTCCTTAGGTTAGTTAGGTTTAAGTAGTTCTAAGTTCTAGGGGACTTATGACCACAGCAGTTGAGTCCCATAGTGCTCAGAGCCATTTGAACCATTTTGAAAAGGACTGATAACAAGTTACCGCACTGTTGGCGGTTTGCACTAAACCCCTGGCGTGCGATAGATGTGTGGGCCAGAAAGCCCGTTGCAACAGGAGCCGTCAACAACAGTACCCACAGAACTCTTTCTAAAACCACACCGTGAAATGACGTCAAAGGGGTTTCCAAAACGGTAGTGAGTAAGAGAAAAGGACACAAAAAAAAACACACACACGGCACTTACAATTAGCCTTCAATTGTTCTTAGATATGGTTAAGATTGAATTAATTTTAATCCAACAGGTAAACAGTGGTGTCACAGTAGACAAACTTTACTTGACTACCGTGACAATTTGGGCGTCCCTGACATAAGTTCAGTAACAAACTGAAATGCAATTTAAAGACACTCAAGTAAGGGTATTGTGAAACACTTCATCAACAATTTAAGCAAACACGCCCACATAGGCACTCCAGTTCATACGTAAATCAACCAGGGCACAAATCAGTATTTCGACACGCGACGTGGGAACACTCACTGCTCAGCAGCGCAAGCCAGAATACGGCAGAAAGAAGTCTCGCTGTAACTCCACCAGATGAAGATGCACCAAGCTAACAGCTCACCTTTAACAGTGTTAATCCAAATGCCGCTAATAAGGTAATGGCCAGAATAACACCAGCCCGTAGCCACAGCGTGAGGAAGGTTGAACTCGTAAACAGAACGAAAGTCAGCGAGTCACTGCAGAACCTCCAGTTCCGCTGCTCGGCCGGCCCCAATGTAACTGCCACACTCACACCACTTGCCGGCGCGACTTCCCGTTTCTCTCTCTCTCTCTCTCTCTCTCTCTCTCTCTCGGTCCGAGACTCCCTTTCGACTACCCCGCACGGAATCCCAGAGGGCGCGCCAACCCGCGCGCCACGAAGCGAATCGAAAGAGATCGAACACACTACACAGGAACAATCAAATCGCAGGAGCACACGGCACACATCCCATACTATCCTACCACGGTGAGACCCATAACCATTATTATTTCCATATCCCCTCCTTCTAGCAACCGGACCCATGCGTGGAAGGTGCCTTCATTCTAGCCACCAGTTCTACGCATGAAACATCCTCATAACAATAAGCCACATACAGCTGAAATATGACGATAAGACGAAACTTATTTTCTGACCATTCTGGCCCGTCTCAGTGATACTATACCCTTAGGCGTTTGCGAAGCGGTCCCATACAAAAGGGCGCCACTTGGCCTACATTTACGCCATTGTTGTTTCCGTCAAGTTAATGACTTACTGCTGATACACTGCTCTTATGTCCTCCAAGACTGAGTTCTTTCTAGGTTCTACAATTTTCACAAATGGTGGTGTATTTACCATTTAGAAGTTTCGGAGATGAACATTGTCCTACTGTTGCGGTATTACATTTTGCGTAACATTTCTCTAAGTAGGTTGATGTGGATGAGCCCATGGGCTTCATATAATTATTAAATATGGTAGTTACCGCTTGCTGATATAAAAAAGCTGCACTTAAAATTTGTTAATGTATGTGTGTCGAGGGTGGGGAGTGGGGGAAGGGGGAGTGTAAATATTCTGTCAAACGTTACGGGTCATGTGGCGTTCCCAATTTCATTTACTCTGGTTTCGAGTGGCTATCAGAAGTGGTAAAGGCTGTCAGTCTTGCTTGCCAAGATGAAAGTAGACCACACCATTTGCACCTTACTCGACGGGACTGATTACCGACTTCTGGTACAGTACCGAGTGGAGAGACTCAGACGGTTCTTCGACCGTGTTGGTTGGGGGTTCCTCGACTTGCGCCATAGTGTGTTGGGATTTCTGGCTCCGCTAAGAAGGAGTCCATTCCACGCAAGAGGCAGCTACTACACACTGGTAGCTCTGGCTGTGTGGCGTGGACTGCGTAGTTTCTGTCAGTAGAGTGGACAGAGGTCATTTTGGCAACCGGAATAAAGTAGTAACTGGATCCTTTTACCAGCCTCCCAACTCAGATGATACAAGTGCTGAAAGGTTGAAAGAAAACTTGAGGCTAATTTCAAACACGTGACCGATACATACAATTATAGTTAGTGGTGACTTCAATTTACCCTCGATATGTTGGCGAAAATACATGTTTTAATCCAAAGGTAAGTATAAAGACATCATTCGCATTTGTGCTAAACGCTTTCTCTGCAAATTATTTCAAGCAAGTTGTTCATGAGCCCACTCAGATAATAAACTGTTGTGAAAACGCACTTGACCACTTAGCAACAAATAATCACGGGTTAATAATGAGCATCAAAAAGGACATAGGGATTAGTGAAAATAAGGTTGTCCTGGCGAGACTGAATATCGGAACTCCCAAAAAAAAACCAAAAATATATCTATTCGAAAAAATCACATAAAAATTCGCTTGGCGCTTTACTGAGAGACAATCACCGCTGCTTCCAAATTAACAATGTACGTGTTGTGGTTTGAGTTCAAAGAAATAGTGCTGACAGCAATTGAGAGCTTTATACCAAATAAATTAACAAACGACGGTGCTGATCCCTCACGGTATACAAAACGGGTCAGAACAGTGGTACAGAAAGAACGGAAAAAGCAAGCCAAATGTAAACGAAGGCAAAACCCGTGAAGATTAGTGATCTTTTACAGAAGCTCGAAATGTAGCACGGACTTCAATGCGAGGTGTTTATGAGGTTCCCACAACAAAACATTTTCTCGAAACCTGGTCCAAAGAGATTCTGGTGGTACGTAAGGTATGCTAGCGGCAAGACATAATGAATGCCCTCTCTGCGCGATAGCAACGGAAATCTATCGATGAAGTGCTGCTAAAGCAGAGTTACTAAACACGGCCTTCCCAAATTCTTTCACTGTAACCAAAAAGTGGAAAGTTACACAGGTCATACCATTATTCAAGAGAGGCAGTAGAAGCAATCCACTAAATTACAGCCCCGTATTGTGTTCGAGCATTATAAACTGCCTCGAAAAGAAGGGTCTATTAATACACAGTCAACACGGATTTAGAAATTATCGGTCTTGTCAAACACAACTAGCTCTGTTCTCACACGAAGTTTTGGGTGCTATCGACAAAGGATTTCAAATTGATTCCGTATTTCTAGATTTCCAGAAGGCTATTGACGCCATACCTCACAAGTGGCTTGTAATCAAATTGCTTGCATATGGAATATCGTCTCAGTTATGCCACTGGATTCGGGATTTCCTGTCAGAGAGGTCACAGTTCATGGAGTAAAGCAGAATCGAGTAAAACAGAATTTATTTCTAGAGTTTTCAAAGGTAGTATTATTGGCCGTCTGTTGTTCCTTATCTATATACGCGTTTAGGAGACAGTCTGAGCAGCTGTCTTAGACTGTATGCAGATGATATTGTCGTTTATCATCCAGTAAAGTATAGTATAAAGAAAACCAAAATCAACTGCAAAACGATTTAGATGAGATATTTGTGTGGTGCGAAAGCTGGAAATTGATCCTACATAATGAAAAGTGAGATAATCCACATATTGCTAAAAATGAAGCCGTTAAACTTCGGCCATACAATAAACCAATGAAATTTAAAGGTCGTAAATTCAACTAAATGCCTAGGAATTACAAATATGATCACTTTAAACTGGAAAGAACACATGGAAAACGTTGTAGGGAAGGCAACCCATAGACTGCGTTTTATTGTCAGAACACTTAGAAGAAAAAAATGTGTGTGAAATATTATTAACTGCTAAGGTCGTCAGTCTCTAAGCTTACACACTACTTAACCTAAATTATCCTAAGGACAAACACTCACACACCCATGCCCGAGGGAGGACTCGAACCTCCGCCGGGACCAACCGCTCAGTCCATGACTGCAGCTCCTCAGACCGCTCGGCTATTCCCGCTCGGCCATTTAGAAGATGCAACAAATCTAGTAAAGAGACTACCTACACTACGCTTAACTTTTGGAATATTGCTGGGTGGTGTGGGGTCCTTACCAGATAGGACTGAGTACATAAAGAAGTTCAAAGAAGGGGCACACATTTTGTTCTGTCGAGAAATATGGGACAGTGTGCCACGGACATGATACAGAAACGAGCAGTTGTCCCGGAGTGATTAATAATCGAAGCTAGAACGCGTTCGGAGGGCTTCTCGAAGTGAAACAAATGCTGTACAATCTAAAATGGAGAAAGAGAAAGACGGATGATAACCAATATGTACAAGAAACAAGAGAGAAAAGTAAGAATCAAAGGCCCATAACGAAAAGAAGAAGTAATGATAAAAATAAAAGAAAGATTCGTAAGTGCGACAAATAATGTGGAAGCATACCAGCGATAAGTTTCGCTGATCACATTACGATCCTCAGTGAAACTGAAGAAGAATTATATGGCTTGTTGAATGGAATGAACAGCCTAATGAATATGGAATATGGACTGAGAGTAAAACTTAGAAAGACGAAAGTAATGAGGGGTAGCAAAAACAAGATTAGTAATAAACTTGACACCAGAAACTGGAACCATGGGTTAGATAGACTTCCATTATACTAGAGGGAGCAGTAGAAGGTAAGAACTGCAAGGGAAAACAGTTTCTGGAATACAACAGAGGATGTAGGGTGCTACTCTAAGACGAAGAATTTGAATCGCAACATAAAATCATCTTTTATTTCCTCTTCTTCTTACTGACCTGTTCCGGCTTCCCAGTATTTATTCCCATCTTGCCTTTGATCTTCCCACACTTCTTCCGACTGTCTTTTATCTATTTGCTGCCATGGGTGGTCTGCTTTCACTCTCACATTCTAGATTGTATTTCCATTGTTTATATAGTTGTATTTTATCAGTTAGGTTATATATGTTCAACTCATCTCTGATATCTTCATTTCTAAACGGTGTTGTATGGAACATCCTTTTATAGACCTTAGAAATTTCATTTCCACAGTTTTACGCGGATTTTATCTCTTTCTCTCTCCCATGACTCACTTGCATACAGAAGTGTAGGGACAGCCTTTACATTTTATAGTTTGTGCTTCCGGGATTTGTGTCTTAACCTTTCGGTCACGAATTATTTTTTCCCGAAAAAAATTCATGGGTTTGCTATCCATTAAATTATGAAACTTCCTGGCAGAATAAAACTATGTGCCCGACCGAGACTCGAACTCGGGACCTTTGCCTTTCGCGGGCAAGTGCTCTACCATGTGAACTACCGAAGCACGACTCACGCCCGGTAATCACAGCTTTACTTCTGCCACTATCTCGTCTCCTGGGCATTAAATTATGGTTTTTCAGTATAAAACATTCCGAGGTGGCCCCCAAGGGGTGATACAATGCGTCCTCAAATGAGGACATTGTGTTCTAGTTCGCGCAGTATAAGTAGAAAAGTCAAAGTAGTTTATTTGATTTTATTTCACCAACATACATAAATTACACAAAGCTTACTTAATGATTATATACATAAACTATGTTTTTACACTTGTGAAGAATGATAATAAACCATTTTTTTCTATTCAGACATGAACGTTACATTTTACATAATAAAATTTGGTTTCGCCTTTGCCACCCGGTTTCTTGTACATATCAAATGGTTTTTTGTCACTTACCACTGGAAGATGCTCAATGGTGTCCACATGAACTTCATCTTCTGGACGAACTTCCGCATTCGCTTGTTTTGAAGTACTTTGACTCTCATTAGTATGACGCCCCCTTTTCCTGGCAGCTGGCTTATCTATTTTTGTCAGTACTTTGGCCACACTTACCCTAAAGTGAAGCAAATCAAGGGTGTTATTTTTAGGAACACCTAATTCTGGTGCGTTTTTCTTGTACTCAATTCATGCATTTACAAATTAAATATCAATTGGATGAGCAGACATGCGTCCACTTTCAGGTTGCAAAACCGGCTATAAACTGTCGAAAATGGCTGTCAGAAAACGTGCTCAGTTTCAGAGGCAGCTATCTGCATGTTGTCTTCGGATGCAAAGCCTGCTAAATGCCCAATAAGCGTGGCTGTCGCCATGCCATGTCCGGATACAAAGCACGTGAACAGACATCAGATTTGACAATCTGGGCATTCAAAGCTACCTTTCAGTCCGTTACGATTAGAATAGATATTTTTCTTATTCAGTTTTAGGTTGGCTGCGCTGTAACAAATTCTTACGCAAGAATAACATTCTTGTTACCAATGCATTGTCGTTTGTATGGGACGAGTGTTTCGTGATTATCTCAGTCTCACTTATCCTGTAGTTAGCCGGCTTTGCGTCTAGGCTACTCAGCTTACAATACACCGTATGATATAAAACGTCTAACGTTATCTCCATCATTGTTCTCTTTTTCAAAATTATCGCCAGGATCATAAGATAGATTGTCAATTTCAGATGAATTAAGGAGCTCTATAACTTCCTCTGTAAGCTGCCTTCGTCTGTCTTGGACACGGGGTATTGTGAAATAACCGTAAGATGACTAAAAAGACAGCGAAATACTTTTCTAAATTTCTATGCTATTACAACCTTTCAATCCCAATGTCCTCGTTTGGAGACGTGTATAAAGTTATGAGTATGACACTTACCTTTCGTTCTGAAAGACACCTTTAGTTTTCACGTTCAACAATGCATCTTTTTATGCACAAATAAATTCGTTTTCCTAGACTCAGAAGATATCAACCGGCTTATGGGAGGTACAAAGGTGACTGGGAAGCCCCCATGTGAGTGTACATATTCAGTTTTGTTTTGTGGTACCACAGATTGACAGAAGATGTCGACACTGTTCTCAAGTAGACACTCTGCTTGTGACAAGATGAGGACAACAATTACAAACGGTAAAATTTAGCGAATTTCAATATACTAAGCATTTATTTAGTATATCCTTATATGATGACGTCATGACCGAATGGGTTAACGTTTTTGTTATGGTGCAGCGTATCATTTGGAATTTAAGTAATATCTATGTCTCCGTTGTTGTCAAAAGATGTATCTTATCTAATGTCGCGGAAGTTAGTCTTGTTGAATTAGAGTCTTGTACAGTTATTTGGTTCATGACCATTTTTTCCGCTGAGACGGTTTCTTTCTAAAAAAAATCCATCGCCTTTATTTTATTTATGAAAGTATTTAGACTATATTGAGTTGCGCACAGCTGCTACTTTGCAGTTCACCTTGTGTTTCATCTATAAGCAGTAGGTCGTCAGCAAACAGCAACATATTAACAAATTTGCTTTGTCCTAGGTTAATATTTTGTGTCGGACTTGTACTCTGCCACATACACGTGGTGTAGTCTCAGTATCGCAGAAAGACAACATACTTGTCTTACTCTTTGATTTACAGTTAATACCTTGTGCTCTTTTCCTTTTTGCGGAACTGATGTGACCAAATACTGTTTCTTCATTGCTGATGTGCGATGTTTAGAGTATCCGTATCTTTGTATAATTTCGCATTGCATCTTCCTAGCTATCTTCTTAGGCGACTTTTCAGGATCGACGGACGTAATATCCACTTCTCCAATATTTAAATATTATGTATATTATCTAAGCAAGACCTTCCTTTTATTAAGACATTCTGGACTTCAGATAACTTGACCTCTGCTATTATTTGCAACGATTATTAAGTATCTCAGCATATGTTTTGTAACCTTTGTTGAAGCTACTTATTCCTTTATAATTTTTTTGTGCTTGCTCTATCTCCTTTCTTGGAAACTAACATTGTATTTGCTTCCCTCCACTGTTCCCGTGTCCTGTTTTGAAGCCAGCATTTACACGGTCCAGTCACATTAACGTGACCACCGGCTATGTTCGACGTAAACGTACAATGAGCATGCATAGATGGCAGGTCACCGCACTAGCAGTGGACAGAAATTAAAACATGCCGGGAGGACGCGGAAAACAGTGCAGTTATTGTCTAACGCAGAAACGAAGTGATTTATCTGACGTCAAAAGGAGCATGATCATTGTCGTTGAGGCCAAGCTTGGAAGAATTTCGGAAACGGCTGAATTTGTAAACTGTTCTTGTGCTGCCGCGGTTAAGGAACAGGTTAGCTATACACTACTGGCCATTAAAATTGCTACACCACGAAGATGACGCGCTACTAACGTGAAATTTAACCGACAGGAAGAGGATGCTGTGATATGCAAATGATTACCTTTTAAGAACATTCATACCAGATTGGCGCCGGTGGCGACACCTACAACGAGCTGACATGAGGAAAGTTTCAAACCGATTTCTCATACACAAACAGCAATTGACCGGCGTTGCCTGGTGAACCGTTGTTGTGATGCCTCGTGTAAGGAGGGGAAATGCATACCATCATGTTTCCGACGTTGATAAAGGTCGGATTTTAGCCTATTGCGGTTTATCGTATCGCGACATTGCTGCTCGCGTTGGTCGAGATCCAATGAGTGTTAGCAGAATATGGAATCGGTGAGTTCAGGAGGGTAATACGGAACGCCGTGCTGGATCCCAACGGCCTCGTATCACTAGCAGTCGAGATGACATGCATCTTATCCGCATGGCTGTAACGGATCGTGCAGCCACGTCTCGATCCCTGTGACAACAGATGGTGACGTTTGCAAGACGACAACCATCTGCACGAACAGTTCGACGACGTTTGCAGCATGGACTATCAGCTCGGAGACCATGTCTACGGTTACCCTTGACGCTGCATCACAGGCAGGAGCGCCTGCGTTGGTGTACTCAACGACGAACCTGAGAGCACGAATGGCAAAACGTCATTTTTTCGGATGAATCCAAGTTCTATTTATAGAATCGTGATGGTCGCATACGTGTTTGGTGACATCGTAGTGAACACACATTGGAAACGTGTATTCGTCATCGCCATACTGGCGTATCACCCGGCGTGATGGTATGGGATGCCATTGGTTACACGTCTCGGTCAGATCTTGTTCGCATTGACGGCACTTTGAACAGTGGACGTTACATTTCAGATGTGTTACGACCCGTGGCTCTACCCTTCATTCGATCCCTGCGAAACCCTACCTTTCAGCAGGATAATGCACCATTGCATATTGCAGGTCCTGTACGGGGCTTTCTGGATACAGAAAATGTTCGACTGCTGCCCTGGCCAGCACATTCTCCAGATCTCTCACCAACTGAAAACGTCTGGTGAATAGTGGCCGAGCAACTGGCTCGTCACAATACGCCTGTCACTACTCTTGATGAATTGTGGTATCGTGTTGAAGCTGCATGGGCAGCGTCACCTGTACACGCCATCCAAGCTCTGTTTGACTCAATGCCCAGGCGTGTCAAGGCTGTTGTTACGGCCAGAGTTGGTTGTTCTGGGTACTTATTTCTCAGGATGTATGCACCCAAATTGCGTAAAAATGTAATCACATGTCAGTTCTAGTATATTTGTCCAATCAATACCCGTTTATCATCTGCATTTCTTCTTGGTGTAGTAATTTTAATGGCCAGTAGTGTAGTTAAACTTTCCTAGTTGCACCACTGTAGACAGGAAACTATTTGCCGTATGGGTATCCAACTTTATATCAATGACGTTCAGACAGTGTAGTGCGGGATGTGTGTTTTTAGTGGTGCTAGGTGCCGGTACTAGTGCGGTGACGTAGAACTGAAACAGGAGCAACAGTTTGCGTTACAGTTTCAGACAGACAACACGTGTCTGGACCAGGTGAGCAGGGCATTACTTGCAAATCCGTTTTGTCAAAACAACAGCAATCTTGCTGCTGCTCTTTGCGAATATCGGCTCATGAACGGAATACTCCGGGCTTGAAGAACACAAAGTTTGAATTAACGGGCGAGATGGGAATCGCTCCTGATTGAGGACGACGGCTAATGACGCCATATATTTTCGAAAAATGGTTCAAATGTCTCTAAGCACTATGGGATTTAACATCTGACGTCATCAGTCTCCTATACTTAGAACTATTTAAAGCTAACTAACCTAAGGACAGCACACACATCCATGCCTGAGGCAAAATTCGAACCTGCGGCCGTTGCAGCAGGGCGGTTCCGAACTGAAGCGTCTAGAACCGCTCGGTCACTGCGGCCGACATTGTTGAAAAAATTACTGTTGCCGTGTCTGAGAAAGCTGTGCACCAGCTGAGTCACGACAGCTGAAGATTCCAATGCCCACCAATCGAAAAGCTAAAAAATGTGTGTGAAATCTTACGGGACTTAACTGCTAAGGTCATCAGTTCCTAAGCTTACAAACTACTTAACCTAAATCATCCTACGGACAAACGCACACTCCCATGCCCGAGGGAGGACTCGAACCTCCGCCAGGACCAGACGCACAGTCCATGGCTGGAGCGCCTTAGACCGCACGTCTAATCCAGCGCGGCTCGAAAAGCGCCGTGAACAATTGTGAAAGGGTGTCTGCACAAACTTCCAGGCTTCCGTGAGTGCACTGGTCGTCACACTGAGCAACGTTTGTAGCCTGGAACGTAAACATGGTACTTAATTAACAAATGTTGCCCTCACGAGTGGAAATTAAAATTTCTTATTTCTTCCGCATGTCCTTATGAATGTCTCCACAAAGTTTCATTGTCCTATGATGACTCGTTTTTAAGTAGTCTTCTCAAGCAGCGAAAGTTTCGTTATAACCAGCCTGTATACCGTGCATGGAAAATGGCACCATCCAACATTGGCACCGAGCCATCTGGTACCTTACAGGCCATAGATGACAAAGGACTGCGGAGGATAAATGTGCAACTGTTGTGCAACTGATCACCCAGATAAACCAAGGGGCAACCAACAGTCTCTCCTCAACGACCGTTCAGCAAACGTTACCTGCTTCGTGCTCCCACGCTGACTGCCGTACATCAGCGAAGGTTGTTGGAATATGGACGCCAGTATCATAACTGGAAGTCTACTGAGTGGCGACATGTGGTCTTAACAGATGAATCACCTTTTATGCTCCATCGAAAACATGGCATTTGGCGAGTACGGCGAGAAACGTCTAGAAGCAAACACCCTGTAACAATCGTCGGAAGGATCCATGTTGGAGGGCATTCCGCGGGTGAACTTGTTATTCTGGAAGGAGCAATGGATCGACACAAGTATTCATCTATCCTAGGAGACCATGTTCACCCCTACATGATGTTTGATTTTCCTCAGCATGATGGAATGTTCGAGTAGCACAATGCATCGTGTCACACAGCTCGTAGTGTTCGTGCGTGGTTTGAAGAGCAACAGGACGAGTTTACGGTACTCTACTGGACAACGAACATCCTGGACTCAAACCAATCGAGAATCTGCCATACCACCTCGATCGACATATATTTAGCCTTTTTGGTAAAGATATATTATAATCCTGCAGTAGCCCTATGTTAAACTTCTCATTGTCCTTCCCTTCTTTCTCCTTTGTACTGTTTCTCTTCCATCTTGCCTACAGAATTTTTTTACTAACAAGTATAACATAGTCATATTTTATTTGAAATTCTAATCTTGTGCCCTTACTGTAATACCCTTTAGTTAAATAGTGTGATGTGGTGTTGGTTTCGGAGGTTTGTAGATAATTTATAAAATAAGAAAACTTATTGATGCAATATGAGCCGTGCTGCGGCTCATTTCGGTGCTATTTGGAGGTTTCCATCCTCTGTTAGAGGCCAGACCGTATCGTTTAGTTGACATGGTTGCGGTTGTTTGCCTCTTCTCGTGTTGACTGGCGCCACTTGGTTTCGCAAACGTCGCCTGCCCGGTAGCGGCAGCAGCGGCGGTTATCGATATGTAATAACTCTGGCCCTATCTTTGGTGTGACGTTGTTGTTGTTCTAGGTCGCGTGAGTGTGCAGTTCGGTAGGGGGACTCAGGAGGAGCCAGTTCCGCGCAGTGCGTGAACACGCCGGGAGCGCTGGCGGTGCGCATGGACTGCCGGATCGAAGGCCTTTGGTCACGAGGGTGCACGACCTCGTCGTAAACCGGATCCTTTAAGTTGATTGCATTTGGATTCAAGTAGAGAAACCTCCACCATTGTGAGCTCTTGCAATTCTCCAGTGACTTGGGTTCGTATTGCTGTTCGTAGTGTTGCCGAGGTGAAGAGCAGCGAGTGGAGTGCTTGGGGAAGGCAGATCTGATTAGCTTTCCGGGAATTCTAATTACTATTTGTTGCGTTCAGTTCGTCACTATTTGTTAAGCTCAACCAGTGCTATTTTTCCTGCCTCGTGGCCGCAAACGCCCCAGTTTCTGCCCTGGAGTTAGTGTATGTAACGGCAGTGTACGTTACCTCGCAGTCCAGTGAGGTGTGTGGTTTTGACAGCTTTCTTGGTTGAAGGTTGGTTGGCGATTCTTCTACTCTGGTGGTAGTGATTCCTCTCTCGTTTTGGGCCCTCTAAGCACAGTACTCTGCGGGCGGAGTGCTGACCGCCGGTTCCGACTTTGTCGTATTTTTACATCTTGTATTTTTTTTTATTGGACGTCATGTAGCCTCAACAAGATTATCATTAGTCATTCGATAGACTGCCACTAGTCTGAGTTACCATCTTGTGAAGTGAATGCAACTATTGGCTGCTTATCTCATTGCTTACGACAGTGTTTTTTGCCAGACCTACTCAGAGGTCGATTCCTGGTGCACCATTTGTGACTGTCCCTTGTGTTTTATTATTGTATTTGCTGTTTATTGTATGTTTCTAAGTTTTTTATATAATTGCCATTCTTTGCGTTACAGCAGGTTTAAAAGCTTGTGCTACCAAGTTTACCATCATTTTGTCTCACCCATTTGGTGATCAGTTGCCTGTCTTTTTGAAAAATGTTCAAATGTGTGTGAAATGATGTGGGACTTAACTGCTAAGGTCATCAGTCCCTAAGCTTACACACTACTTAACCTAAATCATCCTAAGGACAAGCACACGTACGCACACACACACCCACACACACACACACACACACACACACACACACACACACACACACACATACGCTCGATGCCCGAGGGAGGATTCGAACCTCCGCTGGGACCAGCCGCACAGTCCATGACTGCAGCGCCTGAGACCGCTCGCCTAATCCCGTGCGGCTCTTTTTGAATTAACCTTTGCTATTGCATTGCTGTTTTATAGTATGTTTGTTAAATTTTTTTTATAATTGCCGTTCTTGGAATTAAAGGCCTTCAACCATAACTGTGGTTACTTGTCTTAAAATTCCAATTGGGATCACATTGGCTTGTTTTTAAAACATTATTTGCTGTGTCTGTATTTTATGCTCATTTGGTAAATGTAACGCACTGGAAGCACTATTATTTACACAGTTGTTTATTCTTTCATATCTTTACTTATTGCTGAGTCTGGAATTACCGTTTCAAAATAAATATGTGTAATTGCCAAAGGGAACCAATAGTAACCGATTACGGCCCTGTGCATAGTCTTAACCGAATCCAGCCTTGCTTGACTAGGTATCACAATAACTAAAATAATAGTTGTGGTACCTTATAGATACAGAAAGCGAAAAATAAGTAAATAAAATGACCTCTTAAGTATTCTTCGTACATACATAGTTGAAATGGAGGACCGTGGGACGTCAGCTGGTATAAATTTGTTTTAAAAACGAAAAAAATTCCTCCAGCTGTATTTAAAGTGTCGATTTTATTTTGGTAACTACACTCCTGGAAATGGAAAAAAGAACACATTGACACTGGTGTGTCAGACCCACCATACTTGCTCCGGACACTGCGAGAGGGCTGTACAAGCAATGATCACACGCACGGCACAGCGGACACACCAGGAACCGCGGTGTTGGCCGTCGAATGGCGCTAGCTGCGCAGCATTTGTGCACCGCCGCCGTCAGTGTCAGCCAGTTTGCCGTGGCATACGGAGCTCCATCGCAGTCTTCAACACTGGTAGCATGCCGCGACAGCGTGGACGTGAACCGTATGTGCAGTTGACGGACTTTGAGCGAGGGCGTATAGTGGGCCTGCGGGAGGCCGGGTGGACGTACCGCCGAATTGCTCAACACGTGGGGCGTGAGGTCTCCACAGTACATCGATGTTGTCGCCAGTGGTCGGCGGAAGGTGCACGTGCCCGTCGACCTGGGACCGGACCGCAGCGACGCACGGATGCACGCCAAGACCGTAGGATCCTACGCAGTGCCGTAGGGGACCGCACCGCCACTTCCCAGCAAATTAGGGACACTGTTGCTCCTGGGGTATCGGCGAGGACCATTCGCAACGGTCTCCATGAAGCTGGGCTACGGTCCCGCACACCGTTAGGCCGTCTTCCGCTCACGCCCCAACATCGTGCAGCCCGCCTCCAGTGGTGTCGCGACAGGCGTGAATGGAGGGACGAATGGAGACGTGTCGTCTTCAGCGATGAGAGTCGCTTCTGCCTTGGTGCCAATGATGGTCGTATGCGTGTTTGGCGCCGTGCAGGTGAGCGCCACAATCAGGACTGCATACGACCGAGGCACACAGGGCCAACACCCGGCATCATGGTGTGGGGAGCGATCTCCTACACTGGCCGTACACCACTGGTGATCGTCGAGGGGACACTGAATAGTGCACGGTACATCCAAACCGTCATCGAACCCATCGTTCTACCATTCCTAGACCGGCAAGGGAACTTGCTGTTCCAACAGGACAATGCACGTCCGCATGTATCCCGTGCCACCCAACGTGCTCTAGAAGGTGTAAGTCAACTACCCTGGCCAGCAAGATCTCCGGATCTGTCCCCCATTGAGCATGTTTGGGACTGGATGAAGCGTCGTCTCACGCGGTCTGCACGTCCAGCACGAACGCTGGTCCAACTGAGGCGCCAGGTGGAAATGGCATGGCAAGCCGTTCCACAGGACTACATCCAGCATCTCTACGATCGTCTCCATGGGAGAATAGCAGCCTGCATTGCTGCGAAAGGTGGATATACACTGTACTAGTGCCGACATTGTGCATGCTCTGTTGCCTGTGTCTATGTGCCTGTGGTTCTGTCAGTGTGATCATGTGATGTATCTGACCCCAGGAATGTGTCAATAAAGTTTCCACTTCCTGGGTCAATGAATTCACGGTGTTCTTATTTCAATTTCCAGGAGTGTAGTTTCCACGTTGCAACAATGTCATCTCCAGGCCCTATAAAATATACCTTACATACAACAACCAATGTGACATCAGTAATCTCTGAGTTATTATGTAAACAATATATTACAAACATATTGCATAATGGACGAATTGAATAAAATTAATTACATTTTGGCCATTTTCATTAAATGCAATCATTCTGGAAATTAAAAATTTATGTGGTATCAATAAGTACAAATGAAATTTTATATACATTACCGTTTTTATTACAGATCAAAGTCAAGCATTAAATGAAATGGGAGTATATATAAAAAACTTTGGTGACTAGCCGTTACACCAGTGCTAAAGATAATATGCATTGCTAATTCGACATATGTAGGGTAAGATCCATTATTAAAGAATACTAAAGTATAATCCTCTTATATTCTCATCAATGGGGAGTTTCATCGACTAATCATCGCGACGCATTATGCTACACTTTTTTACTGAAATAGTTGCGTCGTGGAACTGCTGGAAAGAACACGTGCGACATTCGCTGGAGCGGCAAGCTTTCGTCACAAAGGCATGAC
Source organism: Schistocerca piceifrons (assembly GCF_021461385.2). Taxonomy (NCBI): domain Eukaryota; kingdom Metazoa; phylum Arthropoda; class Insecta; order Orthoptera; family Acrididae; genus Schistocerca; species Schistocerca piceifrons. The sequence continues at coordinate 405,807,022 of NC_060145.1, forward strand.
GTGCCTTTTGTGTGTTCCGGCTGGTGCGCTCAAAGAGGCCACCTGCTGTGTTTTTATGGAGCCGCCGCGCCGGTACGCGAATGGTGGCGGGCACAAAAAGCCGGCCCAATTACCTTCCACACAGAGGCTTCCCTCATTAACTGCTTTCATTACCCGGTAAACACAGCCGTGACACACTTACGCCGACTACTCCTGTCATCAAATTATGGCTCGCAATTCTGATCCGATGCAGATTTAATTTTTCGTGTGCGACGTTGATTCCACTATAATCGTAATTGGCGTTTCAGAGACAGTGTCAGCACCTTATTATGTCAGTCCTTGACACCGCTGCGCCTCAGAGTGGAACTAATGAAACCAGCAGGACATTAGGAGAAGTGTAATCTTGGAGTTGATCTCTTCACTAGAGACATTAGGGTAGGTAAATCGAGACTCGCAAGCTTCCTCATTCTTCACGGTCCAGTGACACTAATGTGACCAGCAACTGTGCTCGATGTCGACGTTCAGTAACCACTCACAGACTACATGTGGCATCACTAGCAATGGAGGGTATATAAAGTTTGTCGGCAAGTCGAGGAGAACAGTGCGGTTGTTGTCGTAATGTGGAAACGGAGCAATTTACCTGACGTCCAAAAGGGCATGATCGTGGCTTTTGAGACAAGGATGGAAGCATTTCCGAAACGGCTAACATTGTAAATTGTTTGCGTGGCGCCGTGGTTGAAATATACAGTCCATGGCAAAATGGCACTATCGAAAACCGGCGCCAAGGCAACTGTGGGGCACCGCAGGTCGTAGATGACAGGGAGAACGACGGTGGCAGAGATATGTAAGAGCGAATAGACGTGGAACTTTTGAGAAACTGACCGTCCAGACAAACCAAGGCCTGCCAGAAGTGTCTCCTCAACGACCGTTCAGTGAATGTTGCTGAGTACGGGTATCTGCAGCAGGCACCTGTTCATGCACCTGAGTGCTGTTAGTTGGCGACGAAGGTCAGAGTTTTCACGACCGTACCGCATCTGGACGTTCACTGAATGGCGACCGGTGGCCTTTTGAGGTGAATCACGTCTTATACAACATCAAATAGATGGCCGTTTGAGTACACGGCGAGAAATATCAGAAAACAAAACCCTGCAGCAACCGTTGGAAGTGTCCAGGCTGGAGGCATTTCCTGGCTGACCTCGTCATTCTAGGAGGCGCAATGGATCAACGTAAATATGCACCTGTCCTTGGGGACCATGTTACCACCTCCATGCAGTTCGCTTTTTCCTCTCCATGATGGCATCTACCAGCAGGACAATGGAACATGTCACACAGCTTGCTGTGTACGTGTGTGGTTTGGAGAGCAACAGGATGAGTTTACCGTACTCTCCCGGCCATAGAACTCTCCGGGTATATGTAGAACCAATCGAGAATCTGTTGGACCGTCCGAGTTATTTGCTCCATGGATACGAAGGTCCGCCAGCGATGCACACAGCCTCTTGCTGCAACGTCACTGCGCAAGTGTCTGCTATTGTCTCTACTAACAACACAATGACTTCGAGAGCTTCAATATTAGAAACTCTTGACTTCTAGTTTAAGATGAAGTCTTAGATTTTGTGTTTTACCTTCAATATTCTAGTGTGGTCCTTTGTCTGGCCCTTCCACATGGCTGCCATTACATCTACATCTACGTCTACATCACACTCATCAGGCCACCTAATGGTATGCGGCAGAGGGTACTTCTGGTACCATTAACTGATCCCCGTTAGCCTGTTTCATTCGCGAATGGCGCGGAGGAAGGAAGATTGTCGGTAAGCCTTTGTATTTGGTCTCATTTATCGAATTTTCTAGTCCTCGTTATTACATGAGATGTACACCGAAGAGGCAAAGAAACTGGTACACCTATCTAATATCGTGTAAGCCCGCCACGAGAGCGCAGAAGCGCCGCAACAAGACGTCGCATGGTCTCGACTAATGTCTGAAGTAGTGCTGAACTGACACCGTGAATCCTGCATGGCTGTCCATAAATTCATAAGATTACGACGCGGTGGAGATCTCTTCCGAACAATATGTTGCAAGGCATCCCAGATATGCTGAATAATGCTCATGTCTGGGTAGTTTCGTACCCACCGGAAATGTTTAAACTCAGAAGAAAAAAATGCCCCATGGTGCTCAGAGCCATTTGAACCATGTTTTTTGCACCCGTTCGCTGGTCCGGCCGACCCAATTTGACTCACTAGCACGACGAGGCATGCTGGAATTGTCAAAAGTGAGACAGCCATTCAGGACGAGTAAGTTCAGCCTCGGAGCACACGATTTGTCCAAGATGATATGCAGTTCCACTGAAGGTACAGTTGGAAACTTCGATGGCTCCAAGTCCACCACAAGGTACAGTCCACAAATCTCACCCACTAGGAAAAGACCTGCTGTTCTCAGCCAGGGGAGGACCAGAAAACGAAGGAAGCAAAGAATTACAGCCGCGTTCCTTCAATCCTCGGTACAGGAGCCGAATCAGCAAAAACGAAGCCGCCCCCACATTGTACTAACCAATGGAATTATCTTCTGCTCATTGAATCTCCCCTTTCGACAGTTCAGTTGGCCTCGTAGTCAATCCAGACAGAGCACCGGGGTTCCTATTATTTCCAATTTCTGGAAGACGGCTGTTAAGCTTCCCAGATGGACCTTCCAATGAAATGTTTTTGCGCTCGTTGTAAGAACCTGGGGACTTCTTGTCGTCATGGAAGGGGGGAGGGATGGCTTACAGTCCTGCCTTCACTAAACATGAACACCCCAGCTTGTAACATGATGATGGATGGAGTTTCATGAACTTCCCACCATTCGCACAAAAGCTCAGTTTACAGCAGTCTCCCTTAAGTGGCTTCCTGCATGCACTTTCGGCCACCTGACTGCCTTTGCAGCGGACTACTGCCTGACCCAGGTAAAATGTGTCATCTGGCGCCCTTCTGTCTGACCGTAAGTGGAAGAAGGAGAGTGCTTTGTCCGGAAGTTTCTCTGCAGGTAAGATCCACCTGAATGCTGCTTCCCAGAATCACTCACATGGGCAGATCGCTGCACTCAGCATTTATGGCCTCCAGTGCGTGTCTCTCCCTGCTCCGTCGCCTCCACTACAGCCCTATGTAAAAAAAGTCGTAACTCACACACAGGAAATGCAGTACCGGGGAACACTGAGATCGTGACCTAAAATATCAATGTTAAACTGACAATGTTGTTGAAGTGAGAGGGTGGCGTAGCACTGCTCATCTTTGTGAGCCGTGCATGGCTCACGCTCCCGGCATCATGTATTTTACACCATGTTTTTAACTGACTTCCACCTCACTACGTTAATTTAAATTAATGGTGTCACTGAGCTGCTGCTTTGCCTGATCGTAAGTGGCGCTAGCACAGCGTATCAACATATCCCCTCTCGAAGTATCTTTGCTCGAATGCTATTACTTCCCAGTCGTTGTCTGTCGTAAGCCAGTTCGGGTAGCGAGTTCATGCTGCCAGTCAGTTGGAACGCAGCTGGAGCGCAGTCCGGACCATCCAGTGGAAGTAAGTTAAAAACAGGGTGTAAAATACATGATGGCGTGAACATGAGCTATGCATGGCTAGCTTTGTATCTGTCGATTTTATTCCGTTATGACCGACATGTTGCCGGCCGGAGTGGTCGTGCGGTTCTAGGGGCTACAGTCTGGAACCGAGCGATTTCTACGGTCGCAGGTTCGAATCCTGCCTCGGGCAAGGATGTGTGTGATGTCCTTAGTTAGGTTTAATTAGTTCTTCTCGGCGACTGATGACCTCAGAAGTTAAATCGCATAGTGCTCAGAGTCATTTGAACCATTTGACCGACATGTTGAGTCCAATCCGCAATGAAATGTTGAATACAATCGCATCTCTGGTGCAAAATTGTACACAGTGGTGTCAAACGCATTCCTGAATTCGAGGAATACGGCATCAACATGAGCGCCGTTGTCTACGTCGCAATGGATCTTATGGAGAAATAGAGCGAGCTGACTTCTGCAAGTTTTTGGAGTCCATGTTGGTTTATACAGAGACTATTATGGTTTATACACAGAACATTTTCATTCTCCAAATCCTGTATAGTTCTGGAGCATAAAACATGTTCCATAATTCTACATGGATTGATGTCAATGATATAGGTCTTTAATTGTGAGCATCTGTCCTGCAACCATCCTTGGAAAAAGGAATTACTTGTATCAAATGTAATGGACTGCCTAACTAGCAATTTGTTGTAGTTGTTTCATTTATCGATTTTTTAAAAATTATAACAGCAAATTAGTCATGATGTTGGTGTGACCCTTGCAGAGTGAGCCGGTACTCGCCCTTGTCGTCCAGGTATCTGATATGTATGCCGGCCGCGGTTGTCTTGCGGTTCTAGGCGCTGCAGTCCGGAACCGCAGGACTGCTACGGTCGCAGGTTCGAATCCTGCCTCGGGCATGGATGTGTGTGATGTCCTTAGGTTAGTTAGGTTTAAGTAGTTCTAAGTTCTAGGGGACTGATGACCTAAGATGTTAAGTCCCATACTGCTCAGAGCCATTTTTTCTGATATGTATATTTGCAGATCTAACAGTCTGTTGGTAGCACTTGCTTTCAGTTTCTTGGTGTAGTTATTTAGTCACTGTACATCAACCAGTTGGTGCAGTTCTCGCGAAGCAAGTCATAGAGCAAGTCATAGAGCCCTGCTTTGAATACGTTGTACTTGGTTCAAATGGCTCTGAGCACTATGGGACTTAACATCTGAGGTCATCAGTCCCCTAAAACTTAGAACTACTTAAACCTAACTAACCTAAGGATATCACACACATCCATGCCCGAGGCATGATTCGAACCTGCGACCGTAGCGGTCTCGCGGCTCCAGACTGAAGTGCCTAGAACCGCTCGGCCACTTCGGCCGGCAATACGTTGTACTCTTAGGATGTAAGTGTCGGCAGCATTCCCCCAGGCAAACGCTGAGTACTTGAGAACAGTTCGTATGAGGCAGCGTAGCGTGTGGATTAAGACCTTGTTTACAGATCTGTAAGTCGCCCAAGGGGCCTGGCACATACACCAAGGTGACAAACTTCATGGGGCAGCGATATGGATGATGGCAGTATCGTATACACAAGGTATAAAAGAACAATGATTTGGCGGAACTGTCACTTGTACTCGCGTGATTCATGTGAAGAGGTTTCTGACGTGATTACGGTCACACTCCGGGAATTACCAGACTTCTAACAATGAACGATATTTGGAGGTAGCTGCATGGGACAGTCAGATTTGGAAATCGTTAGGGAATGTAACATTCCGAGATCCACAGTGCAGAAAATACCATATTTCAGGCATTACTTCTCACCAAGGACAACGCAATTAATGACCGAGAGCAGCTGCGTTTGCGTAGACTTGTCAGTGCTAACAGACAAGCAACACTGCGTGAAATAACCGTAGAAGTCAATGTGGGACGTACGACGAACGAATTCGTTCGCACAGTGGGACGAAATTTATAGTGTTACTGAGCTGTGGTAGCAGACGACCGACTCGAGTGCCCTTGCCAACAGCACGACATTGCCTGCAGCGCCACTCTTGGGCTTGTGACGAAATTAGTTGGACGCTAGACGATTGTAAAATCGTGATCTGGTCGGATGAGTCCCAATTTCATTCGATAAGAGCTGATGGCGGGGTTCGAGTGTGACGCAGACCCCACAAAGCCATGGACCCAAGTTGATAAGAAGACATTGCGCAAGCTGGTTATGGCTCGATAGTGATGTGGGCTGTCTTTACAATGAATGGAATGGGTCCTCTCGTCCAAATGAACCGATTACTGACTGGAAATACATATGTTCGGCTACCTGGAGGTCATTTGCAGCCTTTCATGTAGTTCACGTTACCAAACAACGATGTAATTTTTGCGGATGGCAATGCTCCAGGCCACAGTTATACGAGATTGTTTTGAGGAACATCTGGACAAATCGAATGTATGATTTGGCAAACCAGATCGCCAGAAATGAATTCCATCGAACATTTATGGGACATAATCCCGAGGTCAGTTAGTACAAAAACTCCTGCACGGGCAACACTTTCACAGTTTCGCACGGCTACGGACGTAACGTGTCTGTCTATACCACGTCGATTTGCTGCACTACGCCGTGTGAAAGGAGTCCCAACAAGATATTAGGGGGTATCCCACGACTTTTTGCACTTCTGTGTGTCGTCGCCACATCAGACCTCTGTCCAGCGTGACGCCGAAGTATCGAGCAAATGATGCACAGTCTATTATTGTTCTGCTGACGATGGTGAGTGGTAGAGCTGCTGGCAATACACTCTTTGTTACGATGATAGCTTGCAACTTGTTTGGGTTGAAAGTTAGCCATTATTTTGTTGCTCAGTTCCAAAGTTGTTGTCATCTGAAGCCTCCGTTACAGTATCCATGCATTAATAAGGCTCTTCGTGCACGAGGCGATGTCATCGGAATATAAATTCAATTTCACCCTTGGTTTTGTGGGGATATCTGCTGTATACAATGTGTATAGGATAGGGCGAAGCACTGATCTCTACAGTACAGTGGCAGCCATGGTATGATGTAACGACGCTCCGGAGGCAGCACAGACATGAAAAATACGTCTATTCAGACAGTTGCGCAGTGGTCTTAAGTGTGTTGATGGGACTCCATGTGTTAGCAGCTCATGCATTAGTCCGTCATTCCACAAGGAGTTAAGAACTCTGATGACATCTAGCTACAGCGCTCCAAAGAACTCGTGATGGTCTACGGCTTTCATTGCATCTTCTACCAAGAGCACTTTGGGTTGTAGAATGCCTTTTCCAGAATTCTAACTGGTTGTCTGGTAAAAGGTCTCCACATGTTCCAGTAGGCGTCGCAGGAAGACGCTTGGATACTCCAGGGAGTAAGCCTATTGTCCAATAGCTTCGTGGGGAGTGGGCATACTTCCCAGGCTTTGGATGACTGCCATCTGAGACTACTCTAGTGCTGCAGGGAAGTTGCAAGTACTAAACACTACGTTGAAAAGGTCCGCCAAGTCGTCAAAATCCGGCGGTGGCAGGTGAAGAAGCGTGCTGGAGGAGGTGAGGTCCGTTATTCGATACATCCTTGGCGCTAGGCGTTGAAGCTGTCAGCGAAGCTCTTCAAGAGTAATTAATTCTGACTACTTCATCAATGTGGAATTCCAGAAATCATGGGGGCCATTCGTGGACCAGATTCACATTTGCTTGGTCCACCAGATCTGCGAATGATCGCCGGCCGCGGTGGCAGTGCGGTTATAGGCGCTACAGTCCGCAACCGCGGGACTGCTACGGTCGCAGGTTCGAATCCTGCCTCGGGCTTGGATGTGTGTGATGTCCTTAAGTTAGTTAGGTTTAAGTAGTTCTAAGTTCTAGGGGATTGATGACCTAAGACGTTAAGTCCCATAGTGCTCAGAGCCATTTGAACCATTTTGCGAATGAAGTTGTTCACAAAGACGCCAAGGCCTCGTCGTCCTTTCTGTTGGGCTCGGTGACTATCTTATCTCTCACATCAAGTGGAGGAATCCCGTGTCGTTTTTGTGAAGCAAGCGCTGTGTCTCTGAGCCGTGGTAAAAATTGCTGTTTTGAAGAGCGCGCCGCAACGCGTAGTGTGAAGCAGTCGCCCTCCGTTTCTGGCGTGGCGCCGCTGTGGCAATCGCAGCTTTGGTGTCTCCGTCTGGTGGGAAAGGGGAAAGGTTGCCCGTTCACGTGCATTTAAGGGGCGCTATGAGGTCGCCAGTCGGTCATTCAGGTCAGTAAGTAGTCGGTGCAGTGAGTCGACAGAGTCAGTCGGAAGGCAGACACTCGCCTGTTAGTCAGTCGGCTCTAAGTCTCAGTCGCTGTTGGGTTGTGGACTGAGTCGGGTTCGTCGTTACTCCGCTGTTGGACGAGTTGGCAGTCAGCAGCAGGTAGGTCCGCACGGTGCAAGTACGCGCCGGGACCGTGGTCGACGCAGACCGAAGGCCGTTGGTCGGTCGGTCGGTTGGTCGCCGGATGGCGACATGTAGTCTGCTGAGCACTGACACCAGTATCAGTCAGGAAGAGTTGGCAGCCAGCAACAGTCGGGTCCGTATGGTGTTAGTATTCGCCGGGACAGCTGTCGGCGAAAGCGGGCTGCCGTTGGTCGTTTCCTCGGCCAGTCGTCATAGTCGACGACGTCGTGGATCCTCAGGATGAACACCATTTTCCGAGTCGGGATGTGGTTGGACCTTGCTGGTTCGTTGGAACTGGGCAGCGACGTAGTCTCCACAGCGCGAAGCCAAGCAGGGGCTTTTGGCACGCGCTGTTGCATTTGGAGGCGCTAGCTGCGAGAGCGACTATTCGCTTCCCTCTGAAGCAGGATCCTCAAGTTGAATAACTAGTTACTTCTTTTTAAATCTCGACTGTTACGATTTGTTCGTTATTTGTGGATTGTTGTTTCCTCAACCGTTCACGCGTGTGATAACAAGTGGTGTGTGTTGTTGTCTAGAAACCGCAGCCTTCTTCCGTAGTGATTTGACATTTGTGACTTGTGTTTTCTGTATTTTTTAAACTTGTCTTGAGTGGTGTTTGATGCCTTGATCTTGGTGAGGCCGAGTTATCAGGTGTAGGTATCTTGGTTTACTCGACATCGGCCGATATTCTCTGTTGTTTGTGCAGTTGGATCTGACGGTTGGAAATCGGTCAGATTGTCGGTCAGAGTGCTAGTATGTTTGTCGTTCGGAGCTGCCTCTGTCATGTTTGTAGGGTTTGATGTGTTAACGAATTTATTGCTTGGAGTGTAACGGCCTAATTCCTGAAGTATGTTTTGATCTTGCCTATCATATTGAGAAGCGGTATATGTGCACTGTGGAGCATGTTAACTCGTTTGGCCAACCTTGTATAATTTTATGTAAAATTCCACTTCATGGGATTTTATTTAAATGGTCATTTTAGTATATAAAGTTGCCAGCCTTCCACCGTAAGACTTTTCTTAGAAGTTAAAATCAAGTTGCACCTTCGGTGGCAAGTTAATATTTTAATTTTAGTATTTTGTACCATTTCCATCCCTCCTACAGGGTGCATAGTTTATATGCTTGTGTGAATTGTTAAAACTTTAGTTTAAAGTAATCTGGTGTGTTGCAGATTTGCACCAGTGTAGTCTTTCAGAGGTTGTTGTGAGCGGTCGTGACTACGGCCGTGTCAAAAGGGAGCGGCAAGGTTCTCTGGCCGAAAGCTCATAGTCATAAACGTGTTCTTTCTGCCTCTGAATAAATTGTAACTTGTTATTTAGAGGGTATAATTTTAAATCTGTTTCTTTTAAAAAATGCTTTAGTCACCATTAAAGTGAATAAATTACCATTTGTTTATGATTTCATCAGTTACTTCCTGGCAACTACTTCCACGCTCACATAGTGTGATTAAATGTATTAATGTTCTTGATGAATCGCTAGGAAGTAGAATAAATTCTCAAGAAAGTTCTTTGAAAATAAATCCTCGGTTCAGTCTCCCTCCAGGCGGAGCTATCGCTGAGACTTAGGTCAGAAATTCTGTTGGTCCACATTTGGGTCCAGCTATTGACCACACATAGAGCTGTTCAGTTACTTTCGATGGGATAGTGCGGTTCTCATGAGAAATGTGTGATGCCAGAATGGAATAATTGATAGACTACTTAGGAGTATATAAATCAGTAGATGTTATTGCAATGGATTTCGTCTAAGCAGCACTCTGGATTGATGAATTTACTCGGATATGTAAATTCGTTCTCTTTCGGAGAACATTTAAGCTGATGCTCTGATACACATAGTTTGGCAAATGGATTCCAAATCTTCATCAGAACCTACCTCCAGCAATACGCCGACGGCAGCACCTGCCAAACCATCCACCACACACATCAACTCTCCCATGCCTCCCTCGAGTGCCAGTTGAATCTCCTCGTCGAATAGTGAAACACAAGGAAACTTCAAGCAAATCGACAGAAAAGTCAAGCCACCATCTTTGGTCGCATCGCTCGGCGTTACTCTCATCCACATTTCCATCTCTCCACCTACAATAAGCCCATCCCTCCGACTAAGCCTCAACAAAAAACTAATGAGGAATGCGTATCTCCTTTTCATCTAACACAAACATGGAAACTGACCAAAACTATTAACAGGCTGCATCTACATCGTTCTACCATTATCTTCACCTGTAAATCCCTCATCCACCCCATCCTCTCCCTTGTCAACGTCATCCAGATCTCCACCTTCCCTACATTCTATGTTCCTTCAAATCCTGGAAATTCGTGGTCTCAACCACGCTTTCGCGTCTCGCCTTCTCCATCTGCCTACCTTACCCAGCTAGCCTCGTGTACGAACTAATCCACTTCCCATACCTTCTCTTCTTAGAGCACATTCGGGTCCGATATCTTGATCACAAGACCGAGTTCGGGCACCTAATTTCATAACCCCACTTTGCTGTCTCTTAGTCGCTACCTGTGGTTCCACCTTCGTCACAACCGTAATTATTTTCATGCATCACCATTACTACTGCCATAATTTCACTCACATCATTGTCAGTGATTATATTTTGCATACATGCATATTATAAAAAAGAATGTGTGTGTGTGTGTGTGTGTGTGTGTGTGTGTGTGTGTGTGTGTGTGTGTGTGCGTACGCGCGCGCGGGCTCAACTCCTCCTAAGCTAGTGGATCGATTTCAACCAAACTTATCCCTTACCGTCAGGCAGAAATTGCTGCTAAGGAACGAACCACATACCTATCATAGTTCAGGATATATGACGTGATAAACAATGAGACACGTAGAAAACTTCCCCATCATGCACGACGAGAAAATGTATTTCTTCTCTGTTACTAAGTGCATTCGCAACAAATTTCGCAGGCGGTATCCACATATGCCGATAAATGCACCAACAAAGGTTCGTCACGATACCATGCATAACTCAGGAGATACGACGTAAAGACTGATATGCATGTAAAATTGCCACATGACGCATGACGTTTAAATTTATTACTTTTTTACAAGCTCTATTCGCAAAATATTTCGCATATAGTATCCGCATATGCCGCTAAATGTAGCTACACAAATGTATCATTGTACGACACACAGTTCAAGAGATATGACATTATAGATACTGAGATATATGAAAACATTCCACGTCATATATGAAGTTTTAATGCATTTATTCTTTACTACTAAGACACACCTACAGTCGAGTCAACTTAAGGAAATTCGCGACACGGGCTGTGGTTTAGACAGTTTTCAACTGTGAAGCGCATACGGTTTTAAACGAAAACGGTGGCCATCTATAGAGCTGTAAAGAGGCGTTGCCATAGACACGTTTACACAATCGTGTAGTAGACACGCGAAGCAGCTGCGTCCAGCGTGCAGAAACTGTCCGGGACCATGTTTATTAATCTGGGTTCTGTATTTATACAATTGTACACTACGCACATTCCTTTGTACGATTGTTTCATAAATTCGAAGGTGTTTTCGATACTTCATTACAAACACAGCTTACTTTTTGTCTGTTTCTAATAGCAAACGGGCAAAACGAATATCAGTTCAATGCCGGGTTTGTCAGCTAGTCATCTAGCGCCAGAGCGTTTTTATTTAAATCGTATTTTTGCGCATCCGTCTTTCTATAAAGATCGTAATTAACCCACCAATGTGTTCTTAAAAGATCATCACTTATCGTCATCTGCCTTTATGTAAACTACTGGCCATTAAATTTGCTAAACCACGAAGATGACGTGCTACAGACGCGAAATTTAACCTACAGGAAGAAGATGCTGTTGTATGCAAATGATTAGCTTTTCAGAGCATTCACACAAGGTTGGCGCAAGTGGCGACACTTACAACGTGCTGACATGAGGAAAGTTCCCAACCGATTTCTCATACACAAACAGCATTTGACCGGCGTTGCCTGTCGAAACTTTGTTGTGATGCCTCGTGTAAGGAGGAGAAATGCGTACCATCACGTTTCCGACCTTGATAAAGGTCGGATTGTAGGCTACCGCGATTGCGGTTTATCGTATCGCGACATTGCTGCTCACGTTGGTCGAGATCCAATGACTGTTAGTAGAATATGGAATCGGTGGGTTCAGGAGGGTAGGTAATACAGAACGCCGTGCTGGATCCCGACGGCCTCGTATCACCAGCAGTCGAGATGACAGGCATCTTATCCGCATGGCTGTAACGCATCGTGCAGCCACGTCTCGATCCCTGAGTCAACAGATGGGGACGTTTACAAGACAACCACCACCTGCACGAACAGTTCGACGACGTTTGCAGCAGCATGGACTATCAGCTCGGAGACCGTGGCTGCGGTTACCGTTGACTCTGCATCACAGGGGCGCCTGCGATGGTGTACTCAACGACGAACATGGGAGCACGAATGGGAAAACGCCACTTTTCGGATGAATCCAGGTTCTGTTTGCAGCATCATGATGGTCGCATCCGTGTTTGCCGACATCGCGGTGAACGCACATAGGAAGCGTGTATTCACCATCGCCATACTGGCGTATCACCCGGGGTGATGGTATGGGGTGTCATTGGTTACGCGTATCGGTCACCTCTTGTTCGCATTGACGGCACTTTGAACAGTGGACGTTACATTTCAGATGTGTTACGACCCGTGGCTCTACCCTTCATTCGATCCCTGCGAAACCCTACGTTTCAGCATGTTGCAGGTCCTGTACGGGCCTTTCTGGATACAGAAAATGTTCGACTGCTGCCCTGGCCAGCACATTCTCCAGATCTCTCACCAATTGAAAACGTCTGCTCAATGGTGGCCGAGCAACTGGCTCGTCACAATACGCCAGTCACTACTCTTGATGAACTGTGGTATCGTGTTGAAGCTGCATGGGCAGCTGTACCTGTACACTCCATCCAAGCTCTGATTCAATGGCCAGGCGTATGAAGGCAGTTATTACGACCAGAGGTGGTTGTTCTGGGTACTGATTTCTCAGGATCTATGCACCCAAATTGCGTGAAAATGCAATCACATGTCAGTTCTAGTATAATATGTTTGTCCAATGAATGCCCGTTTATCATCTACATTTCTTCTTAGTGTAGCAATTTTAATGGCCAGTAGTGTGTTTTAGGGCATCTTTTCAATCTTTGTAACATGTGACTGAAGAGCGGTTTTCCTCTGTGAGCCCACCCTTTCGTGGGGAACTGAAGTAATAAAGGGAAAGAAAATGGGAAACGAGACTGATATCTGTGCAGCGCAACTTAAGGTGCGAAGCGTGTACGCGAGGCGCCCTCCACTTAAAGCTAGTCAGTCATTACGACTTCGCAGGAGACTCATCTTCAAACCGATCGCGGCTACCGCCGATACACCAGACGAGGCACGCGATACGAATAAATTATTCTCGCTGTAGGCCTATCGATGACTGGCATCTCGCCGCACTCGGCACACACGAGCCTTACTGCGTGCTTCCGTCCTGGCCGGCAGATGTATCAGACGCCGGCTTGCGTGCTCGTAGGCCGTTACGCGGCTACCCCTCCCCTTGCGATGCCATTAAGCGATGGTGTAACAGCTATTGGACCAATATGATAGCATCTAACGTGTAATCACGGGTATAACAAAACACATGTCAGCGTTACACATTATCTTCACTGCCGGCCTGAACAGGGATGCAACGTTACACGTTCGCGGCAATGTTTGGGATCTGAAGCGTGCGTGGCGCGGAAAATGGCCCACACGCGCAATCGTCCAGCTGGGAGAAATCAAAGCGAACCGCGCGGAGAATGCGGAAGCTATCATTTTTGCGGTTTGCACACGCCATCTTTTTTTTCTTTTCTCTTTGTTTAGCGTCGAATTTCGCTGGCGACTGCTCCACGCAAAAGGTAACGTTTGAAACGCAGCGCCCTGAAGCTGTGCTTGTCGAGCCGCTAACCGCACGTTCGTAAATAGCAGGAATAGCAGTTCCGTGTTGGGGAGGTAGTATGCACTTACACCGTCAGATCGTACTGGGAATGCCCGCAGTGCAACTCGATGAATTGCAAAGTAGATGCGTGTGGCTTCACTGAATGCAATGTAGTACAGACGCAACGACGATATGCTGGACTATTCCCGCACCGACGGCGACCACATCACAGTACTTTTGTACGCGATTATTACTCTGCATCCGTCGTTTCTGTGATTGCATATTATAGGCTCTACCATCTAGTGAGCAAAATGTATGAGACAGGCGAAATACCCTCAGACTTCAAGAAGAATATAATAATTCCAATCCCAAAGAAAGCAGGTGTTGACAGATGTGAAAATTACCGAACTATCAGTTTAATAAGCCACAGCTGCAAAAGACTAACACGAATTCTTTACAGACGAATGGAAAAACTGGTAGAAGCCGACCTCGGGGAAGTTCAATTTGGATTTTGTAGAAATGTTGGGACACGTGAGGCAATACTGACCCTACGAGTTGTCTTAGAAAATAGATTAAGGAAAGGCAAACCTACGTTTCTAGCATTTGTAGACTTAGAGAAAGCTTTTGACAATGTTGACTGGAATACTCTCTTTCAAATTCTGAAGGTGGCAGGGGTAAAATACAGGGAGCGAAAGGCTATTTACAATTTGTACAAAAACCAAATGGCAGTTATAAGAGTCGGGAAGCAGTGGTTGGGAAGGGAGTGAGACAGGGTTGTAGTCTCTCCCCGATGTTATTCAATCTGTATATTGAGCAAGCAGTGAAGGAAACAAAAGGAAATTTCGGAGTAGGTATTAAAGTCCATGGAGAAGAAATAAAAACTTTGAGGTTCGCCGATGTCATTGTAATTCTGTCAGAGACAGCAAAGGACTTGGAAGAGCAGTTGAACGGAATGGACAGTGTTTTGAAAGGAAGATATAAGATGAACATCAACAAAATCAAAAGGAGGGTAATGGAATGTAGTCGAATTAAATCGGGTGATGCTGAGGGTATTAGATTAGGAAATTAGACGCTTAAAGTAGTAAATGAGTTATGCTATTTGGGGAGCAAAATTAGTGAGGATGGTCGAAGAGGATATAAACTCCTGGAAATTGAAATAAGAACACCGTGAATTCATTGTCCCAGGAAGGGGAAACTTTATTGACACATTCCTGGGGTCAGATACATCACATGATCACACTGACAGAACCACAGGCACATAGACACAGGCAACAGAGCATGCACAATGTCGGCACTAGTACAGTGTATATCCACCTTTCGCAGCAATGCAGGCTGCTGTTCTCCCATGGAGACGATCGTAGAGATGCTGGATGTAGTCCTGTGGACCGGCTTGCCATGCCATTTCCACCTGGCGCCTCAGTTGGACCAGCGTTCGTGCTGGACGTGCAGACCGCGTGAGACGACGCTTCATCCAGTCCCAAACATGCTCAATGGGGGACAGATCCGGAGATCTTGCTGGCCAGGGTAGTTGACTTACACCTTCTAGAGCACGTTGGGTGGCACGGGATACATGCGGACGTGCATTGTCCTGTTGGAACAGCAAGTTCCCTTGCCGGTCTAGGAATGGTAGAACGATGGGTTCGATGACGGTTTGGATGTACCGTGCACTATTCAGTGTCCCCTCGACGATCACCAGTGGTGTACGGCCAGTGTAGGAGATCGCTCCCCACACCATGATGCCGGGTGTTGGCCCTGTGTGCCTCGGTCGTATGCAGTCCTGATTGTGGCGCTCACCTGCACGGCGCCAAACACGCATACGACCATCATTGGCACCAAGGCAGAAGCGACTCTCATCGCTGAAGACGACACGTCTCCATTCGTCCCTCCATTCACGCCTGTCGCGACACCACTGGAGGCGGGCTGCACGATGTTGGGGCGTGAGCGGAAGACGGCCTAACGGTGTGCGGGACCGTAGCCCAGCTTCATGGAGACGGTTGCGAATGGTCCTCGCCGATACCCCAGGAGCAACAGTGTCCCTAATTTGCTGGGAAGTGGCGGTGCGGTCCCCTACGGCACTGCGTAGGATCCTACGGTCTTGGCGTGCATCCGTGCGTCGCTGCGGTCCGGTCCCAGGTCGACGGGCACGTGCACCTTCCGCCGACCACTGGCGACAACATCGATGTACTGTGGAGACTTCACGCCCCACGTGTTGAGCAATTCGGCGGTACGTCCACCCGGCCTCCCGCATGCCCACTATACGCCCTCGCTCAAAGTCCGTCAACTGCACATACGGTTCACGTCCACGCTGTCGCGGCATGCTACCAGTGTTAAAGACTGCGATGGAGCTCCGTATGCCACGTCAAACTGGCTGACACTGACGGCGGCGGTGCACAGATGCTGCGCAGCTAGCGCCATTCGACGGCCAACACCGCGGTTCCTGGTGTGTCCGCTGTGCCGTGCGTGTGATCATTGCTTGTACAGCGCTCTCGCAGTGTCCGGAGCAAGTATGGTTGGTCTGACACACCGGTGTCAATGTGTTCTTTTTTCCATTTCCAGGAGTGTAAAATGTAGACTGGCAATGGCAAGGAAAGCGTTGCCGAAGAAGAGAAATTTGTTAACATCGAGTATAGATTTAAGTGTCAGGAACTCTTTTCTGAAAGTATTTGTATGGAGTGTAGCAATGTATGGAAGTGAAACGTGGACGATAAGTAGTTTAGACATAAAGAGATTAGAAGCTTTGGAAATGTGGTGCTACAGAAGAATGCTGAAGATTAGATGCGTAGATCACATAACTAATGAGGAGGTATTGAATAGAATCCGGGAGAAGAGAAATTTGTGGCACAACTTGACTAGAAGAAGGCATCTGTTGGTAGGACACATTCTGAGTCATGAAGGGGTCACCAATTTAGTATTTCAGGGCTGCGTGGGGGGTAAAAATCGAAGGGGGAGACCAAGAGATGAATACACTAAGCAGATTCAGAAGGATTTAGGTTGCAGTAGGTACTGGGAGATAAAGAAGCTTGCACAGGATAGAGTAGCATGGAGAGCTGCATCAAACCAGTCTCAGGACTGAAGACCTCTACAACAACAGGCTCTTTTATTGTGATGAAGGCATTTCTATAGACACAAAGATAATTACGGTGAAAAATCTTATAAACTATACTTACATTATAATTACGCAGGCTTTCGCGATCAGAGGCAGTTCGCATAAATATTTTCTGAGTATGGTACCGCATTATAATGTAAAAAACTGTACTGGGGAGATCAACGCTTCGCTCACGGTTACAGTAGCCTTATTCTGGTTCTTCTGGTGTGTTTTGCTGTGCAGTCACTTGTATTTGTTATTATTGCTCTATGGGCATGACAATTCACATTTTTTTTTTAAATTTAAGATTGTTGTTATGATTGGTTTCTTGAGGTGGAAGGAGCGGGAACATTATTGTAACTCGTTACTACGGTGGAGGAATGGGAATCTCTTTTGTCCATTGTCATGGCAGACAATGAAAAAGAGAATAGGCAACAGCAGATACCGAATCCCTCCACCATAGTAAGTAGTTGCTATAAAGTCCCCGCTCCTGCGGGCTCATGAAACTATTTATATCAACGATATTTTAAAACTGTACGTACTGTCATGCTCAAGAGCAGTAAGACAAAGAAGTGACTCTGCAAAGCGAAAACACAACAGTAAACTGTAACCATGGCCGAAATGTTAGTATCTTCACTGTAGTCTTTTACATTACGATACGGTATCACCCTCAGAGAACTTTTATGTCAACATACTTAAGCTATTTGTAACTAGTTAGTCACAGGTCTCTCGTACCAAAATTATGAGAAATCTGTCAAACAATGGAGCACAGTTTAACGAAGAACCTCAATACATAGCTGAGCCACCAAGAGCTGCTGCATAGGGATTTGACTCAAGAATCCAGTTATATGGCTCCTTCCGTTTATAGCGATTTTACGACGATGACATGTGGGGCCTGAAGATGGCATCAATGTAATTCTAAAACTGGTTGTGTATAAGAAGTTCATAAAATAAATTTCTGCAATACATACGGCTGTAAATTATTGTATCAAGAAAAGTGTACTTATTAGTCGACCTTAAGTAAAAATTTTAGTATCGGACCCCTGCAGGAGTGCCCGTAACGCTAAGAGCCACCAATGTATTGACGAGCGTTATTTCTTCTGATATACGACTTTCCTCTTTTTGGCAGTGTACTTCTTCATTCGGGTCTCTTCAGGAGACTATTCAGGAGGACTTGCAGTGTCAGGTCCTTTATTGTTAGTCTGAAGTAAAGGAATCCGAGGAGCAAATTGGAGTAGTAATTAAAGGTGAGGGGGAAAATGAAAATTTTAATGTTTGCCGATGACAATGAAATTCTGCCAGACGGAAAAATAAGTGGAAGGTCAGGTGAACTGAATGAGTAGTATATCGAAAAATGGTTAGAAGATGGACACAAATAAAAATTAAGCACTTGTAACTGAGTGTAGTGGAATTAAGTAATTTTCACACATGGCTGTAGGCAGGTGGATGTATGATATCTTTGAAAAGACCACAGCCAATTTCCCCCCACTCCCCGCCCGCCACCCCATTCCAATGATCCGATCTTGTGATCTATACCTATCTTCAACAGCTTCGTCTTCTACAGGATGTTGAGCCTCACTTTCCTTCTGAACTAGCAAGGAGATACAGAAAGAAGTGGACGAAGGTTGCTAGTTGGGCCGCAAAATAACTGACGATGGCAGAAGGATAGAGGATATAAAATGTAGGCTGGCAAATTCATGAAAAAGAGGCCTGAAAAAAAATGTTGACTTCAATTATAAATTTGGGTGTTAGGAAATCTGTTTTGAAGTCATTTTTCGAAGTGTAACCTTATACGGAATCGAAACGGTAAACTAAGAGAACTACGGTTCTCGAATTGCTGTGCAATACAATAACACTGTAAATCAGAAGCATACTGAATGCAGTCGAGGAAAAAATGCATAGAACATATTCTGAGGCAGCAAGGAGTAAGATAGGCGCTACAAGTCATAATAGAAGCTGATTTTATTTCATGCACGACTGGTTTCGGGCTTGTGCCCCATCTTCAAGTGTTTTACAATCAGTTACATGTTTCCAAGCTCAGTGTTGGAGATCATTGTTTAAATACACAGGTGACCCAAAGGTCCGTGAACATATGAAAATTCAGTACTTCACGCAATAATGTAGGTAGAGAGACAAAAAGCGGGAGACACACTTGAAATGACATGATGTTTTATTCATATCAAAAATTGTGCATAAAATGACCAACGGATATTGCTTCATATAATACGAAAGTAATAATTATCATGACAACTGTATTATTGACGAAGTGTACAGTATATCAGTAGGTATAGTGAGAAATTGTCGAGGGATGTTGTCCTTTAGCATCCCTAATGCGGTAAGCTTAAGACTCCAGGCAACACGACAGCTAATCTTCACACGGCCTGACGTCTGGGGACCTCGGAGGCCAAAAGTGACGGAAGTGGCGGCTCAGCACGCGGCCCTCACCAAACGACGGACGGGGGAAATCTTTCACACGTGTAGCAATATGGGATGGAGCGCCATCCTGCATAAAAGTCGTACCTTCCAGCATGTGTTTGTCAGCCAGGCTAAGGGTGATGCGACTCTATAACGTATCGGCGTGCCGTGAACAATTTGAAAAGCAGTACCCCGTATATCGACTAATGTGTTAAGTACACACCACAGCGTGACTTTTTCGTCATGCAATGGGGTTTACACAACAATTCTGGGATTTTCGGAAGCCCAGATACCGCAGTTCTGGGTGTTGACGGCCTCGGAATGTGAAATGGGCTTCGTCGGTCCAGTGCCATCTGTTTTCCGGTTTTTGCATTCGTTCTCGGTTTCAATTAAACCCCATGTCGTTGCAGGCACGTGTTCGAGTTTTACCTTTCTACCTGCATTATTTTGTGAACTAGTGCGTTTCCATTTGTTAACGGACTTTTGGGTCACCCTGTACATACACAGGTTAAACAGTGATATCCAACATTGAGCCTGTAAACATGTAACTGATTGTGAACCAACTGAAGATCGGCACAAACTCGAAACGGATCGTGCACTGAATAAAAACACCTTCTTTTGTTTCTGGTAGCAGCTATTATTCTACAACCTCTGAACGTACAGTCACATAGTTCAACTGCATCGACAATGGATAAAACTCGGAGGCCTATTTATATTGATAAAAGAGGGAATAAACTAAACAGGTTCAGAAGAATGTAGGTTATAGTAGTTACGTAGAGAAGAAGATGTGCAGCAAGCCGGTCATTGGACTGAAGATCACCAAACCAATGTTAGTGGGTACTGGAGGGCATCATATGACCGGTGTGTTTCCGGAATATATTGTAATCCTTCTCTTTATCGTTGTACAGTTATGTCACTGCTTGTGTCTTCGTTGTCCACAGTTACGATGTCAACTTCGTCTACGTAACGTGCATTAAATCATCGTGGTAATATAATTAATAATGTGTTGTCACCCGGTTGGAGTAGTATATTAGCTGTCCGAAATACGTGAGTAGCTGTACATGGATTGTATTGCAATAGCCACTTGTTCTGCTCATAGGAAGTAATCACTTTGCTTAGATGAACGCATAATCGTAGAGCTATCTTTAAAAACAGCTAACACTGACTGCTGCGTGTACTGCTCAAGATTCGCACTTGACGCATTGTTCCGGGCGCTGTCAGACATTGTCACCACGTAAAATCCAATTGCCTCAAGGAACAACCACGGCGTCTTTTACTAAACAGTCTTGATGCCAATAATAAAGCCCTGTGGACATGTAACTGGAGCTTACAGAGTTACGCTTTCTATTACGAGAATGGGTAAACGCAAAAATCTGCAATATGGAATTGTAGGTCTCCCTAGATGCGAATACTTTGCTCGTTATCCCATAAGTAGTTTCAGCGATGTGGCAGTACGATTTATTATTATTATTATTTAATTGTAAAAGAGGAGCACTGAAAATTGTTTCTTTTTGTTCGTTAAGTAGTGATACAAGTTATTCTTACAGCTACATCGACATCCACAGTAAGTAAGCGACCAACAAAACTAGTTGGTTACTCTTTAAAATACACCAAACTTTCCAATTTTTTCTATTCAGATAGCACAAGAAAATGCGATACTCAGCTTCCTTAGAGATTTTGTAACATGTACCACACTCGCTCTTCGGAGAAACTTCCTCAGTAATGTATTTGTAATCAAATAGAAAGATAGTACTTTTTTATGTGATTAGGTTGTCTACTGATTTAATATTGTCATTAGTCTCTGACAATTTTGAGCTAGTCTTTTCATCTCTTTTTGCCTACTTCATCTAATACCCTTCATAACACCTTTGTACATTATGCCTTGGTCTGCATCTGTAACTCTTTTGTTCCACTGTTCCATCAAACTCTAGCTGTAGGTGGTGCCGCTAGCATGTATTCCTCTACCCCGCATTTCCTTCGTCCATGTTTCACTTTCTCTGGTGCATACGTACAGTTTCAGGAACTTCTCAATCGTGTCTTACAGCTGTACATAAACATTCTGAAAATATGATTTTTTTTTATTTTCTTCCGTTGTATGGAAAAGTGCATTACAGAGAGAGGGAGCTTTATATAATGACCTTGTAGTCAACATTAACAGTAATCTCAGATTTTTGGCAGATGATGCAGTTAACTTTAATGCAAAAATATTCAGTCAGATACCTTCGGGTAACAAGTTGAAGCTACGCGAAATACAACGACCACATAGGCTCAGTGGTAAGCCGGCTATACCAAGTGACAGACTTCGGTTCGTTGAGAGGCCGCTAGTAGAATTTAATCCATCTGCTTACTAATCATCACAGACTTTTGCTGAATTGTGTGGGAGACGTACCAAACAGGAATAACAGGGAATACTGAACGTATACAAAGAAGAACAGCACAAATGATCACACAATATTCTCTCCAATTCCTTGTCTGTAGTAATAGTTGTTCAAGCTTGATGTTGATAATTATACTGCATGCTATTCCCTCTTAACAGTGGTAGGACGTGAAACGGGCCGACTTCGAGAAGGAAGGGCACCACAGGACATTTTAATTTGCACTGTCTATACTTTTACAAATAAATTCATAAAACTTTGTCAGCATGACCAGGAAGGATTCAGGATTCACACTCATAGAAGTGGAAGTTCAAAAACACGAAGAAATATTTTTTAAATGTGAAATTTCATTATATTTTTCAGTTACTGTTAGCTTCATTTGTTGCTATAGATACACTTTTCTTCATAAGTAAGAGAGATTCTTCGACGAATTTTGCACAGCTTACAAACCATACTTACAGGTGTCTGAAAATCTAGAATTTATTTAATCTATGGAAAAATGAATGGGCTGTTAAGTTTTAAACTTCGTGTTTAGAGAAAACTCGAATTTTATAATTGATTATCTTAATTTTTACCACAGTTTTTAACAGATTTGGGAAATTCTAGAGTTTCATACACCTGTAAGTATGGTTTGTATGCTGTGCAAAATTCATCGAAGAATCTCTCTTATTTATGAAGAAAAGTGTACCCACAGCAACAAATGCAGCTAATACTAAGTGAAAAAATGATGAAATTTCACATGTAAAAAAAATTATTTTGCTATGTTTTTGAACTTCCTCTGCTATGAGTGTGAAGTTCATTCGAAATTTCATCTTTCTAGGACCAGCGCTTTAGGTTGCGTGGTGTTATACCAGTCATTTATTTTATCCATACATATTATAAAAATGGATGTAAGTTTCAAATCTTTTTCTGAATGGCTTACTATCTAGAAATCATTGCTGTGGGAGTAGAACAACCTACCTATCAAAGAGGTGGTAGTTGCGGGGAGAAAACAGTGTACCCACAATATTCGAATAGCCATAATTCAGTCAAAAAATGTGTGTGAATTCCTAAGGCACCAAACAGCTGAGGCCATCGATCCCTAGACTTACACACTACTTAAACTAACTTAACGCTAAGGACAACACTCACACTCATGCCCGAGGGAGGACTCGAACAACCGCGCGACTACTCCACGCGAGTCAAATGGTTCAAATGGGACTTAACTGCTGAGGTCATCAGTTCCATAGAACTGAAAACTACTTAAACCTAACTAACCTAAGGACATCACACACATCCATGCTCGATGCAGGATTCGAACCTGCGACTGTAGCGGTCGCGCAGTTCCAGACTGAAAGGCCTAGAACTGCTCGGCCACTCCAGCCGGCTGTAATTGAGTCATCCGACATTTGAGAATGAAGGACCTTATTGACCTGGAACAAACCATAATTTAAAACCTTTACGAAAAAAAGTGTTAAAAAGAAAGAAGTTTATCGATTACTACATTTTCGCTGTTCATGCAGTAAAACTGACGCATGAAGCATGACGTTTCAATTTCTTTCTTCTTTGTTAATAACTGTATTCGTTACACATTTTCAGACAGTACCCAAATATGGCGTTGAATGTACCTAAAAAAAATATATCATTGTAGCACACATAGTTCAGGGGATATGAAGTCTTAAACAAAGAGATACATTGAAAACTACCGCATTAGCATTATTCATGAGGTTTTAATTTATTAATTCTTTACTACTAATTCTGTTCAAGATAAATTTTGCAGACAGTAGCTACATCTTCCTACGAGATACACCTGCAAAATTATGTTATCGTGGAGTACACAGTTCGGGAGGTGTGACGTCATAAAGCTGCATGAAGTGAAACTACAGTGCGAAATTCACTAGAGGTCCAAGTGAAATATGTGTATGAATACGTGAATATGTAAACTATTGTGGTGAGTTTGATAACTTGGAGAGAGAAGAGGAGAGGGGCATGGATAAAGGGGATGAGGAACTGGACAGAGGAGGAGGAGGACAGAGAAAGTGAAGGAGATGGAGAGACAAAGGGGAGACGAGGAGGCTGACCGTCGGAGGAAGAAATTGGCAGAGAGAGAGGAAGGAAGAGATGAACAGATGGACAAAGAGAGGGAAGAGGAGGAAAATGACACAGAGAGGGGACAGGAGGAGGTGGTCAGGGAAAGGAAAGAGAAGGAAATGGGCAGAAAAGAGTGAATTATGAGAGGATAGAGAGAGGAGAAGATGGGATGGGCTGATAGAAGACTGGAATGAATAGGTACGTGGCCAGTGCTGTTTATTCAGCTAGTGGTAACAGTGGACCCAAAATTAAACTTTTTAGTGCTACACTACTGATTTCAGAAAAAAATTCCCATTTCGTTCGATAAATTAAGTACGGAAAATTTCTTGATTCTTTTCGTTAAGTGACCACTTGTTACGAATAAAATATCCATGATCTCTCAGCCTCTCCTACAAAAAATTACAATTTATATGGTAAAATATTTCAGTATATATACACACATCAAAAGAAGTTTTACACCACCTCCGTTTCTAGGATTCCGGAACCTGTACAGAAAATTGGAATAGAGATCAACATAAACATAATTTCCACCTTTTTTATTGATCATGAAAACCACACATTGCATGTTGTACCACCATAAAGGTGGTGGTCCAGTACTTCAAATACCCAGTAGCACGTCCTCTTGCACTGATGTATGCCCGTATTCGTTGTGGCATACGATCTACAAGTTCATTAAGGCGCTGTTGGTCCAGATTGTCCGACTCCTCAAAGGCGATTCGACGTAGATCCCTCAGAGTGGTTGGTGGGTCACGTCGTCCATAAACAGCCCTTTTAAATCTATTCCAGGCATGTTCGATAGGGTTCACGTCTGGAGAACATGCTGGCCACTCTAGTCGAGCGATGTCGTTATCCTGAAGGAAGTGATTCACAAGATATGCAAGATGGGGGCGCGAATTGTCGTTCATGAAGACGAATACCTTGCCAATATGCTGCCGATATGGTTGCACTGTCGGTCGGACGATGGTATTCACATATCGTACAGCTCCTTCCATGACCACCAGCGGCGTACGTCGGACCCGCATAATGCTACCCCAATACAGCAGGGAACCTCCGCCTTGCAGCACTTGCTAGGCGTTCAACCTGACTGGGTTGCCTCCAAAAACGTCTCCGACGATTGTCTGGTTGAAGGCTTATGCGACACTCATCGGTGAAGAGGCTGTGATGCCAAACGTGAGCGGTCCATTCGGCATGTTGTTAGGCCCTTCTGTACCGCGCTGCAAGATGTCGTGGTTGCAAAGATGGACTTCGCCATGGAAGTCGGGAGTCAAGTTACGCATCATGCAGCTAATAGCGCACAGTTGTAACACGACGTCCTGTGGCTGCACGAAAAGCATTATTCACACGGTGGCGTTGCTGTCCGGATTCCTCCGAGACATAATCCGTAAGTATCGGTCATCCACTGCAGTAGTAGCCCTTGGGCGCCCTGAGCGAGTCATGTCATCGACAGTTCCTGTCTCTCTGTATCTCCTCCATGTCCGAACAACATCGCTTTGGTTCACTCCGAACCTGCGCATTTCCTGGCACAAAGTAATATTGCGGACGCGATCGAACCGCAATATTGACCGTCTAGGCATGGTTGAACTACAGACAAGACGAGCCGTGTACTTCCTTCCTGGGGGAATGACTGGAACTGATCGGCTGTCGGACCTTCCCGTCTAACAGGCGCTGCTCTTGGGTGGTTGTTTACATCTTTGGGTGGGTTTAGTGACGTCTCGCCATCCGGTGTGGCCGAGCGGTTATAGGCGTTTCAGTCTGGAACCGCGTGACCGCTACGGTTGCAGGTTCGAATCCTGCCTCGGGCATGGATGTGTGTGATGTCTGTAGGTTAGTTAGGTATAAGTAGTTCTAAGTTCTAGGGGACTGATGACCTCAAATGTTAAATTCCATAGTGCTCAGAGCCATTTGAACCATTTTAAGTGACATCTCTGAACGGTCAAAAAAATGTTCAAATGTGTGTGAAATCTTAACTGCTAAGGTCACCAGTCCCTAAGCTTACACACTACTTAACCTAAATTATCCTAAGGACGAACACACACACCCATGCTAGAGGGAGGGCTCGAACCTCCGCCAGGACCAGCCGCACAGTCCATGACTGCAGCGCCTTAGATCTGAACAGTCAAAGGGACTGTGTCTGCGATACAATATCCACAGTCAACGTCTATCTTCAGGAGCTCTGGGAACCAGGGTGATGCAAAACGTTTTTTGATGTGTGTAGATCGGTTCCAGTTTGTCATTTGGTATTTGTACAGTTTCCTTAATGAACTTCTAAATGGTATTTCCAATTACGAAAATCACCTCCTCACGTGAAAAGGAGTGGAATATGAAGACATATACAGCGAAATATTTTATTAGCATAAAGTATGTCGTAACGTGTGAAGCTGGTTCTAAGTACAAATGCAGCCGGTTTGCAGGCATTCGACGACGCTGACAACGTACAAGTCGTAAATTTTCAGCAGCTCTAACGAGTATTAGCAACGGTTCTTGTTTCTGAATTTCCTTATTTGGTTTGTCCTTATTATCTCTACCTCACTGGCTCTCTAATAGACTCGTGAAATTTACGCTTCGCGGGGTGAACTACGATCCTGCAACCATTCGCACTTGGTCCTGCAAAGAGAAGATCCACGCAGTTGCTACGGGCTGCAGTCGCATAGCCGTACAATTACTGCCGCACAGTAAATATCCACCGCGGCGTTTATCTGCTGCACTATTTGTCGCGGTGACTGCAGCGCCCGTCGTCTGCTGGTGAGCTGGGTAAAGGCATCCAGTGTGTGCTGGCGCCGGCTCCCAAACACGGCCGCGCCGGGACGTGAAGGATGCAGCTGCGGGCGCACCACCGTTGCATGGCTGCATACCGCGGAGGCATCCCGCTTCCTGCTCGGACCAGCACGCTCGCTTCAGTGTCCTTAGTGGTCAAGCGCACAGGTCGCTGCACCGTTAGAGGTGCTTGGGGTGAAACACTCGATCTATGTTAGATAGTCTGCAACCGAAAATCGCCACTCACTATCCCTTAAAACAACACTACTGACCATTAAAATTGTTACACCAAGAAGAAATGCAGATGATAAACGGCTGGTATTCATTGGACAAATATATTATACTAGAACTGACATGTGATTACATTTTCACGCAATTTGGGTGCACAGATCCTGAGAAATCAGTACCCAGAACAGTCGCCTCTGGCCGTAATAACGGCCTTGATACGCCTGGGCATTGAGTCAAACATAGTTTGGATGGCGTGTACAGGTACAGCTGCCCATGCAGCATCAGCACGATACCACAGTTTACCAAGAGTAGTGACTGGCGTATTGTGACGAGCCAGTTGCTCGGCCACCATTGACCAGACGTTTTCAGTTGGTGAGAGATCTTGGAAATGTGCTGGCCAGGGCAGCAGTCGAACATTTTCTGTATCCACAAAGGCCCGTACTCCGCACAGGACCTGCAACATGCGGTCGTGCATTATCCTGCTGAAA
This sequence comes from Schistocerca piceifrons, assembly GCF_021461385.2. Taxonomy (NCBI): domain Eukaryota; kingdom Metazoa; phylum Arthropoda; class Insecta; order Orthoptera; family Acrididae; genus Schistocerca; species Schistocerca piceifrons. The sequence continues at coordinate 405,834,257 of NC_060145.1, forward strand.
TGTAGGGTTTCACAGGGATCGAATGAATGGTAGAGCCACGGGTCGTAACACATCTGAAATTTAACGTACACTGTTCAAAGTGCCGTCAATGCTAATAAGAGGTGACCGAGACATGTAACCAATGGCACCCCACACCATCGCGCCAGGTGATACGCCAGTATGGCGATGACGAATACACGCTTCCAATGTGCGTGTTCACCGCGATGTCGCCTAACACGGATGCGACCATCATGATGCTGTAAACAGAACCTGGATTTATCATTGAGTACACCATCGCAGGCGCTCCTGTCTGTGATGCAGCGTCTACATCTACATCCATACTCCGCAAGCCACCTGACGGTGTGAGGCGGAGAGTACCTTGACTACCTCTATCGGTTCTCCCTTCTATTCCACTCACGTATTGTTCGTGGAAAGAAGGATTGTCGCTATGCTTGTGTGTGGGCTCTAATCTCTCTGATTTTATCCTCATGGTCTCTTCGCGAGATATACGTAGGAGGGAGCAATATACTGCTTGACTCTTCGGTGAAGGTATGTTCTCGAAACTTTAACAAAAGCCCGTATCGAGCTACTGAGCGTCTCTCCTGCAGAGTCTTCCACTGGAGTTTATCTATCATCTCCGTAACGCTTTCGCCATTACTAAATGATCCTGTAACGAAGCGCGCTGCTCTCCATTGGATCTTCTCTATCTCATCTATCAACCCTATCTGGTACGGGTCCCACACTGCCGAGCAGTATTCAAGCAGTGGGCGAACACGTGTACCGTAACGTACTTCCTTCGTTTTCGGATTGCATTCCCTTAGGATTCTTCCAATGAATCTCAGTCTGGCATCTGCTTTACCAACGATCAACTTTATATGATCATTCCATTTTAAATCACTCCTAATGCGTACTCCCAGATAATTTATGGTATTAACTGCTTCCAGTTGCCGACCTGCTATTTTGTAGCTAAATGATAAGGGATCTATCTTTCTATGTATTCGCAGAACATTACACTTGTCTACATGGAGATTCAATTGCCATTCCCTGCACCATGTGCCAAATCGCTGCAGATCCTCCTGCATTTCAGTACAATTTCCCATTGTTACAACCTTTCGATACACCACAGCATCATCTGCAAAAAGCCTCAGTGAACTTCCGATGTCATCCACAAGGTCATTTATGTATATTGTGAATAGCAACGGTCCTACGACACTACCCTGCGGCACACCTGAAATCATTCTTACTTCGGAAGACTTCTCTCCATTAAGAATGACATGCTGAGTTCTGTTATCTAGGAACTCTTCAGTCCAATCACACAATTGGTCTGATATTCCATATGGTCTCACTTTGTTCATTAAACGACTGTGGGGAACTGTATCGAACGCCTTGCATAAGTCAAGAAACACGGCATCTACCTGTGAACCCGTGTCTATGGCCCTATGAGTCTCGTGGACGAATAGCGCGAGCTGGGTTTCACACGATTATCTTTTTAGAAACCCATGCTGATTCCTACAGAGTAGATTTCTAGTCTCCAGAAAAGTCATTATACTCGAACATAATACGTGTTCCAAAATTCTACAACTGATCGACGTCAGCGATATAGGTCTATAGTTGTGCACATCTGTTCGACGTCCCTTCTTGAAAACGGGGATGACCTGTGCCCTTTTCCAATCTTTTGGAGCGCTACGCTCTTTTAGAGACCTACGGTACACCGCTGCAAGAAGAGGGACAAGTTCCTTCACGTTGTTGTTGTGGTCTTCAGTCCTGAGACTGGTTTGATGCAGCTCTCCATGCTACTCTATACTGTGCAAGCTTCTTCATCTCCCAGTACCTACTGCAACCTACATCCTTCTGAATCTGCTTAGAGTATTGATCTCTTGGTCTCCCTCTACGATTTTTACCCTCCACGCTGCCCTCCAATGCTAAATTTGTGATCCCTTGATGCCTCAAAACATGTCCTACCAACCGATCCCTTCTTCTAGTCAAGTTGTGCCACAAACTTCTCTTCTCCCCAATCCTATTCAATACCTCCTCATTAGTTACGTGATCTAACTACCTTATCTTCAGCATTCTTCTGTAGCACCACATTTCGAAAGCTTCTATTCTGTTCTTGTCCAAACTGGTTATCGTCCATGTTTCACTTCCATGCATGGCTACACTCCATACAAATACTTTGAGAAACGACTTCCTGACACTTAAATCTATACTCGATGTTAACAAATTTCTCTTCTTCAGAAACGATTTCCTTCCCATTGCCAGTCTACATTTTATATCCTCTCTACTTCGACCATCATCAGTTATTTTACTCCCTAAATAGCAAAACTCCTTTACTACTTTAAGTGTCTCATTTCCTAATCTAATCCCCTCAGCATCACCCGATTTAATTTGACTACATTCCAATATCCTCGTTTTGCTTTTGTTGATGTTCATCTTATATCCCCCTTTCAAGACACTGTCCATTCCGTTCAACTGCTCTTCCAAGTCCTTTGCTGTCTCTGACAGAATTACAATGTCATCGGCGAACCTCAAAGTTTTTATTTCTTCTCCATGGATTTTAATTCCTACTCCGAATTTTTCTTTTATTTCCTTTACTGCTTGCTCAATATACATATTGAATAACATCGGGGAGAGGCTACAACCCTGTCTCACTCCTTATTAAACTTATTAAACTGATAGTTCGGTAATTTTCGCATCTGTCAACACCTGCTTTCTTTGGGATTGGAATTATTATATTCTTCTTGAAGTCTGTGGGTATTTCGCCTGTCTCATACATCTTGCTCACCAGATGGTAGAGTTTTGTCATGACTGGCTCTCCCAAGGCCATCAGTAGTTCTAATGGAATGTTGTCTACTCCCGGAGCCTTGTTTCGACTCAGGTCTTTCAGTGCTCTGTCAAACTCTTCACGCAGTATCTTATCTCCCATTTCATCTTCATCTACATCCTCTTCCATTTCCATAATATTGTCCTCAAGTACATCGCCCTTGTATAAACCCTCTATATACTCTTTCCACCTTTCTGCCTTCCCTTCTTTGCTTAGAACTGGGTTGCCATCTGAGCTATTGATATTCATACAAGTGGTTCTCTTCTCTCCAAAGGTCTCTTTAATTTTCCTGTAGGCAGTATCTATCTTACCCCAAGTGAGACAAGCCTCTACATCCTTACATTTGTCCTCTAGCCATCCCTGCTTAGCCATTTTGCACTTCCTGTCGATCTCATTTTTGGGACGTTTGTATTCCTTTTTGCCTGCTTCATTTATTGCATTTTTATATTTTCTCCTTTCATCAATTAAATTCAATATTTCTTCTGTTACCCAAGGATTTCTATTAGCCCTCGTCTTTTTACCTACTTGATCCTCTGCTGCCTTCACTACTTCATCCCTCAGAGCTACCCATTCTTCTTCTACTGTATTTCTTTCCCCCATTCCTGTCAATTGTTCCCTTATGCTTTCCCTGAAACTCTGTACAACCTCTGGTTCTTTCAGTTTATCCAGGTCCCATCTCCTTAAATTCCCGCCTTTTTGCAGTTTCTTCAGTTTCAATCTGCAGTTCATAGCCAATATATTGTGGTCAGAATCCACATCTGCCCCTGGAAATGTCTTACATCTAACTGTAACCTATCCATTTCCCTTTTTAAATTTCCTTCACATACTCTGTGTGAAATCGAACTGGTATCCCATCAGATCCAGCGGCCTTTCCTCTTTTGAGCGATTTTAATTGTTTCTCTATCCCTCTGTCGTCTATTTCGATATCTACCATTTTGTCATCTGTGCGACAATCTAGAGAAGGAACTACAGTGCAGTCTTCCTCTGTGAAACAGCTTTGGAAAAAGACATTTAGTATTTCGGCCTTTAGTCTGTCATCCTCTGTTTCAGTACCATTTTGGTCACAGAGTGTCTGGACATTTTGTTTTGATCCAGCTACCGCTTTGACATAAGACCAAACTTTCTTAGGATTTTCTGCCAAGTCAGCACATAGAATTTTACTTTCGAATTCATTGAACGCCTCTCGCATAGCCCTCCTCACACTACATTTCGCTTCGCGTAGTTTTTGTTTGTCTGCAAGGCTTTGGCTATGTTTATGCTTGCTGTGAAGTTCCCTTTGCTTCCTCAGCAGTTTTCTAACTCGGTTGTTGTACCACGGTGGCTCTTTTCCATCTCTTACGATCTTGCTTGGCACATGCTCATCTAACGCATGTTGTACGATGGTTTTGAACTTTGTCCACGGATCCACAACACTATCTGTACTTGAGACAAAACTTTTGTGTTTAGCCGTCAGGTACTCTGTAATCTGCTTTTTGTCACTTTTGCTTAACAGAAAAATCTTCCTAACTTTTTTTAAAATTTCTATTTACGGCTGAAATCATCGATGCAGTAACCGCTTTATGATCGCTGATTCCCTGTTCTGCGTTAACTGTTTCAAATAGTTCGGGTCTGTTTGTCACCACGAGGTCTAATATTTTATCGCCACGAGTCGGTTCTCTGTTTAACTGCTCAAGGTAGTTTTCAGATAAAGCACTTAAAAAGATTCAACTGGATTCTTTGTCCCTGCCACACGTTATGAACGTTTGAGTCTCCCACTCGATATCCGCCAAATTAAAATGTCCACCCAGAACTATAACATGGTGGGGAAATCTACTCGAAATATTTTCTAAATTATCCTTCAGGTGCTCAGCCACAACAGCTGCTGAGCCAGGGGGCCTATAGAGACAAGGGTAACTGCAGCCATGGTCTCCGAGATGATAGTCCATGCTGCTGCAAACGTCGTCGAACTGTTCGTGCAGATGATTGTTGTCTTGTAAACGTCCCCATCTGTTGACTCACGGCTCGAGACGTTGCTGCATGATGCGTTACAGCCATGAGGATAAGATGCCTGTCATCTCGACTGCTAGTGATACGAGGCCGTTGGAATCCAGCACGGCGTTTGGTATTACCCTCCCGTACCCATCGATTCCATATTCTGCTAACAGTCATTGGATCTCGACCAACGCGAGCAGCAATGTCGCGATACGGTAAACCGCAATCCCAACAGGCCACATTCCGACCTTTATCAAAGTCGGAAACGTGATGGTACGCATTTCTCCTCCTTACACGAGGCATCACAACAACGTTCCACCAGGCAACGCCGGTCAACTGCTGTTTGTGTATGAGAAATCGGTTGGAAACTTTCTTCATGTCAGCTCGTTGTAGATGTCGCCACCGGCGCCAACCTTGTGTGAATGCTCTGGAAAGCTAATCATTGCATATCACAGCATCTTCTTCCTGTCGGTTACATTTCGCGTCTGTAGTACGTCATCTTCGTGGTGTAGCAATTTTAATGGCCGGTAGTATAGAACTGCTGACAGGACATACACTGATGGAAAAAAATCGTAACGCCAAAAAATAGTTAATGATGAGTAATAAAATTTCGGTAATACATTTGCCTAGGTAACATACTTAAGTTGCAAGATCCCAGGTTAATGTAAGCTCTAGATAAGCCATTGCAAATGTGAAATGCTCGTACATTAATAACTGATGTAACTGCCAGAATGTTGCATGCAAGCACCGAAAAGAGCGTGCATTGTGTTGTACAGTTGCCGGATTCAGTTTGTGGGATGGAGTTCTATGCCTGTTGTACTTGGTCGGTCAATACAGGAGCGGTTAATACTGTTTCTGCATAACGCGGGGTTTGTCGTCCAATGATGCCCTGGAGACAGATGTGGTGGTCGAGTAGGCCAAGGCAACATGTCGACACACTGTAGAGCACGTTGGATTACAACAGCGGTACGTGGGCGAGAGTTATCCTGCGGGAAAACGCTCCCTAGAATGCTATTCATAAATGGGAACACAACAGGTCGAATTAACAGACTGACTTACAATTTTGCTGTCAGGGTGCTATCCTACGCCGGCCGGAGTGGCCGAGCGGTTCTAGGCGCTACAGTCTGGAACCGCGCGACCACTACGGTCGCAGGTTCGAATCCTGCCTCGGGCATGGATGTGTGTGATGTCCTTAGGTTAGTTAGGTTTAAGTAGTTAAAGTTCTAGGGGACTGATGACCTCTGAAGTTAAGTCCCATAGTGCTCAGAGCCATTTGAACCATTTTTTTGCGTAACTGGCAACGAGGCAGAATCAGCTTTCATAGGACAACACAACAGACCTCCACCTCACCCTCCAATGATGTCTTGCTTGAGACCACTGAAGTCGCAACGGCGGTCGTTTGAGGTCAGTGGAATGCACGCTACAGGGTGTCTGACTCGGAGCTGTCCTTGAAGTAGCCGCTTTGTAACGGTTAGTTGGATCACTGAGATGCCAACGGCTGCTCAAATCGCTGCTGCGGTACGATGCGCCAGAGCCATACGGTCTTCGTTCTAGGTAGAGATACGAGGCCGTCTGCAGCCCGGTTTTCTTGCAACAGTACATTGTTGCGATCACGCTGCCAGGAGTCGTGTGCAGTGGCTACATTCCCATCTAATATTTCTGCCACACACAATTGATTTCATCAAAGCGTACGGGTCTGAAGATGGCGCTGACACAACGTCGAATCTAGCAGCCAAATAAATATAAAATCTTAAATACAGCTGGAGGAGTTCCATTTTTAACAAAAAAGGTACCAGCTGTGTCCCACCTTCATCCAATTTAGATATGAATGTACGAAGATAAAATGGGAAGTAGTCCCTACCAATATTAGAGCTCGGATAGCTAAATGCTCTTCGAAAGAATTCTCGTCTTTCTCAATATACGATATGGTGTGTTACCAGTGATTTCTGTCGAGTGCTTGGCTTTTACCTATTGACAAACTTATTCTCAACCGCATTCAAAAATACACTGAAAGCCAGGCTCGTAGTGTGTTGGAAGAGCACGGTGCATTTGTTGCTGTTCTGTGTGTTAAGGGAGTCACTGAATCCAAAAGAATAGAAGTGGATCAGGAATGGAAATTGGGGAATTCAGTTTTTACAAGACTGTGATGTCACGCATTAGCTTCAGGGAAATCGTGAGGTTCATCATATTTGATTTGAGGTCGACACAGAAGGAGTGACTAAAAAGTGACTAATGTGCTCTTTCGAAGCATGTACATTCATGATTCATACACAATTTTTGTGTCGGTGAGCAGTTGTTTCCGTTCAAATGTCGCTCCACTAAGTTCATTGCTTCAAAACATGACAAGTAAGGGCAGAATTACTGGATAATAGTCGATATTTGCTAAACGATATCCCATATCTTGATAAGGATGAAATTGGTCCTCGTAGTAAACGTCTTAGTGACTTTGTAGTGAAGAAACTTGCAGGTCCATGCCTAAATAAAAGAAAGGGTGTTATGTGTGACAACTTTTTGCTCACTTTCACTAGCACGTTGTCTGACAACAAACCGGACTCTCTTGCTTGGCATAATAAACAAGATTAGAAAGGAAGTGCCTGAGTGCACGAGGCAAACGAACTAGGATCTGTACAAGACGATAGTTTTCAAGACTGACATTATTATGCTTACAGTGTATCAAAGAGAGCCAGGGAAGAACGTAATAGTTCTCAGTATCTTGGATCCAAACTTATGATTTGGAAATGACTCATGTCAAAGGCTAAAACATTGGCATTTTACAGTGACACTAAGTACGGGGTTACTGATGTTGACCAGATGGTCCGCCAGTTCAAAAATGGTTCAGATGGCTCTAAGCACTATGGGACTTAACATCTAAGGTCATCAGTCCCCTAGACTTAGAACTACTTAAACATAACTAACCTAACGACATCACACACATCAATACCCGGGGCAGGATTCGAACCTGAGACCGTAACAGCCGCACGGTTCCGGACTGAAGCGCCTAGAACCGCTCGACCAGCGGCCGGCGGTCCGCCAGTATTCAGTGGAAGCTGGTGGAGGCCGTGACTTGTCCATACTTTTTTTATAATAGCACGTATTAATGTTAAGGTAATCTATAGAGAAACAACAAACAATGAAATAACAAGGCGGCACTGCTCAATCTCGTGGGATGACTGGGTGTTGTGTGATGTCCTTAGGCTAGTTAGGTTTAAGTAGTTCTAAGTTGTAGGGGACTGATGATCATAGATGTTAAGTCCCATAGTGCTCAGAGCCATTTGAACCATTTTTTTTTCAATCTCGTGGAGAAACTTTTCGAAGATTATACATAAAGCATGATAAGAACAGCAGCTATTCACGTTGAATCGTCAGAGGTAGGTGGACGCTACAGCCACTGCCATGTATGAAAATCTTGCGAAGAAGGGAACAGTTCCATAAACTTTTGTTTAAGAACGTAATATTCACCGTTGACTACAGAAACAATTTCTATAGTCAACGGGGATTATGATGCTCTTTAAAAAATTCTGCGAACCCACAGCAAGAGAAGTTAAATGAGTTACACAAATGTGCATCGTATGAGCAAATCAGTTAGCAAGAGTTTTTTTTATTAGTGTTTCCTATGTCTACGCAGATTTCAGAGCTCAGTATACGATGACCTGTTGGTATATAAAAGGAAAACATCTACTTACAAAGACTAAAATTTATCTTTAGATAATGTTTATCATGGCGAAGATCTATGTAACACTATTGTTACATACTGATTGGATATGATGTGTTTTTGTTTACTTGTGGAGAATATCACCTTGTACTAAAATTTTTTGACTTTACTACATTTCTATAAAAAATACAAAATTTATTCTTGATATTATAAAAAGTTTTGAAGTATTTGCATATCGAGAAATAGGCAAGAGAGTGACACGGATACAGTGTTTGCGGAGGACATATTTAAAACAAAGGCGTTTCTCGTTGCGACGGGATCTTCTCACGAAATTTCTATCACCAACTTTCTTCTCCGAATGGAAAATATTCCGCTGTCGCCAACTTAAACAGGGAGAAACGATCATCATAATAAAATAAGGGAAATCAGAGCTCGCACAGAAAGATATAGGTGTTCGTTTTTTTCCGTGCGCTGTTCGAGAGTTGGAGAATTAGTGTGAAGGTGGTTCAATGAATCCTCTGCCAGGCACTTAAGTGTTGATAAGAAGTTGATACGGACACACATTAAGAAAATATTGAAGTTTTATTTTCTTACACGAAAATATTGTAAAGCAAACTGTATTTTTGATTGCACTTAATATTTTAATTCTAAACAAAATAGCAAACCATTAGAGTGACTGTCTGTACAGAAAAACCCGTCCCCTAAAATACAATAGTCTAAGAATAAGCTCTAAATGCATCGACTACAGACAGGACATTTTTGTCTCAATAGCAGTTTTAGGGGATTCGAGAAATGCAGCAGTTCCCATAAGTAAAACAGTTTCAAACGTTTGGTCACTTTACAAATTAGATAATCTGTTAATTATTTAACGTTATGCAGGTAAGCGTGAAAACGTTTGGAAGGGGATCTAAATTATCTTTAAAGTTTGTTGGATGTCGATAAGTGTTCTAATTATGAAATGCAGGATGAGTATAATATGCGTAATTTGCTCCCCGTTTTAAGAAAAAGCTAGTTTTTCACGCTTCTCATTGTTTATGACGTCATACCTCCTAAACTATGTGTCGTACAATGATAAAATTTTGCATGCACAGTCAGTGGTATTTACGAATACTGTCTACAAATTTTTCTGCGAACAGAGTTAATAGTAAAGTAACTGAGGACTTTCGCAGGCTCTCCGCGTTAACTGTTCTTGTTGAGTATCCAAATGAGCCTTTCGCCACGCCTACATCTCTAGCTGACCAACGCAAAAGGTCGCAAACCTTCGATTAGCATTATTAGCCAGTGAAAACGAAATTTTTTTTCTGCCGCTGGTAAGCCTCAACAGAAGAAGCCAATCGCGCAAATTCTTTCGGCAGCTGCAGCAATTGACAATATTACAAATGATCAGTTTCCTCATCCATTCATCACAGCCCCTAATAATGGATCAAAAATGGTTAAAATGGCTCTAAGTACTACGGGATTTAACATCTGAGGTCATCAGTCCCATATAACTACTTAAACCTAACCAACCTAAGGACATCACATACACGATGCCTGAGACAGGATTCGAACCTGCGAACGTAGCAGCCGTGCGCTTCTGAGTAGAGGCCCATTTATGTTCTGTCAGCGTTATCTAAGACTTCAGAAGACTCATAAAAAATAAGACCTATCCAATTGGCAATCGAAGCGACTTTGGTGGCCAAGGTAGGGCTAAACAAGCAAGAAGACAAGCAGTAGAAGTTCTCCCATGTGTGGGCGGCTATTGTCTTGTTGAAATGTAAGCCCAGCTTGGCTTGCCATGAAGGGCAACACAACGGGGCGTAGAATATCGTTGACGTACTACTGTGTTGTAAGGGTGCCGCGGATAACAACCAGAGAGGTCCTGCTATGAAACGAAATGCCACCTCAAACCATCAGTCCTGGATTTCTGGCCGCATGGCGGGCGACAAACATGTTGCTATCCCACCGCTATCCGGGAAGTCTCCAGACGAGTCTTCGCTGACCATCGGGGCTCAGTTCGAAGCGAGACTCATCACTGAAGACTTTCTCTAGTCAATGATATTCCAGGCCGAAGACGTGTCCGGAGGCGGCCCAGACAGCGGCATGATAACAGTTCGACTGCCGCACGCTGCCCGTACGATCAGGAGTAATGGGCTAAGTTGCTATTTCGTTTCATAGCAGGACCCCTTTGGCTGTCATCCGCAGCACCCTTACAGCACAGCTGTACGTCGACGATATTCTACGCCTCGTTTTGTTGCCCTTTATAGCAAAACATACTGAATTATACTTCGGAAAGGTAATTTAGCCGTGGTAAGATTTGCTGTTTTGAAGAGCGCGCCACAGCGCGTAGTGTAAAGCAGTCGCGCTCCGTTTCTGGCCGTGGCGCCGCTGTGGCAATCGCAGCTTTGGTGTTTCCCTCTGGTGGGAAAGGGGAAAAGTTGCCTGTTCACGTGCATTTAAGGGGCGTTATGAGCTCGCCAGTCGGTCAGTCTGAGTCGGTCAGTCGGAGTGAGTCTGGGGACAGTCTGTCAGTCTCAGCGAGTCGGTCAGTTGGTCAGCCGGGTCAGTGTGGGGCAGTTAGTGTCTGTCTGTCGTCCGGAGTGCTAGTATGTGTTGGGCCGCCACTCTGGTCCAGTTTCTTCAGGCAGTGGACATTGGCGGTTGGACTGATCGGCAGGTCGTTCTCTTCCCGGGCCAGGGATGTCGGGTAGCCTCAGGGCATGTTTCCTCTGCAGGGGTGGGTCCGACCGAGTGATCGCTTAGTCAATGTCGGTCTGCCGTCTGGAGTGCCAGGATGTCTGTCGTTCGCATCGACCTTCAGGCCGGTTGGATCGATCTGTTGGTCGGTCGTGCAGTGAGACACAAGATAACTTGTCCGTCTTGAGCGTCGGCGCATGCGAGGTCACCACGTGGCAGCCAGTGGGCCGCGCCGTATAGCGAGGAGTAGTGGCTTCGTGGTCGACACGAGAGCAACGGGAGTCAACCCACGACATCGGTCTGGCCGCCGCGAGCTGCGACGCCGTGAGACGGGAGATCGGCGCGCCTTCCTGCGTCCGTTGAAGCGGCTGGCAGCGGACGGTTCGGGAGAGCGTTTTGGGCATGCTGCGCCAGGTCTTCGCAGTTTATTAAAGGTTAAGTGATTCGTGAAATGTTGTTTCATTTACTTGTTAAATTCTACTTGTGTTCCTGGTCAGTCTCTCGTCCCCAGCTTGCTCGTCTGTCTCCCGTCCGCATTTGTTAGGCAGTTAATGTCTGTCTGTCTGTTTGTCGGTCTGCCGTACGTTTAGAAATGCCTCTGCCATGTTTGTCGGATTCGGTGTTAACGAAATTATGGAATTAACGAGTAAAGGCCGAATTCCTGAAATATGTTTTTATCTTGCCTGTTATCTTGCGAGGCGGTATATGTGTAATGTAGAGAATGTTGTACATTTTATGTAAGTCTGAATTTCATGAGTTTCATTGAAATAGTCATTTTTATAAAGTTGCCACCCTTCCACCGTAAGAGCCCTTTTAAAAACGAATTGCACTTTCGGTGGCAAATAATTTCTTAGTGTGAGTGTTTGTACCATTTCCATCCCTCTTACGGTGTGCATAGTTAATGTGTTTTTTAGTTTAAAGTAATCTGGTGTGTTGTAGATTTGCACCAGTGTAGTCTTTCAGAGGTTGCTGTGAGCGGTCGTGACTACGGTCGTGTTGAAAGGGAGCGGCAAGCTTCTCAGCCCGAAGGCTCATACTGTCAATATTGTTCTTTCTGCCTCTAAATAAAATTGTAACTTGATATTTCTAGGGTGCTTTTCTGCTTATAAATTTTAAATCTGTTTTTGAAAAGGCTTTTATGAATAAAATTCCCATTTGTTAAAGGTAACTTCATTTTCATCAGTTACTCCCTGGCAACTACTTCCACGCTTAAATGTGTTAATGTTCTTGATGAATCGCTAGTCAGTAAGTACATTCTTTAAGAAAAGACTTTGAAGGTAAATTCACGGTTCAGTAATGTTCGCCCGCACACGAGCGAATTTCTATTGCTTGTCTTCGTACTTGCCAAACCCTACCTTGGCCAGCAAGGTCGCAGGATCTCGCTCCAGTTGAGAACGTTAGGAGCATTATGGGCGGCGCCCTCCAACCAGCTAGGGATCTAATGATCTAGCTCGCCAATTGGACAGGATTTGATATTCCTCAGAAGGACTTCCAACAAAAAATAACAGGAAGAATTTAAAAAATGGTTCAAATGGCTCTAAGCACAAAGGGACTTAACATCTGAGGTCATCAGTCCTCTAGACTTAGAACTACTTAAACCAAACTAACCTAAGGACTTCACACGCATCCATGCTCGAGGCAGGATTCGAACCTGCGACCGTAGCGGTCGCGCGGTTCCAGACTGTACCTCCTATATGGGGATATTGAAAGGGTAATATGGTACTTAAATGAAGACGAATATTTAATACTAATGGGGGACTGGAGAGCAGTTGTAGGGAAGGAGTAGAAGAAAATGATACAGGAGAATATGGGCTTGGGACAAGGAATGAGAGACGAGAAAGACTAAGATCTGTAATAAATTTCTGCTAGTAATATCGAATACTTTGTTCAAGAATTACAAGAGGAATAAGTATACTTGGAAAAGCTGGGCGATACCGGAAGATTTCAGTTAAATAACATCATGGACAGACAGATTCCGAAATTAGGTACTGGATCGTAAGGAGTCCCCAGGAGCAGATATAGACTCGGATCATAATACAGTGGTGATGAATAGTAGGCTAAATTTAAGAGATTAGCCAGGAACAATCATTACGCAAAGAAGTGGGATACGGAAGCACTAAGGAATGACGAGATACGTTTGAAGTTCTCTAAGTCTGTAGATACAGCACTAAAGAATAGCACAATAGGCAGTACAGTTCAAGAGGAATTGACGTCTCTGAAAAGGTAAACAACAGAAGCTGGAAAGAAACGTATAGGTACAAAGAAAGGTAACTGCGAAGAAGCCCTGGGTAAATAAAAAATGTGAATGAATTCAGAAGGGACCAAACTTCTTAGGTCATCGGTCCATAGACTTACACACTACTTAAACTAACATATGCTGTTCCAGAGGTTGCCCCTCAGTCTGCAAGATCCGGGCAGTCGCAGAGGGTGGGCTTACTGGTAGTTGGGAGCTCCAACGTCAGGCGCGTAATGGGGCCCCTTAGGGAAATGGCAGCAAGAGAGGGGAAGAAAACCAATGTGCACTCCGTGTGCATACCGGGGGGAGTCATTCCAGATGTGGAAAGGGTCCTTCCGGATGCCATGAAGGGTACAGGGTGCACCCATCTGCAGGTGGTCGCTCATGTCGGCACCAATGATGTGTGTCGCTATGGATCGGAGGAAATCCTCTCTGGCTTCCGGCGGCTATCTGATTTGGTGAAGACTGCCAGTCTCGCTAGCGGGATGAAAGCAGAGCTCACCATCTGCAGCATCGTCGACAGGACTGACTGCGGACCTTTGGTACAGAGCCGAGTGGAGGGTCTGAATCAGAGGCTGAGACGGTTCTGCGACCGTATGGGCTGCAGATTCCTTGACTTGCGCCATAGGGTGGTGGGGTTTCGGGTTCCGCTGGATAGGTCAGGAGTCCACTACACGCAACAAGCGGCTACACGGGTAGCAGGGGTTGTGTGGCGTGGGCTGGGCGGTTTTTTAGGTTAGATGGCCTTGGGCAAGTACAGAAAGGGCAACAGCCTCAACGGGTGCGGGGCAAAGTCAGGACATGCGGGGACCAAGCAGCAATCGGTATTGTAATTGTCAACTGTCGAAGCTGCGTTCGTAAAGTACCGGAACTTCAAGCGCTGATAGAAAGCACCGGAGCTGAAATCGTTATAGGTACAGAAAGCTGGCTTAAGCCAGAGATAAATTCTGCCGAAATTTTTACAAAGGTACACACGGTGTTTAGAAAAGATAGATTGCATGCAACCGGTGGTGGAGTGTTCATCGCTGTTAGTAGTAGTTTATCCTGTAGTGAAGTAGAAGTGGATAGTTCCTGTGAATTATTATGGGTGGAGGTTACACTAAACAACCGAATTAGGTTAATAATTGGCTCCTTTTACCGACCTCCCGACTCAGCAGCATTAGTGGCAGAACAACTGAGAGAAAATTTGGAATACATTTCACATAAATTTTCTCAGCATGTTATAGTCTTAGGTGGAGATTACAATTTACCAGATATAGACTGGGACACTCAGATGTTTAGGACGGGTGGTAGGGACAGAGCATCGAGTGACATTATACTGAGTGCACTATCCGAAAATTACCTCGAGCAATTAAACAGAGAACCGACTCGTGGAGATAACATCTTGGACCTACTGATAACAAACAGACCCGAACTTTTCGAATCTGTATGTACAGAACAGGGAATCAGTGATCATAAGGCCGTTGCAGCATCCCTGAATATGGAAGTTAATAGGAATATAAAAAAAGGGAGGAAGGTTTATCTGTTTAGCAAGAGTAATAGAAGGCAGATTTCAGACTACCTAACAGATCAAAACGAAAATTTCTGTTCCGACACTGACAATGTTGAGTGTTTATGGAAAAAGTTCAAGGCAATCGTAAAATGCGTTTTAGACAGGTACGTGCCGAGTAAAACTGTGAGGGACGGGAAAAACCCACCGTGGTACAACAACAAAGTTAGGAAACTACTGCGAAAGCAAAGAGAGCTCCACTCCAAGTTTAAACGCAGCCAAAACCTCTCAGACAAACTGAAGCTAAACGATGTCAAAGTTAGCGTAAGGAGGGCTATGCGTGAAGCGTTCATTGAATTCGAAAGTAAAATTCTATGTACCGACTTGACAGAAAATCCTAGGAAGTTCTGGTCTTACGTTAAATCAGTAAGTGGCTCGAAACAGCATATCCAGACACTACGGGATGATGATGGCATTGAAACAGAGGATGACACGCGTAAAGCTGAAATACTAAACACCTTTCTCCAAAGCTGTTTCACAGAGGAAGACCGCACTGCAGTTCCTTCTCTAAATCCTCGCACAAACGAAAAAATGGCTGACATCGAAATAAGTGTCCAAGGAATAGAAAAGCAACTGGAATCACTCAATAGAGGAAAGTCCACTGGACCTGACGGGATACCAATTCGATTCTACACAGAGTACGCGAAAGAACTTGCCCCCCTTCTAACAGCCGTGTACCGCAAGTCTCTAGAGGAACGGAGGGTTCCAAATGATTGGAAAAGAGCACAGATAGTCCCAGTCTTCAAGAAGGGTCGTCGAGCAGATGCGCAAAACTATAGACCTATATCTCTTACGTCGATCTCTTGTAGAATTTTAGAACATGTTTTTTGCTCGCGTATCATGTCATTTCTGGAAACCCAGAATCTACTATGTAGGAATCAACATGGATTCCGGAAACAGCGATCGTGTGAGACCCAACTCGCCTTATTTGTTCATGAGACCCAGAAAATATTAGATACAGGCTCCCAGGTAGATGCTATTTTTCTTGACTTCCGGAAGGCGTTCGATACAGTTCCGCACTGTCGCCTGATAAACAAAGTAAGAGCCTACGGAATATCAGACCAGCTGTGTGGCTGGATTGAAGAGTTTTTAGCAAACAGAACACAGCATGTTGTTATCAATGGAGAGACGTCTACAGACGTTAAAGTAACCTCTGGCGTCCCACAGGGGAGTGTTATGGGACCATTGCTTTTCACAATATATATAAATGACTTAGTAGATAGTGTCGGAAGTTCCATGCGGCTTTTCGCGGATGATGCTGTAGTATACAGAGAAGTTGCAGCATTAGAAAATTGTAGCGAAATACAGGAAGATCTGCAGCGGATAGGCACTTGGTGCAGGGAGTGGCAACTGACCCTTAACATAGACAAATGTAATGTATTGCGAATACATAGAAAGAAGGATCCTTTATTGTATGATTATATGATAGCTGAACAAACACTGGTAGCAGTTACTTCTGTAAAATATCTGGGAGTATGCGTGCGGAACGATTTGAAGTGGAATGATCATATAAAATTAATTGTTGGTAAGGCGGGTACCAGGTTGAGATTCATTGGGAGAGTGCTTAGAAAATGTAGTCCATCAACAAAGGAGGTGGCTTACAAAACACTCGTTCGACCTATACTTGAGTATTGCTCATCAGTGTGGGATCCGTACCAGGTCGGGTTGACGGAGGAGATAGAGAAGATCCAAAGAAGAGCGGCGCGTTTCGTCACTGGGTTATTTGGTAACCGTGATAGCGTTACGGAGATGTTTAATAAACTCAAGTGGCAGACTCTGCAAGAGAGGCGCTCTGCATCGCGGTGTAGCTTGCTCGCCAGGTTTCGAGAGGGTGCGTTTCTGGATGAGGTATCGAATATATTGCTTCCCCCTACTTATACTTCCCGAGGAGATCACGAATGTAAAATTAGAGAGATTAGAGCGCGCACGGAGGCTTTCAGACAGTCGTTCTTCCCGCGAACCATACGCGACTGGAACAGGAAAGGGAGGTAATGACAGTGGCACGTAAAGTGCCCTCCGCCACACACCGTTGGGTGGCTTGCGGAGTATCAATGTAGATGTAGATGTAGATGTAGAACAACACACCCCCATGCCCAAGGGAGGACTCGAACTTCCGGCAGGAGGTGCCGCGCAGTCCGTGTCATGGCGCTTCAAACAACGCGGCCATTCCGCGCGGCCCTGGGTAACAGAAGAAATACTTCAAATAATCGATGAAAGAAGTAAATACGAAAATGATAAAGGAAATTGAGGAATTCGGAAATATAAGTTGCTGAGGAATGAAATAAATAGGAAAATCAGGAAAGTTACACTACTGGCCATTAAAATTGCTACACCAAGAAGAAATGCAGATGATAAATGGGTATTAATTGGACAAATATAATTATACTAGAACTGACATGTGATTACATTTTCACGCAATTTGGGTGCATAGATCCTGAGAAGTCAGTACCCAGTACAACCACCTCTGGCCGTAATAACGGCCTTGATACGCCTGGGCATTGCCTCAGAGCTTGGATGGCATGTACAGGTATAGCTGCCCATGCAGCTTCAACACGGTACCAAAGTGCATCAAGAGTAGTGACTGGCGTATTGTGACGAGCCAGTTGCCCGGCCACCATTGACCAGGCGTTCTCAGTTGGTGAGAGATCTGGAGAATGTGCTGGCCAGACCAGCAGTCGAACATTTTCTGTATCCAGAAAGGCCCGTACAGGACCTGCAACATGCGGTCGTGTATTATCCTGCTGAAATGTAGGGTTTCGCAAGGATCGGATGATGGTAGACCCATGCGTCGTAACACATCTGAAATGTAACGTCCACTGTTCAAAGCGCCGTCAATGCGAACAAGAGCTGACCGAGACGTGTAACAAATGACACCCCATGCCATCACGCCAGGTGATACGCCAGTATGACGATGACGAATACACGCTTCCAATATGCGTTCCACGCGATGTCGCCAAACACGGATGCGACCATGATGATAGTGTAAACAGAACCTGGATTCATCCGAAAAAATGACGTTTTGCCATACGTGCACCCCGTTCGTCGTTGAGTACACCATCGCAGGCGCTCCTGTCCGCGGTGCACCGTCAAGGGTAACAGCAGCCTTGGCCTCCGAGCTGATAGTCCATGCTGCTACAAACGTCGTCGAACTGTTCGTGCAGATGGTTGTTGTCTTGCGAACGTCATCATCTGTTGACTCAGGGATCGAGTCGTGGCTGCACGATCCGTTACAGCCATGCGGATAAGATGCCTGTCATCTCGACTGCTAGTGATACGAGGCCGTTGGGACCCAGCACGGCGTTCCGTATTACCCTCCCGAACCCACCGATTCCATATTCTGCTAACAGTCATTGGATCTCAACCAAGGCGAGCACCAATGCCACGATACGATAAACCGCAATCGCGATAGGCTACAATCCGACCTTTATCAAAGTCGGAAACGTGATGGTACGCATTTCTCCTCCTTACACGAGGCATCACAACAACGTTTCACCAGGCAACGCCGGTCGTTGTCTGTGTATGAGAAATCGGTTGGAAACTTCCCTCATGTAAGCACGTTGTAGGTGTCGCCACCGGTGCCAACCTTGCGTGAATGCTCTGAAAAGCTAATCATTTGCATATCACAGCATCTTTCTCCTGTCGGTTAAATTTCGCGTTTGTAGCACGTCATCATCTTGGTGTAGCAATTTTAATGGTCAGTAGTGTAAAACGAAATACTTGCATGAAAAAGAGAATAAATAACAAAAGAAATGATTGTCGGAATGACTGACTCAGCATACAGGAAAGTAAAAACAAACTTCTGTGAAATTATAGGCCAGGGGGGTAACATTAAGAGTGCAATGGGAATTCCACTGTTAAATGCAGAGGAGAGCGGGTAGGTGGAAAGAGTACACTGAAGGCCTCTACAAGGGGCAACATTTGTCAGATGTGACAGGAATAACGGGAGTAGAGGGGTCCAATATTGGAATTTAAGAGGGCTATGGAGCACTTAAGATCAAATAAGACAGAAGGGTATGATAATATGCCGTTAGAATTTCTAAAATCACTGGGGAATGTAGCAACAAAAAACTATTCGCATTGGTGTGTAGAATGAATGAATCTGGCGACATACCACCTTATTTTCGGAGAATCATCATCCCCACAATTCTGAAGAGGGCAAGAGCTCACAAGTACGAAAATTTAACGCACTATCAGCTTAACAGCTCATGCATCCAAGTTGCTGGCAAGAATTTTATACAAAAGAATGGAAAAGAAAGTTGAGGATGCGTTACATGATGATCGGTTTGGGTTTAGGAGACGTAAGGGCACCAGAGAGACAATTATGACGTTGCGGTTAATAATGGAAGTTAGACTAAAGAAAAATAAAGGCACGTTCATAGGATTTGTCAACCCAGAAAAAGCGTTCGACAATGTAAAATGGTGCAAGATGTACGAAATTCTGAGAAAAATATAGGTAAACTACAGGAAGAGACGGCTAATGGACAATACGTACAAGAGCCAAGAGGGAATAATAAGAATGGACGACCAAGAACGAAATGCTCGTAGTTAAAAAGGTTGTAAGACAGGGATGTATTTTTTCGTCCATACTGATCAATCTGTACATCGAAAGAAATGATGGAAATAAAAGAAAGATTCTTGAGTGGAATTAAAATTCAAGGTGAAAGGAGATCAGTGATACGATTCGCTGATGACATTGCTATCCTGAGTGAAAGTGAAGAAGAATTGCATGATCTGCTGAGTGGAATGAACAGTCTAATGAGTACAGAATATAGATTGAGAGTAAATCGAAGAAAGACGGAAGTAATGAGAAGTAACAGAAATGAGAACAGAGAGGAACAATACCACGAGTGATGGACACGAGGCAGATACAGTTAAGGAATTGTGCTATCTAGGCAGCAAAAGAGAAGAGAACCAGTTGTATGAATATCAAGAGCTCAGCTGGCAACCCAGTTCTAAGCAAAGAAGGGAAGGCAGAAAGGTGGAAGGAGTATATAGAGGGTTTATACAAGGGCGATGTACTTGAGGACAATATTATGGAAATGGAAGAGGATGTAGATGAAGACGAAATTGGAGATAAGATACTGCGTGAAGAGTTTGACAGAGCACTGAAAGACCTGAGTCGAAACAAGGCCCCGGGAGTAGACAACATTCCATTAGAACAACTGATGGCCTTGGGAGAGCCAGTCATGACAAAACTCAACCATCTGGTGAGCAAGATGTATGAGACAGGCGAAATACCCTCAGACTTCAAGAAGAATATAATAATTCCAATCCCAAAGAAAGCAGGTGTTGACAGATGTGAAAATTACCGAACTATCAGTTTAATAAGTCACAGCTGCAAAATACTAACGCGAACTCTTTACAGACGAATGGAAAAACTGGTAGAAGCGGACCTCGGGGAAGATCAGATTGGATTCCGTAGAAATGTTGGAACACGTGAGGCAATACTAACCTTACGACTTATCTTAGAAGAAAGATTAAGAAAAGGCAAACCTACATTTCTAGCATTTGTAGACTTAGAGAAAGCTTTCGACAATGTTAACTGGAATACTCTCTTTCAAATTCTGAAGGTGGCAGGTATAAAATACAGGGAGCGAAAGGCTATTTACAATTTGTACAGAAATCAGATGGCAGTTATAAGAGTCGAGGGGCATGAAAGGGAAGCAGTTGTTGGGAAAGGAGTGAGACACGATTGTAGCCTCTCTCCGATGTTATTCAATCTGTATATTGAGCAAGCAGTAAAGGAAACAAAAGAAAAATTCGGAGTAGGTATTAAAATTCATGGAGAAGAAGTAAAAACTTTGAGGTTCGCCGATGACATTGTAATTCTGTCAGAGACAGCAAAGGACTTGGAAGAGCAGTTGAATGGAATGGACAGTGTCTTGAAAGGAGGATATAAGATGAACATCAACAAAAGCAAAACGAGGATAATGGAATGTAGTCAAATTAAATCGGGTGAGGCTGAGGGAATTAGATTAGGAAATGAGACACTTAAAGTAGTAAAGGAGTTTTGCTATTTAGGGAGTAACATAACGGATGATGGTCGAAGTAGAGAGGATATCAAATGTAGACTGGCAATGGCAAGGAAATCGTTTCTGAAGAAGAGAAATTTGTTAACATCGAGTATAGATTTGTCAGGAAGTCGTTTCTCAAAGTATTTGTATGGAGTGTAGCCATGTAAGGAAGTGAAACATGGACGATAACCAGTTTGGACAAGAAGAGAATAGAAGCTTTCGAAATGTGATGCTACAGAAGAATGCTGAAGATGAGGTGGGTAGATCACGTAACTAATGAGGAGGCATTGAATAGGATTGGGGAGAAGAGAAGTTTGTGGCATAACTTGACTAGAAGAAGGGATCGGTTGGTAGGGCATGTTCTGAGGCATCAAGGGATCACAAATTTAGCATTGGAGGGCAGCATGGAGGGTAAAAATCGTAGAGGGAGACCAAGAGATGAATACACTAAGCAGATTCAGAAGGATGTAGGTTGCAGTAGGTACTGGGAGATGAAGAGTAGCATGGAGAGCTGCATCAAACCAGTCTCAGGACTGAAGACCACAACAACAACAGGCAGCAAAATAGCCAATGACGGACGGAGCAAGGAGGATATCAAAAGCAGACTAGCACTGGAAAAAGGGCATTCCTGGCCAAGAGAAGTCTACTAGTATCAAACATATGCCTTTATTTGAAAAAGAAATTGCTGAGAATGTACGTGTGCATCCTAGCGTGGTGTGATAGTGAAACATGGACTGTTGGAAAATCGGAACAGAACAGAATCGAAGCGCTTGAGATGTGGTGTTGCAGGCGAACGTTGAAAATTAGGTGGACTGATAAGGCAAGGAAATGTGGTTCTGCGCAGAACCGGAGAGGAAAGGAACATGTGGAAAACACTGACAAGAAGAAGGAACAGGGTGGTAGGACATCTGATAAGACTGCAGAAAATGACTTCCGTGGTGCTAGTGGGAGCTGTAGTGGGCAAAACTCGTAGAGGGAGAGAGAGACTGGAATATATACAGCAAATCTACATCTACATCCACACTCCGCAAGCCACCTGACGGTGTGTGGCGGAGGGTACCTTGAGTACTTGTATCGGTTCTCCATTCTATTCCAGTCTCGTATTGTTCGTGGAAAGAAGGATTGTCGGTATGCCTCTGTGAGGGCTCTAATCTCTCTGATTTTATCCTCATGGTCTCTTCGCGAGATATACGTAGGAGAGAGCAATATACTGCTTGACTCCTCGGTGAAGGTATGTTCTCGAAGCTTCAACAAACGCCCGTACCGAGCTACTGAGCGTCTCTCCTGCAGAGTCTTCCACTGGAGTTTATCATCTCCGTAACGCCTTCGCGATTACTACATGCTCCTGTAACGAAGCGGGCTGCTCTCCGTTGGATCTTCTCTATCTCTTCTATCAACCCTATCTGGTACGGATCCCACACTGCTGAGCAGTATTCAAGCAGTGGGCGAACAAGCGTACTGTAACCTACTTCCTTTGTTTTCGGATTGCATTTCCTTACGATTCTTTCAATGAATCTCAGTCTGGCATCTGCTTTACCGACGATCAACTTTATACGATCATTCCATTATAAATCACTCCCAATGCGTACTCCCAGATAATTTGTGGAATTAACTGTTTCCAGTTGCTGACCTGCTATATTGTAGCTAAACGATAAGGGATCTTTCTTTCTATGTATTCGCAGCACATTACACTTGTCTACATTGAGATTCAATTGCCATTGCCTGCACCATGCGTCAATTCGCTGCAGATCTTCCTGCATTTCAGTACAATTTTCCATTGTTACAACCTCTCGATATACCACAACATCATCCACAAAAAGCCTCAGTGAACTTCCGATGTCATCCACAAGGTCATTTATGTATATTGTGAATAGCAACGGTCCTACGACACTCTCCTGCGGCAGACCTGAAATCACTCTTACTTCGGAAGACTTCTCACCATTGAGAATAATTGAGGACGTAGGTTGCAAGTGCTACTCGAAGAGGTTGGCACAGGAGAGGAGTTCGTGGTGGGGCGCATCAAACAGTCAGAAGACTGATGACTTAAATAACAAATAATAAAAAAAGAAGACACTAACTACCGCCATCTTTATATGTGCATATCGCTATCCCGACTTCTGTCACCTCAGTGCAAAATGGCAACTCTTATGACAGATTAGCCGTCAGATCAGCCAATACAATTTAAATACGGTGTATCGACACTCGTGTTGACCACATTTCACACGCTGGTGTTTCCTTTCGTCACAGAATAATGTCCTCTTCGAGTACTGATCCGTCCGCGAGTTTAAAGGTTCTAAAAGATACCTTTCTTGTGGCTTATTTCTCTTCAATCAAAGCAGTGCCTGACGTCATTTTTAAGGATCCGCGATTAAAGATGTTAGCATAAATGCTAACGGATCTTTAAAGTTTCGCCCGAGTGCTATGACAGGGCAACTTTTGTTTTTGCCGTGGTTTGCCAATTACAAAGGTCACTGCAATTAACTCCGATGAATTGTCTAAGCGAAACCGCTTGTCGTGGCGCGCGCCTTACTTGGACAGCTGTTGAGGATCGTGGGTCGCCTTTGCACTTGACCTGCGCTCCAGACGGCGTACTGAGGCGGTGTCAGACGAGTAGACTCGCCGCAGCGGCAGCCAGGCCTGAGGGTCAGCGTCCGCTGGCCCCGAATCTCCGGCAACGGTTCGCCTTCCGTGACATCGAGGCTGACAGTCCCACACGATCTCTGGTCGGTATCGTGGGAGTGCATAGACATCGACAAGTAAAACAGAAAAATCATTTAGCTTATTCTTGCACTTCCTTTCTCCTTTTCGCTTGCACGTTTCTCTAATTGGCATCCGGCCACCTCTTAATACTAACCATGCAAAATTCGACCTTAACCATGCCAACCCTGCGCAAAATGTGGGATAAAAGCACTCGCAAAAGAAGAAGAAGAAGATTTGCACGCTTCACTATTCCGCTTTGTAATCATCCTTCCGTCTCTCATTGTCCCTTTGCAGTTCTCTCAATCAGTGACTACCATCCTGTCATCATATCTTGTATTCCTCTCCTGTCCAACCATGCTGTCATTCGATTTATTTCTCTTGCATCCCCAAGTGTTCATTCTTGTAATCAACCAAGCTGTCAAGCTACACCTTGGTCCATTCACTCCTCACGGACCAAGACTGAATAGGAATGCGACGCACACTGACGTCGTCCAGGATATGTCATAGTCCTGCGCAATCTTATAGTGCCTGCGCTGATAATACAACGTTGCTGCACGACTTCTCGGCTGATAGCAAGAATGACCATTTGAGAATTTGGCTAGCTGTGATACCAAAACTACGTTACTGACCATTAAATTTAAGCTGATGCGTTCTTCCTCAAACGTGTCGCTACTTCATCTTTCCCCTACCTATCGTAAGAACAGTAGTCAACCTCTCATAAAAATATTTGCATCGCCAAACAGAGTAATTCGTACCTTTCAAATATCAGCACCTGCAACGTCCGTCCATGACATAATTTTCTTTACGTACTCCCTAGAGTGTCCCAGGAAGAAATCGAGCCTTGAAACGAATTAATTTATCTGAACTTGCAACTGAGGCTCAAGAATAGTGTAGAGGCCATCTTCTACTCCATTCTCAGAGAAAAAAGCAAAATTTCATCGGTTTACTAACAAACTTACTGAACTATATGACAAATACTCGCATGCATTCCTGAAGACCGGAAAAGTAAGAAGGAAACCTGAAGCTCCTGCATCTCAAAGATGCTGCAGATCGGATGTGCAAACTAGAGGCCGCACACCTCAAAATCTTATTACCTACAAGCAGAAGCGGAACAGAATCAGTCAAGCTGTGAGAAATGCAGAACTCCGGCATGCCAATAGAAACACAGACAGTAGAAATAGACCAGCTGTCTCGTGGAAAAATCTGCGCGATCTTGGTACAGGCAAATAACAGTTGCAGCTGATCACATTGTGCTAGCCGATGAACTGAACCGGTTCTTTACATTACTTACAATCACATCTGAATCACAAACGAAACAGAGATTTATTAGTTCATAGGGGTAAACGACTGTAACCACGAAAAAGTCTGTCTAAAGCAAGTTACTTACAGCACCGTCAAAAACGCCATCATGTGTATCAGATCAACATCTACTGGACACGATGGCATTTCAGTCCAAAATATGAAGCTTATTATTGACCCGCTACTGCCCACTACAACAGATATCTTCAACCACTCCTTAATTACAGTTATTTCCCTGAGGCCTGGAAACAGGGACTAGTTAAGCCATTTCCTAAAAAGGACGTTACCACCACACCTTTTTATCATCTACCTATTTTCTTTCTTCCTGTTTTGTCCAAGGCACTGGAATATATAGTCGACGACGAGCTAACAAACTACTTAATTACAAGTACAAACATCCTACTAGACAAATGCCAACCATTCATCCGTAAACATCCCCCTAATAAAGGTAACAGCAGATGACCTGAACTTTTCATGGCTGCACAACAGGTAACTGATTCTTAGACTTCAGCTAAGAGATTGACACTATCCACTATGACATTTTACTTGCCGAGCTTAGCAGCCTAAATTTCTCTCCAAGCGCAACGGTTTCGCTCATACGTGACTTCTCGCTAGCAAAGTTTCATGTCCGGCGCTCAAAATCCACGAAGGAGGTACGTATTATGAAGAATACCGCAGAGTTCCGCATTAGGTCCCATACTCTTTTGATTGTACATAAATGATAAGTGATCAAATTTGCCCTACAGCAAATACCACATGTACGCTGATGACCTGCAGCTGTTGCTAAGTGCAAAACCGATAAACCTGAAGAAAGCTGTTAAGAATATCAATGCCGACCGATGCGCGCTACCAAAATAGGCTCAGTATGTAAGGTTAAAGCTCAACCCACCCAAAACCCAAGGGGTGGTGGTTAGCAGACCATGTAATGCAGATACAATCATCGTTTCAGATCTGTTGTGCTATAGGTGGTACAAAATACTGTAAAGTGTGCTCATATCCTTCTGTCTTTAGCTTTTTGCTAAGCGCAATAAGGGGACCACACCCTAACCACGAAGAACATCCCCATACCGTAACACCATCTCCTCCGTATTTCATTGTTGGCGCTACACGTACAGTGAGGTAGCAACAGGGATGGAGAAGTTAAATTTAAGGGATTACAGATTGGCATCTTATTCATGTAGGGTCAACATGGAAAAAGGAGGAGTTGCTACTTATATAAAAACTGGACACAAAGTCAAAAATATTGAAACAAATAGTTTTTGTGTAGACCAGATCCTTGAAGCAAGCGCTTCAAGGATCTACAGGTCCCCTCAGGGTAGCTTCCAGCTATTCATGAAAAATCTTGAGGCATTATTGAGCTACCTGTCAGACAAAAAGAAGCAATTAGTGGTTTGCGGTGATTTTAATGTAGATTTCTTAAAAGATGCGGATAGGAAAAATGAGCTAGAATCTTTGTTTGGTTGTTTCAATCTAGCAACAGTTGTAAATTTTCCAACTAGTGTGCAGCACGATAGTAGGTCACTTATCGATAACATTTTCGTAGACAATGCTCAGGCAGAAACAATTAATGTGTACCCAGTTGTTAAGGGGCTATCTGATCATGATGCACGGTTAATGGAAATAACACATATAGCACCTTATAGGCTTCAGGCAGGTTCATACAAGGCAAAGAAGGCTTAGTGAAGCGAACACAGAGTTTTAAGAGCAGCGTAGAAGAGGTATAATGGGATGAAGTATACACAGAGAATAATGCTGATGCCAAATTCAATTCATTGCACCGCAAATTTGTCTCAATATCAATATTTAAGAGTTGCCATCCTGAATCGTTATCCAAAAAAGCCATTACAAAGTCAAGTAAGCCATGGGTTATTAAGGGAATTAAGATATCGTGTAAGAGGAAGAGGAAAATTTATGGATAGGCCAGAATAAGTCAGGATCCGACGTTACTTGCTTACTACAAAAGATACTGTAATATTTTAAGGAAAGTCATTAAGAAGTCGAGAAGCTTATGTGTTCTGACAGAAATTAATAATGCGGATAATAAGATTAAAACTATATGGAATATTGTCAAATGGGAGACGGGGCAGCCTGACAGTACACGCCATACCATAGCAATAAAGCTAAATGACGATGTTATGAGTGATAATTCACAAGTTGCAAGTATTTTTAACAATGAATGTAGAAGCAAAAATAGGGATAAAGCGTTCAGTTGAAGAAGCAAAAAAATATGTTAAAAATGTCATTCCCCACTGAAATTAAGGGAATTATAAATATACTGAAAAACAGGAGGTCATGTGGTGTTGATGGAGTCTCTAACAGAATTTTGAAGTGTTGTGCTAATTTAATTTGTAGAGTCCTTATATATGTAATGCTCGCTGGCACATTGTGGTAGATTCTTTTGTGTGTTTGTCTATTTTTTGTGTGTCTGTTGTCGATGTATTATGTTCGCAGTAAAAGGTCGTAACAACGTGATAAAATTCTCTCTGATAGTGCTGTTAAAAGAATCACTGTTTGTTGCGCGTATGAAGAGTCTTGGGAGAGACGGCTGGATATTTTTAGCAACTATTCATACATGAGATTGCAGGTTCGAGTGCTGTTGTCCACGTCTATTCCCGTACACGTCGCATACAATCTGAAACAATTCTGTTATTTCAATACTTCCAAAGATACTAATAAAGGTCGTGACGCTCACCTTTGTTCTCATGAAATAATAACGGTTTATTGTGTCTCTTGTACAATTCTCCACCTAACATCAAAAGAAGCGAACAGAAAACTCTAGTTACGCTTAGCTACAACCACAGAGAGAGTAATATTCCGAGTCAACGATATAATTATCATAGAGTCTCTCAGATAACGTCTTTGCCACTTAGCTTTCTCACAGTCGATTCAGTACATTACATATTTATTACACTACAACAGGTAAGTTTTCCAGGCAGATTGAAAGACACAACTGTCAAACATGTTAAGTGAATTAAATAATTATAGACCTATCTCATTGTTGACTTCATTTTCTAAAATATTCCAAAAAAGTTATGTATTCAAGAGTAGTTTCATATTTAAGTGAAAATAATTTACTCAGCATGTCACAGTTTGGATTCCAGAAGGGTTTCTCGACTGAGAATGCTATCCACACAGTTACCCATCAAACAGTACAAGCCCTAAATAACAAATTATCGCCTGTTGGTATCTTTTGTGATCTTTCCAGGGCATTTGACTGTGTGGATCAAGTCACTCTCTTAGAAAAACTTAGGTTTTATGGAGTTGAAGGCTATCTGCACAGCTGGTTTGAATCATACTTAACGAACAGAAAGCAAAAAATTGTGCTGAATACCACAAATAATGTTGGTAGGGTGGTAAATGCCAGCGAATGGGGAGTTATCACAAAGGGAGTCTCACAGGTTTCAATTTTTGGTCCGCTGCTGTTCCTTATTCATGTGAATGACCTCTCACTTAACGTTCAGCAAGCAGAACTAGCACTTTTTGCAGATGACACGAGTGTTATAATAAATCCCATTCCAGAAAAAGCAGCTGAAGATATTGTTAAAGATCTCTTTCAGAGAATTATTAAGTGGTTCTCAGAAAATGGACTCTCCCTTAATTTTGAAAAGACTCACTATATCCAGTTCTGTACACCGAATACAATTGATTTAGCATATGAACAGGGTTCAGTTAACAGGGTAGATGTCTCCAAATTTTTGGGTATTCACATTAATGACAACTTGAACTAGAAGAAGCATATTACTGAGCTTCTCAAACAATTAAGTTCAGTTTCTTTCGCACTTCGTATAATCGCTAGACTGGGTAATAAACAGATCAGCTCCTAACGTACTTTGCATATTTCCGCTCATTAATGTCTTATGGAATAGTTTTCTGGGGTAACTCACCACTTACACATAAAGTATTGGTTGCACAAAAGTGAGCAGTGAGAATAATTAGTGGTGTTCACCCAAGTACGTCATGTAGGCACCTATTCAAGGAGTTAGGTATTTTAACTACACTATCAGAGTACACATATTTGCTAATGAAATTCGTTATAAATAATCCATCTCAATTCACGAAGAACAGTGATGTTCATACGTACAACACTAGAGGAAAAGTGATCTTTTCTGTACGTTATTGAAGCTGTCAGTTGCTGAAAAAGGAGTACATTATTCAGCAACAAAGATATTTGATCATTTGCCCAATAGCATAAAGTATCTGGCAGGTAGCAGATCAAGTTTTAAATCTAGCTTAAAATCATTACTTTTGGAGAACTCCTTCTATTCCATGGACGAGTTTCTGTTTCAGAACTGGTAAAAAAAGTTGTCCCTTTACGTGTAGTTGCATGTGTAGAACTAAAAATTTCAGTAATATTAATATTAGCACTATTCATGTGTGTATATAGTCTTGTAATCTGACTTGTTCCACATCAAATCGATAAAAAATCGTGAAAAGGATCTACGGAACATGACATAACTAAACTAAACTAAACTAAACTGAACTGAACCATTGGCGTCCTGAATGTGAGCTCACAGTTCTAACAACTGTGCCACCTCGCTACGTAATTAAGTTAGGAAGTGAGACACTAAAAGCAGGAGATGAGTTCTGCTGTTCGGACAGAAAAATAAGAGATAACGCGTGAACTAGACAGCACTAGCAAACAAAGCATTTCTGAAAAAGAGAAACTGGTTAACATCGAATGCAAATTTAAATATTAGGAAGTCTTTTCTGAAGTGTAGTGAAGTGAAACACGTACGATAAACAGTTCAGACAAGAAGATAGAAGCTTTCGAAATGGGATGCTACACAAGAATTTTGGAGATTAGATAGGTAGATAGATCGATCGATAGATACACAGATCCAGTAAACTTATGAGAAGGTACGTAATCAAATCAAAGAGAAAAGAAGTTTGTGGCTTGTCTTGGATAAAAGAAATATCTATTGACAGAAAGTATACTGAGGCATCACGGAAGCTTCAATGTGGTAACGGATAGAAGTGTGAGTGGTAAAAATGATAGGGGGAGAGCAAGGATTGAATACGGTAAGCAGGTTCAAGTGGATGAAGGTTGCAGTAGCTACACACAGACGCTGAGGCTTTCACACGCTACACTACCGTGGAACACTGCTCCAAACCAGTCATCGGACTGTGGGTAATAACATTCTGGTATGTGTCTCTGCCTCCGTTTACAGGCTATGCTGCTTTATCCTGTGTAAGTAATTCCCCACACCACATCTAGTTAGTGTTTTCAATACATTCATTCCGCGTCGATTATGCACAGAATCTCCTCAATCTTTATCTTATCCAACCACTTAGTTCTCAACATCCTGTAACATTACATTCCAAACAGTTCTTCTTCTCTTCAGGTTTAGCCACATCCCACAGTTCACTTCCATACAATGCTAATGGGCCAAATGTACATTCTCAGAAATTTCTATCTCAAATTATGTTCTGTCTCTGATACTAGTATAATCTTTTTGCCGAGAAATGCCTATTTTGTAGTGCTCCGCTTAATTCGTCCATCATGCGATATCTCCCTTCAAACGTGGCAGATTCCACTACATGGTACAGTAGAGTTCCATTAATCCGAATTAATTGGGACCGGACCTTGTTCGGATTACCGATTTGTTCGGATTAGCCGGAATTACGTTGACGAGTTTCTAGAATGAAGTATACCAAGCAGATGAGAAAGTACACCATGGTAACAAATGGGAACAAGTGTGGGAACAATGGCCCACTCTCACTCCTTGCCCTTATTGTTGAGATCTTCGCAGTGTCTGAGGTCGGTGCATTGCCAGTTCTACGTATTACCATCATGTAACAACTAATTACGGCTTTCAGCTTTAAGACTGATAGGGGCATGCCGTATAGTATCTCCATGTGTTATTATTATTATTGTAATCGATGGAAATGTGGACAAATCACGTCCATTACCATTAGAGGAACAGTGTAATTCAAAGACGAACATTTCACAGCAGTGTCGGGATGAATCATGCAGAACGGACATTGTAAGAGAGGTGATGCACGTTAGGTGGAACCGCCCGCTTCGGCTAATGATGTGCTTATATTGTATGTGGGGACTAGTTGCTAACTGAGTAGCGTGCCCATGACAGACTCCATGCACATTTTCTTCTTGTGTTAGTCTAAAATAGTGTGCTGGCCGGAGTGGTCGAGTGGTTCTAGGCGCTACAGTCTGGAACTGCGCGACCGCTACGGTCGCAGGTTCGAATCCTGCCTCGGGCATGGATGTGTGTGATGTCCTTAGGTTAGTTAGGTTTAAGTAATTCTACGTTCTAGGCGACTGATGACCTCAGAAGTTAAGTCCCATAGTGCTCAGAGCCAATTGAACTATAAAATAGTGTGGCAGACGTATGGCATGCACAAATTATGAATATGTAGGTATGCTTCTGGTCCTTGGTGCATCTGATAACCGGACTGGTGTCGCTGCTCTTGAATTTGCTACTAGATATCCTGGTCGACGTTATCCAGGTAAAAATGTGTTTCGTCGTCTGGAGCTTCGTCGTAGAGAGACAGGTTCTCCCCTTCTATCTTCGCGTGGCGAAGGTCGTCCCCGCACTCGCCATACTCGAGCTACTGGAGGTCATAAGCCAACGACGTACAAGTGCCGTAGCAAGGCAGCTGCTCGTCTCGCAACGCACAGTCCTTGACGTGCTGCACTGCAGTGGATTGCACCCCTATCATTATTCTTTAACGGAACACCTGCATCCTGCAATTCTGTGAATGGTTCCAACAACGGTAAGCCAACGACTTCATACAAAGTAATATGGTCGGATGAAGCAGCGTTCGCTCGCTACGGTGTCTTCGATATGCAAAATGCCCATCATTGGTGTAGCATTAGCTCGCACGTCACCCGCGACTATGGTATTAAGTTCGCTTTGGCGTCAACGTCTGGGCTGGAATATTTGGAGACTGCCTGACCGGTTGACTGCACGAAGGTATCATGTATTCCTCTTAAACTATTTGCCTGATGCAATGGAAGATGTTTCAAGTTTGGCAGAGGTTATGTTTCCAACATTATGATGAAGCTCCACTCGATGGAATTAATGTGAGATGGTATTCAGATAGAACAAATCGAGGGAAATGGCTCGGAGAGGAAGATCGAGCTGTATGATCGCCGCGTTCACCTAACCTAAATTCCCTATAGTTCTTCCTGTGGGGACACTTAACGAGCATGTGAATTCTATAGCGGCCGCACATGTAAAAGAACTGCTCTTGTATCTGTGGATGCATCCATATTGTGAGAGGTCCAGAGCAATATGATTCAGACGGTCGCGCAGTGTTTGGACGTACAGGGAGGTCGCTTTGAGAACCTGTATAACTAATGAGGAGTTTCTGAACAGAACTGGGGAGAAAAGAGATTTGAGGCATAACCTGGCTAGGAGAAGGGATCTGTTGTTAGGACACTTTCCGAGACATTAAGAGATCACCAATTTAGTACTGGAGGGAAGCGTTGGGGCCAAAATCGTAGAGGGAGCCCAAGAGATGAACGCAGTAAGCAGGTTATGAAGGATGTAGGCTGCAGTAGTTACTCGTAGATGAGGAGGCTTGCAGAGAATAGAGTATAGTGCATCAAATCAATCTTCGGACTGGTGACCACAACGACAACAACATTCTTTTCTAAACGTCGTGCGGTTATTAATGTGGCAATTGTTGTTGCCACTGATCGCTGATGTGTTACATCTGAGCAGACGTACTGCATGTAGCATAAATGACTAGTAGATGTTGAGATATTTAACTGTGCTATCGTCTTTATATTATTTATGTAGTTATTCTGTCCTATGACAGGTCATCTGTTTCAGCTGTCTATTTCGGACTTGTCTGACCACGGTTTTATTACGTTAAACGTTACAAAACAGTGTACTATGCAAATGTCGGATACATATCGCTTAAGAAACGGTGTATACTACAGTATTGTCTGGTAGAATGAAACTGGGAAATAAAAACAAATACTCCTCGATCTCGAATCGAACTCTCGATCTCCTGCACGCTAACCCAAAATGCTATTCACTGCACCAACTGCATAACACTAACGAAGACCTGCTGACAAACGTAGTTACTGTACAAGTGATTAAAGTGTTGCCAGACTGCCATCTTTAAGGTCCATTTACTGCCGCAAACATGCGCAGGACGAAATTTTGAGAGACACATTTTTATATTGCAAGTGCGTGAGGAATTACGCTGTGAGGTTTCTTTATCCTGTATAAGGGGAGCAATATAGAATTCAAAATTTGTATGTAATATGGAAGATAGAAAATCTAGAAAGGGAAGTTCGATGACTCAGTCATCTAGGGGGCTCAGTAAAGTGAAGTGGGAAGATGATAAAGATTTTTGGTTAGACAAATACAACGTAATATCAACAGCAAAAGAAAATGGTACAACCGGAGCAGGATTTGTTATGAATAGGACGGTGGTACAACCGGAGCAGGATTCGTTATGAATAGGAAGATAGGGCAGAGAGCGAGTTACCGTGAACAGTTCACTGACAGTGTTACTATCATCAAAATCGATAGCAAACCAACTTCAACAACGATAGTTCAGGTACGTATGCCGACGCCGCAAACAGAAGATGAAGAGATAGAGGAAGTATATGAGGATATTGAACGGGGAATTTAGTATGTAAAAGGACATGAAAATCTAATGGTCATGGAGGACTGAAAGGTGGTTGCAGAGGAGAAGAGAGGGTTACGGGATATTATGGGCTTGGCAATAGGAATGAGAGAATAGAAAGACTTAGATCTGCAATAAATTTCAAATGGTAATAGCTACTACTTTGTTCAAGAATCGCAAGAGGAGGAACTATACACGCAAAAGATCCGGAGACACGAGGAGATTCCATTTGGATTACGTCATCGTCAGACAGAGATTTCGAAATCAGATATTGGATTGTAAGGCTTATCCAGGGGCAAATATATACTCAGATCACAGTTTAGTAATCATCAAGTGTTGACTAAAGTTTGAGAGAATCATCCGGAAGAATCAGTGTGAACGAAATGGGTACTGCTGTACTGAAGAATGATGAGAAGTGTTTAAAATTCGCTAAGGATGTATATACTGCGACAAGCAATGGTGAAGTCCGCACTTCAGCTGATCAGAAGTGGACATCTGTAAAAGGGACACACAGATGCTGGACAGACATATGTACTAGGAAGGCACGTGCGAAGAAACTGTTGGTAACAGTAGAAATATGTCAACTGGTTGACGAGAGAAGGAAGTACAAAAATGCCCGCAGGGAAATCTAGGCTAAATGGCTGTAGGACAAATGTGAAGAATAATGATCATCGGAACCCCAGCATCAGCACATACAAAAATCAAAACAACCTTCGGAGAAATTAGGAGCAAAGTTCGTAACATTTAGAGAGAAATGGAAATTCCGCTGTTAAATGCAGAGAAGTAATTGGATAGTAGGAAAGTGTTCATTGAAGGCCTTTCCGAAATGGAGGAGTTGTCTGATTAGATGATAGAAAAATAAATTGGATTCGATATGGAAAATGATCCAGTATTAGAGATCGAATTTAAAAGATTCCTGAAGACCTGAAATCAAATAAGGCAGAATCGATAGATCATGTTTCATCCGAATTCCTAAAATCATTGGAGGAAGTGGCTACCGAATGACTGTTGAGGTTTGTGTGTAGAATATAAAAGACGTACGTTACAATCAGACTTCCGGAAAAAAATATTATCCACACAGTTCCGAAGATAGCAACAACTGATAAAACTATAGCAGAATCAGCTTAACATCTCATGCATCCGAGCTTCTGATAAGAATAATTTACAGAAGAATCAGAAAGAAAACGAAGGGTCTCTTAGAGGACGAATAGTTTGACTTTAGGAAAGGTAAAAGGAACCACGGAGGCGGTTCTGACGCGTTTCATAATGGAAGGAAGACTGAAGAAAAATCAAGCTACGTTCATCACATCTGTCGGTCAAAAATGTCGACAATGTAAAATGGGGCAGGATGTTCGAAATTCTGAGACAAATAAGAGTAAGTTATGGAGAAAGACGGGTAATATACTGTAACATATGTACAAGAACAAAGACGGAACAATAAGAGTGGAAGACCAAGAACGGAGTTCTCGCATTAAAAAGGGTTTAAGGGTGGGATGCAGCCTTTTACTCCTACTGTTCAATTTGTACATCGAAGAACTAATGACGGAAATAAAAGAAAGTTTCAAGGATGGGATTCAAATTCAGGGTGGAAGGATGTCAGTGATAAAATTCACTGATGACATTGCTATTCTCAGTGAACGTGAAAAAGAATTACAGGATCTGTTGAACGAAATTAACAATCTGATGATTACAGAGTATGGAACGGGAGTAAACTGGAAAAAGACCATTGTAATGAGAAGCAGCAGAAATAAGGATAGCGAAAAACTAATCAGAATTGTTGATCACCAAGTAGATGAAGTTAAGAAATTCTACATTCTTGGAGCGATGGAGCAAGGAGGACAGAAAAAGCAGATTAATAGAGGCAAAGAGTGTATTCCTGCCGAAGAGAAATCGACTGGTATCGAAAATACGCCGTAAGCTGAGGAAGAAATTTGTGAGAATGGACGTTTGAAGTACGGCATTGTATGCCAGTGGGAACAACGGAACGCAAGAGAGTCGAAGCGTTTTGGATGTTATGCTACAGAAGAACGTTGGAAATTAAGCGGACTGATAAGATGAGAATTGAGAAGGTTCTCCGCGGAATCCTCGAGCCGGCCGCTGTGGCTGAGCGGTTCTAGGCGCTCCAGTCCGACCACTATGGTCGCAGGTTGAATCCTGCCTCGGGCATGGATGTGTGTGATGTCCTTAGGTTAGTTAGGTTTACGTAGTTCTAAGTCTAGGGTACTGATGACCTCGGATGTTAAGTCCCATAGTGCTTAGAGACATTTGAACCATTTTTTTAGAATCCCCGAAAAAGAAAACATATGTAAAACACTGACAAAAAGAAGGGACAAAGTGATAGGACATGTGTTACGACATTGGGGAACACACTCCATGGTGGATACTAGAAGTTACTGAAGAGGGCAAAAACTGCAGAGGAAGACAGATATTGTAATACATACAGCAAATAATTGAGAACGATAGGTGCAAGTGGTACTCCGATGAGGGGACCATAAAACTTGTCAGGCACTGATTTTGACAAGTCTTATGTATGTTGTAGACGGACCTGTTCCAGACTTGCCAAAGTCTAATAATGAAATCGCTTCGAGGGAAGAATCCATAGAAGTACGTACATTTTCTAATTCTGCATCAGTTTAATGCACCTGCTTTCACAGGGATGGTGTTTCTAATCGAAGTTGATCGAAGAAAAACAATCTTTCCGACTCGAAACAAACTGTCAATTCAAGTACCACTTCTGAAAAATCCGTGTGCCTGCAACGGCCATAGCTTCAATTAAATGTGTGTGGTGCTTTACCAATTTGTTTTTCGGTTGCTTAATCGACAAATGTGAAACGGAATTATGTTCCACCACATAAAATGATGCTTGCGACAGCGAGTAAGGTGATACTGTAATTTATTTTGTAACAAACGGAATACACATTTTGAGAAAGTTTGTTGTAAAGACTGATTTATAAATGGAACTACGAAGGCGAAAACCATTTTGAATAATATTATATAATATTTAATGATTATTCTACATGATGAAATTGAAGAAAACTTATTAAGCCTGTAAGTTAACCACTGCGCTAGTCTCCCTTGGATGTTACAACTACAGTTGAACACATACCTAAGACTTATCAAACTTTGTGATTAACAAGTCTGATGATTCTCTTATGAGACAAAGATGTTGAAGAAGGAGAACAGATCAGAAACCAACAACTCTGGAACTTTAACTCGCGATAAGAGAAAGTACCAACAATCATAATGGAAGAAGTAAAGAGCGCAATAGCTGGAATAAAAAATGGGAAAGCAGTAGGTACAGACACAATACCAGAAGACATGTTCGAACCAAGAAGGTTTAAAAGAAATACTGAAGTTATGAAACAAAATAGACGACAGTGTTGAACGGCCAGAGAACTTTCTGATAACAGTAATGATTCCAATACCGAAGAAACAAGAGACCACAAAATGCAGTGAGCACGGACAATTAGCGTTCTCCGTCGTAGACTGTTCATCATACATTATCGTCCAGCCGGCCGGGGTGGACGAGCGGTTCTAGGCGCTACAGTCTGGAACAGCGCGACCGCTGCGGTCGCAGGCTCGAATCCTGCCTCGGGCATGGATGTGTGTGATGTTCTTAGGTTAGTTAGGTTTAAGTAGTTCTAAGTTCTAGGGGACTGATGACCTCAGAAGTTAAGTCCCATAGTGCTCAGAGCCATTTGAACCATTATCATCCAGCACGACGCCATTAGATCAAGGAAGGCGCGATAAAATTCTATCGGCAATCCGTCAATGCCAGGCGACATATTTAAAGCACCTTCGTTGATTGCATAGTGCACCTTATCGTGTCTAACCGGCTTCGTCAGTTCGTCCGCCTTGCGTCGCGTGTCGGTAGGCTCTTCCGGTGTATGTAGCCTGTTTATACGTCTGTATGTTGGAAGGCGATATACTGCATTAATAACTCTGTAAGAGACTATGTGTGGCTGGTCGGACTCGCAGTTTTGAAGTGAACAGCAAGCAGTGATGGCAGTTGGAAGGGAATAGCCAGCATTGATGGAGATTGGAAGTTAATAGCAGCAGTGATGGAGGTTAGAGGTCTAAATTGTTAGCGCAAGCGGGCGATCTGGACGTATGTCAGCTTGGAGATGTAATATTGTTGACGATTATATAATTTTTGGAACTGGATGTCACGGACAATTATAAATTTTTTGAACTGGACGTCACATGATTAAGGTAAAATCTCCTAAATACATTGTTTGCAAAAAAATCTTTCCTTTGCTAACATCATGCCTATTAGTAGTTAGAGCCTACAGTAGTTAGTATCTTTTATTTAGCTGGATGTATTGGTGCTTGCTGTACCACTGTAATTAGTGTAATGAAGATTTTCTGTGAGGTAAGTCAGTTATGAAATGTATGGTTTATTGTTAGGATTTCTTCTAATTCAGGGCCATTCTTTTGCGTTAAGTAATAGTCCGAATGCGTTATCGTTGAATATTGAGGGTAATTAATGAACAGGAGAAGTGTGAGTTGAGTTTGTAAGGGCAAATTCTGTAGGTTAGAAATGAAATATAAAAAATAGCATAGTAACACTTGCGTTCAATTTCACTGAGCAGTTTCAGATTTAAATTAAGAAATTTTACCTTCTCAGTTATTTCAGACCAAGCAAAAACATGTATTAAGAGGTTTCACCGTGTACATTGCACGGTAGTGGTCTACAAAGGCATTGACGATTTCGGTGTGACAAGTGTCGCGTTGGGCGCGGCAGGTGTAGATCTCGATGGTGAGTCGTTGTCATTTTCGTTTTTCAGTGGATGCGATATGGTGCATGGTAGGGTATCCCTGCTCCACCGAATCTTAACGTCTGGTCCTCACCACCACTCCCTGCAGTTTACGACGTGCCAGTATCACGATTTGCGCCTTATTCCTGCTGCGTTCTCTCTGGGTTTCAGGGATGGGCGGCTGACCGTCTGGATCGCAGAGATCGACTTAGAAACAGCCGGCAGTTTGCCAGCGCCATGCAGCTACTTCCTTCCCGAATTGAATCACGGTACGTCGAATGACAGATATGGCACAATCAGTCGCCAAGTCAAGGTTGTACGGTTCTTAGGTAAGCGACATTCACAGCTGGCCCACGTTTCGGTAACGCGTTGATGACAGTCGGGATCGTGGACGCGGGAGGTGTTTAACTTCCACGTCGCACAACTGCCCCAGACCATTTGTTGCCGGAGAAAAATATTGCAAATTTAGCCACTGTGGTCCGCAAGGGTCAAGGACAAAAGTTCTGCATCTTGGAGTGCAGATGTAAGTTTCCGAGAGACGTGAATTCTGTCAAGGCGACTCGCGGAGTTGTGACCCACTGTTAAGTATGTCCAGGTGCGGCGCCGTGTCGAACTTCCCAACAGCCCACGGACGACATGGTGCAGTTCGTGACTGGTGTTGTAGTGGGATGTTTGATCCTTTCTGTCAACGTCACAATTAAAATCACTCCCAACCAATTACTGGCCACAGAACCAAGAACTAAAGAGGCGATTTCTTCTGAGTAGGTGTGCTCTGACATGTCTGCGGGTGGAGCGTAACGGCGTGTAAACTTCGACTATTAGCGATCCCGTGAGGCTGATCGCAATGCCTCTGGCGGGCGGAAATATGTGACGTCTGCTACTGGGATGCCCTCTCAGGCGTAGATGGATACACCACGTCCGAAGCGGTCAAAAGGGGAGGGATAAATGGTATAGTCAGCGACTTCCGGAAGTGTAGCACAGTACACCTCCTGAAGTAGTTCAGTTTCAACTTCCGACGCCCATATCATCTTTCGCAGCAGATGCATTTTCATTCGGAAGCTAATGTTATTGGTGTTAATTGTTGCCATTCGGTTCTTGTGGAGTCGAGCCCCCCCATGGAAGAGAACTCCACCAGCGTGGGATGAGGAGGCTTGATGCCACAGCGAGCGGTGCCCGCATGCCGCCTGAGGGCGTTTGCTAACTGGGTCTCTCTGACTAAGGTAGCCCCGTCCCCAGCGTGTGGTTCGGGCCATCGTCGACTCGTCACTCCACAGCGTCGAGGACGCCGTCGTAACGGTGCAGTCCATTGATGCAGGCGCACCTGGGTGAACCAGCGGAGTAGCTACGGGCGCTGTTAGATCTGGCGTAGCAATGTCGTCATTCTTGTCGTGGTGCAAGGCCTCGTCTGGACGGACGGAGTCAAAAGCATCAGGGGGGAGAGCGGGTGAGCTGTGTTGTTCCGAGACGGTACGACATCTCCTCTTGAACTGTTTAGGCGAACATTATTTACTTGTTCGTCCCTCTGTGTCAGAAGAGGGGAGGGAGTCGCGGCGGTCGGGGATCAAGGCCGGCCCGTGCACGATAAGCGACGTGACGTGCGTATTATCGGCCGGGAGCGGATCGGCTGTCGTCCTGTTGGTAGCTGCAAAGTCGAGTCAGGTTGTGAACATGACGTTTTGATCCCGGAATTATCCGTGGCAGCTCAAAGGGACACTCGTGAGCCTACGTGGTCTGGCTGGCGACGTCTGTATGCAGAGAAGAGAGTGGCGATGCGTACGTGATTGGTAAAATTGTCGTCGAAGTCGGAGATGCCAGGTTAGCGACCGCCAGTTGAGTTATGCGCCGCTGAAGGCACTCAGACCTGAGGTGCCCTTCTTTACAGCAAACGGTGCAGGTCTTGGGTTGGCTGTCCTATGTAACGACAGCTTGGCACTCGTTGATCTGTATGTAAGACGGCAGGTGCCAATGCAGATCTATGGTGATCTGCCGTACATCTTTAAGAACGGGATACGTTCAGAGGATCGGCGCTATGCTTCTGTACAGTGCCACAGGGGCGGAAAGCCTCGTTAATGTCTTACGCCGGGAGCTCGAATGGTAGTTCGAAGATTCACTCTTATGGTGCACATGCCCAAGAGTGCTGGTCGACATTGACCGCGCCGACATTTCCGTCGCCACAACAAAAGTGTAGCGCATGTTTGGTGTCACTATGTATTAGTTCGCATACTGCGTCATTGACGACTTTGACGTACACCGTACTGCTTCAGATGGGCAAATGGGTGCGTAAAAAGACAGAAGCCGAGATCTTAGCTTCGTCGCCTAGGAAGCGTTCAACTTTCAAAGCAGTTGGTCGGGTGCAATCATCGCAAAATGTGAATCGTAATGTGGATTTTAAAAAGCAGTTGGCCATGGCTGTGGCACATGTATGCGACACGAAAATGAAGGCTGCTGGAAGTAAACAACAGCGAGCACGCGCGCTCTGCAAGCGGGAACACATAGCACGTCCACTCTGCACGGCTGCGAAAGCCGGACTGATTCTGATGCCTTGATGTTTGGGTTCGTTGATCCTGAATGCACGCGCTGCGCATGCCCTT
The DNA here is from genome assembly GCF_021461385.2 of Schistocerca piceifrons. Taxonomy (NCBI): domain Eukaryota; kingdom Metazoa; phylum Arthropoda; class Insecta; order Orthoptera; family Acrididae; genus Schistocerca; species Schistocerca piceifrons. The sequence continues at coordinate 405,875,106 of NC_060145.1, forward strand.
TAAATTTTATCTAATTTATTCCGTGTGATAGATCGTTTGATGACATATTTTAATTCGGTATTTACCATGTCATAATTGACTTTGTTGTGACTTGGCAAGACAGCCAAGTCACTATGAGAGGAAGCCGAAAGGCACGCGCTTAAGCTCACGCAGGCTGGCGCGAGGTCTGGAACAGTTAAGGGAATTATTAGTAGCAAAGAAAGTAAGTAGTTGATGTAATACTTAACTTTAATCCATAAGTGGTGTACATCGATCTGACGGTACAGGCATCACAAGTTAAATATCTATTGATAATGGCGCCTTGCTAGGTCGTAGCAAATGACGTAGCTGAAAGCTATGCTAACTATCGTCTCGGCAAATGAGAGCGTATTTGTCAGTGAACCATTGCTATTAACGTCGGCTGTACAACTGGGGCGAGTGCTAGGACGTCTCTCTATACCTGCCGTATGGCGGCGCTCGGTCTGCAATCACTGACAGTGGCGACACGCGGGTCCGACGTATACTAGCGGACCGCGGCCGATTTAAAGGCTACCACCTAGCAAGTGTGGTGTCTGGCCGTGACACCACAGACTTACTTTTCTGCTTTATACACCGAAGAGCCAAGGACACTAGTACACCTGCCTAATACTGTTTATGGCACCCGCGAGCATGCACAAGTGCCGCAACACGACATGGCATGGACTCGACTAATGTCTGAAGTAGTGCTGGAAGTGGGGGTCAGCGGAAGTGCTTAAACTCAGAAGAGCCATTCTGCAGCAATTGGAGTGTGGAGTGTTACATTATCCTACTGGAATTGACCAACTCCGTCGGAATGCATAATAGAGATGAATGGATGCAGGTGATCCAACAGGATGCTTACGTACGTGTCACCTATCAGAGTCGTATCTAGACGTATCAGGTGTCCCATATCACTTATCGTTCCAACTGCACACGCCCATTACATAGCCTGTACCATCTTGAACAATCCTCTACCGACATACAGGGTCCATAGATTCCTGAAGTTATCTCCATACCCTTCCACGTCCATCCGCTCAATGTAATTTGAAAGGAAACTCGCCTGAACAGGCAACATGTTTCCAGTCATCAGTAGTCCAATGTTGCTGCTTACGGGCCCAGATGAGCCATAAAGCTTTGTGTCGTGCAGTCAGCAAGGGTACACGAGTGGGCCTTCGGCTCCAAAAGCCCATATCGATGTTTCGTTGAATGGTTCGCACGTTGACACTAGTTGATGGCCCAGCTTTGAAACCTGGAGCAATTTGCGGGAGGATTGCACTTCTGTCATGTTGATCGATTCTATTCAGTCGTTGTTGGTCCCGTTCTTGCCTCAGCGATGCCGGATAGTTGATGTTTTACCGGATTCCTGATATTTACTGTACACTCCCTCCCCCCAAGAACCATGGACCTTGCCGTTGGTGGGGAGGCTTGCGTGCCTCAGCGATACAGATAGCCATACCGTAGGTGCAACCACAACGGAGGGGAATCTGTTAAGAGGCCAGACAAACGTGTGGTTCCTGAAGAGGGGCAACAGTCTGGATGATTGACTGATCTGGCCTTGTAACACCAACCAAAACAGCCTTGCTGTGCTGGTACTGCGAACGGGTGAAAGCAAGGGGAAACTACAGCCGTAATTTTTCCCGAGGGCATGCAGCTTTACTGTATGATTATATGATGATGGCGTCCTCTTGGGTAAAATATTCCGGAGGTAAAATAGTCCCCATTCGGATCTCCGGGCGGGGACTACTCAAGAGGACGTTGTTATCAGGAGAAAGAAAACTCGCATTCTACGGATCGGAGCGTGGAATGTCAGATCCCTTAATCGGGCAGGTGGGTTAGAAAATTTAAAAAGGGAAATGGATAGGTTAAAGTTAGATATAGTGGGAATTAGTGAAGTTCGGTGGCAGCAGGAATAAGACTTCTGGTCAGGTGAATACAGGGTTATAAATACAAAATCAAATAGGGGTAATGCAGGAGTCGGTTTAATAATGAATAAAAAAAAAGGAGTGCTGGTAAGCTACTGCAAACAGCATAGTGAACGCATTATTGTGGCCAAGATAGACACGAAGCCTATGCCTACTAAAGTAGTACAAGTTTATATGCCAACTAGCTCTGCAGATGACGATGTAATTGAAGAAATGTATGATGAAATAAAAGAAATTATTCAGATAAACAAGGGAGACGAAAATTTAATAGTCATGGGTGACTGGAATTCAGTAGTAGGAAAAGGGAGAGAAGGAAACGTAGTAGGTGAATATGGATTGGGGCTAAGAAATGAAAGAGGAAGCCGCCTGATAGAATTTTGCACAGAGCACAACTTAATCATAGCCACCACTTGGTACAAGAATCATAAAAGAAGGTTGTATACATGGAAGAAGCCTGGAGATACTGACAGGTTCAGATAGATTACATAATGGTAAGACAGAGATTTAGGAACCAGGTTTTAAATTGTAAGACATTTCCAGGGGCAGATGTGGACTCTGATCACAATCTATTGGTTATGAACTGTAGATTAACACTGAAGAAACTGCAAAAAGGTAGGAACTTAAGGAGATGGGACCTGGATGAACTGAAAGAACCAGATGTTGTACAGAGTTTCAGGGAGAGCATAAGGGAACAATTGACAGGAATGGGGGAAAGAAATACAGTAGAAGAAGAATGGGTAGCTTTGAGAGATGAAGTAGTGAAGGCAGCAGAGGACCTAGTAGGTAAAAAGATGAGGGACAGTAGAAATCCTTGGGTCACAGAAGAAATACTGAATTTAATTGATGAAAGGAGAAAATATAAAAATGCAGTAAATGAAGCAGGCAAAAAGGAATACAAATGTCTCAAAAATGAGATCGACAGGAAGTTCAAAATGGCTAAGCAGGGATGGCTAGAGGACAAATGTAAGGATGTAGAGGGTTATCTCACTAGGGGTGAGATAGATACTGCCTACAGGAAAATTAAAGAGACCTTTGGAGAACAGAGAACCACTTGTATGAATATCAAGAGCTCAGATGGAAACCCAGTTCTAAGCAAAGAAGGGAAAGCAGAAAGGTGGAGGGAGTATATAGAGTGCCTGTACAAGAGCAATGTACTTGAGGACAATATTATGGAAATGGAAGAGGATGTAGATGAAGATGAAATGGTAGATACGATACTGCGTGAAGAGTTTGACAGAGCACTGAAAGACCTGAGTCGAAACAAGATTCCAACATTCCATTAGAACTACTGACGGCTTTGGGAGAGCCAGTCCAGACAAAACTCTACTATATGGTGAGCAAGATGTATGTGACAGGCGAAATACCCTCAGACTTCAAGAAGAATATAATAATTCCGATCCCAAAGAAAGCAGGTGCTGACAGATGTGAAAATTACCGAACAATCAGTTTAATAAGTCACGGATGTAAAATACTAACGCGTATTCTCTACAGACGAATGGAAAAACTGGTAGAAGCTGACCTCGGGGAAGATCAGATTGGATTCCGTAGAAATGTTGGAACACGTGGGGGCAATACTGACCCTAAGACTTATCTTAGAAGCTAGATTAAGGAAAGGCAAACCTACGTTTCTAGCATTTGTAGACTTAGAGAAAGCTTTTGACAATGTTGACTGTAATACTCTCTTTCAAATTCTGAAGGTGGCAGGGGTAAAGTACTGGGAGCGAAAGGCTATTTACAATTTGTACAGAAACCAGATGGCAGTTATAAGAGTCGAGGGGCACGAAAGGGAAGCAGTGATTGGGAAGGGAGTTAGACAGGGTTGTAGCCTATCCCCGATGTTATTCAATCTGTATATTGAGCAAGCAGTGAAGGAAACAAAAGAAAAATTCGAAGTAGGTATTAAAGCCCGTGAGGAAGAAATAAAAACTTTGAGGTTCGCCGATGACATTGTAATTCTGTCAGAGACAGTAAAGGACTTGGAAGAGCAGTTGAACGGAATGGACAGTGTCTTGAAAGGAGGGTATAAGATGAACATCAACAAAAGCAAAACGAGGATAACGGAATGTAGCCGATTTAAGTCGGGTGATGCTGAGGGAATTAGATTAGGAAGTGAGACACTTAAAGTAGTAAAGGAGTTTTGCTATTTGGGGAGCAAAATAACGGATGATGGTCGAAGTAGAGAGGATATCAAATGTAGACTGGCAATGGCAAGGAAAGCGTTTCTGAAGAAGAGAAATTTGTTAACATCGAGTATAGCTTTATGTGTCAGGAAGTCGTTTCTGAAAGTATTTGTATGGAGCGTAGCCATGTATGGAAGTGAAACATGGCTGATAACTAGCTTGGGCAAGAAGAGAATAGAAGCTTTCGAAATGTGGTGCTACAGAAGAATGCTGAAGATTAGATGGGTAGATCATATAACTAATGAGGAGGTATTGAATAGGATTGGGGAGAAGAGAAGTTTGTGGCACAACTTAACTAGAAGTAGGGATCGGTTGGTAGGACATGTTCCGAGGCATCAAGGGATCACAAATTTAGCATTGGAGGCCAGCGTGGAGGGTAAAAATCGTAGAGGGAGACCAAGAGATGGATACACTAAACAGATTCAGAAGGATGTAGGTTGCAGTAGGTACTGGGAGATGAAGAAGCTTGCACAGGATAGAGTAGCACGGAGAGCTGCATCAAACCAGTCCCAGGACTGAAGACCACAACAACAACAACAACAACTGTAGACTCGTGGAATGGTCGTACAGGAAAATCTCAACTTCAGCGCTACTTCGGACATGCTGTGTCCCATCGCTGGTGCACCGCTATAACACCACGTTCAAACTCACTTAAATCTTGATAACCTGCCATTGTAGCAGCAGCAACCGATCTAACAACTGCGCCAGACACTTGTTGTCTTCTATAGACCGTAGCGCCGTATTCTGCGTGTTTCCATACCTCTGTGTTTGAATATGCAGTTTCTTTGGCGCTTTAGTGTATAAGTATAGTTTTATGTACTTTTGGTTTATGTGATTGCAATGGTTTGCTTGTATGCCTTGTAATCTATTTCTTTTATGTGGCCTTGTATTTCGTAAACGTGTCATACATCGGTCTTGCACGCCATCTGGAAACCTTTCCAGCATGCAGGTCTGTCATAATATTTGTGTGCACGCCAAACAGACATTATGTTCTGAGTGCAATTAGTTCGTAGACATGCTCCCATTCTGTCCTGCTATGCTGGAGTCTGCTTGTGTCTGTACGGTAACATGCGATGGTTCTTATAAATTTTTCTACCACATTTGATACCTTCCTGATTATATGCTGGAACTTTTCTCTTACGTCTGCTTTCCGTTTTATGGTTTTATGACGGATGGCTTAGATATGCAGTTACATTTGCATCCACTTTACATTTTATATGACTATAACGAATGGGTTACACATACAGTTACTTTTGCGTAAGTTTCTATTACCTTTAGTTTATTCTACCTGCGTAGTCCCACATTCCTCTATTTGTTTGTGTTAGATTGATGTGTTGTTCTATACACAATATGATGATACCCCAAAAGGGTGAAACGCGTTATTGATAACTTTGCAACCATGGATGTTTTCATTCTGAAATAATTCAAAACGGTCGTTGTACCACTCTGCCTTAACGGAACGGATTTTTTTTTTTTTTTTTTTTACATTTATTCTGTTCAAATGACACTCACTCAGTCACGCTGAACAACTGGCAGTCCCTCTCCGACTGATGAACAAGGATCCGTTCGCAAAATGGGAATTTATCCTCGATTTCCGTATTTTCTGTGAAAGTCGCATATGTTGATGTGAGATGTGTTTCTTGCGTGGCCTTCAATTTACTCTTACGCACTGCGATTTACTTTAACAACTGCGTTCTATTTTGAAATGAGTTGGAGTATTTTATTTTTATTTATTTATTTTTGTCTTAACGGAGTTTTTCAATGCACGTTATTCACTGAACTTCGTCGCATATTACAATGGCGTGAAGCACATAAAAATAACGGACAGTAGAAGATTGAAAAATTGTCGTAGTCAGTCGTAATTGATTAGAATTTTTTCTACGTAATCTATGGTTTATCGTTTCAGTAACGCAAGTGCATTTACTACAATGCAAACCCCCTCAATGAGCAAACGATTATTCTTAAATAAGAAAACAATGTTCGTAAGATTTTGTTAGTACACGAAAATATTATGTTAGCAAACTTAGGTTTCTAGTCTCACTTACAGCCAGACAATAATAAGCGTGGCATTTCAAACAACTTATTTAAAGAAGTATACATCGACTTCTCATGAGACTGATAACTAGCGGTTTAACTATCCGCAAGTTGGAAGATAGTAAAGTTTAGACGCGACGTGAAACAAACACTTTTTAAGTTAAATGGCTTTCCAGAAGCTACCGTGCTCCTTCAGAAGCAAACTATAAACTATGGAAAAAAAGACCGAAACAGCTGTTCGTTTCCCATGTCAACTCCCTCGGGCAGGTAACAGCTCCCACCGGCACTCACTGGAGACTTGATGCTATCCGAGACCAGTTTAATTCAGCGTCGTAGATCCGCTGGAACAGGAGGGCGGTTCGTGGCTGCACACGGGGAATGGAATGCCGCGTTTGGACGACGAACGGCTTCCGTTCCGTGCAGCTGTCATCGGGTCTTGGGCTTGTCGATGCATCACCGACCCATTCCTGCCATGTCCAGGGAAATGATACGAGTTTGTGTACTTGTGTGTACCTCTCTCACTGTAAGGGATACGAGACCACTCGTCGTGTAAATTACCCGCAGATGGATCGCTTACAAGATCTTCATGGAAGAAAACAACCGAGAGCAGTTAAACGACAAACTGGAGATATATTAAAATAAGTTTGACTTTAGTGTCTTTAGAAATAAAGTTTCTCTCCTTCTCTTTCATTCATATCGTATTTTGGCCCTATTGTTCTGTCGCCGGTGGTCTTTTTTTTCTAATTCTGTAAGTGGAACACTATATTAACAGAAAAATAAAGATATTTGGATATAGTAGTCGTAGCTATTTCACTGGATATTTAAAATCTCGTATAGTAGTTTTACATTTTGGGATAAAAGATTTAGAAAGTTTTACGAATAATTGCCTAATTGATCATTATCATATTGGATAAAGTAATTCCCAGATGGGAAAAATGATAGATGCAATAAATCGTGACAGGTCATTCTAGAATAAGCAGCGATCAACATATTCAAAAACGTTTATTTTACTGTCTTTTAGATTGCATTAGATGTACTTTTTGATCCACAGGATCATAGCGAGGAAATCCTCAAAGATATAGAACATGTCACAAAACAAGCATGCACCATTACATAGTCACAAAATAAGACATGTGTTAATTCATCATCCACAGGTCCCAAGTGAAATGATTCTCACGCATGTGGAATAACTTAAAAATGGGAGATATTAACAAACTCGTCACAAAATATGTAAATGTACAGTGCACTCAGGTGCTGAGGATAACTCCTAGAGTATTGCAGCTACGCTTCATCAAGCAAAAAATCAGTTTAAAACATTTAAATTGATTACATTACTACACTGAAGATGTAGGGCTACCGAAGTAATACTTTACGTAACACTATCATCATTTGACATTACTAATAATATATACATGCATCATCGGTTCTGTTTGAAATTGATCATTAAAGTAAATGGAGTTGCCCACCAGCAAACCCTTTAGACTCTTCTTAGACTAAATTTTATTTGTATTTTAAACTTTTTATGGTTGCTGGCAAGTTATTGCAAATATGTGTTTCCAAATAATGGACACTCTTCGGACCAAAGTAAGAGACTTGAAATCTTTGCGAAGATAATTGATATTTCTAGTTTCGATCCTAAAATTGGGCTCTCAGAGACCAGTGTGGCCTGAGCTCCCAGTTGGTGCACATCGACAGCGCAGAAAGATACGTATATCGCTTCTTTTCTGTGTTTACTTCGTAGATTCTTACTTAAATTGCATGGCAAATACAGGACGCGCTTGGATCAAGGAACAGTGGGAATTGTAGTTGTAAATTGTTGTAGTTGTGGTGGGAAAGTCCCTGAACTTCAAGCGCTAATAGAAAGCACAGAAGCTGAAATCGTTATAGGTACAGAAATCTGGCTAAAGCCTGAAATAAGTTCTGCATAAATTTTTACGAAGTCTCAGACGGTGTACAGGAAAGATAGATTAGGCAGAATTGGTGATGGAGTGTTTGTGTCTGTCAGTAGTGGTTTATATCGTAGTGAAGTCGAAGTAGATACTCCGTGCGAATTGGTGTGGGTGGAGGTTATACTTGACAGCCGAACTAAGTTAATAATTGGCTCCTTCTACCGACCCCCAGACTCCGATGACATAGTTGCTGAACAGTTCAGAGAAAATTTGAGTCTCGTAACAAATAAATACCCCTCTCATACGGTTATAGTTGGTGGGGACTTCAAACTTCCCTCGATATGTTGGCAAAAATACTTGTTCAAAACCGGTGGTAGGCAGAAAACATCTTCCGAGATTCTCCTAAATACTTTCTCCGAAAATTATTTCGAGCAGTTAGACCGCGAACCCACGCGAATTGTAGATGGTTGCGAAAACAGACTTGACCTCTTAGCCGCAAACAATCCAGAGCTAATAGAGAGCATCATGACTGATACAGGGATTAGTGATCAAAAGGTCGTTGTAGCTAGGCTCAATACCGTTTCCTCCAAATCCACCAGAAACAAACGCAAAATAATTTTATTTAAAAAAACGGATAAAGTGTCACTAGAAGCCTTCCTAAGAGACAATCTTCATTCCTTCCGAACTGACTATGCAAATGTAGACGAGATATGGCTCAAATTCAAAGATATAGTAGCAACAGCAATTGAGAGATTCATACCTCATAAATTGGTAAGAGATGGAACTGATCCCACATGGTACACAAAACAGGTCCGAACACTGTTGCAGAGGCAACGGAAAAAGCATGCGAAGTTCAGAAGAACTCGAAATCCCGAAGATTGGCTAAAATTTACAGACGCGCGAAATTTGGCACGGACTTCAATGCGAGATGCCTTTAATAGGTTCCACAACAAAACATTGTCTCAAAATTTGGTAGAAAATCCGAAGAAATTCTGGTCGTATGTAAAGAACACAAGCGGCAAGACGCAGTCAATACCTTCGATGCGCAGTGCCGATGGTACTGTTACCGACGACTGTGCCGCTAAAGCGGAGTTATTGAACTCATTTTTCCGAAATTTCTTCACCAGGGAAGACGAATGGAATATTCCAGAATTTGAAACACGAACAGCTGCTAGCATGAGTTTCTTAGAAGTAGATACCTTAAGGGTTGCGAAGCAACTCAAATCGCTTGATACGGGCAAGTCTTTAGGTCCAGATTGTATACCGATTAGGTTCCTTTCAGATTACGCTGATACAATAGCTCCCTGCTTAGCAATCATATACAACCGCTCGCCCACCGATAGATCTGTACCTACAGATTGGAAAATTGCGCAGGTCGCACCAGTGTTTAAGAAGGGTAGTAGGAGTAATCCATCCAACTATAGACCTATATCATTGAAGTCGGTTTGCAGTAGGGTTTTGGAGCATATACTGTATTCAAACATTATGAATCACCTCGAAGGGAACGATCTATTGATACGTAATCAGCATGGTTTCAGAAAACATCGTTCGTGTGCAACGCAGCTAGCTCTTTATTCGCACGAAGTAATGGCCGCTAGCGACAGGGAATCTCAAGTTGATTCCGTATTTCTAGAGTTCCGGAAAGCTTTTGACACCGTTCCTCACAAGCGACTTCTAATCAAGCTGCAGGCCTATGGGGTATCGTCTCAGTTGCGCGACTGGATTCGTGATTTCCTTTCAGGAAGGTCGCAGTTCGTAGTAATAGACGGCAAATCATCTTCCCCGGGGAAGCGTCCTGGGACCTCCACTGTTCCTGATCTTTATGACCTGGGTGACAATTTGAGCAGTTCTCTTAGGTTGTTCGCAGATGATGCTGTAATTTACCGTCTAGTAAGGTCATCCGAAGACCAGTATCAGTTTGAAAGCGATTTAGAAAAGATGGCTGTATGGTGTGGCAGGTGGCAGTTGACGCTAAATAACGAAAAGTGTGAAGTGATCCACATGAGTTCCAAAAGACATCCGTCGGAATTCGATTACTCGATAAATAGTACAATTCTCAAGGCTGTTAATTCAACTAAGTACCTGGGTGTTAAAATTACGAACAACTGCCGTTGGAAAGACCACATAGATAATACTGTGGGGAAGGCGAGCCAAAGGTTGCGTTTCATTGGCAAGACACTTAGAAGATGCAACAAGTCCACTAAAGAGACAGCTTACCCGTACACTCGTTCGTCCTCTGTTCATGTAGATGTAGATGTAGATGTAGATGGGCTGTTGATCTGAAAAAAAATTACTTGTGGCGAATTACATTAAGGAATAAATATATTGTGAAGCAGTAGTTGAATTCAACATGTCTCTCTAGGACGTTCTTCTCACCATAAATAATTCGTTTCGCACGCCTTTAGACTATCACAACCTTTTTCTTGACTTGGTGATTTGCCACAAAAAATAATGAAAGCAAATGCAGTATGCTAGCTTTTTAATTCTTAGATCGTCAATGCCTGAAATCTAGATTGGAAACAAAGATTTCTGTATACGCTTCAGCAGTTCTTGATACGCTGCCCCCAAGTCAGTTATATGCAGTCTTGATTACCGACTTCGTTACATTATGACCATCTTCGTAAGTGGTGTAGCTAACGCCTCTGGCCCAATTTGACCTTAGATTACCTTGAATAGTACAAATGTTACTGTGGACAGGTCACATGCAAGGAACAAACGCCTTCTTGTCAGTAAAATCATCTTCCTCACCTTCATGTGACAAGCCACGCCTTTTAATTAACACCATCGTGACCATCCGATCCCCATCCCCCACCCCCTCCGCTCTCCTCAAAACACGGCGTAGCATTTTTCCTGCCTTTAACACAGTCAATTACAGCCCAGTATTTTAGCAGCCATTAAAATGGAACAGCCAATCACAAAGTAGCTCCAGAGCAGCCATCTTGGCCATGCTCAAACATATCCAAATGATCTGAATTTTTTGTGCTGTGTTTAAAAGCATTTTATCAAAAAATTACTCAGACGAAGGATATTTCCACACCTAAAATACATCAGCAAAACACACACACCACAATACGGTATAATACACGAGAGATCCTCAATACACGTTTCCCACATCTCAAGTGTCACGTGTTACATCAGTAAATATATATATATATATATATATATACTCCTGGAAATGGAAAAAAGAACACATTGACACCGGTGTGTCAGACCCACCATACTTGCTCCGGACACTGCGAGAGGGCTGTACAAGCAATGATCACACGCACGGCACAGCGGACACACCAGGAACCGCGGTGTTGGCCTTCGAATGGCGCTAGCTGCGCAGCATTTGTGCACCGCTGCCGTCAGTGTCAGCCAGTTTGCCGTGGCATACGGAGCTCCATCGCAGTCTTTAACACTGGTAGCATGCCGCGACAGCGTGGACGTGAACCGTATGTGCAGTTGACGGACTTTGAGCGAGGGCGTATAGTGGGCATGCGGGAGGCCGGGTGGACGTACCGCCGAATTGCTCAACACGTGGGGCGTGAGGTCTCCACAGTACATCGATGTTGTCGCCAGTGGTCGGCGGAAGGTGCACGTGCCCGTCGACCTGGGACCGGACCGCAGCGACGCACGGATGCACGCCAAGACCGTAGGATCCTACGCAGTGCCGTAGGGGACCGCACCGCCACTTCCCAGCAAATTAGGGACACTGTTGCTCCTGGGGTATCGGCGAGGACCATTCGCTACCGTCTCCATGAAGCTGGGCTACGGTCCCGCACACCGTTAGGCCGTCTTCCGCTCACGCCCCAACATCGTGCAGCCCGCCTCCAGTGGTGTCGCGACAGGCGTGAATGGAGGGACGAATGGAGACGTGTCGTCTTCAGCGATGAGAGTCGCTTCTGCCTTGGTGCCAATGATGGTCGTATGCGTGTTTGGCGCCGTGCAGGTGAGCGCCACAATCAGGACTGCATACGACCGAGGCACACAGGGCCAACACCCGGCATCATGGTGTGGGGAGCGATCTCCTACACTGGCCGTACACCACTGGTGATCGTCGAGGGGACACTGAATAGTGCACGGTACATCCAAACCGTCATCGAACCCATCGTTCTACCATTCCTAGACCGGCAAGGGAACTTGCTGTTCCAACAGGACAATGCACGTGCTCTAGAAGGTGTAAGTCAACTACCCTGGCCAGCAAGATCTCCGGATCTGTCCCCCATTGAGCATGTTTGGGACTGGATGAAGCGTCGTCTCACGCGGTCTGCACGTCCAGCACGAACGCTGGTCCAACTGAGGCGCCAGGTGGAAATGGCATGGCAAGCCGTTCCACAGGACTACATCCAGCATCTCTACGGTCGTCTCCATGGGAGAATAGCAGCCTGCATTGCTGCGAAAGGTCGATATACACTGTACTAGTGCCGACATTGTGCATGCTCTGTTGCCTGTGTCTAAGTGCCTATGGTTCTGTCAGTGTGATCATGTGATATATCTGACCCCAAGAATGTGTCAATAAAGTTTCCCCTTCCTGGGACAATGAATTCACGGTGTTCTTATTTCAGTTTCCAGGAGTGTATATAGGTTGGTCCATTGATAGTGACAGGGGTAAATATCTCACGAAATAATCATCAAACGAGAAAACTGCAAAGAACGAAACTCTTCTAGCTTGAAGGGGGAAACCAGACAGCGTTATGGTTGGCCCTCTAGATGGTGCTGCCATAGGTCAAACGGATATCAACTGCGTTTTTTTAAAAATAGGAACCCCCATTTTTATTACATATTTGTGTAGTACGTAAAGAAATATGAATGTTTTAGTTGGACCACTTTTTTCACTTTGTGACAGATGGTGCTGTAATAGTCACAAACGTATAAGTACGTGGTATCACGTAACATTCCGCCAGTGCGGACGGTATTTGCTTCGTAATACATTACCCGTGTTAAAATGGACAGTTTACCAATTGCGGAAAAGGACGATATCGTGTTGATGTACGACTATTGTGATCAAAATGCCCAACGGACGTGTGCTATGTATGCTGCTCGGTATCCGGGACGCCATCATCCAAGTGTCCGGACCGTTTGCCGGATAGCTACGTTACTTAAGGAAACAGGAAGTGTTCAGCCACATGTGAAATGTCAACCACGACCTGCAACAAATGATGATGCCCAAGCAGGTGTTTTAGCTGCTGTCGCGGCTAATCCGCACATCAGTAGCAGACAAATTGCGCGAGAATGAGGGATCTCAAAAACGTCGGTGTACAGAATGCTACATCAACATCGATTGCACACATACCATATTTCTATTCATCAGGAATTGCATGGCGACGACTTTGAACTTCGTGTACAGTTCTGCCACTGGGCACAAGAGAAATTACGGGACGAAGACTGATTTTTGCACGCGTTCTATTTAGCGACGAAGCGTCATTCACCAGCAGCTGTAAGGTAAACCGGCATAATATGCACTATTGGGCAACGGAAAATACACGATGGCTGTGGTAAGCGGAACACCAGCGACCGTGGCGGGTTAATGTACTGTGCGCCATTATGGGAGGAACGATAATTGGCCCGCATTTTATCGATGGCAATCTAAATGGTGCAATGTATGCTGATTTCCTACGTAGTGTTCTACCGATGTTACTACAAGATGTTTCACTGCATGACAGAATGGCGATGTACTTCCAACACGATGGATGTCCGGCACATAGCTCGCGTGCGGTTGAAGCGGTATTGACTAGCATATTTCATGACCGGTGGATTGGTCGTCGAAGCCTGCACGTTCACCGGATCTGACGTCCCCCGATTTCTTTCTGTGGGGAAAGTTGAACGATATTTGCTGTCGTGATCCACCACAACGCCTGACAACATGCGTCAGTGCATTGTCAATGCATGTGCGAACATTAAGGAAGGTGAACTACTCGCTGTTGAGAGGAATGTCGTTACACGTATTTCCAAATGCATTGAGGTTGACTAACATCATTTTGATCATTTATTGCATTAATGTGGTATTTACAGGTAATCACGATGTAACAGCATGCGTTCTTAGAAATGATAAGTTCACAAAGGTACATGTATCACAATGGAACAACCGAAATAAAATGTTCAAACGTGCCTACGTTTTGTATTTTAATTTAAAAAACCTACCTGTTACCAACTATTCGTCTAAAGTTGTGAGCCATATGTTTGTGACTATTACAGCGCCATCCATCACAAAGCTAAAAACGTGCTCCAAATAAAACATTCATATTTCTTTACGTACTAGACGAATATGTAATAAAAAATGGGGGTTCCTATTTAAAAAAAAAACGCAGTTGATATCTGTTTGACCTATGGCAGCACCATCTAGCCGGCCAACCATAGTGCCATCTGGTTTTTCCCATCAAGCTATACAAGTTTCGTTCTTTGTAGTGTTTTCATTTGACGCTTATTTCGTGAGATATTTGGTCCACTCACGATCAATGGACCACTATATATATATATATATATATATATATATATATATATATATATGTGTGTGTGTGTGTGTGTGTGTGTGTGTGTGTGTGTGTGAGAAATATGTATTGAGGATCTTTTGTGCCTTATACCAAGTACTGTGGTACAGACATCGAACTATGGACGTTCAACTGTGCTGCTTAATGTATATATGTATTCCCTCTAGGATCGTCTTTGCCTCTAACTTTGGACCTCCTGAGTTGCGCCCTCGCTGACGATAAAAGCGCGATGCGTGAAGGCTTCGTGGTCAGTGAGGTCGGTAATGAGCTGCAGTTTGTTTTGGAAATGCGAGCAGCTTGAGGCTTTTGATGGTGCGGGGCCCAACGGTGGTGCGTCTGGTTCACAAGTGGCCACTGTTTGTTCTACCAGGTGGTTCCTGTTAGTGCCTACCCTAGCGTAGGTTTGAGCCGATGGCTTCTTCTTTTGACCGGTTCGAGGCGGTCCAGTCTCTTCACGTCTTAAAGAACCGTCCCGTCCCGCCCAAGCTAAGTGAAATGCCTTTGCCTTTCGCCGCTCCTCATCCTCTTTCACACTGCGGTGGGTTTTGTATAACCTTCAAGCTATACCAACCCCACTGCAATAAAGGCATTTGCTCTGTTTATCGCCTGTCCCTCCTCCCACCACTTTTAAATATAGTTGTTTGTTACTTATGAAGAAACCTGCCCTTGGTTTCAGTGTGTGAATAGGTGTTTTGTAATTAATGGCAGCTGCGTATGAGATATTATCCTAAATTAATTTAGTGAAGATGACTGTCTGTTATCATGCATTTACTGGTCACTGATCTTGTCTAGAAATCCTCGTTCTTGCTGCTGAATCATGTTGTTTGTTAAAATTGTTTATTGAAGGCTGCTGTCTTGCCTGCACCCCCCGTCCTTTTAAAATAGTCGTTTGTTGCTTATGGAAACGTGTACTTGGTTTCTATAGATGAACAGATGTTTTATAAATTAGTGGCTGCTGTATATGAGGCATTTTGCTCAGCTTGTTCGGTACATTACTTGGTTACTGATGGGGTCATTAGACCTTCGACTTCTCCCTACACTTCATCCATTTTTCTTGTTCCTAAAGGACAGGATGGCGGTCATAGACCAGTTGTTGATGACGGGGCACTAAACCAGAATGTAGTCTTGGAATCAGTTCCATTACCTGACCTTCACAATTGTTTCATCTGGTTTGTGGGCACGTGTTGGTTCTCAACACTGGACCTCAATCGAGCTTCTTACCATCAGATACCCTTAACTAAAGACTCCAAACCTGTAACTATCTTTTTTATGGATTGGGCCCTTTATAAATTCAGTCAGATTCCTTTCGAACTGTCTACAGGTGTAGCCATCTTGTATCGTCTCTTGGACCATGTTATGGGAGATGTTCAAATTCATTTACAATTGCCTTGATGATGTGGTTGTTTACATTGCCTCATTCGTGGAGAATCTGGATCACCTCGAAGAAGTTTTGCCAAGTTTTAGGGGAACAGGGGTTACGGTGAAGCCTTCTAAGATCACTTTGGCACATTTGTGTATAACTTTCTTCTATCACCTCGTCTCGACTCAAGAGATCAGAATTCATCAGGAGCGAACACGTTCCTTGTGTGGCTTCCCCAGTCCCAAGAGCAAGGAGGGCGTGGCCACATTTATTGGAATGACGATGAAAGGAGAAAATATAAAAATGCAGTAAATGAAGCAGGCAAAAAGGAATACAAATGTCTCAAAAATGAGATCGACAGGAAGTTCAAAATGGCTAAGCAGGGATGGCTAGAGGACAAATGTAAGGATGTAGAGGCTTATCTCACTAGGGGTAAGATAGATACTGCCTAAAAGATAATTAAAGAGACCGTTGGAGAAAAGGGCTCAGATGGAAACCCAGTTATAAGCAAAGAAGGGAAAGCAGAAAGGTGGAAGGAGTATATAGAGGGTCTATACAAGGGCGATGTACTTGAGGACAATATTATGAAAATTGAAGAGGATGAAGATGAAATGGGAGATAAGATACTGCGTGAAGAGTTTGACAGAGCACTGAAAGACCTGAGTCGAAACAAGACCCCGGGAGTAGACAACATTCCACTAGAACTACTGACGGCCTTGGGAGAGCCAGCCCTGACAAACCTCTACCATCTGGTGAGCAATATATATGAGACAGGCGAAATACCCTCAGACTTCAAGAAGAGTATAATAATTCAAATCCCAAAGAAAAACTGGTAGAAGCCGACCTCGTGGAAGATCAGTTTGGATTCCGTAGAAATGTGGGAACACGTGAGGCAATACTGACCCTCCGACTAATCTTAGAAGAAAGATTAAGGAAAGGAAAGCCTATGTTTCTAGCATTTGTAGACTTAGAGAAGGCTTTTGACAATGTTAACCGGAATAGTCTCTTTCAAATTCTGAAGGTGGCAGGGGTAAAATACAGGGAGCGGAAGGTTATTTACAATTTGTACAGAAACCAGGTAGCAGTTGTAAGAGTCGAGGGACATGAAAGGGAAGCAGTGGTTGGGAAGGGAGTAAGACAGGGTTGTAGCCTCTCCCCGATGTTGTTCAATCTGTATATTGATCAAGCAGTAAAGGAAACAAAAGAAAAGTTCGGAGTAGGTATTAAAATTCATGGAGAAGAAATAAAAACTTTGAGGTTCGCCGATGACTTTGTAATTCTGTCAGAGACAGCAAAGGACTTGGAAGAGCAGTTGAACGTAATGGACATTGTCTTGAAAGGAGGATATAAGATGAACATCAATGTAGTAGAATTCAGTCGGATGATGCTGAGGGAATTAGATTAGGAAATGAGACACTTACAGTGTAAAAGCAGTTTTGCTATTTGGGGAGCAAAGTAACTGATGATGATCGAAGTAGAAAGGATATAAAATGTAGACTGGCAATGGCAAGGAAAGCGTTTCTGAAGAAGAGAAATTTGTTAACATCGAATATAGATTTAAACGTCAGGAAGTCGTTTCAAAAAGTATTTGTATGGAGTGTAGCCCTGTAGGAAGTGAAACATGGACGATAAATAGTTTGTACAAGAAGAGAATAGAATTTTTGAAACGTGCTACAGAAGAATGCTGAAGATTATATGGATAGATCACATAACTAATGAGTAGGTATTGAATAGAATTGGGGAGAAGAGAAATTTGTGGCACAACTTGACTAGAAGAAAGAAGCGTTTGGTAGGACATGTTCTGAGCCATCAAGGGATCAAAAATTTAGTATTGGAGGGCAGTATGGAGGGTAAAAATCGTAGAGGGAGACCAAGAGATGAATACACTAAGCAGATTCAGAAGGATGTAGGTAGCAGTAAGTATTGGGAGATGAAGAAGCTTGCACAGGACAGAGTAGCATGGAGAGCTGCATCAAACCAGTCTCAGGACTGAAGACCAGAACAGCAACTGCAACATCAAGAAAAGTAACTGTACACAGGAAAGTTAATAAGAAATATTTAGATAAATTGGCAAGTTGTGAAACTTTATGTAAAGGTGTGTTGTTGTTATGCCCTAAAGAAGCACAGTAATTCTTGGAGTCTTTGTTTTCCGTTATTAGTTGCTAAGTTTAGTTCTTCATTTTCCATTGTTTACCTTTATGAATGATTTTGTATACTCGCACCGCACATCGCGAGTTATGTGCTGCAGGAGCGTTTTGTGAAAAATGGTAAGATACCGTCTTGCATTGCACATCGCAAGTACGGTAAATAAATAACAGTCACATTAATATCCGTAAGAGCAACCGGTTGCAGGACAGACGGTGTAGATAGGCCAATGAATTTAATTATTATCAAAATTCATATCCATTGTAAGGCACAATGATTGTCAGTTTGTAATTTGCGGAAATAATATACTGGTTCAGAGGCTTAAAACCAGTAGAAGATTTTAGAAAGGTGCTATCTTATAAGCTTCCAAGCATTTTGTCAGAAAGTCAGCTGCAGTAATTTTCTTTGTCATTACAATAACAACTCGGGCATAGTGATTGTTTAGAAGATTAAGATAAAGATTAGCTATATTCAGGCCAACATTTTAATTTGAATAATTTCATTCTGCAGTCAGATAGAATATGTAAATTCTATTGAGTAATGATTTATCTCTCGCAGGTCCTTTGTTCGATGTGCTGGCTATCCTGGATTTCGCATCGTGTGACGAGTTTCACAGGCTTCTGTTCAAAATTTAATTTTGACACAGCACTGTTGCCCTGCACTGAGATTTGCGTATTTCAATATCAGAATAAGCTTCATATATTTATGAGATATCAACCAGACTCAAAAACGAGTTTATAACTTTTTTACACAAATTTTTCAAGGAGAGCCGTTCGTTTCGGTCGAGCCGTTAAGCCTCCTTTGTGGCAATCAAGACTTAGCAGCCCTCCCGTGTTTACTATCCCGGATTTCGGCAAGCCCTTCATTGGTTGGACTCACACGATTAATACTTGGGTAGCCGCAGTGCTCCCCCAAGAACACAGGGGGAGTTGATGATGATGATGCTTTGTTTGTGGGGCCCTCAACTTTGCGGTCAATAGCGACCTTACGAATTTTTACACAGTCCAATCTAGCCACTGTCACTAATGATGAGGACAACACAAACACCGAGTCCCCGGGCAGAGAAAATCCCCAGCCCGCGCGGGAATCGAACTCGGGACCCCGCGATCCAGAGGCAGCAACGCTAGCCACTAGACCACGAGCTGCGGACACACAGGGGGAGCACCATCCTGTTGTTTATGCAGCGCGTTTCGTATCTCTGGCTGAGCTGAAATAATCGGTATATGAGTGGGAATCTTTGACCATCCTCTTAACCTTGGAGAAGTTCAAATACTATCTAGACATAGAGAATTCGTCCTTGAGACATATAATCAGACTTGGGTTTTGCCACAGCCCAGTAAAACGGGTAGGATTGCTCTTTGGACAGTACGCATCTCCGCCGTCTGCTTCAAGGTTCATCATATCAGGGGTCCAGATAATGGATTGGCCGACGCTTTGAATTACACGTGTGAAGGCTGAGACTCCCCTCCGTGTGCTGAGTCCGACGAACAACTTGCCACCGGCAGCACTGCTTTGACTGAGGTTCCCAAATTCTTTTGTGATCTCAAGAGGAGACAGGAGATGTACTCCTTTATTTTTCAAATATATGGCTCTGAGCACTATGGGACTTAACAACTCGGGTCATCAGTCCCCTAGAACTTAGAACTGCTTAAACCTAACTAACCTAAGGACATCACACACATCCATGCCCGAGGCAGGATTCGAACCTGCGACCGTAGCAGTCGCGCGGTTCCGGACTGAGCGCCTAGAACCGATAGACCACAGCGACCGGCTTCAAATATAAAAAAGGCTTTTAAAAGACGGGCACATATGTTCTCAATAAAGGTATTGTGTGTCAAAAAAGCAGGGGTGACCGTACTTTCAAAATTTATTTGGTTCCCGCTGTTTTTAGGTATTGCCATAGTCCTGTGATTGAACGTCAACTAAGTTTTCAGAAAATCTTCGCAAAAGCAGACCGCCTGTGGTTTGGCCTGCTATGTGTGAAGATGTACGTTGTTTAGTGAGGGAGTGTCAGGTGTGCAAACAAGCGAAGCCTAATTGTAACTCACGCAAATGTCTCCTCGAGTTGTCTCTTCGTGGGCTGTGTAGGACCACTCCCATGTACCCTGTGTGTGGGGAGGGGGGGTTGGAAGTTATATCTTGGGGGTGGTGAATGGGTTATCCTGTTTCTGCTGGTTGATTCGCAGCAGTGGGCTCACTAGTGGCCGATCTGTGCAACATCTTACCAAAATCTTTGCGGTCTTACGGCCACCGAGTACACTAGTTGAGTGATAATGCTCCGCCATTTTCCTCTAGTGAATTCCGAGGATTTTATATCGACAATGGTGTTAGACGTGTTATCACCACTCCTTACTACTCACGACCGTTTTTTGTTGAGTGTGTAAATAGGAATCTGAAGGACACGTTGATAACATATCATGCAACGTACCATTGGGATTTTAACACTGCTCACAAGGAGCCGCTAAGGCCACTCCGGCCTTGTTAACCCTGGCCTTCACGGTTAATACTCCCGTCAGCAACCTTTGGACATTGACTTACTCCCTCAGCGAGTCACACCTCAAACCATACAAGAGAACTGGAAAATGGCCAAACGCAGTATTGAGCTCGTGCACAGGTATCAAGCACGTAGGTACAATTATGGGAGGAGCAACTTTAAGCGGGAGGTCGGGAACCAAGTCTTCATCCATGTGTTCAACGTCGGAGCTGAATATGAGAGATTATCCTAAATAAATTTAGAGAAGTTAAACATGTGCTACTGTCCATTTAATGGTCACTGATCTGGTCTAGAAATTCTAGATCTTGCTGCTTGATAAGGTTATTTGTTCTAACTGTTTACTGAACGCAGCAGTCTTCTTTTGGAATTCATGGCAGCTGTACATGAGGAATTTTGACAAACTTCCCTCACCCCCCCCCCCCTCAACCCCCGCCCCTTTCAAAAAAATTGTACCTGATTGCTTAGTAAGATAATTTGGCAAAGCTGTTTACTGAAAGCTGCTGTCTTGCTTGTCTCGCTGTAAATATCGTTCTTTGCTGGTTGTAAAAGTTTATACTTCTGTTTTCAGTGTTATAACAAATGTTTTTATGGCAGCCTTATATGAGACATTTCGCTAACCTTTTTCAATGCATTAAGTTTTCTAAGACCGCATCTGGTTGCCTTATAAAGTAGCATGGTATAGCTGTGTATTGAAAGCTGCTGTCTTCCTTGTCACCCTTTAAATATCATCGTTTGCTGCTTGTAAAGGTCTGTACATCTGTTATCAATGCAATTACATGCGTTTCAACAACTAATGGTAGTTATGTGTGTGAACAGCAACTGTGCATGAAGTAATCACCAATTCTAATTCAGTAAATTGTTTTTTTGAGGACTGTTGTCTTACCTCCCTCCCTTTAAATATCATCCTTTGTGGACTCACAAATCGAATGTCACAATGCTATTTCCATGCTTAAATTGCTACAAAACACATGTGGTTACAAAATAACATCATAAACAGAGAGCTGACGCTTCATTTTAAGGTTGTTGTGGTTTTCAGTCCAGAGACTGGTTTGATGCAGCTCTCCATGCTACTCTATCCTGTGCAAGCTTCTTCATCTCTCAGTACCTACTGCAACCTACATCCTTCTGAGGCTGTTTATTCATCTCTTTGTCTCCCTCTACGATTTTTACTCTCCACGCTGCCCTCCAATACTAAATTGGTGATCCCTTGATGCCTCAGAATATACCCTACCAACCGATCCCTTCTTATAGTCAAGTTGTGCCACGAATTTCTCTTCTCTATAATTCCATTCAATACCTCCCCATTAGTTATGGTATAAATGAGGTAATGAGTCAAAACTTACCCTTCTAAACCTATAACTGCAGAATACACATGTTGGCTAATATACTATGCTAAGCAGTCAGCTACACAAGCAGATAGGCAGTCTGAATTACTGCCCGCTACTGGAAGAATGAAAAAAATCCACTTTTAGGCCTACACTTGCTGTAAGGCATAGTGGATCCTCTAATTTAATATTTCCACATCCAGATTGTTCTACTACGCTTGTCAAGTGTCACAACTTTCAATGACTGAAATATCTGTAAAAATAAATGTCAATTTTATTTCCTAATATTGTCAAAAATTATCAACAGCATGCAGACACAATGTTTATGTCAAGTGTTACAATGAGGTCTGTCAAAATGCACAAAGGGAGTTGGCATTTCTGTCCAAGAAGATACTGGAAAACAGTTCCACTGGGGAATGGTACCCAGTACCTAGCCTTCACATTAACTGACACCCTCAATAATAAACACCCCATTGACTGACACACACTGTACATACACACTGTCAAGCACTGATGTTAAGCACAGCTTTAAGATCCAGCAGCTGACACCCATTGTCAAGTTATGGCACATGCACAGTCAAGTTGTGAAACATACAATGTCAGCTTCTGGCTTTAGAATCTTTCTTCAGCTCTGAATGCCTGTTGTTGGTACCATCTATCACTCTCTTGCCTGCTTAGCGTTGCAGTTTCCACTGGATAATTGCATAAGTTAGCATTATCAGCTGATGGTGGCAAACGTTTTGTGCTGCAAGATAAAGTTAGCACCCTAGCATTGAGTCGGTATAATGTTTATGTGACTTTGAAAGTGGATAGATGAAAGCATAGCAACACTCCTTTTTTTAGCTTTATGAAACTGTGTTATTACTATCTGTATGGTACTTGAGAAAAATGTTTCAACAGCTCCTCTTTTCCAAAGCTTTTCGTTATTTATATCGAAATCATTGTTCGATACATACAGTAAAAGCTGTTTGCTGGTAGTAGGCATTATGATCATATTGTTTGTTAAATCCATTGCAAGCATAGGAATTTGTACAGATGAAAGGTGAACTAGTTGAAACTGCTTTTCGCGAGCAAATGTAATTACCACTGCCAATGTTCTGCGAATAACATGGTTTACTTTAGCAATTCTCGTCGACAAGAGCACTTAAGTTGTAAGCTAGATCAGCCTTAGCGCTATGTGTGTTTTTCAATGCTGTACAACCAACTTCTATATATATAGATGAATCTAATTCATGTTAAAAAGGAAGATAAAGATCAAACAACATTCCTTTATTTCAGCAGTGTCCGTAAGCGAGCTGCGTTTATTTTGATAAGTAATAGCGACACTTTCTACGTGGAAATCTTTAATTTGGGGTTTCAAAGTGTGGTATGGGTACTGAGCTTTGATGATCAACCACTGCTGCTTAATTCATAAGTTTTATCAATAGTGGCAACTCGCGAGTCATATATATTTTTTTAAAACTCCTATTGAACAATGCAGTTGCGACAGTGGTGCCATATGTATTTTGTGCTTGAAGTCTCATGTAGTTTGAGAAATAATTTTGTTTTGGTTGAAAGTTTCGATTTTCGTTCACAATCAGAGACCTGTTATCATACTTCCCCTCATTAAAAGAACCGGTGAGATTTTCTGCTCGAAATCGGAATGTATTTTTTAAACATAATTTAATTTTGTGCAAAAACTGTATTTTAAAGATATCGACATTTCGTGTGCGCCTTGTCCCACCATTGTCTTTCAGCATGTGTCATCGTGTCATTTTCCATCTTTGTCTTTCGCATGTTTACACTCATAGTTGGAGCATTATGAAGTCATGTAGTTTAAGTAGTACAAAATGTTTCGTCAGTTACTTTGTCTTTTTATATATTTAGTCGTTTTATACATCGTACGTCGGAGCATTATGATTATTTTTGTATTATTTAGTAGTTTATTACGGGAAAAACTGTATGTAAACTTTTCAGAGAACCTTGGCGCCATAGTTCCGGTCGGTAGATGTTGCAACTTTCTTCAAAAATTCGTGTTGCTCATATCCTCGAGTGAGCCTAGTTCTAAAGCAAATAAGAAGCAATATTAGCCTGTTAATAACACCGATTATATTTTTCGAGTGTAGAGCATTGTGCATTATCTTCTTGCTCCCTAAGGTGGAGCGTTATTGAAAAACTTGCAAAAACGTCAAGTTATGTCAGCTCATTCCATGGATCACCAAAAATTCGCAGATCGAAATACCAATATCCTTTATGTATTTTGATAAATATTTTAGGTATCAAAAATTAAATCTTTTAAAAAGATTTTTAATGTGTAGACCGCATCTGCATAAGATACTTAATATAAGACGACGAGCTAGTTTCAATTGTAGGTAACAACTATCTTCAGATCAACATGTACTAAATGCTTGTTGAATGTGAACTGGAAATAGCAGTGGTAATCATCTTGCTGCGAGCATTCGTTCGTCTATAAAACAACTTGAATAAGAAAAATTTTGAAGACGGAGCCAGGCTATACAGCATACTCTTACGAGATGCAGGTCGAGCAAACTTGCTGTATTACTTTAAATCATGACAATCACGTTTTGGCCTTTTTCAGTTTTTGTGGGTTTGCATAAAAGCGTTTTTCTCTGAAGCTGCCTATCACACCATGGCAAGTTAATGATTAATCTGATTTTCGCTGTTGCTGCTGCTTTTTCAACTTGCTTCTCGTAACTGTATGGCGTACAACCTGACTCGATCCCGTTGTTGCTGATAGCTTCAAAATTTTTCTTATTCGTGTTGCTTTCTGCGTGAATGCATGTCAAAGCCATGATGATTGTTACTAATATATCTACTTCATGTTCAACCTACATTTAGTAAATACATGTCCTGAAAATGATTGTTACTTACAACAGAAAATAGCTAGTCATCCTATTTTCATTATCTTATGCACAAGCCGTCTAGTCATTAAAAGATTCTCGCAAAAAAATTAAAATTTTTAATAAATTACATAAAGATCGCTTTCTCCATTTCTGATAATATTACTAGATATTTAGAAGTGATGATGACGATTCAGTGTGCCTCATACCAAGTTTAGACCTAAAAATTGCTATTGACTGCATTCTTCCCCTAGCTGGCAGTAATTCAGACAACTTATTTGTTTCTGTGATTACCTGCTTATCATAGTATTTCGCGCAACATGTGTTTTCTGCAGTTACAATCCTGCTAAGTTACAATCCTAATTCAGTCAACTTATTTGTTTGTGTGCTTACATGCTTATCACAGTATATCACGAGCGGTTGCAATCCTGGTCTGGTAAGTGTTACTATGTCTCCTCATTTAAGGTAAACATGAGGTGTCAACTGTTTGCTTAGCATTTATTTATTTGCCACATATGTTGTGTATTTAAGTTTAGGCAGTGAAATGCAATTGTTGCACTTAATTTGAGAGTCTACAGCCATTTTTTTCAGATATATTGCACATCAGAATAACGCTCTGGTACTTGAAAAGCATATTAGAATGTTTAAGAAGCGGAAAATATTTTATTTGAGGGTCTGTGATCCCTTACACGAAGAATGGTGCAGGTATCGATCTCTGTGTGTTCACAAGTGCCTCTTAACCTGAAATTCTGTTACGCCATGACTTACGTTGGAGCATTGAACTGACTGTGTAGCAAAACAAATAGGGAGCGAGGCGCCGCCATTATGGTGGCCACACACTAAGAGTTAGGAAGACAAATTCAGCTTGCTAGAGAACTTGTTCAGTACGCCCGCCACCGCTTCTGAAAAGTGAAGTTGAAACACATTTTAGCTGTGACAGAGCACCCAGAAAAGCAGACCATAAAAGAAAAGCACGCAAAGTGAAGTCATTATTGCTTTATAGTGCGAGACAGCTTGCTAACTTGTTTCGGTCTCCACGCAACAGTGCTGAAGGAGAATACTGGTACCAGTCCTGGTTCGAACAAATATGACTTGACTCAGACCCTCTCACTCATTGCGCTCAGATGTTTTCTTACACTGTCCAGCTTTGTACATGGCCCTGAGTTACACTGCCAGTGCCAGCCTCTAACTTCAAGATGAAGACTGTCCGCAGCACATGGAGATGCAGCCAGGAACCTTCACTGCACCTTGGACCCAGGAGATACCAGCCTCCACCTGAGGCGAAGATTGTTTGTGGTCTGCCTGGCGTCTTCCCATAGCTGAGTCACTTTCTAAATGACTGCTTCCTGAGGGCGTCTTCCTCGCTAGTAAGACGTAAGTCCACACTGGCAGCTGCCCTGAATATCTTGTTGCTACACTCTGAACCATGTGTAGCATCTGACCACTACCCAAGGTGGGTACACGCCTTCGATGCTGATCATGCTGGGGGGCTGCGGTTTGTGTACCACTCTTCCCTGTGGTATATTCTGTGCCCTGGACAGGCAAGCCGCCTGAATGTGTTTCCGTTCACTGGCCATGGCCCACGGCCCTTGTCACCTACTGCTGCTCTGGTGACATCAATGAGAGACACTGACTATACATGCCGTCATCCAGGTGGTCCTGCTGATTTCGGCTCACCGAGTTTCTGCAGCTCACTAAAACATCCTGAGGCCAATGGGTTCCACTCTACTGGCGACCACGTCCAACTACCTAATATGAACAAAACGAACTTCCAGCATGCTGGAATAATTGTAGATCAGCAAAATTCTGTTAGTTAGTACAACCAAAAGAGTAATTTATTCAGGGATCTCTTCACTTGTGGTCTGCCGTTCAATTCGTCACCGCTGCTACTCTCAACCCATATGCAAGTGAAAGAAGCGGTGCTTTATTCTGACCGTTATAAAGCCGTACCTCGATCACTTCCAAGAATTAATGGTATAATGTGTGTGTGTGTGTGTGTGTGTGTGTGTGTCTACATCTACATGGATACTGTGCAAATCACATTTAAGTGCCTGGCAGAGGATTCATCGAACCACCTTCACAATTCTCTAATATTCCAATCTCGTATAACGCGCGGAAAGAATGAACACCTACATCTTTCCGTACGAGCTCTGATTTCCCTTATTTTATCGTGGTGATCGTTCCTCCCTTTGTAGGTCGGTGAAATAAAAATTTTCGCGTTCAGATGGAAAAGCTGATGATGGGAATTTCGTGAGAAAATTCCGTCGCAACGATAAACGCCTTTCTTTTAATTATTTCCAGCCCAAATCCTGTATCATTTCTGTGCCACTCTCTCCCATATTTCGCGATAATACAAAATGCGCTGCCTTTCTTTGAACTTTTTCGATGTACTCCGTCAGTCCTGTCTGGTAAGGATCCCACACCACGCAGCAGTATTCTAAAAGAGTACGGACAAGCGTAGTGTAGGCAGTCTCCTTAGTAGGTCTGTTACATTTTCTAAGTGTCCTGCCAATAAAACGCAGTCTTTGATTGGCCTTCCCCACAACATTTTCTGTGTGTTCTTTCCAATTTAAGTTGTTCGTCATTGTAATAGCTAGGTATTCAGTTGAATTTAAGGCTTTTAGACTAGACTGATTTATCGTGTAACCGAAGTTTAACAAGTTCCTTTTAGCACTCATGTGGACGACCTCACACTTTTCGTTATTTGTGGTCAACTGCCACTTTTCGCACCATTCAGATATTTTTTTCTAAATCGTTTTGCAGTTTGTTTTGATCTTCTGATGACTTTAAGAGTCGATAAACGACAGCGTCATCTGCAAGCAACCGAAGACGGCTGCTCAGATTGTTTCCCAAATCGTTTATATAGACAAGGAACAGCTAAGAACCTATAACACTACCTTAGGGAACGCCAGAAATCACTTCTGTTTTTCTCGATGACTTTCCGTCAGTTACTACGAACTGTGAACTCTCTGACAGGAAATCGCAAATCCACTCACATAACTAAGATGATACTCCATAAGCACGCAACTTCACTACGAGTCGCTTGTGTCGTACAGTCTCAAAAGCGTTCAGGAAATCCAGGAATACGGAATCGATCTGAAATCCCTTGTCAATAGCACTCAGCACTTTACGTGAATAAAGAGTTAGTTGTGTTTCACAGGAACGATGTTTTCTAAACCCATGTTGACTGTGTGTCAATAGACCGTTTCCTTCGAGGTAATTCATAATTTTCAAACACAATATACATTCTAAAATCCTGCCGCATATCGAACGATATGGACCTGTAATTTAGTGGATTACTCCTACTACCTTCCTTGAATATTGGTGTAACCTGTGCAACTTTCCAGCCTCTGAGTACGGATCTTTCGTCGAGCGAACGGTTGTATATGATTGTTAAGTAAGGAGCTAATGCATCGGCATACTCCGAAAGGAACCTAATTGGTATACAGTCTGTAGTGTTGGCAGAAGAGCCAACACCGTGTTACTAGAGGAGGCCGAAATGCACGCGTTTTACCTTACGCAGGCTGGCGTGAGGAGGGAAGGACTATACTGACGTGAGGTCTGGAACATGACAAGGAATTATAATTCAGAAAGCGGACGGAATTAGTTTGATACTTAACCTTAATCCATTAATGATGAACGTCGCTCTTGACGGTGCATGATTCACAATATTATCAGTTCAGAATACATTCTTGAAGAATATGGCGCGTTGCTAGGTCGTAGCAAATGACGTAGCTGAAGGCTATGCTAAACTGTCATCTCTGCAAATGAGAGCGTATGTAGACAGTGAACCATCGCTAGAAAAGTCGGCTGTACAACTGGGGCGAGTGCTAGGAAGTCTCTCTAGACTAGACCTGCCTTGTAGCGGCGCTCGGTTTGCAATCACTGATAGTGGCGACACGCGGGTCCGACGTATACTAACGGACCGCGGCCGATTTAAAGGCTACCACCTAGCAAGTGTGGTGTCTGGCGGTGACACCACACAGTCTGGACCAGAAGACTTGCTTTTACTAAGTGATTTACGTTGTTTCACTACTCCGAGGATATTTACTTCTACGTTACTCATGTTGGTAGCTGTTCTCGATTCGAATTCTGGAATATTTACTTCGTCGTCTTTTGTGAAGGCATTTCGGAAGGCTGTGTTTAGTAACTCTGCTTTGGCAGCACTGTCTTCGATAGTATCTCCATTGCTATTACGCAGAGAAGGCACTGATTGTGTCATGCCGCTAACATACTTCACATACAACCAGAATCTCTTTGGATTTTGTGCCAGGTTACGAGACAAAGTTTCGTTGTGGAAACTGTTATAGTCATCTCGCATTGAAGTCTGCGCGAGCTTCTGTAAAAGATCGCCAATCTTGGGGTTTTGCGTCTGTTTAAATTGGACATGTTTGTTTCCTTGTTTCTGCAACAGTGTTCTAACCCGTTTTGTGTACCAAGGAGGATCAGCTCCGTCGTTTGTTAATTTATTTGGTATAAATCTCTCAACTGATGCCGATACTATTTCTTTGAATTTAAGCCACATCTGGTCTATTCATATTATTAATTTGAATTGAGTGGAGATCGTCTCTCAGGAACACGTCAAGTGAATTTCTATCTGCTTTTTCGAATAGGTATATTTTTCGCTTATTTTTCGAGGATTTGGGGATTACAGTATTCAGTCACGCTACGACAACCCTGTGTTCGCTAATCTCTGTATCCGTTTTGATGCTCGTTACTAACTCAGGATTATTTGTTGCTAAGAGTTCAACTGTGTTTTCACAACCGTTTACTATTCGCGTAGGCTCATGAACTAACTGCTCGAAATAATTTTTAGAGAATGCGTTTAGCACAATTTCGGATGATATTTTATGCGTACCTCCGGAATTAAACATGTATTTTCGCCAACTTATCGAGGGTAAATTTAAGTCTCCACCAAGTATTAACGTATGAGTCGGGTACGCATTTGGAATCAAGGTTTTCTTTGAACTTTTCAGTAACTGTATCATCTGAATTGGGAGGTCGGTAGAAGGGTCCAATTATTATTTTATTCCGGTTGCCAATAATGACCTCTGCCCATACTAACTCACAGGAAGTATCTACTTCAATTTCGCGACAAGTTAAACTACTTCTGACAGTTAGAAAAACGCCACCGCCAATCGTGTTTAGCCTATTCTTTCGGAACACCTTTAGGTTCTTCCCAAAAATTGCGGCTGAGGTTATATCCGGCTTTAGCCAGTTTTCAGTGCCTATAACGATTTGAGCATCAGTGCTTTCTATTAGCGCTTGTAGCTCTGGTACTTTCCCAACACTGCTACGACAATTTACAACTGTTATACCAATGGTTCCTGCATCTTCGTTCTTCCTGTGTTCAGCCTGCGCCCTTCGTGACTGAAGCCCTTCTTGTGTTTTCCCGAGACCCTCTAACCTAAAAAACCGCCCAGTGCACGCCACACAGCTCCTCCTAACCGTGTAGCCGCCTCCGGCGTATAGCGGGCACCTGATCTATTCAGCGGAACCCGAAACCCAACCACCCTTTGGCGCAAGTCGAGGAATCTGCAGCTTACACAGTCGCAGAACCGTCTTAGTCTTTGATTCAGACCGTCCACTCGGCTCTGTACCAGAGGGCCGCGATCGGTCCTGTCAACTGTGCTGGAAATGATCAGCTCTGCTTTCATCTTGCAAGCAAGACTGGCAGCCTTTACCACTTCTGTTAGCCGCTCGAAACCAGAGAGAATCTCTTCTGATCGAAAGTGACACACATCATTGATACCGACGTGAGCAACAACTTGCAGTTGGATGCACTCTGTGCTCTTCATGGCATCCAGGGGACCCTTTCCACATCTGGAATGACTCCACCAAGTATGTACACGGAGTGCACATTGGTTTTCTTACCCCCCTTGTGAGCCAAGTCCCTAAGGGGCTCCATAACGCGCCTAACGTTGGAGCTCCCAACTACCAATAATCCCACCCCCTGCGATTGCCCAGATCTTGCAGGCTGAGTGGTTTCCTGTGAAACAGAACAGGCGACAGCATCTGGCTCAGCGACAGTGTCAGCCACAGACAGCACCTGGAACTTGTTTGTCACACAAACCGCGGAGACCTTACGTGCGGCCGCCTAGGAAGTCTTTCGCCACCTGCTTCGCCCTGGGGCGACCTCCCACTCGACCACAGATGAGGGTTCAGCCTGTGCGTGCAGTAACTGGGTTGGCCACTGGCGAGGATCGATCGGAGGATCCACGGCCGGTCCACAACAGTGATGCCCATTCACTGCAGCCTCAAGCTGTGTAACCGAAGCCATCACAGCCTGAAGCTGAGAGCGAAGTGTCACCAACTCGGCTCGCATCAGCACACAACAATCTAAGTCCCTGTCCATATTAAACACCGTGGAAAACTAAACTATGCAGATAAAAGGACTATCGGCACGTGCTGCACAAATCTACGGTAGCCCCTGATGAAAACGCACGAATTGTGTCTATTAATACGCAGATATTCAAAAACCTACCGTAGCACTCAGGTGAAACTAAATAATTTGCCCCTGATCAGGAACTTTTAATACGTCACAAAATCGGTTTACTTTCTGACGCAAACGAAAACGCGAGAACTATGGCTATTATATGTTAAATTTACACGCAGAAACTCAAGAAACTAGATGATACAATAAAATTCTCTCCTGGTTAGGAACTCGTAAATGACACAAAAGCGATTATGTGTATGTGTATGTGCGTGTGTTCAAATGGTTCAAATGGCTCTGAGCACTATGGGACTTAACTTCTGAGGCCATCAGTCCCCTAGAACTTAGAACTACTTAACTACCTAACCAACATAAGGATATCACACACATCCATGCCCTAGGCGGGATTCGAACCTGTGACCGTAGCGGTCGTGCGGCTCCAGACTGTAGCGCCTAGAACCGCTCGGCCACCCCGGCCGGCGTATGTGTGTGTGTGTGTGTGTGTGTGTGTGTGTGTGTGTGTGTGTGTACTGCCTCAGCTCGTTTAGATACTTCCGGGACTACATTGTGACTGACTGTTTCATTCTAAGGGCCACTAAAATGGTAGGCTGATGACACCATTGAAAAGAATTATGACTCATCATGTCATGGTGATGATTTCTTTGATAAGAAGGATGTAACTTGTGATATCGTGGGTAGTATGGCTATCGAGTTGCAAGCCTGTTGCAGTTGTCAGGGTCATTGAAACTCAAACTGGACCAAAATGTGGGAAGCCATACTACTGTCATATCCCTAAAATCAAACCCAAAGCATCCTTTTACTGAAAATTATATACAGTAAATATATTCAGAAATTATTTGGAGGTAAGTTGGAAGATCTCTAACAAATATAGAAGGAATTTGTAATGTTCCCCAACCTTGTTGGTTTTCTCTACCTCGTGATGACTGGGTGTTGTGTGATGTCCTTAGGTTAGTTAGGTTTAGGTAGTTCTAAGTTCTAGGGGACTGATGACCATAGATGTTAAGTCCCATAGTGCTCAGAGCCATTTGAACCCACCAACCTTGTTGGCCATGATAATGAACGTGATCGTGTGAGCCTAATCGAATTAGGAAATTATTACTATTTACCGGGGACAGTACACAAGTTATTTGTTCAAATAACTTACTCCATCTTGTATTACATAAATATCGAATTATCTTTATAAAGTAGAGTAGTTCACAAACAAAAAAAAACTATCATGAAATTTAACCCACATCAAATCAAGCTGTTTTGTAATTTCAGTTGCTTCTGTATTAGACAAACCTTGTCCATTAGACGATTATCGGAACAGTAATTATCACGTAACTTGTCTGAGCAACGTTTGCTGACGAAATAATTCACACACAAAACCAATAGACACACTTACTAAACAACAAGAAGATATATTAAGTCTGGTTTCAAATTACGAAAAGAAATCGATTTTATAATTTTAAAAAGAAGTAAAAAATCGTTACAGAAATGGCTAAGCGATGAACTCTCCTTATGACAATCAAATCTCATTACTTCGCAATAACTTTTACCTGCACAGGCAAAACCCACCAACTTCGTAAATAAAGATTATCGAGTTTCACTATTTTAAATATTCAACAAAAGGTAGTAGGAGTAATCCACTAAAGTACAGGGCCATATCGTTAATGTCGGTATAGAGCACGATTTTGGAACATATATTGTGTTCGTACAGTAAGAATTACACACAGTCAAAAGAATTTGGAAAACATCGTGCTTGTGAAGCAAAACTAGTTCTTTACTCATACGAAGTGTTGCTTGCTTTTGACAATGGATTTCAAATTGATTCTGTATATCTAGATTTCCAGAAAGATTTTGATACTGTACC
The DNA here is from genome assembly GCF_021461385.2 of Schistocerca piceifrons. Classification (NCBI taxonomy): domain Eukaryota; kingdom Metazoa; phylum Arthropoda; class Insecta; order Orthoptera; family Acrididae; genus Schistocerca; species Schistocerca piceifrons. Next base: position 405,908,068 of record NC_060145.1, read on the forward strand.
TCACAAGCTTGTAATCGTGTGATCATGGAATATCGTCTCAGTTATGCAACTGAATTTGTGATTTCCTTTCAGAGAGGTCACAGTTAGTACTAACTGGCGAAAAGTCATAGAGTAAAAAAGGAAGCGATTTCTGGCGTACCCCAAGGTACTGTTATAGGCTCTGTGCTGTTCCTATGTATTTAAAAGTTTTAGGAGACAGTCTGAGCTGCTGTCTTAGGTAGTTTGCAGATGATGCTCTCGTTTATCGTATAGTATAATCACCAGACGACCAAAAGAAATTGTAAAACGACTCAGAAAAAATATCTGTATGGTGCAAAAATTAGCAGTTGACCCTAAATAGTGAAAAGTGTGACTTAATCCACGTCAGTGCCAAAAGGAATCCGTTAAACTTCGGTAACACAATAAATCAGTCAAATCTAAAGATTGTGAATACAACTAAATACGTAGTAATTACAATTACGAACAATTTAAATTGGGAAGAACACACAGAAAATTTCGTGGGGAAGGCAAACAAAAGACAGCGTTTCATTGGTAGAACACTTAGGAAATATAACAGATTTACTAAGGACACTGCCTATGTTACGTCCATCCTCATTTGGAGTTCTGCTGCGCGGTATGTGATCCTTACTAGATAGGACGGACGGAATACATCGAGAAAGTTCTAAGAAGAACGGCACGTCTTGCATTATCGAGAAATAGGAGAGACAGTGTCACGGAAATAATACAGGATTTGGGGTGTACATCACTGAAAAAAGGCGTTTCTCGTTGCGGCGGGGTCTTCTCACAAGATTTCAGTCAGCAACTTTCTCCTTCGAATGCGAAAATATTTTGTTGATGCCGATCTAGAGAGGGAGAATCGGTCATCGAAATAAAACAAGAGAAATCGGAGCTCGTACGGAAAGATACGTCTGTTCGTTTTTTTCTGCGCGCTGTTCTAGAGTGGAATAATAGAGAATTATTGTGAAGGTGGTTAGATGGACGGTCTCCCAGCACTTGAGGGTGATTTTCAGAGTATCCATGCAGATATAGATGTAGATGTAGGTGTAGATGATATGACACTCCTTGCATGAAATAAAAATGATAAAAATTCAACGCAGTAGCAATGTTAGAATGACCAAGGAAGCAACACTAAACACTTTCGCAAAATTAATCATGAAATTATCAGTTTGGGAAAAATGTAGTTTTAAACTGGCATTATTAATTCGTTTACAGTACTTTAGTACACTTCAATAGCGCTTTCATTCAATTGGTAATAATTTTACTGTCTTTGATTGTACAAACTGACTGATTGAGACGTTGTTAATAATTTAGATAGTTTTCCAACAAAAATGCTATACCTTCTGAAATATATTTATTTCTCTGACAGATTAGATAATTCTTAATGGCACACGTTTTTATTACAATAAGAAAGGTGGAGGATACTAGTTCAGGTTACAATAACTGAAGTTAATGACCAGATGGAGGAATATTTTGCATGACAAGCGGCATTATTCAGTTCTCAAATGGTTCAAATGGCTCTGAGCACTATGGGACTTAACATCTGAGGTCATCAGTCCCCTAGAACTTAGAACTACTTAAATCTAAGTAACCTAAGGACATCACACACATCCATGCTCGAGGCAGGATTCGAACCTGCGACCGTAGCGGTCGCGCGGTTCCAGACTGAAAGGCCTAGAACCATTTAGTTCTCAGTTAAATTCCTTGGGTATTCCCTACGATATGTTTTAAGCTAATCTGATGTGAACCGTGTTGCATCGTCGATGCTACTGAGACGATGGTGTCGGCATCATTGATCTCCATTAGCTCCTGCCATCACGAGAATGCTCTGGCTAATTTCAGATGTCCCCAGGGCAGTTTATTGATGTTATTTGGAACTTAATTCATCTGCCCATATACGTCACTCCCATTGTGCCTCATGAAATTTGACTTGGCCTCACTTTGTAAAGTTTCTCTTGCCTTTAATTCCAGTAACTTTAAAACTGTCAGATGAACTATACACTACCGCCACAGTGACCCTCAATTATTTGCTAGAGCGATTGCCTGAATATAGAACATTTTATAATGAAATTAGACTCTCATATACGAAACGCGTTTTATTTCACCTCTGTCTTGTACATCTTCAATCAATATTAATCTTAATGCATCCAAAATTTGTGACTAAGTAAAGCTGCTGTCAAAGCTTTTCGATGATGAAACCTGAATGTGATCCAGATCTAAAAACTTTACGTGCACATTTATTAGACGAAGAAGCTATTTATTTATTAAATTCCACGTATTACACAATCTTTTGAGATGTTTTCAATTATTCAAATATCGATTCATTCATTATTTCCACACTCTTGGAATATGGACTACAATGGTATAGGCAACTCAGAGGCCTCCACTGTTAGTGACAGCAGTCACATATGTCACGTTCACGATTTAGTTCTTCCAGCAATGCTTCCCATGTAACATCTTCAGTCACTTAAATGCCGTTCCTAAGTGCCATTTTCACATAAATGTTCTTCAAACTCTGAACAGAATAGTTACACGATGTGCACTCCAGGGTCACAGTGATCCTTAAAAAATATTTCCATCAAATTAATTAAAGAACAGTGCTTCACAACTCCGAAACACCGTTCTCCACTAGATCTCACTCAAAGCACAGTAATAAACAAAAAACACCAGGGTCAGAGTAACACTAGTGTAAACTTCTAGGGTTAAACTCAATACATTCTTTGTTGACTTCACGTCTTGTGAATTCATTTGCCAGAATCATATCACTGTTTGTACTCGAAATATTTGAATATGCCACCTGGCGGGCTCCCAGCCACTGAGCTAGCACTGAGAATTATAAGTAAAACAAAGTAGAATCTCTCTGCATGATGATTAAGTTCCAAGTACTGATAAAAAGTAGATCATCCTACATATATTGGGCTGTTAATTGCTGCTATAAGACTTGTGCTACCTCACTTATGTAACACAGTGTCATATACGAAGCGAATAAGGCGTGAAACTGATCACGACGGTAACTATTTTCTCCATACTGAATTTAAGTGTACACAAAAGGGGAGACAGTTCAACTGTATAGCTGTGCACTATCAGTGGAAAGCTAACACATCTTCTAATAATCTATTGCACTCACAAACCTATCCATTTATGTGCTACTTACGGATATTACGAGCGTGGTTTAGTAAGTCTGGGTAAAAAGCAAGAAAATGTTTCTTCCGTAAACAACTAACCTTACTTCTTGCTAAAGTCTCTTTAGAGGTATAAACACTTGGTCTAACGATCCTCCAACTTCTTCATCCCATGAGAAAAACAGGTCCTGTCAAACTCTGCAAAATACTCATTGACTGCAGCTACGACTTTTTCATTCGATGATAATTTTTTTCCCAGCAAGCCAAAGTTTCAAGTTACGGAACAGGAAGAAGTCACTTGGGGCTAAGCCTGGTCATTAGGGTGGATGAGGAACCAGTTCAATGTCCACTTGATTCATGTATTATCCAGGCGAAGGGGTACCTTTTCATGTGCCATCCTTACTCTTTTTTCAGCCAATCCAAGTTTCAAACAATTCAAAGGCGAAGCATAATAGGATCTAATTATTTACAGGATGTATATACAGCCACAACGGTTGCACAAAATTTTTTGTCAGTTTACCATGGTCAACGTTGCGGCTGTCGTTGTATTCCATGGAGTATTTATCTATTTGACAATTCATGTTATACTTTTACATTTTAGTTTTTATCCCTGTGACATTTCTGTTTGACGAGAGCACTTTTGCTCATACGTTTTTAACCATGATGTGGTTAGATGTATTCAATGTAATTTTTTATTCTGATGAAGATTGCCCTTGTGCAATAGAAACCATGATCAACTGACAAAAAATTTTGCGCAACCGATGTGGCTGTATATACATCCTGTAATGAATTAGCATATGGTTGCTGGATCACAGCCAATGAAAATGTTTAAAATTTCAAAGATCTAAATATGTTTCTGCCTTTTTACAAGTAATGTATGAGGATTATTCCTTGGGAATCCCAAAAAACGGTAGCATTCACCATACCAGCCGAGAAAATGGTCTTTGCTTTCTTCACTTTTATCTGCCATTGCCTATTGTTTTGACTGCTGTTTCGACTATGGTGTGTAATGATGGATCCATGTTTCATCAACAGTCACCCAAATCGGTCCAAAACGTCTTGCGCACTGCGATTGAACATCGCCAGACAATGCGTTGAAATGCTGCACATGATGCTTCTTTGGTCGACTGTGAGCACCAGCCTCGCATACAGCTTCTTCGTAGCCTTATGCAGTCCCTCAGTTGAGATGCCTACAGTCTCAGTGATCTCAATAATTTTTATTCGGCGGTCTTGGGTTTTGTCAATGATTTCCTTTGTGGTTACCTCGATTGGACGGCCGGAGCGTCCTTCGGTGCTTTGAGAGGCACCCACATGCCTTGCTCATACTGTGGCATCAAGCAGTCAGGCCTGCAAGATGAGTGGTCTGCCAAGCGAGTGGGTTCATTTTTTATTTATCAAGTAACATGAGTTCTAGTACTCACAGTTAAGTTACAAATTATTCTCCTGTTTGAATATTAACCAACGGAAACGGGTAACGCATATCTATTAAAAATTTACACAACTCTGATTGTTCACTACGCACTGGCAATACCACATTTTCGTTATTATTCAACGGCTTTGATCAACACGTGGCCATCGCACTGAATATGAATGGCACACACATTATAAATTCTGGGTATCATGGCAACATACTCTTCGAAGGAAATGGCCACCAATCTTTTTCTTTTCACTATCTCTTTTATTGCGATAAATTCTATAACCTAAACACACCATTACATTTTCTACAACAATTACACACGAGAAACTCTGCCCAGTGGGCATGGCATTACATTGGTGATTCTCTATCTTATGGTCTCGTAATTATCAACACTACAGTGCACTTTCTGGATAGGATGGTGGATCTTTTGCTATATCTCACACTTCGACTCTCACACCCATCATCACGAAAATTTCCTACAGACCGAGCGGTACAAAAAGGAACATGCATAACCCACTACCTCTGAACCTATCTTGCTACTCTCCCATGCAAACCACACGTACTTAAATTACATGAAATACACCACACTGGCGACATACAATAGAACACCACGAATAGTCACAACATTATAATCACATCACTTTCAGCTTTCCCACTTCAATTAGAATTCATCCCAGTTTCCCATGACACTGCCCCACTTCGTAGCTTTTCTTTCCTACTATGAACTCTGGGCGATATATGCACGTCTTCCTGTGCAATGCAAGCCAAGTGGCGTTGCTGGATAAACGGCTGACTCACCTTGCTTCACTCTCAGAATATTATAGTTCGAATCAAGCGTCACCCGGAAACATAACACGCAAAGTAATATTAAGAACATATTCGTCACACACGCGAGTCCTCAACTGATACCATGGACGAGTACTTCTCTTGTCTCATACACAGATTGAGACTCACACAGTACTCACCAAGTGAAAGTACTCGTCTCTAATTTCAAGTCCTGCACCCGCCATTTCTTAAATATTTCCAACTTATAGTACACACGCCAGTAATTCAGCTTAACTTAAGCACTCGGAAGTATTTCAACTTATTGCTACACGTGGTTTCATTGTGACCGTTGGTCACTTCCGAAGATTACTACGATCCCTTTAATATTATCTGCCTGACATTTAATTTTCCCCACAAAAGTTCCTGAAATAGAGAAATTATTATTCCAAACTACTCTTACGTAGTTCACACGCATACCTTGTCTTCACTCTTTCGTCTTTACGGAGCACACCTAAGACAGGTCTTACCAACACAAGATCCAGCGGCAGAGTGCTGAAACATGGCCGTTCTTCAGGTCATCTCGCACCTCCGTCGAGGTGGGGGAAGACCATACTACCCATTGGTCAACCATATTTTAGGCGCTCAAAGCACAGGTAAATTTTATATCTTTGGTTCCACCAAAGATGACCAAAGGACCGTCTCAAAGATGATCATATATTGCACATTCACTATTTGTGGTTAGCAGACGACCATACAGTCATTCATTTCGCAGATCTCACCAAATTGGATGTAGGGATTTATTTTGTGGGAGTGCACATTGTTGTTGTGGTCTTCAGTCCTGAGACTGGTTTGATGCAGCTCTCCATGCTACTCTATCCTGTGCAAGTTTTTTCATCTCCCAGTACCTACTGCAACCTACATCCTTCTGAATCTGCTTAGTGTATTCATCTCTTGGTCTCCCTCTACGATTTTTACCCTCCACGCTGCCCTCCAATACTAAATTGGTGATCCCTTGATGCCTCAGAACATGTCCTACCAACCGATCCCTTCTTCTGGTCAAGTTGTGCCACAAACTTCTCTTCTCCCCAATCCTATTCAATACTTCCTCATTAGTTATGTGATCTACCCATCTAATCTTCAGCATTCTTCTGTAGCACCACATTTCGAAAGCTTCTATTCTCTTCTTGTCCAAACTATTTATCGTCCATGTTTCACTTCCATACATGGCTACACTCCATACGAATACTTTCAGAAATGACTTCCTGACACTTAAATCAATCCTGGATGTTAACAAATTTCTCTTCTTCAGAAACGCTTTCCTTGCCATTGCCAGCCTACATTTTATATCCTCTCTACTTCGACCATCATCAGTTATTTTGCTCCCCAAATAGCGAAACTCCTTTACTACTTTATGTGCCTCATTTCCTAATCTAATTCCCTCAGCATCACCCGAGTTAATTAGACTACATTCCATTATCCTTGTTTTGCTTTTGTTGATGTTCATCTTATATCCTCCTTTCAAGACACTGTCCATTCCATTCAACTGCTCTTCCAAGTCCTTTGCTGTCTCTGACAGAACTACAATGTCATCGGCGAACCTCAAAGTTTTTATTTCTTCTCCATGAATTTTAATACCTACTCCGAATTTTTCTTTTGTTTCCTTTACTGCTTGCTCAATATACAGATTGAACAACATCGGGGAGAGGCTACAACCCTGTCTTACTCCCTTCCCAACCACTGCTTCCCTTTCATGTCCCTCGACTCTTATAACTGCCATCTGGTTTCTGTACAAATTGTAAATAGCTTTTCGCTCCCTGTATTTTACCCCTGCCACCTTTAGAATTTGAAAGAGAGTATTCCAGTCAACATTGTCAAAAGCTTTCTCTAAGTCTACAAATGCTAGAAACGTAGGTTTGCCTTTCCTTAATCTTTCTTCTAAGATAAGTCGTAAGGTCAGTATTGCCTCACGTGTTCCAGTGTTTCTACGGAATCCAAACTGATCTTCCCAGAGGTTGGCTTCTACTAGTTTTTCCATTCGTCTGTAAAGAATTCGTGTTAGTATTTTGCAGCTGTGACTTATTAAGCTGATAGTTCGGTAATTTTCACATCTGTCAACACCTGCTTTCTTTGGGATTGGAATTATTATATTCTTCTTGAAGTCTGAGGGTATTTCGCCTGTTTCATACATCTTGCTCACCAGATGGTAGAGTTTTGTCAGGACTGGCTCTCCCACGGCCGTCAGTAGTTCCAATGGAATATTGTCTACTCCGGGGGCCTTGTTTCGACTCAGGTCTTTCAGTGCTCTGTCAAACTCTTCACGCAGTATCATATCTCCCATTTCATCTTCATCCACATCCTCTTCCATTTCCATAATATTGTCCTCAAGTACATCGCCCTTGTATAGACCCTATATATACTCCTTCCACCTTTCTGCTTTCCCTTCTTTGCTTAGAACTGGGTTTCCATCTGAGCTTTTGATATTCATACAAGTCGTTCTCTTATCTCCAAAGGTCTCTTTAATTTTCCTGTAGGCGGTATCTATCTTACCCCTAGTGAGATAGGCCTCTACATCCTTACATTTGTCCTCTAGCCATCCCTGCTTAGCCATTTTGAGCTTCTTGTCGATCTCCTTTTTGTGATGTTGGTATTCCTTTTTACCTGCTTCATTTACTTCATTTTTATATTTTCTCCTTTCATCAATTAAATTCAATATTTCTTCTGTTACCCAAGGATTTCTACTAGCCCTCGTCTTTTTACCTACTTGATCCTCTGCTGCCTTCACTACTTCATCCCTCAAAGCTACCCATTCTTCTTCTACTGTATTTATTTCCCCCATTCCTGTCAATTGCTCCCTTATGCTCTCCCTGAATCTCTGTACAACCTCTGGTTCTTTTAGTTTATCCAGGTCCCATCTCCTTAAATTCCCACCTTTTTGCAGTTTCTTCAGTTTTAATCTACAGGTCATAACCAATAGATTGTGGTCAGAGTCCACATCTGCCCCTGGAAATGTCTTACAATTTAAAACCTGGTTCCTAAATCTCTGTCTTACCATTATATAATCTATCTGATACCTTTTAGTATCTCCAGGGTTCTTCCATGTATACAACCTTCTTTCATGATTCTTAAACCAAGTGTTAGTTATGATTATGTTGTGCTCTGTGCAAAATTCGACCAGGCGGCTTCCTCTTTCATTTCTGTCCCCCAATCCATATTCACCTACTATGTTTCCTTCTCTCCGTTTTCCTACACTCGAATTCCAGTCACCCATGACTATTAAATTTTCGTCTCCCTTCACAATCTGAATAATTTCTTTTATTTCATCATACATTTCTTCAATTTCTTCGTCATCTGCAGAGCTAGTTGGCATATAAACTTGTACTACTGTAGTAGGCGTGGGCTTCGTATCTATCTTGGCCACAATAATGCGTTCACTATGCTGTTTGTGGTAGCTTACCCGCATTCCTATTTTCCTATTCATTATTAAACCTACTCCTGCATTACCCCTATTTGATTTTGTGTTTATAACCCTGTAGTCACCTGACCAGAAGTCTTGTTCCTCCTGCCACCGAACTTCACTAATTCCCACTATATCTATGCACATGTGATCAGTTAAATAAATAAATTGTCATTCTTTCCTACACTGGTATCCAGCTTCGGTGTATTAAGTGAAATTGAGTTATTATTACAAAAAATATGTTGTTCTGACAAGAATAACGAAGAATGTTGTACCTATTTTCAATGTCGGGCGGTACTGTACCCTTTCAGCTTGTCTGACCACGTTTAAATTTATTACTCCAAAAACAAATGGTCTTTGACGATGGTACAGAGTGCCACTGAACATTCAGTTCTGTTTTGATTTGTGCGGCACGTCAACACTTCAAATGAAAATCTTTAATAACAGCACGAAACTCGGTTTTCTCTAATTTCAATCGCGGTCGACACACCAACCATTTCAGACGACTGCCAACAATGAACCGTAAACTGCACATTATTGAACATTTTTATAGGATCCTTGGAATAATCAAGCTTACCAACCGTGAGGAGCAACAAAACGTTCCATTGTTTTATGGAAATTTACCAGACTGGCCAATCAGCCTCGTTGATATGTAGGCCCTCATTTCTTCGGGTTGAGCGGAATTAATGGAAATGTGTGCTGTGTGACTATTTTCTACTTATTTTCAAGACATATCACGTTAAGTTTGTTCTCTTAGTTATTAAAAATTTATATTCTACACAGCTTCAAACTATTAGGGTTTATTTTTCACTGGTCATAACAGTAGTTAATGTTTCTTGATACACACACACCTTTCACAGTGGATTTGGCGGTTCAGTGACGTGCTGACAACAGGATTGGCCGTATTTTACGGCAATTTGATGTGAAATGTGTTTTTCGACCACCTTCCAAGATTAAGGCCCTGTTGGCGTCCGTAAAAGATGATCTTGGTTTGCGTAAGGCTGGGGTCTATCGTATTCCTTGCAGTTGTGATATGTCATATATTGGTCAGACAATCAGGACTGTGGAAGACCGGTGTATTGAACATAAGCGTCACACACGCTTACAACAGCCGAGCATATCCGCTATTGCAGAACATTGCCTTGACACCGGTCATCCTATGGAATACAACACGGAGATTCTGGCTTGCACATCAAACTATTGGGATAGTGTTATTAAGGAGGCTGTTGAAATCAGACTAACAAACAACCTTATTAACAGAGATGGTGGATTTTGTTTAAATGCTGCTTGGAAGCCGGCTCTGTCTGTCCTCAAAAAACTGAGGGACAAAATTAGTGCTACCTCACCTGTTGATTAATAGTAACTATCGATATTTCTGATGTTGGTTATCTTTCGTCGTGTTGACACTTGTTTTGTGTGTGGTATCTTCCATGTTTCTCCTCTATGAACCGAGGTATTAAATTTGCTTGCACATTTTTTCTTTCTTGCATTTGTACCTTGAGAATGGCAGGGTGTGCTCCTGTCGAAATATCGGCGGTGTTCGACGACGTCACCCGGCAGCAAACCCGTAAGTTATTTGAACGTGATGACAACTATTTCCCATGTTGTGTACAGCAGGGTTGGTTCACAAACCATTGTTATTACCTGAGGAGGGATAGGAGCGGTTGCTTTTCTTCATTCAGTCATACGAGTCCCGGTTCGAGAGTTTAGCTGATGTTTCACTCCTTGGCCAAACGACTTTCTTTCCCTGTTGTGATTATTCACTCCCTGTTTTTCACAGACTGGGCGTCGACAACTGAGGGTAACCAACGACTTGTTCAGAAAGAAACGGACATGTAATGAAGGCTTTCGCAGGCGATGTTTACGTCCTTCGTGCCACATTATTCTCGAGACGTATGTGTCGACTGCCGCTGTAGGGTATCTCATCTGAAGTTATAGAGAAAGGAGACTAAATTCGAGTCCGAAGAGGAGTTTCAGCAGAAAAAAAGAGAAAGCCAAATGAGACAGGTTATGCTGATCGAAGATAAATAAAACAGGCAGTGATAAACCAAACACCAGCCGATGTATTGTGGCTCGCTTACTGGATGTTTGACCGCGTTTAGGTGGAGGAACGACGTGGTTTCCATTGCGAGGATATGAAGATAGAAATTAATCATTCTCCATTTTGCTATCCGTAAAATGTTCGAATGAGTTACCCACGAATGAAACACTTTGCTCTATTGACCCCGACAATACATCCTATACGAGGAGACGAAACAATATAAAGGGTGGTCCATTGATAGCGACCGGACCAAATATCTCACGAAATAAGCATCAAACGAAAAAACTACAAAGAACGAAACTCGTCTAGCTTGAAGGGGGAAACCGGATGGTGCTACGTTTGACCCGCTAGATGGCGCTGCCATAGGTCAAACGGATGTCAACTGCGTTTTTTAAATATGAATCCCAATTTTTTATTACATATTAGTGTAGTACGTAAAGAAATATGAATGTTTTAGTTGGACCACTTTTTCGCTTTGTGATGGATGGCGCTGTAATAGTCACAAACGTATAAGTACGTAGCATCACGTAACATTCCGCCAGTGCGGACGGTATTTGCTTCGTGATACATTACCCGTGTTAAAATGGACCGTTTACCAATTGCGAAAAAAGGTGATATCGTGTTGATGTATAGCTATTGTGATCAAAATGCCCAACGGGCGTGTGCTATATACGGTGCTCGGTATCCTGGACGACGTCATCCAAGTGTTCGGATCGTTCGTCGGATAATTACGGTATTTAAGGAAACGGGAAGTGTTTAGCCACATGTGAAACGTCAACCACGACCTGCAACGAATGATGATGCCCAAGTAGATGTTTTAGCTGCTGTCGCGGCTAATCCGCACATCAGTAGCAGACAAATTGCGCGAGAATCGGGAATCTCAAAAACGTCGATGTTGAGAATGCTACATCAAAATCTAATGCACCCGTACCATGTTTCTATGGACCGGGAACTGCATGGCGACGACTGTGAACGTCGTGTACAGTTCTTCCACTGGGCACAAGAGAAATTACCGGACGATGACAGATTTTTTGCACGCAGTCTATTTAGCGACGAAGCGTCATTCACCACCAGTGGTAACGTAAACAGGCATAATATGCACTATTGGGCAACGAAAAATCCACGATGGCAGCACAAGTGGAACATCAGCGACCTTGGCGGGTTAATGTATGGTGCGGAATTATGGGAGGAAGGATAATTGGCACCCATTTTATCGATGTCAATCTAAATGGTGCAATGTATGCTGATTTCCTACGTAGTGTTCTACCGATGTTACTACAAGATGTTTCACTGCATGACAGAATGGCGATGTATTTCCAACACGATGGATGTCCGGCACATAGCTCGCGTGCGGGTGAAGCGGTATTGACTAGCATATTTCATGACAGGTGGATTGGTCGTCGAAACACCATACCATGGCCTGCACATTCACCGGATCTGATTTCCCCGGATTTCTTTCTGAGGGGAAAGTTGATCGATATTTTTTATCGTGATCCACCGACAACGCCTGACAACATGCGTCAGAGCATTGTCAATGCATGTGCGAACATTACGGATGGCGAATTACTCGCTGTTGATAGGAATGTCGTTACACGTGTTGCCAAATGCATTGAGGTTGACGGACATCATTTTGAGCATTTATTGCATTAATGTGGTATTTACAGGTAATCACGCTGTAACAGCATGCGTTCTCAGAAATGATAAGTTCACAAAGGTACATGTATCACAATGGAACAACCGAAATAAAATGTTCAAACGTGCCTACGCTGTGTATTTTAGTTTAAAAATCCTACCTGTTACCAAAAAATGGTTCAAATGGCTCTGAGCACTATGGGACTTAACATCTATGGTCATCAGTCCCATAGAACTTAGAACTACTTAAACCTAACTAACCTAAGGACAGTACACAACACCCAGCCATCACGAGGCAGAGAAAATCCCTGACCCCGCCGGGAATCGAACCCGGGTACCCGGGCGTGGGAAGCGAGAACGCTACCGCACGACCACGAGATGCGGGCTACCTGTTACCAACTGTTCGTCTAAATTTGTGAGCTATATGTTTGTGACTATTACAGCGCCATCTATCACAAAGCGAAATAGTGGTGCAACTAAGACATTCATATTTATTTACGTACTAGACGAATATGTAGTAAGAAACGGGGGTTACTTTAAAAAAAAAAACGCAGTTGACATCCGTTTGACCTATGGCAGCGCCATCTAGCGGGCCAACTGTAGCGCCATCTGGTTTCCCCCTTCAAGTTGGAAGAGTTTCGTTCTTTGTAGTTTTTCCGTTTGATGCTTATTTCGTGAGATTTTGGTCCGGTCGCTATCAATGGACCATCCTGTATATTTTTGTCTCATGACCATTCCTAACCTTATGTCGCCAAGAAAGCATATCAAGGGAACATTGTAACGACATACGTTGCCGTCTGTACTTTGAACAGATTTTAGGCTTCCCCATATTCATCATTATTAATAGATGTAGATAATTATACGTTTCTGTTTCAGTTAGCTCTTCACATTATAATGGCCTGACTATTCTGGCGACCTTGTGGTGACCTATAACGCTATTCATGTGTCCTTGATGTCTGTCGAAGGTAAATGCCATACGTATGAAGCTTGGACAAGAGATAGGGCTAAGCATTCTCTTAAAGCAATTGCACTGATTTTATTCTGCAAGACCTTTAGGCCTATCGAAAAAGTTCTCGTCTCCTGGAATTGGTTATGAATATCTGTGTTCGTAATATCTGTGATGTTCGAGTCTTTGATCGTCTTTCACCACCATACGCACAGCTATTTTGGCTGCGTTCAGACATGCGCAGAGACTTGCCATACCCTCTGTCTTCTCTATAGTCTTATCAACGCTCACTGTCCCCAATACCTTTCTTCGACCTTAACGCTCTCACCTGAACAATGTGGCAGGAACACCCGTTCCCATCGGACCAACATCTTTTCCGTCCCACTCCACTCGAAGACCTAAGAAGAAGCAACTCGACTCTGGAATAACCTCCCGCATTATATTAGAGGATTGAATAATATCTCCAACTTCAGAAGGCAATTCATGACATACCTTCCATCGTTACTGTACGCATCGTTACCTTTGTACATTCTTCTCCATTTCCCAGTATTCTTAGCAGGTGCAGTCTCCTTAAGTTTCCTTTTCCTAGAACTTGGTACATCAGAAAACATCTATCTTGTAGATTCATATTTTTTGTATTTGTCACTATCATTCTTGTTATTACTGTCATTAGAATTATCATTACTATTATCACCATTAGTGGCAGCAGCTGCAGTAGTACAAGTACTGCCAATGTTAACTTCATTAGTCCACAGTCAGTATTATTTATTCTCATTGCTACTTCAGACACTCATTTCACTACTATTTGTGATATTAAAATTTTTATTTATTTGGTAACTACGATCGAAAAATGGTAGTGTATGTGTAAACAAGAGTTGTCGCAGCTCTTCCAGTGCGAGCATCAATTTCCTTGTCAACGGACATGTTTGATTCTATAGTAGATCCAAGATAGCAGAAGTAATCAACGACTTGCAGAGTAGTGCCATCTAATGTGATATTCGGCTTTGTGTTAGCACCCTGAACCATAATTACGGTCTTACCGCTGTTTACACTCATCGACATGCATGCGTGACTAAATCTTGATACTAGCTCTTGCAGCTCTTCTGAGGAGTTAGCAACAATTGCAGCATCATCAGCATACAGCGGAAACATGGACTACCTATGCCAAACAAGAACGTCGCCTTAATGTTTTCCACATGCGGTGCCTGAGATCCATCCTCGGAGTAACGTGGAAGGACCGAGTGACCAACGAAGCAGTGTTATCTAAAACTTACTGCAACAGTATTTCAGCTGTCTTGAAGCAGAGACGACTCCGCTGGCTGGGACACGTCCACCGTATGGATTCTGAGAGCTTACCACGTGAGGTGTTGCTTGGAGAGATCTCTATAGCCAAAAGACCTGTAGGACGTCCTGTATTGAGGTTCAAGTACTCCTGTAAACAAGATATGGAGAGCTTTGGAATCGACACAAACAGATGGGAGGAACAGGCTAGCATAAGCCCAGAGTGGCGTGATGATATATCATCTGGAATGTCGAAGCATGATGAAGGCTTGTTAGACAGATTAAGGCAGAAAAAGCTTCGCAATGCTACCACTGCTCCTGCCTCAACAGCCGGATACACTTGTGACAATTGAGGCAAGAGATGGCGTGCTGCCATTGACTTGACAAGTCATACGAAAAAATGCAACCCATAAACACACAGACACTGCAACAGTCATCTACCAAGATGTGGCCAATACGTATGTGTAAAGCCTCAACCGATGTAAGAGAGAAACTTATGGATCTATCGGATGAAGTTAAATAAATAAACAAATTTGGCTACTCTCTGTTACATTTTCATGGTTTAGAGTCCCAAATTTCACGTTCTTACATTCTTTTTCCTTTCTGTTAGTAGGTGAATTCTTTTTATTTTTGGAAAGTGCATTTTCTACTAACGACGCATCCAAGTCATAAGTTTTTATTCTCAATCCTTCACATATTTCTGTCAGCGTTATAGAAAACTTTCACGCATGATATATTTGTATAATCGCAGTAGAGTAATTTTTATGTCGCCTTTTCATCTCATCCGTTCCGTAACTTTCCTACATTGCTTCCACCTATAATTTGGATGTTCGAATTTAAACTTCTCGTGTACTTTTTTCCTCCATTGAAGACGGTTGTGTCCATCACTGTCTCCGTTCTTTTCGCGTCTTGATTTAACGTCTAGTCGAGTGGGGGGTCAATTAGTGTGAGTACGACTTCCCGAGCCAACAACGCTGGCTTTCCCTGAGGCCGAGTATGACGTGCCCCATTTCCTCAATTTACGATCTTGTTAGAAACAATTGCACCGCTGAATTCTTTTTGTGTTTCATAGTTGCTCAGCCGTCGCTATCTGTAGTGGGAAAACTGCATTTAACGGATGAACCCGACACGCACAGGTAAAATTTCGGAGGTTGTTCAGGGGTATTTTCTGAGCATTTTATAGTAAGGCAGCCGTGAATCTCGGTGTCCTTTAAAGAATAATAATAAAAGTATCATTTATTCCGTTTGTTAATAAGTTATGTAGATTTCTGAAAAAATACCTTCATGGCAGTGTAAAAGACTACAACACTCAATTGCCGAAACGTACAAAACAAAGAGTAATGCAAAGGTATTGTGACGTGACTGCGTTCGCAGCGGCAACACCTGAGCATAGCATTATTGTGGCGCTTTTCCCTTACAGTCAGTGAACCCATACAGGAAGTGCATATAACCGTAACCTTCCTCAGGAAATCTTTCTATACGGTTGAATATCGGTGCTAACGTACAACTAACTCTGCTAGAAAAACAAACTCAAAACTGAATGAAGACTTGGAGACGAAGAGTAAAATAGGAATTATCGTTGGAAACAGCAAGTTCCGTAAGTTAATGGAGCAAGTTTATTTCTACACAACATTCTGTCAACATCTGCGCTATTGCTCAGATATTTATCACAGAGATGAATGGGCGTGAGAAATCAAATCCAACTACTCCGTAACCAGCCACCGGAGACGACAGCTCCCTTTCTAACTCAATCTCTTTTAATAAAAACAAAGTTGAAACTAAAATAATGCTGAGCACATCTTACTGTCGTAGTGAAATGGATCGCGTGAATGCGTTTCAGTACCCTGAGAAGCAAAACGGAGATTTTTCTTCATATTGTCTGTACATTTATGATTGTGTTTTTCACCTAACTTCTCTTGATGTTAGGTACCAGATCCTTATGTTGGTGGTACAGCTAATATTGAAGTATGTTGTTTCCTAATTTTTAGTAGAGGTTTCTGGGTTAATTAGGTTTCTTGTACTACTATAAGTGAAAATATAAAAGAATTTAGTTTCCTTCTTCTATATTTCAACTAAAAAATTATTAGATTCAATCATCACAACACAACGTGTCCACCCACTATACTCATCAGATTATAAGTTTCTCTGTCTCTTCTCTCTACGATACATTCCAGCCAAAGCGGCCAAACGTCCACTGAATTATACAAAGACACTGTTTGACATGAATATCGATGATTGCAGATAAAAACAATGTGCAATTTAGGATTCTGGTTGTGTTTTTACAACACTCATTATTTATACTGTTAATGATTATGAAAATAGTGATGATAATAATAATTTATGGTACTATTCTTTGAAAACAAAATTGTTCGATAGTTTTGGGATGATAGTGTTTGAATTAAAAACAACCCTTTCATTCTTGCGCAAGCTAACACCGGGCCAACATCAGTATGAATTTAAGTTAAAGTGAACAATTATATTACGCAAGAAATATTACTAGCTCGGTAGTGGATTTATTGTACATATCGTATTGTATACAAGAAGATAAAAGTGTACCATCGAACAGTTCCGTTATACTTTATACCAATTCATATTGTACATCATCTTTCTCCTTTGTGAAACGGCTGTCACCGGCCGAACATTTTTAGGAATACGTAACTTTGGAAAGCTTCCATACATGAGAGCATATGCTACACTGTAGCCCATGATAAGTTGTGGTGGTGCTTGGTTGGGGGGAGGGGACCAAACAGCGAGGTCTTCGGTTCCATCGTATTAGGAAAGGATGTGGAAGTAAGTTGGGCGCGCCTTTTCAAAGGAACAATCCTGCATTTTCCTGAAGCGATTTAGGGAAATCACGGAAAACCTAAATCAGGTTGGTCGTCCTCCCGAATGCGTATGCAGTGTACTAACCACTACGCCACCTCGCTCGATATGATAAGTTGTAACTGTGAAAAATCATAGCGACATGGACAAACGGCAGGCCTTGAGTCTCACTGGAGTAGAGTTGTCTACAGTACTGGTGTACAGCTGTCTTCAGTGATGAGCCCCGATGACCAGGCGTCTCTAGAAGTGCCCCAAGTAGCAATGACATACCAAACTACTTGTCCCGCTCCATACGGCCCGATATACGGGAGTTATGGGCTGGGGAGCCATTTCGTTTCATAGCTGGACCTCTTTGGTTATCATCCTCGGCGCCCTTACAGCACGGCGGTACGTCGATGATAATCTACGCCCCGTGTTTTCGCCTTTTATGGCCGGCCATCCTGGGCTTACGTTTCAGCAAGATAATCCCCGCCCGCACATGGTGAGAGTTTCTACTGCTTATCTTCGTGCTTGACGAACCCTACCTTGGCCAGCAAGGTCACCGAATCTCTCCCCAACTGAGAACATTTGGAGCATTATGGGCAGGGCTCTCCGACTATCTCAGGACTTTGACGATCGAATGAGACAATTGACCAGAATGTGGTACGATATCTCTCAGCAGGAAATCCAGCAACTGTATAAAGCAATGCCAAGCCTAATAACTGATTGCATAAGATCCAGAGGTGGATCAAAGCTTTATCGACGTACTCAGTTTTGAAGCACTTTCTCTTGAATAAATCATTTAATTTACTGAAGTTGTAGTCATTTGTTTGTCTGTACACGTGCATCATTTCTACCGATTTCCGTCCCGTTCGGATAATTCCTTCGTGGGACGTCATTTATTCTGTCTTACAGGGTACAATGAACTGTTCAACTCTACATGCATAACGTCATGAGATACTCATATATCATGCGAGTTACATTGAAACAAGAAAGCCTTTTCACATGGACGATTTCAAATTACAGGCACACTCACGACAGCGCTACAGCCTGTAACGCTTCATTGTAAGGACCATGAGAAGATGCAGACTCCACCATCCTGTATCCTGCATACAACGGTGTTAACATGAGAACAAACTCGTACTACGTACTAGTTGACATGTGAACCAAATTTTAAATTAGGCTGAATCTCTCCGGAAGTACTTCAGTTTTTCTTCCCATGTGCTCTGACTCGTGCCCGTCACGACTTTCTTCCCTCTACCGGCATTTTGGTTTCAGAATAGTAGACGCATCCAACTTTCTTAGTTAATTGTTTCATATATACCAACGAATGAATGTCTTCCTTCACAATGTTTCTCTCTACAACTCCCTCTAATACCTTGGAAGATACTCTCTGATGTCATCTTAATATATGTCCCTTCTTCTAGTCAGAGCGCCTCATATTTCTTTCCTCAACAACACTGCAGAGGACATCTTAACTTTCAGCATCCTTCTGTAACACGAATATTTTGCTTTTCTTTTTCCTTTCTTGTTGTGTTACTGTCTATGGTTCACTTCCACAGAATTCTGTGGTCCAGACGTACACTATCAGTTACTTCTCCCTCGAATTAGCTGTGTTTCGTACTAACGGATTTACAAGTATTTTAGCGACGAATATTTTCTTTGCCTATGATTTCTTGATTCCTAGATCATTAGTTATTTTCTTTTAAGGTAATATAATTCCTCCCTTTTGTCTACTAAGCGGTCCTCAAATTTTGTGATCAGTTTCACACTAATCTAATGTCTGCTACACCTCATTACTTTCACCTTTCTTCAATTAACACTAATACATTGTGTGTGCTCGTTAGACTTCATTCCATTCAACAGGCCTTTTAATTCTTCCTCAACGCCGAAGATAGGAATGATGTCAGGGGATCTTATCGCTGAAATCCCTTCACTTTGAATTTTAATCGCATTCCTGAACGTCTCTTTTGTTTCCGTCACTACATCCTTCATGTGCATATTGAATAGTACAGAATAAAGCGTGAATCCTTGCCTTACGCTCCTCCCAGTGTGACTAGATTATTATTTTCTTCTTCTCCCTTTACACAATGACCTACTTGTTCAATGTCCTCATATACTCTACTTCTTCATATTCCGATTGCGATGTAGTAATGTATATCACGTGTATGGTTGCCGTTCGTTTGCTGTAGATTCACAGTAGCTCACCCTTTGCCCCTCAATTTCTTAACGTAATTTACTGTCTAGTACCGACTTCCTGTACAATTGTATTACCCTTTATTCAGCGGCTCATAAAGCCTTATCTTTCGTTTGAAGCGGGAGCAGCAGACACTGCGGGAAACTTTAAAACCAGTTACTGCATCTCTCGATGAACTCAGTCTGGAAAACAGTCTGGAAAAGGGATTGAGCTCCGTGCAAACATCAGCACACTTAAATCTGAAATAAGGACGGTGAATACTTCGATTGACTTTAAGCAGAAACGTTGAATAGGCCCTCTACTGGGTTTCACAAAGGTATAGGTTTTGAAGACGGATCCCAATAAATTTTACAAATCTGATCAGACAGTTGATAGTCTCTCTGTCTGCAGAAACCGTGGCGAGTGTAACACTGCAACGAACTCATATTTCAACGATAGATTGTTTCATTCAATTTATGGATTCTTCCCATCAGTTGGAACAGGGTATAAGATTGTTGAGACCCTACCATCTCTATATACCTCCCAGTGACAGTTCAGTCATAGGACTATCTGGAACAGCGTATTGTGTACCAGAATAACCAACTTGTTGACTTTCGTGCCGAGGAAATCACTGTACGACTACATCTACGACAAGATGGGCGTAAGGTATAAAACCAGCGCAGACAGCTCACAGCACAGCACTTCGCAGCAGAAGCGCAAGCTGATAACAAGTGCGAACTACGAATTTCTTAAATCAGTAGGGTTGAAACCTCGCAATGACGTCGTCGCTCAATATATCTGACCCAGTGGAATACGATGAGCGAATCATACGCCAGGAATAGTTTTCGCATAAAGCTAATGCTTCAACGACATTTAACATGAACGACGAAATTGGTAGTGTCATCCAGCATCAAGACACTTTAAGTCTTCCATCCAAGAGTTTCATATATTTGGATTGATTCTTTAAGAAAAAGGATCGTAGTGATACTGTGGGATCAAGGCTTACATGTAATGCTTTGGCATTCCTGTACCAGGAAATACGTTATGAACTTAATGGGGTAGAGATTGATCGTACTCGTAATGTTGGCATAGCATCAACCCTTAAAACATATGTCTCATCATCACCCTCGGATTTGAATGGCTTATAAAATGCAGGATGGTTCATAGACGAGCCTGTGGGCAGGACAGCAGAAGAGTACCGCCGATTTACTGCATGTACACCTCTAAAAATGCTTATGGGGTACTTTGAGGACATGCAGCGGATTACTATGATTGTTAAACAGGAGCTTATTCTGGTACGGGTCTCAACAGATAGCAACTCATACATTCAAGGAGGTCAAGAGGAGAACCACATCATCATCAATAAAACTACACTCCTGGAAATGGAAAAAAGAACACATTGACACCGGTGTGTCAGACCCACCATACTTGCTCCGGACACTGCGAGAGGGCTGTACAAGCAATGATCACACGCACGGCACAGCGGACACACCAGGAACCGCGGTGTTGGCCGTCGAATGGCGCTAGCTGCGCAGCATTTGTGCACCGCCGCCGTCAGTGTCAGCCAGTTTGCCGTGGCATACGGAGCTCCATCGCAGTCTTTAACACTGGTAGCATGCCGCGACAGCGTGGACGTGAACCGTATGTGCAGTTGACGGACTTTGAGCGAGGGCGTATAGTGGGCATGCGGGAGGCCGGGTGGACGTACCGCCGAATTGCTCAACACGTGGGGCGTGAGGTCTCCACAGTACATCGATGTTGTCGCCAGTGGTCGGCGGAAGGTGCACGTGCCCGTCGACCTGGGACCGGACCACAGCGACGCACGGATGCACGCCAAGACCGTAGGATCCTACGCAGTGCCGTAGGGGACCGCACCGCCACTTCCCAGCAAATTAGGGACACTGTTGCTCCTGGGGTATCGGCGAGGACCATTCGCAACCGTCTCCATGAAGCTGGCCTACGGTCCCGCACACCGTTAGGCCGTCTTCCGCTCACGCCCCAACATCGTGCAGCCCGCCTACAGTGGTGTCGCGACAGGCGTGAATGGAGGGACGAATGGAGACGTGTCGTCTTCAGCGATGACAGTCGCTTCTGCCTTGGTGCCAATGATGGTCGTATGCGTGTTTGGCGCCGTGCAGATGAGCGCCACAATCAGGACTGCATACGACCGAGGCACACAGGGCCAACACCCGGCATCATGGTGTGGGGAGCGATCTCCTACACTGGCCGTACACCACTGGTGATCGTCGAGGGGACACTCAATAGTGCACGGTACATCCAAACCGTCATCGAACCCATCGTTCTACCATTCCTAGACCGGCAAGGGAACTTGCTGTTCCAACAGGACAATGCACGTCCGCATGTATCCCGTGCCACCCAACGTGCTCTAGAAGGTGTAAGTCAACTACCCTGGCCAGCAAGATCTCCGGATCTGTCCCCCATTGAGCATGTTTGGGACTGGATGAAGCGTCGTCTCACGCGGTCTGCACGTCCAGCACGAACGCTGGTCCAACTGAGGCGCCAGGTGGAAATGGCATGGCAAGCCGTTCCACAGGACTACATCCAGCATCTCTACGATCGTCTCCATGGGAGAATAGCAGCCTGCATTGCTGCGAAAGGTGGGTATACGCTGTACTAGTGCCGACATTGTGCATGCTCTGTTGCCTGTGTCTATGTGCCTGTGGTTCTGTCAGTGTGATCATGTGATGTATCTGACCCCAGGAATGATTCAATAAAGTTTCTTCTTCCTGGGTCAATGAATTCACGGTGTTCTTATTTCAATTTCCAGGAGTGTATATAGAAAATGCCGTACATCACTGTGGCAGACAAGGAGCGTTTGAAGCTTTTAAACTGATTACCTGTACATATCTACTATTAACTTTCGGCTCATGGGAGGTTTTTGAGTACCCGGTGCTACTCTCAGCGAGCAGACAAACATGGGCTATTAAAACCTCAGTGCAGTTGGAAACACCAATATTCATCATACTTGCATTTCAGACCAACAGAAGAGGGGATTTAGCAAATGATTCCGCCGTATTTGACAACTATAATTTAACTAATGCCAGAGTCTACTCGATTTCCAAATAGCTGTTTACTGTTATTGCAGAGGTATAGTTTCTCTTAAACTACTACTATTACTAGTGAAATTCCATCCAGACAGAAGACTTAATTTATACTTTGAACTCAGTGGCTCTAAATATTTTCCACCTAAAGCAGCTGAAATAATTTAATAATAAAATGAAGCGGATGACCCTAAAATGTTCATCCCAAACGGCTGCACTAAAATGAACTGGGTGGAACACACACTTAAAACTAGTATGACTTGGATAGGTAGCAGTAGGTGAAACTGAAAAGCTAATCTGTTTGCATGTGCACTCATACACTCACACGCGCACATGAAGTGCAAAAGCGAGAAATACGGTAAACTATTTTTCCTTCATTTACATTTTTTAACTCTTTTGATGATTTTGGTTTAATTTTTTTTAATCTTTGATATACACTGCACATTTTTAATTTTTTAAATAATTTATATAATTTTTTCCTCAGCACATACTGCCTAAGTAATCGTGCCTAGACATTATGGTACTTATTTAGAAAAAAAAAACAGAACATATTTACACACAGACAGACATATTTACACAGAGATCCACACTCAAAGGCATTCGCAAGCATACGCACATAAGCATCCACTTGCAGGCACGCCATACATCACACACGCAATATTTAAACCATGATAAAAATGTTTCAAGTGGCTCTGAGCACTATGCGACTTAACTTCGGTCATCAGTCGCCTATAACTTAGAACTAATTAAACCTAACTAACCTAAGGACATCACACACATCCATGTCTGAGGCAGGATTCGAACCTGCGACCGTAGCGGTCGCTCGGCTCCAGACTGTAGCGCCTAGTACCGCACGGCCACTCCGGCCGGCCCATGATGAAAGAGCCATACTCTTAGGTACAAGCTCTCACTCAACTAGTCACTTGCTCACTCACTCTCTCTGATTCACACCGTCGGAGTCTCACACCCCCTCTCGTACTTCAAGTAAATAGTGTGAGTACGTGAGGGTTTCGATCCCATTATCACAAATGGCTCTTTTATCGTCATGAGTTGACAATCCGACATTATTTGCAGTACAGTGTACACCTCGTGAACTCGCGATCGAAAACTAGTTTGCTGTATCAAATGCGGAGGCTGTAGCGGAGCACCGCGAACGCCACGGTACAGGCAATGCAAGTAGTTTTTTTTTTTTTTAATGTTGTGGTAGGGTCTTATGGGACCAAATTGCTGAGGTCATCGGTCCCTAAGCCTGCACACTACTTAATCTAACTTTAACTAACTTACGCCATGGACAACACACACACACACACCCGTGCCCGAGGGAGGAGTCGAACCTCCGACGGACGGAGCCGCACTGACCGTGACAAGGCCCCCTAGACTGCGTGGCTACCCCGCGCAGCACTACATGTAGTCCTCGGCTGTGAGAACACGTGCTGCAGCACGTCTACCACCCTTAGCTCACCTCTGGGTGGCTCTATCTATTGTACAATATCCATACATTTTGGATCTTAGACCCACAAACTCCACAATCGGCAATCCATTCGCCTGATCTTTTATTGGGCCGATAACCATCTTGTTCTGCGGAACAATACTGTAAGGTCTCGAAATCCCATGAAGGCTTTCACGGCCGGCGTCTTTGTCAGTAAACACTTCCGGGCTAAGTTGCCGTGGTCGATCTGTAGAAATTCTTCTCCCTGACGTTTCGTTCTCAACTACGGAGAACATCTTCCGAGGTGAGTCGACGACTGGCTGCTAGGAGTTTTTTTTTTTTTACTTTATTGTTATTTTAAAACCTGTACAACAGGCAGGCTGTCAGCAGCACACTACGCTGCTCTTCAGCCATAGAAGATACAAGGAGCAAAAACAGTGAGAAGACACGTAAGTCACAGAACGGTGGGCAATAAAACAGGAGACACATAGAGACAAACACGGAGCCGTTCACACTCGTCGATAATCCACACTGCTAGCTGATGAGACGACGCACAAACACCAAAGATGACGATGGCACTGGTGAACGATGGAGTGGACGGTGAACACTGAACACTAAACACGACGGCACACACACAAAACACTGATGGCGGTGATCTCCGGCGCGCGAATGTCCACGTAACGTGTGCGAGTCCGGGGACCTGCCAAGAGGGGAAAGGGGTGAGGTGGGGGAGAGGGGAGAAAAAGGATGCCAATGGCTGAGGAGACGGGGGCAGGAGGAGAGGGACAGGGGAGGGGAGGCCCAGGGGAGGAGGGGGGAGAAAAGGAGGAGGGAGGGAAAAGGGAGAGGAGGGAGGGAGGGTGCCCAGACGAGTAAGTACAGGAGGAGGGCGGGAGGATCAAAGTTGGTAGGAGGGGTATATGGAGGGGAGGGGGGCATCGTCAGGGAGGGGGAGCTGGCGGAAGCCACCTTGGGAGAGGGTAAGGAGGGTGGAGAGATGGAGACCGGGTGGGACGTGCGAATACAGGCGCGGCAGCGGGCGGGGGTGGGAGAGGATCAGGGAGATGAGCGGGTAAGGAGGATCGAGTTTGCGGGAGGTGTACAGGATGCTGCTAGGAGCTGGGGCTACCGCTTATATGGAGATCGTAGATGGCGCTACCACACGTCACGTGGCGTCGATGTGTGGCTATCTCTGGCTATCATCTGTTCTCTCGATTGCAGGCAATCGATTGTCACGTAATTGATGCAACATCGACCGCCATATAGTTCAATTTTAATCCTTCTTCTTTACGACTAAAATTGTATTGATGTTTGTGGATTTCAATTGCCTCTCTATACATACGTGTATAATAGTGCGACGTCCTCGCTAGCACGCTTGTCTCACCAAATTTCATTTCGTGATCTCCATCCTTAAAAACATGTTCCGCTACTGCCGATTTGTCGGTATGTCCCAAGCGAATAGTAAAGAAGAAGGATTAAAATTGAACAATATATGGCGGTCGACGTTGCATCAATCACGTGACAATCGATTGCCTGCAATCGAGAGAACAGACGATAGCCAGAGATATCCACACATCGACGCCACATGACGTGTGGTGGCGCCCTCTACGATCTCCATATAAGTGGCAGCCCCAGCTCCTAGCCGCCAGTCGTCGACTCACCTCGGAAGATGTTGGCCGTAGTTGAGAACGAAACGTCAGGGAGAAGAATTTCTACAGATCGACCATGGCAACTTAGCCCGGAAGTGTTTACTGATAAATACTGTAAGGATTATTGGCTGTGTATCCCAATACGTCGAATTCATTACAGTGACACCTAATTACTACATATGGTTGGCAGATATTCACCCAAGGGATGAAGCAATCTGTATCCATATAAAGTAACTTTGGCTCCACGAAATTAGTTTTAGCAAACTCATAGTGGAAGCGGTACATGTTGAGTTTGGAGATATAAATACCCAAATAGATTAGTTTAGTAAACTTTACTGTAACCTTCGACCTCTCCAGAGCAACAAAGTTCTCATTTAAAATTGTGACCCGCTTAAAATGTGGTCTGGCGATGCACTTTCTTACGCCCCATGACCCATCCCATTCGGTGCTAATCAAAATGTCGCGTTCATTTCTTACGTTATGCATGGTTTTCCGAAAGTGGAATTATTCATTAATTTGTAAAAGTCTTTTTCGAAATCACTAATCGTCGCCGCCCTCTTTTCGGTATTTAATTCAATTGTATTCATTTAACCTGGGGGACTGATTGGAGTAGATAGCCCGGATGATTCTACGTAGCTCCATTCCTAAACTCAGACACTGCTGGAGATTACAATAATGTATTACATCCATCTGCTTGTGTCCAACATTGGTCATCAGTTTAGGGATAGTACTTCCTGGCACAACTTGTTGCTCTGGACATAACGACAAGTGGCTTGTCATTTCATGCAAACTAACAGGGTATATGAGGTCTGCCTCACTGACCACAGTGGCCGAGCGGTTCTGGGCGCTACAGTCTGGAACCGCGCGACCGCTACGGTCGCAGGTTCGAATCCTGCCTCGGGCATGGATGTGCGTGATGTCCTTAGGTTAGCTCAGTTTAAGTAGTTCTAAGTTCTAGGGGACTGATGACCGCAGAAGTTAAGTCCCATAGTGCTCAGAGCCATTTTTTGAGGTCTGCCTCCACCACATACCCTACAGCAGGATCAGCCACCAGACCCAATATTTCTCTGCGTAAACCTTCTAATTCGTTTTCAGGCGCTCACTCAAACCCACAAACCGGTAGCGGCTGCTTCATGGCGTGCCCGTATAAGTTATTGACATCCAAATACAGAATACACTTAGAATCGAGGGATGCGTTGAACCCCGCACCCACACATAGATTATTTGCCTTGGTGTGTCTACGGACACATTGGCAGAGTCCTCCACGGTTCCCCGCGCTCGAAGAAAAGAAGCATATCGGCATCAGTCAAAAGTTTTCTTGAGCATTGCATCCCAGGACAACCCAGGTGCTGTTTAATAAAAGGTGGGTTTCAAAGAGTACATGGCCATACATACACTCTGGAACTTTTCAGAAACATCCACAAGCAAGCATACATTAGTTTCTATGTATAGTCTTGCATATTCACCCAAATTGGCAATATTGAACTCCTGCCAGACATTCACAGCATGCTCATAATCTGCACTAGTTATGGCATCGCCTGTGAAAGTATTGGTAAACGCTGGTATAGCTGCTGAGAATTCTTCCATCTTGTATGGTCATGGTCCATGGAACTCTTCTATCTCTGACTTTTCGTCCAAAGCTACGTTGGACATGTTCGGAGGTGCTCCTGGTTGTGTTGAGTCTTGCCAAACTTGGCAAGTCGACAAGACTCAGAACAACCAGGAGCACCTCCGAACATGTCCAACGTAGCTTTGGACGAAACGTCAGGGATAGAAGAGTTCCATGGACCATAGCCATAATACCCGGAAGAATTCTCAGCAGCTGAAACATCCAGTCGTGAAAGCATCCATTGTATGAAAATGCTGGTATGTCTGGTAGCCTGATTTCGTCGAATTTCGCCTTACTATCCAGATACTCATAAGGAAAAACTCCTTTACTAGTCACAAGCTGAAACTTCCGAGGAAAAGTTTCAACGAGTTTCTGTAGTGGCGCCTGTATAAAACTTAGCGTGTCAAGGAAGCGGGGCGTAATTTTTTGACGTCAATCATTTGGAGAATGAAATATACTTCTCACCACCCTCAGGCAGGACACTGACCTGATTTTTCTCCCAACCGAAATTAACCAATTGCTCAACTAGAGAGTGAGTGTCATGCCCACTTAAATTATGGAAGAAAACGGGTTTTGTGTCGTGGTAACTGATACTTCAGATTGCATGCGTTGTGAGCTGCGCCACGGAACTTCCCCATAAGATGAGAAGGATCGCTACGCAGAGTTTTAATTTTTCTATCTAACGGCAGCCCACAGGTATGACAGTCAACCGCACCACTGTATAATTTTTATACTTGTCCGATTCGGTCATGGGTATGTTGGTGCTGTAAAGCCTGTCAACATCTCATGAGAGTTTTTAAGCTCAGTGAGCAACCAAACCACAAGGTTATCCTCGACAGAAGACTCATAGTGGTTAATACTTGAATAATATGAACATGCAATTTGGCACGCCGCCGCACATGGTACTTGTTTTTGCGTGAAGGTGGTATGTGAGTCTAAGGGGTTCCCATCACAGTGGGTTGTAGGGGCAAGGAGACATTTGAAGTCTGCATATACAACAAACGGACGTTGTTCCTGATGGTGAGTATTCTTGAATTTAATGAACTTGTTTTCTTCTGTAGGTATAACAACACATGCCGTTCCATGGATTCACAGTCTTTCTTTTTAAATACTTTTCTTCCGAAAAGGTACTTAGATACCTAAAGCAAATGTGTTTTTCATGTTCATGTTACGACAATTGGCTGTAAAGGAGGCAGGATATGTCTTTGATCCGTACGTAACGCTGATCATCAACTTGATAGAAGAGCAGCGTGTTTGCGTGAAGATCACACTCACCTGCATGTTTCGAAAAATGGAGCAGTCCAACTATAGTAGACTCGTCCTGTTCATCTGGCTTGCTTTTCTGCTTCTTCTTCAGGCTGTAAATGTGAACCGATATTCCAGGATTTTGTACCTCAAATTTTGGTGTGTCCTGAATCTTTAAGGGGAACTCAATACCGTCAAAGTTATAACATCCACGAATGTTAAGACTTATTCTGTATCGAGATATGCGTTCTGGATGCTGATTAAATTTTCTTTCACAAGCCAAGATTGACAATGCAAAACAAATCTTTTTCATTTTCAACATTAACGCAAGCCCACTTATTCTTAATATCCGCAGATGTACAGGGTTATTACAAATGATTGAAGCGATTTCACAGCTCTACAATAACTTTATTATTTGAGATATTTTCACAATGCTTTGCACACACATACAAAAACTCAAAAAGTTTTTTTAGGCATTCACAAATGTTCGATATATGCCCCTTTAGTGATTCGGCAGACATCAAGCCGATAATAAAGTTCCTCCCACACTCGGCGCAGCATGTCCCCATCAATGAGTTCGAAAGCATCGTTGATGCGAGCTCGCAGTTCTGGCACGTTTCTTGGTAGAGGAGGTTTAAACACTGAATCTTTCACATAACCCCACAGAAATAAATCGCATGGAGTTAAGTCGGGAGAGCGTGGAGGCCATGACATGAATTGCTGATCATGACCTCCACCACGACCGATCCATCGGTTTTCCAATCTCCTGTTTAAGAAATGCCGAACATCATGATGGAAGTGCGGTGGAGCACCATCCTGTTGAAAGATGAAGTCGGTGCTGTCGGTCTCCAGTTGTGGCATGAGCCAATTTTCCAGCATGTCCAGATACACGTGTCCTGTAACATTTTTTTTTTTTTGCAGAAGAAAAAAGGACCGTAAACTTTAAACCGTGAGATTGCACAAAACACGTTAACTTTTGGGGAATTGCGAATTTGCTGCTCGAATGCGTGAGGATTCTCTACCGCCCAGATTCGCACATTGTGTCTGTTCATTTCACCATTAAGAAAAAATGTTGCCTCATCACTGAAAACAAGTTTCGCACTGAACGCATCCTCTTCCATGAGCTGTTGCAACCGCGCCGAAAATTCAAAGCGTTTGACTTTGTCATCGGATGTCAGGGCTTGTAGCAATTGTAAACGGTAAGGCTTCTGCTTTAGCCTTTTCCGTAAGATTTTCCAAACCGTCGGCTGTGGTACGTTTAGCTCCCTGCTTGCTTTATTCGTCGACTTCCGCGGGAAACTTGCCCGCACGCGTTCAACCGTTTCCTCGCTCACTGCAGGCCGACCCGTTGATTTCCCCTTACAGAGGCATCCAGAAGCTTTAAACTGCGCATACCATCGCCGAATGGAGTTAGCAGTTGGTGGATCTTTGTTGAACTTCGTCCTGAAGTGTCGTTGCACTGTTATGACTGACTGATGTGAGTGCATTTCAAGCACGACATACGCTTTCTCGGCGCCTGCCCCCATTTTGTCTCAGTGCGCTCTCGAGCGCTCTGGCGGCAGAAACCTGAAGTGCGACTTCAGCCGAACAAAACTTTATGAGTTTTTCTACGTATCTGTAGTGTGTCGTGACCATATGTCAATGAATGGAGCTACAGTGAATTTATGAAATCGCTTCAATCATTTGTAATAGCCCTGTATATAACTGGACCCTCCATTCAAGAGATCATAGACATGAATATGGATGTCGTGGTGTGGTATTAGGCTGAGTGCTTTGACTGACCCGCTTACTTCCATCTCGGAAAATCGGGCCAGTATAGCACCAAAGGTGGATTCACAGTACCAAATGGTTCAAATGGCTCTGAGCACTATGGGACATAACATCTGAGGTCATCAGTCCCCTAGAACGTACAACTACTTAAACCTAACTAACCTAAGGACATCACACACATCCATGCCCGAGGCAGGATTCGAACCTGACACCGTAGCGGTCGCGCTGTTCCAGACTGAAGCACCTAGAACCACTCGGCCACACCGGCCGGCTTCACGGTACCACTCGGCAATTGATGTACTCCGAGATATAATGCCATTATCACCCCAGATGTAGTGTAAGCTTTCCACCTCAGCAGCACCCTGCTGTTTGGGTGGGTGGGTCAACTCGCAGCAATGCACTGCATTACATTTAATGGCAATATATCTCAGATCGTCTAGGGCTTTCAGGAGCTCTGCCTCTAGTTCCGGGAGGCTCGTTTCTAGAAACCTGCCTGGGTCACAATACCCCCCCCCCCCCAGCTGGATACGCCCCTCAAAAGCCGTAGTAACCACATTTTAGAGGGGTCATGTCGCTGCTAATCTGATGTACTTCACTATCAGGACGCGATGGAGCACTACCGCTAGCCACAGGTTCATCATCATTAATACTGTGGCTAGGTGACGACTGTGTACAGCCGGTGGATGAGGGCGCTGGTGATGAGGTGCCTTCTGAGGGAAGGGGTATGCGCCGAGGCGCACATTCCTTTGATTGTTGGTGAGGGCGAGCAGCCGGAGCGTGAATAGTAGGAAGCAGTGGCAGTGACCTCCTATGGGAGCACCCAGGCTGCGGCGACGGCACTGCTTGATGCTCCTGCATATTGTAGCCTTCACCATCGCCACCTGGGTGAGGGGGGGGGGGGGGGAGATCGTTGCTCTGACTGAACAACCCACGGACGCCAGATGGTATGTGTTTGTTCAGGAGCAGGCACTGCAGTAGCCACGGGCAGCCCTCACATGGCAACGAGCAGCTCTTTGCACGGCGGTGCACGCCGCTCGGCTGTGTGTTTGACACCCTCCCCAACAACCACCACTCTAGGTGTTCAAGATTTTTTTAAAAATATATGCTGCAAACAAACAATGACAATTAAGTAAATCACCATTAGAGAATAATAATTATATGCTTTACTGCTGACGGTCGCATTATAATCACTTTCTACATTCTGGGTCTCAGATTGAGCAGTTCGGTCGATCTTTCTGGTAGTTCTCCCGCCTAGTCAAATATCCCCATCTCCTGCTCCAGAGGAGAGAGGTCGCACTGTCTTTCAGCAGCCACCGTCTCACACTCCGACTCAAGCATCTCATCCTCACCGGAATTGTTGTTGTTGTTGTTGTTGTTGTTGTGAAGCCATCGATCCATCCCACGAAATTCGCCTACAACAAGATATTGATTATTAGAAACAACAACAACAAATTTGTACTGAATTTGACTACAACGAGATATTTATCATAACTATTAAAAAATTAAATAAATAAGTAAAGAGTTCATACGAGATGGAAGAGGACTCCTGGTCTTCATTCTCGATGCGTACCGCTACAAGAATCTCATTTTCCTCTTGAGCAGTCGCAACATTTACAACAATGAATAATAACCTCACACAACGGCAGCTCAGCGTGTTCGGTCAGAGGACTGGCTGCCCTCTCTAACAAAAAAACTGGGTAAAGTTTTCGCCGATGGAATCAGAGGTATCATTTACTGGACAGCTGAAGACTCACAGGGAAGAAAGAGGTAGAAATAAAGGTAAAAAAGGTGGTAGCGTCCACATCTGGTATTCAAAATTTCCTGGAACCCATGTTCGATCGCGGCTATTGCTTACATTTTGATTAAATTGATCAGCAATGGCGGTATGAGGAGTAGACAGAGGTTCAGAACACCCCCTTGCCCTTCGAGTGGGAAACAGCTCCTGGAAGGTGGAAGAATCAGCAATGGTCCACGGCATGTTGATGCAGAACGCATTGTAAACGACTAAATTAAAGACATAAAATGTGTGTCCACATGACATGTGGCTTGTAATTGAGAAAGTAACGCGTTCTTTCCATTGCCAAAAAATTACAGGTAAGTTATTCACTGATCTCAAGGAGTGGGTTCTGAAAGGGAACGTGACCATGACAAAAAACTGTGTGCTGCACAGGGCCTCTAAGATGGGAGCTCTGCCTTTCATGGGCAGGTACTGATCCGACGTTCAATCTGGTAGGAAATTTCAAAACAGCATACACCCCGCTGCGGAGTTAAAATTCATCCTGAAGTAATACTTAAACTTCTGTTAATTTGCACTCTTTACAAAACATACAGTAACAGCGTTATGCAAAGGTTCAGTACATCTGAAGGTAAGCAGTAGACATGCGAAGTTTGGGAAATGCGGGAGAGGCAACGGCAAACTTGAAGCTATGTGGGTGGAGTGCCTGAGTAGCTCAGTCGGTAAGAGAACTTCCCGTGATTCATAGTTCGAAAGAAGAACGAATTCTGTTTAACGTCTCGCCGACAACGATGTCATTAGAGACAGGGCACAAGCTCGGATTGATTAAATGATGGGGAAGCAATGCAGCCGTGCTCTTTCAAATAAACGATTCCGACATTTGGCTGAAGCGATTTAGGGAAACCACGATAAACCTAAATATGGATGACAAGACGCGGAGTAGAGAAAAGACACAGGTAAGTTGCGTATCATGTAGTTTAACAATTTTCTCAAAATGTACGGAATGTTCGGGTTGTGAACTACGAAATATTTAGGAATGAAGAAGACGAGTTACCGAAAGGCAGAAGCGCTGCGTCTTTGATAGGCACAGAAACAAAAGGTTCAGATCTTGTCTAGCTTTCGGAATGCATTTTCTTTTTGAAGGTTGCAGGAAAGACATGACCACAAACACACACACACACACACACACACACACACACACACACACACACACACGCCTGTCTCCCTACATTATGCGTAGTCTACTGAGTACACTGTAGGCAGACAGGAGTGTACATGTCGACTGAGCACAATGTAAGGAGACGGTCATGTGCATGTGTGTTTCTTATGCATATTTTTCGTACAATCTTGAAGAAAGAGGTGCATTCCGAAAGCTAGCCAAGCTCTGTACTTTTTGTGTGTGTACCCATCGACGACGCAGCACTTCTGCGTTTCGGTGAGTCGTCTCCTTGATTCCTAATTAATTAACAATTTTCTATGTAGAGGACTGCAGTAGCTGTCTTGGGTAGAGCCTCAGAAGCTTTCTCAGTGCACGACTGATTTTCTCACATAGCGCAATAACTTTTGTACATTTAGTGACCTGTGCAATGGGCGTGGGCTGGGTATTCTCTTTTATTCTATCTTTGCCTAACGCGCACCCATAGAGGGCAGCCGGCGCTTCGACGACTTAGGCACGATGCGTATGAGCGGGTGACAGCCTCGCGTTCTCGCAGCGATATCGCAGCGTTAGAAATCATTTCAGTGCCCACACACCGGGATCACACCGATAATCGCCCGCAGTACTACGCTGGAATCCAATCGGTACGCACGCAAGCAGTAAATAGCTCGCAATATTTGCTTATATCGTTTATACATACACTAGCTGGGGTACCCGTCTTCGCTCAGGGAGTTGATATGAGACTGTGTGGGAGTTGGAATAAAAGGAAAATTTTATTGAAAACGTATTCCAACTATTTGTTAAAGTATAAGAGGCGAAAAACATTATTGAAAACATATTCTAACTATTTGCAATTTCGTT
Source organism: Schistocerca piceifrons (assembly GCF_021461385.2). Taxonomy (NCBI): domain Eukaryota; kingdom Metazoa; phylum Arthropoda; class Insecta; order Orthoptera; family Acrididae; genus Schistocerca; species Schistocerca piceifrons. The sequence continues at coordinate 405,942,217 of NC_060145.1, forward strand.
AAAGTATAATAGATGAAGATTTTTATTGAAAACGTATTCTCGCTATTTATAATTTTTGTTTATAAACAACATTTTTCAATTTGTTGTCTGGTGTGTGTAACATCATAGATTAAAGGTCGACCTGCGACAGCAATCGCACAACTTGCATACGGGCCGCTAGACGCCGCCGCGAGCGCTAACAGTGCCTTCCGATAGCAGGCGCGCATGTTGCGTACGGGCCCGAGGTGCCGCCACGACCGCAACCGTATATAAGCGCCGACGGAATTCGGCCAGTAACAGAATCACCTTGACCTTTTTGCTGCGTGGTGTAACCAATGGCTCCTGAAACTCAATCCTTCCAAGACCCAGGCAATCATCGTAGGTCGTACCACTCGCTCCTTCCGGCTCCTGGATTTCTCCCTTACTGTCTGCGCACATCCTGTCCGCCTCACCCCCACCCTCACCTACCTTGGCCTCACCATTGACCGTCACCTCACCTGGATATCTCATCTCCGCTCCATCCAATCCAAAGCCCACAACCGCCTCCGACTCCTCAAACTCCTCTCTGGCCGGACATGGGGTTGCACCCCTCTACCATCCTCCACACCTACAAATCCTTCATCCGTCCCATCCCCTGTTATGCCAGTCCTGCCTGGATATCTGCCCCCCCCCCCCCAAATTCTATCAGTCCCTCCAGATCCTTGAGCGTCATGCACTCCGCCTCGCCTTCCGTATCCGCCTCCCGTCCCCCATGCGGATCCTCTATGATCTCATTCCTTTCCCCCATCTGCTCCTCTTCCTCGAACATATCCGCATCCTCTACACCTCCCGCCGTCTTGAACCCCCTCACCCCCTGGTTGCTCCTCTCCTCTCCCATCCTCGCCCCCTGCCACGTCTTCACCGTTGTGTCCCCCCTATCCTCCATCTCTACACCCTCCATCTCCTTTCCCAAGGTGGCTTCCGTCAACTCCCCCTCCCGGATGATGCCCTCTCTCCCTCCATTTATCCTTCCTATCAACTCTGATCCTCAATCCCCCTCCTTTCCTCTGTCCTTTCCCTGGGCTCCCTCTTCCCCCCCCCTTCCGTCCTGTTTTCTCCCCACTAAACCTCTCCCTACCTCCCTTTTCCCCCCCAGTCCTTTGTATTCCCCTCCTCTGCCTACCCCCCTCCCAGTCGCGTCTGCCCCCCACCCCTCTTATGGGTCCTCATCCTCCTTCAGCTCCTTTCCCGGCTCCCCCCTTCGCTTTTACTCTCCTTTCCCCCCTTTTTTGTTTTCCCATCTTCTGTCCAGTTTCCCCCCACCTGCTCCCGACTGTGGTGTCACATTTGCCAACTTTTTAGTGCAGTGTTCCAGTGACTATTCAGTGTTGTTTGTCTTTCTCGTGTTGCGAACAGAAACCATGCTGTCGCTAGGTGTGAATTTTATGTCCTTTGCGAACAGAATCCAGACTGTCGCCGTGTTTTTTTTTTTTAATTGTCTATTGTATTCCCTGACTGCTTCGTATGTATTTTTATTAGCGTCATCATCCCTGTGTTGTTGTTTTAAGTTCCACGATTTCTTTTCGCCTTGTTACTCTCTAAGTCTCCGATTTTATCGCCTGTTTTTTTATTATTTGTTCTCTTTATCTTTGTCACAAAATCTGTCGGCTGAAGAGCGGCATACTAAGCTGCTGCCAGCCCGCCCCCTTCGGGGGGAATTGAAATTCAATAAATGGAAAAAAAAAAAAATCGGCCAGCAAATCCCTCATCCGCCCTATCCTTTGTTACGCCCATCCGGCTTGGATCTCTGCCCCCTCTACCTTTTATAAATCCCTCCAAATCCTTGACCGCCATGCTCTCCACCTCGCCTATCACATCCGTCTCCCCTCCCCCACGCGGATCCTGTACGATCTCATCCCCTTCCCCCACCTCCTCCTTTTCCTTGAAAGGATACGGATCCTGTACACCTCCCATAAACTCGATCCTCCTCACCCACTAGTCTCCCCGATCCTCTCCCACCCCCGCCCGCTGCCGCGCCTGTATTCCCACGTTCCACCCAGTCTCCATCTCTCCACCCTCCTTACCCTCTCCCATGGTGGCTTCCGTCAGCTCCCCCTCCCTGATGATGTCCTCCTCCCCTCCATCTACCCCTCCTATCAACTTTGACCCTGCCCCAACCCCCACTTCCGGTGTCCTTTCCTTTCGGCACCCTCCCTCCCTTCTCTTCCCTTCCCTTCTCTTTCCTTTTCCTCCATTCCCTCCCTCCACCCCTCCTCCTCCGGGCTTCCCCCCCTTCCTCCCTCCCCCTATCTCCTCTGCCCATGGCATCTCTGCTCTCCCCTCTCCCTCTCCCACCCCCCCCCCCCCCTCCTCCTCTCTTGGCAGGTCCCCGGACTCGCACACGCTCAGTGAACATTCGTGCGCCGGAGATCATCGCCATCTGTGTCTCTTGTGTGTGACGTCATTTTGTGTTTTTTAGTGTCTGCCGTCACGCTTCTCCGTTCACTTGTGCCATCGGATTCACCAGTGTTCTGTGCGCTGTGTCAACGTGTTTTCAGTGTCGTTTTTGTCGAGTGTGAACGGCTCCATGTTTTTTGTGTATCTGTGACCACTCTTTTTTGCACGTCACTTTGTTCATACTGATTCTCCATTCTGTGTTCTGTTCTTGTCAACACTATGGCTGAAGAGTGGCGTAGCATGCCGCTGACAGCCTACCTGTTGTTTAGGTATTAAAATAACAATAAAGGAAAAAAAAATTCGGCCAGATTCCTTTGTTACGCCCATCCGGCTTGGATCTTTGCCTCCCCCTACCTTTTATAAATCCCTTCAAATCCTTGACCGCCATGCTCTCCGCCTCGCCTATCGTATCCGTCTCCCCTCCCCCACGTGGATCCTGCACGATCTCATTCCGTTCCCCCACCTCCTCCTTTTCCTTGAAAGGATACGGATCCTGTACACCTCCCGCAAACTCGATCCTCCTCACCCACTTGTCTCACCCATCCTCTCCCACCCCCGCCCGCTGCCGCGCCTGTATTCCCACGTCCCACCCGGTCTCCATCTCTCCACCCTCCTTACCCTCTCCCAAGGTGGCTTCCGCCAGCTCCCTCTCCCTGATTATGCCCTCCTCCCCTCCATCTACCCCTCCTACCAACTTTGATCCTCCCTCCCTCTTCCTGTGTTTGCTCCTTTAGGCACCCTCCCACTCTTCTCTCCCTCTTCCATTTCTCCCCACTACTCCCCCAGGCTTCCCCTCCCCTGTCCCTCTTCTCCCCCCCCCATCTTCTCAACCATTGGCATCCTTGTTCTCCCCTCTCCCCCACCTCACCCTTCTTCCCCTCTTGGCACGTCCCCAGACTCGCACACGCTAAGTGGACATTCGCGCGCCAAAGATCATCGCCATCAGTGTCTCGTGTGTGCCATCATGTTTAGTGTTCAGTGTTCACTGTCACACTCCATCGTTCACCAGTGCCATCGACATCTTCAGTGTTTGTGTTTCGTGTCAACAGTTTGTAGTGTGGAATGTCATCGAGTGTGAATGGCTTCATGTTTTTTATGTTCATGTGTATACTGTTTTTTCCCCGCCGTTTTGTTCCAACCCATGTGTCTTCTCTGTTTTATCATTGTACTATCTTTGGCTGAAGAGCGGCGTATTGTGCTGCTGCCAGCCTACCTGTTATACTGGTATTAAAATCACAATAAAGAAAAAAAAAATTCGGCCAGCTCTCATTTTGTTGGCATCTCATTCTTGCCTATTCTCCTATTTTCTTAGTTGCTTAGCTTTTATTTGTTTGTGGCTCATGTTATTGTGCTCTCTTTCAGCCATTCTGATTGTTTTGATTTACTCCCAATTAAGAAGTGCTCATTTTGGCATTACACTTTTGCATATTTCTCATTTTGTTAATAATATGCTCCTTAGCTTTTCACAGTTAAATTGATTAACGTAGTCTCATGTACTGTTTGTACATTTCAGCCTGTTCATATTTTGATGTTCTTCAAATACTGTAATAATTATATGAAGCATTTCTTTCCGTAAACGTGTGTAAAATATTCTCGATGTAGAATTTGTTCTGTGACACAGGTGTAAGGTTTTGAATATAAATTATATACGAAACTGTGCTTTAAAAGGAATTTATTTTTTTCAGTTTGTACTACATCGGACGACAATTTTGTGATATGAGGGAGAAATTTGACAGGCGAACCATGGAAATAGTCTTAAGTGATCTCCTTTAAAAATAAAAATTTGTGTGACACTGTAGGCACCGAAAATTTATATATATAAAATTATATGTCACAGGTATATATATATATATATATATATATATATATATATATATATATATATATATATTTCGAATTTCCTACTCGAGAGCAAGCTATGTATAGTTGACTGTGAGAGAAGCAGCACTCTTTGAGGTTGATACCCCAACATTTTAAAGTTTGACCTTGTGCACTGTTAATTGCAAAACTGTAGGCTAGTTGGATTAGAAATTGGAGTCTTTTAAATTGGAACATCACTTCAATAGAGATCAGTGGTATTCTCGGGATAAATAGTGTATGTTCTTTGTACTTTCCAGTCATAAGTTCGGTTCGATTATGTTATTCGATAGCAGTTTGACGATCGTTCCAATAAATAGTTTTGGTAAGTTATCTGATTAGTATGATCGGAAACCCAGTATGAAGGCGAATGCAGTGTAATGACATTTCTGCTACTTGCAAAGAGTTTAGAAATTCTGCAGGGAAATTCACACTTTCTCCAACTTTTACCATCGTGTCGATCGATTTGTATATTCTCTCTTCATTGGGAATTTTGTTTTGAATATTAAAGCTGACATAGTTGACAATGTTATATTTAGTTGCCAAAACAGCCCTTTCAAATAGGCAATTTAGATTCGTACAGCTGTAAACAGTGTTTGGATAAATTTGGTCGATGAGTTCATTTCAGCAGAAATCACTGTTGAGTTTAATGATATGTGCCTTCGCCTATTTGTAAATGTTGTTGAACAAAATCTGCTGTTGTTTCGTCATACGATAGTTCAACCTTGATATTTTTTGTTAGTCGCAATATTTGTATTTGTGGCCTGAGATTGAATTTTTAAAGCATGCATTGATCTCGTCTGTTGGTGTTGACTTGGCGGTAACTAGAAGTGTTTGTCGAAACTCTCCTGAGAGTATGATTAGAGTTCCTCACATCACTTCAGAATTTCCTTGTATGTCTTATAATGGCTTCTAGTGACTTTTTATGTGCCATTGTGCATTCACCCTATAAGATAATTTTAGCTTGCTTTGGAAGTTCAGTTCGTCCATATGCTCTTGAGATTTTACATACTGGCTAATTAGGATTTAATGGCCCACAAGGTCCGTGAATCATGCTTTTCAGTACTATGTCGTACAGTTGCAGATCTTCTTGTGGATTTGGAAGTTCAGCTTGAAAGATTTTGTCAACATGTGTGGGATGAATTTTGTCGTTTAGCCATATGAGACTGTGTGAGTGAGGCAGTCCTCGTTTTTGCCTTTCTATTGTGTGCATCCAGCATCTAACAGTTCCAGAGATGTGGTGCTTTATAATGACTTCGGTAAATCTCGCTTTCTTTTTTTTTTCAGGAAACTTGGGGTATTTTGTTGTGTCGATATATGGGAGTAGTTGGGCAAAGGGGACATCAGTGCATTTTGTTAGTGTGGGGTGCCTACATCAGGGGCAGGCATGTATTCAGGGGCAAACCCGCCCCTGATGTAGGCACCCCACACTAACAAAATGCACTGATGTCCCCTTTGCCCCACTACTCAAGGGTGCTTCTCTATATCTTAGTTGTTCTCTGCCTTCTGGCCACGACGAATTGTTTGTGAATGTTATGAAGAGGTCAAAATGGCTCTGAGCACTATGGGACTCAACGTCTGGGGTAATCAGTCCCCTAGAACTTAGAACTACTTAAACCTAGCTAACCTACGGACATCACACACATCCATGCCTGAGGCAGGATTCGAACCTTCGACCGTAGTGGTCACGCTATTCCAGACTGAAGTGCCTAGAACTGCACGGCCACACCAGCCGGTTGAAGAGGTCAAGTCTCCCACATTTACTTATGTAGGTCTGGCATCTTGAGTGTATTCCTGCAAGTTTCTCGGACTTTCTCTGTATGATGAGGCTAAGATTACCATTGTTCCAATGTTATCATTGTTTCTTTCATTTATGATTGCGTCCCGAAGGTGGATGTATTCTTCCATGTGTAGTTTCTTCTGATACCGACTTATGTAAAGCATCTGTTCCACTTCTATTTTTGTATACAGGTGTTGTTGCACTAAACGCTGAGTGTAGAGAACGTGATTGTATGTTTTACTGTCTCTGACGATTATGACATAAGCATAAAACTCCTTGGAAGTGACTTTTTTGTTCGTGTCTATTCCTGTTTCAGGTTGGATTTCTTTCACATTAAAATGATATCCGTCCTCGCAGTGCAGAAATGCTGATGGATATTGGAGGGCATCATATGAACCATGTGTTTCTGTAATGCATTGTAATCCTTCTCTTCTTCGTTGTACACTTATGTCTTGGCTTGTGTTTTCATTGTCGACAGTTACGATCGAGACTTCGTCTATCAGATGTGCATTAAATCGTTCTTCAAGTCGTTTTTTGTCAGCTCGAATTATAACATTATAATCATCAGAAATCATTCTGTCTAGTACTGTTCTGAACACATGAATCTCTTGACTGCATTTGTGTAAGTTCATCTGTATATTTGGACTACGTCTCTTCTCAATCCACTGATATTTATACATCGTTTATCAGTTTCTGTTTCTTCATTTCCAGTTAAAAGTACTTGCAGAAATTTATGGTTGGGTAGTGGTAGTAATGATCCCATGCTGTGAGAAATTTGTCCTTGGATGGAAGAAACAGAATCGATTTCATCTCTGTTAGTGTTGATCGAAGTGACACCAAAAGAAGTCATTTGGAAGCAGGTGTACTCTTTTATGTTTTGGAGAAAGTCTTTTGACTTTGGATTTTCCCAAGTCATGTAATGTAAAAATTCCTGCGGAGGTGTTTCCAGTAGCGGTAATCTAGGTTTTCCATTCATGCAACAGAATCTTAATATTTCTTAACTGAATTCTTTCATGTTGCAAAATTGTCATGGGTTAACCATTTTTCCGATTACGACATGTGTGTATTTGTTACATTATTTCGTCGGGTATTAGTGAAATGCATCATTTGTTAAGTTGTACTGTTTACCTGCCTTCCTCCGCGCGTCTAGTAGGATGATATTTTCATGGCTGGCTTTTATTATAAGACTGTGTCACAATTCTTGATTCTTAAATCCATTTCGTTGTTCTTCGTTTTCTCTGCTTCTCACGGTGCTCAGTGTTGTTTGTTGGGAGTTTAAACGTTCTTCACGCCTTCGTCTGCTTCGTTTTCTCGCTGTCCTTTTTGTTTTGCCGTTTTGCTTCAGAATTGACAATATCTCCTTCTCTTTTACACTTGGGCATTATCTGAAATATAAATCAAATGAAATTTTTACTAACAAATACACTAAGCACATTTTGCAGACTTTTCACGCTTTAATTTCGATCTACGTTCAGTTACTGTAGCACTATCACTACCCACACTTCACTACTTGATTTTATTCACTCACTGGACTACGGTTACAGCTCCTCCCTTCATCACTGATAAGAAACTGGCGTTCGAACCTACGACGGTCTTGCTTTGTGTGCCCGTATCAAAGGGTAACCCCAACAGTGGCGAATTCCAGAACATACCAAAGAGGCTTTGAACTGTCCAAAATGTTCCAGAACGTTCCAGAACATTAAAGAGTGTTCTGGAATGTTTCACAATTATTTGGGCTGTTCCAGGATGTTCCCAAACATTCTGGAATCTTCCTGGATGTTCCATGCTATTCCTGAACATTCCAGAACACTTCAGATCATTGTGGAACATTCTGGAATGTTATGGAATGCTCTCGAATACAATAGAAATACTCTAGAATATTCTGAAATGATCTAGTAATTTGTATACAGTGGAAATTCCCAGCCCTTATATCCTCAAAAGCATGCCCTTCAGGGAAAAACGGGAACCTTCTTCATACATGGGAGACAAAGAGCTAACACACCATATAACTCCCTTTATCTTAACGGGACTCGTTTCTGATTGTTAGCGAACGCACACACACACTTACTTTTATTATATATGTTGATTACGAAACGCAACAAGAGATTTTGGAACCAGCTGCTTGTTTGTTCACGGCTGCTGAAAATAGTGTTCGTGGCCCTGTTTATGGTTTTAATAGAAGATGAATGCAAATTTTTTATTTGCGAATTATTCTACAGCCGTTTGATGACTTAATAGTAAAACAACAGCTGCAGCTTGAACTGGATCGTTTCCAGACATCTGGGCAGTGGCTGCGCACTACACTGAGGTAACAAATGTCATGGGATACCTCACAGTATGTTATCGGACCTCCTCCTGCCTGGGGTAGTCCAGCAAGTCAACATGGCATGCACTCAACAAGTCGTTGGAAGTCCCCTACAGAAATACTGAGCCATGTTGCCTCTACCGAAGTCCGCAGTCCCTGAAGTTTTGCGGGTGTAGGATTTTGTACACGAACTGACCTCTCGATTATGTCTCATAAATGTTCTATGGGATTCATGTTGGGCGCTGTGGGTGGCCAAATCATTTCATAAAATTGTCCAGAATCTTCTTCAAACCTGTCGCTAACAATGGTGGTCCCATCAAATTTCCATCTTTGTGATAGACATGAAGTCTATGAATGGCTGCAAATGGTGTCCAAGTCATCATCATCATCATCATCATCATCATCATTTAAGACTGATTATGCCTTTCAGCGTTCAGTCTGGAGCATAGGCCCCTTATAAAATTCCTCCACGATCCCCTATTCAGTGCTAACATTGGTGCCTCTTCTGATGTTAAACCTATTACTTCAAAATCATTCTTAACCGAATCCAGGTACCTTCTCCTTGGTCTGCCCCGACTCCTCCTACCCTCTACTGCTGAACCGATGAGTCTCTTGGGTAACCTAGCTTCTCCCATGCGTGTAACATGACCCCACCATCTAAGCCTGTTCGCCCTGACTGCTACATCTATAGAGTTCATTCCGAGTTTTTCTTTGATTTCTTCATTGTGGACACCCTCCTGCCATTGTTCCCATCTACTGGTACTTGCAATCATCCTAGCTACTTTCATATCCGTAACCTCAACCTTGTTGATAAGGTAACCTGAATCCACCCAGCTTTCGCTCCCATACAACAAAGTTGCTCGAAATATTGAACGGTGCACAGATAACTTAGTCTTGGTACTGACTTCCTTCTTGCAGAAGAGAGTAGATCGTAGCTGAGCGCTCACTGCATTAGCTTTGCTACACCTCGCTTCCAGTTCTTTCACTATGTTGCCATCCTGTGAGAATACGCATCCTAAGTACTTGAAACCGTCCACCTGTTCTAACTTTGTTCCTCCTATTTGGCACTCATTCCGTTTATATTTCTATCACTGACATTACTTTCGTTTTGGGGATGCTAATCTTCATACCATAGTCCTTACATTTCTGATCTAGCTCTGAAATATTACTTTGCAAACTTTCAACCGAATCTGGCATCACAACTAAGTCATCCGCATATGCAAGACTGCTTATTTTGTGTTCACATATCTTAATCTCACCCAGCCAGTCTATTGTTTTCAACATATGATCCATAAATAATATGAACAACAGTGGAGACAGGTTGCAGCCTTGTCTTACCCCTGAAACTACTCTGAACCATGAACTCAATTTACCGTCAACTCTAACTGCTGCCTGACTATCCTTGCAAAAGTTTGCCTCCCATAATCTCGTAGAACAGACAATAACTTCCTCCTAGGAGCCCGGTCATATGCCTTTTCTAGATCTATAAAGCATAGATACAATTCCCTGTTCCATCCGTAACACTTCTCCATTATTTGCCGTAAGCTAAAGATCTGGCCCTGACAACCTCTAAGAGGCCTAAATCCACACTGCTTTTCATCCAATTGGTCCTCAACTAATACTCGCACTTTCCTTTCAACAATACCTGAGAAGATTTTGCCCACAACGCTGATTAAAGAGATACCTCTGTAGTTGTCACAATCTTTTCTGTTTCCATGTTTAAAGATTGGTGTAATTACTGCTTTTGTCCAGTCTGATAGAACCTGTCCCGACTCCCAGGCCATTTCAATTATCCTGTGTAGCCAAGACCTGACATTCCACTGTATGAGTTCCGACTTGATTTCATCCATCCAAGTAGCGGAACAAAACCATTTCCAATCACTAATCGGTTCAGTTGGACCAGAGAACCCTGCACATTCCACAAAAACACAGCCCACACCATTGTGGAGCCACTACTAGCTTACACAAGGCCTTGTTGTCAACATGGGTCCATGGATTCGTGGGGTCACATCCAAATCCTACCATCAGCTCTTACCAACCGAAGTCGGGAATTCATCTGACCAGTCCACGATTTTCCATTTGTCTGGAGTCCTACCGATATGCTCATGAGCGCAGGAGAGGCGCTGCAGGCAAAGTCGTGCTGTTAGCAACGGCACTCGCGTCTTTCGTCTCCTGCCATAGTCCATTAACGTGCGCTGTTCTAACGGATACGTTCGTCGTACGCCCCACGTTCATTTCCGCGGTTATTTCACGCAGTGTTGCTTATCTGTTAACACTGACAACCCTACGCAAGTGCCGCTGCCTGTGTCGCTAAGTGAAGGCCGTCGGCCACTGCGTTCCCCGTGGTGAGAGGCAATGCACAATATCTGGTATTCTCGGCGCACACTTGACACGGTGGATCTTGGAATACTGAATTTTCTAATGTTTTCCGAAATGGAAAGTCCCGTGCGCCTAGCTCCGGCTACCACACCGCGTTCAAATACTGTTAATTCCCATTGTCCGACCACAATCAGGTTGCATACCCTTTCACTTGAATCACCAAAATACACGTGACAGCTCATTTCCTTCTTTCTTTCTTTCTTTTACTAAAGTTAAACTAAATAAGCTCTCGGTGACAAATTTTAAGTCTATAGTTTAAATGTTAAGTAGTCTACTTATCTTTACTATTACTAGATGGCACTGTTGGTGTAATGTTCACCTGCCCGCACTTGATAACGCGGGCGCCTCAGTCTATTGCTACCTGTGGCTTTATAGGTATGGGCAGTGTGGTGTGCGTACTGTAAGACCTTCGGTACACACACCATCAGATAATTTGACTTGTCGCTCTAACGAAGTAAACGAGTGTCAGCAATATGTCTCGTGATCTTATCGTGGCTTGTTTATCTTCTGCCGTTGGGTCAGACGATAGAAATGCCTCTTGCACGCTTCGAGTAGCAGATTGACGATGACCAACTTTAAACAGAACTTGATTAATTTTCAAACACATTTATTAAAATAATAACAAGCATAAAAATAACTTAACTTGGTTCTGGATGCTATTTACAATTGATAATATGAAGTTCCTTTGGTCTTGGTACGTTAATCTTATTCTCACAATCTCTGATACTTGACTAAGTGTTTATACATTTATCTTCATGGCTATGTACAGGAATATGATAATCTTATTAGGCGCAGACTGAAACTTGACTACAGACTAATGCAGACTGATGCAGGCTAAAGCAGACTGACTCATCGTAGGTCTGTGCACTTGAGCGTTCAGGTATCACTGCGCGAGTGTGATCCGTGAGGACAATAGGTTCTACGTTAGCAGCAATCTCATTGGCTGCGTTACATATTAATACGCGGATCGGCGGAAGCAGAATTTGGTCCGTCTCTAAGACAGCGCCATCTCGTAGTGCGGAGATGGATGAGCGCTGCGCCTGCACTGTTGTGCTTAGTGGGGCGCGCTCTAATGGGAAAGTTGTGTACGCGCTGACTGCGGAACTACGTACACAACAGGCCGCCCTTATTGGCTCGCCTTTCGTGTATTCTTTTTAAAAATTTTGTGGCCACAGCCTTTCTGGCTTCACATTTATCTTATACGTGACATGTAAATACTGTTTCTTTCTTATAATGTTAGTCAGTACTTACACTTTCATATAAAAAAATTTCCCATGCATTTGTACTTATGATATAGGCCAATTTAAATATTTAATTTCTGATGAGGTCACTCATAGAAGTATAGAAACATGGTCAAAAGACTTAAAATTTGTGACTGATGTCTGATTTAGTTTAACTTCAATTTATAAACGGTCACTGAACCAAGCAGCCATGTTTAAAACTGAGACTTTTTCCTGCCCAAGCATCCAAGGCTGCCTTTAAATAAAAAGATCCGAAGAAGAGACTTCTAAGTACAGGTATGGCCATTCAGTTTAATAAGCAATGTGAAAAAAGGGGACTAGTCTCTAATTATGTGAAAGCCTATATTAATTTTGCTAATTATCTCATTTCTGATAATGTTAAAAAGCTATACGCTAAAATAGATGTTCTTAATGAATAGGCATATTATCTGTATTTAGAATTTACAAATATCTTTCGTATTAATTATAATTTTAACGTTGACGATTTCTGGATACAGATTAATGAACATTTAGAAATTTTTAAACAATTTATAATGCGTAAGCACGAAAAGAAACTTAGTAAACTTTTTTGTCTGTTTCCCGCTGAAAAATGTCCTCAAAGTACTTTCAATAAAAAATTCTAAATATACTAACATTACTTTTGCATAGAATGAAACTGTCTTGCTCGAAAAAGGGCTGAAGTACAATGTCATGCCTGACCTGTCAGACAAAAGTGTAAAAGAAAAAATGCTAGTCTACTTAAAATTGGTCTTGATTGTAAAGAAAAAATAGATAAGTCATCTCAAACTAGAAGTGCTTATTATGTAGCTAACATTCTCTTCATAATGTTACGCAAAACGATAGAAAAATGGGTTGAATTCATTAACAATAAACTTAAAGAAGCTGATGCTCAAATAACTAAATCTGACAAAGATTGCTCCTTAGTTATTACCTACAAGTCTGAATATATTTCCAAAACCTTAGACTTAGATTTTTTTAGCGAAAATAATATTTCGGAACTGCATGAGTATCCGACTCCAGAATTACAAAAAGAAGGTCAGCCATCAATAACGCAAAATTTCTAATCAAACCTTTTCAGAAGAAAATGCTTATCAGCATGAACCCTCAGCCCCAAAACTTCGGTCTCAATTTAAAATTCTCAAACCTAACCATACGATACGGCCGATATCTAATAGTATGAATAGCGCGTACTATGATTTGGCCAAATTTCTGCATGAAACTCTGAAAAATCATTCTTTTTTTAGAACAATTATTCCATCCCCAATAGTCATGCCTTAGTCCATAAAATAAAAGATTTAGAATGCAGTTCAGACACTAAGTTGTTTTCATTAGACATCAAAAATCTGTACTGTAACGTTCCTGTACAAGAAACGCTTACAATCGTAGAAAAAAATTTACATCATTTCAAAACAGATCTTTCATATGAACAAATTACTGACTTCTTATATCTCATCACAGTCATAGTCAAATACAGCTATGTTGAATTTAATGCACAATTGTAGCCAGCAGGTGCGGCCGAACGGTTCTAGGCGCTTCAGTCTAGAACTGTGCGACCGCTACGGTCGCAGGTTCGAATCCTGCCTCGGGCATGGATGTGTGCGATGTCCTTAGGTTAGTTAGGTTTAAGTAGTTCTACGTACAAGGGGACTGATGACCTCAGATGTTAAGTCCCGTAGTGGTCAGAGCCATTTGAACCATTTTTTGAACAATTGTACCAGCAATCAGACGGTCTCGCTATGGGAAATCCCTTAGCCGGTATTCTTGCTGATATTTTCATCAACTCTCTAGAAGAAAAGTTTTTCAACTGTTCTTCAGCAACAGAACTAGGCATTATCTCCTATTTTAGATACGCTGATGATATTTTAGTCATCTCCAAGGGACGTGTTATGGCATTGACCGTATTTTCAATCTCTTAAATGAACATCAGAAAATAGCTTTCACCATCGAAATCGAAAACGAGGATCGTCAATTAAACTTTCTTGACTTGAGGCTTACAGTAGAAGAAAATAAAATCTCAGTCAATGAGTTTCGTAAAGACACATTCACTGATCAGATCGTACCTGCGCCTTCCGTGCATCCCCAATCTCATAAAAACGCTTTCTATCACGCTGCTATTCACCGAGCTAGTTCTATTCCACTCTCGAAAGGAAAATTCAATGATGAAACTAATTTACTCAAATCGACAGCAGTTAATAACTCATATGAACCTGGCATAGTTGATGACATCCTTAAAAAGAAAACTGTTAAAAGAGTTACTATGCTCGACACCTCTATCATTGAATCTAACCCAAAAAACTATTTTCCTATTCCTTTCTTGAGGCTCATCTCCTATCAGATCCAACACCCTCTTCGTAATAAATACAATTTTAACGTTCCCTTTTCCACCAATAATAATTTGAAAGAAAAATTCATTCATAATTTAAAATAGACTCGTTCCCCTTTAGAAAGTTCTGGCGCCTATAAGATTTTCTGCGACACCCTCTCTTCTTATTACGTAGGGCAAACCATCTTCTGATTAAAGGTCACGCATCTAAAGCTATTCACGATATCAATATTTCGCACACCGAGAAGAACGGGCGTAGGTTGGATATTCTTTAAGAACTAGAAATTTTTGAACATCTTTCTCGAAATGATAGCCTCATTCTCAATGAGCAGCTGCAGTCACGTAATAAAAACTTCAACGGAGTAAAGCCGTTACTTGGTATTTAATTTCGGGTTTCCTTGTGCAGTTACCGAAATGTTTTTTCCATCTAAGTCAACTCATAATTTTTTGTTTATTAAATGGTTTATATTGGCTATATTTCATGTTATATCGTTTTCTAAAGGCTATATCATTCAGGCCTTTTTGCATTTTCTATAATGATGTTTTCATACTGTAAACTGTACTTCTAAGTTCTGATGTAGACAAAATGTTACTTTATCTGCCGCTGTTAAAATACATTGCCTTTTACATCATGTACTGAATAATGTTCATCATAATATTCGTCTGTCTTTATTTGAATGTGAAGTAGCCAGGTTGTATTTGCGGTTACTAGATGGCACTCACGGTGAACGGAATCGTTGGACGTGACAGAAGTGCAACCCTTCCGCAAATTGCTGCAGATTTCATTGCTGTGCCATCAAAAAGTGTCGGCGTGCGAACCATTCAACGAAACATCATCGATAGGCTTTCGGAGCCGAAGGCCCACTTGTGTACCCTTGATGGGTACACAAAACTTTACGCCTTGTCTGGGCCCGTCAACATCGACATTGGACTCTTGACGACTGGAAACATGTTTCGTGGTTGGACGAGTCTCGTTTAAAATTGTATCAAGCGGACGCACGTGTACGGGTGTGGCGGCTACCTTATGAATACATGGATCCTGAATGTCAGCAGGGGACTGTTCAAGCTGATGTAGGCTTTGTAATGGTGTGGAGCGTGTGCAGTTGGAGTGATATGGGACGCCTGATACGTCTAAATACGACTCTGACAGGTGATACGTACGTAAGCATCCTGTCTGATCACCTGCATCGAATCATTTTCATGGTGCTTTCTGACGGACTTGGAAAATTCCAGCAGGACAATACGTCACTCCACAATTGTTACAGACTGGCTCCAAGCACAATCTTCCGATTTTGAACACTTCCTCTGGCTACCAAACACTGCAGACATGAACGTTATTGAGCATATCTGGTATGCCTTCAACGTGCTGTTCAGAAGAGATCTCCACCCCCTCGTACTCTTACGGATTTATGGACAGCACTGCAGGATTCATGGTGTCAGTTCCCTCCAGAACTACTTCACACCACGTCGAGTTGCGTCACTTTGCGTTTACGAGGGGCCCTACACGATATTAGGCAGTGTACCAATTTCTCTGGCTCTTCAGTGTATTTGGTCGGTAATAATGGCCTAGATGAAGTTTCTAAATTAATAACACATTTGAAACATATGGTTCTGTTTATGACTAAAAATATTATTTGTTTATATAGAGTGAAAGCTAATGAAACCAACAAACTGCGGGCCAGATTCGTGAGTGAAAATTAAGGAAAAAAGGTTCCGCGAATACGTGTCCGAAAATGTATCGTTACCACGGTAGATTTCACCGATCAATGACAGTTCCTCTGACCACATGCCGTGTGTTCCTTATGTATTTAAGGCTGTGTGATTGACGCAGGGTGTTGTAAGCTGCAGAATGGTCCGGTATTCACGTCGGGAACAAGCCCTGATAGTGTTTGTATAAGGACCAGCAGATAAAACGGTCGTGAGGTAGCACTACTATATCAAAACAAGTAACCTCATAGCCACCAATTGCATCACACAACATTTCAATCCGTTTTTGGGCATTTGTGCAGTCATGGGTCCTTTCAGACATTTCAACGTGGAGATAGGCGGCGGACTGTGCGTAGACCAGATTTGGAGGAGCTACAGGATATTGAGATGAACCAAAGTACAAGTTCCAAATCTGGTGTACACACAGTCCACCACATCCCTACCCGTTTGTCTGTCTGGAAGGAACAATGATCGCACAAACGGCGAAAAGGGGCTTGAAATGTTGGTTGTACTTTTCGGAAGTCCAGTGAGACCAGTTTATGTTTGCCCTCGTAGAGATTCCCTGCCTACAAAGTTACATATTATTTGAAGAAGCCGGCCGTTGTGGCCAAGCGGTTCTAGGCACTTCAGCCAGGGACCGCGCTGCTACTATGGTCACAGGTTGGAATCCTGCCCCGGGCATGAATGTGTGTGATGTCCTTAGGTTAGTTAGGTTTAAGTAGTTCTAAGTTCTAGGGGACTGATGACCTCAGATGTTAAGTCCCATAGTGCTCAGAGCCATTTGAACCATTCGAACTACGTGATAAAAAGTATCCGTACACTCCCCAAAACAAACGTTTTTCATATTAGTTGCATTGTGCTGCCACCTACTGCCAGGTACTCCATACCAGCGACCTCAGCAGTCATTAGACATCATGAGAGAGCAGAATGGGGTGCTCCGCGGAACTCACGGACCTCGGACGTGGATGGGTGATTGGGTGATTGGGTGATTTTTTTTTTTTTTTTTTTGTTGGGTTTAAGGGCGCTCAACTGCTGAGGTCATTAGCGCCCAGTCACTGTTGTTAGAGCACATGGAATCTGGTAAAACTCAAGGGGATGGGGGGACACCAGAAGGACCCGACAAAGATGCAGATAAAATAAGTAAAAAGGTTAAATGTCTTTGGACAAGCCAGTTAAAGTTATAAAACGCAGAACACGAGCAGCTGCTCGAGCGTCATCAGCTAAAACATCTGGTAAAGTAGATGGCAGGGACAGGACAACACGAAATTGACTAAAATGGGGACACGACAATAAAACATGGTGCACTGTTAATGCCTGACCACAAGGGCACTGCGGGGCTGGGTCACCGGAGAGCAGGTAGCGGTGGCTAAACCGGCAATGCCCAATCCGCAACCTGGTCAGAAGGACCTCCTCGCGCCGAGATGATCGGGAGGATGTTGTCCAAGCAGTTGGGAGCGGTTTTACTGCCCGGAGCTTGTTTCCTTGGAGGGATGACCAAGCATCCCACCACAACGACACAAGTCTCTTACATACATCCCCACGAACGTCAGATGACGGGACACAATGGGAGGCTGGCCGAGGCAGGAGGACTGCAGCCTTGGCTGCAGCATCCGCAGCCTCATTCCCAGGCACTCCCACATGTCCGGGAACCCACAGAAAGCTGACAGAACCACCATTATCAGCGAAAGAATGGAGGGACTGCTGTATCCGTTGAATCAAGGGATGGACCGGATAGGGAGCTCCAAGGCTCTGAAGAGCACTGAGTGAGTCAGAGCAGAGTACATACGATGAATGGCAGTGGCGGCGGGCATACTGAACGGCCTGATGGAGAGCAAAAAGCTCGGCCGTAAAGCTCGAACATTGGTCGAGGAGCCGGTATTTAAAGGTGGCGGCCCCGACGACAAAGGCACAGCCGACATCATCGTCAGTTTTGGAGCCGTCGGTGTAAATAAAGGTGTGACCGGCAAGTCGAGCACGAATTTCGACAAACCGTGAGCAATACACTGCAGCCGGAGTACCCTCCTTCGGGAGTGAGCTGAGGTCGAGATAAATATGAACCGGAGCCTGGAGCCAAGGTGGGGTCGGGCTCTCACCCTCTCTGAAGGTGGTAGGGAGGGCAAAATCCAATTGTCGAAGCAGGCGACGGAAGCGGACTCCGGAGGGCAGCAGGGCAGACACATACAACCCGTACTGACGGTCCAGAGAATCGGCGAAGAAGGACTTGTAAGAGGGGTGGTCGGGCATAGACAACAGCCGGCAGGCATACCGACACAGCAGTACGTCGCGCCGGTAGGTCAATGGTAACTCGGCAGCTTCAGCATAAAGACTCTCGACAGGACTAGTGTAGAAGGCTCCGGTCGCAAGACGTATCCCCCGATGGTGGATGGAGTTGAGCCGGCGTAAGAGGGATGGCCGAGCGGATGAGTAGACGAAGCTCCCATAATCCAGCTTCGATCGGACTATGGATCGATACAAGCGAAGCAGGACAGTGCGATCCGCTCCCCAAGATGAACCGCTAAGAACTCTGAGGACATTAAGGGAACGTGTACAATGGGCCGCCAAATAAGAGACATGTGGAGACCAACACAGTTTCCTGTCCAACGTGAGCCCTAGAAACTTAGTTGTGTCCACGAATGGGAGAACAACGGGACCGAGATGTAAGGATGGCGGAAGGAACGCTTTATATCGCCAAAAGTTGATACAAACCGTCTTCTCTTCAGAGAACCGGAAGCCATTTGCCACGCTCCATGAGTAGAGGCTGTCTAGACAACGCTGAAGGCAGCGCTCCAGGAGGCATGTTCTCTGGGCACTGCAGTAGATCGCGAAGTCATCGACAAAGACAGAGCCTGAGACATTAGGTGGAATGCAATCCATAATTGGATTGATCGCGATGGCAAAAAGGGCTACGCTCAAGACGGAGCCCTGAGGCACTCCGTTCTCCTGGAGGAAGACGTCGGACAATACGGAACCCACACGTACCCTAAACTTTCGATCCGTTAAAAAGGAATCAATAAAAAGGGGCAGGCGACCGCGTAGGCCCCACCTGTGCGTAGTGCGGAGGATACCTCCTCTCCAACAGGTATCATAAGCCTTCTCCAAGTCGAAGAACACGGCTACCGTTTGGCGCCTTCGCAAAAAGTTGTTCATGATGAATGTCGACAAGGTCCCAAGGTGGTCAACAGCGGAGCGGCGGCGACGAAAGCCGCATTGGGCATTAGTAAGTAGCCATCGAGATTCAAAAATCCAGACTAACAGAGCATTAACCATGCGCTCCATCACCTTACAGACACAGCTTGTAAGAGAAATGGGGCGGTAACTAGAAGGAAGGTGTCTATCCTCCCTGGGTTTGGGTTTGACACGCTCCATGAGTAGAGGCTGTCTAGACAACGCTGAAGGCAGCGCTCCAGGAGGCATGTTCTCTGGGCACTGCAGTAGATCGCCGGAGAAAGGTGTGCCAGCATCTGAACGTGAATGGCATCTGGCCCTGGAGCAGAGGACCGGGACAGTGCAAGCGCACGTTCGAGTTCCCACATAGTAAAGGGGGCATTATAAGTTTCCATATTCAGCGAGTGGAAGGAAGGTCGCCGAGCCTCTTCTGCCTCTTTCCTGGGAAGGAAGGCAGGATGGTAATGGGCGGAGCTTGAAACCTCCGCGAAAAAGCGGCCAAAGGCGTTGGAGACAGCCACAGGATCAACAAGGACCTCGTTACCTGAGGTCAGGCCAGGTACCGAGGAGTGGGCCTTAATGCCCGACAGCCGGCGCAGGCTACCCCAAACGACGGAAGAGGGAGTAAAACTGTTAAAGGAGCTGGTGAAAGAGGCCCAACAAGCTTTTTTGCTGTCTTTGATGACTCTACGGCATTGCGCTCGGAGTCGTTTGTATTCAATACAATTCGCCAACATAGGATGGCGGCGAAAGGTGCGTAAAGCACGTCGTCGAGCACGGATAGCGTCCCTACAAGCCTCGTTCCACCAGGGGACGGAAACGCGACGTGAAGAAGAAGTAGTACAAGGAATGGAACGTTCGGCAGCATTGATGATAACAGCCGTGAGGTATTCGACCTGACTGTCACAACTGGGAAAATCGTGGTCCGGAAAGGTCGCCAGGGAGGAGTAAAATCCCCAGTCAGTTTTCAGTATGTTCCAGCTCGAAGGACGTGGGGATGGGGTGTGGTGCAGGAGACGAACGACACAGGGGAAGTGGTCGCTCGAATAGGTGTCAGAAAGGACATACCACTCGAACCGACGGGCAAGAGTGGTAGAACAGATCGAGAGGTCCAAGTGGGAGTAGGTATGAGTAGAGTCCGAGAGGAAAGTCGGGGCGCCAGTATTGAGGCAGACAAGACTGAGATGGTTGAAGACATCCGCCAAGAGTGAGCCTCTTTGACAGGATGCAGGAGAGCTCCAAAGGGGATGATGGGCATTGAGGTCGCCAAACAATAAAAACGGCGGGGGAAGCTGAACGATCAGGTGCATCATGTCAGCCCGACTAACAGCAGATGACAGTGGAGTGTAGATGGTACAAACTGAAAAAGTAAAAGCAGAAAGAGTAATGCGGACAGCTATTGCTTGGAGTGGGGTGGTCAATGGGATGGGATGGTAATAGACATCGTCCCGAACGAGCAACATGACCCCACCATGAGCTGGGATACCGTCCACAGGGGTGAGGTCATACCGCTCCGAGGTATAGTGGGTAAAGGCAATACGGTCAGTCGGGCGCAACTTGGTTTCCTGGAGACCAAGGACGAGCAGACAGTGCAGGCGGAGGAGCAGTTGTAATTCCTCCCGATTAGATCGAATACCTCTTATGTTCCAATGAAACAACGCCATCGCTAGTCAAAATGTTGGGGGAACGAGACGGGGGAAGAGCTGGTCACCTCGACGGCTGCGGAGGGCCAGGTTGCGAGGGAACAACGCTACAACTGACGGGAGGCGGATCCGGTTCCATCGACTCGTCGCCAGCTGCGGCCGCTGTCCCTGGTTGTGTAGGAGGGGCAGCATCATTTGCGGACGAAAGGCTAGCTGAGCGCCTGGCAGCAGAGCGTCCCGGCGAAACTGAGGACGGCCGGGAGCAGCGACTCACGGATGGAGCGTCAGACGAAACGCGCCGGGGTGGAGAGGGGGATAGAGACTTCTTCTTGGAGGCCTTCTTGGAAGGCCGAGGAGGCACAGGGATAGTGGGCTGGACCCGAAGAAGGTCCTCACGTGCGGGGTCCGTTTAAAACGCCAGACCTCGGAAACTGGGGTCCGGAACATTTCCTCGATGGACGCCTCAGAAGAGGATCGCTTCTCAGGCGGCGGGGGGAGAGGAGGAGGAAGGGTGGCCCCTGGGGCAGAGGGGGTGGGGGCCATGGGGGAGGAGGATTTGGAAGGGAGGGATTTGGGAGGCGGAGGCAGAGCTCCCTGATGGGCGGAGGAGGTGGAGGGGGGACAGGATATGGGTGAGGATACCGCGGAAGGAGTGGACACAACTGAGGCAAACGAAATGGTCAATGGCACGGGATGGAGGTGGTCGTACTTCTTCCTGGCCTCAGAATAAGAGAGCCGATCCAAAGTTTTGATTTCCTGTATCTTCTTCTCCTTCTGATATGCGGGGCAGTCTGAGGATCTAGGCGAGTGGACGCCAGGACAATTAATGCACCGAGGTGGTGGGGTGCATGTATGTTCCTCATGAAGAGGACGTCCACAATCGCCACAAAGGGGCTCAGCCTCACACCGTGACGACATGTGCCCAAAGCGCAAACACCTAAAACACCGCATAGGAGGTGGGACGTAAGGTCGCACGTCACACCGGTAGCACATTACCTTTACCTTCTCCGGGAGAACGTCCCCCTCGAAGGCGAGGATAAAGGCCCCGGTGTCGATGCAACGGTCTTTGGGACCGCGCTGGACTCGCCGGACGAAATGCACGCCTCGGCGCTCCAGGTTGGCCCTGAGCTCCTCATCAGATTGTAGCAGGAGGTCACGATGAAAAATAACCCCCTGCATCCTATTTAGTGCCAGATGTGGGACAATGGATACTGGGATGTCCCCTAGGCGGTTGCACGCCTGGAGCGCCGCCGACTGTATGGCGGAGGTGGTCTTGATAAGAACGGACCCTGAACGCATCTTGCTGAGAGCCTCGATTTCCCCGAAGATGTCCTCAATGTGCTGAACAAAGAACATGGGCTTGGAGGTGGCGAATGTCCCCCCATCGGTTCGAGAAGAGACCAAATAGCGGGGTAAGTACTTCGCCCCAAGCCGGCGGGCCTGTCCCTCCTCCCATGGAGTGGCCAAGGGGGAAAGGGCAGGAGAACCAGAACTAGAAACGGTACCTTTTCTTTTGAAAGACTCGGCCGCAGAGCGACCTGATACATGTTGACGTTTCATCTGCGAAACGTCCGCCCAGATACCACCCACTCCGACCAGGGGCTCTCCCCACGGGCGCCACCCAGCCGCAGCAAGGGCCACCTGGCAGGATGACCATTGCCGGAAGTCCTGATGCCCCAAGGAGATGGGCATCTACTCCTTGGCCGACGTGGGGAGGGTGCAGCTCAGGTATCGGCAGTATGATCCCTGTGTTGTCAGGGGGCTACAACCTAGAGGGTACATGACGACCCCACCACAACGGGCTGGCTACCGTGCTGGATTTCTGGTGCCATGGAAAGTCCATCATGATCGCTGGTGCAGATGGAGATGCACTATGGGCGTAACTTGGACAACCCATCAGGCGTTTAGGACCAATTTGAGGAATAGTGGGTATGGTTACAACGCCGGTGCAATGCTGAGTGCCAAGGTCTTAGTGCACTTAGGACCAGTGGTACACCACATAAGGTGTCCTTCCCCAAAAGGCTTGTACTTCTGTAGAATTTTGAAAAATGGAGGTCAAACCCCAAGGGGGACCATCACAGGGAGGCCGAAACGGTTGAAACTCCTTTTAGTCGCCTCGTACGACAGGCAGGAATACCTCGGGCCTATTCTTACCCCGGACCCGCAGGGGGAGATTGGGTGATTGGGTGTCACTTGTGTGATATGCCTGTACGCGAGGTCCACTGTTTCCGACGTGATACTGAAGTAGAAACGTGAAGGGACACGTACAGCACAAAAGCGTACAGGCCGACCTCGCCTGTTGACTGACAGACTGCCGACAGTTGAAGAGGGTCGTAATGTGTAATAGGCACACATCTATTCAGACCATCATACAGGAATTGCGAACTGTATCAGGATTCACTGCAAGTACGATGACAGTTAGGCAGGAGGTCAGAAAACTTTGATTTCATGGTCGAGCGGCTGCTCGTAAGCCACACATCACGCTGGGAAATTCCAAACGGCGCCTCGCTTGGTGTAAGGAGCGTAAACACTAAACGACTGAACAGTGGACAAGCGTTGTGTGGAGTGAAGAATCACGGTACACAACGTGGGGATCAGATGTCAGGGTGTGAGTATGGCGAACGTCATCTGCCAGCGTGTGTAGTGCCAACACTAAAATTCGGAGTAGGAGGTGTAATGGTGTGGTCGTGTTTTATATGGAGAGGATTTGCACCCCTTGTTATTTCGCGTGGCATTATCACAGTACAGGCCTATATTGATGTTTTAAGCACCTTCTTGCTTCCCACTGTTGAAGAGCAATTCGGGGATGGCGATTGCATCTTTCAACATGATCAAGCACCTGTTCATAATGCATGGCCTGTGGCTGAGTGGTTATACGACAGTAACATCCCTGTAACGGACGGGCCTGCACAGAGTCTTGACCTGAATCCTTTAGAGCACCTTTGGGATGTTTTAGAACGTCGACTTCGTGCCACGCCTCACCGACCGAAGTCGATACCTCTCCTCAGTGCAGCACTCCGTGAAGAATGGGCTTCCATTCCCCGAGAAACCTCTAGCACCTGACTGATGCTTGCGAGAGTGTAAGCTGTCGTCAAGGCCAACACCATACTGAATTCCAGCATTACCGATGGAGGGCGCCACGAACTTTTATGTTATTTTCAGCCAGGTGTCCGGATACTTTTGATCACATAGTGTATCTTCTTAAGGCGTGCTAAGCTGTTTAAGTTCTGCTACGCGAAAAATAACTAATTTGGGCTGATGATTTGGCGTACAGAAAGCATAGCGCGTAAAGGTGTATCGTTAAAATGGTGCATTGGGCACTAGTAGTTATGTGCTTTTTGTCCTGTGGTGATTGTGTGAGCAGAGGTTCGTTAGCTGTTAAGATGTGGTGTAAATTGTTATTGTGAGGTAGTTCTCGTCGACGAGAATGATTTGATTAAAATTGTAAGCTACTTGTCCTTGATTGTTTTAAGGTGTTAACCTATGAAAACAAAAGCGAAGTTTTGGTTTATTTATTAAAAGTGCATATGTATTATCACATGATTAATCTTTCGAGTAAAGAAGGCATGCTTAACTGATGCTGTTATCGTTGAAAGCCTGTCTGTTTCCTAGTTGGTAATTTTACTTAACTGAGGCTGTTATTGAAGAACAACTGGCCGTTTCGTATTTGGTAATTTTACCTAACTGAAGCTGTTACAAAAGCAGGCCTGCCTGTTTTCTGTTTAGTGATTTTATTTAACTGAAGCTGTTATTATTGATGTCCTGTCTGTTTTGCTTTTGGTAATTTTGACTAACTAAAGTTATTATCATTTAAGGCCTGTCAGTTTTCTATTTGGTAATTTTACCTTTTACTTGATCTGTTTTGCAATTAACTGAAATTTTGTTTGCCAAAGGCCTAAATGTTTCGGAGGTTTTTATGTAAATATGGTAGTAACAGGAAATGACACGTAATGGTACATGGGCCCTCACCTTTCGCCTTACATCCGTTTATCCATAACTGTAGGTTTCAGCTCACGGACTTTTATCTATTCTGAGTATACTCATTTTCCCGCCACCAAGAATAATGCAACTATATGGGTTAGGAGATGGACGATCACTTACCTGTACACTCATGGCGATAAATCGCGTCTTGACTTGTGGCAGCACTTACAAACTGCCCTCAATGAAACTGAACACCGACCGCACTACCGCTCGTTCTTCGCCAACTACCTACGTGCGATTTTTTTCGTAATCCCCACTCAGCTGTATAGTAACACATGCAGACTGCATTCTCGCCCCCACACGCATCCCATGCTGACGTCTGAGACTCCCCAAGCTACATTTCTATATCGTACCTCACAGCGGGGTAGGAGCATGGATACGCGCCATATATCCTATGCACTATAACCAGCACTAATATCCTCTCCTACTTGGCTTCCGCCCTTTCGTGCTCTTCTGCCCGGCAGTGATGCCGGAGACACAGTGATCAGGCCTCGCCTCCGAGTTCTACCATGTCCTCGCCGCCTATTCCCTCTTTGTCTACGACGTCACACAGGTTACTTTCCCTTTTCTCTCCCGCATCTTGTTAGTGAAGACCGTGTTCGAGTATAGTTAGTTCCGCCGGAATGATGGCCTTTACGTTGCATTTATGCTTGTACGAATAAAGATGTTTTGCTAATTTGCTTTACCTACCTCCCGCTCCCATCCCCCACCCTTCACAAAAAATTCGGAGGGAGTGATGTTCAGGGACGTCTAGAGGGAGGTATCGTGGCAAAGCCTAGTGTCTCTTTCGATTTTAGCCCCAACGCCAGGTCTCCACAAAGTCGAAGCAGACCAGTCTTTTGTCAAGGTTTTATAAATTAAAAAGGCGGGGGAAAAAGAGAAGTAGCTGCTGCGAGTGAAAAAATCAATGATGAACTTGAACGTGTGTATGGGAAGGCCGTCCTGAACAATGCAACGAAGAAAACGAACAAAATAAGAAATGATGAGGGTTAGCGTCTTCGGTCTGCAATCAAACCGACCTCGGTCCTAGATTCGAACCCCGCCACTTAAATTTTGAATAAAAACCAACAATGGCAACCGAAGACTTCCGGCATAACAAGTCATCCTCATTCAGCCAAAGGCCTCGTCAAAGAGGGTGGAGGAGCGGAGAGAGGTTCAGGGCACTCTCTTGAAATTATGGTGGGAAACTGCCCATAAAGGCCGTAGACCCAGCAATTATCAACGATATGAAGATGCAGAAGCCAATGTAAATCACTGCATTAAAGATGTATATCGTTTCTCCTCAGCACATGTGGCCTGCAGTTGAAAAAGTGTCATGATTATCTCTCTCTTCTTTTGCTTACGCCTTTGTCCAGCAGTTCGCAGGGTCGGCGTGGCTACAATCGGATTTGGCAAGGTTAATTTGAAGGGGTGGCCGGATGCCCTTCCTGTTACCACCCCATACCCCTCGGGACGGAATCAGTGTACCCCAGCTGTCTGGTTCTAGGGTAAATTGTGAAACAGTGCGAACGTGTTTCGAATGTTTGCGGCTCGTGTAATTGACGCGGGACGTGGGGACCCGCCCGGTATTCACCCAGAGGGATGTGGAAAACCCTAAACATCATATACAGGCTGGCCGGCACACCAGCCCTCGTCGTGAATCCTCCAGGATGATTTGGTCTGGGGCCGGCGCGCCTACCCGAGTCCAGGACGCAGCCCATTAGCGCTCTCGACTAATCTGGCGGGTGTCATGGTGATCTCTCTATTGGCAAAATATTCCTGGCTAGTTCCCCATTCTGACCACTGGGAGGTGAGCAAGAGAAAGAGACTGAATAACCAACGAAGGGATAAAGTTCTACGAGTCAGAGCGTGGAATATAAGAAGTTTGAGTGTGATAAGGAAATGCTAGGGCCCAATCCATAGTCTGGACCAGTGAAGTGAAATGGAAAGAAGAAATGGATATCTGGTCCGATGAGTATAAGGTAGTATCAACAGCAGAAGAAGTTGGTACAAAGGAAGCAGGACACGTTATGAATTGGAGGGTAAGGCAGAGAGTGAATCACTTAACAGTTCATTGATGGGGTTGTTCAGGTATACATGCTGAGGTCGCAAGCCGAAGATGAAGAGACAGACAAATTATATAAGGATATCGATCTGGTAATTCAGTATGTAAAGCAGAGATGAAAATCTATTAGTCATGGGAGATTGGAATGTGGTAGCAGGGGAAGGAGTAGAAGAAAAGATTGATGTTTGAGCTTGGTACTAGAAATGAGAGAGGAGAAAGAGAGAGTTCTGCTGTATATTTCGAGTAAGAAAACTGAATAGTTTGTTCAACAGTCACAAAAGAGGGAAGTACATTTGGAAAAGGCCAGTTCGATTATGTCATAGTCAGACAGAGATTCTGAAACCACATACTGGTGGAATATAAGGCAGCAGATACAAACTCATGTCACAGTTCAGTAGTGATGAAGAGTAGGCTGAAGTTTAAGAGGGAAGTCAGGAGGAATCAGTGCACAAAGAAGTAGGATACAGGAATAGTAAGTAATGAAGAGACACGCTTGAAGTTCTCTGAGACTAGAGATACTGCGATGAGGAATTGCTCAGTCGGTAGTTCAGTTGAAGGGGAATCGACAGGACAGTGGGTTGTATGAATAAAAATGAGAACATTCTCCAGAGTTGATACTCAGAGCAAAAGAACATTCTCAAAGAAAGTTCTCAGTTTCGTATGAATAAAAACTAGGAAGCACAATCTCTGACCCTTGAGTACTTTCTCTCTACCTCCCCTCCTTACTGAGTAAGTTCTCAGCAAAGACATTAAAATCCAACATCTTTGGTTCTCAGTTTGTTTCGTTTTGCGTGTGTTTTGTGTTAGCGAAAGTTTTCTCAAGTTATTTCTGTGCCGAAATGGAAGACTCAGAATTAGCCTTTGTCAACATTATTAAAGATTACCCCGCAATCATCAGTAAATCACAAACTCCGGCCGCAAGAAGAGAGAAAGCGGATTGTATTAAAGAAATACAACACCGTTATATGGTTAGTTTCGGGAAAGAAATAACGGAGGGGCAGATAATGAAGAAACTGCACAACATGAAATCCCGTATCAAGGCGAAAACGGATGTTAATAAGACGGGAAATATTAAGATTTCCCTGAAAATTTGGGAGCAGATATTTTTAAAGTTTTTGGACGGAGATGACTGCAACTCAACTATCCACAGAGTTCCTGGTAAGTCCCATACTTCCCGATTTTTTTATTACGTGCTTAATGCTTTGAAATTGTGATTCAGAAAAATACGTATTTTTAATATATGAAAATGAAACAATGTTTGGTAAATTTCGTCTACTATATCACCACTTTTCAGTAAAAATATCACAGTGTACTATGCATGAAATTGGACGAACCCCTCCCACATTTCTGCGTAAACATGTTTGGTATATCTACTAACTAGAAACTGAATCCTGACACATTACTATTACTTTTTTTTTAAATGTTCGTTAGGAGATTGTGCAGTAGGTGGTGGTTCCACCTCCGTCATCACTTCACCAAGGAATTCGGAGGTAGCTGACACAGACTGCACATTGTATGAACTAGAGTCAATTTTGCAGCTACCACTAATTGTTCCATGCGACCATATGGATCTCGTGGGCCCCGAAGTCGTCTTACCTTCTCAATCGTCTGCTTCGGGGCATGAGAGTGTGCCTAAACGTCGGAGATTAAGCATGGAAACAGATGAGACACGTAATTTGTCTACTCCAGAGCTGCAAAGCTGGTGCTATTGTATCAATTGGACATACTGAAACGAAAGCAGCAGAAATTTATGCGTGATGAAGATAAACAATAAAACAAATTGTGTAGTGTCTTATTTACATACCGTATTTTATTAATAAAAACATCTTTTTTAAGTGAATGTTCATTTACACTCCTCATTTACCGAATTCCATATCCTCTTACAAGAATTATTCAGTACAAATGTCTTTTCAATGAAACAATAAGAGTAATATAATCCAATTTCAAATGTTAAAAAAGTGTATGCACTTATATTGTTGTGTCTGGCCAGTATCTCCACCACATGATTGAAACAATTTCTGGTAAAGTAAAGCAAAAAGAGTAACTTGTTTTACTGTAGCATCTGGCAAATACCTTCACCACTAATTTGTGGTACAGTAAAGCAAAAAGAGTAAGTTGTTTCTATTTTAAATGCTGCACGTAAGATAGTTGTGCTCTTATTTACTGTAGCACCTGGCAAATATCTTCACCACATCCTTGAAACAATTTCTGGTAAAGTAAAGCAAAGCAAAAAGAGTTGGGCTAACTTGTTTGTATTTTAAATGCTGCAGGTTAGACAATTGTGCACTTATTCACTGTAGCACGTGGCAAATACCTTCACCACATCCTTGGAACAATTTGGGTAATGTAAAATAAAAACTTGTGCCATCAATCTGCTGAAGTTACAGTACAGAAATTACATTAAGGTTCCAGCAGTTCATGTTAACCTGTTGTGTCCAAAGCTATTTACAGTAGCATCTCTGTTCCAGTTTGAATAGTTACATGTTAAACAATTTTTGTTGAAAGTAAAATCGATGATAGAGAATGAAAAAAAAACAACACTAAACAGCATTTTATTACGTAACATCAGAGCACTGTGCTTTATTTTCATGAGGGAATAATTACTGTAATTACAAAAAATATCAAATTGGGTTTAATTATTCAATGTTTGGGCAGACACCCATACATTACAGTTGTCGTATTACATTTACAATTTCCCGTCTTCTATTTGTTCCACGTACACGTACGTTTGCTGCTTCCTCTTCTCCCAGTACTGGAAGATTGTTGTCGTCATCACTAGGTGCCTCAAAATCCTCATCCCCTACATGTTTTGCTACGTTGTGCAAAACAAAACAGGCTATTATCACACTGGGGATTTTTGTTTGGGCAAGCCTTATTTTATTTTGCAGAATTGGGAAACGACGTTTCACCTGTCCAAAGCACCGTTCGATTATCACCCTTTCCTTAGAGTGAAGTCTGTTGTATGCCCTCTCATCAGGTGGTTCGGGATTTTGAAATGGTGTCATTAACCACGGTGCAATGCCATATCCTTCGTCTCCTAAAATTAGGGCGTTGCACTGATTCTCACGCAATATACGATAGACATCGGAGTTTCTCCATATCCTAGCGTCATGTACAGACCCTGGCCATGAAGCATCAACACTCGTAAACATTTCACTGTTGTCACACGTCGCCTGCACGTTTATAGATGGAAAGCCCTTTCGACTGACGTATTCGTTTCCATGTGAAGAAGGTTTCATTATAGGTATGTGAGTGCAGTCTAGGGCCCCTACTGCACATGGAAACTTGTTTCTCGATTGCCATTTAACTTTCACTGTTTCTAGTTCGTTAATATTTCTTGGAAATATGATCCACAACGGTGCTTTCCTGTTGACCTGTTGCAGAACATACGAAAATGTTAGTGATACTGTAGTCTGGTGTACTTCCAAATCTTCTCCTACACCTATCTGAAAGCCTGGATCCGCTAAATAGCGCAAAAATATTTTCATTTTGCATTCATTGGAAAGGGCGCCTCCTCTTCTTTCGTGATTTTCCGGAAGAAAGTGATTCGCCAGCCAACTAATGTTTTGACTGTTAAATCTATACAAACTTCTACAATTCCTTTCTTCTGTGTTCCTGCGTACTACGTATATCTTTTTTTGCCTTTCAAGAAACATAAATTCCGCCACTTTCGCTAAAAACACTCGGTAACGCTTAATCACAACACAACTCACTCAGCTCGAAGTATGCTATGGAGCTCACTCACAAAAACAGAGAATGTTCTCCGCTTGTGAGAAACTTCTTTGGCTTTATTCATACGAAATCGGAGAATATACTTTGCTTTGAGCAACTTCCCCCACCCTTCAACCCACACTGAGAACATACTCGGGTGAAGTATATTCTCAGACTCGCTTTATTCATGCCAACCAGAGAATTTTCTCCGAACATCTGAGTATAAAGTATATTCTCTGTATTATTCATACGACTCAGTAACAAAGCTGGAAAGAAAAATTTAGATACAAAGAAGGTAACTGCGAAGAAACCATGGGTAACAGAAGCAATATTTCAGCTGATCAGATAAAGAAGCAAGTACAGCAATCTTCGGAGAAATCCAGGAATACTGAAATACAAGTCACTTAGGAATGAAATAAATAAGTGCAAGGAAGGAAAGGTGAAATGGCTGCATGAAAAATGTGAATAAATCGAAAAATAAATGACTTCGGGAATAACTGACTTAGCGTATAGCAAAGTCAAAATAACTTTCTGTAAAATAAAAAGCAAGGACGGTAACATTAAGAGTGCAATGGTAATTCGGCTGTTAAATGCAAAGGAAAGAGCAAATAAATACATGGAAAGAGTACTCTTAAGGACTCAATGAGGGGGAAGATTTTTCTGATGACGTGATAGAAAAAAAACACGAGTTGACATAGAAGAGATAGATGATCCAGTATTACAATCAAAGTTTGAAAGAGCTTTGAAAAGATCGAATAAGACAGAAGGGATAGATAACATTCCATCAGAATTTCGAAATGCATTGGGGGTAATCGCAACAAAACGACAATTCTCATTAGTGTATAAAATGTATGAGCCTGACGATGTACCAGTTGGCTTTCAGAAACAGAGCATCCAGACAATTCCGAAGACTGCAAGAGCTGACAACTGTGAGAATTATCGCACAATCAGCGTACCGGCTCATGCATCCAAGTTGCTGACAATAATAATGTACAGAAGAATGGAAAAGAAAATTGAGTATGTGTTAGATGACAATTAGTTTCGCCTTAATAAACGTTAACGTTGGGATTGATAATGGAAGCAAGAGGGAAGAAAAATCAAGATACTTTCGTAGGATTTTTCGACCTAGAAAAAGCGTCCAACAATGCCAACTAGTGCAAAATGTTCGACATTCAGAGAAAGATAGGGGTAAGGTATAGGGAAAGGCGGGTCACATATATAAGTACAAAAACCAAGTGGGAGCTATAAGAGTGGAAGGCAAACAACGAAGTGCTCGGATTAAAAAGAGTGGAAGTGGTCTTGCGTTGCTGCTGTCCGTTTATACATGGAAGAAGCAATGACGGAAATAAAAAAAAGGCTCAAGATTGGAATTAAAATTCAAGGTGAAAGGACATCAATGATAAGATTCACAGATGACATTGCTAGCGTCAGTGAAAGTGAAGAAGAATTAGAAGATCTTCTGCATGGAATGAACAGTATAATGAGTAGAAAATGCGGATTGAGAATATATCGAAGAAATACTAAAATAATGAGGAGTGGCAGAAATGAGAACACCGAGAAACTTAACATCAGGTTTGTAGTAGATGAAGTTAAGGAATTCTGCTACCTAGGCAGCAAAATAATCCATAAAGGACGGATCAAGGAGAACATAAAAAGTATACTAGCACTAGAAAAAAGAGCGTTCCTGACCAAGAGAAATCTACTCCTATCAAACAAGGGCCTTAATACGAGGAAGAAATTTCTGAGAATGCAGAAAATTTGAGATGTGGTGCTACAGAAGAATGTTGAAAGCTAAGTGAACTGATAAGGTAAGCAATGAAGACGTTCTTCGCAGAATCGGAGAGGAAAGGAATATATGGAAAACACTGGCAAGAAGAAGGAACAGGATGAGAGAATATTTGTTAAGATATCAGGGAATAACTTCCACGTTACTAAAGAGAGCGGTAGAGGGTAGAAACTGTAGAGGAAGGCAGATATTAGTGTGCCTTCACCAAATAATTGAGGACGTAGGTTGCAAGTAGCTACTCTGTGATGAAAAGGTTGACACAGGAGAGGAACTCGTGGCGGGATGCATCAAACCAGTCGGAAGGCTGATGAGTCAAAAAAAATTGCCGATTAGTGAAAGTTAACGAGGGAGAAGGGGGGCGAGGCGGCAAACGCTAAGTCGCTTGTGATGAAAATTTTGGCGAACCGGCCCTGCCCTCAACATAAAGAAATTATTGTATAATTACTAGAGTGCTTGACAGTCAATTGATGCGGTCACGTCCATCGAATATCTGGGAGTATGCGTACGAAGTTTTAAAGTGGGACGACCGAGATAGCGTAAATGTAGGCACCAGAATGAGATTCATTGCAAGCATAATCATGTACTTAACAACAAAGGAGGTAGCATAGCAAACCCTAGTTCGATCGGTACTTGAGTATTGCTCGTTAATCTGGGCGTCGCACCAGGTGGTATTAATAGAGAAGAATTAATTAAGGGAAGAGTGTTGCGTCTCAAGTTCATTTCGTAAGCGTGGAAAGCGTCGCGGGCATGATCCAGTGGCAAAAGCTTCAAGACAAGCTTTCTGAACATTGTACCTCACAGTTTGATTTACTGCTAAAATTTCGAGAGTGTACGTTCCTAGAAGAGTTAACCAACATATTGTCGCTTCTTTCGTTTGTCTCATGAAAATATCGTAAACATAAAATCAAAGATTCATAATTTTGGATAACATTATTGAGATTTAGCTTCGATGTGTTAGTTGAGTGAAATTAGAAAAAAAGTCTCGCGAGCACAGTCATTTATTAAAATTATGACAGCTTTCGGTCTCTAGTAAGAGGCCATCTTCAGATATGCACCAACCGTCTGACGACATTAACGCTTGGAACAGCCCTGCTGTCCCAAGTTACAAAGTCGCTCATAATATCAGTGATTCGAGTTCACACAGAGACTATTAACAGTTGTCCTTCCCGTGTAACATTCAGGAAACAGGTGACGTCGTAGTAATGCGCCAAGTTCCTTCCTCCATACGCCATAAGGTGGCTTGAAGAAAATATATGTTGTCTTAAAAGTCGAATTTCTTCCTTCTTTGAGGCTATTGATACAGGAGTTTCTAAAAGCAAAAATTGAGCGAGAAAACCGAAAAAAATCTATTTCCGAACAAGGACAAGTTTGTATTCTTGATTTCTTCGTGTAGGTATTACCCAATTTCGCTGTTGGTATTGTAACGTCGCAGAAAAGAGAACCCACTCTCGGTCCAAACTTTTTGCGGCTCTCGCACAAAGTCGAATACGCAGCTACACGATTCACCGCGTGCTATACTTACCTACGTGACAAATTAGGCAGCTGCGAGATCGCGCTCAAAACCGTGTGCTTTCCCGACGTTCGCCCCTGCTGCCTGTCGGTACAACTGCGTGCAGAGACAAGTCGATTGCGCGCCCTCACAGTAAATGGGTTCGTCTTCTATCCGCCTGTTTCGCTAGTAACTACTTGATAGCAAAATTGATGACTTCCATTTCAGCCGCAAAGCCAGCCGCCTCTGTACCGATTTGCCGAGCCACCTGCGAGCACGTGCAGCAGTCGATCAGAGCTGAACTGCCGATGGTAATCTGCGGAACTAATCGTTCCCGTCTCCGAGAGTAGCGTAGCGAACGCTAGACGCCGTGGCCTGGGGTTTATGCCGATGGCTCGGAGGTCGCTGGTTCGTGACTCGTTCCACGTGTGGGTGTGTGTTTAAGACGTGCGGCGAGTGTGACGGTCCTACTGTGATTAGGAACAGATCGTCACAAAGGTGATTGTGCGTTAGTTTTCACAAAGATTTCTTTTCTGTCTTCAAGACTGTGTAGACGTTATTATTCCAAAGGTCCCAAAGAGCCTGCACACTACATTTAATAACCGTTTGAGTGTCTCTTCCGTCAACGATTTTAGAAGTTGATAAGGAATTCACCTTGTAACGTCTTTTACATAAATTAAATGATAAACTTCACGATTACGTTGAATGAACTGTGCACATAGAAAATAAATAAATTTCTCGAATGAGAAATTAGTCCTGCATGGTTCGCAGGAGAGCTTGTGTAAAGTTTTGAAGGTAGGAGACGAGGTACTGGTGGAACTAAAGCTGTGAGGACGGGGCGTGAGTAGTGCTTGGGTAGCTCAGTTGGTAAGCCGACACGGTAGCTCAGCGTGTTCGGTCAGAGGGTAATGTGCCCTCCGTAATAAAAAAACTGAGTTAACAGATCAACAACGAACTTAAATGGATGTCTTACGACGTCCGCCCCGAGCAGATTAAACGAACTAAAGCGAACAAAATGAAAAAAAAAAAGTTGGTATAGCACATTCCCGCGAAAGGCAAAGGTCCCGAGTTCGGGTCTCGGTCCGGCACACAGTTTTAATCTGCCAGGAAGTTTCTTAAATAACTTTCTTTAAATAAATTTTTGAATGAATGTCTGACCTGTGGAATGAGTACTGAACTCGAATTGTCGTGTTGCGTGTTGTAATTGTAAGTGATGTGCTTACTCTGTATTATTGTTGACAGAATTTTACACGAATTGATTGGGCAATGCAACTCCCAATACCAATAAAAAATATAGTCACTGCAAAATACATTCAGCCCCTTAGGCATTGAGTCATCTGCCCCTGCTCAAAACTGATAACTTAGGACCCTGTGCACACAACAATTAATGTAAATTGTCTCACTTATAGAGGGGCAACGGTGGAACGCGATATATTCTGGTCTCTCACAAAAATATAAATATGATAGCTACAGGCAATGCTGGCCATAATACTTCGAAATGCACATGAAGTTGTTTTGGCTGATGAATGAAAACATTTATGAAACTCCAACTTCTTTGAAAAATATATGACCTCGACAGGGAGGCGGTACTGATTATAGTGAATTGATAACACTGATTTTTTTGTCGAAATTATATTGCAAGTTAAGTTTGTCTTTCCAGAAACATCTGACAACTGAAGTTACATTACTCACAATTGATTCACAAACAATGAGATTTGAACGGCAAGTATTGTCTAACTTCATTAATCCAACATAAATGCAAATCATTAAATTAAATATAACTCTGTTAACAAATCTTAGGAACATTACAAAGTGAAATATCTAACCAGCTTTTTTATCGAAACGGTTTACGTACATTCTGGGGTTACTCAACAATTACAAATTATCAACCAACTCATCTATACTAACGCGCTGGCAAAGAAAGAAATCATAATTATTTAACATCTTTACCTTGGTTGCATGAAGACTTCTGCTTCTATGTTCAACAATATTGACATACCTACACTAATCTAACACTTGGTGGCTTCACACAGCACACCACAAAAACTGCCTACTCCATCGTCTTTCCCTCGCAAGACAGCTACCTACAACTGTCCGTCAAACGCTCTCTTACTCCAACACTAGCAGTATCTCTGGGTCTGCGACATAAAGCCTGTCAAAGACATACATCGTTTAAAAAATCATATTCAGTTGCCACTGCAAATGTGCCCCAGTGTGCTCCTTCAATCTATATCGTCTGTCTTGTTTGATCAATTTTTGGAAAGTTCTAACAGTCTCTCATAATGGGTGTCTTGTGGCTCTGAGCACTATGGGACTTAACATCTACGGTCATCAGTCCCCTAGAACTACTTAAACCTAACTAACCTAAGGACATCACACAACACCCAGTCATCACGAGGCAGAGAAAATCCCTGACCCCGCCGGGAATCGAACCCGGGAACCCGGGCGTGGGAAGCGAGAACGCTACCGCACGACCACGAGCTGCGGACTGGGTGTCTTGTGACCTTTGAAAAAATATTGTGTATGTGTCAAGGTCTGGAACCACCAGAAGGTTTCAGACACATTATAAAACGTAAAACATAGATTTAGAATCCATATTTTAAACTGCAAAATATTTCCAGGAACAGTAATTGTAATTTATTGTCAAATGAAGTTTAAAAGCAAAGATAGTGCAGAAAGCTGGAACCTGCATATGTTGAAAGTAACAGACGTTGCTGTAAGTTTCAGACTGAGTATTACACTGCTGATTGGAGCAGGGGAATGAAACAGAATAGAAGACCAGTGAGTAGATTGCAGGGCAATGCTTCCTAACCTTTTGAGACTATTACGCCTGAGTGCAGTCAAACATAAGGTAGTACCCACCTTTCCCTCACCACGACCACAGCCACCACCACAACAAACACCAATACCATCAACATTAACGCCTAGTTAAATTTCGTACAGAAAAAGAATTTTCTTTGAACACTTTCCAATCTAAAATGGCGAAATATGAGTGACATTTAGTTTCTGTGTTTTATTAGACCACAAACTAATCCCCGCCACCCACCTGTTTGCACCCATCTTGTATTATTGATGTTCGAGTGAAAAAGTCAGACTGTTTCCGAACTGTTTGCAAATCGTGTACTTGACGCAGGACATGGATACTGCGCTGTAGTCACCTAGTCGGATGTGAAAAACCATATCCAAACTTGCCGGCACACTGGCATTCGTCGTTCATCCGGTGGGTGGATCATATACCGGCCCGGCGTGCTTCCCCGAAACCAGAGTGGCTACTCGGTGGTGGTGGTGGTGGTGGGCGGGGGGTGCCACCACTGCCATTAATAATAATAATAATAATAATACAGTGTAGGCCCTACAGCTGTGCAGTAGCTATTACATACTTATTACTGTGTCGTGTTGTCATTTAGTGAATAACGGAGCAATTTCTGGTGTATTGCGCGTACTAGTTACAAATCGGAGAGGAATTTTCATGAGCTATACAAGGATATTTGAAGCATATGTTTCAAATTTACTGTCATAGGTGCATGGTGCAAAGCATGTGGATATATGGTGAACTATGTAAGGAAACTGAAGAAGAAGAAGAGGTGGATGGAGATGATGATGCACTGGACACAAAACCGCCATCGACAGAAGATCTAAGAGTAATTATGAAGCAACTTGGGAATAACAAACCTCCTGGACATGACCTGGTAATGGCGGAGATGATAAAACACGGAGGTGGAATATTATTACGGAGGATACATAAAATAATTACAATGACCTGGGAAACAAGAGAATGTCAGATGAGTGGACGTTAGCAACCATATGCTCTATACATAAGAAAGGATCACACATGCAGTGTAAGAACTACCGAGGAATATCTCTGCTTAGTGTCGTCTACAAAATCCTTTCTACGGCTATAACAAGGACAGTAAGCAGAAGAGTAGAAAAGATTCTAGGTGAGTACCAGGCAGGTTTTAGAGCTGGGAGGTCTACAGCTGACCATATCTTTACAATACGTTTGATGCTGGAGAAGACTTACGAATATGATGTAAAATTAGAACATTTTTGTATAGACTTTAAACAGGCCTATGACAGAGTAAAATATCAGCAAAATGGCTCTGAGCACTATGGGACTTAACATCTGAAGTCATCAGTCCCCTAGAACTTAGAACTACTTAATACTTACTAACCTAAGGACATCACACACATCCATGCCCGAGGCAGGATTCGAACCTGCAAGCGTAGCGGTCTCGTGGTTCCAGACTGAAGCGCCTAGAACCGCTCGCCCATACCGGCTGGCAAAAGATCAGCACTGTGGGAAACAATGCAGACATTCAAATTTCCTAAGAAATTAATAAAATTAACTAAGATGACCCTGGAAAACAGGAAAAGCCAGGTTAAAATTCAGGGATGTCTGTCGAGATCGTTACCAACTGAAGAAGGACTAAGACAGGGAGATCCATTATCCGCAGTAATATTCAACCTGGTATTAGAGAATGCAGTAAGATCAATAACCACAAACCCAGGAGGCAATATTTACAATGGACTTCTGCAAACCTTAGCCTATGCAGATGATGTAGTAATAAGTGCTAGAAGTACGGAGGCGCTCACATCAGCCTTCAAAGGGTTTGAAACCGCTGCCAAGTACCTTGGTTTATAAATCAGTGAGATAGATTTTAAGTATATGGTAACTGAGAGAGATACAAGAAATACAGATAATCTACAGTTAGAAGGGTACAACTTTGAAAGAGTAGATAGCTTTATTTATCTTGTCTCAACTTTGAAAGAGTAGATAGCTTTATTTATCTTGGCTCAGTAATAACACCAGAAAACAAAGTGGAGGCAGATATAACAAACCGAATTAAGGCTGCTGACAGATCATATAGACCTCAAAAGTGAGAACCTAAGTAGGAAACTAAAGCTGACACTCAACAAAACAGTGATCAAACCAGTTCTTACGTATAGCAGCGAGACATATGCCCTGACGGAGGCTTTGGAGAAGAAACTAAATATATGGAAAAGGAAAGTGGTGGGGAAGATTTTTGGTCCTGTAAAAGAAGGTGAGACATGGAGCATTAGGGCTAGTGAAGAAATAAGGGCACTGTGCAAAGAACCTGATGTGGTAACATCATTCAAAATGGGAAGGCTAAAATGTTTGGGACATGTGCAGCGTGTGCTCCCGAAGAAGATGATGATGGGACATCCTGGTGGTTGAAGAAGGAGAGGACGACCGTGTGTGAGATGGCTGGATGATGTGGATGGAAGCCGACCTGAGAGCAGTGGGAGTGTGGAGGTGACGCAGGTGTGCTGAAAACCGAGACAGTTGGAAACCTGTGATTGAGGAGGCCAAGGTCCTCAGCGTACTGTGGTGTCATGGAGTTAGTCAGTCAATAAAATCTATCTCCACTAACCTAACACCAGCTCCCTCCCCTCCAATCCCTCGCTCCCCTCTCCCCTATCCACCCTCCTAGACCCTCTGCTCCCTTCACCTCCCCAAAATAGAAATTGGTGGGCAAAGGATTCAGTCTGTGCTGCGTTGCTGGATAGGCTGGCCCTTATTTTGTATGCATTGTGATTTATTGCTTATTTAAACAATTTCAGCTGTCATAGACAGTAGCTCCAACCAGTGTGTTCACCTCCAGCTCCTCAGTCCAACTGACTAGTTCACATCACTACCAGCAGAGGTGGCTGTTGGTCATCCACTTGCCCTCCCATTCTATGACGTAATAGAAGATGGTGGTCCAGGGAAAAAATGGGTAGAGAAATTCGCCCTCTCTGCAACTAGCTCCTGTACTGGGAAGATGGACATAATTGTTAACTCTGCACTATGTGTTCAGTGGGTGAGATGTCAGTGCTGGAGAAGGAAGAGTTTAATGCGTATATTACCTGTAAACATGCAGCTGAGGGCTGTGTCCATAGATACCTGCAAGATGCTTGGAAAGCAATGATACTTGGTGAATTTATGAAGAAGATACGCTTCAGCAAATAATGAAGATGCAGCAAGATGGGACTAAGTTACACTTCACAGCTCGTGCTGATAAATGCATCATTCGATAAAAGTTCAGTCAGTCTTCCAAAGTGAGAGAGGCAAGACATTCATCCAACCCAGCGTGCACGATCCCTGCCCCAGAGTTTCCATGCCCACTGCAAGAGGCCATGTGCTGAGATCACAGCGCTGGCACACGTTAGCCGCAGGGTGGCATAGTGCTAATTATTTCCCATAGCCCTGCAGCCACCCAACTCGCCCCTGACAAACGGATACCCCTTGTCGTTGAACACTAACTACCTTAGGAGTTTAAGCAATATGTGGAATCAGACTAAGAACAGCCGACCAATTGCAAAGGATAAAGTAATCTTTACCTAGGTTTCAATAGATATAAATCTATCTTCTTCAGAAGACACAATATTATAACAACATGAAGTGATATGTCCTTATCGTTTAGGCAGACATCTGCATAGTTACATTAATCATATAAAATATAATGTAACTATGCAGATGTCTGCCTAAACGATAAGGACATATCACTTCATGTTGTTATAATATTGTGTCTTCTGAAGAAGATAGATTTATATCTATTGAAACCTAGGTAAAGATTACTTTATCCTTTGCAATTGGTCGGCTGTTCTTAGTCTGATTTACGTGGAACCATTGCTGTAGCGCAGCTATGTTTAAAATACTGAATATGTGGAATATTGTCACATACACATCTTGAAGATGTGACAGGAACTAAATGTACCAATGCAGAAAGATAGTGAGAAAGAGAAACTTTCGCAGATGACACAAAATAATTTAAACAATTTCTGATGTAATTATATGTTTTATTCTGAGGAATACCACCACCACCACACTTGAACACTAACTCTAAAAATATCACGGCAAACCACAGATAAGGCACTTCGCCCACTTTTGTGGGAAATACCACATCCTTCTTTTGTCTTTGAGCACAGCTGCTTCAGGAGTTACTAAATCCAATTGAATATGTTTCTAAATACACTTCCAAAAAATCGCTGCATAGCAGTTTACTTCAATTTTGCAATGTACACCGCCACACTTGAACACAGACTCTAAAAGGATCACATCACATTTGTGAAACCACCCACTGACCCTTTACACTTTTTTGTGAAAAATAGATCCCAAAACAATCGGTTTTACATACAAAAACGACGATATTTGGCAGTCGAAATAAATATATCTGTAATTGTAAACAGGATACTCACCACTTTTCGAGTTTTAGCTGCTTGTTTGAAGGCATTGCGGGAAAGAGAAAAATTTCTGACTCCTACAGCTGCTGTGGTGTTCATCACTTTTTTGAAACTCTGAGTCGGCTTAGTTAATATTTGCTGGTGAAGTCAGGGACGTTACGGCAGTTACTTCTTATTTTCTTCACTTCTTGAAGCACACTGGCGTCTACGTACAGACGGGGAAACTCAGAACAATTACATATCGAAAAGGCCATGACATATTTCGAATTTCACAACAGATCGTGAAAAAAAAACAGAAACACAAACAGCATTCGAAGCACTGTCCACACGAGAAAAAAAATGGCTGAAATTTTCTGTGAATTTTGGAGGTACTACAGCTGCTGTTCTGGAGATGCTTTAAAGCCACAATGGCGGGTGTAGGACAGCATCAGCCTGTCCAAATCAGAGAACAATGGTCTGCTTGGACTTGTCTCTGAACACTCGAGCAAAGAAGACATTATGTGACTCTCACACATAGTAATTTCTCAAGATACCTTGCAAATCAGTCTGTATAGGCTTCTTTGACCCCCGCAAAGGATGTCAGGTGACTCTGACATCATGGGACTTCCTGTGAATGGAGCATTCGCATTGGTTCTCACTGAATTTACCTACTAAACTGTTGCTGCCAGGTGTGGGAGCACTGTACACCACTCTCTGCAGATGGACAAATTACGAGACTTTCAAAAAATGTTCTAATGTGCATGTGTATTGGGGCCTGTTTTGGGGTTGGAGTCCAGACAGCGAGGTCATCGGTCCCATCGGATTATGGAAGGATGGGGAAGAAAGTCGGCGGTGCCCTGTCAAAGTAACCATCCCGGCATTTGGCTGGAGCGATTTAGGGAAATCACGGAAAACCTAAATGAGGATGGCCGGACGCGGGATTGAACCGTCGGCCTCCCGAATGCGAGTCTAGTGTGCTAGCCACTGCGCCACCTCGCTCGGTGTGTGTGTGTGTGTGTGTGTGTGTGTGTGTGTGTGTGTGTGTGTGTGTGTATTCCTAAGGGACCAAACTACTGAGGTCATCGGTCCCTACACTTACACACTTCTCAAACTAACTTAAACTAACTTACGCTAATAACAACACACACACACACACACACACACACACACACACACATACACACACACACATGCCCGAGGGAGGACTTCAAGCTCCGGCGGGAGGAGCCGCGCAGACGAGACTTCCACCAGAAAAACTATTTTGTATGGATCGTAAAATATACAGCACTCGTATTGCACTGACAGCCAAACCCTGCAAAGATGGTCTACAGATTCTCAAACACTGAAACTACAGCCAAAACCACTTCATCAATTACACTGCTCTGCTACTGTCGATGTAAGCTTGAATTTTTCGCTGTGAAACCGATCCCCAACCAGGCTGTTACACCAGAAACGGTTGTACCACTCCACCATATCAATGCAGTTAAATACAATTCGTATCCAGCACCACACAAAATCATCAGGTATGCGAACTGCTTGTAGCTATCGACCACCAGAGACTCATACATATACCGCAAAGACAGACAGATCCCAAGAAAGGTAAGCACGTCGACTGCATACAATCGCAGTACTAAATATTTCCTGCAAGGTCGATCGGTCAACCAACACAGCCAGAAGTCACGAGGAAACTGCCCATCGCACATGCTGGTCTGATGTGTGATTAAAGTGCGGAAGACGGGCACTCTCCAAGCTGGTGTACAAAGTGTGGGCTGGTTCCCCTGGCACAAAGGCTTTACTGATTCCTGCCTTGACCTGCTTGCTTCCTACCAATGCTTTCTACAGCCACCTCCAGATTCTGGAATTACAGGAACATATGTATTTTCACATGGTTTGCAGAATAATATACCATTTACGCGATAGTTCCCGACCTTAGTCATATCGCAATATGACGTCGATAACTTGCACAGTATAACTCCGAAGGTAAAGAGTGGAAATTATATCTACAGAAACCTGAAACTTTAGATAGGCCATTATTTGGGACATGGTGCAAACCACTATCTAGAAACTTATTTCGTCTGCGGGAAATCTTTACGTGATAACTCGAAATTAGAGGAAACTGGTAGTTTCATTCGTATTTTTAACGAACGCTGATGTCAACTGTATAACAGATTCCAAATCGTCCTTGTGCTTAACAAAGCCAACTAAGGTTTTTGTCACGTCTAGGAAACCACCAAACGACACTTCCACC
The DNA here is from genome assembly GCF_021461385.2 of Schistocerca piceifrons. Taxonomy (NCBI): domain Eukaryota; kingdom Metazoa; phylum Arthropoda; class Insecta; order Orthoptera; family Acrididae; genus Schistocerca; species Schistocerca piceifrons. The sequence goes on from NC_060145.1 coordinate 405,985,455, forward strand.
TGTTTTTTTTTTCACCCTCTACATGAAAGCAACACAAACAAAAACTGATGTTCCCTCAACCAAATAAGGACGGGAAACGTGGAGAATTGCAGTACAAGCAGTCAACTGGTCAATTTATATGGCAGGGAATAACTGTCTAGCACAAAGACAAACCGTACTGAATCGTCTCAAATTTTCATGGTGAATACCACCAACAAATGTGATCATAACGACTGTCCAACACATACACCATGTGATCAAAATTGTTCGGACAACTAACTGAGAGTGACTTACAAGTTCGTGGCGCCCTCCATCGGTAATGCTGGAATTCAATGTGGTATTTGCCCACCCTTAGCTCTGATAACAGCCTCCACTCTCTCAGGCATACGTTCAATCAGGTGCTGGAAGGTTTCTTGTGGAAAGGCAGCTCATTCTTCATCGAGTGCTGCAGTGAGGTGGTATCGATGTCAGTCGATGAGACCTGGCACGATGTCGGCGTTCCAAAACATATTCTGTGGAATTCAGGTCAGGACTCTGTGCAGACCAGTCCGTTACAGGGATGTTATTGCCGTGTAACCACTCCGCTGCAGGCCGTGCATTATGAACACGTGCTTGATCATGTTGAAAGATGCAATCGCCATCCCCGAATTGCTCTTCAACAGTGGGAAGCAAGAAGGTGCTTAAAACATCAATGTAGGCCAGTGTTGTGATAGAGCCACGCAAAACAACAAGGGGTGCAAGCCCCCTCCATGAAAAACACGACCACACTATAACACCACCGCCTCCGATTTTTCTGTTGGCACTACACACACTGGCACATGACGTTCACGGGACATTCGCCATACCCACACCCTACCATCGGATCGCCACATTGTGTACCGTGGTTTGTCACTCCACAGAACGCTTTTCCACTGTTTTATCGTCCAATGTTATGAGCAGCTGCGCGACCATGAAATACAAGTTTTCTCAACTCCTGCGTAACTGTCATAGTATTTGCAGTGAATCCTGATGCAGTCTGCAATTCCTGTGTGATGACCTGGATAGATGTCTGCCTGTCACACATTATGACCCTCTTCAGCTGTTGGCGGTCTCGGTAAGTCAACCGACGAGGTCGGCCTGTACGCTTTTGTGCGGTACGTGTCCCTCCACGTTTCCACTTAACTACCACATCGGAAACAGTGGACCTAGGGATGTGTAGGAGTGCGGAAATTTCGTGTGCAGATATATGACACAAGTGACACCCAATCACCTGACCACGTTCGAAGTCTGTGAGTTCCAAGGAGTGCCCCATTCTGTTCTCTACCAGTGTATAATGACTGCTGAGGTCGCTGATATGGGGAACCTAGCAATAGGTAGCAGCACAGTGTACCTAATATGAAACACGTATGTTTTGGGGGTGTTCGGATACTTTTGATGACAGAGTGTACTAGTAGTAGTTCGCTATTTAGCCACCTAGAAGGCAACACAGTTAGATCATCTGCATGTTGTACCCCAACCTGTCCAGTTTAGGCGGCTCAAGACAATGGCTCCAGCCATAAGCCAAAAATATCAATTGTTCTGGCCACAGGCGAAGTCTTCCATGTGCTCCCCTCACACCAGGGAGTACTATCCTAGGAAACAAGCCACACATTTATTACTGTGTTTAAAATTAAATATTACGACGGCAGCTTCATCCGATGGCTTCGACAAGGAGCAAAGTATCAGAAGTATTCTCTTTTGACAGCTGTGGCTCCGGAAATATAAATATCTAGATGCTCGTGATGACTGCATATAATTTTCCATGTAAAACCCTTACAACTGTCGAAACCCTGAAATCGCAATATTCCACGTCAAATCCATACCTTCCTTATGACAGGGCATACTCATTTTCTTTGGACATGTTGTAACACTGGCCACTGAACTTAAATCTACAACATTTAGATTATAAGCCTGCTGGTCACAGCGATTCTATCACACATCCCCTACTAAGTATAATACAATTAACTGAATGCTGAAGACACCAAGAAATACTGAGCGAATATCCAAGATGGATGGAGGTGTCTCATTGGTTTTTCTTGCCAGTAATACTAGTGTGCCTTACAAAGAGAGAGACGTAACCATTTTAAGTGAATTGCTACTGAACATGTTGCTATCAGCCTGCATAAAAAGCAGTCTTGTTTCTACAGGCGCACAGAAGTTTCACTAACGATATACATGTTAAAAACTATAATGTCTTTAAAAATTTATACTTCTAAATGAATTGGTCTTCTACAGAAATACCACCACATCGAATATAGATGGTGATTGCTGGGGTGTGTATTAACAGACCGAAAGTGCGGGTGCACGTTGCTGCCGGAGTAAGCTCTTAATAAAATCATCCTTCTCACCGAATTTTGAAAGTGATTTGACTAAGGAACGTGGCATTGAACAGATGTATGGAACTCCCTCATCCTGACGCTTTTATATTTATCACACCACAAAAACAGTAGTTGTAACACATTCTGCCTCAATGAGACAGAGTTCGTGTGATTTATCTACTGGGTTATAGGGTAGGGATGTTGATGTTGATTGAGAATGGTCACATACAGTAGATGGTGTGCTATGTGACAAATCACTTAAAAAAATACAATGCAACATTGAGGATGTAAGAAATGTGCAAAATTCTATGACCAATACACTACCTTTTCAGATCCATAGCGTTCTACATCTACATGTACATCTACGTGATTACTCTTCTATTCACAACAAAGTGCCTGGCAGAGGGTTCAATGAACCACCTTCAAGCTGGGAAATGCTGTCTGCAATTTGGAATCAAGTCCTTCCATTCAACCACAAACTTGCGTTGGATCCTATGTAGGACAAGGATTTTGCTACTGCATTGTGGGGCATCTCCAAACTACATACAGATACTGCAGCCTGAATGAGATCTATGTCCCTCAGGGTGCATTCATGTCTGTCACCCAAACATTCTCTCAATCCTCGTTACTTTATACCATCCTACAGAGAAAAACTGTGAACTATAAATCTCTGCTAGCATAAACAGATAGAGGACTTGATAAGGTTTTACAACATCTCTCTTTTTGCATATATCAGGAAATAAATAGCGCCTGCATGCTGGCATCAAGCACATGCGGTGATCCTAAATATACAGTTACTGATGAATTTAAGCAGGTTGTCAGTGATCGAAGTCACAGGCACAGAGCAGTGTACTATAGGAAGGCCATGTTGCACAGACTATAAGCTCCAAGAGAGGCTCCCTGTGTTGCTACTTCATATATTGTTATTCTGCGGTAACCCATCCAAGCAGTGTATGACTTCAGCATTTTACACTGCCACACATTTTGTTTTTTTCTCCCATCTGTGTCAGGTTCTAAACTGATATTAACACATTTTGATCCAGTGGCTCTCACAGAAAACCAGACACCTTATGTAAATTATGCTGCTTCTGCTCCCACAACACACAATGTATGATCGAAAATAAAAGACAGTGGCGGTATTTCTTATTGAGAAAACTGTGCAAGACGTCGCAACATATGGCAACTGGAAGAGCCCTACAGCATTGTGGAGCATTTCCAAACAGCTGTCCAATGATGATTGATGATCTTTCATTTAAAGTCATCTTTCACTGTGACAGGGTAGTAGATGTCCCGGTGTTTGGTTTAGATTGATTCTCACATTGCAGTCAAGTACGGGATCACTGTTTTGGTGCTGGCCATCCCACGAATGTGTTGCTCCCATGAAGACTTTCTCGCCATCTCAGACAAGTGATGGCAAACAATCATCATGTGTTAATCGACAGCACACCAGTGGATGGATGGTATGTAAATGACAGCTGACCGGTGTGGCCGAGCGGTTCTAGACGCTTCAGTCTCGAAACGCGCGACCGCTACGATCGCAGGTTCGAATCCTGCCTCGGGCATGGATGTGTGTGATGTCCTTAGGTTAGTTAGGTTTAAGTCCCATTGTGCTCAGAGCCATTTGAACCATTTTTTGTAAATGACACCATCAAGATGGGACAATGTGAACAATTTTAGCTATTTTACTAGATTTTCTTTTGTAATTTAAGTGTTGACCAATGACATGGCAGCATGCTTCCCATTTTTTGTATCATCGCTAAACCACGCCTCTACTACTTTGTGAGTATTGTATACTAGACTGCAGATGTAGATAAATTACTGTGCAGTATTTCTATTCATTGTTAATGCTCCATCTGCATATTTCTAGCACTTCGATCATAGCTCGTAATTGACGATTACGACTGCCCATCTTTCCCTATGGGGATGAGAGTATTCTCGCGTTCTTAGGATTAAGTTAGAGATTGAAAGATCTCCTCACAATGTCTTTGACCATCACTTTCTGTAACACTGTCACTGATTGAATTTGCAGCTGACCAGAAGTAGATCATTACATTCCACGTCTCATGAAGTAGCAAAGCGGCCGGCCGGTGTGGCCGTGCGGTTCTAAGCGCTTCAGTTTGGAACCGCGTGACCGCTACGGTCGCAGGTTCGAATCCTGCCTCGGGCTTGGATGTGTGTGATGTCCTTAGGTTAGTTAGGTTTAAGTAGTTTTAAGTTCTAGGGGACTGATAACCTCAGAAGTTAAGTCCCATAGTGCGCAGAACCATCAGAGCCAAGTAGCAAAGCGATTTCTTCTGCACCAATCTTACTCATGGCAGCTATCCAGAAGATCAGATTCTCTCCAGATGAGTGCATGGCGAGGAAGTCAGCACCCCTTATCGGCGTATAGTAGATATGAAAGTGTTATGATAATATAACAGATGGTTAAGAAGAAACGTGTAGTTTTATGTATGTTGGAGTCACAAATGGATGGAGTTTGAAGCAGTTTACACAAATCAACTGGGCTATCGATTCTAAATTATTGTTGTACATTCCATGTCAGTACAAAGAAGGTATTGGTAAGAGAAAATTGTAGAACATACATTCAAATGCAGGCCATAAATGTTCAAGATTTGACTTACATGCACCCTGCAACATTTCTATCCCACTCACTAAGGTGACAAATTTCAAGAAGATAATACTTCTTCCTTCTATGCAAAAAAAAAAAAAAAAAAAAAAAAAAGGGGGTATGGCGCCCACTGTCCACATCTAATCATCGTTCATGAATTATACTATGCTCGCATCACACCTATAAAATGATGGACAGCAACTGGAGAATGCTTCTTACAAGGAAACAGACAAACGCATAGCAGCGGTGTTTGTGAAATTACACAATATGCTGCCACTAACTCAGTAAACAGGACATCAGTCAAGCAAATGTATACACAGGGATTGCAGGACCTCACAAATACATGCCACTAACTTATAATCACCATAGTTATGAAACTGAAGACTCGATTTTATGCGCCAAGATGCAGCAGAAGGATGGAATACATCACATAAATCGTCGTTCATCTAAAGGAGGGCTCCAAAACAGTGTGGACGTGTTTCATTGTTATCACACATGAGATAGAAGTCCTCTGATGACTGTGGTATGGAGAGGTTTGCTGTTAACGATCACAAGTTAATAGTGCTCTAGTGACACACAGAACACGCAACTGTTTACGAGTCGAACGCAGATTATACCACAAAACCCACACATGGCGAGAGAACAACGGAAAAAGTGGTTAAAGGTGTGATAAATGACCTGCAGGAACAACTCCTTCTCTCCAGAATGAAACATCTGTCTACGTTTAAATCATACCTCGCTACAACCCCGTCTCAACTGATCACTCCATCCATTTCTGTCATCCTTTAAGGCAGATACAAGACAATTTAGAGGCAGATGGTTTTACTTTTTCCAGGAAAGCAACAAAGGCAGCAGTCAACTTGCATGTATCACTATTACTTCAATAGAAACGCAGTAGAATGGTAAAAAATCAATACAGAAACTACTTCTGATTTATTTGTTAACTGACACCGCAAGCTTAAGATTGGTGGAGAGTACAGATAAGCACTTTGTAAGTACTGATTGTTAGGGTTTAAGAACACCTAATTAGTCCCACATAGGACCAAACATGCAATCAATTCTGTAGTTGTACACTGCAGCCCTCAGCTGGTTAGCTAAGGACACTTCAGAAAAATCTATAAGTTCGTTGCTGATAACCTTAGGGACACACCTGGGTTTGTGATCCAACTTATACATAAATCTGTTACTCTACATTTGGTGGTCATCCACGTTAAAAATTCTGTTCCAGCCATCTTCTCGCTGTTTCCCTTTCAACTTTTTCTCTTCTTACTACCACATACTCGTTCCCATGCATAAGAATAGTCCTGCAACAAGCAGAAGACACACAAGTACTTCCGTAATTTCCCCGTGTTTGGTGTATTTTTCCCTTAATTTATACAAATTTTTCTGCCAATTTCTTCATAATGTTATCGATTTTATATCACTTCCACCCATGTCACCATGACATAACTTCTCATCAGGTAATCTAAAATTGCTTGTAAGTGTTGTACAATTGTCAACACATAGCGCAAATGTATAATTTTTTATGGTCAGACAGTATAGTATAGCACTGTACTTGAATGCATCCAACCACATATTCTACAGATGCAGTGCATTTTCTCTGTTTTCTGTGTGTGTGTGTGTGTGTGTGTGTCATGGATGGCTCAGGGAGGAAGGCAACATGACTTCAGGTCTGCTACCAGCTTCGCATGATGTGATGGCTGCACCAGGAAGGATGAAGGCTGGAGTATTTCCCATGTGACATGAAGTGTGCTTTTGTTGTGGGAGGATTAATACAAACCTGAGCGCACTGGCTGATGTAGCACAAACAGGCAGCCAATGCGTGTTGCGGGCTAGCAGATGGTGGGACGTTGTGTCCTTAGCTAACGAGCATTGTATGACCAGTTCGGCTACTGCAATCTAGAATTGTTGAATGGATTGCATGTTTGACTCTGTGTGATACTGATCAGGAGTTTAAACCCTAAAAAACAGTATTTACAATGAGTTTATCCACCAAACACCTTGCAGTGCCAGCTAACACATACCTGTATGGTATTTTAACAACATTCTACTGTATGTCTTTGAGGTGATAGTGATACATACAAGTTGACAGGTGTCTTTGTTGCTTCCCTAGAAAAAAGAAGACCCTCTACCTCTAAACTGATTTGCCTCAGCCTTGAAGGATGACAGAAAGTGGATGGAATGAACAGTTGAGATGGAATTGTAACGAGGTATGATTTAGTAGCAGACTGATGATGCATTCTGGAGAGAGGGAGATATTGCTGCATGTCATTTATCACACGTTTAACCATTTTTTTCCGCTGCTCTCTCGCCGTGTATCAGTTGTGTTGTATAACCTGTGTTCGACTCGTAAACAACTGCACATTCTGTGTGTCACTTAGATCACTGTCTACATGTGATCATTAACACAAGCTTCTCAATACCACCGTCATAAAAGGACATCCATCTCATATGTGATGATGATTAAACAAGTTCACCCTGTTTTGGTACCTTCCTCTAGACAGACAGTGAATTCTGCAGTCTTCTCCATCACCATGCTGCATCTTGGAGCATAAAATCAAGTCTCCAGTTCCATAACTATGGTGATTCTAAATTAGTGGCAGCTGTTTGTGCGGTACTGCAATCATCATGTACACATCTGCTTGACAGATGTCCTGTTTATAGAGTTAGTGGCAGCATGTTATGTTATTTCACATGTCAAATGAAAATTAATTACGCTATCAACTGTGATGCATATTACAGTCAATTGGCCCACATCGATGGCCTCTTTTCCGTCTCATCCATCCACTGGTGCACTGTTGACTACCACATAATGATTGCTTGTCATCACTTCTTTGAGATGGTGAGAAAGTCTTCATGGGAGCAACACCTTCCAGAGATGACGAGCACCGAAACAGTGATTGCATACATGACTGCAATATGATACCAATTGAAATGGAAGACCGGGACATCTACTACCCTGTGAAAGATGAGCTTAAATGTGAAGGTCATCAATCACCTTCGGATGGATTTTTGGAAAGGTTGACGACACCATAAAACTGTTCCAGTATCCATGTGTTGGTGCATATTTGTCAATAAGGAAAACCACCTCTGTCTTATTTTCAATCATCCTGTGTGTGAGAGCAGCAGCAGCATAATTAGATATGTGTGATGTTAAGTTTTCTGTGAGAGCCACTGGATCAAAACATGTTAATGTTAGTTTAGAACCTGACACAGATGTCTATGTCGTGGTGGAAAAAACAAAATGTTTGGTGGTGTACAAAACGGTAGTCACACACTGCTTAGATGCTTGCAGCAGAGCAAACAATGTACCAGACAACAACACAGGGACCCTCTCTTGCACCTGATAGTCTGTGCAATATGATCCTTCTACAGTACAGGTGATGAAGCTTTACACTGCTCTGTGCATGTGCCTTCGATCACTGGCCACCTGCTTAAATTGATCAATACCTGTACATTTAATATGATCGCCACATATGTTCAATGACAGCACGCAGATGATACTTGTTTGCTGATATATCAGAAGAGAGAGATGTGATAAAACTTTATCAAGTTCTCTATCTGATGATGTTAGCTGAGATTTGTAGTTTGTAGTTTGTCTCTGTTCGATGGTACAAAGTAGGATAGAGAGAATGTTTAGGTGACAGACATGAATACACGCTGAGAGACGCAGATCTCCTTCGGACTGCAGTACCTGTATGTAGTTCGGAGACGCACCCCAGTGCGGTAGGAAAATCGTTGTCCTACTTCCAGTTCCCATACTGTCTTTTCCACTTCTACCTTGTGTTAGAGCGAATTAAATTGGATGGACCACATGGACAAAGTTTCAGAGACGGCAAGGCAGACTTTCAGGAACAGTTACAAGATGCAGAGGAACTGAATAAAACCATGTTGGAGTTTTACTGTATGGGGTCCTTGGTACACAGCTTCATAAAAGGCGACTCATTTCGAGATATGAGAGACTGTCATAAATAAGATTCATTAGTGGCTGTAATCACTAAAAGACATCTCCATAGCATCCAACATAAGTATGTGGTTGAGTGGAAAGACTTGATTCCAAATTGGAGACAGCATTTCCAGAAAGTGTAATGCTATACATGGTCATAGAATTTTGTATATTTCTTACAACCTCAATCTAGCGTATTTTTTAAGTAACTCATCACATAGCATGTAAATGATCATTCTCAATCAACCATCATCTTCCCTCTCCTACAACCCAGTGGATATATCGCACAACCTCCGACATATTATCAAGTCAATATGTTACAAATATGCTTTTTAGTGTGATAAATATCTAATGGCGGCACGCGGGAGTTGCAAATATCGTCTGATTACCAAGTTCCTTAGCCAAATCGCTTTCAAAATTCGGTGAGAAGGACGATTTCATTACATGCTCACACTGCCAGCGCCATGCAGAGTGGCCACACAGTTTGAGACGCCATGTCACAGATTGTGCAGCCCCTTCCTCCGGAGGCTCGAGTCCTCCTTCGGGCATCGGTGTGTGTATTGTTCTTAACATAAGGTAGTTCAAGTAGTGTTAAGTCTAGGACCTGATGACTCTGCAGTTTGATCCCTTAGGAATTCACACACATCTGAACATTTTTTACACCGTCAGCGACATGCAACTGTACTCGCAGTCTGTTATTATAAAAACCACCGAACACCAACTATATTCAGTGTCATGGTATTTTTGTGGAAGACTAATTCATTCGGAAGTAATATCATACCTCGATTTATAAAGCTAGTATAGTTTTTAACATGTATATCACCTGCGATACTTGTGTGTGCCTGTACAAACAAGACTGCTTTTTATGCAGGCTGACAGCAGCATAGTCGTTTTTAATAGCTGGTCACTTGTAATGCGGTTACGTCTCTCTCTTCCTAAGACACACTGGTACCACTCGCAAGGAAAACAAATGAGACATGTCTACCTGTGGCGGATTTTCGCTCAGTATTGCTTGGAGTCACCAGCATTCATTTATTGGAGAAGTACTGTACTGAGTAGGGGTGTGTGTTAGATTTGCTGTGACCAGCTGGCTTATAATGTAAGTGTTGAGGTGTTAAGTTTCAGTGGTCAGTCTTCTGACATGTGCAAAGAAAATGAGTATGTCCTGTCATAAGGAAGGTATGGATTTGACGTGGAGAATTACGATTTCAGCACATCGATAGTTATAAAGGGAATGAAAGACTTTACGCGGAAAATTATATACAGTCATCATGAGGATATAGATATTTATATTACCAGAACCACAGAAATACTTCGCTCATTGTCGAATGTCATCAGATAAAGGTGGCAGACTTAGTACACTCCTGGAAATGGAAAATAGAACACATTGACACCGGTGTGTCAGACCCACCATACTTGCTCCGGACACTGCGAGATGGCTGTACAACCAATGATCACACGCACGGCACAGCGGACACACCAGGAACCGCGGTGTTGGCCGTCGAATGGCGCTAGCTGCGCAGCATTTGTGCACCGCCGCCGTCAGTGTCAGCCAGTTTGCCGTGGCATACGGAGCTCCATCGCAGTCTTTAACACTGGTAGCATGCCGCGAGAGCGTGGACGTGAACCGTATGTGCAGTTGACGGACTTTGAGCGAGGGCGTATAGTGGGCATGCGGGAGGCCGGGTGGACGTACCGCCGAATTGCTCAACACGTGGGGCGTGAGGTCTCCACAGTACATCGATGTTGTCGCCAGTGGTCGGCGGAAGGTGCACGTGCCCGTCGACCAGGGACCGGACCGCAGCGACGCACGGATGCACGCCAAGACCGTAGGATCCTACGCAGTGCCGTAGGGGATCGCACCGCCACTTCCCAGCAAATTAGGGACACTGTTGCTCCTGGGGTATCGGCGAGGACCATTCGCAACCGTCTCCATGAAGCTGGGCTACGGTCCCGCACACCGTTAGGCCGTCTTCCGCTCACTCCCCAACAGCGTGCAGCCCGCCTCCAGTGGTGTTGCGACAGGCGTGAATGGAGGGACGAATGGAGACGTGTCGTCTTCAGCGATGAGAGTCGCTTCTGCCTTGGTGCCAATGATGGTCGTATGCGTGTTTGGCGCCGTGCAGGTGAGCGCCACAATCAGGACTGCATACGACCGAGGCACACAGGGCCAACACCCGGCATCATGGTGTGGGGAGCGATCTCCTACACTGGCCGTACACCACTGGTGATCGTCGAGGGGACACTGAATAGTGCACGGTACATCCAAACCGTCATCGAACCCATCGTTCTACCATTCCTAGACCGGCAAGGGAACTTGCTGTTCCAACAGGACAATGCACGTCCGCATGTATCCCGTGCCACCCAACGTGCTCTAGAAGGTGTAAGTCAACTACCCTGGCCAGCAAGATCTCCGGATCTGTCCCCCATTGAGCATGTTTGGGACTGGATGAAGCGTCGTCTCACGCGGTCTGCACGTCCAGCACGAACGCTGGTCCAACTGAGGCGCCAGGTGGAAATGGCATGGCAAGCCGTTCCACAGGACTACATCCAGCATCTCTACGATCGTCTCCATGGGAGAATAGCAGCCTGCATTGCTGCGAAAGGTCGATATACACTGTACTAGTGCCGACATTGTGCATGCTCTGTTGCCTGTGTCTATGTGCCTGTGGTTCTGTCAGTGTGATCATGTGATGTATCTGACCCCAGGAATGTGTCAATAAAGTTTCCCCTTCCTGGGACAATGAATTCACGGTGTTCTTATTTCAATTTCCAGGAGTGTATTTAATTGTAGGTATAGTGATAAATATGTGGCTGGTTTCTTAGGAAAATTCTGCCTGGTGTGGAAAAATTCTGCCTGGTTTGCAGGGAGCACATGTCGGAGGTAGATTGTGACCAGAAAAATGGACATTTCCGGCTTAAGGCTGCAACTGTCGTCTTGAGCTGGCTGAACTGGTCGAGGTGAGGTACAACGAGCAAATGACCTAAGTGTGTCGCCCTCTAGTTGGCTGAATAGCGAACTAATACTCAGTGTGTTGGGCGGCCTTCGTGATCGCACGTTTTGGGAGTATTCTCCGTGCAATTAGAGAAGATTCAATATTGGCGAGGCTTTCCGCTATACAATTATTCCCGCCCGTGTAAATTGACCGATTGACTGCTTGTATAGCCATTATACACATTTTCCATTTTTATATGGTTGTGAGAATATCGATTGTGATGTTTGTTGTGTGCATCTAGATGGTGAACTACCAGTTACCTCTGTTTTCATCCTACCTACTCCTCGAAGTGTAAAGCGAAACTTCCTCCAGTCACCCCTGAGCCCACCGTCCCTGTCCATCCTGTTTATGACGCCATCCACCCCAACAACTCACTCTGCCCTCCACCTACTGCAGAGGACATCATCCGTTTCATCACCATTGTGCTCCAAAACATCCACCCCTTCCAGCGCTCCCACACCCTTTCCCAAATTGCTCTCGCTGCCCGTTCCATCTTACCACCCATGCCACATACTTCCACAACCAGGCCCACTTCACCTTCACCCCACTCACCACCCTCGTCTAATTCTTCCCTCCCATGGTACAACAACCCTACCGTATCCTGTACCACCCACAAACTCCTCTTCCTCCACACCCTCCATCAGCACCCCATGGATGCCTTCATCCTAAATGAAACCTTCCTTCAACACCGTAACTCCATCTCCAGAGCTCCTTACACCCTACACTGCACCGATAACCCGTACCCTCTGGCGTGTGGCGGAATTGCTATTGGCCATCTCAAGCACCTCTCTGTCTGGCCCCAACCTCTCCCTAACAATCCTGCCGAGCATGTCACCCTCAACCTCTTCTTCCCCACCATTACCGTCACCTGTGCCACCAATTATGTCCGCCCTCGCATTCCCATCCTGTACGATTACCTGGCCCACATTGACCGCACCTTCTCCACCTACATGATTGCCGCCAACCTCAATATCCACAGCCATGATCCTGCCGACCTCCAGTGGTTGCAGCACTTCATCACCACCCCTCCCTCAGCACACCTGATCGGAATCCAACACCACTCCCAATGTGGTCCTTGCCTCTCCCAACCTCCTTGGGTGCCTAACCGCAGATGTCCTTGACCTCATAGGCAGTGACTGTGCCACTGTGCTCCTCACTATCTCTAGTGGTCGCCATCCCCACAACGCTCCTCGCCCTGACATCCCTCCTAAACTTGTCCATAATTACTCCCATGCCAACTGGGATGCCTACTGGGACTCCATTCACTCCCAGGTTGATGGCCACGACCTTACCCTCCAATCTCCTGATGACATCTCTCGCACTGCTGCCTTCCTGCACCAGACCTTGTCTGACGCCGTCGCCACCCCTATCCCCACCAAAGCCATCACCCCCTCACCGCCTCCACAGGCCGTCCTTCTCCTTCGAGGGTCCCGCCGCCTCTACCGCTCCTTTCTCCTCACTCATGACTGGGATACACTTACCCACCACTGGCAATTACCACGACACATCCGCAACCTGCTTACTGCGAAGAAATGCCGTGCCTGGCGCCAGACATGAACGCAACTCAACACCATGCTCCCCATAAACTCTTCCAAGTATTGGTCTGCTTTGTACCGCCTTACTGGGAACCGTCCCACCCCCCAGTACCCTCTCCTCCTTGATGACCATCCATTTCGTGACAACCTCAGTAAGGCCAATCACTTTGCCTCCCACCTCCATGATGTTTTTTCCATCCCACATGATCCCCACTTTGATTATTCCCTCTTCCCTGGCGTCATGGACTGTACGAATACCTCTGTTCCTCCCCTGGCTCCTAGCTTCCTGTACTTGGGCCACACACCACTATCTGAACTTAACATCCCCATCACTCCACAGGACATCATCCTCACACTCCGCGCTAAACGCAACACTGCTCCTGGCCACGACTACATTACCTACCGCCACCTCAAACACTGCCCTCCCTCCTTCCTTTCAGTCCTTGCTACCCTCTACAAGGTCATCCTTGCCACTGGCTTCTGTCTCGAACTGTGGAAAACCTCCCATATCCTGATGTTCTCCAAACCCAACAAGCCTCCATCTGATGCCTCTTCCTATCGTCCTATCTGTCTCACATCAGTGTTCAGCAAGCTCTTGGAATCCATCCTTTACCGGTGCATCCATCACCACCTGCACCAAAACTACCTCCGCCCCGACACCCAATGTGGATTTTGATCTTCCTTCTCTGCCGGTGACCAACTCCTCTGCCTCACTCATCTCCTCTCCCTCCAGCTTAACTCCTGTCGCTCCACTATTTTTGTCTCCCTCAACCTCGAAAAGGTATACGACCATGTCTGGCATCCCAGTCTCCTGTTTAAACTCCAAACCTAAGCCCTTCCTGTCAACTACGTCCATCTAATGGCCTCCTTTCTCTCGCAGCGCCCCTCGTGTGTTACCATCCATAATGCCAATTCCCACACCTTCTACCCCTCTGCATGTGTGCCCCAGGGCTCTGTCCTCTCCCCTCTCCTCTACCTTCTGTACATGACAGATATGCCCCAACCCCTCCCTCCAGTACACCTCTTGCAATATGCCGATGACACCGCATTCCTCGCCCTAGCTCCTACCCTCCAACAGTCCCAAAGCCTTCTCCAGAATCACCTTGACCTTTTTGCCACATGGTGTAACCAGTAGCTCCTGAAAATCAATCCTTCCAAGACCCAGGCAATCATCATAGGTCATACCACTCACTCCTTCCGGCTCCTGGATTACTCCCTAACCGTCTGCGCCCATCCTGTCCACCTCACCCCCACCCTCACCTACCTTGGCCTCACCATTGACCGTCATCTCCCCTGGATCCCTCATCTCCGCTCCATTCAATCCAAAGCCCACAACCACCTCCGACTCCTCAAACTCCTCTCTGGCCGGACATGGGGCTTGCACCCTCTACCATCCTCAACACCTACAAATCCTTAATCCGTCCCATCCTCTGTTATTCCAGTCCCGCCTGGGTATCCCCCCCCCCCCCCCCCCAAATTCTATAGGTCCCTCCAGATCCTTGAGCGTCATGCACTCCACCTCGCCTTCTGTATACGCCTCCCGTCCCCCACGCTGATCCTCTATGACCTCATTTCTTTCCCCCATCTGCTCCTGTTCCTCGAATATATCTGCATCCTCTACACCTCCTGCCGCCATTTTACAATTTCAGTCACCGTTTTATCGCCTGCTTTTATTGTTTCTTATCTTCTTTCTTACGTTTTAAAAAGTCTGTAGGCTGCAGAGCAGCATAATAAGCTGCTGCCAGCCCGCCCCCTTTGGGGCGAATCGAAATGCAATAAAGGAAAAAAATACCTCTGTTTTCGAGTTTCCACATAAAAATCTTCACCGACGAGATAAGTTTCTAGTTACTCAGTGGTTTGCAGCACATCCCACATAACGACCTCGCTAAAGTTACGGCTTTCTAGAGATATAAATTCCACTCTTTATATTCGGAATTATACTGTGCAAGTGATTGGTACCATATTGCTATGTATCTGATATCGAGTACATCCATGTAAATGGTATGACATGCTGGCAAACCATGTGAAAATACATATGTTCCTGTAATTCCAGAATCTGCATATATCTATAGTAAGCATGGCAGCAAGCAAACAGATCGAAGCCAGAAACGGTAAAGCGTCTGTGACGAGGGAACCAGCCCAGCCTTTGTGCACCAGTTCAGAGACTGACTGTGGTCTGCAGAGGGCGCTCTGTTGGTGCATCAGGCCAGTGTGTGTGGTGAGCAGTTGCCTCATGACCACTGGTCAGTGTCGATGACCAACCGATCATACAGGAAATACCAAGTGCTGCGTTTGTATAGTGTGCATATGCTTACGTTTCTTGGCATCTGTCTGTCTCTGCAATAATGTCTGAGTGTCTGATCGTCGATAACTATATGCAGGACGCAGCAGTGATAATTTTGTATGATGCAGGAGACGAATTTGGTTTTACTAAATCAACATGGTGTGATGGCACGATTGTCTGTGGTGTAATTCCCTGGTTGGAGATCTGTTACACTTCGAAAAATTCAAGCTTTCCTCAACAGTAACAGAGCACTGTACTTGGTGAAGTGTTTGTGTCGGTAGTTTCTTTGTTTCATAATCTGTACACAAATTTTGCAGCGTTTAACTGTCTGTGCAATATGACTGCTGTATGTTTCTCGATCTGTAAAAAATAGTTTTGCCACTGAAAGTCTCGTAATTTGTACATCTGCAAAAAGTGGTGGACAGTGCTCTCACTCCAGCAGCAGGAGTTTAGTGGGTAAATTCAGTGAGAGCCAATCCGAATGCTCCATTCACAGGAAGTCCCATGATGTCAGAGTCACCAGATATCCTTCGTTTGGGTCAAAGAAGCCTCTACAGACTGTTTAGCAAAATGCAGGGGGCAAGTTATCTTGAGAAATTACCACGTGTGAGAGTCACATAATGCCTTCTTTGCTCGAGTGTTCAGAGACAAGTCCAAGCAGACCATTGTCCTCTGGTTAGACAGGCTGATGCTGTCCTACAACTGCCATTGTGGCTTTAAAGCATCTCCAGAACAGCAGCTGTAGGACATCCAAAATTCACAGAAAATTTCAACCATTTTTTTTCTCTTTTTTGACAGTACTTCGAATTCTGTTCGTGTGTGTGTGTGTGTGTGTGTGTGTGTGTGTTTTTTCCACAACCTGTTGTGGAATTCGAAATATGTCATGACCTTTTCGATATGACACTGTTCTGAGTTTCCACATCTGTGCTTGGACACCAGTGTGCTTCGAGAAGTGAAGAAACTAAGTAGATACAAACTAAGCCGACTCAGAGTTTCAGAAAAGTGATAAACATCACAGCAGCTGAAGGTTTAAGAAATTTTTCTCTTTCTGTCAGTGCCATCAGACAAGCAGCTAAAACTCGAAAAGTGGTGAGTGTCCTGTTTACAATTACAGAGATATTTACTCCGACTTCCAAATATCGTCGTTTTGGTGCGTAAAACCGATTATTGCAGCAGATGTCAGTTTCGGAATCTATTTTCCACAAAAGTGTGTGAAGTGTTACTGGGAGGTTTCCCAAGTGTAATGTTATCATTTTAGAGTTTGTGTCCAGGTATGGCAGTATATATCGCAAAACTGAAGGAAACTGCTTTGCAGAAATCTTTTTGAAATTGCATTTAGAGACATATTTAATCGGTTTCTGTAACTCCAGAAGCAACTCATGCTCAAAGACTAGGGAGGGGTGTGGTATTTCTCATAAAAGTGGGAGAAGTATCTCAAGGATGGTTCTGTGATCTTTTTAGAATTGTATTCAAGTGTGGTGGTGGTGGTGGTATTTCTAAGAATAAAACATGTAATTACACCTGGAATTGTTTAAATGTTCTTGTGGCATATGCAAAACTCTCTCTCTCTCTCTCTCCCTCTCTCTCTCTCTTTCACTCTCTCTCACTCTCTCTCACTCTCTCTCACTCTCCTTGTGATAGTTCCAACTGCTCTAAGCACTATATCTGAGGTCATCAGTCCCCTAGACTTATAAATACTTAAACTTAACTAACTTAAGGACATCACACACATCCTTGCCCGAGGCAGGATTCGAACCTGCGTCCATAGCAGCAGTGCAGTTCCGGACTGAAGCACCCAGAACCGCTCGGTCACAGACGCCGGCTCTCCTTGTGAAGTGGTACATTTAGTTCCTGTGACATCTTCAAGATATGTATGTGACAATATTCTACGCCTAAGCTCCTGAGGCAGTCTGCGTTCAATGACAAGGGGTATCCATGTGCCTCAGGTGAATTGGGAGGCTGGATTTATTCTCAGTGCGACAGGAAATACTTAGTGCACAGACACCCTGTGGATTCCAAGTGCCAGTGGTGTGAGCCTGGCATATGGCTTCTTGCAGTTGGTGTGGAGACTCTGGGGCAGAGATCACACACACCGGACTTATTGAATATCTTGCTTCCTGAACTTTGAATGACTGGCTGCACTTTTATCGAATGACCTAAAGTTACAGCAAATGCATTTATCATTGTAAGCTATGAAGTGTAACTTAGCCCCTTGTATCTTCATTATTTGGTGAAGCTTATTCGTCTTCTTCATACATTCATCAAGTATCATTGCTTTCTGAGCAACTTGCAGGTTGCTATGGACACAGTCCTCGGCTGCATGATTACAGGTAACATACCCATTAAACTCTTCCTTCTCCATCACTGACATGTCACCTATTGAACACATAGTGCACTGTAAACAATTACGTCCATCCTCCCAGTACAGGAGCTAGATGCTCACAGAGCGAATTTCTCCCACCAATTTTTATTTGGAACATCATCTTCAATTATGTGATGAGAGGGGAGGACAAGTTTAGGGCCAACAGGCCCCTCTGGTGGTGGTGTTGTGAACTAGGTCAATTTGACTCCGGAGCTCAAGGTGAATGCACTGGATGGAGCTACGGTCTATGGCAAGTATAAAATTGTTTAAGTAAACAATATACCACAATGTGTACAAAATAAAGACTTACGTCCATCTTATCCAGCAGCCCAGCACAGACTTAGTCCTTTTCCTGCCAATTTTCATTTGGTGGAGGTGAGAAGAGGGGACAGGAGGAGGGCAGTGCAGTGAGGGGGGCGGTGAAGAGGTTGGGTTGGAGTTAGTGTAGGTAGCCCAGCTGACATACGTTCCTGCCAAAATTTGAATTTCCCACAATGATGACATTGTGATTTGGCACATCTATGGCCATCATCTTGGGTTCACCATCTTTTCCCTACTACTTACAACAATCACGAAAGGGGAAGAGAAAGGCAGTGATAGTGAGAAGAGCAGCAGGAACGAAGGGATGAAACAGCTGATGTAAGAGTGAGCAAGAGGGAGACAGTGACAGTGAGAAGAGACACAAGAAGTCGGACAGAATGATGGAGACTGGCTGTGACAGTGGACATTATGACAGAGAGTCACAAAGAGATAATGACAATGAGTTGGGCTGAATGAGTGAGTAATGAAAGGTAACAGGGAGAGAATGATTATGAGCGACTTACAGCGATTGAATAGGGGGTGTGAGAGAGTTACAGTTTGGGGAGCTTATGGGAATTTGAGGAGAGCTGTGTGTTAAAAAAAGCTTGAATATGTTCGTATGCCAAAATGTTTGGGAAAATTTTTAGTGATGCTGGGGAATATAGAATGAGACCGCTGGTACCCCATTTTCTTTTAAATAAACAGGAACACATTGCTTTTTGGGCTCCGATAGGAGCATTTTCCTGTTGGTGTATGTATGTTTCACATCTCCTCCGAAAACACAGGAGCAATGTGAGCCAAACTTGGTACACGTATCACTTACTGTATGGAAAGAATTTCTGTAGCGTTAAGTATCTCCCATCTATCAAAGGAGTTGGGGTGGCTGTGACGTTACAACGTAGTCCACGATGCGTGAAAACCCATACTTTATTCGTTCAGTATTACAGAATGGGAGCACTTAGATACTTGCTAAATATTTTATACGTAATTTAAACCCTTTAAGGAACTTGTTCTCGTTGACGACCTCCGCAAAATGATGAAAGGAGAAGAGTTTATAGCGTTCTAAATTTTCGCTGTTCATGCATTGTAACTGCCGCATGGAGCAAGACGTTTAAATTTATTTCTTCTTTAGTACTAAATGTGCTCGTGACACATTTTTCAGATAGTATTCACATATAGCACTGAATGTACGAGAAAAATTACATCATTGTACGTTACTTTGTTAATGAAGTATGACGTCAAATACTGAGATGCGCGAAGAACTGTGGCACCATGTATGACTTTTTAATTTATTACTTCTTAGTTATGAACTCTATTCACAACACATTTCGCAGATAGTAGAAACATACAACACTGGATATATCTACAAAATTATGTCATTGTACAGCCCATAGGTCAAGAGCTACGAAGTCATGAAACTGCAGGGCGAAATTCGCTAGACATAAAGCTGAAATACGTGTAAAGTACGTGTGAAATGTTGTAAATATATGTGAAATGTATTTGGAGTGTTCGTATATGGCAAATACACAGGTAAAAAGTGTGGTGTCACCGACAGACACCACACTTGCTAGGTGGTAGCCTTTAAATCTGCCGCGGTCGGTTAGTATACGTCGGACCCGCGTGTCGCCACTATCAGTGATTGCAGACCGAGCGCCGCCACACGGCAGGTCTAGTCTAGAGAGACTCCCTACCACTCGCCCCAGTTGGACAGCCGACTTTGCTAGCGATGGTTCACTGTCTACATTCGCTCTCATTTGCAGAGTCGACAGTTTAGCATAGCCTTCAGTTACGTCATTTGCTACGACCTAGCAAGGCGCCATATTCAGTTACTATAATGACTTTCTTCAAGAATGTATTTTGAACAGCTAATATTGTGAGTATGTACCGTCAAGAGCGACGTTCATCATTAATGGATTAAAGTTAAGTATCAAACTAATTACGTCCGCTTTCTAAATTCTAATTCCTTGTAATGTTCCAGACCTCAAGTCAGTATAGTTCCTCCCTCCTCATGCCGGCCTGCGTGATCTAAAACGCGTGCATTTCGCCCTCCACTCGTAACACTGTGTTGGCTCTTATGCCAACAAAATAAAAAGCTCATCCTCACCCCTGCAACGATTTAATAAAATTTGGTATATATATTAGTTACTATCAGCAAAGAAATACTGTTCAGGTAAGAACCATCAGCCTTTTACTGTGGTGCGCATGATAACGTGGAGAGAGGAGGGGTGATGGAGAGAGACCATAGCCAGGGGTAAGGAGGAAATAGGCACAGGTAGGAGGAGCAGATGGATAGCGATAGGGGAAGGGAAATTGACAGATAGAGGGGAGAGGAGGAGATGGTCAGAGAAAGGGGAGGAGATGCACAGAGGCAGGGGAGGAAGCGACAGGCATGGAGAGGCAGAAAGAGGAGATGGTCAGAGAAGGAAGGAGCAGACGGACAGAGGGATGAGGAGCAGAGAGAGGGGGGGGGGGGGGGGGGGAGCGAAAGATGGACAGAGAGAGAGCTGCAGGAGGAGATGGAAAGACAAGGTGGGTAGAGAAGGTGAACAGCGGAGGTCGTTGAGGAGATGGGCTGTGAGAAAGTGAAGGATCAGGCGACCAGAGAGAGAGGGGGAAAGAGGAGATGGACTAATACAAGACTGGGATAAACATATACCCAGGCAACACCAGGTACACAGCTAGTTATAGATAACTGCACCGTCTGTGAAAAGTCTGAGTTTACTGTTAACATTGTCGGCCTGCTCATTAGTATAGGACATGAAGAAAACGGTTCCCATCACACTTACCTGGGGTAAGTTACCGACAGACGTGTAAGTAACTACATGTGTAGTTACTTACACGTCTGTCGGTAACTATCGAAGATATGCTGCGTCTTTCTTAACAAGAAATTTTTAATTCCTGCAAAAACGTCATTCTGTACCCACATATTAATAGTTCAGTTCCTTAGCTGACTGGTCAGCGTGTCTGACTCTCATGTGGGGTGCCTGGGTTTGATACCCTGCACTGCCAAGGATTTTCCTTGACGGGAGGACTGCAACAGGATGTACACAACCTCGTGATCCCATTTTATGTGCTACCTGACCGAGTAGTAGCGGTTACTGGCCATGACAGTTGACACTGACTGGTAGAGCAGTGTGCTGACATCACGTCCCTGCATATCGCATCCAGTGACACCATTGGCAGAGAATGACACGGCTGTCGGTTGATACTGATGGGTCTCCCAGGGTCTATGGGCGCAGATTTACCCCAAATTATTATACTTCTGTTAATACGCTATTGTATGATATTGATCTACAAGCCTGCATTTTTTTCCATGGCTTTCAGGGCGTTATGTGGTCAAATGACACATGTTTCCTGATTTCAAGTTTGTTGGCATGGGGGAGGTCCTTCCGTTCAACATACCTTATTACGTTTCAGCTCACAGCATGTTCTAATGCTGTAGAGCACATGGACGTCAAAAGTATTCGAAGGTTGTTTTGCCGATCACATCTGCTTCAATTTTGTGGATGGGTGCTACATGTTCTTTTTCCAAAATTTTGGGCATAAATTTTTGCCCAAAGGATCTACGGTATGCAGTATTTAAAAGGGGAACTATCTTAATCATACGTTCTGCCAGAAATCTGATAGGGATTTCTTTGGTATCACGAGTATTGTTCAATTTTAGCGACTTCAGCAGTTTCTCAATGCGACTGAAACTAATCTATATATATCATTCGTGCATTCGGTGGTGCTAAAATTAAAATGGAGCTCTTGAGTGCCGCAGAATAACGTGGCTGGTAGATGTGCTGTCGTCAGGGTCCAAGTGGGGTGAGTGGCAATGGTGCGGCTCGCAACCAAGCGCCATAGGGGAAATGCTGAGTGCTGTTCTTAATTGAAGGCTAAATCACATTCTTTGTAAATATTAAATAGGGATTCTCTATGCCTACACTTGCACAGTGACCATTCAAAAAGATATAATGTCTTAGTGTATAGGAAAATTCCCGTGAAAATACAACAAAAGCAGCGATTTATTTTCGCCTGGCTTTTTAAAAACCGGCTTTTAACTTTCAAAGAAGAGTCATGAGTGGCGAATTTTTAGTAGAAACTACATTTCTCTTGTTGCCATGTTAAAAATGGCTTCTTTTGCTGAAACACAATGGAGTATACACAATGTCACCTCACTAGCATGTTGTGCAGACGCAATTGAGAGATAAGTGCGAAACCATGGTTTATTAAGTTTATTAAGTGAGGCTCTGAGGAAAAGTAAAGTCAATAGCTTCTGAAGAAGCATATCCTTGGTACAAAAATAACCGTGTACTGTCTTCACTTATGATGTTCCAGAATCCACAGCATTTCTCGTTTCACCAGCTATCGAATGCCCTTAAAAATTACATTCTTCCATCAAAGAGGTTTTTAATTCGTGGAATAACACGTCGGTAATGAAGTGTTGCATAGTAACAATATGAAAAAATACTCTCCTCTTTGCTTGCTGTCATTTGCCAAAATATCGTACACTTGGAGTGTACCATCTTTGCTCGACGAGTGGTATACATTCAGAGCTCTCGTAAGGATAATTAATTGAGTAATAACAATTACTTAAAGTAGTATTACATCATAAATAATTAAATTAATACCTATTGTAAGTTCAGATTTTTTGCGCATTTTCCAGAAAAAGAAAACATTCCATAGACGCGAGTTTTGGACTAGGATTTATTTACGTTAACGTATACTGTAAGTTACGTCATTATTTCAGTGAAGTACAGTTTGTGTTGTTATTGTGTTCTTAGATGCTATCCATTTGATAGATGCTATCCATTTGATTCTTTAGTAAGCAGCCAAAGAGAAAGTTCCGAAATAAGTGCAGAGTTTATATATTACCCCCAGTTCTTCGTTCATTATTTTTTTCATCACGTGAAGAATACAAGTTTAATCGTTCCTGTTTCTCAGCAAGTTTTAACTAACTATCCGAACTTTAGGCCTTAACTTTCTAAGAAATTTAATTTAATAATTGAAGTCTAGATTAAAGTTAAAATGTGTTTGCCATGAGTGAGAAGTGTAGGATTCTTTGTTCCGGTGTGTGGTGTGTGGTTTGATGCAGTTTCTTTACTGTGGGTGACTGTAGCGGCGTGGGAATTGGGGAAATAAAAAAGGCTAATTGGTTGTGTAGGATCTGCTATAGAGATAGGAAGACAGTGGAACAGGAGGAGAAGATTGCTGCCCTTCATGCGGAACTAGGTAAAGCAAAAGAAGATCTTGAAAGGTTAAGGGGGGAGAAGGGAAATGAGAGGTGGGAAGTGACTATATGTTATACACTATGTGATCAAAAGTATCCGGACACCCTCAGAAACATATGTTTTTCATATTAGGTGCATTGTGCTGCCACCTACTGCCAGGTACTCCATATCAGCGACTTCAGTTGTCATTAACATCGTGAGAGAGAAGAATGGGGCGTCCCGCGCAACTCACGGACTACGAACGTGGTCAGGTGACTAGGTATGACTTGTGTCATACATCCATACGTGAGATTTCCACACTCCCAAACATCCCTAGGTCAACTGTTTCCGATGTGATAGTGAAGTGAAAACTTGAAGGGATACGTAAAGCACAAAAGTGTACAGACCGACATCATCTGTTGACTGACAGACCGCCGACAGTTGAAGAGGGTCGAATGCGTAATAGGCAGACATCTATCCACACCATCACACAGGAATTCCAAACAGCATCAGGATCCACTGCAAGTACTATGACAAGTGAGAGGTAAGAAAACGTGGATTTCATGGTCAAGCGGCTGCTCATAAGCCACACATCACGCCGGTAAACGCCAAACGATGCCTCGCTTGGTGTAAGGAGCGTAAACATAGGACTATTGGACAGTGGAAAAACGTTGTGTGGAATGACGAATAACGGTACACAATGCGGCGATCCGATGGCAGGGTCTGGGTATGGTGAGTGCCCGGTGATCGTCGTCTGCCAGCGTGTGTAGTGCCAACAGTAAAATTCGGAGGATGTGGTGTTATGGTGTGGTCGTGTTTTTCATAGAGGGGACTTGCACCCCTTGTTTTGCATGGCGCTATTTAGAGCACATTGATGTTTTAAGCACTCTCCTGCTTCCCACTGTTGAAGAGCAATTCGGGGGTGTCGACTGCATATTTCAACACGGTCAAGCACATCTTCATAATGCACCGCCTATGGATTGGCCTACGAAGACTCCTAACCTGAATCCTATAGAACACCTTTGGGATGTTTTGGAACGTCGACTTCGTGCCAGGCCTCACCGACCGACATCGATACCTCTCCTGAGTGCAGCACTCCTTGAAGAATGGGTTGCTATTCCCCAAGAAACCTTCCAGAATCTGATTAAACGCATGCCTGTGAAAGTCATCAAGGCTAAGGATGGGCCAGCACCATATTGAATTCCAGGATTACCGATGGAGGGCGCCACGAACTTAATGGTTACAAGTAACAGAACATTAGTTTTTTTAGGGTGTGTAGAGCAGAAACAAAAGATGGTCAGAGACAAGCTGATAATGACATTCATGTTGATAAAACAGGTAACCAAAAGGTAAATTTTAATGTATACAATTCATGCAGACAACCTCTGATTGAAAGTAGAGGTACAAAAATTGACAGAAAAATTGAATTCATCCAGTTGTAATTCAACCAGTGCACAAAATCAGATACCCTTATTGCATCAGTATATTTGAAGACTAAGGGGTGATGTTAATGAGTTGCTTATTTGTATAGAAGAATTAAAGTTGAGCAAACCCATTGATATAATCTGCCTCTCTGAACATCATGTGACTACTGGTATAGATAAGTTAAATGTTACAGGATTCACGTTAGCTTCCTACTTCTGTAGAGAAAACGCTGAGAAACGGGTAGTTGGCACATTTGTGAGAAAATGTTTTGATTTCAAGAATATTGATACTAATAAAATTTGCTCAGAGCAGCACTTACAAGCTTGTGCAACAGAAGTAGTACTTCATAATAAGTCCTTTATAATAGAAAGTATATACAGAGCACCTTCAGGAAACTTTAACATCTTCATAAAATCTGGAAGATCCGTTGTCCCATCTCACAGTAAAAAAAACAAGGAAATACTGGTTGCTTGGAATTTTAATGTGTATTTATTTAAAAGTTCTGTCAGTGAACAATTACTGCAATCAGTAAGAATGTCATACAATTTATTTTCTACTCTGAACTTTGCAACTACGTTATGTAAATGCTCTGAGACTGCTGTTGATAATATCTTTGTAGACAAATCTTGGAAGAAAGTCGTTTTACAAAGCCAATAGTAAATGGGTTATCCAGTCATGGCATACAGCATCGTGTGTTAAATGTTGTGAGTCTTGTGATGATGAAAAATCTATTAAATCTGAGTATAAGAGGGTAATAAATCAGTCAAAAATTGAAAATTTTAGGAGGCTGCTGAAAGATATGAACCAGATAGATGTTTACAAAACTTCTGACTCAAATAAAAAGTACAAATCATTCACCAACAACGTTACTTCCACTTTTGAAAACAGTTTTCCCCTAATGGTAACTCAAATCAAACAGAAGTAAAAAAATGTACCATGGCTTAAACAAGGAATAAAAATATTATGTGGGACAAAAAGGAGACATCTAGTAACAACTCTGATGTTAGCATTATAGTGCATTACAAATAATGCCGCAAGATATTGCAGCTTGTAATGGAGAAATTGAAGCAGATTGATTATGAGAAAAAGATTACATCAGGCAAAAAAATAAAAACTCTATGGGATATAGCGAAGACAGAGTCAGGTGGGGTCAAAAATGAAGAGGAACAAATAGCTCTTAAAATAAATGAGACATTCATAACAAGCGCATGTAGTGTAACAAACCTCTTAAACAAGTACTTTATTTCTTTTACTGACAGCTTGGGGTTACCAAGTTTGGTGAACAGTGCAATGGAGTATCTGAGACCAGTCTCTAAAAATAGCTTTAGTAAAATGGAAGTGACACTCACATCTCCTGAAGAAGTAGCATTCGTAATAAATTGCTTAAAATCTAAGTAATCTAATGGTTATGATAATGTATCGACAAAGTTAACCAAATAGTGCTCATTCAAGTAGAGTTGTATCTTAAGTTATTTGTGTAATCAATCTCTCGTCAGTGGAACATTTCCAGACTGGCTAAAATATGTTGAAGTTAAGCCTTTTTTCAAGAAGTGGGATAAAGAGATACCATCAAACTATCAATCAATTTCACTTTTGCCTGCTTTTTCAAAAATATTTTTAAAGGTGGTTTTCAAGACTCTCATAAGCATTTGACTGCAAATAATTTATTGCCTAAGCCGAAGTTTGGGTTTCTTAAGGGCTCTGATATAGAGAAAGCTATTTACACTTACACTGAGAATCTACTTAATTCATTAGATTATAAATGAGGTGCTACCTACGTTTTCTGTGAAAAAGCCTTTGACTGTGTGAACCACAGAATTCCCTTACGTAAATCAAAATATTATGGTGTCACTGGCAATGCTGTAATATGGTTTTATCTCATGTAACTAAAAGGAAACAAAGGGAGTTGTTGCAAAATACCTGTGCAGTAAGTAGTCAGTCTTAATCTGATTGGGAATTAATTAAGTGTGGTGTTCCTCAAGGTTCCATCTTGAGTTCATTGCTTTTTCTTGTGAACATTAAGACCTCTCGTCCGTTACATTGCCAGATGTTAAGTTGTTTTGTTTGCAGATGATACAAACATTGCAATAAGCAGCGTGTCAGGTACAGATTTAGAAATAGCTGCTAATCAAATTTTCACTGACAATTAATAAATGGTTTAAAGCTAATCCACTGTCATTAAACTTTGAAAAGACCCATCATATGCAGTTTAAAACACGTAAGAGATTTCCTTCAATCATGTGCATAACATATGAAGACATGCAAACTGAAGAGGTTGACAGTTTTAAATTTCTGGGATTACAACTCGATAATAAATTCAGCTGGGAAGAGCATATAACAGAAATGCTGAAGCGTCTAAACACATGTGTACTTGCAGTGAGAATGATGTCAGATGTGTGAGATGTAAATATAAACAAAAAATGCTTACTTCCATTCTATTGTGTCATACAGGATCATATTCGTGGTAACTCATCGAACTGCGCAAAAGTTTTTAGTGCACAAATGCATGAAATAACAATCATTTGTGATATAAATATAAAAAATTGCATACTTTGCTTACATTCATTCTATTGCGTCATACAGGATCATATTCAGGGTAACTCATTAAAGTGAGCAAAAGATTTTAGTATGCAAAAGCATGTAATAAGAATCAATTGTGGTGTAAATTCAAGAACATAATGTAGAAACCTGTTCAGGAATTTTATATTCAAACCACTGCTTCCCAGTATATTTTTTCCTCAATAAAATTTGTTGCAAGTAATATGGCTCATTTCTAGCCAATAGCTCAACACGCAGTATCATATTAGGAATAAGACCAATCTACATAAAGACCTAAAATTCCTTACCTTGGTCCAGAAAGGCGTCCAATATTCAGGTCACACATTTTCAATAAATTGCCAGCGACCATTGTTTAAACAGAGTTTGAAAGATTCTTTGATAGATAACTCCTTCTACTCTATAAATGAATATCTTAACAGGAAGTTTTAGACTACTTTAAGTAAAAAATGTCTGTTAGACATCAGTTGTGATGTGCATCATTTGTGATCAGCACTTGATGACAATAGTCAAGGTTAGATGTTTTGTGTATCATAAATTTATTACAAGTGCATAACAGTGTTTCATTTTGACACTGTATTAATTCTGTAAATGTTAGCAATTCCAGTTTGCTGTAATGAACTCACCTATTTTGACGATATCCTGACAAATGATCATGGTAGAAGTACCGTATTCAAATGTTTTATGTTTTTTATGTTATTTCTTCTGCCATGTTCATCACCCACGAGAATCACCACATTTTTGGGTTTATGGAACGAAAATTGAATCTAATCTAATCTAAGTATCTCAAACCGTTTATGAAATACAAGGCATGTTGTGGACATTTCGTTCTGGACTTAGCGTTGACGCGCGCGATCGCAAATGAGTGTGTTACATCAGATCAATTTTCTCGAGAACGGTAACATATAGAGTGTAAAGAAAAATTCAGTATCTAAACTAAATTTCACAGGTGCAATGTGCAGCAAACATAAAATCTTTTTACCAAACAGTTTTTGAAAAATCGTTTGAGAAATGTTGCAGGACGTACGCCCCGATTCTGTCATCCCAGCACTTCACTGTCAGGCCGAAACGGGGCAAATACTGTCGGCCTCTCCTTCCGAATAAACGAATGAAGTCGCCCAGGGCTTTGGACGAAAACTGGCCACTGCGCATAGCCACTGTATCCTGCGTGGACTCTAATCCTGGATTTTTGCGTTTGATTTCTATCCACAATTTCAGCTTCTGAGTCATAAGTTCCACTGGCAGTATATTTACTGTGAAATAGGAGAAGCAAGGCAGTTAATGGAAGAGGCCTTACCCACACCATTTGATACAATTGAAATTCCACCCACCTCTACATCTGAAATTAAGAAGATAATAAACTCTCTCAAGAATAAAAGCTCACATGGGATTGATGGCATTTCCAGCAGGATAATAAAAGCTTGTTCCCAAGAAATAAGTGTCATTCTTAGCCACATATATAATAGCTCTCTGAAGCAGGGTATTTTCCCAGATAGACTGAAGTATGCCATTGTTATACCACTGCATAAAAAAGGGGATACGTCTGATGTCAACAACTACTGCACAATCTCTCTTCTGACTGCCTTATCCAAAATTCTAGAAAAAGTAATGTATTTTAGGGTAGCTTCACACCTTTGTAAAAATGAAGTTTTAACAAAATGTCAGTTTGGTTTCCAGAAGGGTTTTTCAACGGAAAATGCTACATATACTTTCACTAATGAAATATTAAATGCTCTGAGTAACCGGAAGTCACCTGTTGGGATTTTTTGTGATCTATCAAAGGCTTTTGATTGTGTAAATCATGGAATACTTCTAGATAAGCTCAAGTACTGTGGTATGAATGGGACAGTGCTCAAATGGTTTAAATCATACCTAACTGGAAGAGTGCAGAAAGTTGAAATAAACAGTTCACATAATATGCAAAAAACTGGTGATTTCTCAAACTGGGGAACAATCAAGAATGGGGTGCCGCAAGGTTCGGTCTTGGGTCCTCTGCTGTTCTTAACATATATTAATGACTTGCCATTCTAAATTCACGAAGATGTAAAGCTGGTACATTTTGCCGATGATACAAGTATACCTATAACACCTGACAGACAAGAATTAACTGGTGAAATTGTAAACGACGTTTTTCAGAAAATCATTAAGTGGTTCTCTGCAAATCGGCTCTCATTAAACTTTGACAAAACACTGTATATACAGTTCCACACAGTAAATGGAATGACCCCATTAATAAATATAGACTTTGATCAGAAATCGGTAGCTAAGGTAGAATATTCAAAATTTCGAGGTGTATGCATTGATGAGGGGTTGAACTGTAAAAAACACACTGAGGATCTGCAGAAACGTTTGAGTTCAGCTACTTATGCTATTAGAGCCATTGCAAATTTTGGTGATATACATCTGAGTAAATTAGCTTACCACACCTATTTTCATTCTCTGCATTCGTATGGCATCATATTCTGGGGTAACTCATCTTTGAGTAAAAGAGTGTTCATTGCACAAAAGCGTGTAATCAGAATAATTACTGGAGCTCATCCAAGATCATGCTGCAGACACTTATTTAAAGAGCTAGAAATCTTCACTGTAGCCTCACAATATATATATTCACTTATGAAATTTGTTATTAACAATCCGAACGAATTCAAAAGTAATAGCAGTGTACATGGCTACAACACTAGGAGAAAGGATGATCTTCACTACTCAAGGTTAAATCTAACTTTGCCTCAGAAGGGGGTAAATTATGCTGCCACAAAAGTCTTTGGTCACTTTCCTAATAGCATCAAAAGTCTGACAGATAGCCATATATAATTTAAAAGGAAATTAAAAGAATTTCTTAACGGCAACTCCTTCTACTCATTAGATGAATTTTTGGATATAGTAAGTGTGTTATTTCCCAAACTCCACAAAAAAATATTGAATGTCATGTAATATTTTGTCTAATGTAATATCTTGTATAGACACCACATCATTACGAAGTGTCGTATTCATGATCTATGGAACAAGAACTAATCTAATCTAACCTATGTTATCCACAGCAATCATAAACGTTCAGGTTTCTCAAAAATACACCTCTATTCACGTAGCTATACACTTAAAGTAGGGAGAACGACTGCTTCAGCTAGAACACTACTGCGAAGACGTGGATTACAACTGGTCCTATGGTGTAAAATACAGTTTTCGAAAATACATAACATGTTACGACACACCCAGAGGGTTTTCAACAGTCAACGTGAATAGCAGATTTTATTTTATTTTTGGATTCACTTGTGCACAAAGGAAACATCGAATGTCAGCATTCGTAGAAAATAATTGTCTGAAATCCATGGACTTTCAACTTACCTGCTTATATGACATCTTCTACAATAGCGTGCCAAAAAAGAACACTGCAGCGTGAGTTTATTCCAGTAATAGGACGAACATCGTAGATTATCTTTCATGTTATTCAATCTCTATGAGGGGAAACTAGTAAAGGAAATCAAGGAGAAATTTGGAAAGTAAATGTTCAAGGAGATGAAATACAAGTTTTAAGGTTTTCTGATGACATTCTAACTCTGCCAGAGGGTGCAAAGTACATGGAAGTTTAGATAAACGGAATGAATGTTGCCCTGAAAAGAGATTATCAGACTTAAGTGGAACAAGGGTACGAGAATGTAGTTAAGTTAGATCGGGTGATACGGATTAAGAAATGAGACACGGAAATAGTAGAATATTTTTGCTATTTGTGGTGCAAAATGACTGAGGATGGCATAAGTAAAGAGCATATGAAATGCAGACTTGCAATAGCTAGAGAAGCTTTACGAAAAGAGAGAAATACGTTAATATCCAGTATATACACTGAGATGACAAAAAAGTCATGCGATAGGGATATCCACACATACGATGGCGGTAGTATCGCGTACACAAGACACAAAAGGGCAATGCATTGGCGGAGCCGTCGTTTGAACTCGTACTCAGCTGATTCATGTGAAAAGGTTTCCGATGTGATTATGGCCGCACGACCGGAATTAAGAAACTTTGAGCGTGAAATGGTTCTTGGATCTAGACGTATTGGTTATTCCGTTTCGGAAATTGTAACGGAATTCAGTCTTCCGGAATAACAAATTTCATGCATTATCTGTCATCACGAAGAACACAGTGACCGACGGCCTACACTTAGCGACCGAGAGCAGCAGCGTTCATGTAGAGTTGTCAGTTGTAACAGACAAGCAACAACGCGTGAAGTAACCGCAGAAATCAATGTGGGACGTACGGAGATCATATCTGGTATTACAGTGTGGCGAAGTTTGGCGTTAAATGATTATGGCAGCAGGCGACCGACGCGAGTGCCTTACTTAACAACACATCGCATGCAGCGCCTGTCCTGGGCTCGTAACCATATCGGTTGGACCCTTGAAGACTGGAAAACCGTGGCCCGGTCAGATAAACCCAGTTTCATTTGGTAATAGCTGATGGCAGGGTTAAGATGTGCCACAGATCCCACGAAGCCATTGACCCAAGCTGTCACCAAGGCGCTGTGTAAGCTAGTGGTGGTTCCATAGTGGAGTGGGCTGTGTTTACATGGAAGGGACTAGGTCCTCTGGTCCAACTGAACTGATAGTTGACTGTAAATGGTTATGTTCGGCTACCTGGAGACCATTTGCAGCCATTCATGGACTTCACGTTTCCAAACAACGAGGGGTCATGTCACTGGGCCACAGTTGTTCGCGACTGTTTGATGAACGTTCTGGACAATTCGAGCAAATGGATGTGGTTACTCAGATCACCCGACATGAATCCCATCAAACATTTATGGGACAGAATTGGGAGGTCATTTCGTACACAAAGTCTTGCACCGGCAACATTTTCGCATTTAAGTGTGGCTATAGACACAGCATTGCACAATATTCGTGCAAGGAACTTCCAACGACTTTTTGAGACCATGTCACGTGAAGTTGGTGCATTACGCCGGGAAAAAGGAACTCGACACGATATTTAGAGGTATCCCGTGACTTTTATCAGCTGAGTGTATTTAAGAATTAGAAAATCTTTTCTCAAAGTATTTAGTGGAAGTTAGCTTTCTCAGGAGGGAAATTTGGATAATACTATCTTTCAAATTCTGAAGGTGGCAAGGATCAAATAGAGGGAGCGAAAGGCTATTTACAATTTGTACCGAAACCAAATGGCAATTATAAGAGTCGAGAGGCAGGAAAGGCAAGCAGTGGTTGAGAAGGGAGTGAAACAGGGTTGTAGTCTATCCCCGATGTTATTCAGTCTGTGTATTCAGCAAGCAGTAAAGGAAACAAAAGAAAAATTAGGAGTAAGAATTAAAATCCATGGAGAAGTCATAAAAACTTTGCAGATGACATTGTAATTCTGTCAGAGACGGCAAAGGACCTGGAAGAGCAGTTGAACGGAATGGACAGTGTCTTGAAAGGAGGATATAAAATGAACATCAACAAAAGCAAAACGAGGATAATGGAATGTAGTTGAATTAAATCGGATGATGCTGAAGGAATGAGGTTAGGAAATAATTAAATTAGTAGATGAGTTTTGCTATTTGGGGAGCAAAATAACTCATGATGGTCGAAGTAGAGAGGATATAAAATGTAGACTAGCAATGGCAAGGAAAGTATTTCTGAAGATGAGAAATTTGTTAACATCGAGCGTAGATTTAAGTGTCAGGAAGTCTTTTCTGAAAGTGTTTGTACGGAGTGTTTCCATGTACAGAAGTGAAACATGGACAATAAATAGCTTATACAAGAAGATAATAGAAGCTTTCGAAATGTGGTGCT
The DNA here is from genome assembly GCF_021461385.2 of Schistocerca piceifrons. Lineage (NCBI taxonomy): Eukaryota > Metazoa > Arthropoda > Insecta > Orthoptera > Acrididae > Schistocerca > Schistocerca piceifrons. Next base: position 406,018,748 of record NC_060145.1, read on the forward strand.
ACAGAAGAATGCTGAAGATTAGATGGATACATTACATAACTAATGAGGAGGTACTGATTGGAATTGGGGGAATTTGTGGCACAACTCGACCACAGAAAGGGATCAGTTGGTAGGACATATTCTGAGGCATCAAGGGATCACCAATTTAATATTGGAGGGCAGCGTGGAGGGTAAAAATCGTAATGCACCAAGCAGATCAGAAGGATGTAGGCTGCAATGGGTACTGGGAGATGAAGAAACTTGCACAGGATAGGGTAGCATGGAGAGTTGCATCAAACCAGTCTCTGGACTGGAGACCACAACAATCACAACAAAGTAGAAACAAGTGAACAGACGCTTTTGAAATGTGGTGCTGCAGTCGAATCTTTTAGATGGATAGCTCGGATAATGAGGTATTGATTAGGAGCATCGAGAAAAAAATTTCGGCACTGCTTAAGTAAGAGAGCGATTGGTGGAGCACGCTATTAGGCAACAAAAAAGTAGTTAATTTGGTAATGGAGGCAAGTGGCAGTGGGGTAAAACTTGTTGAGGGAGACAAAAGTCTATCTCTAGTATCAGTAGCTACACAAAGACGAAGTGACTTGTATGGGTTAGACTACAGTGGAGAGTTTTGTGGAACTAGCCTTAGAACTGATAACCACAACAACAATAACAGCAATATGTCTCCCAAAGCGCAATTCTTTTTTCTCCTACCGCATTGGCAGTCCGTTCTTTCCTCTCTTGGACGACCATATTGTTCCCATCTATCTGCTCTCTCGTCTTAATTTAATACCGTTAACATCTTCACATTCTTAATGTTGACACATTTACTTCCTTATAAGCTGAATCTGTTCTTCCAACGACTATTTCCTTTTCGGTTTCTCCGGACTTTCGATTCATGTTCCATGCATTCCCGTTTGATTTTATTTATAAGTGACTTTTATTTCTGTAATCATCTCATTTCCCTGAACCGTCTTGTATTTCCTTCTTTCATCTTTTATTTTATTTCTTCTATTATCCACAGTTTCTTTGCAGTAACCTGCCTGATGTCTATGCCCATGAAGATAATCATTGCCGCAGTATCTACAGTGTTATCAGTGTTAGTATACCACTAAGTCACATCGCACTTACTTGAACGTTGGTTCAATTTTCTTAAGCTTCTGCCTGTTTTTCATCGTTAATAAATTATGATCTTTATCTTTCTCCGGAATCGTTGTGTCAGAATCCTCTAATCTGGCTAGAATCTCCTTGTGTCTCCTGAACGTAACGAACTACTCCCCTCTTGTTACTTTTTCGTATTTACTGTACAAATTTAAAGTTGAGGAATCTTTCTCCTCATTCCTATAGCCGAGTCCGTGTTTCCCTATTTCTCCCTGAGTTTCAGCGTTGTAAACCTCTGTTATCATTATATTTTCATCTGTCTTTACGTACTGAATAACGCGTTTATTTTTGTCATTTTATCTCGGCTCTTTTTATTATGAGGTCAGCATGAATACCAGAAATTTAGTTTTCAGAATCATATGTGGATACCTATTTCACTTCAGAACTTCTTTTTCTGGTATACCTATAGTTGTCATCTGCTAACTAAAATGCACTTTGAAATTTCCACAACTCGACACTCTACGTAACGGAACACTACATGTAGAGTAATTGCTTCCATCATGCGTCCGTGAATCTACAGCCACGAGCGCTTTGTTGTGAAGGTCATGAATCTTCTGCCATTAATTACTACGATGACATATAAGTAGTACATTATTTAAACCAGTAACTTCCAAACCAATTTAAACTTACTACTGGAAATGGAAATGCCGTGTGGCTAGGGCCTCCCGTCGGGTAGACCGTTCGCCTGGTGCAAGTCTTTCGAGTTGACGCCACTTCGGCGACTTGCGTGTCGATGGGAATGAAATGATGATGAAAGACACACAACACCCAGTCATCACGAGGCAGAGAAAATCCCTGGCCCCGCCGGGAATCAAACCCGGGACCCCGTGTGCGGGAAGCGAGAACGCTACCGCAAGACCACGAGCTGCGGACAACTTACTACTGAACGAATATGTACACCAAACATAGCGTTCGAGCATCCTTTAGTCTGCAATATCAGAAACACAAGGCTGATGGCTGCAGTCAAATTAAAGAAATTCATGTTAGAAACATCGATAGCTGTTACAATGAATGACTCTTTTTACTATCAGTTTCTGTAATAAATTACCTTACACGGGCGAAGAAACTTCACCTTAGCATCACTAAAAGTAAAGAATCATGACGTCCGAAATGATCTTTTTATCTACGGTCGCAGATTCGAATCCTGCCTCGGGCATGGATGTGTGTGATGTCCTTAGGTTAGTTATGTTTCAGTTGTTTTAAGTTCTAGGCGACTGATGACCTTAGATGTTAAGTCCCATAGTGCTCAGAGCCATTTGAACCATTTTTTGGTCTTTTTATGTCTAATTATTTGGTATAAGGTCAACTCCGCTTCAGAAATTTTACCCATTATAACAGTTGCCCATCAGTGATAATTCACTTCCGCAAATCATCGATCCTGATAATGGAGCCCTACCGCTGACAAATATTACTGATGGTGGTGTAGAGAAGTTGAACAGGCTGGTCCGATCTGTAGTTCGAGTATGTTCATAATTTCCACAATGCCTGTCAGGCCGTCGCTGAAATTACATGTCGATTATTTTTTCCTGCTATGAATAGTTTTCGGAGACATGTTTTCACAAGTCGCCTTGTAACTCTATAGCAAACCCTCTGGTGAACTTCGGATCAGCACTACTATCGGACACGTACCCTAATGAACATTTTAAACAATAAATAAAAAAATAAATAAAATAAAAAGCGAAGTTTTGAAATTTTCAAAGAGGACTCCCCTCTTAATAATATCACTTGAAAAGCGTCGCAAATTGCTGTGTGTATTTGTGATTGGCGGTCTTAGTAATACAAAATATTCCTTGAGGCTAAGACGTAATAGACAAATAGCTCTATTTTCTACAGGCTAAGTGATGAGCTGATGCTACAGTAAACCTGTCATTTCCAGCGACTGGCATGATCTGTTTCAATCACACGAGACTTAGTATCTCTGCAATTTTTAATTAGGCTAGATCTGGCTCAGCGCGGCTCTCGACGTAAATCTTGGCGTGTGTCTGCCTTTACAAAAACCTGTTCCCTCCTTCCGTGGTGCGAAAGTCGTGTTGCCGAGAGCGACACGCATCCATTCTGTACAGGCGACGACTAAGAAGCGGGAAACAAACCGCTACACGTATCAGTAATCACACAGTGCAAACCAGTTCAACTGCTACTAATTAGCTGTCTCATCGCCTCTTAAGAGGTACATATACTACCACTTTCTTGAGGAAACCAACTTTTTCTCAGAAGCGAAGCTTTGACTAAGCAAACTTTCTAACGATACGTTCGACTTCTTCAGCTCACTCGTGTGTAAAACTGAAGGACGAAAGTAGCTTTCGCGTCGTGTATCACTGACTGGTAACTTAACTCCATGACATTTGGATCGTACATGAAAGAACTGCTACAGTGTAGTAAACAAGATAACTGTAAGAAATACGCATGAGATGGACAGAAATGACGCTTTCAATTCAGTAACTACACTGAAATCACCACGATTAATGATGGTCTCCTGGACATTATGAAAGGCGGGCCATGGTTCTTAATAGGCTGTGTGATCACCAGGAACGCAATGCGTGAACTGTAACGTGTTTCCATGATGGTCACAAGGTTGATAAGGAGTTCCTGTGACAGTGCGTTCCATTCTTCCACCAGCGCGGTTGACAGCTGCTGGTGCATGTAGACGTGCGGTTCCCCAGCGGATCCCGCATGTGCGCGATGGGATTTGTCACTGGGGAATGGCCAGACCAATCCATTTGCCGAATACTCCTCGTCCTAAGATTTCCTCCACCTAAGCTGTTCGATGCGGTTGCACATTGTCACCTCCAACAATGAAGTCAGCGTCGAATGCACCTCTCGAAAGACGCACATTGGGATGGGGTGGTCTCACAACAATTTTGACTCGTCAGTGCACCGTGTTCAGAAATATGCAACATTATGCCTCCCCACACATAACACCTGGACCTCCAAAATGATTATGTTCGACAGCATACTTGGGTGCATTACCTATGCCCAGTTCTCATCATATGAGGATACATCCAGCATTGTCGAATGTGACGCCGGCCCCGGTGCCTGAGCTGTTCTAGGCGCTGGAGTCCGGAACCGCGCGACAGCTACGGTCGCAGGTTCGAATCCTGCCTCGGGCATGGATGTGTGTGATAGCCTTAGGTTAGTTAGCTTTAAGTAGCTCTAGGGGACTGATTTCCTCGGATGTTAAGTCCCATAGTGCTCAGAGCTACTTCAACCATTTTTAAATCACATACCAATTGCAAATAAGGTTGACAATAAGGAACACTTATCAAATTTTACTGTTAAGACACAATGTCTAAATAAAAAATTCTTAAGCAAGTTGCACTCATGGCTGAGGGCCTTATTGACCGGAAATTCAAATTATTTGTGGGCTGTAGGCCCCAATAGTAATAACTCAAAATTAAAATATTTTTTTAAAAGAAAATCATGAAAATATCATTATTAAGAGACAATATCTAATTAAAAATTCTTAAGACAAAACACATTCACAGCTGAAGGCTGAAGGCCAGAAACTCAAATTACTTATCAGCTGAAGGCCTCAATAGTAATAAGTCAAAATTAAATTATTAAAAAAAAACAATCATCACAATCTGATCAAACCAAGAGAGGAGTGAGCCTCAGACAGTGCTCCAAGGATCGGCCTGGGAAAGTCACTAAACTTCGTAACCGATGAGACAGGCAGCCAAGACTTGTATTCACTTAGCCAGATGGCAATTCAAACGCAGACAGTTTAAGCGCAGACCAACACTCTTGCAAAACCTACCTAACGTCTGGTAACCAATACAACGATGGAAAAAATCCAGGCAAGACAGAAGCGGCAGACAGTACTGCGTCTTCAGAATCCGGCGTTTAGATCCAGAAGCAGAAGGAACAACTACAACCAAAGCAGTTCAACAGAAACAACATATCCGAACCACAATCAAGGAAACTGTCTTACTGGACAGCAGAGGCAAGGCGAGGAAAGGTACAGTGCCGCAAAAATACGCTAACCACCAGGACAGGTAACTGGGGCGTTAGCAGCCACTAGGCAGAAAAATACCACTGGTTGAACTTCACCAATAAACACAAGGAATTCAATGATTAATAATATGAAGTAGAAGATGGCTAAATAATTTCGCCAACTCCAAACACTCCACTTGCTGCTCATCGGCTCAGCAACCCCGCGAGCAGCAACGCGCGAAGAAACGGCGTGATATCAAAATAGTGGAGGTTTCATTACTGGATTAATGTTCACTCAACTCAAACGTCCTCTATCCTGTGGACAACGAGGTTGTGCCACTCACAACTACAGCCTCTCGATCCGGCAGTGCCTGCGTGCCGCCAGTGGTCCCAGCTTGTGCTCATGCTGCCCGATCTCACTGCTGCTACGTCCCAACTGAACTCCTCAACACATTCCGACCCGGGAAACACTTGACATCCTTCCAAATATAGTACCACGGTACTAGGTATCGATAACCACTGCTGCTGCCACTCGCAGACATACAACGCTAGCAAGCATAGTAGCGCCAGTAGACACAAGAAGAGAATGAGAAGCCACTACCCCTATTACACGATGCCAACCTACCAATGGCACCAACATGAGCTGCAACATGGCTCAATTATGGTGTGTGGAAGTATAGTGCTGCATGGGCTTCCTAACCTCCAAATCGCTTAACACTGTACACTCACTGGTCAGCGTTATTCTGACACTGTTATCCCTCCCCACATGCAACTTTTCATTGGTGCATTCGGCCCTGGCTTCGCTTTTCTGAATAATGTGCGCCCACATCGAAGAGCACAGGTGAAGTAGTTCTTGGAACGAGAGAATATTCAGCAAATGGACTAGCCTGCCAATTCTCTCACTTAAATCCCATTGAGCACGTGTTGGATGGTTTGGGGAGACGCATTCCATTACGTCCACATGCTCCGACAACCATAAAACTGTTGTCAACTGCGCTGGTGAGAAAATGGAATGCCCGACCACATAAACTCCTTACCTACCTTGTGGATAGCATGAGAGAACGTTGCAGAGCATGCACTGCCGTCTATGATGACCACACACCCCATAAAGAACTATGTTCCGCCATCATGAATCTCGGTGACTTTGGTGTAATTATTGTCTCTGAATAAACGTGTCATTTCTGTTCGTCTCATTGCACATTTCTTTCAGTTATCTTCTGTATTCTACTGCATCAGTTCTTTGTAACTATGGTCAAAGATTCATCACTTTCGTCCTTAAATTTTGCACCTCTGTGTACTATACATATCCCTCTCTGTAGCTGAGTGGTCAGCATTGATAGCCACCATGCGGAGGACCTGGGTACGATTCCCGGTACTGCAAAGAAGTTCTCCATGGTGGGAGTGCAATCAGCCTCCTAATACCAGCCGAAAAGCTACTTGAACGAGGAGTAGCGGCCCCACATCCTAGACAGCCGGAAAAATGGCAGGGAGAGCAGTGCACTCAGCATATGACCTTCCTTACTGCATCTGCATGATGCCATAGGAATACGACTCTGCAGTCGGTTGACATCCCTTGACCATTCAAGGTCTGGATGAGGAGCTCTGGCTACGCATGATTCAAGACCATAAATAACAATAAATGAGTAGTTTAGTGAACAATGAAAAAGAAAATAATGACACTGTGTCTGCAGAACAGGTGACGGGATTGAGTGTTAAAACGATTAATTGTCTGTGAGATATTGAAATGCTGAACTTTTCGAGACCCTGTCCCAGTTTTTTACCACTGCCAGGAGAGTTATTGTTGAGATGAACAAACTGTCTATTTTACAGCTGCTACTGCCACGACTGCTCGTACACCAGGTACTTGTAGAGAACAGTTTCCAATAAAATATCGCTACCCGAGGGTTAAAAGCATATCACTGGCTTCGACAAGTCTAGTTTATCAACAGTCTTATATCTGGCACTGCAGCTCTCCTTGGGCCTTGGTCGCCTCAGCAATCTGTCTGCAAACTTCTCTGTTCTCTGCTTTTGTATTCGCTCCTCGGATCTCCATCTTAGTAAGGTCAGCAAGCATACTGTCCAGTCGATTTCCTCTCCGTCGGTAGAATTCTGTCTGCCTTTTTCTATTATTCATTTTCGCATCAGATCATCTTCATTCTCTTTATATTCTCTATGTAACATATGAAACTAAATAAATTTTATTACGTCATCTCCTTGTATAAGCGGTTATATTTCATAGCTGCAAGAAACTTTGTTCGAGGGGTAGCGTCTTTGACTAATAATCAAAACAAAGGGGTCCTGGTTTAGAACCTATCCACTCTCTACATTTCGAATAAAAATCATCGGAAATAACGACCGAAGACTTCCAGCATATGACTCTCTCTACCAACGGCCTTGTCTACGAGTGTGGAGGAGCAGACAGAGGTTCAAGACACTCTCTTACCTTCGGGGCAGAAAACTGCCCCAAAAAGGAGGAAGAACCAGAAATGACCAACGGCATGAGGTAGTAGAAAGCAATGGAAACCACTGCATTAAAGACATACAATGTGCATCCCAGGGACGTATGACCTGTAATTGAAAAAGTGTCATGATAACCTTTCCACTAGCAAAAGATTCCGGATTAGGCCCCCATTCGGATCTCCAGGAGGGAACTGCCAGTGGGAAGGGACCATGAGAAAAGGATGGAACGAGTCTTAACGTGGCACGTCAGAAGTTTGAATGTGGTAGGGAAGCTAAGAAATTTGAAAAGATAAATGCACAGGTTGTCTAGATACAGTGGGAGCCAGTGAAGTGAAATGGAGAGAAGATAAGAATATAGGAATACAGGGTAATATCAACAGTAGCAGAAAATTGTATAACAGGAGTAGGGTCCGTTATGAATAGGAAGGTAGGGAAGAGAGTGGGTTACTGCGAACAGTTTAGATTCGACAGCAAACCAACGTCGACAACAATAGTTCAGATATGCACTGATCAGCCAGAACATTAACACCACCGACCTACTATCGATATGAACCAATCCAGACGGTAGCAGCGTCGCCTGGCGAGGAATGACTGCGAACCAGACACACGCACGGTGCATGTAGTGCCAGTGACTGTCATGTCTATATTTAGAATTGGGAAGCCACACGATGTATCTGAGTTTGACCGAGGGCAGATTGTGATATCCCGTAAGCTCAGCACTAGCATTTCGGAAACTGCACGACTTCTCTGACGTTTGAGGAGTGAATGTCTTCAACACGTGGTGAAGCCAAGGTGAAACCATGTCCAGATGGTGTGCAGTTGAGCGTTCACCCCTCATTACACATGTCGGACGTCTAGGCTCGGCACACTGGTAAAACAAGACAGGCGGCGAGCTGTGGCGGAACTAACATCAAACTTTAATGCTGAGCAGAGAACAAGAGACGAGAGAGGCAATTCTGACGTTACGGCTAATAATGGAAGCAAGGCTAAAGAAAAATCAAGACACTTTCATAGGATTTGTCGACCTGGAAAAAGCGTTCGACAATATAAAATGGTACAAGCTGTTCGAGATTCTGAAAAAAGTAGGGGTAAGCTATAGGGAGAGACGGGTCATATACAATATGTACAACAACCAAGAGGGAATAATAAGAGTGGACGATCAAGAACGAAGTGCTCCTATTAAGAAGGGTGTATGTAAGACAAGGCTGTAGCCTTTCGGCCCTACTCTTCAATCTGTACATCGAGGAAGCAATGACGGAAATAAAAGAAAGGTTCAGGAGTGGAATTAAAATACAAAGTGAAAGGATATCAATGATACGATTCGCTGATGACATTGCTATCCTGAGTGAAAGTGAAGAAGAATTAAATGATCTGCTGAACGGAATGAACAGTCTAATGAGTACACAGTATGGTTTGAGAGTAAATCGGAGAAAGACGAAGGTAATGAGAAGTAGTAGAAATGAGAACAGCGAGAAACTTAACATCAGGATTGATGGTCACGAAGTCAATGAAGTTAAGGAATTCTGCTACCTAGGCAGTAAAATAACCAATGACGGACGGAGCAAGGAGGACATCAAAAGCAGACTCGCTATGGCAAAAAAGGCATTTCTGGCCAAGAGAAGTCTACTAATATCAAATACCGGCCTTAATTTCAGGAAGAAATTTCTGAGGATGTACGTTTGGAGTACAGCATTGTATGGTAGTGAAACATGGACTGTGGGAAAACCGGAACAGAAGAGAATCGAAGCATTTGAGATATGGTGCTGTAGACGAATGTTGAAAATTAGGTGGACTGATAAGGTAAGGAATGAGGAGGTTCTATGCAGAATCGGAGAGGAAAGGAATATGTGGAAAACACTGATAAGGAGAAGGGACAGGATGATAGGACATCTGATAAGACATGAGGGAATGACTTCCATGGTACTAGAGGAAGCTGTAGAGGGCAAAAACTGTAGAGGAAGACAGAGATTGGAATACGTCAAGCAAATAATTGAGAACGTAGGTTGCAAGTGCTACTCTGAGATGAAGAGGTTAGCACAGGAAAGGAATTCGTGGCGGGCCGCATCAAACCAGTCAGTAGACTGATGACAAAAAAAAAAAAAAGGGTGCAAGTGTGTCGGAACACACAATACATCGAACACTCCGAACGATGGGGCTCCACAGCCGATGACCCATGCATGTACCATATTTAACTCTAAGACGTTGGCAACAACGACTGAAATGGGCACGTGATAATCGGCAGTGGCTTTGGTGTAGTGGGAGAGTGGTGATCCCTGACACCTTCTTCACCATGCCGATGGGAGGGCGCGAGTCCGTCATCTTCCAGGAGAACAGCTCCTTGACACCTCTGCTGTGGGATGGAGACAAGCTGGCGGTGGTTCTATTATGCTCTGGGGAACTTTCACGTTGGCACCCATGGATCCAGCGGAGCTCATGCAAAACACCATGACGGCCAAAGAGTACCGTAGACTGGTTGCAAACCACATAAACTCCTTCACGACGATCATGTTTCCAACGGCAGTGGCATTTTTCACCAAGGTAATACGCCATATCACAAGGCCAGATGACAAAGTGGTTAGAGGAACACAGTGGCGAGTTCCAAATGATATGCTGGCCCCTCAAGTAGCCAGATTTGAATCCGATGGAGTCATCTGGGAATTGATTGAATGTGGTGTCAGAGTTCATTGGCCCCTCCCAGTAATTTACGGGAATTTAGTTCCTTGTGTGTGTGTGTAGATGTGATGCCAACTCCCTCCAGCGAGCTACCAACGCTGCATTGCTTGCATGCTGCGATCCATCGCCGCAGTTATCCGTGGACATGTCGCTGTTAGGCAGGGGGTCATAATGTTCTGGCTGATCAGTGTTCATGCCGACGTCGCAAGCAAAAGCTGGAGAGAGAGGAAAGTACATGAGGTTGCCGAACGGACAATTCTGTGTGTAAGAGAGATATTAATCTAATAGCAATGGGCGACTGGAATGCGGTTGTAGCGGAGGGAGTATAAGAAAGAGTTACGGGAGAATAAGAGATTGGTGGTAGTAATGAGAGAGGAGAAAGAGTAACTGAGTAGCACTGAATTTCAGCTAGTGATAGCGAATAAGAGGAGGGAATAAACTTAGAAAAGAGCCAGAGAAAGTGGAAGATTCCAGACTGATTACATCACGGTCAGAAAGAGATTCCGAAATCAGATATTTTTTAAGGCGCAGTCACGATCAGATATAGCTTAGACTCAGATCACAATTTTGTAATTAGGAAGACTGAACTGAAGTTAAATAGGATCGTCTGAAAGAACCGGTGTGGAAAGTAGTGGATACTGAAGTACTGAGGGATGATGAGAAGCGTTTGCATTTCGCTGAAGCAGTGAATACTGCCTAAGGGCCACCACAGTAGGTAGTACAGATGAAGAGGTATGGACATCTCTAAAAAGAGAAATGTTGGAAGGACAAACAGAGGTGCAAGGAAGATAACTGCGAAGAAGCCTTGGGTAAGACGAAAGTGGCTTAAGTTGATCGACGAAGGAAGGATGTACAAAAATGTTCAAAGAAATGCAAGTATACAGAAATATAAATAAATTAGGAACGAAATAAATAGGAAGTGCAAGGAACTCAGTGCAAATCATATATTTCTTAACTTGGACTGGAAAATTGCTCCTGGAATTTCAGAAGTAAGACAATGCGAGGCAAGGTGCCTTACTCCAGAGTCTCCCGTTATAAAGTGTAGTGGCAGGGCTGGGTATCTGTAACTGAACATTGTTCTAATATTTTACAATATGTATGAATTCTTAGTTTACAGTAAATTCTGAACTTACATAAAAAAGGACCTTAAATCACCCACCAGAGTAGAACATAAAAACAAATATGTAGTAACAGACCAAGGTTTGCTCATTCAAGGCAAGTGGTTACAGGAATAACCAAAATTCAAGGTGCTAGAACAAACCAGAAGATTAATGGTGATAATAACCATACTATTATAAATGAGACCATTTATTTGCATTGAGCAGAGCAACGGAATGGAAACATTGCAGAAAGAGTGTTCAAGATTTATAATAAGCTCAAAGCAGATGGAACCACAGGGCTAAATAAAATCACACAATATTATGGGACAATATTACCGAAATCACGGAATGACGTGACGTCAGAGTTATCACTAAGCCTAATTTACCCAAAGCAATTTTGTTAACCAGATACACACCGATCACTAATCACAATTAAAATTTGGTTGACGGAATACTGCCGCATAAATCGTCTGAAATGATCTTAGACCATGTACTCAAAAGAAAGCGTGATCAATTACTCACAGTTGAATTAACAACTGCGCAATAATCATATAGTCAACCTTTACACAGAGCAACGTCGCATATGCGCCACACGCTACTTATGTCTACTCTTTGCTGCAAACACAGGATGTCCCAGGAGGAATGGTAAATATTCAGGGGTATGACAAGAAATATCATTTGAAAGAAAAAGTGTAATACACGAGAGCTCCAAAATAACAAAGAAAAAAATGTACAGTAAACGTGGGCTTCAAATCCATACCTTGAGAGATATGAGCAGTTGTTCAGTAGGAGAGATGCGTTTCAAAAAATGGTTCAAATGGCTCTGAGCACTATGGGACTTAACAGCTGAGGTCATCAGTCCCTAAACTTAGAACTACTTAAACCTAGCTAACCTAAGGACATCACACACATCCATGCGCGAGGCAGGATTCGAACCTGCAACAGTAGCAGCTGCGTGGTTCCGGACTGAAGCGCCTAGAACCACTCGGCCACCGCGGCCGTCGATGAACAAGTGCTCATAGCTTTAAGATATCCATTTTAGACCCCATTGTTATACGACATTGTCAGATCGGAGGATATGCGACCTGTTACGCAAATATATGCGGATAAAAAAATCCTACATCCGTATCGCTAAAACTCCTTTATTTAATAGCTAGTTTCATTACATTGACGAGCTGTCATCAGATCCAACATACAGGAAACTGAATAACAGTAATGAACAATAGCTGAACACACTTTATATTTCAACTCCCATTAAGTGAAAATTACCATTAAAAATTTTATTACTTGAATCTGTGTTTCTTTTTTTTTCCTTTATTGAATTTCGATTCGCCCCGAAGGGGGGGCAGGCTGACAGCAGCTTAGTACGCTGCTCTACAGCTTACAGACTTTTTAAAACGTAAGAAGAAAGGGAACAATAAAAGCAGGCGATAAAACGGTGACTTAAATTGTAAAACGGCGTAAAATTGTGGAAAGTTAAAACATAAAGCAAAGTGTCTGGCAATGCTAATAAAATACACAGGAATCAGACAGATAACATAGTAGACACACAATTAAAAAAAACATGGTGACAGTCTGGTTTCTGTTCGCAAGAGATAAAAAATCACACCCATCGACAGTATGATGTCCGTTCGCAACACTTCCCAAAAGACACACAACACTGAACACTCACTGTAAAACACTGCACGAAAACGTCGCCACAAAGATGACACTCCCTAGCCAAGGGCAGATGGGGGGGGGGGGGGGGCACCTGGACAGATGTGGGGCGAAAACAAGGAGGGAGGAGAGGAAAAAACGAAAGGGGGGAAGGGGGGAACCAAAAGAAGGAGAGGAGGACTCATAAGGGGGGAGAGGGGCAGGGCAAACGCGAGAGGGAATAGCAAAAGGCAGAGGAGGGAAACACAAAAGGACTCGGGGGAGAGATGGGGGACAGAGAGAGGGTAGGTAGGGAAAAAAGAGGATAGAAGGGGGGGAGAGGGAGCCCAGGAAAAGGACAGAGGAAAGGAGGGGGAGTGAAGATCATAGTTGATAGGAGGGATAAATGGAGGGAGAGAGGGCATCATCCCGGAGGGGGAGTTGATGGAAACCACCTTGGGAAATGAGATGAAGGGTGTAGAGATGGAGGGTAGGGGGGACACAACAGTGAAGACGTGGCAGGGGGCAGGGATGGGAGAGGAGCAACCAGGGGGTGAAGGGGATCAAGGCGGTGGGAGGCATAGAGTATGCAGATATGTTCGAGGAATAAGAGCAGATGGGGAAAAGGAATGAGGTCACAGAGGATCCACGTGGGGGACAAGAGGCGGAGTGCATGATGCTCAAGGATCTGGAGGGACTTACAGAATTTGGGGGGGGGGGGGGGGCAGATATCCAGGCAGGACTGGCATAACAGAAGACAGGACAGATTAAGGATTTGTAGGTGTGGAGGATGGTAGAGAGATGCAACCCCGATGTCCAGCCAGAGAGGAGTTTGAGGAGTCAGAGGCGGTTGTGGGCTTTGGATTGGATGGAGCGGAGATGAGGGATCCAGTTGAGGTGATGGTCAATGGTGAGGCCAAGGTAGGCGAGGGTGGGGGTGAGGCGGACAGGATGGGTGCAGACGGAGGAATCCAGGAGCCGAAAGGAGTGAGTGGTATGACCTACAATGATTGCCTGGGTCTTGGAAGGATTGATTTTCGGGAGCCATTGGTTACACCAAGCGGCAAAAAGGTCGAGGTGATTCTGGAGAAGCTGTTGGGACCGTTGGAGGGTTGGAGGGAGGGTGAGGAATGCGGTGTCATCGGCATATTGCAAGAGATGTACTGGAGGGAGGGGTTGGGGCATATCTGTCCTGTACAGAAGGTAGAGGAGAGGGGAGAGGACAGAGCCCTGGGACACACCTGCAGAGGGGTAGAAGGTGTGGGAATTGGCATTATGGATGGTAACACAGGAGGGGCTGTGGGAGAGAAAGGTGGCCATTAGACGGATGTCGTTGACAGGAAGGGTGTAGGTTTGGAGTTTAAACAGGAGGCTGGGATGCCAGACACAGTCGTAGGCCTTTTTGAGGTCGAGGGAGACAAAAATGGTGGAGCAACGGGAGTTAAGCTGGAAGGAGAGGAGATGAGTGAGGCAGAGGAGTTGGTCATCGGCAGAGAAGGAAGGTCAAAATCCACACTGGGTGTCGGGGATGAGGTGGTTTTGGTGCAGGTGGTGATGGATGTACTGGGAAAGGATGGATTCCAAGAGCTTGCTGAACACCAATGTGAGACAGATAGGATGATAGGAAGTGGCATCAGATGGAGGCTTGTTGGGTTTGGAGAACATCAGGATATGGGAGGTTTTCCACAGGTCGGGATAGAAGCCAGTGGCAAGGATGACATTGTAGAGGGTGGCAAGGACTGAAAAGAAGGAGGGAGGGCAGTGTTTGAGGTGGTGGTAGGTAATGCAGTCATGGCTAGGAGCAGTGTTGCGGTTAGTGCAAAGTGTGAGGCTAATGTCCTGTGGAGTGATGGGAATGTTAAGTTCAGATGGTGGTGTGTGGCCCAAGTACTGGAAGCTAGGAGCAAGGGGAGGAACAGAGGTATTCGTACAGTCCACGTCAGGGAAGAGGGAATAATCAAAGTGGGGATCAGCTGGGATGGAAAAAACATCGGAGAGGTGAGAGGCAAAGTGGTTGGCCTTACTGAGGTTGTCAGGAAAGGGACGATCATCAAGGAGGAGAGGGTACTGGGGGGGTGGGGCGGTTCCCAGTAAGGCGGTGGAAAGCAGACCAATACTTGGAGGAGTTTATGGGGAGCGTGATGTTGAGTTGTGTAGATGTCTGGCGCCAGGCACAGCGTTTCTTCGAAGTAAGCAGGTTGCGGATTTGTCGTTGTAATTGCCGGTGGTGGATAAGTGTAAGACGTCGGGGAGGTTGAGGCTGACGGGGAGAGGATGGGGTATGGTAGTGGGTGAGGGTTGCATGTTGGCCAAATTGGATATGTCGGATGCGAGATAGGAGATTGGTGTGGAAGGAAGCACTGGGGGATTTAATGAGGACCGAGTCCTTGGGAGGAATCAGTAAGGAGATGGGGGCATTGGGGTAGTATTTCCGGATGGCTAGGATGAGGGAGCGGGCATCAAGGAATTGAGGGTCAGGATTGGAGAGTAAAAAGGTGTGGGTGGTAGGCGTGGCAGGGGTGGGGGTCGGGGTCGCGTCCACGTGGGTGGGTGGGTCATGGGGGTTTTCTTTGAGGAGATGTCAGGGGAAGGGTCAACATTTGGGCACTTGGAAGGTTTCATGGTCACGACAGGGTGAAGAGGGGGCTGGGGATGGGTTGCAGGGGGAGATGGCGGGGGGCAGTACCATCCTGAGCAGCAGATGACGCAGAGGGAGGGGGTGTGGGTGTCACAGAGACTGTGGAACGCCGAACCGAAATCCGTGCTGGCATGGAGCCTGTCGGAGGCGGTGCAGGGAGCGGTGGAAATGGTTCAAATGGCTCTGAGCACTATGGGACTTAACATCTATGGTCATCAGTCCCCTAGAACTTAGAACTACTTAAACCTAACCTAAGGACAGCACACAACACCCAGCCAACACGAGGCAGAGAAAATCACTGACCCCGCCGGGAATCGAACCCGGGAACCCGGGCGTGGGAAGCGAGAATGCTACCGCACGACCACGAGATGGGAGCGGTGGAAAGTCGGTAGATGTCGATGGGGCAACAGTGATAGGGGAGTGCGAGTTGGGGGTAGTTACAGCCGAAAACGGCGCAGGAGTGGGGTGGACAGGGAGAGAAGGAAGGACGGGAAGGGGGGTGGAGGAAGAGCTCCATGTGATGGTGGTTGGAGCAGCGGAGGGAGAGGTGAAAATGATAGTGGTGGTGGGTTGGGACATGGTGGCGGCGCGCGAGAGGGGGACGAAGACGGCGGCGACCAGGCGGCGGCGGCGGCTGCGGTGGCAGCGACCAGGCGGCGAGCACCGGCAGGCGGAAACCAGGCGGCGACGCGGCGGCGGCGGGGGCAGCGGCGGCGGCGAGGAGGACCGGACGGCGAGCAGTAGTGACGGCGTGCAGACAACACGGCAGGGAATGTTGGTGCTCTTCAACGTCGAAGATACACCTTGAGAGTAGCCCAGGTAGTGCGAGCCTTCGATGAGGGAATCCAACCCTCGAATGATGTTGAATCTGTGTATACTAACCACCACATCGTCATAATCTGTTCAGCTCAATCGCTTTTATTGTCATGTAAAAAGTGAAAAATTCTATATTGATCGTGACAAAGGAAGGACATGCAAAATGCATTTGGTAACTGGTATATAACTGGGATCTTATCTAAAGTAGGTCGTCATGGTAACATACAGTCTATCTCTAGCCACGTGTGTCACTCGCAATGCTATAGGAACAAGAAAGCAGCTACATGATGGCTGCCAGAGAAGTAGTTACATATTGCTTCACGAAAGCACAATGAGAAGGCATTACTAGCCAGCGCAGTTTTACGACGTCGTGTCTCTATAGTCATAAACAGAATGTCAGCGAATTTTCTACTAGATTTACGTTAATTACATTGTAGGGAACTATTTATGCTCTTTGTAGAGCATTTCGAGGACATCGCCTTGAATACGGCTCCTGCAAATCGCAATAGCTTTTATCGCTACGTCAACGGTACCTTCGTCATGTGGCCTCAAGGACGTGAAAAGCTGGAAGAGTTCCTGAAACACATCATCAACATTTATAACCACGTACTCTTGCGGATTCATGGATAGCTCTGCAGGATTCATGGTGACAGATCCCTGCAGCACTACTTCATACGTTAGTCGAGTTCATGTTACTTCGTGTTGCGTCACTTTTTTCTGATCGCGGGGGTCCTACACTGTATTTGGCACGTGTGCCAATTTCTTTGGCTCTTCAGTGTAAATGGTACGGGACTAAACACCAGTGACGTCACTGGCGACGTCACACCTATATACGAACGTCAACCACTGACCAATGACAGAGGAGGTCTCCGCCGAAAGGTCGTGGGCAGTTATCCACTTGACGCGGCTTGAAACCCGAAAACATTTTATCAGAGGATATCGCCGGGAGAGCATGCATTCGTACGCGTAAGGAGCTACGTTCCAGTCCCACAACCTGTTGTAACCACATACCAAATATAAGCTTATCGGTATGTAGCAACGAATAGGAAAATATCAAAAAGAAAGAAATAAAACAGTCACAATTGAAAGCAGTACAATATTTAAAATACAGTATGCACAGTGCGAATGATCAACAACCATAATGGAGAATAATGAAGCGAGTAATACTGTAACTTAAAGTCTATGTGCCAATTACAATCAGCACGATAAGTGGTTCTAATTACAACAGTAAATGAATGGATAACCGAAGCAGTACAATGGAATCACTAGGTGTTATATTTAAAGTCCCAACAAGGAATTCCCCTACAAAAATATGCTTGCAAGGTATCAGCAGATTTTGCGCCAATGTCGTGGTTTGAATACCAAACCTCTCCGCAGTGTCTCATGAAGTTAGGGCATGTGACTGTTGATGGCGATCCGGCCGTCAGATGGGGACTTCAAGCTTGGCGGCCCTGTTGGTGCTATTCGGGAGAAGTAAGGGTTTCACCCTATCCCTTCTCTCATCATCATCACCATCATCATACGAGGCAAGCATTACACTCCATTCCACACGCACACAACATATACCGGTAGTACTTCAAAAAGTTGTATTGAAGCAAGCTGCAAATAAACACACATCGTCCCATTAAAATGACTTTGCTTCAGTATCTAGATAAACGAAAAGTTATAAATATGAACGATACACCAAAATACTCACCGTTTTTTTTATAAGTTTGTCGAAATACGAGGGTGGTTTGAATAGTTCTTGGAATCGCCACGAGAGTTCAACGCTAGCGCATCGAGTTCTTCACGTGATATTCAGTGGACTCCTCTTCAGTTGAAACTTCCGGGCTGAGAGGCCCATCGACGGGGTGGCGGTGGGAAGCTCTCTCAGTGCAGCTGTTGTCAATTTATTTATGGAGATCTTCGAACAGCGAGTGCTGCAGACTGCCAGTAAAAAGCCAGCTAAATGGTACCATTATGTTGATGTCACATCTGTAGTGTGGACTCATGGTGAAGAAGAGCTGGATGTCTTCTTGGTGCATCTGAACAGTATTAACCCGAAGATACAGTTTACGATGAAGAAAGAGAGCAACGGTCAACTCAATTTCTTGGATGTGTCGGTAATTAAACGGGTGGATGGGACGCTGGGCCACAAGGTACATAGAAAGAACACTCACACGGATCGATACCTCCACAAGGAATCAAACCGTCATCCTAGGCAAAAAAGAGGTGTCATGGGAACCTTTGTGGACAGAGCCAACAAAATCTGCGAGCCGGCTTACTTACAAGATGAACTAAATCACTTTGGTCAGCCTTCATGAAAAACGGATATACCAGAAAGGAAATTGACCGAGCCTTCCTTCAAAGAAGAAAAGATGCCAGAAGTCCAGAGCAAGAACGGTCACCTACTGGAAAAGTTTTCCTACCGTTCATTAATAAAGTCACGGACCGTATCGGGAAAGTTCTGGCAAAGTATGGGGTCGAAACAATCTTCAGACCACCAAGAAGATTAAGGAATATTTAAGAACTGCAAAAGACGCCCGGCACCCCCTAGCAACACCTGGGGTATACAAAATTCCATGCAGTTGTGGACAAGTGTATACTGGAACAACGAAAAGAAGCGTAAACACCCGCTTAGCCGAACATAAAAGAAACTGCCGCTTAAGACACATCGAAAAATGGGCTGTAGCTGAGCATGTTTTTCGATATGGGAACCACGAAATTAAATTTAATGAGACAAGTGTTCTAGCACGAACATCCCATTATCATGCGCGCATGTATAGAGAAGCAATAGAGATTCACAAACACCATAACAATTTTAATAGAAAAGAGGAAGTTTTAAAGTTAGATAAAATATGGATGTCGCCGTTGAGCCAGCAGAATGACAATCGATTACTCTTAATGCAGAATGATGACGCCTTCCAAAGATGGGCATACCGTCGGCATCACGTGACGAATGGTGGTGCGCTCTATAAATGCGCGAGCACCTGGAGCCTCAGTGGCAGTAGCTGGACGACCTCAGAAGATGTCTCCCGCAGATGGAGACGAAACGTTAGGTGGAAATTTTATACATCGACCACGGCCTCTCAGCCCGGAAGTTTCAATTGAAGATAACACCGGCCGTGAAAGCCTACAATTTATCATTCATTGGAATGTTGTCTGTAAACACGTGTCACATCAGAGCTCTTGGAAGAGATCTACAGCGGTGACGTAATTCTGTTGTTGTTCCCGCTTAGTGATTTGCGAAGATGGAAGAAATCGAGATTCGAGCCGTGATTAAGTACTTTGTAAAGAAAGGTATGAGAACAAAGGATATTCATGCGATTTCCATAATACACTTGGGACTCTGCTCCTTCATATTCAGCTGTTGCCAAGTGGGCCTCGGGAAAGCTTAGATGACGATCCGCGCAGTGGTCGGCCAAGATGTGTCACTACTCCAGAAGTCATTGCAAAAGTGCGCAAAATGGTCACGGAGGACCGCCGATTGAAAGTGGGTGAAATTGAATACGCTTGTCAGATGTCATCTGGAGGGGTGTATCACATTTTAACTCAAGAATTAGAAATGAAAAAATTATCTGCAAGATGGGTGCCGCGACTCTTGACGCTGGATCAAAAACGCATGGCGTCGCCATGGCAAAATTACACGAACTGAGGTAGGAATTGTTGCCACACCCTCCTTATTCACCTGATATGGCTCCGACAGACATCAATCTCCTCCAAAAACTGAACATTCTTCTGGTGGACAGATTCACTTCAAACGAAGAATTGATAGCCGGAGTTGACAACTATTTGCAGGCCTGGAGGAAACTCATTTTCGAGATGGGAGCAAGGCACTGGAACATCGTTGGACCAAGTGCATTAATCTACAAGGGGACTACATTGAAAAATAAAAAAAAGTTTCAGTGGTGTAATTTTTTTCTTTTCCGTTCCGAGAACTTGTTTCTCAATACTAATCCCCTGTATGAAAGACCAGAGGTATGCTACACGAGATGAAACGAACTATTTAGCTTCCAAAAGTACTAACCGTGGTGCTATAAGCGTCTAAAACTCTCTTATTTTTGTAACAATCGATTTGTAAGCATGCGTCTGGACGGGTATCGATTTTAAGGAGCACTGTTCCAGATGCACCGTTGTGAGGGGATCAATTTGCGGCCATCGTGAGGGGGCTAATGACCAGGTACAGCCGACACAGAGCGCCACGCGCCGACACAATGAGGGCTCACAATGCAGATGATATCGCGTGCCCGGCCGTTAATAAAACCTTAATGGCTCAATAGCTGGCGCGTATCTCAGCCTGCTTGTTTCGTTGCCCGCGGCCATCAGGCGTAAATGGAGCATAAGAAATCGACTGTCCCGCCACCGGAATTGTGTGCTTGAATTGTATAGCCCAACTGTGCTCCTAACTAAAGGAGAATATCCTATCACGTTTCGTATAAAAGTTGTAAATATTTTGCTTGGGAATATTTCATTCAGAAACTGAGTTCCTGAGAATGAAGAAAATGAGATTTTGCAGCTTTCCGTGCTACGTATTTGTATCATACAGAACGAGAACCTCACTGAGATCTATCTTATGGCAATAAGTTCATGTTGACAATCCAGTCAACGCGCTGTAATATATCTATGACTACAACTTTCAATCTCAGAATTCGTCTGACATTTCGTAAAACTCAGTCGTGTCTACGGCGTAACACCACCTGCACCTAACTAAATATGTTTTATTTTTTCCCGCGACTCTAGCCCAATAACTTTGGCAAAAATGAGTGTCGACTCCCACCCGTTTTAATTTTGTTTGGCAAGACGAAATGCAGCTAAAAGTATTTGAAATTTCTGTAAAGTCAGTACGGCCATTAGACTGCTTTTTATTTATTTTTTTTTTTTAAAAAGCACTCCGTCTTCAAGCCACGAGTGGCCTACCGGGACAATCCGACTGCCGTGTCATCCTCAGTGGAGGATGTGGATAGGAGGGGCGTGAGGTCAGAACATCGCACTCCCCGTCGTTATGATGGTATTCTTGACCGAAGCCGCTACTATTCGGTCGAGTAGCTCCTCAATTGGTATCAAGAGGCTGTGTGCACCCCGAAAAATGGCAACAGCGCATGGCGGCCTGGATGGTTACCCATCCAAGTACCGACCACGCCCAACAGCGCTTAACTTCGGTGATCTCACGGGAATCTGTGTATCCACTGCGGCAAGGCCGTTGCCTACTGCTTTTCATTTGCATCTCTTCCGAACAGCACGTTGCAAGGCATCAAATATATACTCAATAATGTTCAATAATGTTCATGTCTGGAGAGTCTGGTGTCCAGCGGATGTGTTTAAACTCAGAAGAGTGTCCCTGGGGCTATTCTGTAACAATTCCGGATGTGTGGGGTGTTGTATTGTCCTGCTGGAATTTCCCAAGCCTATCGGAATGCACATTGAACGTGAATGGATGCAGTGGATCAGACAGGACGCTTACGTACTTTTCACCTGTCAGATTCATATCGAGACGTATGGGGGGCCTCATATCGTTCAAACTGCACACGCCCCACACCGAGCCTCAACCAGTTTAAACAGTCCCCTGGTGACATGAAGGGTCAATGGAGGTTGGCTCCACATCCGTGCACGTCCATCCACTCGATACAATTTGAAACGAGATTCGCCCGACCAGGCAACATGTTTCCGGTCATCAACAGTCCATAGTCGGTGTTGACGACCCCACCGGGGCATAAAGTTTTGTGTCATGCGGCCGTCAAGGGTACACATGTAGGGCTTCGGCTCGGAAAATCCATATCGATGACGTTTCGTTGAATGGTTCGCACGCTCACACTTGTTGATGGTCCAGCACTGAAATCTGCAGTAATTTGCGGAAGGGTTGCACTTCTGCCACGCTGAACGATTCTCTTCCGCAGTCGTTGGTCCTGTTCTTGCACGGGTTCGATTCCCGGCGGGGTCAGGGATTTTCTCTGCCTCGTAATGGCTGGTTGTTGTGTGATGTCTTTAGGTTAGTTAGGTTTAAGTAGTTCTAAGTTCTAGGGGACTGATGACCTTAGAAGTTAAGTCCCATAGTGCTCAGAGCCATTTGAACCACTTTTTGTTCTTGCAGGATCTTTTTCCGGCCGCAGCGATGTCGGATATTTGATGTTTTACCGGATTCCTGATATTCAAGGCAGACTCGTGAAATAGTCATACGGGAAAATCCCACTTCATCGCTACGTCGGAAACGCTGTGTCCCATTGCTCACGCGCCATCTATAACACGACTTTCAAACTCACTTAAATCTTGATAACATGCCACTGTAGCAGCAATAAGCGGTCTAACAACTGCGACAGACACTTGTCTTGTACAGACGTTCCCGACCGCAGCGCTATATTCTGTCTGTTTACATATCTGTGTGTTTGAATACATGCCTATACTTGTTTCTATGCGGCTTCAGTGTAAGAAGAATGCAGTGATATGCATCAAGAGTGTGACCATATTGTGTCTTTACCGTGAAGATGACAAACACTTTGTCGATTTTTAGGCCTTCCTATTGGAACGATTCACTCGTCTACGACGCCATCCGCGCTATCGCCAATACTTTGTTAATTATCTGGGTAGTATGTTCCTGGACCTTCCCCACAGCTGGTTCATATGGCTTTAAGCACTATGGGATTTAACATCTGAGGTCATCTGTCCCCTAGACTTAGAATTAAACCTAACTAACCTAAGGACATCCCACACATCAACGCCCGAGGCAGGATTCGAACCTGCGATCGTAGCAGCAGCGCGGCTCCGGACTGAAGCGCCTAGAACCGCTCCGCCACAGCGGCCGGCTCCCACACTGGGGTGTGCCACGTATGAGAAGTTAACATTATGTGCATGTTAATTTTATTGAACGTGTCGGAACAAGGGCCAGAGCCGTATGAACCCTTTCTTCGTGAAGACGCGCCTGGCCCTAATGGTGGATTAGAAGGATCCAAGGACATGTTGATCGATGGTAGCAGCGGCTGTAGTGTGAAACGTTTGTCCCATCGGAAAAGAGACCTTTATGTTTTATTTATGCTTGAGTTTTTTTCTTTCTTTAGACCTAGAAGGGTACCATTGTAAAAATAAAGATGTTAGACGTTTGGATTAATCTGCCTACCTTCTTCAAACACACACACACACACACACACACACACACACACACACACACAAAGCCTCCGTAATCTGTTGATTGCTGAACCGAGTCTCGCTCATGTCCTTTTCCTTTGAATTAAAAATAATCAGTAGAGCAATTGCACGCGAAAGACGAAGTTCCAGAGTTCGATTCTCGGTCTGGTGTGAATCTGCCAAGAGGTTTCATATCAGCGCAGACTCCGCTACAGAATGCTTTCATGTAGTTTATTGTTACCGTGAAGAATAGAGAACAGTTGTCCAAAATAATGTACAATACGTTACCAGTAGAAAAATGCTCCTATCGAAATGCAAAAAAAGCGAGTATATTCCTCACACTAAAAGACTCTGAAAACTGGGGCACCAGCTGCCTAGTTCTACCTTCCTCGGAACCTTTAAAAATTTTCGCGAAGCTATTGCTATGCGAACATATTCGCGGTCTATTTAACATGCAACTCACGTTTCACTCCCACAAGCTCCCCGAGCTGTAACTCGGTCACACCCACTGTTCGATAAGTCTCTCGTGCCCATACCCGCCCCCCCTCCCAATTGCCCATTCCTAGTCGTTCATACAGTCCGAGTTATCATTATCTGATGTAGGTCTCAAACTATCACTGTCTAATCTCTCACAGTTGCAGTCGACTTCGTTCTATCCTACTACTACTGTCGTCTAGTACTGTCACTGTCTTCCTCTTGTTCTCCTTACTACTACTATCTCATTCATTCCTTTTTACTGCTACTGTGTCTTCGCATTGTCACTATCTTTCTCTTCCTCGTTGTCATTGTCATAGCCTCTCTCATTATCACTGCCTCTCCCTCGCTTCCACTTACTTCTCTTTATTCCTCTCACGCTGGCACTGCCTCCTTCACTCTTTTCCCAACACTGTTCTCTTACTGTCTACTATGTTCGGCTGTCCCCCCCCCCCCCCCCCCTCTTTCTCTCACACTCCCTTTGTCCCTTCGCTCTTTCTAGACCACAACCATTGCTTGCTATCTTCCAGTATTTATTACTTCTCTGTCTCCTTTCTGCTGCCACTGCCTCCTTCTCTCTCAGCATAAAAAATTCGGAATGTGTCTGCATGCCAATATTTCTGTGAAAAATTTTAGAGGCGTTGAGGAAGGTAGAATGAGGTAGCTGGTATCCCGCTTTCCTGTCAGAATTCGCCTTTTTTGTGAAGTGATAAGAGCGTTTCCTGCTGATTCGCTTCTTTTCCCTGCCACAGCAGGGCATGTCACTCAAATGAAAAGAACTTCAGACGTCATTAGAATTTTCAGAGTTTATGAAACTGAAATAACGCAAAACTAATTGGTAACGGAGACACTTAGCATCATATTTTTCCGTGTTAAGTCACTTTATAAATAGCGTTTTCGCCTCACACCGCATTTTACGTTTGTATGTTAAGGGCATATTTTACGTGCACAAGAAGGCTCAGAGCACTATGAGACTTAACATCTGTGGTCATCAGTCCCCTAGAACTTAGAACTACTTAAACCTAACTAACCTAAGGACATCACACAACACCCAGTCATCACGAGGCAGAGAATGCACAAGAAGGGTAAATTTGAAACTCTGTATCTCGGAAACGGATAAAGATATCTAGAAAATTGTCCAGGTATTAGAGACCGAAATCTTAGGAATATATCGTAAAAGTTGCAGCCATTTGCTATGCATATCCATCCTGGAATCCGCGACTGGATTTTGGTCCGCTGCTGGCGGCGGAAAATGGTAAAAAATACCTTTTGGGGATTTCCTCAAGAACCAGTCACGAATTATCGCAATATCATTAATTCATTCATTCACGGGTACAGACTTCAGTTTAATTATATCATAGGTTTATCACGGGTACATCCATCGTCAATCAATTAATTTAATTTTTACATGCAAGTCTTACGTGTACGAATAGCATAACTTTGGACCTCTATATCTGGGAATGGAATAAAGATATTAAGAAAAGTTTCAAGACTGTTGGAGATCGTAATCTGCAGAATGTACCGTAAAAATTCAGCCATTTGCTTTCCATAGCTACCTTACAGTCCTCGACTGGTTTTTGGATCATTGTCGAAAATATAGTAAAAAAACTGCTTTTGGGGAGGGGTTTCCATGGAACTACCCATGAGTTAGTAGTGTCGCCGTAAGTCCCATCAAGCCCACCGTAGACCACATCAAATGCAAAAAGAACCGACTTATTTGTTCCATTTGTCTAAACAGGAGGAAGTGCGTAATGTTCATGGTTTGACTCTGGTGTAGGATAGTAACACTAAGACGATACTTGTATTGGACATACAAATGGTCCTTAGCCAAAGAACAATCCAAAACATTGGACACTACGTTTTTGTCGCCATAGAACCCGAAATATGAGCACCGGAAAATACCGTTTTTATGCGTGGCGACGCATACGGACTATGAAGTACGAGTGGCAGCCCTAACCAACACGCTGTTAAGCAGGTGGTCATAATGATATGGCTCAAAAAGCTATACGTAGAAGTTTAAATGAATGTTGAAGGGCAGTTTTGTGCGTGTAAGTGGGTGAAGAGGGGTTACAGAGCTGCCTAGCTTCTCCGGAACTGAAGAGGTACCGTTGGACCGTTCGCTGTGTAGCGCGGAGCGGCGCGTGGCCCATAAGGCACAGCTGTTACGGCTGCTGACTTGCAGAATGCGGCCGCCTTGGGAGACGCGTGCAACATAACGGCTCCATGACGCAGCCGCCTCGTGGAGCACCCTGCCGGATATTCCGAGCACGTGCCGTGAGCCGCTACTCATTCCTCGCCTTCTCTTCACTTGAAGGCTTTCTGATGACCACGCTTTAGCTAGATCAGTCTCAGTGCCATCTACATTACCTCTCTGCGTTACACATTGCTCTCGTAAGGCTTTTCTTGCACCTTTGAATTTGTTCTATTCTTCGAAGTTTACAGCTTCTCAATTTCGCCTCTGATGTGTTATTCGGTGTAATTGTTTCTAGAATATTTTTCAGAATTCCTCTTTACGATCGCATCAAATTTTAAATATCGTCTTATTGTTTTTTTTCAGTATTCCTGTTTTAGAATTAAGACACGAAAATCAAGATCTTTTTGTAAGATAAGAACTTAAATTTATATAAAACTTTACATTTATCTTTAAAACTTTTAAAATCACTTATAAATATTTCACATTTTCATTTGTTGTATTTTTCGGTTTTGTGAATACTACATTGGGTAATGAGCAGTTTGACTGTACCGCTGAAAGCTCACCCTGTCCACATGGGGCGAAATAATAATTTAAAAAAGTATTCAGCGCTTCAGATGCTTTCCTCAGCCGTTTTGGTTTACGTATAAAATTTTACCGGAGTTCAAGCCACATGAGGTCCGACAAGGAAACAGCACCAATTCGAGCTCATATTTTAAAATATGTAAGTTATTAGACCCAGCAGTCGATCCCGCTCTAAAATTTGGTCCATAATTCTGGAAGAACACAGTTATGTCTTCAGAATGAACACTCTTTACACTTCGCTCGCGCCAGCTGTTTGCTCCACCTACTGCATCCACCAAATGCCTGAGCCCTAAGCACTGTATAGCGGAGTGATAACGTCGATGATACAAATAAGCGGTGGCGTTTTGTTCATTGTGTCAAAATGTGCGGTTTCTAACCCGTAGCTGGTACCAGAGATCTATTTGCTTTGAACGCTTGCGATTCGAAAATGCGTCTACCTTAATGAAATGAATGAGTGTGTCGTTAAAGACGTAGTTTACTGCTATTTAATTATTAACATGGCTGTTATGCGTCATTTTCTTTGGATTCCAAAGCTGACACTGTTGAAGTACATTTGCAGAAATAGCGCTACTGTTGAAGGTGATGACATGATTGTTGTTGTTGTCGTGGTCTTCAGTCCTGAGACCGGTTTGATGCACCTCTCCATGTTACTCTATCCTGTGCAAGCTGCTTCATCTCCCAGTAGCTACTGCAACCTACATCCTTCTATATCTGTTTGGTGTATTCATCTCTTGGTCTCCCTCTACGATTTTTACCCTCCACGCTACCCTCCAATACCAAACTGGTGATCCCTTGATGCCTCAGAACATGTCCTACCAACCGATCCCTTCTTCTAGTCAAGTTGTGCCCCAAACTTCTCGTCTCCCCAATCCTATTCAGTACTTCCTCATTAGTTATGTGATCTACCCATCTAATCTTCAGCATTCTTCTGTAGCACCACATTTCGAAAGTTTCTATTCTCTTCTTGTCCAAACAATTTATCGTCCATGTTTCACTTCCATACATGGCTACACTCCATACAAATACTTTCAGAAACGACTTCCTGACACTTAAATCGATACTCGATGTTAACAAATTTCTCTTCTTCAGAAATGCTTTCCTAGCCATTGCCAGTCTACATTTTATATCCTCTCTACTTCGACCATCATCAGTTATTTTGCTCCCCAAACAGCAAAACTCCTTAACTACTTTAAATGTCTCATTCCCTAATCTAATTCCCTCAGCATCATCTGACTTAATCCGACTACATTCCATTATCCTTGTTTTGCTTTTGTTGATGTTCATCTTATACCCTCCTTTCAAGACACTATCCATTCCGTTCAGCTGCTCTTCCAAGTCCTTTGCTGTCTCTGACAGCATTACAATGTCATCGGCGAACCTCAAAGTTTTTGTTTCTTCTCCATGGATTTTAATACCTACTCCAAATTTTTCTTTTGTTTCCTTTACTGCTTGCTCAATATACAGATTGAATAACATCGGGGAGAAGCTACAACCCTGTCTCACTCCCTTCCCAACCACTGCTTCCCTTTGGTGTCCCTCGACTCTTATAACTGCCATCTGGTTTCTGTACAAATTGTAAATAGCTTTTCGCTCCCTATATTTTGCCCCTGCCATCTTCAGAATTCGGAAGAGAGTATTCCAGTCAACATTGTCAAAAGCTTTCTCTAAGTCTACAAATGCTAGAAACGTAGGTTTGCCTTTTCTTAATCTAGCTTCTAAGATAAGTCGTAGGGTCAGTATTGCCTCACGTGTTCCAATATTTCTACGGAATCCAAACTGATCTTCCCCGAGGTTGGCTTCTACCAGTTTTTCCATTCGTCTGTAAAGAATTCGCGTTAGTATTTTGCAGCCGTGACTTATTAAACTGATAGTTCGGTAATTTTCACATCTGTCAACACCTGCTTTCTTTGGGATTGGAATTACTATATTCTTCTTGAAGTCTGAGGATATTTCGCCTGTCTCATACATCGTGCTCACCAGATGGTAGAGTTTTGTCAGGGCTGGCTCTCCCAAGGCTGTCAGTAGTTCTAATGGAATGTTGTCTACTCCCGGGGCCTTGTTTCGACTCAGGTCTTACAGTGCTCTGTTAAACTCTTCATGCAGTATCATATCTCCCATTTCATCTTCATCTACATCCTCTTCCATTTCCATAATATTGTCCTCAAGTACATCGCCCTTGTATAGACCCTCTATATACTCCTTCCACCTTTCTGCTTTCCCCTCTTTGCTCAGAACTGGGTTTCCATCTGAGCTCTTGATATTCATATAAGTGGTTCTCTTTTCTCCAAAGGTCTCTTTAATTTTCCTGTAGGCAGTATCTATCTTACCCCTAGTAAGACAAGCCTCAACATCCTTACATTTGTCCTCTAGCCATCCCAGGTTAGCCATTTTGCACTTCCTGTCGATCTCATTTTTGAGACGTTTGTATTCCTTTTTGCCTGCTTCATTTACTGAATTTTTATATTTTCTCCTTTCATCAATTAAATTCAGTAATTCCTCTGTTACCCAAGGATTTCCACTAGCCCTCGTCTTTTTACCTAATTGATCCTCTGGTGCCTTCACTACTTCATCCCTCAAAGCTACCCATTCTTTTTCTACTGTATTTCTTTCCCCCATTCTTGTCAATTGTTCCCTTATGCTCTCCCTGAAACTCTGTACAACCTCTAGTTTAGTCAGTTTATCCAGGTCCCATCTCCTTAAATTCCTACCTTTTTGCAGTTTCTTCAGTTTTAATCTACAGTTCATAACCAACAGATTGTGGTCAGAGTCCACATCTGCCCCTGGAAATGTCTTACAATTTAAAACCTGGTTCCTAAATCTCTGTCTTACCAATGTATAATCTATCTGATACCTGTCAGTATCTCCAGGCTTCTTCCATGTATACAACCTTCTTTCATGATTCTTGGACCAAGTATTAGCTATGATTAAGTTATGCTCTGTGGAAAATTCTACCAGGCGGCTTCCCCTTTCATTTCTTAGCCCCAATCCATATTCACCTACTATGTTTCCTTCTCTCCCTTTTCCTACTGACGAATTCCAGTCACCCATGTCTATTAAACTTTCGTCTCCCTTCACTATCTGAATAATTTCTTTTATTTCATCATACATTTCATCAATTTCTTCATCATCTGCAGAGCTAGTCGGCCTATAAACTTGTACTACTGTCGTAGGCGTGGGCTTTGTATCTATCTTGGCCATAATAATGCGTTCACTATGCTGTTTGTAGTACCTTACCCGCATTCCTATTTTCCTATTCATTATTAAACCTACTCCTGCATTACCCCTATTTCATTTTGTGTTTATAACCCTGTAGTCACCTGACCAGAAGTCTTTTTCCTCCTGCCACCGAACTTCACTAATTCCCACTCAATGTAACTTTAATCTATCCATTTCCCTTTTTAAATTTTCTAACCTACCTGCCCGATTAAGGGATCTGACATTCCACGCTCCGATCCGTAGAACGCCAGTTTTCTTTCTCCCGATAATGACATCCTCCTGAGTAGTCCCCGCCCGGAGATCCGAATGGGGGACTATTTTACCTCCGGAATATTTTACCCAAGAGGACGCCATCATCATTTAACCATACAGTAAAGCTGCATGCCCTCGGGAAAAATTACGGCTGTAGTTTCCCCTTGCTTTCAGCCGTTCGCAGTACCAGGACAGCAAGGCCGTTTTGGTTAGTGTTACAAGGCCAGATCAGTCAATTATCCAGACTGTTGCCCCTGCAACTACTGAAAAGGCTGCTGCCCCTCTTCAGGAACCACACGTTTGTCTGGCCTCTCAACAGATACCCCTCCGTTGTGGTTGCACCTACGGTACGGCTATCTGTATCGCTGAGACACGCAAGCCTCCCCGCCAACGGCATGGTCCATGGTTCATGGGGGGGGGGGGGGGGGGGGGGGCGGGGATGACATGATTAATAACCGAAAATTACTATCGCCATTTCATAATAATGCTTCATTTGCTTAGTTTTATTAATATTGTTTGATATTTATTGGACAAATATTTGACATATACATCACATATGTGTTCAATGTATCAGTGAATAGGAGGGCTCTGGTTGTCACTCCGGTGTAGAGTACTTCGCGGTCGGGCGTGAGGCAGACAACCGACGAGCGCGAAGTTCGAAAGCTGTACATTATGATGGTCATAACCGCGTACTGTCACCATTATTGTCCAAATTTTCGTGTGGTATTGATTGCCAGGGTTGATATCTTGCAAGTGTCCTTTGCGCTCCCGAAAATATGAGGACGAGGTAGCGATGTCTCCTTGTGAGTTACAGCTCGAACTTTCGAAGATAGTATCTTCTTCATCGGAGGCCAAGTGTCTGCCAGAATCAGTGTGCGTCTCTTATACAGGATGTCCTAGGATAAATGGTCAATATTCAAGTATATTACAGGGACGCCCATTTGAAGTAAATAAACTTCAAGCTGTCATCTGCCCTATTGCGAATAGTTACAGAGACAAAACACTTTCAACGTAAATTTGCTTTTGATATTGGAACGCTCGTGTGTCTTCCCCACTCAGCGTCTTTTGCATATTATTCTAGCCCAACCTATCTCGTCGCTTTCATCTTCTTTTCTCGGAACATCTTTCTGCCAGCAAACTACCCCGATGAACGCACAATTGTCCAAGGGGTGTTGTGAGTAGGGTCGCTACCTGTACTTCATTATGAAGTGAAGTACGTTGTTTTGAACAGTTCTCCTCTATACTTTATCAGAACAAAAAAGTAAGCAGAAAAGCTTTATTTCACATAGTTTGATGTCAATATTGTCAATATCAAAGTTTCAACGAGAAACCGTGAGAACCTGTTAATGTCCTGTTCTTTAAAACTAGTAAGTACCGCACATGAGTCTCCCAGACTGAAGATAAACATGGATCTTCCCGTCTGGAATAGCTGACGGTCTGCAAAGTACTGCTCGTTACGAATGGGCGCTACTCGTTAATTATGTGTCTACACAATTGCTTCGGCAGAAATAGGACCGGTGACTGGAGAAGTCGTTCGTGCATGTGTGTGTTGTGTATACGTGTGCGTGTGTATGTTTTGTTATGGCTTTGGTGGTTGGCTGCACTGGTGGTTGGTGGTGGTTGAGGTGAATAGCTTATTCTTGTCATTTTGAGATTAAGCAACACCTCGAAATAATGAATCATAAATCTAAATATGAACTGAAAAAAATTATATGGAATGCTTGAAAAATTTCCGGACTCTGCTTCCACAAGTTCATCTTGCAATGACGAAGCAAATGTTACCGCAGCTGAACTAGCTTTATCATATCACACTGTAAAATGATTTGTCCTGCAACTGTGTGGACACTATTGTACAAACGAATAAAATTAATCCAAGAATAGTTTTAAGTATTCGTCCTCTTAGAACCAAAATGGAAGCTCTAGTTGCACAAGTGTTGGGCTAATATGCTATTCGAAATGCAATAGATGATCTAAATACAGACAACTTATTTTACTGCCTCAAACTTGTGAATCGAACAAGAAAAACATGAAACTGTTTCCATTAGTGACACAATATTTTATAGCCGAAAGTGGCAATCACTATAAGTCACCAAATTTTTACGAAATTAGTAATGAGTCTGTTAATGGTGTTACTCAAGGAATTCAGAAGTCAGATAAAAATACAAATTTACTTTATGTACTGTATCTAGGTTGTGCTGACAACGCAGACAATAATTTTAGTGTTAACCATTACTCATTTACAAATATGAGAGATTTGGTACCAGATGTGATTAAGGGAAAGCCTTTTTATTATAAGACAGAGGGACGGTAATTTTGAAAATTTATGCTCGTTTTTCCCACTCGGGCGTAAAAAGCGAGAAATAAAAACAGAATCAGTGGGTGGAGATATTCATGAAGTGTAACGCCACGTGAGAACAAAATATATCTCTCTTTTGCTGTGCATAGATACAATACTATTAAACTGGAAAGCCATCAGAAGTTATTTTGTAAGCTTAGAACAAAATTTACCAATGATTGTGCAAGCCGAATTAGTGCTTAACACTGACACAGACTTGATTGAAATTTACTTGCATTTTTGTAACGATATTTAATTTATTTAATAAAACTATAAAATTATCAGAAAATGACTGCATAACCATACTGGATGTGCATAAAACCATGAATAGTCTTAAAAACCGACTAAAAAAATGGTTCAAATGGCTCTGAGCACTATAGGACTTCTGAGGTCATCAGTCCCCTAGAACTTTGAACTACTTAAACCTAGCTAACCTAAGGACATCACACACATCGATGCCCGAGGCAGGTTTCGAACCTGCGACCGTAGCGGTCGCGCGGTTCCAGACTGTAGCCCCTATAACCGCTCGGCCACCCCGGCCGGCAACCGACTAACAAATCAAAATTTCTTATTTGGATGTAAAATAGGCAAAATATTAAACTGTTGTCTTCACCTGAACTGACTAGAAAATTGATAGTTTTTTTATTATTTGTTGAAAAAAAGTTTTAGAGTACCGAATCAAATGGTTTGATTTTAGTGACACAAACTGGTTATCGACACTAAGCAATATAAATATTAAAAGCAGTCATGAATTTGACCATTTTGTTGACATAATGGAAAATTTAAAACTAAAAAGATTCAGTTTTAAATATGAATGACCTTTATAGGAAAATATACAATTATGGAGGTTTTGTAGAAGTAGCCAGAGCACATTAATGGCCACAAATATTTCATAACACAAACTAATGAATATCGTACTAATTTGTACAAATTAATTTCATTTTTTGAACGTGCTGCCGAGTATCGTTATTGCAGAGAATATGAGGATGAAACGCTTACGTCCGGAAAAAACAAATAAATGCTCTGTGATAACCTACACAGCTATATATATATATATATATATACTGCTGGCCACCGTAAATGCAACACCAAGAAAGACAAGAGGTAGCACAACAAAATTTATTTTGTAGATAACATGTTGACCAAGTATCAAATGATTACGTTTACAGACGTCTGTGACATGTGGTTCCTGCCAGAATCAGTAGCCAGAGTAGCCGCCATTGTTGGAGATCACCGCTGCCACACGTCTCGGCATTGAGTCAAAGAGACGTTGGATGTGTTCCTGGGGTACAGCAGCCCAAGCAGCTTCCACACGTTGCCAAAGATCATCTGGTGTGGCAGCTGGGGATGTAATCTGGGTCACTCGTTGAGCAACCATGGACCACATGTTTTCTATCGGCGAAAGATCCGGAGAGCGAGCCGGCCAGGGAAGCACTTCAATCTGGTTATTGACGAAGAACCTTTGGACAATGCGTGCCACATGTGGTCGTGCATTATCCTGTTGAAATATGGCTGTGGCCGAGCCCTGAAGGTAAGGAAGGACAACTGGCTCCAGCACCTCGGATATGTAGCGCCGGCTATTTAAAGTACCGGCAATGCGTACTAGAGGCGTGCGAGAGTAATATCCAATACCGGCCCATACCATAATACCCAGTGCAAGACCAGTGTGGCGGTGCATAATGCAGCTGTCCAGCATCCTCTCTCCACGGTGTCTCCACACTCGAATCCGACCATCGTGGTGCTGCAGACAGAAGCGTGCCTCGTCAGTAAAGACAACGTCATTCCATTCTGCCGTCCACATCCGTCTGTCACCACACCATTGGCGACGGAGACGTCTGTGGTTCTGCGTCAATGGTAGACGAAGCAATGGACGTCTTGTGGACAGACCACTCTGCTGTAAACGGCGTCGAATGGTACGCGCAGACACTGGATGATGCGTTACAGACGCAATGTGCTGTGCTATTGTTCGGGACGTCACTGAGCGATCCGTTACTGCCATGCGCACAATTTGCCTATCAGCACGTGCAGTGGTGCACCGAGGTGAATGCGATCGACCACGTCGGTCCGTCGTAGCCTCCTGCATACAACGGTCACATATCCGCATTACAGTTGTTTGGTTTCGTCCAACACGACTAGCGATTTCTCTGTATGATAACCCACAATCTCGGTAAGCCAGTATCCTTCCTCTGTCGATCTCGGACACTTGATCAAACGATGTTCGCTGTTGTCTACGAGGCATAACTGATCGTCTTGTGAAACAACCGCAAGGTAAGCACACGTGCCGAACGTACAGTCGTCGAAATCGCCAAGCCTTAAATGGCGCTATGAGGTGGCGCCACAGGCGCGCGTGATGTGCGTCTGCGCTGAAATTCTAATCAGTTGCATATCTCATCGCTGCAAACCCATGGTGTAAATTTCACTTGATTCGGATGCTTCCTTCAGGGTGTTGCATTTACGGTGGCCAGCAGTATATATATATATATATATATATATATATGAAAGAACAAAGATGATGTGACTTACCAAATGAAAGTGCTGGCAGGTCGACAGACACACAAACAAACACAAACATACACACAAAATTCAACCTTTCGCAACAAACTGTTGCCTCATCAGGAAAGATGGAAGGAGAGGGAAAGACGAAAGGATGTGGGTTTTAAGGGAGAGGGTAAGGAGTCATTCCAATCCCGGGAGCGGAAAGACTTACCTTAGGGAGAAAAAAGGACGGGTATACACTCGCACACACACACATATCCATCCACACATACACAGACACAAGCAGACATATTTAAAGACAAGGTCCGCTCCCGGGATTGGAATGACTCCTTACCCTCTCCCTTAAAACCCACATCCTTTCGTCTTTCCCTCTCCTTCCATCTTTCCTGATGAGGCAACAGTTTGTTGCGAAAGCTTGAATTTTGTGTGTATGTTTGTGTTTGTTTGTGTGTCAGTCGACCTGCCAGCACTTTCATTTGGTAAGTCACATCATCTTTGTTTTTAGATATATATTTCCTACGTGGAATGTTTCCCTCTATTATATATATATATATATATATATATATATATATATGTGTGTGTGTGTGTGTGTGTGTGTGTGTGTGTGTGTGTGTGTGTAACTCAATACTGTGGAGACTGTACGACTAACTAACGTCAAATAAAAACAGGTTACACTCCGTTTTCGTCTTCAGGCCACAAGTGGCCCATCGGGACCATCCGACCGCTGTGTTATACTCAGCTGAGGATGCGGATAGGAGGGGCGTGTTGTCAGCACACCGCTCTCCCGGTCGTTACGACGGTTTTCTTTGACCGGTGCCGCTACTATTCGATGGAGTAGCTCCGCAATTGGCATCACGAGGCTGAATGCACTCCGAAAAATGGCAACAGCGCATGGCGGCCCGGATGGTCACCCATCCAAGTGCCGAACACGCCTGACAGCGCTTAACATCTGTGATCAGACGGGAACCGGCGTTTCCATTGCGGCAAGGCCGTTGCATAAAAAAGAAAAAGGTTACAGCAATGGATAAACTGCTAACCACCTACTCTCCAAAACATTACGCAGTTGCTCCACTGCTGCCCAGTGCTTAACTTAAGAAGAGACTACTTGCTGTAGGTATGACATCTGTGTTTGGCTCATAATAACGTTATACCCTATGCTTTCTACACTTTAAGCTTCCAGAGCTCTTTGTGCAAACAAAAGTAAATTTATTGCACAATTAGCGAATCACTTTTGTAAATTTTATTGTTTTCTTAGATCAGTCTATTATCTTCATCAACAACGGTATGTTTTGATGAAAGTTAACACTTTTGGTCACAGTCCACTCAGACATGTTAGGAGAAATGAAGCTTATTTTGGCACCGGAGCAGCCCGCTTTCCGCTCACTGGAGAATCTATTCTTCGAGGTCGAGCACGAGAAGTAGAGCGGTTAGTATTTGATCAAAACTGCTGTGATACTGAGTTCATGCACTCGCCTATGTTTTTTACCTTTATCAATATGAGTAATTTTGATAAATCGTAACCCTTTTATTCACAGTTTACAGAGGCCGCTTGGCTGTGAGCGTGCACATTTTGGCCGACAGTAACAACTATTCGCCACTCTCGACAAAATGGTCTTCAGAGCCAAGCACTATTCAATCACGTTGGCCGAGTCGGAGACAATTTTGACCCGAGGTGGCCAGCATTTTACTCTCTGGACCATATGTCCTTCACATTCGAGCGCCATTAGTAGACCTGTGAGTATATGTTTCTGTCTGCTGTGATACTGTGTCCTTTTTATCGTTCATATTCTTTACGTTCACTGATAAACGTACATTTTGATGAAACTTAACCATTTTGCCCACGATCTACATAGGCACGAAGGCCATAAAGGAGCTAATTTTGGTCCAGACAGCAAGTATAGAGCTCACGAGACAAACAGCCCTCCGACCTTAAGGATTTTGGCAGCAAAGAAGCTAATTTTGTCCCAGAATGGCAAGCATTCTGCTTGCAAGGCAAAACGGCCTTCAAGTACAAGAAGTAGAACGGCGAGTGTGTGATCCAGTTTGTTGTGATTTCGTATTCTTATATTCGTTTATATCTTTCAAATTAATTGGCAAACGTACATTTTCATGAAACTTAACTACTTTCTCCACAGTCTACTCAAGCCAGTTGGACGGGAAGGAGCTAACTTTGACCTGGAGCAGCAAGCTCGGTAAATGAATCGGTCTTCAGAGACAAGCACATCTCAGACGTGTTGGCCAGGAAAGGAACAATTGTGTCTCAGCCTTAAGTCGTAACACTGTTCTTGATTAATGTGAGGCCTTCAGCTGAGTCCTATGGGAAAAGTTTACGTAAGGCTTTCAGCCTATTACTGAAGATAAAAACCTCCAGAAGAACTCCTGCACCTCAATTCCTTGCTTAGGCCTTGTGCCTTGGATTTTCGATGTGGCCTTCAGCCGATCTAAATTAAATCAAAGGAAGTCTTTCGTTAAAACCTGGAGGGTTTTGATTCTTACTAGTGTGATTGTGTGCTTTAAGAAATAAAGTTTATATGTTGAGTGCAACTGGCAGTATCTTATTTTGGCCCTTTTTCACAAATTAACCGCACCCGCTCTGTTCTGCTAGCCAGGGATTTCAAACAAATGCTTGAGTCATGATGTATGATACACCATAACCTTTGTTCAGTTAAAGTATCTCGATCTACGTGTGGTACTGCCAGCAGCAGAAATATACTTTGAAGCGTGAGCCAAAATTACTGCCTGTGAAATGAACCAATACAAAGTTAGGCTGAAGGGAATGCATTTTCTACAGAAGATCCCAGTAATGGAGAAGAAAGCAAACCCCACACGGGTTTGTAAAGTTTGTTCAGAAAGGAGCAAAGCACATACTGGCAAGTCAGGAAGGAGATATGTTGGTGGTGTCAAGAGTGTAATGTCGCTTTGTGTATACCAGAATGTTTCAGGGAATATCACACAAAAACAAATTATGTGTCTTACAATTAATGTTTGCCTTTTTTTTCAAAATCTGAAAATATATATGTAGTAATCTTTCTTGGTATCAAAAATTTGTTTCTTTCTTTCGCCTCCCACAACCTATTTCAATGACACATCAGTCTGCAAAAACATAAAAAGTTTTTACCTCTATCATTACAGCTTAAAAAGGTATTGAATTCTAAAAATCATGAAAAATGCTCAGTTAGCTGGGCACAAGGGTCAGCATTGGGCTCAGGTGCGAAAGTGTTAACTTGAACCACAAAACCACTATTCATTCATAAATATTTTGAAGTGTTGCTTCCAATATCTTTTCTTAACCTGTATTACATCTCGTTTTCACTTCATTTCAACCTTGTCATTTTGCCTGTATTTCAAAACCCTTTCACAGTGATCTACTTTTGGAATTTGATGTTCCACATGATACATTCATGGCATTCTGTATCTACACATTGACTTATTTCACCTATTCTCTTGCCATTTAAATCACTTCCCTTCCAATGACTTAATAAAAAATTGTCGGATTCCTATGCACACACGTTTTAAAGACTACCAACAATATGTTAAACAAAATAGGAAGAGTTGTCAACAATGAAAGGAAGCATTGTTTTACTCAGCCCAAGTTCACACAGTTGCCTCTCTGTAAAGTTTCTCCCACACCAAGAAGTCCCTTGCAGTTTACCCAGATCGCTAAAAGGTAAATGGATCATGGAAGATAACAGGACAAGGAAAGGAAGAATTATTCTAGCTAGCTCGAGCGAACACTTGCTTCATTATAAAGTTTCCCATAGGCCAGGAAATCTTTTACACATAATGCCACCTCCGCCATCGTCCCCTCATCTACTTTCCTCTCAACTGCTCCTGGTTCCCCTTCTAGAGGCTAACTGATAATCCTTTTTTGCTTGCCTTCGTACTTGAAAATCATCTAAACGTACATTTCACACTTCTTACTTGTTATGGCATTCAGCCCTATGCTGCAGAGGTTGTCGTAACTGGCTCCTTTTGCTACAAATACAAAATGACTACTGCCTTTTTCTGTATGTACGTTTTATATAATACAACTCAGAAATTTACATCGCAACAATACATACTCAAAAACCAATACCTATACTCTTGTTAACACTGAGTTTCTGAATGATGTAAAATTGGTGCTCTATAGCCACATGAGAGATAATGTGACTTCATGCCAGATGTCTTTGGACATGTTCCCTCCAACACCAAAAATTTTGACAGTGGAGACTGGCTGGACTGCCATGTCCAATTTGCTTGGCGGTATCACTGAAATCTGTGAATAACTTTTGCCCAACAAATCACTTTTCAAACTACGAACTACAGTTTACATGATCAGACTCACGTCAGCTGGAATGGGCACTGGCTCTCATCAACATAATAAGTCTTTATTTTTGGTTTCCCTACCAAAACGTGGCTTAGCTATCGAATTTATCGTGTTTACTCTTCCTACAGGCAAGCAATTAAACTCTCTTATCATCCTGTCCTGAAGCAACAGTTTGCAAAGATGCTGCATTTTGCCCCACTTGGCCTGGGATTCTAAAAGCATTGCATGACCGTTATCCACCGTTAAGGGCAATTCATATTCAGAATATCTATCAAATAAAAATTTATATACAACATAATTGCCATCTAGAGGCACCCTTGCACTTTGTAGTTCTTGTTCGAGTTCTACCGTTTGCAGTTCAGAATTGCTTGCACCCTTTGTTCTTTAATATGTTGTTCTTGAGAAAAGTTCCCACAGTTACCAGCTCAACGAATTTTTACTTCTTAAGTTCCAGTGCTAGTCAGTTACTGTCTGTCAAACAGACATGCAGTCCCAACTGCATCCCTGTATCCACAGTGCGAAATTTGCCAAGATGTCATACT
The DNA here is from genome assembly GCF_021461385.2 of Schistocerca piceifrons. NCBI lineage: Eukaryota > Metazoa > Arthropoda > Insecta > Orthoptera > Acrididae > Schistocerca > Schistocerca piceifrons. The sequence continues at coordinate 406,058,632 of NC_060145.1, forward strand.
GGTTTGAAAAACCTCTATGGAGGCATGTTGCCGCCCCAGTCCTCTTGTCTTACCAATCTTCCCACTCCCACCAAGTTTCCTAGAACACCTCGTCAACTGCTTGGCTAAGCTTGTCAGCAATTCTATTTCCCTCGCCAAGTGCTACTCCTTTAGCGCTTCGTTTGTATTCCTTATTTGATCCTTATGGCCTGTTTTCTAGTTCAAACGTGGGCCTCAGATGTCATTGTCACCTGAGCAATAAAAACTGAAACCAACTGCTGTATTGTAATCCAACGTCGTTTATGCACGACATTCTACCCCTTTAGACACCAAAAAGTGTCACCTTGAGGCCCCAAACGTAATCTGTCATCAATGTAAGAACCCCAGTGACAAAGACCAACGCAGTTTTCAAATGGAAGCAGTACTACTTATTAAGTATGTTATGCCAGCATGTGGAACGAATAATGTCCCGTGCAGTGGGGCCAAAATCAACTGGATTTCATATCATCCAGTAAAAAGCCCACCAATGGTCAGATGAGAACTTGTTCTAAGGATACTAGACTTGGGAATGCCAAACCGTCTGTCGAGTACATATCCAAACTCTAGAATCACTCGGCCTTATACCGTCTCGAGCACACGATATTTTAGATGTGAGTGTGAGATGACAGAATCCTACCTACTGCGTGCCACATATTTGTGTATGCAGGTTTGAAATTCAGTCGCGAGAAGAATGTAGACGCGGCCGTCGAATGGCAACGACAAGTACTTGTCGGACGAACCATGCAAGTTTTAGTGAAAGTGTACGGGAGAACCATGGAGCTTCTATGTTACTCTGTGCTAATTGTGTCAGTGACCATTGTTATAATAACGAGAACAGGTAATAAGGTATTCTTGAGAAAATCTCCTGTCTTAGCCTTGTTGAAGGGAAGACATGTATCCTGATTCATGTTGAGAATGGACTGGGTCGACATAAAAGTTTTCTGGGTTTGGTACCGGGTCATAATGTAAACACTACTGCTGCTATAGAAAAACCAACGTTTCGGCCACAATTGCAGCGGCCTTCTTCTGGGTTTCGTGGCCGAAACGTTGGCTCTTCTATAGCAGCAGTAGTTTTTACATTATGACGCGGTACCAAACCCAGAAAACTTGTATGTCGACTGACTCTGGCCGCGGAAGCCTACGCAGTTATAATGGACAGGGTGTTTAAGCCACCGTTCGGTACATTAGTTTGTGTCTGAGACACGAGAGACTTACTAAACAGTATATTTTTATGTGAAGAGTGGGATTTGAAAAATGTCTGAAGTTCAAATATACGTCGTTAGTTGAAGCAAATGAATCTTTGGATGTCTTCTTATTTTTATAATCAGAAAGAGTCTTAAGAGATTCCTGTGCCTAGCAGCATACTTCAGAGGAGAAGAAGAGAGTTTACAGCAGCAGGCTAGCCAGCAAGGAAGGTCGGCCGAGCATCTAAAGTAGGTCATCTCGTAAAAGAAGTGGAAGCTTGGGTATCTACTTCGCACTTAAATCGTCGTCCAAGTCCGTTAGAACTTCTGTGCTGCCTAGATTTCCCTTCACTGTAGCCATGTGAATTACACTTTGTTTCACCTTGTTAAGTAGTATCTACTGGGTGTTCCTCAGTATACGCCACTCTGTCCTGTAATATTGCTGGCGTGCTCAACAGTTAATAAAGAATCTTAGAGCTTACCTTTGGAGGCATTCGTTGTCACGTGGTCTGTCACAGCACCCTCTGTAAGGCTGAATATCCACGCCTCTGCTCCACGCTGCCCTCCCCCGGCACTGGCCGTTCTTCTTTCTGCCGCCTGGGGCCACCTGTGTCCGCAGATATGAGCCCGTTAGCGATGTTATTGGTGGCAACCAGAGTGCCTGGCCCGTTAATTCACATTCCGTTCCTGACACAAGCAGGATGGCTTTTAACCCACAGCTGATACTGCCAACTGTTGCGTTTACAAGCTCAAAACTTAGTTTTGGAGAACTTCTACACCATACACATTCAGTTAGTAATTATCCAACAATATTCTATACTGTTTCCCTGCACTGCTTGCAAAGAACGTCTTACTACTTAAGCAATGTTCCATCTCAATTTCTGGCGATGCAGCACTTTTTAACATTGGTACAGGACTTGACGTCCTATCTTCAAAGACTGCGGCCTTAAGTCCAGCCACATAATTTCGACCGATTTATCCCATCTATCCTTACGTCCTGCACTCCTATCCGCGCACATGCCTGAAACTTGCCTGAGTACGGTAACACTTGTAAAGTGGTCGGTACACCATCACAGAAATAACAATCTGGCAAAGCCAGATAGAGTGTCCAGACCCTTTGACCTCCAACAAAGTTGGTACACAGAATTCACAAAAATTATGCGAAGTTGACAACGCACTAAGTAGAATACCGGGAGCTTATGAGTGTGAAACTATTTCCGACTGACAAAACATTTACGGCCTACCGAATTTAGTTACATTTGTTATTACCATGACTTTACCGTTCTGCTATGTGAGTCTCAGACCCAAATAGTTTCTGCGTCTGCCAGCAATAAGATACTCAATTTCTCCATGATAAAACTGTGTTAACAACACTCCTCTTAACCGCACAGTCACACAGACGTTATATAGCAGTGCTGATCCAGTATACAACTGAATCTTTAGCCTCTTCCCAAATACCACTGGAGAACACAGTTTTGCGTACCATTAACTGCAGATGCTAATTAATGACACGATGCTAAAAATATCAGGGAACACCTTATTATAGATGAGACAGTCCATAACTCTTTCAAGCTCAAAGGTTTTGCAACCATCTAGTAAAAGTCGTTTGCCTGGATCAGTGGTTTTGTATGACTTGTTAATGAACCAATCAACAGAAAAACTGCTATTGGCACTCTGTGGAAACCTCACTATCAACAACGTATCACTAGTAATATCACTGTTTTCATGTGAAGCGTTGATCTATGGGCAGTTCCAAAGTCACTTATCACCCGACTTACCTAACGCAAAGATATATAAAAAAATGTAAGTTACTCATGACCAGTTAGTTGTGCAAAGGTACGTACTTTAATTAAGATGACGAACTGTTTTGTCCTGGATGTCAGTTCAAATACAACATCTGTAACCAATGTAAACTAAGAAAAGTAATCGTGCTTGACTTAGGCTCGAACACAGCACTCATCGCCATTGGTGACTTGGCGGAAAAAGATGTGTTATACCTAGTTTTTAAATAGTATCACTTAGCAAATCTGAACTGGATATAATAAGACGAAAATTTTTGTACTGGACCGGGACTCCTTTCCGACAACTAATTTCCCTGGTAACAATAACGAGAGATGTAGATCATGCTTTCATTCACAACAAGTAACAATGATATGTAAAGGTGTGTGCTGGAACAGGAATCGAACCCAGCACTTAAATGGAGTGTTACCTACGTACAATCAAATTTCAGATATCGAATTTCCTCTGCAGTATCGAGATATACATTTCACATAAATTTTCTCAGCATGTTATAGTCTTAGGTGGAGATTTCAATTTACCAGATATAGACTGGGACACTCAGATGTTTAGGACGGGTGGTAGGGACAGAGCATCCAGTGACATTATACTGAGTGCACTATCCGAAAATTACCACGAGCAATTAAACAGAGAACCGACTCGTGGAGATAACATCTTGGACCTACTGATAACAAACAGACCCGAACTTTTCGACTCTGTAAGTGCAGAACAGGCAATCAATGATCATAAGGCCGTTGCAGTATCCCTGAATATGGAAGTTAATAGGAATATAAAGAAAAGGAGGAAGGTTTATCTGTTTAGCAAGAGTAATAGAAAGCAGATTTCAGACTACCTAACAGATCAAAACGAAAATTTCTGTTCCGACACTGAATGTTGAGTGTTTATGGAAAAAGTTCAAGGCAATCGTAAAATACGTTTTAGACAGGTACGTGCCGAGTAAAACTGTGAGGGACGGGAAAAACTCACCGTGGTTCAACAACAAAGTTAGGAAACTACTGCGAAAGCAAAGAGGGCTTCACTCCAAGTGTAAACGCAGCCAAAACCTATCAGACAAACAGAAGCTAAACGATGTCAAAGTTAGCTTAAGGAGGGCTACGCGTGAAGCGTTCAGTGAATTCGAAAGTAAAATTCTATGTACCGACTTGACAGAAAATCCTAGGAAGTTCTGGCCCTACGGTAAATCAGTAAGTGGCTCGAAACAGCATATCCAGACATTCCGGGATGATGATGGCATTGAAACAGAGGATGACACGCGTGAAGCTGAAATACTAAACACCTTTTTCCAAAGCTGTTTCACAGAGGAAGACCGCACTGCAGTTCCTTCTCTAAATCCTCGCACAAACGAAAAAATGGCTGACATCGAAATATGTGTCCAAGGAATAGAAAAGCAACTGGAATCACTCAGAGGAAAGTCCACTGGACCTGACGTGATACCAATTCGAATCTACACAAAGTACTCGAAAGAACTCCCCCCCTTCTTACAGCCGTGTACCGCAAGTCTCTAGAGGAACGGAAGGTTCCAAATGATTGGAAAAGAGCACAGGTAGTCCCAGTCTTCAAGAAGGGTTGTCGAGCAGATGCGCAAAACTATATACCTATATCTCTGACGTCGATCTGTTGTAGAATTTTAGAACATGATTTTTGCTCGAGTATCATGTTTTTGGAAACCCAGAATCTACTCTGTAGCAATCAACATGGATTCCGGAAACAGCGATTGTGTGAGACCCAACTCGCTTTATTTGTTCATGAGACCCAGAAAATATTAGATACAGGCTCCCAGGTAGATGCTATTTTCCTTGACTTCCGGAAGGCGTTCGATACAGTTCCGTACTGTCGCCTGATAAAGAAAGTAAGAGCCTACGGAATATCAGACCAGCTGTGTGGCTGGATTGAAGAGTTTTTAGCAAACAGAATACAGCATGTTGTTATCAATGGAGAGACGTCTACAGACGTTAAAGTAACCTCTAGCGTGCCACAGGTGAGTGTTATGGAACCATTGCTTTTCACAATATATATAAATGACGTAGCAGATAGTGTCGGAAGCTCCATGCGGCTTTTCGCGGATGATGCTGTCGTATACAGAGAAGTTGCAGCATTAGAAAATTGCAGCGAAATGCAGGAAGATCTGCAGCGGATAGGCACTCGGTGCAGGGAGTGGCAACTGACCCTTAACATAGACAAATGTAATGTATTGCGAATACATTGAAAGAAGGATCCTTTATTGTATGATTATATGATAGCGGAACAAACACTGGTAGCAGTTACTTCTGTAAAATATCTGGGAGTATGCGTGCGGAACGATTTGAAGTGGAATGATCATATAAAATTAATTGTTGGTAACGCGGGTACCAGGTTGAGATTCATTGGGAGAATCCTTAGAAAATGTAGTCCATCAACAAAGGAGGTGGCTTACAAAGCACTCGTTCGACCTATACTTGAGTATTGCTCATCAGTGTGGGATCCGTACCAGATGGGGTTGACGGAGGAGATAGAGAAGATCCAAAGAAGAGCGGCGCGTTTCGTCACAGGGATATTTGGTAACCGTGATAGCGTTACAGAGATGTTTAACAAACTCCAATGGCAGACTCTGCAAGAGAGGCGCTCTGCATCGTGGTGTAGCTTGCTCGCCAGGTTTCGAGAGGGTGCGTTTCTGGATGAGGTATCGAATATATTGCTTCCCCCTACTTATAGCTCCCGAGGAGATCACGAATGTAAAATTAGAGAGATTCGAGCGCGCACGGAGGCTTTCAGACAGTCGTTCTTCCCGCGAACCATACGCGACTGGAACAGAAAAGGGAGGTAATGACAGTGGCACGTAAAGTGCCCTCCGCCACACATCGTTGGGTGGCTTGCGGAGTATCAATGTAGATGCAGATATTTGAACCTGAAATGACGATACGAATGAATAATTTTTGGATTCCTTGGACTCGACCCCAGTACATATCGCCGTTATTGTCTAGCCATGAATGGACATTAAATACAGTTTCTTTCAACAGTAGCGACATTTGCTCATGTTTGAACTAGAAACAACGTGAGAAACAGTTCACGCTGACTGGAAAACTAACGCCGTACATGTGGGTGTTGCCTACACAAGACGACTCGTTAACTACAGAATTCTTTTCCACCAGTAGATGATAGTGGCGTGTTTGAACTTTAAATGATGTGACGAACAGACCTGTGTCTCACTAGGAGTCGAAACTGCTACATATCGTTGTTACTGACAACGAATGAACAAATGTTAAAAACCAAAATTATTTCCCCCTTGCAGTACGGTGTTCTTACGCTAGAGCTTAAAAAGATATGATTCAAAATGTTTGTGCCGGATCAGGATTCGAACTCAGACACACTCCTTACGTGGAAACCTTAAGGAGTTTGGAATCTTGCTCAGGCAAGGAAATGAGGGGCCCATATCTTCACGAAGGGATCGAATCTCGCGAAAGGGGAAGATTCGAGTTAGACTCACAGCCAGAAAATTATATTCAACATTTCAAGCTCAAATAAAAGGTGACATAAATGCCTGTGGCCTTATATGACGTGTCGTTCATTATCGAAAGTAGAATTACTAGTGGAAGCCAAGTTCGGCGAGAGAGCTTTTATATCCTTTGCCGTGTGCCAATCTAACCTGCCGTCGGCAGCGAAAGGACGTCATCTTTAATGCGAGTCTGGAGCCAACGATCATCACTTAGTGGAACCATAAAGTGGGAATCGAATCTGGACCCTATGCAGAAGCCTAGCATCATACCATCATCCCACCGTACTCCGCATGGGAATGTATCATGATTTTGTTGTAACACTGGTGCACCATAGTGGGTGAGAATTCGCTCTGGCGCCGTGAAGTGGATTATAGCATGTTCAACACATTTATTTCCTTGTCTGATGTAATCGCATTTAACCAGCTTCCTCGGCCACCCAGGGCATACATTCGACCTGATTTTGTAGACACGAATTAACATCACATAACGGCCATTTATCCGATCTGCAAACACTATAGGATGGCGATGTTTCCACAGAAAATGTTGCTTCCACCTGCGCTACTCTGCTGCACTGTCTGTTCATCGTAAACGTCGTGTAGTGCAAAGGAAAAGCAGGGTTACAGAACCCACTTCTTCGGCAATTTTTTAAACAGCGCATCGTCTGTCGATTTGTTGGCAGCTCAGAGACAATGAACTTCATTTTATAACGTGCTAGTAACAGCAAAACCTTGCAAAAATATTGCCTTAAAAGAGCTGGTGGCTGCCTGTTCTGATCAGAACAATATTTACTCCACCGACCTATGGCCGCCTGACGTTTGCCTCTGTCAGCCTCCTTCTGCGAGGATAATTGGGCCTTGGCAACATTGTACACTACTGGCCATTAAAATTGCTACACCACGAATATGACGTACTACAGACGCGAAATTTAACCGACAGGAAGAAGATGCTGTAATTTGCAAATGATTAGCTTTTCAAAGCGTTCACACAAGGTTGGCACCGGTGGCGACACCAACAACGTGCTGACATGAGGAAAGTTTCCAACCCATTTCTCGTACACTACCAACAGTTGACCGGCGTTGCCTGGTGAAACGTTGTTGTGATGCCTCGTGTAAGGAGGAGAAGTGCGTACTATTTCATTTCCGACTTTGATAAAGGTCGGATTGTAGCCTGTCGCGATTGCTGTTTATCGTATCGCGACATTGCTACTCGCGTTGGTCGAGATCCAATGACAGTTGGCAGAATATGGAATCGGTGGGTTTAGGAGGGTAATACGGAACGCCGTGCTGGATCGCAACGGCCTCGTATCACTTGCAGTCGAGATGTCAGGCATCTTATCCGCATGGCTGTAACGGATCGTGCAGCCACGTCTCGATCCCTGAGTCAACAGATGGGGACGTTTCCAAGACAACAACCATCTGCACGAACAAATAAAAAAAAAATGGTTCAAATGGCTCTGAGCACTATGGGACTCAACTGCTGAGGTCATTAGTCCTCTAGAACTTAGAACTAATTAAACCTAACTAACCTAAGGACATCACAAACAGCCATGCCCGAGGCAGGATTCGAACCTGCGACCGTAGCGGTCTCGCGGTTCCAGACTGCAGCGCCCTTAACCGCACGGCCACTTCGGCCGGCTCTGCACGAACAGTTCGATGACGTTTGCACCAGCATGGACTATCAGCTCGGAGACCATGGCTGTGGTTACCCTTGACGCTGCATAACAGACAGGAGCGCCTGCGATGGTGTACTCAACACCGAACCTGGGTGCGCGAATGGCAAAACGTCATTTTTTCTGGTGAATCCAGGTTGTGTTTACAGCATCATGATGGTCACATCCGTGTTTGGCAACATCGCGGTGAACGCACATTGGAAGCGTATATTCGTCATCGCCATACTGACGTATCACCCCGTGTGATGGTATGGGGTGCCATTGGTTACACGTCGCGGTCACCTCTTGTTCGCAATGACGGCACTTTGAACAGTGGACGTTACATTTCAGATGTGTTACGACCCGTGGCTCCCCCCTTCATTCGATACCCGCGAAACCCTACATTTCAGCAGTATAATGCACGACCGCATGTTGCAGGTCCTGTACGGGCCTTTCTGGATACAGAAAATGTTCGACTCCTACCCTGGCCAGCACATTCTCCAGATCTCTCACCAACTGAAAACGTCTTGTCAATGGTGGCCGAGCAACTGGCTCGTCACAATGCGCCAGTCAGTACTCTTGATGAACTGTGGTATCGCGTTGAAGCTGCATGGGCATCTGTACCTGTACACGCCATCCAAGCTCTGTTTGACTCAATGCCCAGGCGTATCAAGGCCGTTATTACAGCCAGAGGTGGTTGTTCTGGGTACTGATTTCTCAGGATCTATGCACCCAAGTTGCGTGAAAATGTAATCACATGTCAGTTCTAGTATAATATATTTGTCCAATGAATACCCGTTTATCATCTGCATTTCTTCTTGGTGTAGCAATTTTAATGGCCAGTAGTGTAGAATATGTCTGGCAACGCACTGATAACTCCCTGGAATGACACAGAATTATCGTGCTAAATCCACTTGATATTTTCTTTGTATTTCAATCAATAATTCGCAAATGGTGTGTCATCTATCTATCAAGCGTACGTGTTTAGTGAAGGAAGGGCATATCATAGATAAACTACAACCACTTTGGCATTTTCCACTGCGAGTTATCCGTCTTAGCCACCACCAGGACAATGAGGGAGGATGAACGCCGCCCTTGCTCGCTAGGTCGGTCATTATGTCGTGACGCCGTTAAGCGGAACTGATCTGGTTCTAGGTTACAGTGTCACGGAGGGCAAGCGTTTTACGTCTTACGTGACGGAGCTATAGCCATTAGATTCCCTAAATATAGCGAATAAATCACGTCATAAGGATCCTACATGGAGCGAGAAAACCACTTTCTGGCGTGTTTTCTCGAAATTACTCACTCCATAGACGGCACAAATGTTTCAGTTTTTCCCAACTGCTTTTAACGCCCTCTTAAGTCCAAAAATAACAGAATGTCACAAGCTCTCCATTTTGTGGCCGTGCGGTTCTGGGCGCTACGGTCTGGAACCGAGCGATCGCTACGGTCGCAGGTTCGAATCCTGCCTCGGGCATGGATGTGTGTGATGTCCTTAGGTTAGTTAGGTTTAATTGGTTCTAAGTTCTAGGCGACTGATGACCTCTGAAGTTAAGTCCCATAGTGCTCAGAGCCATTTCAACCATTTTTCTCTCCATTTTCTAACCCATAAACAACACTACTCACAACAGTTTACGTTTCATACGACTTGTAGAGTAGTAAAAGTCAGCAAATGACGTAAGGACTGTCCTGACTCACTACTGTGTGATATTAACTTTTGTTTCCTTCCTGTTTCGATTAAACTGCCATTATCGGGAGACCTGCGGTACAATGTGGGTGGCATTATTTCCATTGTACGTACTTATGTTATGGTGGAATATTGAGCATTAATTGCAGCTGTATATATCGTCTAGATGGACTGACACACATGTAACACAATCGACAACTGTATTTCAACTGTCGTTCTGTATTTGTAGAATTAAGGCAGTAATTTGTTATGACAGTAATTTTACCGTTTTGGATCTATGATGTCAAATGTTATCCAAGTGCACTATTATACAGATGACATTTTCACTGTGTATACATTATACAATTTATTTGTTTGCACGTGTATCTGTTGTTGCTGTATGTTTGTAGTATCTATGTTTATAGCCATCGTAGTTGCTGTTAATTTATAGTTGCATTGGGTAAGGGTTTTTCATTTGACGTACTTCACTTAACGTCTGTTGTCGATAATTTTTCGTAAGTAACTGTGCCGAAAAAAAACTGTCAATAAAGAACTGTATGTAGTCCATTTCCGTCTAAGCAAAAATTTAGAACCACTTATTTTCGATCACATTACTAAATTAAGTGGTAGTAACATACATTTCACAAGTCTGCAAGTTATCTATTTTCATAACAAGAAGTTCAATAAGCTCATGGTTATCTGGTTATCCAACAACACGGGAAACGTTAAGTAAAAGAGTATCTATGTAAGTTTGACTCTTACCCAGAAATAAAGAACCCTAAGGACATTACGAAACTGAGTTGCGTAACAAAAGGCTGAAACAACCTAGGTTCAAATTGACCTATTTGGGCGTCAGTCAGTTATTGTCTACCACGAAAGATGCTCTGGACACATCCGACCGCTCAGAGGCAAAAATGAGCTCACAGTGAACTTAACAGATGTAACTTAGAAGGAATTACATAACCAAAAATGTAAATATCAGTCAGTTTCAGAATGTAGAACTCTAAAAAGCATAAACCTCAAATTTCGACAAATTATGCTTTAGCTCTAAAAGCTGACAAAGGAAACAGTTTCGTCGTTGCGTATCACACTGATTACACAGATAAAGTTATGTCTTCCTTTTAAATGAACAATATCACCGTACTTACCTATACCAAACTAATAGATTTGTAGCAAATACAAAAAGGTCATCAAATCCTCTACTGCAGTTTTAATTGACTGAGAAAATATCTTGCATGGTTGTGAACCCTTGCTTGCGCAACCTAAGACACACAAGCCTTCAGTTCCTATACGCCCAGTCGTTAACTGCATTAATTATCTAAAAATTACTTCAAATTTAGTAATGAAATCTATACGTAGGTTGATGGCGTGGTTCTGGATAAGGGTACTGCGAGTACAATTGTGGATATTTGCCTCAACAATCTAGATCAAAAGTTCGTCATTCCTGATTGGCCTAAATAAAAAAATCGTTGTGAATTACTACAGATTCATGGACGATATCATTATGCTAGTTAACAGCATTCACGCATATATTCAAGACATTCGTCATGCGTTAAACAATCTACTTACAAAAATCAAATTCTCATCGGAAATATACACAAAAAATGCTATAAATTATTTGAATCTTACGATCAATACAAAATATGATTACCACAAATGTGACATTTATAGAAATCCTACCTTAACGGACACCATCATCAATGCAAACTCCTTTCAACCAATGCTAGAAAATCTCGCATATTTTCGCTTCATGCTTCACAGACTGAAAAATCTGCCACTATAAGCAAACACAATTCGAAAGGATATAGACACAATCCAACAAAACACTTTCGACCCTAACATCGTCATAAATTATACAGTAAACACATGAGATCCAGGCCCAATTCAGAACACAGCCAAATAAGACTAATCACAGAAACAATAACAAAAAAAAAAGAATGCGCTGACTACCTATATACTGTAGATCCAGTCTCGGACAAGATTGACGTATTATTCAGACCTACGAACGTACGGTTAGCTTTCTGGACAATTAGCAACCTCAAACTGATATTACGATAAGGTAGCACAAAACCACCAAGCTGTGCTACCCCTGGAATATACAAAATCACACATAACTGCTGTGATAATTTCTACATTGGTCAGACAGGAAGAAACTTCCTCACTTGGGTTAAAGAAAACATTCGAAATAACGATAAATAACCAATCAATTTTTTTTTCTCCACTTAAACGACCGTTAACACACAATAGATGCAATTGATCACACATTGTAGGAGCTTCATAAAATTCCGAAAGGTCTTACCATGAAGATTCTTGAAATTTATATATACATAAGAAACTAACCACAACACATTTTAAGTAAACATATGGATCTTAAACATCAATACCATTTTTAAAAATTTACTGAAATACTCGACAAAACGGATAATTTAAAAGCACAGCGCATAGTCAAAGATGACTAATGAAAACTTTTACATCATTGCTCATTCGAATGCTCTTGAAACACAGTTCGTACGAGAATATCATAAGCTACGAAAACATATTGACAATAAAAGTTAAAAGCGTACATGTCAAATAGAAAAAAAAACGCCTATAAATTAACAGCTCATACCATTGTTATAAACATAGACTACTACAAACATACAGCAACAACAGATACTTGTGCAAACAAATAATATATAATATATAAACAGTGTACTTTGTAAACATGATATAACTCCAAAACGGTCAGAGTACTGTCATAATTAATTAATTACTACCTTCAATCAACAAAAACAGAGCGACAGTCAAAATACTAGTGCTAATGATGTTTGTATGTCAATCCAGTTAGAGAATATACACTTAAGTATCAATCAATATTCAATATTCTACCTTAACATAAATATGTATACTGGAAATAATGTCACTCACATCGTACCATAGATCACTTGATAATGGCAGTTTTTGCCGAAACAGATCTGTAGTGAAAGTGGAAGGAATTATCACACAGCAGCGAGTCTGGACACTCCTTATAAACCACTCAAACCTTCAAATATTCAACGTTCAAGATGTCATTACAGGAAAAATACAACACTAAAAAGAAAAACGAAAAATACGATCCATAAATACACGTATAGGAACCTGCGTAGCAACACTCCATACAAAATCTCTATGAATTTATTCACCAGCCTATTTTTTGGTAATTTACAAAAATTACTGAAGAAGTCGGTTCAGTAATTCAGCTTTTCTATTGATTTGCGTGACGTTTAGCACTAACAGCTTGTGCTGCAGAGTAGCTCAAGTGGAATGTATCGCTTTCGATGCAAACTTCCGCATCTTATAGTGCAAGGCGTTTGTGCAGAAGGCTGGTATGTGATTTTATTTCAGTGATTAGAAAATCAAGTTGAATGTACGAAGACAGGTGGTTAATAAGGATTCGAAGGAACTATGAAATTAATGTACTGAACAGTGAGTCAGGGAACCAGAACCGTCATCCAGTGTGGCCACATGAGTTATGAGAAAATCATGCTTGACTCACACGTGGTGTTCGGTGGGGTGGTTCATTGATACTAGGCCGATAAGAATAGGGTCTGGGTTCAGTTCCCACTTCAGGCGACGATTTTGAATTAGCACAAACAAATCCTGTTCACCTACACTAAATGAATGTTAGGCTGCACCTTGGTTCGAGATTCAGATTGGAGATTGGGCTGGGCCACTGCAGAGATAAAAGTAGCGGCATGTAGAAACTTAACACTAACCTTTGTTACACTGGTAATTTTATTTTAGTGACCAAATGCTTGTAAAGTCGTAGGGCATTTATTCCAGATTCTATTTGAGCTTTCGGCCTGGAATATATTGGTTATGAACTGGGATTCGAAGTCTATCATCTCTTTTGTGGGAATTGATTCCTTCCTGATGGTGCGACTCCATTTCGTTGTTTGGTCAAGATTCCAAACTCCTAAAGGTCTGGGCTGGAATCCTGAACCGGCTCCCAAATTTTCCGTATGTCTTTTCAAGCCCTAGAGTGAGCACACCTAACTCCTGGTGAAAACTTTTGATTAGTTACTTCTCTTCTTTCTTCGTCAAAAGTAACAACATGAACCGTTTAGACTCCCAGTGAGACACAGAACATTTCTTGATATCACTTCAAGTTCAAAGATGATACTCCCAGTGAGACGCGCTGCTAAACCCGCAGGGCAGGACAAGTAGTAGGAATTGTGGAAGGGGGCCAGAATGAGCGGCTGTCAGTTACACTTCAAACATAACACTTTATTTAGTTGTCCAAACATTACAGCGCGACCTCTAAGTCTGACTATCGACAGAAAACGTCTTTAATTCTAAAACGGCTGAAGACCCATGAATTAAACACAGCTGCCATAATACTAATAATAATATACAGGATCAAACAATAAACACCAGATATTACAGCAAGCATATTATTAAAGATCCCAATACCACAACAGATAAACGCAGACTTTGCAAACAACAAATAGAAACAGCAGATCACATCACAAGCGGATGCACAATACTAGCAAATACAAAATACCCGAGAAGACATGACAATGTAGCAAAAATAATACATTAACAACTTGCCATACAACATAAACTGATAAAACAACACGTTCCCACATACAAGTATGCACCACAAAATGTACTGGAGAATGATGAATACAAATTATACTGGAACAGAACCATTATAACAGATAAAACACCACATAACAAACCTGACATCATACTCACCCATAAAAAGAAGAAATTAACACAACTAATAGAAATATCCATACCCAATACAACAAATATACAGAAGAAAACAGGAGAAAAAAAATTGAAAAATACATCCAACTGGCTGAGGAAGTCAAGGACATGTGGCATCAGGATAAAGTTGACATTATACCAATTATACTTTCAACTACAGGAGTCATACCACGCCATATCCATCAGTACATCAACGCAATACAGCTACATCCAAATATATATATATATATATATATATATATATATATATATATATATATATATATATATATATATATATATAGATACAACTACAGAAATCTGTAATTATTGATACATATTCAATTACCCGAAAGTTCCTAAATGCAATGTAACATATACCGTACAGTTAAAAGGAAGTCACGCTTGATCAAGGTCCGCGTCACTTTCCACTTTTAACCATACATAACGTCTGAGAAAAGGGTAACAACAATAATAATAATAATAATAATAATAATAATAACAATAACAATAACATACATAATAACATAATATACATTCAGACATAACGTCTGAGAAAGAAAAGAAATAATAATAATAATATTAATTATTATTATTATTATTATTATTATTTTTGAGACAGAAGGCTCTAGGCTTTAAACGTAAATAGTATTTAAGGCCAAGCGATGTAAGACCCGATAATTAAGAACCCAAAACCTTAAAGCGGCTGAATGCCCATCTTTTTAAGAATAACAACTACAATAAATTTTCTACAGGCAGAAGGCCCACAGCTTTATCTTGAAAGAATGTAATACTTGATAAGTAGGATCCTTAAAACTTAAAGCAGCTGAAGGCCGATACTTTTAAAAACAATACAATAAATTTTCAACAGGCAGACAACGTAAGACTTGCCCAATTTAGAAAAACTTACTTTTAGGCAATGGCGCTCAGAAGTTTCCAAGGGGCTTGGTCTGCCGTTGGAATCTTAACGTTCGCTTTGGTGAGACAAGAAGTCGGCCCAACTAGATACGCCGGCAACACAACCAAGAGACAGTCAGGGACCCACCACCGACAAGACGACTTGCTAACCACTGCCCAGTAAACGAGAATTCCAAAGCCGAGACGTTACAGACATAGCCGCCGACAACCAAAAATACACTAAGCTGTCAAAAACTACACACCATGGTGGACATCGACAACGGGTGAGGAAAGGACAGTGCCTGAATTTACGTCAGCGACCAGGGCAGGTAACCAGAACACTAACGATTGGTTGGTTGGTTTGGGGAAGACCAGACAGCGTGGTCATCGGTCTCATCGGATTAGGGAAGGATGGGGAAAGAAGTCGGCCGTGCCCTTTCAGAGGAACCATCCCAGCCGGCCGCGATGGTCTAGCGGTTCTAGGCGCGCAGTCCGGAACCGCGCGACTGCTACGGTTGCAGGTTCGAATCCTGCCTCGGGCATGGATGTGTGTGATGTCCTTAGGTTAGTTAGGTTTAAGTAGTTCTAAGTTCTAGGGGACTGATGACCACAGATGTTAAGTCCCATAGTGCTCAGAGCCATTTTTTGAACCATCCCAGCATTTGCCTGGAGTGAGAACACTAACGACCACAAGGCAGAAAATTCCGCTGGTGCACTTGAATTTCAAACTGACAAATATAGTTAATTCCACCACACGGTGGCTAAATCTTCACCAACTAGAACACTCGCTGTTGCTCCCACGAATACCGCCAACAGCGAACCACCAACCAAGGGGACAACGTGAACAGACGTGGCTTTGCTAATAAAATCACCACTCAACTTTCATGTCCTGGGTCGGTGAGTCGAATCTCGTAGCACTCGGAACAGCCACCACACGCTCCGACACTGCGTAGAAACCGCCAGCGAGCCAAGCCGACTGCGCCGTGCGGAGACTTGCTTGCTGATCCGCTCCAACCAACCGACTGGCTGCACACCGCCAAGCCGGAACTATAAGCATCAGTCCAAAGATGGTATACGGTGCAAATATCGATAGACACTGCTGCTGCCACACATAGAAAGAGGAAGAACCACGGCTTAACCGCAATAACCACGGGAAACCAAACGCAGAGTAACAGCCAAGTTTGAAAGCAACACATAAGCCAGGGTCAGCACGGCTCACCCAGCTACTGTTGAAAAAGAATTAACTAATTATCGTCTCATCGTATGTAGTCAACGAAAATATGTGTGTAGTTCGATTCCCAGCAGTTCTGAACTCTTCTTCAGGCTATTTCTAGTTTAAAAGTGTACACAATTTGTTACTGACAAAAGAAACCTGTAGAGTAAGTCAAGGAAAGCTGGACTACTGTTTTTCCTTCAGTATAAAACTTGTGGATTTATCAACTTTTTTGTTTTACTTGCGGCAGCATGTTCGTACAGAGTGTCTTATAAAGGTAATGGCAATGTATTATTAAGGCACTGCCACTTGAAATGCAAGAGATATGATCAAATGAAAATATAGACGAGTGATCCATCTCACCCCTAGGTGTACGACTGAGATGGACCAGTGCACTGGGAAAGATGGATCGTAGAAAAATGGCCATACGTGAAGAAAAGAGTCAAATAAAATTTCAAATTTTTGTCTGGGGTGTGTCGTAATGAATACAGAACTATATTATTAAATATTTTAATCCAAAACAGTTTTATCAGTTTATTATAAATCTTGATTGAGCACTGGCTTTTCTATTGACTTGTTGGTTTTGTTCAAGCATTATGTGCCATGAAAGACATCACGGTATGGGAAGATCAAAATGTCATGACGCCCAATTACGACAGCAACAAAACACAGAGGTTCTTGCTTATACTGTTCTAATACATGATCATGGCGAAAAGGGCGAAACTAACAAATCACTTACGAAATAGAATATTTGTTTCCAATTCAAAGTGTCAGCCTCACACTTGGAAAGTGACTTTCTTCGAGGAACTTTCATACATGATTTACATGTCGCTCTACTCTTTATTTGTAAGAACTTCGTGTTTTGGTATACGACTCGAAGAAAATTGATGTATCTCTCACATGACATAGGCTGTTGGTTGTCCACAGAGGTGCTCTGTTGTTGTGGACGGAGTAACCCAGTGACTGATCAACTGGCACCGACAGGGTCATTATTATCAGGGTGGACACCCACCTTCCGCGCAACATGGACAACCCATCACCGATGATGTCATTCCTATTGGGGTGGACATCCGCCTACTGTAAGCACAGCCGACGCATTCACCGCCACGACATGGTGACGTCATGAAGACAGACAAGACACCACCTTGTGGCTGGAGAAACTGCCATTCCGCTGCTACAGAAGCGTTACATTATTGTGACAATATCATCATTATAGTCATCAGTGTCTGCCTCGCATTTAAAACAGATTATTGTTTACAATAGCCGGCCGCGGTGGTCTCGCGGTTCTAGGCGCGCAGTCCGGAACCGTGCGACTGCTATGGTTGCAGGTTCGAATCCTGCCTCGGGCATGGATGTGTGTGATGTCCTTAGGTTAGTTGGATTTAAGTAGTTCTAAGTTCTAGGGGACTAATGACCACAGCTGTTAAGTCCCATAGTGCTCAGAGCCATTTGAACCATTTGTTTACAATAAACAAATTATAATAGCTGTAAAGAGGATATTCACTGAGTGTAAAATATCATTGTTTAAAACTTACTGTAACAAACTTCAGTGAGACAGATGTAAGGTGTGCACTGGAGTAGTGGAACATCAGTTATATAACGATATATCTACCACTATCTATCGTTTGCGTCTTTGTCCAGCATTGTGCGCGGGGCTGGCGTGGTTAAATCGTATTTGGCATGTTAATATGAAGGGGTGGCCAGATGCCCTTCCTGCCGCCACCCCTTACCCTCCGGGACGGAATCGGAGTACCCCATCTGTCTGCGTTTAGTCTAAATCATGGAAAAGTGTGGATGTGTGCCAAATGTCTGTGAGTCGTGTAATTGAGGCAGGACGTGGGGACCAGCCTGGTATTCACCTAGGGGATGTGGAAAACCGCCTAAAAAAAAGCACATCCAGGCTGGCCGGCACACCGGCCCTCGTCGTTAAAACAATGGGCGGATTCGATCTGCAGCCGGCGCGCCTACCCGAGTCGAGGAAGCAGCGCATTAGGCTCTTTTTTTTTTTTTAATGAGTGTTCAGTTATGAGTAGGTGGAGACAAGGCGGGCAGGGGTCGGAACCCGAGGCCTTTTTTTTACTATTTTTTTTTTGTTTCACCAGGAACAAGGTAAATGAACAAAATATCTTTATTGGTACAAAGTTAAATACACTCCTGGAAATGGAAAAAAGAACACATTGACACCTGTGTGTCAGACCCACCATACTTGCTCCGGACACTGTGAGAGGGCTGTACAAGCAATGATCACACGCACGGCACAGCGGACACACCAGGAACCGCGGTGTTGGCCGCCGAATGGCGCTAGCTGCGCAGCATTTGTGCACCGCCGCCGTCAGTGTCAGCCAGTTTGCCGTGGCATACGGAGCTCCATCGCAGTCTTTAACACTGGTAGCATGCCGCGACAGCGTGGACGTGAACCGTATGTGCAGTTGACGGACTTTGAACGAGGGCGTATAGTGGGCATGCGGGAGGCTGGGTGGACGTACCGCCGAATTGCTCAACACGTGGGGCGTGAGGTCTCCACAGTACATCGATGTTGTCGCCAGTGGTCGGCGGAAGGTGCACGTGCCCGTCGACCTGGGACCGGACCGCAGCGACGCACGGATGCACGCCAAGACCGTAGGATCCTACGCAGTGCCGTAGGGGACCGCACCGCCACTTCCCAGCAAATTAGGGACACTGTTGCTCCTGGGGTATCGGCGAGGACCATTCGCAACCGTCTCCATGAAGCTGGGCTACGGTCCCGCACACCGTTAGGCCGTCTTCCGCTCACGCCCCAACATCGTGCAGCCCGCCTCCAGTGGTGTCGCGACAGGCGTGAATGAAGGGACGAATGGAGACGTGTCGTCTTCAGCGATGAGAGTCGCCTCTGCCTTGGTGCCAATGATGGTCGTATGCGTGTTTGGCGCCGTGCAGGTGAGCGCCACAATCAGGACTGCATACGACCGAGGCACACAGGGCCAACACCCGGCATCATGGTGTGGGGAGCGATCTCCTACACTGGCCGTACACCACTGGTGATCGTCGAGGGGACACTGAATAGTGCACGGTACATCCAAACCGTCATCGAACCCATCGTTCTACCATTCCTAGACCGGCAAGGGAACTTGCTGTTCCAACAGGACAATGCACGTCCGCATGTATCCCGTGCCACCCAACGTGCTCTAGAAGGTGTAAGTCAACTACCCTGGCCAGCAAGATCTCCGGATCTGTCCCCCATTGAGCATGTTTGGGACTGGATGAAGCGTCGTCTCACGCGGTCTGCACGTCCAGCACGAACGCTGGTCCAACTGAGGCGCCAGGTGGAAATGGCATGGCAAGCCGTTCCACAGGACTACATCGAGCATCTCTATGATCGTCTCCATGGGAGAATAGCAGCCTGCATTGCTGCGAAAGGTGGATATACACTGTACTAGTGCCGACATTGTGCATGCTCTGTTGCCTGTGTCTATGTGCCTGTGGTTCTGTCAGTGTGATCATGTGATGTATCTGACCCCAGGAATGTGTGAATAAAGTTTCCCCTTCCTGGGACAATGAATTCACGGTGTTCTTATTTCAATTTCCAGGAGTGTACAACAGAAATGCCATCCTTCCGGCGAAAATAACACAAGACATTATACTCGTACAAGGCGAGCAATTTTTTTTATGAACAAGGTGTAGGAAAAAAAAAGAATAATCATACTGATGTGAGCTAAGAGGTGTGAAGCAATATACAGTGGAGTGAGGGAAAAACCAGTGTGTTCTGATATAGTGCATAAAAGAAAATAGGCGCGTGTCCATGGCGTGGTTAAATCGTATTTGGCATGTTAATGTGAAGGGGTGGCCAGATGCCCTTCCTGCCGCCACCCCGTACCACTGTGGGTTACAATCTAGAAAGTAGCACGGAGAGTCTCAGATGTCAGAAGGGGGGGCGGGAGTGCTGTCGGCGTGGGGCACCATCCAACTGAGCGGCGTGATTTCTCGCCATCATTATACATGTAAGTGATCGTCCATCCCTTGACCCATACAGTCGCATGATTTTTGGTGGCGGGGAAATAAGTATTCTCAGGATGGATAAAAGTCCATGGGTCAATCGAGTCCAGCGGAACACGGAGGTAACAGGCAACGAACTGTCGGGCAAGCTTCCAGACGTCACTGGTGGCAGCACAAGTCAGTTGATGAACATCGTCATCCACGAGGTGGCAAGTGGAACAAAGAGGAGAATCCTTTAGTCCGATGGCGTGAAGACGATGATTTGTGGCGAATTTTTCATTAGCGACTTGGTACCATGTTGCCCGGACGTTGGAGGGAAGAAAAGGCTGGCGGATGTGACGACAAACCGTGGGCCACCGCGTGGACGGATGTCTCAGTTCGATATTGTTGCTGGATATGGAACGAAGGAGTGGGGTATAAAAATCTTTAGGTCGAGGAGAAAGCGTGGTCGGTAAGTGCGTGTGAGCATAACTGAAGTCGACGATGAAATCAGAAATGTGCGTCATATGGTGCTTGATGTGTCCGCCTGGTACTGGTGGTGTTGTGGTCGCAGGCACAAGAATTTCCAGCAAGCTGCGCGTAAGGGAGGTGCACCCGTGCCACTGCTTGTGCATGGTGGACATGTACAAGGACGCCGCGCGGAGTCGCACATTGACAAGGCCGAGGCCTCCCGCTCGCGGGGGAAGGGTGAGCGTGTCGTAGCGGACCTTGAAGAGCGTTCCGGCCGTAAGGAAGTATCCGAAGGCAGTCTGGAGGTTGCGTCCAATAGTTGATGGCAGCGGGAGGACCTGTGCAGTGTGGACCATTCTGGACGCCACATGTTGATTGAGGTACTGGACACGTTGTAAAGAATCGAGTTGACCGAGAAGATTTTGTCGCACCGTCGTGCGGATAGTTTGGAGTGCACGCCGAAAATTGATGGCAGCGGAGCGGCGCACGGTGGAGGTGAAAATGATACCAAGGTATCGTAGTTTTTGTACACATGGGAGAGGTGCTAAGTCGTCGTATGAGAGGCTGCGTCCAGTGGGCATCGCCGCGGATTTAGCCACATTCATGTTACTGCTCGCTGCAGTGCCGTACGTTGATATCAAATCAAGTACCGTGTGTGTTTCACTCCGTGAGCGGATCAAGAGGAGGAGGTCGTCCGCATACGCACGACATGGAAAACTGTGCTGTCGGAGAGTGAGACCAGAAAGGTGGCTCGCCAGACTCCCGATGAGTGGCTCCAGGCTTATGGCATAGAGCAGGGTCGAAAGTGGGCAGCCTTGCCGTACGGAACGCCGGATCGCCGCTGGTCCCGCCACACGGCCATTAACCTGAATCAGAGATTCGGCGGTGCCGTACAGGCGCCGGATCAAGTCGATAAAGGCTGGTGGAAAACCCATGCGGTTCATCACTGAGAACAGAAAAAGATGCCGCACTTTGTCGAATGCGCTGTCAAAATCAATGGCAACCACTGCGGCACGGAGTCTGCACGCCGCTGCCAGTGCAATTAAATCGCGACATTCTCCTGTGACCGTTTGTATATTAACTGAGCCGCCCGGAGTTGTCTGTTCCGGGGATAGAATGCTAGGCAGGACCTTGCGGCATCGCGTTGACAGTAGGCGTGTAAAAATTTTACAGTCTGCGTTAAGCAGAGTCAGGGGGCGGTAATGTGCTGTCGTCACACCTGGTGTCGGTTTGTGGATGGGTATAATAATTCCCGTGACGAAGGACGGCGGTACGGCGTTCCCCATCGTCAGCTGTTCATGAAACATCGTTGTCCACCGTGACGCCATTAGTGTGAAGAAAGCGCAATAAAATTCTATCGCCAACCCGTCGACACCAGGTGACTTATTCAGAGCACCTTTTTTGATTGCATCGTGGATTTCGTCACGTGTAATTGGCTCCATCAGCTCGTCCGCTTCGTCGCTGGTGAGGGTGCGAGTTACGTGTGGTAACACAGACTCTTCAGCGTGGTTGTTGGTAGTCTCCTCCTGATACATTGTGCGGTAGTGGTCGACAAAGGCACTGACGATTTCGGCCTGGCAAGTGACGTGCTGGCCGCGACAGGTGGTGATCTCGGTGATGAGTTGTTGTCGTCGATGTTTCCTATCAGAGGCGATATGATGCATGGTCGGATGTTCTTGTTCCGCCGAATCTCGACATGGGGTACGCACCATAGCCCCCTGCAGTCTACGGCGTGTCAAAGTTACAATTTGCGCCTTAATCCTGCTATGTTCCCTCTGGGTGTCGGGGGTGGGCAGTTGGGCGTCCAGGTCGCGGAGAACGGCGTAGAAATAGTCGGTAGTGTGCCGGCGCCACGTAGCAACTTCCTTTCCATGCTGATTCAAAGTACGTCGAATGGCAGGTTTGGCACATTCCAGCCACCAGGTCAAGGTCGTGCAGTATTTAGGTAAGCGACGTTCACAGATGGCCCATGTCTCGGTAACACGTTGAAGACATTAGGGATCATGAAGATGGGAGGTGTTTAGCTTCCACGGTGCACGACTACGCCAGACCACTTGCTTGGGGAAGAGAATGTTGCAGATGTAGGCGCAGTGGTCCGAAAAGGCGAGGGGCCAAAGTTCTGCACCTTGGACTGCAGGTGTGAGTTCCCGAGAGACGTAAATTCTATCAAGGCGGCTCGCGGAGTGACTCGTCTGGTAAGTATGTCCAGGCGCGTCGCCGTGCCGAACTTCCCAAGTGTCGCGGAGCAACAGATCTCGGACGACAAGACGCAGTTCTTGACAGGTGTTGTAGTGGGGCACTTGATCTCTAGTGTGCAAGACACAATTAAAATCAACCCCAAGCAAGTAATGGTCGCAGCGTCCAAGAAACAAAGGAGCGATTTCTTCTGAATAGAAGAGTGCCCTGTCGCATCTTCGGGTGGAGCCTGACGGAGCGTAAATGTTGACGATACGCGTCTCCATGACAGTGACGGCCATGCCTCTGGCAGGTGGAAGGTATGTGATATCGGCCACTGGAATGCCTTCTCTTGCGTAGATGGCTACGCCGCATCCCAGGTGGTCACCAAGAGAAGGATAAGTGTTATATCCCGCGACGTCTGGAAGTGTGGCCAAGTGTACTTCCTGCAGTAGTGCGATATCGACGTTCGACGCCCATATCATCTCTCGCAGCAGTTGAAGTTTCACGGGTGAGCTAATGGTTGATCGTCGCTATTCGGTAGGTTTGGAGCCGTACCCCACCGTGGAGGGGAAATCCACCGGCGGAGGATGAAGAGGGGTGAGGCAACGGCGAGTCGTGCCGTACGCCACCTGACGGCGTTATCAGCGGCGTAACGATGCTTCCGTCTGGGGTAACTGTCCCCAGCGTGTGGTCCGGGTCCTCATCGACGTCCTCACTCCACACCATTGAAGCCGTTGTCGTTGTGATGGTCGTACGTTCCACTTCGGTCGTAGGGGCGGAGGACGTCTCCGCGGCAGTCGCAACGGTGGAGTCTGTTGGTTCAGGAGCATCTGGGCGAGTCAGTAGAGTAGGCATCGACACAGCCACAGTCGGCGTCATGTTGTCGTTATTCGTGTCGTCGTGTAGGTTCTCCGAGGCCTCGTCGGGTCGGTCAGCCTCCGGAGCATCAGAGGGAGGTGATCCGTCTCGTTCCGAGACCGTACGGCGCCTCCTCTTGCGCCTCTTAGTTGAACGTTGTTTGCGGGTTCGTCCCTCCGTGTCGGAAGACGGAAGGGAGTCGCGTCGCTCTGAGACGAAGGCCGTTGCGGGAACGTCAAATGAAGGGGCGTCCATATGTTCGGGCGGGTGGGTGTCGGAAGTCGTCGCTGTTGGTAGTGGCGCCGGCGTCAGGCTTTGAGCGCGACCTGTCGGCCCCGGCGGTATCCGTAGCAGCTGGAAGTGTCACCGGTACGTGATCCGACGGGCGGTGGACGGTGGGAAGAGAAGAGAGCGCCGATGCGTCGGTGATCGGTAAAACCGTCGTCGGAACCGGAGGTGCCACGGTAGCGGCTGGCAATTGGGTGATTCGTCGCTGAAGACACTCAGATCTGAGGTGGCCTTCTTTACCGCACCCGGAACAGGTCTTGGGTTGGCCGTCGTATATGAAAATCGCGCGGCACCCGCTAATTTGCAGGTAAGATGGCACGTGGCGATGGAGATCGATGGTGATCTGCCGTACACCGTTAAGAACGGGGTACGTTTGGAATTGCGCCCAGCGTTCAGCAGTGCGGCCATGTACAGTGCCATAGGGGCGGAAAGCCGCGATGTCTTCCGCCGGAAGCTCGAACGTGAGTTCGAAAACTCGTATGGTGCGCATTCCTAAGCCGGCATGGTCGACAGTGACCGCTCCGACACTGCCGTCGGCGTGGCAAAAGCGTAATCCATGGTTGGTGTCACGAAGTATTCTTTCACATGCCGCGTCATTGACGACTTTGACGTACACCGTACTGCTTAATATGGACAAATGGATGCCCAAGATGTCGGAAGCTGGGATCTTAGCAACGCCGCGTAGGAAGCGTTCCACTTCCAAGGCCTTTGGTCGTGCGTATTCGTTCCAGAAGTTTAATCGTAATGTTGATTTTCGAAAACGGTTGGCCATGGTTCTAGTGCACGTAAGCGACACGTAAGTGACGGCCGCTGAAATGTAAACAACAGCGAGCGCGCGCGCTCCGCAGGCGGAAACAACAACACGTCCGCACTGCACGGCGGCGAAAGCCGGACTGCTCTCGGCTAACCTGGTGGGTTAGTTATACACTCCTGGAAATGGAAAAAAGAACACATTGACACCGGTGTGTCAGACCCACCATACTTGCTCCGGACACTGCGAGAGGGCTGTACAAGCAATGATCACACGCACGGCACAGCGGACACACCAGGAACCGCGGTGTTGGCCGTCTCGAATGGCGCTAGCTGCGCAGCATTTGTGCACCGCCGCCGTCAGTGTCAGCCAGTTTGCCGTGGCATACGGAGCTCCATCGCAGTCTTTAACACTGGTAGCATGCCGCGACAGTGTGGACGTGAACCGTATGTGCAGTTGACGGACTTTGAGCGAGGGCGTATAGTGGGCATGCGGGAGGCCGGGTGGACGTACCGCCGAATTGCTCAACACGTGGGGCGTGAGGTCTCCACAGTACATCGATGTTGTCGCCAGTGGTCGGCGAAAGGTGCACGTGCCCGTCGACCTGGGACCGGACCGCAGCGACGCACGGATGCACGCCAAGACCGTTGGATCCTACGCAGTGCCGTAGGGGACCGCACCGCCACTTCCCAGCAAATTAGGGACACTGTTGCTCCTGGGGTATCGGCGAGGACCATTCGCAACCGTCTCCATGAAGCTGGGCTACGGTCCCGCACACCGTTAGGTCGTCATCCGCTCACGCCCCAACATCGTGCAGCCCGCCTCCAGTGGTGTCGCGATAGGCGTGAATGGAGGGACGAATGGAGACGTGTCGTCTTCAGCGATGAGAGTCGCTTCTGCCTTGGTGCCAATGATGGTCGTATGCGTGTTTGGCGCCGTTCAGGTGAGCGCCACAATCAGGACTGCATACGACCGAGGCACACAGGGCCAACACCCGGCATCATGGTGTGGGGAGCGATCTCCTACACTGGCCGTACACCACTGGTGATCGTCGAGGGGACACTGAATAGTGCACGGTACATCCAAACCGTCATCGAACCCATCGTTCTACCATTCCTAGACCGGCAAGGGAACTTGCTGTTCCAACAGGACAATGCACGTCCGCATGTATCCCGTGCCACCCAACGTGCTCTAGAAGGTGTAAGTCAACCACCCTGGCCAGCAAGATCTCCCGATCTGTCCCCCATTGAGCATGTTTGGGACTGGATGAAGCGTCGTCTCACGCGGTCTGCACGTCCAGCACGAACGCTGGTCCAACTGAGGCGCCAGGTGGAAATGGCATGGCAAGCCGTTCCACAGGACTACATCCAGCATCTCTACGATCGTCTCCATGGGAGAATAGAAGCCTGCATTGCTGCGAAAGGTGGATATACACTGTACTAGTGCCGACATTGTGCATGCTCTGTTGCCTGTGTCTATGTGCCTGTGGTTCTGTCAGTGTGATCATGTGATGTATCTGACCCCAGGAATGTGTCAATAAAGTTTCCCCTTTCTGGGACAATGAATTCACGGTGTTCTTATTTCAATTTCCAGGAGTGTATAACGATATATGCGCTGGCATAGTGACTTACAGTCAACGTCTTGTTGTCAGGCATTTTAGCACACTGGATTTTCATCCGGGAGAAAGTTCAATCCCGCGTGCGGCCATCCTGGTTTAGATTTCCCATGATTTCTCTAAACAGCGTAAGGCAAAGGCCGCGACGTTCCTTCGAAATGGTATGGCCGCTTTCCTTGTCCACCCCTAACCCGACCTTGTGCTCCGTCTCTAATGACCTCGCTGTCGACGGATCGCTATACTCTAATCTCCTCCTCCTCTGTCAGGTATTTGACAGCACCGTTTTAATACTGCCTTTACAGTCAACTACTTACCCTACACTTACTAACATATACACTACTGCACATTAAAATTGCTACACCACGAAGATGATGTGCTACAGACGCGAAATTTAACCGACAGGAAGAAGATGCTGTGATATGCAAATGATTAGCTTTTCAGAGCATTCACACAAGGTTGGCGCAGGCGGCGACACCTGCAACGTGCTGACATGAAGAAAGTTTCCAACCCATTTCTCGTACACAACCAGCAGTTGACCGGCGTTGCCTCGTGAAACGTTGTTGTGATGCCTCGTGTAAGGAGGAGAAATGCGTACCATCACGTTTCCGACTTTTATAAAGATCGGATTGTAGCCTATCGCGATTGCGGCTTATCGTATCGCGACATTGCTGTTAGCGTTAGTCGAGATCCAATGATTGTTAGCAGCCGGCCAAAGTGGCCGTACGGTTCTAGGCGCTACAGTCTGGAACCGAGCGACCACTACTGTCGCAGGTTCGAATCCTGCCTCGGGCATGGATGTGTGTGATGTCCTTAGGTTAGTTAGGTTTAGTTAGTTCTAAGTTCTAGGCGACTGATGACTTCAGAAGTTAAGTCGCATAGTGCTCAGAGCCATTTGAACCATTGTTAGCAGAATATGAAATCGATAGTTTCAGGAGGGTAATACGGAACGCCGTGCAGGATCCCAACGGCCTCGTATCACTTGCAGTCGAGATGACAGGCATCTTATCCGCATGACTGTAACGGATCGTGCAGCCACGTCTCGATCCCTGAGTCAACAGATGGGACGTTAGCAAGACAACAATCATCTGTTCGACGACGTTTGCAGCCCCATGGACTGTCAGCTCGGAGACCATGGCTTCGGTTACTCTTGACGCTGCATCACAGACAGGAGCGCCTGCGATGGTGTACTCAACGGCGAACCTAGGTGCACGAACGGCAAAACGTCCTGTTTTTCGGATGAATCCCATTTCTGTTTACAGCGTCATGATGGTCGCGTCCGTGTTTGGCGACATCGCTTTGAAGGCACATTGGAAGCGTGTATTCGTCATCGCTATACTGGCGTATCACCCGGCGTGATGGTATGGGGTGCCATTGGTTACACGTCTCGCTCACCTCTTGTGCGCATTGACGGCACAGAACAGTGGACGTAACATTTCAGATGTGTTACGACCCGTGGCTCTACCCTTCATTCCATCCCTGCGAAACCTTACATTTCAGCAGGACAATGCACGACCGCATGTTGCAGGTCCTGTACGGGCCTTTCTGCATACAGAAAATCTTCGACTGCTGCCCTGGCCAGTACATTCCAGATCTCTCACCAATTGAAAACGTCTGGTCAATGGTGGCCGAGCAACTGGCTCGTCACAATCCGCCAGTCAGTATTCTTGATGAACTGTGGTATCGTGTTGATGCTGCATGGGCATCTGTACCTATACACGGCATCCAAGCTCTGTTTGACTCAATGCCCAGGCGTATCAAGGCCGTTATTACGGCAGAGGTGGTTGTTCTGGATACTGATTTCTCAGGATCTATGCACCCAAATTGCGTGAAAATTTAACGCTCTCAGATTGTCGTGATCCTTACCAAGTGCTTACTTCGACTTCGTGTATAGCAAGAACTTTACTGTTTTCATGTCGCCTTTCGCTAGCGACATTTGCTGTAATGAAAGTTAAGTATTGTCAATTTGTTTTCAAAAAATAAAAATTACTAATGTTGTTTGTTTGAATTTTTTTATAGTATTCCGAGAACGCAACATCTTTTTGCACCCTACAAGCAACGAGTGGGCAAGATCCCACATGTTCACTCACTTTATCAAAGATATTTCGGGCGGAAACTCACACTATATCTCTAAACAATCAAATAGAAGGACATGTGCAGAGAAACTGTCCTAAGTGCTTCATCATCGCCTGGTCCAAACCGCTAAGGACAGAAGCTTGAAATTTGAAGAGGATGTTGATCTTATCTTGTAGTTATTTTCCGAAATTTCAACCACAAGGGGATGAAACAGGGGATGAAAGGTTTTTTGAAAAGATGTCGCTGATAAAGCAATTAGAAATTTATAATTTGAAAAGGGTGTAGATCTTACGAATATATTGTAGGCTTTGTTTGAGAAGGGATTTTTAGAAATTCTGTCTTTAATTGGGTAAAATAGGGGATGAAATGTTTCTTGAAAGTACGTCGCTATTAAGGCAATTTTGAAGCTAGAACTATGTTGCACAATGTGTTGATTTGCACATGAGCGATGAGCGTAACAACATAAAAAGTCGATTAAATAACACAAAAAAGGAAGCGAAGCAGCGGTCGCTGAGCTAGTTAAGGAATAATTTCACGCTTGTCACTAGCTGCACATCATAAGCGCAGGTGGCGATGTGTTGTGACCACCTGAGCGGGTAGTGGTTCCCGTCAGGTGGCATCCGGCTCTGCTAATCAGCAACTGCCGTATCGGGGGCAAACTATAGAGCAAAAAGTGTTTCGAGTTGAACAGATTGCCACAAGCTCCTTCGCAGAAAGGTTTTTGGATAGTTTTGCTACTACTGACGTCAGAAAGTGAATTAAACTAGTCTCGTTTTTCCATTAGTCTGACAACTTTTAGCTTACAATGGAAATGACAGGACTCGAACGCTCGCTCGACTTTGAGTTTACATTGTGCGACTTCAGCTACTGGACTTCTGGTACACAGATCTCTGTAGCAGCTAGAGTAGAAAACGACAACTCCTCCAGAAACGTGCACCTTACGTAGTTGCCATTTCATACAGAGGTCGAAATTTAGTGTGATTGCTGCTTGCTGCTTGTTTAACTAGCAGCAGTTTAAGGTGTTCTCTCAGGTCAATACCTATTCACATCATCGTGAAATTAGGAATTTTTCAGAATCAATAGAAAAATATTCGTAATAAGCTAGAAAACAAATATCGTTGCTGGTCGATGATTCGAGAATTTCTGTATAAATTATAGAACCACTCAGCCTTCTACCGTCTCGAACACACGATATTTTGAATATGAGTGTGGGATGGTAAAATCCTACCTACTGCGCCTCACATGTTTGTGTGTGCAGGTTTAAAATCAGTCGCGGGAAGAAAGTAGACGCTGCGGATGAACGGCACCGACAACTGCCTGTCGGGCAATCCATAGATAAACATCTAGGGAGTGAGTAAGGAAGAACTATGGAGTTTATGAAACTCTGTGCTTATTGTGTCACTGACTACTGTTATTAAAACAAGGACAATGAAAAATAACTCTCGAAATCTCTTGACGTAAGCTTGCTATAGGCAAGACTTATTTTCTGATTCATGTTAAGAAAAGTTATGGTATTTAAGCCAACTTTCTTTTAACTGTAACTCAATTTGTTTCTGACTTCACCAGTACGAGAGACTTACAGGACGTTACATATTTATGTGTAAAGTGAAAGTTTTATTATGTATGGACGGCAAATACATTGTTAATTGACGAAAAGTAAAGTTTGTATGTCTACTTATTTCATAAGTAGAATGAGTCTAAAAATTCCTGTACCTAGCGTTATTCGACGGAGAAGAAGGCAAGAGAGTTTCCAGCAGCCGGCCACCTAGCAGAGAAGAGCGTCTGAAAGTTCGAAGTACGTCACCTCGTTAAGAAATGGAAGGTGGTTCGGGGGAATAAACCGATATAACCCAGATTCACACTCACACTTTAAGTCATTAGAACGTTAGAAAGTCACAAAATCGAAGAAACTCATTCCTGGGAGAGCATTCTCCTACATGTAAATAACACCGAATACTGCTGAACATACTTCTGTTACATAAGCAACAAAGAACCAGAATCTATCACAAACTCGAAAATGGAATAATAAATTTTGCATGTAACAGGATGCCGTCATACTTCCTCCATCACCATAACCAAATGTGTCTAAGAACAAGACCACGCGATTCACATACTTCAAAGCTTAGCCTTAGTACTGTTCATCTTAGGTTCTCAAGGCTTTTCACCGCTGATGTGTCGTTAACTGACACACAATTGTAACAAATCGTACCAAGTGCGATATTTGTGAAAAATCTTCGATGCACCATTGTCTTGAAACGGCGTACTGTCATAACACACAATTTACAATAAACAACAGAATACGATGAAATCCAATATGGAGCCTCCTAAGTATGTATCGACGTCATGTGACCCGACCCGAATGCCGTGAAATGCTACTGGTTGTTCGTGTTTCAGGCCAAGACGTCCCTAACGATAAGTCGTAAACTGGGAGTGTCTTAGTTCTCTCCCTGCGTCCTTCTACGTAACAGACGTTATCTTTGCCTGACCATCTCACTCTTTACAGACGATGTATCCTGTGTTAAATGGTCACTTGTGTTCATATGCGCCAACGTCTTTCATGACATAAACCCAAAAATTGGAAACATTAGCTAGGAAAGAATTTATAGTTCTTTCTGAGTCCTGTATTCAGAAATTACTCGACAACTACTGATTTTTCTGGATGCCATAACAATATTTAATACTGGTGCTCGTCTTATCTATCCTTTACATAAGAAGCAACGTGAAGAATTGGTTGACCCATCGATGAGGTCATGACGCATTAGTTCGAATAGGATGAGGTTGAAGAAAGAGATGAATCGAATCCTTTTTAAAAGACTAATCTGGGAATTCTCAACTGATTCGGGGAAACCACGGAAAATGTGACTATTCCGAAATGCAAGTCCAGTGTGCTAATCACAGAGCCACTTCATTCGCTTGTCCTTTGAGCTGGCAAATTAGATTGTGGTCTGTCTCCAGTATTAACATTAATGCCTTCATCTTTCATAAGCGTCTCTTATGTAGTTATTTTCACATCAAGATGTATAACATTCTACATTTTAAAATGTCTTTTGATGTTAACAGTATAGGGGTGTGGTTGGTGACTGACGTTTCAGAGGATTAATATTTCATTAGTAATGTTTCTGACAAGTTGTTGCAGTAAATGCAGCCAAAGAAAATGTAGTTTTGGTCTTCCTTTTCACCCTTGTCGCACAGGGAAGGAAAACCCAAGTGCGGGTTTTTTTAATCGACTATGATTGATCGTACAAGCACAAAGCCCGTCATATGACGACCCTATGAAAGAATGCCATCACTTCGAGACGAAACAAAGTTTTCTGAGCTATTAACCATTATTTACGACGAGTTACAAAATATAATTCACCCAATCAACCTTATTCTATTTCTTCGTTTTCTGAAGATGCATTTTGAGTAAAGCAACATACACACTTGATTGAAATGATCAATTCGTGTAAGATTTCTTCTGTTTCTAGTCTGTCGATTAATCATTAAAGGAAATAAAAACATTATAGCAAAACGAGATGGTACAATAGCATAATGACATATGTACTCGTAAAATAAAACTGAACGCCTATAAAAGTGACTCAACCACCCGTCACACAGTATGGAAAAGGATTTTTTACTATTGATCATAACTAGATGTTCCCTTTCAAAATGGAGATGTAGAAATGCGTTCGCGGTTGTTATATAAAATAAATTGTATGTTGTATATGAAAAGTTATAACGTGCAAAAATTTATAATTTGAAAGTTAACAAGCAAAGAAATAGTAATTACGTTGTTACTGACAAGAAATTTCCAAAAATTCTCCAAAATAATGTTAAAAATTCTTTAAAATTATTTTGAAAATGAATAAGGATTCTTCAAGGCCGCATTGGATGTATAGAGGTTTCTTTATTAGGCACCACAACTGGTTTCATATCATTATGACTTTTCGCTTCATAAGGCTAGAAAGGGTGTACGATGTCGTAATGATGAAGTTGTAAACCGATTAATTACGTAACGTCTGAAAAGGCTGATCAGCGGAAGGTCGAACTCGGAATCATATACTGTAAGGCGAACGTCGGTCGAAAGCGTCAAAACCCATGCTCCAATGAAACACCAAAGATGTGTTGCAATGGAGTCAGGGTCCAAAAAAAGCTGACTCCTTATTAAATGTGATCTTAAAATGGAGTCCCCATTGAAAGTGGAATAATATTAGCACACACAAGGTCTCCGTCGTATAGGTACCACCATAAAAGTCACCAATAAAACTGCGCTAAGCTCCTTGTTCACTGCACAAGCACAGTATTATATGTTTATTTTTTATTATAATTATGCCGTAGCATTTATAATACCAGATGTAGAAATGCAAAAAGAGAAAAGCAACACTTCACAATCCTGCCAGTTATGTAGTACAAGGAGGTGTTGAAAATCAAAGAAGAGAAACGGAATATTAAAGAAAATGCAAAGATCGATAAACAACAAAACAATACGAACAAGGAAGCGGGTCCTGTTAAGAGAACACGTACAAATTGATGACAATGAACCAGATGGTTTGAAATAAGATATTTTTTGATCGTATGAAGGGCTGAAAAAGACGGAGACGTTTTGTACAGTGATTATTCTGCTCGTATTGGAGGTGTTCAAAATGCAGGGACAGTCAAACTTGTTATTTGTGTAACGTTCTTACGCAAACATTGCATGTCTCATGGTTTGATTGAAATTATTCAACACTGGACTTAATACTTTTTATCAATAGCTTACATTATTGTGTTTTGCTTCTACATTACTAATTTTAGCAAGATAAAATGAAAGAAACTTAAAACCGTGATAAACGAAAGACTACCGACTTATCAAATAAATAGAAAGCGCTATTCTGCCTGCTCTACATGAGTGGGGAAAAGATTGTTGAATTCAACCTACGAGCGGTCAGAACTTGTTAAGTGGGCATCTAGGGTTGCCGTTAAATGGCAGAACAGAAAATTAGGTAAAATACAGAGAATATAGTTCAATGGACGGAACATAAAGGGCGCGCAAAGGGTCGTAAGTTACCAGACTTGGCCGGTCTAGGAGGTCGAACAACTAATTGAAATGGGCAGTGCAAGGGGAGGCCGTTCATGTTAATTGATGTTGGTGGCCGGTCATGGAACGCAGAGCTAGTGGTTCTACCTCCTAAGAATGATGTCTGTCGCCGGCCGGAGCGGCCGAATGGTCCTATGCGCTACAGTCTGGAACCGCGTGACCGCTATGGTCGCAGGTTCGAATCCTGCCTAGGGCATGGATGTGTATGATGTCCTTAGGTTAGGTTTAAGTAGTTCTAAGTTCTAGGGGACATGACCTCAGCTGTTAAGTCCCATAGTGCTCAGAGCCATTTGAACCATTTTTTAATGATGTCTGTCCTGCTTGAGGTCAGGACCACAAGAGAACGAGGCAACTGTGTACTGCAATGCAGAACCATCCAACGTCCACACACATTACCTGTATCCCACTCATGCTGTTGGCTAAAACCGATGGCGTGAATTCGCTAGCAGTTTCAACAGAGAGCACAAGACGTCTCTTGTCAGCAGCTTTAACTGGACAGAACTGCGTCGGTTCTGAAGTGCAGGCAACTTGTATCATGTGGGCACAGCCAGAGTTGCTCTGGGAGAAAACTTGCAGAGATTCGACTGCGCCTTTGAAATAAATTTTTTAAACCAATTCCCTAAAATATTCCTTGACTGGCTGCCACAATTTACGCTTTACTATTGATAGATATCTAATTGATAATAGCACACACTGGCAGACAACCTTCTCTGATATTGAACTGCATTACTTTTTCTACATAAGCAGCATAAGTGTGAACACATACTCAAACAATCAAACCACGCTTACAAAGCATAAAAGCAAATACAACAACTGAGGGGGTGAGAGCACAAGCGTACAAATAAAGTTTCACAAGAAACTGGTCTTCAGTCCGGAACCGCGCTGCTTCTACGGTCGCAGGTTCGAATCCTGCCTCGGGCATGGATGTGTGTGATGTCCTTACGTTAGTTAGGTTTAAGTAGTTCTAAGTCTAGGGGACCGATAACCTCAGATGCTAAGTCCTATAGAGCTCAGAGCCATTTGAACCATTTTGAAGAAAATGGTCTGACTGCGCATTTGGTAAAACTAAGTAAAGATTTCCTTCAAAGTTCTGCATTCCGTGACAGTAAATTTTAAGATATAAATCAGCGCTTGGACTGCATTTAGAATACAGCCAGCACATGTGCAACGACGGGCAGAAGGAGAACTGCTGCTATCTTTAATCAAGCTTCAGGTACATTGTGTTTGAAAGCACAGTTATAGTGTAATGTACAATATATGCTTTTAAGAGTATCTGTAGTAATATTTAATAATATTTAATGAAGTTTCAAATTTCTCATGTTTTGAAATACTGAATGACGAAGGCAAAATTAACATCTTAACATATCACATTACGAGTTTCTTGAACTTAGGTCACCAGAAAGTTTTCAGTACCGGAAATGAAAACAGGAAACTTGCTTCAGTTACAGCCATGGTTGACGGATCAAGGGATACATGTGCCAAAGTCTCTGTAGCAAACAATGAATAATGGAGGAATGTTAGATGGAGTCCGATCAGCGAAGAGAATCCCCTAGCAGTAAAGTTCGAGTAATCAGTAAACAGTGACCTTGCGTTTATGAACGAAGATTTTAGAAGGCACAATATTAGTCGCCCATCGATACCTCTTCTGCAGCCTTTGCATCAAGATGAATTTGAAATAAATTTTGAGAAGTGGAAAAATCTTCAGAAGATAAGGAACTAAATCCCTCCAATATACCAGGAGTTCTATAAAATTCCCAGACAGAAATTGCCATGGTTGTGAGAAGAGAAAGTGGAGAAGCATAAGCAGGACCTTCTGTAAGAGAAATCAGAGAAGGAAATGATTCCGTTTCTATCGACGCTAACTGTCAGGGCTGTATAGAAAGGGACTAGGAATAATCTTTCGTATATGTTGGGATGAGGCTAAATGAATTCGTTTTGATATTTTTATTTTATTTGCTATATACCTATTGTTCTTCAGCGTGTTATATAATTTTGCATTAATTACTTACTTATCCTTGTTTAATAATGAACATGGTGCATATCAGGTGTGTCGCACCAAAAAAATCTTCAAAATAAGTCGCAGTAAATAAACTGTTTTTGCACTTGTATCTGTTTTACTTTAAAATGTTCGAAATAAGTACTTTTGGTATATCATAAAAAAATAACACCCCTTCATGAACCGTGGACCTTGCCGCTGGTGGTGAGACTCGCGTGACTCAGTGATGCAGATAGCCGTAACGTAGGTGCAACCAGAACTTTTTTTTGTGGTGGTGGTCTGCTCAACTTCGTTGATTTTTACTTCTGTAGGGAATGGAAAGGGTAAAAATTTTCTCTTTATTTATTTATTCTTCTTTCAGCTTTAGTTTGGGCACACAGAAAGGTCCTTTAACTCGCTGCTTTTGGTGAGTGTTTGAAAACATGTGTGTAGAAGTGCTAAAGGACTTTATGTCCTTAAATTATGGAGAATTACGTAGGGATATCATTTACGGAGGCTCAAATACTATCGCCTTCGGTACTTTATATTTGTGGTTGCGTAAGGGTTCTACCGTACCTACTGCGGTGAGTTGTGGTGTACTGTCACGTATCATGTCCAACTTCCGAAATAAGGTTCGTGCCTTCTCCTTGACCTTGTCTGAGAGGTAAGATTCGCTTAAGGCTCGATATCATGATTTCGGATCCACCATTGGGCTCCAATGATCCATCGTAGGCATCTGCTTTGTACAACCTGTAACTTCTTGTAGTTAGTGGCACACGTAGTACCCCAAGAGGTCGATCCATACAAAATAGATGGTTCGACTGTGGTGTGGTACAATTGGAGTTTCGTGCGTTGGCTGAGGTACGAACTCTTCAGAAATGGGAGAAGAGCTCCCAGCATTTTGAGAACAGACGTCTTCTTCTCCATAATGTGATGACTATACAGCAGTTTGGCGTCCAGATGCACTCCCAGGTATTTTACAGTTGTTGCCCAGGGGAGTGGCTGGTCTGATATCCGTAGGCGTTCATTGACGATGGGTCTTCGACGTGTGAAGGCAATAACTTTGGTTTTCTCTGCATTGACCGTTATTTTGTTCATGTGGGTCCAGTGGTCCACTAAATCTAGTTGGCGCTGCATCCGTGTGACGAGGTGGTCCATTCTGGTGCCTGCAGTCAGGAGCGCTGTGTCGTCGGCATAGAAACTGGCAGTAACATGTGGCACCATAGGGAGGGCGTTAATGTATAAATTAAACAGCAGTGGAGATATGACCGATCCTTGTGGAAGTCCTTCAAGGACAGGCCGTGTTGTTGAATTCTTGTCATCAATGCGAACATATAATCTGCGATCCTGAATTGTCGAGACGTTTTAAATAGCAGTCTGGTAGGGGAGTGGTACGTCGGAGCTTGACGATCAAGTTGCGTCGCCGTACTTTATCGTAAGCCTTCTCTATATCGAGAAAGACTCCAATGGTATGTTTCTTCTTGTTGAAATTGTCTTGGATAGATTCCGTGATGCGCAGTAGTTGTAACTCAGCCGATAGCTTTGCCTGGAAGCCAAACTGCTCCGGTCGGATGATGTTGTGTGCCACAAGGATGTCCAGCATGCGTTTCAATAGGACACGTTCCAGGACCTTTCCCAGCGTCGGCAGTAAACTTATGGGTCTGTAGCTGTCAGGGAGTGAGAGATCCTTGCCCGGTTTTGGTATTGGCATTATTCTGGCAATCTTCCATGCCTCTTGGAAGTATCCAGTCCTGAGGCAGCTGTTCACTATCCGGGTGAGAAGCACAATAGGCTTTCTCGGTAGGTGTTTCAATTCCGTATTGCTGATTCTATCTGTTCCAGGTGAGGTGTGTTTGCTATACTTGATAATCCTCCGAATTTCCTCCGGCGTTGTCAGCCGGGGCATAGTGTTAGTCGGGGCGTCCCGGATAGCTTCCCATTCCGCCGCTGTGTCCTCCTCTGCACGGTGGAGTGCATCATCTCCATCCCCCGTGGGGGGCGTAGTCATCTATTGTTGGTATGTATCCGCATACAGCTCCGCCTGCGCCAGTGAGTCGTACAAGAGGCCATGGGGTCCTCGAATTGCCCTTTTGAGGGGCTGTTGCTGTCTGAGACTTTTAACTATTCACCATTAATCTTTGGTGCGTAATAGAAAGTTGTCCATTCGGAGTTCCCACGTGTGTTGCTTCCAGTCCTGAACCTTCCGCCGGAGATCTCGGGTAAGTCTGTGAGTCTCCCGTCTATCATCCGGATGGCGGTAACGGACCCATCGTTTCCGAAATCGATTGCGCCTTGTCTTAAGTTCCTGCAGTGGTGGTGGAAACTCGTCATAACTGACACCTGGTTGCAGGCGCTCCGTGAGTGCTCGTTGTTTCGCACTGTTTATCTTCTTCGTGAGTACTGCGACTTCTCTGGTAGTAACAACCTGGGTTGGTCGCACATTGTTGTCGAGGTACGTTTGGAACTGCTGCCAGTCGTAAGTTCTTGTCGTCGGCAGTGGGAGTTGCAAAGTAGCCCTCTCTATGTGTCCTAACACCGGTCTTTGGTCCGACGAAAGATCATCCAGCGTCCGCAGATGGAGATTCGGGTTGATGATTATGGCGATGTCTAGAACATCAGGTTATTGTGTATGGACGTAAGGTATCCTCGTCGGTTCCCGTGGGTCATGGACTGAAACATGTAAATTCTCAGCCAGTGCGAACAACATATGTCCTTTTGGGTTAGTCTTACGGGAATTCAAGGCAACATGTTTGCTATTAAGATACCCTCCAAGGAGGATCTTGTCGTAACCCTCTGTAACGGCGTAAAGATTTTCTGGGTGGAGAGGCTTCTTTGGGCTAAGGTAAGCCGCAATACAGGTAATGTTTCCGAGCGTCGTGTGGATTGTTACTGCCGTGGCCTCTAAAGTCTGGAGTTGGGGTAAACGGTGGTGACGAATGCATTTTTTGATCAGAACTGCGGTCCCTCCACCCCGTTGGTCCCGTCTGTCCGTCCGGTAGATGTGCATGTTCCTCAAGCGGAGGTCGGTTGACTCGCGGAGATGTGTTTCGGAGACAAATGCTACGTCCATCCTGTGGCGATGTAAGAAGTCCGTGAATTCTATTTTCTTCAGTTTTAGGCCGTTGGCATTCCAAATGCAGAAGTTAAGATTCCTCGTGTGATGCCGTCTATCCATTTAGGGTGTTTGAAAAGCTGTCAGTACGATTTCTACAAGCGAGAGGATAGACGTCAGCTTCTGCTGGAGGGCGGTGCGTAGTTGAAGAATATCTGGTGTAAAGGTGGTCGACCAGGCAGATGATGTCTCCGCTGGTGTTGGCGTCGGTGGATGGGTATGTATTGCTTTGGAGTAAGAGCGCTGTTGTCTTGTCTGTCGTAGAGTCACTCTGGGTGCCGGTTGTGGTCGAGAGGCGATTGTTTCCACAGGGAGAGGTGCCGCTTGTTGTTGGGTGGCCGGAATCGCTGCCATGGCCGAGTTCTTCACAATTATAGGCCGTTGTGGGGTCGACTTCTTCGGTGTCCTTCTAGTATATTTCCGTAGGAGTTCTTGAAATTTGGGGCAGCCACGGAAGGTCGCTGGATGTTCTTGTTCACAACTGGCGCACTTTGGGGGCGCCGTCCAAGGATGGGTACAATTTGATGATTTATGGGAGCCACCGCAGCGGACGCAGCGGGCTGGCATGCTGCAGTAGTTTGCTGTATGCTCGAAACGCTGGCAATGTCGGCACTGGACTGGTCCTTCTTTACTATTGTAGGTTTCTATTATCACTCCTGTGTAGAGCAGGTATTTCACATCATATATCTTGTCACTGTCTTTTCCGGATGGGAGTGTGACTCGGTACACAGATTGCGGTATTAGTTGTTTCGTCTTCTTGTCGCGTTCCTTAAATTGGTAGACTTGTAGCACTTTGAAGCCTTTTTCCTTGAGGACATAGTAAAGTTGTTCTTCGGTAACTTCCGCCGGAAGGCGTTTGACAACTACTTTCAGTTCCCTGTCGTCTGGTGCTTGATGCGTAAAATAGGAGAAGCAGTGGTTCGTGAAGAATTTTATTGCACGTCTTTGGTCCTCGAAGGACTCAAAGTAGTATTTGATGCGGTCCTTTTGGTATATAGCTTTAAGGTTGCCCTCTAGAAGTCCGTTGAGCGTTTCATTGAGGTGAACGTAATCCTTTGTGTAATAAATAGTGACTGGGGGCACTTTGCGAAGCATATTCTTGTCTCTGTCCACGGCTTCTGCGGCATTAGAAGTTTGTGCCTGTGGCTTGTTGGTGGGTGATGGAGGCGCAGCTTGAGGTGTCAGTGGGGCGAATCGCTTCGTCGTGGGGATGGTCTCTGTTCGCCTCTTAGCCGGGTTGGCTGAGTCCTTGGCTAATGCTTCTGCGCCGTTTGTTGTGTATGAGCGTAAAGTCCCCCTCTGCGTGTTGGGAGCCGTTGTCGTTTTCTGCTGGAAAGGCCGCTGCCATCTCCGCGTCTTCGACCGTTTGGTGGGAGTGCTGTGATTCGACATCTGAGTCCAAAGATGGAGATGCCAGACAGGTGTCGTTATCCTGCTCTTGCGTTTCCCGCGAATAGCGGATAAGGCGTTGTATGTCCTTCAGCGTTTCTTTGTCCTCCTCTCGACATATATCGAGTCTTCTGGCGTAGTCCTGGCGGTCGTCTTCATTGCTGCGTCCGTCGTGATGTGACGTATGGCCGACGTCCGAATACGGTTTCGTCGTGTGGTGTGTAGTCTTCTGCGGTCGAATAGCGCCTGTCGATCGTCGTTCTTGACGTTCTATCCTGTCACGAACCGGTGCCGTAGCCTGGGTCGTCAACCTGGGATGCGTCCTGTGTGGAGCGGCCGCTGGGGCGTCCGGCGGGCCAGGCCCAACCGACCGACCAGCGGCCGACTCCGGCGCGTCCGAGCAACACCGACTCAAAGGAAGGCCTCGGCGCTTGTTGGTGACGTCACGTCAGCTAGGCACGACGAACGCCAGGTCTGTTGCAGGTAGAAACGCCTGGGCGTGCTTATCACTACAAATCTCTTATTTTTTGACAAAATGTTTGGTATTGTTTTGGATTCTGCAGTTTTATTTAGATGAAAGATTTTCTTACTATCGTAAAGCTACAAATGAAGATCATAGTTCTGTATTACTGAACCCTGTCGAAACAAACGTAAATCAATATGAGAAGATGCTTTGCCTCATTGCAAGCTCCGGAAATTTTACATTCAAGTAACTATATTTACTTGATCCATTTTGCTATCGAAACTTACCCTACCCCCTTACAATCAACTCGTTTCTTTTATTTATTTTCGTTTGACATCGTCACTGGAAATGTGAACTAACTTACATGTGTAAATGTCCAACTGTTGCCAGTCATTAGATTACAGTCGTTTTCAACGAAAGGAATTCTAAACAGGAAACAAAATAGCTTCATACATCGAAAATACTGTTGTGCTTAAACTTTTTTAAAAATGAACATTAGGAAAGATAAATATTCCCCTCTTGCAACTGAAAGGAGAAACTTTATAAGATAAAAAATTATATTTGATAAAAAAAGTATCTCTCTTTTGCCTCTTTTTCTGTCCCCCACCCCCTCCCCCAACGTGTACAATCGGAAGATATTTCATTAACATTCAGTGCTCCTCACCCCACAGTCAACCAAGATACCTAAAGAAGAGCACCAATATGTTTACAGTTTCTTGTAAAAGCAACCCAGTACAAACGTACCTTCCTCAGATTTACAAATAAGGTAAAGAAGCACGAATTCTGTTGCTGCTGTAACATGAAGTTGTTTTTGTATGTC
The DNA here is from genome assembly GCF_021461385.2 of Schistocerca piceifrons. Classification (NCBI taxonomy): domain Eukaryota; kingdom Metazoa; phylum Arthropoda; class Insecta; order Orthoptera; family Acrididae; genus Schistocerca; species Schistocerca piceifrons. Next base: position 406,100,238 of record NC_060145.1, read on the forward strand.
AATCCTTAAAACAGGTGGAAATTTAAGTTCAGGAGTACACTACAGGGTGATTCAAAAAGAATACCACAACTTTAGGAAATTAAAACTCTGCAACGACAAAAGGCAGAGTGGTATTCTTTTTGAATCACCCTGTATTTGTTAAGAAGTGTAATGAATTGCACAATTAATTGATTGCAGAAATCTCTCAGAACAATGTGTGTTGAACTACCGCCAATATTTTCACATTGTCAGAGAGGGAGACATCACCATTATGAGTATGCCTGCAACAGACCTGGCGTTCGCCGTGCCTAGGTGACGTGACGTCACGAACAAGCGCCGAGGCCTTCCTTTGAGTCGGTGTTGGTCCGAGGCGGCTGATCCGACCGCGCGCGCATCGTCCTCGCTCGTCGGCATCGCGAACTCCACTGCAACCAGAGCGGAGGGGTATCTGCTGAGAGGCAAGAGAAACGTTTGGTTCCTGAAGAGGAGCAGCAGCATTTTCAGTAATTGTAGGGGCAATAGGCTAGATGATTGGCTGAACTGGCCTTGTAACATCAACCAAAACAGCATTGCTGTGCTGGTACTGCGAACGGCGAAAGCAAGGGGAAACTACAGCCGTAAATTTTCCCGAGGACATGCAGCTTTGCTTTATGGCTAAATGATGATAGCGTCCTCTTGGGCAAAGTATTCCGGATGTAAACTTGTCCCCCATTCGGATCTCCGGGCGGGGTCTACCCGGAGGACGTCGTTAACAGGAGAAACAAATCTGGCATTCTACGGATTGGAGGGTGGAATATCAGATCCCTTAACGGGGCAGGTAGATTAGAAAATTTAAATAGTGAAATTTATAGGTTAAAGTTAGATATAGTGGGAATTAGTGAAGTTCGGTGGCAGAAGGAACAAGACTTCTGGTCAGGTGAATACAGGATTATAAATACAAAATCAAAGTGGGGTAATTCAGGAGTAGGTTTAATAATGAATAAAAAAAAAAATTAGGAACGAGGATAAGCTGCTATGAACAGCATAGTAAACGCATTATTGTAGCTAAGACAAACACAAAGCCGACGCCTGCCACAGAACTACAAGTTTGTATATCAACTAGCTCCGCAGACGATGACGAGATTGAAGAAATGTATGACGAGATAAAAGAATTTGTTCAAATTCTTAATGGAGACGAAAATTTAATAGTCATGGGGTATAGTAGGAAATGGAAGAGAAGGAAAAGTAGCAGGTGAGTACGGACTGGCGGTAAGGAATGAAAGAGGAAGCCGCCTGGTAGAACTTTGCACTGAGCATAATTTAATCATCGCTAACACTTGGTTTAAGAATCGTGAAAGAAGATTGTATACGTGGAAGATACCTGGAGACTCCGGAAGGTTTCAGATTGATTGTATAATGGTGAGACAGAGATTTAGGAACAACGTTTTCAATTGTAAGACATTTCTAGGGGCAGATGTGGACTCTGACCACAATTTATTGGTTATGAACTGCAGATTAAAACTGAAGAAACTGCAGAAAGATAGGAATTTAAGGAGATGGGACCTGGCTAAACTGAAAGAACTAGAGGTTGTAGAGTGCATCAGGGGAGGCATTAGGGAACAATTGACAGGGAAAAGGAATACAGTAGAAGAAGAATGGGTGGCATTGAGGGCGATATACTTGAGAGCAATATTATGGAAATGGAAGAGTACGTAGATGAAAATGAAACAGGAGATATGATACTGCGTAAAGAATTTGACAGAGCACTAAAAGACCTAAATCGAAACAAGGCCCCAGGAGTAGACAACATTCCGTTAGAACTACTGATAGTCTTGGGAGAGCCAGCCATGACCAAACTCTTCCACCTGATGGGCAAAATATATGAGACAGGCGAAATACGCGTAGGTGCTGACAGGTGTGAAAATTACCGAACTATCAGTTTAATAAGTCACGGTTGTAAAATACTAACACGAATTCTCTACAGACGAATGGAAAAACTGGTAGAAGCCAACCTCAGAGACTGTTACTATGGATTCCGTAGAAATGTAGGAACACACTAGGCAATACTGACCCTACGACTTATCTTATATGCAAGATTAAGGAAAGGCAAACCTACCTTTATAGCATTTGTAGATTTAGAGAGAGTTTTTGGCAAAGTTGACTGGAATACTCTCCTTCAAATTCTGAAGGTGATAGAGGTAAAATACAGGGAGCGAAAGGCTATTTACAGTCTGTTGAGAAACAAGGCGGTTATAACAATCGAGGGGCACGAAAGGGAAGCAATGGTTGAGAAGGGCGTGAGACAGGGTTATAGTCTATCCAAGCTGTTATTCAATGTGTCCATTGATAAATCAGTAAAGGAAACTAAAAAAAATTGGAGTAGGAATTAAAATCCAGGGGAAGGTCGTTATTGACCTTGAGGTTTGCCGATGACAATGTAAATCTGATAGAGACAGCAAAGGACTTGGAAGAACAGTAAACGGAATGGACAGTGTCTTGAAAGGAGGCTGTAAGATAAACATCAGCAGAAGCAAAACTAGGGTAATGAAATACAAAAAAATGGTTCAAATGGCTCTGAGCACTATGGGACTTATCTTCTGTGGTCATCAGTCCCCTAGAACTTAGAACTACTTAAACTTAACTAACCTAAGGACATCACACACATCCATGCCCGAGGCAGGATTCGAACCTGCGACCGTAGCAGTCCCGCGGTTCCGGACGGCGCGCCTAGAACCACTAGACCACCGCGGCCGGCAATGAAATACAGTCGAATTAAATAAGGTGATGCAGAATGTAGGTTGCAGCACTTACTCGGAAATGAAGAGGCTTGCACAGGATAGAGCAGTTTGGAGAGCTGCATCAAACCAGTCTTTGGACTGAAGACCACAACAGCAACAACAACAAAAAATAATGCAGAGATTCTACGATCTCCAACCATAACTATAAATATTAAAAGACTAACTGACCATTAGAAAAGAATATCTGATGTTCGATTGTAACTCATATACTTTATAAATTTAGTACAAAAGTTTAGTAAAATGTAAATACTTTAGGATTACTGGAGTCCACTCACCGAAAAGTAGAAGCATTGATTCGTCATAGGCATACACAAAAGAAGAAAACTTGCTAGCTTTCGCAGATATCTTTTGACGAGCTAGAGCACACACACACAAACACACACACACATTCAAAACACACGCTAGCACACACCTATTATCCTACAAGGTGCCGGCACCATGTAGGGTCATAGGATTGTGTGTGTGTGTGTGTGTGTGTGTGTGTGTGTGTGTGTGTGTGTGAATGTTCATGCACTCTAGCTCGCCGAAGGATAACTCCGAAAGCTAGCAAGCTTTCCGTCTTTTGTGTGCGCCTATCGACGTCCTAGCGCTTCTGCTTTTCGGTGAGTGGTGTCCTTTAATCGTAAAGTATAATCTATAAAGTGCCATTCACTTTGGCAGTCATTAAATCAGTTTGCTTCAGTAAGTATTTGTACCATTCGTACTCTCAGCCCTTGAATTATGAAATACGAACTCTATTTCCTCACTTGGTTGTGTAGCTATAGCCTTGATTCTGATCTATAGCTCATGAAAATTCGATGAAGACTACATGTTAGTTGAAATTGTTAAATGAATAGGTCGCATTTCAACCGCGACAATGCAAGAACAAAACTTTGCCGATCAGTCTGACAATTACACAGCGTCTAACTACTACGAAGAATTCATCGAATAATAATCAGAATCAAAATGAATAAGTCGCATTTCAACCGCGACAATGCAAGAACAAAACTTTGCCGATCAGTCTGACAATTACACAGCATCTAACTACTACGAAGAATTCATCGAATAATAATCAAAATCACGGTAAATTTCGGATTTGACTTGACATTTGTATACTGGAATGGTAGAAAACCAACTGCGAGTGCTGCTCCACAATGCAGCAAGTTAACTTATTTCATACTGTTAGAGTGCTCTATATTTCACAATCTAAGTTCAGTTGACTCCGTAGCTTCAAATTTTTTTTCAGTTTACTAGCCGAAACTGCCTTTGCGAGATACAATGATCATATTTCAGTAAACAAGTTGTATTATTATCACCGTCGGGCAAAGATAAACTCCGGAGATTCTTCTACGTATGGTTGTAGAGCATCTTCTGTCCCTGGATGCTGCGTAGTATATCGCTGGAGAGCTCTGGCGTCGCAGAGTTGAGATGCCTGCGAAAATGGTCTCATCCGTAGTTCAAATTATCAAAACTAAGCTGAAAATCAATACATTCAAACCCCGCTCCAGACAACAGTTTGGTGAACACAAAACCTCTTGACTAATCCAGGGAAAACTTCAGTATTGATGCGAATGTGGTACCTTGGCAAAACACAGAAGTTGTTTTCTAACAGTGAGCACACGCACTATTGATATGTTAGGAGTTGCAAAGTGCACTCTCCATAAGCAAAACGCGTACTACGCCATCAGAAACGATGAAAGAGTTCTTATTTCCAAATGTTAATCTTCTGTGCAAAATTTAATATATCCCACAGAAATACAGTCGACATACCTTCTCACAATTAATGCATACGACTTCCTTTATATTGACAAATGAAAGTATCATTGGCTGTTTGCTGTTACATTTTCCTAGCACTGCTTCCACCGTCGCCCCTTCGAGCCCGAAAGTTATTAACCTTCTTCAAAACTTGATATAGTTGCTGACCGCCACTAAACAAATCCCGATATCTTCTGTTCTTGTCTTCTTTCTTGAACATCTTTTTCTTCGTCAAATTAATTCGCCTTCTTCTTTCATCGGTCAAGCCGCTTCTCTTCTTTTTTAGTTCACCTCTGTGGTCTTTAATTTATTTATAAGCGTAATGCTATGAGTAGCAGTTCACCAACAAGCTCTACACGACGCCATTACAATCGCCGACCACACTCTGTTAGACGGGATAATTCTCGAAACATCATCACGTTATCTCCTTCCGTTGTTATGTTTACTTCTGTACAAGTCACGTCACAGTCTAAACATAACTTCAAAATTTCAAAATACTTCTCCTTTACTACATTTCACGACCGATCCCGCACAAGCGAACTTTCGTTATCCTCACTACACACTACCAAACGTTTCCTGTCTCCTACAAAATATAGATGTTAATTTTGACCGTATGAACGTGATATGTAAGTACATGTATCATAATGAAACTTCCTGGCAAATTAAAACTGTGTGCCCGACCGAGACTCGAACTCGGGACCTCTGCCTTTCGCGGGCAAGTGCTCTACCAACTGAACTACCGAAGCACGACTCACGTCCGGTACTCACAGCTTTACTTCTGCCAGTACCTCGTCTCCTACCTCCCAAACTTTACAGAAGCTCTCCTGCGAACCTAGCAGAACTAGCACTCCTGAAAGAATGGATATTGCGGAGACTTGGCTTAGCCACAGCCTGGGGGATGTTTCCAGAATGAGATATTCACTCTGCAGCGGAGTGTGCGCTGATATGAAACATCCTGGCAGATTAAAACTGTGTGCCCGACCGAGACACGAACTCGGGACCTTTGCCTTTCGCGGGCAAGTGCTCTACCAACTCAGCTTCCGAAGCACGACTCACGTCCGGTACTCACAGCTTTACTTCTGCCAGTACCTCGTCTCCTACCTCCCAAACTTTACAGAAGCTCTCCTTTCAGGAGTGCTAGTTCTGCTAGGTTCGCAGGAGAGCTTCTGTAATGTTTGGGAGGTAGGAGACGAGGTACTGGCAGAAGTGAAGCTGTCAGTACCGGACGTGAGTCGTGTTTCGGTAGCTCAGTTGGTAGAGCACTTGCCCGCGAAAGGCAAAGGTCCCGAGTTCGAGTCTCGGTCGGGCACACAGTTTTAATCTGCCGGGAAGTTTCATATCAGCGCACACTCCGCTGCAGAGTGAATATCTCATTCTGGAAACATCCCCCAGGCTGTGGCTAAGCCAAGTCTCCGCAATATCCATTCTTTCAGGAGTGCTAGTTCAGCTAGGTTCGCAGGAGAGCTTCTGTAATGTTTGGGAGGTAGGAGACGAGGTACTGGCAGAAGTAAAGCTGTGAGTACCGGACGTGAGTCTTGCTTCGGTAGCTCAGTTGGTAGAGCACTTACCCGCGAAAGGCAAAGGTCCCGAGTTCGAGTCTCGGTCGGGCACACAGTTTTAATCTGCCAGGAAGTTTCATATCAGCGCACACTCCGCTGCAGAGTGAATATCTCATTCTGGATGTATCATAATATTTATACTGCCTTAATTTAGAAAAAACCAATATATTTGCATATAAAGTTTCGTGTGACGGGACACATTCAGTGACATTTTATATTCGTGTGAACAAAAATCGGTAAATAAATATGTAATAACTTTATAGTGCCAAATTAACCCACAGAAATTACGTAAGACAAAAGTCTTCGTCAAAAAATATATGAAAGAGAAAATTAAACATCTTACAATTACTGTCATTTTTCTCTCCATGTTCGCATAAAATGGTACAATGCAAAAATTAAAATAGACATGGAATCATAAAAGAAACTGGACCTCCAAACGTCATATTATCTCAGGACCGAGCTATGGCCTAGTGGATGTTTAGGAACAAACTGCATGACTTCAAGAATGTAATCTGTAGATCAATTATAAAATTCCCTTTTTAGAGTTCTGTACCTCAATCTGTAAAACCGGCCCCAGGATCGTTTCGTTGTCCGTTATTTGTCCGAATGTTATGAAGCCTTTTTCTCAAGCACCGGTAGACGTATCTAGTTGAAACCTGAGTAAGATACTAAGGTGTGTGGCTACTTGGCGTTGTAAAAAATATAAGGTTCCAACTCAGTGCAATGAAAAGATACGGCCATTTGTCTACTAATATAAAAGGCCTGACTGACTGACTAATCATCGCCCAGCTCAAACCGCTAAGGAGAGAAACTTTAAATTTGGAGAGGGTGTAGATCTTATACTGTAGATTTCATTTAAGGAGGGGATTTTCGAAATTCTCGCCCTAAAAAGCTGTAATAGGGGACGAGATGCTTTTCGAAAATACGTCCATTGGAGGATGCTTGTCATCGCTGCAACAGGTGGAAGCATTGGTTATCGTAGAGAATTCCCGAAGCCCTTCTATTCGACCTGAAAAAAACTAATTTTGTATAAGTCGTTTTCAATACATTATCAGCATACACAGCATAACTAAAAAATATTAAGTTCTAAGAAAGTGGTGACGTATTGAAACAAACGTCATATTTTTCGCCCACAAAATCGAGGCAAATGCATGGCCCGAAAATAGATTTCGAAGATATCGCAGAAACTACTTACACTGATAAAAAATTCCATTTAGAATGCTGGCATCTCAGGTTATGTTTCCCACCAACTTGAAAAACAAGGTTGCGAGAAAAACTAGTTTAAAGTGTTGGGTTAAATTTTTTGTACTTACGTTAAACACACCTTTAGTCAGCAATGACTGGACCATACAACTTCCCTTCCACATCCAAAAGGAGTTTCTCATCCATCTTCTCCGTGGTCAGGGTGGTCCTGCGGGCCTCTTTGCCAGCCTCTGGCACCTGCTGCTCTGGCTCATTCGTTACGCAATCGTCGGCTTTTCTGCAGAAGCTGTAACAGGCCCGTCCGATCTCAGCATCGGGCACGTTCATAATTTCCGTAATGCCTGTCAGGCATTCGTTGAAACGACATACCGGCACACTGGCTGCGACGCCGACTACGTTTTTTCTCATGTGAAAGGTTTCGGAGAAACTTTGTCACATATCGCCTTCTAAGTCGACAACAAAGTCTCTGGTAAACTTGGGATGAGCATTATAATAAAATCGACAACCTGAAGAATATTTTAAGCACAAAAAGGTCATCAACATCTATATCAAGGATTTTGATCCCTTCCTCTTTTCTTCAAAATTTGTCAAGCCATCTCTTCATTCATCTTCCTAAAGATCTTTTGCCTCTTGGTTTACATTGTTTCACGGGTTTAGCGATTCTTGCATCTGGCGTAAGGTCTATACGTTCTTTCCACCTTAACTGATATTATTTTGTTATGTCAATTATGTTTTGCGTATTCAGCTCAGCTCGGATGTCATCATTCTCATTTTATCCATCAAAGTATATCCAGCCACGTCTTTAAAGAAATTCATTTCATGCTTCTATTTTTTTTTTTTTCATCTTTACTCTTAGAGTCCAGTTTTTGCATCCATAGAGCAGTGCTGGTATAGCCATTATCTTATAGAACCTTAATACGGCATCTCTGTGGAATTTCTTTCAAATGTTCTGTGTAAGGTTCCACAGAAATAGTTAGAGAGGTCTAACTTATTTTTTATTTCATTGTTGTTCTGTACGTAACACTGCACCCTAAATATTTAAATGTATTAACTTGTTCTATCCTCTGCTTGTCATAATTATTTTCAGCCATAATGGCTATGTTTGTGAACCGTGACTGTGTGGGAAAATGATTTATTTCAAGTTTCTACTACCAGTCACTTTTTATTTTATGCTTAAATAACTCTGCTGGTCAGTTTCAATCTTAACTCATATTGGCTGGCGTCCCAAAAATGCCATTGATTTTGTCTTTATGATGTAGATGTTCAGACTGTATTCTCTGGATATTTTGCTTAAAGACCGCTTCTTATAAGTTATTTTCATCCTGACTAATAATTAATTGATCGTCAGCAAAAGGTAGTGCACTAACATCCATATCGTTAATTTTAAAATGTTTCACTGTCTCTAATAAAGTCTGGTTACACCTTTGATATACATATAAAAAAGAGTGGGTGAGAAGGGACACCCTCGTCTATCTGCTTTGTTTATTTCAGCTATATTATTTCTGCTGCCTGCTGTTTCTATTTGTATTTTGTTATTCATATACAGGGTGACTCAGTAAATATTGCCACCTAGAATAACTGCGGAAGTATGATAGGAGCTGAAAAGTTTGTGGGACAAAAGGTACATGGGACAACGGGGACAATAATATGACGCTGGTTTTTGCTGCTAGGTGGGGTCGCTTCAGAGATAAGGTCAACTTTGTTTTTCTAAATTGGATGCTATAGTTTGGTACTTATTTTCTGATAGCGGCTATCGAGACGAATCCAATAATGTGTAACAGTAAGGTCTTTGAAGGCCAACGGAGGTCAAAAAGATGGCATGAACGTCCATTTACAGAAGGTGTTCGAAGTGACGACCATTGGTATGAATGCAATGCTGCAATCTTCTTATCATGGATTGAGTGGTATTCCTTATCACTTCTGCACTTATCGAAGCACATGCTCTGACAACTGTCTCTCGTATATCGTGCAAATAGGTAAGTATTCGCCGAATACGGCGTATGCGTCTAACGTGCCATTGACATGTAAACACCATTCGACGGTTTCGCAATACAACACTAACAGGAACGGGAAGACTAGTATTGCTGAATCAAGCGAATGTGGATGATGTATTTCTTCGAAGAACAAGTCGATATGCTTCTCATTTACAGAGAATGCCAACGAAATTCAGTGAGAGCTAGACTTATACGCTGAAAGATATCCTCAACGTACTCACCGTACATTTATATTTGTATGACAAATTACGAACAATTGAATCTGTAACGCATCGGAAACATATCTGTCAAAGGAAAGTTACTAACTAGGAAACGGAAATTGGTACTCTTGCCAGTGTGGTTGGAGATCCTTGTGTTAGTTCGCGTCAAATGGCAAGGGAATCTGGCATGAGCCAGAGTGGTGTTGTTTGTGTTCTGCATCCCCATGAATATCATCCTTACCATATCAGTCTCCACCAAGAATTAACTGATACGGATTGTATGGGTCGCATTGGATTCTGCCAATGGGCTCAATTTCAGATTCAGAGGGATGGCACATTTCTTAATTTGATGTTATTTACTGACGAGGCTACATTCACGAACCATGGAAATGTTAAGTTGCATAATATGCATTATTGGGCAATTGAAAATCCATGTTGGCTGCGACAAGTTGCACACTAGAAAACGTGGTCGGTGAATGTAGGGTGTAGGATTCTGGAGAACAGAATTACATGCCCTTATTTCATCGAAGGAAATCTTAATGGTATGAAGTACTCCACATTCCTGCAAGAAACATTAGGTCTGTTATTGGAAGAAATACCTTTAAGAACAAGGAACAGAATTTTGTATCAACACTATGGGAGTCCGGCACTAGAAATGAGTTGCAGAGACAATTCCCAAATCGTTGGATTGGACTCCGAGGACATGTGTCGTGGCCGGCCCGTTCTCCAGACTTGACGCCTCTGGATTTTTTCTTGTGGGGATTCGTAAAAGACACTGTTTATAAAGACTTTCCAACTGCACCTGAAGATATGCGAGAGAGAATAATTGTCAGAGCATGTGCTTCGATATGTGCCGATGTGATAAGGAGTACCACTAAATCCATGATAAGAAGATTGCAGCACTGCATTGATGCCAATGGTCATCACTTCGAACACCTTCTATAAATGGACGTTCATTCTACCTTTGTGGCCTCCGTTGATCTTCAAAGACCTTACACATCATTGGATTCGTCGCGATAGCTGCTGTCAGAAAATAAGCACCAAATTATAGCATCCCATTTAGAAAAACAAAGTTGACCTTCGTATCTCTGAAGCGACCCCACGTAGCAACAAAAAACCAACGTCATATCATGGCCTCCGTTGTCCCATGCAACATGTGTCTCACAAATTTTTCAGCTCCTATCATACTTTCGGAGTTATTCTTGGCGCCAATAGTTTGTGACTCACCCTGTATAAACCTCTACAGCTCTTTTAGTATGAGATAGAGTCCCTCTGTTTCTTAAAATTTCCCACAGTTTGTTTAGATTTACTTTATCAAACGGCTTTTCATTAATTATGTAATAGTGAAAATACAGTTGGAGCTTAATCTCTCTTTTCAAAAGCCATGTTGGGCACCATATAGTACAGTTTCAGCGAATGGTGATAGTCTTTGCTAAAATTCCAGCATACAATTTATAATATGTATTCAGAAGGCTAATAGCTCTATAGTTCCCACATTCATGTCTGTTCCCTTTCTTTTAAATTGGGAATATCTGGGCTATATTCCAATCTTCAGGTATATAACCATTTTTCCTGCACATATTCACAAAATCGAGTATTCTTATTCTTAGAATATTTGGTGCATATTTTATCAAATCTGTATCGAGTTTCCCACACCCTGGAGTCTAGTTATTATTGCTAGACGTTACTTCATCCTGTAATTCCTCCAATTTCATTAAGTCTACGTTTCTATTTGGTTCAGACAGAACCACTTGTGTATCCTGCACGTACTTTCTGAGTATTTCATAATATTGTAACTAATTAGATTTAGATATTGTGTTTATTTGCAGATTGTCCTTATCTTAGCCGCGCGGGATTAGCCGAGCGCTCTGATGGCGCTGCAATCATGGACTGTGCGGCTGGTCCCGGCAGGAGCTTCGAGTCCTCCCTCGGGCATGGCTGTGTGTGTTTGTCCTTAGGATAATTTAGGTTAAGTAGTGTGTAGGCTTAGCGACTGATGACCTTAGCAGTTAAGTCCCATAAGATTTCACACACATTTGAACATATTTTGTCCTTATCTTCTTTGTTTAAATGTTTCATTATTTTGTATGCTTTGTCTTGTCTTCCTCTTACATGATGTTCAATATCTGTAATAAATTTTTCCCAAGTAAGGCTTTAACTTGTCTGACTTTCCTTTTGGCTAGAGCTGATTTCCGCCTATAATCTAGTCCCAGATCTCGATCGTTTGGGGAATTCAACACTTTTAAGCAGGAGAGCGTTTTTCTTGTCCTCAGATAGGTTGCGTATTTCACAGATTCTGTATCGAAGAACCCTTTTCAAAAAATTTTCTTTCTTGTGCCAAGTGCTTCTGCTGGTGCTTTAATTAGTGCTTTCCTTATGTTGTTCCACTTCCGTTGATGTTATCCGCTTTTATTTTCAAACTTATCAATATTTCAAGCCTTTCTTCATATAGTAACCGTATACTCTCCTCTGGAAGTAAGTGTACTTCAAATGTTGCATCAAGCAAGAAAATCAATTTTCAGAAATTTTCAAAGAAGACTGCCTCCCTTAAGCCCGTTTTACACTAGCGAATTTCTTCCCAAAATTGACCGTTGTGGACGCGCATCACGTGCTTGTTTGTAAATCATCCTACTGGTATTTTTGCGCAAGACAGATGAAGTATGAGAAAGAGAAAAGGCACCCTCATACCCCATTAACCTGACAAAGAGAAAGTCTACAGTGTGCATAGACAAGAATGTAAATAGGTAAAAAGTTTTAATGAAACAACAGTGGAGAAGTCAGAATTGTTTAACGAGGAAAATCATTATGGAAAGAAAAAAATACAGAAACGATAAAACAAAAGCCGGTCCCAAGCCCGGGCCCATCTAAAAACAAGAGGATGGGGAAGTGTGGAGGGGGAGGAGTAACAACCTCGTAAAAAAACCAGGGTCCGTCCGGCTCCAGATGGCAGCACCCTGTCATAGGGCCCCTGCCTAGGGTTACTAGGTGAAACCCAGCCAACGGTCTCAATGGCGGAAGAGGAACAATTTCCCAACGGCAGAGAGAGCGGAAGAGCTAACTCCAGGGCTTACTACCTTGGTTTTAATTTCGGATTCGGGGCAACCCGATCCCCCAATTTATTATCCAACAATTACTGCAAAGCATGATGGGAACGTCGTCAAAGATAGACACTACTCCAAGAGGTAGACCGAATGGCAAATCCTCCGTTGTTCGTAGAAACAATGCAAAGGGGTCAAAGGATTTTGGAGGACCCCAACCAACATGTATGCAGCCCTCAACACTGAAATTTAAGAAAGCAACTATGTTTGCAACCCTAAATGTAAACTCTCTAATTAAAGTAGGAAAATTGAAATTATTGATTGAAAAGCTGAACCAGAAAGAAATTTTAATATGTGCATTACAAGAAACAAGGTTTTTAGATGAAACTGCTTTAGATTTTGAAAACTATCGTTTATTTAAAGGAAAACCAGGTAAAATCTTAATGAAACTAATGCCATACCTGGGAACAGCATTTCTGGTACATCACTCAATTTTAGATTCAGTTACTAACTTCTACTCGAGTTCTGAGAGACTATCCATTCTTGAGATTAAATGTAAAAACAAAGGATACTCTATAATCAACTGCCATGCACCCATAAACCAGGACAACAAAAATAACCCGGAGAAAGTTGAAGAATTTTGGGAGATACTTGAAATGGAACTGGATAGATGCTCAAAGAAGAACATAAAAATGTTAGTAGGCGATTTTAACGCACAAATAGGAAGGGAGAAAAAATACCATGGAACAGTAGGCCTCTTCCCAGGTCACAAAAGAACTTCAAAAAATGGAGAAAGGCTTATAGAGGTATGTAGGCATTTCAACTTGAAAATAATGACAACACATTTCAAAAAGCTGAGCCGAAAAACTAAAACATGGAGATCACCAAATCCACTTCTCGGAGAATTCCAAATTGACCATGTGGCTATCTCACTTCATTGTCAAGAAGAAATTCAAAACACTAAAGTGCTGAAAAGCCTTGATGTTGATTCAGACCACTATTTGACTACGATTAAATTCAGACCACTCCCATTTCGAAAAGAGAAGAAAACCTTTTACAAAATTCCAAAATATAACACAGAAACGTTAAAAAATGAAGAAATTAAACAACGGTTTCAAAGAGCATTGCACAAAGATAGCGATGGCATATCCACAATAAATAAGGAAGCGGGATGGGAGGAGATCAAAAACGAAATAGTTGAAATAGCAAAAGAAAATTGTCTCGTGAAAAGAGTAAGAAGACATCCATGGTGGGACAATGAATGTGATGAGAACCTGGAGAAGAGACAGAAATTGTGGCAGAAATGGAACTCCACAAAAGATCCTCAAGATCTTGACAATTTTAAAATCCAGAGAAGAGAAACAGCTAAGGTTTTCCGTAATAAAAAAAGAAGACAATTTCAGGATAACCTAGAACAGATTGAGGAAGACTTTAAAAGAAATAATTCTAGAGATTTCTACAAAACTTTTAGAAAACAGCTAACCAAATACCAATCCCCAAATTTATGTTTTAAAGATGAAGAGAACAAGCTAGGTTTGACAAACAAGACTAATTGTGAAATATTAGCAAAATATTTCGAGAATCTACTAAATTGTGAACCACCCAAAGATAAAATGAGTTTTGAAAACCACCGAAATACTAATACCGAGTCAAAACCTCCAGACGCTGAAGAAATAAAACACATAATACACAGTCTAAAAAACAATAAAGCCCCAGGTGAAGACTCCATAGTACCAGAAATCCTAAAAATAATGGATACCAACCTCCCACAAGTTTTGGAACATATGTTTAAGAAGATCTGGGACGAAGAAAGAATTCCTGAAGACTGGCAGTGTGCCCTGATACACCCACTACACAAAAAGGGGGATAAGATGAATGTTAATAATTATAGAGGGATCTCGCTACTACCAGTAGGATACAAAATTTTGTCAAGGAAATTACTTCAAATCGTGGAGCCAGTTCTGGATAAAAAAATAGGTGAATATCAAGCAGGTTTTAGACAAGGTAGATCCTGTGTTGAACAAATATTTAACCTGAAAACACTAATTCGTTACAGAATCTCAAGAGGCCAGAGATTTGCAATAGTATTTGTAGATTTCAAAAAAGCATACGACTCGGTAGATAGAGAAACATTACTGAAAGTATTGGAAGAATTTGGGGTCGATACGAAAACAATTCAAATTATCAAACAGACGCTAACAAACAGTAAGGCCAAAGTTAAATTTATGGGTGAAATTTCAAGGAAGTTCGAAATTAAAACAGGTGTTAGACAAGGTGATGGTTTATCCCCAATCCTCTTCAACTGCGTACTGGAAAAGATATTGAGAATATGGAAAGAAGAACTCAAAGGCACCAAGAATGACATCAGAATTGGAACAAAAAAAGAAAAAATAGAAGTGGACTGTTTAGCTTTTGCAGACGATCTGGCAATAATTACAGAAAACGAAGAAATAGCTCAGAACTACCTGGAGAAACTACAAGAAGTTTCGGCCAGAGCTGGACTGCAGATGTCATTTGAAAAAACCGTGTATATGTCTAATCATAGAAATAACAAGAAAAATCTTATTACTAAATACGGCAATATTAAGAGAGTAGAAAAATTTAAGTATTTAGGTGAAATAATTCAAGTGAATGGTTTAGACAAGAGTGCAAACCAGGCGAGAGCAAGGAAAATGGAATTTGCTTTTCAAAAAACCAAAGACATATATAACAAAAAAAACATTTCGATTCAAGCTAAATTAAGACATTATAAAACTGTCATTAGACCAGAATGCCTGTATGCATCGGAGTGCCTAACTCTTAACAAAAAGGGGGAAATAGAAAACATGGAAAAGAAAGAAAAGAAAATTTTGAGAAAAATATTAGGACCGAGAAAGACTGGAGAAGAGTACAAGCTAAAGAGTAATAAGGAAATATACAAAACTATTGAGAAAGTGAGTGAGGCAATGCGTAAACGCAGACTAACGTTTTATGGTCACCTGTCGAGGATGGATGGAAACAGACTAACAAGAAAAGTGTTTGAACATAGTAACAGGAACGAAAAAACCAACAATAAATGGATACAGATGGTGAAAAAGGATTTGGCCTATTTTAATGTCACCCGTGAGTCAATCAGGGACAGGGAAAAGTTTAGACAAATAGTGAACGAAATTAAGTGTTTTCCAGAAGAAACGAAACTAAAGAATAATAACAGGAAATGGTCGGAAGAGCGGAGGAGGAACCACTCGAAAATGATGAGGAAATATTGGGAAGAGAGAAAAAAAGATCAAAAAGCCGGGCAAGTGAATTGTTGAACGTGGTCCAAAGATGGCCGAAATCGAAAGAAGAAGAAAAGGACGCTATTTTCTACCTTCTAAATATTAATTAATGCGGTTTTAAATATATATTTTCTCGAGAAAATAAATTTAGATGTTTTGAAATATTAGGGCGCACTTTTCCTACACTCTCAGTTTTAGGAGTGTGGAGAATTTACCATACGACCATTGTCAAGAATATCCGCTATTAATTGTGTCATTATTGAACTCTGTTATCACCAGTCAATACCAGATTCTTTAATGAATTGAAGTCCTATGTATAAAACGGCCTAAAATTCTGACTACAAACGCGTTAATATTATGTTAAACATTTCACGTGAACCATGTAAGGAGGAAAAACCTTAGACATGATTGAAACAATGTTTAAATTTTGTTGTAAGTTGCTAATTGCTCTTCATTATCAAACACCGGATGAGTATAATCTGGGCGGTTCGAGCTCCGCTTTAAGCAAAAGCTAGTTTTTCAGCTATCTGAATGTTTACGACGTCACGCCTCCTAAACTGTGTGTCATAAAATGAGGTAATATTTCAGAAACATTCAGCTGTATATGTGGATCCTGTCTGCAAAAACATATTATGAAGAGAGACAGGAATAAAGAAGTAACAAATTAAAATGCCATGCCTGATGCGTAAGTTTCACGGCATGAACTGCGAAAATATAGTAAGCCATAAGCTTTTTCCTTTCACCATTTTGTGGGGGGTGTGTAGCAAGGAAATGCTTCATAAATGTTAGAGGCTATGTGTAAAGTTTCTTGAATGTCACCAAGTGCTTTCGTTCTAAAACACGGGAGGAATAAAATATCGGTATTCGCGCGTCATGGGCTACACTTTTCTCCCTTACCCCCCCCCCCCTCCCCCCAACTCCTTTGATAGGTAGGTGGTTCTCACTTCCCACAGCGGTTCTTTCCAGGTACCAAGTGATAAGTGCACCAAGTTTGATTGAAATCGGTCTAATGTTTTAGGAGGAGAATTGAAACGTACATACATACACTGATCAGCCAGCACATTATGACCCCCAAGCTACCATCGATATAAACACGTCCATGATAGTAGCGTCACCTGGCGAAGAATGACTGTTAGTCAGGTACACGCACAGTGCATGTTGCATCGATGACTGTGCTGTCTTTGTGTAGAATGGACCGGAGGTTCGGCACGAGCATTTTGGAGCCCGCACGACATTTCGGGTGTTCGAGGAGTGCTGTGGTGTGTCTTCAACACCTGGCGATACCAGGGTGAAGCCACGTACAAACGTCGTGAGCTTGGGTGGCCACTTCTCATAACAGATGACAGACGTCGTAGGCTGCGCAGACTGGTAAAACAGGACATGCGGCGAACTGTGGCTGAACTAACGTCAGACTTAAATCTTGGGCAGAGTAAAAGTGTGTCTGAACACACACAGCACCAACCACTCCTAAAAATTGGTCTCCGCAGCCGACAACCCACGCATATGCCAATTTTAACACCACGAAGTAGGTAACTAAGACTCATGTGGGTATGAGACCATCGGTAGTTGACGTTGGCGCAGTGGCAGAGCATTGCATGGTCTGATGAATCCCGATACCTTCCTCAGCACGCCGACAGGAGGACGTGACTCCGTCATCTTCCAGGGAAACAGCTCCTTGATATCTATAACTGCGGGCTAGACAGGTGGCGGCAGCTCCATTATGCTCTGGGGAACTTTCACGTAGGGATCCAAGTCGAGCTCGCGCAAGGCACCAAGACGGCCAGGGAATATCGTCCATTGGTCGCAGACCACGTACACTCTTTCATGACGACCATGTTCCCCAACGACAGTGGCATTGTTGAACAAGATAATGCTCCATGTCACAAGGCCAGGAGTGTCATCAAGTGGTTCGAGATACACAGTGGCCCCCACCTCGCCAGATCTGAAAAGATCGAATACATCTGGGATATGGTTGAACGTGGTGTCAGAGCTCATCGCCCTTCTCTCCTTATTTTACGGGAATTAAGTCGTTAGTGTTTGCAGATGTGGTGTCAGCTCCCTCCAGCGACCTACCAAGGCCTCATTGCTTCCATGCCACGACGCATCGCCGTTGTTATCCGTGTCAGAGATGAACATACCTGCTACTAGGTAGGTGATCATAATGTCTGATCAGCGCACATACACACATTTTATAACATGTGAGGATTGTGTCCTATCTATTTCGTTTAATCAAGCAACAAAGATTCTTGCGAGTCTAAATTCAGTGATTGCACCTACGAGGGAACAGCCTCAATGCGCCGTTTTTGGCTATAAGCTAGAAATGTACACGATATGTAACTTTTGGGCAGGTTTTTTTTTATATGTGATTACTTACTATTTGATAGTAAGCTCAGATATGCGTTTTCATTACCATTACGCTGTTATTAACTCTATGTATGTGTGTGTGTGTGTGTGTGTGTGTGTGTGTGTGTGTGCGTATGTGTGTGTCTGTGTGTGTGTGTGTGTGTGTGTGTGTGTGTGTGTTTGTTAGTGACTACTATTTCGTCAATCAGCCGTGGTCAGATTGTGTTTCCCGTTGAATTCAGGGGCATAAACATCCATAATACCGCATAGCTTAACAACTGAGGGCTTTATATAATACAGCATACGCCGCTTACAACCTTTCGCTCTAATTCTTCAGTTCAAATCTAATAAGTCCACATAATTTTCAACAACCTGCTATGCTACCAAGTTGCTTTTCTGCTTCGAGCCTTCACTTGTCCACACTTCAGCCCAATACAACTCCGCGCAAATAAACGGTTTATGATTCCTCTTTCTCAATAAAGTGCTATATTTGATACAATTATAATACCGGGTGATCAAAAAGTCAGTATAAATTTGAAAACTGAATAAATCATGGAATAATGTAGATAGAGAGGTACAAATTGACACACATGCTTGGAATGAATGGGGTTTTATTAGAACCAAAAAAATACAAAAGTTCAAAAATGTCAGACAGATGGCGCTTCATCTAATCAGAATAGCTATAATTAGCATAACAAAATAAGACAAAGCAAAAAGATGTTCTTTACAGGAAATGCTTAATATGTCCACCATCATTCCTCAACAATAGCTGTAGTCGAGGAATAATGTTGTGGACAGCACTGTAAAGCATGTCCGGAGTTATGGTGAGGCATTGGCGTCGGATGTTGCCTTTCTGCATCCCTAGAGGCATCGGTCGATCACAATACACTTGCGACTTCAGGTAACCACAAAGCCAATAATCGCACGGACTGAGGTCTGGGGATCTGGGAGGCCAAGCATGACGAAAGTGGCTGCTGAGCACACGATCATCACCAAACGACGCGCGCAAGAGATCTAGCAATATTGGGTGGTTTTTTTTTTTTTTTTGTTCTAATAAAACCCCATGTCATTCCAAGCATGTGTGTCAATTTTTACCTCTCTATCTACATTATTCCGTGGTTCATTAAGTTTTCAAATTTATACTGGCTTTTTGATCACCCGGTACTTTTGACTAAGAAAATTTTTTTCACGTCCGTCACTGCTTGCTTTTAGGCCTCCTTGATTAAGTAATGTTATGTCGAGCTTCCTCAAAATATAGGTACAATTTGTAGCCCTAATAAAGGGTGAGAATTATTAAATTATATGAAAAAATGTAAATTAGTTACAAACGACGGCGTGCATACACTTTATTCAACATGTAAACATCACTACACATATTCGGATTTAGGTTTCAATATGTTCGATAAGCCTGCCATCACTGGAAATAATGTGGCGCAGACGAATAGCGAAATTCTGCATGCCAGTTGAAGTACTAGAACATCGATGCTCTCGATGACCTCCTGAATGGCTGTTTTCAGGTGAACAATGGTTTTGGTGTTATTGGTGTATACCTTGTCCATAATATAGCCCCACAAAGAGGAGTCGCATGTGTTCGGATCCGGAGAATATGGCGGCCAATCGAGATCCAAGCCAGTGGCCACTGAGTACCCCAGAGCCAGAATGCGGTCCCCAAACCGCTCCTCCAGGACATCACTCCCTGCTTGGTTAAGGTCAAGCTCCGTCTTGCATGAACACTATCTTGTCGAAATCAGGATCAGTGTATATAATGGGGATGAAATCGTCTTCCAAAACTATCACGTGACGTTCGGTAGTCACCGTGCCATGAAGGGATACCGCACCGATTATTCCGTGACTGGACATTACACATCACATAGTCACCCATTGAGGATGATCGCCAAATCCGGATTCTCAATCCCCCAAATGCGCCAGTTCTGCTTATTGACAAACCCATCCTATATTTGGATGGGCTTTGTCGCTAAGCCAAACCATACTAATTGCAATCATGTCCCGTGGCCAACCGTGCAGTTTGAACATCCTAACGCAAACCTTTCAGAAGTTATGACGGTTTATTTGATATTGTTCAATAATTGTCACCCTGTACTTGTCTTACTGTGTTAAACTTTTAACATAAGGCTATACATCTTAATGTATATTTCAGATTTTTTAATTCGGTCACTAACTTTATGAAATATTGAAATTAAAAGAGCCGGCCGCGGTGGCCGAGCGGTACTATGCACTTCAGTCCGGAACCGGGCGACTGCTACGGTCGCAGGTTCGAATCCTGCCTCGGGCATGGATGTGTGTGATGTCCTTAGGTTAGTTAGGTTTAAGTATGTAAGTCTGCAGGCGTTCGTGGCCGTTGTCACTGAAGTTGAAATCTTCTGGGTTATTAGGCCGCGTCATGTTTCTTCTAAAATGATCGACGTTTCGACCCCTCTGCTGGTATCTTCTTCAGGTTCTTCTGGTGTCCACTACTGCTAGAACAGTCTTCTAGTAGTAGTGAACACCAGAAGATCCTGAGGAAGATCCCAGCAGAGGGGTCGAAACGTCGATCATTTTAGAAGAAACATGACGCGGCCTAATAACCCAGAAGAATTTAACTTCAGTTTAGATTTAAGTAGTTCTAAGTTCTAGGGGACCGATGACCTCAGAGCCATTTGAACCATTTTTTGAAATTAAAACATTTGTTGCCCCTGTAAGCCTTTAGATAGGCAACCTGCAACTGGAATTGGGTGCCATGAACCGAGTTAGCCATTTAGTAATATAGATTCTTACTCCCTCATCCCACTGCTGGACTTCGATTTTTTCATAAAACGAATGGTTCCTCATAATCTCATTGTCGCCGTTCAGATGCCAGATGGCACAGCTCTGGCAGCACACGCAATTTTGGCGCTGCCGCGTGAACGGAAACGATCGCTCGTGTCAGACCAGAGAAGTGAAATATTACTTCGGATGCGCTGCAGTAGGTTTACCTACCGCGAGTAGTCGACTGAGACAAGGAAGTCGCTCGTGTAAAAGGATTTTATGCGCGCCAAATTTCCCTGCCTTCCTTTACCGTGCAGTTCAAATTCGCGACGCGGTGGGAGCCGCGGATGTAATCCAGTTCGGCTGCACAGGCATCAGTATCGCTAGGGGCGAGAGAAAAGCCGGCAAAGAGTGATCACTGACAGTGCGGCGGTGGGAGAGGGGTAGCGGGGAGTGGTGGGAGGACGCCAGCGGATGGCTGCTCGTCTGCTGCTGCAGCGTGTACAGCCAGTCCACGCGACGCCGCCGGACGAGCTGGTCCCGTTCTGGCCAGCATAAAGTAGCACGCCGCCAACATCCAACACGCCGAGGCGCTCAACACACGCTGACAGCGCCTCCACAGCCGACAACCACTGATACCACAACAACTTCTCGTAAATGGTGGCAACACGATTGCCATCGGTGACGACCGTCGATTAAAACTAGGTGACCTGTACGAATAGTGTTGATACAGTCGAGTAGGTCTTTCAGCGAGTGTGGAACTTCCCGACTGACGTCTGATCGGAAGTCGGTGACAGTCCGCGTTGTACGGCGCCCAGTTACATGTGCCTCTACGTGTCGAGAACGTCCGAAACTGCATCATTCAGCTGCGCGATATCTGTGTGTTGTTTCCTGTGACTCTAAGTCGTTTTACGGCTGTAACATCGGACGACAATCCGGATGTCAACTCGCAGGTAAGGCAGTTCTTCGCTCTAGCTGATGCATGACTGTTGCTTCCTTAAGCTCTGCAATTTTCCAGTTTCAAATTATCTTGCGATTTATTTTACACCCAGAACGGTCATTAATTCGCCCGTGAATCCATGCATACTATAGAAATGTATATATGTATGTGTTTGTGTATGTGTTCGTTCCACATCCCCTGCAAAACCACTAGTCGGATTTCAACCAGACTTGGTACACATATCGCTTACTGTCAGACAACAATCGCTATCGGGGTGAGAACCACCTATCTGCTATACTCAGGAGATATGTCATCAACAATGACATGTGGGAAAAACTACCACATCATCGATTACCTATAAATTTATTACTTCTCTGCTACTAACTACATTCGCAACATATTTCGCAGACGGTACCCACATATGCCTTTACAAGTATATCATTGACCGACATATACTTCTACAGATATGACGTCATAATTACTGAGATGTGTGAGAAAATACCATATCATGCGTGAAGTTTTAATACATTTATTATTGACCACTAAGACACTCCTACAGTCCAGATAACTTAAGAAAAAAAATGGTTTAAATGGCTCTGAGCACTATGGGACTTAACATCTGAGGTCATCAGTCCCCTAGAAATTAGAACTACTTAAACCTAACTAACCTAACGACATCACACACATCCATGCTCCAGGTAGGATTCGAACCTGCGACCGTAGCAGCAGCGTAGTTCCGGACTGAAGCGCCTAGAACCGCTCGGCCACATCGGCCGGCAACTTAAGAAAAAGGAACTCATTGACACGTGGCAGCGATTTTGACACCTTTCTGCTACGAAGTTGAAACGACTGTAGCCGAGGACAATAGCCAACTATACAACTATTAAGAGGGTTGCCACAGAGCCTGTACTTATACATTTCTGCAAAATGTATGTTAATTTGTACGACTGTTTCATAATTTCAAAGGTGTTGTCATGAATATATGGAAATTAAATTTTTTCGGTATTGTACTAGAAACACAGTTCATTTTTTTGTTTTCGTTTCTGATAGAAAACTTCACAGGCTCCCAGTTTCGGTTCCCGGCTGGGTTGGGTATTTTCTCTGCCCGGGGACTGAGTGTTTGTGTTGTCCTCATCATTTCATCCTTATCCTCATCATTCGTGACAGTGGATCGATTGGACTGTGTAAAAAATTGGACTGTGACAAAATTGGGACTTTGTATGGGCGCTGATGACCATGCAGTTGAGCGCCCCACAAACCAGACATTATCATCATCATCATCTGATAGAAAACCAGCAAAATTAATAGTCATACAACGCCCGGTTAGTCAGCGTGTTTATTAACGTTTGAAAATACACATATATATAATCTGAAATATTGCTCCGTGGGTTCTGTTTGATAATATTATGCATCTCTTCCTTGCTAATGACAGCAGTATCGGCGGGGATGAGTCGTACAGCGAAGCCAAGACTGTCCGGAACAGACCCTCTACAAATGGATCCCCTGCATTTTCAAAGAATCAACAAGACCTTAGCATAATAAGGCAGCATAGTTTAACAAGTTAAACAGTTCCTCCAGTAAAACTTTGCATTTTGCAGTTAATACCTGGTACCACATTCAGTCTATTGACATATTATTTACATGGTTTCACGAAGCGCATTTTTTCGTCTCAAGTGCCGATGAGGATACTAAAATCGATTACCGGCGTATAAATTTGTTGACTGCTAACGACCTACCCCAGCTTCGCACGGGCAGTACTATCTACGGCATGACGATTTGTCTGACTTAGCGGTAATAAATTGTACTTACAAACCTTCCTCGTGAATCAGTCTGTTTATTAGTGAAAACTGCATTGAAGTCCCTGAGATTAGCCTTCACATATAGGCAGAAAGAAACAGCTCAGAACTTTAATTTAGTAATATGTAAAAATGGAGAAATTTTTCTTGCAACAACTACTTTATTTAGCCTTTCTTTTTGTTTAGAGTACACTCGGTTTCTAAATATTGCATTTTCAAGCGTATTCAGTCGTAAGTTTACCGTGGTCGAAGGAATGAGGCTGCTACAATGGTACTCACACATGACAGTGTGTGGAAGATTCCAGTGTGGCGGTTTTGTTGCAGCATAGACATTATGTGTGCCACTACTTGCAACAGTGACAGAAATACAGACTCATCTTTTAACAATATGATTTTCTACAATCCTGAATATTTTCTCACAGTTGTATAGGGAAGTGAAAAATTTATATCTTTGTGTACATTTTTATATAACATCTTTAAGAATTCTAGTAACAACTTCGGTATTGATTACATTCATTATTCATATTTATTTCTTGTATATTTCTATAATTATTTTTCTGTTTTATAGTCTAACTATTTTTCAGAATTTCCGTTAGTTCGTTCCACTCGATAGTGTAAAATACTTTCCTGATTCCTGTGATAAATTTATGAAGTTGTGTATTGGCTCTGAAGCTCTCGTCTGTTGTAATCCTGCCTAAGGCATGGGTGTGTGTGATGTCCTTAGGTTAGTTAGGTTTAAGTAGTTCTAAGTTCTAGGGGACTGATGACCACAGTAGTTAAGTCCCATAGTGCTCAGAGCCATTTGAACCATTTCTCGTCTGTTGTAGGCCTACTATGAAGCCTTCGGATAGTTTTTCTTCTCATTGGCCGAATTGGTCCTCTTCTAAATTAACTGCAATGTTCTTCTTCGTGTATCGGTGTGTTTGTGTGCATGTGTGTGTGTGTGTGTGTGTGTGTGTGTGTGTGTGTGTGTGTGTTGGTTGGCAGGTTCGGGGAAGGGAACCAAACAGCGAGGTCATCGATCCCATCGGATCAGGGAAGAGTGGGAAAGGAAGTCGGCCGTGCCCTTTAAAAGGAACCATCCCGGCATTATCTGAAGCGATTCTTTAGTGGATAGCTTGTACTGTGGAAGCAACAACATTATTCAGCGATGTGAAATGCTGCTTCATTTTTTGTGTGTCACATTTGCAGATTTAACATGCGAACTGTGTCAGTTAATTTAACTGGAATTTGAGTACGTGCATCAGAGATCGCGTTCTGAAATTTGGCAGAAGCTGTTAGATCCCCATTTAAATCCAGTAAGCCTTTCAGGAAGTTCACTTATTTCGGCGATAGCTATCTGATAGCCTGATTTGTAAGCTGTTTCTTTCAGTCTACTATTCCAGTGCACAGCAACTTCATCACTGGTACAGTAATTTTTACTGGTTATTTCACTTCTTCACTCTGCCTATGACTCCTATTCCTGGGTACTACATAACAATATAAACACATGTTTTCCTGTTGACTTAGGCGTTTCGGTGTTTAGGTCAGGGCCTAGGCCATCATTTTCTGCATACATTTCGCGCTTGATCGCGGTAGGTGTCGATGGAGACTACGGAGATACATGTTTAAATTCTCGGTCGTTAACCGCTAAGTAAACTGATTCCGCTTAGAACATACGAGTTCTAGAAGCAGAGAGAAATACCTTACTGTTTATTCACATCTAGGCAATGGCATCGCGTCATGAAGTTCTCCCACTCTGCCGAAAGTCCCTAAGAAGTTTTGACTTTGTTAAAATCACTAAACGAATAAAATCATCTCTTGATTCGCTCAATGATCATAATGGCGCCAAAACGAGAGTTTATAGAAGGCCACAAATCTGACTTCGCTTTCCCGAAATTCGTTCACTGCGTAATGTAAGTTTTTACTTTCAGTCGTAGCTCAAACGAAGCAATGGTAGTTATTCGGATAAATGATCAAAGGACAGAAAATAAAAATTTAAAAAAATCGTTGAACCGCCGAAATGCAACTAAACCTGATGATACACATGTGGTGTTTTATACAGATCGTCCGAAGGAACTGCTCCGTTTCCAACAACATTTTACGCAGATCACCAGAGCAACGAAAGCTTCTGGGTAACTGGAGGAAAGTGCAGCACATTCTCATTTTCAAGAAAGGTCGTCGAACAGAAGCATGTAGCTATAAACCTATATTGTTGTCATCAGTACTTTGTGGAACACATTTTTCGGGGAGTGGACAATCTAGACCAAGTGGGCCATATACGTCGCCACCTAGGTTGATGCTCTGGTCCTTGATTTCTGGAAACCATTCAGTAAAGCTCCACACTATTGCTTAGTGAACAAAATTTGAGCTTACAGAATATCGTGTCAACTTTGTAAGTGGGTTTCCAGACAGATACAGTCCACAAATCGCCATTCTTAATGGGATGAAATTGTCGGAAGTAAAAGTAACTTCCGGAGTTCCCAAAGGGGAATGTTATACAAGCAGTTAATGTATCTCAAAGGGTACGCAACAACTTTAATGTGTAACGGTATCAGAACTAGTTAAGATATTAACACTACTTTTGGCTTTGTGACACACCATCTCACAAAGATTTTGTGCCATTCAGTCAGTTTCAGTACGTCCGCATCAACTGTGGTAACCGCAGTAACGATTCGGTTCTTTACATAACTGATATGGTTGGTAGGCGTTTAGTAGACTATTTCCTTGACATACTCCCGTAGAAAGAATCCATCGGTGTAATGTGAGGCGACCTACGAGGCCATGGACTATCCTGGCCAATCCAGCGACTTGCAAACACTTGGTGTAGAACATCTCGCAGTCTGAGCCCAATCTTGTTGGTAAACAACTATGTCTTGGCAGTCAAAGAGTTGTGGTAGCGCAAACAGTTCAAGCATATCAAGGTAACTGATAGAGTTAACTATTGCTCAGAAAAAAAGTGGTTCCACTATGCGATCAACCATAAAAACAACATCACACATTTTGTGGGCTGCCACGTACGTCTTCCGTCACAGTATGCGGAATTGTTGTGCCCCAGATGTCAACACTGTATTTGTTTACCTTTCCACGTGGATTCTTGCTTCGTCAGAAAATGGTAGGTTGTTTCCAAGATTTCCATCCTCCTCTAAATGGTGAAGTACGTCCACAGCGAACCGCACACGTTTAGGCTTACCGTGTGGTTTCAATGCGCGCAACAGTTACAGTCGGTATGAATACATCTGTAAACGTTTCCGAAGGACCTGGTGTACGGTCGCCCTAAGAATTCGCAGCTTCTGTGATGCCCTCGGAACAGAATTCTGCGGTGAACGTTGAAGACCCAACCGCATCCTTTCTGTGTCGGCTTCACTTGCTCTAGGTCGTCCACTATGTTGCTTCACATCAGCGTTTCCTGTTCGCATAAAATGCCTGTACAACCGCCAAATCGACGTCCACCAGGATGGTTCCTTTCTATACACTGTTTGGAAGTTCCTTTGAACCTGCGTGTTCGAATTGGTCTGAACAAAACATTCCACACAGGGTGTCTTTTCTTGAACTGTTGTCATTATGCTTCACTCACGACAACCTAGAACACAGACAAAAAAACTTTATCAATTTATCTGACGCATACGCCAAACATGACGTGAATATCTCAGTTATTTTGGGTACTGCAGCACTACAACTTTTATATGCGGTTGATAACGTAAGATAGTAAGGCTGTACGCTGATGATACTATTGTGTGCAGGAAATTCGCAACGCAAGGAAACGAGCTAAAGGGCTGAAGATGTGCTGAGGACAGAAGGTGAGTGGAGGTATGGGCAGTAAACCCTCACGGTAAATGAATGTAACTCAGTGCACATGTGTCGGAGGAAGGACTATTAGTGCAGTTGCAATCTGCAGCACCAAAACTAGAAGGACTACCCAAAACTAGTAGCAGAACAAGCATAAACTAGGCTAAGATAGTTGGTGAAGCACTTACTGGCAGAAGTAAAGCTGTGAGTACCGGCCGTGAGTCGTGATTCGGTAGCTCAGATGGTAGAGCACTTGCCCGCGAAAGGCAAAGGTCCGGAGTTCGAGTCTCGGTCGGGCACACAGTTTTAATCTGCCAGGAAGTTTCATATCAGCGCACACTCCGCTGCAGAGTGAAAATCTCATTCTGGAAACTAGGAATTTTAGTTTATCCGTGAAAGAAGACGCCTGGTAAATACTCATTCGACCGATTCTTGAGTATTGCTCGTCAGTCTGAGATGCTCAATAGAAAAGATAATGAAGATAAAAAAGAAGAAACAGGAACGGTTCGCTTAGTCACATTTTCGTGTAGTAAAAGCGAGTGCGATCTAGAGATTATCATTAAAGTCTAGTGTTACTTCCATTTTCTGTTACAGAAAATTTTGCTGTTAGAAATCTGTATTCATACATTCTAGGGAGAGTAAGGTAATATATTAGTTCGTATAACATATATCTCACCATATATTTCATGAAAACACCAAAATCAAATAAGCTTAAAAATGAGTTTACAGTCTGTCCATTTTCCCAAATACCATTCGTTAATGGAGCAGGAAAAGGGTGAAACTGTAGTGTTGCCAACATACATCTCACCATATATTTCATGAAAACACCAAAATCAAATAAGCTTAAAAATGAGTTTACAGTCTGTCCATTTTCCCAAACACCATTCGTTAATGGAGCAGGAGAGGGGTGAAACTGTAGTGTTGCCAACATACATCTCACCATATATTTCATGAAAACACCAAAATCAAATAAGCTTGAAAATGAGTTTACAGTCTGTCCATTTTCCCAAACACCATTCGTTAATGGAGCAGGAAAAGGGTGAAACTGTAGTGTTGCCAACATACATCTCACCATATATTTCATGAAAACACCAAAATCTAATAAGCTTAAAAATGAGTTTACAGTCTGTCCATTTTCCCAAACACCATTCGTTAAAGGAGAAGGAAAGGAATGAAACTGTAGTGTTGCCAAATGTACCATCCGCCTTATTTTTAAGATGAGTTGTGTCGCATACGGCACGTTTCACAATTGCTATTACAGAACCCTGCGGATTCTGGTAGGGGACTTAGTAGATAAAGTTTTGAAGCTATGTCTGGAAACGCATTGTTTGGATGTAAAATAAGTTTGAAGGTCGGATCACCTTCAAATCTCCTTCCTCAGGATATGCGCACAGTAGAGAACTGCGGGCTCCACAGGAGTCCGTGGCATGGGTAATGGTTCGACTACTCGTCATCGGATTCTTTTCCACGTAACGTAGCAAGTCCTGCGTAGGTACCAGTTTCTCGCAGCCGTTGTGATCGGAAGAAAATGGTATTCGATGTGACAATTACAACAGCGACTGACGACAGTACTCTCTTCGCACTTTGTGTGCATGTCATGAAGTGGAAGACATAAAAACGATGCGATCTTGAGACTTGTTTTATATCCAAACGACACATTTACCGACATGCTTTCCCTATTCAGACATTATCCACAAAAACCTTATACAACCCGTAAAAGTTTCTAATATCATTTGTAAATCACTCAGTGTATATAATGCCGCCAAGAAGATCGAAAGTGATGTTTGGTGTTCGTTTGATTTAGTAATCAGTATTATTTGTTTTTCTGAGTCCTTCCGCTGTCCTGTTGTAATTCCCACATTTATGAATTTATATGGCTTCTCTAAACGTATTAGGGCAACAATAACTTGACCAGAACCTAACTAGTCCCCGATGTCTCCTCTGGAAGATAGGACACATTTCATTTACCCATTTTGCTTCGGTGACAATTTCCACAAAACTTTACATAGTATTCTTAGATTTTTCTTGTTCATTGTGCAGACAGATTTACACCGCGCCTAATCATAATTTCAAAGCCGTAGACTGTGACTAATTACACAGGTAGATAGATGTAGGACGTATCGAAATGCTGAGGTACTCTCTCTCTCTCCTCTCTCTCTCTCTCTCTCTCTCTCTCTCTCTCTCTCTCTCACTGTGTGTGTGTGTGTGTGTGTGTGTGTGTGTGTGTGTGTGTGTTCTTCTTCTTCAGAGTAGGGTATCAAGTAAGAATAGAGATTGTGTTTTCTGTACACTGCAGAATAATATTTTCTTTACTGTGACGTTTCCAGATGTAGAAGGATTGAAACGTTATGGACGTGTGCTCAGATGTTTAGGACCGGTATTCTGTTCCCTTCCTTCTTTAGATTAAAGAACGAAAAAGATACATACTTCCACCTCCAAAATTTGGAACTAGCCTAACCTGGATGCAACAGCCTGCGTAACCTAGTCTGCTAACCCACGATGGTGTGGTAGCGCTCCACCTGCAAGTAATTAATTTGAGATTTGGAAAGATATGAAAGAATGTCACCGCCAATATTGCCCATTGCTGCTAATCACCAGACTTTGCGCCATTGTTCCATCTAAAGTCCCAAGCTCTCCTCCGTGTTCCAAGGAGTGATATCGTCGCTGGTGCTCATTCCTTCGGATATAATTATACGACTCTGACTGATGATACGTACGTAAGCATCCTGTCTGATCACCTGCATCCATTCATGTCCATTGTGCATTCCGACGAACCTGGGCAATTCCATCAGGGCAATGCGACACTCCACACGTCCAGGATTGCTACAGAGTGGCTTCAGGAACACTATTCTGAGTTTAAACACTTCCGCTGGCTGCCAAATTTCCCAGACATGAACATTATTGAGCATATCTGTGATGCCTTGTAACGTGCTGTTCATAAGAGATCTCCACCGCTCGTAGTGTTACGGATTTATGAACAACCGTGCAGGACTCATGGTGTCCATTCCCTCCAGCACTACTTCAGACATTAGTCAAGTCCATGTCACGTCGTGTTGCGGCACTTCTGCGTGCTCGCGTGGCCCTACATGATATTCGGAAGATGTACCAGTTTCTTTGGCTCTTCAGTGTAATATTCACTATCTGATCAAAAGTGTACTGACACACCTGTGTAATGAGGAATTGACCACCAGATGTCATGAGAAACGAACCAGGCAGTATAAAAGTAGGCGGGGGAATTGTGTGTCTGTAGAAAAGTAATAACAGCAGAGTGGATCGATCAGGAGAGTTCATTGACTCCTAACGCGGAATAGTCATTGAATGTCATGTGAGCAACCAATTCATCAGGGATATTTCAACACTTATAAAGCTGCCCAAGTCGACTGTTAAAGTAACTGTGAAGTGAAAAACGAGAAGGAACAAGTACAACTAAACAAAGACCAGGCAGACCTCATACACTGACCAAAAGCGACCGTCGAGCATTGCGGACGGTGATTGTAAAAATCGGATGAAATCTGTGGTGTCACCGACAGACACCACACTTGCTAGGTGGTAGCCTTTAAATCTGCCGCGGTCCGTTAGTATACGTCGGACCCGCGTGTCGCCACTATCGGTGATTGCAGACCGAACGCCGCCACACGGCAGGTCTAGTCTAGAGAGACTCCCTAGCTCTCGTCCCAGTTGTACAGTCGACTTTGCTAGCGATGGTTCACTGTCTACATACGCTCTCATTTGCAGAGACGACAGTTTAGCATAGCTTTCAGCTACGTCATTTGCTACGACCTAGCAAGGCGCCATATTCTTCAAGAATGTATTCTAAACAGATAATATTGTGAATCATGTACCGTCAAGAGCGACGTTCATCATTAATGGATTAAAGTTAAGTATCAAGCTAATTACGTCCGCTTTCTGAGTTCTAATTCCTTGTCATGTTCCAGACCTCACGTCAGTTTAGTCCTTCCCTCCCCACGCCAGCCCGCGTGAGCTAAAACGCGTGCAATTCGGCCTCTTCTAGTAACACGGTGTTGGCTCTTCTGCCAACACAACAAAATCAGCTGAGGAAATCATTCTTGAGTTCCAGCAGACTGCTAGCATAAGGACTGTGGGTAGGGAACTAAAAAGAATGGGGTACAGCAGCTCCTCGT
Source organism: Schistocerca piceifrons (assembly GCF_021461385.2). Classification (NCBI taxonomy): domain Eukaryota; kingdom Metazoa; phylum Arthropoda; class Insecta; order Orthoptera; family Acrididae; genus Schistocerca; species Schistocerca piceifrons. The sequence goes on from NC_060145.1 coordinate 406,131,713, forward strand.
AAGCCGCACATTTCTGTATCCAGTGACGGTTGAAATGACTTAAAGAGCTGTACGCTGTGGCAATTCGGTGGAAGGATTGGGGTTTGAAAAAGAAAAAAAAAGAAAAAAAGAAAAAAAAGCCTGGAAAGTGTTACGTCCCATCATGTGTAGTGTAAAGAGTGAAGTACGAAGGAGGTGATGTTACAATAAGGGGGCGGGGGGTAGCTGTTTTTCATGTGTAGTGTATGGTCTCCTTTTGTGCTAAAAAGTCCCTAAATGTAGAAGAATATCAAAACAGTTAAATCACTGTGTACTGCGTGCAGTAGAGGGAAATTTTGGAAACTAGACGATGACTGATTGTGTCAGCATGACAATGAACCCAACTTTTCATAAAACAAAATCTGTAAGGCAATATTCCTGATATGGTCTGGTTTGCCCAGAAGCTCAATCCTGACCCCAACGGAACACCTTTGGGATGAGTTAGAATGTCGATTTCAATGCAGACCCCAGCTTTTCTGGTTCCCTCTCTTGAGGAGCAATGGGTCGCCATTCATTCACAGAAGTTCAGGCATATAACTGAAAGTGTCACTAGGGCCGTCGGAAGAGCGAAAAGCGGACACACCCCATATTAATGTCCACTGATTGGTGTTCGGATAACTTTGATCAAATAGTGTCTAGGACAGCACCGCAGGATTCCTCCATTGCCTCCAGCGCTCACAACCCGAATAGAAACTGACTTTGACTTTTTCACCACTGGCTCGACCGTCACCGCACAAGAGTGCACATGCGACCTTGGATACAGGAGCAGGCGGTCTTCCATTATCCCCGGCTTGAAAGAAGCCAGTCACGGAAAAGAATGGAATGCTGTGTGGATAATTTATGCCTTCGTTACACTTTTTTTTAAAGTGAAGTAATTTAACATGCTGTAGACACCTTTCTCAGAAGCGACGGCACCGTTATTCCAAGGACAAACGGAAAGTGTACAGCACGATGCTGCCATTGTGATACATGATGCTCTTAACTGAACCGATTTTATTCCCGTGTGTTAGGGCTAATCCTTGAAATTGAAATGTGAATTGTTTCTAAAGTCTGATAACGACATGATTGTTTGAGTACATACACCAAAGAGCTGCTTACAATAATTAATCTTTATTTACTACAGACTGAAGACTGTTTCGGCTTAATCGCCATTTTCAAGTACCTGCTATTACAATTTTGGTGAGAATTTCATTCGTATTGTCTTGTACTCACGTCTAGATTGATGAGACGTCCATATTGCGTCGTTAGTGGACTGTTTTGTAACTGTTACTGCTTTATTAAGCTCGTAAATACGTCAAGATATTGAAATTGAATGTTAGTTACAACGTGACAGCAGCTTGACAGTTCCACTCTCATGACTCCATTTGTTTACAAAGTCGTGCAGATGAACAGTGATATTATTTTATTAACTAAAATTTGTTACGCTTATATTTGGTTGTTGAATATGTTACTTCCGATTTATCCATTTTCTTCTAAAAGTTCACTAAAGTTTTTAAGGTAGTACTTGTGTCTGAATTCCGTATGTACATTTGATATTTTTTGTGGGTATTTTCTCGTGTAGATATAAATTTCTAATTCCTCAAGAATGTTCATTGCAAAACCTTTTCGTATTCGGTGCAAAATCTATAGTGCGTTTTGAATCGTATCTGCAGTGTGATAACATACAGCATCACACACGACAACCCACACACGAATATGAATCTGATTTTCAGTTTTACCCATGTTTAGAAAATTTCACAAATATAGAATTACGAATAACGAAACAAATCTCCTTAAAAAAAGGTCTGAAATACAACATAGCCCCAACACCTCAGAAAAATTCTGTAAAGCATCTGATACCCACTGCTAAAGTTGCAATAGATGTAGCTAAGCTCTCATACAGAAAATAATATGAAATTACAGTTAATATAACAAACATTATAGACAAGGAATTAAGCGAACAGAATACGTACAAATACCAGCCCAAGACGGAACAGAAAATTCTGAATAACATAAACCATAAACTACTATTAAATGATGCTATAGCATTATAAGCCGATGAAGGGAATAGTGTGGTAATACTTAACAAAAACGACTATAGAGATAAAGACATGTCATTTTTTGTTTCTAAACTATTATTTATGTTAATCTCCGCATCACTATTCGCGCTTTTCTACAATTGAAAAATCGGCCAATAAGTCCCATAGACTCACATTTACCTTCAGGAGCGTCACATACTCTGCCGGGGATTTCTGTCTGATGTGGTATTGATTAGCTGTTAATAACTACGGAAGCGAACTGAAATGTAATGTCTTCGAATTTTTTATGTGAAAACTATTATAGCTTTTTTAAAAAATAAAACAAACTTTATTAACATTCTATATCTTTATTCTTCATGTCTACATGTTTATTTCTCAACATAGTCAGCACGGCCACGAACTCTTTTCTGACAGCGAGAAACTACTTTTTTGATTCCGTCACGGTAAAATGTTTTACTTTGTTGACGGAGTCACAGCTTCACCTCTACTTGCATCCTTTCATCACAATTAAAGTGAAATTTTCGAAGATGTTCTTTAAGTTTGTAAACAGATAAAAATCGAATGGGGTCAATACGGGACTGTATAAAGAGGATGATCGCTGACAGTGAACCCAAGGCGTCGGATTGTTGCAGAAGTCGCAGCGTTAGTGACTGGTCTCGCATTGCCATGCTGAAGGAGAGAATGCTCAATCTGGTGACGAACTATCCGAATTCGAATGTCTGTTACAGCAGTGTTTCTCAAGCACTGACATACTGTAGTTATATTACATGGAGATGTCTAGCGAGAGAGAGGACCGCAAATATGTAGACATGAAGAATAAAGGTGCAGACTATTAATAACTTTTATTTAAAAACTGTTTTGACGTAAACATTCCGAGGCATTATTTTACACCACGCTCTCGTAGATTATCTTTTGCCTTTGTTTCCACAAACACTTTATTGTGCCACACTGAAAAGAAAGACAGTGTTGTCACAGAATTAATCTGTCTCTTCTCCTTCTTCTCTCTCTCTCTCTCTCTCTCTCTCTCTCTCACTCTCTCTCTCTCTCTGTGTGTGTGTGTGTGTGTGTGTGTGTGTGTGTGTGTGTGTGTGTGTTTATGTGCATGCCTCCGTGTACAGATATCTTTTAAAGTTAAATCTTTCTTTATCCTGGTTGATAAAATCGAAGAAATCGTTTATTAGGCATGGTTGTATTACAAATGATACGTCTTTTCAGAATGAGATTTTCACTCTGCAGCGGAGTGTGCGCTGATATGAAACTTCCTGGCAGATTAAAACTGTGTGCCCGACCGAGACTCGAACTCGGGACCTTTGCGTTTCGCGGGCAAGTGCTCTACCAACTGAGCTACCGAAGCAGGACTCACGCCCGGTACTCACAGCTTTACTTCTGCCAGTATCTCGTCTCCTACCTTCCAAATTATACAGACGCTATCCTGCGAACCTTGCAGAACTAGCACTCCTGAAAGAAAGGATATTGCGGAGACATGGCCTAGCCACAGCCCGGGGGATGTTTCCAGAATGAGATTTTCACTCTGCAGCGGAGTGTGCGCTGATATGAAACTTCCTGGCAGATTAAAACTGTGTGCCCGACCAAGACTCGAACTCGGGACCTTTGCCTTTCGCGGGCAAGTGCACACTCCGCTGCAGAGTGGAAATCTCATTCTGGAAACATCCCGCAGGCTGTGGCTAAGCCATGTCTCCGCTATATACTTTCTTTCAGGAGTGCTAGTTCTGCAAGGCTCGCAGGAGAGCTTCTGTAAAGTTTGGAAGGTAGGAGACGAGATACTGGCAGAAGTAAAGCTGTGGGTACCGGGCGTGAGTCGTGCTTCGGTAGCTCAGTTGGTAGAGCACTTTCCCGCGAAAGGCAAAGGTCCCGAGTTCGAGTCTCGGTCGGGCACACAGTTTTAATCTGCCAGGAAGTTTCGATACATCTTTTCCTTCGTCCAATCGTCCAAATTTGATTTGAGTTACCTTACCAGTTATAGGGGGACCTAGTGTTTATTGTGTACTCCGAAGCTTGGTGCAACTTGTCATTTCTCATAATAACAAACAATCCTTTTGGAAGAACATCCGCAACTGAGCATTATAGCAGAGGTCGACAATACCGCTTCAGTTGTAAATTTCTTTATTTTCACACGACCGGTTTCGCACTGTTATAAGCCCATCTTCAGGTGACGTAGCTGTACTGTGGTCCCCGAGAGCCGAGTGTACCAGGTGCGGTGTGCTGCCTATGTGCTCATAGGCAGCTCACCACACCTTGGTACACGCGGCGCTCAGGGACACTTCACACCTGAAACAGACAAGAAAATTAATTTCCTAGATACCACAATAAAAAACAAAAACTACCAGCGTCAGTTCTCAACTAACAGAAAACCAACAACCAGTACACTAACACACAACAGATCTAATCACCCACAGAACATGAACAAGCCGGACTTAGATAATTTCGACACCGGCTGAACAGAATTCGAATGGATAAAGATAATTGCAGACAAGGATTCAACATTATCAGATTGCCACAGAAAATGGTTATAAACCAAATACAGTAGACATACTGACCCATAAAATGAAAACACAACTGACACAAAATACACACAACACTACTAAGCATGACACAACAGTGATGCTCATGCAGAAGGGAACAGAAATTACGCGATAAGAGGATGCCACAAACAACGGGGACACGTGGCATTCACCGAAATTTGACAAAAAAAACAGATGTTCCGATAAAATATTTTAAAATTGAATTAAAACAATCTTGACCGCAATAAAATATTTATTAGCAGTGGTAACTGGTTTCGTTCAAATTGTGACCACCTTCAGATTATATTACATCATGATCAACTGCAGCCAATAAATGTTTTACTGCGGTCCAAACTATTTTAATTCCATTTTAAAACCTTACGAGATTTTACCAACGCCCGTAGAATATTTGCAAATATAAGATAACACGTTTAGCAAGCAAATAATAACCACGTGCAAGTCAGTATAGGTCAACTATAGCAATGGCAAGTGTTAAAAATCTGTTACTGTTTTACAGAGTACATAGTTTATAGGTTGTATTCCAACAGAAATTCAATATACACGTTGCTCTAACATTCCCTTGTTGTAGATGACATAATTCTGTTAGCAGCCACAGGGCACACATTATATAAAAAAAGTAAAATACAAATGTAATAGAAACAGAAAAAAGTCTGATGCAAACATATTCCTAATCAACATAAAATTTCTATGAACGTATTTCAGAGACAATAAAAAACACTGAAGATGAAACAACTGTGGTGAAACATGTTTGAGCGTTAAACAAAACAAAACTTATGTTCTTACAAGAAGGCAGACCCTCTTTAATTCATTAATATTTATTTATATTTGCCATCTGATGGCCAGAGCTACATAGATTATCGTTTACTATAAGTATTCACTTTTTTTAAAGTAACACCTGCGTTACTTATAGACACTGCCTCAACTGCCTACCACAGTTACTCTCATCACCAGATGGCCTGTTCTGCAACACAGTTGTTCCATGACTGGTTCAAATGAGTAAAAGACAAAACAGACAAACAGCGGCAAATCATGAAGTCAAAAGGCCTGTGTGATTATTTACCCGTAAGACAGTGTTTGATCTTAAATGGTTTATTTTTGTTTTCTTCTTCCTTCTTTTTCTCCTAAACCTCTTCTTTCTATAAATGTATACCTCTTATCATTGCTCTGTCCGTATTTTCCGTGTTTTCTTTCTAACTTCTATTTCAAAATGGTTCAAATGGCTCTGAGCATTATGGGACTTAACATCTGTGGTCATCAGTCCCCTAGAACATAGAACTACTTAAACCTAACTAACCTAAGGACATCACACACATCCATGCTCGAGGCAGGATTCGAACCTGCGACCGTAGCGGTCACGCGGTTCCAGACTGAAGCGCCTAGAACCGCACGGCCTCAACGGCCAGCTCTATTTCAAATTTTGTGTTCATAATTTTGTTTCTGAATTTTTCTCTTTCCCGACAGAGTCTTGCTTGTTTTAGGTCTTCTATTTATTGAAGTCAGCTGGTTTTTTAACTGAGGTGTTTACTACATCGAAAAAAATGGCTCTGAGGTCATCAGTCCCCTAGAACTTAGAACTACTTAAACCTAACCTGCCCGCATCTCGTGGTCGTGCGGTAGCGTTCTCGCTTCCCACGCCGCTTTCCCGGGTTCGATTCCCGGCGGGGTCAGGGATTTTCTCTGCCTCGTGATGGCTGGGTGTTGTGTGCTGTCCTTAGGTTAGTTAGGTTTAAGTAGTTCTAAATTCTAGGGGACTGATGACCATAGATGTTAAGTCCCATAGTGCTCAGAGCCATTTTAAACCTAACCAACCTAAGGACATCACACACATCCATGCCAGAGGCAGGATTCGAACCTGCGACCGTAGCAGCCGCGCGGTTCCGGACTGAAGCGCCTAGAACCGCTTGGCCACCGCGGCCGGCCTACTACATCGAAAGCCCTCTTTGTAAGTCTGTTGTTATGCATTCTGTGTATGTGTCCATAGAATGTTAGTTGATATGTATTTTGGCTTAAAGAAGTTAGCACAAATATCACGATTTGCCAGATAATATGCACAAAGCAAATCATAGCGTACACTTCCGACCAAATTCGTGAAAGAAGTGACGTGGCATTTCAGTCACTACAACATCTTTACAAATAACATTAAAGACTGTAAGCTACTCTTTTGAGAATTCTACTCTAACTTTTAATGACAAAAGATTGCCCTTTGAAAGCTGCGCATGTTTCCTAAGACGTAGAAGATAATCCGCCTAACTTTCACTTGCGGCTTAACGTCAGGCAGTCGGATCTCCGTCGCCCTTAAAAGCATTCTGAGGAAACAGCCGCATCACCAGCTGTAATTAAAGCCACTCACTAGGCAGCCGGGTCCCCAATGACTCTTGCGCTGTCAAGAGAAATTAAGCTTACTGTGTCGTGCAGCGTGGCGAGGTTTTGAAATGTAGTCGACAGTTCTAGGAAAGCCTCAGGTCTTTGTGGTTGGAAATTTCTTTCAGTCGAATAACCGTGGTCATTAATGGCTGGAATCCCACAGAGCGAAGGAAATTCTACATCTCGTCCTCGTTTTATTAATAAATAATAGTATCGGTCCAGCTCCGTCAAGAAGCCGAACCCACTGGCGTTATGACAAGAAGTCGAATAAATCTTCTGTTTCATACACGCACTCGTTGTGTCGCTCGTTGTCATACAGGTCAAATCGTCCTTCAGTCCTGCTGTGTGTTTCATGCAATGCACTTATTGTAATACGAGGAGACGTCATAAAATAAGCTACAGATTGTTATGGTGGACCAAGTGACTTTCATTGGAAGCTGCACTATATTTCAAAGTGCCTCAGATACACGGCACTGTTTTTTTAACATAGTCACCAAGTCTCTGCAAACAACGATTGAAGAGCTCTACCCATCGTCCATTTCCTCGACGACAGAAATCTGCTGCATGGAAACGGAGTCAAGAACCACCGTGTGAACGTCCTTATCCTTAGAAAATCTCTCTCTGTTCTTTAAACTTTCCGAAATCACATGGCGCAAGACCTAGATTTCCCGATCAGCGTCCCACGTCTGTGTGGCATTAGTCAGGTTCTACATCTACACCTACATTTATACTCCGCAAGCCACCCAACGGTGTGTGGCGGAGGGCACTTTACGTGCCACTGTCATTACCTCCCTTTCCTGTTCCAGTCGCGTATGGTTCGCGGGAAGAAAGACTGTCTGAAAGCCTCCGTGCGCGCTCTAATCTCTCTAATTTTACATTCGTGATCTCCTCGGGAGGTATAAGTAGGGGGAAGCAATATATTCGATACCTCATCCAGAAACGCACCCTCTCGAAACCTGGCGTGCAAGCTACACCGCGATGCTGAGCGCCTCTCTTGCAGAGTCTGCCACTTGAGTTTGTTACACATCTCCGTAACGCTATCACCCTGTGACGAAATGCACCGCTCTTCTTTGGATCTTCTCTATCTCCTCCATCAACCCGATCTGGTACGGATCCCACACTGATGAGCAATACTCAAGTATAGGTCGAACGAGTGTTTTGTAAGCCACCTCCTTTGTTGATGGACTACATTTTCTAAGCACTCTCCCAATGAATCTCAACCTGGTACCCGCCCTACCAACAATTAATTTTATATGATCATTCCACTTCAAATCGTTCCGCACGCATACTCCCAGATATTTTACAGAAGTAACTGCTACCAGTGTTTGTTCCGCTATCATATAATCATACAATAAAGGATCCTTCTTTCTATGTATTCGCAATACATTACATTTGTCTATGTTAAGGGTCAGTTGCCACTCCCTGCACCAAGTGCCTATCCGCTGCAGATCTTCCTGCATTTCGCTACAATTTTCGAATGCTGCAACTTCTCTGTATACTACAGCATCATCCGCGAAAAGCTGCATGGAACTTCCGACACTATCTACTAGATCATTTATATATGTTGTGAAAAGCAATGGTCCTATAACACTCCCCTGTGGCACGCCAGAGGTTACTTTAACGTCTGTAGACGTCTCTCCATTGATAACAACATGCTGTGTTCTGTTTGCTAAAAACTCTTCAATCCAGCCACACAGCTGGTCTGATATTCCGTAGGCTCTTACTTTGTTTATCAGGCGACAGTGCGGAACTGTATCGAACGCCTTCCGGAAGTCAAGAAAAATAGCATCTACCTGGGAACCTGTATCTAATATTTTCTGGGTCTTAGGAACAAATAAAGCGCGTTGGGTCTCACACGATCGCTGTTTCCGGAATCCATGTTGATTCCTACATATTAGATTCTGGGTTTCCAAAAACGACATGATACTCGAGCAAAAAACATGTTCTAAAATTCTACAACAGATCGACGTCAGAGACATAGGTATATAGTTTTGCGCATCTGCTCGACAACCCTTCTTGAAGACTGGGACTACCTGTGCTCTTTTCCAATCATTTGGAACCTTCCGTTCCTCTAGAGACTTGCGGTACACGGCTGTAAGAAGGGGGGGAATTCTTTCGCGTACTCTGTGTAGATTCGAATTGGTATCACGTCAGGTCCAGTGGACTTTCCTCTGAGTGATTCCAGTTGCTTTTCTATTCCTTGGACACATATTTCGATGTCAGCCATTTTTTCGTTTGTGCGAGGATTTAGAGAAGGAACTGCAGTGCGGTCTTCCTCTGTGAAACAGCTTTGGAAAAAGGTGTTTAGTATTTCAGCTTCACGCGTGTCATCCTCTGTTTCAATGCCATCATCATCCCGGAATGTCTGGATATGCTTTTTCGAGCCACTTACTGATTTACCGTAGGGCCAGAACTTGCTAGGATTTTCTGTCAAGTCGGTACATAGAATTTTACTTTCGAATTCACTGAACGCTTCACGCATAGCACTCCTTAAGTTAACTTTGACATCGTTTAGCTTCTGTTTGTCTGAGAGGATTTGGCTGCGTTTAAACTTGCAGTGAAGCTCTCTTTGCTTTCGCAGTAGTTTCCTAACTTTGTTGTTGTACCACGGTGGGTTTTTCCCGACCCTCACAGTTTTACTCGGCACGTACCTGTCTAAAACGCATTTTACGATTGCCTTGAACTCTTTCCATAAACTCTCAACATTGTCAGTGTCGGAACAGAAATTTTCGTTTTGATCTGTTAGGTAGTCTGAAACCTGCCTTCTATTACTCTTGCTAAACAGATAAACCTTCCTCCCTTTTTTTATATTCCTATTAACTTGTTGGCACCATTCAGCTCTGGCCAGCTGTGACATCGCATTACGTGCACATACGCCCAGAATTTCAGAGTTGATCTGTGTGCAATTTAGACGTTTTGCTCACAATAAATGTACTGACCATCAGACTTCAGCTTTGTAGTACGTGTCCATTGTCTGCGCCACCTCAGTCACACACTGCGTTGCACCTGCAGCACAACTGCATCTGCTGGAAACCCCGTAGCATGTTCTCTCTTCCGACAATGCCCCACTCTTGTTGCGCAATGGTCTTAGCTGGGGACCACTTGTGTGACTTACTTTCTGAAATCCCCATGTAGCTCGACTGCAATCATACGAGTGTTATTCAGAAAGGTACGATCGGTCGCGAAATGGAAAATACAGCGAAAAGTTTTGCATAGATGCGTTGGGCACTGTGTCTAGTACGCCTGTCGATCGCATCATGTCGCTCTTTTCAATTCTGAGCTGACAGTGAGAATTAGCGTATGAGGGCCTGGCGAAAGATTTCGCCTGAAGCTATGCAATCCACGTAACTTAACTGTCATGCGGTTCGTTCTACACAATTCTCGGCCGCACTCTGCAGGGGCAATGAAGATGCTCCTGCGGCGTTTTCGGTGGGAAGTGTTTGATCACCCACAATACAGCCCTTAATTGGCTACCCCTGAGGTTCATCTCTGCTCAAATGAACCGCTGGCTGTGAAGACAGTATTTTAACACAAACAACGAGCTGCAGTCCAGAGTAGAAAAATGTCGAAAAGCACTGGCGGCTGTCTTCTGTAACAAGGGAATTGTAAAGTTGGTGCAACGCTACGACAGGTGGCTAAGTCTGAGCGGGGACTGTGTAGAGAAGTAGCTGGAAGGTGTGGCTAACCGTTGCAAATAAAACAGTTTTGATTTTCACTGTGGTTTCCATTTCGCGATCAATCGTTCTTTACTTTTCGAGTGGCCCTCGTATCATATTCTTATAAGTTATAGTGTAGCGTGTATGTGTATTAGGAGTAATTATTTAAAAGTCTTGTTAAAAGGGGCTTCATTTTCGATTGGACCTAATGTTTCAATTACCTAATGCCTCAGATACTAACAAGGGAAACTCGCCATCGCAACCCTCTCAGATTTAGTGATAAGATAGCCCAGTGGATATCCCGTCAAAAACTGAACAAAGATCAAACATGAGAACAGGAAGATGTACTGAATTGTGAAAAGAAAGCAAAATAGGAGCAGTGAACGGTCGAAGGACAGGAAGTGCAACAAAAAGCTGGCTGAAAGCGCAACGGGGTTGTGGGTAAGTGGCCATGGTGTTGGACTGACGAGGGGACGCACCATGTTCATTACTCCCTCGTGCCGTATATTTTCCACGACATTTTGAACTGTCCGTCCAGTCATTGCTATGTTTGTTCTCTTTCTGTAGTCTTGACAGTTGTCATACTATACATTACTTATAGAATATGACTAATATGATAAGAACACGTTACCGTCGCAAGTAAATGTGATGAATTGTGAGAGCAGGCGAGATACCACATAGATGTCGCAGAGAAATGAAATCAACAAATAAAAGGGTGTGAACTATGTTTCAATAAATGATTTCAAGAGTCAAGACTTCCAAAACGAAACGTACAACTTCAAAATCGATCAAAACATATTTTTTGATAGGGCACAGAGAAACTGTGCAATTATGAAACTGTTCTTTTCGTTTGTTGCAGCTTCTGTGACAAAGACTGTGCTTTCATCATTTCCTTGAGATTCACATTCACATCCATACGGTCACCTATATCTGTCAATGAGGCATATCTCACTCACTTACCAGTCGTACAAATTAGGTGCGTCAATAAGAGATTCCTATCATATGACACACGTATAATCACTAATGCCGTGTATGATACACCAGAGGTGCTTTCCGGTGGAAGATTGTGTTGACTTGTCATCTTATCATCAAACGTTTGCGGTTCCCATTCTTTTCGGCTGCTAATAGAGTAGTTGTGCAGAATCAGTTGTCATTATAGGACCCTACGTTACAGCTCGATGTAGTAAACAGACGTTACAGCACGAAGCATAAAGCGAACAGCGGAAGAAAAAAATTGGAACGAAAGAGGTTTGAACAAGGACCGCAGGTATAGCAGTCCAACGCCATAACCAGTTATTCACGACGCCATTTCTTTCTCCAACTGCTCTATATCTCACTTCTTGTTCTTGGACCGTTCGCCGTTTCTATTTTTCTGTCTGTTTTTTTTTTTTCACAGTCCCGTACACCTTCTTCCTGTTTTCATGTCCGCAGCTCGTGGTCGTGCGGTAGCGGTCTCGCTTGCCACGCCCGGGTTCCCGGGTTCGATTCCCGGCGGGGTCAGGGATTTTCTCTGCCTTGTGATGACTGGGTGTTGTGTGATGTCCTTAGGTTAGTTAGGTTTAAGTAGTTCTAAGTTCTAGGGGACTGATGACCATAGATGTTAAGTCCCATAGTGCTCAGAGCCATTTGAACCATTTTTGACCCTGTTTTCATACTGGATCTGTGTGCAGTTTTTGATGGGCTGTCCGCTGAGAGCCATTTTAGAAGCACTCCTTATATCGTGTCGGACGTCCTTTTGCTCGGCGCAGTGCAGCAACTCGATGCGTCATTGATTCAACAACTCCTTGGAAGTTCAAAAATGGTTCAAATGGCTCTGAGCACTATGGGACTTAACTTCTGAGGTCATCAGTCCCCTAAACTTAGAACTACTTAAACCTAACTAACGTAAGGACATCACACACATCCATGCCCAAGGCAGAATTCGAACCTGCGACCGTAGCGGTCTCGCGGTTCCAGATTGTAGTGCCTAGAACCGCTCGGCCACCACGGCCGGCCTCCTCGGAAGTCTCTGCAGATATGTTGAGCCATGATGCCTTACAAACATCCATAATTGTTCGAATTGTCCAAGATATTCTTCAAGCCAATCGTGAACAACTGTGGCCGCGTAACATGGCGCAACGTTTTAAGGGAACATCAAGCCCATGAATGGATGCAAACGTTGTCCATACAGCCGAACACAGCCATTTGCAGTCAACGATCGGTTTCAGTTAGACGAGAGGACCCACACCATCGCATGCAAACACAGCTCACATTATCTTCCACAGTACCTTGTTGACAACTTGAGTCCATGGCTTCGTGGCATCTGCGCCACACTCGAACCATGCCATCAGCTCTTACCAAATGAAATCGCGACTCATCTGACCAGGCCACGTTTTTCCAATCGTCTAGGGTCCAACCGACATGGTCACGAGCCCAGGACTGGTCACTGACTGTGCTGTGTGAAGTCTTTGGCTGGTTTGCATTGTTGGAATATTTGGTACTGTAGTGTTGGGCAGCTGGATGTGAACAGCGCGTAACGTTGTGGAGTTGGAGGTGAGCCGCCAGCAGTGGTGGATGTGGGGAGAGAGAGGGCAGAATTTTGAGTGCGGCCGATCTGGACGTGTGTCCATCAGAAAGAGTAAATTTGTAATACTGGATATCATGAACTGATATATATATATATATATATATATATATATATATATATATATATATATATATATATGATTTTTTTAATATTATTAAGGCAATACATTGTTTGTTGTCTATCGAAATCTTTCATTTGCTAACTAGGCCTATCAGTAGTTAGTGCCTTCAGTAGTTAGAATCTTTTATTTAGCTGCCAGTATTGGCGCTCGCCGTATTGCAGTAGTTTGAGTAACGAAGATTTTTGTGAGGCAAGTGGTTCATGAAAGGCATAGGTTATTGTTATTCAGGGCCATTCTTTTGTAGGGATTTTTGAAAGTCAGATTGCGTTGCGCTAAAAATATTGTGTGTCAGTTTAGTGTTGATCAGAACAAGTAAAGAGCGAAATGTCTGATTACGTTCAGTTCTGCTCAGCTGTTTGAAAATCAAATAACGTAAGAGGTTTATCAGCACAGCAATTCAGTAATTTTTCTAAGGGAATGTTTCAAAGGTTGCGTCGATCGTCTGCTGCCATAACCCACCACGCCAAATTTCGCGGCCCTGACCCAACGGATACTCTCTTCATACGTCCCACATTAATTTCTGCGGTAATTGCACGCGGTGTTGCTTGTCTGTTAGCACCGACAATTCTGCACAAACGCCGCTGCTCTCGGTCGTTAAGAGACATTCGTTGTTTGCGGTTAGAGGTAATGCCTGAAATTAGGTATTCTCGGCACACTCTTGACACTGTGGATATCGAAATATTGAATTCCGTATCGATTTCGGATTGTTTAATGTCCCATGCGTCTAGCTTCAATAACGATTCCGCGATCAAAGTCTGTTATAACCCGTCGTCCGGCAATAACCAAGTCAGAAACCTTTTCACGTGAATCAAATGACAGCTTCGCCGATGCACTGCCCTATTGTACCTTGTGTAAGCGTTACTACCGCCATCTGTACATGTGCGTATCGCTATGCAATGACTTTTGTCACCTTAGTGTAGTGCACGTGAAGCTGACAGCGTTTGTGTAATTCAGCAGATGGTGTCTATCCTGCCTAACCACACACCTGAGCATTAAAAACTCGGTCGATAACGGTCCGATGCCTGAGAAACGCCTGCCTCAACGTTTTACGGGCGCAAATTTGCATAAGCATTACAAGCAGGCCTCTTTGTACCAATTAGAGGCGGAATCTCGCTGGGCGTAATACTAGGCCCTAAAACCGGCAGGTTACGTTTACTCTCGCAAATCGGGTGCGACGACCTCAGTTGCCACCCGGCGGGGCATTTAACGTCGCATTATCAAAGCCTTCCATCTGAACCGTTTTCATTCCGCGTTTAAGGTAGCAATATAAAACGGCGAATGAAACTGTGATGGTCCCCTGTATGTGTATAGAGGAGCCATTCTTTGCAACTCACGTGACAGCTAGACGAGCTACAAGTGGCTTAATCAGGCACTGATTTGAGTAGGCCAAAATGAGTGTTTAACGTCCCGTCGACAACAAGATCATTAGAGACGAAGCACGAGCTCGGATTAGGGAAGGACTGAGAGGGAAAGTGCCGTGCCTTTTCGAAGGAACCATCCTGGGATTTGTGTTAAGCGATTTAGTCAAATCGAGAAAAACCAAAATCAGGATGGTCGGACGCGAGTCTGAACAGTCGTCCTTCCGAATGCCGTACCCCGGTTGGTAGGTTCTGTTTTGACTCCACTTGTATCTGGAGATATACTGTGTACATTGCTTTCCACAGCTGTTGATAGATTAGCACAAAGAGTGACATAGTGGACACAACTATCAATCTGATCTCGCGTATCTTCCGCTGCGGAATGGAAACTTAGGTGCCAGAGAAGTATATACGAAGTCCTGAACGTGCACTATTGTATTGTTTTCCTGTACTCTTAACGAATGGCACGACGGTTTATGCTGCTCCAAAATCACATAACTTCCAGCAAAAGTGAACCATCATTTTTGAGGATCGTAGTCTTCCAATATGGAGTCGTAGTTAAAGCGTTCAAGAGTACCTTCCACATGCAATAATTACCCTACAAAACGCCACTGCAATCTTACGGAGACTATGACACTGCCTCTGACGGCTTATATTTTTACAACAATGGTTGCAAAGTTTTCCACGTTTTTCATCAGCTGCGCGACATCAATTCGCCCTAGCGTAATGCAACGCTGGCTCTCTTGATGCATCTAGCCGCTTTCGTTGTTTCATGGTACTCTCGATTTTTCCTCATAAACAGAAAGGAATATTTGCGTTGTTAATCTTGTTTGAACAGTAATGATCCGAATACAGTTTTATCTTCACTGTATAGACGAGATGGATTATCCGCTGGTTTGGTACAGTATCTGAGGGTGTTTAATTGTGTAATGAATCACTTGTGTCATTGTGTCTTTGGCCTTTTCTTTAGTTATAGCGAGCAACCAGTTAACTCTGTACTTGTGACAAATCATCTTCAGCCATTTGATGTCTACTGCTTCCTCTCGCATGTTCCCTAAGGTAATTTCCCTGTCTTACACTAAGTCACCGTTCGCACCCGTGTTACTTGGGCCCTCTACCTCAACGGCGGGCTTCGTGCCGACCTTAGGACCATTTAATTCTCATTGTGGTAAAAAGTAGCTATACCCCTGCATTCTTCTCTGATTCATTCGGTTATTTACTTGTCTCTCTGAGTAATTACAACGTTGTTCATTGATCAGCCCTCAGTTTTTGCGTTAAATCTGTTATTATGTCGTAAATCAAAACAGGTAATACATGGAAACTGTAAATTTTCTTTTACAGGCGCATCAGAAGCATAGTTTTGAAATAACTACTTCCGTTTATTTTTATTGTTATCCTTCCAGTAATTGTCTCCATTTACCCTACATACAAAAACGAAGCAACTGGAACTATGACTTGGTTGTTGAAGTATTCTATTTCTTTTTCAGCATGTTGGATGCACAGTGTTTTACCTTTATTCTAACTGATTGTGAGGCCTACTTTCAAACTTGTTACATCAAGTTCTTACTTTCAACCTTGAGGATATTCAGCACCAGAGGCAAACAGTACAGTGTCATCAGATAGAAGTAGATGTTTCAGATTTGTTCCGTTAACATGTGTTCATTCTCCGTTTTCCCAGTTCAAACACCGGAAAACTTCCTCTGCGACTGACGTGAATCGTTTTTGTAATATGCAATATCCTTGTGTATCTATTTTTCTATTTTGAGTTTCATAATAGCCTGATGATGTGTAACGGAAGCTATAGCACTGACATTTACAATTCATCAGTCAACTATTACAGGCTGAATCAATGTACATCTACACCTGTACTCGTGTAAGCTCAAATCTCTGACTACTGCTTTTACCTCCGTGGTTTCTAGCGAGACATAACGCAGGAGGGAACAATATAGCTCGCAATAACTCTTCTGGGACGTACGCCTTCGGAATTTCAACAGTAAACTACATAGCTGTGCACGCCGCCTTCGTTGTAGTGTCTGCCATCGGAACTAGATTGCTACCACTCTATGATCGGTAAAACAAATTTAGCTTCACGTCAGATATACTGTAATACTAAGCAATTTATTTCCTTGAAACATCCTAACTTACTTAAATTTGAAGAGTTTATTTATTAATTTTTAATTTTTTAAGGCAATAAATGAAGGGAGGCCAGAAGAAAGCAGGTATGTTTCTTTCCCCGAAAAGTGAAATTTTTTCGTGTTCGTCCATATATATGTTTCGAGTTTAAAGAAAAGAAGTATAGCACTGGATAAAATTTTACGGGGACCACAGTACTTTTTCGTGTCAACGGGTGCCGGCCAGAGTAGCCGAGCGGTTCTAGGCGCTACAGTCTGGAACCGCGCGACCGCTACGGACGCAGGTTCGAATCCTGCCTCTGGCATGGATGTGTGTGATGTCCTTAGGTTAGTTAGGTTTAAGTAGTTCTAAGTTCTAGGGGACTGATGACCTCAGAAGTTAAGTCCCATAGTGATCAGAGCCATTTGAACCATTTTTGTCTAGGGGTTTTTCGAGTAAAACGTTTTCGTGTTAAGCTATTTTCACTGTATTTGGACTTTGCGTCTAAGAATCAACTTGTGGGTTATATGGTGACGGAATAGCTGAAGTAAGAAAGCCAGGACCGCCAGCAGGAGGCATCTGGCAGCTCGTGGCTTCCTGGTATGAACAGTGATTGACGGCTCACGCCGCCGAGCGCCTCCCGCGTTACACACTGGGGCCAGCCGCTGAGTCCAGCGCTTACCGTTAGTCAGCAGTGAGCCATGTATGCGGTCCATGCGTGACGCTTTGCAGGAATTCATCTTTATATTTAAGCTATCAGTCGTCCGACTCCTTTAACACCATCATCCATTTCTCGGGCTTTAGGCTTAAACTTTCCTTCTTTACGTACCTGAAATACCCGACATCATCAGCACTCAGTTCAGGGTATCCAAAACTTCAAATATTTGTATAATTTTGTCACTGTACTTAGCCGTGCTGCCGCATGGCGGTAGGAAGAAAATCATTTCTGAAAGAAAAAAACAATTGTGTGTTAAAAACTCTTTTCTGAAATTATTAGTTTGGAGTGTCCGACCCCGGTAGCTGAATGGTCAGCCTGACGGATTGTCAATCCTCTGGGTCCGGCTTCGATTCCCAGCTGGGTCGGGGAATTTTCTCCGCCCAGGGGCTGGGTGTTGTGCTGTCCTCATCATCATCCTATCATCCTCATAGACTACAGGTCGCCGAAGTGGCTTCAAATTGAAAGACTGGCACCCTGTAGCCTTCTACGGAACTGGAAGATGTATAATAAGCATTCCAGATAAGATGATGCAATTCCTTCTGAACTCGCCGCGCTTTTGACAAATCCGAGATTTATTGCACCAGTCGGTCTATTCGCTAGTCGATTGTTTTAGATGAAAATTCTTTCCTAGACCGTAACCTAAACAACTAAGTAAAAGTAGATTCTGATGCACTTTCGGCCACTACACGCCAAACTATTGTTATATATTATTTACTTACCTTTATCACTTTTCTTCGTGTATTTCAAGTTTTCATAATTTGTTTCTATTTTCGTAAATTTTCCACAGCTTCACTAACTTGTGTTGGAGATCAGGAGCAACTATTATCTGCACTGAAATAATAGATTTTTTGGTGGACAGCTTCTATTAACACATTGTCCCTGCAAAGCCTGATATGAGGACACGGCTCATCTTAGTTTTAGCACTTTTTTAGGAAAACCTGTTGAAGGAATTGGTATATTTCAATCAAAACATGAGGTAAAATGACCTCGATTCTGATAGTTTTGCATAAAAGAGGACTTTTCATTTACTATTACTATTTAACAAGAACTAAGAGACTACGATAACTCTCGTGATATCCTAGAAAAAGTCCAATTTCAGTTTCGTAATCCGCTTATCAAAAGGAATGGTCTGATACATCACTTTGTCTGTCTTTTATTGTGGCATTTTTTAGTGATTTTGTTTTAATTTATTTTTAGTACTTCCACTCCCCTCCTTTGAACCCAACTCATATTGTAAACATCATTTAGATCTGAACTAAAGGGACAATCTGTGTGGTATTTGTAGTATCCTTTAAATCCACTGAATTATCCGTATATGTCGTACGTCCACTAATTTCTGAGGCTGATTTTATTCCTGGCGTATAGGTACATCAACGCAGTAACTGTGCTCGTAGCTTTAACTAACAACTGTAAACAACAGATGTGCACTGGGAAAGTCAGTTGTGAGAAGACTGTGTTACGTAGTGAACTTTCGGCCGTAGTGTGTCGACAATGTTTTCTCATAAATCTTATTGGGACATCTCTAAATCAAAAGAAGTGCGTGCATGGTTTGTTCCCCACACCTAGACACCTGAAGAAAACAATAATTCGTCGACATAGACTATGAATCTGTTCACAGGGTTGATGCTGATTACAGTTGTAACGTGAATTACGCTACCTATCACAGCTTTTATAGATTCACTTTGTAATTCGTGTTACGATATGAGAAGTGTCTAATTGACGGTTTTATAATTTGACAATAACAACTTTGAACACTAACAGAAAAAATCGCAACACCAAAAAATGATTAATGTAGACGTATGAAGTTTATAGAATACATTTGTCTAGGTAAAATATTTAAGTGATTAAGATTGCAAGATCGCAGGTTAATGTAAGCGCGAGATAAACCATTGGATGTGTGAAATGCTGGTACATTAATAACCGGTGTAACAGCCGGGACGTTGAATGCGAGCATGCAAACGTGACTGCATTGTGTTGTATAGGTGTCGGATGTTAGTTGTGGGATGGAGTTCCATGGCTGTTGCACTTTGCCAATACTGGGACGGTTAATGCTGTTTGTGTATGACACTGGAGTTGTCGTTCGATGATCGCAATAATGTGCTCGATCGGGACAGATCTGGTGATCGAGTAGGCCAAGGCAACATGTCGACACTCCGTAGAGCATGTTGGGTTTGAAAAGTGGTATGTGGACGAGCGCTATCCTGTTGGAAAACACCCCTGGAATGCTGTTCATGAATCGCAGAGTAACTGGTCGAATCACCAGACTGACGTACAGTTTTGTAGTCTGGGCGCAGGGGATAACCACCGAAGAGCACCTGCTGTCATACAAAATAACAACCCAGACCATAATTCCAAGTATAGGTCCAGGGTGTCTAGCACGCGGAAGGTTGGTTTTGGTTGCCATCAGGTGGTATCCTTCTAACCAACACGCGGCCATCAATAGCACCGAGGCAGAACCAGCTTTCATCAGCAGACACAAAAGGCCTCCAATGAACCCTCGCTTGACTCCAATGAAGTCGGAAATGGCTGTGGTTTGGATTCAGTGGAAAGCACGCTTCAGGACATCTGGCTCGGAGCTGTCTTTGAAGTAACCGATTTGTAACAGTTCGTTGTGTCACTGTGATGCAAATGCTGCTCAGATTGTTGCTGCAGATGCAGTACGATGCGCCAGAGCCAAAAACCGAACACGATCGTCTTCCCTTTCGGTAGTGCCACGTGGCCATACATTCTCGTGAGCATCGCTGCCAGCAATCGTGTACAGTGGCTACATTCCTGCCAAATCTCTCTGCAGTGTCGCAGAAGAAACATCCAGTCTATCGTAGCCCTATTACACGACATCTTTCAACCTGAGTGAGGTGTTGAAAATGGCGTCTTTGTCGCCTTTAAGGCATTCTTGACTAACATCAACTCACCACCTCCAAAGTAACTTACGCTCACGACCATTACACCGCATATTTAAAGCAAATCACATTTGCGTCCTAATAGTGGTGCTACTAGCGCCGCTCTTATGCTACTGGTGAGAAATCTGAATCGACGTCATCTTTCAGAATACAATCACGCCTACCAACATTAGTTTATGTAGCAAAACTCCGTGTTGCGATTTTTTTTTTTTCGTGTCAGTGTATTTCGCCTAACACGAAGCTGTGAATACTTTTATGAACCTGCCGGCCGCGGTGGTCTCGCGGTTCTAGGCGCGCAGTCCGGAACCGTGCGACTGCTACGGTCGCAGGTTCGAATCCTGCCTCGGGCATGGATGTGTGTGATGTCCGTAGATAAGTTAGGTTTAAGTAGTTCTAAGTTCTAGGGGACTGATGACCACAGTAGTTGAGTCCCATAGTGCTCAGAGCCATTTGAACCATTTTTTTATGAACCTGAAAATGGTCAGTCGACCGAAACTGGTTGTGTAAATAGACGATTTTACTAGCACCTCAATTTTTCAAATGTATGTGAGCTGTGGGGCACCGCCTCGCTGTCCGTATTATTTGTGAGTCGTTTCTTAAATTTTTCTCTGCCGACATACTGAATGATGCGTCTTCTTCGACATGTTTAAAGAACGCTTAATGCCGCAGTTCATGGCGTAAGAGGAGGAATATCATTAATTCCCACTAATTCATAGCCAAACCTCGTTAGCATAGAAAACCTGAGAACAACAACTAAGCGACGAATTGTCCCACTTCGTCCACGGAGAACAACTTCTCCACAGGACTTTCCGCTTACTGCAATGTGTGGTTTCTTCCTGGGGAATGACATTAAGAACCAATTGCACATACTTCCACTTCCAGTGACGTTACTGGAAATCAGAATGTACGTAATCAAAAGCATCTAGAACATCACACGAAATCGGATTGAGAGGGCTTAGTGTCACTACTTTAGTTCTGTCATACTTTACAAGGGATTCACAAGCTCGGCACCTCTTTGACAGAGTGCTAAGATACTTTATGTTCAATGCATCTAAAAATATTACCTTTTACAAGGATCCTATAAGTTGCAATAACTGTGGGCAGCTGAGAATAGCGAAGACGCAGTTAGAAAAATAGGTATCTCATTCCGTGTAAACTCGAAAAATTTATGGTCAGCGAACAAGTCAGACATAGTTTCTCATGCAAATAAACGACAAATATCACCCGTTACATAACTTCACGCAATAAAACGTACTTGGTAACGGTGATAACTTCCCAGTAAACAAATGTTAAATTAATTAATAAAAGAATTAACTGTCAGAATTATATGTTGTCAGGTTAAAATACAAGAACTGATTTTATTGAAACGTGTTATCACTGACTATTTTCATTATTTATAAACACTGTTGAGACTGTGCTTCTAGGAAGAAATACATGCGTTACGTAAAATACTAATCAATCCTTCTGTCGTTGATTTTACTGTAGAGAATCATCTCTTTGATCACCTCATTTGCTTTGATGATCAGTTCATTAAATGTTTGGCGCTTGACACACGTAAACAATACCCTCATTTCAACTAACAGTAATAAAATATCTGCTAGCGTAAAAAATATTATTGAAAGTTAGGTGTTTCTAATATAGAAATTCAGTTATTTTAATGGTCTGGTGTATTATTTAATAACTAGAGCATATTCTTTTTTTGCCTAAAGTATATAAATAGCCTATATTACACTAAAGACCAGTGACAAAGCCAGTGTTGTATTTTTATATTGCTGAAAATTGAAGAAAGCTGTTTTCACACTTCATGAGACTAAGTCTATTGGTCCCTCCCAGTGCTTTCTCACGTAAACACTTCACATAAATTATGGTACACGACAACTATGTCTCAGTAACACTTTCTCGCTGTGATTGGGCATCTTAAGGACGAAGTTGTAGAAGAGCCAGTCCTGTCCTCACAGGACACACACACACACACACACACACACACACACACACACACACACACACACACACACGTGTGTGTGTGTGTGTGTGTGTGAGGGAGAGAGAGAGTCTGCTGGTGTGTGTGTGTGTAACAGAGATGAATCAGTAATTCACGCGCGCGTGCAGTAATAATTTTGTCTTGGACATATAGTACACGAATATATGGCAAATAGCTTCATCTCCTTAACTCTGATCGAGGTTCTCGGTAGGTAACTTTTGGTTGTAAGGCAAATGCTGGACCGGATAACTCTTCGCAGTACTTCCAAGTGGGAACTTCTCAGACCCAATTCCAGTTTACTGGAATTTTACTGTAAAAGACGGATCTCTACAATCTGCCGTATTGAAACAGTCCACCTTGCCTTAATGGAAAATTGTAAAAGAAAAAGATACGCATGCTTCCGTAAATCAATGGAAAAAATTACACGAAGGTGCGATAGTAGGAGATGAAACTTAGCAATAATGTAGAATACATCTTGTCATAACTGTTTGGACTGCCTTCTCTCCAATCTCCCATCATCTTTATAAATACCTTCGCAGTTCGCCTAGCAAATAAGCCTTGACGCCATTCGGCCTATTTCAGTACTGTCTATTGGTAATCTCAAACACAGATGTCTCATACATGTATCAAACTATGGCCTGGGGTAGTTTTGGGCAACAGTTTTACGGTCAAACCACTCAGTTTTGCAACAGCTGATTTAGATTTTCTCGTGTATTGTGACATTGCCATAATTGATGAAAAACCAGTTCGTTCACATCCTGCGATGCCATTCGAGACTGAGAGCTGACGTATCAAGATGGATACTAATGCAGCCAAACTATGTATGTTGAATGTAAAGTATTTCTTCCAATAAGAACTCCTGTAGTGAAGACTGAAATTGTAAGGGGAATCAAAAGCCTGTATAAATAAAATAAGACATTAACCTCGTTAAAACGGAGATTTGAACAGTTGGACGTAAATTAAAAATGGGAAGACCACGTCGACATAATGGATATATAATTGTATAGATTGACTAGTAGACGAAGAGTTCGAAAACGGATCATTTTTCTTATTACATGATATTATTTCAGAAAAGACTCGAAGAAAGAAATCGATTTTACTTGCTTTTCCATTTCTCACCAAACCATAAGTTTACCCAGACTCATGATTCTACTATAAGGAGCGCAAACCACCGTAACTATCCCACGCCTCATCCTACCATTTTCCATTTGAGCCTTAGTGTGACTAGAACTGGGAATCTACAAATTATGTGGCATGAGTACATCCTTACACATGCAAGTGTCTTGCTTGCCTCCATTCTTTTCAAGGATTTCGCTTGAGGTGGCGCTGTTTTCTCGCCTTCCATAGCAGAAACACGCAGAACAGTCGTCGAACAACATTTTTTACATTCCCCCAGCTAGCCAAGGTAGCTTAAATAACGACGCTCGTGCGAAATCCGGTTCCTCGCTCATTAATCGTTACTGTTCCCTCTGCTACGCTTGATTAATGCCGTTTTGTCAGCCACTTAGAGAGCTCCGCAAGCTTTTCTTTTTCAAGTTGCCAACTGGCCGCACGGCGTCCATTTGTCGGCGCATTACACTTCTGCACCGTTATTTCGTTAGCCCACCATCTTCTTGAAAGATTACTATTGAGTGTGGCCTGAAGGAATTCGGTTCAACCACCGGCACAGGTGTGAGAGGTTCTACTGCCTCCATATTCCACCCCCCTCCTTCTCTCCCTCTCTCTCTCTTTCTCTCTCTCTCTCTCTGTCTGTCTGTCTACTGTACGTAGTCCGTACAAGATAATATGAATAGCTCCGTATAAATGACTAATTTCTAGAACCTTTTTGCTGATATACTTTTAATGCACTGTTCTTATTTGTGTGGTCCCGGCGGAGGTTCGAGTCCTCCCTCGGGCATGAGTGTGTGTGTTTGTCCTTAGGATAATTTGGGTTAAGTAGTGTGTAAGTTTAGGGACTGATGACCTTAGCAGTTAAGTCCCATAAGATTTCACACAAATTTTAACTTTTTTTTAACACCTTATTTGTGAACACTGAAACTAACTCTTTAATTATTTTTTTATTCAACACTGACCTACAGAATTTTCCCTGACAAAGACAACTCAAGCTTAACCTATTCATTTATTACCCACAATATACAAGCCCAAAGCAATCTGACTGCTATACATTGACAACATGACTTCCAATAATTAACACAAAAGAATGGCCCCAAATTGCAAGGAATCTCCACAATAATAGAAATAAAAAAAAGAGATATTAAAGAAATATGAAACTACCTCCAACTCTGTTTATTGCTTAAACTCATTTCAATCACGAATCCCGAAAGTGGAAACCCCATTCTTTTTCATAAGTCACTTACCTCACAGAAAATCTTCGTAACACGAACTACAGCAATATATCAAGTAGCAAAATCGGCCAGCTAAATAAAATTGTTCTAACTACTGTAGACTACTAGGAGGCGTATGGTTAGCAAAAGAAAGATTTTGTTGAAGAGCAAACAATGTATTTAGAAAATTTTTCCTTATTCATGTGACATCCAGTTCCAAAAATTATATAGTTGTCAATGATTCCACTACCCAAACATTATCAACGACATTCATCATCATACATTTCATTGCATATTTTCTTCTAAACACATCAGTTCATCACACTTTACATTGCGTGTCCTACCAACACAGAGTCTCCACGAAGAAAACTATGTCCATATACTTCCGTATCCATTCGCTAACTGCTAGTCCGTCCAACAACAGAATCTCATGTCGAGGGCGCCGCGCTGTCAGCGATATTAACACAGTCTATAGAGCTGCCAACACACGAACAGGCTACTTACGACACTACTGCGCAAAATTCACGGGCGAGAGTGACTTTTGTATGACGTCACTACCACGTAACACAGCTC
Organism: Schistocerca piceifrons; assembly: GCF_021461385.2. Taxonomy (NCBI): domain Eukaryota; kingdom Metazoa; phylum Arthropoda; class Insecta; order Orthoptera; family Acrididae; genus Schistocerca; species Schistocerca piceifrons. The sequence continues at coordinate 406,156,965 of NC_060145.1, forward strand.
GAAGAAAAATTAAAGAAATGTAAATAAAATAAAGTTTCCTTGACTCTGCTGTATCAATGGAGTATTCTTCCAGCCGGAAACGGAGAGAAATATCTTCTTTAATACGTATCATCGTTGAGTGACTATAGGACAAGATAAAATACAGAATTTCAGTTGGTGTGGGAATAACAGTTTGCTCTAATTGGAGGATATTTGTAAGCTAATGCAGATGAGTAGGAAAAACGATCCTGTAACATTCGATGTAATTCAAAGGTAGGCTGCTGGATTTGTTACCGGTAGCACGAAAGCATAATGGAGATTATTCGTGAACTCAGGTGGAGAAACCCAGGAGGGAAGGCGACGGTCTTTCCGGGAAACGCTATTGGGAATATTTAGAAAACCGGAATTGAAGATCGACTGCAGAAGGATACTACTGCCGCCAACGTATGTGCAATTTGCGTAAGGACCACAAATATAAGATGGGAGACGTTAGGGCTTGTACGTCCCTCGCTATATTCGCGAGTAGAACGGGAAAAGAAATGCCTACTAGTGGACAGTACTAGTGTTACACTCCGCCATGCACCGGTACGATAGCGTGTGGAATATCTATGTAGATGTAGCATTTGACAGTTGATTGCCTGGCCTTTGGATATGACCTCGCATTCATTTTCCTGATTCGCTGCAAAATAAACCAGTGAACTGAAGGAACGGACAGTAAAGGCAGGACACTGGATCTCCGTCGAGGAAAGTGAATTAACTACAAATATCAAGTCTCCACTCAGAATGCATGAATTGGGTGAAGGGGAAATTAAACGGTCGGTTACAATATATATGAGAATAAAGAAACAAACACATCTGAAAAAGAAGCCATTAGTTAACATAACTGCTAAAGGGAATCAGCCTGTCAACTAAGCAAAGTGTCAGCAACAAGAAGTCAGTGCCAGTCAACGCCAAGATATGACATTACTGCACAGTAATACAAGCAGATGTTGTCAATGCTTCATAATACCTTATTACGAATAGAAAACTGCCTGATCGAGACATTAGCAATGAGACAAAGAGATCTTTCGAAAATCTCCGTCACAGAAAATGGTGAATTCAGGTGACGCCACAAATTCTATGTACATGTATAAAAGAGCACGGACGACATTCGTAGGAGGTGGATTGTTTTCTATGACCACATTTCTCATATGAGTCCTACCAGGTTAAGAAGTTGGCTCTTCCGTTACTTTATGAGCAAGAAAAAAAGGCAGGCGTGGTTCACCGACGTAGAACAAGACCTACAAGAAAGGATAACGCTAGAGGATATCTCCAGACGTATGCTTAGAATAAAGTCGAAGAACAGTTCGACTTACAAGTAAAACCAAAACTAAAAATTGAGAAAACATGGGCTGCAAGCGAGGAACGAACACTGCGGGAAGCGAATACGGAAATAAAAGGAAAAGTGTAATTGATATAGCGTGGTCGTGAGCTGGCGAAGTACTCGAACCAGTGACAGTAATGTGGCGGCTACATATATTCGATGTCAACGTGAAATAACCAATCACAGACGGCAGGTAGTGGCACTAGCTATATAAAGGTGTCAGGGGGACGCAGGAAACTGTGCATTCGTTGACGTAAAGCGGAAACGTAGTGATTCATCTGACGTCCTAAGGGGCATGATCACTGGCTTTTAGGCCATGGGTGGGAGCATTTCCGAAACGGCTAAGTTCGTAAACTGCTCGAGTGCCGCCATGGTTAAAGTATACCGTGCATGGCAAAATGGTGCTATCCAAAACCGGCGCCGAAGCTGCTGTAGTGAACCACGGAACAAAGATGAAAGGGATGAACCACGCCTGCGGAGATGAGCACGGGTGAACAGACCTGCAACCATTGAGCAACTGACAGCACAAATGAACCAAAGTCCTACCAATAGTGTCTCCTCCACGAACGTTCGGCGAATGTTGCTCCGTATGGGCCTGGTTGAGGCTCCCAAGCTGACTGCTGTTCATCGGTGAGAAAGGCTGGAATTTGCACGGCAGTACTGCAACGGAACATTCACTCAGCAGCGATAGGTAGCCTTTTCAGATGATTCACGTTTTATGCTCCGTCCAACTGGTGGCTGTTGGCCTGTACGGCATGAAACGTTTGAAAGCAAATTCCCTACAACAAGAGTCGGAAGGGTTCAGTCCAGAGGAGGGTGGGTTATGGTCTGCGGAATGTTTATGTCATTCTGTAAGGCACAATGGATCAACATAAATATGCATGTAGCACTGTCCTCCCCTATGTGCAGTTTAGTTTTCGTTGGTGTGATGGCATCTACCAGCAGGATTCAAATGGTTCACATGGCTCTGAGCATTATGGGACTTAACTGCTGAGGTCATCAGTCCCCTAGAACTACTTAAACCTAACTAACCTAAGAACATCACACACATCCATGTCCGAGGCAAGATTCGAACCTGCGACCGTAGCGGTCGCGCGTTTCCAGATTGTAGCGCCTAGAACCGCTCGGCCACCCAGCTGGCCTACCAGCAGGACAATTAAATGTGTCTCACAGCTCTTAGTGTACGTGTGTTGTTCGAAGAGTTTATCGTGTATTCCCCTGAGTACGAAACACACCGGATTTAAATCCAATCGCGTATCTGTAGGACCTCCTCGATGGGGTTGTTTGTGCCATGGATCCAAAACCGAGAAATCTAGCGCAGATGGTCTCCACGCTAGAGTTGACGGGCTCCACATCGCTGTTGGTACTTTCGACAACTTCAATGACTCTCTTCGTGCACGTCCCGCAGCGGGCCGCGCTGCAAAAGGTAGCAACCTCTTCAGGCGTTTGATAGATGGTCACATTAATGTTACAGGACAGTGTAATAATGAAAATGATCGTATGGCAGTTATTGGCCGGGATATCTTCTGCGCTCAGTCGCCGTATTACAAGTCTTTTTAGTTGACGCCACTTTTGCAGCTTGCGTGCCAATGATGATGAAGGACACACAACACCGAGTCCTCTGCCGGGAATCGAACCCGTGCCCCTTAGAGTGGTAGCCTGTAACGCTACCGCTGCGCTACGGAGGTGGACAATGTAATAATAATGAGTCTGAACTATCCTGACACCCGTCCATTGCAAACTCAAATCAAGATGACCACACTAGATAAGAAAAGCATGAAGCCCCCTTACGTAAATAATTTTCTGTTCTTTTTAATGCATGTTAATCAGTTACGAAGCAGCTTAAAGCATGCATCCTCTCAATTAATTCCATTCCAATGTCCGTCCCGATAGCTGCATGGTCAGCGTGACGGATTGCCGTCCTGAGGGGCCCGGGTTCGATTGCCGGCTGGGTCGGGAATTTTCTCCGCTCAAGGACTGTGTGTTGTGTTGTGTTCATTATCATTTCATCCCCATCCGGCTCGCAGGTCACGCAATGTGGCGTCGAATGTAATAAGACCTGCACCAAGGCGGCCGGAGCTGCCCCGTAAGGGGCCTCCTGGCCAATGAAGCCAAACGCTCATTTCCATTCCAACAACGCAAGCGAAATGTTGACATGCAATCGTTTCGTAGTTTCTCTACGATTCTGTGGTAATTAATTTATCCATCGAATTATTCCCTGGGATTCCATCATGATTGGAATGATGCAAAGATGACTCCAAATTATTTTCATCCTCCGAAATTAGAATTACAAGGCTTAAGATTTGTGTTGTACACAGACTTTTGGTTGTACTTCGCGTCCATTAGGGAGAGGTCAGAAGATCTGCAGTGGATTGCTGGCTAGGAGCTTAACAGAGCGTGACGGAACTCGTTAACGCCGCTGTCATCTAGCCGGTCTACTGCGGCTGTCCTAGAAAAGTGAAACCGACCCTGTCAGGGCCACCTAGTGGTTGTCGAGTGAACAGAATCAAACAGCGCACCCAGTAAGTGTCAGAGCAAACTGCACTCACTCATCTAAATTCCACTTATTAACTGAAATGCTGACAAATTAGCAATTGTTTCATCTTTTCCTCAGCACTCATGCACCGTAAAGGAGAATGTAGACACAACAATAACGGAAACTATAAAGTGCGCCAAGCTTAACACTTTTTAACATTGCTAAACAGAAATCGACAGTAAAACACACTTTAATTTATTAACCTGTTTTCGCCCCTGTCAATCTCAAAAAAATGGTTCAAATGGCTCTGAGCACTATGGGACTCAACTTCTGAGGTCATTAGTCCCCTAGAACTTAGAACTAGTTAAACCTAACTAACCTAAGGACATCACACACATCCATGCCCGAGGCAGGATTCGAACCTGCGACCGTAGCGGTCTTGCGGTTCCAGACTGCAGCGCCTTTAACCGCACGGCCACTTCGGCCGGCTTCAGGAGCAATATTGATAACACGATTATGCCCCACTTGCTGCAATACTTCTGTCTCTACGGTCGCAGTTTCGAATTTTGCCGCGGACATGGATGTGTGTGATGTCCTTAGGTTAGTTAGCTTTGTTCTAAGTCTAGGGGACTGATGACCTCAGATGTTAAGTCCCATAGTGCTTAGAGCCATTTGAACCATTTGAAAAACGCCTTTCAAACCAGAAGCTTTCCGCAATGAAAAAAAAAAAAAAAAAAAACAAAAAACAAAAAAAAAACATAATATTGGGATCGCCGTAAAACAGAAACTTTTTCCGCCTGGTAATGATATATTTTTTTTTCGTGTTAATTTTAACTTTTCTGGATGGAATTATACACTGAGGTGACAAATATCATGGGATAGCTCCTAATATCCTGCCCAGTGTACTGCAGCAACTCGACGTGGGATGGACTCAAGTCGTTGGGACTCCTCTGCAAAAACACTGAGCACAGCTGCGTCTCTAGCCGTCCATAATTGCTAAAGTGTTGCCGACGCAGCATTTTGTGCATGAACTGGCTTCTTGATTATGTTCCATAAATGTTCGGTGGGACTTATATCGGGCGATTTGGGTGACCAAATCATTCGCTCTAATTGCCCAGGATTTTCCTCAAACCAATAGCGAAAAATTGTAGCGTTGTGGCATAGCGCATGTCATCCATAAAAGTTCCATCTTTGTTTGGGAACATGAAGTCCGTGAATGGCGCGAATGGGTTCCGGGAACCTACAACCAGCTTGCACACTTCCTTGGTGACAACTTGGGTGCACGGCTTCGCTGGATCTGCACCACACGCGAACCCCACCATCAGCTCTTACCAACTAAAATTGGGACTCATCCGGTCACAGTTTCTCAACCGTCTAGCGGTCAAATGATTTGAGCACGAGCCCAGATTCATCTGTTGGTACCCACACTGCAACCGAGGGAATACCTACATAAATTCTGCCCTTTTATTTGATTCTTCATTTCTTGAACGAAGCAAGACCTTGACCATAATCGTGAGGGTTGGGAATTTGTGATTATGTTGCAAGTATCTTGGCAGTCGATGTTACTGTAGTTTCTTTCGAGACGCTGTCCTTGTCCGAGTGTTGGGGTGCTGACTTGGTCATTATGCCCTCGCACATTCTTGACAGGTTTCTGATTTCCTTTGTATTCTGCTTTGTCATTGTTGTTAGTACTTCGGCGATGCATTGTCTCTACTATAATCCGTTCATCGTAAGAAGAAACCTGGTGTAAACATTGCATTACGTATTCTTCCACGTTTGCTGGAACCTCATTGGATTTCAGTTTCACGTGGGACTGCAGCCAAGCTGTCGCGAGTACTGTCAAGTACGATTATAAGGGTACGCTTTGCGCTGTGCGTTACGTGCACATCGACTTAGCGATAATACGAGACAACAGCATTTCCGGCTCATTTAACTTAGCACTGGCCGGTCAGTTGATACAGCTAGCCTGCAGTGACGTGGCCAGCAGCGGTTCACACGTAAAACGAGACGAGCAGAGGAGCAATACAGTTTCGAATGTCATTTAATTTTTAAGCAGCATGAAATAATATACTGCAAATCTCCCACAATACGTTCCTTAGACGAAAACCGCAAAACGTTATGGTTTTCAGCTGTTGTTACTGAAAACAAGAATGATGAAAATTCCTGACTTAAACACAGGGCAATTTTTCTGCATAAGCTGTGTGTAACGTAAGAGAGTATTTAAAGATTTCGCCGTATATTGAAGCCACTGAAGGTATTACAGTTAGTCGTCTGGTAATCTCTTAGCTCTTTCCTTATCCGAATCAGATAAATAAATTTCATGTCTGGAAGTGTCACCTGCTACGTGGATAACGAGCCTGTCAACAACAGAATCCACGAAGCCAACCAGGCGCAGCATTTGCTCTTCTTTTATGACGAGCCGTTCTTTTTCCCGGCAGCGTTTGGCAGTGACGTGTGCAAAACCTGCGTGCGTTAGTTTATGGGCGTCTGGCAGCTTAACAGTCTTGTTACTTCTCAGGCCAAATCCCGCACCTTGGCTCCCGATCAGTTCTGTTTGGTTCCTATTGTAATGGTACAGTTGCAAATGAAAAAATGCAGCATTTGTATGATGTGCTCGATGCTGGTAAAATGATTGTTTTTCATGTTTTTACGATACTTATCTACCTCTGCATTCTAAAACGATGGACATAGTCCAAATAAAGAGGATTTGGTTTTTCATTTTTGCCTTAAAATTAAATGGTTATGTTTTCTTAATTTAAACAACTTTTATGGACAGTCTTTCACAAAACATCGATAATTAAGAATTTGTATTTGAAATGGAAAAAGGAATTTCGCGTCAACTATGTAATTAGAAACAAGAAGACGTGCATTATTCATAAAAAATGATGAGTTTCATAATTACGAGTGGTAGGTATTTCAAATTGAACGAGAATAAAAAAAAATTACTGGGGAAATTTCAACAAATTCACGAATAACCGCCTTTGCTTTGCATTCCATTACGCTACGGACTGCACTACACGTTCAATCTGAGTTTGTTTATCAACTGCATTATATACAATGTTGGGAAGTCTTCAAAGCCGATTATGTCCGTAAATTTATGAAAAAAAAATTAAGAACAGCCTATTTCTCGGTAATTTTTAACCGTGTTCCACGCGCGTGTTTCACTACGGAGTAGAAAGCAGCCTCGGCCCTTTTCATCCTGCGCATTAACAGCGCGACAATCAGAGCACAACGCTGATGGGGCTGAGACTGTACACAATTTTTTAAATAAACCCTATGTGGCTAAAGCGTGATTAAGAAAAAAGTTGATGGTTGTTAATACATTTGAATATCTTGACGTTTTATTTAACGTAACTTACTAATAAGTAGGACCTATTTCCATGAGCTTAACAATACCAGCGTACGTGTGCTACGGCTTCTGACCAATCATGGCGTTTGTGCTTGTTTACATATGGTTTATTCTTATTATGAACGGATTTTAATCGGGTTGCCTCCCTCCCTACACGCCCCTCTCCACCCACTATTGATCCACACTAGTTCATTAGAGGGACGAAAATTTTGTGGAAAGTCGATGGGGTCTCTCTTTAATTTGAAGCAGCAGGTGGTTGTGTTTGGATGCTGTATACAACGAAACACCGCCACATTGGTAACAACAAGAACAACAAAAACAACAAGTTAAGTATACGACAAATCGTATTTGTTACTCGTGGGTCGCCGAACTATAGAAAAGTTGTAAGGCAGTTAAGGGATTTTGAAATTCAAGTGAAGTCTAATATATTTTATTTGCTTTTTATGATGCACACACTTCATATAAAACTGACATTGAGCAACGTTCTCTAAAATCTCAATAGAAATTACACTTCATGATGTGAATACTTTGGGGGTGGGTACCAAATTTAATGGAAGACTGTGCGGAGAAAACAGCTGGGCAGAACTGGTGATTAGGATTGTGGAAGGGGCCAAATAAAGTTGCGGTCAGTTTCACCTTAAAATTGTAATTTATTGTAATTTAATAACACATTTACATCCAAAGCGGCACATAGCCGAACTTATACACGTTTACAAGTTTCAAATTCCAAATCTTTCACGGCTGAAGGCCTCCAAACAAAAAATCTTAAAAATCAACAAGGTAAATTTCAAGTGACTGAAAACACGCAGTTACATATATATATATATATCACAGCTAGGCTGAAAACCTCAAGGCAATGGTGGATAGACAAACATAAACAAGATGCAATACAATGGCTGAAGGCTGAAGGATCACAATAAAATTTTCAAGATTTTAAAATAAATTACCATAACATTTCAAAGGCAGAAGGCCGCAATGTTTAACTTGAAAGGTAATTTTAAGAATAAGGTTCCAAGCCGCAATGTTTAAGCTTGAAAGGTAATTTTAAAAATAAGGTTCCAAGGCTGAAGGCCCACAATTAATTTTCCAAAATTAAAAAAAAAACATAGCCATGAGCCTTAAGTTTTAAGTAGCTGTAACTGGGCTAAAGGAAAAGAAACACAACGGCAATAACCTTTCAGCAAATACCCACTTGCCGGAATCCAAACTTACTTACAGAAAACACAGTAATTTTTTTTAATCATTGGCTATGATAGCTTGTAAACAGACAATTAAACACTAGTCAGGAAACTAGTAAAGACAACAGCACTTAAAAGCCTCCAGGGGGTCGGTCTGCCCCCGTTCACTTAGGTGAGAAAGGTGGTGAGCCCAACTACACTTGATCCGTCGGAACTCAACCAAGGGATAGCCACGGACCGACCAAAAAACGACTTGCTTGCGACCAATCGGTACATGAGAATTCAAACACAAAATGTTACGGGCGTGATTATCCACAATCAAATATGTATATGTATTAAGCTGTCAAAACTACACACCGTGTTGGACGGCGACAACAGGTGAGTAAAGGACACTGCCAGGGCAGGTAACCGGAACACTAACAGCCACAAGGCAGAAAATTCCGCTGGTGCACTTGAATTATAGCCAACCAATATAGTTAATTGCACCGCATGGCGGCTAAATTTCAGCAATACAAACACTCGGTGTTGTTCACCACACAACATGAATGGACGTGGGTGGGGTACTTGAAACCACTAGTCAACTTTGACGTCCTGGGTCGGTGAACCACGAAGCTCGTAGTGATTGGACAGCTCCACACACGCTCCCACACTGCGCAGAGACTGCCAGCGGACCCAGCCTACTGCACCACGCGGAGATAACTTCCCTGGTCCGCAGCAACCGACCGACTCTCTCAGAACGCCAACAACGTAGTCACTAAGCACGCACGAAGGCAAATCGGCAGTCGATGCGCGCGCGCGCGCCCACACACACACACACACACACACACACACACACACACACACACACAGCTGACTCATGAACGATCGGCGAGCCAAAACGTGTCGTTCGGTAGGACGACCGACCGACGATCCACCAAGAATGTGACCCAGCTCAAGGGATGGATGCGTGGCGGCAATGGTTGGGCGAGCCATGTCGAGGCAGACCTCACTGCTCCAACCCGACTGCACCAGTGCCGCATTGCAACTCCCCGACTGGCAAGTCCGGACGGCGCTCCAGACAAGTTCCAAATGACTGGCAGCCCAAACTCGCGACCCGAACTCGGTTACAAACCAAGGAAGTAATAGCAGTCGAGCAAAGATACTACGAGAGGGGATATATCGATACGCGCTGCTAGCGCTGGTCACGGCCAGGCAAAGCAGCAACTGAGTGACAGCAGTAATTTAAATTAACGTAGTGAGGTGGAAGTACGTTAAAAACAGGGTGTAAAATACATGATGGCGGGAACACGAGCCACGCACGGCTCAACCAAATTGTATAGAAAACTGTGCGGAGAAAACGGAGTAACATTTCCTCATCTGGGCTGTTCGCGAATTCAGACTTAACGATGCAAGAGAGGCCACTAATTGTAATGAAGTAGACAACACAAGTTGCGTGGCAGAACAGGTAGACTGCAAGCTGCTCAGAATACAGACTGCGCTACTGCAGTTGCGGCAGTTACATTTCTGCTAGTATCAGCTGCGGTGCCCAAGTCAGCACCTGATAGCATCCGGGAGACAAATTGCCCAGAAGCTACATTCTCCGCCCTCAGCTTCCTACTTTCAAAACAGACTTCACATGGAAGTGACAGTTCAATGCTTTTGCCAATGTGAAAAATCAGACTACTGCTTATTTCACGAAAGAACAGGGGACTACAGCAGAAACTTACTATCCATTGGTCAGTCTCTTCACATCGAGCATGGTGGCAGGGACGACTCACTCGACTGGGTACACCTATTATTTGAAGCGAATGTAAGACAATCACTGATTGCTCTCTGCCGCATTTAGAGACCACATCGGAAGCACTCCTTTGCAGCGAGAAAAATGCAAATCTTTCCTTCAATGCGAACATGCCAGTATACACAATAAAGTAATCAGAAAAATGGAAACCATATCACATAGCTAAACGTGGCAGTCATATCACAATGTTAAATTATCATCCTGTGACTACCTCGCTGTAGGTATGACTTTATCAATTTCACCCTTCTTTTTTAAGGTTTCATCATCGTTTGGAATCTGTGGATTCCGTGATATGAAATGCATATCAACAGTAACTGGTCATTATAGCCTGCGTTGCTACTGACTATCATAAATTCTTATTTCCTCATTCAGCTACTTTGCCTCAAATATTCGACTTGTGATATGTGTTTAAAAATTTTGTTTCTCGTTGGATTAGGCCTAATCCCAGATTTTCGTGTACGAACCTCGAGTATGGGAAGGTAATCGGCTTCGATTAGAATGGCTCGTTATTGCAAGGTCGTAGGTGACTTCCAATCGAAGAGCTCTATACGAGCTTCAGCAAACATTGCGTGGTCTACTATCAGTTCGAAAAATCAAGCTCTGACCATGTCACGTGACTCTGATGTTACCCCTCCTCCACATATTCGCCCTACAATGAGACAAATTTTTCCTAACGATGGATGACTTGGCGGGAACCTTGGTTGCTGATATTTTAGTCGGACTGTTGGGGAAAGGTTCCACCTCGAGAACCATCTCCTCATCATTTCATAAATGCCTGCCACACAGTGCTTTCTTCGCCGGAGGTAAAACGAAGAAGTCACCGTGTGCCATGTCAATAGAAACAAGAGGGGGGGGGGGGGGTTCAAAAATGGTTCAAATGGCTCTGAGCTCTAAGGGACTTAACATCCGTGATCATCAGTCCCCTAGAACTTAGAACTACTTAAACCTAACTAACCTAAGAACATCACACACATCCATGCTCGAGGCAGGATTCGAACCTGCGACCGTAGCGGCCGCCCGGTTCCAAACTGAAGCGTCTAGAAACGCTCGCCCACAACGGTCGGCGATGTAAAGATTGATAGCCCAAACAAGCAGCACATGTGACAGTGACACGTGTAGGATGACCTCGATCTTTTCATGGAGCAAACACATCCCCTTGGACAGATCCTCACAAGGACTCGTCAGGTTCAGCAGTGAGCTCCTGTGACGGTTTACGAGCATGATGTCATACCACCACAAGAAGACAGTTGAAAAAGCGTTCTGCGTCACCTTGCCCGGTGGTGCTTGGTTATTCACCATTTTCGGCGAGATTGAAATCTCATTTTTCCAGTGCTTGATTTCTTCCTTTGTCTCGGGGTCGTCCATGACTTTTGAGGCTAAAGACGTCATCAGGATCGGCGTGACACATTCCAGTTGCTGCTCTGGTAAGTCAGGCTTCACAAGCGGATGTGGGCAGCAGTGGAACCGAACAGGCGGCGACCTTCATCTGCAAAACGTTCACGATGTTAAACACTAATCCTTGAATAATCTTTTCCACTACTGCCTCGATTGTCAATGCCCGTCTTCTAGCACCAGAGCCGCCTCCTGTTTCATTATTCCCGAATCGTCAGAGAGTACTGGTCTGCCACATCGTTCTTCGTGATTCAGACTTGTCTGGTCACACTTGAAGCGCCACCTAGCCACTGTGTCATACGATGGTGCACAGGACACGTCCACAAACGCAGAACTGTGACTTTGCCTGAAGATGGCAAGTAAGAAACTTGCTGAAACGTTGCCAGAGCCGACGCATTTACTCGGCTCTCAACGCAAGAAGATTTTATCGAAACAGAACTGATTGATGCATCTCGTGCCATTTCTGCTATTGGCTTTGATTTGAATACTTCCGACCTTCGGTTCCCGAGCGACAAATTTGCCGATTAACATCAATTCTGCCACTGTGGCTCGGGTTAACCGACCATAATATGGGCCTAACATAAAAATCCACTATTATAGCAACATGTCCAGTACATAATGTCCCACTGGGACCTTAAACTTGCGATCTGACTGCATATTCTGACCGACTTCCTACGATGATAAAAGTTCCACCGCTTCGGACGTATAATAATCCAAATTGTGTCCAGTATTAATTCAAAGAATACGCAGATCTCCCTACATCACGTGGTAGTCATTAAATGGAAAGAAAAGTTACACTGCCCTGTAAACTGGTAAAATAAACATCACACTGTCACTCGCATCTCCCATCACGTAAAAGGAAAACCATGGATTACTGAATCAAAAGCAGTAATCCTCCCGGGTAGCCACGTGCGTCAGCACGCTGCCTCGGGGATCCGGGGAGTACGCCGGCCCCGGATCGAATCCATCCGAGGGCCGACGTGTCGGCCAGCCTGAATGTGCTCTTTAGGTGCCGGCCACCGTGGCACAGCGGTTCTACGCGCTTCAGCCCGGAACCGCGCTGCTGCTATGGTCGCAGGTTCGAATCCTACTTCGGGCATGGATGTGTGTGATGTCCTTAGGTTAGTTAGGTTTAAGTAGTTCTAAGTCTAGGGGACTGTTGACCTCAGATGTCAAGTCCCATAGTGCTTAGAGCCATTTGAATCATTTTTGCTGTTTAGGTAGTGTCCCACAACTCACTAGGTGAACATCGAGTTTGTATTCAGCCTCAGTTTAGCGATTAGCACATACTTCGAAAAACGCCCATTTTCACATCGGATAATACCAGACGCGGACAAATGGGTACACAAATTCCGTCTCGATGCTTGAGAAGGGGGACACAGGAGAGATCTCCAGCTACCGTGTATGAATAACATTTTCAAATCCAGAATAGCATGCCGGACCCTTAAGATACGGGATAAAGCAGGAAAAATATAGGCACGTATACGGGATGAACCAGAACTCCAACAACAAAGTATGAGACGTGGTAGTATGGAACAATACAAGAAAAAAATTTCAAGCGAACATGGGTTCTAGAATGCATACGTTAAGAGCTATGAGCACTTGTTCATCTTGAGTATTGTGAGACATAGCTCTTCTACGTTAAGAGCTATAAGCATTTGTTCATCTTGAGTATTGTGAGACATAGCTCTTCTACTGAAAGCTCTTTGCTATCCATATTTTGTGAGATGGTAGTATGGATGAAAACAAGAAGTAAAGCTGTGAGTACCGGGCGAGAGTCGTGCTTCGGTAGCTCAGTTGGTAGAGCACATGCCCGCGAAAGGCAAAGGTCCCGAGTTCGAGTCTCGGTCGGGCACACAGTTTTAATCTGCCAGGAAGTTTCAAAATATATCCAGTTAATATGGCGTCTAAAATGCATACCCTGAATATTTGTCCATCTTCTCTACTGTGAAACACTTCTGTTCTACTGAACAAGTTTTCATAGCTAAGGAGCCCAGGTTTACCAGTTTTTTCTCGTTTCGGTCCATACTATCTCTTGTCAATGTATGGAAAACAAAGAGCGTGCAGTAGATGATATGCATTTCACAGTATCGAAGACGTTCTCATAGACCTTAAGGTATACATTTTAGGCCCATGTTTGCTACTCATTTTTTCTTGTTTTCGTCGATAGTATCATCTCTGAAAGTTTGTCTGTGGAGTTCTCGTTCACACCATATACTAAAACCTTAATTACATTGCCAGTGCCTCCTAATATCACTCTAAATGAAATTCAGTCAAGATTAGATTCAGCGTCCTGGTGCACGCAAAAAATTGTGTCAGACCGGAGAGAATACAATACCAACACAGCTGTTAACGAAAATTAATTCAAGTCTTCTTTTAGCTCGGTGACAGCATCTGTAAATTCCGTGACGTCGGGTCCATTGTCACTCTGTGTTAATCGCTCACACGACCTCCGCACAGGTACTCTGTCCGCCGGTTTGAAATCTTGCGTGGCGGTTCGTAAACTCTGATACAATAGATTTTCAGGAGCAAAATGGTTCAAATGGCTCTGAGCACTATGGGACTCAACTGCTGAGGTCATTAGTCCCCTATAACTTAGAACTAGTTAAACCTAACTAACCTAAGGACATCACAAACATCCATGCCCGAGGCAGGATTCGAACCTGCGACCGTAGCGGTCTTGCGGTTCCAGACTGCAGCGCCTTTAACCGCACGGCCACTTCGGCCGGCTTCAGGAGCAATATTGATAACACGATTATGCCCCACTTGCTGCAATACTTCTGTCTCTCGTCAAATTTTTAGCTAACACTTTACCGCGGGACAGAAAAAGCGCATGTAGGCTGCGGCGAATATAACCGCACCGTTAAAAAGGTTGTTCCCCTTCAAATGCATAAAACAGAAATACGACAGAATACTCGTCTTTTATCTGTGGCCTGCACCATTTAGACTTGTTCCTCTAGCGGCGTACTACGATGCTGTGTACTTGCAAACAGAAGAAACATTAATTATGTAACTTTACTACCGCGAGGTTATGATTCAGACTTTGACCACCCCTCGTAAACTCGCGAAACACGGCAGCGCGCACGGTGTCATTTCTGCGGTAAACGTCCTGCGAGGTGTGCGATACGGCTGCCGGCTGTGGGGTCAGCGACCTTGCGGGAGGGGGGGACAGCCGGGGGAGGAGAGGACACTCGGAGACTCGTGCTGCTGTCCTCGAACTGCGCCAGCAGACGTCGCCGCCGCCCTACTGCCGACACGACACCCGCCGTCCGCCATTCGCGGCCTCTTCACCCGTCTGCCACAAGGACACACCTCTCATGTGACTCACTACGAGTCCCAAACTTTTAGGTCAAAATTATAAGCTCGCAGAATGACACAAACTGCCTGATAAAAAAAAAAATACTAAAGAAAAAGACTGAAGCACCCAAAAGGCGAGGAGGAAACGAAATAGAAGTTCACGGGTTCAGAGAGTAGGTGATATTACTTCAATGATTACAAAACTGGCCGTTAGAAACCCACTTACCGGTGTGACCGTGCACTCCGTCTGGCTTGGAGGTATCCACTGATTCGTTTGGGGAGGGCTATCGGACCTGCAACTGGCTACTGACACTGGAGTGGAGTTCACGTCGAAGCTGTTTCCACACTTGTTCTATCGGGGACTGAACTGGGTATCTTGCTGACCACAGAAGCATCCCAAAATAACACAGACAGTTCATACACTGAGGTGACAAAAATCATGGGATAGTGATATGCAAATACATAGATGGAGCAGTATCGCATATCTACACAAGCTTCAAACGTCACAGAAACTGGTGTAGGCATGTGTATTCAGCAGAGATATGTAAACGGGCAGAATTCAGCGCTGCGGTCGCCAACTCTTATATAAGATAACAAGTGTCTGGCGCAGTTGTTAGATCGGCTACTGCTGGTACAATGGCAGGTTATCAAGATTTAAGTGAGTTTGAAAGTGGTTTATAGTCGGCGTACGAGTGATGGGACACAACGTCTCTGAAGTAGCGATGAAGTGGGGATTTTCCCTCTACGACCATATTACGAGTGTACCGTGAATATTAGGACTCCAGTAAAATATCAAATCTCCGACGTCGCTGCGACCGGAAAAAGATCCTGCAATAACGGGATCAACGAGGACTGGAGAGACCTGTTCAGCGTGACAGAAGTGTTAGCCTTCCGCAAATTGCTGTAGATTTCAATGCTGGGCCATCAACATTTGTTAGAGTGCGAACCATACAACGAAACATCATCGATATGGGCTTTCGGAGATAAATGCTCACGCGTGTAAAGGCCAACTCGTGTACCCTTTGCTGACTGCACAGCCGGCCGTTGCGGCCGAGCGGTTCTAGGCACTTCATTCCGGAACCGCGCGACCACTACGGTCTCAGGTTCGAATACTGCCTCGGGCATGGATGTGTGTGGTGTCCTTAGGTTAGTTAGGTTTTAGTTCTAAGTCTAGGGGACTGATGACCTCTGATCTTAAGTCCCATACTGCTTAGAGGCATTTGAACCATTTGATGACTGCACTACACAAAGCCTTACGCCTCACCTGGGCCCATCAGCACCGATTTTGGACTGTTGATGACTGGAAATATGTTGCCTGGTCGGAAGAGTCTCGCTTCAAATTGTATTGAGCGGATGGACGTGAATGGAAACAACCCCATGAATCCAAATGTTCAACTGTATGTGAAATATTATGGGACTTAACTGATGAGGTCATCAGTCCCTAAGCTTACACACTACTCAACCTAAAGTATCCTACGGATCCCATGCCCGAGGGAGGACCCGAACCTCCGCCGAGACCAGTCCCACAGTCCATGGCTGCAGTGCCCTAGACCGTTCGGCTAATCCCGCGCGGCCCATAAATCCATGGACCCTGCATGTCAGCAGGGGACTGTTCAAGCTGGTGGAGGCTCTGTAATAGTGCAGGGAGTGTGCAGTTGGATTGATATGGGACCACTAATACATCTAGATACCACTCTGACAGGTGACGCGTTCTTAAGCATCCTGTCTCATCACCTGTATCCATTCATGTCCGTTGTGCATTTCGACAGACTTGGGGAAATCCAGCAGGACAATGCAACACCTTACACGTCCAGAATTGTTACAGAGTGGCTCCAGGAACACTCTTCGGAGTTTAGACACTTCCACTGGCCACCAAACTCCACAGACATGAACATTATGGAGCACACCTGGGGTGGGTTGCAACACCCTGCTCAGAAGAGACCTCTATCCCCTCATATTCTTACGGATTTATGGACAGCCCTGCAGGATTCATGGTGTCAGTTCCATCCAGCGCTACTTCACACGTTATTCGAGTCCATGCGGCATTCTGCCTGCTCACGGGGTCCCTACACGTTATTAGGCAGGTGTACCACTTTCTCTGGCTATTTAGTGTAAAAGTGAAGTGCATAGGCGGAGCTGTCATTTGTACTCGGGCGATGTATCTCAAAAGATTTCCGACGTGATTGACAGGTTCTAAACACAGAAGAGGAATTGGAGCTAGACGCATGAAATATTCAATTTTGGACATCGTTAGAGAATTCAGTATCACGAGATCCACAGTGTCAATAGTGTGCTAAGAATGCAGATTTCAGGCATTAACTCTCACCATGGACAACGCAATCCTCTACTGCATTCACTTAACAACCGAGAGCAGCGGCGCTTACGTAGAGTTGTCAGTGCTAAAAGACAAGCAACATTGCGCGAAATAACGGCAGAAATCAATGTGGGCTATACTACGAACGTATCGGTTAGGGCAGTACGGCGAAATTTAGCATCGATGGGCTATGGCAGCAGACGATAGTCCCGAATACCTTTGCTTAGAGCACAATATCGCCTGCAGTACCTCTGCTGGGCTCGTGACCAAATCGGACGGATCGTAGAAAACTGTAAAACCATTTCCTGGTCAGATGAGTTCCAATTTCAGTTGGTGAGAGATGATGATAGGGCTCGACTGTGGCGCAGACCCCACGAGACATGAACTCAAGTTATCAACTAGGCACTCAGCAAGCTGGTGATGGCTCCAAGATGGTGTGGGCTGTGTTTACATGGAATGGACTGGTTCCTTGTTATGTTCGGCTACTTGGAAATCGTTTACAGCCATTCGTGGACTTCATGTTCCCAAACAACGATAGAATTTTTATGGAAGATATTGCGCCGTGTTAGCGGGCCACAATTGTCCGCAATTCGTTTGAAGAACATTCTGGACGACGATCCTCTCTTGTGGTGCTACAGATGGTGTCCACTGGAACCTTGAGGATGAGCAAGCCTACCTTCACGTTCCCGTGCAGTCCAATATCGGGCCACTGTAACATCCGAATGTGCCACAAATCTGGGTAATGCACTGTTCGACCACCCAGCTAATTCGAGATCCACAATGAGTTCCTTACCTTGCTTAAGACAAATACCGGGACAGTTGCCTTGAATGGAACACATGCCTTAGAACAGGAGAAGGCGAAACGCATATAGGATAAATAAAGTAACTAGCAGCGAGAATCGTTAAGTTTACTACTCCACATTTTATTCAAAGGATTTCGTAACATACAGGTTATGCGTTAGTTAATTAGAATTACTGCATCTCCAGTGGTATGTTATACAACAAGTTAAGTAGAAAATATTCTGTTTTATACGCTACCGCAGTAGTAAGTTGTACGAGGGTTTAGTAATCTAGGGTTAATTTAGTGGTTCTCTGAAAATGGATTTTCCGTAACTTTTGAGAAGACACACAGAAAGTAGTCTTACCAAAAACTTATTTGGCACACTGAAAGGCAGTCAGTAAACAGGGTAGAAATCTCTAAATTTTTCAGTGTACATATTGTTGAGCTGCTCCAATAATTAAGTTCAATTATTTTTATTCTTCGCATAATTGCTAGTTTTGGAAACAAACGAATCAGTCTTCTAATATCTTCTATATGTCTATGAAAGGGGGGGGGGGGGACTGTAACAAACTAACTGTAAGTCTGAGGGAGACAGCAGACATGTTAAATAGGCTTTATCGTATTTCTGATAATGGAGTTATTCGCATAAACGGCGAGTCCTCTGTAATTATCTACGTGTCCAAGATGGCATTGCTTCTAAATTGGTCCATTAACTCTGTAACAGATAGTCAGAACAGTGGACTGTTGCGGTTAAAACACCTTACGTGTGAAACCGTAATTACTTCTGCCTGCTAAGCGGCGTTGGAAATGGCCAACGGCGTCGCAAGGTAATTTGCTGACCGTCGTTCCTCTTACACGGGCCTTCCGTACTGAAACTGGCTTCTTGTTGTATTTAACGTCGATGTATGTCACTGACATCAAATAAAATTTCAAAATTTCTCATTAAGCATATTTGTGTTATTGAAGGTCAAACCAATCTTTGCAGCGACTCGTATATTGCTGGCCGTAAATCTGACGCACTGAATACCATGGCATCAAAAATCATATCCTACACGTACGTTGACAGAGAAGTTTGCATTGTGATGGATTGATAATTAACCTGACAGAGTTCACAGTGCGTAAATCAAATGTGCTTCACTTGTGTAACATTTAACATAACCTGCCTTCATGCAAATTCAACTGTGCTGTTATGAAGGCAAGTTCGAAGTATCTCAAAAGTAAAGTGAAATACTGGAAAAATAAGTGTAGCAAAAGATACAGAGGATTCATAAAAGCCGATAGCGATAGTTTAGTCGAGAATTCCTTTCCGACTACAACTGCAGCTAGCAAAAGCGGAAAATCTTTTGTCTTCAACACATGTATAAAGTATTAATAAGCACCGTAAAACGTCAATTCGTAAATAAATTGTTGTTGTTGTGAGCTTATGTTAACTCTCGCTGTTCACAAAGATAGGACAGCAGTTGTACTAGTATATCATAGAGGACCGGCCTTAATTTGAGGAAGAAATTTCTGAGGATGTACGTCTGGAGTACAGCATTGTATGGTAGTGAAACATGGACTGTGGGAAAACCGGAACAGAAGAGAATCGAAGCATTTGAGATGTGGTGCTATAGACGAATGTTGAAAATTAGGTGGACTGATAAGGTAAGGAATGAGGAGGTTCTACGCAGAATCGGAGAGGAAAGGAATATGTGGAAAACACTGATAAGGAGAAGGAACAGGATGATAGGACATCTGCTAAGACATGAGGGAATGACTTCTATGGTACTAGAGGGAGCTGTAGAGGGCAAAAACTGTAGAGGAAGACAGAGATTGGAATACGTCAAGCAAATAATTGAGGACGTAGGTTGCAAGTGCTACTCTGAGATGAAGAGGTTAGCACAGGAAAGGAATTCGTGGCGGGCTGCATCAAACCAGTCAGTAGACTGATGACCAAAAAAAAAAGCATAGAGGACAGCGATACGTAATTCAGTTAACAGTACAAACATTAGGCTTTCAGCTGTTTGTTGACTTTCAAGTGGAGTGAAACCACTGTTGTATTTAACAACCACTGTTTAGTGCCTTGGACATGTCGGTTTTGTTCCCACAAAAAAACATTTTCGAGAAATGCTACACCTGTGTTTTTGTCTCTAGAACTCAACTGCGGAAAGCCATCGTATGGTAGTGGAAGCGTATGGAGAACGTTCTATGTCAGAAACAGCGTGCGGAGACTGGTTTCAACAATTGAAAGACAACGGTTTTGAAGTGAGTGACAAAATGCGTCTGGGCAAACGGTGAATGCTGAATGCTACGAAGCACTTAAATACAAACGCCAGCAATATGCTCAGAGACATGACAACGTCATTCTGATTCGTCACATTGCCAAACCACATGCTGCGAACGAAGTGAAGGAAACCTCCCTTAAGTTAAGACTTCCTTTGAATAAAATATGGAGTAGTAAACTTTACAATGGTTTAGTAGCAATGTTTTTTGAGGTGACCCACTCATGGTGCCAGCTTTCGAGATCCTTAAAAGACGCGAACTGTCTTTCAGAAAGGTCGTGTTGCATGGACGAAAATAAATGTAGCAATGTAATATCCCCCCCCCCATTTTTAATAGTCTAGAGTTAACAATCTCTTCTCTTTCTCTCCTTCTAACGGGATTTATTGCATCATCTGCAAGGAGTAACAGTTGTGTTTTGATTAATATTAAGGGGAAGACCCTTCACGTATATAAGGAATAGAAGTAGATACAAAAATTGAACCCTATTGGGTTTCCTTTTTGATTTGTGTCCAGTCACTAAAAATTTTCCCATCCTCTCAACATAGTTTGAATTATTCGGCCCAAATTATTGTCAAATTAAAACTGTTTGTGCTGGACTGAGATTCGAACTCGGGACCTTTGCTTTATACGGATAAGTGCTCTATCGGCTTTTCCTCTTACGCTTAAATTTTTTACCACTTTTTTGTGGACCTATTTCCTTATCTAAGTTTAATCTGCAAAAAAGAAACGAAAATCAAATCTACTCGTACTTGGCACCGCCATTTTTACCCTACTATAAAAAAATGAGCTATCCCTCTTCAGATATTGCCCCAATTGATTGCTAAAAATTCTCCAAGGCGATAGGATCCACGTGCCTACAATTTTTTGTTTTATTTATTTATTTTATTAGAATGTTATAATTAGTAAATGTTACAAATGAAAAATATGTGAAACAGAATGTTACAAACAAATGTGATTCAAAGGATAAACTAAACTAACTTTGTATATTACGTGAGCTACTTCAGCTAGAAGACTTTCTTCAAGAAATGGTGCAACTGGAGTTGTCTTGTCCCCTGCCTCTGGGGTTTCTACTTCCAACAGACTCATACTGCATTGTTAATGGCTCAATGACTGCAGCTTTCCATGGATCAGCCAGTCTCTTTCCTTCCCCACTGCGTACAATTCTGGTCATTCTGCCTTCGATGTGATGCTGCACGGAACGTCACACTGAGCCTGGAACTCCCTAATTAGAGGGGATGGTTACGAAAACACTTCATAAATTATTTGCAGAGAGCGTAGGTTAGGTGGCTGTGCGTTCAAGGGCGGTGTGAGCGTTTTGCAGGTGCCACCAGTATTCAAGATCCACTCTCTCCCCTTCGCCGAAGGTGTAGTCGATGGACATTCCCTTGAATCCTGTAAGCACATGACATTTTGCGGGAGGAAAGTAATAGTCACCCTGTCACAGGAGGGTCGGAGGTTCAACCACGTCAGGTGTGACGCGGAGGTGAGAAGCCGACTGAGCTACTCAAGCACAAGTCACGACACAGTCTCACAGCATTACTTCCGCGAGTACCTCACCTCCTACCTTTGTACTTTATTTGTTAAGCACGATCCAAACCAGAAAACAGCATGCACAAGCTATCCTCACTGACAGATCACGGGAAGACAAGTAATGGGCTCGTTTCAATATTCTGTGTCATCCCACAACAATCTTCGGAGACTAGCAGCTGTCGGACTAGGTAATTACCGCATTGTGCGTAGGTTACTGTTAACATCACAACGTAAACGGCTGCGTTTGATGTGGTGCTGTGTCCGGGACTGCTGATGAATGATGTCGTATGGTGTTCAGCGAGATCTACAAAGAGGTCCTCACCTACTTTAAGGCAAACGCCAGAATGTTTGCTGTTAATGGAACACGTTCGGTGTCTTTCCCAATGCTTGCATTATTCGGACTTCTGCTCAGTTTCTATTGACTACGACACCAACATACTACACCCAATTACATTAGAACTCGTTAACATAGTGTAGCCTTCTTTGTTGTACGTGGCGTTGTGCAGTAAACCGTGGAATGCATTGAGAGGTGTTGATTCTGACTGCCCTTAATACTGCTTGAGATACGATATTAAATTATGAAAGAACATGATCTTTTTAATTGCGAAAAGTGGGAAAAGGTTAAAGCTGTCGAGGGCCACTACTTTTAGTAAATTATCTTACACAATTGTATTAAGACGGCCGTTGTGGGCAAGCGATTCTAGGCGCTTCAGTCCGGAACCGCGCTGCTGCTACGGTCGCAGGTTCGAATCCTGCCTCGGGCATAGATGTGTGTGATGTCCTTAGGTTAGTTCTAAGTCTAGGGGACTGATGATGGTTCAGGTATCTCTGAGCACTATGGGACTTAACATCTGAGGTCATCAGTCCCATAGAACGTAGAACTACTTAAACCTAACTAACCTAAGGACATCACACACATCCATGCCCGAGGCAGGATTCGAACCTGCAACCGTAGCGGTCATGCGGTTCCAGACTGTAGCGCCTAGAACCGCTCGGCGACTCCGGCCGGCGGGACTGATGACCTCAGATGTTAGGCCCCATAGTGCTCAGAGCCATTTGAACCATTTGAATTACATTAAAATAAACATGTGTTTTCTGCCCACGAACAGCGTTAGTTAATCCAAGTGCTCAGTAGTTCTAAAAATTCTAAATGTAAAAACTTATTGTGTATACAATATTTACAGCAACATCACTCATCACGAAAGTTTGTCAATAACAGCGGCATGCATTTTGTGTAATATTCTTAAACTTCAACACGCTTAAGCCAAGAAGCAAGTAGTTCTTATACGAGGGCTGCAAATAAAGTAGTGGCGATGTAATCCAGGTACACGCGAGAGACACGGCATGCGCAAACAGGATATGTGAGGGGTCATTTGGCGATATTGTCGGCATTTAGTGTGCATTTGAAAGACATCCAGTTGGGAGTATTGTTTCAGTGTGACGTTGGAACAAAAACTGTCGATTACACCGTTCTAAAACATGTTTTCAAAAGGTGATGAACGTTCATTGTTTCAAGGTTTCCCGTGGCAAAGGACGCACCAGAATGTTATTGAGAATTACGTGAAACCTATGGCGAGAATTCATTACCGTATAGGACGGTTGCGCGATCGGTCAAGGCGCTTCGTGCGAGTCGGAATGAGACTATAGATTCGCACCACATAGATCGGTCGTCCATTTCCTCAAGATCGGATTGACATCCTGTGTGGTTTCGTTTCCGTTGACAATACGGGAATTATCTGTAGAGGCTGGTCTCAGTCATCAGACGGTGTAGCACATGCTGACGAAATGTCTTGACAAGAGGAAAACTGCGTCCCGTTGGGCTCCACATCGACTCGTCGAAGTACGGAGCTGGCACGGTGCGCACTGGCTGGCATCCACTTGGACAGATACCGCAAAGAAGGAGACACATTTCTGCAGCGTTTTGTCGCCATTGATGAGAAGCGGGCACGAGCCACGGGACTGAATTTAAGCTTTAGCCGAATGAACGGCGTCCGCACGATCGCCACGTCCTCAAAAATTTCTACAGGAACCCAGACGAGTGAAGCTTACGCTGATTGTGGCATACGACTTCGAGGCTGTTACTCCCATGGGTGCTGTGCCTGAAGGACAAAATGCCAACAGTGACAATCCTTGCCGATATCTGGAGCGACACCTGCTTACGGCTACGCAGAGCAAACGTCCACGCTCACTGCCAGATGCTCGTCCTATCTTGTTGCATGACAACGCACAAAGTGGTTAACAATGTCAAGCTTTATTACGACGGGTGAATTGGGAAGTCTCGGAACACCTTTCGTACGCACCACTCAAAATTACTAAGAAAAGTTATTAAAAGCATCAAGGAACATATACATAATGTCAGAAATCAGTAATTCCGACAGCAGATTTACGGCTATACGGAATGTAGTTAAACAAGAGGTAGAACAGGATAAGAAAACTATTGAACTGAATGGAAGGGCTATAAACGATGAGTCACAGGAAGCAAATAAATAATCATTTGTTAAACACAGTAGGAAGTATAAGGTCAAACAGTTCAAGCGAAAAATCACAGCAGTATGTTGACACAGCAACTATCATAAAATTTAGTAATATGAACGTGTCACTAACTTCTCCTTCTGAAATTAAGAAAATATATATTCTCTCAAAAATAAATGTTCATCTGGTTTTGATGGCGTTTCCAATAGGGTACTAAAGATTTGTTCCCATATAACAAGCTCTGTCTTGTGTGAAATATGTAACGCATCACTAACCCTAGACATTTTTCCAGAGAGACCGACATATACCGTTGTCGAATCCCTAATTACAAAAGGTGATAGGAGAAATGTCAATAACGACCTGTCTCATTGCTGACATCATTTTCCAAAATTTTTCGGAAGGTGATGTATTCTAGAATAGTACCTCACCCGAGCAACAATAATATTCCCAGCATCCCGTAGTTTGCATTTCTAAAGAGTTGCTACACTGAGAATGACACTTAGACGTTCATTTATCAAATTTTACAAGCAGTAAATAACAAAAGAGTGCTGGCTGGTATTTTGAGCGATCTGTCTAAGGCGTTTTACAGTATGAATCATAATATTCTCCTAGATGAACTAAGGTTTTACGTGATTCATGGCATAACCTACCAATGCATAATGTCATACCAAACCGAAAGAATGCAGAAAGTTGTGCTCAGTGATTCAAGCAATATAGTCTGAGGAAGTTATTCGGACAGGGGAGAAGTCACTTATAGGGATCCCCAAGGCTCAATCTTAGGTCCACCTTTGTTCCTCATGTGTGTAAACGATCTACTGTTTAATATACACAAGCAGAATTTATTCTTTTTTGTAGATGACGCTAGTATGGCAATAATCCAAGCATACACGTAGCCTCAGAGGAAATAGTAAACAATGATCTTAAAAGTATCAGTGGCTGATTTTCTGCGAATGGTCTCACCTTCAGTTTTAAAAATACACAATAGATTCAGCTCTGCACATCTATGGGTACTAAACCAATGGTAAGTGTAATACATGGTGAAGAAATAGTACATAGGGTGGAAACTTCAAAATTTCGAGGTGTCCATATTGATGAAAATTTTAACTAGAAAAAACACATTTTGGAACTCCTGAACTAAATTCAGCCACATTTGCACTTCGAATCATTGCAAATCTTGGGGAGGGACAAATCAGCAAATTGGCGTGTTTTCCATATTTTCATTTCACAAATGTCATATGGAATCATGTCATGTGGTAACTCATCTTCAAGAAAGAAAGTGCTTACTGCTTAAAAATGTGTAGTAAGAGTAATGTGTGGTGTTCACCCACGATCATCTCGTAAACATCTGATTAAGGAATGAGATTTTCACTCTGCAGCGGTGTGTGCGCTGATATGAAACTTCCTGGCAGATTAAAACTGTGTGCCCGACCGAGACTCGAACTCGGGACCTTTGTCTTTCGCGGGCAAGTGCTCTACCAACTGAGCTACCGAAGCACGACTCACGTCCGGTACTCACAGCTTTACTTCTGCCAGTACCTCGTCTCCTACCTTCCAAACTTTACAGAAGCTCTCCTGCGAACCTTGCAGAACTAGCACTCCTGAAAGAAAGGATATTGCGGAGACATGGCTTAGCCACAGCCTGGGGGATGTTTCCAGAATGAGATTTTCACTCTGCAGCGGAGTGTGCGCTGATATGAAACTTCCTGGCAGATTAAAACTGTGTGCCCGACCGAGACTCGAACTCGGGACCTTTGCCTTTCGCGGGCAAGTGCTCTACCAACTGAGCTACCGAAGCACGACTCACGTCCGGTACTCACAGCTTTACTTCTGCCAGTACCTCGTCTCCTACCTGCTAGTTCTGCAAGGTTCGCAGGAGAGCTTCTGTAAAGTTTGGAAGGTAGGAGACGAGGTACTGGCAGAAGTAAAGCTGTGAGTACCAGACGTGAGTCGTGCTTCGGTAGCTCAGTTGGTAGAGCACTTGCCCGCGAAAGGCAAAGGTCCCGAGTTCGAGTCTCGGTCGGGCACACAGTTTTAATCTGCCAGGAAGTTTCATCTGATTAAGGAATTAGGCATTTTGACAACTGTTTCACAGTATGTTTTTCCCTCATGAAGTTTGTTGTAAATAATCCAACGTAGTTCAAAAGGAACAATGAGTTACATAATTACAGCACCAGAAGCAAAAATTAGACTCATTACTCCACATTAAGGTTGTCTTTAGCAGGAAAAGGGGTACACAACGCGACAGCTACACGTTTTGATGACTTACCAAGTGATATAAAATGTTTGACAGACAACTAAGCAAAATTTTAAAACAAACTGAAAAAGTTTCTCCTTAATAACTTCTTCTATCCCTTAGAAGAGGTGGCGGATAGGAATTACTAACTCACATCCACAAGTGCAAAAATAATTTGCGATGTAAATGTGAAATGACTCGTTCCACATCATTAAGATTTAACCAGCAATTGATTCATGGAACATAAAACTAATTATATATATATATATATATATATATATATATATATATATATATATATATATATATATGAATGAAGATGGTATCTGTTCTTTCGGACATGTCACTGGCTCACCTGCCATTTGACCATCTTCTTCTGTGCGGATTGCGGATGCATAAACAGTGCCCTAACTCTTGCGGGAATAGGCGGTAAAGAAGCAAGTAATGGGTATGATGGGCAGGCACTATAAATACAGTACGAGACAATACGTTGCGAATGTGGGTCTGACGGCGTGCCAGAGATAAGTCCCTGCAGTTGCACTAGCCTATGTGTCCTCGGTGGCTCAGATGGATAGAGCGTCTGCCATGTAAGCAGCAGATCCCGGATTCGAGTCCCGGTCGGGGCATCTACATCTACATCCATACTCCGCAAGCCACCTGACGGTGTGTGGCGGAGGGTACCTTGAGTACCTCTATCGGTTCTCCCTTCTATTCCAGTGTCGTATTGTTAGTGGGAAGGATTGTCGGTATGCCTCCGTGTGGGCTCTAATCTCTCTGATTTTATCCTCATGGTCTCTTCGCGAGATATACGTAGGAGGGAGCTAAATACTACTTGACTCCTCGGTGAAGGTATGTTCTCCAAACTTCAACAAAAGCTCGTACCGAGCTACTGAGCGTCTCTCCTGCAGAGTCTTCCACTGGAGTTTATCTATCTTCTCCGTAACGCTTTCCCGATTACTAAATGATCCTGTAACGAAGCGCGCTGCTCTCCGTTGGATCTTCTCTATCTCTTCTATCAACCTTATCTGGTACGGATCCCACACTGCTGAGGAGTATTCAGGCAGTGGGCGAACAAGCGTACTGTAACCTACTTCCTTTGTTTTCGGATTGCATTTCCTTAGGATTCTTCCAATGAATCTCAGTCTGGCATCTGCTTTACCGATGATTAATTTTCTATGGTCATTCCATTTTAAATCACTCCGAATGCCTACTCCCAGATAATTTATGCAATTAACTGCTTCCAGTTGCTGACCTGCTATATTGTAGCTAAATGATAAGGGATCTTTCTTTCTATGTATTCGCAGCACATTACACTTGTCTACATTGAGATTCAATTGCCATTCCCTGCACCATGCACAATTCGCTGAGGATCCTCCTGCATTTCAGTACAATTTTCCATTGTTACAACCTCTCGATGTACCACAGCATCATCCGTAAAAAGCCTCAGTGAACTTCCGATGTTATCCACAAGGTCATTTATATATATTGTGAAGAGCAACGGTCCTACGACACTCCCCTGCGGCACATCTGAAATCACTCTTACTTCGGAAGACTTCTCTCCATTGAGAATGACATGCTGAGTTCTGTTATCTAGGAACTCTTCAATCCAATCACACAATTGGTCTGATAGTCCGTATGCTCTTACTTTGTTCATTAAACGACTGTGGGAAACTGTATCGAACGCCTTGCGGAAGTTACGAAACACGGCATCTACCTGGGAACCCGTGTCTATGGCCCTCTGAGTCTCGTGGACGAATAGCGCGAGCTGGGTTTCACACGATCGTCTTTTTCGAAACCCATGCTGATTCCTACAGAGTCGATTTCTAGTCTCCAGAAAAGTCATTATACTCGAACATAATACGTGTTCCAAAGTTCTACAACTGATCGACGTTAGAGATATAGGTCTATAGTTCTGCACATCTGTTCGACGTCCCTTCTTGAAAACGGGGATGACCTGTGCCCTTTTCCAATCCTTTGGAACGCTACGCTCTTCTAGAGACCTACGGTACACCGCTGCAAGAAGGGGGGGGCAAGTTCCTTCGCGTACTCTGTGTAAGATCGAACTGGTATCCCATCAGGTCCAGCGGCCTTTCCTCTTTTGAGCGATTTTAATTGTTCCTCTATCCTTCTGTCTTCTATTTCGATATTTACCATTTTGTCATCTGTGCGACAATCTAGAGAAGGAACTACAGTGCAGTCTTCCTCTGTGAAACAGCTTTGGAAAAAGACATTTAGTATTTCGACCTTTAGTCTGTCATCCTCTGTTTCAGTACCATTTTGGTCACAGAGTGTCTGGACATTTTGTTTTGATCCACCTACCGCTTTGACATAAGACCTAAATTTTTAAACTGTCCCCGTTGACGTACATCAACACCTGTATGCAGCTAAGGGTATTTATTTCATTGTAATTTCATAAAGCTAACTGGCCAAACGTGAGTCCTTCCGAAGTCAAAGGAATACATCCGAGATCGCAGACTTCCTGATGTTCCTCGCGGTAGGATACTCCGTAGCTCTCAACAGAGAACGCCTTGCAACAGATTTCCAGCAGTTTCGCAACATTTTGCGGAAGGTAATAGACTTCGCAGTTGACTATACTAAATGCATGTAATATTATTAATTGAAAACAGTCTGGGTTGCAATTTTAGTTTTTTTATTTATCAACTATGCATTCCACCTTATTTACGCATTTTCAGGCTGATCTTAATTTGGTATTTCTTCGGAAGATCCATTCGACAGTGTAGCTAAACAGCATCGTCGAGTACATTCAGGCCAACATCGTCTTCGTTAACCTCAGTAAATACTTTCTCTATGGATTTGAGTGACTCCAGGCCCTGCATAACGCGTTCACGTGAACGTCCATCTAGAAAGTATTTACTGAGGTTAACGAAGGCGATGTTGGCCTGATGTACTCGACGATGCTCTTTAGCTACACTATCTAGTGGATCGTCCGAAGAAATACCAAATTAACATCAGACTATAAGGTGAAACGCATAGTTGATAAATGAAAAAAACTAAAATTGCAACCAATACTATTTTCAAGTAATACTATTAAACATTGGTTTGCTGATTCATGCCACAGATGGATTGGAAGAATTTCTAAATGCATGTAATGCAGGTGTACATTTTTGTTCATTCTATCAATGTAGTCACTATTTTATTTACAGCCCTTGTATAAGGGTGTTCAGTAAGTAATGCAATACATTTTTTCCCTCGGTCAGTTTCGTTTTCAGAAACGCGGAGTTTGCTGTGGAACTTTGAAGAATGTTCACGTTTCGGCCCTATAGTGTCATGAAGTTCCGGTAGGAGGTGGCACCATACGTGGCATTCAAAATGGCGTCCGTAATGGTGGTGCGTTCCAAGCAGAGAGCTGCCATTGTGTTTCTTCTGGTGAAAAACCAGGGCAGATATTTGTAGGTGCTTCCATGCTGTCTACGAAGATCTGGCAGTGAAGAAAAGCACGGTGAGTCGTTGGGCGAGACGACTACCATCATCCGCACACGTTGGACTGTTCTTCCTCACCCACCTTGCAGGCGACCGGAGTGGCCGTGCGGTTCTAGGCGCTACAGTCTGGAGCCGAGCGACCGCTACGGTCGCAGGTTCGAATCCTGCCTCGGGCATGGATGTGTGTGATGTCCTTAGGTTAGTTAGGTTTAATTAGTTCTAAGTTCTAGGCGACTGATGACCTCAGAAGTTAAGTCGCATAGTGCTCAGAGCCATTTGAACCATTTGAACCCACCTTGCGGCCCGGATTTCGCACCTTCCGACTCCATCGGTCTGTTCCATAGAGGATGCACTCCGCGGTAAGCAATACGTCTATGTTGGAGGGGATACTGCAGTAAGACGTTGGCTCCGACATCGACTAGTTGAGTGATACCAAGAGTGGTACCATGAGGGCATACAATGTTTCCCAGTAAGGTGGCATAATGCCGTCGCATTGAACAGAGATTTGTAGCCAAAAGAATGGGGAATAATATGTTGTATTGCAATCCTAAGTAAAACCAACCTGGATTCAGTAAAAACAGTGTTGGGTTACTTATTGAACGCCGCTTGTATAAGAGCTTCTATGACAAGTGGCCATCCAAACAAGTACGTTAAGAATTTTTAGCATATTGCAGCCCCGTCTGCAACCGTGATAGACTAATATATTGAATGAACCGCCTCAGTTGCGAGAATTTTCTTGTCTTTACCCAGGTTTCGGCTAGAATAATCTAGCCTTCCTCAGAAGCATAAAATTACTATAACATGCCAGAGTAAGGCACAGTCAACATCTAGCATTCTTCAGAAGCATAAAATTACTATAACATGCCAGAGAAAGGCACAGTCAACATTAAAAATTAAAACCTATAGTACCGTACCTATAGTACATCGACCACCATATTTCTCTCTAGGTCGCCGCATACCATATTCAGACATCAAGCCTCGCTCTTCCCTTTTAATTTAAGTTTGGCTCACTACTCTTTCACGAGAGTTTGGACGCCATTACAGTTGAATTTAACAATTATGCAGCACAGTAAAGTAAAACTTAGCTGCTTTAAATACTTCCCCTTTCAATGGTACCGATAACGTTACACGCATATTGCGTTACTTACAATGTTACCTGTGGAAGATTATTCCCGTCAAAGGTACAGTGTAGATTATACGTTAGTACACTTGACCTATGTCGGTCAATAGCACATAAGCGTGATGACGGAGACCTTGTACCCTCTGCCACACTTTAATTAATATGATTGACATATGTCGGTCAATAGTAGTTAAGTGTGATGACAGGGGTGTTGTACGTCCAATTAAACCCTAATTAAATTACAGATAATGATTAAGGTTTTAAATAAGTAAGACAAGTAATGTGCTCGCTATTTGTCATGTTCGGTTGGAATACTTTACACGATGACCATATGTGCATAAAGTCGTAAAGGTAATCCTTAAACTTTATACACCCAACTAAGTAAATTTCCTACCATTTAATACAATTTGCGTATAGCTAATACACATAGGGACTTCATATACATAATGCTCAGCTTGCTTACAATTACGGTTATCAGTCTCCAACACGTGATATACAGACAGCCAATGATATACAGCCGTGACTCTCCGTATGCGCACGCGCTCGAGTTGCTATGTGCTCAGTGCAATTCCGCGTGTAACGGTCGCTGCCAACGTAGTTGCCGCTGCCAACCGACCGCATGGTGAAGTGATGCCGGGGCTGGACTTCAGTTAAATAGTTTTAATGCGAGATGGTACCACGGTACTATAGGTTTTAATTTTTAATGTTGACTGTGCCTTACTCTGGCATGTTATAGTAATTTTATGCCTCTGAAGAAGGCTAGATTATTCTAGCCGAAACCTGGGTAAAGACCAGAAAATTCTCGCAATTGAAGCGGTTCTTTCAATATATAAGACTAGTGTGTGATCGATTTCGTCAGGTTGTAGCACACAACTCATTCCCTGCACATCATTCCTACGCGTTGTCGGTCGTAAATTACTTTTGCAACAGCTTCTTCGGCACATCGAAAAAAATTGTCGGTTACATCCCGTGCACAAAACGGGAAAAAAGTCGTTCACAGCAGCTGTGATGACTGCCTGACTGGTAGACCGTCACCCCCGTTGGGCGTAAACGCAGCGCAAAAAATGTAGAAAGTTAACTGCATGCAGACAATCGCGGAAGCAATGAGGAAGCGACTACAGTCCGTAGTTAATGCACATTTGCATTGCAGACGCGTCGGCAGAAGATACAGTTGCCGAGTTCTGCGGGAGAATCGCTTCTGAATTATTACCTGTCGACGCAGTCCATCTCGCATCCAGGCCCAGAGGGGAGCAAAATTGTGTGAAGACGTAACTGCGGACGGACAGGCAAAATATGCGAAGCGTGGGTGGTGCTGACGTGTGCGCGTTCTTCCATGCAATATCTGGACTTCTTGGAGTTTTTGCAACGCTGTACACGCTCCATCATTTCAGCTTCCAGTTGTCGCTATTACTAGTGTAGCAAATGATAGTTTCGTAACTTAACATCGTATCTCATAGTTTCATAATCTAATATGAAACAATGCCTCCCGATGAATTCCACTGCACTCCACCAGGTCCTCAGTTCGACTCTGATTTCCTCAAGCAACACAAAAAATTTCGGGCAAATCGGAGTAGTACAATATAAAGAGACTGCAAAATATTTGGGAATAGTTTTACGTATAACATTATGGATATTACAGAATATGTAATTGTATTAACTGAATACACAGTGTCTTAGGGATATAAATGCTGGTATTGTGATCATTGGTTTCTTAATGTGTACCCTCTTCAGTGTGTTTGTTGTCTTTTTTCTCTGTGTCTAACGGTCTTCCCGCAAACACGTCACATAATTTACAACCTAATGGGTTCTGCAAAGTCGTAACCGCATGAGTAAATGAACTATACTTGTCAGTATAGAATAAGAGTTTTGCGTCCACTCGTCTACAGTTCAACACTTGACCTGTTGCCCAGGGGAAAATAAACATTAATGGCTTGCTGTTACCACATGTGCTTGGAAGTACTAAGCAACCAAAAAACATAAGACATACTGCTCGTAATAGCTATAGTTATTAGTCTTCAGTTGAAGTAAATACTGATGTTAAGTTGTTCAGTACACTGTCTTTAGTCGCCAACAGAAATATCTACACTAACACCCTGTAAACACTGATAACTGCATGCTGCAGCTTACGTAATATTGGTTCATGTCCATAAACTAGTTATAGAGAGTTTTCAGGCTCATATTCAGATATGACTAAGTAACAGATGACAGTTATTCGTTTTAACATTCATTCGTATAAATCACGTACAGAGGCAAAAGTTGCCTACTTCTAGTTTTCCTCTGCTTTCTATGGCATTAGGCGTCAGTGCTTGTCACTGTTTCGGTCACTGTAATTTATCGAGCTTATCTGATCTCCGAGTTACAATTCATCTTCATAACATATAAATCTCTCAAGTACAGATTTCACTTAAATTTTATTCTCCATAACGTTCTATTACTGCTGTTTCTTTGAGTTACGATATTCTTTTCCTCAGATATGTCAGCATTTCATACTTTCTTACACTTATTTTTCCTTCGATGACTTTCTGTACATACTTTTTCCTTTAAATTGTTTCAGTTCAGTTTGCTGTCCTCTTTCAATAATACTTTGACAAAGTTCTCGTTTCATTCACCATTTCAAATAAATCATCGTCTCTTACCCTGTCCAGCATTTTAAAAATTTCTTTGATTCATCTCCACAATCAGGGTCTATGCTTTCAGACATCTCTTCACGTTCTTCCTTAGTGTCCAAGTTCCTAAGCCATTTATAAATGAGCTCCAAATAAAGCAACTTGTAAATCTATTTACTCAGTTCCTATCATTTTTCTTGACAGTAGTCATACTTTTCTCAAGACTTCTTATCCATCTGTTATCCCTCTTACTTCTACTGTATACATTTTTATGTACAGTCCAACATCCTACTAAATGAAGGCGTTCGCTTTACGTTTCTTTGCCTGGTATGTGTTTTTTGTTAATTTTACTTAAATTGCGTTACGTATGTTTATGCGTGCTAGCTCCTCCTGTTTTACACCATCTGTATTATTCAAGGCTTCATTCGAGAGACTGTGTCCACAGATTTTTAATAGTGTTGCAGACATGCGGCCATGTTACGTCTCAATTCTCTTAATGGTAATTAGTTACCACTTTCCAACTCTTTCATTCTCACCTTTGCTCTGTCTGACTTGGGGCATAGCTCTGTTATTAATCTCCTGACCAACCGATCTATTCCTCTTTGTATCGCTAATTTAAACCTCTTTGATGTAAATAATTCCAGATATCTCGCCACATTCATAACTTATGTATCTGTTTTTTTCTATCTTGCTACAGCTAAGCGGTCCCAATCATTAAAAGTGTGTACCATCTGATGGTCAGTCGCTCGGTGACTTG
Source organism: Schistocerca piceifrons (assembly GCF_021461385.2). Taxonomy (NCBI): domain Eukaryota; kingdom Metazoa; phylum Arthropoda; class Insecta; order Orthoptera; family Acrididae; genus Schistocerca; species Schistocerca piceifrons. Next base: position 406,191,292 of record NC_060145.1, read on the forward strand.
AAATCGGTCGTGGTGTAATAACAACTGAACCGTCAAAAAAGGTGATTGGTTGTAATTATTTTTGAAAAACAGTGGTTCTTATTTTGTTTATTTACAATTGTTCTCTTTATTGCATCTTGCGACTTTTCGCGAGATATTTATCAGAGAAAGCTACACTTTGGTTATTCTTCTCGGAACGTACGCTCTCGGACATTATAAGTAAGCCACCCCGTAACGCACAATGCCTATCTTCTATCGTCAGCAACTGGAGAAAATTTGCCATTGTAAGTAGCCTGTTTGTATGTTGGGAGCGCTATAGACTGTTAATATCACTGACAGCGCTCTGCGCCTTCGGTAAGAGATTCTGTGGTTGGACGGACTAGCAGTTAGAGAGCGGATAGGGAAGTGTATGGACGTGATATTCTTACTGGAGACTCTGTGTTCGTAGGACAGCATTGTAACGTGAGATGAAATGATGTGTTTATAAGAAAATACGCAAGGAAATGTATGATGGTGGGTGTTTGGTTGATAATGTTTGGGCAGTGGAATTATTGACAACTATATAATTTTCGGAACTGGATGTCACATGAATAAGGTAAAAATTTCTAAATATATTGTTTACTCTTCAACAAAATCTTTATTTCGCTAACCATATGCCTCCTAGTAGTCAGAGTCTATAGTAGTTAGAATCTTTGTACTTAGCTGGCTGTAGCTGCTACTTGCAGTAATTGCTGTCGTTCGTGTTGTGAAGATTTTCTGTGAAGTAAGTGACTTAAGAAAAGGAATTGAGTTTGCACTGTTGGGATGCGAGATTGAAATGACTTTAGGCAATTAACAGAGTTGGAGGTATTTCATATTTATCTAATTTCATATTTTTTGGATTTGTATTATTGTTAGGATTTGTTGCAATTCAGGGCCATTCTTTTGTGTTAATTATTGGAAGTCATGTTGTCAATCTATAGTAGTCAGATTGCGTTGAGCTTGTGTATTGTGGGTAATAAATGAATAGGTTGTCTTTGTCAAGGAAAATTTGTAGGTCAGTGCTTAGCAAAAAAATAAATAAATAAATAAATCAATTAATTAATTAAAGAGATAGTTTCACCATCTCCGTGACGCTTTTGAGCTTACTAAATGACTTGTCTACTAAAGTAACAATAATGATCAACATTTTCCTTGTACGCACTCGTTACCCGTGTACGTCTTTCTTTCCAGCCAGGGCTTCCTCATTTTCCAGTATTCTTAGCAGGCGCAGCCTCCTTAAATTTCCTTTCTCCAAAATTTGCTGTATCAGTAAACTTCTATTTTGTACACCTATAAATTATTTTTGTATCTGCCACTATCATTATTTTAATTATTGCTATTGTTATTATTCTTAGTATTATAACCACTGGCGACAGCTGCAACATTAAGTACTGTCCGTTTGTGACCAGTATTATTTACTCACATTACATTACAGACATTCGAATGATTTTCATACTATTATAATTGTTATTTTTAGAAAATTGTGATGTAAAAAAAGATAAAGTGCGTGTAAAACCCAGATCTGATGTAAGAGGGTCAGATGGCCCTAATCAGATTAAATAAATGAGTAAAATAAAAATAAATGAACGCGTGACGGAACGCGTTGCTCTTCTTTGCATCTTCTCTGTTTTCTCTACCAATTCTATTTATAAGGGCCCCACACAGACAAGCAATACTCAAATATCGGCCGGGCGAGTGTTCTGTAAACTACCTCCTTCGTCGGCGGACTACATTTCCAGAGAATCTCACACGTCAGTCTGGCTTCGGTCTTCCCTGTCCTTCCACTTTAAATCGCTTCGTTCCCGTGCTCCCAGGTATTTAATGGATGGGAGCACTTCCAGTGACTGTTAACCAGTCGTACAGTCATACAATAACGGGATTTTCGACCTATTTCAACACTGCACGTTACATTTGTTTATGCTGAGGGTCAACTGCACTCCTTGTACGAAGTGTCGATCTTCTACACGTCTTCCTGTATTTTGTAGCATTACGTCTTCTCTATACACAATAGCGTCATCCGCGAAAAGCCTCATGGAACTGTATCTACTAGCTCATTTACTAATATCATGGAAATAAATGATCCTTCAATACTCCCTTGGGGTATGCTGGGCAAATTCCGTGAGCTGGTATATTTTTTATTATGTTGCAGTACGGAATGGATAGAGTTGTAAACAAAGTTCGACAGATCTGGATGGAATCCCAGTTTGGTTTTACAGGATCTCTCGTGCCTGACTTCTTGTACATTGAGGTGCCTAGTAATAATTGAGTTAAAACTTTGAATAAGGAAGACTTTATTAATACAACAAAACTGATTTTTTCCCCCAAGGCTCGGAGGTAGCTATGAAACTACACACATGGACTTGTGGTTTAGAACACAATAAATGAGCCACGATTATTACTGAGTGGTGGATTGATACAAGTTCAGAATGTCCATACTGTGGCTTCACTACCGTCAATAGAAAGCAGAAATTCGTGGGCACAGTTCTGACAGTGTTGACGCGTAGGCACAGTTCGCGGGAAGTCTCTTCATTCCTCACTGGTTGACACGGGCTGTGTCACGGCGACTAGGCAGCAAAACGATGTTACTCCGTCACGAAGTTCCTGAAAGTGGACAGTATCCGATCTCGAACAGAACTGCCCTCCTGACCTCTGGCGACGTTATTCCAGGGCAGAGGCGCGGCGGTGGAGACCGGAACTGCTGAGACATGGCTTCTTCCCAGCATTGCTTTGGCGCCTCGTGATATCGCTTTGCCGTGCAGTGTCTCTGCGGTGGTCGGTGCCGCTTGCTCCTCTCTCGATACTCGACGATACCGCAGAGAGTGCTGTACGAACTATTCCCGTACATACAGGGTGTTTCAAAAATGACCGGTATATGTGAAACGGCAATAAAAACTAAACGAGCAGCGATAGAAATACACCGTTTGTTGCAATATGCTTGGGACAACAGTACATTTTCAGGCGGACAAACTTTCGAAATTACAGTAGTTACAATTTTCAACAACAGATGGCGCTGCAAGTGATGTGAAATATATAGAAGACAACGCAGTCTGTGGGTGCGCCATTCTGTACGTCGTCTTTCTGCTGTAAGCGTGTGCTGTTCACAACGTGCAAGTGTGCTGTAGACAACATGGTTTATTCCTTAGAACAGAGGATTTTTCTGGTGTTGGAATTCCACCGCTTAGAACACAGTGTTGTGGCAACAAGACGAAGTTTTCAACGGAGATTTAATGTAACCAAAGGACCGAAAAGCGATACAATAAAGGATCTGTTTGAAAAATTTCAACGGACTGGGAACGTGACGGATGAACATGCTGGAAAGGTAGGGCGACCGCGTACGGCAACCACAGAGGGCAACGCGCAGCTAGTGCAGCAGGTGATCCAACAGCGGCCTCGGGTTTCCGTTCGCCATGTTGCAACTGCGGTCCAAATGACGCCAACGTCCACGTATCGTCTCATGCGCCAGAGTTTACACCTCTATCCATACAAAATTCAAACGCGGCAACCCCTCAGCGCCACTACCATTGCTGCACGAGAGACATTTGCTAACGATATAGTGCACAGGATTGATGACGGCGATATGCATGTGGGCAGCATTTGGTTTACTGACGAAGCTTATTTTTACCTGGACGGCTTCGTCAATAAACAGAACTGGCGCATATGGGGAACCGAAAAGCCCCATGTTGCAGTCCCATCGTCCCTGCATCCTCAACAAGTACTGGTCTGGGCCGCCATTTCTTCCAAAGGAAACATTGGCCCATTTTTCAGATCCGAAACGATTACTGCATCACGCTATCTGGACATTCTTCGTGAATTTGTGGCGGTACAAACTGCCTTAGACGACACTGCGAACACCTCGTGGTTTATGCAAGATGGTGCCCGGCCACATCGCACGGCCGACGTCTTTAATTTCCTGAATGAATATTTCGATGATCGTGTGATTGCTTTGGGCTATGCGAAACATACAGGAGGTGGCGTGGATTGGCCTCCCTATTCGCCAGACATGAACCCCTGTGACTTCTTTCTGTGGGGACACTAGAAAGACCAGGTGTACCGCCAGAATCCAGAAACAATTGAACAGCTGAAGCAGTACATCTCATCTGCATGTGAAGCCATTCCGCCAGACACGTTGTCAAAGGTTTCGGGTAATTTCATTCAGAGACTACGCCATATTATTGCTACGCATGGTGGATGTGTGGAAAATATCGTACTATAGAGTTTCCCAGACCGCAGCGCCATCTGTTGTTGAAAATTGTAACTACTGTAATTTCGAAAGTTTGTCTGCCTGAAAATGTACTGTTGTCCCAAGCATATTGCAACAAACGGTGTATTTCTATCGCTGCTCGTTTAGTTTTTATTGCCGTTTCAAATATACCGGTCATTTTTGAAACACCCTGTAGCTTGTATTTATCTCGAATCTCTCGCCAAGCGCAAAGTCCCAAGTCACTGGAGAAAAGCGCAGATGACTCCTGTATATAAGTAGGGTAAAAGATTGGACCTGCAAAATTACAGACAAAGATCATTAACGTCAGTTTGCTCCAGAATTCTTGAACATACTCTCATTTAGAATATTATAGATTTCCTTAATGCGGAAAAGCTTTTATCCACAGATCAGTTTGAATTTTGGAAGTATCTCTCGTGCAAAACACAGTTTCCCCTTTTTGTCACATGATAACCTGCGAACTACGCATGAAGGGCAACAGGGAAATTCCATATGCGTAGATTTTCGGAAAGCATTCGACACGGTGCGCCGCTGGAGACTTAACGAAAGTACGAGCATATGGAATAGGTTTCCTGACATGTGAGTAGCTCGAAAGCTTAAGCAACAGAAGGCAGTACGTTGTCCTAGAAGACAAGTCTTCAGCAGAGACAAGTGTATCATCAGTAGGGTGATATGAGCTGCCGGCCGCTGTGGCCGAACGGTTCTAGGCCCTTCAGTCCGGAACGACGCGGCTGCTACGGTCGCAGGTTCGAATCCTGCCTCGGGCGTGGATGTGTGTGATGTCCTTAGGTTAGTTACGTTTACGTAGTTCTAAGTCTAGGGGACTGATGACCTCAGATGTTAAGTCCCATAGTGCTTAGAGCCATTTGAACCATTTTTTGATACGAATGCTATTATTCCCTATATACATAAGTGATCTGGCGTACAGGGTGAGCAGCAATCTGTTTGCTGATGATTATGTGGTGTACGGAAAGGTGTAGTCATTCAGTGACTGTAAGAGTATACAAGATCATGTATAAAATGCATATTTGGACCATCAGCTGGTTTTATTTTAAACCCAAATTCTATCGGTTTCGTTCTTTGACCATATTCACGGATGAAGGGTTAAAATGATTTAAGCCGCCACATTGTGTTAGTCCACCGAAACCGGTAGAATTTGGGTTTAAAATAAAAACAGCTGATGGCTCAAATATGCATTTCATACATTACTTAACGGCTGTTGGCAGTCATCTTCCAAAATTGTTTATACAAGGTCACTTGGACAAAATTTCTGGTTGGTGTGTAGAATGGCAGGTTGTTATAAATTTAGAAAATCGTAAGTTCACTCAGATCAGTGGGTAAAACAATCCCATAATTGTCGAATACACCATTAGCACTGTACTGCTTCAAACAGTCTCATCAAAATGGCTCTGAGCACTGCGACTTAACTTCTGAGGTAATCAGTCGCCTAGAACTTAGAACTAATTAAACCTAACTAACCTAAGGACATCACACACAGCCCTGCCCGAGGCAGGATTCGAACCTGCGACCGTAGCGGTCGCTCGGCTTCAGACTGTAGCACCTAGAACCGCATGGTCACTCCGGCGGCCAAACAGTCTCACCGATTAAGTATCTAGGTGTAACGTTGCAAAGCAATATGGAATGGAACAGGCACGTAACAATGGTAGTAGGAAAGTAGATTACAGTTTATTGGGAGACTTTGAGGAAAATCTGGTTCATCTGTAAAGGAGATAGCTCATAAAATACCAGTGCGACCCCTTTTTGAGTACTCCTCGAGTGTTCGTGTTCCGCACTAGGTCGGATTAAAGGAAGACTGGCTACTTGTTTTGTTATCGGTTGGTTGATTCCACAAGCGAGTATTACGGAGATGCTTCGTGAACTCAAATGGGAATCTTAGGAAGGTAGATGGCTTTCATACAATGAAGGCTTTCACGACCGGATGTTTCAGCTGCCGAGAATTCTTCCGGGTTTTATGGCCGTGGTCCATGGAACTCTTCTATCTCTGGCCTTAAACATGGGGATATTTTAACAGAAAAGAAGAAGCTACGAAACTCAGCGATATATGGACACTGGCGCTACAGTATCAATGAGAAGTTTTTACTTTTGACGTACTATGATAGTTATTGTTGTGACCTGGCAAGACAGCCAAGCCACTAGGAGAGGAAGCCGAAAGGCACGCGTTTAAGCTCACGCAGGCTGGCGTGAGGTCTGGAACAGTTAAAGGATTTGAGTCTAGCAAAAGAAGGTACGTAGCTTCTGAAATACTTAACTTTAATCCATAATTGGTGAACATCGGTCTGACGGTACATGCATCACAAGATAAATAGCAAATGATAATGGCGCCTTGCTAGGTCGTAGCAAATGACGTAGCTGAAGGCTATGCTAACTATCGTCTCGGCAAATGAGAGTGTAATTTGTCAGTGAACCATCGCTAGCAAAGTCGGCTGTACAACTGGGGCGAGTGCTAGGACGTCTCTCTAGACCTGCCGTGTGGCGGCGCTCGGTCTGCAATCACTGACAGTGGCGACACGCGGGTCCGACGTATACTAACGGACCGCGGCCGATTTAAAGTCTACCACCTAGCAAGTGTGGTGTCTGGCGGTGACACCACAGTTATATTTTATCCTTGACTATGTTTATCTCTGCTATCACGTGAAATCCAAATGCCCACTTTTCACGGTATTAAGGCCGTTCTTCGACGTCCGACTCGTCAGTCGGCAAGACACAGCACAACCAGGAGCAACTCCGAAGATGTCCAACGTAGCTTTAGACGAAACGTCGGGGATAGAGTTCCATGGACCACGGCCATACAAGCCGGAAGAATTCTCGGCAGTAGATGGATTTCTTTTCCCGAAACGCTATTGAGAAAATTTAGAGAACCGAAATTTGAAGATGACTGCAGAACGATTCTGCTGCCGCCAACGTACAACTCACGAAGATAAGAGAAATGAGGGCTCATGCGGAGGCATACAGACGTCATTTCTCCCTCGCTCTATTTGAGAGTGGCAACGGCCGTGCCGCAGTGGATATACTAGTTCCCGTCAGATCACCGAAGTAAGCGCTGTTGGGCGTGGCCGACAGTTGGATGGGTGACCATGTGCTATTGCAATTTTTCGGGGTGCACTCAGCCGCGTGATGCCAAAAGAGGAGCTTCTCGACTGAATAGTAGCGGCTCTGGTCAAAGAAAACCATCATAACGACCAGGAGAGTGGTGTGCTGACCACATACCCCTCCTATCCGCATTCCCACTGGGGGTGACACGGCGGTCGGATGGTCCCGATGGGGCAATGGTCCTGAAGATGGAGTGCTTTATTGCTTTCTATTTGAGAGTAGAACTGGAAAGAAAATCACTAGTAGTGATAGAGGGTACCCCCCGCCACGCTTCATACGGTGGCTTACGGAGTATGTACTCGTATGTAGACACCTCCTGGAAACAAAACAAACAACATCAACCTGGGCGCAGTTATTTACTGCCCTGTGAGTCTCGCAGACGAACAGAGTGCGCTGCTTTCCACACGAGACATTCCAAAGGGACAGAAAGATGAAGCGCCAGTAACGGTATAAGGCATCCTCTGCCACATACTACGCAGTGACTTGTGCAGGATTTATGCAGATTCAGATGTAGCTGGCACCACCTCTGAACCTCGCCACGGCACACTGGACGGGCCTCCATTAGCCACAAATATGCTGATAGGTAGGTAGCCCTGGCTGGCCCTCCAAAATCTCCTGACGTAATCTCTCCCACAAGACGAAGCCAGCCATCAATCACACGGGTGTCCGAGGCAATTACCCACCCGCTTCAGGTGAAAACCAACATGTTCCGCGCAGGCACCTTCAATTTACTCCTCATTAACGCCACCCATATCTCATCGCAATATTCGGTGCTACAGGTGCGCTTCGTAATCAACTTTGCGCGCGACAGCAAAAAGTACTTCTGTGCATCACTTCTCTAATTTTATCTTTTGGTCTAGCCTTTCCTTTCATCACTCGTTCTTTGTTTCCCGGACTCAACGACGAGACGGAGTGCTAAGATACTGAAAATACATTTGGCAGTAGCCAGAATGAAAACCAAACCCATTCTGCCAGAGCCTGCACAGGCTTTCTTAAATCGTACTTTATTTGAGAAACCTAAAGTAATGCGTGTATTAAAGTATCAATAATGTTCTGAACAATATTTTAGAAAGTAAGACTGAATTCCGACATATTCTAGCAACAAATCAGATATTCTATGTTACTTACTAGATTTGGACTAACCTGTTACATACACTGCCCGACAAAAAAAAAAAGTCAAGCACCCAGAAGGGGAGGAAGAAACGTTATGAAACTTCGCCGATTGAGGGTACATATGGTGCTATTTCAGTGATTACATAATCGAGTTAAATTTACAAAGAAATTGTTAGTATGATGTTGCACCACCTCTCACCTAGACGAATGCACTAATACGGTTAGAAAGGGTTTCATGAAGCCGTTATACCTCCTGCGGAGGTTAGCTACTTTTATAACTAATATTTAATATGCTTGATAGTGACACTGAAACAGTGTCGACTTCCGAGCTGCTCCCGCACATGTTCTAACAGGGACAGTTTTGGTGATCTTGTTGGCCATAGGAGTACCTCAACATGACACTTCATAGAGTCACGTCCAATGTGTGGACGAGCGCTGAAAAACTGCCTTGCTGAAGAAACGGCACCACGATGATGGTGTGTGAGGGAGATTATATTATTACATCGTCAAATTACGTCATATTACGTTGTCAAATATGTGGAGTGTAGGAATCCTACGTGCTCGGTTGGATAAACAAACAATTCAAAGAAATCGTATTAAGTTTTATTACAAAAAAGTAAGTGGCAGTAAACATTGACAATTACACAGAGATATCGCAAGCAAAGGGCGACATACAAAATAAGCAATCTCTTCAGTTTAACAAATCCCAAGTCTATGTTACATAGAGTGTAGAAGCGAAATGGAAATGTCGTGTGGCTAGGGCCTTCCATCGGGTAGACCGGTCGCCTGGTGCAAGTCTTTCGAGGTGACGCCACTTCGGCGACTTGTGTCGATGGAATTGAAATGATGATGATAAGGACAACACAACACCCTATCCCTGTGCGGAGAAAATCTCCGACCCAGCCGGAAATCGAACTTGGGCCGTTAGGTATGACATTCCGTCGCGCTGACCACTCAGCTACCAGGGGCGGACACAAGCGAAATAACGAACATTGACGCTTCTCTCCAAGTAGCTAGACTTGTAAGCGGTTATGCAAATGGGGCGTCGCCAGTCGGTCGCTGCGCTTATCTCCTCTTCACATACGGGCCACTCCTGTTGCGTTGTCGTCCTGGAGGGGGGTCGGTCAACATGCGATTGGCTCACGTCTTCCAGCCATCTCTTCTCTATAGTTTCAGACGGGTGTGTCGGCGCTTGACTTTACACTGTAACACATTCGAAGACGCAGGATGTCCGTGACTTCAGATTTCCCACAGTCACTATCGTACTCGATGGCTTCCTACACCATGTAACATCGCTGTGCTCCTCCAAAACAGCTAGTACAGAATGACGACTTATCGCTGAACGTAATGCGACACCGTTCATCAGCAGCCCGTGTTTGTTGCGTACAGCATCACTCCGAAAACAGTATAATGTTGTGTAGAATAGACAATGAATGTGGTTAATTTGTCTTTGTTGCATGGTAATTTATATTTACTGGTATTTTGCCTGTGTGGTAATGTGAAGCTGAACTCGTGGATGGAGAAGTAATTAAGCTCGTTAAGCTGTCCTGTTGAAGTTAAGAAAACTGTCATGTTAGCAATAAGACAAACAATCTGACTGCGAGAAAAAGATGAAATATAAAGATCTACCAAAAATGTCCTCTCTGAAACGTATGTCACTGTGCAAATGTTAATTGTATCACACGTAAATTACAAATGGCCTACTTGTTTGCGTAATGGATATACACTGCGCTCCTGCTATCTCCAAACTACTGTGTCTAGTGCTGCTATGCCAGTTAAGAAAAAATTCAAACTACTACTAGCGATGCGATGTGCAATGCGTGCTTTAAACTGTAGAGACAGCCACTAAACTTCTGTGCGAATAAATCTCATTACTGCAGTGATCATTGTCAGTTAAAGTTCTGTTACTGAGAAACTCGGGAAAACAAAATTATTTGTGTGAAACTTGAAACAAAGAGACTAATGCTGATTGATGGAAAAATGATAAAGTATCTGCATTTACAAAACTTTATATCAGTAAGGTAAAATATTTTAACACTTGAAATATTAAAAATTCACTGTACGTTGATAGTGCAAAAACGTTAACAATTTCTCTTTACTTTCATACAAATACGTATGCTACCCATCTTTGAAGAAAAGTCAATAAATCACACTTTGTTAAGTTACACTCCTGGAAATTGAAATAAGAACACCGTGAATTCATTGTCCCAGGAAGGGGAAACTTTATTGACACATTCCTGGGGTCAGATACATCACATGATCACACTGACAGAACCACAGGCACATACACACAGGCAACAGAGCATGCACAATGTCGGCACTAGTACAGTGTATATCCACCTTTCGCAGCAATGCAGGCTGCTATTCTCCCATGGAGACGATCGTAGAGATGCTGGATGTAGTCCTGTGGAACGGCTTGCCATGCCATTTCCACCTGGCGCCTCAGTTGGACCAGCGTTCGTGCTGGACGTGCAGACCGCGTGAGACGACGCTTCATCCAGTCCCAAACATGCTCAATGGGGGACAGATCCGGAGATCTTGCTGGCCAGGGTAGTTGACTTACACCTTCTAGAGCACGTTGGGTGGCACGGGATACATGCGGACGTGCATTGTCCTGTTGGAACAGCAAGTTCCCTTGCCGGTCTAGGAATGGTAGAACGATGGGTTCGATGACGGTTTGGATGTACCGTGCACTATTCAGTGTCCCCTCGACGATCACCAGTGGTGTACGGCCAGTGTAGGAGATCGCTCCCCACACCATGATGCCGGGTGTTGGCCCTGTGTGCCTCGGTCGTATGCAGCCCTGATTGTGGCGCTCACCTGCACGGCGCCAAACACGCATACGACCATCATTGGCACCAAGGAAGAAGCGACTCTCATCGCTGAAGACGACACGTCTCCATTCGTCCCTCCATTCACGCCTGTCGCGACACCACTGGAGGCGGGCTGCACGATGTTGGGGCGTGAGCGGAAGACGGCCTAACAGTGTGCGGGACCGTAGCCCAGCTTCATGGAGACGGTTGCGAATGGTCCTCGCCGATACCCCAGGAGCAACAGTGTCCCTAATTTGCTGGGAAGTGGCGGTGCGGTCCCCTACGGCACTGCGTAGGATCCTACGGTCTTGGCGTGCATCCGTGCGTCGCTGCGGTCCGGTCCCAGGTCGACGGGCACGTGCACCTTCCGCCGACCACTGGCGACAACATCGATGTACTGTGGAGACCTCACGCCCCACGTGTTGAGCAATTCGGCGGTACGTCCACCCGGCCTCCCGCATGCCCACTATACGCCCTCGCTCAAAGTCCGTCAACTGCACATACGGTTCACGTCCACGCTGTCGCGGCATGCTACCAGTGTTAAAGACTGCGATGGAGCTCCGTATGCCACGGCAAACTGGCTGACACTGACGGCGGCGGTGCACAAATGCTGCGCAGCTAGCGCCATTCGACGGCAAACACCGCGGTTCCTGGTGTGTCCGCTGTGCCGTGCGTGTGATCATTGCTTGTACAGCCCTCTCGCAGTGTCCGGAGCAAGTATGGTGGGTCTGACACACCGGTGTCAATGTGTTCTTTTTTCCATTTCCAGGAGTGTATTATAAAAACCTCCAATTTTAGATTCCTGACCAAATTGATTACTACGCTTGGACGTCTCGGCAAATCTGCTATTACAGTACCTTCTGAAGTCTTCTGAATGAATTTACAAAATATCTCTCCATAAACGAAAATAATACAATAAAATTACTTTCGGCACACAGCACGGCTAAAACACATCTTACTCCATCACAAGTCACATTTCGACCCTTCCCCCCCCCCCCCCTCTCTCTCTTTCTCTTTCTCTCTCTCTCTCTCTCTCTCTCTCTCTCTCTATATATATATATATATATATATATATATATATATATATATATATATATATATATATCCACTCAGAAGTAAATGTTCTACTAAAGTCTCTCGCAGCGCAACCTCTTTGGCAGAGATGTTGCCCACTAGTACTCAGTTGCTTCTGAAGCTTTACTTTTCCACGCGACATCCAAAATATTAAAAAAATTTACAATTTTCTGTATAAAAACAAAACCCTTACTACGTCAACCTACACATGGTAATTCCCTAGCCTGGCTGCTGCTAGTCTGATCAACCATGCGGGATGACACAGTGTTACGGGAAGTCCATTACTTGTTCTCAGATGGCAGGCGCGGAATCGAAGGGGGTTACGATGTGTTTGGTGCACAACGGAGTGGTTCTTCCTTGTGGTGGTCAGTAGTGGTCAACTGTAACCTTGACGACCAGTATGTCTGCCCTCATGTTCACGGGGCCACTGTCGTATCAAAATTCCACAAAAATCTGGACATTGCACGATTCGAGCAGCCGACCAAACGACGACCCAAAATGAGGCCACTTTCAAAGTTTGACAGGTTCTGATAACGTTGTCTCACACTAGCGCCTGGCATATCCGTGTCTTTCACAGTGATCACTCAACATCTGTTGCTATTCACACTCCTTATACACCCGACCAGTCCTCTTGAAAATCTAAACACAAATAACACTAATGCACTGTGGTGGTCGTTTTATCTGTTACAGAGAATTTGCAACTATAATCGTTACATACGTACGTGTACGAAGAAACCTTGACGTCTGACCTGGTGTTCTGGGTGTTTCACTTTCTTTGCCAGGCAGTTTCTTTTGTTCCATCTCATAGCTCCCGATGAGGCAGATCATGAGGTTATATTAAGACGGCAGGAAGCCGTTAGTACGGAGTACTCTCCCTTCGTATTGATCCACGGATTCCGAGGTGTAAGAAGATGCAGCGGTCTTCCAACGACGAGTCATCGGTCATCGGGCGCCCTTGAGGACACGTGTTAATCAGCCTTGTCTCCCACTCGTACTTACTTCCTTACCCGGCTGTTTTTACCGGCTTTGTCAGATGTCTATACTTTTGTCACGTCATCCTCATCTCAATCGTGCCATATCAGATGGAAAATCATGTGGACTGTCACCGACAAGGACTGACCGTCTGAAAGACAGATTGTTGAAAATTTTTTGCGAGTGATATTCGGGAATTGTGCACGAATTTCCACGAAGTTACTTTGTTGGGAAGTTTGACATCCTACAGGAGGTGGTAGCAGTGATGGTGGTTTTGTCAGCAATTTTTGTTTCTCACACGACCTTTGCATATAATGCTACTATGATTTTCGATTGTTTGCATTGTTATTACTTTCAGATCCCCGCACAGGGATACCACTTAAGCGATGTTTTGCGATGTAATAATATGTCTATTAAATTTGGTTGAAAGTGTTCACGTTCCTGCAATACATAATGTTCGTATCCCCTCCTCTACCACCAGAGTCATAACCACCCTTATCAGTCAATCAGTACAGCATCATCTCTGTAACCTTGCTTCAAAAGCTTAAGCATTTTCGCCACTTTAAGTAAAATCCCGCATTTCATCGTTGCTGCGGTTAATACAGGCACGGCAAAAAATCGACAAGAACATTGTATCACTTTTCACTCAAGTAGCAGTAACTGAAAAATCAAACACGATCTAAGAAACGTGAAGCAGTGTTTACTTCAAGTTTTTCAGTACATACAACACAACCAGCCTCATGTTACTAGGACTCCTTGTAACCCTATAAAAACGTTTTGTTATATTTTTGACAGACCTCGTACAAGCGCACTACGGAAGCTGTAAAGTGGTGGTTCACTGAGGCAGTTAACATAAAACGAATTGTTAGGTGAAAACATTTTACTGAGATACTCTAGAATAGTGTTCGTCAGTTTAATTAAGTTGGACTGAAACTCTCGCCATAAAGACTGATGAACGACCATGTGTCGTGAACAAGTTTCGTAGAATCTAATTAAGGAACTCATTCAATAACTACCCGCAGCGAGAAACGCCGGTTCTTAATTTTCCATTTGGAGCCATGGCCTCCAAATTACGCCTCTGGTGGTCCCAATAGAAATGTAATGAGAGGTGTTTGGGGGACATGAATGTCTTGTAATGGGTCGCGACCTCACAGCACGAAATTAGATTTCTAAATCCTCCGGAAGGACATCCACCTCCAAACCCACTTAATGACAAAAATCGCGTTTAATGTGGTAAACACGTTTTACTTCTTCGCTTGACTTTTCCCAGAGAAGACATAAGAGATAAATGGAACTAGGATTACTCCTTGCAACCACACAAAGCTACCAGTACCTACCGAATCATAAACAGGGTTTATTCATCCTACAGCGTGAATCACCGAAAAATTTGCATTCATCGTTCAGGAAAGGAAAAAGCGAAGAATTTAAGCAACCTATAACTTCCCTAACTACAGCAATCACGGAAAGGTACTGGTGAACTAGATATTCCTCCGAAAAAGAGAATAATAGCAACCCTTGCCTACCGAAGACAACGCTCACCAACAAACAAAATTGCGTATAGGCGATGTGAGCTTTGACAGCCATTTTGCTAATTCCTCTAGACAAGTGGTCAGCCTGGTAAAGTGACGTTTCAGATTGTCAGGCAGACTACATACAAAGAAGATCAAAAGAATCTTTTGTTGCACACTGCGTTATTCGCGCAATTAAGTGTCAGACGGGTCGGTGATGATTTAGACGAGGATGTGAACATTATAAGGCAGGATAATAAGCAAAGTTTTAGTGTTCCTAGGAAGCAGACGACGACTGATGCTTTAATTACTAATGTGCCCTGCTAACCAAGCGCGTGTAAAGAGGATGCTCTTTGTTACTTAGTGCACAGAGTAGTCAATGCGCTAATGACCAAGCAGGATAAACGCTCAGGATTAAATATTATTAGAAAGATTGCAATTAACAATGGTTACAAAGTAGATACCATTAACAAACTGCTGCCTGAAAATAATATGAAACTGAAGAATAGTGTGCAACATTCTCGCAAAAGGTAGCAAACATTTTTAAGAACCACATCTTCAAAGCAATGTTCTAGACGAATAATCTGGTAAGGTGTAGCTTGAGAAATGACAGCGGTAACAGGATGAACAAATGTGAAGGATTGCGATTATACAAAACACAATTATGAAAAGAAATTCGACAGAGTGGGTAACGTACAAGTGAAAGACAGCGGAAGGGTATTTATTTAACAGCTTTTTAGACTTTTTTTAATGCAGTGTCTGCAAGCTCTATTTGATACGTCGTTCAAGCAATAGCCATAGGCTGGCACTCTTACAAATCAGCATTTAAGCATCATCTTTGCGAATGAGGGAAAAGTAGATAATCGATGGAATAGTATTGTGGTTTAGGTACAAGCTGCGCGCTCGCTAGTACATCGAGCGTAGCAGTTTCTAACTAAACATCGACTCAAGCAGAAACGTCAGCTGGACATTCCTGGTGCAAACAGCCGATGAGCCCATGGTCAAGTGCGCGTTTGCGGAGTGTGATACCACATTCAGTAGAGGGTTTATCTGGAAATGCACGGGTAGTTGTAATCTGACGCAAAGTTTGCTGCTTGAGAGGTAACAACCAAATTTTGCACATGTTGTCATTAGGGTATTCGATATAGTATGCAATTTTTTCGTTTTTTTTTTTTTTTTTTTTTTTTTTTGACGTTACTGGATATTTTTAGAACACATGCGACCACATGAACGTCTTTTCAAAGATCACTTTACTTATCACTCTCACAATGAGATAAGTTGTTCTTAGTGATTTGATAACAGTGTGCAAGTTTTTTAATCTCATTCTTAGAACTCTCACAATCAATTTTTAATGTATGTATATGATACATAGCAATTTTTATTTCACCAAATTTTGAATAAATTTGGCAGTAGCGCACTTTGAAAAATTTTAACCCACAGAAAATTGTGTTACAATGTTTAAAAAGTCTGTAGCAAATTTCACCTTTGTATCTACATGGGTTCAGTGTATTTCCTTATACAATAAAAAATGTAAGTTAAGAGAAATAAAACAAGGTTTTATTAGGTATTAAGCCATAAACAAGCACCTTAATGTCGGCCATAACGATACATTTGATCTTCTTGGTTCTCATGTAGCTCTTTTCTTCTAGTTTGATCCTTCTGATTTGCCCTTCTGGCAGTACTCTTCACTGGTATTTCAGGAGTAACAATATGCACTTTATCTTATCTTCGTCAATAGGTTTTCAGTGAAGCAACATGCTTCAGATCATAGGCTTCTAGTTTTACCACCATTGAACGCAAGACAAACATCGTACGAGGCAATTTTAACAACTGTAGGTGGCAAGACATTGCCTTTGGTCGTCGCTTCCAAGCTTTCGTTCCGGTTCTGTGTTCCACTAGACAGTAACAACAGGCAAAGACAGCTAACGGGAAGCAAAAATGACGCATCGTGAACTGGCTCACGGCTTTCTATACTCTTCAGATGCTTCTCTGACAGCAAGAAATAATAAAACATCGCAAACCAAGGACAGAGTCGCGTAGAAAAGGGGCCATGACACTACGCATTGTTTGAAACAAGATAGCTTTTACACCGTTTGCAGTAAGAATTAAACCCTGAAAATTGGAGACATAGTTTCTAACATGCTATAGAAATAAATATGGCAAAAAATTTGAACGTTTTTGTCCAATTTTACATTTCCATTAGACAGAAATTGACGATATCAAAGTAAGACGACGACCCTAGTTCAACGTGTATTTTATTTTATGAACGCTGCAAATGTGTCAGCATAGTTTTAGTGTTTTAACCACATGCGGTTTCAGTGTTGATAACGGAATGAAGAGAGCAGTGTCTTTCGAAACATGTTGTTGATTTGTGTTAAATTCGGCTAAAGTGATTGAACGCTACCGGTTATTAGTGACAAAAACAGGATGTCCCAGGAGAAATAGTCGAAATTCAGGGATGTGACTGGAACGATCATTCGAAGCAAAAAACGTCTAGTAAGCATGAGCTCTAAAATCCATACCTTGGGAGTTATGAGCAATGGTCAGCAAAAGAGATGTGTTTCGCAGGAACGAAGATGAATAAGGGCTCGCAGATCTTAAAATATAGATTTCAGACTTAGTTTTTACTAGATAGTTTTTGTCTTGTTTTGGTCCGTAACGTAATTAACTGAGTAGTAGTGTTTTTAAAGTTGAATAACAAGTAGACTGTTCCTGTTCTACCGATTTTTGTTTGTTTCTAACTAGTATTCGGTTTACTGCGCCATCTTCAGGAAACACCTGACTCACATCCGGAAGGGAGAGTAGTTCTTAGGTTACCAAAGATTGTTAGTAAAGATACAGCCTAGTTGCATAGAATGTTGTGCACTGAACTTTTTTTAACGTCTTAAATTATAGTTTACGCAGTGGACAATATTAAGCGCTATAAATAATGAAACTAAAGAATTTTACACTATTACAGGTTATGAAGGACGCAGATAACATGTCCACAAGAGTGCTACATAAAACCAACAAAGGAAGCAAACTGTGCCTGTTAGAAGCACTTGAGGCAAATACACATTTAACTCGAAATCCCCAGCTGGTTCTAAATGATCAACTGCAGCTGAACATATTCCCAGTTTTAGGTTTCGCGTGATGCAGCCACATACCCACAGACCGTCAGAATGACAGATACTGCATATCCCTTACTTTGCTAATCTCATAAACTTCAACAATATAGCAACATAGCTAGCAGTACTGTGATATTATGTATGTGAATGGTGCACTGTATCTAATATTGTCCACAGCGTAAACTGTAAATTACAATGTAAAACATATTTGTCACACACCGTAAGTGACTAGTGCTCAGTTAGACAGTTCTCAACCAATATCACGACGTCACAAGCCTTGCCATTATAAACACATAAATTATAATACTGTAATATTGTCCTGCTTAACTATTTATTGCTTTTGATACTGTTCATTACATAAAGTGTAATTTAACGTTAAAAAACAAGTTTGGCGCGCAGTATTGTGTGGACTGTATCTTCGCTTATGAAGTTTGGCGACCTAAGTACTAGTGTCCCTTGCGGACTCTAATCAGTTGTTTCCTGAAGATGGCCCAATAAGTCGATAAACAGAAATTAGCGAAACAAAAGCTGCTTACTCGTTATTCAACATTAAATGAGGAACTGTTCTATCAAAAAGTGTCGGGATAAACCATAAATAAACCTTATAGCGTGTTGGTCCACCCCCGAAACACAATACAGCAGCTATACTGCCTGCCCTGTGTTCGACAAGACCTACGTAGGTACCGGAGATACACCCGACCAAATGACTACGTAATAGTAGCGCAGTTCCCTAATATACACTACTGGCCATTAAAATTGCTACACCAAGAAGAAATGCAGATGATAAACGGGTATTCATTTGACATATATATTATACTAGAACTGACATGTGATCACATTTTCATACACTTTGGGTGCGTAGATCCTGAGAAATCAGTACCCAGAACAACCACATCTGACCGAAATAACGGCCTTGATACACCTGCGCATTGAGTCAAACAGAGCTTGGATGGCGTGTACAGGTACAGCTGCCCATGCAGCTTCAACACCATACCACAGTTCATCAGGAGTAGTGACTGGCGTATTGTGACGAGCCAGTTGCTCGGCCACCATTGACCAAACGTTTTCAATTGGTCAGAGATCTGGAGAATGTGCTGGCCAGGGCATCAGTCGAACATTTTTTGTATCCAGAAAGGCCCGTACAGGACCCGAAACATGCGGTCGTGCATTATCCTGCTGAAATGTAGGGTTTCGGAGGGATGGAATGAAGGGTAGAGCCACAGGTCGAAACACATCTGAAATGAAACGTCCACTGTTCAAAGTGCCGTCAATGTGAACAAGAGGGAACCGAGACGTGTAACCAATGGCACCGCGTACCATCACGCCGGGTGATACGCCAGTATGGCGATGACGAATACACACTTCCAATGTGCGTTCACCGCTATGTCGCCAAACACGGATGCAACCATCATGATGCTGTATACAGAACTTGGATTCATCCGAAAAAATGACGTTTTGCCATTCGTGCACCCAGGTTCGTCGTTGAGTACACCATCGCAGGCGTTCCTGTCTGTGATGCAGCGTCAAGGGTAACAGCAGCCATGGTCTCCGACCTGTAGCCCATACTGCTGCAAACATCCCCCAACTGTTCGTGCAGATGGTTGTTGTCTTGCAAACGTCTCCATCTGTTGATTCAGGGATCGAGACGTGGTTGCACGATCCGTTACAGCCATGCGAATAAGATGCCCGTCATCTCGACTGCTAGTGATACGAGGCCGTTGGGATCCAGAACGGCGTTCCGTATTCCTCCCCTGAACCCACCGATTCCATATTCTGCTAACAGTCATTGGATCTCGACTAACGCGAGCAGCAATGTCGCGTTACGATAAACCGCAATCGCGATAGGCTACAATCCGACCTTTATCAAAGTGGGAAACGTGATGATACGCATTTCTCCTCCTTACACGAGGCATCACAACAACATTTCACGAGCAACGCCGGTCAACTGCCGTTTGTGTATGAGAAATCGGTTGGAAACTTTCCTCATGTCAGCACGTTGTAGGTGTCACCACCGGCGCCAACCTTGTGCGAATGCTATGAAAAGCTAATCATTTGCATATCACAGCATCTTCTTCCTGTCGGTTAAATTTCGCGTCTGTAGCACTTCATCTTCGTGGTGTAGCAATTTTAATGGCCAGTAGTGTATATATGCAGGTGGATACTGATACAAAGCTGGCGATCGATAGAGTCCCACAAATGCTCCATCGCCCTTGTATAAGGCGATTTTGGGTGGCCAAAACATCAATGAGAGTTCACTACCATGCTCCTTAAACTTGTTGAGCGACTGTGGCCTTCTGACATGGACAGTTACACTACTGGAGGATGCCATCGTCCTTGGAGAGCACATTTAAAATGAAGGCGTGAAGATGGTTCGCATTAATGATCACACTGTCCACAGTTGTCACGATGCCTTCTATCAGTACAATATGTTCCGCTAGGACTCGTATCAACGTCTCTCGTAGTGTCATGCTGCTCCCATTGGCCTGTGTCCGCAGCACGGTGCATGCTCAGAGCATCCGGTCGCCTGGACACGACTCGTGTAACGAGAAACGTGGTTCATCTGACCAGGAGACACAGTGCCACTGACCTACAATCCAGTGCCCAATAGTCGTAATTCACGATAACTTTGGGTTAACATGATAACACATAGCGGTCGTCTGCTGCAGCGTCCCATGTTGCTCGAGGAGTGTTCCAAGAACCAAGCAACACTTTTTTTCCCGAAATCATGTTGGTTTTATTCGGGATTCCAATACATCATATTGATCCCCACTCTCTTGGCTACAAAGTCATATTTTTCAACATCATTTCCGTTCAGTGCGATAGCCTTACACCACCTTACTGGGAGGATCTATATGCCTGCATGGTACGTCGGAGCCAACGTCTTGCTGCGTCAATAACCTCCCCATCATCGACGTACTGTTTTCCGCAGAGTGCATCGTTCTTTGGGCCAAACAGAAGGTGCGAGATCCGGGGCTCTAGGGTGGATGAGGAAGAATAGTCCAATGAAGTTTTGTGAGCTTCTCTCTGGTGTGTCAGCACTACCAACAGGGACGCACAGTTGTGTAGTGAGGTGTTTGTTTGTGATCCGTCGATCACCTCTAATGGGAGTGTCTGCGCATTCCATCGTTGGAGGAGCTACAGCTGTGTGCAGCTGGCCGGCACGGGCGAGATAGCACAGGTTTGCCCTTGTTGCAATGATGACCGACACCTCGCCCAACGACTCACCGTGCTTTTATTCAGTGCCTGGTCTCTATAGATATTCTACAAGCGCCTACGCCAAAAGAAACTGACATGTCTCTCCTTGGAACGCAGACGCAATTTTGAAGGCTACGTATAGCGCTGCCACCTGTAGGAATTTCATGAATCTATAGGGGCTGGGGCAGGAATATTTGACGGACTCGCACAACAAATTGCGCCGAGAAAAAAGGATTGCGTTACTTATTGAATGTCCCTCGTACAATGTGCGCTGAACGGAGCGCTGCAAAACTCTTGTACCCCTTTGTCGGCTCTGCCCCAGACTGCCACCTTGAATGATTTACAGGGCGGAAGAGTCCTACCTCCGTGTTCTCTGATGAGGCGTTGACGTCCAACACCTTCTGACCTAATCGTGGTTTCAGCTTTTTTTCCATTCATGTTCACAACAGTAACGCGCGAACCGCCGACTAGCTTCGCCGTTTCCGACATGCTCGTTCCCAGTTGCCGGGGAACAAGAATAGTCTGCATTTTGTCAAAGGCATTTGCCGTTGGAACTCCCCATTTGTGGATTATCTTTGTGACTTAACACCCCATTCCTGACTTTATCCACCCTATATATCCTTCGCAAAGGATGTGTGGAACGAATAGTATGTCTATCAGTTTATTTGTTTACCTATCTTACACATGATCTGAATCGTTCATACTTATACTATTTATTTGGATACAAAAGAGCTTTGAGAATGTTTCATTTTCACGTCTCTTACAGGAAGAGAAGATTTCACTCTGACAAAGAAGCGAAATATCCATGAACCTCGCTGTCAGATAATTGCCAGTCATATACAGATTAATTCTGACAGTCTCAATTGTTGGTGAGCCAATTTCATGGCATCATTTGTACTACAGGCACGTAGTTTCGTTCATTTCGGCTGTAGCTATAATGAAGCATGCAGTTGCCCGGAAATGAAACCGAGAGATTTAAGTGCTCAGCTGCGGTGAAGACAATTGCGTTAAGTTCCACTGTGATACTCAGAAGAAAGCGAAAGGTGCGAAGTAAGTGGAAACAACGCGAACCTGCGTAGCAGTTTCGGTATAATGAGAAGCTTGGGAGAGTTTCTCCCACAGTTTAATTAAAATGCGGAAAGGTAGTGACAGCCTCGAATCCCCGTTCACACAGGCAATGCTTCCTGCCTTTCGGCAAACTTTCTCACTAAATTGGCGTACCTGGACGGACGCCGAAGTCAGACATCATTAACATACAGCACGCTCCTCGTGCATGAAGATGTGTGCTACAGGAATGTTACTGGTGTTCTCGATCAAAGGTGAGGATCTTGGTAATAACGGAAAGAGTACAGAAACTTATCTTTTGTTGCAGCAATTCTATTCGAGGCACTTCTATACGCGCTGGACAAAAATATCCAATCTTCGTTGATCCATTATGGATCGTGGTACGACGGCTGGCATGGACTTCTTGATGCCATAATTTACCAACAGCCGTATGATTTGTAGAAGTTTATTTTATTTTATGAACTTCTATGTGCTGCTACCAGTTTCGGCATTACATTGATGGCATCTTCAGGCCCCATTCGTCATAGTCGTAAAATCGCTATACACGGAAGGAGCCATATAACTGGATCCGTGAATCAATCGTCCTGCAACAGCTCTTGGTGGCCAGGCCTGGCCACGATTGATTCACGGATCCAGTTATATGGCTCCTTCCGTGTATAGCGATTTTACGACTATGACGAATGGGGCCTGAAGATGGCATCAATGTAATGCCGAAACTGGTAGCAGCACATAGAAGTTCATAAAATAAAATAAACTTCTACAAATCATACGGTTGCTGGTAAATTATTGCATCAAGAAAAACATCGAAACACCAAAAACACAACACATTACCATGCCTAATACGGTGTAGAAAACCCTTTGGCATTCAAAACCGCATCCGGTCGTCTGAATAAATACAGATCCTATGTGGTTCTCTGCAAAATAGTGTCAAGTTCAGTAACGGTGATAGAGTGGACAGCGATCACGCACCCTTCTTTCCAAAGTAGATGACAAAGGGTCACAAATGTTTAGTCTGTTGTCTCTGGTAGCCAGGGGAGATGTAACAATTCGTCCTCGTTCTCAGAATTCCAGTCCTTGAGGATGCGAGCTGTGTGAACAAGGGGGCCTGCCTTCGAACAGACCATCACCATTGTGGAACAAACGTGGTACTGTGTGATGGATCTCATCAGCCAAAATGGCCACATAATCCTCGTCAGTAATGCGACTTTGCAGAGTGGGCCATGTTTCCGTCTTGGAACATTAACTAGGTCAGAAGTCGAAAACGGTGTGAAACTAGACTGATCCGACCAAATGACGTACTTCCACTGCTCCAAGTTTTCTGGCTTGGGTGCCACGTCTTCCTGTTACAGGCATTAGCATCACCGAAGAGTAGTTTTAGAGTTTCAACGCTCTGAAAATCCCTGCTTGTGCAGCATTTCCAGCTGCTCCCCCCCCCCCCCTCCCCCGTGCCCAAAGTGTTGTGTAGGTGCTGCAAGGGTTTACCAGTGCTACAGTCCGTCTTGCAGTGACTTTTGCAACCGTCGTCGCCTAATTTTTCGTCTCAGTCCTCTTCAGTGGACGTCTGTCACGATCTCTCGTGACTTGACGGATTATGTGTTTCCCGCTTTACCTGTATGCGGTATAAAACTTCGATACTGTTCCTCTTAAAACATTAAAATTTTCGCCTGCCATGGTTACGGAATCGCCCACCGAACAAGAACGAACAATTTGCCCTCATTGGAATTATCTCCGACACAGAGCACACTACTCTGATCATGACTGACGTATTAAAGACATTGCAAGGAGGAGGTTTGTGGTGAAGCTTTGCATCACCCCGGTTCCCAGAACTTTTGAAGATAGACATCGACTGTGGATATTGTATCACACACAGACCCTTTCACTGTTCAGAGATGTCACTAAACTCGCACAAAGATGAAAACATCAATGCACGAGCAGCGCCTATTAGGAGGAGGAGTCCGATAGCCGATCAGTTCCAGTCATTTCACCAGGAAGGAGGTATATGGCTCATGTCTGTAGTTCAACCATGCCTACACGGTCAATACCATGGTTCGATCGCGTCCGATCTGTTACTTTGTGCCAGGAAGGGCTCTCAGCAAGGGAAGTGTCCACGCGTCTCGGAGTGAACCAAAGCGATGTTGTTCGGAAATGGAGGAGATACAGAGAGGCAAGATCTGTCGATGACATGCCTCGCTCACGCCGCCCAAGGGCTACTACTGCAGTGGATGACCGTTACCTACGGATTATGGCTCGGAGGAACGCTGACAGCAACGCCACCATGTTGAATGATGCATTTCGTGCAGCCACAGGACGTCGTATTATGACTCAAACTGTGCGCAATACGCTGAATAATGTGCAACTTCACTCCCGACCGCCCATGGCGAAGTCCATATTTGCACCACGACACCATGCAGCGCGGTATACATGGGCCCAACAACATGCCGAATGGACCGCTCAGGATTGGCATCATGTCCTCTTCGCCGATGAGAGTCGCATATGCATTCAACCAGACAATCGTCGGAGACGTGTTTGAAGGCAACCCGGTCAGGCTGAACGCTTTAGACACACTGTCCAGCGAGTGCAGCAAAGTGGAGGTCCCCTGCTGTTTTGGAATGGCATTATGTGGAGCCGACGTCCGCCGCTGGTGGTCATGGAAGGCGCCGTAACGACTGTACGATACATAAATGTCATCCTCCGATCGGTAGTGCAACCATGTCGGCAGCATATTTGCGAGGCATTCGTCTTCATGGACGACGATTCGCGCCGCCATCGTGCACATCTTGTGAATGACTTCCTTCAAGAAAACGACATCGCCCGACTAGAGTGGCCAGCATGTTCTCCAAACATGAACCCTATCAAACATGCCTGGGATAGATTGAAAAGAGCTGTTTACGGATGACGAGACCCACCAATCACTCTGAGGGATCTACGCCGAATCGCCGTTGAGGAATGGGACAATCTGGACCAACAGTGCCTTGATGAACTTGTGAATAGTATGTCACGACGGATACAGCCATGCATCAATGCAAGAGGACTTGCTGTTGGGTACTAGATGTACCGGTGTGTACAGCAATCTGGACCACCACCTCTGAAGGTCTCGCTGTATGGTAGTACAACATGCAATATGTGGTTTACATGAGCAATGAAAAGGGCGGAAATGATGTTTATGTTGATCTCCATTCCAGTTTTCTGTACAGGTTCCGGAACTCTCGGAACCGAAGTGATGCGAAACTTTTTTTGATTCTATTTGTTCTTTTCTCATTGTTTGGTTTCAGACTCTGACTGAGGAAGGACGGGAGATGGAGCATGGGAAAGTTCAGCACCGTTCAACGAATGTCAATGGAAACTAATGATAAACAAAAAAAAAGTTAATCATACTTCCTGTCTTCTCCACTTATCGATTTTGCGTATCACTTTACGTGACAGCTGCGCAAACAGGCGGCATCGAGTCTCGCGCTGCGAGATGGTCGTCATGTTTTGTCTCGTCAGCGTAAATCGTATTCGAATGATTCAACTCTTTTGTAGACTTTCTGGATATCTAATGTTCATGTCAAATTTCAGCACAAGTGATAGCGGCAGGTACCTGTTGGTTACAGATAAAGTGCAGCTCCTCATGGAGGTCCAATGTGAGCTGTAATTATCGTACGGCAATGAATCTTAGTAGATATGTCACTGCGTTAATGTGGAAAAAAATTAGTTCCAATTCGGCCACCAGAAAGTATTTTCAAGCATGGATTTCTCGCGGTGCTTTCGTATTTTTGTCCAATCCCTGTATCTCTGCCTTCCACTGCTACTGAACCAGTCTCATAACGGGTGGTTATAGTTAACGTGCAGCTACTCATTGACGTCCATTGTGGTCTGTAATTATTGTATGACAGCGAAACTTGGTAAATATGCTAATGCTTTTTTTTTTAATCCACTTTTGACCATAAGGTGCAAATCTGGTGCTGTATACTGTTTGTATTGCGATTTGATATCCACGCTGTCATTTGGCAAGCCACAATAGTTAATAATAAATTATGCCTTTTTTCACTGGCTTGACTTTCTGTGTCGACACGCTGTTCCTAATCCATTACGTAAGGAAACATTCCCATATGTTTTTCGTGCATTCCCAGCGGCAGACTTTCTGGTGGCCGAATTGGAACTAATTTTTTTCCACATTAACGCAGTGACATATCTACTAAGATTCATTGCCGTACGATAATTACAGCTCACATTGGACCTCCATGAGGAGCTGCACTTTATCTGTAACCAACAGGTACCTGCCGCTATCACTTGTGCTGAAATTGGACATGAACATTAGATATCCAGAAAGTCTACAAAAGAATTGAATCATTCGAATACGATTTACGCTGACGGGACAAAACATGACGACCATCTCGCAGCGCGAGACTCGATGCCCCCTGTTTGCGCAGCTGTCACGTAAAGTGATACGCAAAATCGATAAGTGGAGAAGACAGGAAGTATGATTAACTTTTTTTTTGTTTGTCATTAGTTTCCATTGACATTCGTTGAACGGTGCTGAACTTTCCCATGCTCCATCTCCCGTCCTTCCTCGGTCAGAGTCTGAAACCAAACAATGAGAAAAGAACAAATAGAATTATTCACAAACATCACCCTCCCGTAACTTTTGGTCCATCCTATAAATAATGGCACAAAATCAGAAAGACATACCAGGTATTTACAAAAAGTAAGATGTATGTTGACAAGCAATATTCAAGTACTAGCAGTACCCTGTCACGTTTTCCTGTGGCTCAGTCTGCTTAAATGGAAAATCTCCATCTCCTTCCTCTCTCATTTCTCCGTCCATCTTCTCCTTCGCGTTTTCTATCTCCTTTCCCTCCCACCCTCTGTCCATCTCCTCTTCCCCCCTCTCTCTGGCCGTGAGCCTCCCCTCCATGATTTTAGAAGTTCCGATGGAATGTTATCTGTCCCTTCTGCCTTATTTGATCGCAAGTCATCCAAAGCTCTTTTAAATTCTGATCCTAATACTGGATCCCTTATCTCTTCCTGTCGGCTCCTGTTGCTTCTTCTGTCACGTCATCAGACAAATCCTTCCCTTCGTAGAGCCCTTCAACGTACTCCATCTACCTATCCACTTTTTCCTCTACATTTAACAGTGGAATTCTCATTGCAGTCTTAATGTTACCACCCTTGCTTTTAATTTCACCGAAGGTTGTATTGAGTTTTCTATATGCCGAGTCAGACCTTCCGAGAATCATTTCTTCCTCGATTTCATGCATCTACTTTGCCTTGGTTTCCCTACATTTCCTATTTATTTCTTCCCGCATTTCTGTATCTCTGAAATTCCCTGAACATTTATGTACTCCCTTCTTCCGTCTGTCAACTCAAGTACTTCTTCTGTTATCCATGGTTTCTTCTCGGTTACCTAATTTGTATCTCGATTTTCTATCTCCTTTGATTGCCCTTTTTAGAGATGTCCATTCCTCTTCAACTGAACTGCCCATTCCTTACCGCAATATCTGTAGGTTCAGAGAACTTAACGCGCTTTTCTTCATTCATTCGTACTTCCGTGTCCAACTTCCTTGCGCATTGATTCTTTCTAACACGTCTCTTAAACTTCAGTCTTGTCGTCATCAATACTAAATTATGATCTGAGTATATATCTGCTCCCAGTAAGCTTTACAATTCTATATCTGATTTCAGAGTCTCTGACAGAGCATGATACAATCTAACTGGTATCTTCCCGTATCTCCTGGCCTTCTCTAAGTATAGCTCTTCCTCTTGTGATTCTTGAACAAAGTATTCGCAATTACTAACCGATATTTATTGCAGAACTCAATTAGTTTATTTCCTCTCTCAGTCTTCCATAACCCGTTCTTCTACACCTTTTCCTACAACCGCATTCCAATCCCCCGTGACTGTTAGATTTTCATCTCCATTCACGTACTAAGTTACCCTTTCAGTATCATCATATACATCTCCATCTTCTGCTTGCGGCCTCGGCATGTGTACATGAACTATTGTTGTCGGTGTTGGCTTGCTGCCGATTCTGATGAGAACGATCTTATTAGTGAACTGTTCACAGTAACTCACTCTCTACTTTACCTTCCTATTGGTAATGAATTCTACTCCCGGTATATCATGTTCTGCTGCTGTTGACATTACCCTCTACTTGTCTAACAAGAAATCCTTTTCTTCTTTCCGCTTTCCTTCGCTGACCCCCACTATATCTAGACTGCGTCTTAGTATTTCCCTTTTCAGATTTTCTAGCTTCCCTATCACATTCAAACTTGTGACATTCCGTGGCCCAAATCGTAGAATTTTACTCTTTCGTTGGTTATTTAGTCTTTTTCTCGTGGTCAGCTCCTGCCTGAGAGTTCGGTCCCGGAGATCCGAATGAGGCACTAGTCCGAATCTTTTGCCAATGGAGAGATCATCATGACACTTTTTTCAATTACAGGCCACATGTCCTGTGGATACACATTATGTGTCTGTAATGCCTCATGAATTATCATTCCTTTGATCATTGCTGTTTCTTCCGTCTTTAGGGGCCCTTTACTAAGGTCAAGAGAGTGCTTTCTTTGAATATACGTATGTTATAAATCATATATTAAAGAGTTATGTACCCAAATCACACGCGTATCACAATGAAATGTTGTCAGAATTTCAAAGCAGTCGGTCAAGAAGTTTCGGAGACACACGATTCGAACAAACGAACGTTTAGAATCCTGTTTATGTAAATGATTTCAGTCTATAGAGGCCACTTTTGGGTGCTACTGGCTCTATGACAGCAAATGGAACGAGTAGAACAAGGTTTTGGAGGATTCTTTTAAATTTCTTTTACAGCTTTTAATAGTAGTCTCCTTATCCATGCTTCGTATGTTACATTTAGTAACACCTTTTATGTGTTCTATCATTCCACGGTGGGTGGTTTAGAGCGCTACAAACATTCCACCACTTAGGACCCCTATAAAAAATTGAAATTTTTGGTAAATGTTTTATAAATTTCTTTTAAAATATTGTAATGTTATTAAGTTCCACATTTCCGTTTTGAAAATACTTACGAGCTTTTTTTTATGAATTACATCAGTCCATTCTCTAGATATAGACGGTGGCTATCAGTGCGGCACATTCGTGCATAAAGTAAAATAACTAAAAAACCATAGCAGGCTAGGATATGGTTGACTGGCAGTGAACTTTCGGTTCCACACACTACAGGTTACTCTGTAACTGTAACTAATGGTATATTGCTCAGGAGTTGTATTTGTAACTACGAAGGTTGCCCAGAAAATAATGCACAGCATTTTTTTCTCAGCCGAAAACAATGCTACGAATGCGAAACGTTACGTATGTATTATTTGAATTCTCCTGAGTGAGCGCGCCAAGTTTCCGTCACTTCCGACACATAACGTAGCTGCGGAACACTTTCAAAGTGGCGTCTGTAGGTGATGTACGTTACAAGCAATTGAATTTCTCACTGCAGGTAAAGAAACGGTGGGGAATATTCACGAACGCTTGTGCAAAGTCTGTGGAGCATCTGCTGTCAACAGAAGTACAGTTTAAGAAATTTTAACATGTTGCAGCCCTGTCAGCAACTGTGATAAATTAATATGTCAAAAATCCGCCTCAGTTGCGAAATGTTACTGGTCTTTACCCAGGTTTCAGCTAGAGTAATCTACCCTTCTTCAGAAGCATGCCTTATTCTGGCATGTATTAATTTATTTTTTCCTTCTGAAGGAGGATAGATTACTCTAGCTGAAACCTGGGTAAAGACCAGTAACATTTCGCAACTGAGGTGGACTTTTGACATGTTAGAAGTACAGTTAGTCGCTGGGCACGGAGGGTGAGGTCGTCGGAAGGCGGTTCGGCGGAGCTTCACGATTTGCAGCGGTCGGGGAGACCATCCACGGCTGTCACACCTGACACACTAGATCTAGACCCCTCGGACTTCCACTTGTTTGGGCCATTAAACGATGCCATTCGTGGAAGATATTTCGAGGATGATGAGGAGGCGTTTCATACAGTGAAGCACTGGCTCCGTCACCAGGACAAGGATTGGTACCGACAGGGCATACACGCCTTTGGTTCAAATGGCTCTGAGCACTATGGGACTCAACTGCTGTGGTCATCAGTCCCCTAGAACTTAGAACTACTTAAACCTAACTAACCTAAGGACATCACACACATCCATGCCCGAGGCAGGATTCGAACCTGCGACCGTAGCAGGCGCACGGTTCCTGACTGCGCGCCTAGAACCGCGAGACCACCGCGGCCGGCTACACGCCCTTGTTTCGCGCTTGAGGAAGGCCATAGAACTGGATGGAGACTACGTGGAAAAATAGGGTGTGTAGATAAAACAGCATTCTTTCGTGTGTGTAGTTCTCATTAAAGAATAGTTGAAGAAAAAAATGCGGTGCATTATTTTCTGGGCAACACCCGTTTTATGCAGGATTTTGAAGCTTTCTAAACATAAATCTGGAATCGTTTGTGATTTGAATCAACTGGTATTTAAGTTTTTAGTTGTAGATGTGAAGATGCGCAGCTGGCCCGAAACCGAGCATGTGGAAATAGAGAAAAGCTACCTGGAGACTGTATTTAGAAGGTTTTGTGACAAAACTTCGTGACTACTAGTACAAGAAAAAATATCCAAAAAGAAATGTACTGTGACTTATGATGCTAATAGACCTACAAACATAGCCCAAGTCTGCCCTCAAAACAGTCCGTCGTAGAATATGGTCGGAGATTCTGGAATGTGGCCAGTGTGCGCTGTCGCACGTTGTAACAAAGCGCACCCGTGGCCCGGTAGACACCGTTAAGTCAGCCAGAGAAGCGACGTGCGAAGAAATAAGGCAACAGAGAGCGCAATGGTCGCCGGCCTAAACACTGTAGTTAGGCGTCGGCGCGCGAGGCCGCCGCCCAGCCCCTAAGAATAGCCCCGCGGAACAAAGCGTAACGGGAGGCGGCGAGCCCTGCACGAGCTGGAGGACAGCTCACGCCTCCGGCTTTGGGCGTGATGCACGTCTTTCTCAGTCCCCGGCGTGCCCACACCAACGTCCACGACTCTTACTTGTTTCCCGTAGCCCAATAAGTAGTCGACTGCTTGTCACGCACTCGTCGACCAATTGCTATTCTTTGGGCCACACTGCATTCCGAGAGTTAGTGAATACGTAAGAACAATAACTCTCACCAACTGCGACATGGTCGCGTATAGAAACAGTGATCCAATACTGCCAAATGTTTTTTTTTTTAATTTCAGTACAATATGAATTCTTTAGACGATGACCGGGTACCGGGTTCAGTCGTAATGACTATCCTCAGATCTATAATATACAAATATATACACGTAGTGAACAGTGTGTCTTTTAACATAATACAGCAATACGTATCACAATATACTATCATACAACCAGGTAGATGTACAGAAAACATGGTAAAACGTACCTTTTTTACACTATGTCCTATAGTGATATAATGGCATCGTCAAAACATATAAATATAATCAGCATAGCATCGCCGTATGGATCTAAAATAAGGTGTAGAATAGGCCGCATCGTCCACACAGTCATTATTGCAACTGGCTGCTGAAGTACAGTAGCTACCGACCCAACAGAGGGCGCTTATCATTGATATGTCCTTTTTCAGCTGTCATATAGACATTTTATCTTTCATAGGCAATTTATAGGTTGCTACAGGCAATGTAATACGTATATTAATTGTTGTCCGTAAATTCACCATAAAAAGGATCGATCCTATTCTATTCACATATTTCCTTTTAATAATTTTATGTGGGTAATTGTATTTGTGTTTTAATGTATCACAATTTAGTTTCTATGATAGTTATCAATTTTAAAAGTCTGCTACATGTATTTTACATAATTTATTTTTATCAGATTATGTTTTTTGCGTAAATGATGACTACATCTAAGCTGACAGTAGCGACATCTAGGGATGATGTAGGCAAACAGATTTCTTGTAGCTACTGTACTTCAGCAGCCAGTTGCAATAATGACTGTGTGGACGATGCGGCCTATTCTACACATTATTTTAGATCTATATGACGATGCTATGCTGATTATATTTATATGTTTTGACGATGCCATTATGGCCTTATCACTTTAGGACATGGTGTAAAAAAGGTACATTTTCCATATTTTCTGTACATCTCCCTGGTTGTATGATAGTATATTGTGATACGTATTGCTGTATTATGTTGAAAGACACACCTCTCACTAGTTGTATATATTTGTATATTATAGATCTGTGGATGGTCGTTACGGACTGAAACCGGTCATCGTCTAAAGAATTCATATTGTGATCAAACAGTGAAATAAAAAAACATTTTAATTATAACTCAGATATTTCAGGCAAACGGTCGTTGCCACACGTAAGTTATTTGACGAATTTAACTGCACGAGGTCTGTTCAAAAAATTTAGGAACTTTGTCCAAAAAAATTTCTACGCTTACCTTTTGCACATTCCGCATGGTCTCCACTTTTGTCCACAATTAATATACCACTGCCGATGCCGTCTCCACTTCTAGAAGCAATCTTGATACTCCTCTTGCAGCGCCCTCTGCGAGTTTTCTATTATCTACTCTATCATTGGAAATCTTCGTCCTTTCAACGGGGTTTCAACTTTGGAAATAACACAAAGTCTGCAGGGGCCATATCTGGAGAGTACGAAGAATGGCGAAGTACAATAACTTCGTTCTTTGTGCAATAGTCACGCACCAACAGGGATGAATGTGAAGCTGCGTTATCGTGATGCAAGAGGCATGAATTGTCTCGCCACATTTCACGCCGTTTCCTTCTCACATTTTCTGGCAGGCGTTGCAGAACGTCCCGATAGTACCATCGATTACCAGTTTATCCCTGTGGCACGAATTCATGATGAACTAATCCAAAGTCAAAGAAAACTGCCAGCATGGCTTTGACATATGACCTGACCTGACGGGCTTTCTTTCGTCTTAGACTGAACCTTCGTCTCAAAATCATAAATGTAGACGCACGTTTCATCACCAGTCATGATTCTCTTAAGGAACATCTCGTTCTCATTTGCAGGATCCAAAAGCTCTTCACAGGTTGCGAGGCGGAGACTCATGGGCCTGCCTCGGGCATGGATGTTTGTGATGTCCTTAGGTTAGTTAGGTTTAAGTAGTTGTAAGTTCTAGGAGACTGATGACCTCAGATGTTAAGTCCCATAGTGCTCAGAGCCATTTGAACCATTTGAACTCATGGGCCATGGGACGAACTTGGAGGCAACACGATGCATTCCAAGATTCTGTCAAGATATCATGATGTGATCCAGCTGAAATGTTATATTATTCTGCAACCTCTCCGACAGCCAGTCTCCAATTGGCACGCAAAATTTCGTTGACGTTCCTGACATGAGTATCGTCGTGAAACGTCGAAGAGTGTCCTGAACGAGGGTCATCTTTAACTTCCACCCAGACCATTTTTAACCGTGTGAACCATTCGTAACATCGACTATGGCTTACGCACTCACCACCGTAGGCTTCCTGCTTCATTTGGCGTATCTCTGTAAAGATTTTCTTGAGTTCCAGTAAAAATTTAATGCAGACGCGCTGCTCCTCTAACTTTGCCATCTCGAAATTCGCAAACTGTGAGACACCACGTTCACTCAATGCAGCACTGAACAGTAACTGATAGGCGTACAACAATGAAACTTCCGCAAATTACACCGAGCGAGGTGGAGCAGTGCTTAGCACCTGGTTTCGCCTTCGGCAGGACGACGATTCAAACACGCCTCCGGCCATCCAGATTTAGATTTTCTATGATTTCCCTAAATCGCTACAGGTAAATGCAGGGATGGTTCCTTTGAAAGGGGAAGGCCGATTTCCTTCCCCATACTTTCTTAATCCGAGCTTGTTCTCTCTCTGTAATGACCTCGTTGTCCGCGGGAAACACTGATCTCTTCCTCCTCCTCCTCCGGCAGTTAAATTTAAACAATGATGTGAGCAGGGATGCCAACCGCAATTCGCTCAAGCACACCACTGGCATGAAATTACGACTTCCGGAATTTTTTGAACAGACCTCGTATGTACAACAGCGTGTGACGGTACAGCCCCCAACAAGACACCGTATGTACTTTGGGAGCGGCCGAGCGTGTGACGTTTGTTATGCTGTGTGTGACAGAGTTGTTGACGTGCTGGCTAACGTTTGACAGAAAAGAGGAGATGGTAGCAAGTGACGTGATGGCTGAGCTTGGCTGTCCAAACCAGCAACAGCTTTGTTTGAGTGTAATCCCAAACGTAAAGTCTCCTATTTTTTTTATAAGTACATATACCTGTTTATTTCCACAATGGTTTACATCAGTTTACAGCTTGAACATTTAGCTATTTTTCGACATAATCACCATTTCTGTCGATGCATTTTTGTAGACGCTTTGGCAGTTTTTGTATGCCCATGTCATACCAGCTCGCCGCCATGCTGCTCAGAAAGTTATGAACCTCTTCTTTCACCTCCTCGTCGGAGCTGAATCGCTTTCCGGCCAAATGTTCTTTTAAGCTAGGGAACAGGTGATAGTCACTTGGCGCCAAGCCATGGCTATATGGTGGGTGGGTGATTATGTTCCACTTAAACTGTTGCACGAGACCAACGGTTTGCCCAGCGATGTGTGGGCGAGCATTGTCATGGAGAATGTGTACGCCCTTGCTCAACATATCTCTTCTCCGGATCTGAGTTCCCCGTTTGAGTTTTTTCAGAGTCTCACAGCGTTAATTGTGGTCCCAGTGGGCACAAAGTCGACCAACAACACCCCTTTCCCACACCAAAAACGGTTGTCATGGCTTTACCAGCAGACTGTGTTTGTTTGAATTTCCGCGGCTTTGGCGATGAAGGATGCCGCCACTGGCGTGATTGTTGCTTGGTCACAGGTGTAGAGTGGTATGCCCAGGTTTCGTCACCCGCGAGAATTGAGTCCAGAAAGTTGTCCTGTTCGGCTGCAAGGCGGTGAAAAAATGCACGCATGTGATCCTCAGTCAGCATGCGTGGCACCCATCTTGCACACACCTTCCGGTAGTTCAATGTTTCCGTTAAAATTCTGTGAGCGGTGCTTCGGGAAACCTCAGGAGCCAACATGTAGAGATCATCCAGGGTGATCCGCTGATCTTCACGCATGCTTTGCTCAACCTTCAACACCGTCTCCTCAGAAATTGACCGTCTCCCGCTCCTTTGTTCGTTTAAATTTCGGTCTTACCAGTTGCAAACTCTCCACCACTTGCGAACACTTTTAACATCCATGCACGACTCACCATACACTTCCGTCAATTGGCGATGGATCTCAATCGGCGCAGTGCCCTTTGCGTTCAAAAACCGAATAACTGCGCGCAATTCGCACTTGGTGGTAACATCCAACGGGAACTCCATTCTCAACGGCTGCCAAGCCAAGACTGAGCGCCTCAGAGCGGCGTACGCATGTTTACACACAGCGCGTGAAGCACTCTTCATAACAGTGTGACTAACTGCCACACAAACAGAGTTCTGTAGTTATGAAATAGTAGGAAACCTTACTTTTGGGGTTACCCTCGTAGTTCGTCCGCGGATGTCGGCGGTCTTTGAGCTCTGCTATTGGAACGAACACCATGTATAAGAAATTCTGATGCTAACAAATTCACTCTGAAAGCGCGTGGCCGGTATCTCCAGTACTCAAAAGCTGTTCGGGTGATCGAATGTTTCCCACTTGAGTTGGTGTAGAATCTACGTTACGAAATTTGCGATATGGGGAAGTCCGTCATTATGAAGCAGCACCACCACAGGTGACACGCGTTGTTTCGACGGACATGCTGCCCCAGACATATTCATTATTTTCCGATGGCTGTCTGCTGGCGTTTGTGTTTCGGTAGCCCAGAAAACAATAACAGCACTTCTGTCCTATTTGGACGCATTTGGTAATAACGTCGCCATAGTTTAACTTTCGGCATTTACCGCATGCACGCCAGAAAGATACGAATGCCACACTAATGCCTCGCCTACATGTCGGTGCATATATACCCGCATCGGAGTCATGGTACGTTTCATATACGCTGCAGCAACGCAATCAGACGGAAACTTTTATGGATCTAAATTGAGGGATTAGAGCGAATAGGTGAAGCAGGCCTACTGAAGACCCGTATCAAGAGAAACCACACATAAGTGCTCCAGGTAATAAGGAATCTAGGAATAATTCGCTTGGCCATGAAGTGATCTGTAGAGAATATTTAAAGTGACACACGAGATTTCACTTGAAATTTACAGTCTGTGAGGACGTGACGGATCTATAATACTACTCACAACGTTCCTTCCCAATCTCTGAATATGTCTCCCACAGCTGAGGCCGAAACGTTGGTGAATAGGTTAATACATCGACCACACTTTTTTCAGCCCGTTATGTTACTGTAGTAAAAACCGCCAGTGAAATGCTTCATTGCATTGTGACAGAGAAAAATTGGTTTATGTTGTACATATCACTGCGTAGTACGTGTCCAAAGAAAATAGTGGTGCAAGATGTAAACAAGATAGCGAGTCAGAGATGAAATGAATTGAGTGAAGAAAAAGAGAGAGAGAGAGAGAGAACCAGGAAGAAAGATCATAGTACTTCTTGCACACATTAGCGGTTGAAAAGCCAAATACAAAACTTCCACCTCCACGGCTTGTAAGCTCATTGGTGCATTAAAGTTGCAGCGTCGCGCACGGCCTCAATACTGCGACCTTGCAGTTTGTCGATCTCGCGGGAGTTTGGCGGGGCAACGACTCGGTGGGCGGGAAACATTGCGCGGAAAACCGGTCAAATTTACGGGACATGCGCCGGTGGAGAAGACCGCTAGCCCTAATTTCACACTGAAGCGTGCAGTGCCTCTGCTAAATTATTGCCTTCCTTAATGACCTGTCCAGTGAATTCTAGTTTGTGGGACAGATATTACCGATTGCTGTCACTTAGACCTATGACTCAATTTAATCTCCGAAAGTGTGCGTTAGTGTCGCAATATTTGTAGAAGGAAGTTAAAAGAATATAAAACTTCGCGGCAGTTTTAATGTGTTCGCTGAGATGTTACACTCGTCCTTACAGCGCTCAAACTCCAGCGGTCTTATTTCCTCGACTTCTGTTACAGGTGCTTACCGGGTATCTTTATATGCACAAGACCTAATCTCAGCTAACATGAAAAACTAGTTCTTCACCTTTTTTAATTCCTCACAAATAAATATCTCATTGCAGACTGGCCTTTGGGGAACATATTTCAACTGTCATCTCGTATTGCAGATATAATTAATAGATTATTAGCTGTGCAAAATTAGTCAGGACAAGTACTGAAAGTTCCTGCCGAGCCAGGTTGGAGTCCAGGTCAAGCACATGGTTTTAATCTGCCAGAAATGTTCAAATTAGCACACACTCCGCTGCAGAGTGAAAATTCATTCTAAAAACAAAAACTAACTAAAGGCGAACGGTGGCGCGAAGCACGTGAGATTATGCACTGGTAAGCCATGTTTGTTCTTCATGAATCCGAATTATAAATACAAGGCTTCCTGTGGAGCATCTCATGCACATTCAACATAATTACATGATGCAACAAATAACGTTTCAAAGAGTGTACCAATTAGGTCTGATTGCCCAGTAATGGTATTTGTACAGTAATTTACTATTTGATGTTGACCCATTTCTCGATATTTTTTTTCGAATACCCGTTCATTGTTTTCGTAGTACGGAAAGAGGGAAGCCAAAGCCATTCCCGCGAGACCGCTACGGTCGCAGGTTCGAATCCTGCCTCGGGCATGGATGTATGTGCTGTCCTTAGGTTAGTTAGGTTTAAATAGTTCTAAGTTCTAGGGGACTGAAGAACTCAGAAGTTAAGTCGCATAGTACTCAGAGCCATTTGAGCCATTTTTTGCTACAGACACGCAGTTTGCTCCATTCGATTCTAATACAAGTCTGCTGCCCTCGAAACCAGCCGAGCGCCGTGTCGTTTACGAGTCTCTGCTTCAACAGTCGGCTCTTTTCAGCGATGTTGCTGATTTTTTTTGTAGAGAAACTGTTTAGTTTACCGAAGGATTCTTTCCATCCACTGCGGGCTGGACGCTCTAAACAGTAATTTCTTATAGACTGTATACCGTACTGGGACTGAAACTCGCTCACTTACCTTTCGCAGGCAATGCTCTTGCTAACCGAGCTAACATCGCTCATCTCACTGCTCCAGTCGGCCAATACTTTACATCTACTCTCTGTTGGTAACGCAGACTTCTTTAAGGAACCTAATTCGCGCGTGTAAAACAGCTTCAAACTTCTATTTTACAAATGAGTTAATGTGTTAACTATTTGATAAATAAATAAATGCCGTGTGACTAGGGCCTCCCGTCGGGCAGACCGTTCGCCGGGTGCAAGTCTTTCGATTTGACGCCTCTTCGGTGACTTGCGTGTCGATGGGGATGAAACGATGATGATTAGGACAAAACAGCACCCAGCCCCTGAGCTGTGAAAATCTCCGACCCAGCCGGGAATCATACCCGGGCCCTTAGGATTGACATTCTGTCGCGCTAACCACTCAGCTACCGGGGGCGAACAACTATTTGATGTTAAGCATAGAAGTAAGAAAAGGTCTGAAATTATGGTTTGAAGCTGTTGTAAGTCGTTAAATCCCCTCGTTAGATAGCGATAATATCTGCTACGACGATAAAAGATAGCGAGACCAGAGTTTATTATTAATGAGCAATCCAGCGCGCACTATTTAATTAGTAACTGTCTGTGTTGAGATCTGAAAAGACCAGACGCATATTGTAACTTGTTTAAAAATGTACGCACGCCGAGTATTATTAGCCGTGTGAATGTATTACGTAAAGTTGTATGTGAAAATATATTCGGCACAATTTTAAAAAGTTCTTTGAATATTTTTTATTATTCCACGAAACTACACCGTAATAAACGATTGGACGATCGTGAGGACCTGCAAGAACGCCAGCAATAATGGACCAACGTGTCACCGCAGAGTTGAAGAGGTATAAGAAACCATTTCAAGAAGGAACATAAGAACATTTTTAATTTTTATGTCTATGTACTCATATCTTGTTGTTCAATTTTTT
The DNA here is from genome assembly GCF_021461385.2 of Schistocerca piceifrons. Lineage (NCBI taxonomy): Eukaryota > Metazoa > Arthropoda > Insecta > Orthoptera > Acrididae > Schistocerca > Schistocerca piceifrons. The sequence continues at coordinate 406,230,499 of NC_060145.1, forward strand.
TTTCAGTACCTACGGTGACCCTTCCTTTATCCGATAATATATTCCAGAATAATCTTAAAAATCATTTAACCCCTTAAATAATATTTCCCTTATCAATAGGTTTTACGCTCCGTTTTATGGAACAGCTAGTTTTTCACGCATCTCAATGTTTACGACGTCACATGTCGTACAAAGATAAAGTGTCGTAGATAGATTTAGCGGTATGTGTAAATACTATCTGCGAACTGTGTTGCGAATAGAGTTAGTAGTAATGAAGAAGAAAATTAATACGTCACGCCTAGTGCGGCAGTTTTACTGCACGAGCAGCGATAATGTAGTAAGCGCTAAACTTCTCTTGCTTTCATCATTATAGGTGGGATGTAGCAAGAAAAAGTTTCTGGAAACATACCCCAGGCTGTGGCTAAGTCATGTCTCTGCAATATCCTGCTAGTTCTGCAAGGTTCACAGGAGAATTTCTGTAAAGTTTGGAAGGTAGGAGACGAGATACTGGAAGAAGTAACTCTTTTAGGAGGGGACGTGAGTCGTGCTTGGGTAGCTCAGTTGGTAGAGCACTTGCCCACGAAAAGCAAAGATCCCGAGTTCGAGTCTCGGTCCGGCACACAGGTTTAATCTGATAGGAAGTTTCAAGTTTCGTAATGGTTTGAAATTATGCGTAAAATTTGTTGCAAATCAGTAAATGCTCAAATTTTCGAATGCTGGATGAATACAGTCTGGGTATTTGCGAGCCATGAGTTACACTGTTAAAGTTATATACACCGTTTCTACCTGTAATACTTGTCTTACTGCGTTAAAACTGTAGGACAGACTTATAGCTCTTAACGAGTAGATTATGAAAGCGTTTTAAATTCTGTTAATAATTATATGAAACACTGAAAATCAAATTTTTGTTCCTCCTGTAACCCGTTCTATATCTAGATCTATACGGATACTCTGCAAATCACATTTAAGTGTCTGGCACAGGGTTCATCGAACAACCTTCACAATTCTCTATTATTCCAGCGTACAGCGCACGGAAAGAACGAACATCTACATCTTTCCGTATGAGCTCTGATCTCCCATATTGTATCATGGTGATCGTTTCTCACTATGTAGGTCGGCGTCAACAAAATATTTTCGCATTCGAAGGAGAAAGTTGGTGATTGGAATTTCGTGAGAAGATTGCTTTCCAACGAAGAAAACCTTTGTTTTAATTATGTTCACCACAAATCCTGTATCATTTCAGTGACACTCTCTGCCCTATTTCGCGATAATACAAAACGTGCTGCCCTTCTTTTAACTTTTTCGATGTACTCCCTGAATCCTATCTCGTAAGGATCCCACACCGCGCAGCAGTATTTTAATTAGATAGGCAACCTGAAACTAGGACTGTGCTCCATGAACCATGAACAGTGTTTGCCTTTTAGGGATGTAGATAGATATGTAAGAGTTATGTGAAAGTTTCATTCTTTGTTTCAGGGTGAAAAATTAATTTCAGGAACACTCCTAGGCAGTGGCAATATTATCCCACTCGCTAATTTTAGTCCAAGAAGGCATGTCAAAATAGTCTTTTGTCAATTATTTATCCACTTCGATGAGACCAAACGAATCAGAGCCAGCTGGTCATACAGCGAGTCAGTACGCAGTTTACGGAATGCTTATTAGAAAATGTACGACGGCTATTTGGACAGTAAGGAACGATCGGTCGCGAAATGGAAACGACTGTGAGAATCAAAATTGTTTTATTTTCAACGCTTAGCTGCATAGTCTACACAGTCGCCGCTTCGACTTAAACATCTGTCGTGGCGTTATACCACCTTTCCAATATTCTCGTCATAGAAGGTGGCCTCCTATGCTTTTGTTTGCTGGACTGCAGCACGCTATCTGTACCAAAATGTTCATCTGAGCAGAGATGAAAGCCAGAGGGAGCCATACATGATGGGTGATCAAGCAATTCACATTGAAAGTGTGTCCTCATTGCCCCTGCAACGTGCGGCCAACTACCATGAAGAAGCAAGTGCATGACAGGTACATTATGTTCGGTTGCATAAAACCAGGTGAAATCTCGCAGGAGCCTCCTCATTGTCCTGTAACGTGGGGCGAACCGTCATGACGAAGGAAATGCATGACAGGTACATTACGTGCGGTTGCATAAGACCAGGTAAAAACTCGCAGGAGAGTCGTCATTGCCCCTGCAATGTGCGGCCAAATGTCATGAAGAACGAAATGTATGATATGTGCGGTTGCATAAAATCGGGTGAAATCTCGCGGAAGGCAACCATACTTGGTGGGAGACCAATTTTCTAGGCGTCTTTGCGCGTTCACTGTGCGATCCGCACTGAGAATACTAGATACACTGCCCAACACATCTGTGCAAAGCTTCATCCGATTTTCGCTGTACCTTTCATTTCGTGACCGATCGTTCCTTACTTTCGCAATGAGGAACTAAGAAAACACGAAACATAGTCTACAAATGTTGTTGTGGTCTTCAGTCCAGAGACTGGTTTGATGCAGCTCTCCATGCTACTCTATCCTGTGCAAGCTTTTTCATCTCCAAGTAATTACTGCAACCTAAATCATTCTGAAACTGACCAGTATATTCATCTCTTGGTCTGCCTCTACGATTTTTACCCTCCACGCTGCCTTCCAATACTAAACTGGTGATCCCTTGATGCCTTAAAACATGTCCTACGAATCGATCCCTTCTTCTAGTCAAGTTGCGCCACAAATTCCTCTTCTACCGAAGTCTATTCAGTACTTCCTCATTCGTTACGTGATAATAACCATCTAATCTTCAGCATTCTTCTGTAGCACCACATTTCGAAAGCTTCTATTCTCTACTTGTCTAAACTATTTATCGTCCATGTATCACTTCCATACACGGCTACACACAAATACATTCAGAAAAGACTTCCTGACACTTTAATCTATATTCGAACTTAACAAATTTCTGTTCTTCAAAAACGCTTTCCTTGGCGTAACCACTCTACATTTTATATCCTCCCTGCTTCGACCATCATCATTTATTTTGCTCTCCCCAAACAGCAAAACTCGTCTACTACTTTAAGAGTCTCATTTCCTAATCTGATTCCCTCAGCATCACCTGATTTAATTCTACTACATTCCATTATCCTCGTTTTGCTTTTGTTGATGTTCATCTTGTATCCTCCTTTCAAGACATTGCCCATTTCGTTTAACTGCTCTTCCAGGTCATTTTCTGTCTCTAACAAAATTACAGTGTCATCAGCAAACCTCAAAGTTTTTATTTCTTCTCCATGGATTTTAATTCTTACCCCATATTTTTCTTTTGTTTCCTTTACTGCTTACTCAATATACAGATTGAAAAACATCGGGGATAGGCTACAACCCTGACTCACTCCCTTCCCAACCGCTGCTTCCCTTTCATGCCCCTCGACTTTAATAACTGCTATCTGGCTTCTGTACAAATTATAAATAGCCTTTGCTCCCTGCATTTTATCCCCGCCACCTTCAGAATTTGAAAGAGATTATTCCAGTCAACATTGTCAAAAGCTTTCTCTAAGTCTACAAATGTTAGAAACGTAAGTTTATCTTTCCTTAATCTATCTTCTAAGCTAAGTCATAGGGTCAGTATTGCCTCACGTGTTCCGACATTCCTATGGAATCCAAACTCATCTTCCGCAAGGTCGGCTTCTACAAGTTTTTCCATTCGTCTGTAAAGAATTTGTGTTAGTATTTTGCAAACCGTGACTTATTATACTGATAGTTCGGTAATTTTCACACTTGTCAGCACCTACTTTCTTTGTGATTGGATTTGTTATATTCTTCTTGAAGTCTGAGCGTATTTCGCCTGTCTTATACATCTTGCCCACCAGATGGAAGAGTTTGGTCATGGCTGGCTCTCCCAAACCTACCAGTAGTTCTAACGGGATATTGTCTACTCCTGGTGCCTTGTTTCGATTTACGCGTTTTGACTCTGTCAAATTCTTCAAGCATATCTGCCATTTCATCTACATCTACTTCCTCTTCCATTTCCATAATATTGCCCTCAAGTACATCGCCCTTGTATAGACCCTTTATATACTACGTCTACCTTTCTGCTTTCCCTTCTTTGCATCGAACTGATTTTCCATCTCAGCTCTTTATATTCGTAAAAGTGGTTCCCTTTTTTCGAATGGTCTTAATTTTCCTGTACGTAATATCTGTCTTACCACTAGTGGTATATGCCTCAACATCTTACATTTGTCTTCTAGCCATTCCTGCTTAGCCATTTTGCACTTCCTACCGATCTCATTTTGAGACCTTTGTATTCCTTTTTGCCTGCATCATTTATTGCATTTTATATTTTCTCCTTTCATCATACAATTTTTTTACTTATTTGAGTTCTGCTGGAAGTCTATTGAAAATCTGCAAACAGAACCTGCTGAAAAGTTGCTACACTCCTGTAAAACGCCTACGAAAGTGATAACCAACTCCATGTCGTTTCCAGACTACCAAACTGCTTAGGTCATCGGTCCCTAGACTTGCACACTACTTAAACTAACTTATCTACGAACAAAACACACACACACACACACACACACACACACACACACACACCCATGCTCGAAGGAGGACTTGAACCTTCAGCGGGAGGGGCCGCGCAGTCCGTGACATGACGCCTCAACAACAGACAACAATAAATCCTATAATGGAACGTATGCACATAGATTGCAGAGTTTTAATTCCTAGCTACCTGAACAACAGCCTACACGAAGTTTCGTGAAGTGACGCCGTAGACTGCTGACGGCCCATTTCTGGGCAAAGAATATTCTATTTGAGTGAACAGTGCTGCCCCAAAATTTAACACACCACGAGATAACAGAGTGAAAGTAAGCGAAATGTCTCAGTGGCACAGTGGAGATCATTCTCAGTTTCTGAACAGTGTCTTGTACGTGAAACTTACAGGAAAGCCTGTCATCTACCATCAGTCCAAAGAATGTATAATGATTGACTTCACTGAGTGAACATCTTCAGAAAATTAAATTTCACTTTCGGTGACAGAAACTGTATGTAATGCGTTTTGTTGCAGTTAAGCGTTAATCTGTTCTCTGATGTTCAACAAGTAATGCAACACATGTTTTCCTGAAAGCAGGTTGGCTTTATTCAGTATTCATACACATCACATTCTTGCCCACTCTTTTCGCTACAACATCCTATTTTTCAGGTTAATCTCCGTTGAATGCCACGGCCTTATGCCTCCTTATTGGGAGGCCCTGTATGGGCGCATGGCCAAAGGCCTTGACGCAGTGGACACACCGGTTCCCCTCAGATCACCGAAGTCGGGCTGGGCTAGCACTTGGATGGGTGACCATCCGGTCTGCCTAGCGCTGTTGACACGCGGGGTGCACTTAGCCCTTGTGAGGCAAACTGAGGAGCTACTTGATTGAGAAGTAGCGGCCTCGGTCTCTTAAACAGACATACGGCCGGGAGACCGGTGTGCTGACCATATACCCCCCCCCCCCCCCCCCCATATCCGCATCCAGTGATTTTTTGTATGCCCGCATGATATCGTTCTACTGGTCGACGTCGGAGCCATCGTCTTGCTGTATCAATAACCTAACCTTCATTCACGTACTGCTTCCCTTGGAGTGCATCCTCGATTGGGATAAACAGATGGAAGGTGCGAGATCCGTGCTTTAGGATGAATGAAGTTTTATGAGATCCTCTCGTGTGTGCAGACTTGTTTGGGGCCTTGCGTTGTCAAGGAGGAGGAGTTCGTTTGTATTTTTGTGACGACGAACACGCTAAGTCCCGAGGATAGCACAATAGACTTCAGAGTTGATTGTTGCACCATGAGGGAGGACACCGAACAGAATCACCCCAGGGTCCCAGAAGACCGTCGCCATGACTTTACCACCTGAGGGTTCGGGTTTGAACTTTTTCTTCGGAGGAGAGGTAGTGTGGTCAACTCGATGGATGGCCGTTATATTTCCGGTTCGAAGTGATGAATGCATATTTCATCGTCTGTGACCGTGTTTGCCAAAAAAACATTTCACGATCAGCCTCATAACGTGCAAGCAATACCACAAAAATTAGGCTTCGAGATACCCAGCAGGCACACACCTCTGAGTACCCCAACTGGTGGATGAGTGGTGAGCACTACCAACAGAGACGTCCAGTTGAGCAGTTAGGCGGATGGTTGTGATCCTTCTATCACCTCAGATGAGAGTGTCCGGACGTTTCAACAGCTGCAGCAGTCGCAGCTGTGTGCGGCATTCAGGCACGCGGGGGATTGGACAGGTTTGCCACAAATGCCTCGCCTAACGACTCACCGCGCTTTTGTTCACTGCCAGGTATCCGTAGACATTCTGCAAGCGCCCATGAATATAATGGGTAGCTCTGGTTTTCCGCCAGTAGAAACTCAGTTACAGCTCTTTTCGTAGAACACAGTTCCGTTACATACGTCATTTAGAAGACAACATGTAGCTTCGCCAACTATCGGAACATGATGAAACTGTGTTGGGTAAAGCACTAATATCACACGATGTCTCACAACAAATTCCGCACTTTTACAACCGAAATTCGCGGAGAAAGAGATCTGTTGCATTATTTATTGAATGTTCCTCCCATATATGTTGTTCGGAGCGGTGGTCAGAAACAGTCTGAAAGTTTGCGAGGGTTTGCAAATTAGGTTGTGCTGAAAAATAACTGTTCAGAAAAAATTAGATATGTTGCGGCATTACCGAGTTTATTAAAACTGAAGTTTGCCGATCAGGCTGTTTCGCTAGCAAATTCAAGTGGCCCGCCAGATACAATTAGTTTCAGATTTTTGAAAAAGATGAAAGTACGTGGAACTGCTCAGCCCTTAACCCGTGTTCGATTCCTACTACCGCCCCATGTTCAACTTTAGTATCGCTCTCTTGTGCGGTTTTAGGAAACCAAACGGAGAACATGTTTGGCGTCATCGTTCCTTCTGGGTCGATAAAATTTGCGTGCACAACGGCCTGCTTGCCTAACGTCAATGCTAAATTACTCGGAAACGACACGATAACCAAGTTTTTCTTAACAATTATTTCTCAGCACAACCCACCCTGCAACACCCTTACAAGCTTTTCAGACTGTTTCTGACCACCCTGCATATCTCCCTTTTAAACAGTGACGTCATGCATGTGAACTGGCGGAACAACAAAACCATGAAAAGATGCGAATAAAAATGGTTCAAATGGCTCTGAGAACTATGGGACTTAACATCCGAGGTCATCAGTCCCCTAGAACTTAGAACTACTTAAACCTAACTAACCTAAAGACATCACACACATCCATGCCCGAGGCAGGCTTCGATCCTGCGACCGTAGCCGTCGCGCGGTTCCACACTCAAGCGCCTAGAACCGCTCGGCCACACGCGCATTCTAACGATGCGAATGTGGACCTCATAGAACTGGATTTATAGGTATTAAATAAGACAGATAAGATTACCATGCGCGACAGTTGGGAATGGTTGCGAAATAATATAGATGTTAACTTGTTTGGCAAACTGGTATAGGTAATACGACCGTCATGAATTGTAGTAGATAACATCACAGCAAATGATCACAATATGGTAATCATTCCCTCCTAAAATGGGCCGTGACAAAGACGCTAGAGTACTGCCCACAGAAGCCGGTTTATAATGCCCACTAGAAGGCATTGGAACCCGTTTAGAGCACAGATAAAGATCCAGATTTTGATTTACAGATGGTCGTTAAGAACGGTGAAGATCTAATAAGCACCGTATTGTTTGAGGGAAACACGCTGACACAAGGTGTTCACCATGTTATAACAAACTACTAACAAGTGAAATTAGAACACAGTTAATTTACATGTAGATACTACAAACTCATTGTTTTCGACTGTCATACAGCGGAGAATAAATGTGACAAACGATTGCGGAAAATCGTGGTTGAACATGTTTCAAAAATAGTAATATGTGGATCGCTAGTATTTAAATCTTTCGTTTAGTACCAAAGACATACGACATAATTATGTACATGTCGATGTTGATTTCCACTAATCAATGCTTTTCGCTTGTGATATTGAAGGTTACCTGCTTTTCTCTGTGCCGCAGGTGGATAAAGACGCTTCATCTGTTCTCGTCATATATTAGCAGGCTTGATTATTTTCCAGCACGTATAAAGACAAGGTAACATAACATATAAGCCGGCCGCTGTGGCCGAGTGGTTCTAGGCGTTTCAGTCCTGAACCGCGATGCTGCTACGGTCGCAGGTTCGAATCCTGCCTCGGGCACGGATGTGTGTGATGTCCTTAGGTTAGTTAGGTTTAAGTAGTTCTAAGTTCTAGGGGACTGATGACCACAGTAGTTAAGTCCCATAGTGCTCAGAGCCATTTGAACCATTTTTTTTCGCCACACTCTCAAAACGTCTAAATAAGGGTCGCAAGCCTCACAATGACTCACGATACAGGATTAAAACTTTTCAGTACTCAGAAGTCAATAATTAAATCACTGTAGCGACCCATCCACGTTCAGTAGGTGTCAGATGATCAACCAGTACACTGGAATCTGTACATTGTTAACAGTTCTTCCACAATCCCCAGACGGCTCCCAACATCTTCCACAGATAAACTCCCTACAATAACCACAACAGATAAGAGGCAGCTCGATCTGATGGGACACCTATTAAACATCTAGGCCTCTAGGGGGTATGCGTATCGATCGATTTAAAGTGGAACGACGGGGAAGAGGGTAAGACTGAGATTCATTGGAAGTTTTCTCAGGAATTGTAATCAACCCAAAAGGAAGGCAGCTATAAAGTCGTCGTTCAACCAACGGTTACAAATTCCTCATCAGCGTTGGATTCGTAAAAGATAGGATTGGTAGAGGAAATAGAGAATATACAATGAAGAGCACCGTGTTTCCACACATCTGCATCTTCCTACATACTCAGCAAGCCACCATATAGTGCGTAGCTAAGGACTCCCTGTACGAACTTCCAGAGTCCGGAATTGCACTGCTGCTACGATCGCAGGTTCGAATCCTGCCTCGGGCATGAATGTGTGTGATGTCCTTAGGTTAGTTAGGTTTAAGTAGTTCTAAGTCTAGGGAATTGATGACCTCAGATGTTAAGTCTCGTAGTTGTTAGAGTCATTTGAACCATTTTTGAACTTCCAGCATGCTGGAGAAATTGCAGAACTTGTGTTAATCACTACATCGGAAAAATAGTCAAAGTTACAAATCCCACTTTTATTTACCTGCCGACTTGTTTCTGGTCGGAACCCATTCTCAGGTCATCCAGATACTCAAAATAGTATTTCCCAAAATACAAAAACCATGTCAACAAAACAAACATAGCGGAAATGAATAGTTAAAGCATACAGATATACGCTATGTAACTGTTAATTTGCACCTTCGTTATATGTATATGTTTTTTATCTTGACATTGCTCTTATATTTTGGGAAATACCATTTTGAATATACGGATGATTTGAAAATGGGCCCGACCCGAAGACAGTAATTGCAACTTCGGCTGTTTTCCCCTTGTGTTACTCAATTCCTTTCCTATTCCTCTAGCAAAGAGAGCGAGGCAAAAACGACTATCTACATGCTTCAGTATGAACCCGAATGTATCGTATCTTATATTCGTGGTCCTCACACAAAATGTGTAGAATCCTTCTGCAGTCAGTTTCAGATGCTGGTTTTTAAATTTTTTCGATAGTGTTCCTTGGAAAGAACGTCACCTTCCATCCAGGGATTTCCATTTGAGTGCCCGAAGCATCCCCTAATCGCTTGCGTGTTGTTCGAACATACCACATCTGAACTGCTTCCATGTCTTCCTTTCATCCGACCTAATACGGATCCCAAACACTCGAGCAGTACTCAAGAACAGCTCACACTAGCATCCTATATGTGGCCTCCTTTATAGATGAATCACACTTCCCTAAAGCTCTCCCTATAACCCGAAGTCAACAATTCGCCTTCAGAAAATGGTTCAAATGGCTCTGAGCACTATGGGACTTAACTGCTGAGGTCATCAGTCCCCTAGAACTTAGAACTACTTAAACCTAACTAACCTAAGGACATCACACATATCCATGCCCGAGGCAGGATTCGAACCTGCGACCATTCGCCTTCCCCACTACGAGCCTCACATGCTCGCTCCATTTGATATCGCTTTGCAGCGTTACGCCCAGACAACGTGACTGTGTAAAGCAGGACACCACTAATACTATATCGGAACACTATAAATTTGTGTTCTGTTTATTACACATCCGAAGTACGTTACCTTTTTTCATTTAGAGCTAGTTGCCATTCATCACACCAACTAGAATTTTTTTTTCATTTTATGTCTTCCTACAGTCACTCAACTTCGACACCGTACCAAAGCGTGATCAGGAAACAACCGTAGATTTCTGTCAGCCAGATCATTTATGATATCTGCATATAAAATAATAGCGGTCCTCACACACTTCTCTCGGGCACTCCCTCCCTGATGATCACTGGCTGTCACTGGACACTCGACCACTTGAGGCAACGGAGGGATGGTACTGTCACTTATCTCACAGCCGAGTTCATACTGCATTTCCGTCGAAGTTAGATTACGTTCAGCCTAGGTCAACAGGGCGTTAAATGAATAGAACGACAAGCTGAGATTAGCATTTATTTATTTATTTATTTTGTAGAAGATACGAAAGAAAAATGAGAGCATAAATGAACAGGTAAGGATCTATTAATGTATTATTATGTTCATTCCTGCCTTTTCTATTTCAAATAGTTGTAACCCTGAAGCCCTTGGCGACAGGTCTTATTTTGATACTTTGTTTACCCTTTATAATGAAGCTGCCAGCCACTCTGGACCACCCTAGATCAGCACAGCCGATGAAAGGCAGTCTAATGACTTACTCCAAGGTGTTGTTTTTGTGGTCTTCAGTCCTGAGACTGGTTTGATGCAGCTCTCCATGCTACTCTATCCTGTGCAAGCTTCTTCATCTCCCAGTACCTACTGCAGCCTACATCCTTCTGAAGCTGCTTAGTGTATTCATCTCTTGGTCTCCCACTACGATTTTTACCCTCCACGCTGCCCTACAATACTAAACTGGTGATCCCTCAATGTCTCAGAACATGTCCTACCAACCGATCCCTTCTTCTGTTCAAGTTGTGCCACAAGCTCCTCTTCTCCCCAATTCTATTCAATACCTCCTCATTAGATATGTGATCTACTCATCTAATCTTCAGCATTCTTCTGCAGCACCACATTTCGAAAGCTTCTATTCTCTTCTTGTCTAAGCTATTTATTGTCCACGTTTCACTTCCATACATGGCTACACTCCATACAAATAGTTTCAGAAACTCGATGTTAACAAATTTTTCTTCTTCAGAAACGCTTTCCTTGCCTGTCTACATTTTATATCCTCTCTACTTCGACCATCATCAGTTATTTTGCTCCCCAAATACCACTTTAAGTGTCTCATTTCCTAATCTAATTCCCTCAGCATCACCCGACTTAATTCGACTACATTCCATTATCCTCGTTTTTCTTTTGTTGATTTTCATCTTATACCCTCCTTTCAAGGCACTGTCCATTCCGTTCAACTGCTCTTCCAAGTCCTTTGCTGTCTCTGACAGAATTACAATGTCATTGGCGAACCTCAAAGCTTTTATTTCTTCTCCATGGATTTTAATACCTACTCCGAATTTTTCTTTTGTTTCCTTTATTGCTTGCTCAATATATATATTGAATAACATCGAGGATAGGCTACATCCCTGTCTCACTCCCTTCCCAACCACTGCTTCCCATTCATACCCTTCGACTCTTATAACTGCCACCTGGTTTCTGCACAAATTGTAAATAGCCTTTCGCTCCCTGTATTTTACCCCTGCCAGCTTCAGAATTTGAAAGAGAGTATTCCAATCAACATTTTCAAAAGCTGTCTCTAAGTCTACAAATACTAGAATCGGAGGTTTGCCTTTCCTTAATCTTTCTTCTAAGATAAGTCGTAGGGTCAGTATTGCCTCACGTGTTCCAACTCCAAGGTAGAAAACATGAAATTTAGGACGAGAGAGTGGCAGATCTGCCGTGACATGGTGCAAGGAACAAAAATAAGCCTACTGAGTTTGTACTGGCCGTTTATCTGAGTAACACGCGCGAGCAAATCTTGTCTTCTATTTGCGTTGCAACAGAGTACATCAAGTACCCGTAGCACCTAGAAAGCCGAAATTACCTCGCCGGCGATGCCCGACGCCAAGGGCGGCAGATCTGGGTCGGCCAGTGAAGACAAGTGCAGCATGTGGCGGTCGCAGCGCCACTGGGCGCCGGCGGCGCTTCGCGCATCTGACGGGCGACGCCAGCTGGGTAGCCCTCGCCACTGTACGCCCCACTTTCTCAGCACAGCCCGGCACCGCGCCGCGCACCAGATCGTTCGCCGTGCAACTGACACTTGATCGGCGTCCCGTCCTCTAGTAGGAGGACTTTCCCTGGCTCGCCACGTGTTAGTACACGCTCGCGTCGAAGCCTACGGGTGAGTGAGGTCAACCCCCTACCTGTTTTACATTCCACAGACTCGATACTAACAACAATATTTCCAATGAATCATTAATCCTACCACTCTGCCACACACATTTCCTTCCAACCGCAAACTTGGCCATCCTCCACGTCCTCTTCCAATCATAATGGCTCCCAGTTCCTTGCACTGATATTCGTGATTATATCTACCTTTCCTACCCCTTCTACGGGGGAGATCATACATCATAGCGCGACTCCGATGCTGAGTCCATCGGCGAATGAAGAAAGTGTATGGGGCAGCATGTCTGCGGAAAACTGAGACAGCGAGGGGGGGGGGGGGGGGTCACAGTTGCTGCTTCATGATAACGCACGTACCCCCATATCGCAGATTTCATAATGCAGAACTTAAAATTCGAGTGGGAGACACTCCAGCAACTCCCCCCCCCCCCCCCATCCTCCACCCCTACAGTCCCGATTTCTTCCCATGCGATTATCACGCCTTCGGTCCTTTAGAAAAGGACTTCAATGATCGACGATTCCTGTCGGACGAGGATGTGCAGCAGGCAATTATGGACTTCTTCACGCAACAGGACAGGGTGTATTACCGAATGTCTTCAGTCAAGTGCATAGGTGGGATAATTGTCTCAGTGTTAACGACGATATCGATTTTGCATGATTGGCATATGTACTCTGGACTGTATAGCGTTCGAACGGAGCCAGCCGCAGTGGCCGGGCGGTTCTAGGCGCTTCAGTCTGGAACCGCACGACAGCTACGATCGCAGGTTAGAATTCTTCCCGTGTGTGATGTCCTTAGGTTAGTTGGGTTTAAATAGTTCTAAGTTCTAGGGGACTGATGACCTCAGATGTTTAGTGCTCAGAGCCATTTGAACCATTTTCTTCGAACGGAAACATTTTTATCATCGTTTAAACATCAAGACTCGTCTCTGTTTCTCGCCTTCCCTCTCGTAAATCTTCGGTTGGAATCCGTAAAGTTTGATGCCGCTATGATACCGCTTTCCTATAGAGGCATGTAAATCTAAACACACAACCTTCAGTAGTAACACTCACAGGCACCAGCAATGGTTAATGCCTGAGAAGCAGGAACCATGGAAGGAACAACCAAGATGGTGTAATTGAAAATCATTTACCATGACATTTTTAACTTAATTATTGTAAAGTGATATAACTGAGCTGAACATTCAAATGTAATACAATTTTTCTTTTAACGCTGGTATGTATTAAAGGTGCCATACAAGGAATAGGAACTAGATAACTGTTTCCTGTTAATCAGAGCCACCTTTATGTGCGCAACAAGGCCGTAGATCAAAGTGAAAACATAAAATTGGGCACCCACCGAAAAGCAAAGCAACAAAATTACGGTAGTTGCGAGATGCTGGGGTGGAGAAGAGCTTGTACCTCTTTAATTCTGAAGAATCTTGTGTGAGAACTATGCGCACAACGGTAACGAAAGGAAATGATGGTGAACCCTGCTAGTTGGTAAAATAAGGAGTGCACACTCATAATAATTTAATAAAAATCGTAATCTACTCAGAGAAAAAAAGGAGAACTTTACCGTAACAAACAACAGGAAATGGGATTCTGCATATATCTACGAATTGGTATGCAGATTAAATATTACAATATTTATTATGCATCATAACATAAAGGCACAAGATTATCGACACAAACAACAGGTTAAAGGATAGGGTGTACTGAACTATTATGAGAATAAGTGTTGGCTCGAGAACAAGGGGCTCCTACTCTGTGATGCAACAGACTGACGATAATTACTGGAGGTCCTAATCAATCAAATATTACTCTCCCGACTAAATTGCAGTATCGCGGTTAGTAGTGAGAGCTCAAATGGGATCACATGGAGAAACAACCAAGGTGCTGCTGAGGGATTCAGTACAAAATTGGACACGTCCTACAATGCCGAAGCCGCAAAATACTGTACCAGACGTGAAATCTGCACCACGTCGTCGGTAGGTAGCGTTCTGATGATGTACGCGCCGACTTCTTCAGCGCAGAAACTCTGTTTCAACCCCTGGCCTCGAAGGCTGTCCGAGAATTCTAAGTTCTGCTGAAAAAGTGTGACTAAGTCGCAAGACCGTCCGCCTCCGACGAAGATCAGATCCCGAATAACTGCCGGCCACGGTGGCTGAGCGGTTCTAGGCGCTTCAGTCCGGAACCGAAAGACTGCTACGGTCGCAGGTTCGAATCCTGCCTCGGGCATGGATGTGTGTGCTGTCCTTAGGTTAGTTAGGTTTAAGTAGTCCTAAGTTCTAGGGGGCTGATAACCTCAGATGGTAAGTCCCATAGTGCTCAGAGCCATTTTAACCCGAATAACTCTGTGCCCGCCCAATGCAAGAGCGAAGCCAACATTGCTCAACTCCATACTATCCTCGAAAACCGCGAATCAGCATTCAGTGCTGAGTCCAAAATTCCCCCACACTGTCTCAGAACTTCATTCGCGCGAATAGCGACCATTCCCTCCAATTTCGAGCAGGGCTTTATGACGTCAACTAGCCTCAGTTTAAGTTGACCAATCATGCCTCTGCCATTCAGCTGGGGGCACTGCACTTGCCATTTGACCGATTACGAAAACAACATGCCTAGACTACCAGCCATCCAGCGCCAGACAGTCGCGCCCAGCAGAGCACAGTCCACAACTATTCTCAGAATCATGAGGACAGCGCCAGCAGTCTTCGTTCTGGACGTGCTGGAACGGTAAACACATAAACTGCAGCGACACTCAGACGTCCCGCAGGTCGTTTCGCCCTGCACACAATACGCGAAACTCGACTGACGTTCCGCCAGGCGCTTAAGCCTATTGATGTACGACCCTTTCAGTATTTGCAGAAGTGCACTCCCCAACCGCAAATGCAGTGTTCCATGACCTCTGGTGCTCGCCTCGCACAAGCCTCTCAGGGAAGTAACCCAACATGCATAGGAATCAAGTGAAAAGTATTTTGAGCTCTCAGTACAAATACTCTCATTGCAATAAATACCACCATGCAACGACATAAAACATTAATAAAATTGATGAAAATGAGAGGCGACATGCAAAAGAGGGCATGGAACCTATCATAGTTACAACACTCAAGAAAAACCTTAACATTAACATAAGTAAGCAATACAAGTGGATAACGTGATTTAATAATGCTGCACTTAATGGTGCGTCCACAAGCATTGACGAGGGCTGCACCGTCCGGTACAAAGACTGGACTACACCCACGCAGCGCTTCTGCCAGCGTAGGATAACGAACAGCCCAAATGGGACCCCCCCCCACACAATCGCCGAGCCAGAACAGCCACAGACCAAATTACAGTTGAAGTCTATAACATAAACGCATCACCAGTTAGTTCCTATGTGGATGATAATGAGGATGATTAGCCGCGCAGATGAATTCATAACCAAGTAACTCCATAACCTCCATATACATAAGGGATAGCCTACAAAAATTTCCTAGCAATAAAGCAGCCTGCAATAGGAGGAAACTATTTTGAACCGCAAGGCTTATAAGTAAAAACTTGTTTACACTTATTTTAAAACAATCGGCGGTAGTCAAGAATAGGTCGCACTAGAGGCTTCTTTATGTTTTCCTCTGACGACGAACGCAGTTCACCAGAAGTTTCCCATCAACTCTAAACGTTCTGTTGCTCATCCGTTCTACTGATTTCTCGTGTTTCTCCATTTCATGTCGATATGCAGCATTGCCTGTATATATTTTGACGTTATGACGCGCCAGATATTTGCGAAACAAGTACATCCATATAATTAGTGTTTCTTCAGAGATTACGGTTGGTTCAAGTGTGTACACACCAGAGGCACATAGCGCAAAACCTCGTCATTACTGCCCATCCTCTCAGGGGAATAGAATTTTTGCTGTATTTTACGTTCCGTTGTGCCAGCAACAATGTCAGTATAAGATATAATAAAAACGAAAGCTACAAAATTAAATGTAATAAGGTAATATATTTTCAACATTTTACACGACAGGCCCGTTACGGCTCATTGCTGTCATCAAGTGGCGTCTAGTTGGAAGTGGCTGTAAGTTCCTATTGGACCAAACTGTTGAAGTCATCGGTCCCTAGGCTTACACACTACTCAGTCTAACTTACGCTAACACACATACCCATGCCCGAGAGGGGAGGAGGGACTCGAACCTCCATCGGGGGGAACCGCGTGAACCGTAGCAAGGCGCCCAAGACCGCGCGGCTACCCCGCGCGGCTTATTTGGAAGTGACGAGTACATTGCAACAATAGTAATTTTTTTCTGAAAGTATTCGTATGTATAATATTCTTATGCTTACGTAATGTAACGTTTCTCACAGATATTTTGAGAGTAGTAAAGAATTGACACAATACTAAACTGTCAAAATGTGTGTCACAAACGTATTTTTACTTTTCGTAATTATAAAAGATATTATACTTACCAAGACTAAACAAAAAACAATTACTATAGATTCAATACGGCTGTCACTTTCAACTAGTCGTCACTTTATTGCAATAAGCCGAAACAATCCTGTCGTGTAAAGTATTAAAAATATGTTAACTTATTGCAACCATTTTGGGAGTATTAATTTTCAATTTTTGCTACGTTGTGGTCTCCCTCGCCTCACCACCCTCTCTTTCACAGCTCTCTCGTATGTCGTTACAGACAAATGTTGGTCGTTACTAGCAGGGAACGTTAATTTACACGCTGAATAACGAGTTCTCGACGATAATTAGGCTTTTTTTTCTTTTTCCACTTTCATTGATCGAGAGGAAGGGTCGAATGTGCTGCAGTTCACTATTCCAAACTTCAGCCATAAAAAAATTTAAAAATAGGAAGGCTAATTGACATTTTATACGCTGTTACTAAATGCCTTCGTTCAACTAACCCCACTTGCCATTTGTCTGTCTAAGGCCTTCCAGAGACAACAAAAACTTGCTTTTCAGTACTTTATATAATTACTGACCGAATTTAAATATTTAAAATGCTGTCATAATGTCCACATCAGAAGAGATAATTTTAGATTTAATGCCATTTGTATATCAAAAATTAAAGGTCAAACTGCGTAGGTAACTCAAACTATATTCATCCACTACTCGAGAATGGCCGGCCGAAGTGGCCGTGCGGTTAAAGGCGCTGCAGTCTGGAACCGCAAGACCGCTACGGTCGCAGGTTCGAATCCTGCCTCGGGCATGGATGTTTGTGATGTCCTTAGGTTAGTTAGGTTTAACTAGTTCTAAGTTCTAGGGGACTAATGACCTCAGCAGTTGAGTCCCATACTGCTCAGAGCCATTTGAACCATTTTACTCGAGAATGAGAGCACTTTGCGACTACCAGCAAAGTTTACACGTAATTTCAAGCCTTTTAGAAACTTTTTCTCGCCGAAACTTACCCCCTCCCAAAATAGTGAACCGAAAAAAGTTTATTGCTTACCATATTTTCGTTGCCCATGGAGTGAAACGTAAGCATCACCCATGAAGTTCCAATTTATTCCTTCTTTACCACTAACTCTAAGCGCAGCACATTTTACAGACGGTATCCGCATGTACCATTTAACGGAACTGCAAAATTACACGATCAAGTCACGTTAATGGGCCCAGCGATCGGAGGATGCGGAAAACAGTGCAGTCGTTGTAATGCGGAAACGGAGTTCAAAAATGGTTCAATTGGCTCTGAGCACTACGCGCCACAACTTCTGAGGTCATCAGTTCCCTAGAACTTAGAACTAATTAAACCTAACTAACCTAAGGACATCACACACATCCATGCCCGAGGCAGGATTCGAACCTACGACCGTAGCGTTCACTCGGTTCCAGACTGTAGCGCCTAGAACAGCACGGCCGGAAACGATTTATCTGATGTCCAAAAGGGCAAGCATTTCCAAAACGGCTAAGTTTGTAAACTGTTCGCGTGCCACAGTGATTAAAATATATCGTGCATGGCAAAATGGGCGCTGCGCAAAATCGGTGCCAAAGCAACTGTGCTGCACCACGGGCCATAGATGACAGTAATGAACGACTGCTGCGGAGATGCGAATAGGCATGCAATTGTTGATCTCCTAACTGCCCAGATGAACCAAGGAGCTACGAATAATGTGTCCTCAACGACAGTTCAGCGAATGCTGTTGCGTATGGGCCTAAGCGGGAGACACCTGCTTCATGCACTCATTTTGACTGCTGTTCAAGGACGACAAAGGCTGGGATTTGCACTCCAGTTCCGCAACTGGACGTCCACAGGTGACCTTCTCAGATGAATCACGTTTTATGTTCCAACGGACAGAAGGTCATCGGCGTGTTCGTCGTGACGCGTCTAAAAGCAAACAGCTTGAAACCAAGAGGGAGCGCTATGGTCTTAGGAATGTTTTCGTGGCATTCCATACGAGATGTCACAATTCTGGTCACGGTGGATGAACACAAGTGTGCATCTGTCCTTGGGGGCCACGTCCATCCCTATAAGCAGTTTGTTTCTCCTCGGTACGATGGCATTTACCAGCAGTACAATGCAACGCATCACACAGCTCACAGTGTACGAGCGTGGTTGGAAGAGCACCAAGATGAGTTTATCGTGCTGCCCTAGCCACGTAACTCCTCGGATTAGAATTTGTGAGACCATTACGCTCGCGCCAATGATCCTCACTCGAGCAACCATATCTGGCCACGCAAGAGGAGTCGAAAGGCTCCACAACCCTGTCGGTACATTCCAGAACACGACTGACTCTCTTCCTGCACGTCTAACGCTGAAAAATGCAGTTATTTAGGCTTTTGACATGTGACTGAACATTGTATACCGTTGTAAGATACGTAGTTCGAAAGATATAACGTCATTAGCATTGCAGTTGAGTTCATTAAAGAATCACTGAAGAGTATTACTGGTAATTAATAAGTTACGTTACAGCGAGGCGAGAAACCTAAACTGTACTTAATTTTATGCTACTCGAGCTCAACAACAGATATTTCCGATCTTGTGTGCCAAAGTTGTAATCAAGTGGCTCTCTGCTGCTAGCGCAAAATAAATGCCTGCGCTGGCAGCGAATCAGCTGCCGAACAACAGTTAACGTCTCGCAGACGC
Organism: Schistocerca piceifrons; assembly: GCF_021461385.2. Classification (NCBI taxonomy): domain Eukaryota; kingdom Metazoa; phylum Arthropoda; class Insecta; order Orthoptera; family Acrididae; genus Schistocerca; species Schistocerca piceifrons. Next base: position 406,249,997 of record NC_060145.1, read on the forward strand.
AGCCAGCGGCAATGTCAGCAGCCTATTAACTGAGGAAATGTGTGAGGCGCTGGTCCTTGGGTTACGCGGCCTCCGCGTACTTGTGTGTGGGCCTATAGGCAAATACTTGGCACGCTTCCAGCGCTGCGGTACAGCACTGCCTTCGTCGACTGTCGTACCACCTATTGGTGGGCCAGACACTGGTTGTCTCTCACTTGGCTTCTGACGCAGCACAATGCACAATGCACGCACTGTTGGCAAAGCTCTCTAAACTACACATCAAAAAAAGTTTTGCTTATTCCAGTCCCCAGAACTCCTGAAGGTAGACGTTGACTGTGGATATGGTATAAAAGACACAGTCCCTTTGAGTACTCAGAGATGTCACTAAGCCGGCCGCTGGTGGCCTAGCGGCTCTAGGCGCTACAGTCTGGAACCGCGCGACCGCTACGTCGCAGGTTCGAATCCTGCCTCGGACATGGCTGTGTGTGATGTCCTCAGGTTAGTTAGGTTTAAGTAGTTCTAAGTTCTAGGGGACTGATGACCTGAGATGTTAAGTCCCATAGTGCTCAAAGCCATTTGAACCAGCCAGATGTCACTAAACCCGCTCAAAGATGTAAACAACCATGCATTATACAGAGGGGGTCCGATAGCCGATAAGTTCCAGTCATTCCACCAGGAAGGAGGTACACGGCTCGTGTCGTCTGTAGTTCAACCACGCCTAGATGGTCAATACCGCGGTTCGATCGCTTCGACATTTTTACTTTGTGCCAGGAAGGGCTCTCAACAAGGGAAGTGCCCAGGAGCCTCAGAGTGAACCAAAGCGATGTTTTTCTGAGATGGAGGAGATACAGAGAGACAGGAACTGTTGATCATATGCTTCGCTCAGGCCACCCAAGGGCTACTACTGCAGTGGATGACCGCTACGTACGGATTATGGCTCGGAGGAATCCTGAGAGCAACGCCACCACGTTCAATAATGCTTTTCGTGCAGCCACAGAACGTCGAGTTAAGACTCAGTGCGCAGCAGGCTGCATGACGCGCAAGTTCACATCCGAGGTCCATGGCGAAGTCCGTCTTTGCAACCACGACACCATTCAGCGCGGTACAGATGAGCCCAACAACATGCCGAATGGACCGCTCAAGACTGGCATCACGTTCTCTTCACCGATAGTGTCGCATATGTCTTGAACCAGAATATCGTGGTACACGTGTTTGGGGGCAACCCTGTCAGGCTGAACGGCATAGACACACTGTCCAGCAGCAAGGTGGAGGTTCCCTGCTGTTTTGGGGTGGCACAATGTGGGGCCGACGTACGCCGCTGGTGGTCATGGAAGGCGCCGTATCGGCTGTACGATACGTGAATGCCATCCTCCGAGCGACAGTGCAGCCACATCGGCAGCATATTGGCGAGGCATTCGTCTTCATCAACGACAATTCGCGCCCCCATCGTGTACATCTTGTGAATAATTTCCTTCAGGATAACGACATCGCTCCACTACAGTGACCAGAATGTTCTCCAGATATGAACCGTATCGAACATCCATGAGATGATAAGGCCTGTTTGTGGACGACGTGACTCACCAACCACTCTGCGGGATCTACCCGAATCGCCGTTAAGGAGTGGGATAATCTGGACAAATAGTGCCTTGATGCACTTGTGGATAGTATGCCACGACGAATACAAGCATGCATCAATGCAAGAGAACGTGTTACTGGGTATTAAAGGTACCAGTGTGTACTGCAGTCTGGACCACCACCTCTGAAGGTGTCGCTGTATGGTACAACAATGTGTGGTTTTCATGAGCAATAAAAAGGGCGGAAATGTTTATGTTGATCTCTGTTCCAATTTTCTGTACAAGTTCCGGAACTCTGGGAACCGAGGTGATGCAAAACTTTTTTGATGTGTGTACTTCAAGTGCAAACAAAAGAAAATACATTCCTGTAATGGTGCAACCGAATGAGATGTGACAGTGTTTAAGACATTCGTCCGTACCTAGCAAAAATAGGCAGCAGCGAGATTGCTGCAGAGATTCAAATGAATCCGGCGTTCATAAACTTCGCTCAAGGAAACTAAGGGCTTCAACGCATACCAATGACCTAAATTGCTGAAATACGCCCAAAAAGAAGGGATTGAAGTCCACTCCAAGCTGTATTCTGCAATTGGTCGGCAGCCAACAGAAAAAAGGACCCGCGTTCTGAGGATTCCGTATAAACGGTTCATCCATCCCGAGATCTAGAATCTCCAGTTTTAGTCCTCTATCGACTTTGATACTGTGACATAACGATTCCGGGAATTCCAAGACGTTGGACAATTTTTTTTAAATTTTAAGTTTGAAGTCGGATAACAAATGACAAGAGAAATACTTTTTTCGTGTGATATATATATATATATAAATTAACTTATTTCAATTTCTTCTTTTAGTTGTACTGTGATACCTTGCTTTTTGCTAAATTTCATTGCTTTAGATCAACAGGAAGTACGTTTTGATAAGCGAGCTTGCGAGTATCAAACACGTATCAAGTATCAAATGTGACACAAATGGCCATATGTTCTGACTGCATTGACTTAGAAGCTTCAGTTTTTTATTTTGCTAAAGAACTAAAGATTATGTGTCATAAATTTCAACTTGATACGTCTACCTTTTCTTGAGACAGACAGATGGACAGAAGGACATCAGAGTGGTCCTGTAAGGGTTTCGTTTTAGCGACGAGGTACGAAACCGTAATGATGTATCAGGATATTGCGACTAAAGCCTTCAAGTGAAATTTGGAGGTGGTTTAGGGACCAAGCCGATATCTAGTCCCTGTACATTCGCGGATGCCTCTCAGAGGAATGGTGTAAGAGGGCGTGCCGAAAAATAATGCCTACATTACTGATGTCGATACAATCATAGCCGGCCGCGGTAGTCTCGCGGTTCTAGGCGCGCAGTCCGGAACCGCGCGACTGCTACGGTCGCAGGTTCGAATCCTGCCTCGGGCATGGATGTGTGTGATGTCTTAGGTTAGTTAGGTTTAAGTAGTTCTAAGTTCTAGGGGACTGATGACCACAGATGTTAAGTCCCATAGTGCTCAGAGCCATTTGATACAATCATACACAGCTTTCAGTCTTCTATGGATTTCAGATGGAGGCACGTTTTCTGCGGTTAAAAACTCCATTACAGCACGCTGTTTCTCATGCATTGATATAGTTACGTTACACGCCGCCATGTTCCACGCTACAATTCGGAGACCTCTGGTGGTAGAGGGTTGCTACCAGCGTCAGCGAATCGGGAAAGAGGACCAAGTAATATGCGTGACATGTGTTATCTCAGCCGATATTGAGAACGCAACATAAAATACGGAGGCATTACTTTTCAGCAGGACTTCTTATTTTCCTGGTGAATGAATAGTTTTTTAGTGCCAGTGTTGGTAGCTTTTCATTCATACGATATTATAGATTTTTCTCTTTCACTGGTCGCAGTGATTTCAACCGTTCAGCTGCACTGCTTCCAGTGTCAAACTAATCAAGTACGCTATGTGATCAAAAGTATCCGGACGCCCCTCAAAACATATGTTTCTCATATTAGGTTCATTGTGCTGCCACCTACTGCCAAGTCCTCCATATCAGTGACCTCAGTCGTCATTTGACATCGTGAGAGTGCAGAATGGGCCGCTCCACGGAACTCACGGACTTGGAACGTGACTGTGAGTCACTCACTCGTGTCATGCGTCTGTACGTGAGATTTACACACTCCTAAACATGCCTAGGTCTACTGTTCGATGTGATAGTGAAGTGGAAACGTGAAGGGAATTCCAAACTACAATGCTGGCCACCGTAAATGCAACACCCTGAAGGAAGCATCCGAATCAAGTGAAATTTACACCATGGGTTTGCAGCGATGAGATAGGCAACTGATTAGAATTTCAGCGCAGTCGCACATCACGCGCGCCAGTGGCGCCACCTCATAGCGCCATTTAAGGCTTGGCGATTTCGACGAGTGTACGTTCGGCACGTGTGTTTACCTTGTGGTTGTTTCACAAGACGATCAGTTATGCCTCGTAGACAACAGCGAACATCGTTTGATCAAGTATCCGAGTTCGACAGAGGAAGGATAGTGGCTTACCGAGATTGTGGATTATCATACAGAGAAATCGCTGGTCGTGTTGGACGAAACCAAACAACTGTAATGCGGATTTGTGACCGTTGGATGCAGGAGGGTACGACGGACCGACGTGGTCGATCGCATTCACCTCGGTGCACCACTGCACGTGCTGATAGGCAAATTGTGCGCATGGCAGTGACGGATCGCTCAGTGATATCCCGAACCATAGCACAGCACATTGCGTCTGTAACGCATCATCCAGTGTCTGCGCGTACCATTCGACGCCGTTTACAGCAGAGTGGTCAGTTCGCAAGACGTCCATTGCTTCGTCTACCATTGACGCAGAACCACAGACGTCTCCGTCGCCAATGGTGTGATGACAGACGGATGTGGACGGCAGAATGGAATGACGTTGTCTTTACTGACGAGGCACGCTTCTGTCTGCAGCACCACGATGGTCGTATTCGAGTGTGGAGACACCGTGGAGAGAGGATGCTGGACAGCTGCATTATGCACCGCCACACTGGTCTTGCACCGGGTATTATGCTATGGGGCGGTATTGGATATTACTCTCGCACGCCTCTAGTACGCATTGCCGGTACTTTAAATAGCCGGCGCTACATATCCGAGGTGCTGGAGCCAGTTGTCCTTCCTTACCTTCAGGGCTCGGCCACAGCCATATTTCAACAGGATAATGCGCGACCACACGTGGCACGCATTGTCCAAAGGTTCTTCGTCAATAACCAGATTAAGTGCTTCCCTGGCCGGCTCGCTCTCCGGATCTTTCGCCGATAGAAAACATGTGGTCCATGGTTGCTCAACGAGTGACCCAGATTACATCCCCAGCTGCCACACCAGATGATCTTTGGCAACGTGTGGAAGCTGCTTGGGCTGCTGTACCCCAGGAACATATCCAACGTCTCTTTGACTCAATGCCGAGACGTGTGGCAGCGGTGATCTCCAACAATGGCGGCTACTCTGGCTACTGATTCTGGCAGGAACGACATGTCACAGACGTCTGTAAACGTAATCATTTGATACTTGGTCAACAAATTGTCTACAAAATAAATTTTGTTGTGCTACCTCTTGTCTTTCTTGGTGTTGCATTTACGGTGGCCAGCAGTGTACATCAGGATCCACTACAAGTACTATGATAGTTAGGCGGGAGGTAAGAAAATTTGGATTTCATGGTCGAGCAGCTGCTCAAAAGCCACACATCACAACGGTAAATGCCAAACGACACCTTGCTTGACGTAAGATGGGTAAACATTGGACGATTGAAATGTGGAAAAACGTTGTGTGGAGTGACGACTCACGGTACACAACGTGGCGATCCGATGGCAGGTTGGGGGTATGGCGAATGCCGGTGAACGTCATCTGCCAGCATGTGTAGTACCAAAAGTAAAATTCTGAGTCGGTGGTGTTAATGTGTGGTACTGTTTTTCATGGAGGGGGCTTGCACCCCTTGTTGTTTTGCTTGTCATTATCACAGCACAGGCCTACATTGATGTTTTAAGCACCTTCCTGCTTCCCACTGTTGAAGAGCAATTCGGAGATGGCGACTGCATCTTTCAGCACGATCGAGCACCTGTCCATAACGCACGGCCTGTAATGGACTGGCCTGCACAGAGTCCTGACCTGAATCCGATAGAGTACCTTTGGGATGTTTCGGGACGCCGAATTCGTGGCAGGCCTCACCGACCGACAACGATACCTCTCCTCAGAGCAGCACTCCGTGAAGAATTTTCTGCCATTCCCAAAGAAACCTTGCAGCACCTGATTGAACGTATGCCTGCGAGAATGGAAGCTGTCACCACCATATTGAATTCCAGCATTACCGATGGAGGGCGCCACGAACTTGTGAGTCATTTTCAGCCAGATGTCCGGATACTTTTGTTCACATAGTGTATATATGTTGGTGAACTTCATACAAATGAGATTTAATTCAGCGGAAATCTATCACATCCAAAGATAAATGCGTCAGTATGAGTCAAGACAGCAAATCATGTTTTAAATCTAAACAGAAAACATTTCTTTTGGCCAAATATGTCTGCAGTATAAATAAATTTTAGTATTTTTTTGAAACTATAAGTATGTTGTCATCCGTTGTTAAATTTTAGGTACAATGTGCTTATAAATAAACTTTTGCTATTTGATAGGTCCCCCATGAAAAACGAATGATCGTAGGACAATGAGAGATGCGGAATAACGAATAATCTATTGAAACGAGCACATGAGACGGTACCATCTGTTAACTGCATACCATGTTTACATTCCAGGTTATAAACGTGTTCATTGTGACGACCATCTGCATCCAAGACAGCCTGAAGCCGCACTAGAGATTGCTCTCCTGTTTTTCGAATGGTGGACCATGGAATGTTCAACTATTGTGGCACAGCTCGTGCACTGCTTGTAGATGACACTTCGCGCCCATCATTTTCAGCTATGGCAACAGTAACGTCTTTAACAATTTCTCCAGACCCATATTAAATTAAAAATGTCGTGTGACTAGGGCCTCCCGTCGAGTAGACCGTTCGTCTGGTGCAAGTCTTTCGAGTTGACGCACTTCAGCGACTTGTGCGTCGATGGGGATGAAATGATGATGATTAGGACAACACAACACCCAGACACTGAGGGGAGAAAATCTCTGACCCAGCCGGGAATCGAACCCGGGCCCCTAGGATTGACATTCCGTCGCGCTAACAACTCAGCTACCGGGGGCGTCCTAAATGTCGTCTGACTAGGGCCTTCCGTCGTGTAGACTGTTCGCCGGGTGCAAGTCTTTCGATTTGTCACCACTTCGGCGACTTGTGGGTCGATGGGGATGAAATGATGATGATTACGACAACACAACACCCAGTCCTTGAGCGGAGAAAATCTCCGACCCAGCCGGGTATCGAACCCGAACCCTTAGGATTGACATTCTGTCGCGCTGACCACTCAGCTACCGGGGGCAGGCAGATCCATATTGACAGTCTGCAATTGTAATGCACACTGATGCTTGTGCTCCAAACCTACATCGTCGGAACAGCGACACTAGCATGACAAAGTCATGACACTAACATCACAAAGAGCTCAAATCTGCAGCGCACAATCATAACCTCAATCACTTAAAGTAGGATATCCATATGGTAAACAGTTTTCCGTCTACACTGGTTCCAGTAGCGAATGTTTAATAATAATCATCGTATATTGTGCAAAAGTATTGCGAGTAGAGGTAAGGGTTAATGTGTAAGACTTTTTCTTAATCGGTAACGTGTAGTCATACACACAAACAGTGTTTGCGTTGTCTGTACGTGTTCGACGTTCACTCGACAGAAATCGCGCAACTAAGACATGGAGCCAGAAGCGAACTTCTGTGTTGTTTCTGAACTGCAGAGCAAACTTGCAGACGTGTCGACTTTGCCACATCTTTCACTGTTTTTCTTGCGCGACTAGTCCTTACCTGCCCAGTAGGTTTTGCAGCCGTTCGTTTGCCATCAGAGACTAGTCGTAAATCCGCCCCAGAAAGGCCGCCGTACCGCCACGCGCAGACGTGACGAGTGCATTAAATGAGCCGTCTCTCTCCTGACGGTGTCGTCCGAGAGACCGAAACAGCAACTGGCTTCCATTACGCGCATTGGCGCAACGCTTCTTGCGACGCGCCAGCTGCCGCTGTTACGGGATTGTCTTGGGGCGATTACCGTACAGGCGAAAGTCTTCCGTTCAGCGCAGATAGCTATAAGGAAGACCGTTCAAAAAGGCCCCTTCTACTCGTTAAAACAGTGTGGCGGAAGGACCTTTGACTACGGTGAGAGGTTATCTTACACATGAGCTATCGGCGCCCACCTTACACCACGACTCAAACCATTAATGATCCGATATTACTATCCTAACCTTTCCCTTTACTGGCGTATCACGATTCTTTTTTCATTAGTCTTCTAACTGGTTTCATAGGCCTGCCTCAAATTCGTTTCCTGTGCTAACCTCCTCATCTCAGAGCAGCACTTATTCGTTGGATGTATTCCAGCCTCTGTCTTCCTGTGCGGTCTTTACCCTCTACGACTCCCTGTAGTGCCATCAAACATATTCCCTGATGTATTAACACACATCCTATCACTCTGTCACTTCCTGCAATCTGATTTTCCGCATATTCCTTTCCTCACCGGCTCTGCGGAGAACCTTCCCATTTCTTATCAGTTCAATTTATTTTTTAGCATCTCTCTAGACTGTCTAGTCATATTAATGTGACCACCTTACCAAGCGATGTCCGCTGTGACACGAGCAGGAAGTGAGTCAGTGAGGTTCTGGAAGGCGCTGACAGGAATGTGGAGCCTTGCAGACTCCAGTCCAGTGGCCAGCTGCACTAGCTATCTCGGTTGAGGATCCACGGTGCGAACAGCTCGATCGAGGTGATCTCTCAGATTCTCGATTGGGTTTACATGCAGCGAGTTTGGTGACCTGGTGCTCTGCCAGGTACGTACACTGCGAGTCTGACATGCTTCATTCTCCTGCTATTTATTTATTGTTCCGTGGGAGCAAATTAGGGAGAAGTCTCCATGGTCATGGAACGTGTCAATACATGAATTTATAACACGATAGTAGAAACAGTTAAATGAAATATAAGTAACATATTCAGGTGACAGTTCGTAAGTTTAAATAAAGAAAATCAACAATGTAACACTGGAATTTGCTTAATTTTTCAGCTCTTCTAGAAGCTCCTCGACAGAATAGAAGGAGTGGTGAGCCATGAGGAAACTCTTCAGTTTAGACTTAAAAGTGTTTGCTCTACTGCTAAGATTTTTGAGCTCTTGTGGTAGCTTATTGAAAATGGATACAGCAGAATACTGCACTCTTTTCTGCACAAGAGTCAAGGAAGTGCATTCCGCATGCAGATTTGATTTCTGCCTAGTATTAACTGAGTGAAAGCTGCTAACTCTTGGGAGTAAGCTAATATTGCTAACAACAAACGACATTAAAGAAAATATATACTGTGAGGGCAATGTCAGAATTCCCAGACTATTGGATAGGGCTCGACAAGAGGTTCTCGAACTTACACCACACACAGCTCAAACAGCCCGTTTTTGAGCCAAAAATAACCTTTTTGAATCAGAAGAATTACCCCCCAAAAAAATACCATATGACATAAGCGTATGAAAATATGTGGACTACTTTTCGTGTTGAACTGCCACTTATTTCAGATACTGTTCTAATGGTAAATAAAGCAGCATTTAGTTTCTGAACAAGATCCCGAACATGGGCTTTCCACAACAGCTTACTATCTATCCGAACGCCTAAGAACTTGAACTGTTCCGTCTCGCTTAAAATATGCCCATTCTGTCTGATCTAAATATCGGTTCTTGTTGAATTGTGAGTTAGAAACTGTAATAACTGAGTCTTACTGTGATTTAGCATCAAATTATTTTCCACAAGTCACGAACTTATTTCATGAACTACATTATTTGATAATGTTTCAATATTACACACAAGATCTTTCACTACCTAGCTGGTGTCATCAGCAGACAGAAATATTTTTGAATCACCTGTAATACTAGAAGGCATATCATTTACATAAATAAGAAACAGCTGGTAGAGGCTGGTAGAGGCCATCGTGCCGAGGAAAAACAAACTGCATATATCGGTGGATATGGTCCCCAAAGAAAAACACAATTATGTTGATCTATTTGGCCACGAAAACTTTCCCAAGACCACAATGCTCCCTCATCCGGCCTGGACCCTTCCAACGATTGTTGCAGCATGTTTGCCGTCACACGTTCAACGCCATACACACGGATGGCCAACTGTCCGAAGGAGAATAAAACGTGATTAATCTGAAATGGCCACCTGTGGCCACATAGTGGATGTCCATTTACGGTACTGGCGTGCAAATCTCAGCCTTCGTCGCCGAGGAACAGCAGTCAGCATGGGTGCATGAACCATCTATCTGTTGTGGAGGCACGTACGCAGCAACGTTCACTGAACAGTCGTTGAGGAGACACTGCTGGTAGTCCGTTCGTGAATCTGGGCGGCCAGTTGCATAAAAGCTGCACTATTATTCGCCCAAACATATCTCCACAGCCTTCGTTCACCCCTGTCATCTACAGGCCGCGGTGCACCGGTTTCGGATCGCCCTTTTTTTTCCAGGCACGGTGTACTTTAACCACGGCAGCACGCAGTCAGGTTCGAAATTAAGTCGTTTCGGAAATGCTTCCACTCTTGCCCCGAAAGTCAGTAATCATTCCCCTTTGTACGTCAAAGAAATCGCTCCGTTTCGCATTATGGTAATCACGGCACTATTTACCCGTCCTCCCGACACGCGTCATACATCCTTCAGTGCCTTCTGTGAGTGGCTATTGTAACTTGACGTCGAACGTAGGCAGTGGTCACATTAACTGACTGAGCATGTAGAAAGCATTTTCCCAAGAATTAGTTTCAAGTCATAATCAGAGAATTTTTCTAAAATTGAATAGTAAATACTATTTTGCACATTTGAGTGATCAATAATACTCAGACTTTCTAATGCTTCTAAAGACTTGAACAGCTAAAGATTTTAGTAGGATCTTTTTCTTTTGACTTAATTAATCGATTTGAGAAAGAGAGAGAGAGAGCTGTTTTACAGATTGTATGCATTAAATACCTTTGGTTTCAATCTGTGATCACTGGCAAGTAGGGTCTCCACATTTTCCTTTCTCAACCACGGAAGCACGGAACCTGTGTGCTTCGACCTGACAAATGCTATGCAATATTTCATACTGGATGAATTATAAAGTGATTAGAAATAGATAACTTTCGACAGTAACAATGAAAATGAAATGGTGCTACCGCAAAAAGCAGCATTTTCTTAATGTGGTCGTAGAGCATGGCAGCATAATCTTCAGCGAAATTGAGACGATAGAATAAATTTCTAGAGTAGCTCTCGTTGCAGGGATTGTGAGAGCATCAGTGGATTCCAACAAGCGCTAATAAAGCACTAGGCATCAGCTGATACTAAGCATACATTCCACGAGATAAATAGACGTTGGAATCTGCACGAGTAGTAACGAGAACAGAAGTACAGTGTGCCACAAAAAGCTAACAATTTCTGGTTTACCTGTAGTTTCGCAGTGAAGCAACATCGAATAAATATAGTGTTAAATAACTGAAAAAAATTGTACTTATGTTAATGTAACATGTACAAGACTGTATCTCTATTAAGAAAATAATTCTGACAAAGATTTTATTTCTGGTAAAAAAAGAGTCAAGCCATTCATTCTACTCACACAGACCTGAGAGTGTAACGTGTCTTTTCAAGGCTCTAGAGACGGCGTTGCTTGTTGGCTTCACTCGATTTGGTCGGAAATCTTCTTCATACATGGCTAGAAAAACCATGATAATAAATTTCGAGGACTGAGTGGATAATCGGAGATGGTTATGGTTGAAGCATAAAATGCAGTAAACTTATAAATTTGTTGAACAACTGTGGTTCAGATTGTTATTCAAAAGTAACTGAAGATTTTCTATAATTTACGATCAGACACTTATCTTGCCACAGTTCAGTAGCCGAGTTAAATTCAGTTTGAGTCAGAATACGGATCCGTTTTGGTCGAGTCGCTTTAGAATCCCATGTCGCAAGTTGGGAAGATTCCGTTTCGTTCATTGATGATGATTATAGCGTCACGCGCGGTGCTCCTTGTGTGTAAAAGAAAAATTTGAACTCAGATATTAAATTTCTAAAATGACCCCCCTGAATTCTGTTGGGATTGAAGGACAGGAGATTAAGTGTGAAGATGGCCATAAAGTGTTGAGCGCCACTTATTGCTTGTGTGATCCGCGTGCGGCAACATGTAATACGGGTTCAGCAGGTGGTTTGCCACAGTAGTGTCAGGACGGTCGACAGGTGGCTGTAGTCGCTTCCGATAGGAACAGCCACACTGTGGGAGCCCGTAAAAGCTGACTCGATTATATCGTTTTATGAGAAAAATGATCTCAAAAAAGTGATTGTGGCCTCGAAGCCGTATCGTCACACACTTCCATTCTTCCACTACCACTGGTTAAACTCTCGGGGTAAAATACTAGTCGCCTTTCCCTCTTAAAAGAGTACAATGGACACTTTGGAACCCGTTGTGCCTATGCAGGAAGTACACATTTATATATCCTTACAGAGACTAATGTCCGACCCGCCAGGTTAGCAGAGAGCGCTAATGCGCTACTTCCTGGACTCGGGCACGCGCGTTGGCCCCGGATCGAATCCGCCCAACGGCTTAACGAAGGAGGCCGGTGTGCCAGCCAGCCAGCCAGCCAGCCTGGATGTGCTTTTTAGGCGGTTTTCCACATCCAACTAGGTGAATACCGGGCTGGTCCCCTATTCCCGCCTCAGTTACGCGGCTCGCAGATAACTGAACACATTCGCACTATTCCATGGGTTACACTAGACACAGACAGTTGGGGTACCCTAATTCCGTCCTGGGGGGTACGGGGTGGCGGCAGGAAGGTCGTCCGGCCATCCCTTCCATTAACCTTGCCAAATCCGATTAACCATGCCGACCCTCCGTCATTGCGGGAAAAAGACTCAAGCGAAAGAAGGAAAGACGTAGACCAGGGCTTCCCAACGTGTGGTCCACGGACCCCTTAGGGGTCCGCCGGCTCTTTCTCGGCGGTCCGCCGCCACCTTTCACCAAATCGTGTAAAATAATGAGTAAAATTATTGAATAAAAATGTGAAAATCAAATTCAGAACTTTTTTTTCTTTTTCGTGTGAAAAACATGTGTACTTTTACTTCAGGTCGTATTCCCAAGCAGCCTTTGCGGTTCCTAAGTGAGAAAGCATACACTGTTTAGTGCCGGAGAATGTGTCTTCTCTGATCGACTGTTTCGCAACAATACAGAACTGGAAAACGGCTTTATAAAAGAAGATTTCCAGAATCGATTTTGAAGTGTTTACCTGACCAACCAAAAGTGGAACTGGGACATCGGCTTTCGAAATTCGGTTTTGGAAACGCATGTAAACTGGGTGAATGTGTTCCCACACATTGCACAACAGATGTCACAACTGTCCTTTAAAGGGAATTCCTTGGCCTCTTTTCTTTCGTGATGTGTTTGTATCCCGAATCATGGGTCTGCCTCTTTTCTACCCAGGCCGCGCGAAATGGCGGCGCAGTCTAGGGCGCCATGTCGTGGATTGCGCGCCCGCTCCCGCCGGAGGTTCGAGTCCTCCCTCGGGCATGTGTGTGTGTGTGTATGTATGTGTGTGTGTGTGTGTGTGTGTGTGTTGTCCTTAGCGGAAGTTAAACTTAGGTTAATAGTGTGTAAGACTAGGGACTGATGACCTCAGCAGTTAAGTCCCATAGACTTTACATACATTTGAACATTTTTCTTCGGATTTCACGAGAAACCACACACACACACACACACACACACACACACACACACACACACACACACACACACACACACACACGACTGTTACGAAATATGCATGCTCCTTACACAACAGTAGCCAGACAGTGGAAGTGAACAGACCACAAGCGGCAGCTTGTCAACAGCGAACAGTTTCGACGTGACGTTGATTGCTGTTGGAGGAAGGCAGCTCCAACGTGTGAAATGTCAGTTACCAAGTAATTTTAATCAGGCTATAGTGTGTTCAACAAAGGGAGGAAATCCACTAGTAAGTGTCTGGATACAGTAGGAATTCAAATTGGATCGTTAATTTCAAGTTTTTTTCATTCATCTCTAAACCAAAGACAAGGGGGAGGGGGGGAGGGGGGTCATTAGGAACATTGCCCTTGCATTAAGAGCTTTCAGTTCCCATGGGTTTCGCTCTGAAATTTAAAGTTACTGTGCTCCTGACTGACTAGGAGTCCGCCATGGATTTTCAACTGAAGAAGGGGTCCGCCGGCTGAAAAGGTTGGGAAGCCCTGACGTAGACTAATGTCCATAGTTTATGTACTGACAAAGCCAGAGTTATCTAACTATATTATTAGAAACCCGTGAAATTTAATTCCTGAAGGCAGTTATTGCGATAAATTGTTGGAATTGATAATGAGAAGTTACCCTTTCTTTTTGTGTTTGAATGTTTGGGAATTATATATTTCGCCGGCCGTGGTGGCCGAGCGGTTCTAGGCACTTCAGTCTGGAGCCGCGCGACCGCCACAATCGCAGGTTCGAATTCTGCCTCGGACATGGATGTGTGTGATGTCCTTAGGTTAATTAGGTTTAAGTAGTTCTAAGTTCTAGGGGACTGATGACCTGAGATGTTAAGTCCCATAGTGCTCAGAGCCAATTATTTATTTCCTTCTTCATGTCCACCAGCAACCTGTTTTACTCCAGCGCATGAAACTTCATCCTGCACCCAAGACAGGAATGCATAGTGTTCACGGAAATTGTTTCTACTTCTAGTATTGACGTCTCGAAATGCTTCCATACTGTATTCTATCTTCTAGTTAACCACAATCCCATTAGGGCATCGGCTGAAAACTCTCGAAGACTAGTTAATGGAAATATCCTAATATAAATGACTGGTCGAAATTATCTGCATTTTCGTTCAGTTGATGTACAGTCACGGTGTATGGCGCAACCACAATGTTCGGTCCGCGTGCCGTCCCTTCACCACCACAGCTTCCCCCGATGCTGGACGCAGTTTGACTGATGTCATGAATTCCGCGGATATCATCAACTTTGCCTCATTTGCGGAAGAATATAGTGAAGAAAGTAAAATTCATTACTATATATTCACTTCTATAAACTGAAAAGTTCAGTAAGTGATTTTTTTCCGTCTCCCACACAGTCTGCGATGCGCTCAACAAAATCGGTAAATCGCTGGTTTCTGCACTAGCGGTCATACTTCAAATTAATATTTTCCAACATTAATAGACTGTAGGATTATTATTCAGGTAATCGGGCTGCTGTTTTTTACAAGCAAATATTTCAAAGCTATTTCCAAAACTGAAACACGAAAATAATCTTTTGTAAATGTACTCTACGTGTTGAAGTGGTAGAAAACTGAAGATATACGATTTTTAGCACTTCTCTATAAAAAATTACTTTTTTATCCAATTAACAATTTATCTAAAATTTCATAACTGATACAATAAACATAACCTTCTCGGGTATATTGGCTAGAATACATCCTTCACTGAATGTTAGTGATGTTGCATAAAACAACTTCACATGGTGTAATTCCGCGAACGATATAAACGCAATCAAATGGACGGGTAATAAAATGTTTTAACTCTTCTCAAGCGTAGCTCAATGATAAGCGTGGCTGTTAAGCGGCCAACGGGTTCGATTCCTGATACTGCTAGGATTTTTTCCCCTAGCGGGAGGGTTGTAATGGGATGCACGCAACCTTGTGATAACTGAGAAGCTACAAAAAATTCTCCTGTATCTGTTGTTGACTCTCCATCCAAAATAACTGGCTGCGTCCTCCCTACGAAACAATCCTCAAGCCAGTCCCAAATTTCGCTTAATACCCCATACGATCATGCTTTTAATAATAAGCATAGATTTGATACAGAGTCAGATGTTTTCCGGAAATCCATAAATACTACATCCACTCAACTGCCTTGAACCGCATCTTCCAGTATGTCGAGAGGGAAAAGTGCGAGTTGGGTTTCACGTGATCGATGTTTTTGGAATCCATGCTGGTTGGCGTACTACCCGTCCATCGTACAGGCGAAAAAGCTCTATGTGATACTGCACAGCTTTTGTATCACTACAGTTGCCCTATAACGTCCATAACGGATGAAGTTAGAATGTTTCGGTTCTGTTTTTAGAGTGCGCAAAACTTGTGAAAGGGCAGTAGAGTTACCTTGTCGGCGGCGAAAGTGCAGCACCTGCCACGGCCTCTGGTGCCTAGTGGCTTCCTTTCTCCGGTCCAGCGGCTCATGCCTGACCCACCACCTCGCCCTAGCCTCTCCCATTACGCAACGAAGCCGCTCTAGGTCAGCCGCCGCCGACACTCAGCCAAACTACTGTGCGCGTTTCCTCCTTTCCAAGAGAAGCAGTGAGAGGCAGCCGTCGTAAAGATTTGATACGCTGCAGCTACCGCCACCACTTTCGTTTCGCAACAAATCTGTTAGCTCATCGCGGCAAGAGGTATTAATCTCCGGGCTAAGAAGGGCAGCCTGAACAAAAAAACGAGAGGAGAGAAACTGGTGCTTACAAGAGATCACGAGAACTGCCAGCGCATCTTGCAGTGAATGTCGTTGCGGTGTCAGTGGTGCAACGTCAGTTGCGCACAGTCGACCTCTTTCAAGAGGCAATTTCAAGCTTCAGTAAGCCGCTGCTAGGCGGCGAGCGGTAGCAGAATGTCAGAGTGAGAGGTGACAGTTAAAGCGTCATTGACCGACTGTAGGAAAGATGCTGCAAGCATACATCAAGTAATCGTTCGTTTCTGATTATTTGTTTTCTTCTGGGAAGTTAACATGGACGATGCACATTAATAAAACCGACAAACTGCAGGGACAGATTCCTGACTGGAAAAGGAGGAAAAATGTGCCGAGAACATGTGTTCAAATGGCTCCAAGTACTATGGGAATTAACATCTGGGGTCATCAGTCCCCTAGACTTAGAATTACTTAAAACTAACTAATCTAAGAACATCACACACATCCATGCCTGAGACAGGATTCGAACCTGCGACCGTAGCAGCAGCGCGGTTCCAGACTGGAGCGTCTAGAACCGCTCGGACACAGTGGCCGGCGAGGTGTCCGAATGGTTGAGAGGCAGCACGGCCATATCAAAACAAGTACTCTAGAACTAAAACAAAGACGAAACTCCGCCATGAAGGTACCGACCGGTCGCCGTGTCATCCTCAGCCCACAGGCGTCAGCGGATGCGGACATGGAGGGGTATATGGTCAGCACACCGCTCTCCCGCCGTATGTCAGTTTCAGAGACCGCAGCCGCTACTTCTCAGTCAAGTAGCTCCTCAGTTTGCCTCAGGGCTGAGTGCACCCCGCTCGCCAACAGCGCTCGGCAGACCGGATGGTCACCCATTCAAGTGCTAGACCAGCCCGACAGCGCTTAACTGCAGTGATCTGACGGAAACCGGTGTTACCACTGCGGCAAGGCCTTTGGCTGACACTAAGAACATCACACAACATTTCAAGCCCTTCTTGGGCGTTAGCATGATCATGTGCCGTAGACACTGGCGAGCAGATTGATGCCGTATTCCTGGACTTCAGGAAGGCATTTGATACGGTTCCGCACTTACGTTTAGTGAAAAAAAATACGAGCTTACGGAATATCGGACCAGGTTTGTGATTGGATTCAGGATTTCCTAGAAGAAAGAACACAACATGTCATTCTTAACGGTTCAAAATCTGCAGATGTAGAGGTAATTTCGGGAGTACCGCAGGGAAGCGTGATAGGACCTTTATTGTTTACAATATACATAAATGACTTAGTTGACAACATCGGTAGCTCCGTGAGGCTATTTGCAGATGACACGGTTGTCTACAAGAAAGTAGCAACATCAGAAGACTCGTACGTACTCCAGGAGGACCTGCAGAGGATTAATGCATGGTGCGACAGCTGGCAGCTTTCCCTAAACGTAGATAAATGTAATATAATGCGCATACATAGGGGCAGAAATCCATTCCAGTACGATTATGCCATAGGTGGTAAATCATTGGAAGCGGTAACGACCGTAAAATACTTAGGAGTTACTATCCGGAGCGATCTGAAGTGGAATGATCACATAAAACAAATAGTGGGAAAAGCAGGCGCCAGGTTGAGATTCATAGGAAGAATTATAAGAAAATGTGACTCATCGACGAAAGAAGTAGCTTACAAAACGCTTGTTCGTCCGATTCTTGAGTATTGCTCATCAGTATGGGACCCTTACCAGGTTGGATTAATAGAAGAGATAGACGTGATCCAGCGAAAAGCAGCGCGATTCGTCATGGGGACATTTAGTCAGCGCGAGAGCGTTACGGAGATGCTGAACAAGCTCCAGTGGCGGACACTTCAAGAAAGGCGTTACGCAATACGGAGAGGTTTATTATCGAAATTACGAGAGAGCACATTCCGGGAAGAGATGGGCAACATATTACTACCGCCCACATATATCTCGCGTAATGATCACAACGAAAAGATCCGAGAAATTAGAGCAAATACGGAGACTTACAAGCAGTCGTTCTTCCCACGCACAATTCGTGAATGGAACAGGGAAGGGGGGATCAGATAGTGGTACAATAAGTACCCTCCGCCACACACCGTAAGGTGGCTCGCGGAGTATAGATGTAGATGTAGATGTAGATGGGTCTTTTCACGCGGACGAAAGTGCAAGGTGGCGGCGGACTGTGGGCACACCAGATCTGGAGGACAGCTTTCTACACAATAAAGAGACTAACCCTGGTGCACGTTCCAAATCTGGTGTACGCAAAGTCCTACGACTCCCTGCACGTTCGTCTGTCTGAAATGACCCATGCTCACACAAACGCCCCAAAAGGGACTTGTTGTGTGATGTTCTCAAATGGTTCAAATGGCTCTGAGCACTATGGGACTTAACTTCTGAGGTCATTAGTCGCCTAGAACTTAGAACTACTTAAACCTAACGAACCTAAGGACAGCACACACATCCATGCCCGAGGCAGGATTCGAACCTGCCACCGCAGCGGTCGCGCGATTCCAGACTGTAGCGCCTAGAACCGCTCGGCCACCCTGGCCGGCTGTGGGATGTTCTCAGTGTCTGTGAGAGTACTTGTTTTCGTATAGCAGTGCTGCCTTTCTATCTGCTCGGCCATACACAAAAACTATCTCGGTTTGCCCCCGACATGAATACTGCTGCTTACATTGAGCTGAGACAATCACACAGTCTGTAACACACAAGAAACACATGGCACGTGGTCAGAAGAACTGTAATTCATCAGCGTCACCTACCATGGCAACGATGCGTTTCCGGACATATGTTCATACAACCTTTACTCTTCCATTTCCAGTCAGAAATCCGACGCTGCAGTTTGTTGTTTCATAAAGTTCACCCTGTATACGAGGCATAAATGCTCTACAAAACGTCATGGTCATTTAGTTGCACTATAATAAAGCTATTTGGCCTGACCATAGTACTTCATTGACTCAATTACACCTTAAGAGTTGGGCGTTATGCCATTGTCAAAGGATCCGAAAGCATAACATAGTGTTTTATGGATAACAAAAAGCAGAAAGTGTCTGTGCAAACAGAAGACGAATAGTTTTCTTGTGGAATAAGTTACTATGTAACGCATTGAAATCATCTGATGGTTGGTCGAAACTGGTGATGATACCTATAATGATACCGGTAATGATACCTGAAATATACTGGTGTGCAAAACGTAAGAACGAAAGTAACTTTCTCGTGAAGTATCGCAGCTCGACAAAAATTGAACCATTCATAGAGAGACCTGCTACAGTATAGTACAGAATATTACTGAAAAAACTACACAATGAGACGAACAGAAACGACACTTTTATTGAAAGACACTGAAGTCACCATAGTTTATGATGGCCCCCTTGATATTGGAAGAGGCGAGACATGGATCTTAATAGGTTATGTGGTCAGCACGGACAGCAAAGACTGCTCCTACGCTGGGCGCAAGGTTCGCATGGAGTTCTTTTGGTAGGGCATCTCATTCCTCCCCCAGCACGGTTAACAACGGTTAGATGGTGGTTGGTGCATGTGGACATGCTGCGTACTCCTCCCTAACGCATCCCACGCCTGCTCCATGAGATTTAAGTCGGGGAAACGGGCAGGCCACTCCATTCACCGAGTTTGCTCTTGCATTGATTGATGTGGTCACGTATAGTGATTTACAAAAACGAAATCAGGACCGAATGCACGCAGAAAACACATACGTGGAAAAGGAGTACAGTGTTACAACAACATTGACCAGTGACTGTATCGTAGTCAAAGATTTGGAGGCCAATACATCCATGCACATTATGTCTGCCGATACCATAACAGCTGGATCACCAGAGGTGTCGTGTTCGACTATGTTCCCGGGCTCGCTAGTTGTTCCCTCCTCTCGCCTTGTAAAAAAGATCCAGAATCACTACTCAGACTGAATCTGCTCTCATCCGAGAACAGCACGCCATCCCACTTATCGTTGGTCCAGTTCCTTTGCTCTCGGCACCACAGCACGCCGTGACGCCGATGTGCGGGTATCAGCGGAACGCAGAGTATTGCTCGTCGGGCACAGAGGCCACTGCTTTGCTGTCACCGTGCTGCTGTACTAAGCGAGGTTTCGTCTCTTGCAGTCCAGTTAAATGCGGTTGCAGTTGCTCCTGCTGTTTGCCTTGGGTCCCATCTTCCTTGTCTCGCAATGTAGCGGTGATCTGCTACTATAGTTGACCGAGGTGGATACGCCCTCTCCTCTGGGGAGCAGTGTTTTTGCTTAGGAACGCTCCCCATGCGCATGAAATAATGGTGGGCAGTACCAAACTCATGGGCTACACTCAGCACACTTAACCGCATCCTGGGAAGAGTTCTCATTCTTCCAGTGTTTTGGAGGTGCACAGCAGTGTTGCTCCTGGAGCCTTGTCTACACATGGGAAAGTGTCTCTGTGAACCGTCTGCGTGATGTTGAGATACTCCCGTAGGCTGCAAGATCTCCTGATCTGTCGCCGACAGGACATGTGTGGGACCAGCTTGGAAGTCATCTCCGTCTCACTGTCAGTATCTAGGATATCAAGGACCAGTTGCAACAGTGGTGGACCCGTTTGACTCAGGAGAGGATATATCAGCTTCACGGTACCCCTCGGTATCAGGGCATGCATTCAGGACAGAGAGGGTGTATACTCACCTAAGTCAGCTCATATTGCCAAATTCATTGTAAATTTGACTCGATATTGTAATCACTGAAATTACATCTCATACACCATTACACCATCAACGTGTGAAGTTTGATTTCGTTTCCTCGTTCCTTTCAGGGTGCTTCAATTTTTTTTGGTGATCCATGGTAGTACATAACCGCGATTCGTCACTCAACACAATGCGACGCAAGTAATCAGCAGTCCATACCTCCCGTTCAAGGCAGCTGTTTGTGTCGTGTTAACGCGATCCTACACACGGGACGGTAATTCCGTCGTCCGGGTGCTGCTGGTATCGGACAAATGATGCATCGCGACACAGAATGTTGCAGGGAATTCATTAATTTATTCTCGAATGGCAAGTGCAGACGTGTACGGTATGCAGTGCGCTTGGTGCATAATACGGCGATCCTCCTTTGTAGTTGTGCCGCGCTGGGTAGCCATGCGCTCTCAGGCGTCTTGTCATGATTCGCGCGGCTTACCCCCGTCGGAGGTTCGAGTCCTCCCTCGGGCATGGGTGTGTGTGTTGTCCTTAGCGTAAGTCAGTTTAAATTAGATCAAGTAGTGCGTAAGCCTAAGGACCGATGACCTCAGCAGTTTGTTCCCATAGTCCTTACCACAAATTTCTAATTTTTTGTAGTTGTGAGGCGTGGTCGACCGCAACCTTGACTATATGTGTGTCTGCCCTCACGTTCCCATGCATCCCAACAGCAGACTACTGTCACCTCCGAATCCCACACGAATCTGGGCAACACACGATTTGACCAGCGGGCCAAATAGAGACCACTCACAGTGAGTCCCCTTTCAAGCTGGGTTTTTAGAACCCGGCGCCACCTGGCATTTTCAGTCAAAAGGAGAAATGGGGGAGCAGAAAAATATCTTAGAGGCTTAACGAAAAATGGGGCTACGTACTCGCCCTAGTAGTGAATATCCATACCATGTTCTTCTTTTCTTCAAATTGTTAGTGCACTGACATGTCCATCTACGTGATGGAGGAGATGCGGGGGGGGGGGGGGGGGGGGTGAAGGATTTGCGAAAATCACACCGTTTTCTAGAGAGAGGGGGGCAGCTACCTCCCCCGCCCCGCCATCCGTCCCCCACCCCCTCGTTCCCAACAATTTATTTTGCATTGACTAATTCCGTACCTTATCACTTGGTCTGTGACTATGTACGGTGGTAGCGAAACAAAAGCATTTCGTTCCTGAGATGTTGGAAATAGGTGTCCATTAACAGACACATTCAACTCTCTACAAATACATGAGCAAGAACATTTTATCTTTTTTGTAAATTCGAAATAAGTTCGCTGAATGCGAATACCTTGGCTTCAGCTGTGTTACGATCGATCTGTTAACTATCGGTGACCAGTGAAAGGATGTAGACAGTGTGACATGTGACATATAGAAGTTTGGTTCCGTCCTGGAGGCGTGTACGGATAGCCAAGTGGTACCTTGCACGGTAGCTCAACGTGTTCGGTCAGAGGATTGGTCGCCCTCTGTAACGAAAAACTGATTAAATGAATCAACGATGAACTTGAATGGGTGGCATGCGACGTCCACCCTGAACAAATGGAATGAATAATAACAAGCAAAATGAGATAAAGAAAAAAAATGTTAAGACAACCGTTCGCAATAAGCAACAAATGCGGGTTCGAGTCGCGGTCCGGCACAAGGTTCCGTATGTCCCCAGTAGGTAGTACGTAGGTAGTACATCGGTACCTAGCACAGCTACAGCCAAATTACTGGCAATTGTTGAAGTTACTTCTAAGTAATTTCGGTCGGCCGTCTTTCGTCAACAATGTCTGTTCGTCCAGATATGCAAGTGACTTTTTTTAAACCATTGTATACATAGTGGTCTAAAAATAAAAGTCATTAACTTTGTAAGAAAAAGCAGAAATTCAAACTAGGAGAAAAGGTTTCACCACTCATCAGTGAGCGGGTAAGCCATTTATGCACTATGACCACACAAGAGTACCAATCACGTAAATTACGATGTGGAAGATGGCTCTACATTTCAGCGTGCGTGCAACACGCTCCCCTGTTTTCTACGACATGGAACGAGATACATCTGCGGGAAGTTACCGACATGCCTCTCACGTATCAGCACGTCGAACGGCAGCGCACTTGACGGTAGCTCAAGAGCCGTATTTCCGCCGTGCACATCATCTCTTCAAGCCCACTTTTTTGTACGCAGTTCTGTTCTTAGACGAAGCAGTTAATCCGTAATATGTCACCCGTCGGTGGACGTAAATACCAGTGCAATGTAGCGCTTCACGTCGAATGTCTAGTCTCTAAATGAAAATGTAAATGTATCTCCTCGAGGATACTCCACTGAAAAAAAATTGGCTAGTATGATATGGTATGATATGGTAGAAAGAAGATAATTACTTACTTAACACTGAAACCCTGGCCGGCTTGTGAACCTTTAGTACAAGTACAAATTAATTTTGGACACGTTTCACACTGAAATTTACACCAATTTTCAAACGAAATCCTGGATACGCGATCTGACTAGCAAAACTTCGGTAAAGACAAGATAAAGCGTTCGCAAACGAAGTGAGACTATTTTCTGCGAGACAGTTCGAATGTTACGTATACTTGCTGCTCAAACAGAGACCAAACATGTAACGAATCTTGCTTTACAGGCCCGGTTCGTGAGGAGCAAATGTGCTTGCCATTGCATTTAGATATCACTTCAAAAATACTAAACAATGAGCTGCGGCGGACTTGAAAATTATTAAAGTGCTGCTTCTCAACATCTGCATCACGGCGTCCTTACCTCACTTTTGAAAAGTATTACGAAAGTTAGCAGGCGTGCGTATTTCAAGCGAATAGATGCTTTGGTTTCCAAACAAACTTCACAGGAAGTGGAGTTAGGTGTCATGAGGCCACCTTGTCTCAGTATG
The DNA here is from genome assembly GCF_021461385.2 of Schistocerca piceifrons. NCBI lineage: Eukaryota > Metazoa > Arthropoda > Insecta > Orthoptera > Acrididae > Schistocerca > Schistocerca piceifrons. The sequence goes on from NC_060145.1 coordinate 406,273,704, forward strand.
AATGAATGAGCAAAGTCACGGGACTGTTTGGGAGGATAAAGAAAAATTCTCTACGTCAATAAATAAGCGTACGAAAATCAGAGAAAATGAATGCTGTTTGACAATAAATACTACACAGTTAGATCACCAACAGAACTCTCGAGCAGGTTCACAAATGACTGAATCCTGCCATAATATCTATAATGAAAGTCTCAAAATGTTTTGTGCGGTGTCGTGGAGTATCAAGAGCGGTGCAAAATATATCGACCACAGCAGATATACAGTAATGCACAGCAAAGTGGTATCACGAGGCTCCAATGGGATACTAGGAAGAAGCCGTGCCTCCCGTAGCTCCGAGACGCCATGTTCAAATGTTCAAATGTGTGTGAAATCTTAAGGGACTTAACTTCTAATGTCATCAGTCCCTAAGCTTATACACTACTTAACCTAAATTATCCTAAGGACAAACACACACACCCATGCCCGACGGAGGAGTTGAACCTCCGCCGGGATCAGCCGCGCAGTCCGAGGCGCCATCGCCGCCCCTTTCCCATAATAGTGTTGCCAGGAGCGCAGTTCCGTTCGACGTCGGATCCTGTCGGAATAATGTCGTTTTGCTGCCTACTACCGTTGACACAGCCCGTGACAATCGTCGGGGAGTGAAGAGACTTCCGTCTCCTACGACTGCGGCCACGCCATCAGACCTGTGCCAATAAGTGTCTGCGAATCTGTGTTTTCTAGTGACTCCAATGAAGTCCACAGTACGGCCATTCTGAACTTGTATCAATTCGCCACTTAGTAATCGTGACCCATTTAGTATGTTCTGAACCGCAAGTCCACGTATGCCGTTTTATAGCTACAGCGGAGCCTGGCGAGTAAAGATTTATTTTGTTATAATTAATAAAATGTTACTTATTCAGAGGGTTCTAATTACGTTTATTATTACTAGCCACGTTAGTTCCTACGATGTAGTACACAAAATTTTCAGTGCCTTTACGAGAGAGAGAGAGAAATCGTAAGCCAGTTCTATTCACGGATAAGTGGATATCTCTATCCACGTGTGCACGTAGATTCTGATAGCTCACGAAGAAGTCCCCGCAGCAAATCGTTAGACACGCATTTCAAGAAATACGCAGGATGATTCCGAGACGAAATTACAAAATTTTAAGGGATGATGAGGAAGAGTAGCTGTGTCAGTTTGAGTCAAGAGACCCAGATTCGGATACGATCGAGTCGAAAATCGTTCTGATTCCTCTGAGAGTAGAATACATGTACCGCTACATGCTCAGATTGAAGGGTAGGCAGCTCACGGAGGTGGTAGTACGGAACAAATTAATAAAAAAATGTCCATTATACATGGGTTCAGGGTGATTCATGTTACAAGCTTTCGTACGTGATTACGGCCAGACGATGTGAATTAATATAGTCTCTGGACGTGGAATGATATTTGGAGCTAGACGCTTGGGACATTCCATTTCGTAAATCATTAGGGAATTCAATATTCCGAGATCCACAGTGTCAGGAGTGTGCCGAGAATATCACATTTCATTTCAGGCATATCTCTCCTCACGGACAACGTAGTGGCCTATGATCTTTACTTAACGACAGAGAGCAGCGTCGTTGCAGAGTTGTCAGTGCTAACAGACAAGCAACACTACCTGAAACAACCGCAGAAATCAATGTGGGACGCACGAGGGACGTACCCGATAGGACAGTGCGGCGAAATTTGTCGTTAATGGGCTTTAGCAGCAGACGACCCACGCAAGTGTCTTTGCTAACAGCACGACATCGCCTGCAGTGCCTCTCGGTGCTCGTGACTATACTGGTTGGACCATAATGGCTGGAAAACCGTGGCCTAGTCAGATAAGTTCCGATTTCAGTTGGTAAGAGCCGATGTTAGGGTTCGAGTGTGGCCCAGACCCCATGAAGCCGTGGACTCAAATTGCCAACAAAGGCACTGTGACAGCTGGTCGTGGCTCCGTAATGGTATGGGCTGTGTTTACATGAAATGGACTAGATCCTATGGTCTAATTGAACTGATCATTGGTTGCAAACTATTATGTTCGTATACTTGGAGACCATTTGCAACCATTCTTGCACTTCATGTTCCCAAGCAACGATGGAACTTTTATGGATGAAAATGCCCCATGTCACCGGCAACATTTGCTGGCGATTGGTTTGCAGGACATTCTGGACAGTTCGAGCGAATTATCTGGCCACACAGATCGCCCGAAATGTATCCCATAGAACATTCATGATACATAATCGAGAGAAGAGTTCGTGCACAAAATCCTGTAGTGGCAACATTTTCGCAATTATCGCTATAGAGGCAGCATGGCTGAATATTTCTGCAGGGGACTTCCAACGATTTTTGGAGTTCATGCCACGTCGAGTTGCTCCACTACGCCGGAAAAAGAGGGTCCGCCACGCTATTATGAGGTACCCCATGACCTCTGCCACCTCAGCGTTTACTTCTTCTGCTGAACAGCAGGCACGCATTTTAAAGCCCATGTTTAATGGACTTTTTTTAATATTTTGGTCCATACTACCTCCTTCCAAAATATGGAAATCAAACAGCTTGCAGTAGGAGACTACACTGTAATAGTTATGACAAAGGCTTTGACTTTTAATTTTCCGGACCAGGGTCCCTTACCTCATATTGATATATTTACTCTTCTTCATCATCACGGAATCACCCTGTTTGTTTGAAACACGGGACCCGTGAACAGATCGCGAGTGAATGGAGCGATTACCGCCTGCAGCAAGCAGCAGTCCTACCCAGTTGTACAAAACAGCGTGCTGAAGTACCGAAACACCACAATCTTCCTACGTAAATCTGAAGTTCATCAGTGCAGGAACCGATTCAAGTGTGTAACTTCTTCTGTCGATACAACTGAATTTGGCTGCCTGGCCTGTCCATGACCTGTGCCGGTCAAAGTACCTGAGCTGACAAGATATTAGACGCCAAGCAGCACACAGACCTTTGACGCTTGCCTAATCGACTCTATGAGGTACTTTAAGTTTCCCAAACAGCCAAGTCGCAGAGGGCATGCTTGGGCCGAGTGCATCAATTGGCATCAATCCTGAGAACAACAACACGGATAAATATGAAGCAACTGAAATGTAAAAAATTATGTGTCGGGATAAAGTGCGAAAACCCTTTCCATTAGAAGGGGCAGGATAGTTAGAGACCTGACAGAGCAACCAAGAAGTTGACTTGGACCTGCAATGAGCAGCAGAGGGTAGGGGCAGGCAGAGACCAAAGTGTGCGTAACATACTGTAGAAGATGTGTGATCCTCCAGGTACTTAGAGAATTACGATTATTTCCACTCAGTAACGTGCTGCGCAATTATATCTTGGGTAACTCATATTTAAGAAAGAAAATTTTCTTTGCACGAATTCCTGCTGTAAGGATACGCTTCTATCGGTTCTCATTCCGAAGACTGATTTGATGCAACTCTTCATGCTAATCTGTCCCATGCAAGTCACTTCATTTAAGAATACCTACTGCAGCCTACATCCACTTGAGCCTATTGTATTCATACCTTGGTCTTACTCTATAAATTCTATCCCCCATACTTCCCTTCAGGAGCAAATTGGTGATTCCTTGATGCCTCAGAATGTGTCCTACCAACTGACTCCTTCTGTTAGTTAAGTTCTTCCATAAATATCTTTTTTCCCCAATTTGATTCATTAACTGCTCGTTATTTTTTCGAACCATCCCTCCAACATTCAACATTCTTCTGTAGCAACGCATTTCAAATGCTGCAAGTCTCTTCTTGGCTGATCCACTTCTCACTTCCGCACAACGCTCTGCCTCAGATAAAAATCTTCAGGAAAGACTTCCTAACCCTTAAATTTACATTAGATGTTAGCAAATCCATCTTTTTCAGAAATACTTTTCGTAATATTCCCAGTCTGCATTTTATGTCCTCTTTCATTTCGGCCATCTTCAGTTATTTTGCTGCCCAAATGGCAAAACTCATTTACTATATTTTCAAATTTCCTAATCTGTTTCCATCATCAACGCCTGATCTGATTCGACTGCATATCATTGCCCTCGTTATAATTTTATTAATGTACAGCTTTTATCTTTCTTTCAAGACACTGTCCATTCCGTTCAACTGCTCTTCGAACTCCTTTGCGATCTCTGGCGGAATTACAATGGCATCACAAAACTCAAAGTTTTCTTCCTGAACTTCAATTCCCTTACAAAATTTATCCTTGATTCCTTTTACTGCTTTGTCAATGTAGAGATCGAATAAGGTCGGGGATTGGATACAACTCTGTGTCATTCCCTTCTTAACTACTGCTTGCGGTCTGGTTTGTGTACATGCTATAAGTAACCTTGCGCCTCCTGTATATTATCTCTCCTATCTTTGGAATTTCAAAGAGTTTAGTTCAACCAACCATGCCAAAAATTTCAATAAACCTGCTAATGATATAAACGTAGCTTTTCTCATGAAAAGTGCGATAAATTTCAATTACTGTTCAGAACGAATAATCATCTCCATAGCTGCGATACTTGAAACTAAATCCGCTATAGTGACCTCAGTTGGAACAATAGCTTTGATCAAAGAGTTAATAAGACAAAATACGTGGCAGAGATTAAAGTTAAGCGCCAGTGCAGAGCAACTTCGTGTTCTTTGCGTATGAATTTTGTGAGGTTACATGGTTAAAAATAGTTGCATACTTATTTCTTTCACGAAAGTACATATTTTTGTGTGGTTTATAAACATATCTGTAAATTCCAACAGTATTTAAATAATAATGGCTTTTACTTGTCAAGTGGCTCGTTCCATTGTTTTACGATACATAGACATAAGTAACTAGTAACATTTAACACTGTTCTACTGTATAACGCTTTCTCTTATCTGTCTCCGCCCATTTTTTGCCTCGTTTTTCAACACACTACCTCGCATTATGGTCCACGAGGACAAGCCCCTTTCCACTTTTTTCATTACTCTTTCAAGACAGGTACCTATCGTCCCAGACTTAAATTAAGAATAGTGTCCGTTCCCGGGTTCTGGCCAAGGTATTCGCGAGATTTTCCTCGTTTGTAGAGCAAATACTGGAGCTGGAAACCCTCTATATATATTTCCAATTGACATTCTCTCCGGATCCCCTGCTGCCCGGTACACTCCAAGATATGCATTTAAAAAAAAATGCACCACGAAGGCATTACCCGACTGAGAAAGATGTCGATAGATGTTATGTACATGTACAGACAAACGAGTGATTACAATTTCAGAAGAATTGGATGATTTATTCAAGAGAAAGAGCTAGACGAGTAGAACAAGTCAAGAGCACGTTGATCCATCTCTGGCCCTTATCCGAGAAGTTATTCAGCTTGGCATTTATTGATAGAGTTGTTGAACGTCCTCCTGAGAGATACCGTGCCAAATTCTGTCCAAACGGAGCTTTGGATTGTGAAAATCCCGAGCTGGTTGGAGGGCCCAGCTCATGATGCTCCAAACGTTCTCAATTGAGGAGAGATCTGGATACCTTGCTGGCCAAGGTAGTAAGATTTGGCAAGCACGAACACAAACAGTAGAAACTCTCGCCTTGTGCGGCAGGGCATTATCTTGTTGAAATGTATATCCAGCACGTGTAATTCTAGGCGCTACAGTCTGGACCCGCGCGACCGCTACGGTCGCAGGTTCGAATCCTGCCTCGGGCATGGATGTGTGTGATGTCCTTAGGTTAGTTAGGTTTAAGCAGTTATAAGTTCTAGGGGACTGATGACCTCAGACGTTCAATCCCATAGTACTCAGAACCATTTGAACTCCCCCAGATTCAGCAAACCCTACGTCTTGTTGGGTCGTAAATCTTACTGTCCTCTGGTTCACGTATAATCCACCATAATTCTGTTTATTTACACCTCCGTCTAGACGAATACGGACTTCATCCGACGTCACTATGTTGCTTCGCATTTGTGGGTCAGCTGCTAAACCTTCAAGCAAGCGCAAGGTTAAGGTTTGACAGACAACTCTGCCTTGTTCGTTTGGTTTTTGTGTACGACCTGCAATTTGTATGGATGCAAGTGCAGATTATCGACGATGCTGAGCCACATGGTACGATCTCACATTGTTTGCGCCAACAAATGTCTGGCGGCAGAACGGCGAGGACACATCGAATGAGCACTTGATGCATCTCCTCTTTCCCCAGTGTCCGTCGTCGGCCTGGGGATTCTTTCTTTGCACAAGACGCATTAGCCCCAAATTTTTGTACCCACCTACAATCGTTTGGGTTCAGCTCGAAATGGCCTCGAATGAGTCGGTTAACTGTGATGGCATACATCTCGACGCCTAATGTTCGATGCTCTGAACTCCACAAGGATATACGTTCGTCGTCCTTCTCAATGCAGGTGCAACAACGAAGCCGTACTACGTGACTCATTTGCTCTTATTATGAAAAATTGTATAATCTTCTTGTTAGAGAAATTTTATTTGCCCATATCGCAATAATTAAATCTATGGACTACTGCTGCGGTCTGAGCAAATACATCGTCTCTAACAAGGAGATTATAGTTTTCGTATCCTGCTATTCGTTCTACCGAACCCTGTACAAACACAATATCTTCCACTTCCTGGTTAATTAGCGAGTTATTAAGACCCACTGCCATGTTCTGGAGGCCGCAACAGTTTCTTAGATGGCCGAAAACGAGCTACACTTCCTCATCGTGCAAGAAGCGAAGTACGATTAGCTGTGAGGACCTTAGATGTTAAAAAGAGGCGCCGGAATCCCTACAGACATCTGGCTTGACAGTCTATTTACGCTCAGGAAAAATGAGCTGTCCAGTCCAGTCAGGCAATTTTGTCAGCGGAAAGCAGGCCGAAAGATAAGCTTAATCTTCATACGCCCCTGTCAACTGGCTTCGCGTGGTGTAGAAACGGTGCCTGTCAGAAGTGCAGCCGAATTCAGCTGTCAGGCGAGTTGACGGCCTACTATTAACTGTTACGCTCCTTGCCGATTTTGTACTGACGGAACAATTTCTTTTGAGTGATACAACCATTCAGAAATGTCAAGTTGGAACTTGACTATACAGGGTGTTACTAAAAGGTACGGCAAAACTTTCAGGAAACATTCTTCACACTCAAAGAAAGAAAATATGTTACGTGGACATGTGTCCGGAAGCGCTTACTTTCCATGTTAGAGCTCATTTTATTACTTCTCTGCAAATCACATTAATCATGGAATGGAAACACACAGCAACAGAACGTGCCAGTGTGACTTCAAACACTTTGTTACAGGACATGTTCAAAATGTCCTCCGTTAGCGAGGATACATGCATCCACCCTCCGTCGCATGGAATCCCTGATGCGCTGATGCAGCCCTGGAGAATGGCGTATTGTATCACAGCCGTCCACAATACGAGCACGAAGAGTCTCTACATTTGGTACCGGGGTTGCGTAGACAAGAGCTTTCAAATGTCCCCATAAATGCAAGTCAAGAGGGTTGAGGTCAGGAGAGCGTGGAGGCCATGGAATTGATCCGCCTCTACCAATCCATCGGTCACCGAATCTGTTGTTGAGAAGCGTACGAACACTTCGACTGAAATGTGCAGGAGCTCCATCGTGCATGAACCACATGTTGTGTCGTACTTGTAAAGGCACATGTTCTAGTAACACAGATAGAGTATCCCGTATGAAATCATGATAACGTAATCCATTGAGCGTAGGTGGAAGAACTAAAATGAGCTCTAACATGGAAATTAAGCGTTTCCGGAAACATGTCCACATAACATCTTTTCTTTATTTGTGTGTGAGGAGTGTTTCCTGAAAGTTTGGCCGTACCTTTTTGTAGCACCCTGTATGTCGCCCGTCTCTAGAAGGAAAGTGGTTTCCTTTCTTCGTATCTGCCGTGTGCCAAGGGAGACAGTAACTGCCTAAGGATGCGATCTGTTCTGATGTCTTAGTTCTGAATATAAAATGATATCTGAAAAACAGAGGTTCCTTCATGAGACGTTTATTTATTTTATTTATTATTATTCCCTTATTTATTTGTTCATTCCAGATCGATTTCTTGGTAACAACAATTGACCGCTAGACGTCAAAGTTACACGTACGGACATAATTATTATTATCATTTTCATTGTGCTTTTATTTGCTGATAGAAAGACTGAAGCGCCGGCCGCTGTATCCGAGCGATTCTAGGCGCTTCAGCCCGGAACCGCGCGACTACTACGGTCTCCGATGTGTGTGATGTCCTTAAAGTTAGTTAGGTTTAAGTAGTTGTAAGTTCTAGGAGACTGATGACCTCAGATGTTAAGTCCCATAGTGCTCAGAGCCATTTGAACCATATGAAAGACTGAAGCAATCCAATAATACTCTTGTTAACAGCGTGATGCAGCAAAACAAGTCCAAGTTACGTTCCACGTGCCAGAGAGCTTTTTCGGCGTACGTGACCTTCTACGCAATGTAATTGTGCTATTGGGGACAAAGAGACTGTCAATGGCATATTTGGATCAGTTCTCTAATATATCTGTTAAATGTCTGGTGACAATCGCCAGTCTCACATTGGTGTGTGAGACATGGCTGTAAAGTTGCAATTTGACAAAACTGATTACTACCCTGTTGAAATCCGATTGTACCCTCATGCAGAGTGTTCCGAAACTATTCTTTCAAATTAACACAAGAGTTTGAGAACATTAAAACAAATATTTTTAGATACGGTACATATCGTCTGTAACAGCAGTTACAGGGATGCTTCCATTTTTAGACGTCATTGTTTATAAAAAAAACAAATGGTTTGGGACACAGTGTTCACCGAAAGCCGACACACACAGATTGCTATCTGCATCCTGTGAGTTGTCATCCACCACACCAATGCAGTGGGGTCCTTAGGACTTTGGTACGGAGAGCATATGCCATTTCCGACGCGGACAGCTTGTAATGTTGTTGCTTTAATTTGCTATGTAAGCGGTGCTGCTAGACAATAAAATCGGGTTAAAAGCTGTGAGCTGTCTGAGGAAGTTAACCTTGCATTACTGAGCAACTGTTTCACCAGGTATCCAATCTAGCTTACCAGAATCCCAACCAGACTAACATTACTTATAATCTTTTAATAGTCATACGACAACCGGTGATATATATACACTCCTGGAAATGGAAAACAGAACACATTGACACCGGTGTGTCACACCCACCATACTTGTTCCGGACACTGCGAGAGGGCTGTACAAGCAATGATCACACGCACGGCACAGCGGACACACCAGGAACCGCGGTGTTGGCCGTCGAGTGGCGCTAGCTGCGCAGAATTTGTGCACCGCCGCCGTCAGTGTCAGCCAGTTTGCCGTGGCATACGGAGCTCCATCGCAGTCTTTAACACTGGTAGCATGCCGCGACAGCGTGGACGTGAACGGTATGTGCAGTTGACGGACTTTGAGCGAGGGCGTATAGTGGGCATGCGGGAGGCCGGGTGGACGTACCGCCGAATTGCTCAACACGTGGGGCGTGAGGTCTCCACAGTACATCGATGTTGTCGCCAGTGGTCGGCGGAAGCTGCACGTGCCCGTCGACCTGGGACCGGGCCGCAGCGACGCACGGATGCACGCCAAGACCGTAGGATCCTACGCAGTGCCGTAGGGGACCGCACCGCCACTTCCCAGCAAATTAGGGACACTGTTGCTCCTGGGGTATCGGCGAGGACCATTCGCAACCGTCTCCATGAAGCTGGGCTACGGTCCCGCACACCGTTAGGCCGTCTTCCGCTCACGCCCCAACATCGAGCAGCCCGCCTCCAGTGGCGTCGCGACAGGCGTGAATGGAGGGACGAATGGAGACGTGTCGTCTTCAGCGATGAGAGTTGCTTCTGCCTTGGTGCCAATGATGGTCGTATGCGTGTTTGGCGCCGTGCAGGTGAGCGCCACAATCAGGACTGCATACGACCGAGGCACACAGGGCCAACACCCGGCATCATGGTGTGGGGAGCGATCTCCTACACTGGCCGTACACCACTGGTGATCGTCGAGGGGACACTGAATAGTGCACGGTACATCCAAACCGTCATCGAACCCATCGTTCTACCATTCCTAGACCGGCAAGGGAACTTGCTGTTCCAACAGGACAATGCACGTCCGCATGTATCCCGTGCCACCCAACGTGCTCTAGAAGGTGTAAGTCAACTACCCTGGCCAGCAAGATCTCCGGATCTGTCCCCCATTGAGCATGTTTGGGACTGGATGAAGCGTCGTCTCACGTGGTCTGCACGTCCAGCACGAACGCTGGCCCAACTGAGGCGCCAGGTGGAAATGGCATGGCAAGCCGTTCCACAGGACTACATCCAGCATCTCTACGATCGTCTCCATGGGAGAATAGCAGCCTGCATTGCTGCGAAAGGTGGATATACACTGTACTAGTGCCGACATTGTGCATGCTCTGTTGCCTGTGTCTATGTGCCTGTGGTCCTGTCAGTGTGATCATGTGATGTATCTGACCCCAGGAATGTGTCAATAAAGTTTCCCCTTCCTGGGACAATGAATTCACGGTGTTCTTATTTCAATTTCCAGGAGTGTATAAAAAAGAGAATTTAAATAAAAAGAAATAAATCAGTTTATATTTGGAAATTTATTTTAACATTGGTCATTGAAATTTCAGCATATTAAACTTGAGTCGTAACTAAGCTGGTGCCTTATTTAGGATTGTGAAAATGTGAGATTGTAATCTTACGGAACACATCAAATATGGAGCCAAGATTGGGAGACTGCATACAACACTGCATTCACAAAATAACACACGAAGAACGTTGAAACATATGCAAGGGGAAATTAACCACAACCAACCGATTCAATTTTCACCCAAAAATGTTACGTTCGTAGCACAGTCCTGTCCGTCATGCAATTACCACACACTGGTATACTAAATTCATACTAACTCTCTGTGAAATCTTCCCGAAAAGAATAGCTGAGGGCTACTTTGATGATTACACCACATGCTTTACGCGGTCAACTTGGTTTACACAAAGAGTGTAACTCCACAATAATTTTGATAATCAAAATAAATTAGATCGAAACGCAATTTACAAAAGAAAAGCCTCGAACTGGTTACTATCGTCTTACTATTAACCTGATTGGTCAAACAATTGTATAAGCACGTGGTACTGGTCTCACAAAGTACACCCCACGTGGGTTGAACATAAAGAAAAGTTGCTATATTGAAAAATATTGTCAAGACGAGACGTTATAATCTCACGCACATTCGCATTGAAGATTGATGATGCTAGTTAGAGTTACTGATCAACACATGGTTCCACTTTACTCACAAAGTAGTGACAAAGCAACTACCGGAATATAATCTGAACTTCACACTCGAATCACACTGCGTTGCAATTTAAGATAACATTAGATATTTTAGAGCTAAACCTGAAATAAAGGTGATTAAATTTTCAGTTAGGCTGAACTTAAGAAATCCATTGTCCTACGGACTTAGCAGACAAGCGCTTAGCCGGAGATCTTACCACTTCAGACGCTCGCCGCGGACAGACTGACTGGTCCCTTCCTGAGGGGTGCCTCACGAATACAAACGGAAGTGACCAGAGAGGCGGCTTCCTATACCAACATGACAAGGGAGGGACAGGACCATACTAAGAATGGAAACCTCTCTGCTTTTAGAAAGCGTAGCTACCTGTTCCGACGTTGGTCCTACCGTTCTTTAGCAGACAGGCTTGTCTGCTACCCTCAAGCATGCAACTAGAAATACATTTGGTCATTCATCCTGTCACACAGAAGGGAAGGGGGATGACAGTATCTTATCATATACAGTATATAAAAGAAAGCGGATGTAGGTTCCGTATGAGACTGTGTGACATGAATTACATGTAAACTGTTTTTTAAAGCGTAGTAGTGTGACATATCGTTCTTGTTTATGTGTAAAAGTAACACGTTCCACTACTCTGTCTCCTCCCAGATATAAACGCCACAGTAAATTTAGAAGAGGAATTTATGCTGTAAATGACAACAGATTTAAGAAATTAACATGAAAGGAGTCCAACAGAGAACTTGCCCATTTGATGGCTGTTTTTAAGGAAAATGGACACTCCGAGAAGCAGATTCGTCGGGCTATGGAGTTTGCACCATCTTCGGAGGTGCATGAAGAGGAACATAGATCGGTGGCCTTTCTTCCTTTGCTGGAGGCATATCGTTTAAGACTGGACGAATTTTAAGGAATTTTAACATTAAGAGTGTGTTCCGTCCACCTTGTAAGATTAGGGCACTACTCGGCTCTGTGAAAGATGATCTGGGGCTTAGGAAACCCGGTGTGTACAAAATTCTGTGTCAATGTGGGAAAGCTTACATTGACCGTTCGATTGACACAGTGCATAACAGGTGTGGGGAACATCGCTGTCATACGAGCCCACAACAGCCGGAAAAGTCGGCAGTAGCAGAACGCTGCTTAAATGAGGGACACAGTATGAAATTTGATGCAACTGTGGTAGTTGCCAACATTTCCGGTTTTTGGAACAGTGTCTATAAAGAGGCGATTGAAAATAGGTGCCGGCCGATGTGGCCGAGCGGTTCTAGGCGCTTCAGTCTGGAACCGCGCGACCGCTACGGTCGCAGGTTCGAATCCTGCCTCGGGCATGGATGTGTATGATGTCCTTAGGTTAGTTAGGTTTAAGTAGTTCTAGGAGCCTGATGGCCTCAGATGTTAAGTCCCATAGTGTTCAGAGTCATTTGAACCATTTTTTGAAATTAGATTGGTGGATAATTTAATCAACAGAGACAATAGGTTTCAACTTAGCAAGACGTGGAATACTGTACTGTCTCGCATCAAAATTTAACGTTCTTCGGTGCGGCCCTGAGTGCGATATATCGTTGCCAGCAGTGTTCCACTAAGGGCGGCGCCACCTCCCTGTCTTGGAGGGCAACAACAGTGATGGGCGGAGCATGCGCCGTGTACTGAACGGTGGCCTATATAGGACGTCGATTTCAGTTCTCAGCGGAACTCCTCAGCAGAAGCAGCATTCTCCTGAAGATGGCGACCAGTTGGAACGCCGAAATATCGACTCAAGTTGATTTTAGGATCCGGCAGCAAGCCCGAAGAGACTTTCAAGACTTATTATGCCGGGAAAGCCTACACATCAAGTACCTCTACGGAGACGAGATGGTGAAACTTGTACAGAAGTTACTGATGCTAGGGCGGCTTACTCAGAAGGTAGTTTAGCGTGTCAATTACAGCAATGGCATTCAGAGAAACTGCTCGAATGCGCGACCATTGTCCTGTATGCACGCAGTACATCGTCGGACCATTGTTGTTGGCATGTTCACAATAGTACCGGCAGAGACGGCAATTCTTGCATCATGGTGTTGTTCTGTTTTCATAACGGTTTCGCACACCAGCTGCTTCGTGGGCCACCGGAGGAAAGAAATTCAGACACGTGAGGTCAGTTGACCTGGGTGGCCAAGCCACAGGGCCACCTAGGCCGATCCATCGATCCCTGAGGCGGCTCTCACAGGATTCCTTACATCAGTGCTGAAATGGGATGGCGCCCCATGTGCTGGAAGCAGATCTTCTGTCTCACATTCAGAGGTACATCCAGCTAGTGCAACCAACCATCCGCACACAGCACAGTTTTGAATGTCACTAGGCTACATAGTCCCAGTCGGCGACACTGACACAACAGCTTACTTCAGCACCATTAACAAAATGTTCCCTCATGTTACAAGCTGACTTCAGAGATCTCATATTCCACGACGAAATGTATTTGTTTTGATGTTCTCTACGTCCAGTATTAATCTGAACGAATAGTTTTGTAATACTGTGAATATACCACATTTCGACCATCGGACTGGAAACAAACAAAAGTAAGAAGCTACCCTTAAACTCCAACTGCGTGTCTGCTATTTCCTCAGCAACCCCTGAAGAGCATAAAGCCTTTGCAAAATTTTTCGCTGATGTGAATCATGCTCCTATTTCCCAAGGAGCACTAAGGTTCATTCCCACTTCAACATTCGCAAAGTCCCTGTTTCCAAACGCCACTCCCTCCAGCTAACCATTAGCACGCTGACCTATCAAAAAACTATAAAAATGTTACCTAATTGCAACGTTCGAAATAAATCAGCGAATTCAAAACTGCCTTTCCTCCATTACTACAGGAAAATCGTTGAGTACTTCACAAAATGACTCTGAAAACTGAGGTATTGTACTGGAAGCCTCGGAAATACACTGGTGACAATTAAAATTAAACATCAAAAAGGACACTAAAAACCCAATTTTTACTTATTGCCCTTTATAGTCGATACGTGATTCCTTAATCGTACCATACTTACACACCATATATTAAATACCATAAAAGAGGAAGCGGGATGGAATCATGGTTGGTAATCACGATTTATAATTAAGACAGTTTATTGGCATTACCCCTTTAAAAAATTGCCAATTACAAATTGTGGCCGAACCACTAGATAAAACTGTGCAAATAGAGTTAGAAAACCAGTGCGCCAAGCTAAGATGCCATTACATATTATGATAGAACCACTTAAATAAAAGGAACTACAACAGAAACACTGATCTTAAAAAAATGTTCACGTTCTCAGCAGAGTTAATAAAAACATTACTAGAAAAAGCTGCACAAGGAACTCAGAAGCTGCTATGCAGTTTAATGTTTAGCCAGTTGCCAGTCTCTAATATTTAAGAAAACAAGCTCATATACAAACAGGTTACGTATAGTATATATATCTACAACCTTAACCCGCCTTGACAGAAGGAAGATAAATGGTAAACTTTAGAAGGCGATTTGTGAACAGCTCTGGTTGTGGCCAGGTTCTCAAACACTGCCAGTATTAGACCTCGGATGACATTTCACTCTCCGCCAAGGCGCTGGCACAATCAAAAGTTCCTGCCCGAATCACAAAGACATTCCAACTACTCTGAAACATAGAAACACTCGGCAGAACCTTTGACTCACTTACGCATGGACAACTGTATTAATAGAGTGCAGGCTTTAAAAGCTGCAACATAAAATCATTTAATTGCAAGAGACACAAAGCAGTAGTAAAACTTCTGAGAAAATTTTCTAATAACGGCCACCATTTAACTAGGCCAACTGAACTCTTCCACACCATAATAATAAAGTTTGAAATCTCTGATTGCGTCGGTGAACAAACAATTACGACTTACTCCATATCACGTACACAATACGAGGGAGCTGGGTCAACAGCTTCACCGCTTCCCTTCAAATTTTGTTCCCAGCGAAGTCACAGAACTTTTATCTCCAAGTTGCCCATGTCGGCAAGACGTCCAACCAATTTCACACCACAACGTGTAACGGTGCTCACGCTCGTTCGGCAGCCTTTGACACTCGTCGCCCCGCGAATGTCACGAGTTCTCCAGGGTTACCCGTCGAAGGCTAACAAAAAACTCGCTTCACCTGCCAAGCCGTAAGATAAGACACGCGGAAAGCAAAGATACCTTACCTCAACCACAATCGATCTCAACGATACATGAACAAAATAAAACTGGCGCCATCTCGCCACGGCTCAATAGTGTAAATGCACATTATTAAGTTTGTTTAGGAATAGAGAAGCAGCAAAATGTAGTACACAGAGACGTCGCAAGTGGAGCAACGACAGCTCTAACCAGACAACGCATCGAGTCGAACTGAAAATGAATGACAGAAACGGCCACTTCATTCCGTTTTTCTTCAGATCTACGCCAGACTGCATCAGCGGGCTGTGACTAGCGAGTGGTAGCCTACCCGCCTGTCAGCAGCCCATGGTCGGGCATTTCCACTGTGCGACCGATCTGGAGAACGTGCTGCCAAAGGAAACAGTAGGACACCCTCTCTACCGAGGTCGGTCAGGACAGCTCAGGGAACATGTGATCTTACCTAATCTTGCTGAAAAGTTTCACAGAGGCCACAGCGACCAGTCTCAACACTTACAATATGTAATAGATACGTTCCATACCGCCAGCCATGCAAGCCAGAGGTTATCGTGTTGTGTATCCAGAGGCACCGCACTGCATCACGCGATGTGCCGGATCTGTACGACGCTGACGAATGTAATTCGGCGTAGTTCGCTTCTCCACGGAGTTTCCATACAGGGTAGCATCCATAGTGATGCTGTACATACGACCAAGACGAGGTAGTGCCGCCATTTTGAGTCTAGTGGTGTCTTTGGATGCACCTCATTCTATGCTACTAACTCTGCTGCCACGCCCAGGGAAACCTGAACAACGGTCACCATGGTGACAGTCCGTGGTGATGGAGACCTTGTGGCTCTATCTGTGCGGATGATACCTGTCTTGGTTCCAAAAAGTTCTTACGCAACGTACGTCACGAGTTTGTATGATCCTGCAAGGCGGAGTGAAAGACATGCAAGTCTTCTCTTCCGCTAGCCACTCGGGGCTGTTGATATCCTGCATAACGTTATGGCCCTCCTGAATCCACAGATTGCAAATTACCGAGACAGTATTGATAAGTACCAAAGCGAAGAGTTTTTAGCATACTTCAGCCCCGTCAGCAACTGTGATAGACTAATATATTGAAAAATCCGCCTCAGTTGCGAAAATTTTCTAGTCTTTACCCAAGTTTCGGCTAGATTAATCTAGCCTTCTTCAGAAGCATAAAATTACTATAACATTGCAGAGTAGAACGTAGTTGCCGGTGTCAACCGACCTCGTGATGAAGTGATGCCGGCGCTGGACTTCAGTTAAGTAGTTTTAATTCGACATGGTACCACGGTACTATAGATTTTAATTTTTAATGTTGACTGTTCCTTGCTCTGGCGTGTTATAGTAATTTTATTCTTCTGAAGAAGGCTAGATTAATCTAGCCGAAACCTGGGTAAATACCAGAAAATTCTCGCAACTGAGGCGGATTTTTCAATATACAAGTACCAAAGCGAGAAAAAAACTGCTGTAGAGACAGGCCACTAATAAATTTCTACATGTGTTTCATGTAACACGCTCTTCTGACAAAGAAACGGTACTCAAATGCGTCTTCGGAATGACAAACCGTTTTGTAATCTTTCTCTTTTGTGCTGTTTAATCAAATCGGGTAGGTAGGAACATATAAAACATTAAATTTGATAGGAAAGAACCAACGTATTGTATATTCAGAGTCTTTCCTTATAGCTTATAACTATTTCTCTTAGAATTTCAGATTGCACCATTTTACGTTGACCAACGTTTCTTCTAATTTGGCAAATTCATGTGTCCATTGTAAAGAACATTGTCAAACAGCCTCGTAGGTACATCTCAGTTTCCTTTCCCATACTTGGATACGTCATGAGCGATTAAAAAGTGTCCGTTTGAGGGTGTTGCTGCAGCGTGTATGCAACGTAGTGCGACTCCGATGCGGGCACGCAACTACCGACATGTAGACAAGGGTTTAGTGTGGCATTCGTATCTTTCCGACGATCGTGTGGTAAATGTGGAAACGTGAAGTATGGCGACGTTATTACCAAATGTGTCCAAACAGGACCAACGTGCTGTTATTCCTTTCTAGGCTGCCAAAAGTCAAACACCGGTAGCTATCCATTGGAGAACGAAGAATGTGCAATTAAGACAAACTGTCCGGGAAAACTGCGCAAGGGGTCCTGCTGCTTCATGACAACATACACCCCCATATCGCCAATGTGGTAATGCAGCAGTTACGCCAACTGAAGTGGGAGACACTCGATCAACAGCCGTACTGTCACGACTCTCCCCATGCGATTATCACGCCTTGGGTCCCTTAAAGAAAGGCCTTGAACGATCCTATCGGACGATGTGCAGTAGGAAATTACAGATTTCTTCAAAAAGCAGGACACAGCGTTTTACCAAACGGTTATCTTCAGCCTGCTACGTCGGTCGGATGATTGCTGCAGTGCTCACCACGATTTTGCCTGATTGGCTTACCGATTCTGGACTGTAGAGCCTTCAAATGGTAGCTTTTTTGATCGCCTCTTTTCTACTCTTGACCGCAACTGCATGCACAAGGTGTTAAGCTGATTGCATTTAGATGATTCTGCTGTCCTCGGGCTTGTGTATGTCTGTGCTCTGATAGATTTTACGTATTAACACGAATAAAAGTTTGGTTGCCCCTCTGAACAGTCGTTTACCAGGTGTACCGGTATGAAATGAGCGTTAAGATACAAATGTGTCAATAGGGAACATTTGTTGTGAACGAGCCTTAATTTTTTTTGTTTGGTTGGTATGACATCTGTCAAAGATATTTATTATACATCAAGTCATGGAACAAACATATGTTTTCCGTCGTGTTAACAATGTCGAATTTTGTACCAGAAAGTGATGATTTGCGGAAAGCATTAATTTTTTTGTTTTCAGTCGAAAAAAAGTGCTGCAGAGTCACAACGAATGCTTGTCGAGGCATATGGTGATCATGCTCTATCAGTAGTAACATGCAAAAGATGGTTTCAACAGTTCATAAATAATGATTTTGATGTAAGAAATGAAGAACGTGGAAGACCACCAAAAAAGTTCGAAGACGCCGAATTGCAAGCAATATTGGATGAAGATGATACTTTGAGTCAGAAGCAAATGGCAGAAATGCTAAATGTTGCACAACAAACAATTTCTGACCGTTTGAAAGCTATGGAAAAGATCCAAAAGTGTGGAAAATGGGTGCCACATAAATTGAATGAAAGATAGATGGAAAACCGAAAAACCGTTTGTCAAATTTTGCTTCAAAGACATGAAAGAACATCAATTTTGCATCGAATTGTAACTGGCGATGAAAAATGGATTTATTTTAAGAATCCTAAATGGGAAAAATCATGGGTTAATCCGGGACAACCATCAAAATCGACTGCAAAACTACACTCCTGGAAATTGAAATAAAAACACCGTGAATTCATTGTCCCAGGAAGGGGAAACTTAATTGACACATTCCTGGGGTCAGATACATCACATGATCACACTGACAGAACCACAGGCACATAGACACAGGCAACAGAGCATGCACAATGTCGGCACTAGTACAGTGTATATCCACCTTTCGCAGCAATGCAGGCTGCTATTCTCCCATGGAGACGATCGTAGAGATGCTGGATGTAGTCCTGTGGAACGGCTTGCCATGCCATTTCCACCTGGCGCCTCAGTTGGACCAGCGTTCGTGCTGGACGTGCAGACCGCGTGAGACGACGCTTCATCCAGTCCCAAACATGCTCAATGGGGGACAGATCCGGAGATCTTGCTGGCCAGGGTAGTTGACTTACACCTTCTAGAGCACGTTGGGTGGCACGGGATACATGCGGACGTGCATTGTCCTGTTGGAACAGCAAGTTCCCTTGCCGGTCTAGGAATGGTAGAACGATGGGTTCGATGACGGTTTGGATGTACCGTGCACTATTCAGTGTCCCTTCGACGATCACCAGTGGTGTACGGCCAGTGTAGGAGATCGCTCCCCACACCATGATGCCGGGTGTTGGCCCTGTGTGCCTCGGTCATATGCAGTCCTGATTGTGGCGCTCACCTGCACGGCGCCAAACACGCATACGACCATCATTGGCACCAAGGCAGAAGCGACTCTCATCGCTGAAGACGACACGTCTCCATTCGTCCCTCCATTCACGCCTGTCGCGACACCACTACAGGCAGGCTGCACGATGTTGGGGCGTGAGCGGAAGACGGCCTAACGGTGTGCAGGACCGTAGCCCAGCTTCATGGAGACGGTTGCGAATGGTCCTCGCCGATACCCCAGGAGCAACAGTGTCCCTAATTTGCTGGGAAGTGGCGGTGCGGTCCCCTACGGCACTGCGTAGGATCCTACGGTCTTGGCGTGCATCCGTGTGTCGCTGCGGTCCGGTCCCAGGTCGACGGGCACGTGCACCTTCCGCCGACCACTGGCGACAACATCGATGTACTGTGGAGACCTCACGCCCCACGTGTTGAGCAATTCGGCGGTACGTCCACCCGGCCTCCCGCATGCCCACTATACGCCCTCGCTCAAAGTCCGTCAACTGCACATACGGTTCACGTCCACGCTGTCGCAGCATGCTACCAGTGTTAAAGACTGCGATGGAGCTCCGTATGCCACGGCAAACTGGCTGACACTGACGGCGGCGGTGCACAAATGCTGCGCAGCTAGCGCCATTCGACGGCAAACACCGCGGTTCCTGGTGTGTCCGCTGTGCCGTGCGTGTGATCAGTGCTTGTACAGCCCTCTCGCAGTGTCCGGAGCAAGTATGGTGGGTCTGACACACCGGTGTCAATGTGTTCTTTTTTCCATTTCCAGGAGTGTAGATCGATTCGGCAAGAAGTCAATGCTCTGTGTCTGGTGGGGTCAGAAAGGTGTGGTGTATCATGAGCTTCTAAAACCCGGTGAAACTGTGAAT
Source organism: Schistocerca piceifrons (assembly GCF_021461385.2). Lineage (NCBI taxonomy): Eukaryota > Metazoa > Arthropoda > Insecta > Orthoptera > Acrididae > Schistocerca > Schistocerca piceifrons. The sequence goes on from NC_060145.1 coordinate 406,293,965, forward strand.
ACTAATCGCTACAGACAACAAATGATCAATTTGAACTATGCATTGATCGAAAAAAGACCAGAATTGGCCAGAAGACATGGCAAAGTAATTTTTTTACACGACATTGCACCTGCACACAAACAAAACTGATTCAGGATACAATCAAACACTTGGCTGGGAGCTGCTACACCACCCGCCGTATTTACCAGACGTGGCTCCTTCCGACTACCATTTGTTTTCATCAATGGGACACGCATTAGCTGAGGAACACTTAGAATCCTACGAAGAAGTCGAAAATTGGGTGTCTGGTTTGCTTCGAAAGACGAACATTTCTATTGGCATGGTGTCCACAGATTGCCAGAAAGGTGGTCAAAATGTATAGAAAGCAATGGTCAGTACTTTGAATGAAATGGTTTTACTTTTCAATTCAAACTTAGTGTTTCATTTTCACAAAACAAACGCTCATTTCATACCGGTACACCTGGTAGGATTTCTGCAGGGAAGTTGTGTACCTCGCCTGCCTCGCTTGGTCTGAAGTCTGCTGCATTCCAAGCCACGCCGGCGGCTCCAGCAGCGTGACAGAAAGCCGGCTACTGGAGAGCGGAGGAGCTAACCGGCCGTTGACGAGACTAACAGCGATCGGTTCCGGCCTTTAGCCGAGCCTGCGGTCCGCCGGAGACGGCCGCCGCAGTGATTGGCCTCAGAGACGGCAAATTTGCCGCCGGCCCTCGGACAAATATCGCGTAAGGCCGATTGCTTTCTCCCTTTCGCCTCAAGATGGGTGCGAGGCAGCTCTAAATGGCGGTTTTCACTCTGTTTGCGCGGTAACCAGTCCGGTGGCGGTGGCAAAGGTGTAACAACCTGCAGTTGCATTACCTCGCTGCACATGCAAGTGACTCTCTTCAAACGTTTTCCCAACTGAGAAATTCTCCACTTTTTCAGTAGTCTGAGCATCCACCGAGAGAGCGGCGACAGACGTACAGCTCATTACTGACAGCGACAAGGAGATGGGTTCGAATCTACTGTGTTATTTTGAACTGTGCTCAGTATCGCTCTCTTAAATTAAATCAGAAGAGAGTTGTGTTTCCGTACCAAGTCCATAGACGATTTAGTCTCTTGTCCCTCGGAAAACAGAAATGTTCAGTGAAGTTTAAAGTTACCATTATATGTGTTCTGTTTTTGTACTATTATATACGCGGTGCAACAATAAAGTAATGGGACTGATGTGAAAAAAAATGTTGCTTACCATTTTAGTCAAGTTTGGTGTTGTCTCCTTCGAAGTAGTTGCCTTCCGATTGCACACACTTTTTCCAGCGCTTCTGCCATTGATGGTAACATTTCTGGAACTCATCTTCTGTAATATCCTCCAAGACCCTCGTCACAGCTTTTTGGACATCACGTGTTGTTTGAAAATGGTGTCCCTTGACCGCCGTTTTGAGAAAGGGTCACACGATACCTGGTGAATAAGGTGGCTGTGGTAGTACTGAAATTTTTTTTGAGGTTAAAAATTGCTGTACTGACAGAGCAGTATGGGATGGCGCATTATCGTGATGCAGATCCCAATTATCAGCAACGTTGGCACGGACACGAAGAACTCTTTTACGAAGCCTTTCTAAAATTTCTTTGTAGTAGTATTGGTTAACTGTTTGTCCACGTACCCTGGGCAAGATGACATCCGTCCGTGAGGTTGATGGTCGTCCACTGCGGTCTTCATCTTCGACATTCGTTTTGCCTTCACTAAACATTTTATGTCAATAAAAAACTTGAGATCTTGACATAACCTCCTCCTCCAAAAGCCTTTTGAAGCTTACCGTAAGTTGTCGTCGCGTTTTCACCCAATTTAACGCAAAAAAGAAATGGCATACCGTTGCGCAATATTATGCAGTTCCATTTCCGTGACGAGAGACACAAACATGTGTTAACTTATTATAGCACAACTAACGACTGAGCAGTTGCATCGATGTGCTGCTTGGACTATAAGCAGATTATAGACCAAGCTCAAAGACATTGTGCGTACGCAAGCCTACAGGGTTGCCACATATTGCAAATAAAATCAGTCTCATTACTTTATTGTCGCATCTCGTATGTGGCATCTGTACTTTTTGAAGTATCCGATGAACCAGATGCCACACATATATAATAGTAATATCAAAGCCTTCATGGCACATCATGATATCTTCATTGTCGATGCGTCCTAGGTCCTATCTCTCGCGGGAATCATGTGAGAGGCTGCCAATAATGAGGAAAATGGTCAGGCATCCCTAAGGAAGTAGTGTGCGACACGTTGGGAATTTGGGTTGGATATGCTCGCGTAGCCGAAGCAGTTAATGCAATTGCTGGCGTAAAAGCGGAAAATAAGACTTATGAAAAAGGAGTTGAAGATTAACAAAGGAAAACTGATTATATTAGTACACCGAAAAAAACCGCCAGTTAAAAATACAATATATACTCTGTGAAGTAACCTACAGTTCCCAAGTTAAGCAACGCTGGGCGTAGCCAAATACCGGCTACGCCCAGTGTTGCTTAATATATTATATTTTTAACTGGCGGTTTTTTTCAGTGTAGTAATATAATCAGTTGGATGGGTAATCGCCCAGGTATGTCGTGTGCTATTCGCTATTGTCTTTGTTTCTTCGTGTGGTCCTCTATATACAAACTAGGTATGCACAAAATAGCTTGGCACACACCTGCCCATATGGCTGTGTAGGGAAGAAATAATAATAGTGGTGGGGGTTCTGTTACGAGAGACCATAATGCGGTAGCGGAGATGCAGTTCAACAGCTGATGCCTTCTTTCTAGGAGAACTTCAGGCTAAGCTAGCGAGTGTGCAAACGACAATACTAACAGATTACGTCCAGTATGATCAATAATTTAATAAGTCTGTTCTGACTGGAGTTGTTGTTGTTGTGGTCTTCAGTCCAGAGACTGGTTTGGTGCAGCTCTCCATGCTACTCTATCCTGTGCAAGGTTCTTCTCCCAGTACCTACTGCAACCTACATCCTTCTCAATCCGTTTAGTGTATTCCTTTCTTGGTCTCCCTTTACGATTTTTACCCTCCACGCTGCCCTCCAATACTAAATTAGTGATCCCTTGATGCCTCAGAATATGCCCTACCAACCGATCCCTTCTTCTAGTCAAGTTGTGCCACAAACTCCTCTTCTCCCCAATTCTATTCAATACCTTCTCATTAGTTATGTGATCTACCCATCTAATCTTCAGCATTCTTCTTTAGCACCACATTTCGAAAGCTTCTATTCTCTTCTTGTCTAAACTATTTATCGTCCATGTTTCACTTCCACACAGGGCTACACTCCATACAAATACCTTCAGAAAAGACTTCCTGAGACTTAAATTTATACTCGATGTTAACAAATTTCTCTTTCTCAGAAACGATTTCCTTGCCATTGCCAGTCTACATTTTATATCCTCTCTATTTCGACCATCATCAGTTATTTTGCTCCCCAAATAGCAAAACTCATTTACTACTTTAAGCGTCTCATTTCCTAATCTAATTCCCGCAGCATCACTGGAGTATTGAATAATAAAATCAGCGCAGTATTTGAGACAGCTGCTTCCAAAGGACGAAACGCACAGCTCAGCCTCCAGAAGAGTGGACTCGCCCACCGCTGAGAACGAGGATGCATTTCGGCGTAGGTGCCAAGTTATTTTGCGACACTAGCGACTAATCATAGGGATTCAAACGGACGACCAGCGCTTCATTGGTTCCACGTGTGTGGGCAAAGTTTTTAACTTAAGGGCAAACCTATTTTACATCTACATCTACATGGATACTCTGCTAATCACATTCAAGTGCCTGGCAGAGGGTTAACCGAACCAGCACTGAAGTCTCTGGTCATTTCACACGATCTCCCTCAAATTTATAACGAGAGTTACGGTAAGCACCTGTGCTGTTACTGGCAACATTTCTAAAGGCACATCGAAATTGCAAAAACAGTGTGTAAGACAAATGAATGAAAAAAGAACTGCATATTAAAAAAGGAAAACTAACAGTATAAGCACACTGAAATAAACCGTCAGTTAAAATTATAATACATTCTGTAAAGTAACCTACAGTTCCCAACAAAAGCGTTTCAAAAAAAGTTTAATGAATTACAACTATTTTTTTATTTTTTTTGGAAGTATTCGTGGAGATATAGAAATCAATAGTAGTCCTTTAGCCATAGCAGAACTTCTCAAGACAGTGGCGTTCGTAATACCGAGTGAAATTGTTGCGATCCGTCGTCCGTGTGTGGCGCTCTTAACGTGGAAGTTAGCATCATATTTCAGCATGTCCACTGTTATCGTACCGTATCTACTAGGTTAGTTCTTTGCTGGACAGATATTCGGTGGCCATTGTAGAGTTCAAGCAGTCAGTGGGTCACTGAAATTATTGGAGGCAATTAGAATTTCGAGATCCTGCGTTAGTGGATTATTAGTAAATATAAAACATGTAACTAATGTGATGAGAGAGAAAATGTTAATGCATTATAACAGAGGAAAATATGGTAGTGAGGAATTCTTAATAAAGTAGTGTTCGTGTTTAAAGTTCCTCAGGAGAGTAAAGGAAAGTAGTGTATGAATGACAAGAAATAATAATTCTTCAATATTTCATCTAAATTTTCGTGTTTTATAGGGAGTATTAATATAGAATTAACCAGGAAAAATAGCACTGCAACAATAGTAATGAGATCGAGGGTCAACTGGTATATCCGAATTTTTGTTTGATAAACAGTGACTAGATTTAAATAATTTCTTTATTTGAATTACTGAATGTAAACTCACTTAATTTTCGCCCTGCTCAAGACCTGCACCGATGCATGGATCTGCTGATGAGCTGTAATAAAGGTCGATAACAGGTAACTTAATAAAATATGCCAATTGTCCCAGACGGCGTCGTTTTTCATGATAAATCATAATTCTCTTAACCTGTATGGGTGCGCTTTGCTCAGACCCTTCATAGAATGTCTGAATACTGCAGAGCCTTTCGAGATATAATTATTGTCTTCGTCACATTCAATCATAAATTTTAGGGTGAAGTACGAACCACGGATCTTCGAATTTTTCACACATAGGTGAAAGTCACGTTAAGAGTCAGAAATAATTCTATTGCCGCCAGGACGCTGAGGAGCGGAGCTTCACATTTGAAGAACCTAGATACGTCTGGACCAGTTTGTCAGAGTTGACGCTGGCCTTTGGCGTGCTAAGCTCGCTCTCTACAGCAGCTTGACCCCTCCGCCAAACTCTCGCTCTCTCCACATATAAGAATTTCCGGTTTTCTTCCATCCTGATTTGTGTGGTGACCAATACCGAAAGTCACGGGACCAGTTCCCAGGAATCCAATACATGGCGATGCGTACTGGAGAGAAGCCAGATTCCGCTGTAATACAAAAAAAAAAAGTGAATTGTAGCAGACAAGCAACAGTAATACAGTACGGCTGAGTGTCATATAAAGCACGCGTTCACTCATTCACAACTGGTATCGCACGCGAAGGAAGGCAGCGTTACATACTGTAGCCTAAGATCGAAAGAAAACCAGTACAGCTGCATGGTTAGCTGACCATCCTCCTGCAAGGGCATCTGGAGAAAGTAGATTGGCCCTGCCAAATATGCTGCCAGTTAGCATTCGACAGCTAGCGAGCTGGACTAGTCCCGTTAGTCGGGTATTGTAGGCACCAAATCTATTGCCACTTTCGCTGCTCGAAGCAGTCTGCTTGTCGGATCTCAGTGGACCGTTGCATTAAGAGATTGGTGTAACTTTTATGTCCACGAGTGTGACGGTATGTGATAAAAGTAGTCAAAAGGAAAACATAGGGGAGACACAATAGAAATTCATACGATATGTGAACTTCAGAATTTTCGTGTTCTTCTGTTCCTTTTTTGGTTTGGAGATAGAGACCCTACATTGCATTTTTATTCCGAATTAAATATCGATAAAATTGAAAGAAAAGGAAGAAAGAAATGCCATCTTCTGAGGTTTATACCGAGTTAGTTAACTCACTGCAATCGCGTTCGGGAGGACGACGGTTCACACCCGTGTCCGGCCATCCTGATTTAGGTTTTCCGTAAATTGGAAATTAGTGGTAAGGTCTTATGGGACCAAACTGCTGAGGTCATTGGTCCCTAAGCTTACGCACTACTTAATCTAACTTATACTAACTTACACTAAGGACAACACACACACCCATTCCCGATGGAGGACTCGAACCTCCAACGGGAGGAGCCGCACGGACCGTGACAAGGTGCCTTTCCGTGATTTACTTAAATCACTTAAGATAAATGTCGGGATGGTTCTTTCGAAAGGTCACGGCCGCTTCATCCTTCCATAATCCGAGCTTGTGCTCCGTCTCTAATGACTTCGCTGTCGACGGAACGTTAAACACTAATCTACTCCTCCTCCGCCTCCTTCTCCACCTCCTCCTGAAGCCTCCTCCTGAAGTTTATACGTGTCGCACGCAATGCAATACGCATCTTAGATAGATTCATTGCCTAATGATGTATTACAGAGCACATAAGGTTTTATTGGAAATTATCCACAATACATTTAGCATACCAATGCATATCTACGTGAAGATATTAATAACTTCTATGAAATAATATAATCGTGATAAACATAAACATTTTAATGATATATCTACTAAAGCAATAGTAAGATTACCATCGTCACTGTACGCACTCGTTACCTTGTACATCCATCTTCGCAACCACATCTTCCTCATTTTCCAATATTCTTAGCTGATGTTGTCTCCTTAAATTTCCTTTCCCCAGAACTCTCTATGCCAGAAAACATTTGTTTTGAAAAACTATAAATTCTTTTTATGTCTGCCGTTACATTTATTCTTGTTTTGTCATTACTTTTGTCACTATTAGTGGCAGCAGCTGCCACAAGTACTGCCACTTCAGGCACTCAAATCATTTTAATACTATTTGTCATATTAAGACTGTTATTTCCTACATAACTATGTTATAAATAAGGTACTGTATGTGTGAAACACTGCTCCGGTGTAAGAAAGGGCTTGATGGTCCTAACCTGATCTGGTTTAATAAATAATTAATTAAATAGAACCTCAGCTTTGATGGAATTAAATACTTAGAGTCCGAAAAAGTTCTCAACGTGCAAAACTGTCAACAGTTATTTTAAAAGTCTGGTGCAGAAATTTTTATCCAAAGAACAGAATCAAAACTCCATAATTCAATTATACAGAAAAACTAGACACGTGGATGTCCTTCAACTTAAACGTATCTACGTTGGTTCTTACAATTTCAGCAGAATAATTTCACACATTTTACAATGACACATATTCTCACTAAAAATTGTAGTACTGAGAAAAGAAATTGATACTGTGTTATATTAAAAATTTACGTATTTCTTACTAGTTATCAAGAAAAATCATCATCTTCATGTAGATACGCTAAGCTTCATATTCTCTAAAATCACTTGGTTTTCGGATTTTTCTGGAATATTTCACTTGTGTGCTTTTATATCTTTACTACCATTGCTACTGTTATCGATTACACTGTGCCAAGCTACGTTTGCCTCGACCGCTACGTCTTTTAATGCATTTCTCGTCTTTTATGAGCCAGCCATTCTAATCTTAACGCCTCAGTTTGCAAGAACACGTTTCCTCAAAATACAGAGTCGGATTGCTTTCTTTTAGTCGTCACAAGTACCCATTTAAGCAAAGGAAGACATACAATGCTCATTTTAATATTCAGTGTTTTCTAGATGGGATAGAGGTTGGCGGGGGGGGGGGGGGGGCGAGGGGATGAAGCGGGGGGCAAGAGAGTAGTCTGAGGAAGAAATAATGGGTCATTAATTATGAGTGTCTGTACGAATTTTTTATTTTATTCCTAACAACCCATCTCTGACGTTTCTTATACGAAACTGAATGCCGTAAGCTATATTAAATTTATGTGATAACGTGACATAAATTCTCTGCACGATTCAGACTCCTGTCCTGTGCTCATCAATGAGCTAGAGCCGAACAGTTGTGAGAATGCTGCTGCTAATGTAACGGGAGGGACCGGTTCGGACAGATTACTTCTGCGAAGAGACTCCGCGGCCTGACAAGTTTGGCAGGGCCAGATGTCGGAAAAACCTGTCCACCTGGGCTGTAATCGCGTATTTCAATATTTTAGGTTTAAACTTACCGTGTAATTCACACGATTCACTTGCTGCAGGCCCCACTAATAAAAAAGAAAAGATGCCTATCGCTTCGTGTACTTGGGCTTATTTGTTTTACATTATTAAGCTCGAGTACCACATCAAATTATCCTTGTACATCACTTTTCAAACCTCTTCTACAGTAGATTAAAAATTACCCGCTCGTCGCCGTACATTTCCCTCGGTTCTCGCATACGATAATTATTTCCTACGCAGCCAACAGCAGCTTCAGCACAAAAAGGGGTACAAAATGCAGCCACCAAAATATTTGATCAACTAGCCACTGACATAAAATGTCTGATAGATAACAAAGTTAAATTTGCAAACGAACTGAAAAAGTTCTCCTTGACAACTCCTCCTGTTCTGTAGAAGAGTTTCTAATTTCGTAATGTGTAAAAGGTATTGGGTAGGAGTTATTAACTCACAACAGAACTAAATTAACAGATAGTAGATGGTTAGTATATTAGAATGTAGCCATATTTATATATCATTGTCTGATATGAATGTAAAATGATTCTTTCCACATCATTATCATTAATAGCAAAATGGCCATGAAACAACTCGATCGCAGAAATATATAAACGCACGCCGAATACGACCAGTTCATCGCACTTCTGAAGAAATAATTACAAGAAAATGTCATTTTATATCTACAGTACATGCTTACCCTCTCACAAATAAATGCGTAGCTACAAATCATTTGAATGAATTAGTCACAATGCATATGGATCTATATATTTAGTTAACAAAATAAACATTTTTATTTGCAATAACAGCTACGATTTTATAGCATTCCATAATGATATAGTTTAGTGAACGCGTTATACCTGTTCCATAGTTTCATTAAAGAGGGGTGATGTTGGTCATAGATAGCGCTTTTATTTAAATATTTGCTTTGTACAATTTACGGCCTTCCGATTGTTTACCACGTAACAACAAAAACCTTACGCCTTGGCCCTACGCGAAACTTAATAGCCGAACATGATCGGTATTATAATGGCTGTTGCAAAAAAAGAATATTTATGATGAGGAGGAGAGAGGATCCTGGGAGTTAAAACGTTGAGTTCAGTACGGACTTAAAAATGTTCAGTTCTAATAAACAAGTCATTAACTTGTTTCTGAAAGTGAGGGAATATGTTCTTTATTTAAAGTTACGCCCGGCTTAAAAGGAGATGGACATGTGGACACATTGAAGGAATGGTTGAAAATATCCTTTACAATACCTCAGTTAATACAGCAGCTGTCATACGTATAACCAAACGAACGTAAATCCATCACATTCTACTCAATCGTATTTTATCTACATAAGCAACTTATTGATAGTGTGAGCGGAAATATTCCAGAAAGAGCTTGTTATCAACACTTTTAAGGTACAGAGCGTGTTGTTCTCCACATTAGGGTCAGTTGTACAATAATATAGGTTTTTCTTTTACAAAAATGTTTGCTGCTATTGCGGACAGTTATTTTCCTCTATTGAGGCTACGTGTTTTTTTTTTATTTTTCCGAGAATCTTCTGATATTAATAAAAATAACGGAAGGTAAGGATTTCGTATTGTTTGACTTAACTGTTGCTGCAAAAAGTTTGTATTAGTTCTGATTTTCGAAAGTTATCACTCTTCTGTGAGTGCAAAAAGAAAACAAAATTTAGCTGTGGCAGTTTAATGTCGATCTACTATGAGGCAGGTTTTCTTTTCCTTTTCACAGTACTCGAGAAACCTCCGCAATTTTCACTGTTTATCAGGCTACGTTGAGAGCGTTAACCGACATGGTTTACCAAGAAACCTACACTCAAATAAATAAAGATTGTCGACATGTATGATCGTAAAGTTTTGCGGACGGAGTTGCTTTTGATAAAATCCTTCTGTTCCATTTCATAAAATCCTTCGTTTCGGCTATTACTATTAGTGTCTTTTATCACAGTTTGAGTTTGTTATGAAAACCAACGTTTTGGACCCTGCTGCACGCAGATTTCACCAGGGCATGTAATACATGTCAAGCTGGCATTGAGACCTGCAAGGAAAATACTGGTAAACTTGTGGTTCCTTTATCTGCGCCATGGCTATTTGCTACTTACTGAGGAAATCATCACCATTCAGGGCTGTCTTTTTCTGTCACGAAACCGTAGACTGCTTAATGTACATCTTCTAAATTTTAAATTTCGATATTAATTGAAAGTTAACATTGTGGTGCCGTTTTAGAGTGACGGAGAAAGGACAATAGGTGTATTTCGACAGAGAGCGGTTAATGAAACTCAATTAGGATCATAGGACGTTTAAAAGCCTTAGACACAGTGAATGATTTTATAAATTCACTCAAAACTAACATGCTAAGTTGTGAAAATTGATTAGAAGAAAAGTTACGATTGTAGGAACAGTAATGAATAAAGCACTATAATGATAAGCAATAATGAACACTGAAATAAGAATTGCCAGTTGAGGTATACTAGTAGCCAATCAAGTGTGTGGCTTCAACCTGTGTCGTACTGTGCTCAGAACGGAAGGCTCTAGTGCCAGATGCCCTGCGTTTCCCACTACAAAACGTTGTACTTATGTGAAGATACTTTCTTTCCCCAAAGTTCAGCACTCGTAGGGCAAATTTCTCCAGTGTTACAAGCTTACCATTTCATATTTTCGGGAAACAGTGTGTTTGTAACTAAACAAAATAGCGACCTCCTGTAAGTCATAGCAAGTAAAAGCGCTTTTAGGACACATCTAACATATGTAATTTCTTTTCCAGAACGTGGCTCCTGTTAACTGAAGCTCATGCTGGTCAAGTCTGCTGAAGGTAAGTATTTTGTTATTAGTTACTGACTTTTAATCATTTTCATAATAATACATTGTGGTGCAAAAGCCATGGAATGGCGATGCAAATACACCTATGGCGGCAGCATCGCGCACACAAAGTATAAAAGGGGAGTGTGTTGGCGGAGCTGTCATTTGTACTCAGATGATTCATGTCAAAAGGTTTCTAACGTGATTCTGTCGGTGTCAAGAGTGCGCCGAGAATACCAAATTTCAGGCGTTGCTTCTCACTACAGACAGCACAAGTGGTCGATGGCCTTCGCTTGACGACCAAGACTAAGAGACAAGGAACACAGGGTGAAATAACCACAGAAATCAGTGTGGGATGTACGACGAACGTATCCCTTTGGACAAGCGGAGAAATTTGGCGTCCATGAGCTATGACAGCAGTCGACCGACGCGAGTGCCTTTGCTGACAGCATGACACCACCAGCAGCACCTGTCCTGGGCTCGTGACCATATGTTGGACTGTCGACGACTCCAAAACCATGGTCTGGTCAGATGAGTCCATATTTCAGTTGGTAAGTGCTCATGGTAGGGTTCGATGCGTCGCAGACTCCATGAAGACATGGACCCAAGTTGTCAACACGGAACTGGGGAAGCAAGTGGTGGCTCCATAATGGTGTGGACTGTGTGTACGTAGGATGGACTGGGTCCTCTGGTCCAGTTGCACCGATCATTGACTGGAAATCGTTAGGTTCAGGAACCTGAAGCCATTTGCAGCCATCATGGACTTCACGCTCAGAAACAACGATGGAATTATTATTAATGACACTGCACCATGTCAGCATCCTACAATTATTCGCGATCCGTTTGGGGAAATTCTGGACAATTCGAGCGAAAGTTCTGGCCACCCAGATCACCCGAAATGAATGCCTTCGAACATTTATGGGACATAATCGAGAGATCAGTTCGTGCACAAATTCTACGCCTGCAACACTTTCGCAATTATGGACGACTGTAGAGACGGCATGGTTCAGTATTTCTGCCGGGGACTGCCAACGACTTGTTGAGTCCATGCCACATCTAGCTGCTGCATTACAACAAGCAAAAGAAGCTCCGACATGATATTTGGTGGCATCCCATGAATACTGTCACCCCAGTGTAAGTCAATACCTTTTGTTGTGTTTCGTACACTTTTTCTTTCAGCCTAACTTTAGCATCCGAAATTCGCATATGACTGTATCTCCGGATTCGGGTGAAACAGTAAAAGCGAAGTTGACTGTATTCGAGATGAATATAGACAGGATTTATTCTGCTAGCACAGAAAGAGAAATGGTCAGTCGTAGTTCATAATCAAATTCGCTTTCGTTGATCGACCAGCCCATTAGTAAGCTATCGCTTCATAGTGTCCCGCAGGCACAATACCTCAGCGATCATCAGTGCTGAAGAACAGACTACCTCGGGGATGACAGTCGACTTAGTTCCTTCCCCCTGCCGGCCGCTCCACACCCTTTCTGCAGGTGAGGGCACGAGCCAGCTTAACCTAACCTAACCTAACCCCAAGCGGTTTACGCGTAAGCCCGGCGCGGTACCTCGCTGTGGCAATCCGTTCGCCCGGGCAGCCTTAATTAGATACAATGCAGGTTCCCAAGCGTTCCAAATATTCTTTAGCGCTCCTGACGATGGCGACAAGCGTGATCACCAAAATATTATGTTCGAAGGACACTATGAACCGGCAATACACCCGTGAATTATTCAGTCAGCTAATATACTGGGAAAAAACTATTTTCATGTTTTCTCCATGGAATGAAAAACTTAAAGTTGATGAAATATGTCGTGTTTGCGTTTACTGTTATACAACATATACAATGTTATGATTGTACTTACTGAATTCTACAATTAATTCAGCCCAAATATCCACAGTAGCATAAAAGTGTTTCCCTGATACAGTTCCATAAAGTTGGCTGATTGCACGCTTACTAATTAAATGCTTGCTTGATTGGGTAGCACTATAACAGAAATGTGGCAACACAACTATAAATAACGAACAGTACATTTTAATACAAACAAATGGCCCCACCACGAAGGAATTATCCGACTGAGATGGAAATCGGTAGATGTGGTGTACATGTACAACCAAATAAATTACTATAATTTTGGAAAAATTAGATAATTTATTCAAAAGAAAGATCTTAACAAATTGAGCAAACCAATGACGCATTGGTTTGTCCATCTATCGCCCTTACATAGGCTGCTATTTGGCTTGGCATCGATTGTTAGAGTTGTTGGATGTACGGCTGTGCTCCATAGGGATGTAGTGCCAAATTTTGTTCAACAAACGCATTAGATCATCAAAATCCCGAGATGGTTGGAGGCCCTTGCCCATAATGCTCCGGAGGTCCTCAGTTGGGGAGAGACCCGGCGACCTTGCTGGCCAAGGTAAAGCACGGAGATAAGCAGTAGAAACTCTCGCCGTGTGCGGGCGGGCATTATCTTGCTGAAATGTAAGCCGAGAATTGATTGTCAGTGAACGACGCAACTGGGCTTGGAATATCGTCGACGTAAAGCTGTGCTGTAAGCGTGCTGCAAGATGACAAGCAAAGGCACCCTGCCATGAGAATGAATGGCACCACAAACCATCACTCCTAGTTGCAGGGCCGAATAGCGGGCCACCACCACAACCACCACCACCAGCACCACCACCACCACCACTGTCCGGCGCGTCTCCAGGCATGTCTTGAACCCTTGAACCTACAGACTCATTGACTGGAGTAGAACTGAGCCCCGATGAGCGACGACGACGTGTCTGAACGTGCCTCAGATAGTGACGGCACAACACCCTGGCTGTTGCCTGCCATACGGCTCGACAAGCAGGGGTGGTACTCTAGGATGGCATTTCTTTTCATAGCAGGACTCCTCTGGTTGTCATCTGTGGCACCACTACTCCACAGTGGTATGCCCCGTTTTTTGGCCTTCGTGGAAAGTCATCTTGGGCTTACATTTCAGTAAGATAATGCCCTCCCCCACACAGCGAGAGCAAGGTCGCCGGATCTCTCCTAACTGGGAATGTTTAGAATATTACGGACAGGGTCCTCCAACCAGCTCGGTATTTTAACGATCTAACGCGCCAATTGGACAGTATTTGGCACGATATCTCTCAGGAAGACAACCAACGACACTATCAGGCCGAATGACTACTTTCACAAAGGCAAGAGGTGGACCAATGTGTTATCGACATGCTCAATTTGTATAGCACTTTCTCTCGATTAAATCATTAATTTTTCTGAAACTATAATCTTTTGTTTGTCTGTATATGCTCATCAGATCTGTCGATTTCCATCCCATACGGATAATTCCATCTTGGTACGTTAATTTCTTTTAGATTGTATTTATTAAGAGTATGTCGCAAAAGGGTGGTTTGAATTTGGTAGAGTTTATGTGTACCAGTTGATATCCTAAACCGAATACAATAATATCTAGATAACTTTCCTGTCTCTTGGCTGCCTATGATATTGTCATTATAACTGAGCTTAATGTACAGATACTTTGTTAATGCTAATAGTTCTCTGTATATACTGAGCTGTCTGCAAGCGCTGAACTGAACTGCATAGCTGCTGGTTCAGAGCTGCCTATGTGTTTGTGGTGTTTTGTCTCTTTCGGCAGAAGAATTTCCATGTCCGCTAGTACGAGATAGAAAAAATGTACATTCATGATTTTGAAGCAGCTAAGAAACGACGGAAAAAATTACGGAAACAATGTGTTCTACAGCTGGAAGCTCTCCCTTTCGATCCTACCCACATTATCGGCGAACGAGCACGACGCACAGATAGACATGTTGCAGAAGCTGCTGTGAGGAACCGAGAGGCGCCAGGCAAGTGGTTGTATGTATGTGGTATCGGCTTCTCGCAGTACTTGCTGTGTATCCTTAAGATTCATACTCAAAACACAGTATTAGGAAGAACAGGAATGCAGCAATCAGTCGTAATGCCATAGGATTTTACTATTCTTGCATATCCACATTTCTTCAGTGCACTAGAGATGGGTGTTTTCAGCTGAACTCTAAATAAACAAGAATAATAAAAACCAACGGAACTGCGACTGATTGCTGTATTCCTGTCCTCCCTTACAAAAATACACAGTCTTGTGCACAATAGTTCGCTTGGAATCAAGGTGGGGGATATAACAAATGTTATGCGGCAATGGCGAATGTGTAATCCGCGAAAAAGAAGTTAACTGAAATTTCCAAAGAGGCTAAAACCGCGTGCCGGATAAAATTTTATCACTTGCTACATCTACATCTACATACATAACTCTGCCAGCCCCATATGGTGTGAGGCGGAGGATAACCTGTACCACTATTAGTCGTTTCCTTTTCTGATCCACTCCCAGATCAAGGGAACACTTCTATACGAGCCCTAATTTCTCGTACCTTATCTTCGTGGTTCTTACGCGCATTGTGTGTTGGCTACAGTAGGATCGTTGAGCAGTTAGCTTCAAATGCCGGTTCTGTAAATTTTCTCTGCCGTGTTCCTCGAAATTAACGTCACCTTTCCTCCAGGGATTCCCAATGGAGTTCCCGAAGCATCTCCGTAACATCTGGGCGTTGTTCTGACCTACTGGTACCATATCGAGCAGCCTGCCTCTGAGTTGCTTCGATGTCTTCCTTTAATCAGACCTGCTGCTGATCCCGAACACTTAAGCACTACTCAAGAACAGGTCGCACTAGCGTTCTGCGACACTACGCCCAGATATTTAAACGACGTGACTGTGTCGACCAGGACACTACTAATGCTGCGTCGGAACATTAAGGTTTTGTTTTTCCAACTCATCCGCATTAACCTACATATCTTTGTATATCAGCATTTAACCGAGATACTTGCATAACTATTCAATTTCGCTGTGCACCCTGCACATGTGTCAATACTGGCGTAAAGCCATTAGCACGCCTCTTCAAACGGAAATTCCGAAGCTATTCTCTAAAGACTTAGGCTTTTTACAGACTTGATTCAGCCTCTACTAATCTCTAACATGATACTTCAAGTGAATAAAAAACCTGTAACCACCAAATCCAACGACAAATAAGGTACTGCTTGAAAATCGACAGAATAAAGAGGAAAGTCGGTTAAAACTGGGTACCCAACGGGAGATAACCAGTTATCATGACCGCTTGAAGATGGACGCAATTCAGCTTGTCGAAATAACGTACTTTCTGCATGACGACAACTGTCTGAAAACCGGAGAACATTTCAGAATCATCACCATCAAGCTTGCAATGTTTAATTTGCTGATAGCTCTCCCAGATTCCGCAAACCCTGCGTCCTGTTGAGTCGTAAACCTTACTGTCCTCTGGTTTACCCATGATCCACCGTGGCTTACCGTGTTTTCCAACAACAACAGATGGGTCTGGCCACCCCCGACCGGCAGCCACCTCAGGGCTTTTGGAGGATTGCTTGGAGGGTCATTACCAAGCGATGTGGTATGGTGGTAAGAAACAGGACTCGTATTCAAAAGGACGGCGCTTCACATCTAGGTTTTCCATTATATCCATGACTGTTCCAAGGAAGGAAGGATGGAAGATTGGGTCTGATGTCCCGTCGACAGCGAGGTCATTAGAGACGTAGCACAAGCCCGGATTGTGTCAAGGATGGGGATGGAAATCGGCCGTGCCCTTTGAAAGTAACCACTCCGGCATTTCCCTGGAGCAATATAAAAATATCGTGGATGGCTGGACGCGGGTTCGAACCATCGTCCTCCCATCCTTGTAAAGACACAGCTGATTTTGTTTCCCAGTACGAGCTAATAACTTCGTCTTGATGAGTTGTTGAACCAGACTCTCTCCTTGTTTTCAGTCATTATCTGCCAGGGATTTGGCTACCCTCGTACAGAACATCACGCAGAGCATCAAGCTTGGGATTTTTACCAAAAGGCGTCATTTCTGTTCGTATCATATTAAACAATGCAACCAAAAAATGGTTCAAATGGCTCTGAGCACTATGGGACTCAACTGCTCTGGTCATAAGTCCCCTAGAACTTAGAACTACTTAAACCTAACTAACCTAAGGACATCACACACATCCATGCCCGATGCAGGATTCGAACCTGCGACCGTAGCGGTCGTGCGGTACCAGACTGTAGCGCCTTTAACCGCTCGGCCACTCCGGCCGGCAATGTAACCGAAACAAATGGTTGTACATTATATTTCGAAATTTGTGGTAAGGTCTTATGGAACCAAACTGCAGAGGTCATCGGTCCCTAAGCTTACACACAACTTAATCCAACTTAAAGTAACTTACACTATAGACAACACACACACACCCATGCCCGAGGGAGGACTCGAAACTCCGACGGGGGGAGCCACAAGGACCGTGAAAGGCACCCAAGACCGTGCGGCTACCCCGCGCTGCTGTACATTATAATCCATGCTTTTATTATACTGATGATTTCTGATAACGTAATTACTGTATCAATGAAAAAGCTAAACTTAATGAGTTAATACTGGATGCTGTTACACCATAACTTTCCTTTTTTTGTACAGATGACTTTTTAGTGTCTCTAGAACGCCCATCGATCTTGTCACATCGCACTGTCGACTTCTGAACGCAGAATGAGCAAGTAAAGATGCCTAAAACGGTAGTCTCCCACCAAGTGCGAAGTGCGTGCTCTCGTCTGATGCTGAGGGGTTCCGCCCGATTTCATGCAGCCCACATGACGTAACTATCATGCACAACAGCGAAGTGCGACAGTGTTGTATGAACTTTGAAGCATGACGTACAGACGTTCATGGTGCGGCAGCCAGAGAAGGAGTCGAGTGTTAACGAATGATCTCGTTCAGCGACTGGAGGAAATCGTCTACGAAAAGTAATTCAGGACAAGAGAAGAGCAATGTTGTCATCAGGGGTTGTCGTTCTTCGTGACAAAGCCTGGCCACACACTGCATCTGCAACAAAGAAGCTCCTGCAGTCTTTTCGATGGGAAGTATTTGGTCGCCAACCATACAGGACAGACTTCACTCCTCCTGATTTTCATCTCTTTGCACACATGAAACGAAGAGTAACAGGACAGTACTTGGCACAAACAACGAGCTGCAGACCAGGATAGAGAATTGGCGGAAAGCACAGGCGGTTGCCTTGTATGACCAGAGTACTGAAAAGTTGGTACAACGCTACGGTAAACGCCTTGAGAAGAAACATTAACAACTTTGTCTTATGTTTTAAGGAGAAAAAGGCACACTTGCAAGATACTATGCCCCGCAGTGGATCCCGCGCGAAAATTTGGGCCGTACGTTTGACACTAAGCACTTATGATCTTCAGAGTGTGTAACTTTTAAAATTTCGAGCGCACCGTTTGTTTGTCACTCGCTCCGCCCCATTACGGTCGCCTAATGCCCGAGCGACTGTACAGTGTAGCAACAAGAGCCCACCTACTCGCGGGCTACTGAAAGCGTGTTATCAAATCTTGTTCGAGAACGCACGTTATTCTACGCGAACATTTTCGATATGAGTACACAATATATCAACCACATGCACATATACGTTTAATGTAGTTTTAAGATTACTCTCGTCTATAATACGCATCAAAATCAAAATTAATAAAACAAGTAACTGACGAATTATTATGGTATGTAATCTTCTCAGTGATGTCGAAGAATAACTTATCTGCTACAAATGTACTTCATTTTTAACAGTCCCAGCTTCAAACCACAAAGAAAATAACGCAGAACAGCGATGTCAATAAATAGCTCTTTAATGACACACTCATTCGTTTCATTCAGTCACACTGCATTTGTGAATCGTAACTTAAAAATGTTCAAAGGAAATAGATCTCTGGCACAACCCAAGATTAGAAACTGCGCACCTAAACACAATGAACAAAGTATGTGACCAATGTCAAAATAGTGTTTCACGAACGTGTTACTCACTCCACTATACAACACCTCGCTCTCGAGCATTAGGCTACTAGGCGGCACGAGTGACAAACAGTCGGTGCTCGCGAAGTTTAAATACTGTACCTCTTGGAGGACGTAACTGCGTGCTATCAGAATTATGGTGCAAATTCTATCGCGTAAACGACTGCTGGAACTGACTTTTTTCCTCCTTAAAGTACGAGGTCAAGTTGGTGACGTTTCCTTGTAAGTCAGAGCGACGACTATGTAGAGATGTAGCTGGAAGATGTCGCTAAATCTTGCAAATAAAACAATTTTGATTTTCACTGTGGTTTCCATTTCGTGACTGATCGGACTTTGAAAAAAAAATAGCCCTCATATTATGCGGTGATCTTACTCGAGCGCT
Organism: Schistocerca piceifrons; assembly: GCF_021461385.2. Lineage (NCBI taxonomy): Eukaryota > Metazoa > Arthropoda > Insecta > Orthoptera > Acrididae > Schistocerca > Schistocerca piceifrons. Next base: position 406,313,137 of record NC_060145.1, read on the forward strand.
GAACAGAGAAAGACTTTCTTACTGTTCGCAACAGCTGGATAGGAAATGGTCCAGCAAACGTGTGTGCAGTTCTGAACGATACCCACTGATATCAGGGACCAAAAAGTTATTAAATGACATTATATCAAAGAGAAAGGCTTATGTCCCGACAAGAGTGACTGTTGTCCTATTTCGTATCAAGCCATATTTTCACCATCTCAAATCTAGTGGATCAATCCTGTACAATATAAATATAAATCTCAATGAGCAAAAAGAAACATTACTCCGAAGGAATTTAAACTTTAACTTCCTAGCGACAAAAAAAAAACATTTCAAACGGAAAACAACCTCAAATGAACAACGTCTGAATGCAATCAGCCATTGTCTATTACGTACTTTATAGCATGTAGACGCAGAATCAATGAAAGCCTAGCAAATAGGGAATAAAAGGCTCACTGGGGACCTCATCACGGAAATTGTCATCCGCTAAAAAAGTAAATGAAAACAAAAATATCAGCACATTAACGTTCCCGCTATGTCCTTACGTCGAATTTCAGTCAGAATCAGTCGCTGGACACTGCCCCACAGTTATCAACGTAGCCTCTCGTTTACGTGTCTTACTTAGAAATTGTAAAAACATTCGTTTGCAAACACTGCAGGTTGCAAACGGCCAGCGTAAAGGCAATCATTGGAAAGTGAGAGGGATGCGCGTCATCAGAATGTTAAGGAGCGAATACGTGCCTATTACTCGCCACCTCCTGAAAGTAAAAGTCAGCATCAGAGAAAACTATAGCTGAACCCGTCGCGCGGGGAACCTGTTTTGTGCAAGGGGTCAAAAGCGTGCCAAACCTGCCACTGTAACGTTAATTCCAAAACACGAAGCCTCTTCAGGTTTCTGTTACGTAACTCTGAGACAGGATGGGAACGTGTGGCTAAAGGTGGCTCATACCCGTCGACATTTCTGTCTAATACCAGAGGTGTTACTCGCTGCTACAGAAAGGTGATGTCGGCTGCTAAATGTCACCGCAACGTGCGTTAAGTAATAGGAGGAGGCGGAAAAAGCCAAATGGGTTTTTAACAGCCACGATGACAGTCAACGTGTTGGCAGCTGTCAAGTTCGTCATGAAAGAGGTTATAAATTCTTTAGGTAATGAAAATCAGCTACGAAAGGTGCTTATTGGTGCTAAGAGGCAAAGTGAGAACCTGAAAATTATGAAACAAGAATGTTCCTGAAACTGAAAAAGCGGACGCTGTAGATAGATGGTTTAAAACTTTTTTTTAATATTTTGCGTGGCGCAATGTATGTTGACGACTCGAGCGAAAAATTCCAAATTTGCTTTAATCAAACCAAATAATTTTTATCTGTAACTTGTCGATAGTGTAACCGCTGTCAATTAATTGCGTATGTGCAAAACGCTTAGTAACAACGTCGTTTCGAGGCAACGGTCTCTCTTGACGGTAGATGAATCAGTTCGAAGGTAGGAGGAAGGCAATGTTATACCACCTCCAAAACGAGCATGCTCAGCAAAGCACTGCTGTGTTCAAACCTACTTTCTGTATTATGCTTTCAGTCTTTCAAAAAGTAAGTGTCCGTTCGCTAGTCCTCAACTGATCAAGGTTCGATTCCCGGCGAGGTCAGGGATTTTCTCTGCCTCGTGATGACTGGGTGTTGTGTGCTGTCCTTAGGTTAGATAGGTCTAAGTAGTTCTAAGTTCTAGGGGACTGATGACCTTCGCTGTTAAGTCCCATAGTGCTCAGAGCCATTTGAACTGATCAAGTACGTATAAGATACTGGCTCAGTATTGCGGAGCAAAGGAATACAAATGGCAGTTCAGCTACTCTCACTTAGGATTTTCCGTGGCTTCCTTAAACAGTTTCATGCGAAAACTGGGATCGCTTCGTCAACAAATTCTCTATTCATCTCCGAACGAGCCTGTTCCCTTTCTGCATTGTCTTAGATGTTACCTCAAACTTAAATCGTTCCTTTCTTACCTATCGTTTTAAATGATGCGAAGTGATATGGCGGATCGGCGGAATTAGGTTCCAGAAAGTGGTTGGCCAAGATATTCGCCAACTCAAGCAGAGTGTATTATAAGCGTAGTCGCTGAACACAAATTACTGGTACTGTCTGTGGCATCTGGTTTAAGGAAGCTGAAGCGGCTGAAGTCACGATACATGTTTGTGTCAACTACAGCTTCTGTACTAAAGAGCCCAAATGCGCCAAAACATGGGATGTCTGATTTTACTGAAAAACGTTATGTACCTTTTTCTAATCGCCTGTATTTCTACAATGATCAGGAACTGTGTAATCCAACTGGAAAAACTAGTTTGACAATTTCAGCTGTAAAGACATTATAAAAAGAAAAACGGAGTTAAAATAGGTGAAATGAAAGTTTGTAGGGTCAAGTATTTGAAAAAAAAGTAACAGTTATTAGAAATGGACAGAGTACATCCACATTATAAATATGTATAAAGTACGTCTCTCTTTCTAAGACACAGGGTAGCACTCACAAGAAACCTTATGAGACATGTCCACCCATCGCTGATTTTCTCTCAGTATTATTTCATATCGTAGGCAACCATTTATGGCTAAGGTTGGACTTCATTTATGGCTAAGGTTGACTTCTTAAGTAATAGAACCCAGTACGTTGTCCTCGATGGTGAGTGTTCATCGGAGGTGAGGGTATCATCTGGAGTGCCCCAGGGAAGTGTGGTAGGTTTATCTATATAAATGATCTTTTGGATAGGGTGGATAGCAATGTGCGGCTGTTTGCTGATGATGCTGTGGTGTACGGGAAGGTGTCGTCGTTGAGTGACTGTAGGAGGATGCAAGATGACTTGGACAGGATTTGTGATTGGTGTAAGGAATGACAGCTAACTCTAAATATAGATAAATGTAAATTAATGCAGATGAGTAGGAAAAAGAATCCCGTAATGTTTGAATACTCCATTAGTAGTGTAGCGCTTGACACAGTCACGTCGATTAAATATTTGGGCGTAACATTGCAGAGCGATATGAAGTGGGACAAGCATGTAATGGCAGTTGTCGGGAAGGCGGATAGTCGTCTTCGGTTCATTGGTAGAATTTTGGGAAGATGTGGTTCATCTGTAAAGGAGACCGCTTATAAAACACTAATACGACCTATTCTTGAGTACTGCTCGAGCGTTTGGGATCCCTATCAGGTCGGATTGAGGGAGGACATAGAAGCAATTCAGAGGCGGGCTGCTAGATTTGTTACTGGTAGGTTTGATCATCACGCGAGTGTTACGGAAATGCTTCAGGAACTCGGGTGGGAGTCTCTGGAGGAAAGCAGGCGTTCTTTTCGTGAGTCACTACTGACGAAATTTAGAGAACCAGCATTTGAGGCTGACTGCAGTACAATTTTACTGCCGCCAACTTATATTTCGCGGAAAGACCACAAAGATAAGATAAGAGAGATTAGGGCTCGTACAGAGGCATATAGGCAGTCATTTTTCCCTCGTTCTGTTTGGAACAGGGAGAGAAGATGCTAGTTGTGGTACGAGGTACCCTCCGCCACGCACCGTATGCTGGAATGCGGAGTATGGATGTAGATGTAGACCAACACCACATTCAATTCCAGCATTACCGTCGGAGGGCGCCACGTACTTAAGTCATTTTCAGCCAGATGTCCGGATACTTTTGATCACATAGTGTATTTGCTGCATTCGAATTCCTATGAGGGTGTGCTGAAAGATAGTTCCTCCGAATTTTAAAAGCTCTTTAAGCTTTTTAAATAAAACAAATGTCATTAGCGTCTTCATCTTTGATCTTCATGTCTACATATTTGCAACCCTCTGCCACTAGAGGGCTCCGAATTGCAGCGTGTCACATGGCGGAATGTAACGTGACTACGACGGTGCGTGAGAAACAGGGTGCTGTAATCGACTTTCGAATTCGAAGAGTGCGTTCACGGTTCTAGGCTCCCTCAGCCTGACAATGCCAGACCTCGCACGGCGCTGCGACATCCGACGCCTTCAGTTCTCTGTCAGCGATCAACCTCTATTCATTCCTAACCTTGCCCCACCCGATTTCCAAAGCTTAAAGACCACCTCGTGAATTTCACTTTGCCTGTCATGAAGCGGTGCAAGCAGAGGTGAGGGTGTTGCTCCGCAATAAAGTCAGACATTCTATAGTGACTCTAACAAAAAAGCAGTCCTCTCGTTGGGACAAATGTGTTCGTTCCCATGGTAATATGTTAAGAAATACACTACTGGCCATTAAAAATGCTACACCAAGAAGAAATACAGATGATAAACGGGTATTCATTGGACAAATATATTATACTAGAACTGACATGTGATTACATTTTCACGCAATTTGGGTGCATAGATCCTGAGAAATCAATACCCAGAACAACCACCTCTGGCCGAAATAACGGCCTTGATACGCCTGGGCATTGAGTCAGAGCTTGGATGGCGTGTACAGGTACAGCTGCCCATGCTGCTTCAACACGATACCACAGTTCATCAAGAGTAGTGATTGGCGTATTGTGACGAGCCAGTTGCTCGGCCACCATTGACCAGACGATTTCAGTTGGTGAGAGATCTGGAGAATGTGATGGCCAGGGCAGCAGTCGAACATTTCCTGTATCCAGAAATGCTCGTACAGGACCTGCAATGCCGTGCGTGACTAGCCGAGCGGTCTAGGCGCTGCAGTTGTGGACTGTGCGGCTGGTTCTGGCGGAGGTTCGAGTCCTCCCTCAGGCATGGGTGTGTGTGTTTGCCCTCAGGATAATTTAGGTTAAGTAACGTGTAAGCTTAGGGACTGATGACCTTAGCAGTTAAGTCCCATAAGATTTCACACAGGACCTGCAACATGCGGTCGTGCATTATCCTGCTGAAATGTAGGGTTTCGCAGGGATCAATTGAAGGGTAAAGCCACGGGTCGTAACACATCTGAAATGTAACGTCCACTGTTCAAGGTCCCGTCAACGCGAACAAGATGTGGCCGAGACGTGTAACCAGTGGCACCCCATACCATCACGCCGGGTGATACGCCAGTATGGCGATGACGAATACACGCTTCCAAGGTGCGTTCACCGCGATGTCGCCAAACATGGATGCTCCCAACATGATGCTGTAAACAGAACCTGGATTCATCCGAAAAAATGATGTTTTGCCATTCGCGCACCTAGGTTCGTCGTTGAGTACACCATCGCAGGCGCTCCTGTCTGTGATGCAGTTAAAAGGGTAACCGCAGCCATGGTCTCCGAGCTGATAGTCCATGCTGCTGCAAACGTCGTCGAACTGTTCGTGCAGATGGTTGTTGTCTTGCAAACGTCCCCATCTGTTGACTCAGGGATCGAGACGTGGCTACACGATCCCTTACAGCCATGCGGATAAGATGCCTCTCACCGCGACTGCTAGTGATACGAGGCCGTTGGAATCCAGCACGGCGTTTCGTATTACCCTCCTGAATCCACCGATTCCATATTCTGCTGACAGTCACCGGATCTCGACCAACGTGAGCAGCAATGTCGTGATACGATAAACCGCACACTAGGCTACAATCCGGCCTTTATCAAAGTCGGAAACGTGATGGCACGCTTTTCTCCTCCTTACACGAGGCATCACAACAACGTTTCACCAGGAAACGCCGGTAAACTGCTGATTGTGTATGAGAAATCGGTTGTAAACTTTCCTCATGTCAGCACGTTGTAGGTGTCGTCACCGGCGCCGGCCATGTGTGAATGCTCTGAAAAGATAATCATTTGCATATCACAGCATCTTCTTCCTGTCGGTTAAATTTCGCGTCTGTAGCACGTCATCTTCATGCTGTAATGGCCAGTAGTGTAAATATGAAGGCATGAAGAATATAGATGGAGAATGTTAATAACGTTTTATTTAAAAACGTTCAAAAGTTTTCACATGGAGGCATTACTTTTGAGCACCCCCTCGTAAGAAAAGATAGACGACTACCCAACGAAAGTGGCTAAATGCCATCGAAGAACTGTAGGTGCATGACGGAAGACTAATCCAGTAGTGGATGTCAGATGGCTACTGCTGCTGTTGCTGGTGATGATGAAAAACATCAAGGGGAAAAGTAGAAAACAAGGTTATAAATAATGACATTTCCTTAAATGCTAGCGTTGTAGTTTACGTCTTGCCGTCAGATAATATATCAGTTGAAACTACAATTTGATGTAACCAATTTCCAGCCGATGTGGCCGAGCGGTTCTAGGCGCTTCATTCTGGAACCGCGCGACCGCTACGGTCGCAGGTTCGAATCCTGCCTCGGGCATGGATGTGTGTGATGTCCTTAGGTTAGTTAGGTTTAAGTAGTTCTGAGTTCTAGGGGACTGAAGAACTCAAAGTCCCATAGTGCTCAGAGCCATTTGAACCGTTTTGTAACCGGTTACAATTTGTATTTATTTCGAACACGCGTTTTCCAGGGTTAAATCTCCGTCATCGGGCGGATCAATCAATTACTAAAGCATATACATACAGATATTGTATGTAGCACTCCTGAGGAATCTGTCGCACTGTTTGGTAAAAATATTATTTTATTTCAAGGCTCAAACGTATGTGGATGTTTTTTATTGCACAAGTAACAGTTTTAGTAACCACAGACTCCATCTCCCCTCTTTATATCGCATAATCTGTATCTTTACAGACTGCCGAACAAAAAAAAAAGTGAAGATCTCAGAAAGGGAGCGGGAAACTATGTGAAACTTCCCTCGTTGAGAGTGTATGCGATGTTATTTCAGCGATTAAAAATCGAGTAAAACTTCCAAATATCTTGGCAGTATTAGCCCACTTGCCAGTGTGGCCTGGATGCATATACTGATTCGATTGTGAAGGCTACGATGAAGTGGGTGTATCCTCACCTGAGGCAAGCTGGCAACAACTATTCCTTGATACCCGTAAGTCGTAAGTACAGTAAATAAATACCGAAATGAGTGTTACCAGGGGCGAAGTAAAGAACGGCACAAGCGCTGTGGTGTGGAAGGGGGACTCAAGGGTAATACAACAGCAACACCGCTCACAGTTAAAAAATTTTGAGAGAAAATTTATTAAATAATTGGCAACCATAATTTGGCATATTGCAGCCTTAACTAATTTCATGTATTCACGGTAATGAAATCTTAAGAAGGAGAAAAAATACTCTTTCTTCAGATCTCCCTCAACTTGAACAATCTCAGATATATTTAAAATAATGATCTCTTCAAAAAAAGGTTTCTTTAAAGAAGGTAAAAATTTTCTTACGCACCCTCTATCATGAATAGCTTTAACAATTCCAAGAAAATATTCAAAATAATGGTATTTTAAGTAAGATATTTGCTTTACGTACCTAGCAGTTATTAAGGCAATCAACATCTTGAATAACTGATAACTTCCTGCCGTCGTACCAAAACTTGAGGCTAAAAAATACTGACGTCAAGAAAATGGCTGATTAAATTTATAACATCAAGAATACCATCACAAATAAGACCGTTAGTCCCTTCACTTCAGAAATAATAACTTCTCAAGACACTGACCTGGCCAAAATCGTAAAAACAATATTCAATAACTGCCCAGTAATAATTTACGGAGGTTTAAACGTGATTAAATGAATTTTGTGCATTCGCTCGATATGTCAGAAAATATTGCTAGCCACACACTTAAATACAGTTCAGTTGTCAAGTGCAAAGCAAATTAAGCGAAGAACTCTAACAGAAACCTTTAAACATAATACCTTTAACACAACCGTTACGTACAAAATTTACCCATAACAGTACAAAGAGAATGCGCCAACCCGTTCTCCTTTGTCAGAGCAATATTAGGAATATGATTACCGCATTGCGCAGTTTCCTCCCTTCATCAACTGATCGTACTGGAACCGAGATTTTCACTCTGCAGCGGAGTGTGCGCTGATATGAAACTTCCTGGCAGATTAAAACTGTGTGCCCGACCGAGACTCGAACTCGGGACCTTTGCCTTTCGCAGACAAGTTCTCTACCATCTGAGCTACCGAAGCACGACTCACGCCCGGTCCTCACAGCTTTACTTCTGGCAGTATCTCGTCGCCTATCTTCCAAACTTTACAGAAGCTCTTCTGCGAACCTTGCAGAACTAGCACTCCTACAAGAAAGGATACTGCGGAGACATGGCTTAGCCACAGCCTGGGGGATGTTTCGCGAAAGAGATTTTCACTCTGCAGCGGAGTGTGCGCTGATATGAAACTTCCTGTCAGATTAAAACTGTGTGCGCGACCGAGACTCGAACTCGGGACCTTTGCCTTTCGCGGGCAAGTGCTCTACCATCTGAGCTTCTGTAAAGTTTGGAAGGTAGGAGACGAGATACTGGCAGAAGTAAAGCTGTGAGGACGGGGCGTGAGTCGTGCTTCGGTAGCTCAGATGGTAGAGCACTTGCCCGCGAAAGGCAAAGGTCCCGAGTTCGAGTCTCGGTCGGGCACGCGGTTTTAATCTGCCAGGAATTTTCATATCAGCGCACACCCCGCTGCAGAGTGAAAATCTCATTCTGGAAACATCCCCCAGGCTGTGGCTAAGCCATGTTTCCACAGTATCCTTTCTTTCAGGAGTGCTAGTTCTGCAAGGTTCGCAGAAGAGCTTCTGTAAAGTTTGGAAGGTAGGAGACGAGATACTGGCAGAAGTAAAGCTGTGAGGACCGGGCGTGAGTCGTGCTTCGGTAGCTCAGATGGTAGAGCACTTGCCCGCGAAAGGCAAAGGTTCCGAGTTCGAGTCTCGGTCGGGCACACAGTTTTAATCTGCCAGGAAATTTCTGATCGTACTGGCATAGACAACTTGAATTGCTTGCCCAACAACATGGAGGGAAAGGCAACCAATTACAGGAGCCGAGGACTAAAGCATTAAAAGAGACTGAATTTATAATATTACTGAGGAACAATAGCTGGCCACACCGAAAGCTTATATTGCTTAAAGGAGCGCCTATCATATGAGCATTGGCGCAATGTTACACTCCGTTATCTGACAAGAATAAAACCTCAATTTACCAAGCTACTGCCAGTCTGCACAAATATTTTTTAATGTATGTAATTACAGGAAGCACGGCACGGAAAGGGGGAGTTTACAAGTTGCGAATACTAATGCACTAGGTCATGTAATTCAGCTGACCAAGCTGTACCACAAGGTCACATGCAGACGTATGCTTGAACCTACTCCACTTGTAACGCTTTTAACCAGCGTACACAGTTCCAAGCATTAAGCTCGATTCATGAGAAACATTCACAATTAACTCGTGATTCAACTCGTCACTTTACAAAATTCCTTACACTCAGGTTTGTCCGAAGCATAGCAAGCCTCATCGTTCTGAATCGCTGGAATTGGTCTTATCAGGCAGCGTGCACAGAGGTATCAATAGACACGAGACCACCTCAGCTGAAGACAACCGTAGCCGCCCAAAGTGGCAGCAGCCGACTGTGTACGGGCCGGTCTCCACACAACGTACGCCCCCGCAGCGCTCGTCAAAACTCCCTCTCGCGACCGCCGGTCCGCACGCATCTCCTCGTTCGCTGCAACCCCGAACTCTCGCGGCTCTACTCGACCTTCCGAAATTCTCGCAGTGATCTTCTTCCTGAAGGATAGAATCGTCTCGCACTGAACGCCACGGCTCACATACACCATTATTAACTCAAATATGTACAAGTGAGAGGCCAGACAAACATGTGGCGAAGAAAGCAGGTGTTGACAGATGTGAAAATTTCCGAACTATCAGTTTAATAAGTCACAGCTGCAAAATACTAACGCGAATTCTTTACAGACGAATGGAAAAACTGGTAGAAGCGGACCTCGGGGAAGATCAGTTTGGATTTCGTAGAAATGTTGAAACACGTGAGGCAATACTGACCCTACGACTTATCTTAGCAGAAAGATTAAGAAAAGGCAAGCCTACGTTTCTAGCATTTGTAGACTTAGAGAAAGCTTTTGACAACGTTAACTAGAATACTCTCTTTCAAATTCTGAAGGTGGCAGGGGTAAAATACAAGGAGCGAAAGGCTATTTACAATTTGTACAGAAACCAGATGGCAGTAATAAGAGTCGAGGGGCATGAAAGGGAAGCAGTGGTTGGGAAAGGAGTGAGACAGGGTTGTAGCCTCTCCCCGATGTTATTCAATCTGTATATTGAGCAAGCAGTAAAGGAAACAAAAGAAAAATTCGGAGTAGGTATTAAAATTCATGGAGAAGAAGTAAAAACTTTGAGGTTCGCCGATGACATTGTAATTCTGTCAGAGACAGCAAAGGGTTTGGAAGAGCAGTTGAACGGAATGGACAGTGTCTTGAAAGGAGGATATAAGATGAACATCAACAAAAGCAAAACAAGGATAATGGAATGTAGTCAAATTAAATCGGGTGATGCTGAGGGGATTAGATTAGGAAATGAGACACTTAAAGTAGTAAAGGAGTTTTGCTATTTAAGGAGTAAAATAACTGATGATGGTCGAAGTAGAGAGGATATAAAATGTAGACTGGCAATAGCAAGGAAATCGTTTCTGAAGAAGAGAAATTTGTTAACATCTAGTATAGATTTAAGTTTCTGAAAGTATTTGTATGGAGTGTAGCCATGTATGGATGTGAAACATGGACGATAACCAGTTTGGACAAGAAGAGAATAGAAGCTTTCGAAATGTGGTGCTACAGAAGAACGCTGAAGATAAGGTGGGTAGATCACGTAACTAATGAGGAGATATTGAATAGGATTGGGGAGAAGAGAAGTTTGTGGCACAACTTGACTAGAAGAAGGAATCGGTTGGTAGGACATGTTTTGAGGCATCAAGGGATCACAAATTTAGCATTGGAGGGCAGCTTGGAGGGTAAAAATCGTAGAGGGAGACCAAGAGATCAATACACTAAGCAGATTCAGAAGGATGTAGGTTGCAGTAGGTACTGGAAGATGAAGAAGCTTGCACAGGATAGAGTAGCATGGAGAGCTGCATCAAACCAGTCTCAGGACTGAAGACCACAACAACAACAACATGTACAAGTGATGACGGAGGTTTAACCCTCCGAAACGCTAGTGTAAATAAACATAAACTGCGACTTGTAATTTGTAGTTGCAATACAATTTCTGACAATTATTCAGCAGTCAGTTACACATAACACCGCAACTCCTCTGTAGTTTAGGCTCGCAGTTTTTCAAACACGTGAGTCTTAGGTAATGTAGACAGCCATATTCCTCTATTCGGTATTGTAAGGCAATGGTACAGCCACCGGAAGCCAAAACGTGCGCGGAGCACTGGTGACGGCGACTGGCTGTTTTTTCCGGATATGTGGCGAGGAAACACCACAGACTGTGCGAACGGCCACGGTGGCCGCACGTGCGGCCAGAGGAAGGCGGAGCGACGATCAGCAACCAGAAGCAGGTAGTGCGGCTGTGCCGGGTGTAAGTGGTAACGGTTGGCCCGCAGCGGTGTGTGGCAGAGACGGACGCGCGCGTCATGCGCCGTAATTGCCGCGACACCTGCCGGTCCGTTCGCTCACCGCCGCACCGCCTGCCCGACTGCCGGCAATACAGGCACGTCAGCGCCGATTCTCTCTCTCTCTCTCTCTCTCTCTCTCTCTCTCTCTCTCACACACACATACATTTGTCTGTCTGTCTTGTTTCAGCAGTCGTACGCCGTAGAGGATGTTCGACTGACTGCGTCTATCTACATGCATTCCTACTTACTTACCTTAATCAATTTAATGGCTCACCAAATTTTCTAAGGTACTCTGTCGAGGCACAAGGATTCCGGTATTAGAATCTGGAAGAATTCCAGATACTTGCGAACAAACAAGGTGAAACGGATAGATTTCCAAAACTTATTCCATTCCATTGTAGGCTAATTGATCCAGCAACCGGTTTTCATAATTATATAAAGAGAGACAGTATCGGTTGTGAAACGCCCGCTGAAGATGCTGGGCAGAACAGGTGATTAGGATTTGGAAAGGGCCAAATAAGGTGTCGGTCAGTTTCACTTCAAAATTGTAATTTATTGTAATTTAATAACACCTTTAAACCAAAACGGTATACAGCCGAACCTTCACAACTACGAGTTTCAAAATCCAATTCTTTCACGGCTGAAGGTCTCCTAACAAGAAATCTTAAAAATCAACAAGATAAATTTCAAGTGACTGAAGACATGCAGTTAAAATTGCAAATAAAATTATATATATATAATATATATCACAGCTAGGCGGAAAGCCTCAAAGCAAATGTGAATAAAACAAACATATACAATATGCAATATAAACGGCTGAAGGCCACAAATTAAATTTCAGAATTTTAAAATATATTACCATAATCTGCTAAGGCAGAAGGCCGCAATGTTTTTACTTAAGGGGAAATTCTGAGAATAAGGCTTTAAGCGGCTGAAGGCTCACAGTTGATTTCCCAAAAATTCAAAAACACCTTAAACTTTAAGTTTTCAATGGGGGAACGCACACTTAATAAAAAAAAACAATGCAACGGCAATAAAATGGTTCAAATGGCTCTGAGCACTATGGGACTTAACTTCTAAGGTCATCAGTCCCCTAGAACTTAGAACTACTTAAACCTGACTAACCTAAGGACATCACACACGTCCATGTCCGAGGCAGGATTCGAACCTGCGACCGTAGCGGTCGCGCGGTTCCAGACTGTGCAACGGCAATAACTAAGTTTAAGAATGAGGTTTTAAGCGGCTGAAGTCCCAAAACTGATTTACATAAAACACAATTTTTTTTCTTTTAAAGCATTAGCTATAATAGATTACCAACAAACCATTAAACACCCATGAAAAGGATAGTATAGACAACGGCGTTCAGACGCCTCCAGGGGGCGGTGGGCCTGCCCTAGAAACATTAACGTTCAGCTAGGTGAGACAGGTGTTGGGCCCAACTACACTTGATCCGTCGGTAGCCCAACCAAGACCGAACGACCAAACGACTTGCTAGCCACCAATCGATACATAAAAACTCAAAGACCAAAGTGTTATGGACGTGGTTATCCACGATGAAATATGTGTTAAGCTGTCAGAACTGCACACCATGTTGGACAGCGACAACAGGTGAGGAAAGGACGCTGCCTGAAATTACGTTAGTGGCCAGGGCAGGTAACTGGAACACTGACAGCCACATGGCAGAAAATTCCGCTGGTACACTTGAATTTGAAATAAGGTAATATAGTAAACTCCACCAAAAAGGAACAGTGCCTGAATTTACGTCAGTGGCCAGGGCAGGTAACCAGAACACTAACGGCCACAAGGCAGAAAATTCCGCTGGTACACTTGAACTGTAGTGAACCAATATAGTTAATTCCACCGCACGGCACCTCGATTTCAGCATTACAAACACTCGGTGTTACCCATAGGAAAAGCTTCCCAACAGCAAACCACCGAAACGAACGACACAACATGAACGGACGTGGCTTGAGTACTTAACACACCACTCAACTTTGACGTCCTGGGTCGATGAGCCACAAAGCTCGTGGCGATCGGACAGCTCCACACACGCTCCGACACTGCGCAGGGACCGCCAGCGGACCCAGCCGACTACACCGCACGGAGATGTCTTCCCTGGTCTGCACCAACCGACCGACTGTCCGCACACTCCCAAGCCGGACCTATACGCACAAGACCAAGCATGGTACACAATGCAAATGTCGATACACATCACTGTTGCCACATGTATAAGGAGGAAGAACCACAGCATAACTGCAACAATGGCGAGAAACAAAACACAGATAGACAGCCAAGTTCAAGGAAACGCATAGTTAGGAGTGAGCACGGCTCAGGTTCCAAAGTTATTTTTGTTAGAAATAAGGCTTTTCGGCTTGCTGAGGCTTCCTGAAAGAAAAGGGAAAGTGAGGGTGCAATTATAGAATATTACCAGTTAAGGAGCATGGTTCTAAGCTGCGCTAAATTTGTAAAAATTAAAACAAAAAAACGAAATAGCACTCATGTAACGCTGTCAAAGTAATGCATACTACTGGTGGGTAGGGAGAGTAGTGAGGACAATGATAAACTATCTAAAAGAAGACACGTCGAATAAGATACGAAGCAAATCAAGTGTACAATCGTTAGAGAGTTCGGGTCGCGAGTTCGGGTCTGCCAGTCGATCGGAACGTGTCTGGAACGCCGTCCGGACCTGCCAGTCGGGGAGTTGCAATGCACTAGTACAGTGCGGTTGGAGCAGCAGTGAGGTCTGCGTCGACATGGCTCGCCCGACCGTTGCCGCCACGCATCACTTCAGCCGGGCCACCGTCTTGGTGGATCGTCGGTCGGTCGTCCTACCGGACGACGCGTTTGGCTCGCCGATCGTTCATGAGTCGGCTGTGTGTGTGTGCATCGACTCCCGATTTGTCTTCGTGCGTGCTTAGTTACTGTTGGATATCGTTCAGGTCTCCGTGCAAGTGTTTCTTTGGGGATAGTGATACTTGTAATTTTTTGGGGGGCGTTGAATTCTTGTGTACTCCGTCGTGACAAGTAATCGGTTGGTCGGTCCGTCCGTGACTGTCCTTTGGTTGGGTTCGCACGGATTGAGTGTAGTTGGACTCACCACCTGTCTTGCCTAAGTGAACGAGGGCAGATCGATCCACTGGAGACTCCTGAGTGTCGTTCTCTGAATTATCCTTTTGGCAGTGTTAATGTTGTTGTAATTTAATTGTATTTTGTATTTTTAATTTGGCAACGTTAGCTGTGGATCTTTAGCCCTGTAAACATGTTCTCAGAGTTTCCTTCAAGTCCAAACATTATCGCCTTTTGGTCTTGAAAGGTTATTGTAATTTTTTCTGAAAAATTTTACAAGTTGGTGCTGCAAAAAGAAAATTTTTAAACTTAATGTCTTGTTTTACCGATTGTTGCAATGTATATTTCCTTAATTTGCAGAATTTAACTTGCGACCTTCAGCCATATTATTGCTTTTGTTTATCTCTTTCTGTGCACCTTACGGGCCATCAGCCCTGTTAGCATCTTATAACATAGTGGCCTTCTGCCTTCAGTAATCATCATAGTACATTTGGAATTTTGAAGATTTAATCCGCCGACCTTCAGCCGCTCCGCGTGCTGATTTCATATGTGTATACGATTTATCTTATTCATAAATTTAACGGTGTGTCATGTCTTTTCAAAATTGGACTTATTCTAAAGCATCCGTTTGTAGGCCTTCAGCCGCGAAGCAAATTTAGTTCTTTCAAAAGTGTATTGGTGAACTAAATTATAATAAATTACAATTGTGAAATGAATCCTACCGCAATTCCCTCGGCCCTTTCCACAACCCTAATTACGTTTTAGCCCTGAGTGCTTTAGCTGGCGTTTCAATTATATTCTGAACAGACAAAGGTAACGTGACGCGCCGTTCTGTTCTATCTTCAACCAGGCGTAGAAGTGCAAGCAATTATGGTTTCAACCAGGACAGCAGTTTTAAACAATTTTCCGCATTTGAGGCGGTATTAGCACAAATTTTCCAATAAATCTCGCATCACAGGATGCCACAGATAGGGAACAGAATGGATAACCAGCACCAGAACTCGTCTCCGGACCCATTCACAACCACCACATTCTGTGACATTCTTACGGGAAAACTGGCGCACTACGTATTCGTTCAGCATAGGAGACCGCGGTCCGGCAGTTCTAAATGACCATTCCCTACAAAAAGCCATCACTTCGGCTGAAGATGATGAGTGGGAAACTGATAACTCGGCTAGGCTTGATTCTCGAACAAAATATACAGCATTTCTTCCTGCGAAGATAGTTATTTCACGAAAACCGGTAGAGAACAAAGGTGAATTTTACAGCTGTTGACTCACAGATGCATTTCTTCAAACCGAACTAAATGGCTGTTACCCGGATTGGGAAAAATGATATGATCAATTACCCAGGACGGTCGCTGGCAGCTTTGGCACGCAGAGCACCCACTATCTGCCTACCTATCTAAGCAATGGTGGTTCATGTCATTATACTCCCTTGCTCGCGGAGTTCGATGCTCTGGTGGCAGAGACGACCATATGGACGCGGGATCGAATGCCGGTCAGACATCGGAATTTTTCAGCCGTACGTGTACGCTAGGTTTCGGCACGCAATGACGTGAAGCTATGCCAGGAACGACACGTGGTTTGGATTTCACATTAAACTGTAAGAACCGTTTCACTGCAAGGATTACTGGGGTACGTGTAAGGGTGCCGAAGTGACGTTCAATTGAACACCCTTGAGAGACTGCCAGCCAATTGTGTCAAACGTATTTACTTTTTACTCCCTTCTGCGTCGAGAAACTGGTCAAAAACCTGGAAGATACTGATTTCTAGGTCTTGATTCTTTTTTCAACACTGGACACCAAGCTTCAGTAATATTCTAATTCGACTATAGTGGAAGCCAGGAAAGACGTCTTATTCGTTATAATTCTTAAGCTGCTCAAATCACTCTTGGATATTTTCAGCTGTGACAAAAGATACGTTCCTGCACTACTGAATGACCAGTATCACCTGAAATGACTGGACAGACCGTACTGTACGCTGTTCATAATAACACTCTCCACAAGGGATCAAGCGGAAAGCGAAATTTATAAGTGATAACGAGAAAAAATGACACTTAGGTATTCATAAGTATTTTATCTGCGTGAGATGCGTGCAATGTAAAATCATATTGTCGAGATTTGACTTATAACCAAGGCTATGCAGTTAGTCGTCTAGTACGTTTTAGTCGGTGCAAGACAATATAGTTCGCACTTGAGCCGTGAAAATCTGTTCACTCTAAACATATGACGCCTTCAGATCGAACCACAAATTCGTTCCGTCATAACAAAGATTTTGTTTAATCTATATAAAAATGCTTCTGTGAATAAATTCATTCTTACAAAAGAGCTATTTCATATCTGAAAGAAGAGCTATTCCATATTCGCGGACAACTTTCAGAATGAATTTTTCACTATACGCCGAAGTGTGCGCTGTTTCTATACAACTTTCAAGCAAATTAAAACTGTGTGCCGTATCGGGAGCCGGCCGGTGTGGCCGAGCGGTTCTAGGCGCTTCAGTCTGGAACCGCGCGACCGCTACGGTCGCAGGTTCGAATCCTGCCTCGAGCATGTCTTCGCTTCCGCTACTACCTTCCTCCTACTTCTCAAACTTCACAAAAGTTGTCCTCCATCCTTGGTTAAGCAACCCACCTTAAAAATTCATTCAACTAAATTAGAAGTATGAGGGGCATAAGCCTGCAGTGCTTCGTTCACATTAACTACAGTGTCGAGGTCCCCTTGTCTCAGTGCCAACAGTCAATAAGAATGACGGCAGGGTGAGTGACCTGTGAAGTCGACCTGTATTCGTGTTCCCGTATTAGCCATTCTCCGTGGTAACGCAGCTACAACGCCCTTCATTACGCATAAGGAAGCGTCATACAAGTTGAGGAGTGTGTAATGAGCAGTTATTCCACAGGGGAACCGAAACAAACGACAGTTTAATCACAGTCCAGATAGCTAATCTAGTAAAGAAACGGCGTACTGGACGCAATCTCTTTTGTTAGAAATTTCATTCCTCACAAGGGTGCGTCGTAGTTATTACGTCGCTTCCTTTTCATTAAATAATACAGTGTGCAGCTATTACCTGAAATACCTACTGCTTCTATTAGTACTTACCATCACTGTCTGACTCCGATGAACACGTCTTCGACGGGATATTAAACCTTAATCTTCTCTTTTTTCTAATATCATATAGCGACTAAGTTTCTAGAGCGGCACTGAAACTAATTTAACTGTGAGAACATCTGCGGGTTGTGAACAAGAATAAGGAAGCAGCAGTATAAAACCGCTATGCGCTGTCGACGCCAACAGCATAAAACTTTTCGTTGTTCACACTTTTTGATTAATAGATGCCTGCAAGTATTAAATTTCTGTTTTGTTTTATTTTGTTTCCTTCGATGCTTTCTTTCCAAACTCTGTTATTTCTCAGCGCAAAGTACGGAGCAATAAACTGTTGAACACAGTCTGTAATATTGTAGCTTCCGTTTACTAGCATGTCCTCGCCATCCCTTCCGAATTCTCTTTCTCGCGATCTACAAGGGTTGAAGTTCGATCTCCGACCCTATAGACAGTTTAAACTTGTCTCAGACGCTAAAATGATTAAATGCTTAAGGGAATCATAATACACCTCTCCTGAAGGCATAATTTTCTGTAGACGGAAAATTCCAATGCATCTTGTAATTTGCTAAAATTTCTTCTGCGTTGAAGGCACTTGTCGTTCTGAACGTTCGTGATGCACAGTTTTCGTGCCCAACAAAAGGTCTTGAAAGCTAGTCACTTCGACACTAAAATACAAGAGCTTGCGATACTACAGTGATTGGGTTAAGCTGATGAATGCACGATGTTAATGTGCCCGTTCCATCCCTTCTGGCAACACTCCCAAGATAACGCTAATATCTGGGCATTCTACTTTCTGATATTCACAGCAAGAAGGCCCTAAAGATTGTTTTACACAAGGGAGCCTGCGGAAGCATATAAAAAAATTCAAATCTTCAATTACATCTACAGCTTCTATGTGTTCGGTAGTTTGTGAACACAAACACGGTTGTTAGAATATCGATTTCGGTCCATCGTGACGTCTTCGGATCATTTTAAAACATACCGCAATACAATAAACTCAAAGTGGCGTCGTTAAGAGGGTAGCCTATAGTAAATATCCTTTTCATAGCGACAAAGTGTCAGTATGTTGTGTAACTGGGCCATTTTTCTTTGAGAAGTGGAATGGTACACAAAGTGATGGTGACTGCAAAACTTTATCCGTCAGTGCTTCAAAATTTCATGTTACCCGAGTGTATCACCAGCAAGTCAGCCCAACCGCTCACACAGATAAAACTATGATGAATTCTTTGTGGGTTAAATTTGCTGGTCACCTCATTTGTTATAATGGTGACACTGCTTGGTTCGCATGTTCCCCAGTTTAAAAAATATGTGATTTTCTTTTGGGGGTGGGTGGCTGGCACCTATGCGTGGAGAATGGAGCTTAAATTCCCATTCGGACATACAAATTTAACTTTTCCCTTGGTGCAATAGAGCATCTCAAGAGAATGCTGGGATGCTTGATCCTAAAAGACAACTGAGCATCTGCCACCTTCGTCCAAGTCCGGGTTTGTGCTCTGAACTTGACATGCACGAGATGTTAACTCTATCTTACTTTCTTTTTTCTGCAATGTTACTGTAATAATGTAAACTGTCTCCAGAAGTCACGTGAAGGGTTGTCCCTTTTGAAGACGTACCACGTATGACGACGGTTATTGCGACTAGAAGTGGCTTACGGTCCGAATGTATACACGTTATCCGAGCAGTGTACTAGAGACAAGAGTGTAAGGAACAACGCTGCACGTCGGGAGTTAATCGACTCCGACCGTAGTATGATTATCGACGCAATGCTATGGCATATCACAGAAAACACAAAAATTCAAGTTTCCTAGATGTGTAATCAATGGAAAATGGAAGTGTAATCAATGGATATTCAATATTCGTGAGATATTGTTGCCATACAGATAAACAACCGAACAGGACACCATAAATGTTTGGCATTGTCATGGTGCAGTCTGATGACCTGACCCTGCAGCTGTGGTCTGTGGGTCTTGATGGCACGTTCCAGCTCGTCCAATGACAAACAGTAACGGTTCCGGTTAATTGTGGATCCAGGTTCCAAAAAGTCAATGAAAATGACACCACACTGAACCCAGAAGAAGGAGGCCTTCACCTTTCGGCCTGCTGTTGGTGGAAGTCTTCCGAGGGGAACCTGCATGAGATATTGCTGCCATACACATTAACAAACGTACGGGACACCATAAATGTTTGACAAAAATCGCCACCTTATCTACCAGGATTGTACGGAGGGACAAATGACCGCATAGGCTTCAGCAGCCAATAACATGACGTCCAGTGCTTTGCCATAGACTTTTAGCCACATAGTGTACTTTAAGTAATCATCTGTTCTATTACATTAATATGACCACCTGTTAAAAGCATGAATAACAACTTTTTCAGCGAGGACCCTTGCCAGACGCCGGCCGAGATGGCCGAGCGATTCTAGGCGCTACAGTCTGGAACCGCGCGACCGCTACGGTCGCAGGTTCGAATCCTGCCTCGGGTATGGATGTGTGTGATGACCTTAGGTTAGTTAGGTTTGAGTAGTTCTAAGTTCTAGGCGATTGATGACCTCAGAAGTTAAGTCACACAGTGCTCAGAGCCATTTGAACCATTTTTGAGCCTTGCCAGACGTGCAGGAAGTCACTCGGTGAGATTCTGTACGGTACCGACAGGGATGTGGAGCCAAATCGACTCCAGGGCCGTGGCCAGCTGCTCTATATTTCTCAGATGAGGATCCACGACGCGAACAGCTTGATCGATGTCCCATAGATTCTCGATTGTGTTTAAATCCGGCGAGTTTGTTGTCCAGGCGAGTACAGTTAACTCATCCTGTTACTCTTCGAACCACGTACGTAAATTGTGTGCTGTGTGACACGATGCATTGTCCTCGTGGTATGTTTCATCGTACCGAAGAAAAAGAGAATGTATGTAGGGATAGAAATGGTCCCCAAGGCTAGATGCATTATTTTGTTGAGCCACTGTTTCTCCCAGAATGACGAGGTCACCCAGGGCTCCTTATTCACATCACTCACCGCCGTCGATGGTTTACGGCATCGTGGATCGTCCAGCAGAGAGAAATCACCTTCTTTAAACCTCTGCAACCACCGCTGGATACTGCTGTGACCCAATGTGTCCTACCCATAAACAGGGAGCAACTTCCCGTGAATTGATGTGGCAGAGTCATCGCCGGTCTTGAAGAAGAACTCCATCACCGACCGTTGTCGCAACCTGACATCTACTTCACAGTCCATTATGGCTCATTTGTAAATAAAAGAGAATACTTTTAAATACCAAGTTATTGCTAAATGTTCCAACTATGTTCACAAAAAATTTGATTCTCCTCATGCAAAAAAATAAAAAAATTAGAGACGACTGTGCAAAATTTTTTGAACGCCCTACGTTCTTTAAGAACGGCGGCACGTGGACAGTTTAAGAACTTATCTGTTCGCAAATGTTTCCACTCTTGGCCCGAAAGTCAGTGATCATGCCCTACTGGACGACGGAGAAATCGCTCTGTTTCCGTATTACAACATGTTCTCCGCGATACCCGACACGTTGTACATACTCCCCACTGCTAACGTTGCTATGGCAGTTGGGCGTGGAACATACGCGACGGTCACATTAATGTGACTGGATCATGTATTTGTGTTCAAGCTGTATACACAGTATCTAACTCCTTCTTAGTATTTTTGATTTAAAATTCTACTGCTCAGCAAAAAATACAAAACATATACGGTCCTAAGATAATAATATTCCAGTTTGGTACAAATGTAGAAATAGAGCAGCGGTGAAATTAAAGCTGTGTTTTCTCAATTACTAAGACGAGAAATAAAAAGAAAACATAATCAATGTAATTTCATGTCTGTAATCGGCTACAGGTAGGTTCTACAGCTAATACATTGGCTGCAGCCATCTTCCAAGTGACTCGAAGATGAACCTTCCTGGCAGATTAAAACTGTGTGCCGGACCGAGACTCGAACTCGGGACCTTTGCCTTTCGCGGGCAAGTGCTCTACCAACTGAGCTACCCAAGCACGACTCACACCCCGTCCTCACAGCTTTACTTCTGCCAGTACCTCGTCTCCTCGTTGCCCGCGAAAGGCAAAGGTCCCGAGTTCGAGTCTCGGTCCGGCACACAGTATTAATCTGCCCGGAAGTTTCATATCAGCGCACACTCCGCTGCAGAGTGAAAATCTCATTCTGACTCGAAGATGGTTGCTGCAGTCTGGATCACATTTTCCGCTATCATTGTCAGAGATAATCATTGACTGAATTAAATATTCGAAGATGTTAAATATCAGAGCCCATGATGTTAAAAGCGAGACGTTGTTTTATCGCAATAAGGGCGTTTGCGTCAACTCCTACCAATATGGTGAGGCATATGCGGAGCAAATTATATTGCATTGTAACGAGAGATAGGACAAACTTCAACGATGTACATGTTTTGTACACATCCCCCCCCCTCCCCCCAGCAAATCTGTGGTTACTCAGCAATACATCGCTCCCGATCCTTCCACAGACGACCCGGGGACAAAGTACTGGACCCCAAAATTATCCTTTTTTGAGACTTAGAAGAACATCGCTGGACAAACGATATTTGTACTTATTTATATTTATGGTAGGCCTACTTCATTTACAGAACTCAAATGTGAATCTACCGAAGCAGTTCGATGCAGCTCTCAAAAATTATCGAGAAAATCGACTTTTAAGTTTTCCGAGTGTCTTTAATGCCCAAAAGCAAGGTCGGTTTTTCGATGGTCTGCGCGCTTGTCATTCCGTTGTAGAATGTTCGCCTGCCACGTGGATGGCCTGCTTTCATTTCCCAGCCATGGTAAATTTTTAAACAGAGGTGCATTAGCGTAAAATGCATGAAAATGAAAAACAAAATCGTAATACTTTTTAATTTAAACAATCTCATTAAATATTGGTGTTTAAGAATTTATATTGGCAACCAATCCTGGATTTTTGTGTGTGGTGTATTATTAGAAATAAGAGGAGGGCAATTTTCATTAATGAGTTAATTAGCATGTATTTGATGAATTTTATATTTAAATGACGAATGTATTCGAACTGAATAGGAAACAAAGAAAAATTAATGACCCATATGAGACTCGAAACAGAGATCCAGAAGTTACCAGCATCGAGCGCTATTGGTTTTTTTCTCATCTTTAAGTATTCTAAGCTTCACAAAAATACTCGTTGAACATGTACCTTTGTTTAAAAATATGCATCATCTGGGAATCTATCCCAGACCTCCTATACGGCAGGTGAGCACAGTATCACAAAGCCACACCGCCTTTCGAAAAAAGGTCATAGTCACAAGCTGCGACATGGTCGCGATTAGAAAAAAATGGTTCAAATGGCTCTGAGCACTATGGGACTTAACATCTGAGGTCATCAGTCCACTAGAACTTAGAACTACTTGAACCTAACTAACCTAAGGACATCACACACATCCATGTCCGAGGCAGGATTCGAACCTGCGACCGTGGCGGTCGCGCGGTTCCAGACTGAAGCGCCTAGAACCGCTCGGCCACATGGGCCGGCTCGCAATTAGAATAGTGATCCAGAAAGTGTAGAATAAATTTCCTTATTTTCATGTATGGTCACAATATTTTTAGGTTCTCAGACTACCGGTTTCAGCAATGACATTCTTCAGATCTATTTTAAAACATGTCCTAATACAAAGAAGCCATAGTGGCTGTTTTCAAACATGTTTTAATATAAAGAAGCAATAGTGGCTTAGGACATATTTTAAAACAGATCTGAAGCTGTCCATTGTGAACTGAAACTGGTAGTCTAAGGACCTAATAATTTTATGACCATAGACGGAAATAAAGAAATTTGTTGTTTAGATCATATTTTACAATATTAAGAAGCTCAGAAAACTTCAAAGTCGATTTTCTCGAGAATTTTTGAGAGTTGAATCGAACTACTTTTGGTTATTGATATTTGAGTTTTCAACTCGACGTACCATAAATACAAAAAATGCGATTGCTGTGCGGTCTTCTTGTAAGTTGTTGGCGAGTCTGTGTAGATACCGCTTGCGAACGCCTTGTTAAATAATGGTAATCGCTATATTCCCAATTCGCTCCGAAAAAAAGACTTAGCAATGTTGTCCGTGAACAACTCGATACAGTTACAATACGGAGCACGTAAACTGTTCGGTTCAAGTTATCTTGGCCTTCGTAACATAATTTCGCATTTAACCTATTTTCGCTATCTACCCATTGTGGAGGTTTATTGAATCCTGACCTTAACCACGCCCAGGCCTAGGCGAGTGACCGCTTTGTATTCCGGCTCGGACTCTGTGAATACTGGTTCTTAGGACGGGTTTGTACCAGATACCAGCAGTGCATTAACCTAAAGACGACTAAGAGATTCTAGTGTCTTGTAGCTATAAGTTAGGTTGGAGGCCGAACACACCGACAAATACCACGAAGTGTCCCCCCCCCCCCACCACCCTTTCTACTGTTCCTTCACCGTAGCCATTACTCGTGACCGTCAGCCTCCCCCCCCCCCCCCCACCCCCTCCCGTCTCTCTCTCTCTCTCCGTTCCGTGCCCTGCTTCCACTGAATGATATTTATTTTTTCATTATTGGATCAGTTTCTTTCAGATTTAAATACAGCAATAATACTTACTGAAGGTATTTTGAAATCGTCTCTGCAACTACAAGAAGATGCTTATTTTTTCACCAAACGCGTTTTCTTTTACTAAAATAAAACGTACATCAGGGGTCCTTCATGGAAGATGTTTATAATCTGGCTTGCTTTCTGCGTCGGAAAACAGTTCGTTACAAAAATGTTAATCTTACGAACGGTTTTTCATGTCCGATTTTCGATCACATCAGGAAACGCCGTGACCTTGCAATTTTTCAAATATTTCTTCTTTTGGCACTGTTGTTCCGCTTAATCCCTCACTTCTTTGGGGAACTAAGTATTTTTTTATGTGAAACGCAATACAACGTAGCACCACTAATGCTTACTTCCATCTCTTTTGCTAAACATGTCTCTGTGTGTTTTGTGTGAGGTTTGTTATAAACTTAGCCGTTAGTTTTCCCTTGGATATAAAAGTTTTCTCTTACTCTGCGGTTCGTCATATATGTTTTAAGTCGTTTGCTTATGTTATGTATTTATTTAAAGTCTAAGAAAAATGGATGGCGCTGGAAATCTTTACAAATTTGCGGAATGGTGAGTAAGTTGGTAAGGAGACGGAGAAAAATAAGTGAGGAGTATGCGAGGAAGACGTGAAATGAGGACACCGTGGCGAGGGGAGGGGCTGGAGAGAGGGAGAGAGAGTGAGAGGGAGACAGGGAGAGAGAGAGAGAGAGAGAGAGAGAGAGAGAGAGAGAGAGAGAATGGTTGAATAGTCTTTTAAGACCACGAAGTTTTGGAAAATCGCTAGAATTACCAGAATATTTTGCAAAAAAAAAAAAAAAAAAAAAAAATCAGCTGGTTAGGTAGTTCACTTTCCATAGATTAGTAGCACAATGTCTATCAAAGTGATGCAGGACAACTAACTGTTTAATGATGACTGCCAAAAACCCTTATATGTCAAAAGAAATATTTCAGTTGATCGTTGCAGAAAAAAATATTAAAATATTGAAGAAAATAAAGGAATACAGCAGTATGTGACGAATGAAATCAAGCGGGACACGTGTTGACCTTTGACATGATAGTATTTAATCATAGAGAACTACATCATCTGCAAAAATCTGAAGTTACAAGTTTGTTATCTGCCGTGTTAGTAGAAGAGAACATGAAAAGCAACGGTCCAGCATATTTTCCTGGGCACGCCTGTACTAAATGGGTTGATGATTTTCCATCCATGGTTACATGCCGAATGGTATCTACCAGGAAAGCCACAATCCATTCACAAATTTCGAGTGGTACCTTATATTATCGTACTTTCATTAATAAGTGTTTAGTAAGTCAACTGTTTTTCGGTAAGTCGATGAATACTGTATCTGCCTCATTACCTTGATCTGAGCAGTTTTCTTAGATTGTTTGCAGATGGTGCTGTCGTTTACCGTGTAGTAAACTCGTCACAAGATCAGTACGTCTTACAAAATGATTTACGCAAATTATATGCAAGGTGCAAAAGGTAGAAATTGATTCTACACAATAAAAAGTGTGAGGTTCTTCTAATAATATTACACGATAAGTCATAAAGATTTGAAGTTTGCCATTTCAGCTTAACACCAGGGGATAAAAATTACGAACGGCTTAAATTGGTATCATCAAATAGAAATGTTGTGGTGAAGGCAAACCCAAAACCTGCTTTTTGTTGGTAGACGTCGCAGGAGATGCAACAAATGTACTAAAGAGATGCCTTCGTCCGTCTTCTACATGAGTACCGCTGTGCGATATGGAATCTTTACCAGGTAGGACTGACGGAGGAAATCCAAAGAGTTCAAAGAAGGGCAGCTCGTTTTGTATTGTTACGAAATAGGGGACAGGGTTTCACAAATATGACACGAAATATTAAAAGAAAGGCGTTTTTCGATGTGGCGAAATGTTTCCACTAAATTAAAATTATAAAATTTCTCCTCTGAACTCGGAAATACTTTGTTGATCCTCATCTACATGGGGAGACACGACCATCGCTATAACATAAGAGCTAGCAGAGTTCTCACGGAAAGATTTAGGTCTTCATTTTTCCATAGTGTTATTCGAGAGTGGAACGATGAGAAATTGTCTGAAGCCTCTGCCCAGCTGAGTAGTAATGTACATGCTGATCTATACCTTTCAAGATGTTATCTGAGAAAAGCGCGAGGTCAGTTTCACATGGCCTAGCCTGATCAGCATGGAAAAGGTCACCTATTCGAGATACGTCATTATGTTTGAACTCATAATATATTCTGAGAATCTCCAATTGATGGGTGTTAGTGGCATTGGACAGTGTTTTTCTGGATCAGTTCTACCCTTGTTTTGTTGATACTGTGACCTGTGCTGTTTTCCAAATACGTCAAGTGGCAGTTTTGCTTAATGTATTACGCTGAACAAAGGTACGTGCGGAGGAGAGCGGTTACTTCCGTAGCTTTGGGGTGATTCCCGGTCGTACGCCTGCTCACGGGTTGCGCGTGTTCAACATTCATTTTGCGAATAATTTCTTGCACTATGGCCAGTGAAGTCACTCTTAGAATTGTCAAGAGTTGCCGAAGACCATTTCTATCGACATGTCTTTGCCCACAGCAGCTCAGTCTGTTGGTGGCGATTTTTTTCAGAATCAAAGTACTCTCGGCACACTTCACGTAATGCTCGTGCCTGCAGGACTCAAAATATGAAGTATCCCATGTGTCGCGCTCCCACACACTGACGCCTTGCTCTTCCCATACCAAGTCACCCGTGGGTGCAGTAGAAAGACTGTTGTTAATCTAATGACGCTGCATGCTGAATTGTTCCATTCTCCACAGCGTCAGGTACACTCTGTAGTTCTTGGTCGACTATTTACTGAACGGTCTTCGTCACGAACACATAATACAGAAAATGTTTGTCATGCGACAGTTCAGTCAAAACTTTCGCCGAGATATACTTTGAAATTGTCGTGCTTTAACTTGCTTATTCTTAGTTTCTTACCGATAATAAACGATCCAACTTATTGTAAATAGACACTACCTCTACCGGTCGGTGACGCCCACAACTAAAGTGCATTAATGATCTATCTCGGTGATTGCAGCCCTGAAATAAATCAGCGCGGATTAGTAAATAATTTGCACTATGGAATCTGTCTATCCACCGCATCTCGTAGACTCATACAGCTACAAACCTGACAAACCTACCTCATACGCTAAATAAAAAATTTCTGTAAACGTTAACAAAAGTGCGAATTTGTGACCATGGGAATGATATACCAATGACTAAGGAACATTGTCCATAGAGTGCGTAAAATGAATAACAATTTAGAATAAATTAGAATGAGTCGAAAATTGCGAAAACAATGGTGATCCCAGTCATAATGTAAGCACACACATGGTTAAATACTAAAGGCAGACAATGAGTGATCGTCTGTTACCGAAAGTGTAAGCCTCTCGAACTCTTGCAATAATTTGATTACGAAAAGGCATTGTAAAACATCGAGAAAGTGAAGAAGACAATACAGAGGCAGAATATAGAAAACACTACTCCAATCCGGAACCGCGCTGCTGCTACGGTCGCAGGTTCGAATCCTGCCTCGGGCATGGTTGTGTGTGATGTCCTTAGGTTAATTAGGTTTAAGTAGTTCTAATTCTATGGGACTGACGACCTCAGATCTTAAGTACCATATTGCTTAGAGCCATTTTAACCATTTGAAAACAATAACGTCCATATGGGCCAGAACACATATCGAATTACTGATTGGTCGTAAGATTCGCGGAAACCAGTTAATGGAATTCCTGTGACCGTAATATGCTCAGAAAGTGGCTTATAATTTAATTGCTACCACTAATAATATGGACAACCGAAAGCATTTGGTAAAACATGTGTGAGAGCAATGGGGGCTACGTGTTACATTACCCACAGTCCTTCGGGGATAGCTCTTCTGTGGCTCACGTTCACCAGGGACGTTTCTACTCACATAGAAGTTGGACCTATACTTGCGTTTCCGTGCAACTGGATGTTTTCGTCATACTCTCTGACCAGCTTAGCAAAAACCCACGTGTTTCTTGTGCCCGAAGAATTTCTTCTTCAGGAATATCGATACTGAAAGGATATCTTTGCTCTATCGGATACTTCGATCAGTGATCGCTGCCGAAGGACAGACGAAGTGGCTAGAGTAACATCATAACATATGAACTATTCGGTGGAAATGAATGAAAGTGTGGGAACATATTACAAGAAGTCTCTCAGTTGTGGGCAGAAAAGTGGACGGCACGCGAGGCTGTCCCTGCAACAGGAGGCAGTTGAAGGAAAGGAAAAAATGGTGTGCCAAACAGTGAGCAGTTACGGCGCACTGTATTGCTATTCGTCATTGCAACATGACCTGTAGACGACATCTGGATGTCTTCACATAGGGGCAGCAAGGACGGAGGGGTGGGGATCATTGCGGAACTTGAAGAAAAATTGTGACGAGAGTAGCCCTGGACTTTGGTACAGCTCACAGCAATGTTTCACGTGCATGATGAGCGCTCCAAACCGCAGGTGCTGCAGCCCGAAGGAGAGGAAGTGGTCGATCAAGTTCAGCTACAGCAGCAGGTAACCGCTACACTGTGCTACAGGCAAGAAGGAATGCCCGTCAAACATCGAGCCCAATCGCAACAACTTTAGTAGTACTGCAAGACTCGCAATCTCACGCCTCACAATGGCGCGGTGATTGCGTGGGTGTGGTCTCCTTGCCAGGCGACCAGTACGTTGTTCTCCGTTGAGACCCGTGCAACGGCAGCACCGTTAGCTTCGATATCAAGAGCGTAGCGACTGGACCAAAGAGGAGTGGGGTAGCGTGCACTTCCCGGATGACAGCAGATCCGGTAGTGATTCTGATCGTCATATGGCGAAATAATGCACCCAGGAACATAGTGAAAAAGGTTCGCGTTGGCGGTCCAGATGCTATGGTGTGGGAGGAAGTATAACATTGTATGGGTGTACTAACCTCCAAATTTTTGAACGCGGCTCACTCTCCGGTCAGCTTTATTGTGACACTGTACTCCTTCCCCACTTGCGTCTTTTCAGGAGTGCATTCAATCCTGACCTCATGTTTGTGGATGACAGTGCGCGACCGCAACGAACACCACAATGAAGGAGCTCTTGGAAGGAGAGATTGTTTGGGTATTGGACTGACCCCCCCCCCCTCCCTGCCCCCCCCCCCCCGCCACTCCCATTTAAATGCCACCAAACACATGTGGGATGCTTTGTCAAACCGTACTGCAGCACGTACTAATAATCATCCAGAATTTGTTAACCACGCTAGTGCACGAATGGAATACCCTACTAGAAGAACCGCTTACCCATCTTGTGGCCAGCATAGCAGCACGTTCCACAGCATGCATTACCGCCTGTGATGATCACACACGCTATTAAGAAGCGTGTCACGTATTTTGTAATGTCCAGAAGATAATCATGAACTGTGGTGACTTCAGTGTAATTGTCTGTGAATAAAATTGTCTGCTCTGTCCGTTACATCTACATCTACATTTATACTCCGCAAGCCACCCAACAGTGTGTGGCGGAGGGCACTTTACGTGCTACTGTCATTACCTCCCTTTCCTGTTCCAGTCGCGTATGGTTCGCGAGAAGAACGACTGCCGGAAAGCGCTCTCGAATCTCTCTAATTTTACATTCGTGATCTCCTCGGGAGGTATAAGTAGGGGGAAGCAATATATTCGATACCTCATCCAGAAATGCACCCTCTCCAAACCTGGACAGCAAGCTACACCGCGATGTAGAGCGCCTCTCTTGCAGAGTCTGACACTTGAGTATGCTAAACTTCTCCGTAACGCTATCACGCTTACCAAATAACCCTGTGACGAAACGAGCCGCTCTTCTTTGGATCTTCTCTATCTCCTCTGTCAACCCGGCCTGGCACGGATCCCACATTAATGAGCAATACTGAAGTGTAGGTCGAACGAGTGTTTTGTGAGACACCTCCTTTATTGATGGACTACATTTTCTAAGGACTCTCCCAATGACTCTCAATCTTGCACCCGCCTTACCAAAAATTAATTTTTTATGATCATTCCACTTCCAATCGTTCCGTACGCATACTCCCAGATATTTTACAGAAGTAAGTGCTACCAGTGTTTGTTCCGCTATCATATAATCATACAATAAAGGATCCTTCTTTCTATGTATTCGCAATACATTACATTTCTCTATGTTAAGGGTCAGATGCCACTACCTGCACCAAGTGGCTATCCGCTGCAGATCTTCCTGCATTTCGCTACAATTTTCTAATGTTGCAACTTCTCTGTATACTACGGCATCCTCCGCGAAAAGCCGCATGGAACTTCCGACACTATCTACTAGGTCATTTACATATAGATATTGTGAAAAGCAATGGCCCCATAACACTCCCCTGTGCCACGCCAGAGGTTACTTTAACGTCTGTAGACGCCTCTCCATTGAGAACAACATGCTGTGTTCAATCCAAGCACACAGCTGGTCTGATATTCCGTAGGCTCTTATTTTGTTTATCAGGCGACAGTGCGGAACTGTATCGAACGCCTGGCCGGCCGAAGTGGCCGTGCGGTTAAAGGCGCTGCAGTCTGGAACCGCAAGACCACTACGGTCGCAGGTTCGAATCCTGCCTCGGGCATGGATGTTTGTGATGTCCTTAGGTTAGTTAGGTTTAACTAGTTCTAAGTTCTAGGGGACTAATGACCTCAGCAGTTGAGTCCCATAGTGCTCAGAGCCATTTGAACCATTTTTATCGAACGCCTTCCGGAAGTCAAGGAAAATGGCATCTACCTGGGAGCCTGTATCTAATATTTTCTGGATCTCATGAACAAATAAAGCGAATTGGGTCTCACACGATCTCTGTTTCCGGAATCCATGTTGATTCCTACAGAGTAGATTCTGGGTTTCCAGAAATGACATGATACGCGAGCAGTAAACATGTTCTAAGATTCTACAACAGACCGATGTCAGAGATATAGGCCTATAGTTTTGCGCATCTGCTCTTGAAAAGTGGAACTACCTGTGCTCTTTTCTGATATTTGGAACCTTCCGTTCCTCTAGAGACTTGCGGTTCACGGCTTCTTTACTATACCGTCGCAGTTCTGTGTATGTGTGATCAAAGTTTCATCGAGCTGTGTTACTGGCCGTGACACGTCATGCATGAGTTTCTTTCGTCCTTGAGTTTTGCACACCGGTGTATTATATCTGGGATGAAAGTTTTTGTCATGAATACTTATTGCTTTTTGACAATGCAGCTGTTGCACACTAATTTTTCTGCCGAACTAGAGCGGGAGCATGTGGGCTGTGGCAGATTGGGCGAGAGGAGTCAAGACGAAGGACGAAGGGCACCCAGGAAAGTGCGGGTGGCTGGCGGCTGGCTAGAAAGCGTGCAGCGCGATGTGTATCGCCGCCGTCCCTCTCACCTCTTAAATCGCTCGACGCCTGCACCGGACAGGACTCGACTCTGCACTGCGTATCTCCGGCCCCACGTCCTGCTTCTGCCGACACACCGCTTTAAGCACGTTAACGGCCGCTTTCCAGTAACGACAAAGTTACAATTACTTATCCAAAGTACCCGTCCTGAATTAACCTGTCTCCTACAGTTGCCGGCCAGTGTGGCCACGCGGTTAAAGGCGCTTCAGTCTGGAACCGCGCGACCGCTACGGTCGCAGGTTCGAATCCTGCCTCGGGCATGGATGTGTGTGATGTCCTTAGGTTAGTTAGGTTTAAGTAGTTCTAAGTTCTAGGGGACAGATGACCTCAGATGTTAAGTCCCATAGCGCTCAGAGCCATTTGAACCATTTTCTCCTACAGTTTCCAGACATACGGAACTACACTCCTGGAAATTGAAATAAGAACACCGTGAATTCATTGTCCCAGGAAGGGGAAACTTTATTGACACATTCCTGGGGTCAGATACATCACATGATCACACTGACAGAACCACAGGCACATAGACACAGGCAACAGAGCATGCACAATGTCG
The DNA here is from genome assembly GCF_021461385.2 of Schistocerca piceifrons. NCBI lineage: Eukaryota > Metazoa > Arthropoda > Insecta > Orthoptera > Acrididae > Schistocerca > Schistocerca piceifrons. The sequence goes on from NC_060145.1 coordinate 406,345,236, forward strand.
GCACTAGTACAGTGTATATCCACCTTTCGCAGCAATGCAGGCTGCTATTCTCCCATGGAGACGATCGTAGAGATGCTGGATGTAGTCCTGTGGAACGGCTTGCCATGCCATTTCCACCTGGTGCCTCAGTTGGAACAGCGTTCGTGCTGGACGTGCAGACCGCGTGAGACGACGCTTCATCCAGTCCCAAACATGCTCAATGGGGAACAGATCCGGAGATCTTGCTGGCCAGGGTAGTTGACTTACACCTTCTAGAGCACGTTGGGTGGCACGGGATACATGCGGACGTGGATTGTCCTGTTGGAACAGCAAGTTCCCTTGCCGGTCTAGGAATGGTAGAACGATGGGTTCGATGACGGTTTGGATGTACCGTGCACTATTCAGTGTCCCCTCGACGATCACCAGTGGTGTACGGCCAGTGTAGGAGATCGCTCCCCACACCATGATGCCGGGTGTTGGCCCTGTGTGCCTCGATCGTATGCAGTCCTGATTGTGGCGCTCACCTGCACGGCGCCAAACACGCATACGACCATCATTGGCACCAAGGCAGAAGCGACTCTCATCGCTGAAGACGACACGTCTCCATTCGTCCCTCCATTCACGCCCGTCGCGACACCACTGGAGGCGGGCTGCACGATGTTGGGGCGTGAGCGGAAGACGGCCTAACGGTGTGCGGGACCGTAGCCCACCTTCATGGAGACGGTTGCGAATGGTCCTCGCCGATACCCCAGGAGCAACAGTGTCCCTAATTTGCTGGGAAGTGGCGGTGCGGTCCCCTACGGCACTGCGTAGGATCCAACGGTCTTGGCGTGCATCCGTGCGTTGCTGCGGTCCGGTCCCAGGTCGACGGGCACGTGCACCTTCCGCCGACCACTGGCGACAACATCGATGTACTGTGGAGACCTCACGCCCCACGTGTTGAGCAATTCGGCGGTACGTCCACCCGGCCTCCCGCATGCCCACTATACACCCTCGCTCAAAGTCCGTCAACTGCACATACGGTTCACGCTGTCGCGGCATGCTACCAGTGTTAAAGACTGCGATGGAGCTCCGTATGCCACGGCAAACTGGCTGACACTGACGGCGGCGGTGCACAAATGCTGCGCAGCTAGCGCCATTCGACGGCCAACACCGCGGTTCCTGGTGTGTCCGCTGTGCCGTGCGTGTGATCATTGCTTGTACAGCCCTCTCGCAGTGTCCGGAGCAAGTATGGTGGGTCTGACACACCGGTGTCAATGTGTTCTTTTTTCCATTTCCAGGAGTGTATTAAGAACTTATTTCATGAGATATTAGCTGAATATGAATAATTTAGAATAATTTACATCCAGTTCGCGTCACCTGTGATTAAGGTGATTGTGTTATAAAGGGTGGTCAGAAATCCCCGTTCCAGACTTCTAGGGCTTGTAGAGAGGAGTGACTACACCGTGTTTTGAATAGGAACCCACGTCCGGAGACGTCACCCAACGAGACTACGGAGCGCCAAAGTTATAGGCACGGGGGTCTGTAAATGTACGTATACATGGGGTGATACTGTGATGATGTTACAGACTTTCTGGGATGATGGAGAACGATAAATGTATTGATTTGAAGTAAGGATCCCTGTACCGGGAACGAACGAGTCGAAAGTCATAAAAGAAAACCGTTCTGATACCTCTGACAGTTGAATTCATGTACCGGTTCTTGTGTTGCGAAGAGAGTAGGGTTGGTGACTTTCAGTGGTGGTAGTATGGACAAAAACAAGAAAAAATGTCCAACAAACGCGTGCTCTAAAATATATACCTGAGGAGCTATGACCATTCGTTCATCCTGACTAACGTGAAACACATCTCCTTTACTGAGCAAGTGTTAAGGTACGCACTTTAGAACCCACGTTTATTGGACATTTTTTCTTGTTTTTGTCCATACTATCACCACTGAAAGTTGCCAACCCTACACTCTTCGCAACGCAAGAACCGGTACATGTACTCAACTGTCAGAGGTATCAGAACTGTTTTCGTTTATGACTTTCGACTCGTTCGTTTCCGGTACAGGGATCCTGACTTCAAATTAATACATTTATCGTTCTCCATCATCCTAGAAAGTCTGTAACATCATCACGGAGTCACCCCGTGTATACGTACATTTACAGACGCCCGCGCCTATAACTTTGACGCTCTGTAGTCGAGTTGGGTGACGTTTCCGGACGTGGGTTCCTGTTCAAAACACGGTGTAGTCACTCCCCTCTACAAGCCCTAGAAGTCTGTAACGTGAATTTCCCACCACCCTGTATAAGGGAGCGTTCTTGAGCTCTTGAGATGTCCGTCCGCTGTTTCAGAGCAGAGGGCAATTTTTTTCCGATTCCGCTTTGAGCCAAGAACTAGGAAAAGGATAAGTCGTCGGTTTCAGCAGTTTCAACGAACTGTATCTCCCTGTAAAGAAACAAAGCACAGATCGACTGCATGTGTCAGACGAGGAAATGCGAAGTCCAGAGCTAATAAACTAGGAATAACCGTATGACGAATTTTGAGACACATTTTGCTGTACAATCCGTGCAGTTTACAAATTAGACAGACTCTTCCGAAGGTGACAAAAAGTATACTGAATTTTGTGGCGGTAATGTAGAACCATTAGACCACGATTTATTCGTAAACCACTTCATTAAATTGCTGTAATGAACATTTGAAATATCGACGTGGTTGCATAGTTAACTATACACCTCACTGAATTAGAAAGTGTAATGTCGGTGGTGCAGGAACAGGTCTGCAGTTTTTTATACGCAAACTGTAAGAATTGAGGAATAGGACGAAAAGATTTGGAGCAGAAGTGGTGCTGTTCAAACAGTCGTTCAGTTATCGAGATTCCAGTTTTGTTTACTTTCCCAAGTCCGGTCTCGGAAACTGACATAGGGCCGGGAGAGCGGTGTGCTGACCACATGCCCCTTCATAACCGCATCTAGTGACGCCTATGGTTGAGGATGACACGGCGGCCGGTCGATACCGTTGGGCCTTCATGACCTGTTCGGGAGGAGTTTAGTTTTACTTTTACTTTTCCAAGGTGCCTTAATAGTTCCTCAGTCATGGTAATTACGAAATTCTTCCATTGTTCAGTTATTCTCTTTCTGTTAACATTATTTCCTACATTACGTCAGCGAATACTTAAAGAGGACGACGATAAAGATCAGTCGTAGGTACAGTAGTATCATTACCTAAAGATGGATATAAAATAACTTTAAAAACCGACGCTGAGATGGGGAAAACTTATTTCGGTACTATTTATAATCACCGCACAAAAGACAACTGTTGTCGTGTTGACGGTCCACAGTATAACAGCGTAAGGCTGATCTTCCTTCATTTCATTTCATTAGGACAGAAAGCATACTACAGGCTGGAATTGCTCTCATAGAATGCCAGCTAAATTTTCTGTCGCTCGTTTGCCGTTGTCCCCATGGATGAACATTTTTGAAACATATATTCTCATGCGCGCAAATTGTCAGAGTTATTTTATCGCACTGAAGCAAGGCAAATGATCCCAGATTGTTTACACTGCCACGAAAGGTGTGTAGCACTGAGCGAGATATCTGTGCTACCATATGTGGAAGCCGTAAGTAAGACAACAGGCCTCGCTGCTGAAATATCGTTGCTTTTAGCTCTCACAGGCCGCACCACTCGATGTTATCTTGTGAAAAACCAACTTTTCTTTATCAGGGTTGCATTCACCGTCTAGACTTTTGTCGTTCTGTGCCACAGTATCATTACCAGCATCTCTACAGGCAACAACAGCAACAGTCATAAAAATGTTCAAATGTGTGTGAAATATTATGGGACTTAACTGCTAAGGTCATCAGTTCCTAAGCTTACACACTACTTAACCTAAATTATTCTAAGAACAAACACACACACCCATGTCCGAGGGAGGACTCGAACCTCCGCCGGGACCAGCCTCACAGTCAGCAACAGTCACCAACAACGTGTAACCAAGATGCAGTTTTATAGAGAAGAGTTCTTGTGGCTCGTAAACCATTTCACGAAGGCAGCTATTTAAAATATTAGGTACAGTACAATGAAGAACCGATATGGGCAAGGAACCTCTTAGTCGCCACTGAACGCTGAAATGAAAATCTCGTTCACTTGTGTCCATTTAGACCAATTATGTGTCAGTTCTAATTCTTCAGAGAGACCAACATTGGTGTTTGAGTGTGTAAAATGAAACTAAGGTTCAGGAAAGACAGAACATCTTGAACGGCTAGAGACAGGCGTTCATATTCACAGGACATGTACATTAGCTTGTTCAGCAGAAATGATTAGCTTTTCAGTCACCTCGGTTCAGCATGGGTCCTGTTGCCTAGTAGTCACAGGGTCCCCCATGGGCCCTATCCTCATCATTGGCCGCAAGTCCCTCAATGTGGCGCCGACTGAAATAAGACTTTCACTTGGCGGCCCAACCCGAATGGGACATCCCGGCCAACTATGCCAAAGGATCATTTCATGGGCCCTGATAACTTGTTCCATGCGTGATTGAAACGACGCTTATAAGGTGCGAATGGCGTCCTGCGGTGTAGCCATCCATGCTGCATTCACATGGTTGCAAAGTTCATCTGTGGTGGTTGGCATTGGGTCACAGGCCACAGCACCGAACCTGATACCTCACACATTTTCGATTAGCAACAAGTATGGTGAACTGGCGGGCAAGGGCGGAAGGCTGACATCCCGTGATACCAAGATGGCACGTGTTCATGCAGCAACATGTGTCGTGCATTGTCTTGCTGAAAAATGAGATCAGGAGCGTAGCGCAGATGAAGTATGGCTACAAGTCACAGGATGTCATTATGTACGTCACACTGGTCACTGTTCTCCGGACACGCACCAACTGTCATTTGTGGTTGTACCCAATAGCATCCCACACAATAACGCCTTGAGTTGGCGCCGTATGTCTTGTGCGAACGCAGTCACTGTGACGCAACCAAAATGGGGCCAACATTTTCTAACAGACAGAACCTGGATTCGTCCGAAAATACTATCTGATGCCATTCCTCCCCCAGTGACAACGTTCCACACACCATTGCCGTCTAGCATGGTTCTGCACATTCACCAGAGATAGGCGAGAACTGGACAACGCAGACGTAACACATGCCGTAATAAAAGGCGACAGACTGGCACTCCTGATATTGTACGATGTGTTACACTATTCCGCAGTTGCGTCAGAGCCGATAAGGACGCAGATCTGTCCTGCAATGCCATTGGGGTGACTTGTCGATCTTCTCGGGGGGTTATCAGGGTGGTGAGACCTGACTCATCACGTCGTGTTCTGTGGCCTTCCGTGAATCATTCTGCACACACCATTGCACTGCCGAAACGCTTCGTCCGACAAGAGCAGCAGTTTCCAGGATGGATGCATCACATTTTTTCATGCCAATAAGGCGCCCTTTTTCAAATTCATTAATTTGACGGCACGGGTTGCGCATATGTTTGCGAGTCATGCACGTCTGCTCAAGTCCCACTGGTCCAGTACGTTCGGATTATAACGTCAAGGAGAGCCTCAGGCACATTTTAACGGTAGGTGGCGTTGCGCCGCGATATCGATGTTGAACTTGAACCAGCAGGCCGACAGGGTTCAAATGCTAATCATTTCTGCAGAACATAAAAATGTACATGTCCTGTCAATATGAATATCAAATCTCTAATCGTTCAATTTTTTATATATATGTGTATTACACTGGTGAGAACGTGGTAGGTGGGAGATGTTAGAAGGTGGAAACTGTGGGAAGCCTTACACCAACCATTAATATTAAGTGGCCGAAAAATTTTCAAGTTCCACAGCAATGTAAATGCATACTTTGACTTTATCGTAGAATTTATAAAGGTATCAAATCACTGAAACATCCCAGCAGTCGTCTGGAATGATTTAAATAAATTAAGAAATTATGGAAATTCTAAATTAGCATGGTGAGACGGGAACTTGAACATTATTCATATAGTATAGAATGAGAGATCTTCAACTACTGCTCCATCCGCTCCCCATTGTATTCCAAGTAAACGTGTGAGCTCTCGAATCTATTCCTGAAAACCCTGTCAAACAAAATGGATGGCTAAAATATCGAGGATACACTCTGGAACGATGTAACGAATGTGATGGGACGGTGGTTAAGGCATTAGGCTCGAGTTCTGGGCGAGGTTTAAATCCCTAGCTGGTTTCTTTCTCCACCTTTTTCTATCCTACTTTTTTTCCGCTTCTAAAGAATAGAATGTTAAAACCTATTCTTCCTCGATCCGCCTGAGGTACAATATATCGACAGAACCTTTTTCGGTATACTTTTTTATTCGATATAAAAACAGAAAAAGTCACCGAATATAAAATTTTGCAATTATTGATCCATTTTTGACTTAACCGCATGACCACGACTAGCTCGATGTGTTAGCCACAGAGACATAGGATCAGCCTGCATGGCCAGGCTATAAACTTCCACGAGTCAGTGTTGGTCTGAGATTGCCGGCCGGGGTGGTCGAGCGGTTCTAGGCGCTACAGTCTGGAACTGCGCGACCGCTACGGTCGCAGGTTCGAATCCTGCCTCGGGCATGGGTGTGTGTGACGTCCTTAGGATAGTTAGGTTTAAGTAGTTCTAAGTTCTAGGGGACTGATGACCTCAGAAGTCGTCCCATAGTGCTCAGAGCCATTTGAACCATTTGGTCTGAGATCTATTTCAGTTGTGATAATTAAGGAACCATGGTAGCTGAATCATTAGACACAGCAAATATTTAACACATGATGGTTCTAGACGTGTGTTTAAATGCCAATTATCGGGCCACTGAAAGTGAACTATAAAACGCGCTCGCACACACACACACACACACACACACACACACACACACACACGTTACATATTACAGAGCGTTCTTCCTTCATACACCGTAGACTATACATTAAAAATAAAAACAATACAAATAAACAACCGCCAGTTCATAGAGATGGAAAATGAACTGCAAATTGAACTTTATACGCTGAAAAGCCAAACAACTAGTACAGCTGCCTAATATCGTGTAAGGCCCCCGCGAGCACGTAGAAGTGCTGCAACACGACGTGGCATGGACTCGACTAATTTCTGAAATAATGCTGGAGGGAACTGACACCATGAATCCTCCAGGGATGTCCATAAATTGGTTAGAGTACGAGCGGGTGAAGATCTCTTCTTAACAACACGTTGCAAAGCGTCCCAGATACCCTCAATAATGTTCACGTCTGGGGAGTTTGGTGGCCAGCGCAAGTGTTTAAACTGAGAAGATTGCTCCTAGAGCAGATGATCAGACAGGATGCTTAAGTGCGTGTCACCCATCAGATTCGTACCTAGACGTACCAGGGGTCCCACATCACTCCAACTACACACGCTCTACACCATTACAGAGCCTCCTCCAGCTTGAACAGTCCCCTGCTGACATGCAGGGTCCATGGATTCATGATGTTGTCTCCATAACCGTAAACCGCCCATCCGCACGATACAATTTGAAACGAGACTCGTCCGAGAAGACAACATGTTTGCAGTCATCAACAGCCCAACGTCAGTGTTGACGGGCCAATGCGAGGTGTACAGCTTTGTGTCCGTGCAGTCAGCAACGGTACACGAGTGTACCTTCTGCTCCGAAAGTCCATATCGATGATGTTTCGTTGAATGGCTCGCACGCTGACGTTGATGGCCCAGCATTGAAATCTGAAGCAAGTTGGGGAAGGGTGACACTTCTGTCACGTTGAACGATTCTCTTCAGTCGTCGTTGGTTCCGTTCTTGCAGGATCTTTTTCCGGCAGCAGCGATGTCGGAGATTTGATGTTTACCGGATTCCTGACATTCACGGTACACCCGTGAGATGGTCGTACGGAAAAATCCGCACTTCATCACTACCTCGGAGATGCTGTGTCCCATCACTCGAGCGCCGACTATAACACCACGTTCAAACTTACTCAGATCTTGATAACCTGTCATTGTGGCAGCAGTAACCGATCTAACAACTGCGCCAGACCCTAGTTGTCTTATATAGAAGTTGCCGACCGCAGCGCCGTATTCTGCTTGTTTCCGTATCTCTGCATTTGAATACGCATGCCTATACCAGTTTCTTTGGCACTTCAGTTTATGTTGACGCCTTGAATAATTATGCTCTAAGGAAGAAACCTGATGGACATGAAATATACCAGAAAAGAAAACAAAGAGGCCAGGTGTGGATGGAAGGTCAGAAGAAAGCTCAGGGAAAGAGAAAGGAAAATACTGGGAGACAGTTGAAACTCAAGGAAAAAATTGGTGAAAATTACGTCCGTGTCTGGCGGAATCGCAAAAAAAGAAAAAAAATGTGAGGATTTCTCAGGTGATCGATGACAAAGAATGAACCGTCCTTCCTTCCTCTTCCATTAATTTTTGTGGCTGTGCAGGCAACAAAGAAAATTAAATTTTTTTTTCTACATTGTCTCCAGCACATAAGACGCTGCGAGTTAATGGATTGTGCACCAACATTACACTGCCCGAAGCATCACAAACTCGTGGGTCATAGCAACGATGGATGTAGTGTTAAAACCAGGGCTCACTGTGGTTCCTAAATGTATGTAAATAGTGATATTTAGACTCAATCAAACATGTTTACTGGTATCTTTTGCTATGTATATAAAGAGGCCTGTTGCGAAAATTGTAGCCGAACTGAAATGGGTGGCGAAGGGAGCATAAGTTGTTCATCTTGAACAGCGAAAATATCCAGCAGTCATTTCTCCGTTAACTGGAGAATACCTCAGTGTTTGACATTAGAGTAGCCGTTTGTGCCCCGTCATTAACCGTGTTAAAATAACGTCCTTTCGCATGAATAACTGCTTAACAGCTCATGCAAGCAAATTGCCGACAATAATACAGTACAGAAGAATGGAAAAGAAAATTGAGGATGTGTTAGATATTACGATCAGTTTGGCTTTAGGAAATGTAAAGACACCAGAGAGGCAGTTCTGATGTTGCGGTCGATAATGGAAACAAGGTTAAAGAAATATCGAGTCTCGTTCACAGACTATGTGGAATTGGAAAAAGCGTTCGACGATGTGGAATGGTGTACGATGTTAGAAATTGTGCGGAACGCAGTGGTAAGCTTTAGGGAGCGACGGGTAATGTACAATATCGAGCCAAAAGGGAACAATAAGAAGAAGTGGATAGATTAGAAAAGATGTAAGGGAGGGATGCAGTCTCTCGCCCTACTGTTCGACCTGTACATCGAAGAAGCAATGACGGAAATAAAATAAAGGTTCAGGAGTAGAATTAGAATTCAGGGTGAAAGGATATCAAAGACACGATGCCTTTGTGGCATTGCTGATCTCAGTGAAAGTGCAAAAGGATTACAGTACATGTTGAACAGAATGAACAATTCAATGAGTACAGAACATGGATGGAGAGTAATTCGAAGAAAAACGAAAGTAATGAGTAGTAGCAGAAATGAGAACAACGAGAAAGTTAACATCAGGATTGATGGCCACGAAGTAGATGAAGTTAAGGAATTCTACTACCTAGACAGCAAAATAACCAGTGACGGACGGAGCGGGCCGGCCGCTGTGACCGAGCAGTTCTAGGCGCTTCAGTCTGGAACCACACGGCTGCTACAGTCGCAGTTTCGAATCCTGCCTCGGGCATGGATGTTTGTGGTGTCCTTAGGTTAGTTAGGTTTACGTAGTTCTAAGTCTAGGGGACTGATGACCTCAGACGTAAGTACCATAGTGCTTAGAACCATTTGAACCAACGACGGACGGAGCAAGGAGGACAGCAAAAGCAGTCTAGCACTGGCAGAAAGGGCATTCCTGGACAATAAAAGTCTACTAGTACCAAACAAAGGCCTTAATCTGAGGAAGAAATTTCTGAGACTGTACGTTTGGAGCACAGCATTGTGTCGTAGTGAAACATGGGCTGTGGGAAAACCCCAACAGAAAAGAATCGAAGCATATGAGATGCGGTGATGCTGACAAATGTTGAAAATTATATGGACTGGTAGAGTTAGGAATGAGGAGGTTCTGCACAGAATAGGAGAGGAATGGAATACTTGGAAAACACTGACAGTGAGAAGGGACAGGATGATAGGATATAAGACGTCAGGGAATGACTTCCCTGGTACTAGAGGGAGCTGCAGACGGTAAAGAATAATGTATGAAAGCCTTAATTTGCAGCCGACAACAGACTTGAAACGTGCACGGGAGGAGAGGTATAAGTTTACAAAATGTAGGATGGATGTCTGGAGGTGCCGGCCGGGGTGGCCGAGAGGTTCTAGGTGCTACAGTCTGCAACCGCGAGGCCGCTACGGTCGCAGGTTCGAATCCTGCCTCGGGCATGGATGTGTGTGATGTCCTTAGTTAGGTTTTAGTTCAAAGTTCTAGGGGACTGTTGACCTCAGAAGTTAAGTCCCATAGTGCTCAGAGCCATTTTGTCTGGAGCTGCAGCTCTGATGATAAATGCTGCTATCGGTGTGGACGAGTCGCTCTCCACCTGAAGCGTGTGTGTGTGTGTGTGTGTGTGTGTGTGTGTGTGTGTGTGTGTGTGTGTGGGTAGGTGGGTGGGTGTGTATATGTGGATGTGTCGGCAGAGGTGGCCACTCTGCCTCGGCCACAGAGCGCCAGCAGTGAGAGTCTGCGCAGCGGCCGCTAGACGGCCAGACTCCCCAAGTGCTCGCCCGCCTACTCGCTGTCCGCCGGTCCGCCGTGCACTGCTTTTCAGCCGAGACGCTTTCTAAACAGACCCCGCGTCCACTTGTCCGCTAGTCCAAACCTCTGTCCACGCTCCTAGCACCGGTACGTCCTGTTTGTAAAGCCGGAGATCACCCCGTGGCGGACATCGATCCAGCTTTTATGGTCATCAGTCTTGACTTGTTTGATGCGGACCGCCACGAATACCTCTCCTGTGCCAACTTCTTCATATTACAGGAGTACTTGCAGCCTCCGTCCTCAGCTATTTGTCGGACGTGTTCCAATCTCTGTCTTCCTCTACACTTGTAATCCTCTACAGCTCCCTCTAGTACTGTGGATTTTTTATTTATTTTTGCCACTTCCCACCATTTTAGAAATTCTGATCGATTGTTATCCATAGCTTCTGCCTTATTTGATCTTACGTCCTCCAAAGCTCTCTTAAATTCTGATTCTAATACGGGATCCCCTATCACTTTGTAAGTAGGCTGTTTAGGTTTTTATGTTGGCAACGTCACGTAGCGCTCTGTATCTAAAACACTAGCTGTGCTGTCCGCCCCCGGTAGCTGAGTGGTCAGCGCGAAGACTGCCAATCCTATGGGACCGGGTTCGATTCCGGGCTGGGTCGGAGATTTTCTCCGCTCAGGGACTGGGTGGTGTGTTGTCCTAATCATCATCATTTCGTCCCCATCGACGCGCAAGTCGCCGAAGTGGCGTCAAATCGAAAGACTTGCACAAGGCGAGCGGTCTACCCGACGGCAGGCCCTCGTCACACGACATTATTATTATTACTAGCTGTGCTGTGTGCAGTCTGTGTCTGGTTGGCATTGTTGGAATATTCGCTATTGTAGTGTTGGGCAGTTGGATGTGAACAGCGCGTAGCGTTGTGCAGTTGGAGATGAGCCGCCAGCAGTGGTGGATGTGGGGAGAGAGATGCCAGAGTTTTGAGAGCGGAAGATCTGGACGTGTGTCCATCAGAAAGAGTTAAGTTGTAAGACTGGATGTCATGAACTGATATATAGGGTGAGTCACCTAACGTTACCGCTGGATATATTTCGTAAACCACATCAAACACTGACGAACCGATTCCACAGACCGAACGTGAGGAGAGGGGCTAGTGTAATTGTTTAATACAAACCATACAAAAATGCACGGAAGTATGTTTTTTAACACAAACCTACGTTTTTTTAAATGGAACCACGTTAGTTCTATTAGCACATCTGAATATATAAACAAATACGTAATCAGTGCCGTTTGTTGCATTGTAAACTGTTAATTACATCCGGAGATATTGAAACCTAAAGTTGACGCTTGAAACCTCCGACGTTCAGTTGCATGTTGTAACAAACACGGGCCACGGTCGACGAGCAGCATCTGTAGGGACATGTTTACGATGACAACCGTGTTTACGAGTGTGGCTGTAGTGCACTGTTGTGGTTTGGTCTAGCTGTCGGAGTGTCCGCATGTAGCGCTTGCTGCTATTGTTATTCTGCATTCGTCCCCGCACGCAGACCAACTGTAGTACACCGTGTTACCAGACGTCTGTGATAGTGTAGTGCTGTAGGAACTGTGACCATGGTGTATTCGAACTCTGAAAAGGCGGAGATGATACTCATATATGGTGAGTGTCGACGAAATGCAGCTGAAGCCTGCAGGGTGTATGCAGAACGGTACCCGGACAGAGAGCATCCAACGTGCCGCTCATTGCAAAACATCTACCGCCAACTGTATGCAACAGGTATGGTCGTAGCACGCAAACGGGTCCGTAACAGGCCCGTCACAGGAGAAGCGGGTGCAGTTGGTGTGTTAGCTGCTGTTGCCATGAACCCACACATGAGTACACGGGACATTGCGAGAGCCGGTGGACTGAGTCAAAGTAGTGTCATGCGCATACTGCATCGTCACCGCTTTCACCCGTTTCATGTGTCGCTACATCAGCAATTACATGGTGACGACTTTAATCATCGAGTGCAATTCTGTCAATGGGCATTAACAGAGAATGCGTTGCAGTTATACCTGTTTACCGATGAAGCGGGTTTCATAAACCACGGGGCAGTGAATCTACGGAACATGCATTACTGGTCCGTGGACAGTTCTCGCTGGCTCAGACAGGTAGAGCGGCAGCGACCGTGTACTGTAAATGTATGGTGCGGAATCATTGGCGACCACCTCATTGGTCCTCACTTCATTGCAGGGGCCCAAACAGCTGCAACATACATCGCGTTTCTACAGAATGATCTGCCAACGTTGCTCGAAAATGTCCCACTGGAAACGCGTCGACTATGTGGTATCAGCATGATGGTGCACCTGCACATTCCGCAATTAACACTCGGCTGACCCTCGACAGGATGTTCGACGGGCGTTTTATAGGACGTGGAGGACGCATAAATTGGCCAGCCCGTTCTCCTGATCTTACACCTCTGGACTTCTTTCTGTGGGGTACGTTAAAGGAGAATGTGTACCGTGATGTGTCTACAACCCCAGAGGATATGAAACAACGTATTGTGGCAGCCTGTGGCGACATTACACCAGATGTACTGCGGCGTGTAAGACATTCATTACGCCAGAGATTGCAATTGTGTGCAGCAAATGATGGCCACCACATTGAACATCTTTTGGCCTGACATGTCGGGACACACTCTATTCCACTCCGTAATTGAAAACGGAAACCACGTGTGTACGTGTACCTCACCCCTCATGGTAATGTACATGTGGATCAGTGAAAAAGACCAATAAAAAGGTGTTAGCATGTGGACGTAATGTGCTGTTCCAGTCTCTTCTGTACCTAAGGTTTCGGAGGAGTGGTACTCAAGCGTCAAATTTAGGTTACAATATCTCCGGATGTAATTAACATTTTACAATTCAACAAACGGCACTGATTACATATTTGTTTATATGTTCAGATGTGCTAACAGAACTAACGGGGTTCCATTTAAAAAAACGTAGGTTTGTGTTAAAAAACATACTTCCGTGCATTTTTTTATGGTTTGTATCAACCAGTTACACTAGCCCCTCTCCTCACGTTCGGTCTGTGGAATCGATTCGTCAGTATTTGATGTGGTTTACGAAATATATCCAGCGGTAATGTTAGGTGACTCACCCTGTATATATATGATGACTTTTGAATATTATTAAGGTAAATACATTGTTTGTTCTCTACCAAAATCTTTCATTTGCCAACTGTGTCTATCAGTAGTTAGTGCCTTCAGTAGTTAGAATTCTTTATTTAGCTGGCAGTATTGGCGCTTGCTGTATTGAAGTAGTTCGAGAAACGAAGATTTTTGTGAGGTAAGTGATTCATGAAAGGGTTAGGTTATTGTTAGTCAGGGCCATTCCTTTGTAGGGATTATTGAAAGTCAGATCGCGTTGCGCTAAAAATATTGTGTGTGAGTTTAGTGTTGATCAGAATAAGTAAAGAGAGAAATGTCTGAGTACGTTCAGTTCTGCTCAGCCGTTTGAAAATCAAATAACGTAAGAGGTTTACCACCACAGTAATTCATAAATTTTTCTAAGTGGACGTTACAACTTCTATATCAGTTCCTGCCCTTTTATTCTATCAGACAAATCTTCCGTCACATAGAGGCCTTCAATGTGCTCTTTTCACCTATCCGCTCTCTCCACTCCATTTGACAGTGCAGTCCCCATTGCGACCTTACCGTCCCTGCTTTTAGCTTCTCCAGAGGAACTTCATGGCAGATTAAAACTGTGTGCACAGTTTTAATCTGCCATGAAGTTTCATATCAGCGCACACTCCTCTGCAGAGTGAAATTTTCATTCTGGAAACACCACCGGAGGAAGTTTTGATTTTTCTATATGCTGAGTCAGTTCTTCCGACATTTCTTTCTCTATTGCTATGCTGTGTATATGTTACTGCTGTAATGCAACATGGTAACCGATCGAACCTGTTGCCATAAATTGTGATGTGGCTATACACGCTGATCATATCCACTGTGGAACTTAGCTGTACCGAATAGTTTAGTTTTGTTGACTATACATGTCGTCGTCATAATAGCCCATCTTTAATGGCTACGTAATTACATTTTTGGCGTCATATGTGTAATAACTCGCTACAAAGACCCAGGGAGATTGGGGTGAGGATACCTGAGGGGGGAGGAGGGGGGGGGGGGGGGGTGGCAGTGTGAGGTGGGGTGGGGTGATGTGAACAGCAATAGCATCTGGCCACCCTATTCCACTAATATTGACAAACCCGAAAATTAATATGCCGACGTGATGTGCGTGCACTGTAAATTATTTATAGAGACTCCATCAAGTTCCGAAACTAATTTAATTTTAGCAATTTTACACTATCTCCTCAAAACATAAAACAGGACAACGACAAGCTTAATCACTTTCCGCCAGTCTTTTTCCATATCTACAGCCGCTACCGACATACACAAAACCAAACTTCTCTTCCCTTGCCCCCCCCCCCTTCTCACCCCTGCATTACATTCACTTTAATATCACATCCCAAATGAGTCTCTCAGCAAATTCTTCTTCGTCTACCTTTGCTGTACCACTACTCCCAGTTCACGTCAAGGGAGGCTCTTCTACCTTCATCCCAAGTTGTCGATTTGCAAGGCAAAATTTTGAACCGTTTTTGGATGTGTTGGTGAGTTCGAACCGTTGTCTAACTTTGACGTTTCACATTGCTGAACACACAAATTTTCGATAAGGGTTCAGTCTTGAAAAATAATCAGCTTGGCACCCCCCTCAGGATACATCGGCGTTCTTTATTAATATACGCTCTGTATACGACAGATGTCTCTCCTAAAAGCTGGTGCCTAAAACAATTATCTGGCCACATGCCCGCTGCAATAATCGAGCGGGAATGGGAATCTCTTCCTCCTCCTTTTGAATTCTGAATAGATACCCGGTTGTCAAACAAGCTGAGAAGTAGCTGTGGACACTGGTTCAGAAGTTGCCGTTGCTGGCGCCCGCTGCATTTCCACTCATTACACAGCGCCAATATTTGCCTTCACTCAGCGCCCGCCGTTCCCCTGTGGAGTGCCGACACTGTGTAAAGGCGAGGCAACAGGTGGCGTGTGGATTCCTCGCTCGCCTCTACTTGGCAGTGTGACGACTCTCCGCCTCTGGTATGCCTCCTCTCCTCCCGCCCATTGTATGCACGCAAACCTAACGGGGCGCCTCACGTCGGAGCCTCACTACCTGCCGCTTGCAATTGTTTTTCTTCGCTTGTTTTGTTTGTGTTGTCGCGACCCATAAACAGCGTGCGGACAGAGGTAACAAACCAGGAAGTAAGATAACAAAGCCTGAGGAATCGGCTACGTCTTTTGGTGTGCCATTCTGAAACTGCAATAGCGATAGAAGAGGTTCTAGAAAATGGGCGATGTTCCGGCGTCCAGAAGCAACTCATCAAACTCCTACTCTGCTATAGTCCACTGGAGAGTCTGGAAATTACAAGAGGGCGATTTGTAACAAAAGCGGTGTGAGGGAGGGGGGGGGGGGGGGGGGTACGACAACCTTCCGAGGTAACGATAAACAGGTGGACCAGTTGGCGAAGGCCGCTTTCGATTATGACGGCAACAACAGATAAAATTCCACCACCAGTCTCAAGAGTTGGTTTTGTACTTTGGCCAATAATGAATGGATAGTGGAATGGGAGGTTTTATCTGCCATAAATCTGGCATCCGTATCAGATAATACCGATAGATGAAATAGAGAAGACCCAAAGACGAGCAACGCGCCGCGTCACAGGTTCATTCAGTACGCGTGAAAGCGTCTCGGAGATGCTCTGACAAATCCAGTGACAGACGCCACAACAGAGGCCTTCTGCATCACGGCACAGCTTACTGTTAAAATTCCGAGAGCTTAAGAGTCTGGAAAAATCTACTAATATATTTCTTTCTCCAATGTACAGTCGTGGACAAAACGAGCGAGACCCTTCACCTTTCCGTTATGCTGATCCGCACAGCTTTAAAGTCTGCTACACAGCATAACAGGCAAGGCGACGAAGTGCTACCAACATACTATGCAAGTTGGCTCACCTGACGTGCTGAGATAGCTAGCACTGGAGACGCCACAGCATCGTCTGCCACCACTTCGTGGGAAACGAAATACCTCAAGTATAAGCCAATGTGTTGTATTCGCATATCTGTGACTATGACTTGGATCTAAAGTGTGATTATGGAAAGTACGTATGCTCAGATTGCGAATCTAACATCATGAATAAAGACAAGGGGAAATGAATTAGGCGTCCTTCCTCATCCGTAACATCAAATACATTTTAGTCATTCTTTTTTAAATGGACTGCGCAGAAAATCATTCACCAGAAGTGAATAACTTTTTAGTAACACCAGATGATATTAACAGCTTGCCGGTTAGCCGTGCGCTCAACGGCGTCATATCACGGACCGCACGGCTCCTTGCGCCGTCAGTTCGAATCCTTCCCCGGGCATGGGTGTGAGTTACGTTACGTAGGTTGAAGGAGTTCTAGGTCAAGGGGTTTGATGACCTAAGCAGTTTGGTCGCATAGTTCTTAGAGCCATTTTTTGACCTTTCGCTTAAATTTTCTTTACATAAACGGCCGTATCTTTAGATTCCGTTGACATAGCTCACTTTTTTTACACCACCAAGGGACCGTATACCGCAGGAAGTGCGATACATTTCCGCTTATTATGTCCACCCGTACTCGAGGTAAACGGGTTTTAAGGGTTGGATTCAAAATGGTTCAAATGGCTCTGAGCACTATGGGACTTAACATCTGAGGTCATCAGTCCCCTAGAACTTAGAACTACTTAAACCTAACTAACCTAAGGACATCACACACATCCATGCCCGAGGCAGGATTCGAACCTGCGACCGTAGCAGTCGCGCGGTTCCGGACTGAAGCGCCTAGAACCGCTCAGCCACCACTGCCGGCAAGGGTTGAGTGGACAAATAGTCAATAAAGTGAGACTAGTAGGGTACCATTTTTACCGATTTACGTGACGAAATCCTAACAACGAAAATAGTTACCACAGTTACTGAAGATGAGGGCCGCATAATAATTTCCCCTACTCTTTATTCGAAATGTTCCAGTTGCAGTCGATACATCAGCATACTAATCGTAGCTACGCTTTCGATCCAAATCACGTTAAAGGAACGCAAATAAAATTCATTTACCTACACACGTGGTAATTCAGATCCCACAATTAATGCTACCGCGTTTTAAATTTGCGAGCATTCCCATTACTAGCTACCTCAAGGAACACTTCGGCTGATGAACGTTTTCTGGCTGCGGCACATCTAATAGAGAATTCGAATACGATTGGCAGCTACGTCGCCGTTTATTTACTGGGGTGGTGCAGAATTATCTTACTAAATTTACTCGCTAATAACAGTTTTTTGTTATTTCGATAAACATCCCGAATGATTATCATATAAGCGGTGACATAAAGGTAGACAATTCATGTTCTTGAGTCCAGAAAACTCTATGCAACAGAAAATGCAGATCATTTTGTCATTTTCATTGCAAAATTGCCAGCTTATTGATGTCTGGGGTAATAATAGAGGGTTGTTTGCCTGGGTTGTCTGCTAGCGTAGTGGAAGGTGTTTGCTACTGCAAGGGAGGTCTGGTTTGTTTTCGATTGTAATCTCGTTGGAGGCAGATAGACTATCAGTAAAGGAATTTTAAGAAATTCTCGCGCCCCCAATACGTTTTTTTGCTACCTTTAATCTGTACCGGCGCCCTGTGGATATCGATATGAAACTCTTGCAGAATTTCATACTTGTTACTGCCTACTTTTTCCGCTTCTGTCAATAAATGAATTGACTTAAGTGTGGCACTGAATGATTTTTAACTGAATTTCCTTATCAATCTTCACGCATTGCTAAATTTCCACACTTTCATGGTAGGTCAGCAACGGTATCCAGTATGACTGGTCTGAACGTTGACACAGACCATTTCAGGGCCGAATGCGCATAATGTTTTGCTAATTCGTAGCGATCTGGGGCACTTTGTCTTACTAAAACAGTTATGTTATCTCGATAAGCTGAAATTCATTTTTATTAGTACAGTTCATACTAATTAGTGTTTCTTCTTTCATTTACATCTTATATTTAGATGTTGTGGTTAACACACTAATCAGTATTAATATAGTCTTACACATGATTGAAAACAGTCTGACAAATTCGGATAGTTTTTCAATTTCACGCCTGTGAATAGTATGTTGGTAGCACTTCGTCGCCTTGCCTGTTATGCTGTGTTACAGACTTTAAAGATGTGCGGATCAGCATAACGAAAAGGTGAGGGGTCTCGCTCGTTTTGTCCACGACTGTACATCTCGCGAAATGACGATGTAAATATTAGGTTGGTGCATAAGTTCGAAGCGTTTTTTCTATAAGTTTCATAAACGCAATACATGCACGTAGCGAAGGTAGTCATCCATAATATGCTCTCCTTCACTGTTTACAACAGTGTACCAACGATGGGGTAACTTTTCGATTCCGCGACTGTAGAAATCGTGTGATTTTGAGGCGAAGAGCTCGCCGACGCATTTTCATCCGGAAACGAAGTTTCTTGAAAGTTGTTTGATAGAGAGCGGGTAAGTTGAAAATCTGAGCCCGCAAGATGAGGTGGGTGCGGAATGACTTCCCTGTATAGTGTTTTTTGCCACTTTAGTGGGCGTTATTGTGGAGCAAATCACTTCATGTAGTCTTCCTGGTTGTTGTTCTTGGAGTGCGTCCGTAAGACTTCTCAATCTTGACAATAAATGTCAGTAGTGGTGGTTACACTTCATCGAGCTCCTGGTTGATTAGGCCTCGTCTTATTCTTCTTTAGATTTCGTCCTCGAAGGTTGATATTTCGACTTCTTTGGTTACAGACACTCGAGAACACTATAAAACTCAGAGGGCTCGAAACGAACTTTAAAGAGAAAATTAGGAGTCTGGTGCCCCTTAATCTAGCAGATCTTATCTTCTTTGGCAACATCCAGTAGAGACCGTAAATGCTTATTCTATTGGTCGTTTTCCAGGAACTGCTTTTCACATATTGTGCTTATAAAAAAAAGTTCTAACTGCAACAACGTTAGCTCTGAGGAGTGTTGCGATATGTTTAACGACCGCCTGGCCGGCGCTTCCGAGTGCCAGTGATCTAACTGTGTGGCCGGCATCCCTTTGGTCATCACGTAGGCACACATGGTGTGTAGTTTAGAACTATAAAATCTGTTTTATTGCGAGCTGTGTGGTTACGAAAGCCGCTGAAGCAGCCGTACCCGTTTTTAAAGTTGTTCGTCAGGGCAACGACTAGGGCTTTTGCAAGAGCCCCCACCTTTTCCTTCGTCATGGGAAACATCTGCAACCTGTACGAAAACATACGACGCTTTGTTTGATATTTCGCTTAGCACTGATAATTCTGTAAACTCTATGTACGATTTTGAGGAGCCAGTTTATTTTACAGGGCATAAAATCTACATCCCTTCGAAAAGGAAGAAGGAAGGAACGTTAGCCTTTGATGACTCGACGACGCTAATGTCGGAGGGGAGCGGTGCCTCGACTGCACAGGAGTGCGAGAGCAACCTACATTCCAGCATTTACTTGAAATAATTTGCCGAAAACGTAAAGCAGGACGAGAGGAGGTTTCCGAGCCCCTAAAGTGTCTAACGAGTGTCCTGTTCATTAACAACTACACCACCTTCGTCGGTATCGGTCTCCTGTAACAATTCCAGTCACTCTGGTGAAGGTTTTTGCAATAGCAGCCGAGGCCTTAATAGTTTTATCGCATATGACGTCGTCAAGCGCCCAGATTTTATTGAAATGGCCTACGTTCTTATTTGCTTCAGTAATGGTTACAATATAGATCCTATAATTAAATTTTCCCCGAGCATTCAGCTTCGAGCATTATCGTCGTAATGGTACGTTCTTCAGGTATCTAGGACTAATTTGGGATTCGATCTATCACGGAAACAACGCAAATTTACAACTGTAGGGGCTGCTATGTAACAGATATCGCTGTGACAAGAGGATTCTAAGGCGTATTTGTGAAGAATTACGTTTGTGAATGGAACAAAAAGGAATAGCAGAAAACTAAACGCAGAAAATTATTAGCGATATGAATAACATCAGGCGTGAACTTACAAGTACCTTCCGGGGACATGAAGTAGCTTACGTGTCTTTTGTGACAGAAATACATCACACTATGATAGTCATTCCACTAATCTTAAGAAACAAAATTGTGCATATCGTTATCAACGAAGGCGTCACCCTCAAAAAATGTGTTGTTAGGCGCATAAGTGAAAAAAACACCTGATACAGTTTTGTTACACCAAACCAAAGACTAAATTAAAGAGGTTACCTCTGCCAAATGTGTACAGAATGTTTGGAAGTCAGACGGCTATTTAGCATTCGAAACGGTCATCCGACCCATTCTCGAGTCTGCCCATAAGGAGCCTTGTATTGAAGGGAAACATAGAGACGGTTCAGAGAAGAACTGCGAGATTAACGATGGGTTTATGCAGCCAGCGGAAGAGCGTCAATCAACAATTTCAGTTGTGAGACGCTGCGGTAAGGATGTTAAGCATTAGCCGAGACATAGTGGTAAAGTTCTGACTGCGTACGTTCCAGAACGAGTCAGGAAACACATTATTTTTTCACTCATTCAATTCGTATAACGACCATAACTGTAAATTTACAGATATCTCGCGTACTGATGGAAGTGAGCCGACAATGGTTCTTCTCGCACGTCATTCACCTATGAAATAAAAAAGGAGGGGAGGTTTTAGTCTTTAGCTTCCCGTCCACAATTAGGTCACTGGAGGCGGAGCATCATTAAAGACGGGGCATTATTTGAAGTGGTGCAGAAGCTCAAAATAGAGAAGAATATCGACCCTGACCCTTCGAGTGAACCATCCCAGCATTCACGGCGGGTTATTGTACTACTCTATAAGTGTATATGTTCTTATATTTCAACATAGTTATGTACAAAGAATATGCCATAAATAGAAACATAATACACTTAGTCTTCATTGTCAGAATCGAATCGTCAGGATCGTATCTTTTGCGTTTTAAAATGGCACAAATAGGACCGCTAACCAACTAGTGTGCGAAGACGAAGATCGACGTCACACCGATGCCCCAAACGCTGGGAAAAAATGGTTCAAATGGGTCTGAGCACTATGGGACTTAACATCTGAGGTCATCAGTCCCCTAGAACTTAGAACTACTTAAACCTAACTAACCTAAGGACATCACACACATCCATGCCCGAGGCAGGATTCGAACCTGCGACCGTAGCAGTCACGCGGTTCCGGACTGAAGCGCCTAGAACCGCTCGGCCACCACGGCCGGCCCAAACGCTGGAGAGAACGAACTTACAACTGCAGTTAACGTGAGCTCATATACGTACCGATGAAAATACTCAAACTCCAATTTGACAACAGCACACTCTATCAAAGTGCAACAGCGAGGGACAGTTTTATTCGAGACTCTACTTACAGACCTTCCACTGACGAGACGTGAACTGCCGATCAACGCGCCGGGCCACTAATTTATTTCCTGCAGAGGGTCAGCGGCCACACCTGCATAAAGTAGAGCTTGCTAGCTTGCGGAACGGGGATGTGAGACAGTGGCGAATCCGCAGGGCGGCTTAACGACCGTTGGTCAGGTACGTGGACCTACCCCACTGTGGTTTTTGGCAAATGCTGGGCTGATTTCTAAACTCTGCCTCAGAAAATGCGATACACAAACAGTTAAAACACGAAAATGCGAAGGGCAAACACAATTCACAGACAGATGGTGCACAGGGCTACCCCCATCAGGTCAATTGGCGACAGGAAATCATTATTAAAGCTGTCAGTCCCTCAGAAAAATTCAATATCTATCAACAAAAGTTTTTGATCATTTGCGGCAAATAAAATTTCTGATAAATACTGAAGTAGATTTTAAACCCACCCTAAAATTACTTTTTCTGAACAGTTCCTTCCACTCAATAAAAGAATTTTTGTTAAAAAGCAGGTAGCCTGTAAAAAACTAATTTTAAGTGTAATGTATTAAAAATACGTTCATTAAC
Source organism: Schistocerca piceifrons (assembly GCF_021461385.2). Taxonomy (NCBI): domain Eukaryota; kingdom Metazoa; phylum Arthropoda; class Insecta; order Orthoptera; family Acrididae; genus Schistocerca; species Schistocerca piceifrons. Next base: position 406,367,896 of record NC_060145.1, read on the forward strand.
GTTAAATTTAGGCCACTGTGCCATTTATGAACTTGTAAATAGTGAGCATGTAGTCTTTCCCTGAAACTAACAGGGTATACACATCTTGTAAACTGACTCGCTCCACATCATTCTGATAAAAAAAAGAGGCGTTGAACTTATCTATGAAACGTGTAGGGAAGGTTATCCGGCCACAAAGCTAAAATAAAAACAATTTTCTCAAATTATAGAAGCGATGGACCCGTAAGACGAGATAACCGTCTGAAGAGAGAGACAGGGTCAACGGCCATCCCCCTATGACGTATTCACCACGACCCCTGCAGTCACGGCAGTCGAAAGCGGCACTATTCGCCGTGCCAATAATATCGCCGCAATCTTCTGACTCCATCTCCGTGATACTGTATGCTATCAAACTGTCCACTGAAATTAGAAACAATGCCACATGTTGGAGGCAAGTGGTAACCGTTTCGGAAAAAAATATTTCCGTCATCCTAAAGCCTTCAGTGATTCTTAAAATATTTTTATTACTCTATTTTCCGTCATAGTGACCCAGAACTCCGTCACCAGCCACCTTCAGCTCATGCAAACACTCGGAGAAAAACACACTGTCAGTGCTCCACTCAGGGTGTTTCCTTCGACAAGACTACAACCGATTGCCTTCTTGGATTTCCCTAGCCGATATAGCAATTTGTATTTAATGCCCGCTATGTCCACAGAACGTTGTCTCTAATTTAATTTCGTAAAGCGTATACACGTTTTATTGTTGTTGTCGTTGTTGTCTTCAGGACGGAGAATGTTTTGATGCAGCTCTGAACGCTACTTTATCCTGTGTAAGCTTTTTTATCTCGGAATAAACACTGCAACCTACGTTATTTTTAAGTTACTAGCTGTATTCATTTCTTGATCTCCTCGCGTTTCACGCCTGGAAAAGGCTGCAATACGGACAAATAGCTTCAGAAAAGACTCCCAAACACTTAAATGTGTACTACATGGTAACAAATTTCTGTTTTCCAGATTTATTTATTTTTTACTTATGGCCGACTGCATTTTATGATCTACCTATGTCGGCATCAGTAGTTACTTTGCTGCCTAAACAGCAAAACTCCTGATTCTAATGTCTCATTTCCTAATCTAAATTCCCTAAGCACTGGCTGATTTGACTCGATTCCATCTTCTTACTTTTGTTGACATTCATCATTAAATCCCATTTTTAAAACTCTGTCCATTCCGTTCAGTCACACTTCGAAATCCCTTGCAAACAGAATTACAATGTCATTGGGAAACTTCAAACTTTTACTTCTTATCGCTCAAATTACGTTCCGTTTTCAAATTTATTCAGCTAGCCCAATGTACAGACTGAATAACGTAGAAGACACGCTACAACGCTGTCTCGGTTCACTGCTCCCCATTCATGCCCTGATTCTTGCAGTCTTGTCTCAGTGTCAGTTTTAAGTAACCTTTCGCTCGCTGTATTTTATTCCTGCTACCTTCAGAATTTCAAAAATTGCCTTCATGTGAACATTGGCAAAAGTTTCTAAACGTAGATTTGCCTTTCTTTAATCTTTTTTTACGGTAAGTCGTTTAGTCAGTAATGCCTCGCGTCTTTCCGCGTTTCTCCGGTACCTGACCCGATCTTCCCCGAGCTAGTAATTTTTTCAGTCAGTATTTTGCAAGCTTAATTAAGTGCGTGCTTATTAAGACAGAACGCGGATAGGCACACGACAGGAGTTTGACCCTCAGAACGCGTAGTTGTGCATAGCATTCCTCACATTTGTGGATTGCATGCTGAATAACGATAACACTAGGATTAAAGTGATAATTTCGCAATATTCACGCCCGTGATCACCTGCCTTCTTTGGAACTGGAATTATTACTTCTTGAGGTCTGATGCTATTTCGCATGTCCCATTAATCATGCACAGGAGGTGGAACTGTTCTGTGATGGCTGGTTCCCACATCAACGTCAATAATTTCGAGGGAATGTGGTCTGTTGCAGGGCCCTTGTTTCCATTTAGTTCTTTCAGAGCTTTGTCAAATTCTTCTCCCATCTCATCTTCAATTACTTCCTTTTCCTTTTATATTGTTACCAACAAGTTCACTTGTATACCACATCGATACAGGTTGTCCCAGTAGAAACGGTCAGTTTCCGCGGGTATGACAGGAACTATCATTTGAAGCAACAATGTCCGTTAAACGTGGGCTCTAAAATGCAAGCACTTGTGCAAAGTACTGAAGATGAATAAGTGCTCATATCTCTTGCTGTTGTTGTTGTGGTCTTCAGTCCGAAGACTGATTTGATGCAGCTCTCCATGCTACTCTATCTTGTGCGGGCCTCTTCATCTCCGAATAACAGCTCCGGCCTACATTTTTTTTGAATCTGCTTACCTTATTCATCTTTTGGTCTCCCTTTACGATTTTACCACCCACACTTCCCTCCAATACACCCCTTGATGTCTCAGAACGTGTCCTATCAACCGGTCAAGTTGCACCACAAATTCCTTGTTCCCGCGCTTCAGTGCGTCCTCATTAGTTACGTGATAGACGCATCTAATCTTCAGCATTCTTTTGTAGCACCACATTTCGAAAGCTTCTATTCTCTTCCTATCTAAAGCGTCTATCATCCATGTTTTACTTCCATACATGGCTACATTCTAGACAGATACCTTCAGGACAGACTTCCTAACACTTAAATCTATATTCAGTGTTAACAAATTACCTATCTTCTAAGACTAGTCAGTAATGCCACGTGTGTTCCTACATTACTCGGGAATCCAAACTGATCTTCACCTAGGTCTGATCCTATCAGTTTTTCCATTCTCCGGCAAAGAACTCGTGTTAGTATTTTTCAAACGCCGGCCGTTGTGGCCGAGAGGTTCTAGGCGCTTCAGTCCGGAACCACGCGGCTGCTGCGGTCGCAGGTTCAATCCTGCCTCGGACATGGATGTTTGTGATGTCCTTAGGTTAGTTAGGTTTAAGTAGTTCTAAGTCTAGGGGACTGATCATCTCAGGTTTTAAGTCCCATAGTGCTTAGAGCCATTTGAACCATTTTTCAAACATGACTGATTGAACCGATTATTCGGTAATTTTCACACCTGTCAGCAACTGATTTCTTTGGAACTGGAGTTACTACATTCTTCTTGAAGTCTGAAGGTATTTAGCCTGTTTCATACATCTTGCACACCAGATGCAAGAGTTTTGTTATGGCTGGCTCTCCCGAGGCTATCAGTAGTTCTGATAGAATATCGTCTGCTCCAGGGGCCTTGTTTCGATTTAGATCTTCCAGAGCTTTGTCAAATTTTCATGGCATCATATCTACCATCTCATCTACATCTACGTCAACATAGCCCTTAAGATACGCATTTTACACTCCATGTTTACTAGACCTTTAGCCTTCGAATGATCGTAGCTGTCATATCCTCGACTCTTGGCCATTCCTTCCGGGACACACTGTTTATTTCTTCTGAAGGCGGTGTGCTGAACTCACGCCTCTCGATAAGGCATCGGAATGATGCCACATGGCAGAGAGTGAAGGGCGATATTGCGTGGTCTTCAGGGCCTGACAGCGAAGTTCCGTCTTTCAGTTTTGCCTTCTATGCACAGTAGTACAGGGTGTTTCAAAAATGACCGGTATATTTGAAACGGCAATAAAAGCTAAACGAGCAGCGATAGAAATACACCGTTTGTTGCAATATGCTTGGGACAACAGTACATTTTCAGGCAGACAAACTTTCGAAATTACAGTAGTTACAATTTTCAACAACAGATGGCACTGCGGTCTGGGAAACTCTATAGTTTCCACATATCCACCATGCGTAGCAATAATATGGCGTAGTCTCTGAATGAAATTACCCGAAACCTTTGACAACGTGTCTGGCGGAATGGCTTCACATGCAGATGAGATGTACTGCTTCAGCTGTTCAATTGTTTCTGGATTCTCGCGGTACACCTGGTCTTTCAAGTGTCCCCACAGAAAGAAGTCACAGGGGTTCATGTCTGGCGAATAGGGAGGCCAATCCACGCCGCCTCCTGTATGTTTCGGATATCCCAAAGCAATCACACGATCATCGAAATATTCATTCAGGAAATTAAAGACATCGGCCGTGCGATGTGGCCGGGCACCATCTTGCATAAACCACGAGGTGTTCGCAGTGTCGTCTAAGGCAGTTTGTACCGCCACAAATTCACGAAGAATGTCCAGATAGCGTGATGCAGTAATCGTTTCGGATCTGAAAAATGGGCCAGTGATTCCTTTGGAAGAAATGGCGGCCCAGACCAGTACTTTTTGAGGATGCAGGGACGATGGGACTGCAACATGGGGCTTTTCGGTTCCCCATAGGCGCCAGTTCTGTTTATTGACGAAGCCGTCCAGGTAAAAATGAGCTTCGTCAGTAAACCAAATGCTGCCCACACGCATATCGCCGTCATCAATCCTGTGCACTATATCGTTAGCGAATGTCTCTCGTGCAGCAATGGTAGCGGCGCTGAGGGGTTGCCGTGTTTGAATTTTGTATGGATAGAGGTGTAAACTCTGGCGCATGAGACGATACGTGGACGTTGGCGTCATTTGGACCGCAGCTGCAACACGACGAACGGAAGCCCGAGGCCGCTGTTGGATCACCTGCTGCACTAGCTGCGCGTTGCCCTCTGTGGTTGCCGTACACGGTCGCCCTACCTTTCCAGCACGTTCATCCGTCACGTTCCCAGTCCGTTGAAATTTTTCAAACAGATCCTTTATTGTATCGCTTTTCGGTCCTTTGGTTACATTAAACCTCCGTTGAAAACTTCGTCTTGTTGCAACAACACTGTGTTCTAGGCGGTGGAATTCCAACACTAGAAAAATCCTCTGTTCTAAGGAATAAACCACGTTGTCTACAGCACACTTGCACGTTGTGAACAGCATACGCTTACAGCAGAAAGACGACGTACAGAATGGCGCACCCACAGACTGCGTTGTCTTCTATATCTTTCACATCACTTGCAGCACCATCTGTTGTTGAAAATTGTAACTACTGTAATTTCGAAAGTTTGTCCGCCTGAAAATGTACTGTTGTCCCAAGCATATTGCAACAAAAGGTGTATTTCTATCGCTGCTCGTTTAGTTTTTATTGCCGTTTCAAATATACCGGTCATTTTTGAAACACCCTGTAGCTTCACATCTGAGCTCTTGATATACATACAGCTGCTTCCCTTATCTCGAAACATCCAATGTTCTATTGACGGCAGCTGTTTCCCCTAGTGTTGCATCCTTCTACAGTCCTGTATTTGTCCTCTGGTCAATCTTGCTTAGTCACTTTGCGCTTTTTATCAATGTCCTTTTTGTTTAGATTTCTGTATTCCATTTCGCCTGTGTCATTTTCTGCATTTCTTAATATTTTATAACATCATGCCTTTCATGACTACTGTGATCTTGTATGGATACCACGCCCTTTCCTCGCCCTTACCAATCGCTTCAATGAAAGCCGATTTCTGCCAAGTCACTATCAGAACTGCGGAATGACAAATGATTGAAAGGTGTGAGAGCAGCAGCGCAACGGTGACGTTATGAGCGGCGCCCCTTTTGATTCACTCGACCTTTTGTCCACCGGAGAGCCGGGATCCTCATTAAACAAGAGGAGCTTCCCGCTGCGAGCCAGGGGGAAGCCGCAGCGGCCAGACCGTTAATCCGACACGAGGCAAAAAAGTAATCGACAGGCCCAACCATAAATCTCGCCCACTCCGGCTCAGGTGAAAGACGGCGAACAACAAAAAGGGCTTCTTTACACTCCTGCTCTCAGCTCAGGCCTGTCTCACAACAGAGGTCGTAAGAAGGCGCAGGAGCTGATGTCGAATAAAATACGTGACTGAGGAGAATCGTTAAGTCGAATTGTCACCGAACGTAGTACCACAGTGGTGACAACTCTGAACTCGCATCCGGGACGAGCGGCCTTCAGATTTTCCTTCGTCCACCCTGAGTAAAGTCATTGTAAGTGGACACCAATATGCATTTCTCAAAATTAACACCTTGCTGGGACATCATTGTTGTTCACTTACTGCTCCGACTCACACGACCTCCGTGCCGATCGGACGTAATTTCTATCATGCTTTTGGAAATACCGTGCAATTTCCCCAAGAATTACTGGTTCAAATGGCTCTGAGCACTATGGGACTCAACTGCTGTGGTCATCAGTCCCCTAGAACTTAGAACTACTAAAACCTAACTAACCTAAGGACATGACACACATCCATGCCCGAGGCAGGATTCGAACCTGCGACCGAAGCAGTCGCAAGAGTTACTAAAAGGACGTTTCCCAGATCGCCAAATTTGAATAAAAGTGGAAAAATGTATATGAACTGAATATACTTGAACCATGCTATTATATTATATTATATATTACATATCATATTATATTATATGTTTCTGGTGCAGATGAACTTCAAAAGGCGTAAACGATCGTACTGGAGCTAGTTTGTAACAGAACTAAGTATCGATTGCAATACGACACAAAGGATATACACTAACGACATTGAAAAGAAAATAGTACCAATTCACAACGAGGTTAGAGAACTGGCAAAAGAGCTTGTGTTTCTAGTTGAAAACAATGACTAGATGTGAAAAAAACAGAATTTCTTTGCCTGACTCCTCTTTCCAGCCTGAAGACGTCTAATTGAAGCAGCAGAATTGGCTTGCTTAATATCTGATCAATGCGAAATTGGCCACTAGATGCCAGGAGAGGCGGACCTACTAGTATAAAATGATACAGAGGGAATCTTAGGTTGTTAGCAGAGAAACGGTAACAGTAAAATGGGTCAGCCAGCAGAGCTCCGTCACTTCGAAAGTGGACTATTCACTTGATGTCACCTGACCAACGAAACCATCAGGGACATGTCAACGCTCCTAAAGCTGCCCACGTCGACTGTTGACGATGTGATTGTGAAGTGGAAACGTGAAGCTATAGCTAACCCAACAGGAAGACCACATGTACTAACCGATACTGACCGTCGAGAAATGCGGGGCATGACATCAGTGGAACTTATCACACGTGAGTTCCGAAGCGCTACGGTCAGTCTAGGTCGGACAATTACGGTGCGTAGGGAGTCAAAAACAATGGGGTACAATAGACGCGCAGCTCCTCATAAGTTCCTAGTTGACTTTATAGTCAAAGCTCAGCCACATTTCATCTAATGGTTAATTACGCTGTGGTAATCCATTGGAAGGCTTTTGCGTTTTGCAAACGCATGCAGAACGTTACCTGTCGTCATGTGTAGGGCCAAGGAGGAGATGGTGTTATGGTATGGGAGAGTTTTTCATGGCATGGTTGCAGTCCCCTTATTTTTGCTTAAGGGAACGCTAAATGCGGAAGGACATGAACATATTTTACAGAACTGTGTCCGGCGGACAGTAGAGGAACGTTCGAATTTGATTATTGTATCAGCATAACAATGCATCCTGTCACCTAACAGCACATTGGAGGCAATGATTTGTGAACAATATTAGTCTTCAAATGAACGGCATGCCCAATGTTCCGACCGAATGAAACATTTTTGGGATGAAACTTCCTGGAAGATTAAAACTGTGTGCCGGACCGAGACTCGAACTCGAGACCTTTGCCTTTCGCGGGCAAGTGCTCTTGCCCGCGGAATGCAAAGGTTCCGAGTTAGAGTCTCGGTCCGGCACACAGTTTTAATCTGCCAGGAAGTCTCATATCAGCGTACACTCCGCTGTAGAGTGAAAATTTTATTTTTGAGATGAATTAGAACTCAACTTTGCTCCAGACCCCGGCGTTCAGCCGACCGCTGTGGCCGAGTGGTTCTAGGCGCTTCAGTCCGGAACCGCGCTGCTGCTACGGTCGCAGGTTCGAATCCTGCCTCGGGCATGGATGTGTGTGATATCCTTAGGTTCTAAGTCTAGGGGACTGATGACCTCAGATGTTAGGGCCATTTGAACCCGATGTTCACTGTTTTCTCTCGTTTCAGCTCTTGAGGAAGAATTGGCTGCCATTCCTCCAGAGACATTCAGACACCGTACTGAAAATGTCCCCAACAGAGTTCAAGATGTCATAAAGGTAATGTGTGGACGTACGAGATACTAATGTCCTCTAATAGCTGTCCAGCTACTTTTGATCAGATAGAGTATAATCTTCAGTGCACTGACATACATTCAACAAGTTCCTTGTTTTTGTCATAACAGATTTGGTCGCAATCAAGACGAAGTGTTAATTCACACCCACTTCTACGCTCTTTATTTTCCTACATGACATGCAACAATCTCTTGTGCAGTACCCACTTCTAAAGCCAGTTTGAAATTTTTTTTTTTTTTTTTTTTTTTTTTTTTTTTTTTTTTTTTTTTTGCTATCGATGATAATTTCAGCGAATATCTCGTACACCGTGGAGAGAAGTCTTACAGATTTATAGTTTTCTGTGTCCTGTGTGCCTCATTTTCTGTGAATTGGAGCAATCAGTCCATGGCTCCAAGTTTTGTGGCATAATCTTCCTCCGCAGATAGACTCTAAATAATTTGGAACTCAATTTTTATTAGTTTGCCTCATGTCTAAATCACGGTTTCTGCAACACCATCATCAAATACTGTTTGTTTTTAACATACCTCTTGCCGTTCTGATATTCCTTCAGTATTTGCAATACACAGGGTGTGCCAAAAAGAACCATCCGATTTTAAAAAATCATAACTATTATGTTATTTGAGATATGCGCGTGAACAACGTACTGTAAAGAAGAGCAAACTCTCGAGTTTTACATGGTTCTCGCCAGGTAGCGTGTGGGCCCACTTCAGTTCTACGAAAAAATGGTGTCTGGACAACAGAAAGCTTTTTGTGTTCTACGTTTTGTGCAATGCGGGTCAGTTCTGCGCTCATAGGCAGCACACCGCTCCTGGTACACGCGGCGCTCGGGGACCACAGCACAGCTACGACACCTGAGGATGGGCTTATAACAGTCCGAAAGCGATCGTGTGAAAATAAAGTATTTTACAACTGAAACGGTATTTTCAACCTCTATAATGCTCAGTTGCCGATGTTCTGCCAACAGGATTGTTTGCAGTAATAACCGTTCAGCGTGACTTTCGTATTAGGTACGGTGTGGATCCTCCTACAGCCTAGGGCAGTAGATGATGGCATGAACAATTCCGAGAAACAGGTTGTTTGTGTAAAGGCAAATCGCCGGGCCGCCCCCGACTGTCTCACACGGATGTCGGACGCATCCGCCAAAGTTTTACAAGGAGTCTGCAGAAATCCGTTCGCCGTGCAACTCGACAGCTCAACTGATTCGAACGACTTCATTTACCAACAGGATGGGGCACCGCCACACGGCATCTGGAATCGCGGGAATTTTTAAATCAAATGATACTGAACGATGGATAGCTCGCACTGGACCAAATGATACAGTCTTACATTACTGGCCTCAGAGGTCACAGGAACTGACTGTGTGAATATTTCTTGTGAAGTTTTATAAAAGACTGTTTATACGTCTTGGTTACCAACAACAATGAATGAATTGAGACATCGCAGCTGTGGAAACTGAAAATATGCTCGCTGCATTGTGGGAACAATCTGAATACCACATTGACATGTGCCGTGCATCTCAAGTGGGATATACTGAACACCTACGGAAACGTATGAATAAAAAAATTGGGTTTCATGTTCATCAAAAAACAAAATTACTTGCATATGTTTGTTAGCTTCAGAAATATAGATATGCCAGATACGCCCTGTATTTTTAATATTTTTGTTTACAGTAAAGGCTATTCCTGAATTTCTTCACTGCTCCTTTTCTCAGTGGGAAAGCATGTGTCTCATTTTAATTACATTTGATCTTCATTCTGAAAAACGGCCGTTATGGAACGAGTAACTTTCATGTGTCGCAGAATTGCACCACGCTCGGAGCAACTCACTTGTTCTAATTGTCTACCGTGAAAATGAAACATTCGACCAGCAACCACAGGTTACCATGAGACCACAGCAAGCCACAGGCATTGCAGTGGCTTTCATTTGATTGGGAATGAAGTTAGTTCTCAGGTTGGGTAAATTAGTATCGTTTTCGTGTGTCTTTTACGTGCAGATTTCGCAGTCAGAATGCCAACTCTTTGTTCACGTTTGAAGGCGGTTCGTGAGCTACTCCGACTATAAGTTTATTCAGTGCCACCACGGCGAGGTAGTATGAATACTCTTCTGATAACTTATACTCTTTACCTGCTGCATTTCGATTTCGTGAACTGGTTAATTCAAGTCCTGTTCCTGGAATGAGCAGTTTCAACCACCTGTAACTGCCTCTGTGTTACAATACTGATGCATTTTCTTCTGTTTGTGAGCTTCTCGTATTTACTTGATTCATTCCTCTCTCCGCACATATATTTTTCTAGTGCCTCTTGCCAATATTTTCGTCAATCGGAGATGGGTAAAGGATGGTTAACAGAGCGACCGCGTTGTGTTGGGAAACCTGACCGTGAAGCCTAAAACTAAAAAGTTCTCTTTACTACCCGAATATTAAAGTGCGTCAAATTTATATGGAAAAATGTTGCTCTGATAGGATGTACATATACGACGTATAAATCACGTCACATCACATGCACGAGTCATGTTGTCAGTAACATTTGACGATGCCACTATGGCTGCAGTATATTAGGACTTTGTTTTTATGAAACAGATCTGATGATGGTCCTTAAAGACCGAAACCTGTGATCTGTTAAACAAAAACGATTGTGACCATAGACGTAAACTAAAGGAAACTCATTACATATACGGGTCACTGTGTTTTTTCGCGACGATGTCGCAGCTTGTGTCCTTAAGTCAGTTAAGTTTAAGTAGTTCTAAGTCTAGGTGACTGATGACCTCGTATGTTAAGTTCAAATGGTTCAAATGGCTCTGAGCACTATGGGACTTAACATCTTAGGTCATCAGTCCCCTAGAACTTAGAACTACTTAAACCTAACTAACCTATGGACATAACACACATCCATGCCCTAGGCAGGATTCGAACCTGCGACCGTAGCAGTCCCGCGGCTCCGGACTGCAGCGCCTAGAACCGCACGGCCACCGCGGCCGGCTATGTTAAGTCCCATAGGGCTTAGAGCCATTTGAACCACTTGACAGTGTTCTAGCAGTAGTGGACACCGGAAGATCCTGAGGAAGATCGCAGGAGAGGGGTCGAACTGTCGATCTTTTTAGAAGAAATATGACGCGGTCTAATAGCCTAGAAGATTTTAACTTCAGTGATAAAGGCCACGACAGCCTGCAGACTTACATTTATTACAATAGCTCGTATCTGTGATTCCTCTCTTTAAATAAATTCAAGCTTTTGAACACTATCCACAGTTAAGAAGTAATCACTGACTCTCTTCTCCGTCCCCTTCCCAAATACCCAGCCAATCCTCTCTTCTATCGCATCCCCGTCCCCTTCAACCGAGACCTCCTTCCTCTTCTACGTCTTAGGGCGTTCACTGTCTTGCAGCCTGAGTATATAAACATCGTGAAAGTAGTAAATGGTTAACGATGCTGCTATGAACTGGAAGCAGCTTCTAGTGGTCAGTGCAAAACTTCACGCTTCGTCGTACAGAAACTCCTGTATTTCATGCGAAGATTCGTTGTAGCAGGCGTATCGAAAGAGATGGAGCGGCTCTTCATTCCGTCGCGTCTTCCTGGGAAACCTGTTGGCGGCGTATCGGCGATCGCCTGCAGCGGTGCATTCTCTGCGCGAGGTCAGGGGTCGCCTCCAGAGATCCCGCTGCAGGCCGCCTGATCGAAAAATCACGCCACTCTTCTCGCACCGAGCAGTGCAATCTTCCGTGCAAAATTAACCCTCCTGGTGCGGAGGCCTTGCGGGAACCTGCTGCTAAATTTTCCCAGAAGGTGGCCGCAGTGCACCTGCGTGCATCACCTTCGAGGCACTAATGTAAGTTAGTACACGCCTCACCGACTTGATCGCCACAAGTTTCCTTCTTTAGGCATAACGTTGCCAACCAGTCAACGTCCACAGCTGGTGCTTCGTTGCCACCAACTTGTTGCATACGAATTGAATTGCAGCTACTGTGCGTCACGCATCAATCCTGGAGCCATATATTCAGTATCCTTCAGAACTTGCGGCAGAATAAATTAGCTGCAGCGGTGCATTCTCTGCGCGAGGTCGAGGGTTACCGGCAGGGATCCCGCTGCAGGCCACCTGATCGAAAAATCTCCTATGGAGGGTGTTCATATCATGGAAAGTAGCAGAGAGAGGAAATCGTGGTTTGCTGCACATCGTTTAGCAGCTCTCAGAGTATTCTCTTTTTTTTCTTTACCACTGTTGCACGTTTGTGCATCAAAATGGAGAGCGACAATGTGACCATCGCCTATGTTCGACGTCAAGGTGCAATAACCACTCACAGAAGACAGGTGGCAGCACTAGCAGTGGAGGGTATATGAAGCGTGTCCGGGAGACGCAGAAAACAGTGTAGTTGCTGTCATAACTGCTGTTTTTAAACTGCTCATGTGCCGCCTTGGTTAAAGTAGACTGTACATGATAAAATTGCGCTATCCAAAACCGGCGCCGAAGCAACCGTGGTGCACGACGGACTACAAATGCCGGGGTGAACGGAGGCTGCGGACATGTTTACAGGCGAATGGGCGTATTGAGAAACTGATCGCACGGATGAAACAAAGGACTACCGACAGCGTCTCTTCAGCTGATGTTGTATACGGGCCTCGCAGCAGGCGGCTGGTTCGTGTACCCGTGCTGGATGCTGTTAATTAGCGACGACGGCCGGAATTTGGAAGCCAGTGCCACAACTGCACGTCCGCTGGGTCTCGACAGGCGGCCTTTTCATATGAATCACGTTTTAGGCGCCATTGGCGTGAAACTTAGGACATACATTGTATAGCACTAATTGCTATAGTGAAGATGAAGATTGTGTAATGATATAAATATACCAGGTGATCAAAAAGTCAGTATAAATTTCAAAACTTAATAAACCATGGAATAATGTAGATAGAGAGGTAAAAATTAACACACATGCGTGGAATGACAAGGAGTTTTATTAGAACAAAAAAAAAGCAAAGTTTACAAGATATTCGACAGATGACGCTGGACAGCAAAACGTCAGTGACTGCGCATGACAATCGTGTATAAAAGGAGCTGTAATGAGAGAGGGAATCAGATGCGCCATCAGCCGCAGCATGTTGACGTTACCTGAAAAGGCGCTTTTAGTGAAGCTGTATTATCAGAATGGGGAATGTGGTAGTTCAGCGTTACGATCCTATCGCCATAGGGATTCGAACGTGTAAAGGTCCTTTGACAAATGCAGCTGTGGCGAGGATGATTTCGAAGCCACGGGTTGTTTAGACGATAGACCGAGCACAAGGCGTAATGCTGCTGAGACAGTTCAGGAAGAAATGGAAACTGTAGCGGGTTCGTCTATGCACGGGAAAGTCAGCGCTCGTGCAGTCGCACGTCGTACCGGCATTCCATGCCCTACTGTTTGGTTGGTACTTAGGCGTACCCTCCGATGCTATTCGTACAAAATCCATCGGGATCATGAACTGTTACCTGGCGATTTAGCGAAGCGGAGGGCATTTGCGGTGTGGGCGTTTCAAAAGATGCCGGAAGATGACGATTGGTTGAGTAACGTGTTGTGGACCGACGAAGCTAATTTCACGCTCCGAGGGTCTGTCAGCGCCCACAACTGCAGAATTTGGGCTACCGAAAATCCTATAATTGTCGTGGAAACTCCATTGCATGACGAGAAAGTAACGGTATGGGTTGGATTTACCACATCTACCGTTATCGGGCATTTTTTCTTCGAGGAAATGCGTGATTCTGGTTTTGTAACTCACTGCTACCGTGACGAGTGAGAGGTACGCCGATATGTTACAGAATCGCATCATCCCCAGCCTGGCTGATAAACACCTGCTGGAACGTACGATGTTTATGCAGGATGGCGCTCCACCCAATATTGCTAGACGCGTGAAAAATCTCTTGCGCGCGTCGTTTGGTGATGATCGTGTGCTCAGCCGCCACTTTCGTCATGCTTTGCCTCCCAGGTCCCCAGACCTCAGTCAGTGCGATTATTGGCTTTGGGGTTACCTGAAGTCGCAAGTGTATCGTGATCGATCGACATCCCTAGGGATGCTGAAAGACAACATCCGACGCCAATGCCTCACCGTAAATCCGGACATGCTTTACAGTGCTGTTCACAACATTATTCCTCGACTACAGCTATTGTTGAGGAATGATGGTGGACATATTGAGCATTTCCTGTAAAGAACATAATCTTTGCTTTGTTTTACTTTGTTATGCTAATTATTGCTATTCTGATCAGATGATGCGCCATCTGTCGGACATTTTTTGAAATTTTGTATTTTTTTGGTTCTAGTAAAACCCCATCTCATTCCAAGCATGTGTGTCAATTTGTACCTCTCTATCTACATTATTCCGTGATTTATTCAGATTTCAAATTTATATTGACTTTTTGACCAACCGGTACTTTGTGGGACAAAACCTCTCGCTGTGTGTACTGCTCTTCTTTGTTAACGCTCGATCTCCCATAGTGACGTCATACTGGGGCTGCCGCTGAAGCCTTTCTTCTGCACTTAGGCAGCCGGAAGGTAAAGAGCGAGGACAAAAAGGAGCAGCACATCCTGTGACACGCTTTGTCCCAGAAGTACTTTGCTCTCCTACATTGTCTCCGGCGCAGAAACTGCTAAGACTTTTACTCATCCATATCCGAAATCATTTATCAGTCACGTTTAGGCCTAGTATAGTCCCTATTACGGAGCTCAAACATAATTAAAGATGCTGAATGTTATTGGTGGACGTCAGTGGTTGTGCCAAAGTAAATCCTTATATTTGAATTCTCATAGCAGTTTTTGTCTGATAGTGCTCTTCTCTGTTTTCCTCTATCTAAATTTTTTTAGTACAATCCCTTTCTTTAGTCCACTCTGAGAACTAAGTCGTTGCTGCAGGAGATAATAGAAAGTAACATTCCATCTGCGGAATAGGAATTTCTTAATCACTTCACGACGTTCACAATAGTGTTACTTTCAAGTGTGGGCGTGTCGGCCTCCGAAATAACAGCTTGGATAACACGCTGGATTTCGGTTTTTTACCGATGGTCAAACTTTCCTTCTTTCTATTACGATACTTGATACTATGTTACATTGTTCTCGAGCGAATTTCCATGATGGGCGTGGTTGACCAAGTCACGTAACACAGAATAACCGTACTGCGCCCATTCACAGTACTGAGCTATTGTTTCGGTAGCGCTCCCTATTGCCGGACACCCGTAGCTGCGTCTGTTGCTGAAACGCCAGCGTTGCGCAGCTGGCGGTGGGTGATGGCTGCCGCCACAACCGCAGCTCATAGCTGGGCCGCAGAACCTCGTTTTCGAAACAAGAGGTCGCTGTCCCCCTTACTGGGGACTCTGCGGTTTTCGGTGCTTCAAGCCCTCTTTCTCACAGAAACATTGGAGTACTAGCTTCAGGATTTTGTCTTTCCCATTAGGCACATACCAACACTAAGTTCACATTCGCCTAGCACTATTAATAAATCCCCTATAAATAAAGGAAAAAGTGGTGCTATAACGGAGCAGGACTGATCACTGATACGATCGTGCAAATCGTAATCACAACTGTTTTTGTTATCGTGGTCCACTAAGGGGATCATAAACGATTGAACCAGTAAGTTAAAAAAATAGTGATTACACAAAAGACATATACAATCGTCCCCCCCCCCCATCCCCCCCCCTCCCTCCCCCAAGAAAAAGAAAAAAGACGCGGACGCAGTTGACTATATTTATTGGCAAATTATTTATATACAGAGTCTCCAAAAAGAGAACACCGACAACACTTGGTATGTTGTGCATAAAATAAACCTGATCGGTTTTTAAGAAGTAACCCTTATTCGGAACGCACGGTTCGGGCACTGTAGAGCGTCAAAGTCTGAGAACGAACGATTGTGGCGATATGTTCCGATTCGTTTTGATATTTGTTTTGGTTTCTGAATACGACAGGTATGGAACCCTTTAGCCATCTGTGTAATACGAATAGACGACCTGCGCCACATAACATTATTGCGCATGTGCTACATTCCTTTACACAGCTCTTGTGCGCGCCCTATTGTGGACCTTGTGTGGTATTCCAGTGAAGTAACGTTATTGACAGCAGTGCCGCATCTACCAGTACTCAGCTGCGGGAATCACCAACATGGTGCTCGCATACTGCAAAGCGAATTGGAATGATAGAGCTGTTCCAAGATTGTATGCGGAACGTTTTCCAGACTGACGTAACCCACATCACCCCACGTTCGCCACCATCAAGAGGCGTCTAAGAGAAGCCGGAAAGTTGCACTTAGGTATTTTTTGCCTAATGGTTCAAAATGGTTCAAATGGCTCTGAGCACTATGGGACTTAACTTCTGTGGTCATCAGTCCCCTATAACTTAGAACTACTTAAACCTAACTAACCTAAGGAAATCACACACATCCATGCCCGAGGCAGCATTCGAACCTGCGACCGTAGCAGTCGCGCGGTTCCGGACTGAGCGCCTTAACCGCGAGACCACCGCGGCCGGCTTTTGCCTAATGTATATCCATTGTACAGTAAAGTTGTAGCACTTTGTGCTTGGTAGTTGCGAATTCTATCCCCCGTCTACTGTCTGTTCTCTGACAGGTGCCGAAACGTGATGCGGGTCATCCACGATCGGCTAGGACACTGCAATTGAAGAGGACGTTGTGACAGTGTTCTAAGAGGTCCAAGCCACCATCACTCGGCAGATGGCACATGCGCTGCAAACGAGTAAAAATGCCGTGTGGCGTGTTTTCCGTGAACACCGGTTCCATCTGCAGGAGTCCAGGTATTACGGGAGATGGACTACCTACGACGGGTAAAGTTTGCGCAGTGGTATTTACAACGACACGTACTCCAGCCACAGTTTCCGAGCTTGGTACTATTCACAGATGAATGCACGTTTACTAGAGACTTGAACAACATGCATGTTTGGACGGAAGAAAATTCGCGTGTGCTGGCGATTCAAAATTCCTAACACGGGGCCGGTATTAACATCTGTGTCTGGATAATTTGTTACCATATCATTGGGACATATCTACTGCCACACAAAAAGGACCGATCTACTTCACATTTATTCGAGATGTTTTGCCTACCCTATTGGATGTAATCCCACTAAAGTTTCGGATGGACATGTGGCTGTAGCACGACGGAGCTCCATCACGCTTTGATGTCGATGTGGGGAATTACCTCAGCTTCGAATATTCCAATCGATGGATTAGTAGAGGTGGACTACTTCCAGGGCGAGCACGATCGCCAGATCTGACATCTCTCGACTATTTTCTAAGGGGTAGTATGAAGAGTATGGTGTATAGCACACATGTGGAGGACCTTATTGCCCAAGTCCACGGAGCGATCGAAATACTTCAAAGACAACATCATGTGTCGGCACATGTGCATGAGGGTCAGCTCCACCGATGTAGGCTCTGCATTGACGGGTATTAGGTACACAGTTCGAAGCCCGTTTGTAATGTAGACTGCGCGATGTCCTATTCATGCGGAGTTTACTGATTTAATGTGGAACCACACCCATATTAGACTTCGATATTGTCCAGTGCCCAAGCCTTGCGTTCCCGGGTATGGCTGCCCCCTAGTTTCCCTTCTCGCACAACATACCACCAGTTGTCGGTGTTCTTTTGGGAAACACCGTATACAATGTATGTACGTACTAACTTCCGTGACGTACCTCCGTAGCCGTGATCGCTAAAGCTCGCCCGAGCAGTGGCGCTGGATTCGGAAGTAAGGCAGCTCGAATCCCGGCAGCGGATGAAATTGTCACTCACAGTCTTTGGCCAGCAAAGACAGGTGGTGGCGTAAACTTCCTGATCACCAGTCTTTGTACGAGTGTTTTGGATTAAATTCCAAAAGTCTCCAGAATGTCTCCTGAAGCGAGGGCATGTGACATCGATGATTATGATCCATCCTTCGGATGGGGACGTTAAGTTTTGAGGCCCCCTTGGTACTATCAGAGAGGAGTATGTTACGTGACACCGAGTTTCACCCTCTCCCTTCTACCATCATAACAGAATACAACATAACTCTACGCTATACACGCATCCATTACACTCACCTACACTCCTCAAAAACACGCACGACACAGCTTTCAGATACCCGTAAGTCATGGGGCCAGTGTGCGCAGAAGAAGAACACCCTATCTGACAGGAACTAAACCCACCCCATACGATATACCAGCCAATAATGCCAGAAAACATTTACGTTTTGAAACGTCCCCTTAGAAAAATTATACATGACTGTGCTTAAACTGACACACAATATTTTTAGCGCAACGCAATCTGACTTTCAATAATCAAGAGAATGGCCCTGACTAAATTAACCTATACGCTTCACAAATCACTTACCTCACAAAAATCTTCGTTACTCAAACTACTGCAGTACAGCGAGCGCCAATACTGCCAGCTAAATAAAAGATTCAAACTACTGAAGGCACTAATTACTGATAGGCATAGTTAGCAAATGAAAGATTTTGATAGAGAACGAACAATGTATTTACCTTAATAGTGTTCAAAAGTCATAATATATATAGCAGTTCATGACATCCATTCTTACAAATGTACTGTTTCTGATAGACACACGTCCAGATCATCCGCTCTCAAAATTCCGCCCTCTCTCTCCCCACATCCACCACTGCTGGCGGCTCACCTCCAACCGCGCAACGCTACGCGCTTTTAACAGCCAACTGTCCAACGCTACAATAGCGAATATTGCAACAATGCCGACCAGCCTCAGACTGCACACAGCACAAGCAGTGATTTTCATACAGAGCGCTACGTGGCGTTACCAATATAAAAACCTAAACAGCCTACTTACAGTTTTTACTAATTTCCATGGCGCATACTTTTCAGGGTTCCCTATCGGTGAAAACAGGTCCGTTATGCATCACTTTGTCTTCTGTCTGTTTGTCCGTCCGACTATTAAAAACACTGTTTCTTCGTAACGGGTAGACGTAACAAGTTGAAATTTATTTCGCACACTAAGGTCTGTGATCCGCTAGCGATTAAAAAAAAATTAAGCTTCTCATTCAATGCAATCAAAAGATATGGTCATTTATGTCAAATATTTTGACAGTCATAAACTGTACGAAACAGTTTCCCAGTCTACGACAATGCATTGATAACTGTTTGCAACACAAAAATTCGCGCCGCATTGGGAGACGAATAAGAATTTTCCACTTATCGTGAACGGTTCCCTTAATCGCTTCGGCTACCAGGGTACGCCTCCAGGACCGATCCAATCTTCCATACGTCATGTAGTCACAACCGTTATGCCTGCACAGTTCCTGATTCCCGTAAAGAGAGACAAATATTACACCATCATTTTAGCCCGTCGAGGCACGGATACACCACTGAATATTGTAATTTTTGTGTTTATATGGGAACTCGGGGCGGAACGGGATAGCGGGGCACGATTGGAAATTGCTCTCTTCTAAACTGGACAGTGCTGCAACCTGTTTTATGGGCATGTAACTATTTCTCCGAATGGAAGGGAAGTGAGGGCAGCCATTCCGATTTAGTTTGAAGTGCGAGATCTAAGTGAATTGTTGTCCGCCTCGTTGCCGCTTGCGTTGTTCTAACGTTTGGTGAATTTCAACGCCAGGTAAGCTGTTAATTGTTAATTGTATACCCTAAACTGACACATTCCCTTAAAGTGCATGGCATTGTTATACTTTAGTTATTTAATGCGTTTAAATACGTCAGTCGTTACAGTCCGTAAAAGTTGTTAACCTCAAAAGTGCTCTTGGGGCGGAACGGGACGCGGCAGAATGGGATAGTGTCCCGTTCTGTCCCGTCATATTTTGATGATATTTTGAAAGCAAACCCAGCCTGGATGTTCATGGATGCCAGACTCTCCCAACCAGCCATGTTAGACGAACAACTCAGCTTTCCAGATATCGCCCGAGGCTGTCATTCCAGTCCCACTAATCTGTCAAAATACTCGGCGGACTACAAGACGAAAAGGAAAAGTCGTCGTATTAACAGATTCTCCTTATAAGAAGGAATTGCAGAATGCTGTCGCACGTAAAGTAGGCCTACGGAAACGAGGAGGGTGCACAAATATGAACAATGTCAGGACAGAGACGTCAGGTGCAGTGCAACTTAAGGCAAAAATATCAAACTGCACACCCAAAAAAACCAAAACAGCGGACATCAAAGACCTTAAGAAAAAAAAGGAAGAAGATAATTGAGAAGAGACAATCAGAGAGGGAGGATGTTGATTGTCTCTACTGTAGGGACTTCTACTCCGTTTCTAATAAGGGCTAGGTCGCATGCCAGAGGTGTTTCAAGTGGGCACACAATTCATGTGCTGGCACAGACAGTGAAGATGAACAGGAAATACTGATTTGTGATTGTTGTGGAAAGGATTAATAGTTAGTGGTTTGGTGGTTATTAAGAATTGTACATTTTTTGGAATGACATTAAAATATTTTCTTATTTTCAAGAGTGACTTTTTAATTGTTTAAATTACACATTCCTTAGTCTGAATTGCCTTTTATACAACATTTTGTCATAGTTTAATATGATATTCGTAGTTCAAATTCAACATTTATGCAATAATTTAACAAAAAATAACCTTATCCCATTCTGCCCCGTGGGTGGGGCGGAACGGGAAATATGCAAGACTTTCTTTGAAAAATTGTAAAAAATGCAAAATGTATGGTTTTAAGTGATTTTAAAATAAGGTACGTTAGATTACACTACAAGGTGTTTTTTTTTTATAAATTTAAGAAGTGTTTCTTGTGTTCCCTTATTTTATACAAATTGTGAAACATTAAGTATCCCGTTCCGCCCCGAGTTCCCCTACAGTGTTTCTACCTTCACAACACACTGTCCCTCAGACATGCATGTTTGTGACCACGTGACATATGCAAATTTTAGATAGGTCCTGGAGGGGTTCTCGGATAGCCGAAGTGGTGAAGGCGATCGCTTGCGATAAGTGGGAAATCGGATTCGAGCCCCGGTCCAGCACGAATTTTCATGTGTCGCAAACAGTTGCAGAATGTGAATCTATTTCGTAATGTTTATCACAGTTGTAACAGTCAGTGACAGTGTCTGTTCCTGCAGACGTGCATGCGTGTTTAACGACATTGTATTGTGAAGATGCAGACACCGTGTAAACACAGACATTTTCAAAATCACTTTTCAAACTCATCAGAACCTATAGGACTTTTCTGTTTCATCTAGAATCATTTAATTTGGCTGGAAGTAAGAGTCCGCAGTACAAGTAAAGGGAGAAAACCGAAAACTGTTAATTTGCTAATACATCACAGGAAAAAAATATTTTTCCCATGTTATCCGACTGTATGTTTGTCCGTCTGTTAAGACCCGTTTTCCTCAAGAACGGACAGACGTATCAAGTTGAAATTCATGTCGCGTATTAATGTCCACGGTCCTTCTGCGGTGTACAATATTTAAGTTTCTACGTGAATACAATCAAAATTTACGGACATTTGTGTTACATATTTTGATATCTTGTTAGTATAGATATCGGCCGGCCGGGATGGCCGAGCGGTTCTAGGCGCTATGGTCTGGAACCTCACGACCGCTACGGTCGCAGGTTCGAATCCTGCCTCGGGCATGGATGTGTGTGATGTCCTTAGTTCAGTTAGGTTTAAGTAATTCTAAGTTCTAGGCGACTGATGACCTCAGAAGTTAAGTCCCATAGTGCTCAGAGCCATTTGAACCATATTATAGATATCGATAATAGGCAAAAATCATTGAAATTCTCAACTTGTGGAATCAATGCTCTGCCTGTATTCACAATTAATTCATAAGCAACCCTCAGTGTGCGAGTCCTACTGGCGCTTATCCGGATTTTTTAAATTCTACACTATGTGACCAAAAAAATCCGGACACCTAGCTGAAAATTACTTACTCATGGCGATCTCCATCGGTAATGCTGGAATTCGATATGGTGTTGGCTCACCCTTAGCCTTGATGACACCTTCCACTCTTGCAGGCATACGTTCAATCAGGTGCTGGAAGGGTTTCTTGGAAAATGGCAGCCAATTCTTCATGCAGTGCTGCACTGAGGAGAGGTATCGATGTTGTTCAGTGAGGCCTGGCACGAAGTCGGCGTTGTAAGACATCCCAGAGGTCTTCTATAGGATTCAGATCAGGGCTCTGTATAGCCCAGTCCATCACAGGGATGTTATCGTCGCGTAACCACTCCGCCACAGGCCGTGAATTATGTACAGGTGCTCGGTCGTGTTGAAGGATGCAGTCGTCATCCCTGTGTTGCTCTTCAACAGTGGGAAGGAAGAGGGTGCTTATAACATCAATGTAGGCCTGTGGTGTGATAGTGCCACGCAAAACAACAAGGGGTGCAAGCCTTCTCTATGGAAAACACGACCACACCATAACACCACCTCCTCCTAATTTTACTGTTGGGACTACACACGCTAGCAGATGAGGTTCATCGTGCATTCGCCATACCCACACCCTGCTATCGCATCGCCACGTTGTGTACCGTGATTCGTCATTCCTCACAACGTTTTTCCACTGTTCAGTAGTCAAGTGAGGCGTCGTTTGGCATTTACCGGCGTGATGTGTGGTTTATGAGCAGCCCGTCGAGCATGAAATCGCCGGCCGCTGTGACCGAGCGGTTCTATGCGCTCCAGTCCGGAACCGCGCTGCTGCTAAGGTCGCAGGTTCGAATCCTGCCTCGGGCATGGATGTGTGTGATGTCCATAGGTTAGTTAGGTTTAAGTAGTTCTAAGTTCTAGGGGACTGATGACCTCAGATGTTGAGTCCCATAGTGCTTAGAGCCATTTGAAGGATTTGAACTTTACTGCGCCGAGATTGCCTTTTACTATTTGCTCCATACCGGAGTCTGTACGGGGGTCAAACGACGTCGTATGTGTACGATCGTCCTTTGTGAATAATTTCTTAAAACTTCGGCTTTTCTATTGCTGTTTTGTATTGTCACACACAAGACTGGTGCACGAGTGACTGGGTAGAAACCACCTTCAATGCCCTTAGTGATTTTACGTAGGACCGGAATTTTTTCGGATAGTCGGCAAGATCTACGGTACGATGGTGGCTTTGCGGACACACGAATCTCTACTAACTTTTTCCTGTTGTCATTTGCGCATTCTTTGTGTGCAACAGTCTCTGCTTACTCAGTGTGTTCGAGTTTTGTTATTAAACCACTGTGCGTCTTTTCCGTCCTTAAACCATTTAGTTGGCATATATTTATCCAGAGCGTGATGTACTGCCTTTTATTCGCCTGTTCTCGAAACGCGTCGTGTGATGTGTGAGCTTATCGCCAATCTTACGTGATCTAACCAAATTTTAACATTTTAAGCCTAGAGCTAGTTTCCCGATAAAATAGATAATTCTAAATTTTGTCTTTCTTCGACGTATTCAGTTAAACTGAGTTCATGTATTTGTCTACAAAAAAAGTCATATTCACGCCACTCACGCTACTGGTGTAAAGTTCGTGGGAATTTTGCACCTGTCGGGAGCTGAGTGGTGGACTGACTTGGAGCGGCCGCTGTCCACGTGCATTCCAGCACGGACGGGCGGCGCAGCCGCGCCAGGCTCGCCGGCGCGGCGTGTCTTCCCGGAAGGCGCGCGCTGCCTGCCCGCCTCTGCCTTTGGCCGCGGGGTCCGGCTTCGGATCTGGGCCGCTCCCCCGCTGCGAATGGCCTCGATTCCCGCCGCTAGCGCCGCGTTCAGCCACCACGGTGCGCGAATCCGAACGAGCGGACGCCGATTTCGTTGAGAAAAGCAATCTGTTAATGTCACTACGTTTACATGCGGCTCCCGAAACCGGATTTGGTGAACCGATTTCGCTGTGGCGCTTCCGGTTGGTCATGTAGACACTCCATTATCGATTAGTATCAAGTTACTACCTCCGTTGTTTAACTGAAGAGAGACAGCCATTTAAGAGAAACCGGAACAGCTGATTTCCAAAGGCCATTTGTGTAAAACAACTAACGATAGGAAAACCGATATTTGACTGGTTTATCAAATTTGCTGCAGGTATTAACATGTAAACACGACAGCGAAAGAGGGTTTTCGGAAATGAGATTCCATCTCCCGGAAGCTGTGTCTCAAAAGTAGCGTTTCTGGCTGAACCGCGTGGAGCAGCTGTCAGGATACTAGCCTCCTGTCTGTAAGGATGGGAACAACCGGATGAAAACAATCGATTCATTCGGCTGTAGTTTTAAGTATCTATCATTCATTCATTCTTTCCAGCGAAACCGGTCTGTATGAGCGACCGAATGAAAACAATCGACGCAGTACGGCGCATTCAAATCTGAGCTGAACCATTCGACTATTTTGCCATCGTTAAATTATTATTGTTGGTGGAAATCAGCTCTCGCCTGTCTCTTATTGCCGTTCCGATATACGCTTTTTATTGAGTGCCAAAAAGTAGCTTTTAATTCAGTTATTCGTCCGTGTTTATGAATAGGCATCTACTTAATAGTGAACTTCGTGCCTGCATGAAAGAGCTGAAACGGTCAGTGGCGTGGGAATGGAAGAAATCATATGACATGATAAAAAGAGATCTTCTAGATAAATTCAATGCAGTGTACCGTTTCTGGAAGATTGATTGATATTCTGAAACTATAAGAATTAAATAAATTGGAATAAATTAACGAATGCTGACAAATATTTCTCGCAAAAAATATTCCCCACGTGTGACATTGTATGCTCAAAAAGCAACTGATTAAGTCACCAAACAATTAAAAGAAGTTGTGTCTTATAGTCTTTTTGTTCAAGTGACCTCAGCACGTACTGAAATAGAAGTTACCAGTGATGGCTATAGACCAGAGGAACGAGAGACAGGGGTCCAATAAATTAGATAAAAGAAAGGTAGGTCTTTTATTTCAATATAAATTTATGATGTAGCACCTGTTATTAACCTTTTAAAACCTACCAAAAATCCACACTTGATGCGAGAAGTATGAAAAATTTATATGTAAGCTCAATAAATACATGAATTTTGAAAATAATTTTTATTCATACAATTTCTATTCACCTCTCTTTCGTATAAAATACATTATTTCTTTCTACCAAATTGGCAACCTTAGTAGTTTTTCATGTATAACCGAAGGGGCTGACTGGAAACATCCGAATAACTGCCGTGTCTGCCAAAGGCTTGTGTCACTCGCTTGCAACACGCTAAGTGAAACCATTCAGACTCACAGCCTGAGTAAACCATTCATAGAGCTCACATTGCCGCAGAGACTAGTTTCATTCTCTTGCAAAAAAAACCATTAGTACCTGTGTGGCCATGCGGATTTAATGGAATATTAAACTTAGACTCAACTACATATAATTGATGATAGATCACAGGTCAAACGACTCGTAAAAACAAACGACTAGAAGCATCCTCAGGCACGGGCACACGTATGATTACGTTTAGGTTGAGCCTATGAGAAATCCTGAACCGATTCAAGGCTGTAGAATAAATAATGTACACTACTAGGTAATGAACAACTGAATAACTATTGCTATATTGTAATCTGTGAGCTGCGTAACAGACTCAAGTTCCTCTTTTATTCAACAAATTTTGTGCAGACAGACCACAAAAAGTAACAAATTCTGCAACTGATAATTTAATATTAACAAGAAACTACACTTGGCTCTGATTAAAATTTCTTTGGTAATGCGAAAGATTCAGCTAACTAAAATTATAAATGTAATAAAGTTTTCGAGAACATTGTAGTCTGAAATGTTATACTACAAACCATATCTAGCATTATTCGTTTTATAAACTGAAAAGCCTTTTCCTTGGTGAAATCTCTCTTTATTAATGTTCCTGGTGCGTTAAGCCTTTTACGTCATGGAATCTTCAGTGAATTAAATACGTAATAATACAGTTTTTTTATTATATGTGGTATTTACGGATTATAAAACAGTCGTGTATATGGATATGTGTTACCACAATGTTAACATCCCTGAAGTAAAATAAAAATCATGCTCGCACATGCGCACACCCACCCACACCCACCCATCCACACACACATACACACAAAGAGAGAGAGAGAGAGAGACAGAGACAGAAAGACAGAGAGGGAGAGAGAGAGAGAGAAAGAGAGAGAGAGAGGAGAAGAAAAATGAAAAGATGTTCATTTGACAATATTTACTTTGTTGGGGTACCACCATTATCACTTAGGTAAACAAGAGACATCAAGTGAAACTACAGTTACCAAGTAACCACACAAATATCTCGTAAGAAACATCCGCAATTACTTCCAGCCCAGTAATAGTGCAACACATTTGTTAGCTTACAAAATATGAAAACAAAAAGACTGTGACGTAAAAATATGTCTATGATTGATAAGTGCAGTTATAGTGCGACCTCTGATCTATGACCAGATGAGAGCAGTCGCAGGTCTCGGGCGGCAACCCGAGTAATTATAAGTAATACATTAGCGACGTAGAAAATTATGAAGTGAATTATTTTATAATGTGTAACTGTCGCTTGTAAAAAAAGCTATATTAGTCCTAGTTAAATTCACTGAAAACACTTTAATTTAACGGACGGAACGCGTGTGGAACACAGACTGAAGCAAGAACAAAGGTGCTTCAAATCCTTTTTTTTCTTTTTTTTCTCCAATAGTCTTTGGTTTGATGTGGCACGCCAGTCAGAGTAGCACTTGCAACGTCCGTCCTCAATTATTTGCTAGATGTATTCTAATCTCCGTCTTCCTCAACAGTTTTGTCCGCCACAGCTCCCTATAGTACCATGGAACTCATTCCCCGATGTCGCAACACGTGTCTTATAATACTGTTCCTTCTCCTTATCTGTTTTCCACATTTTCCTTTCCTGTCCGTTCTGCGCAGAACCTCCTCGTTTCTTACGTTATGAGTCCACTTAATTTTCAACATTCGTCTTTAACATAACATCTCAAACGCTTAGATTCTCTTCCGTTCCGATTTTCTCACAGTCTATGTTTCACTATCAAACGTACATTCTCCGATATTTCTTCCTCAAATTAAGATCTGTTTTTGATACTGGTAGACTTCTCTTCACCAGAAATGCCGTTTTTGGCAGTGCTAGTCTGCTTTTGATGTCCTTCTTCCTCCGTCAGTTTTATTTTACTGCCTGGGTAGTAGAATTCCTTAACTTCACCTACTTCGTGACCATCAATTCTGATGTTAAATTTCTCGCTGTTCACATTTCTGCGAATTCTCATTACTTTCGTCTTTCTTCGGTTTACTCTGAATCCATATTCTGTACTCATTAGACTGTTCATTCCATTCAGCAAATCACGTGATTCTTTTTCACTTTCACTCATGATAGCAATGTCATCAGTGAATCGTATCATTCTTTCCCCTCGAGTTTTAATCCCATTCCTGAACCTTTCTTTTATTTCGTACATATTTCACCATTTTACACTGTCGAACGCTTCTTCCAGGTCGACAGCCCTGCGTGTCTTGATTTTTCTTCAATCTTGCATCCATTATCAATCGCAACTTCGGAATTGCGTGTCCGGTGCCTTTACCTTTCCCTAAGCCAAACAGAT
This sequence comes from Schistocerca piceifrons, assembly GCF_021461385.2. Lineage (NCBI taxonomy): Eukaryota > Metazoa > Arthropoda > Insecta > Orthoptera > Acrididae > Schistocerca > Schistocerca piceifrons. The sequence continues at coordinate 406,395,395 of NC_060145.1, forward strand.
CGCCATTTAACATATGCTCAATTTTCTTTTCTATTCTTCTGTATATTATTCTTTTCTGCAACTTGGATGCATTATTTGTTAAGCTGACTGTGGATAATTTTTGCACTTGCAGTCTTTGGAATTGTGTGGGTGAATTTTTTTTGAAAGGTAGACGGTGTGTCGCCAGACTCATACATTATACACACCAACGTGAATAGTCATTTTGTGGGTTTGTGGGTAGACGTTTCGTGAATAGTCGTTTGCCAGTACCTCCAATGATGTGGTAAATTCTGATGGAATGTTATCTCTCCCTTCTGCCATATTTGATCTTAAGACATCCAATTCTGATTCTAATATAGGTACCCCATGTCTTCTAAATCGCCTCCTGTTACTTCTATCGCATCAGATAAACCTTCCCCCTCATAGAGACCTTCAATGTACTCTTTCCACCTCTCCTCTGCATTTAAAAATGGAATTCCAGTTGCGCTCTTGATGCTACCACCTTGCTTTTAATTTCACCTATGGTTGTTTTGAATTTCCTATGTGCTGAATCAGTCCTTCCGCCAATCGTTTCTGATATCTCCTCTTCTTGTGGTTCGTTAACAGAATATTTGCTATTACTAGCTGAAATTTATTACAGAACTCAATTTGTCTTTCTCCTCTCTCATTCCTTGCCGCAATCCCATATTCTCTTGCAACCGTTTCCTGTACTCCTTCCCCTACAGCAGCATTCCAGTCCCATGACTATTAGATTTTCAACTCCATTTACGTACTGTATTACCCTTTCAACATCCTCATCTACTTTCCCTATCTCTTCATCTTCAGCTTGTGACGTCGGCCTGTATACCTTAACTATCGCTGACAGTGTTGGTTCGTTGTCGATTCTCATAAGAACAACCCTATCACTGAACTGTTCACAGTGACACTTTCTCTGCCCTATCTTTCTATTCATAACAAATCATACTCTCGTTATACCATTTTCTGCTGCTGTTGATATTGCCCTATACTCATCCGACCAGAAATCCTTTTCTTTTCATTTCACTTCACTGACCCCTGCTGTATCTAGATTGAGCCTTTGCATTTTCCGTTTCAGATTTTCTAGTTGCCCTGCCACACTCAAGCTTCTGACATTCCACGCCCCGCGTTGTAGAACATTATTCTTTCATTGGTTATCCAGTCTTTTGTTCATGGTCATCTCCCCCTAGACAGTCCCCTCCAGGAGATACGAATAAGGGACTTTCCCAGAATTTTTTTCCAGTGGAGAGATCATCACAACACTTTTTCAATTAAGGGTAACATGTCCTGTGGATTGACGTAGTGTGTCTTTATGCAATGGTTTCCATTGTCTTCTACATCCTCATTCTGTTGATTATTGCTAAATCCTCCGCCTTTAGGGGCAGTCTCCCACCCTATGGGTAAGAGTGCCCTGAACCTCTGTCCGCTCCTCCGCCCTCTTTGACAAGGCCGTTATCAGAGCGAAGGTAACTTCTTATGCCGGAAGTCTTCGGCTACCAATGCTGATTGTCAATTAAAGTTAGGTAGTGGTGGGACCAAGGACGGTTTACTTTTTAACCAAAACGCTATCCTTGGACCACAGGTGCAACCGAACTTTTATGAAACGAATATTTCGGTACTTGTTGCGGATAATGGCCACGCAAACAAGCGTTCTCCCACAAAACACGCTGAATATAACTCTTGTTTTTAGGAAACCTGAAATCTTGGAAATACAGCTCTTGTGTTCTGTTTCCGGTGGAGGGTGCTAAAAACGCAAGGTGAACTCGGATACCACGGACAAAATTTCGAAACCTGTTAAGTGCTATTTTCTGAATTTTTTACTACAAGGACCCGTTACCTCCCTTGGCACATTACAAAATGATAATTATGACTTATTCGTTTTGTTACTTCAGTTGCCTCAGGTTCTTGCGAAAATACTTTGACAATCGTGAAAAAACATGTAATATGTAACCACCAACAAAATTTTAATTTAACAACACTCAGATAGTGCAAAAGTACTTATTGTGGTTGCCTGCACTTTGGAAACAGATCAGCATAGCTCGTTGTGTGACTCTTCCATTCCCATCCGTGGACGATGTGCAACTCTTCATGAGGAAACCCGCCCATAGTTCTGTATATCACTGTTAACGTACAACTGATAACCACCGCGAGTCCTTTATACCAAAAGGCTCAGCAAACATCGTGGAACACTCTCGGAAATACTGTCGGTAGGGTTCGGGCTAACCCCGTACCTCAGTAAAAGGAGTTTCGCGCAGGATCAAATCTTCTAACAGGGATGTCACATATATTTACAACATAGTTCTCGATAACACAAACGTGACTATTTTATAGATTTAACTAAAAATTATTGTTGTTTAGTCCTTAATGTGATGTAGTTCTCTACGCTAGTCGCTTTGTGCCAGCCTGTCCATATCTGCATACCTCGTACAAACTAGATCTATTTGGACCTGTTGGTTTTACTCAAGCCTTTCTCTGCCTCTACAGTTTTAATCCTCTCCCCCCTTTCCCCCCTCCCTGCTCACACACAGACTTCCTTTCATTACTAAATTAATGATATCTGTATGCATTCGGACGTGTCCGTCATAATTTTTTTCTCCGCAATTCGACTCAGTACCTCCTCATTAGTTATCCAATCTACCGACCTAACCTTCAACATTCCAACATTCTTCTGTAGAACTACATTCCAAAAGCCTGCATTCTCTTCTTGTTTATCATCCACGTTTCACTTCTTTTCTATGCTCCAGGTAAATCAATTCAGAAGGGGTATTCTAACACTGAAATTTGTATTTATGTCAATGTTGTGAATGTAGTGACTGAATACTACTATTAATTCACCCCAGTCATCCACGATAGCAGAATTCCGCACTAAAACAGAAATGTAGCAACACAATAATAAAAAACATTTATTTACAAATGGTAGCCCTACCTTGGTACAATTTGATGCATAGCACCTGATGTCCTAACTAAACATAATTATACAAAGGGTGAAGAAAAATGCCACGCTTGGCCGTCGGCATGCGATTATTCATCCTAGTTCAAGACAAATGTGTATCTAGCAATACCTAGTTCCCCCCCCCCCGCCCCCCCCCCTCCAGTTGGTTTAATAGAAATGCGGTTTAAAAAAACGAGGCTGCGGCAACACTGTAACAGCGTGCAATTTGCCCAAGAGCAGGTAGTATGAAGTCTCGCGACGCGCCGGAGCTGCCCCATTCGCTCCGTGACACGAGGCAGTGACGTGGGGAACTGATAGGTAGACTCACCGCTTTTCGAGTCACGTTCACGCCAAATTTTTTTATTTTTTTAAATAGTTAAAGCATCAAGTTGCGTCCAACTCACACCTCCACAATGCGGTACCGTGTGTATTTCTTTCCGTTACTGTTACCTATATTTAAACATTACGACATATCACGAACTTCTTACAGACGTAAACGAGCTGCTCGGAGTAGCCGAGCGGTCTCATGCGGCTTGCCACGGTTCGCACGGCTTCACCTGTCGGAGGTTCGAGTCCTCCTTCAGGCCTGGGTGTGTGTTTTCTCCTTAGCGTAAGTTTGTTTAAGTTACATTAAGTAGCGTGAAGCCTAGAGACCTATGACCTCAGAGGTCTGGTCCCAGAGAAACTTACCGCCACAACCACCACGAAAACGATCGCTTTGCTTCGTGTGTGAACATAAATGAAGCCAATAGAAAATAATATCGGATACGGTAACATCGTCTGTATCAAATGAAGTACAAAAAGCACAAAAGGTAAGCTACAATAGACTCCGAATTATGCTACGCATAATATTTCCATCATGTACGTTTGACACCCAGACTTGTCTTCAAAGAACCGGTACGTGCATGTTCACTTTCGAGAAGATGTTCAAAGTAACGATGTTCCATTTGCAAACAGTCGCTGGACCATACTTCGCTGGACCGTACACAACACATCTGCATCCACCATTGCCGAAGCAGCATTAGGTCGTGTACATCCATCGGTGGAATACTATAAACTTGTTCCTTTAAGTGATACCACAAATAAAAATCTAGCGGATGAAGGTCCGGGTAATGTGGAGGGCAGAACACACTACCTCCACGACCAATCCACGGCTTGGAGACGCTTCATTTCAATAGTTACTCATTCTGAAGTGTTGCGGTGCTCCATCATGCTGTCACTGAACATCAAGTGGAGGATTTCCTAAAGTGTGTGGTAAAGTATTGCAAAGAAATGTGCGACACAGAGTCGCATTCAACTTGCCCAGCAATAGGTAAGGGCCAAAGATCATTCATCCCACGATTCCAGCTCACAGGTTTTTGCCAAAGCGTACCCAAAAGCCATTTTCGTGAGTGACATGTGGGTTGTGTTCCGACCAATAATGGCTTTTGTTGACGTTGAAAATACCTTCACGGGTGATGCTAGATTCGTCAGATCATATAACGTTGTTTTAAAATGTTAGTTATCGATGGTCAAAAGCCATTCACAAAACTGCACTCGTCGATTGCGGTCTTCTAGTGGCTGTTGCTGAGTTAACATGTAATGATATGGTTGCAGTTCTACATCGTGCATCACTCCGACAACCAGTCTTTGAGGTATCTGGAACTGCACTGCAGTATCATTGCCGAGGTGATTGGTGAACAGTTTCAAGAATCGCGTCCTCTGTTTGTGGAGTACGTGTAGTCCTTCGACGACCTCTATCCATTAGCTGTGAATCGAGTGTAGCGGTTTCTCGAAGGCGTTGCTCCAATCGACGAGAAACCACCTTATCGGCATGGTGCCTTCGAGGGAACCGTGCAGCGTACGCACGAGCAGCAGCAGCAGCAGCTTGGTTATTCAGCGTACCCAGCAATAAAAGTATATCAACACATTCATCGTTTGTTTACTACGTTGGGAAGCCGCCATACATGAACTTGACAGGGCCGGTTATTTATAAGACACATCATATTTACGCCAGTGACTGTAACACTTTCTTTATTTCACGATTGCAATATCAGCCTTTACATGTCAGCTCATTTTAAGTTGAGATGGCTTAAAAGCCACAAAAATTTGCACTTGATAATGACATATGGCCGAAATTGTAGTCGTGAAATAAAGAAAGTGTTACAGTCACTGGCGTAAATATGATGTGTTTTATAAAGTTCTACATAACTGTGAACCCAGATATAAAAAGGGCCAGTTACGGTTGTGCCTTGCGCGGTTAGTAGACTCATGCTTGCAGTTAGGCTATTGTCATGTGACAAAATGATTTCCTACTTATAAACGGCGAGTACTAGGGAACGGGCGTCTAAAAAATAAACTTGACGAGGATTTGAATCATCATTGGATGGTGGATACGGGTTTGATGTTGTTGCAGCCTATAGTTATTTAACTCATTTTTGTTCGTAACTGATCGTTGTATTTGCTCGGGGCGGACGTCCTATGACACTTGTTCAAGTTAATCGTTGATCCACTAATTCAGTTCATTTGTTACAGAGTGCAGCTAACCCGCTGACCGGACACGCTTAGCTGCTGTGCCGGCATCTGCTCAGTGAACTACGACGGCTGGTAAGCTAGCGCGAGATGATACACATTCCCCTGTACATTCTGATGCGCCGCACGTTGTGGCTCTTGCGAGCTCATCGTTTTCATACATGCATTTTCAAAATATACCCGATCTGTATTTGCTGCATAATCTTTTGTCCTGAATCTTGATGAGGAATCGCATGCCGACCTCAAAATGTGGCTGTTTTCTTCACCCTGTATAATTTTGCTGTCTCTACGCACTCTGTGTATAACTGATAGTAACGTTGCACACACTCTCGATAGCCCAAATAGCGACTGCTAAGTCGAGAGGTAGAATTCAGAATACCGTACTGAGTGCGTTGCAGGTACTGGACTAAACTGTCTGCTGGATCATAAATTCGTGAGTGCCCCTGGCGTGTTTTGTTTTTGTGCCTGATGGCGGAAGCATTTCCAGATCTGCTCATACAAGGCAGAAGTAATGCAGTCTGCGAATGAGAGCGTACCCTATCCTTTGCTGCCCACACTATTGGCGGATGTACACGGCGCTCTGGAGGAAGTAGCTCAGAAACAGAAAGAGGTCCATGGCTGTGAGTGCTCTGTGGATGCTGCTGCATGGACGTGAAGGTCACCAGGCGAGTGGTTGCGTCTCTTTGGTGGCCGCCTCTCGCAGTTGGCACACAACGTAACTAAGTTTCTAAGAAATTTCTTTCTTTCTGTTTCAGTCTGCATTTTATGTCTTTCCTACTTTGGCCGTAGTTATTTTGCTGTCCGAATAACAAAATTCATCGGCTTCTTTTAATTCCCGCAGCATCGCGTTATTCAATTCAACTACGTTCCAGTACTCTTGTTTTAATTTTGTTGATGTGCGTCTCATAACATCTCCATTCCATTCAAATTCTCTTTGATGTTAGTGACGGAATTACAGCGTCATAGCAAAACCTTATAGATTTTTCCCCTTTTTCTCTAAGAACATATTCTCATTCCAGATCTCTCCTTTGTTTCCTTTACTGCTTGCTCAATGCACAGATTAAATAACAGTGAGTACGGGCTATCACAGGGTCTCATTACCTCTTAAATTAATGGTTCCTATTCATGTCCTTCGATTCTTATAACTTTGGTTGTAAATAACATTTCACTCACTGTAGTTTATTTCTTCCACCTTCAGAATTTGCAAAGTGGAATAGCAGATTTAAAGAATCGAGATGCCTCAAACTGGAGATTTTCTATTTTCGATAGTGCGCCAAAAAGATGTACTTTAACGTAAAGTGGAGATTGTTTTGTCGAACATTTTTGTGTCTCATGCTTCTTGACTTTATACGTGCAAAAATTCTTGCACACTTACGTTGAGGATGAGGGCATTTTTTTAATGTCATCTGTATGTTACGGAGATTAGAGGTCAACATAAACTATAATGATATACGGTCAACCGGCATTCTATATCGGAACAACCCAACATCCTAATAGACAAGGGGTCAACCACCCACGTTCTATCATAAACGCTGTTAATTGAATTGCATTTGATTTTCCGAAGCAAGTAGATAGTATCTGTACCCACGCTATCGACGGATGATTTATAGAAAAAGAATCTCGAAGTTGTTTGAAGGCAAGGAAATTGGGTTGTTGCCGTCTTTGAAAAATCACGTTTTCTCCTTCACGGAGCAGATGGATGCCACCGTGTCTGACGACAAACTTTGGAGAATAATCACACTAGAACCATTTCTGAAACAGTAACAGGAGGGACAAGGTTATAGTCTGGGAAATGTATTTATAGCACTCTTTATATCTATCAGTCCCTGTTTCATACACTCTTGGCAGGTTTGTTTAGGAATTCAACAAAAAACATAGTCAGTAATGATGGACCTTCCCTGGGAATAACCGTAACTTTCAGCTAGACAATGCCCCTTACTACAGTGCCAGGTGCGTCGATACCTCACATTACCAGTCTTTTGAACGCTACTGTTCATCGGTAGGAGTGCTGTGTTCACTGTATGGGTTTACCACTCGCATTCTAAAATAGACAAAATTGCTACCCATGCAACACATTTTGACTCTTTGGACAAAAAAAGAAAACCTATTAAACCAGCCAAACTACATTCAATAATCTACAAGCTTCTTTGTTTGCACTTTACGAATGCGTTCCTCCGTTTTTTTCTTATGAGCTCGCTGCTGCTTTCATTCTTTCAAAAGATATAAAATCAAAACGGTTCAAATGGCTCTGAGCACTATTGGACTTAACATCTGAGGCCATCGGTTCCCTACAACTTAGAACTACTTAAACCTGACTAACCTAAGGACATCACATACATCCATGTCCGAGGCAAGATTCGAACCTGCGACCGTAGCGGTCGCGCGGTTCCAGACTAAAGCACCTATAACTGCTCGGCCACGCCGGCAAGCGATAAAAAATCGAATGGAGGTTCTTTAAACTAATGTCGGCATCACAGATATGAGAAAACACTTTTTTACTATAAATCTGTTACTAATACGAGTCCGCTTCTTGACTTACATTCTCTCAACGATTGCCACAGGAAGAAAGCAATATTGATTTTCACTTTCGTTTATATTGCATTATGTCGTATCAGGTATGCATCACACTCCAGTCGGATTCCAATACGCATCTTCACAAACTCTCTGAAGACAGGAGAATATCTCCTTATAAATTCTCATAGCAAGTAGCACACTATTGAAATCGTCTTTTTAATCTTAAATGTCCATGAACTTTCACGTCACTAATAAATGTATTTCGTTCCAATGAGTGCGCACTTCTTCGGCCAACCAACATTTCTCAGTTCCTCCTTTTTCAATAAGGACGTATCCGTTTAATGGACTATAATAAAAACGTATGCGGCCCATGAAAATAATCCTTACGAAATTACTCAACGACAGACTGATACCATCCGCCACGGACATTTTGACTGGGACTACTGCCATCACTGATTATGCACTTTCTCCGCCATCTGCGAAGCAGTGAACGTCATTAGTAATATATCAGGGACGGTTGCAAGAAAAAAAGAGGGAGTCACGAGACGAACCGCAACACGGCCAGAATATCTTCGCCCGTGGCTAAGACGTTCAAATTGCATTCAGTACGGAGTTTTCACGTGTTGCAGTTAACCAAGATTTATGCTTGATACGTTGAGTTTCACTTGTGCTAAAAACAGGATGGCTGCCGCGCGAAAGGCGACGCTCTCTGTATTTCAATTTAAATTGAAAAAAATTCCTCGCTAATAACCACATTAATCATTATGCGGTAACATCGCATCCAAGGGGGATGCCGTATCCACTTGTTATACATGCACGACTATTTTTGTATCGATAAAACGTTGGCAAAATCTTAAAAATCGTGACTCTAGAACAATTTTTTTTTAAATATGACAAATTTTCTTCTGCATTTCAAGCCAGATCCTTGTCACTGTCTGCTACAAGATTGCAAAAGCTCCAATTTGTGGAAGACAGCCAATACAAACAGAAGACTGAAAATAATTTCTTCACTGAACGAAAAAGATAACGGGTTTCGGTAGACAGTTAATGAGTTCCATTCGAAAAAAAGAGTAAATTTGATTGTTACGTTACTCAGATCGCCTTAATGATAAATTATGGCCGGCCGAAGTGGCCGTGCGGTTAAAGGCGCTGCAGTCTGGAACCGCGAGACCGCTACGGTCGCAGGTTCGAATCCTGCCTCGCGCATGGATGTTTGTGATGTCCTTAGGTTAGTTAGGTTTAACTAGTTCTAAGTTCTAGGGGACTAATGACCTCAGCAGTTGAGTCCCATAGTGCTCAGAGCCATTTTTGATAAATTATGAAAGGTGCCGTAGACGGCAACCATTCCCATTCCACACATTTTTACAGCGTTTCTATGAGAATTGAACATACGTTACTTAAGCATATGAAGATATAGAGACAAATTATTTGACTAGTGATATAACACAAAATTTCTTGGCCATCTGATGCAGCACGTAGACGCAAGTTCCACAATTGTAGTATTGATTTTGAACAAAATGCCAGCACTAGTTACAATTTCCTTTTTATTTTAAAAACCAGACCTGTTTCGGCCACCGAGTGGTGTTCTCCCACGACACCTGAGATACACCACTGTGTAGCCGAAACCAGACGTGATTTTTAAAGTAGAAACGAAAGTGAAACTGGTGCTGGCATTTTATTCAGAACTATACGAATTGGCGAATATTTCACTGTGTTCTAATATTTAAAACTAGTTTTTCTGCCTAGATACTGAGATATTTCCTATTTCTTAAAGCATTTACAAAGCTTTTTAAATTGTTGAATTTTATCGAAAGGTCTCGCACAAATAAAACCCAAAGAAGTTCTGGTCATGAACAACGATTGTCAGTGGCATCAAAGCTGATGTTCAGATACTGACGCATGACATAGGAACTGAATTTGACTAGCAGAACTGTTGCACACCGTTTTCAAATTTTTCTTTAATAAGGAAACTATCGGAGAAGAAACAACTTAAATCTCTCACCAGTGGAAAGATGAGTGGTGTAGAAATTAGTGCCAGCAGTGGTGAGAAACAACTGAAATTGCTGAAACTGAACAAAGTGCCAGGGCTCAATGGAATCCCTGTGAGGTTTTGTACACATTGTGCAGCGGAGTCTGCTCTCATTTTACCCATGTTGATGAGGTCCCATACTCCGAGGAGCATACGGGTCGATGCGGGAGACCCGCACCGCCTACTAGGCAAGGTCCTAGCGGAAGTGGTTTGCCATTGCCCTCTTCCGAACGTAATCGGGATGAATGATGATAATGAAGACGACACAACACCCAGTCGTCTCAAGGCAGGGAAAATCACCGACCCCGGGACCCCGTGCACGGGAAGCAAGAACGCTACCGTAAGAGCACGAGCTATGGACCATTTTACTTATAATAAATCGTAGATCAATCCTTAAAAAATGCCTAGTGGTTCGAAGCACAGGTCACACCCTTCAACAGGAAGGGTACCAGAATTAGCCAACAAAACTACTGTCCCGTTTTACTAACATCCATCTGTTATAGAATCTTAGAACATGTTTTGAGCTCAGATATGATGATGTTTCTCGAATAGATTAGACTGATTACTGCTCACACAGAGGCACTGATGCATTCCTTTTACGCTAGTGACCTAATAAGTGGTACAGTTTTAAGCACCCTCTGCCATGCACTAGCCGGCCGAAGTGGCCGTGCGGTTAAAGGCGCTGCAGTCTGGAACCGCAAGACCGCTACGGTCGCAGGTTCGAATCCTGCCTCGGGCATGGATGTTTGTGATGTCCTTAGGTTAGTTAGGTTTAACTAGTTCTAAGTTCTAGGGGACTAATGACCTCAGCAGTTGAGTCCCATAGTGCTCAGAGCCATTTGAACCATTTTCTGCCATGCACTACACGGCCGGTGTATATTTAGTTGCACCTACCTGTTGCAAACATATAGGTCCTAAGATTCATTGATCTTTTCGGCGAAATTGTTCGTGGAATTAGAGGCAAAATATCCGTTAGTGAAGGCTGTATTAAGTCTGTTATATTTTAAAAAGTGCGATGTGGCACTAGTCTCTGACGGTCAGAATATTCTGCACTTCAATAATGTTGTGTATTATAATAAAAATGACATCGTCCTCCATCTGTTTCTGCTTTCTGCTCGTCTTTTCATTTCTATGAATCTACAATATTCAACATTCACAAGAACCTTATGTTACGTACTCATATTGTAAATTTTCACTTGTTGATCTTTCCCTCCTTTCTACTACCACTTCAAACAGCAAGTTAGCCATTCGTGGCTGTTTCACTACATTTCTAATAACTTGCCTCTCTCCTTGCCTATGCTTTCTTTAAATCGTAGTTCATATGCCCATCTTGGTTGTAATGTCCATCAGAAGAACGAAATTTAAAATCCTTAACCTTTTTTTCCCTCTAGTATCAGCCCACTCACCGTTTTATTTACATACCCTTTGCATGAGATGTAGACTTTCAATAACTCTCTTCTTCGGTTTAGCCACGCGGAATTATCCGAGCGGTCTCAGGCGCTGCAGTCAAGGACTGTGCGGCTGGTCCCGGCGGAGGTTCGAGTCCTCCCTCGGGCATGGGTGTGTGTGTTTGTCCTTAGGATAGTTTAGGTTAAGTAGTGTATAAGCCCAGGGACTAATGACCTTAGCAGTTAAGTCCCATAAGATGTCACACACATTTGAACATTTTTTCCTTCTTCAGTTCACAGTTAATATTTTGTTTGATATCCGGGAAGAACATTTATGAAAATATTATAGTATTGTAGGGAGTGTTTCCTAATTGTGACGTTTCTCGTTTCTATATTCATCAGTTAGATGTTTTCTACGCCCACTTGGATAGCCGTGCGCATTTGCACGCAGCTTCCGGGATTCAGGGAGGAGCGTAGGCTCCGGATCGAATCCGCCAGCCGGATTAACAACGTGGGCAGGTGCGCCGGCCTGTCTGGATTTGGTTTTCAGGCAGTGTCTCACATCCGGTTAGGCGAATACCAGCTGGTACCCAAGTCCACCTCAGTTACTCAATTCGCAAACATTATTTAGAACAATATTCGCACTCTTTCACATGGGATGGTAACACTAGACGCACATGGGATGGAGTAGATATGCCAATGCAATAATGCGCAACCGATTTACGCTGGAAAAAAAAAAAAAAAATTGTTCCATCCCTGGCCACCAGGTTCTAATCTGGCGACGTCCTTGTTGCTCACATTGAACAAACTATGTAAGCGGCGATTAATACGGCAACAACAGTTCCCATAGGGCTATTCCACTCTCAGAGGCGTATCGACGTTTCCGCTTATAACTTTCGACACGCTCGTTACCGGTCCATGGCCCCTTACCTCAAATTGATATATTTATCTTTCTCCCTCATCCTTGAAAGACCGTAACGTAATCACAGAATCACTTTGACGCGCTGTAGCGTCGTTGGATGGCGTTTCTGGACATGGGTTCCTACGTAAAATTTGCGCTGCTGAGTCCCCTCTACAACCATTTGAACTGTGTAACATGAACCATGGACCTTGCCGTTGGTGGGGAGGCTTGCGTGCCTCACCGATACAGATGGCCGTACCGTAGGTGCAACCACAACGGAGGGGTATCTGTTGAGAGGCCAGACAAACATGTGGTTCCTGAAGAGGGGCAGCAGCCTTTTCAGTAGTTGCAGGGGCAACAGTCTGGATGATTGACTGATCTGGCCTTGTAACATTAACCAAAACGGCCTTGCTGTGCTGGTACTGCAAACGGCGGAAAGCAAGGGGAAACTACAGCCGTAATTTTTCCCGAAGACATGCAGCTTTACTGTATGATTAAATGATGATGGCGTCCTCTTGGGTAAAATATTCCGAAGGTAAAATAGTCCCCCATTCGGATCTCCGGGCGGGGACTACTCAAGAGGACGTCGTTATAAGGAGAAAGAAAACTGGCATTCTACGGATCGGAGCGTGGAATGTTAGATCCCTTAATCGGGCAGGTAGGTTAGAAAATTTAAAAAGGGAAATGGATAGGTTAAAGTTAGATATAGTGGGAATTAGTGAAGTTCGGTGGCAGGAGGAACAAGACTTTTGGTCAGGTGATTACAGGGTTATAAGTACAAAATCAAATAGGGGTAATGCAGGAGTAGGTTTAATAATGAATAAAAAAAATAGGAGTGCGGGTTAGCTACTACAAACAGCATAGTGAACGCATTATTGTGGCCAAGATAGACACAAAGCCCATGCCTACTACAGTAGTACAAGTTTATATGCCAACTAGCCCTGCAGATGATGAAGAAATTGATGAAATGTATGACGAGATAAAAGAAATTATTCAGGTAGTGAAGGGAGACGAAAATTTAATAGTCATGGGTGACTGGAATTCGTCAGTAGGAAAAGGGAGAGAAGGAAACATAGTAGGTGAATATGGATTGGGGGGAAGAAATGAAAGAGGAAGCCGCCTTGTAGAATTTTGCACAGAGCATGACTTAATCATAGCTAACACTTGGTTCAAGAATCATAAAAGAAGGTTGTATACCTGGAAGAATCCTGGAGATACTAAAAGGTATCAGATAGATTATATAATGGTAAGACAGACATTTAGGAACCAGGTTTTAAATTGTAAGACATTTCCAGGGGCAGATGAGGATTCTGACCACAATCTATTGGTTATGAACTGCAGATTGAAACTGAAAAAACTGCAAAAAGGTGGGAATTTAAGGAAATGGGACCTGGATAAACTGAAAGAACCAGAGGTTGTAGAGAGTTTCAGGGTGAGCATAAGGGAACAATTGACAGGAATGGGGGAAAGAAATACAGTAGAAGAAGAATGGGTAGCTCTGAGGGATGAAAAATACGAGAGGATCAAGTAGGTAAAAAGACGAGGGCTAATAGAAATCCTTGGGTAACAGAAGAAATATTGAATTTAATTGATGAAAGGAGAAAATATAAAAATGCAGTAAATGAAGCAGGCAAAAAGGAATACAAGCGTCTCAAAAATCAGATCGACAGGATGTGCAAAATGGCTAAGCAGGGATGGCTAGAGGACAAATGTAAGGATGTAGAGGCTTGTCTCACTAGGGGTAAGATAGATACTGCCTACAGGAAAATTAAAGAGACCTTTGGAGAGAAGAGAACCACTTGTATGGATATCAAGAGCTCAGATGGCAACCCAGTTCTAAGCAAAGAAGGGAAGGCAGAAAGGTGGAAGGAGTATATAGAGGGTTTATACAAGGGCGATGTACTTGAGGACAATATTATGGAAATGGAAGAGGATGTAGATGAAGATGAAATGGGAGATAAGATACTGCGTGAAGAGTTTGACAGAGCACTGAAAGACCTGAGTCGAAACAAGGCCCCGGGAGTAGACAACATTCCATTAGAACTGCTGATAGCTTTGGGAGAGCCAGTCCTGACAAAACTCTACCATCTGGTGAGCACGATGTATGAGACAGGCGAAATACCCACAGACTTCAAGAAGAATATAATGATTCCAATCCCAAAGAAAGCAGGTTTGACAGATGTGAAAATTACCGAACTATCAGTTTAATAAGTCACAGCTGCAAAATACTAACGCGAATTCTTTACAGACGAATGGAAAAACTGGTAGAAGCGGACCTCGGGGAAGATCAGTTTGGATTCCGTAGAAATGTTGGAACACGTGAGGCAATACTAACCTTACGACTTATCTTAGAAGAAAGATTAAGAAAAGGCAAACCTACGTTTCTAGCATTTGTAGACTTAGAGAAAGCTTTTGACAACGTTAACTGGAATACCCTCTTTCAAATTCTGAAGGTGGCAGGGGTAAAATACAGGGAGCGAAAGGCTATTTACAATTTGTACAGAAACCAGATGGCAGTTATAAGAGTCGACGGACATGAAAGGGAAGCAGTGGTTGAGAAGGGAGTGAGACAGGGTTGTAGCCTCTCCCCGATGTTATTCAATCTGTATATTGAGCAAGCAGTAAAGGAAACAAAAGAAAAATTCGGAGTAGGTATTAAAATTCATGGAGAAGAAGTAAAAACTTTGCGGTTCGCCGATGACATTGTAATTCTGTCAGAGACAGCAAAGGACTTGGAAGAGCAGTTGAACGGAATGGGCAGTGTCTTGAAAGGAGGATATAAGATGAACATCAACAAAAGCAAAACGAGGATAATGGAATGTAGTCGAATTAAGTCGGGTGATGCTGAGGGAATTAGATTAGGAAATGAGACACTTAAAGTAGTAAGGGAGTTTTGCTATTTAGGGAGTAAAATAACTGATGATGGTCAAAGTAGAGAGGATATAAAATGTAGACTGGCAATGGCAAGGAAAGCATTTCTGAAGAAGAGATATTTGTTAACATCGAGTATAGATTTAAGTGTCAGGAAGTCGTTTCTGAAAGTATTTGTGTGGAGTGTAGCCATGTATGGAAGTGAAACATGGACGATAACCAGTTTGGAGAAGAAGAGAATAGAAGCTTTCGAAATGTGGTGCTACAGAAGAATGCTGAAGATAAGGTGGGTAGATCACGTAACTAATGAGGATGTAATGAATAGGATTGGGGAGAAGAGAAGTTTGTGGCACAACTTGACTAGAAGAAGGGATCGGTTGGTAGGACATGTTTTGAGGCATCAAGGGATCACAAATTTAGCACTGGAGGGCAACGTGGAGGGTAAAAATCGCAGAGGGAGACCAAGAGATGAATACACTAAGCAGATTCAGAAGGATGTAGGTTGCAGTAGGTACTGGGAGATGAAGAAGCTTGCACAGGATAGAGCAGCATGGAGAGCTGCATCAAACCAGTCTCAGGACTGAAGACCACAACAACAACAACATGGACTGTGAAACACCGTGTAAATATACTTGTTACAGCGCTGCGCGGAGTAGCTTTATGTCTCTACTGAGCAATAAAGCTGTCGCGCTCCTGGTTAAATGAACAATGTGACGAAACGCTACGATAGCACTTCCTTTAACACTGCGTGTGTACTAATGGAGAAACGTGCACGCATTGACACTATCGGGCTGTAACTTTCAGCGTCAATTACACGCAAGCGTCTAAACATGTCGCTGGAACGAACTCTCCAGGAGGAGAAGAGCGTTAACCTGCTATTAGCCTGGCTCCTAATGTTAGCGTTGCGGCGCCCCTGCCGATAACCTGAGCCGCGCATAGCTGGAAGCAGCTCGCAGACCCGTCAGAAGAGCGGAGCTGGTATTTATGAGTAGGGGGCAGAACTCGGCCAACGGATCACCGCCTCGGGTTCCACGCATACTGGCGAGATTTCTCCAGAGCAACGCTGCCGCCTAGAAAGTCAAATACTCAACACGCTACAATTACTTGGCTTCAAACTAGCTTAGAAGACGTTACCCAAAACGTCACAGAACCTAATACACAAGATGTTCTATGTTCGAAATGAAGCGACAAATGACATCAAATTAATGCTACGAAATTAACAACTATATTTTAACTGGCGTTTATTTGCTAATAAACATGCAACCAGTCGCTTTCTTACGATTTACTCAACCAAGAACATGTTTTCGAGCCACTGCAGGCTCATCTTCAGACGGAGGTGTTACAGAAACATTATCTTGTGGACCAAGTGTAGCTAGATGCAGTGCTGGTGTTGCTGGCGGAAATGACGGAAATTTAGTAATCGGTGACGAAACATTTACGAATGTATGTTTTAGGTAGTTACAGTGTAGCCTTGTGGTACTCACATCAGATTGGTTCTTATAACGTGCATTATTGCGCTATGTACACAAATAAACACGTTATGTAGCTACACTTGGTTTTACACTGGCTCGCAGGTTGTAAGCATTCGATGTTTTTACAAAGAATACGGATATGACAGATACTGCACTTTTACTACATAATAGTCTTTGGAAAGAGATGCATTATTTTATGATACAAATATTACTAGTACAGGTTTTACATTTCAGTAGCTAAATGTTGCTAGCTGCACACAAAAGGTAAACTGCTAGAGGTGAATATTTAATACATAATTAAGAACTTTTTGTAAGTTACGGAATACCATAGTCGTTACACACCAAGAAGAACAACATTTATGCAGGAGGATGAATTATTGTCATTTTTGTTGTTTTTTTGGTGCAAGGATATCGTGGAAATTTTGCGTTGATTCAGTCTGTTGATTCGGGATTTTTTGGGATGATCACGGAACAAGATTCATGCAGGAAGAGGAATTATTGTTATTTTTGTTGCCAAGATATCACGGAAATTCTGGAAGAAAAGGTTTTACGTTGACTCAGTCTGTTCATTCAGGATTTTTTAGGGTGATCCTTATTTGTGTACATAGCGCAATAATGCACGTTATAAGAACCAATCTGATGCGAATACCACAAGGCAGTGCACTGTAACTACCTAAAACATAAAAAACTTTCGGATTCGTAAACGTTTCGTGACCGATTACTAAATTTTCGTCATTTCCTCCAGCACCACCAGCACTGCATCTAGCTACACTTGGTCCACAAGATAATGTTTCTGTAACACCTCCATTTGAATATGAGCCTGCAGTGGCTCGAAAACATGTTCATAATTGAGTAAATCGTAAAAAAGCGACTGGTTGCATATTAATTGCCAAAGAAACGCCAGTTTAAACCACAGTCGCAGTTCGTTATCCACACTGGATATAGTGAAACTGTATTTTAAACGAACGATACAGTCTATTTCAAGTATAATGTAATTGTTATGACTGGTTTCGATCCAATTAGGCCATCTACAGATTTTTTTCGATCCGTTTTCGTTACCAACGACATGGGGAAAAAAAACATACAAATAATTATTCGAATTGAGGTCAATTCGGTACGTCTAATCAACCTGAGTGTCCAATTCTCGATAACAAATAAGACCTACAAAGTCACATTAGAAATAAAGTATGCAATTTGCAGTTTCGTTATGAATAAGCTACTAGACAGCTAGCTATAGATACTAAAATTGTAAAAAGGAAACAGCTGCAGACCCCCTATCTTACGTAGATATGCTCGGCCACTACATTATATTGCAGAGGGTGTTATGTACGAGCTTTAGCCATTCCCCGTTTCATTCCCGTACTGAGTATAGAAGTAGTGAGTGCGCATGTCCCTCAGTATGCAGCCTACCGCCTCTCATTTTTATGAATTCTGTACGAGATGTACGATGGAAAGAGTGGAAGTGTTGCATGGTCTTCCTTGAAAACTAGTTCGCTAACTCTATCAACTATGACTCGGGGCTATGAATGGAAGTTCATGTCCCTGGGCTGTAACAGTTACTGTTTCGTGGCGATTATGCGAACTTTTTCGATATTGGTAATGCTCTTTTTTTCAGCATGTTCCTTTCTGGTGGCTTTCCGAGGATTCCCCTGGAGAATATTGTTTGTGCGGTTTCTAAAGATTCACATTACATCATAGAGTTATCTTGGGACAGGTTGCAGAAGCTACCAAGGACGCTGTGATTTCATATGGCCAGGTTTTTCTTCCGTTTCTGTACTTCCATCTTGCGTTTATCCACATTTAAATTCTGCGCATCAAGTGAATCGTTCTAGATCTTTACTGTTAGCTATCCAGCGACTTTGTTGTCCGGTGGGCAACCCTAAGGGACAATGTCTGCCAAGAAGATAGTGTGCCTAGCAACACACGATGTTTTTTGATAGATCTAAGGATCACGCGAAGGAATGGACGATAGAGACCGCCATAAACAATTTCCGCCCTTGTCTAATGTTGTTGTCGTTGTTTTTAGACATGCGACTGTGATTTGCTCAGCATTTGTAAGTATTTCGCGTTCACACATTTAAGTATTGTGTAAAGTATTAAACCTATTTGCAGTATATTGTTAATTATTCAAGTATAGAATTTTGTGATGAAAAACCGCTATATTTTTTCAGTACAGTTTGTGTAACACGTGGACAGTTAATCCATGATTCGTTAACCGTGCCTCATCCTGTACCTCGAAACAAAAGGTCTGTTACCGTGGAACACGTGATATTTGCAAATTAACTGAGTTTCATTGATATCTTAACAATTTCACTTGTTTTGAAAATGGAAGTATTTATTAGTCTCCAGCAGCTTCTGTTTCAAAATGTATTTAACTTGTAACTAGTTTCTGGTAACATTTCTCATTAATTTTATTTCGCTCACTAATTATTGCTGTGTAATAGGGCAATAATGTAACAGATAGACGTACAAATACAGTACTCACAAGATTTTCTCGACTGAACGCTTTTAGATTTCAAAAGAACATTTGTTCCTAAGTACATAATCATGCTGTACCTCGGAACGTGTTTCCGGAGTAATTTCAGAAAAATACTGCAGCACATAAACAGTTAAAACCATCTTTTAAAAATGGAATAGGAAAACATATTAAACTTCTCTCCATCTAGAAGCAAAATCCTGAAAAATGTACCATGGAAGAACACTATTCCCTTCTGTCTTCTATCAACCTCGATTGCCATTGACCTATGTGACATGTGTTGGTAATATTAACGGTCTCCTCTTTTTTTATACTCGCTACTACCTTCGTTTTTGTTGAACATTAGCCGTCTAGAAATAACAAATTGCTATCATCACTCAAAAGCTCATATTTGCGAAAATAATTCCCATGATCCTTGATCTGGTGTATACCATCATCATCCTCAGAAGCGTTTTGTAACAAAATATGTGCTGAGTAAAAATGGTTTATTTTTAGCCATTAGGCCCTTATATAATATCAAATGCAGAGGACCTCTTGACCTCTAGCATTCGGATTCATTTATTTATATTTCTGTGTCGAAAAAACCTTTTCTGTTTATGTGTCATAAGTTAAATCTGTGTGCCCCACCAAGACTTGAACTTGGACCCTTGTCTTTTCCGGAACGTGTTCCTCCTTTTGAGCTATACGAAAAGCTTCACGGATCGACTCAACGATGTAACGTCTGCTGGTCTGAGGAAAGCTCAATCAAAAGTGTCATCATAGATGATTTTTGGTTTGCTGGTCTCATCACGTGAATGTCATGTAGAATTTTCTGAGTTTGCGTGTGAGTACGAAAACTGACTCAGTCTGCATATAATACTCGTATTTTTAAAAATTTGATGTATATATGCGGAATAAAGCGATGAATGAAAATTTGTACGAAGGCCAGGATTCGAACCTGGGTGTCCTGCTCACTAAGCCTGTCAGGGTGGCAGAGTGGTTAGCGCATCTGCCTAGTAAACAGGAGACCTGGATTCGAACCCCGGCCTTGGTACAAATATTCGTTCGTAGCTGCAGTCTGCATGTATTCATCATAGATGTTTGAGACTTTAAAAGGTCTCTGGAACCACATAGTTTCAGTTAAAAATAGTTGCTTTTCTTAAATAACTTCGGAAAGTGATGTGATTATCAGCAGAGACTTTTAATCTGTTCTGTCGCCAATGACTTTTGGCTGAGGAGCACTGAATCCTAATAAAAGATAAAACATTATGATATACCAGACAGAGTGGGTTTGGTGTCGATCGGAATGTTGGAAAGTCGCCTTGATTCTGCTTCGATATTTTCACTAATGGCAGATGAATAATGCATACGGTACAGAACTTTCACAACTGGCAGAAGGAATGTAAGACAGCCTCACTGTCCATTGCAACTGCGAGCGACAAGGCGGTGTTGGCAAAAGAAGCACGGACTGCAGATGGCGGTCCGAAAGAATTAGTAGACCCTGCGAGAATAGCTAGCAACGTGTTTAACGTGGCCACTCACTGCTTTTTCTACTCTTGCAGACAGTTTCAGAATGGAAGATACAGACTATCACTAGAGCAAAATTTTAGCTTCACGTACTAGTGAAGAAAGTAAAGATGCCTGGCAGATTGTGGAACTACAGCCTTGTAAAAGGGGGTAGAAAGTAAAAGCGATTCTGAGCTGTTGAATCCCTTCAGTTAATTACATCCATCCCGTGCACTGCAGGAACAGGTAGAGCTAGTTTTCACCATCATGCGGGAATTCTAGACACCTCTCCTGCAAGCAAGAACAGCCTTTTAGCTCCAGACCAGTCGATGTGGTAATGTCAGTCGTTCGTATTGTTATTACAGTATTATAACAGTAAACAGAGCAAATGAGTTCGCTATGAAGGATATCGTATCTAATCGCTAGTCGTACACCGGTCAAGCGTCTAAGACTGCGCTATATGTTAGCGGATAATAATTCGTGCGGTTCGCAATAAAATAATTTTTGTACTTGAAAGTTGGATACTTTTATCAGCGACAGTAGTTTTCAAGTGCCCTCTAAGATCTTTTGGCTCTGCTCTTACTGTGCCGAGAACCACTGAGACCACTGTCAATGGTTTAAACTCCAGTCGCTGTAGTTCGAGTCTCCAGTCCTCATATGTTGCAGTTTTTTCATGTCGTTTCTCGTCAGTCCTACTATTACCTGGGGTAATAATACCAATGATCCACACTTTCATTTCCTCCACAGCTGTGGTCCAGCATTCAGTCCCTCTGGAGTCGGAAGTCCCACAGTAATTTCTCATGGTCTCTTCTGTAGTGAAATTTGCTTCCTTTTGCTTCATGAATGTTGATGGTGTTGAGACAGCAACCAGCCACATTAGTCAACATTTGTCTTCAAACAACAGCCACGGTCTCCAACCATGTCACCGTATGACAAAATTGCATCATGATTTATGAATGCTCTCATTCTTTTTAAGAGGGTTAGTTTCGTGTTCTCGATGGTTATTGATCTCAGTTTACCATCCCATTTCTAAAGCACATTTGCTGGAACAGATGCATGTTGATGACGTAGTATACTGCAGGACAATGTATGACAGAATAAAATATCATCGCATGACTGATGCCTACTTGACAATAGTTGTAAGTACAGCAACCGGCTTAATCGTCACGTTTTTCCTGTGCACGTGCCTTAAAATGAATGTTTCGTGATGAGATGGTTTGCTTGACATATATTAGAAGTTGGACTTTCGGGAATAACGTGTTCTCTTCGACGTAGAACGGCCTTCTTATTGCCTCTCTAAACGGAGTTATTTGATCTCTCTGTGACTCTTTTGCGTTGGCTAAAGTACCATGGAGGAATAGCTCAACTTTTCTTTGAATCTATATGTCTTCCGTTACTTGACGTTGGGTAGAGCTTCAAACCATGTACAGTGCTTTAGAATGTTCTGTACGACAATTCTGAAAGACATCTCAATCGTAGGTAATTAACTCTAACATAAAACAAATTGTGATACCTCGGTTGTTTAACTTTCCTTTAGTGTTCCGTCAAGTGCGACATATCTCGGGCACAGTACCCATTTTAGGGCGCATTTACAGTAACGTAACGTGAGGGTCAAAGCCCATTCCTGTACTATAACTGACAGTACAAATTATGATCTAGTGGCTTTCAGAACTGTCGTATTACAAAAATGAATCTTGTTTACTGCTCATGGTTTGGAAACTTTGCCTATCTGGGTTAACGGAATACGTGTAGATTCAAAGAAAGGTTGAGCTATTTCTGTTGGATTGGTTTAGTCAGAACGAAAGAGTTTCAGAATGATAAGCTAACTCCATTTGGAGATGTAAAAAGAAAGACGGTCTGCATCGTAGAGAACGCTATTGTCGATTTCGAAAGTCAAACTTTTAGTACGAGTCAAGCATATTACCTTCTCACAAAAGAAACGATACAGCTCGAATTACTAAGGAGCCATTGCTCACATTTTATTAGAGTCTGCCTTTCTCGACCTTGAACAATGACCTTACATTGAGACGATTTTCACCTTCCTTGATCAACTCAGTTGCAATGGTTAGGCAGTTTATTAAAGACCAGTTCATCTGCTCCACCACAAGAGTTGAGGTTACGGGCCGCCTCACGGAAAATGATACGCAAAAATGTTTTGAGCTGTGGAAGGCACGAATGCGAACGTCCATGCTCTCTTTGGTTCTACGAGTATTTAGAAGGCGACTAACACTACTTGAACATATTTCGTAAGTAAATAAATTGTTATAGTGTCTAGTCGCTGGTGTGTCATACCTCGTTCGCAACAATTCCTGGTGTAACAGGTTTGTAGCAAATCACTTAGCTACTGCCACTGAATTAATCGGAGCTCAGAGCTCCGCCATTCTGGTCTATGACGGGCTAGTCGGGACCGACCAACCGCCGTGTAATCCTTCGCCAGTGGCGTAATGCGGATCGGTATGGAGGTGCGTGTGGACAGCAATCCTCTCTCCCGGCCGTTGTCTGCTGTCCAGACCTTGGAGCCGCTACATCTCATTCCAGAAATTCTGGAGGACGACGGCTCAAATCGCCGCTGGATCATCCAGATTTAGGTTCTCTGTCACTTCCCCAAATCGCTCTAGGCAAACGCTGGGGATCTAATGACCGAAATGTCGACGGCACGCTAAACTCCAATCTTCCTTTCTTCCTTCTTTCAAATAGCTCCTCAACAGCATCACGAGACTGAGTGCACCTCGTTCCAGTTCTCCGCGGCTGGTCCCGGCGGAGGTTCGAGTCCTCCCTCGGGCATGGGTGTGTGTGTTTGTCCTAAGGATAATTTAGGTTAAGTAGTGTGTAAGCTTAGGAACTGATGACCTTAGCAGTTAAGTCCCATAAGATTTCACACATATTTGAACTCACCAGTTCTCCCACCAAGTAAACATCCCTGACAGAACCGAGAATTAGAACCTCCACCTGGCCACCATCTACGCTGAGTACTAAGCTGCGAAGGCGGCCCAAAGTTCAACAAGTATGTCGAACGCTTTCTAAGGATACAGTTCAATTCGAATAATCTGCGTAGCAGTAGCACGAGAGGCGTTCAGTAAGTAGTGCAACATATGACTTTTTCTCTGCAAGCAGTAAGGTTCCATTCAGGATTCTAATATACCATATTATCCCCCATCCCTTGGCTAAAAAGCCTGTTCCTCAACATGATATCGTTTCAGTATGACAGTCTAACGCCATGTTACTGGGAGGGTCTGGTACCACTTTACTGGTCGACGTCGGAACCAACGTCTTGCTGCATCAATAGCCATCCACCTACTGTTTCCCGCGGAGGGCATCCTTCACTGAGCCAAACACATGGAAGTCGGAAGGTGCGATGAAGTTCTGTGAACAGACTTTTGTGAGGCCTTACGTTATAATGGACAAGGAGAAATTCGTTTGCATTTTTTGGCGTAACGCAATACAGAGTTGATCGTTTCAGCATGAGGGAGGAAATAAAACAGAATAACCAATTAAGAGTCTCAGAAGCCCGTCGTCATGACTTTCGCTACTGATGGTTTAGGTTAAAACTTTTTCTTCGGAGGAGAGGCGGCATGGCGCTACTCCATGGATTGCCGTATTGTTTCCGGTTCGTAATGATGATCCCAGTTTCTTCACCAGCGATAATGTTCAACAAAAAATAGTCTGCACAGTCTCGTAACGTGCAAGCAACTTCGCAGGAATGGTCCTTTATTGCTCTTTGTGATCTTGTTAGGTGGCAAGGAACGCAGTGCGAACACGTCCTTGAGTACCCCAACTGGTGGAGGAGTGTGTTAGCACTATCTACAGAGACATTCCGTTGTGCACTGAGGTGTTTCATTGTGATCCGTTGATCACCTCAAATGAGAGTGTCAACACGTTTCAGCATTGCAGAAGTCACACCCGTTTGCGGCCGGCCGGCAAGCGGGAGATTGGACAGGTTTGCGCCACTTAGCAGCTAAGAATATCTGCCATGCTCTGGTTTTTTGCCAAAAGAAACTCAATGATAGTTTTCTGCTTGGAACGCACCTCTGTTACAAACGCCATTTTGAATTCTACATATAGTACCACCACCAATCGGCACTATAGGGGCTGAAGCAAAAATATTCCGCGATGTTCCACAGAAAATTCCTCATTTTTCAAGCAAAATTGGTCGAGAAAAAAGTTTGTGGCATTACTTATTGAACGCCTGTAGATCACGACAAATACTGAATTGTTTCCTTTGTTGTCACCTCGTTCACTCAAGGGAGATGGACCTTTTGTTTACGAGCATTACATCATATTTGTATATGCTAAGCAGACAGATTTTGTAACAGTCGCAAATCATATTCAGATCTTTCTGTAGTTTTTAGTAAGATTCCAATGACTTAACCGCAATGTATACACAAGCGACACCTCTGAGCCCCTTAGATATCTACAAGTGGCTCCTTCTGGTTGTTAAACAATTAAATGTCTTATCAAGCTGCTCTGAAGTGCAGTGGAATACTTTTTACTGCGGAAGATGGCAATCTGTTTAAAAAAGCTTAGTTGTTGTTGCTAGGAACAGCAGTGGACCTAAAGTCAAACCCCATGGAACCAATGATTTTCCCGGCTTTCAGGAAACTTTCTTCTGCCTCCATTAGTTGAATTGTTGTAGTCTGACCCAGAGACACTGTTCGACTGCAGTTTGAGAAACAGTGTCGGGTTGCTTTGATCACGTAGTATATCTCGACGTCTGTAATTCCAGACCAGAGCGGTGGGCCATTCCACGTGCGGATATCCCGCGGCGCATGCGCGTGTTTGCCGCACAGTAATGGCCTGCTACCGTTAGCCACGTCCTCTCTACAGCCGGCCTGCAACTCGGTCATTACGCCGTCGCGACAGCTGCTGAAAGTTCCACGCCAGGAACTTGCTGGTCCGCTCAGCGCTGGCAGGAATGCGACGCTAATCAGTCTCCCGGCGGCGACGTCCCGCCTACATTGCTACATGGGCGCCTCTTTAGGATAGCAGTCACCAGAGAAAGCTGCATTTTGTGGCATCTTCCCTTATATTCGACATTTTCCCTCATCGTCCCACACAGACATCTACATACACACCCTCTGCCCCTCTCTCTCTCTCTCTCTTCACACATACACACACGCACGCACACGCACACAGACACATTCCTCTTTCAGAACTGGCCTGAATCTATTCCCCGTGAAATTTCGGTGGTACCGGTGGTTAAATCAGTGCAAGGAAAACCAAAAATGTATTTTTCTCCCGAATCTCTCTAACGGCGACTAAATGGGGCCTGCCGGCCAATAATGCCATACGATCATTTCCATTTCCGTTTCCTGTGCGTTACCCATTTCCCAATCCTGGCAACTCTGTGGGGAAAACTCGACATTTTTGTATCTTTTCGGAAGGTGCTCCCCTTGGGGGCAGCTGAAGTCTGCCTGACTTGAATAAACCAGTTATCTGACCGGACCACATCCAAGTGATTGCAAACAAAAGTGTTACGCAAGAATTTGAATACGTGAATTTGCTTGTTGGGCCTTGCGCAATGCCACTTCAGTTGGATCAACTTCACATAAATAATTACTAGAAAAATTTATTGATATCCCACGCAATCTGTGATCAGGGAATGGACATGCAGTCTATGGTTCACTACTGAAATTACGTAAAGTATTGACATCACAATGAGATTTATTTAAATCAAACACATCCATGTGAACAGTGGTTATGCATTTGAGTATTAAATGAACGTTACACAGGCGACATGGTCGCGAATTGAACAGCGTCCCGAAAATACAATAAATTTCCTTCACGCCTATGGTCACAAATTTTTACACTCCTGGAAATTGAAATAAGAACACTGTGCATTCATTGTCCCAGGAAGGGGAAACTTTATTGACACATTCCTGGGGTCAGATACATCACATGATCACACTGACAGAACCACAGGCACATAGACACAGGCAACAGAGCATGCACAATGTCGGCACTAGTACAGTGTATATCCACCTTTCGCAGCAATGCAGGCTGCTATTCTCCCATGGAGACGATCGTAGAGATGCTGGATGTAGTCCTGTGGAACGGCTTGCCATGCCATTTCCACCTGGCGCCTCAGTTGGATCAGCGTTCGTGCTGGACGTGCAGACCGCGTGAGACGACGCTTCATCCAGTCCCAAACATGCTCAATGGGGGACAGATCCGGAGATCTTGCTGGCCAGGGTAGTTGACTTACACCTTCTAGAGCACGTTGGGCGGCACGGGATACATGCGGACGTGCATTGTCCTGTTGGAACAGCAAGTTCCCTTGCCGGTCTAGGAATGGTAGAACGATGGGTTCGATGACGGTTTGGATGTACCGTGCACTATTCAGTGTCCCCTCGACGATCACCAGTGGTGTACGGCCAGTGTAGGAGATCGCTCCCCACACCATGATGCCGGGTGTTGGCCCTGTGTGCCTCGGTCGTATGCAGTCCTGATTGTGGCGCTCACCTGCACGGCGCCAAACACGCATACGACCATCATTGGCACCAAGGCAGAAGCGACTCTCATCGCTGAAGACGACACGTCTCCATTCGTCCCTCCATTCTCGCCTGTCGCGACACCACTGGAGGCGGGCTGCACGATGTTGGGGCGTGAGCGGAAGACGGCCTAACGGTGTGCGGGACCGTAGCCCAGCTTCATGGAGACGGTTGCGAATGGTCCTCGCCGATACCCCAGGAGCAACAGTGTCCCTAATTTGCTGGGAAGTGGCGGTGCGGTCCCCTACGGCACTGCGTAGGATCCTACGGTCTTGGCGTGCATCCGTGCGTCGCTGCGGTCCGGTCCCAGGTCGACGGGCACGTGCACCTTCCGCCGACCACTGGCGACAACATCGATGTACTGTGGAGACCTCACGCCTCACGTGTTGAGCAATTCGGCGGTACGTCCACCCGGCCTCCCGCATGCCCACTATACGCCCTCGCTCAAAGTCCGTCAACTGCACATACGGTTCACGTCCACGCTGTCGCGGCATGCTACCAGTGTTAAAGACTGCGATGGAGCTCCGTATGCCACGGCAAACTGGCTGACACTGACGGCGGCGGTGCACAAATGCTGCGCAGCTAGCGCCATTCGACGGCCAACACCGCGGTTCCTGGTGTGTCCGCTGTGCCGTGCGTGTGATCATTGCTTGTACAGCCCTCTCGCAGTGTCCGGAGCAAGTATGGTGGGTCTGACACACCGGTGTCAATGTGTTCTTTTTTCCATTTCCAGGAGTGTATATCCTCAAACTATCGGTTTCGGCCTATAATGACCATCTCCACGTCTGCAGCAAAATATGGGAAAACACAAATACAACTAGCAGATTGTCTACAGCTTAAAAAATAAAATAGACTATGATGAAAATTATTACCGACATACATGTGCATTAAACACCTTTCAGCCGTCTGGTTTCCAAACTTATTTTATTTTGCTACCAGTTTGGAAACTAAACGGTTAGAAGGTGTTTCTGGAGGGTATTTTTGATCTGTCGTTGCAACTACAAAAATGCGTGATTTTTTAACCATAGTTGCAACGGCAGAACAAAAATACCCTCAAGAATTATAAAGCAACTACGGACACTATGGCCATACAAATGAAGAATGAAAGCTGTTTGACATCCTATAGGCAACTGCCGACTCCCGCAACCATCTCTGAAAATATGGACATACAGAGGCTACATGTGCATTTGTGCGCTTTAAATGAGACGTACTTGTTTTATAAAAACATGTCCTGATATATTGGAGCCATAGTGGCGTCGTCAAATTCTAGGATTCCAACAGGTCCCCCTCGAGCCGCGCGTCACCTTACAAATGTGCGGCAGAGTTGCCTACTGAGAATGTGGGTATCATGACACATCTAACACGACCTCCTTCAAGCCAGCTAAGTCGTGTACAGAAACAACGGAGTAATTGTGTCAGATTCGTGGTATCCGTACTATGAACTGCCCTGCACAGAGTAATTATTTGCAGCAGAGTGGAAAAACTGTACATCTACATCTATACTGTGCGGACCACTGAAGTGCATAGCAGAGGTATGTTCTAATATGGACAGAGAGTATGTATCAGTTATTAGGAATCTTTCCAGTTCCATTCACGTACGAATCGTGGGAAGAATGATTGTTTAAATGTCTCTGTGCATTCTGAAATTAATCTAATCTTGTACTCACTTTTCCCATTGGAGTGATATGTAGGGGGCTTTAGTATATTCCTTGAGCCATCAGTTACGGCCATTTCTTGAAACTCTGTTTGTAGATTTTCTTTCGTCATCTCTGCGACACTTGCGACACTTTTACATGGGTTTAACAAACCTGTGACCATTAGTGGAGGTTTGATCTGTATATGTTCGGTATCCCTTATTAGTCTATGGCGTACTGCCCCCAAACTCTTTAGCAGTATCCTAGAATGAATCGCACGAGTGGTTTGTAAGCAGTCTCGTTTGTAGACACAGAATTTGCCCCTTGTGTTCTACCAAGAAACCAAAGTCTGCTACATAATTTAGCCACGACTGAGCCTATATGATATTCTCGTTTCATATCATCCATATGTCATACTAGCAATTAATTACTGAACAACAGTTGTTGATGACACATTATTTCGCCGAACTATCATCAACGGTATATACATTACAGCAAAAGACAATAAATTTCTTATAATACTTTAGCTGCAGTGCATATACCAGTGCTTTATGCGTATGAGATTTTTCAGTTTATTGCAATGTGACTTGTCTTACATGTAATGCCAGTGACAATATTTCATATCATTCACGTAATAATTACATTACATGAAAGATTTATGCAAACAGTTCTTGGCGGTCCACTCCTATTATTCCCTCTTGTTTCTTGTACATATTGTATATTGCCCGTCTCTTCCTATAGCTTCCCCCTATTTTTCTCAGAATTTCAAACATGTTGCACCATCTTACGTTCTCGAACGCTTTTTCTTGGTCGACAAATCCTATGAACGTGTCTTGATTTCTCTTCAGTCTTGCTTCCATTGTCAACCGCAATGTCAGAACTGCCTCTCGGGTGCCTTTACCTTTTCTAAAGCCAAACTGATCGTTATCTAACACATCCTTAATTTTCCTTTAGATTCTTCTGTACATTATTCTTGTCAGCAACTTGGATGCATGAGCTGTTAAGCTGATTGAGCGATATTTCTCGCACATGCCAGCTCTTACAATCTACGGTATAGTGTGGATGATATTTTACCGAATGTCAGAAAGTAAGTCGGTTGACTCATACATTCTACACACCAACGTGAAAATTCGTTTTGTTGCCACTTTCGACAATGATTTTAGAAACTGTAGTGGAATGTTATCTATCCCTTCTGCCATATTTGATATTAAGTTCTCCAAACTCTCTTAAATTCTGGTTCTTCTATCACATCAGGCAACTCTTCCTCCTCTTAGAGGCCTTCAATGCACTCTTTCCACGTATCCGCTCTCTCCTCTACCTTCAAGAGTGGAATTCCCGTTGCACTCTAAATTTTACCTCCCTTGCGTTTAATTTTACCGAAGGTTATTTTGATTTTCCCATATGCTGAGTCAGTCCTTCCGACAACCATCGCTTTTTAGATTACATTTTTCATGCAGCCATTTCGTCTCACCTTCCCTGCACTTCCTGTTTATTTCATTCCTCAGCGACTTGTCTTCCAGTGTCCTTGAATTTCCCTGAACATTTTTGTACTTCCTTTTTCATCGATCAGATTACGCGAGGGGCGTTCAATAAGCAATCCAACACTTTTTTTTCCTGAAAGCAGGTTGGCTTTATTCACGATTCCAATCACCATGTTATTCCCCATCTTTTAATTACAAAACCCTATTTTCCAACATAATCACCGTTCAATCTGGCGGCCTTACGCACCTTACTGGGATGTTGGAAGGTGCGAGATCCGGACAGTAGGGTGGATGAGGAAGAACAGTCCATTTAAGTTTTGCGAGTGCGCAGACCTGTTTGAATCTTTTCATTCTCATGGAGAAAGAAGTTCGGCGACGAACAAATTGAAGTCGTTTCTTCAATTTCCTCGGCCTAGCACAGTTCAGAGTTGATCGTTGTACCATGACAGAGGACATCAAACAGAATAACCCCCTGTGAGTACCAGAAGACCGTCGCCATGACTTTACCTGCTGAGGGTGTGGCTTTCAACTACACTCATGCTCATAAATTAAGGATAATGCTGTTGAATGTTGAAACTACGCTTTGGTGGGAGGTTTGCGGTCTTAAATCACCTCGGGGTATGACCATGCGGTGCATTTGACCTGCGGTCGTCGCACGGTGGAGCTGGCAGCAGTTCAGATGGTTCAAATGGCTCTAAGCACTACGGGACTTAACATCTGAGGTCATCAGTCCCCTACTCTTAGAACTACTTAAACCTAACTCACATAAGAGCATCACACACATCCTTGCCCGAGGCAGGACTCGAACCTGCGACCTTAGCAGCAGCGCGGTTCCAGATTGCAGCGCCTAGAACCGCTCGTCCACTGCGGCCGGCGCTGGAAGCAGTCCACATACACAGAGGTGTGTTGGTGCATGTCAGAGTACGGTGCAGCGAGTAAGTGTGTAGACGTTTTCAGACATGCTAATGGTGACAGTGTGTTGAACATGGCTCAAAGAACACATATTGATAACGTTAGATAGAATACTAGGGCGACTGGAGGCTGGTCAAATACAGCAGGTCGTTGCACGGGCCCTCCGTGTGCCACAAAGTGTGATCTCAAGATTATGGCAACGATTCCAGCAGACAGGAAACCTGTCCAGGCGCTACAGTGTACAACACCACAAGAAGACCGATATCTCACCATCAGTGCCCGCAGAAGGCCACTGAGTACTGCTGGTAGCCTTGCTAGGGACCTTACCGCAGCCACTGGAACAGTTGTCTCCAGACACACAGTCTACAGATGACTGAACAGACATGGTTTATTCGCCTGACGACCTGCAAGGTGCATTCCACTGACCCCCGGTCACAGGTGAGCCCGTAAAGCCTGGTGCCAAGAACACAGTACATGGTCATTGCAACAGAGGTCCCAGGTCATATCCACGGACGAGTCCAGGTATAGTCTGAACAGTGATACTCGCCTTGTTTTCATCTGGCGTGAACCTTGAACCAGCTACCAACCCCTTAATGTACTTGAAAGGGACCTGTATGGAGGTCGTGGTTTGATGTGGTTTGATGGTGTGGGGTGGGATTATGATTGGTGCACGTACACCCCTGCATGTGTTTGACAGCGGAACTGTAACAGGTCAGGTATACCGGGACGTCATTTTGCACCAGTTTGTAGGCTTTTCCAGGGTTGCAGTGGGTCCCTCCTTCCTCCTGATGGATGATAAAGCACGGCCCCACCGAGCTGCCATCATGGAGGAGTACCTTGAAATAGAAGATAGCGGGCGAATGGAGTGGCCTGCCTGTTCTCGAGACCTAA
Source organism: Schistocerca piceifrons (assembly GCF_021461385.2). NCBI lineage: Eukaryota > Metazoa > Arthropoda > Insecta > Orthoptera > Acrididae > Schistocerca > Schistocerca piceifrons. Next base: position 406,427,374 of record NC_060145.1, read on the forward strand.
ACCCCATCGAGCACGTCTGGGATGCTCTCGGTCGACGTATCGCTGCACGTCTTCAAACCACTGCGACACTTCAAGAGCTCCGACAGGCACTGCTGCAAGAATGGGATGGAGACTGTAGGCCAGCAGCTGCTCGATCACCTGATCCAGAGTATTCCAACCCTTTGTGCGGCCTGTGTACGTGTGCGTGGTGATCATATCGCCTATTGATGTCGGGGTACATGCGCAGGAAACAGTGGCGTTTTGTAGCATACGTGTTTCGGGACGGTTTACTCAACTTATGACCAATATCGTATGTGTTCCCTATGTGCCTATGCTATTAGCGCCAGTTTCATGTAGTGCCACATTGTGTGACACCACTTTCTGCAATTATCCTTAATTTATGAGCATGCTTGTATTTCTTCTCGGAAGCGATGCCATGGCGCAACTCCATGGATTGTCATTTTCTTTCCGGTTCTAAGTGATGGACTCATATTTCCTCGCCGGCGACGATGTTCGACAAACAGTTTTCACGATGAACCACGTAACGCTCAAGCAGTTGCGCACAGGTGGTCCTTACTTGCTCATTGTAATCTTCTGTTAGTCGACGAGGTACCAGTGGGCACATACCTTCACATACTATAACTGGTGGACGAGTGTATCAGTACTACCAACACAGACGTCCAGTTGATGTTTGATCGTGACCTGTCGGTCACCTCGACTGAGAGTTTCTGCGCGGTCCAACATCGCAGGAGGAACAGCTGCGTGTGGCCGGCCGGCACGCGGGAGATGGGACAGGTTTGAGCCGCCTTGTTACGGTGATGACAGATGCCTCGACCAATGACTCCCCGTGATGGTCACTGCTAGGTCTCCGAAGGCATTCTACAAGCGCCTACAAATATCCTCGATGCTCTGATCTTACGCCAAAAGAAACTGAATGACAGCTGTGACAGCTGTCTGCTTGTAACGCACCTTCGTTACAGGTACCATTTTGAAGGTTACATATACCCTGTCGAAACTTCATGAAACTGTAGGAATTGGAGCGGGAATATTTCACGATGTTCAACAACAAATTTGGCATTTTTTCAACAAAAAGTGGCCGATAAAAAAATAGTGCACTACTTATTGAGCGCTCCTCGTACGTCGGAAGATACGAAAGAGATGCAGTAGGTGAGAAAGAAGTGAGACAATATTGCAACCAGACGTTACCCAACGTGCACATTCATCAAGCTGTGAAGGACACCAAGAACAAATTTGGAAAGCGAATTAAAGTTCAGGAAGAGGACATAAATAGCAGGTGGCTACAACTAAAGTGCAGCTACTCACAGAGATTCAATATGGGCTGTGCTCATCGTGTGGCAGCGAAACTCGGCAGGTATTCTAATGAGTTAATGTAGAATCGATTTGCGCTGGAAAAAATTAGCTCCAATTTTGGCCACCAGGTGAAAACGTGGCGCTGTGAATGCAAGAAAGACGTATAGGAAATTTCCATGTGTAATGGATTAGGAACGGGACGTGGACGGAAAAAGACAAACAAGTGAGAAAGATACAACGCTGATTTTGTTATTACTCGCCCCCTACGTAATTCGTTCAATACGGGCACCGAAGAAGTCGTCTAGATACTGTACAGCGTAAGATTTACACCTGTTGCTTTTGTGTTAGCAGAAGAGCCAACACCGTGTTACGAGTGTAGGCCGAAATGCACGTGTTTTAGCTCACGCAGGCTGGCGTGAAGAGGGAAGAACTATACTGACGTGAGGTCTGGAACATGACAAGGAATGAGAATTCAGAAAGCGGACGTAATTAGTTTGACACTTAACTTTAATCCATTAATAATGAACGTCGCTCTTGATTCACAATATTATCTGTTCAGAATACATTCTTGAAGTAATTATAGTAACTGAATATGGCGCCTTGCTAGGTCGTAGCAAATGACGCAGCTGAAGGCTATGCTAAACTGTCGTCTCTGCAAATGAGAGCGTATGTAGACAGTGAACCATCGCTAGCAAAGTCGGCTGTACAACTGGGGCGAGAGCTAGGGAGTCTCTCTAGACTAGACCTGCCGTGTGGCGGCGTTCGGTCTGCAATCTCTGATAGTGGCGACACGCGGGTCCGACGTTTACTAACGGACCGCGGCCGATTTAAAGGCTACCACCTAGCAAGTGTGGTGTCTGGCGGTGACACCACAGTTGCCATGAACTGGTACTAATTTTTTTCAGTATAAATAGACTCCGCATTTGCATTTTACTAGTATTTATATTCTTAAATACACGCAGAATATAAATTGAATAGGACGGTACTAACAAGTCGAGCGAGGCGCTTCAGTCCGGAACCGCGCTCCTGCTGCTGCGGTCGCCGGTTCGAATCCTGCCTCGGGCATGGATGTGTGTGATGTCCTTGCGTTAGTTAGGTTTAAGTAGTTCTAAGTTGTAGGGGACTGATGACCTCAGATGTTAAGTCCCATAGTACTCAGAGCCATTTGAACCATTTTGAACTAACAAGTGCTGCGTTTCGTTTAGAGCCTCACTTCCAAAATTAGATGAACGCAGACACAAAATTTTAATTTTCTTAACATATATATCGCGTTATGATTACGGGCTGAAAGTTAGATCTGGGCTTTACAAGTCAGTACTGTCAAGCGGAGACGCAATGGCGGAAATAAAACAAAGGTACAGGATTGGGTATAAGATTATTGGTGAAATAATACGAATGATAAGACTTGCTGAAGATATTGTTACCCTCAGTGAAAGTGACAAGGAATTACAGACCTGTTAAATAGAACGAGCAACGTAATGAGCACACACTATGGAGAGCGAGTAAATGAAAGAAAGACGAAATCGATGATTAGCGGAAATGTGATGGTTAGCAGAAACGGGGCTGGCGATAAACTTAACAAAAAAGCTGAGGGCACGAAGAAGGTGAAGGAATTCTTCAAAGTTGCAAGCAAAATTACGCATGATTGACGTCCTGTTATGACGTATAGTCTAGTAATGTTTTATTTTGCTCGTACCATTCTATAATCATTTACGATTGAAACTAATGAAGAGCAAGAGCGTAAAAATAACTTAACAGCAGCATTCGTAGAATATATAGTTCCAGTGTTTAGTTAGAAGTAGTATTTATTACCCAAAAGAATCGCAAAAGATGAATGAGACAGTATTAATAACAGGCATGGTGCATCGTACTTAAAATATTCGAAGAAGTCTCCCTCCGATAGAAGTCAAAAACAAGTTCTCTCTTCCGAATTTTACCTTGCGAATTAATGCACAAGGCCAAACTCTAAAAAATGTGGGCATTTAAACACCGGCACCGATATCTGTCTCCTACGTACCATTCACGTATGCTACGGGAAGAGAGTGGGAGAGTGGAGAGGTGGAGAAGGTACATCATTTAACCTCCGCCATATACTGTTCAGTGGCTTACGATATATATATGTATATGCAAATACAGTGACCTGTTTCATCTGACCCCATGGAGTTGAAAATGCTATTATATTATGGAACAGGAATGGTCTAATTGAAGGTTTAAATAGAACCGAGAAGCGTGTTGGATTAAATCATTTTGTAACAAGGTAAGCTGTTTACAAATGCTAAAGATCCGACTTCGAACACGGCGAATAGTTTCAGCCAGTAGAGAAGTTTCGAGAAATAAATACAGAAACCTGACTATAGCCTGCTTACTTACGCAAAAGTCACCGATCGAAAAGTTGTGAAAAAATATGTACTATTTGCATGGAGAACCGTTGGACACACATACCAAATGGTACAGCACCGCATATGCTTGTAGCCACCTACGAGACAAACGTTATTCTACCACCCAGAGGACTCCGGTATTCCGCTGGTGTATAATATTTGTCGTAGCCCCACACAGAGACTGCAGGTTGCGCTCACTGCATACAAAAAGAAGTCTTGATAAAATACAGTTTAATCTCGCACCAAGTAGGCATAGTTTTACATCGCTTCAGCCGCAGCAAAAGTTCTACCCTACCACATCTCAAAATCCGCGATTCTAATTTTTTCTTCGTCTAAGGTACCAGTAGGGCTTCCGGTGCGTACCGTCACATATCAAGCACTGGCAAATACTCTTTTTCCTGTTTTAGAACTCCATATGCCACACACACACATACACAAGACGTTCGATGTGTTCGTTCTCCGCCTCAAGGCAGGTAAAACGTCGACGTTGATGGTTTGACAACGCTCGGCGACCGTACGCTATTGGTATTCCGTATCTGGATCAGCGTAGACAGCTAGATGTCCACTTTAAATGCAGATTGGGTTCTTCGTAACTATTACGAATTCAGAGAAGGCTCTCAACCTGAAATATTTATAGCAATCTTGTCAGCAGCCGGTTCGAGAGCTGTCGCACTGGGAATTCGAATTTTACGGTACGTGATCTTCAGCACTGATCACGTGTATCAATTACATCGGGACTGTCCACTCCCTTTGTCTAAATATCAATCAATGTACTCTCGTGAAACTAGACGACGAACCGTTTGCTAAAATAATGACAAGTCACTAGCGTACTGTGAATCCAGCAAGTCTGCAGTTATTCAGTAAACGTGCACTAAAATTAGTCACACATCTGTCACCGTTACAAGGAAACCACACTTAAATTTTTTCTGTAGCGTCCGTGTCAGAAATCGTCTATGTTAGGTGGAATAAAACTTACCGACTGCCACCAAAATAGTTTGCCTCGAGCTTCACGGTACCTTTGTTACCAACTCACAAGACAATGTGCTGATCATCAAAACTTACTACAATTGGTGCCTCCCAGGAAAACCAGTATTGTAGGAGATCACCGCTGAATTTAATGTCAAAAGTGAGTAATAACACGTCCAAATGCAAGGGGCATGAAACTACGATGAATACATTACAAGACTAGTCATAACACACAGTTGTCTTGATGATGCATTTATTCACCTTCGCAACTTCAGAGGGCAGATAGTGCGGCGAGCGTATCAAAGCCTTTAAAATTTTGATACGATTTTGAAGTTGAAGTCGTAAGTAATTCGCAGAGCACCAGACCCAAGAGAGTTTACTCGCGTTTTCACTTAAGTGCGTGAGAGTGGCGCATTGCCCAGTAGTCAAATTTCATGCGAACGTCCGAATGAATCGAGTGTTAATGAAGTGGAAGTCATTATTCAGTTGATAGAAAGTAGCCCTTAAACAAGCCCACACGGTATTTCTACACGTGTTACGCGTTACGCATACAAGAACATGGTGGGCATTACAATGCACGCCGTCTATCCTTATCATTTACAACAGATTCAATAACTTCGAGAAAGAAACAAAGGTGGACGTTTGGAATTTTATCGTTAGCTAGCTCCAAATTGCCAAGTAATCCAACGAATGTTGTTTACTGATGAAGTCACTTTGATTCGTAACTCACATATGTGTGCTCCGACGATAATCCGCTTCATTTTATAGGGCTCAACATCTAGGCTTTCATGAAAACTACAGTCTAGCATTATTGTTAGAAGTTCCTTTATCTACATATATGGGTATGTTCTTCGAGTATGACAAGACTGCTTCACATTGTAGTCATCAGGTGGCACGCCATCGGAACATAACATTCCCGGAAGATGGATTGGCAGAAATAGTAATGCGGATGAGTAGGGAAAATAAACCCGTAATGTTCGGATACAGCATTAATAGTGTTCTACACAGTTTTGTCGTTTAAATATCGGGACGTAACGTTGTAAAGCGAAAAAGAAATGGAACGAGGTGCGAAGTGTGGTAAGGAAAGCGAATGGTCAGATTCGGTTTTCCGGGAGAATAGATTGGTCCATGTGTAAAGGAGACCGTGTATAAGACGCTATTGCGACCTTTTGAAACAATTCAGAGGCGGGCTGCTAGATTTGTTACTGAGAGGTTAGAAAAACGGCATTTGAAGCTGACTACACAATGATTCTGTTGCCTCCAACATACATTGCTCGTAAGGACCACGAAGATAAGATACGAGAAATTAGGGCTCATATGGAGGCATACAGACAGTCATTTTCCCCTCGTTCTATTGGGAGTGGGACAGGAAAGAAAATGATTAGCTGTGATACGAGGTACCCTCCGCCACTCGCCGTCGGATGGATTGCGGAGTATCGATGTAGATGTAAATGTAAAGTTTCTTACCACCAAGGTCCCCAGACATTACCGCTTTAGAGTTTTGCCTATGGGGCAGGGTGAAAGACGAAGTATACAAAGAAAAAGTAAACACAAGAGACGAATTGATCGTATTATTAACAGTGCTGCCCAATAAAAGACGACTTCAGAGGAGCTACAAGTGCTGCTGTCAAGAGAATCTGACATTGCTTTGAAGTCGAAAGTTGAATTAACAAAAGTAACTTTGACCGAGAAACGTCCTGGCAGATTAAAACTGTGTGCCGGACTGAGACTCGAACTCGGGACTTTTGCCTTACGCGGGCAATTGCTCTACCAACTGAGCTACCCAAGCACGACTCACGCCCGGTCCTCACAGCTTTACTTCTGCCAGTATCTCGTCTCCTACCTTCCAAACTTTACAGAAGCTCTCCTGCGAACCTTGCAGAACTAGCACTCCTGAAAGAAAGGATATTGCGGAGACATGGCTTAGCCACAGCCTGGGGGATGTTTCCAGAATGAGATTTTCACTCTGCAGCGGAGTGTGCGCTGATATGAAGCTTCCTGGCAGATTAAAACTGTGTGCCGGACCGAGACTCGAAGGCACGGCTCCCGAGTTCCAGTCTCGATCTGGCACACAGTTTTAATCTGCCAGGAAGTTTCATATCAGCGCACACTCCGCTGCAGAGTGAAAATCTCATTCTGGAAACTTTAAACTTAACCATTTGCCTTCGTCTAATATCTTCTGCGAGTGTTTTTGGGGCTACATTCTAACAACTAGACCTCTGCAACCAGTAAAAATTTAATTAATAACTTCTGGGACAGTAAAAGAAGCCATCGAAACAAAAACCACTGACAGCACTCACTAAAGACGGCAATGTGCAGCACAGCGTGGCTTGGCAACCAACAATCGCGCTGAAACAGGTGCGTCGAACACTGAGACAACGCATTCCCTTATATGGCGATATCGAGAGTAGCAGTGACGTCTCAGCCGGCAGCTAGAGTTTATAAATGCGTACCGGCGACCTGTCAGCAGAGACTGTCTTCCGGGACGTCATACATCAAGGAGAGAACCTTATAAAACCGCGGCCAGGAAAACACATCAAGGGAGGATATCACTTCTGGAGTGCCACAGGGGTTGGTCCTCGCACCGAATCTCTACACTCTGTATACATCCGACCCGCCAAGAACAGCCTGCGTCCACCTAGTACTATATGTGGAAGACCGCAGTCGAAACGCCGGATACCTGCAACAACATCTCCAAAAAGCCTGCAACGACCTCGCTGGCTGGGCAGCAAACTGGCGCCTGGCAACGCCATCGAAACGCAGGTACCGGCGATGCGTAGAAGACATACGTAGAAGACATACGTAGATCTGAGGAAAAGCTTTGATAGATACCTGGCCGTGGTGCTGGACCCTCGACTAATCTGGAAGCAGCATGTAGAGCACACTAGAGAGAAGGCACACTCTTTTGAATCATTCATCAGTCCTATCCCAGGTGGGGATCCGTCCTCTACCAGAGCACGCAGCAGTCGTGTGGGGCAACGCTGCCGCCACACACATCAATGGACTGCCAAAAAATTCTTCGACGGCCCTCCACCTAGGCGCCGAGTTCAGCATCGTACCACTACAACAACTACCTGGATCAGCGTTGTTGTGAGAATTCACGAAAGCAGCGAATAAGCTCGGCGTTAAGACACAGATGTCACAGTACGAAAAAAATCGGAGTACTAGGCACAAGGCCACAGTGTATGCAGAAGACAAGACGGCCAGATCTCCTGCACAACTAAAACGTGCGTGGCAACAATCATTCAAATGTCATTTATTGTACTGGCCACAAACAAGAGTGACAAATCTCGGACGAAAGTTTGGAGGGTTTTCGGTTAATGTGTTATACAAATCGCTGTCCCTTTCTAAATTAAACATTTTTGAATTTAAGTATTTTGGTTGGGCTGTAAACTCAACTATAAGTTAAGCAGGGGTTCTGGGTCGTATATTATATCTCTACAGGCCATAACATTTTGTATATGTTACATCCGGCATCACACTAGATTAAATTTTTTGGACAGGGTTGTTATATTCTTCAGTGTAAAAATTTTAGGCTGGAAAATTTTGGAGTGTTCTGGGTAGCATATTACACCTTGTTCGTTGCAAGTGCCTCTAATTCACACCATCATATACTGCCAAAACCTGGCAAAGTTGACAAAGGCAAATACAAAGCTAGTTCATGGTATTTTGATGCGTTTCGACTTCTTTATATTCTTTGAATGGTATACTGAATCTGGCACTATACTATGTTAAATACTGTATTTTGGTACTTTTGGTTGAGAAATTTATGAAGGGTGTCAAGACTAGCGTGACCGACACAGACTAAATACACACACACACACACACACACACACACACACACATACACGCACACATATAAAACGCGACAAAGTTGAATGGCGCCATTTAAATACATATCAGCGTCACATACTGTAATTCTGATGGACAAAACTAATTTTCAAATTTAATGTGTAGCTTATGGGAAGAAGCCATCACATTTTGAGTACCATAGTTCTCTTTCTATATTAACAGCAAAACAGGAGCCAAAAATAAGAGTTGCAGTTAAACACAACAAGCGTTGCTAGTGGCAGAGTACCCCCCCAAAAGTCAGGGTTCAAAGGAACCGACTATGTTATGTTGCAAGGCCCCGTTAGCAGTCATTCTGCTTGACAATGGCCACGGGACGCTTGGTCGACAGTTTGTGGCATTTTAACCACTTGACGCAGCTGTAAACCCGAGAACATTTTATTTATTGTTACCGCCGCGAAACACTGCAGTCTTACACATCGGTAGAACAGTTTTACGCTATCGTACCTGCCACAGTGACAAAATTTGAATAAGTCCGAACGCCCGTTGTAGCGGGTGGCAGGCAGCTCCACGTGCGACACTACTGCAGCTATTTGCGCATTGTGTTTTGTTGCTATAAAGAGTCGCACGCTGTCGATCGCTTCTATAGCTCTGTATAGGGAAAACGTAGCCAGTTTGGCTCTATCATTCTGCTGATCATGAGAGCAAGCGCGTCTTCCTTGGTGGTGATGTCAAAGTGACGTTCACTAGGCGCGACAGATGCCACATTGATTTCGTCGTAATTCGCTGTTTTTGTTTTATGACTTGCAGTATGCCGTTGCTAGCGAATGGGAAATGAAGATTTCTCACGAACGCGACCCCCTTGGTACAGTTTCTTATAATTAAATGACAATGATACACTGGCGGTAAAAACCTTCAGGGGATACTAAAAACAACAACTCATTAATTTACTGAATGTCTTTGGTGTAGCGGAGGTGTAAAGGTTAAGGAGGTGGTTTAAGGAATAGTTGGTAGTAGTTCATGTCCTGCTATACGCCTTCTTCTTTTTCGTCTTAGCATTTTTAATACCTCCTCTGACTTTCTTATGAGTATGATGCAAATATGTTATGCAATATTAGATCTTATCAACACATATAAATGTGTGAAAATGAATCTACATACATACGTATATAGACCTATGCATAGATGTATATAGGTATGTTACACATACCCTAAACCACTGAATCGATTTCAACCAAACTTGGTACACATATCACTTACTGTCTGGAAAGAACCGCTGTGGAGTAAGAACTACCTACCTTTCAAATGGATATGGGTGAAAAGGCAGAATAGTCCACGGCGAGTGAATACCCATATTCTGGACATCCAGTATTTGACAATGACGTCACTTATTCACTTTCAACAAATTTCACACATAATTTCAAACATTTACAAAATGTTCTCTCGCTGTATGCTCGTAGCTTCGTTGAGAGTTTCATTGAGAGTCTGCGTGTCAAACACTTTCCGGATACCTTGGAAACAATATAGCGCGGAAGCGCTGTAACAAGAATGTGTTTGAGAAGGCCGTGCGCAAAACAGAATTTTTGTTCAGGGAGGTTCAAGTGGTTCAAGTGGCTCTGAGCACTATGGGACTCAAGTCCATCATTAAGTCCACTGTAAACCAAAAGGGTACTTTCATTCCTTGACCCATGAATCGTAGAAGCCGTGTAATATTAATTGTCATGGTCTGCATACATCAGCAGTGTATGGTCTACAACGTGTTGTCACTTGTGTTGACAGTGATGTAGATTACATCATCAGAAGTGGTCCCACGTCCACGGGAACGATGGACTTCCACAAGGTGAATTTTTTTAATCCAAAATTCTTTATCCATTGTCGAGATACGATGGTTTACCAGAGCAAAATGGTTCAAATGGCTCTGAGCACTATGAGACAACATCGGAGATCATCGGTCCCCTAGAACTTAGAAATACTTAACTAACCTAAGGACATCACACACATCCATGCCAGAGGCAGGATTCGAACCTGCGACCGTAGCAGCCGCGCCGCCGGACTGAAGTGCCTAGAACTGCACGGCCACCTCGGCCGGCTTCCCATAGCACTGTTGCACACAAAACTCATTCTTACTTGAACCGAATGCGCGAAAAATGATTCAAATAAATAAAAAATGCTTTTTTACGATAAAATTGAAAAGTCGCTTTGAAAATTTACCTTAATTCGGATTTTACGTGCAAAGCAAATGTTTTTTTATGAGCGTTTTCATGCGCGGCACTTCTGTATTTCAAACTTTGGCGACTCTGTATATATAATTAATTGTCCTCCTATTATTTTGTGAAACGTTTATCCGTTGCCATGATATAAGCAATATGATTCGGAAGACAATAGAAAACCTGTACGGGGTCAACAAAAATCTACATCACTTGCCAAGCTATGGCGGTCTAAGGTCAAAACTATGGTAGAGTTGAGAACAGAATGAAAAATGCTCCTGTCATGGCATATAAAAGGCCAATATGTCCTGGGGAGAGTTCTGGATGTAAAAGACCGGAAAATCTTTTCGACTTATATGCGCTGTTTTCACGAGTTAACCTTACTCAAAAATGGTTCAAATGGCTCTGAGCACTATGGGACTTAACATCTATGGTCATCAGTCCCTTAGAACTTAGAACTACTTAAACTTAACTAACCTAAGGACATCACACACATCCATGCCCGAGGCAGGATTCGAACCTGCGACCGTAGCAGTCTCGCGGCTCCGGACTGAGCGCCTAGAACCGCTAGACCACCGCGGCCGGCTAACCTTACTCCACCAGCGCAGAGAGCTGTCTTAGCTGTCAGGTATTAGCACACCTACATCTTGAAATTTACAGGCTAAAGTACCTAATCCTGTGTCCGAACTCCAGACGTTTCGCCAGCCATAGTAAACAAGAAATAATATCATATTGCTGAAGAGCATGCATGTTGTTGTTGTTGTTGTGGTCTTTAGTCCTGAGACTGGTTTGAAGCAGCTCTCCATGCTACTCTATCGTGTGCAAGCTTCTTCCTCTCCCGGTACCTACTACAACCAACATCCATCTGTATCTGCTTAGTGTATTCATCTCTTGGTCTCCCTCTACGATTTTTTACTCTCTACGCTGCCCTCCAATACTAAATTGGTGATCCCTTGATGCATCAGAACATGTCCTACCAACCGATCCCTTCTTCTAGTCAAGTTGTGCCACAAACTCCTCTTCTCCCCAATTCTGTTCAATACCTCCTCATTAGTTTTGTGATCTACCCACCTAATCTTCAGCTTTCTTCTGTAGCACCACATTTTAAAGCTTCTATTCTGTTCTTGTCCAAACTATTTATTGGCCATGTTTCACTTCCATACATGGCTACATTCCATACAAATACTTTCAGAAACGACTTCCTGACACTTAAATCTATAGCCGATGTTAACAAATTTCTCTTCTTCAGAAACGCTTTCCTTGCCATTGCCAGTCTACATTTTATATCCTTTCTACTTCGACCATCACCAGTTATTTTGCTCCACAAATAGCAAAACTCCTTTACTGCTTTAAGTTTCTCATTTACTAATCTAAGCCGGCCGAAGTGGCCGTGCGGTTAAAGGCGCTGCAGTCTGGAACCGCAAGACCGCTACGGTCGCAGGTTCGAATCCTGCCTCGTGCATGGATGTTTGTGATGTCCTTAGGTTAGTTAGGTTTAACTAGTTCTAGGTTCTAGGGGACTAATGACCTCAGCAGTTGAGTCCCATAGTGCTCAGAGCCATACTAATCTAATTCCATCAGAATCACCCGACTTAATTCGACTACATTCCATTACCCTCGTTTTGCTTTTGTTGATGTTCATCTTATATCCTCCTTTCAAGACACCGCCCATTCCGTTCAACTGCTCTTCCGAGTCCTTTGCTGTCTTTGACAGAATTACAATGTCATCGGCGAATCTCAAAGTTTTTATTGCTTCTCCATGGATTTTAATACCTACTCCGAATTTTTCTTTTGTTTTCTTTACTGCTTGCTCAATATACAGATTGAATAACATCAGGGAGAGGCTACAACCCTGTCTCACTCCCTTCCCAACCACTGCTTCCCTTTCATGCCCCTCGACTTTTATAACAGCTGTCCAGTATCTGTACAAATTGTTAATAGCCTTTCGCTCCCTGTATTTTACCCCTGACACCTTTAGAACTTGAAAGAGGGTATGCATGCATGTAGTGGCTAAAAAAGTTCTTCTGGGAGGGGGGGAGGGGGAGAATTTCTGGGGTGCATTTGTTCCTTGGGAGGAGGGTGACATCATGTATCATGTTACTTTATTTGACACGATGCATTGTATTGCTTGACTTCAGTACTAATATTAAGAGTAAAAAAAGCGAGAAAATGTCACGGCGTTGCGATTTAAATGTCTTTGAAGCTCCCAAGTAAGTCGGAAACCTATTTCCCTCCTTTTACGTTCCTATCTCTGCCCAGGACAGACGCGCCTTTTACGTGCTATGATTGGGGCATTTTTCATTTTAGATGGAACCTGCCTGTGGCCATCATCCATGTCTAGCAGGATATCGTGTGAGAAAATCTCCTTATTACAGTAATGTTTTAAAGCCCAGTCAGAGCATGGGTGGGCCCTAACAAGACTTGAAGCTGCAGTCGTCCACAGTAATTGCTTGGATCTCTCGTTACTGCTGTTCCCAGTAGCGAGTTGGCGGCCACTGGGTCGAGCTGGAGCCACGCGGGCTGTCCGCTGGAGGCGGAACGCTTCCAGCAGCCTGCGCGTGCAGATAGCTATCAACTCTCGGCATCGGCTATCCGCGAGCAAGCGGCAGATAGCGAACCTGAATGGGTCAGCGGTGCGGAATCCGCACCGGCAGAGTAAACATGCCTCTCCATTCAGCGCGATGGCTATCTCTCCGGGTCTCTCCGCCATTTCTTCAAAAGTTTCCCCCTATCGCCAGCTACGCTCGCACAGTAATGTTATTGTACCACACTGTACAGCACAGGGGCTATGACCTACACCCACGGTAGGTCAGGCACGTTGTACCGTTAGTTATTATTTCCTTTTCCGGTTCACTTGCAAAAGTAGCGCAAAATGACTGAATGCGTTAAGATCTCTTGCCACGATCTTATAGACAGCGGCAGTACTACATCTCTAGACACGCCACCAGATCTTTGCACGAAATTTCAGTCACCCAATTTGTCCTCCGAATGCAAAAATGTTTTCTTGACTCTTATCGACATAGGAAGAAATGACCATCGTCATAAAATAGTAGAAATCAGAGCTCGCACGTAAAGGTTTTTATCTTCATTCTTCTCACATGCTTAGAGAGTGGAACAGTCGAGAAGTAATCTGAAAGTGGTTCTACAAACAATCTAAAAACATGTAACTGTAAATTGCAGAATATTCATATAGATGTAGACTTCGATGTAGCATATGCTACGAGCCCCCCAATTTCCGCACAGTCTGTGCAAGTCAGCGCATGTAATGGCAGGCAACTGATTACTGATAATTCGAGCGATAGTGAAAAATCTGAAACAGTGGTTATCTTACCTTATGCTTCCCATAAGAAGAGTAAGAACTCCTTGGTCACGTGATAGGTTTCAGCCTATATACGGCAATAGTCGCTAGCAACAAAAAAATGAATATTTCTGTGTCACGATAGACAGACTTATTATTCTTAAAAGTCAATGTGAATAAATTTTAGACAGTGCTAGTCCAGCTACGAGTAATGTGAGCAAAAATTGTGTTTCCCATCAGAGTTTAGACGAAAATGACTTACACCGTTGATACAGTACTGAATCCTTGAGATATGAATACAATGTGACCATTCTACCTTTTTTAATATATGAAAACGGCGTTCTGGGCAAGTTATGTCCAAACAGGATGACTAAATCTGCAGTTGGATGTACAACTATTCCAATTAATCTAAGTGTGTTACTGTGTGTTCTTCGTGTTATTCTTATTCGTGTGACGTATAACTAAGTTAGAAAGGCTTGTCCAACGCACCAGTTTCTCTACGAGTGTAGAAAACAACCTGAAAACCGCATTGAAAATAACTAGCAAAACCGACTCCGAACAACTTGAGCCAAAATCGAGAGAGCCTCCACAACCTGACGCACTGGGCACTTTACTACACATCCACCTCAGCGGGCTAAGAGTTTTCTTACTGGGAAGGGATGTAAACCAAGCGCGACATTTAACTGTTTTCATGGTCCTGCCATGTTCATGATGTTGTTGAGCTAACGGTTCAAAAAACACAGTGTATGGCATTTGTTAGCGCTTGTACAGTGATACGAACTTTCATTAACAGATACCTTCAGATAAGGAAAAACAACAAAGTTGTGTCTTCTTGTTGTGCTCTTCAGTGTAGAGATTCGTTCGATGCAACTCTCCTGTGAAAGTCTCTGCAGCTGTGAATAACCGCTGAGGCCAATATCCATTTGGGCCTGCCTACTGTGTGCATCCCTTAGGCTCCCTCTACAATCTTTACTCTCCCCCCCCCCTTGCCCCCCCCCCCACACCTCATATTTCCCTCCTGTACCAAATTAACAATTCCTTGTTGCGTCAGAATGAGTCACCAGTTCTACAGGCCCTACGGGATCTCAAACCGGCCCTGAGTATCCATCAGTAGTTTAGTCGATTTCGACTGTCCGTCAAGCCATGAACTAAAGCACACCGATTTTTATGTCCTGCACTGTCTCCCAAAGTCCTTTGAGGTTGCGTGATGCCATCAATACATCTCACACTTTGCCCCACTCTCCTCCTTGTTCCTTCGATTTTCCCCAGCATTTAGGTCTCATGCTATGTCCAACGTTGGTCAGTTTCTGCTTCAGTATCACACTTTCCAAGGGGAAATATGGGTGTTTTTCATTTAAAACCGATCAATACGTTCTCTCTGCAATCCACAAAACTCTAACGAGTTTCCTCCAACACCACAATTCAAGGGAGTCTATTCTATGATGTTAGGCTTTTTTTTCACATTGTCGAGGTCTCACATCTGTATATAGCAACTGGAAATACTATAGCCCTTACCATTGGCTGTTTATAGAATAAGCGTCTCCTTATTTAGTGGCTGCAGTCATCAGAAGAAACCTGTGAGCGGAGATGGTTGATAACAGAAACTACTCCATCCCAGTAACACTGTCCGCTATTTTTCTGGAAATAGCACTTTCACGAATACAGTTTATAGTTTACATTTATTTGTATGTCCGCCCCGATAGCTGGGTGGTCAGCGCGACGAACTGCCATGCCCGGGTTCGATTCCCGGCCGGGTAGGAGATGTTCTCCGCTAAGGGACTGGGTTTGTGTTGCCTCTATCATCATCATCTCATCCCCATCGACCCGCAAGTCGGCGCATTGGCGTCAACTCAAATGACTTGCGCCAGGCGTCCGGCCAACCCGACGGGAGGCCCTAGCCACACGACATTTCATTTATTTGTATTTCATTTCTGTTCTTTATCGATAGTTTCGTGGTCGCAGACCTAGTATCACATTGAGGCTGTCAAGCCGGACGCTGGCATCACCTCGCAATGAAACCAGAATGAATTATAAATAAATAAGATAAAAACAATAAGATGTGTTCTTGGAAGTGCTATTTCCGGAAAAATACTTTAACATCTATGGACCCACAAATAAAATTCACCTTCAAAAATAATGGAAAAAATCCTAACAAAACTCTCGAGGTAACTGAATTATCTGGTTACAAATCTGTTTGCACGTCTCTGAATTTCGTAGGTCTTATACTAGGATTCCCATTTGTGATGATCCTAAACACTGTAATTTTCCCTTTCTTAAGATCGTGCGCTGCCGTTATCTACGCAGACCAAAAGAAAATTGATGTACGCAATTACGGTACGTGATGTTATTACGCCACGCTAGATAAAGGAACGCGAGAAACAACAGCCTCTCTTTGGCCCTTGTGAGGAGATTTTTCCGCCACAACGCCCACTCCACTGTTTTGAGCCACAAATTCTCCACTCAGGGCTCCACAGATTGTGTAATAATAATACACCTCTAACAATTTCAACTTTACATGCAAATGTATTACTTGCAAGTCTTCGGACGCAAAGAAACCTCGGGATAAACTTCCACAGCCAATAAAATGTTCCGCAGAAGCAATACAGCTTGTTGGCTTGTACACTGCTAGAAAAGTATGTTTATTTGATCAAAGCCTGCTCAAGCTTGCTATTAGCTCTTCAACTGAATACGAGTTAGACCCAGCCATATGAAATGTGAGGTCGGTTTTGAAATCAGAACTGACAAAAGAACTATATCTTTCTCTTGAAACCAACATTAGTCCCAACAATTCATGAGTTTGTGTGACCGATTCCAAAAAATTTTGAGCCCCTAGGAACTCCATAAAATTGCTCAATTTCTATTCATCCAATTAGCACTGCGGTTCCAGATTTATTTGATATTATCTCAGTATGACGAGTTCTCACTGATTCTGAATCGTCGTCTGACAGTTTCACTCCTGTTGTTAGTGGTGGCCCTTTGATCTCTACGCCAGCTATACATATATGAACTAAACTCTTCCACCGCGGTTTCTCCCTATATGTTCGGACTCATTCAGGGATCACTGTTCGTATTTTGACAGGTTTTCACTAATAGATACACTGATTCACGAGGAAGGTTCGTGCTTGTAAATTATAAATACAGGCTGATTAAACTTTCGACTCTTGAGAGAGCGCCCATGAAAACGAGTGATCGTAGGACAATGAAACTTTGTGGAAACATTTGTAAGAGTATGGGGAAGAGAAATAACGAATAAATCACTGGAAGCGAGACATTTTAATTTCCACACGATAGTGTAACATTCGTTAATTGCGTACCTTGCTTATGCTCCAGATTACAAATGTTGCTCGATGCGACGATCATATGCACCCACGACAGCCTGAATTGCTCTACTGCTGCCCGAAATCATCTCACATGGGATGTTGGCTATCTCCCTCGCTATGCTCATCTTCAGTCTCCAACGTGTGTTAGTGTCCCGCAGATAATTCCTACCTTTCGGGTAACTCGTCAGCCATAAATGGCACGGGTTCGAATCTGGTGACCTTAGTGACCACTCAGTTTGATATGGCTGGCCAATTATTGGCAGATGTGTTTCTCTAAATCTGTTACGGAGTAACCGAGTGACCTCATGAGCAAGCTGAGGCAGAGCTCGTTCGTGCATCAAAACAGTTGAGTCCAAATCTCTTCCCTCCCGTATCAAAGGGATCACATGTTGGCGAAGCGGATGATAGTAAGATCTGCCGCTCACGCTGTATGTCTTTAGTGTCCGAGTTCCTCATTAGTCGCCGTACCACTACCAGCGCCTACTGTTAATCATGACACGAGCTGTAATAACAACTCCAATCGTGTAGCTCAAAGACCGAATATCATTGCTGTAAAGTTTGGTGCCCATAACGTAAAGATTTTCCGGTCTACACTGGCTCAAGCGGCGAAAGTTTCACTATAATCACCCTCTATTTAGTGCAAACTGACCGAACCACGACTAATTAATACGACATTGCAGTGTACGTATTATTCTGAATTACGGTGCAAAGTTCCTTCGGGTATGCATGCGTGTCTGAAGGAACTTTGTATTGCAATTCGGAATAACAAAGGCACTGAATATCCTTTTTATCTGCCGACACCAGGAAAGAGACTATCAACTAAAATGTCTCATCTGTACGGGAATACACATAATGGATGTACGAGCACGGGTTGTAGACGCACCTTGAAGACGTACGAAAGATTGGTTTGGGTCGTGCTCGGATGGCCAAATGGTAAGGCGAGGGCTCCCGATAACGGAAAATCTCTGTTCGAGTCCCTGTCTGGCACAAACTTTCATGCCATCGGTCAGTTATACAGCTGATGGTTGCCCATATTCGCAAATGCCAATACATTTCTTGTATGATGAATTAAAGTTCCCTCCTACTGTAATAACGATGCCTTTACCGTCTAGCGAAGTCTGGTGTAACGATTTAAACTACACTGAAGCTCCAAACCGGTTTAGGCATGCGTACTCAAATACAGAGATGCGTAAACAGGTAGAATATGGTGCTGCGGTCGGCAACGCCCATATAAAACAACAAGCGCCCGGCACAGTTGTTAGATCGGTTACTGCTGCTACAATGGCAGGTTATCATGATGTAAGCGCGTTTGAACGTGGTGTTATAGTCGGCGCACGAGCTATGGGACACAGCATATCCGAGGCAGCAATGACGTGGAGATTTTCCCGTATGACCATTTCACGAGTGTGCTGTGAATATCAGGAATCCGGTAAAACATCGCTGCGGCCGGAAAAAGATCCTGCAAGAACGGGACCAACAACGACTGAAGAGAATCGTTCAACGTGACAGAAGTGCAACCCTTCCACAAACTGCTGCAGATTTCAGTGCTGGGCCGTCAACAAGTGTCAGTGCGAACCATTCAACGAAACATCATCGATATGGGCTTTCGAAGTCGAAGGCCCACTCCTGTACCCTTGATGACTGCACGACACAAAGCTTTGCGCCTCGCCTGGGCCCATCAACACCGACATTGGCCTGTTGATGGCTGGAAGCATGTTACCTGGTCGGACGTGTCTTGTTTAAAATAGTATCGAGCGTGATGGACGTGTACGGGTTTGGAGATAACTTCTTGAATACATGGGCACTGCATGTCAGCAGGCAGCTCTTCAAGCTGGTGGAGGCTGTGTAATGGTATGGGGCGTGTGCAGTTGAAGTGATACGGGACCCCTGATGCGTCTAGATACGACAGGTGACACATAGGCCACGTAAGCATCCTGTCTGGTAACCTGCCTCCATTTATGTCCATTGTGCATTCCGTCAGAGTTAGGCAATTCCAGCAGAAAATGCGATACCCCACACGCCCAGAATTGCTGCAGAGTGGCTCCAGGAACATTCTGAGTTTAAACACTTCCGCTGGCCACCAAGCTCACCAGGCATTAACATTATTGAGCAAATCTGGGATGCCTTGCAACGTGCTGTTCAGAAGAGATGGACAGCCCTGCAGGACTCATGGTGTCAACTCGTTCCAGCACTACTCCAGACATTAGTCGACTCCATGCAACGTCGTGTTGCGACATTTCTACGTGCTCGTGAGGGCTCTACACGATATTAGACAGGTGTACCAGTTTCTCTGGCTCTTTAGTGTATCATAATACAGAGACAGCTTTACTGTGCTGTTACATAATTATTCGCCCATAATAACGTTACAGCCGTGATAATGCTGTAATTTGTTGTTGATGTTTTCTTATTCAACTTTTGAATTTTTCGCTAAACCGCTCATGATGCAACGTAATATTTCCAGAACGTCGAGAGTCAAAAAGCTGTCAGATGCAGTGGGACCTAAGACATTTTATTCGAAGAGCAGTCACAAAGTTTTAAATATAGTCTGGAAAAAATGGAATTACATAATTAGTATTTTGTTCCTTTGTCTGCAGAAACGTAGTACGTTGCTTGAGGAGCCATAACAACATGACTCGGATCGTTGGAAAAAAAATAGACTATCCCGCGAGGATCACAAACTTAAGTACGTAATTTTATTTTTATGAGATGATAACCAAAACCTTACAACTACCCCTGGTACGTTTCCCACAATGTCTCGTTAACGACTAAATCTGAAAACGTTTTCCCCAACCTCAAGAGCTGAAGAATCCGCGTCTGGCAATAAGCATAATGAAGAAAAGAATTTAATAAGGGAAGTATTTATGGGCCCTGGTTAGGACGAAATAAGGCTCACAAGAGGCTTCGAATGATCGTTCTTGTCATATCCGTGAATTTTAACCAATCCTCCTTGGATGCTCTGTATAAGTAACATTGTAGATAATGTCGGAAGTTCCATGAGGCTTTTCGTGGATGAGGGTGTTGCATATAGAGAGGTCACAATGCTGGAAAACTGTAGCGAAATGTAGGAAGACCTGCAGAGGGTCGACGCTTCGTGCACGGAGTGGCAGTTGACCCTCAACATAAAAAAATGTGACGTATTGTGAATAAACAGGCAGAGAGACCCGTCATTGTATGACTATACGATTGCAGAGAAATCACTAGAAGTAGTTAGTTCCATGAAATACCTAGGAATATGTGCACTGAGCTATTTGAAATGGAATCACCACATAAAATTAATCGCTAGCAAGCCAGAAGCCAGACTGCGATTCATTGGAAGAATCCTCAGGAAATCTAGTCCATCAACAAAGGAAGAAGCTTACAAAACAATCGTTTAGACCAATACTATCTAATGCATAGCGGATATTTTTCCTACCGATATTGTGACATTGTTCCGACACTGCCTCACCACAACTTACTTTCAATACGATAGTCCTGCTGTGGCTAACTTCTTTTATAGAGACTTTGAACAGCGGGCGTTGCTGACTGCCAGTAAGAGACCAGCCAAATGGTATCGCTATGTCGATGGCACGTTCGTTAAATGATAATGATGTTATGTTTGTGGGGCGCACAACTTCGCGGCTATCAGCGCCCGTACAAATTCCCAACCTTTGCTCAGGCCAGTCTCGCCACTTCCATGATTGATGATGAAACGATGAGGAAAACACAAACTCCAGTCATCTCGAGGCGGGTAAAAATCCCTGACCCCGCCGGGAGTCGAACCCGGGACTCCGTACTCAGTAAGCGAGAACGCGACCGAGAGTCAACGAGATGCGGACCTCCGTTAAATAGACACACGGAGCAGAGGAGTTCGATGTCTTCCTGACACATGTGAACAGCATTAATTCGAAAATCCAATTTACTGCGGAGACGGAGAATAATGGGCAATTGAATTTCCTGGATGTGTCTGTGATTAAACGACGGGACAAAACGTTGGGCCATAAGGTGTATAGAAAGGCCACATATACTGAACGTTATCTGCATAAAGATTCAAACCATCACCCTAGACAAAAAAGGGGTGTAATAAAAACTTTGGTAGACAGGGCGCACAAAATTTGTTAATCTGTTTATTTAAAAGATGTGAGTGAACATCAACGGTCAGCTTTCGTGAAGAACGGTTATTCTAGCAAGGATATAGCTCGAGCACTTCGTTCTACGTTTATTGGTAAGATCACAGATCGTATTGGGAAAGTTTTGAGCAAATATGGGGTGGAAACTATTTTCAGACCCACCAAGAAAATAAAAGAATATTTAAGATCGGCAAAAGATGCACGAAACCCTTTGACTAGTTGTGGGCAGGTGTATATCGGTACCACAAAGAGAGGTGTGAACACCCGTCTTGTTGAACATAAGAGGAATTGCCGTCTGGGTCACACGGATAAATCAGCCGTAGCGGAACATGTTTACCAGGAAGGTACTCATGAAATAAAATTCAGCGAGACAAGCGTAATATCTAAAACCTCGCATTATTATGCACGCATGTATAGAGAGGCTATCGAGATTGAAAAACACCGTAATAATTTTAACAGGAAAGACGAAGGTGTTAAACTGGATAAAATTTGGATGTCAGCGCTGCACCGGAAGCGTGAGGATCGATTACTTTCCATCGCAAATATTGGAATTGCCAGAGGCAGTCTCATAGCCGACGCCAAGTGATGGACAGTGGCTCCCTCTGTACTGCCTATATAATCAGTGCTTCCTCGAGTTCTCTTTGCAGTTCGCCGCTTTACCTCGGAGGATGTCTCCCGCAGTCGGATACGAAACGTCAGGGGAGAGTTTTATACATCGACCACGGCCTATCAGCCAGGAAGTTCGTATGTGAAGACAATACCGGCCGTGAAAGCCTACACTGTATGATCAATACTTGAATATTTCTCGTTATAATGTGTACTAAGAGTTTTAACAGGGTGCAGTCACGTTACTGTGACCATCGCCTATCTTCGATGTCAACGCATAATAAATGGTTCAAATGGCTCTGAGCACTATGGGACTTAACATCTGTGGTCATCAGTCCCCTAGAACTTAGAACTACTTAAACCTAACTAACCTAAGGACATCACACACATCCATGCCCGAGGCAGGATTCGAACCTGCGACCGTAGCGGTCACGCGGTTCCAGACTGAGGCGCCTAGAACCGCACGGCCGGCAAACGCATAATAACCAGTCACAGATGGCAGCACTGGCTGTGGGGGGTATGTAAATAAATGGAGTCGTCGTTTTGGTAAAGCGGAAACGGAGTGATTTATTTAACGTCTAAATGGCATAATTATCATTCACTTTCGGACACAGGGTGGAAGCGTTTCCGAAACTGCTAAGTGACCATAAATGACGGGGGTGAATGACCGCTGCGGGCGAACAGATTTGCAACTACTATGCAAATGATCGCCCAGATGAACACAGGGGCTACGAACAGTGTGTCCTCAAGGACCGTTCAATGAACGATTGTGCATATGGGTCTCCGCAGCAGGCACCTGGTTCATCCTCCCATGCTGACTGATGTTCATCGGTGACGAAGGCTGGAATTTTCACGCCACAACAGGACGACCGCCGAATGTCGACAGAGGGCATTGTCAGATAAAACACGTTTTATGATCCATCGAACAGATGGCCGTTGGCGTGTACGTCGTGAAACGTCTGAGAGCAAACACTCTGTAACAATTGTTGTAAAGGTCTAGGCCATTACGATTTGGGGAATGTTTGCGTGGCATTTCCTGGGCGATCTCGCTATTCTGGAAGGCACTACGGGTCAGTGCAGGTATGAATCCGTTCTTGGGGCCCATGTTCACCCGTTCATGCATTTGTTTCTCGTCAACATGATGGCAAATACCAGCACGATAATGCAACGTCTCACACAGCTCGTCGAGTACTTGTATGGTTCGAAGAGCGCCCGGGTAAGTTCACTTTGCACATCTGGCCACCAATCTCCCCGGAGTTCAATTCAATCGAGGACCTGTGGGACCACCTCGATCGTCTGCACACGCCGTGGATCCTCAGCCGAGAAACCTGGCGCAGATGGACACGGCACTGCAGTCGTTCCCGTCGGTACGTTCCAGACCAGAAACTCACTGCCTCTCTTTCTACATGCTGTAAAAGATGGTTAGTCAGGATTTTGACAGGTGACATTAATCATCCAACCTGTGGATCAAATGGCAGTATTTGAGAAAGTCTTACAGAATATCAGGCCAACTGTGTGATTGTATTGAAGAGTTTATAGCAAACAGTGCACAGCATGTCATTTTCAACAGAGAGAAGTTTCTAGACTTAAAAGCGACTTCAGGCACACACCAAGTTCACAACATACATACAGACGTACAGGATGTAGCAGATATTTTGTATATGGTTCGTAACATGTACACACATCAGCGTTTGTCTGTTTTTTCTCTGCGTCAATCTTCCCACAAACATGTCACAAACTTTATGGCCTAATGTTTTCTGCATGGTCGTACTGCTCCAATAAGTAGGCTACGCTTGTCGGTATGGACGAATCGTTTTGCATTCCAAGCGTCCACACTTCACTTGGCCTGCTGCCCACGGGAAATTAAGCATTAATAGTTTGCTCTTGCCACATGTACTTGGAGATATTAAACGGCCTAAAATCACATGTCTGCTAATGGCTATTAGTCTGCAAATGACATAAATACTGATGTAATGATGTTCAGTACACTTTCCTCAGTCACTGATATAAATTAAATGTCGGCCTTTACATCTGTTACTCACTTCACACACACACAAATTTATAATATATATATATATATATATATATACGTGTGCGTATGTCGGAAGTTCCACGAGGCGTTCTGCAAACGATGCTGTTTTGTAGAGAGATATCGCAACGCTGGAAAATTGTAGTGAATGCAGGAAGATCTGCAAAGTATCGATTCTTAATGCAAGGAATATTAATTGACATTCAACATAAACAAATGTAACGTATTACGTATATATAGAAAATCCTTTATTATATTACTACATGATTGCAGAACAATAGCTGCAAGCTGTAACTTCCGTATAATATCTAAGAATATGAGTACAGGGCGATATAAAGTGGAAAGACCACATAAAACTAATCACAGGAAAGACAAATGTCAGACTGAGATTCTGTGGAAGAATGCTGAGGAAATGCATTCCACCAACAAACGAGATACCTTAAAAAACATTCCAAAACCATCGCTCGAAGAAAATTTGAATATTGCTCACCATTATGGGGCCTGTACCAGGCAGGATCAATAGTGGAAGTAGACAAGATGCAAAGGAGAACAGCGCGCTTCGTTACCGTTCGGTTAAGTAAATACAAGAAAGCGTCACGAAGATGGTCAGTCACCTCCAGTGGCAGATGCTGCGAGACAGCCGTTCTGCATCACAGTGTAGTACGTTCGTAGAAGAGGAATCTCACGAAAAAACCCTGGTTTGATGCAGCTCTCCATGCTACCCTACCCCGTGCAAGCCTCTTATTTCCCAGTAACTACTGCAACCTACCTCCTTCTGAATCTGCTTAGAGTATTAATCTATTGCTCTCACTCTACGAATTTTACCCTCCACCCTTCCCTCTAATACTAAATTGGTGCTCCCTTGAAGCCTCAGAACGCGTTCTACCAACCGATCGTTTCTTTTAGTCAAGTTGTCCCACAACGTCCTCTTCTCCCCAGTTCTATTCGGTACCTCCTCATTAGTTACGTGATCTACACATCTAACCTTCAACATTCTTCTGTAGCACTACATTGCGAAAGGTACGAAGACAAAATTAGAAGAGATTTGAGTTCACACGGATGTTTACCGGTAATCGATCTTCCCGCGAACCATACACGTCTGGAACTGGAAAGGGTGTAAGTGACAGTGCTAGGCAAAGTACCCTCCACCACCACCACAAGGTATCCTGCAGAGTTCAGATGTAAATGTAGATGTACATGTAGCAGCGGATGAATTTGACACTTCGACAGTCTTGTAGCGCAAGCAGGAATCTGCCCCATATTATGAGTGCCATCTGTGGCAGCAATAGCTTGGGACGTGATGTGACGCCACTGATAAGTACACATTAAGACTGATTTTCCAAATTTCTGCATAGTTTTTTTACGAACAGCTCTAGACGCGGACTGAGAAATTTACCGCAATGAATACGTTTCAACCACTTGTTGCAACCGTTTCTCATTCTCTTCTCAACTACCACTTCCTTTTCATGGCATCCGACTCTTTAACTGCAGTGTAATTTCTGTGCAAGTTTTATAATCTTTTACTCAGTGTTCTATTCTAAATCAGCACATGCTGTAACTGGATTCCGGAGGAGTACCTGAAATTACAACATCGTAGTTACGTCAATGACCGAATCACAATGAAGGGACAAAGAAACTAGTACGCGTACACCTGCTTAATATCGTATAGGGCCTCCGTGAGCACACACGACGTGATTTGGACTCGACGTAAGTCTGAAATAGCGCTGGAGGGTTCAAATGGTTCAAATGGCTCTGAGCACTATGGGACTTAACATCTGAGGACATCAGTCCCCTAGTACTTAGAACTACTTAAACCTAACTAACCTAAGGACATCACACACATCCATGCCCAAGGCAGGATTCGAACCTGCGCTGGAGGGAACTGACACCATGAACCTGCAGGGCTGCCCATAAATCCGTAAGAGTACGAGGGGGTGGAGATCTTTTCTGAACAGCACGTTGTAAGGCATCTCAGATATGCTCAATAATGTTCATGTTTGGGAAGTTTGGCGGCCAGCGGAAGTGTTTAAACTCAGCCACTCTGTAGCAATTCTGGACGTGTGGGGTGTCGCGAAGTCCTGGTGGAATAATTGCCCATGTCGGTCGGAATGCACACACAATGGACGTGAATGGATTCAGGTGATCAGACAGGATGCTTACGTACGTGTCACCTGTCCTATCGTATCTAGACGTATCGGCAGTCCCATATCAATCCAACTACACCCGTCGCACACCACTGCAGTGCCTCTACCAGTTCGAACAGTCCACTGCTAACATGCAGCGTCCATGGATACATGAGCTTGTCTCCATACCATACACGCCAATCCGGTCGATATAATTTGAAATGTGACTCGTCCGCCCAGGCAACATGTTTCCAGTCATTATCAGTCAAATGTCGTTGTTGACGTGCCCAGACGAGGCGTAAAGCTATGTGTCGTGCAGTCATCGGCTCCGAAAGCCCATATCGACGAATGGTTCGCACCCAGCATTGAAGTCTGCAGCAATTTGCGGAAGGGTTGCACTTCTGTCACGTTGAAGAATTCTCTTCAGTCGTCGTTCGTCCCGTTCCTTCAGGGTCTTTTTCCGGCCGCAGCGATGCCGGAGATTTGATGTTTGAGCGGATTCCTGATATTCACAGTACACTCGTGAAATGGTCGTGGGGGAAAATGCCTACTTCACCGTTACCTCGAAGATGCTGTGTCTCATCGCTCGTGCACCGACTATGTCACCACTTTCAAACTCGTTTAAATCTTGACAACGTGCCATTATAGCAGTAGTAACCGACCAAAAATTGCGCCAAACACTTCTTGTCTTGGGGTAGGTGTTGCCGACCGCAGCGCCGTATTCTGCCTGTTTACATATCTCTGTATTTGAATACGCATTCCTATACGGGTTTCTTCGGTGCTTCGGTGTATTTTCCTTAAACCTATTACTTTGTAGGAAAATAGTAGGGACAGTGTTGATTTACATGTTTGTATGTTTCTCAGGAACCCAAAGTGATCTTCCCCCAGGTCACATTCAACCAGTCGCTCCATTCTCATATAAATAATTGGTGATAGTAATTTGCATCCGTGATTAAACTGATGATAATAATAATAACGAGTTTTTTGCTCATGGTTTCGCCAACGTACACATATGTCACATGTATTTAACAGATTTACTGAGGTGACAGAAGTTATGGGACAGCGACATGCGCGTATAGGGATGGTGGTAGTATCGCGTACATAACGTACGTATGAAAGGGCGATTCATTGGCGAGCTGTCATTTGTGCTCAAGTGATTCATGTGAATAGGTGTCTGACGTGAATATGGTTGCACGGCGGGAATTTAGTCATTGAACGCGGAATGGTAGACACTTGGGACATTGCATTTCGCAATCATTAGGGAATTCAATATTCCGTGCTCCACAGTGTCAATAGGGTGCGGAAGGAACCAAATTTCAGGCATTACCTCTCACCACAGACAACGTAGCAGCCGACATCCTTCACTTTTAAACGACCGGGAACAGCGGCGTTTGTGTTGTCAGTGCTGACAGACAAGCAACATTCCGTGAAATATCCACAGAAATCAATGTAGGACGTACGACGAACGTATCCATTAGGACAGAGGGGAGAAATCTGGCGTTAATGGCCAGTGGCAGCAGACGACCGACGCGAGTTCCTTTGCTAACAGCACGACATCGCTTGCAGCGCCTCTCGTAGATCCGTGAGCATACCGGTTGGACTCTAGACGACAGGAAAATCGTGACCTGATCAGATGAGTCCGAATTTCAGTTGGTAAGAGCTGATGGTAGGGTTCGAGAGTGGTGCAGAACCCACGAAGCCACGGACCCAAGCTGTCAACGAGGCACTATGCAAGCTGGGGGAGACTCCATGATAGTATGGGCTGTGTTTATGTGGAATGGTCCAACTGAATCGACGATTGACTGAAAATGGTTATGTTCGGGGACTTGGGGTATCTGCAGCCATTCATGAACTTTATGTCCCTAAACGAAGCTGGAATTTTTATGGATGATAATGCGCCATATCAGAACATTGTGGACAATCGAGCAAAATGTAAATAAGTTATGCACAACTGCAACTGGACATCAAAATGGAGGCAGACAGGTCCGAAAAAAGCCGCCTATACTGTCGCAGTAAGTAAAAGCTAAATTTACATCCATATCGACAGATAAGCTATAGTCATGTCGATACATTAAAGTGTGACCCATCTTTCTGCCATAGAACCAGCACCCAGCAGTATGCTACTACCAGTAATGATGTAACTTCCCGGATCCTCCCGAAACCATCTGAAGATGAACCTGAAAAGGATAGAAAACCGGTTCATGTAATAAAGCATTATTATTCAAAAAAAGTGATTGGTTGCAGTTGTGTATAACTTATTTACATTCAATATACAGTCACGGTTCTAAAATATCCGTAATGGATAAGCATAATCGAGCAAAATATTTGGCCACCCAGATCGCTCGACAGGAATCCATCGAACATTTATGGGACATAATCGAGAGGTCTAGTCGCGCACAAATTTCTGCACTGTCAACACTTTCGCGGTTTTGGACGTCTATGGAGGCAGCATGGCTGAATATTTCTGCAGGGCTCTTCCAAGGAGTTGTTGAGTTCATGTCACGTTGATCTACATCTACATCTACATTTATACTCCGCAAGCCACCCAAGGGTGTGTGGCGGAGGGCACTTTACGTGCCACTGTCATTAGCTCCCTTTCTTGTTCCAGTCGCGTATGGTTCGCAGGAAGAACGACTGTCTGAAAGCCTCCGTGCGCGCTCTAATCTCTCTAATTTTACATTCGTGATCTCCTCGGGAGGTATAAGTAGGGGGAAGCAATATATTCGATACCTCATCCAGAAACGCACCCTCTCGAAACCTGGCGAGCAAGCTACACCGCGATGCAGAGCGCCTCTCTTGCAGAGTCTGCCACTTGAGTTTGTTAAACATCTCCGTAACGCTATCACGGTTACCAAATAACCCTGTGACGAAACGCGCCACTCTTCTTTGGATCTTCTCTATCTCCTCCGTCAGACCGATCTGGTACGGATCCCACACTGATGAGTAATACTCAAGTATAGGTCGAACGAGTGTTTTGTAAGCCACCTCCTTTGTCGATCGACTACATTTTCTAAGCACTCTCCCAATGAATCTCAACCTGGTACCCGCCTTACCAACAATTAATTTTATATGATCATTCCACTTCAAATCGTTCCGCACGCATACTCCCAGAAATTTTACAGAAGTAACTGCTACCAGTGTTTGTTCCGCTATCATATAATCATACAATAAAGGATCCTTCTTTCTATGTATTCGCAATACATTACATTTGTCTATGTTAAGGGTCAGTTGCCACTCCCTGCACCAAGTGCCTATCTGCTGCAGATCTTCCTGCATTTCGCTACAATTTTCTAATGCTGCAACTTCTCTGTATACTACAGCATCATCCGCGAAAAGCCGCATGGAACTTCCGACACTATCTACTAGGTCATTTATATATATTGTGAAAAGCAATGGTCCCATAACACTCCCCTGTGGCACGCCAGAGGTTACTTTAACGTCTGTAGACGTCTCTCCATTGATAACAACATGCTGTGTTCTGTTTGCTAAAAACTCTTCAATCCAGCCACACAGCTGGTCTGATATACCGTAGGCTCTTACTTTGTTTATCAGGCGACAGTGCGGAACTGTATCGATCGCCTTCCGGAAGTCAAGAAAAATAGCATCTACATGGGAGCCTGTATCTAATATTTTCTGGGTCTCATGAACAAATAAAGCGAGTTGGGTCTCACACGATCGCTGTTTCCGGAATCCATGTTGATTCCTACATAGTAGATTCTGGGTTTCCAGAAATGACATAATACTCGAACAAAAAACATGTTCTAAAATTCTACAACAGATCGACGTCAGAGATATAGGTCTATAGTTTTACGCATCTGCTCGACGACCCTTCTTGAAGACTGGGACTATCTGTGCTCTTTTCCAATCATTTGGAACCCTCCGTTCCTCTAGAGACTTGTGGTACACGGCTGTAAGAAGGGGGGGCAAGTTCTTTCGCGTACTCTGTGTAGAATCGAATTGGTATCCCGTCAGGTCCAGTGGACTTTCCTCTATTGAGAGATTCCAGTTGCTTTTCTATTCCTTGGACACTTATTTCGATGTCAGCCATTTTTTCGTTTGAGCGAGGATTTAGAGAAGGAACTGCAGTGCGGTCTTCCTCTGTGAAACAGTTTTGGAAAAAGGTGTTTAGTATTTCAGCTTTACGCGTGTCATCCTCTATTTCAATGCCACCATCATCCCGTAGTGTCTGGATATGCTGTTTCGAGCCAGTTACTGATTTAACGTAAGACCAGAACTTCCTAGGATTTTCTGTCAAGTCGGTACAAAGAATTTTACTTTCGAATTCACTGAACGCTTCACGCATAGCCCTCCTTACGCTAACTTTGACATCGTTTAGCTTCTGTTTGTCTGAGAGGTTTTGGCTGCGTTTACACTTGGAGTGGAGCTCTCTTTTCTTTCGCAGTAGTTTCCTAACTTTGTTGTTGTACCACGGTGGGTTTTTCCCGTCCCTCACAGTTTTACTCGGCACGTACCTGTCTAAAACGCATTTTACGATTGCCTTGAACTTTTTCCATAAACACTCAACATTGTCAGTGTCGGAACAGAAATTTTCGTTTTGATCTGATAGGTAGTCTGAAATCTGCCTTCTATTACTCTTGCTAAACAGATAAACCTTCCTCCCTTTTTTTATATTCCTATTAACTTCCATATTCAGGGATGCTGCAACGGCCTTATGATCACTGATTCCCTGTTCTGTACATACAGAGTCGAAAAGTTCGGGTCTGTTTGTTATCAGTAGGTCCAAGATGTTATCTCCACGAGTCGGTTCTCTGTTTAATTGCTCGAGGTAATTTTCGGATAGTGCACTCAGTATAATGTCACTCGATGCTCTGTCCCTACCACCCGTCCTAAACATCTGAGTGTCCCAGTCTATATCTGGTAAATTGAAATCTCCATCTAAGACTATAACATGCTGAGAAAATTTATGTGAAATGTATTCCAAATTTTCTCTCAGTTGTTCTGCCACTAATGCTGCTGAGTCGGGAGGTCGGTAAAAGGAGCCAATTATTAACCTAGTTCGGTTGTTGAGTGTAACCTCCACCCATAATAATTCACAGGAACTATCCACTTCTACTTCACTCCGGAATGTCTTTCGCCCCCTGCCACACCTTGAGACGACCTCCCACTCTACCACAGGTGAGGGATCAGCCGCAATGCGGGCAGTATCCCGGGCAACCACAGTCGTAGTCCGATCAGGGGATGCGTGGTACAAGCTGGCCGTCCCCGACAAACCCCCATCCGGACCCCCACAGTGATGCCCATTGGCAACAGCCTCAAGCTGTGTGACCGAAGCCAACACTGCCTGAAGCTGGGAGTGAAGGGATGCCAACTCAGCCTGCATCCGAACACAGCAGTTGCAGTCCCTATCCATGCTAAAAACTGTTTTGCAAAGAACGTCTGAACTAATCTACAGAGAGCGCGAACAAATCAACAAAATTTAAACGGTTATTAAAATACAAGATTGCCTAGTAAATGCAGTAATGCTGCTACTTGCGCACTGCGGTCACTGCTCGGCGGCGGAAGGAGACTACGCGAATTTACACTATTCAGGTACTAAAACGCGATGCTACACTCTCAAATACTATAATACGCCCGAAATTTATGAATTAAACAATGCAAGTACCAAAAACACGCAAAGAAATTAAGAATTAAACTATGTAACAAATGAGTGAGCTAGGAGTATACGACTTGCTGCTCAGCTGCTTATCCAACGGTGGCAGGGAGCACACTGACTGTGACCAACCGACACTGGCCGTTCAAAACAAAAACAGAAGACAAACGACTACGCGAATTTACACTATTCAGGTACTAAAACGCGATGCTACAACTCTCAAATACTATAATACGCCCGAAATTTATGAATTAACCAATGCAAGTACCAAAAACACGCAAAGAAATTAAGAATTAAACTATGTAACAAATGAGTGAGCTAGGAGTATACGACTTGCTGCTCAGCTGCTTATCCACTGCACTGCGTCGGGCGTACATGTATCTCACGTGCGTTTGCACATATCTCGTCCGTACTTGACTGATGCATTAAACAATACTAATAAGATGCGTTTAAAGTATTATAAATCAACTACTTACAATAAATAAATACGAACTTGGCGTTTTCGAAAATTACGTGTGACCACTTGTCATTTTCGCCTCCACTTCTAGCGATGGTAGTGGTACGTTACCCACACAGCATTTTAATACACATAATATTTTTAGCTTCTGATTTTTCCTGGTCTTTGTCTCGTATCTACACGGAGTCGGCTTCCCCCCCCCCCCATCTTCCGCTCCCCCCCCCCCCCTCCCATTCCACACCACTCGCCACACCCTTGGGTCGGAATTTATGCATCCGAACTGTCTGCGTCGAGTTTTATTCCATGTGAAAGTGTAAGAACGTTTTCCAGTTGTTTGTGATTCGTGTAACGGGCGAGATGTGCGTATTCACCTACTCGGATGTGAGACATAGGCTAGAAATCACATCCAGGCTGACTGGCAGACTCGTCGGCTCTCGTCGTTAATCGAACAGAAAAATTCGATCCGGGGCCGGCGCTCCTCTCCGAATTCTGGAAGCGGCGTCCCAACGAGCGCGTCTATGCGGGCGGATCGTTTTTATTCCAATGACGTTTAGAGTATATACCACACTTGGCTGAAATTGCTACAGGCGCTCATGAGTTATGCTCTTATCCTTTTTCATCCTCACCCTTATCCATAAAGTTACTAGGAGTGTCCCACTATCATAGATATCCTTACATGTCACTGTCCTTGCATCACCACCAACACCACCACCCCCACCACCACCGACATCCTTCCGCCCTCGCTCCATCAATACTTAGTGTGAAACATCAGAACTTCGGAATTGCCATCAGAGAGCTTAGCGAACACGAAAACTATAAATTCGATACTAAATTCGGTCGTTATCGAATATTTTTGCATGTCAAAGCTTCTCAACCTCATCCCACCCCTGGGAGTATTAGGGATGTATTACCCTCACAGTATTCTTGCACAAATAATGAGTTATGTACATGTTTCATATTTAAACATGGCTGTTACTCAACAACCGTATACTAGTTCCAACATAGGATTATACAACCAACCGGTTGCAAATAAATGTTTGGCACATTGACCTAGGTTTCGACATCTGCTAAGGGTTTCTTCATCAAAACGAAATTTCAAGTAAAAAATAAAATAAAACGTTATTTTCGACTTCATTATAGCTGCTCTAATTTCTGCTGTTTCGCAATGAAATTTTACGATTCATCGAAATTTCATTCTGATGAAGACATCCTTAGTAAGTGTCGCAACATAGGTCAATGTTATTTGCAACCGGTTGGCTGTTTAATCATGTACGTATAAAATTTAGTTGATAGGTCTCCAGACGTTCGTGAGTTATTTTTCTACATAACCCCCTTTTCACTCACTGCCACTGCACTTTTTACTAGATTGTATGTCATACGTGTACAAAGTCTGGTTGAAATAGATCTATTGATTTAGGAGGAGATGTGGAACATACATACAATGCTTTTTATGTATAGACGTCGTGTGGCTTAACGCCCTTGCTCAAGGCTTTTAATTGGACGCCAGTTCGGCGTCTTGCGTGTCTCTAACCCGTCTTACGTAAGAGGGGACCTACAGTTTAACGTGTAATCTGAATCATGTGCCGGTTCTTACAAATCGCTATATTTCTGAGGGATGAACGCTAGGTTAAAAGGAGACTGAAAAATCCGTGGTCCGATGGGGATTAGATTCCGCGACCTTTCTGTTTCTTCGCATTCACTTTACCACTTTTTTTTCTTCTTCTTTTCCAGCAGTGGGTCTGCGCGGATATCAATGACATCTTGCAGATTTCATCGCTGAGAACTTCATTTAGTTTTTGTGTTAAACAACGTAGTCAGATGACTGATCGAACACGTTGAGCTACCGTGCCGGCAGTGTTGCTATAGCACCAGGGAAAGACGAACATTATTTTTTAGTAAATAACTAATCCATTGCAAGCATTGACAATAATAAACTCTGGTCGCTCTCCGGATTTGTCTTACTTTTGAATTTGTAACTAACAGATGAAAACGTAATTTTCACAGGAGAGGTTCAATGATGCACCTGCAGCTGTTTTGAGGACAGGTAAACGAATTCCGTTACGTGCCTCTTATTAGGCAGTGATCCGGAAGACTGTTACAGTGGCCCACTAATTGAGTTATCTGGCCAGTCGATTCGTCTAACCGCGCATGACTATCCCGTTCCAGTAACTCCCCCCGTGTTATTAAGTCCCACTCGGCCCGCCCATTATCCACTGTAAGTACTTATTTACTCAATGCTTCACGTTAATTAGGGAAGCACCGCTTTTCATTAGTAAAGCGGCGTAGATTAGACGTGGCTGACAGTGTTGGGATGCGAAAGAACTCTTTCAAAACGATGCTCTCGTGACTGATATTATCACTCTGTACATTTTCTATTCGAGTTACTTCGTTTGTAGAGCAAAAAGACAACGTCTTCGGAACCAGCTGTGCTGTAAGAATTCGTCAGGTGAAGCGAAGACAAGAGTGTTTTTAATTTGATTGCCATTTTCAGTTTACAAATTTTAATTTATTTCTTATTGTATTATTCAATTAATGAAACATATTTACATTGTCACTGAAGACGTTACTACATATAATGAATGACTATGATATAAATCGAATGATTAATAAGAGTAACGTTTCGGTATGAGGGCTTAATTATAAGTTACTAAATATACACACGAAACGCGGGAGTTGAACGTCATGGGCACGTATAATCGACGTCGTGCAGTAATCTCGACACTGTCAGAAACCGGTATCAGGGTGGCAGGGACTGGACTGCCTATAACTGAAATCCGCTGTTACAAAACAGCAATTCCTGTGTGTCATTAATTTCTGAACCATCGCACGTATTATTGAACAGATCAAAGGGATTCTACCAGGAGATAAACCTTCTTTTCAGCTTTACTATTCCGATTTCGCATTAGTTACAATAAATTCTCAAGCAAGCCTGTTGAAAATATGTACTGCAGAGTAACAGATAGTTTTCTGAACGATGGAGAAAATTTTTCCAGGTGTACCATCCCCCATGGCCTGGACGTCTTTGGTCTGTTTAATATCCTCCGCCCTCGCATGAAAATACCTATCAAAAACAAATCTCTCTAGACAGTAGATATGCTGTAGAGTTCGAACACCATTTAATAGTGACCTGTTCGAGGTACTTAACAACAGATGTGGCTCTGAGAGTAAGATCTGAGACTAAAAATTTATTTTCCTCTGAGTTACCACAAAAATTATTAGAAACGTTATCAGAAAATAGGTGAATGCAAAGTGAATCAGCTTAAGAGTTGCAAAACTCGTGATGGTGGACAATATTGTGTTAGTAAATTTCGCTTGGACATCATGAATATGGATTTTCAGTGAGAATGTATCATTTACCACCAATCCTAAAAATAATATGTCCTCCACTTTATTAATCATACCAACATTGTAAGAACGTGGAATGCCTCCCCCTTCCCTTTCCGATAAGACCACATATATAAAACTGAGTCTGTTTATACGTTTTTTTTTTCCATCGCGTCTTTCGCAACATCTGTTTTAATCGGTTATTATTTTTTTTTCATGTTAAGCTTAGTGTAATTATAATTCCAGTAACTTTAAGAAGGAAAAATCAATAATAACTGAATCTATTTACTTTCGTTGGAATTTTACTATAAGGACCTTATCATGCCGTACATTATTGGTCTTTTTATTCACTCCCCTACCTGAATCTACAGCTACTATGCTTGCATTGTGAGCACGTAAAACGACCTTGGGGTTAACCGGTACACTCAGTCTTTAGTTATTGATGCACAGTAGGAAATGATGTGATGAAATAATGGATTCGCAAGGAACACCTCAAGTAGCCGTGCGCCAATTAGGTACTCGTTCATTCCTTTTCAGTAATAGAGTAAAACACCTTTCGGCTAGCTGTTTAGCTCATGAATAGAAGTAGAACGAGGTGTAGAGTGTCTCCGAAATTCAGAATACTGTAGTCATTTCAGCGGCGCCCTATGGTCAAAGTAGAAAGCTAAGACACAATGCCTTCATTTTTAACTATCAGTAATTATTCTTTAGTCCCTACAAAAATGTTATAAATAAATATCTTAAATGCAGCTTGTTATTAAGGTTAAAGTTTTCTCCAGGGATTGCAAATACATACAAATAAACAGTTTATATCTTCGTAAGACTGTTGAATTTAGTTTCGTGTGCAACAACCCTTTAAGAACGAACTTGGTTTAACATCTATGTAAAGTCAACGCCTCTGTTTTCGGAAATCGTACCTTCTGTGAGATTTTTATTTACAATTTGCCATCCTGCTGTCCCCAGAAAACAAGTAAATATGTGTAGTATTCCCACGAATACTGCTTTTTGATGACACATGAAACATTTAAAAATGTTACAGCAGACTTACTAACGGGGTTATCGCAAAAATGACAACTGAAAATATATGATTTATAAAGCCCTTTGGCAGCGAGAAACTCATCTAATAAAGCCATTACGGAAGGAGATAGATTTTGTGTGCGTCGTCAAGACGTGCCACTTATAGTTATTATGGGCCACAAAGTGGTCGGCTATTTTCCTAATTGTTTTACAGGGCCCTGTTTGATGTCTTTTCAAAGTGTTTTAACAAGGGACGCCCCGTATCCACTCAAGGCGTTATTAAGATCTCGAAGTTGAGGCTGTCAGATAGCTGCGTGCCCAAATCATAAAATAAATGGAATAGTGGTGATTGCAGCTTTTCTGTCAAATAATTCCTCTCTGAAGCAGGAAGTCATTGCACGAGTACATTAATACTAGGCATGAAGATTAACAAAAATTTGGAAATGATTTGTGTAATATTTTGTGCTTTGTGTTATAAGTGGGGATAACACTAGTTGAATATTCTCTGAAATGCTGCCAAATTTTAACGGTGATTGGAAAATTTTAGTAACGACAGTATGTAATGTAAAAAAAAGGTACTTAGGTTTTGGGCTAAGTGTCCCTTAGACATCGATATCATTACAGACAGAGAGTGGGCTGGTCAACGATGGATTAGAAGTCTGCCATGACTTTGAGGAAGTACCCATCCCTGTACTGACTGGGGGAAACCATTACACTGTGGCGCTTGATTACGTCACTTAACTTAGATGTGGGCAATGTTGTTAGGAAAACTATGCAAAACCTAAATTATGATGACTGGAATTTTTGACAATTCAACATGTTTCTTGGATTTATTGCAATAGAATCGTAGTCAATAACCTGCTTTTGATTTTTGATGCTTTCTATCAATCATACACGAAAAATACTATGATTTCTTTTATTTTCCCTCTAGTAATATTTCTGTCGATTCGAGTACAAAAAATATATAGTTCTGACAATATGCGCCGTCGGATTATCTTTCTCCCTCTTTTACATGATGTGTCTTAACTAATCTTTGTTATATACTTCATTTACACGTTTTCCCATTTAATACCATGAAAAAGGGCAAGAAAATGATTTACTCTATTACTGACGTCTGTATTGGTCCTCTCAGGTGGAAATACGGGAAAATAAAAACATATTTTGGAGCTTGCAATAAATTAGAGCTGGAAGTCAGTAACAGTACGCCTAAGATGATAGTAATAAAAATGACTTTCCTGATGTTCTGCAACTAATGTTTATTTATTCATAAAACTGTTGTCATATTTTCTTACTCCGTCGTCAAGTGATAACTGCCTGTCGTTAATCACAAGTAAAATTTTAAAAAAATAATAAAGTTGATTTTACTATTGAAAGCAACCAGTTTCATAACAGTCACTTATTTTTAAAAGAGGTGAAGTAAAAAAACTGTACCTGGACTTTTAAAACCAAATTGACATTCTGTATTAATGTTTGTTAATATCAGTTATGTCCAGCAATGTCCTCTTTCTGTTGTTTTCGATGGGATTTAAACCATCACAATGAACATTGTCATTGTATTTGTCTGGAAAAAACATGTCCCTCATAATTTAAATCTATTTTTCCAAGTATCAGCTTCTCTCACGTTCTGACAATTACCACAAGTCTGCCTATCCGTACAACATATAGAATTTAACAGTTCTCACGAATCATCTAATACACACTACTACGTAACTAAAATTTCATTTTGTCTTTGCTATTAGATAACGCCTTACCTACGTCATTGCTTGTTGTAAAATGAAGTTCAGTAGTTGTAGCTCTGCAATATAGTACTTTTCTTTGTAAATGTGTTGTATCATTACTACTAATATCTCTGCAAGTCACATAGAATTTTTCTGTGAGACATTCAATTATCACCTGACTATAACCTAAGAGGCCGAAAGTTTTTGATTAAATAAATAATAATTGTAGATGATAAGGAAAACATTTTCTTTTTTATACAATTATCTTATCCTTTCGATAATTAAGTTTCATTCCTACTTTAAAACTCGCTCTAAGATATCTGTTTTAATATTTGTACCTAACAGAAACAGCCCAACGCTAATAATAGAATAAATCATTTGCCACGCTTCACAGTATAATGTGTAGGAAGAATTCTGATACTCTAAACTATTTAAGAAAGATGTCGGGTATCCACACTAGCTGAAATTGTACAAAAGAGGGATAAAGATAGTCTGATAGTAGATATAGTCAAGACAATAATTTTCGTTGTTGTAATCGACAGTAAGAGTACTCGAAAGACCGCATATTATTGTCACGTTCTGTCAGACCCCTACGGAGAATTCAGTTAACGTTACTAAATCAATATGCAAGAAACGCATAAGGAAAACAGTACGTAAGGAAAATGAAGTCATACGAGTAGAACGAGTTTTCGTACTCAGGCCAATTACAGTCAACGACTGGACGAACAGGAAAAGAAGTAAACAGAAAAGCACAAATGACATGTGTGCGTTTGGGAAAGTTTTCAAAATTTACCTTCACATGTGTCTGAAACGGAAAGCCTACAGTGTGTGTATATTTACCAACATCAACATTTAACAGTAAGAAATGGACTTACAGTGCAGATACCATTCATAAACAGGTTCCTCTGCAGTGCTCAGAAGTGGAGAAATGTGGGAAGGTGCTGTTTGCAGCAGAATGTTCACACACACACGCACACACCTAAGGTTTTAGTAGCCGTTTAACAGAGCCCAATGCGTGCGCTATCTGCAGCACATATCAAATCTTCTTGTTCTGCTTCTTCCGTCATAAATTAGGCTTTCCATCATCCTGTTGCAGCTACACCTGGTCCTTCCATCGTTTTGCGGGTCTTCCAATGCATCTTTTACCTTGCGGAGTATTTCGCCAAAAATGTAGAGGTAATCTTGATTTGTCCATTCGTAACAGATGGCATATACGTTTTTGTCGGTATTCGTCAACCTTACTGTTTGTGTCGAAAATATTTAATTCCTTCCTAATATCTGTATTTCTTTTGTAGTCTAGCTTGGTGTATCCCGCTATGTATTTGAGGAATTTCAGTTCATTGTCTTGTAATCTTATTTTATCTTTCTTTTGCACTACCCAAGATTCCCTTCAGTATAGTAATGTTGGTACTGACATGAGTTTATAAAATTTTAGATATGTTTCTGTTCTTACTTAACGTTCGAGGGCTCTATTGACAGTGCCATTTAAGTAGTTAAATTTCTCCATTTTGTGTTTGATGGTTCCTAGAAATTTGAATCTATCTACTTGCCCCATTATCTTGTTGTCTATAATTATTTTTGTTCTTACTGGATTTTTTCCTTAGAAAGTCATGCCTTTTGTTTTTTGTATTGATATTGACATATTATATATCTGGCATGTTTGGTATAGTTCGTAGGCAGCTCTCTGCAGTGCATCTTCATTATTCGAAATTAACACTTGGTCATCTGCGAATAACAAAGTCATAATCTAATCTTTTTGGTTGAAGTTATATTTATAGTTCTTCAGTTTCATTCTCCATTGCCGTATAATGTCGTCAGGGTATATATAAAAAAGTAGTGGAGAGAAGCTGCGACCTTGTCGAACTCCTAAATTAATAGCCTTTCTTGATTCTTCATTTGGATTATTGTATTAGCATAGATCTTTTGAACTTCTTGTACAATGTGTATTGGTATACCTAATCTTATTAAAGTTTCCTACAATAGCTGTCGATTTACTTAACCAAAAGCCTTCACAGGATCGACGGAAAGGATGTGTGTTTCTTTATTCCTTGTGTTTTTCTATTATTTGCTGTAGCATAAATATGTTGTCTGTACAGCTTCTCCCCTTTCTGAATCCATATTGT
The DNA here is from genome assembly GCF_021461385.2 of Schistocerca piceifrons. NCBI lineage: Eukaryota > Metazoa > Arthropoda > Insecta > Orthoptera > Acrididae > Schistocerca > Schistocerca piceifrons. The sequence goes on from NC_060145.1 coordinate 406,467,736, forward strand.
TCTTCTGACAGCATTCACTCCATTATGAGTTTTAGTCTTTCAGTTATTATTCTATCATAGATCTTATACACTGTTTTAATAGTGATATGCCTCTATAATTTTCGGGTTTTGATCTGTTCCTTTTTTAAATATTGGTTTTATAAGTGAGTTCCATTCGTTTGGTATTTCCTTTGTTATCCAGCAAAGATTCAGGAATCTGAGGAACCTTTTTCTAAATGCTACTGAAGATTATTTTATTAGTTCCCTGTTAATGCCATCACTTCCTACTGTCTTTCGGTTCTTTGTATATTTGAGAGCATGTTCTAATTCTTGGAATTCAAGATGATCTGGATTTGTTTCAAGATCTTCATCATTTTTTGTGTTCATTTCATCGGTCCACATTTCCTTGTAACAATGCAGCCACTCTTTGTTCTTTATTACACTGATATCAGCCACATCCTTTTCGCTGTTATTCAAATGTCTTACCATTTTATATGCAAGTATTTGTCCCCCATTGACATCGTTTTCGATGATGGAGCTTTCTGCTTCTTGTATGCTTAATTATTCTCCTGGCTAGCACATAGCACATCTAAACGATATTCTAGTTCCTCCTACATCCACCATAGCACGTACTTATTAACGTGTGTAATTGCTGCCCTCATGTGAGCTCACAGTTCCTGCAGGTCCCTCACCGAGGTCTAGTGGAAAGCATCTTTCACAATGCGCCAAAGATAAAAATGTAACGGGTTTATTTCTGGAGATCTTGGGGACCAGGAAATACGCCCTCCTCTGCCAGTCCAGCGCCCTGGAAATGTGTCGTCCAAAGCCTTCCTGGCTCAGTGGGTAGGGGCGCCATCCACGTTCGCTTTTGTTCAGTGTAGGCTTAAAATTTAATAAGCGTCTCTGTTCCAGTAAAAATCTTTCCAAGATCTTAGCAGGGCCGTTAGAACCAGTTATGTTCCTCTGCTTCCAATTGTCACAGTTAGGCCCTACTTTATAAAGTCTTTGCCCAAAATAAAGTTACGAATGATAAACATACGGCGCAATGGTCTCCTATTCAGAAATAAATCAAGCCTGAAACTGATCCGTTTTGCGGATAGAACGAAAACTACTTGCTAGCATCCTATGTGCACTGCTTCCTGCATAAGTTCTTTTTTTTCTATTTAAGTATTTCTCTTTTCCAGCAAGTTATTGCTTACTTATCATTCTACAGTGCAAAGAAGTTTATCTTGAAATAACTGAAGTCCCTAAAAACTGTTAGTATCTGAAATAACGTGCTGAGTGAAGGAATATAATCATGTCTGTTCATATGATTCAAAGTAGTAATTCCGTTCTGGAACAGATAACCGCGACGGGAGGCCTCTGCGTATATCTATAAATTACATGATTTACTGTGGAACTACGGTTTAGAGATACACGACGTGCTCGGTGTCTGTGCACGCAGAAGATTCATGCGTCATGCGAAAACCCATAACACGAACCAAATCGCCAGTCCAGTGATGCGGGCACGCAGCTGTTCTCGAAGTATGTCTTCATAACTGTACTAAGGACTAGTGGAGGCAAAAACCGCCTGTAAATCTTTGTAGCGCGCTCTCGTAAAGTGGCACTTCTGAATGCATAAGTGTGACCAGTAATAAATATCCTACCGACTATAATTTACGAAACGTCAAAATACATAAGGTAATAACTAGCTTCAGTTTGTCTCGCTTGAACTAAATTAGCTTCAAGTCTGTATATCATGAGCTCTGTGTATGATAAACGGTTATGCCTTTACAAAATGTTGGTGTACAGCAAAGCACCTGCAGTCTGCTACGAAATTTTCATCAAAACTGCTTAGATCAACAGTACACAACCACACTTACTACCGTAGAGGCTGCTTACAACACTTCTGCTGTACTACTTTGGATAAGGGAGACATGACCACACCCTTAGAGATTAGAAAAGTGTCTTTTCTGAGCACGTCAGAGAAATATACCTCTTAATATCGGTCGAACCTCCTTTTGCCCGGCGTATTGCTGCAACTGGACGTGCCGTGGACTAAACAAGTCGTTGAAAGTCCCCTGCAGAAACATTGAGCCATTCTGCCTCTATATCTGTCGAGAATAGCGAAAGGGTTGCCAGTGCAGTATTTTGTGCATGACGATCATGCACCATAAATGTTCGATGGCATTCACGTCAGACAATCTGGGTGGCCAGATCATTCTCTCGAATTGTTCAGAATGTTCCTCAAACGAACCATGAACAGTTGTGGCCCAGTGACACGGCAGATTGTCATTCATAAAACTTCCATCGTTGTTTCGGAAGATGGGTCCATGAATGGCTGCAGAAATGAGAACAGCGAGAAACTTAACATCAGGACTGACGATTACGAAGTACAGGGTGATCAAAAAGTCAGTATAAATTTGAAAACTTAATAAACCACGGAATAATGTAGATAGAGAGGTAAAAATTGACACACGTGCTTGGAATGACATGGGGTTTTATTAGAACCGAAGAAAAACAAAGTTCACATAATGTCCGACAGATGGCGCGTGAAAGATCTCTTCCGCGCGTCCTTTGGTGATGATCGTGTTCTCACCCGCCACTTTCGTCATGTTTGGCCTCCCAGCTCCCCAGACCTCAGTTCGTGCGATTATTGGCTTTGGGGTTACCTGAAGCCGCAAGTGTATCGTGATCGACCGACATCTCTAGGGATGCTGAAAGACAACATCCGACTCCAATGCCTCACCATAATTCCGGACATGCTTTACATTGCTGTTTACAACATTATTCCTCGACTACAGCTATTGTTGAGGAATGATGGTGGACATATTGAGCATTTCCTGTAAAGAACATCATCTTTGGTTTGTCTTACTTTTTTATACTAATTTTTGCTATTCTGGTCAGATGAAGCGCCATCTGTAGGACATTTTTTGAACTTTTGTAATTTTTTTGGTTCTAATAAAACATCATGTCATTCCAAGCATGTGTGTCAATTTGTACCTCTCTATCTACATTATTCGGTGATTTATTCAGTTTTCAAATTTATACTCACTTTTTGATCACCTGGTAAATAAAATTATCAATCCTGCTACCCACACAGCAAAAAACCCTTGACGATCGGAGCAAGGAGAAAACCAAACGCATACTAACACTGGCAAAAAGAGCATTCCTGTTCAAAGAAATCTACTATTAACAAATATAGGCCTTAATTTGAGAAATAAATTTCTGAGAATGTACGTTTGGAGCACAGTATTGTATGGTACTTAAACATGGACTATGGGGAAACCGGAACAGAGGAGAATCGAAGCATCTGAGATGTGGTGCTACAGACGGATGGTGACAAATTAGGTGGACTGATAAGGTAAGGAATGGGAAGGGTTCTGCGCAGAATGGGTGAGGAAAGGAAAATGTGGAAAACACTGACGAGGGTGAAAGGGAAGGATGATATGACTTCTGTCAGGACATCAGGGACTTATCTCCATGGTACTAGAGGAGCTGTAGGAGGCAAAAACTGTAGAGGAAGACAGAGACAGGAATACACCCTGCAAATAATTGAGAACGAACGTTGCAAGTGCTACTTTGGGATAAAGAGGTTGGCAGAGGAGAGGAATTCATAGCGCGCCGCACCAAACCAGTCAGAAGACTGATGATTCGAAAAAAAGAAAAAGATACTGCGCACAGTAGAGGAACAATTAGAAGATGATGATTGTATCAGTATGACAATGCAACGTGTCATAAAGCAGTATCTGTGTCGACAGTAAAACTCCTCAAATGGACTGCCCAGCTAAGAGTCCCGATCTGAACCCAACGGAACACCTTCGAATGTCGCCTTCTCTCCCGGCCCAGCGTCCACCGTGACTGCCGTATCTGGTTTCAGGCCTTGAGGAAGAAATAGCTGCCATTGTTCTACAGGCTTTCATACGCCTTATTGAAAACATCTGCAGCAGAGTTCGACTCGTCATAAGGGTGGATACATCCACGTTACACTCACCTTCATTCACAGAAAACGGCAACTTAAGCTGTGCCAATTGACATCGTCCGTGATCAGGGGTTCGAGACAGCAGGAAACAGGAAAATCATGTCTTACTTAAGGAAGTGGGCCGTTTTTATTTTGGAAATACTGTATTATTTTAGGCAGTCCCTTATTATCGGACTGGATTAAAATCTTATATAATTTGTGACGTTTCTTACGGTACCCAGAAGCTGCTTCTGCCGAGGAAACTTCCGTATCCGTAAATCTAAGAAAACATCCTGTGTCGCCGTGTTTACAAGACGCCCTGTCGAGCGTACACCTGACGCCGATTATTCGGGGATGCGGCAGTGGGTCTCTAATTGGAAGCAGCGGTAAGCAGTCCGTGTAGTTTGGGTCGGGGCCTAGGGGAATGCCGGCGTCCGGCACTACCTCCGCCTTGGTTCTGATGCTATCACCCGTCTGCTTGCCTACCTGCCTCTTACTTGCTGATGGGCCCACCTCCCGAGAGGTGATGACGGATCACTTATAGCTGCCTCCTCTCCTGTTTCTTTCTTTTACTTTCCTACGTAATTGGGAGGGAACGGTTTAGTATATCCCGATTTACACATACTCGTTTGGTATGCTTACAATGATGTCTTCCTCAAGAACGAGATGTACTACAAAAAAACATTCGATATACTGTCTTTTTTCGGGAAGATCCGCAGTCAGTGGTTGTACAACAAACTTATTTGACGATCTATATAACACAGAATTTCTTAAGCCGTGACCTGCTTTGGTTACATAGAACAATCTTCAGATTTGCGTCTATAGCCCAAAAGAGTAACGCCTAAAATTCTACAAGCAATATGCGAGCTGCGTCGTACAACAACATACTGTTCTACGGCGTATCATGCATATTACTTATATAATTGCTCGGGTGACTCTTGTAGCCGACATACTCCATCTGAAGAAGGTTTACTGGAACTGAGACCGGAGATTAGAAATATATGCAATCGAGACGAATAATAAAAATTGTAAGCTACAGAAAAAATACATTTCTAAATGTCCACTCTGATGATTCCCGCTATCACAGTATTTCGAAGACTGAAAAGTTGTCAGGGACTGAAATTGATGGCCTAATACGTACTCACTGTCTTCACTTAAGCTAGAATATTATGATATGTAGAATACCCAATCCGGACGAACACTGAAAATTTGTCTTCTGTCTGCCACGTCGATAAAATTTTAAAAATCACACCTTAGCAATTATATAAAGATGGTTGATGTGCGTAAGAACACCGTACATTGTTACACAAAAACCAACATGCTAAGGGAAAAAAGTAATGTGTTGAGCGGAGAGAAAATATATTAATCAACAACCATAGGTATCTGGTGCATGTTAGTCCGTTACTATTTTCCGACCTTTAACTGGATCCTCACGGTGTAAGAAGTTTCAGCACGCTAGATGAACTCGGAGTTAGGGAATTAGTACTTTATTACAGATGTGTCCTTGCACCCCATCGAAAGATACCGTTTAGAACATCTCAGTCGTGCACGAAGTTTGATGAGACTAGCAATTTTTTACCAGAAAAAAAATCCCAGTTCTTGAGCATACACCTTAATCATCTGCTATGGAACCGTACGACGTTTTATATTTTCGAAATGTAATGTCCACTAAAAGTAATTCATTTTTCGAAGCTGGAAGAGGTACAAACGAGAGGGACGGGGCACTTAGCGCATTCACAGAAAACTATACGCAACGATGATTTTGTCAGTGATGGGAACGAATACTGTACTCAGATGTGGCCTAATTTGAAGGCGATCACTAGTAACCGGGAGTATTTGTGCATTAAAAAAACATACGCAGCGTCCATTGGTATTGGATTTGCTAATGCATACTCTAAGTGAAAAACGCATGAATGGCTAGAGGAGAGACATAGTAATATGAATGGCTCGGAAACCTTTGGAGAAAAAGTAGAACCCGTAATAATATCAAGAGCTCAGATAGCAAGCCAGTATCAAGTAAAGAACGAAAGGTTGAAATGTGGAAAGACTTTATAGAAGCGCCACATAGTAAACCTGAAGATAGTAATATCATATAAACGGAAGAGGAAGTTGAGGATGAAACGGGAGAGATGATACTGCAAGAAGAATTTGCTCTGAAAAACCTATAGACCAAAAAAGGGCACTTGGAGAGAGCGACGTTCCTTCATAATCATTGAGCCCTTATCTTAATATTCCACCTGTTACGCAAGATGTTGATAGTCGGAATGCTCCTGACTTCTAGAAAAATGTAATAGTTATAATTCTGCAAAAGGCAGTTCCTTACAGGTGTTAATAGTGCAGTACCGTCAGCTTAATAAATCATGGCTGGAAAATACTAACAACGTTTATTCACAGGAGAATGGTAAGACTGCTCGAAGGCGAATTTGAGGAATTTGGCTTTCAGAGAAATACAGGGACTTGCGAGGTAATACTGACCCCATGATTTATTTTAAGAGACAGATTGTGGATAGGTAAACTTATGTTTATAGCATTTGTAGACTTGCGAAAAGGTTATAATAACGCTGAAAGAACAACACATTTCGATATTCTGAAGATAGGACGAATAAAATACAAGGAGCGAAATGTTATCTACAACGTATACGGAAAACGGACTACAGGTGTAATAATAGTAAAAGTATATGAAAGGAAACACGTAGGTAGGAATGTTATGTGTCTTGTAGCCTATTCCCGGTATTTTTTAACCTGTGTGTTGAGCGAGCAACGGAAACCATTGATAAATATACTCTCATGCTCATAAATTAAGTATAATTGCAGGATGTGGTGTCACACAACGTGGCACGGTATTGGTGATAAATAGAGTAAACCGTCCCGAAACACATGTGCTACAAAACGCCACTGTTTCCTGCGCATGTACCCCGACATCAATATGGGATTGATCACCATGCACACGTACATAGGCCGCACAACGTGTTGGAATACTCTGGATCAGGTGGTCGAGCAGCTCCTGGTGTATAGCCTCCCGTTCTTGCACCAGTGCAGCAAAATTACTGACGATGGCCGGTATAGGGAAGGTATAAACTGCATACTGTCAGTAATAAGAAAAGCGTTTCTGAGAAAGATAAATATGTTAATACCGCAACTAATTTTTTAATGTTAGAAAGTCTTTAGTGGAAGTATTCGCCTAGACTGCAGCCCCGAACAGAAGTGAAATGTGGACAATGAACAGTTCATACAAAAAAATGTATAGAAGCTGTAGAGATATGGTAGTATAGAAAAGTGCTGAATATCTGATGGATAGATCGGATAACTAATGACGAGGTAGTACTGTTTCGATTGGTAAGAAAAAGAAATAAGTGATACAACTTAACTAAAAGAAGAGATCGTTTAATTGGACAAATACTGTGGCATCACGGTATCGTCAGTTTGGTAACAGAGGGAAATGGGGGGGGGGGGGAGGGGATGGGGGAACTGTAGGGCGATCAAGCAAGTTCAGATGGATGTGGCTTGTGCTAGTTATGCAAGGATGAAGAGGCTTTCACAGGACAAACGTATGCAGGAAGCAGCATGTGAGCAGTCTTCGGACTGAAGTCCACAACAACATAGCGTTCTCGCTTCCCGCGCCCGGGTTCCCGGGTTCGATTCCCGGCGGGGTCAGGGATTTTCTCTGCCTCGTGATAACTGGGTGTTGTGTAATGTCCTTAGGTTAGTTAGGTTTAAGTAGTTCTAAGTTCTAGGGGACTGATGACCATAGATGTTAAGTCCCATAGTGCTCAGAGCCATTTGAACCATTTTGAACCACAACAATAACATTACACAGTACAGATCAGTATAAACAGAACCGAAAAGGCTGTGTGCTAGTCTACAAATAATCATTTTCCTGTTTTCTAGTGTATGCCATAACTAAAATGTACTCGAAGGAACGGCTGAAATTTCGTGACAGATATTTACGATGTCTCGGCAACAGAACAAAGCTTCCTTCATTAGGCGGGCTAACACATCGACACAGACTGATAATAGCATGTCATCCACGTGCCGAAACGGTGCACGTCTGTCGCAGTGATGTAGCCATTCACACGAGCGTGTATGAGGCGAAACAAAATATGTCTCTGCTATTATAAAACAGTCGGGTGATGCTGAGGGAATTAGATTAGCAAATGAGGCACTTAAAGTAGTAAAGGAGTTTTGCTATTTGGGGAGCAAAATAACTGATGATGGTCGAAGTAGAGAGGATATAAAATGTAGGCTGGCAATGGCAAGGAAAGCGTTTCTGAAGAAGAGAAATTTGTTAACATCCAGTATTGATTTAAGTGTCAGGAAGTCATTTCTGAAAGTATTCGTATGGAGTGTAGCCATGTATGGAAGTGAAACATGGACGATAAATAGTTTGGACAAGAAGAGAATAGAAGCTTTCGAAATGTGGTGCTACAGAAGAATGCTGAAGATTAGATGGGTAGATCACATAACTAATGAGGAAGTATTGAATAGGATTGGGGAGAAGAGAAGTTTGTGGCACAACTTGACCAGAAGAAGGGATCGGTTGGTAGGACATGTTCTGAGGCATCAAGGGATCACCAATTTAGTATTGGAGGGCAGCGTGGAGGGTAAAAATCGTAGAGGGAGACCAAGAGATGAATACACTAAGCAGATTCAGAAGGATGTAGGTTGCAGTAGGTACTGGGAGATGAAAAAGCTTGCACAGGATAGAGTAGCATGGAGAGCTGCATCAAACCAGTCTCAGGACTGAAGACCACAACAACAACAGCAACATTATAAAACTACTTCCTCACTATAACAAATAATGACATATTTAGTCTTGTTTTTACTGCATCTTTTTCCAAAGGTGTCTACATCTGAACTACCTGTACCGGCATAACATAAATGTTCCATTTCGGCTTCAGATATTAGGGTTCTACTCTAGTTTCTCTTTACCGATTTCATTTACAGAACTTCTGTATTGTGTGACATGCATAGGGTAGTTTATTATGAAGTGCCACCATTTCTGTGAGAACCATGATCTCCAAGTTAGCTCGTGATCACATTATAAACTTGTGGAAACTACTTGATAAAATAAAATTCTGAGCCCGACTGGAACACTTGACAGGCAATGTTCCTGCAGCTGTGGAGATGGGTCGTGCTTTCATAACTGTCAGTAAGAGCACTGTATTCAAAGAACGGGACTCTGTATTAGAGTTCGAACTCGGCACAAATTATTATTGATTATGAAATAAAATTCTTTTTAGATGTCCATTAACAAGACTATTTTGTTGCACGTTTACTTTCATATTACGGAAATTTGGCCACTTAGGTTCCTTCACGGTCTTGCACGTAACACAAGTTTCAAGATCGAAGGTACTCGATTTTTCAAACATAAAATTTGTTTCCGCACAAAACATTATCATCAAATATAGAAAGATCAACAAAAAAGTATATAAAAATAAAATGTTAATTTCTGATTTACTGAACAAAATAAACGATGTAGGAAATGTGGCAAATAAGGACTGCTAAAAAACCTAGGGTAAATTTCGAATTTTGGTCATTCCAAACAAGGTGTAGATATTGTTACATCAGTAATGCTTCCAGTTCCTCCGTTTAGGGGCAAATCAACACAGCTTGCATCATCAGACCTTATTGTATGTTGTTCATATTCATGTTTTTTTTTCCTTGTGTTAATACGTGAATGCCAATTGTACAATTAATGTTACGTGCGTAACTATGGAATGACGGAGTACGGCTACTATATGACGAAGATAGACGTTGTAATTAGCAAAATGTCACATTTGAGACGTTATGCGAGGAATATACACTGTCGAGTTCATATGAAAACCTCCAAACGTGCAATCTGTAACGCTTCAGGGGACTGATGACCTCAGAAGTTAAGTCCCATAGTGCTCAGAGCCATTTGTAACGCTTCGCTCTTCACGTACGTCACGCGATTTTCTCTCTCTTACTTTGTCGGCTGATTCTGTTGATGCCGCATCGCATGTCATGTGTTCGTGGACTGCTTTTCTTTATTAGTTTCCCCTGTCTAAAACCACAATGTAAAATCGGTGTCGTCGTTTTGCCCCTCATTGATGTCATTCCAGCGCTAAATGTTACCATTTTATTAAATTAATCGTAACTAACGGATACTTTTTTTTCTTTTTGTTTGCAGGGAAAGAAACTTTGCTGCAAGCTGAGAAGGGCGTTTCATCATAGAGCTGTATTGGTAAGTGCGATACGTTCTGTTAACTTCAAGTATAATGCGATGCGAACGTCACGACAAACTGGTTTATGCAGGGTGCTTCAGAAAGAATATATATCTCGCTTATTGGAGGAACAAGTACATTGTCTAGTTTATATTCATTGCTGCCAGATGTCGGTTCTCTTCTGGTTGCTTGGTTACCGTCACACGTTGCAAAATGGCTACTCAGCAACAGAAATAATTTTGTGTTTTCGCGTTGGTACTTGTCTAGACTACAGCCTTGTACAGAAGTGAAAAATCATCAATAAATAGTTCATACAAGAATAGAAGCTGTGATAACAGTGCAAAGACGTTTCAGGTTGAAGTACCAAACTGATTCTCTGAATGGATGGCACATTCGCAGGACTGTATGTACAAGAATAAGTCCTGAGCGCCCTCCCGTTTCCAACGAAAGTGCCGCACGAATTCATACCGGTTTCCAACGTAGACCTACGAAATCAACTCGCTATACCAGTCGGGAGAAAAATGGCTCTGAGCACTGTGGGACTTAACATCTGAGGTCATCAGTCCCCTAGAACTTAGAACCACTTAAACCTAACTAACCTAAGGACATCACACACATCCATGCCCGAGGCAGGATTCGAACCTGCGACCGTAGCGGTCTGTCGGTTCCAGACTGAAGCGCCTAGAACCGCTCGGCCACCCCGCCCGGCACCAATCGGGAGATATAACGGCCTGCAACAACAATTTGGCATGTTTCTCGTTCCGTTGTAAAGTCGTATAAGCTGAGCTGTTACAGGCTCTACGTCATGACGAGAAAGGCAAACGTGTGGCATTTCCTGACAAGCTTCAGTGTGCTGTTGACAATAATAACGCTGTCGCACAGTGCGTCGTGTTCAGTGATTAAGCAACTTTCCACCTTAGTGGGAAAGTAAACAAACACAATGTTCGAATTTTGGTCTTAACAGAAACACGTATGCACTCACTGAACATCTACGAGATTCACCTGAAGTCAAGGTGGTTAGTGCGATGTCCCACTCACCTGTTTACGGACCATTCCACTTTGATGGAGATAAGGTTAACGGACAGCAGTATCTTGTTATGTTATAAAACCGGCTGTTTCCGAGTCTGAAAGAGGACAACTTCATTTTTTCAACACGACGGGGCACTACCTCACTGGGATCATCAAGTCCGTGAATATCTGAATGAGACTCTTGCGAGCCACGGGATTGGTCGTCAAACAGCCGGCGACTTAGCACTTCTCAGCTGGCTTACACTGTCTGTCTGTCACTTCTTCCTGTGGAGTTTCATCAAGGACACCGTTTATCCACCAACACTACTACAGAACCTAGAAGAGTTGAAGAACGAGATACTTGCTTATCCGGGTAGGGGAGGAATTCGAGTATCGAAATGGTATCGTTCGTGTCGCTGGTGGAAGACATTTTGAACATCCGTAATCTAAATTTGAGAAATTCATAAATATATATCCTGCCCGCCCGGTTAGCCGAGCGGTCTAACGCAAGGCTTTCCGGAGCGGGATGGAGCGCCTGGTCCACGGCACGAATCCGCCCGGCGGACTTGTGTCGAGGTCCGGTGAGCCGGCCAGTCTGTGGATGGTTTTTAGGCGGTTTTCCATCTGCCTCGGTGAATGTGGGCTGGTTCCCCTTATTCTGCCTCAGCTACACTATGTCGGCGATTGTTCCGCAAACAAGTTCGCCACGTTCGCGTACACCACGATTACTCTACCACGCAAACACAGGGGCTACACTCGTCTGTTGTGAGGCGTTACCTGGGGGGTTCCACCAGGGGTCGAACCGCACAGTAACCCTGGATTCGGTGTGGGGCGGCGGAGGGGTGAAGTCGACTGCGGTAGCCGTCGTAGGATTGTGGACCACTGCGGCTGCGGCGGGGACGGAGCAGCTTCTCCGTCGTTTCTAGGTCCCCGGTTAACATACAACATACAACATATATATATCCTAAATTTCATATCTGTATGTATTACAGCTTAATAAATATATGCGTTCGAGGAACATATACTCCTTTTGAAACACCATGTATTTCGAACTTTTTGTTCCTCAGGAAAGCAACAAAGATTTTATACACCATGATCATAGCGAAAGACTTCAAAGTACTACTAGCATCTCTAAAGTGCCCACTACCGATTGTTTAAATAATCTAACTCCCACGTGCAAAACAGTTTCAGACTTTACGAATGAGTAATGCGTTAAATATATGATGTTATGCTTGTCAGCAAAGAAAAGTGTGGAATAGTTTCAAAATTTTGCTTAAAGTTTGTTGGAAGTCGCTAAGGGCTCTCAATCTCGAATACTGGACGAGTATAGGCCAGGCAACTTGCGCTACATTTGCAGCAAAAGCTATTTTTCACGCATCTGTGTTGTAATTCATGAACTATGTAACGTACAATGATTTAATTTTTCAGGTACATTTAGTGGTACACGTGGATACTGTCTCCAAGGAATGTTCTAATAAAGATAGTAATAAAGAAGCATAAATTAAAGCACCATGCCTGATGCTGCAGTATTACTGCACGCAGTAAGACATAAACTTTATTTCTTTTCGTCATATTGTAGGAGGAGTAAGCGAGAAAAAGCTTGAAATTATGTGTCAAGTTCGTTGGAAGTCATTAAGTGCTCTTATTCTCAAATACTGTATGAATGTTGTCTGGGTAATTTGTGCTCAACGAGTTACGCTGTTTCTAGACGTATGCACAGTTTCTGACAGTATACTTGTCTTATTCTTTTAAGCCTTTGACGTAAGATTATAACTCTTAAGGAACCGATTATGACAGCAATTAAAATATTTAGCCGGCCAGTGTGGCCGAGCGGTTCTAGGCGCTACAATCTGGAACCGCACGACCGCTACGCTCGCAGGTTCGAATCCTGCCTCGGGCATGGATGTGTGTAATGTCCTTAGGTTAGTTAGGTTTAAGTAGTTCTAAGTTCTAGGGGACTGATGACCTTAGAAGTTAAGTCCCTTAGTGCTCAGAGTCATTTGAACCAATTTTTTTTTAATTTTTAAATTCGTTCACTCTTTGCCTACATAAAATCAAATTTTATTTCTTCTGGAGCCCTTAGGTTGGCAACCAGCAACCGGTACTGTGCCCCATGAACCAAGCCAGTCTTTTAGCAATAGACACTGCGGTGACTACAGTCATGGGACACCTCCTAATATCGTCTCGCACCTCTTATTGCCCGCCGTAGTGCAGCAACTCGATGTGGGGTGGACTCAGCAAGTCGTTGGAAGCCCACAGCAGAAATATTAAACCATACTGCCGCTATAGCCGTCCATAATTGTGAAAATATTACGGTTGCACGATTTTGTGCACGACTGATCTCGCGAATACGTCCCATAAATGTTTCATGGGATTCATGTCGAGCGATCTGGGTGGCCATATCATTCTCTCGAAATGTTCATCAACCCAATAGCGAACAATTCTGGCTCAGTGACACCACGCATTGTCATCCATAAAAATTCCATCGTTGTTTTGGAACATGAAGTCCATGAATGGCTGCAAATGGTCTCCAAGTAGCCGAACATAACCATTTCCAGTCAATTATCGGTTCAGTTGGACCAGAGGATCCAGCCCTTTCGATGTAAACACAGCCCATGCCCTTATGGAGTCATCACCAGCTTCGACAGTGCCTTTTAACAACTTGCATCCATGACTTTATGGGGTCTGCGTCGCACTCGAACCCCACCGTCACCACTTACCAACTGAATTCGGGACTCGTCTGACCAGGCCAACCGAAATGGTCACGAGCCCAGGAGAGACACTGCAGGTGATGTGCTGTTAGCAAAGGCAGTCGCGTCGGTCGTCGGCTGCCACAGCCCGTTAACGCCAAATTTCACCGCACTGTACAAACGGATACGTCGTCGTACTTTCCAAAATGATTTTTCCGGTTATTTCACGCAATGCTGCTTGTCTGTTAACAGTGACAACCATACGCAAACACCACTGCTCTCGGTCGTTAAGTGACGGACGTCGGTCACTGCGTCGTCCGTGGTGAAGAGTAATGCCATCAATTTGTATTCTCGGCATACTCTTTACATTGTGGATTCAGAATATTGAATTTCCTAAGGGTTCCGGAAAGAGAATGTCCCACGCTTCTAGCTCCAACTACCATTCCAAGTCTATTAACTCCTGTCGTCCGGCCGTAATCACGACGGAAACCTTTCACACGAATTGCCTGAGTACAAATGACAGCTCCGCCAATTCACTGTCCTTTTATACTTTGTGTGCGCGATAATACAGCACCTGCATATGTGCATATCACTATCCGATTACTTTTGTTATCTAGGTGTCGACCGATTCACTGTAGCAATACAGCGACCGTACTAGCTATGTGGCGCTCGATCAGAGGCAACCACATAGAAATCCTTGTGCTGGATGAAATTTTCATCACTAGTACTCCGTTGACAAAGGAAGCCGAACTGATGGCAGCCAGTCACTAATCACTAGAATCGACATCAATGTCCTGAATCAAACTCGTAAAGTCTCCGCTGTATTTCATGCAGTGACGTTACATGGCACTGCTGTTGGTGATGGGTAAGCTGTGCTCGGTGGCCTTCTTAGTAGTACATAGATTGGGGGGGCGGGGGGGGGGTGTCTGTCGCCATGAACACAACAAACACTACATATGAGCAATTACGCTTGTGGCAACACTACGCGCACTTCGTACAGGAAAGGTGAACAACTGGCTAGAATAGGAAAACTACTCATATTTGCATTCAGATGGTGGAGCCAAAAGTGGACTTCCCAGACAACTGCATTTACGGTTTTCCTTAATAACAAAACAAAAATAATAATTCGTATCATTCGATTTCTCGAACTCTTTGTTTTGAACATAAGATGTGTTTCTCGTGCTTTCGTGTAATGAGTGAAGGTCACACTTGCTGTTGTTATTGATTTGAATATTTTAGTGATTTTTTTTAAGTTACTTGACTTGCAGAAGGTGCGATTTGACCAAACTGCAAGACGTCAAGTCATGGGTCACTCAAATGGTATGGACATCTTGTCCCAAAGTCAAAGACAAAAATTTCTTGCTCAGACTGTGAAATACTGTTTTTAGAAGCCGGCCGGCGTGGTCGTGCGGTCCTAGGCGCTTCAGTCTGGAACCGCGTGACCACTACGGTCGCAGGTTCGAATCCTGCCTCGGGCATGGATGTGTGTGGTGTCAAATGGCTCTGAGCACTATGCGATTTAATTTCTGAGGTCATCAATCACCTAGAACTTAGAACTAATGAAACCTAACTAACCTAAGGACATCACACACATCCATGCCCGAGGCAGGATTCGAACCTGCGACCGTAGCGTCGCTCGGTTCCAGACTGTAGCGCCTAGAACCGCACGGCCACTCCGGCCGGCTGTGTGTGGTGTGGTGTCACCGCCAGACACCACACTTGCTAGGTGGTAGCCTTTAAATCGGCCGCAGTCTGGTAGTATACGTCGGACCCGCGTGTCGGCACTATCAGTGATTGCAGACCGAGCGCCGCCACACGGCAGGTCTAGAGACATTTCCTAGCACTCGCCCCAGTTGTACAGCCGACTTTGCTAGCGATGGTTCACTGACAAATTACGCTCTCATTTGCTGAGACGATAGTTAGCATAGCCTTCAGCTACGTCATTTGCTACGACCTAGCAAGGCGCCATTATCATTTGCTATTTATCTTGTGATGCATGTACCGTCAGACCGATGTTTACCAATTATGGATTAAAGTTAAGTATTCCAGAAGCTACGTACTTTTTTTACTAGACTCAACTTCTTTAACTGTTCCAGACCTCACGCCAGCCTGCGTGAGCTTAAACGCGTCCCTTCCGGCTTCCTCCTAGTGGCTTGGCTGTCTTGCCAAGCCACAACATGTGGTGTCCTTAGATTAGTTAGGTTTAAGTAGTTCTTAGTTCTAGGGTACTGATGACCACAGATGATTAAGTCCCATAGTGCTCAGAGCCATTTGTTTTTAGAACAAAAATGCGTTTGTTTCCCGATGTGTCCCATTATAATAAGATCGGTTTTCAATCTACACGTTTCTTTACCTGTGGGTGTAGGTGGAAGTTGGAGGATGGCAAATCTCATAAATCGAGTGTGCGTTCCATCACTGTGCTCTTCAAATTCCTGTCTGAAAAATATGCTCCTTGACAAGAAAATTACCTTGGATTGCAAAAATATTTCACTCTCCAGTCCACGTGTCGCATCAGGTATTTGAATCGTCCATCTGTTAGAGAAGATTTGCGTACTTTTCGTCAGTTATTATGAGTGAGCAGAAGAAACTATACTTGTTAACAACGTATATGCACTCGATAGTCCTTTCGGCTCAGGTTTTGTATAAAGACTGTATTTACCGTATTTTAAAAATTGCATAGTATACTGAAAGTAGTAATGACAACAAACAGGGGCACTAATTCTCGTTTTCGTAATTGCATCCATTAAGTTCTCTTCAAAGCAATCAACAAGAAAAATATCTTGCATATCAAACAGCACCAGTCACAATGCATCCCACAGATCATATCGACTTCCCAACTGGTATAGGCGACCATTATGGCCAACCCAACGTAGGGTTCGTCAAGCACAAAGACAAGCAGTAAAAACTCTAGCAGTGTGCAAGCGGTCATTATTTTGCTGAAATGTAAGCCCAGGATGGCTTGCCGTGAAGGGCAACAAAACTCCGCGTAGAATATAGTCCACGTGTCGCTGTGCTGTAAGGGTATCACGGATGACAACCAAACTGTTCTGCTATGAAAAGATGTGGTACACCAGACCATCGTTTCTGATGGTCGGCACATACAGCAGGTGACATGTCGGGTTGGTATCCGATCGTCGTCTGGCGCCTCTCCAGACAATTCGAGAGATTAGAGCCACCAACAATCCCCGCTCGCTATTCGCGAATGGAGCAGGGCTTGGGAGGGGGGGATGATCAAATTAGAGTTACCAGAAGTATCCACAGCGACACACCACTAGGTGGCTTCTGGATTATGGTGTCGATATAATGACCTCGCTGTTGACAGGACGTGTAACTGTTATCCTCCTCCTTTTTCCTCGTTGTAATCAGAGTGGCTCGTTGTTGGTGTGCCATTCCTATTGTTCTCCTGATTTAAATGCGAATATTTTAGGTTGGGCTTTACCGTGACTGTTATTGACATTAAATGAAACGACAAGTTTACTGTTACCAGTCACCGTTTTATTTACAGGGTGATTCAAAAAGAATACCACAACTTTAAAAATGTGTAATTAATGAAAGAAACATAATATAACCTTCTGTTATACATCATTACAAAGAGTATTTAAAAAGGTTTTTTTTCACTCAAAAACAAGTTCAGAGATGTTCAATATGGCCCCCTCCAGACACTCGAGCAATATCAACCCGATACTCCAACTCGTTCCACACTCTCTGTAGCATATCAGGCGTAAAGTTTGGATAGCTGCTGTTATTTCTCGTTTCAAATCATCAATGGTGGCTGGGAGTGGTGGCCGAAACACCATATCCTTAACATACCCCCATAAGAAAAAATCGCAGGAGGTAAGATCAGGGCTTCTTGGAGGCCAGTGATGAAGTGCTCTGTCACGGGCTGCCTGGCGGCCGATCCATTGCCTCGGGTCGTTCAGGTTTCATAACTAACCTTTTTCGTAGGACTCTCCATACAGTTGACTGTGGAATTTGCAGCTCTCTGCTAGCTCTGCGAGTCGATTTTCCTGGGCTGCGAACAAATGCTTGCTGGATGCGTGCTACATTTTCATCACTCGTTCTCGGCCGTCCAGAACTTTTCCCTTTGCACAAACACCCATTCTCTGTAAACTGTTTATACCAACGTTTAATACACCACCTATCAGGAGGTTTAACACCATACTTTGTTCGAAATGCACGCTGAACAACTGTCGTCGATTCACTTCTGCCGTACTCAATAACACAAAAAGCTTTCTGTTGAGCGGTCGCCATCTTAGCATCAACTGACGCTGACGCCTAGTCATCAGCGCCTCAAGCGAACAAATGTACAACTAAATGAAACTTTATAGCTCCATTAATTCGCCGACAGATAGTGCTTAGCTCTGCCTTTTGTCGTTGCAGAGTTTTAAATTCCTAAAGTTGTGGTATTCTTTTTGAATCACCCTGTATTTCCACGACGCGTTTCCAAGGTTTAAGCCTCCATCTACCTGATAATGGAGGTTTAAACCTTTGAAAAGCGTCGTGGAAATAAATAAAACGGTGACTGGTAACAGTAAACTTGTCGCTTCATTTAAAGTTCTCTTGGTTGTTGTATCCCCATTTTGGGTTGTCAAACGCTTATTCCAGGTCAAGATATTCAAATTATCATCAAAATATTCAAATTATCATTAGAAAACTCAGTGCAGAATTCGGTGCCTTTGGCTTTCCTAAGCACAAATCGGTAATCAAACAAATCCTCAATTTCTTCTTCAACCTGAATGCATGAGCTGTGAAGCTGATCTCCAGTTCTTGCATGTATCTGGCCTTTCTTTTTTGATCGTTATTTGAAAAGTACACTCCATCCTCACGATGACTAACGGCACGACTACGCAACACGCGATATCCGCGAGAGTTCAAAGGCCTGTGAATAACGAAAGTGCGTCCGGCCGGTGCCCGGAGCCAGGTGGACGTAACGCGCGGTTTCACTTAATTGTAGGCCAGCGAGGCAAGCGAGGCAGCCGGCGAAATCGCGACTGCGCCCTTATAATTAGTCTCGTTTCGTCTGGCGGCGCGGGGGGCGCTTTCATCCGCGCTTCACGGCCAGTCAAGGTCAGCGTGCCGACGCCCACGCGCGGGCTCGAGGAGAGCCGTCTGCGTGGGCGGCGGGTGGGTGGACGCGTTGGGAACACGACGTATCACGGCAGCGCTGACCTGCGGCCGGCGGGGCAAGTTCCCCTCCAACACACAAATACACACACGCACAAACACACACACACACACACAAAAAAAACACACGGTGGCATCCGACCACCTGGCTAACTTCTGACTTCCTACGTACCGACGTTAAGAGTAGTCGGAGTGGAAGACGAGTTCTCCAAAAACCAATCGAAACGGAGAAAACCTATACTGAAACCGCGACTTTACTTGTTGAGAAAAACTCACTGCTGCCTGCACTTTGATCTGTTCTTAACCACATGGCCGACCTGTGGCATCGCAGGTACTGGTGTCAAGAGGTTCTAGAAATCAATTGGAATGGAGAGAAACTACATTGAAGCCATGGCTCTGTAAGTGGAGAAAAACACTCTCCTCCCTAAACACTACTTTGACTTGTTATTCTTTGATACTGTCAATGAGGGAGAGATGCAATCTGTTGATTTAAAACATGTGTGGATAAGAAATCCAATGTCAAGATAGCAAATTTTCTATACTGATTACCGGATTCAGCTGATTACCGAACCTTCTTCGGGTCAATCTAGAATGTAGTTCAGTGTGTGACGCTCATTACACATCGTCGTACTTTTTAGAGCTAAGTCTCCCAGGTAAATAAAAAAAATCGTAAAGTGAAAATCTTAGTCAGTTATGTAACCAACTAAGATTTTCGCTTCAGTATTTTTTATTTAACTAAGGCGACTTAGCTCTAGAAAATACGACGATGTGTAATGAGTGTGACACGCTGAACAACGTCTTAGATTGGTCTGAAGATGGCTCGGTAATGAGCCGATACTGGCAATCAGTAAAAAAAATTTGCAATCTGCACGTACGATTCTTATCCACACATGTTCTGCATTGACTTGTTTTGATAGCTATGGTTATTCCGAAACGATTACGGCTATAGCATTATACACCCACAGCACTATCTTCAGTATAAATTCGCATGCCATGCCACGAATAAATCCAATACGGATTGCTCTTAAGTAACTTTCTGTATAAGGGTGTGACATCGATCCGCGTGCCACCTTCTTTAGGAGATGTGCTGTAGCCGGGTGTTGTCGTCCGAGAGCGTGAACGTTTTACATCGCCAGTGTTAAGTCACACGCTAAAATCGGAGGTCGAGTACGGAAGCGTGGCGCGATGCAAAATGCACAGAATCTTCAGTGAAACTAGTTATATTGAACATCATAGTTATTAAAATTGAGATAAATGTCGGCGGGAGGTAAGAAGTAAATATATTAGTTTTTTACGGGAAAGGAAGGTAATCTGAAGTTATGGACGAAACGCTTTAGTAACTTCGTGGTTCATGTGTTTCAGATCAACAATTTCGCGCGCTTGATGAGGAATGGTACTTACCAGAAGCAGTATTTGTTTTAAAATTCAGTACATTTCACGAGAAACATTCCAGAATGAAACCAGTATTATACAGACAATTACAAATGTGGGGTCGAAGTCTAGTATTGTTAGGCTGAAACTTTCTAATAAACAGTGATTTCAATTCTTAATATGTCTTATTAATTGTTAATATTAACCAAGGACATTATATTATCTATTACAGTTCAATTGCAAAAATGTTCTCAATTATATAAAAAGATCGAAACAAGGATTCAGGATTCATAATAGGCACACCGTCACAGACCTTAAGCTTTTCTTCAGCTGTACACGTACGAAGTTCCTTCGCTCTCAGCTAGAAGTTTCCCGATAACATTGATTAAATTTTCGACGGATAAATGAATTTTTTCAATGAAGTGAAGTGGCGTCATTTTTTATATAACTATTTTATTATTTTATGTTTGCGTTTAATTTAACTGAACAGATTGCGTGACCGGTCTTACATATTTCTGCTGGCATGCGATGGTAACTATACAACTCATCCCCCCTGCAACAGCACGGGTAGTCAATAATATTAAACACCACAATGAAATACCTATTATAAAGCAATTAAACGGAAAACGGAATACGCTATAAATGACTGATTAGTTTTAAATGTACCTTATTTATCAATAATTATTCTTCGTCTTGCCCTGATTAAAAGGCACAGATCCTAAATCAGTGATCCTACGAATGATACAGAAAAATATGTACAATTACGAGAGCAGTCAAAATTACGTATTTCCGCCAGTAGGTCCACACGAGAGTGAACGTGAAACAAACGCTGAGAGACATATCCACGCCAGCGAATTAATGTCATTGTCAACAAGGATTAGAGTCGTTATAAAAAATAATACAAAAATTAAATAAATTTACGCTGAAATAGTGATGGATACTTCAGCAAGACGGGGAGGTGCCCTACACCTGGCAAACTGAAATTTTATCCTGGAGCGAGCCTCGAAACGGAACCTTGCATTTCGTACGCAATGCTCTTATCAACTATTTTCATACCTTTTATTGACAAAAATCTTTGACACTACAAACCTACTGAGCTACCCAAATACTACTCATGACCCGCCGCCAGAGCCTTTCTTTCGCCAGTACCTCTTCTATCTTCCAAATTTCACAGTAGTTTACCTGCATAACTTGCAGGAGTAGCACTCTTTGATGGAAGGATACTGCAGGGGCATAGTTTAGCCACAGACTGGTGAATCGGAAGATTCATTCTGTACCAAGTACACGTTTGTGAATCTGTTGGGCTTAGACTCAAGGGGAGCAGGGAGTCACAGAATAAGCCTCACGAAACTAAAACGCAAAATTACTGTCAGCTGTGAAAAGAAAACAATAAGTCTGCACGAATGTACAAATTTTTCTGCATATGCAGAATCGAAATCTGCTACTGTATAACACTCACTTCCGTGTTGCTCCACTGCGAGTATTGTATCGTCCCGTTATCTTCCTTGTGCAGAATATGGTCGAAACGTTGCTTCTCAAAACTAATTCATTCTTGGATAACTGTTCTCCAGTGCTACGCATCACCAGATTCATCTAAGCAAATACAGCACACCACTCCATTCGGTTGATTTCCGCCCCTTGGGGAAGGTGTTCAAGTAGTGCCTCTTGAAAGGCAGACTCATCATAAAAATGTTGAGTATTGGACTGCAAAATAAGTTGAAGGATCCTATCCCGACAGGACACAAATCTCAAATATCCCTCGGTAGCTGTTGAGAGCGTACGTCATAGAGGCCCAAAACATGACCGACCATCTCCCTGCTGAACGAAGTGGTCTTGGTGCCTGACGCGTGCTTTGTTACTTGGCGGCTTCCAAATCCTTCTACGAACACCAAGAAGCGTCCGAAATTCCTGCATTCATCGAGGAAAAGAACCGAACGCCACTGATTAAAGTTCTATTTCAGGTGTTCCCTTACCAACGTTCTTCGCGCACCATTGTACTGGTTTTCTGTGCCTTTGTTCGTAAAGGATGGCAGGAGTTCAGTAGCTGGTTGCGTACTGTCTATGTCGACACAGCTCTCCCAGTTTCTTCAACGAGAAATGGCCCAGTTCTGTTGCATCCTCCTCTGGGTACCCGTCATACATAATCTCAAGTTAAACTAATCGAAAGTATCCAGACACTGTACTGCATTTCACTAGAGACGGACCCACCCGCCACTGTAGAAGAAGGCGGAGACTACCGTGTTGTCGGCAGGAACGCACTAACAGCACAATGGGCTCGTGACTAGCGCTGAGTGACTTCTGACGGACTAGTCATTGGATGTGATCTGAGTAACAAATCAGTCTTCTCAAACTTTGAGAGCTGCCCAAGTCGACTGTTGGTGATGTGCTTCTGAAATGGAAATACAAAGAACAACCATAGATGAACAAAGATCATGTACTTGTGGACAGGTACCGTCGAGCATTGAAGCGGTGGCTGTAAAAATTCGCACGAGACCAGCGGAAGGAATCATTCGTGAGACCAAAGGGCCACTAGCAGTCCACCTAGCACGATGAGTGTGCGTACGCAATAAAAAGAATGGGGATAAGGGTCGAGCAACCCTTACAAGCCGCACATTTCTATGGCCAATGCTAAGCAACGCTTGAGGAGGTGAATGAGTGGAAACGATGAATCGCGATGTACCCTGTGCCTATCCGAAGGGAGGGTTTCGGTTTGGCGAACTCTTGGAGAAGGTTACTTGCCATGGTTCTTAAAGTATGAAGGAGATGGTGTTACAGTAGAAGGGTCTCTTTCGTGGTTAATGACGTGGTCGACTTATTGCACTTGAGAAAATGCTAAATGTGCAAAGATATGCCGGCTGAGGTGGCCGAGCGGTTCTAGGGGCTGCAGTCTGGAACCGTGCGACCGCTGCGGTCGCAGGTTCGAATCCTGCCTCGGGCATGGGTGTGTGTGATGTCTTTAGGATAGTTAGGTTTAAGTAGTTCTAAGTTCTAGGGGACCGATGACCTCAGAAGTTAAGTCCCATAGTGCTCAGAGCCATTTGAACCATTTTTTTGCAAAGATATGAAAACATTTTATAGTAAGTAGAGGAACACTTCAGACACCATGATTGATTGTATAAACACGACAATGCAGCTTGTCATAAACCAGCATATGTCAGGCAATGGTTCGCGGATAATAGCATTCCTGAAGAGTCCGGGATTAGCCCAATGGATCACCTTCGGAATGAGTTAGATTGTCGACTTCGCTCGAGATTCTACCGTGTCTGGTATCGGCTCTTGAAGAATGGGCTGCCGTTCCTCCACAGGCAGGTAGACACCTCACTGAAAATATCCTGAGCAGAGTTGAGGCCGTCATAAAGGTGAAGCGTGGACACGATAACCCCATATTAATGGTCACTAATAGGTCAGAGGTGGTGGTTTTGGACGTAGGAGATAGCTACGAGGCAAAACTTCATTCCGCACGCAATTTCCTGTGCTGACAACCCTTCATGTCGAAAATGAAAACATAGTCATTATCTAAACTTGAACCTTTGTGGCACGTTACCAGACTGAACAGTGATCTAAGAACACTTTGTCACGTACACGATTGATTACACAGCGTGCTACATCGAAACGCACTGAAAATGCTTTACTTTTGCCCCTCTTCACAGTTATTCTTACGTAGCGATTTCCTAGTGTCAAAACAAGATGCAGAAAGAACCTTCCTGGCAGATTAAAACTGTGTGCCAGACCGCGACTCGAACTCCGGACCTTTGCCTTTCGCAGGCAAGTGCTCTACCGATTTTATTTTTAATGTCATTTTGTTCGTTTTCGTTCGTTGCATCTGCTCGGGACGGACGTCGTAAGATACCCGTTTTTAAGTTCGTCGTTGATCGATTAAGTCAGGTTTTTTTATTACAGAGAGCAGCTAACCCTCTGACTGAACACGCTGAGCTACCGTGCCGGCGTTAAAATGATAATTTTAACGGGACTCGAACCCGGGATCTCCTGCTTACATGGCAGACGCTCTGTCCATTTGAACCACCAAGGGCACGACCGACTGTGCTAACGACTGACTGAGCTATCCAAGCACGACTCAGGACCCGTCCTCACAGCTTCAATTCTGCCAGTACCTCGTCTCCTATCTTCCAGACTTCACAGAAACTCTTCTGCGCACCTTGCAGAACTAGCACTCCTGGAAGAAAGGATACTGCAGAGACATGGCTTAGCCACAGCCTAGGGTATGTTTCCAGAATAAAAATTTCACTTTGCAGGGGAGTGTGCGCTGATGTGAAACTTCTTGGCAGATTAAAACTGAACGCCAGACCGAGACTCGAACTCGGGACCTTTACCTTTCGCGGGTAGTGCTCTACCAACTTAGCTACCCAAGCACGACTCACGACCCACCCCCATAGCTTCTATTCTGCCAGTACCTCGTCTCCTACTTTCCAAATCTGCCAGGAAGTTTCGTATCAGCGAACACTCCGCTGCAGAGTGAAAGTTTCATTCTGGATCTAGAAAGAAGTTTCCGATAGAGGAAAACATCATAAAGTATACTTCATAACAGTAATACCAGACATTTTAAAGAGTGTAATTTCATGGTACGCCCTGGTAAGTAATTAGGTGGCTCTATAAAGGTCTCAGTAGATGTTAGTTATTTACGACCGCCAAGCATTGCCAAGCGCGAAAGTATCCGCACGGCTGTACCACGTGGACAAGTGTTATGCCTGTTAGCGGAGAGCAGTCTATAGTCCTGTTAAGATAGAACTAAACAAAGCCCGAGGGTGGCAATCACTGGAGTCTTGCTACCTTAACAGACAGTATGTATGTGCAAAACGGGGCAAATGGATAAGGACTAATGAATATCATAAAATTAAATGTTCTAGCGCACTGCATATCCGATCTTGAAGATAAATATACAAGCAGACATCTTCCCCAATCACTGTAGCTCACTGGCTACAGTCCAAGCTTGGCACCTGCCTACCGCCAGAAATAATTGCCCAATTACCGTAACTTTCAACGCCGTCCTTTGGCACAGTGATTAACCCGACAGCTTCTCCGTTACCGGAGCGATTCCATATTAATTCACTGCCAAATTTGGTAGCACCTGAGGATAAGACATCTTCCACGGCCGTAATAGCACTGCAATACATTTTAATTGTAGCACCATCTCAACGGTTCTCGTTGCTGTCTTTGCTCTCAAAGGCTCGCACAAATGTGTTCTTACGTCGCAACTCTGTAAATCGTTTTCTGCCTTCTATACGGAATTTCCTGGAAAAGTCCGGAATAGCTAAAGTGTTTCATCTCCGCTTGCTACTTTTCAAGATGCAGTACGTAGTTTCATGTGCTTCGTTAGAATTACTTTGTATCAGAATTTTTTGTGTGCTGGTGTGTGCTAATTTTTTGATACCTGCCTACTTCTGTTTCACTCATTTTTTGCCCATTATTAAAATTTCAGTGATTTTCTGCTCCTTCCGAGGCAACAATTCCCAAATGACTTAGCATTTGTAACACTAGCTTACGTCTTGATACGACAAGGTACTTTCGATATCCCTCATTCTTATATTACTTTTCATGCTTTTCTTCTCTTGTTCTTTCCAGTAACTTTTATTAGGCCGCCGAGCAATGTGGTCAGCGGTTCAAGATTCCTTCCAGCCATCCATTTCCTGATTTCCCATAGGTTCATTTGAAGACACCACGATTGACTCTCATCCCTATACTTCCTCTAGTCCGACCTACTGCTTCGTTACCGATTACCTCGGTGTCAATCCTAATATTTCTTCGTTCCTTTATTTGGTCATTTAATTCTCAACGTTCTACATGGCAACATACTTCAAATGCTTCCAGATTCCCCTTTTCTGGGTTTCTTTCCCCTATGCTTCACTACCATACTTTGTTGACCTCCAGACAAGTTTTCTTTAGCCTGCGCTAATCTGCTTCCGGTACGTTTGATATTCTTCCTTGCTGCGACTTTTCTACATAATCTTGCTTTCTCTTATTCCAATGGATTCTCCTTCCAAATTTTGATGTTAAAGATATCGCTATTTTTCTTTCTAGTTTTCTTCATAGCCTTCGTTAGCTTATCTTTAATCCACCTTCTGTGTCAATTACGCTTTCCATTCCAATGAACAAACTCTTCCGAGTGCTGAAACTTCCTGACATATCAGAATTGTGTACCGGACCCATGCTCGAACTTGGGATCTTCTTGGCCTTTCGCAAGCAAGTGCTCTGCTGCTAACTGAGCTTTCCAAGCACGACTCACGAAACCCCCCTTGCCTCTCGCCCCTTCCCCCCAGCCACAAATATCCACAACCTTACTTCCGCCAGTACCTTTTTTCCTATATTCTAAACATTCTTCCCTTTCGACCAAACGACTGTGAGCAATTGAAACTGGAATTAGCATGTAATAGACCAGCTGCTGAGGATCGTCTACTACTGCCATACGAATAACTGCCAATTTAAGGACTCAGTCATCAGCAATTTAATATAATCTGAAGACTTTAAGTCATTGATGAAGATCAGTATAAAACACCGTAAGTGAACTATCTAATCAAAAGTATCAGGACACTTACTGGTGTACAATAATATGGGGTGTGTTCACCCTCCACCTTACCGGCGCTTGAATTCTGATGGGGACACTTTCAGTGAGGTGTCTGAATGTCTGTGGAGCAACGGCAGCTAGTTCTTCCTCAAGAGCCGAAGCTAGAGATGGCGGTGAAGTCAGACGCTCGGTCCGAAGCGAAGTCGATGTGCTAATTCATTTCAAAGGTGAAACTTCCTGGCAGATTAAAACTGTGTGCCAGGAAGTTTCATATCGCTCCGCTGTAGAGTGAAAATTTCATTCTAGAATCGTCCCAAAGGTGTTCCATTGGGTTCAAGTCGGGACTCAGGGCAGACCAATCCATTTCAGGAATGTTAGTGTCTGCAAACCATTGGTCAACAGATGCTGCTTTATGGCAAGGTGCATCGTCATGCTCATATAATCAGACACCGACTCGGAACTGTCCCTTTACTGTACATGGAACACAATGCTGTAATTTGTGTTCATATTCTTCAGCACATAGCGTTTTCTTAAGCACAATTAGGGGACAACACCTCAACCACGAAACATACCATCCTACCATAACATCACCTCTTTCGTACACCACTCTTGACACTACATATAACGGGAAGTGGCGTTCTCCAGTCACCTGCCAAACCCAAAAACTTCCATCGGACTGCCACAGGGTCTAGGGTGATTCATCAGTACAGACAGCTTTTTTATAGTCATCCACAGTCCAGTGCCGTCGCTCTTTACGACGCTTCAAGCGTCACTTACACTGACTACAGAAACGTGGGGGTGATGATAAGGTTCTTTGCCATTTACCCCGCTTTTTAACCCCATACGCGTAGTCATTGTCTTAGATGTATTGCTGGTAGTACTTCCCAACCCAACAGTAATTCCTTCCGTTTACTTCAAGCGATGGTTTTACAACCACCCTCGGCAATGCACGACAGTCCCTGACCATCAGTAAATCAGATATGTATGGTCTCTGTTTATTTGTGATTCTTCCTTCGCGTTTCAGCTTCAGAATCAGATCACCAACAGTCGAATTGGGCGGCCTTAGAAGGGTTGAAGTGTCCATGACGGGTTTGTTACTCAGGTGACATCTACATGGATACTCTGAAAATCACATTTAAGTGCCTCGCAGAGGGTTCATAGAACCACCTTCACAATTCTCTATTATTCAAATCTCGTATAGCGCGCGGAAAGAATGAACACCTATATCTTTCCGCACGAGCTCTGATTTTCCTTATTTTATCGTAGTGATCCTTGCTCCCTATGTAGGTCGGTGTCAACAAAATATTTTCGCATTCGGAGGAGAAAATTGGTGATTAGAATTTCGTGAGAAGATTCCGTCGCAACGAAAAACGCCTTTCTTGTAATGATTTTCAGACCAAATCCTGTATCATTTCTGTGACACTCTCTCCCATGCTTCGCGATAATACAAAATGTGCTGCTTTTCTGTGAACTTTTTCGATGTACTCCGTCAGTCCTATCTGGTAAGGATCCCACAACGCGCAGCAGTATTCTAAAGTATTCGAAGTCACTGAGCTGTCTGACCGACCCACCCTGCTGTTAGCGCTTCTCCGCCTTTAGCACAGCAGTCCCTGCCTGCTGGCGGATCTGACTGTCGTGACATCCAGTGGTCGGTTCCGCATTACGTAGGAGAAGATAGTGTAGTTGGCTTCATTTACACTCTGACATGTAAATAACGGTGTGTTGTTTGGCATCATTTTGTTCAGAAGCGTCGGAGTATGTTTCTTTCATATCAACCTCTCATAAAACTGCACCGTTTCATTTTCATGTATTCGGTTACACTGTTGTTGTTGTTGTTGTGGTCTTCAGTCCTGAGACTGGTTTGATACAGCTCTCCATGCTACTCTATCCTGTGCAAGCTTTTTCATCTCCCAGTACCTACTGCAACCTACATCCTTCTGAATCTGCTTAGTGTATTCATCTCTTGGTCTCCCTCTACGATTTTTACCCTCCACGCTGACCTCCAATACTAAATTGGTGATCCCTTGATGCCTCAGAACATGTCCTACCAACCGATCCCTTCTTCTGGTCAAGTTGTGCCACAAACTTCTCTTCTCCCCAATCCTATTCAATACTTCCTCATTAGTTATGTGATCTACCCATCTAAACTTCAGCATTCTTCTGTAGCACCACATTTCGAAAGCTTCTATTCTCTTCTTGTCCAAACTATTTATCGTCCATGTTTCACTTCCATACATGGCTACACTCCATACGAATACTTTCAGAAATGACTTCCTGACACTTAAATGAATACTGGATGTTAACAAATTTCTCTTCTTCAGAAACGCTTTCCTTGCCATTGCCAGCCTACATTTTATATCCTCTCTACTTCGACCATCATCAGTTATTTTGCTCCCCAAATAGCAAAACTCCTTTACTACTTTAAGTGCCTCATTTCCTAATCTAATTCCCTCAGCATCACCCGACTTAATTAGACTACATTCCAATATCCTTGTTTTGCTTTTGTTGATGTTCATCTTATATCCTCCTTTCAAGACACTGTCCATTCCATTCAACTGCTCTTCCAAGTCCTTTGCTGTCTCTGACAGAATTACAATGTCATCGGCGAACCTCAAAGTTTTTATTTCTTCTCCATGAATTTTAATACCTACTCCGAATTTTTCTTTTGTTTCCTTTACTGCTTGCTCAATATACAGATTGAACAACATCGGGGAGAGGCTACAACCATGTCTTACTCCCTTCCCAACCACTGCTTCCCTTTCATGTCCCTCGACTCTTATAACTGCCATCTGGTTTCTGTACAAATTGTAAATAGCCTTTCGCTCCCTGTATTTTACCCCTGCCACCTTTAGAATTTGAAAGAGAGTATTCCAGTCAACATTGTCAAAAGCCTTCTCTAAGTCTACAAATGCTAGAAACGTAGGTTTGCCTTTCCTTAATCTTTCTTCTAAGATAAGTCGTAAGGTCAGTATTGCCTCACGTGTTCCAGTGTTTCTACGGAATCCAAACTGATCTTCCCCGAGGTTGGCTTCTACTAGTTTTTCCATTCGTCTGTAAAGAATTCGTGTTAGTATTTTGCAGCTGTGACTTATTAAGCTGATAGTTCGGTAATTTTCACATCTGTCAACACCTGCTTTCTTTGGGATTGGAATTATTATATTCTTCTTGAAGTCTGAGGGTATTTCGCCTGTCTCATACATCTTGCTCACCAGATGGTAGAGTTTTGTCAGGACTGACTCTCCCACGGCCGTCAGTAGTTCCAATGGAATATTGTCTACTCCGGGGGCCTTGTTTCGACTCAGGTCTTTCAGTGCTCTGTCAAACTCTTCACGCAGTATCGTATCTCCCATTTCATCTTCATCTACATCCTCTTCCATTTCCATAATATTGTCCTCAAGTACATCGCCCTTGTATAGACCCTCTATATACTCCTTCCACCTTTCTGCTTTCCCTTCTTTGCTTAGAACTGGGTTTCCATCTGAGCTCTTGATATTCATACAAGTCGTTCTCTTATCTCCAAAGGTCTCTTTAATTTTCCTGTAGGCGGTATCTATCTTACCCCTAGTGAGATAGGCCTCTACATCCTTACATTTGTCCTCTAGCCATCCCTGCTTAGCCATTTTGCACTTCCTGTCGATCTCATTTTTGAGACGTTTGTATTCCTTTTTGCCTGTTTCACTTACTGCATTTTTATATTTTCTCCTTTCATCAATTAAATTCAATATTTCTTCTGTTACCCAAGGATTTCTACTAGCCCTCGTCTTTTTACCTACTTGATCCTCTGCTGCCTTCACTACTTCATCCCTCAAAGCTACCCATTCTTCTTCTACTGTATTTATTTCCCCCATTCCTGTCAATTGCTCCCTTATGCTCTCCCTGAATCTCTGTACAACCTCTGGTTCTTTTAGTTTATCCAGGTCCCATCTCCTTAAATTCCCACCTTTTTGCAGTTTCTTCAGTTTTAATCTACAGGTCATAACCAATAGATTGTGGTCAGAGTCCACATCTGCCCCTGGAAATGTCTTACAATTTAAAACCTGGTTCCTAAATCTCTGTCTTACCATTATATAATCTATCTGATACCTTTTAGTATCTCCAGGGTTCTTCCAGGTATACAATCTTCTTTCATGATTCTTAAACCAAGTGTTAGTTATGATTATGTTGTGCTCTGTGCAAAATTCTACCAGGCGGCTTCCTCTTTCATTTCTGTCCCCCAATCCATATTCACCTACTATGTTTCCTTCTCTCCCTTTTCCTACACTCGAATTCCAGTCACCCATGACTATTAAATTTTCGTCTCCCTTCACAATCTGGATAATTTCTTTTATTTCATCATACATTTCTTCAATTTCTTCGTCATCTGCAGAGCTAGTTGGCATATAAACTTGTATTACTGTAGTAGGTGTGGGCTTCGTATCTATCTTGGCCACAATAATGCGTTCACTATGCTGTTTGTAGTAGTTTACCCGCATTCCTATTTTCCTATTCATTATTAAACCTACTCCTGCTTTACCCCTATTTGATTTTGTGTTTATAACCCTGTAGTCACCTGACCAGAAGTCTTGTTCCTCCTGCCACCGAACTTCACCAATTCCCACTATATCTAACTTCAACCTATCCATTTCCCTTTTTAAATTTTCTAACCTACCTGCCCGATTAAGGGATCTGACATTCCACGCTCCGATCCGTAGAACGCCAGTTTTCTTTCTCCTGATAACGACATCCTCTTGAGTAGTCCCCGCCCGGAGATCCGAATGGGGGACTATTTTACCTCCGGAATATTTTACCCAAGAGGACGCCATCATCATGTAATCATACAGTAAAGCTGCATACCCTCGGGAAAAATTACGGCTGTAGTTTCCCCTTGCTTTCAGCCGTTCGCAGTACCAGCACAGCAAGGCCGTTTTGGTTATTGTTACAAGGCCAGATCAGTCAATCATCCAGACTGTTGCCCTTGAAACTACTGAAAAGGTTGCTGCCCCTCTTCAGGAACCACACGTTTGTCTGGCCTCTCAACAGATACCCCTCCGTTGTGGTTGCACCTACGGTACGGCTATCTGTATCGCTGAGGCACGCAAGCCTCCCCACCAACGGCAAGGTCCATGGTTCATGGTGGGGGGGGGGGGGGGCGGTTACACTAGTGGATTATATTTCATTATGAGAACTCCAGAGAATCTGCTGATGCTATTCTACGTTTGTAGAGTAGGCATGTTAGGAGCCAGTCCAGACGTATGCCTTACACATTCACTAAAAAAGTTAAAAGTGCTCATACACTAGTGATATCCAGCAAGATTGTTATTCAGTTTTAACATCCTACAAAGTCTTGGGTAAATTCCGACAAATGGTCCCACAGCTCTTCCTTTTCGCAACACCGGTTGCAGAATTATGTTACTGTACTAGCGATAAAAATTAATGCCAAGCCTCTGTGTAAGTAACATTTGATGGCTACATCGATTTTTTCGCAGTTCCATGTTTTTGAAATTTTATTTATAGCACCTCTGGTTCATTCAACGCTGGGAAGATAATTGCTTAGAAACCATGAACGATGACGCACGGGCTTAATTTCGGACAGGAGTGTTCAAGAAACAGCTGCGTCAGTTCGATTTATTAAAACCTGTCGCCAAAAAGACGGCAGCAAAAAGAAAGTCGTAAAAACACTCGCTAAACAATTAACTTCAGTTTCAGGGGACACAAGCACTCAAAATTCAATGCGTCCGAACTCTAGAAGGCGTCAGTAGCTCGCACAAATAGCTTGCAAATTCTTAATCATTCTCCGAAATACATACATAGTGATTACTTATTCAAATATATTCATTGCGAAAGTTAAATTATGCGCTCACTTCCCGGGTGGTAGAGAATATTTTTGTGGTGTTAATTAAAATCACCACTTCATCGCGATTTGGCACTATGAGTTTAAATCATGCGGCAGGATCCCGGATGTGTATGCTTGCATCAAGTCCACGTGAGAACACATCCTCAGTAAAATGATAACGCTTCACCTTACGCGTAAGTATATGTACCCAAGAGAGAATTATGGAACATGTGCTCTGTTTCCGTACGATGAATCACGAACTGAACAATTCCTGCGTAAGAAACAGCACGAATTCACTAATCACCAGTTGTGTAAAACATAGATCGCTCTTTTTTTTTAATGCGACCCAGATGTCGTAGACTGCGGGTTCTAAGCTTACGTCCAGTTCCTTACCTTGCGTAAAGCCTTCATTAAGTGCATACTAGCTGTAATATATTTTAATTACCTCCCCGCAACTAGTTTTTATGAGAAGATCGTCATCAGCTGTTACGCGTATTACAAAATGAAGCCATTTATAGAATAACCCACGTTATCAAAACATATCTTTTATATTCAGCAGCACGAAGGTACTATCAGCAAGGTTGTGGAGATGCAGCTGCAATTATTATCAATGCTTATTCTCTCAATTCATTTTCATCTCCTCCATAGGTGTGCGGCGTACCATCCGTAGCTTTGAACATGGGCACAGGAAGGAAAGACAAAAAAAATGCCTTTCCACGACATCTACTCTTGCACAGTAATTTATTAAACACGGTGCAGATAATGACGTAGGGCTGTAATGTAAACACAATGGATGGTCCAATGGTTCCTAAGTTCTCCTGCAGAGTACACCAGTTTTTACTTGGAACAGCATAAATTCTATCAAAATCTCGACATCAAGTCAGTTGAAGAAAGAGAAATAGTAAAAGCTCATAAAATTTTTGATCGCCTCAAAATAACAACGCTCATAAATCGCCGAAACGCGTTACTGCTGCCATGCGGTTTTTGTGGCAGGGAATGTTAACAGTGACACAGTTGAACCAAGTTTATCGAAATTGTTTAAAGTCCCGAGTCGATGTAACTCTTCAAAAATCAAACTTTGGCACACACGTGATATTAATTTCGCCGTCACAGTGCAGCTCTCCAGAAAGTACTTTATAAACGTCAACCAGTCAGACAGTCGGGGGTCATGGATTCGGAGTAGCTTTACTGCCGACTACCTCGTGTTCTTCGTAAGTATTTCATAAAAATGAGCAGATATTAATCGGTTGTATGCAGAAATGGGTTATGTAACCAACAGCACATCATAAAATACATGGTCAAGTGACCATCGCCTATGTTCGACGTCAATGAGCCGTAACCACTCACAGACGGCAAGCCGTTGCACTAGCAGTGAAAGATACACAAGGGTCCGCAGCTCGTGGTCGTGCGGTAGCGTTCTCGCTTCCCGCGCCCGGGTTCCCGGGTTCGATTCCCGGCGGGGTCAGGGATTTTCTCTGCCTCGTGATGACTGGCTGTTGTGTGCTGTCCTTAGGTTGGTTAGGTTTAAGTAGTTCTAAGTTCTAGGGGACTGATGACCATAGATGTTAAGTCCCATAGTGCTCAGAGCCATTTGAACCATTTTGATACACAAGGCGTTTCGTGAGGACGCGGTAAACAGTGTAGTAGTTCTCGTAGTGCAACGAGTTATCTGACTTCCAATAGGCAAGGCCAAGGGTGGAAGCATTTCCAAAACGGATAACTTTGTGTACCGTTCGCGTGTCACCATGGGTCAAGTAAACCGTTCATGGCAAAATGGCGCTACCCTAAACCGGTGCAAAGCAACTGTGGTGCACCAGGGGCAATAGATAACAGAGACGAACGATATCTGCGGAGATATGTACGGGCGAACCAGACGTGCAACTGTTGAGCAACTGCGCGCCCAGATGAACCAAGGGGCTACCAGCAGCGTCTCCTCAGTAAACATTCTGTGAACGCTGGTGCGTATGGCCCTCTGGAGCAGGCACCTGGTTCGTGCGCCAATGCTAACTGCTGTTCACCGGCGACGAAGTCTGGAATTTGCACGCCAATACCGCAAC
Organism: Schistocerca piceifrons; assembly: GCF_021461385.2. Classification (NCBI taxonomy): domain Eukaryota; kingdom Metazoa; phylum Arthropoda; class Insecta; order Orthoptera; family Acrididae; genus Schistocerca; species Schistocerca piceifrons. The sequence continues at coordinate 406,502,422 of NC_060145.1, forward strand.
TGTACACCACAGAGTGGCGGCATGTGGCTTATTCAGATGAATCACGTTTCGTGCTCCATCGGACAGATGGCCAACGGCGTGTACTGTATGAAACCTCTGAAAGCAAACACCTTGCAGCCAGGAGGGTGTGTTATGGTCTGCGGAATGTTTTCATGGCAATCCCTGGGTGGTTCGATTATTCTGAAAGGTACAGTGGATCAACACAAGTATGCATCTATCCTTGGGGACCATGTCTTCCCCTACGTGCAGTTTGTTTTTATTCGGCAGGGCAATGCGACATTGAGACACCTCGCAGTGTACATGCGTTATTCGAAGAACATCAGTTTACTATTCTCCCCTGGGCACCAAACGCACCGATGTTAAACCCAATCGAGAATCTGGGCGACCACATCGATCGGGCTGTTCGGGTCATGAATTTCCAACCAAAAAACCTAGCGCAGCTGGGCACGGCACAGAGGTTGACATGGGTCCACATCGTTGTTGGTACCTTCCAGAATCTGACTGACTCTCTTGCTGGATGTCTCCAGGCAGTCCGCGCTGCAAAATGTAGTTATTCAAGATTTTGACAGGGTGTCACAGTAATGTGACTGGACAGTGTAAATGCCAATCACTGGCAGCATTGGCTGTGAGTGTCCAGGTCCGATTCTCTGCCCAGTTCACAATATATTAGCAAATGGAAACTATTATGAGCAATAAGTCATAATTAGTCGGAATCCCTGGTATGTCTAGAGGGGCAGAAGAGGAAGAGTAACGCAACAAGCTTATTCAGTGCACAAAGCTACAGGGGTTGAACAAAAATAATAGAAATACCAAAAATACATCACATTATTATGCCTAATACGATACAGGGAAGCCGTTGACATCCAAAATAGCTTCCACTCCTCTCGGAATGCACAATACAGGTACTGTATGGTATTATAAGAAATCTTATATTATTCGTCTTGCAAAATACACACATCAAAAACAGTTTTGCATCACCCCGGTTCCGAGAGTTCCGGAACCTGTGCAGAAAATTGGAATAGTGATCAACATAAACATCATTTCCGCCCTTTTTATTGCTCATGGAAACCACACAGCGACACCTACAGAGGTGGTGGTCCAGACTGCTTTACACACCAGTACTTCTAATACCCAGTAGCACGTCCTCTTGCATTGATGCATGCCTGTATTCGTCGTGAAATACTATCCACAAGTTCATCAAGGCACTTATGCTAGATTGTTCCACTGCTCAACGGCGATTCGGTGGAGACTCCTCAGATTGGTTGATGTGTCAAGTCGTCCGTAAACAGCCATTTTCAATCTATCCCAGGCATGTTCGATAGGGTTCACGCCTGAGAACAGGCTGGCCACTGTAGTCGAGCGATGTCGTTAACCTGAAGGAAGTCATTCACTAGATGAGCATGATGAAGACGTGAATTGTTATCTATGAAGACGAATGCATCGGCAATATGCTGCCGATATGGTTGCACTATCGGTCGGAGGATGGCAGTGACGTATCGTACAGCCGTTACGGCGCCTTCCATGGCGACTAGCGGCGTACGTCGGCCACACATAACGCCACCCCAAAACAGCAGGGAACCTCCACCTTGCTGTAGTCGCTGGACAGTGTGTCTAAGGCGTTCAGCCTGACTGGGTTGCCTCCAAACACGTCTCAGACGATTGTCTGGTTGAAGGCATATCTGACTCTCATCGTTGAAGAGACCGTGGTGCCAATCCTGAGCGGTCCATTCGGCATGTTGTTGGGCCCATCTGTACCGCACTGCATCGTGTGGTTGCAAAGGTGGACCTCGCCATGGACGTTGGGAGTGAAGCTGTTAATCATGCAGCCTATTGTGCACAGTTTGAGTCTTAACACGACGTCCTGTGGCTGCACGAAAAGCATTATTCAACATCGTGTGGTTGCTGTGAGGGTTCCTCCGAGTGATAATCCGTAGGTAGCGGTCATCTACTGCAGTAGTATCCCTTGGCGGCCTGAGCGAGGTATGTCATAGGCAGTTCCTGTCTCTGTGTATCTCCTCCATGTCCAAACAACATCGCTTTGGTTCACTCCGAGACACCAGGTCACTTCCCTTGTTGGGAGCCCTTCCTGGCAGAAAGTAACACTGCAGACCGATGGAACCGCGGTATTGACCGGCTATGAATGGTTGAACTACAGAACATACGAGCTATGTACCTCCTTCCTGGTGGAATGACTGGAACTGTTCGGCAGTCGGATCCCCTCCGTCTAATAGACGCTGCTCGTGTATGGTTGTTTACATCTTTGGGCGGGTTTAGTGACAGTTCTGAACAGTCAAAGGGATACAATATCCACAGGCAATCACTATCTTCAGGAGTTGTGGGAACCGGGGTGTTGCAAAACTTTTTTTTATGTGTGTAATAGAAATTCAGGTGACGTTGATGGAGGTGAATAGCGATCATACACCTTTCTCTCTAAAGCAGACCAAAAATTGCTAAGTACTGAAGTCTGGTGGCTATGGTGACCAGGGTAGATGCGTCAACTCATCCATGTGCTCAGAAAATAAGTTCTGGATTATATGACTCGTGTAAAGAGGACCACCATCACCACTGTGAACAAACATTGTACCAGGGGACCGACCTGGTCACCCAAACTGGTTACATAATCCTTGCTGAACAACCGTGGGGCCCGTGGAATACCATGATACGGTAAGCTAAATCATCACCAAAGCCCCACCGTGTTTCACTGATGGGACATTATCTCGACTAGAAGTTGGGAACAGTGTGCAGCAAGACTCCCCTGACCAAATGACTTTCTGCCATTGCTCCCTCGTCCAGGTTTTATGGTTTCGGCACCACGTTTACCTGTCACGGGCATTTGGATCATTGTTGAGGAGCTTTCTAATTCCAGCTGGCCTTGCAATTCCCTGTTCGTGTTGTTTTGGGTCTCACATTGTTGACGAGTGCGACATTCAGATGTGTAATGTCTTCTGTAGCTGTCGTCGTCTTATTTTTAGCCACAATACTCTTCAACGAGCGACTGTCACGATGAGTGGACGCACGCTTTCGTCCGCATTGTGACATAGCGGACAACGTCTTCCCGCTTTCCATACATGTGGTATAAAATTACGATACGCTGTCTCTCTTAAAACACCAAATACTTATGCTGCCTTGCTTATACACTACTGGCCATTAAAATTGCTACACCACGAAGATGATGTGCTACAGACGCGAAATTTAACCGACAGGAAGAAGATGCTGTCATATGCAAATGATTAGCTTTTCAGAGCATTCACACAAGGTTGGCGCCGATGGCGACACCTACAACGTACTGACATGAGGAAAGTTTCCAGCCGATTTCTCATACACAAACATCAGTTGACCGGCGTTGCCTGGTAAGACGCTGTTGTGATGCCTCGTGTAAGGAGGAGAAATGCGTACCATCACGTTTCCGACTTTGATAAAGGTCGGATTTTAGCCTATCGCGATTGCCGTTTATCGTATCGAGACATTGCTGCTCTCTTTGGTGGAGATACAGTGACTGTTAGCAGAATATGGAATCGGTGGGTTCAGGGGGGTAATACAGAACGCCGTGCTGGATCCCAACGGCCTCGTATCACTAACAGTCAGGATGACAGGCATCTTATCCGCATGGCTGTAACGGATCGTGCAGCCACGTTTCAATCCCTGAGTCAACAGATGGGAACGTTTTCAAGACAACAACCATCTGCACGAACAGTTCGACGACGATTGCAGCAGCATGGACTATCAGCTCGGAGACCATGGCTGCGGTTACCCTTGACGCTGCATCACAGACTGGAGCGCCTGCGATGGTGTACTCAACGACGAACCTGGTTGCACGAATGGCAAAACGTCATTTTTTCGGATGAATCCAGGTTCTATTTACATCATCATGATGGTCGCATCCGTATTTGGCAACATCGCGATGAACGCACATTGGAAGCGTGTATTCGACATCGCCATACTGGCGTATCACACGGCGTGATGGTATGGGGCGCCATTGGTTACACGTCTCGGTCACCTCTTGTTCGCATTGACGGCACTTTGAACAGTGGACGTTACATTTCAGATGTGTTACGACCCGTGGCTGTACCCTTCATTCGATCCCTGCGAAACCCTACATTTCAGCAGGATAATGCACGACCGCACTTTGCAGGCCCTGTACGGGCCTTTCTGGATACAGAAAACGTTCGACTGCTGCCCTGGCCAGCACATTCTTCAGATCTCTCACCAATTGAAAAGTCTGGTCAATGGTGGCCGAGCAACTTTCTCGTCACAATACGCTGGTCTCTTGGTGAACTGTGGTATCGTGCTGAAGCTGCATGGGCAGCTGTATCTGTTCACGCCATCCAAGCTCCGTTTGACTCAATGCCCAGGCGTATCAAGGCCGTTATTACGGCCAGAGGTGTTGCTCTGGGTACTGATTTCTCAGGATCTATGCACCCAAATTGCGTGAAAATGTAATCACGTGTCAGCTCTAGTGTAATATATTTGTGGAATGAATACCCATTATTCATCTGCATTGCTTCTTGGTGTAGCAATTTTAATGGCCAGTAGTGTAGAAGCACCCACCGTAAGTGTGCCGACAATGTGCCCACGTTACAAACCGCTCAGCTCCAACATAACAACAGGGAGCACTGTTCTGACGACGAGTGAAACTCGCAACGTACTGAGCACACTGATACGTTTCTCGCTGTGTCTCCATATTTGTGGCCAACCCGTGTGTGTTGTACCGAAACATTGCTTCCGCCTTCATCACTCTGCCAGGCTCGCTCCAGTTTTACGCTGACACTGAACTGAGGCAGAGCTTTTGCTGTGACGTCGGGACGGTCTGCTCTTCACCGGCCCTTGCCAGTAACCCCTATCAAGCTGTGCTGCAGTCCACCTGCATCCAGCACAGCTGCAAGCCAGGCGAGATAGCCTCAACGTGACGACAGCCGCTCTGAAGTGCTCCTGCCAGGTAACGACGCGCCGTTTTGTGCAGCCTTGCAGCGTGCAGGTCATACGACTTAACCCAAAACGTAGCCTTAGGTCGAAGCCCGTCGTGCAGATCATTCCTTCTGTTCACAGCAAGAGGTACAGAGAGGAAGAGGAGAGAGAGAGAGAGAGAGACAGGGAGAGGCCATCATAGAGCAGACGATAGCCAGCAGGGGTCGCTGTGCAGCTAGCGGTCGACGGGGCGCTAGTACCTCCGTGCGGGAGATAGCGCGCGAGATCTACGTCCTGCCGGGCAGCTAACGGTGCCTGGCTGAGGTCGCCCTCTGCTAACGAGCTAGTCCTTCCCTGCTGAATTAAAGACTCAGTCACGTGATGTCCAACTTAGATTCAACGTGGGGGTGAGCTGCACCGGCAGAGTCATTATATTCACGTAAGGAACAAATAGCGTATTTAAAAGTTAGCAAGGCAGCTGAGCGTTCCGTAAAAATGGGATTATGTATACACACAGTTCATCCACCTAGGGAATCTAGAATTTAGACAGTTTTTATCTCTCATCGATATCGATACTGGCAAGTGAGACACTCCCTTTTTAACCCACCGTTATTGTCTAATTGAGCGCGGGATTAGCCGAACGGTCGCGGGCGCTGCAGTCCTGGACTGTGCGGCTGGTCCCGGCGGAGGTTCGAGTCCTCCCTCGGGCATAATTAAATGGACACCCTACCTACAAACAGGCGTTGATGTACTTCATTGGGGACACGTTGAAAATGTGTGCCGCGACCGGGACTCGAACCCGGGATCTCCTGCTCACATGGCAGACGCTCTATCCATCTGAGCCACCGATGGCACAGAGGATAGTGCGCCTGCAGGGCACGCTCCCCGTGAGACCCGCATTCCCAACATGTCCACATCACTACATTCGTAGTGCGCCTAATAGATGTTTGTCCATCACACTCCTTACTCGTGGCAGATTAATCTACCACGCTATGCCCGAACTCGTACGGGACTTGGTAGCACTCGGTGGCTCAGATGAATAGAGCGTCTGCCATGCAAGCAGGAGATCCCGGGTTCGAGTCCTGGTCGCGGAACACATTTTCAACATGTCCCCAATGAAGTACATCGACGTCTGTTTGCATCTAGGGTGTCCATTTAATTATCATTTCAATCTGCCTGTGCCTAACGTTATTCCATCTGAAAGAGTGAAAATGTGTTCGAAATGTTTGCAAATCGCGTAACTGATACGGGGCGTGGTTACCAGATAGATAGTCTAGTCGGACGGGATAAACCGCCTATAAGCCACATCCGGTACATCGGCCTCGTCGTTAATCCGTCGGGCAGATTCGATCAGGTGCCCGCCGCGGCCCCCGGATGCGGCGTGCTAACAAGCGCGACTATCCGGCCGGGTCCCTTCTCACCCTGTTCGTACTTTTAATTTACTTAATTACAAATGTCATGAAACTTTTTGTCGCACTTTCAGCTACCAGTCGCAGGAAAGTGGAATAGCCGGCCGGTGCGGCCGAGCAGTTCTAGGCGCTTCAGTCTGGAGCCGCGTGACCGCTACGGTCGCAGGTTCGAATCCTGCCTCGGGCATGGATGTGCGTGATGTCCTTAGGTTAGTTAGGTTTAAGTAGTTCTAAGTTCTAGGGGACTGATGACAGATGTTAAGTCCCATAGTGCTCAGAGCCATTTGAACCATTTTTTTTTTAAAGTGGAATACTTTATTTTACGATGTCGCACTTCGGGGAATGAATTCCTATTGAAAATACCTTCCCACAACGAGCTTTCGTGGAAACTTAGAAACATTCGGGCCTTGCACATAGCTGCTTGGCTGCAGGAAGCTGCCGCCGCCCCCCTGCCACCACCCAAACACTCGCCCGCCTTGTACTTACTGGCTGTGGCCGCCGGCCCGTGATCGAGCTACACACGCAGCTTTTACGGCCGTAAGACGCCGACCGTATAAAGCGTGCCCATCAAAACCCTCGCGCAGCTCCACCGTTCACTCTGCCCACCGTCCAGTATGTTTTTACAACCACATTTTATGATCGTCATACCCGGAGTAATCCGATGATAAACAGCGGCTCCTCGCTTTCGTCAGCGAAAAAGGAAGAGCGTTTCTCCCACACCAGCATACCGGAAGTTAATTCCCCTTTCTTTTCTACAATCCTTGCAGCGTCATTAACGAGGAGCGTACGGTGACCAGTCAGGAAACTATAACAGTGCGCGCTACCACGTACAGATCTTTCAGAGGTAATGTGAATCTTTACGGTGGGCTTAAGACGTCTGTAACTTCAGTATACGGCAGGTTTCGACCACAACGCCCCTATATGTTGCTGAACAGACGTTTCAGTGCTGTGTCACAAAAGTGATAAAAAATCTGTGTGAAATCTTATGGGACTTAACTGCTAAGGTCATCAGTCCCCAAGCTTACACACTACTTAACCTAAATTATCCCAAGGTCAAACACACACCCATGCCCGAGGGAGGACTCGAACCTCCGCCGGGAACAGCCGCACAGTCCACGACTGCCGCGCCCTAGACCGCTCGGCTAACACAAAAGTGAATTAGGAATCACACAAGTAGCACCATAGCTGATACACCACCAACAGGAAATGCCTTGAGCTTCATGAAACATCTACAGAGACAGTTTTAGAGAGGTTATGCAGTAATAATAGGAGAGTCATTGTCCATGGGCATTTTACTGTCGATTTTCTGGTTGATAATAGCTTGATACTCAACTTTAAATTTTTCACACATTAAAGTTCCCTAGTGCAATGGTCATTCTTTTCAGATTTAACTATCCAATTATTTATAAGTGAAACCAATAGTCAGTACTTTATTTGATCGTAATGGCCAAACTTCAGCAATAAAATATGCTGAGATGCGATAGCGGGAGCAGACTTTCGCAGAGCACTGAAAGAATTCGAAGAAAGGCCCCGAGAATAGACGATATTCTGTCGGAACTACTTATAGCACTGGGAGAGCCTGCCATGACAAAACTCTTCGATCTGGTGTACAATATGTATGAGACAGCATAATAAAGAAATAAACCTTTAACATTGGAATTAGACACAAGGTGCTCTCAATGGGGTCTTGTATGTAATATATGATGACTCAACCAGACGCTAATAGTAACCACATTAGCGGTATGGAGATCGATATACACTCCTGGAAATTGAAATAAGAACACCGTGAATTCATTGTCCCAGGAAGGGGAAACTTTATTGACACATTCCTGGGGTCAGATACATCACATGATCACACTGACAGAACCACAGGCACATAGACACAGGCAACAGAGCATGCACAATGTCGGCACTAGTACAGTGTATATCCACCTTTCGCAGCAATGCAGGCTGCTATTCTCCCATGGAGACGATCGTAGAGATGCTGGATGTAGTCCTGTGGAACGGCTTGCCATGCCATTTCCACCTGGCGCCTCAGTTGGACCAGCGTTCGTGCTGGACGTGCAGACCGCGTGAGACGACGCTTCATCCAGTCCCAAACATGCTCAATGGGGGACAGATCCGGAGATCTTGCTGGCCAGGGTAGTTGACTTACACCTTCTAGAGCACGTTGGGTGGCACGGGATACATGCGGACGTGCATTGTCCTGTTGGAACAGCAAGTTCCCTTTCCGGTCTAGGAATGGTAGAACGATGGGTTCGATGACGGTTTGGATGTACCGTGCACTATTCAGTGTCCCCTCGACGATCACCAGTGGTGTACGGCCAGTGTAGGAGATCGCTCCCCACACCATGATGCCGGGTGTTGGCCCTGTGTGCCTCGGTCGTATGCAGTCCTGATTGCGGCGCTCACCTGCACGGCGCCAAACACGCATACGACCATCATTGGCACCAAGGCAGAAGCGACTCTCATCGCTGAAGACGACACGTCTCCATTCGTCCCTCCATTCACGCCTGTCGCGACACCACTGGAGGCGGGCTGCACGATGTTGGGGCGTGAGCGGAAGACGGCCTAACGGTGTGCGGGACCGTAGCCCAGCTTCATGGAGACGGTTGCGAATGGTCCTCGCCGATACCCCAGGAGCAACAGTGTCCCTAATTTGCTGGGAAGTGGCGGTGCGGTCCCCTACGGCACTGCGTAGGATCCTACGGTCTTGGCGTGCATCCGTGCGTCGCTGCGGTCCGGTCCCAGGTCGACGGGCACGTGCACCTTCCGCCGACCACTGGCGACAACATCGATGTACTGTGGAGACCTCACGCCCCACGTGTTGAGCAATTCGGCGGTACGTCCACCCGGCCTCCCGCATGCCCACTATACGCCCTCGCTCAAAGTCCGTCAACTGCACATACGGTTCACGTCCACGCTGTCGCGGCATGCTACCAGTGTTAAAGACTGTGATGGAGCTCCGTATGCCACGGCAAACTGGCTGACACTGACGGCGGCGGTGCACAAATGCTGCGCAGCTAGCGCCATTCGACGGCCAACACCGCGGTTCCCGGTGTGTCCGCTGTGCCGTGCGTGTGATCATTGCTTGTACAGCCCTCTCGCAGTGTCCGGAGCAAGTATGGTGGGTCTGACACACCGGTGTCAATGTGTTCTTTTTTCCATTTCCAGGAGTGTATTCCAATTTCCCTCAGACTTCAAGAAGAATGTAATAATTCCAATTCCAAAGAGAACAGTTCCTGACAGGTATGATATTACCGAACAACCAGTTTAATAAATCACGATTGCAAAATACTAACACTAATTCTTCACAGAAGAATGGAAAAACTGATAGAACCCGACCAAGAGGAAGATCAATTTGCATTCCAGAGGAATGAAGGGACACGCGAACCCATACTGACCCGAAGATGTATCTTAGATTAAGGAAAACCAAACCTACATTTATAGCGTTTGCGGACTTGGAGAAAGCTTTTGACAGTGTTGACTGGAATACCCTCTTTGAAATTCTGAAGGTGGTTCAAATGGCTCTGAGCACTATGGGACTCAACTTCTGAGGTCATCAGTCCCCTAGAACTTAGAACTACTTAAACCTAACTAACCTACGGACATCACACACATCCATGCCCGAGGCAGGATTCGAACCTGCGGCCATAGCGGTCGCGCGGTTCCAGACTGTAGCGCCTAGAACCGCTCAGCCACAGCGGCCGGCGAAATTCTGATGGTAGCAGGGATACGATACAGAAAGCAAAAGACTATTTACAACTTGTACAGAAATCAGACGGCAGTAATAAGACGCAAGGGGCAATCAAGGGAAGCAGTGGTTGAGAAGGGAGTGAGACAGTGTTGTACCCTATCCCCATTGTAAATCAGTCCGTACATTTAGCAAGCAGTAAAGGAAATCAAAGAAAAATTTGTGGATAAGAAAGGATTAATTTGAGATTTGCCGACGACATTGCAATTCTGTCAGTTGAACGGCATCGACAGGGTCTTGAAAAGAGGATATAAGATGAACATCACCACAGACAAAACAAGGATAATGAGATTTTGTCGAATAATATCAGGTGAAGATAAGGGAATTAGATTAGGAAACGAGGCCCGTAAAGTAGTAGAAGAGTTCTGCTATTTGGGTAGCAAAATAACTAATGATGGCTAAAGTAGAGAGAATGTAAAATGTAGCCTGGCAATGACAAGAAAATCGATATCGATACTCCGAAATGCACCTTACGGCTCATGGCTGAGGGTACTCCCTACCACTTCTAGTCATTTCCTTTCCTGTTCCACTCTCAAATAGAGTGATGGATAAACGACTATCTATATTCCTCCGTATGAGTCCTATTTTCTAGTATCTTATCTTCGGGGTCCTTACGCGTAATGTATGTTGAAGGCAACAGAATCGTTCTGTAGTAAGCTTCAAACGCTGGTTCTCTGGTGTTCCTCGAAGAACGTCGCCTTCCCTCCATGGATTCCCATTTAAGCTCCCGAAGCATCTCCCTAACACTTGCGTGTTGTTCGAAACTACCAGTAAGAAATCTAGCAGGCCGCCTCTGGATTTCTTCGGTGTCTTCCCGTAATCCGACCTTGTAAGGATCCGAACCAATCGAACAGTACTCAAGCCTAGATCGCTGCCGGCCGGAGTGGCCGAGCGGTTAAAGGCGCTACAGTCTGGAACCGCACGACCGCTACGGTCGCAGGTTCGAATCCTGCCTCGGGCATGGATGTGTGTGATGTCCTTAGGTTAGTTAGGTTTAAGTAGTTCTAAGTTCTGGGGGACTTATGACCACAGCAGTTGAGTCCCATAGTGCTCAGAGCCATTTGAACCATTTGAACCTAGATCGCTCTACCGTCCTTTACAGACGAACCACACTTTCCTAGAATTTTTCCAATAAATGGAATTCGACCAGTCGCCTCTCCTGCCACAATCCTCACATGTTCGTTCCATTTCATATCGCTTTGCAACGTTACGACCAGATATTCAAACAACGTGACTGTATAGAGAAGAACACTACTAACGCTGTTTCCGAACATTACAGGTTTGTTTGTCCCACTCATCCGCAATAACTTCCATTTTTCTACAGTCACTCAACTTCGACGCCTTACCTTACACTACAGCAGGGCTTCCCAACATGTGGTCCGCGGATCCCTTAGGGGTCCGCAGGCTCTTTCTAGGGGGTCCGTGGCCGCCCTTCACGAAATCGTGTAAAATGAGTAAAATTATTGAATAAAAATGTGAAAATCAAATTCATCACTTTTTTTTCGTGTGAAAAGAATGTGTAGGCCCTACTTTTACTTCAGGTCGTATTCCCAAGCAGCCTTTGCGGTTCCTAAGTGAGAACGCATACACGGTTTAGTACCGGAGAATGCGGCTTCTCTGATCGACTGTTTCGCAACAATACGGGAGTCATTTGTGCGCCGGCTCACGGCGGAAGATGCGCTAAAGCCTTTTACGCATGCGCGGAGCGAGCTTTGTCGACCAATCACAGCACTCGCTGGCACGTATGCGGCCCCAGGCATCATTAAATATTAAACTTGCTTTGTCTGTGCACTACCTATTTCATAAATCGATTTTTGGCCTTCAAGTTGTTTTCATTCATCTCCAAACCAAAGACTATTGATACTTCGGGGGGGGGGGATGGGGGGGTCATTGGGAACAGACTAGGGGTCCGCCATGGATTTTCGACTGAAGAAGGGGTCCACCAGCTGAAAAGGTTGGGAAGCCCTGCACTACAGCATCATCAGCAAACATCCGCATGTTGCAGCCCACCCTAGTCTACCCCACGGGAGGCCCTACCCACACTGCGCTTCCAACACTACCGTCGAGGACAACATACTGGGATCTATAACTTAAGAAGTCTTCGTACCACTCACATATCTGTGAATCTGTTCTACAGGCCCGTAGCTACTTTAACAGACTGCAATGGGTCCCCGTGTCAAACGCTTTGCGGGAATCTACAAACATGGCGTCTGCCTGTTGCCTTCCATCCATAGTTCGCGGTATATCATGTTAGAAAAAGGCAAGCTGAGATTCGCACGTGCGGTGTCTTCTAAAACCATGATGATTAGTAGACATAAGCTTCTCGGTCTCAAGAAAATTTATATTAGAATTGACAGTATCTTCACGGATTCTGCAGCAAACCGATGTTAGGGATATTGGCTTATAATTTTGCGGGGTCCGTTCTTTTGCCGTTCTTATACACAGGAGTGACCTGCTCTTTTTCCCAGTCACTTGCGACATAGCGCTAGGTGAGAGATTCATGATAAATGCATGCTAAGTAAGGGGTCAATGCAATAGAGTACTCTTTATAAAACCGAACTGGGATTCCATTCGGGCCTGGTGACTTATTTGCTTCCAAATCTTTCAGTTGTTTCTCTACGCCAGGGATGCTTATTGCTATCTCGTCCATATGGGAGTCTGTCCGATGGTCAAATAACGGTATGTTTGTACGATTCTCCTGCTTGAACGATTTCTTGAACGTGAACCTCTGCTTTCGTTTTGTTTTCTTCAACTGCCACATCAGACTGGTCAACAAGTGACTGGATGGTACGCTTAGACCCTGTTAGCGATTTTACAAATAACCAGAATTTTCTCCGGTTCTATGCCAGATCTTTTACAAAAGTATGAAGGTGGCAGTTGTATGCTTCGCCCATTGATCTTTCCACAGACGCACGAATCTTTACTAACCTTTGCTTTTCGTCATTCCCGCGTTCTCTTTTGAACCGAGATTGCACCAGCCTCTGCTTCCTTAGCATTTCCCGAATCTCGGTATTGAACCATGATGTGTATTTTCTGTCCTCTATCCACTTACTTGTCACAGAATTGTCCTGACCACTATTTACAAAAAACTTTGCCCATAATTCCTCTACGTCCATCTTACTGGAACTAAGTGATGTCAGTTCACTGTGTCAATGAGATGCTAGCAACTGCTTTATCTGCTCTTACTAGGAGAAACACTCTCCTAGCCTTCTTCACTGGTTTCTTAATTTTCGTATACATGGTTGCTATAATGATATCTTGATCGCTAATCTCCGTTTGTATACGGACGTTGTCGATCAGGTTCAGCCTATTTGTAACTAAAAGGTCTAAGATATTTTCATTGTGTGTGGGCTCCCGAACTAGCTACTCGAGACAGATTTCAGAAAAATGTGTTCAAAAGCACTTCACATGACTGTCTACCTGTACCCCTGCATAAACATTTAACTATATGCTCGGCATCTTGAAGCCGCCTCCAACCAGTAATGCACGATCTAGATATTTACGTGCTACTAACCGTGACATTCTTTGAATGACTATAGAACTGTCTCAGCAGAATCAGGTGACCAGCAAAAACATCCAGCAATTAGCTTGGTTTCACTTAGACCTGTTATAAGCGATCAGATGACTTAACTGTCACACTCAACTTGGACCTCAACATATCATTTTTGTCAATGGCAATTAAAACTCATTCTCTTGTGGCCTATAATCCAGATGCCCGTATGAACGAGGATGCCCTCAGAACCCATGTTACAGGCATTATTGGTGCCGAAGTGACGCACAATTTGCAGACGACTGCACCCCGCACGCTCGATAGCGGCAGGTAAGGCCGCTTCCACATCTGGGATGAGGCCCTCTGGCAGACATACCGAGTGCACACTGGCTTTCTTTCCTTCCCTGAGCGCTGTCTGTCTAAGGGGCTCCATAACGCGCCTAACGTTGAAGCTCCCTGTGACCAGTAAATCCCATCCCCGTGTGTCTGCTCGGAAGCTCACAGAGTGAATGGAGGAGGACGACTAGTCTCCATATTGGCCCTCCGCCTCGAGCGACATGAACGCTTTACCATCGGCCACTCACTCTGCTGTGAGAACGGATCCACTGCGTCGGGTACACTACGAGCTGCCTCGGCAACAAAGCCCTTGGGCGAAACAAACGACACCTGAGGTGGCCCATGCGACACGCCGGATTCTCCGCCAATGCTACACCCCGAGGCCTGAGGGTGACTGACTGTAGCCAAAAGCGCATTCAGGTGTTCGCGAACTACGGCCAGCTCCTCCTGCGTTCCCACACAACACGAACACATCCTACTCATCCTAGCAAGACTAACTGAAGAAATAAACTAAAAAAGCAGACATACACTCAGATACGCAACTTGATTTTTTTTTTCCTGCTGTATCACCAATGGAGGCTGATGCATCAGTAAGCCGTGTCGCTGGCTGGTTACAAGAAATGAAAACTGCGCTACAGACTGCCCGAATTTCCACTTACAAAATGCAAGTTTACACCTCTTAATGGAAAAAACCTACGAAATTTAATAAATGTACTACGAGGAAAAGATGGGAAAAGACAAACACTGAATTTTCCTCTCTGGAGATCTATATCAGCCGAGAGCTGGAGCCTCACTGACTGCAGAACAGAAATTTGCTATAATCGAATATAGATTTAAGGGTTAGGAAGACTATTCTATAGGTACTTTTATCGAACGTAGCCATATATGGAACTGAAACATGGAGGATAACAGGTTAGACAAGAAGAGAACACAAGTTTTTCAAATGTTGTGCTACAGAAGACTGCTGAAGATTAGATGGGTAGTCACGTAACTAATGGGGGAGAAAAGAAATTTGAGGCACAACCTGACTGCAAGAAGAGATTGGCTGATAGACCACATTCTGAGCCATCAAGGAATCATCATTTTAATACTGGAGGGAAGTGTGTATGTGGAGGGGGGGGGCGTAAAAATCGTAGAGGGAGACCAAGAGATGAATACAGTAAGCAGATTCGGAAGGATGTAATTTGTAGTAGTTATTCAGAGTTGAAGAGGCTAGCACAGGATGGCGTATCATGGAGAGCAGCATCAGATCAGTCCTCGGACTGAAGACCACAACAACAACAGCAACAACAACGTACTGAGAAGTCCAGATGACGGAGAAAGGGTATTGTGTCACATAATAGTAAATAATGACATGATCATGGTATTTAGAGTGAAATTAATAAACTCGTATGTACGAAACAGCTTCAAAACTTTTGACCGTTTTACAAATGAGCTAATGTGTTAATATTTGGCGTTAAACATGCAATCGGTTCCAGCGAAAAATATACCGAAATAACAACGACAATCCAGTCATTTAATACAATGGTATATAGGAAACAGTCAAGAGAGGAGTAATCGTAAAGGAAATGAGCAAATGGAGAAAACTGGAAAAATTGGAAGTTCCTATGGGACCAAACTGCTGAGGTCACCGGTCCCTGAGCTTACACACTACTTAATCTAACTTAAAGCTAAGGACAAAACACACACTGAAATGAAATGTCGTGTGACTAGGGCCTCCCGTCGGGTAGACGTTCGCCTGGTGCAGGTCTTTCGAGTTGACGCCACTTCGGCGACCTGCGCGTCGATGGGGATGAAATGATGACTCTCATGACCGAGAAAGGAGTCGAATCTCCGACAGCGGTAGCCAAGCGAACCGTGGAAGGCGTCCCAGACCGCGCGGTTAGCAAAGGAGAACTCATAAGTTGTAGGTGCAGATATAGTTGTAGTCAGCCATCTCAGGTGATGTCTACCAGTTTGAAAGATTCTCGTCTTACCTCCTTGCCTAGGGACGCCAGATGAAAGTTGATGTCGTCAAGCCCTGAATGAAAATTGCCAACCGATAACTGGGGAGGGGAGCTTGAGAGCTCTACCTAGAGAGCGTGCCCTTTCTGTACGATACTAGGCAATGGGCTGGAGGGGTCACACGCTGATGTGTGGGTCCCTGCATTCTATATATTTTGTTTTAAATGAATTCCTTTAACTTTACTTCTTTTGATTTTTAAGATATGTTAAAGATTGATGACAACTGGTTACTTATTTATTTTAAACATTTTACTCGACTTTACAGCGATTGCAGCAATTCTTCCAGTTTACAGATATTACAATTTTACAACTTATAGCTCGGGTATACACTCCTGGAAATTGAAATAAGAACACCGTGAATTCATTGTCCCAGGAAGGGGAAACTTTATTGACACATTCCTGGGGTCAGATACATCACATGATCACACTGACAGAACCACAGGCACATAGACACAGGCAACAGAGCATGCACAATGTCGGCACTAGTACAGTGTATATCCACCTTTCGCAGCAATGCAGGCTGCTATTCTCCCATGGAGACGATCGTAGAGATGCTGGATGTAGTCCTGTGGAACGGCTTGCTATGCCATTTCCACCTGGCGCCTCAGTTGGACCAGCGTTCGTGTTGGACGTGCAGACCGCGTGAAACGACGCTTCATCCAGTCCCAAACATGCTCAATGGGGGACAGATCCGGAGATGTTGCTGGCCAGGGTAGTTGACTTACACCTTCTAGAGCACGTTGGGTGGCACGGGATACATGCTGACGTGCATTGTCCTGTTGGAACAGCAAGTTCCCTTGCCGGTCTAGGAATGGTAGAACGATGGGTTCGATGACGGTTTGGATGTACCGTGCACTATTCAGTGTCCCCTCGACGATCACCAGTGGTGTACGGCCAGTGTAGGAGATCGCTCCCCACACCATGATGCCGGGTGTTGGCCCTGTGTGCCTCGGTCGTATGCAGTCCTGATTGTGGCGCTCACCTGCACGGCGCCAAACACGCATACGACCATCATTGAAACCAAGGCAGAAGCGACTCTCATCGCTGAAGACGACACGTCTCCATTCGTCCCTCCATTCACGCCTGTCGCGACACCACTGGAGGCGGGCTGCACGATGTTGGGGCGTGAGCGGAAGACGGCCTAACGGTGTGCGGGACCGTAGCCCAGCTTCATGGAGACGGTTGCGAATGGTCCTCGCCGATACCCCAGGAGCAACAGTGTCCCTAATTTGCTGGGAAGTGGCGGTGCGGTCCCCTACGGCACTGCGTAGGATCCTACGGTCTTGGCGTGCATCCGTGCGTCGCTGCGGTCCGGTCCCAGGTCGACGGGCACGTGCACCTTCCGCCGACCACTGGCGACAACATCGATGTACTGTGGAGACCTCACGCCCCACGTGTTGAGCAATTCGGTGGTACGTCCACCCGGCCTCCCGCATCCCCACTATACGACCTCGCTCAAAGTCCGTCAACTGCACATGCGGTTCACGTCCACGCTGTCGCGGCATGCTACCAGTGTTAAAGACTGCGATGGAGCTCCGTATGCCACGGCAAACTGGCTGACACTGACGGCGGCGGTGCACAAATGCTGCGCAGCTAGCGCCATTCGACGGCCAACACCGCGGTTCCTGGTGTGTCCGCTGTGCCGTGCGTGTGATCATTGCTTGTACAGCCCTCTCGGAGTGTCCGGAGCAAGTATGGTGGGTCTGACACACCGGTGTCAATGTGTTCTTTTTTCCATTTCCAGGAGTGTATTATATACTAATCTGCACGCACATTTCTACGGGCAAGACGGAATTGCGTTGGCCAAATGTATACCACCAAAGTCTCCCAATATTTTACATGGGACATCCGCTATGTGAGGAGGATAACGGGCAAACTGGGGACCAGATACATTAACACAGGGGGTCAAATTTCCGAAATTAAACGAGAACATTTATTTCCTTACACAATCCGAAGCTGGAAATAAAAGGATTAGTACAAATATTCAAATACCTCTCTTCCATGCGTGAACATTGAGACAGACGCACTGAGGGCACGTCTGCTCACTTACCCGTCTTCTGTAACACTCCTCGAATATGGCGGGCTTCCGGAGGTCTTCCTGGGCCCCGGTGGAGGGGGTGGTCGAACCACTTGGCCGTGACCAACCTCTCCACCTCAAATGTTGTGACACTGGAACGTCTTTGACTTTTACCTGCCTGTGATGTCTCTCTGATCCCCTACCCAGGAGTGAGGTTGGCAATACTATTCTACAACTGAGATTTGGCCACGCTTTACGGAGAGGTGTGAGGAGGATTAGGGAAGTTCATGTGCAGATTCACATTCACGTACAAGAAATGCATAATACACGTCACATATAAATACGTATTATGAAACCTGACACATTTCTTTCCACCCGTCCACATGAGTTCTGTTGCACCCGCGGCCGACCACGTCGTGCAATAAAATTGGCGGCAAAGTCTCCTCTGTTTGTATTTATCGGTGCGAGCGAGCAGCGAAACCTGCTGCTTATGGAGCGGAAACTACTGTACCGTTTCAAGTTTTAAAGCACCGTCCTGCTAACCAACATGCTGTTTTCTAGCTATGTACAAATCGGATTGGGACGACGCTGTGGCGATTCCGCACAGCGCTGCTGTGGTAATAGCGTACCCGACTTCCACGTGATTTCGCTTTACGTTCTCCAGAGTTATTGCTAAATTATGGAAACTGGCATAAAATAAGCGGGAGTGGACCATCATTCTCCCTTAACATAACACGGCAAATATTCAGCAGGGCTGGAGAACGGTAAAGGCAGCTGCCTGCCGAAGCAAAACAGTGAGTCTTCGAGCTGTCGGCCCGTCGCCGCCCTTCCAGGATATCGCAGAGTAACGGGCAACGAGCGAACTCGTCTCAGCTGCGCGACCAGACGGGCGCAGTGTAGCGAATAGCCGACCACTTGAGCCAACAAGAGTGCGCCAGCCTACGGTGTGTGTGCGTGCGTCTGTATATGTGTGTGTGTGTGTGTGTGTGTGTGTGTGTGTGTGTGGTTAAGCGTTTTGGCGAGCCGGCGTCGTTCTGGTCGGCTCGCGCTCCGCTACGTCACGGCTGGCGGGCCCGCACTCACAGCCCTAAAGAGCGTGCGTCGCCCGTCACGCTGGCGTCCCACGCCAGCCATAAACCCCACAGCTGGCTCTGCTGCGGCGCGTGTCCCGTCCAGTCTGTATGGAACGCGTGTCGCCAGTCGGAGAACTCGTCTGAACTTATGCGGATCACCACGGCGACCTGTTACAGTACATTGGGGTCTCTGAAAACACTGACTGCATTGTCTATCATTAGAGCGTTTTCGGTGGCGCGCAAAGGCCTATTGTGCAAGCTCTTTGTGCCTGGCTTCTCATTACGTAGAATTGCTACGTATTTACGCGGACATACCTTCCTCGTCCCAATTTGTCGAGCCCCCGACATCAGAGATGGCATACCGCTGGGGTCGTACTTCGTCTAATATCCTACTCCCTTTGTACTTCAGATCTGCCGGCAACACCAAGGATCACAATAGCTACCTGTGAAGACAATTCGGCTCTGATAACACGGACGACCACAGGCGCAGCACCATCACCTCCAAGGAGTCCTTGAGGCCAGGGCAACGAAATGGCCCGTGGGACATAATTCAACTAAAAGTCAAGCGATGATCGTTTCCAGGAAATAATGATCGTATTTTCTGGAAGTAGAGCTTTTCATGAACTGATGAGCCACATACATAAAATACTTACGAGGACAATCCCAAAAGTTCAGATGGTTCAAATGGCTCTGAGCATAGAACTTAGAACTACGTAAACCTAACTAAATTAAGTACATCACACACATCCATGCCCGAGGCAGGATTCGAACCTGCGACCGTAGCGGTCGCGCGGTTCCAGACTGTAGCGCTTAGAACCGTTCGGCCATCCCGGCCGGCTCCAAAAGCAAGGTCCCCTATTTTTTTTATAAGTACATAGACCTGTTTATTTCTACAGTGGTTTGCATCACTTTACAGCTTGAACATATAGCTATTTTTCGACATAATCATCATTTCTGTCGATGCATTTTTGTAGACGCTGTGGCAGTTTTTGTATGCCCATGTCATACCAGCTCGCTGCCATGCTGTTCAGAAAGTTGTGAACGTCTTCTTTCACCTCGTCGTCGGAGCTGAATCGCTTTCCGGCCACTTGTTCTTTTAACCATGGGAACAGGTGGCAGTAACTGTGCGCCAAGTCAGGACTATATGGTGGGTGGGTGATGATGTTCCACTGAAACTGTTGCAGGAGAGCAACTGTTTGCCGAGCGATGTGTGGTCGAGCGTTGTCATGGAGAATGTGTAGGCCCTTGCTCAACATTCCTCCTCTCCAGATCTGAATTGCGCGTTTGAGTTTCTTCAGAGTCTCACAGTTCCTGTCAGCGTTAATTGCGGTCCCAGCGATTCAGCTCCGACGACGAGAACAAAGAAAAGATTCATAACTTTCTGAACAGCATGGCGGCGAGTTGGTATGACACGGGGAATACAAAACCTACCACATCGTCTACAAAAATGCATCGACAGGAATGGTGATTATGTCGAAAAATAGTTAAATGTTCAACCTGTAAACTGATGTAAACCATTGTAGAAATAAACAGATCTATGTACTTATAAAAAAAAAAGGATACCTTACTTTTGGGATTAGCCTCGTAGTTGTGATCATTGATTCCAATTTCACAGCAATTACGGTATTATATCCCTTAATCAACGAAAAATTGGAATTATGGATCAGGCATGTTCTAGCAATCTAGAAGCTTTCTTCATGCCCAGTGATAGATCATGCACTTGTAGTTTGGGGCAATGCACGAAAAAGACATCTTCTGCAAACCCAAATGCGCCCTTATGAGGATTTATCAAGTACCTCACAACTTCCCATTGCTATCTTAACGACACGACAGAAAAACTGGAGATCGTCGACTGGTTTAAGAAGAACGCCAGGAAGGTCCGATAACGCATTCATTCGACGACTAGACAGGTCTAAAGACCCCTAGACTTTTAAAAACGACCAGTTATCTTACTTAATAGGGTATAAGGTCCCAAACATGTAGGCACTCAAAAATAGTTCAAATGGCTCTAAGCACTTTGCTACTTAACAGCTGAGGTCATCAGTCCCCTAGACTTAGAACTACTTAAACCTAACTAAGCTAAGGACATCACACACATCCATACCCGAGCCAGGATTCGAACCTGCGACGCAGCAGCGCGGTTCCTGACTAGATGTAGGCACTATGCCAACTTTAATTTCACAGCCACGACGACGCGTAAAATAAAGAGAAAGTTACAAAAACGCTTACGCCCCTCATAAACGACAAAACAGTAAATGCTGTCAAGGTGAACTCTCCACACAAGCGCCGTGGGCGCCGCTTGCACACTACCTGCTGATAAACTCATATGGGTTACAGCCCGGTGTACGGCTTTTTCTGACTGATGCCAGCCGCGCGGTCGAGCGGGGTGTCACTGTTCAGGCGGCTCCCCCCCTCCCCCCCCCCCCCCACCACCGTCGGAGGTTCGAGTCCTCCCTCGGGCATGGGTGTGTGTGTCGTCCTTAGCGTAAGTTAGTTTTAGATTAAGTAGTGTGTAAGTTTAGGGACCGATGACCTCAGCAGTTTGGTCCCAGAGTACTTAGCACAAATTTCCAAAATTTGACTGATGCCACAAGGCCTTCAGTTAGGTGAATGTGTTGTGAAGGTCGCTGAAATAAGCCTGTGTAGCGTGTCTATATTGTTCTTTTTGATCATGACGATGATAATGACAGAAGAAAGGGAGTCAAATATTCCGGCACATAGCACATTCTTCTCGAGTAGAACCAAGAGGAGCACGCGACGGTACCTAACAGTTACTGCTGAATAGTTGCTCTTCCCAAACAGCATTGTATGAGCAAACCAGTTGCGTCTTTACGTGCAGTTGCTCGTACTTTAGCCACTTCTGCTATGTTCTGCTCTGCTTAAAGAGAATAGCTCGTTGCTGTCATAGGATCGAGCTATGTACGTCTGTTCTCAAGCCATGCAGCTAATTCACTGCAAATAATAACTTATAGCTCTGATCCTGCAGTCAAACAGACTATGCATGGGCCAGAATTGCGAGTTAATAAAATATACAGAAAAACCACATAAAAGTTAAATGAATATTTTAGTAATAAGGGTTCTATTCTAAGGTCTGTAATTGATGTGAATGACAGAGAATCATGTTGAATAATGTTTATACAAGAAAGAACATCTCAAATAAATGAGAAGTGGTACTACGGCATTCATTTAAAATACAGATAGAAAGTACGCTTATCAGATGCAGTAAAGTTACGTTAAGAGTGTTATGAGAAAGGTAGCATAATCCCCAAACTAAACAGTAATCGAAGATACGCAAATACTAAGTTCATTTCGTAATCACTATACACCATATATTCACCAGCTCAAACCAATTCACATTTGAACATGATCATTTACAAATTAACACGCGTGATACAAGAAATAGTAACTCGTACTCTTGTCTATCCTCAGTTCCGTACTACAAGCGGAAAAAATTGGAGTCCTGCTCTGGGGTACATTCAGATCTCTAGTACAGTTCCTTCAAAATTGTAGAGGCCATTCACCATCCAGAATCAATCACCTGTACAAGTGAATCAGGCACATTACGATAGGCAAGTCTACCTTCTTTCAGCATTCGACTCAGAGTCCTGGAATTTCTCCCTTGAGCTTTTCACTTGAAAAGTCCAAGTCTCCACTTGACTCCTCTAGTGTTCCGCTACTGTTTTCTTTTCCATTCGCTGAAGTCCATTCCCACCAAAATTACATCATTCTTAAGCCCTATGGACCTGATTTGACTCGACCACTTCCCTGCCTAAACAATATCTAAATAAAGAAACATCACAAACATTTAGTTACATCCAGCTCACTTACAATAAATATAAGTAATAATTGTTTCACAGATAAATAAGGCAGCATTCTTGCACAAGTGTGCTCATGATGAATGACAACAGTATGTCATTAATTATTTTTTAAACTATTGTTTATGCCTTCTTGAGAGAAGTGTCTTTTGGTTCTATTTTCAATTGTGGTGTCAACTAACAAATGCGATAGACCACTTTTAAATTAGCACAGCTTTTTAACAGTAATTGCAGTCAATATTTAAACAAAGTTATTGACAAAGTAGTAAAATGATCATTAAATAAATACCAAGTATGACAAGATGTGAGGCATTGATGCTGTATTCATTTATTGTGTAAGTGTGGAAAATAGTTCTGACAAATATTTACATAGTAAAAAGATGTAAAAGCCGTAATAAATTATGAAATAAAATAGATACAGATACGTAAATTTCAGAGATCATAGCTGTAGTGCAATGCTATAATCTGACATATTGTATGCTGAAACCACATAAAGCGTTTAAAAGTTGTTACTCAGAAGTTCATTGTGAAAATGTTTACTTGCGTGAAATATTAACTTTTGTAGTTTTAAAAATATTGAAATATTTTTGTGTCATTGGATGCGTATCATTTTTCAGATATCATAGATATACTCATATTTTCATTAATATTTGATTGTAAATTATCATTCATTCTGAGAGAGCTGTAAGAAACCACCTTTCAGCTTGTCTGACACTCCGCCATTTCTTGGAGCATTTTCCTCCCTCTTAAGTGCCAAAATCGCCACACCGGTATTTTCCCCATTTCCGGCTAAGCCTTTTTTGTGCTGGCACCCGGGCTCGCCACCAACTGTCGCTGCCTCTGGACAGGCCGGAGCGATTTGACGGCCCTGGGGCTGTCGGACAACGCTCAGCTGTACAACAAATTCATCTTATCTCGCACCAAACTGAGTGGCCAATTAGCTCACCTAAATACTCGTAAAGTTACAAGCGCCGAGGTTAATGTTCCATCTGGCGGTCGTAAAACATAAATAGTCGAAAATCATATAGTACCGCCATCAGCTGCTTATGAAAATCCGTTACTTAGAAAAGAACATCTCGATCGTTTTGGAGTCGTCTGTGGTTTTTGAAATGCATTTTTAAACCGTTTATTGTGGGTCACAATCCGACACAATTTCAACAAGAAATCATTGGATTAAACTGATAACGTGGTTCTCTCAGTATATTGGAGTGAACCATTGCTTCCTTCTTATGTCCTGAAGAAGGCAGATGACGGCCAAAACCGGTTATTGCTTGTTCACATATTATGTGATTGTGTACGAAAATAAACTTTTTTTAAACAATACCTTCACAATTACTAACATTTTCGGTAATTTTCTAGCAGAGGAAGTTTGTCCAAACACAGTAACTGTGTGGATACGTATATGGTATTCAGTTAAAATGTACATAACGCCGGAGATGTAAACTGAGCATCGATACTTGATAGGCCTACGTATTGTGATTCGGTCCGTCTGCTTTCGAGTCCTACACCACAGCAACATTATCCATTATCGCCTTTTTTTATAAATACCTGACATTGTCGGCTAGAGAGCGATCAATTAATTCAACAGGATCAATTAATGCGACAGGACTAAGTTACCATCTTCAGATCCACAGAGTACGTGTTATGAAACCATGCTGTGCGATAAACCATCGTTACGGACTCATAATGAAAAGAGTAGAACAATAAAAAATATAGCTGTTCCTTGTATGACGCTGTCTTACCATAACGACACCGATATATTTTGTAAATTTTTTCTGGCTTTTTATTATGAGTCCGTTATGATGGTACGAAAACAAACGTGCGGTTTATGGCATTCGATGATGTCATAACCTGTACTCTGTGAATCCAAAGATGGCGGCTAAGTCATGTCGAAACTAGCAATCCAGTGTACATACATGAGATCAAGGCAATGAAAAGCTTCTTATCAGAAGCTTTCTTAACATTTTTCTAATTATGTCTTTCTCCTCTGAGTCTCCCGTCGCTCGCCAATGTATTTCTCTCTGCTTCATTGTCGTTTTTAAACCAAGAAACAAAATAATCTGACATTTTGCTTTTTAAAGTATCTGGATGACAAGCAGGAGCACTCTCTTGGTTATCCTATGCACTCTGACTGCAAATTTTTACAATCTGGTGATTCAACCTGTAGTGTTGCCATTCATGACCAGATTTCCAGTTGGTGTTTTCCAATAGGATAACGCTCATCCACTTACTGTTGTTGTAGACCAGCAAGCTCCACAGAGTGCCCACATGTTGCCTTGGCCTGTTCAATCACCAGATCTGTCCCCAATAGAGCACGCATGGGACATCACCGGAGGCATCATCGGACGACAACTGCAGCGTCATGCACTTCCAGCATTAACGGCCCCAGTGTTGCCTGACCAAGTTCAACAGGCATGGAACCCCATCCTACAAACTGACATCCGGCGCCTGTACAACACAAAGCATTCTGGCGGTTACACCAGTTATCAATGTACTAATATTTCACGTCTGCAGTCCTTATCTCGTGCTTATATTAACCTGTGATTTTGCAATGTTATCTAGAAAAATGTACTGCCTAAATTTCATTACTATACTTATTTTTTGGTGTGATTTTTTTCCGTCAGTGTATATCTGTGGGAGTGTGACTATTGTTCGTACGACAGGCAGGAGAAAGCTGAAGAAGCGACACGTTTGAAAAAGGGAGCAATCGTCTAAATTCCATACTGGATGGACTATAGAAAATTTATGTTAGTGTCACAGCTATTATTATATGCTCGTATCTCGGTTCGAGACTTCAAAGAACAGTATTACATGGAAATAAAAAGCAACGGATGTTGTCGTGTGTCCAACATTCCAGCTGCCGAAGATGTTTAATATTGCCATATATTATCCACGATTAAAAGGCTGAGAGCGATGGTTTGTTGTGACACTGAAGGCGCCTTTTGGGCCTCATTAACGGCGGTTCGAGTTGCTGACGGCATCTGTCGGCCAGCGGCAGTGACCGTGAAGCGAGCCGCTCCGAGAAACCTGCCGTCGGCCACTTTCGCTGGCTACTGGCTTATATTTCGCGGTCATCTCGCCTAACTCGCACGCCTTCCCGTAGCACGGCTGGGTTCCAGACTGCCGCCTATCTGATTGTTTGGAGTGCGTCGCTCTGGCGGCTCCACGACCCGAACTTTCTCCGCCCGACCTGACAAGATAGCGCGCAAAACTTCGTCGTCCCGCCAGAATGGAGGAACTACTGGAAGTCCTGCGTGCGCTCGATGTGACCGAGACGCACAGAGTAAGTGAAAGCTCCGAGTTCCGTCGTGATGCTTGTTCCTTATTTAGGAAAAACGCAAACGTGGCAGTCTCTCCCCATTTACCTTGTACTCCAACCACATCGGCTTTTTAATTTGTGGTAAACACCTACGACAGGTTATATAATGGTAAGACAGAGATTTAGGAACCAGGTTTTAAATTTTAAGACATTTCCAATGGCAGATGTGGACTCTGACCACAATCTATTGGCTATCAACTGTACATTAAAACTGCAGAAACTGCAAAAAGATGGGAATTTAAGGAGATGGGACCTGCATAAACTGAAAGAACCAGAGGTTGTACAGAGTTTCAGGGAGAGCATAAGGGAACAATTGACAAGAATGGGGGAAAGAAATACAGTAGAAGAAGAATGGGTAGCTTTGAGGGATGAAATAGTGAAGACAGCAGAGGATCAAGTAGGTAAAAAGACGAGAGCTAGTAGAAATCCATGGGTAACAGAAGAGATACTGAATTTAATTGATGAAAGGAGAAAATACAAAAATGCAGTAAATGAAGCAGGCAAAAAGGAATACAAAGGCCTCAAAAATGAGATCGACAGAAAGTGCAAAATGGCTAATCAGGGATGGCTAGAGGACAAATGTAAGGATTTAGAGCCTTATCTGACGAGGGGTAAGATAGATACTGCCTACAGGAAAATTAAAGAGACCTTTGGAGAATAGAGAACCACTTGCATGAATATCAAGAGCTTTAATGGGAACCCAGTTCTAAGCAAAGAAGGGAAAGCAGAAAGGTGGAAGGAGTATATAGAGGGTCTATACAAGGGCGATGTACTTGAAGACAATATTATGGAAATGGAAGAGGATGTAGATGAAGATGAAATGGGAGATATGATACTGCGTGAAGAGTTTGACAGAGCACTGAAAGACTTAAGTCGAAACAAGGCCCCGGGTGTAGACAACATTCCATCAGAATTACTGACGGCCTTGGGAGAGCCAGTCCTGACAAAACTCTACCATCCTTTGAGCAAGATGTATGAGACAGGCGAAATACTCTGACTTCAAGAAGAATATAATAATTCCAATCCCAAAGAAAGCAGGTGTTGACAGGTGTGAAAATTACCGAACTATCAGTTTAATAAGTCACAACTGCAAAATATTAATGCAAATTCTTTACAGACGAATGGAAAAACTGGTAGAAGCCGATCTCGGGGAAGATCAGTTTGGATTCCGTAGAAATGTTGGAACACGTGAGGCAATACTGACCCTACCACTTATCTTAGAAGAAAGAATAAGGAAAGGCAAACCTACGTTTCTAGCATCTGTAGACTTAGAGAAAGCTTTTGACAATGTTGACTGGAACACTCTCTTTCAAATTCTGAAGGTGGCGGGGGTAAAATACAGGGAGCGAAAAGCTATTTACAGTTTGTACAGAAGCAGATGGCAGTTATAAGAGTCGAGGGACATGAAAGGGAAGGGAGTGAGACAGGGTTGTAGCCTCTCCCCGATGTTATTCAATCTGTATAAAGGTAACAAAAAAAAAATCGGAGTAGGTATTAAAATCCATGGAGAAGAAATAAAAACTTTGAGGTTCGCCGATGACATTGTAATTCTGTCAGAGACAGCAAAGGACTTGGAAGAGCAGTTGAATGGAATGGACAGTGTCCTGAAAGGAGGGTATAAGATGAACATCAACAAAAGCAAAACGAGGATAATAGAATGTAGTCGAATTAACTCGGGTGATACTGAGGGAATTAGATTAGGAAATGAGACAGTTAAAGTAGTAAAGGAGTTCTGCTATTTGGGGAGCAAAATAACTGATGATGGTCGAAGTAGGGAGGATATGAAATGTAGACTGGCAATGGCAAGGAAAGTGTTTCTGAAGAAGAGAAATTTGTTAACATCGAGTATAGATTTAAGTGTCAGGAAGTCATTTCTGAAAGTATTTGTATGGAGTGTAGCCATGTATGGAAGTGAAACATGGACGATAAATAGTTTGGACAAGAAGAAAATAGAAGCTTTCGAAATGTGGTGCTACAGAAGAATGCTGAAGATTAGATGGGTAGATCACATAACTAATGAGGAGGTACTGAACAGAATTGGGAAGCAGAGGAGTTTGTGGCACAACTTGACTAGAAAAAGGGATCGGTTGGTAGGACATGTTCTGAGGCATCAAGGGATCACCAATTTAGTACTGGAGGGCAGCGTGGAGGGTAAAAATCGTAGAGGGAGGCCAAGAGATGATTACACTAAGCAGATTCAGAAGGATGTAGGCTGCAGTAGGTACTGGGAGATAAAGAAGCTTGCACAGGATAGAGTAGCGTGGAGAGCTGCATCAAACCAGTCTCAGGACTGAAGACCACATCAAAAACAACAACATAAGTGCCTGGCTTATTCCACCCAAGTGACTCCTACTTTGTAACAGCACTGCGATCAGCCAGTGACTTTGCAATCCTTTGCCGGAGGCTTATAACCTAAGCACCAGCGATATCACCCGTCACAGGACAGACAGGTAAATCACTTTGCCACTAACGGTTTCAACAAAGGGATGTAGGTTCGCAGATCGCTGGCATGGGTCCAGTTTTCGGTCCTCCCCTCCCCTTTTCCCAAATATAGCTTGCTCTCATCAGCAGTTAAGGTGGTACAAATGCCTGAATTTTAAGACACAAATTATATTCTCCAGAATGACATTTTCACTCTGCAGCGGAGTGTGCGCTGATATGAAACTTCCTCGCAGATTAGATCTGTGTGCCGGGCAAAGAATCGAACTCGGGACCTTTGCCTGATATGAAACTTTCTGGCAGATTAAAACAGTGTGCCGGACCGAAACTCGAACTCGGGAGCTTTGCCTTTCGCGGGCAAGAGCTCTACCAAGACCTTCTGCCATGTTTGGAAGATAGGAGACGAGGTACTGGGAGAATTTGAGCTGTGAGGAGGGGTCGTGAGTCGTGCTTGGGTAGTGCAGATGGTAGAGCACTTGCCCGTGAAAGGCAAAGGTCTCGAGTTGGAGTCTCGGTCCGGCACACAGTTTTACAAATTATAATATTTTTAATTCGATAATAATCAATTGTATGGTTACCATAACATACACAAAATGTAATATGACAATAAGTTTATTTACATCAGTGCCTAGCACATCACTTTAGCATAAGGTCCAAGAAATTGTAAATCAGGGAAATACATTGTCCAGTCACGTTATGAGCATCAACTTCGAGGGTCACTCCAAAAGAAATGCACACTATTTTTGTAAAAATACAGTTTTCATTCTGCGTGTGTGAAAGTTTTACAGTTGTAGATACATTCTTCCCGCTTGTTTTCAAACTTCGTTCAACCAGTTCCCGTGAGTGGCGCCGTCACAGCATGTCTTCAAGATGGCTGCTACACTTCACGTTCGTCAGAAGCAACGTGCTGTCATAGAATTCCTGTGCTGTGAAAACGAGACAGTGGGAAACATCAACAAGAGGTTGAAAAAGGTTTATGGAGATGCTGCTGTCGATCGCAATACAGTTAGTCGGTGGGCAAGCAGGTTGCGTGATGAAAGCAGGCACGGCCAATATTGAGGATTGTCCGCGCAGCGGCAGGCCTCGTACTGCACACACTCCACACAATGTGCAGAGAATTAACGAATTGGTGACTGCTGATAAACGCATCACAGTGAACGAATTGTCACGCTACGTTGGGATAGGGTAAGCAAGGGTTTGCAGAATACTGAAAGTGTTGGCGTTAAAAAAGGTTTGTGCCAGGTGGGTTCCCAGGATGTTGACAGTGGCTCACAAACAAGAAAAACGGTATGCAGCGAACTTTTGGAACAGTACGAGAATGGTGGAGATGAATTTCTTGGAAGAATTGTGACAGGTGATGAAACACAGCTCCATCATGTTTCACCAGAGCCGAAAAGGCAATCAATGGAGTGGTATCATGCAAATTCACCCAACAAAAAAAATTAAAAACTACACCTTCTGCTAGAAAAGTTATGGCTACGGTGTTTTTCGATTCCGAAGGACTCTTGCTTGTGGACATCATGCCAAGTAGAACCACCATAAATTCTGACGCATATGTGACGGCACTGAAGAAACTTCAAGCTCGACTGAGTCGTGTTCGACCACATCGGCAAAAGCAGGATGTTTTGCTGTTGCACGACAATGCACGGCCACATGTCAGTCAAAAAACCATGGAAGCGATCACAAAACTAGGATGGACAACACTGAAACGCCCGCCTTACAGTCCTGACCTGGCTCCATGTGACTATCTTCTCTTTGGGAAACTGAAAGACTCTCCTCGTGGAACAAGGTTTGAAGATGATGACTCCTTTGTGCACCCTGCCAAACAGTGGCTCCAACAGGTTGCTCCAGAATTTTACCGTGCGGGTATGCAGGCGCTGGTTCCAAGATGGCGTAAGGCAGTAGAGAGGGATGGAAATTATGTAGTGAAATGAAAATATTGTTCCTATAAAACTTTCAAACATGTAGAATAAAAGATGGATTTAAAAAAAATATTGTGTATTTCTTTTGGAGTGACCCTCGTATGTTCGACGGCTGTCGTCGTTATGCGGAAGCGGAACTATTTATCTGACGTCCAACGGGGCATAACCATTGGCTTTCTAGACATGGGTGAAAGAGTTTCCGAAACGGCTAAGTTTGTAAACTGTTCCTTCTTCGCTGTGCTTAAAATACATAACGCATCTCAAAATGGCGTTATCCAAAGCCGGTGCCGAGGCAAGTGGTGCATCACGGGTCATTGATGGCAGCGGTGAACGACGACTGCGAGCGCACAAACAATTTTTGAGCATCTGACCACCCAAATGAACCAAAGGGCTACCAGTAGTGTCTCCTCAATGACCTTTCGGCGCATGTTGCTACCTATGGCCCTCCAAAAGAATGGTTCAAATGGCTCTGAGCACTATGGGACTTAACAACTGAGGTCATCAGTCCCCTAGAACTTAGAACTACTTAAACCTAACTAACCTAAGGACATCACACGCATCCATGCCCGAGGCAGGATTCGAACCTGCGACCGTAGCAGTCACGTGGTTCCTGACTAAAGCGCCTAGTACCGCTCGGCGACCGCGGCTGGCTATGGCCCTCCGCAGCAGATACCTGGTTCAGGCACTCATGCTGAATGCTATTCATCGGCGACGATGGCTAGAATTCGCACGCCAGTACCGTAACTGAACGTCCACTGAGAGGCGACAGGTGACGTTTCAGATAAAAATGTCTTGTGGTTAGGGCCTCCCGTCGGGAAGACCGTTCGCCGTGTGCAAGTCTTTCGATCTCACGCCACGCCACTTCAGTGACTTGCGCGTCGATGGCGATAAAATGATGATGATTAGGACAACACAACACCCAGTCCCTGAGAGGAGAAAATCTCCGACCAAGCCGGGAATCTAACACGGGCCCTTGGGATTGATATTCTGTCGCGCTGACCACTCAGCTACCGGGAGCGGACGCCTTTTCAGAGGAAGCACGTTTTTTGCTCTATCGGAGATACGGCCGTTGGCTTCTATGGCCCTGCAACAGCTGCTACTGACAATTCTACTGCCTTCTTTTACACTGATTGGTCCGTCTCTCGAAACATGTAGTAGCCCGTTCCCCATTACATAGTGGTGTTCCGATACTTTTGATCAGATAGTGAACTGCAACAAATAAACAAAATTTGTTTGAATACAATCACCTCCACCACCAATCTCGTGCTTCAAGAAGGGAAAAACTGCCGGAGAAGCAAGTCGAGCATTGCGCCTCGAGCAATACGTGCAACATACAAAAAAATAATAATAATAATAGCGATATCCTATTACAATGAACGCCACTGAGATAATAAGTCTGAAAAGCTTGCAAATGTATTGCATGGAAAGTTGTGCTGAGAAATAATTGTTTCGAAAAAAACTCGATACAATGTTTCGTTTCCGATTTATTAACATTGAAATTACACAATCAGACCGTTGCGCGAGCAAATTCAAGCAGTCTGGAAGAGACGGTGTCGCCAAACACGTTCTTTTTTTAGTTTCCTAAAACCGAGCAAGAGACCGATACAAAAGCTGGGCATGGGACGGCAGTAAGGATCGAACCCCAGCCAAAGACTGAGCGACCTCGTGCAGTATCATCTACGTCATGAGAACACTGACACTAATTGTATCTGACGGTAATTCGTAATCACTTTATTCGCTTCTGAATGGGCAGACTGATCACTTTCCATAGATACACTATCTTTCACCAACATTTGTATATATTTCAGTGTTGACCGTTTGCAACAAGTCTTCATGGCCTAACTGAGATTAACTATCACTCTCCACTGGCTTCGAAATAGAATTTAAATTTTCGTTCAAAAAATTATTTTCTAGCGTAGTCTCTTAAACATATCATAGGCAAATATTTTTTAGTCCACTATTTTATACAATAACTAGTTTCATACACACTTTTGTCTTCTTTTCCGACGACACAAACTGTCTTTTGTTCCCTTCAGAACACTACGCATAAACTACCGCCACTTGAGTAACTTAACATACATGTGTCAGCAAGCGTGGCTATTACAAAACTGAGCATTATTTCATTTCCATTTTGAAACAGTTTTACATTGTTTCATTAACACAGGCCATAGCGCCTACAGGAAACCTTCTCGCGCGCAGCCGTCGGCCCTTTGAAGTGTACGTCCGGCGACGCCAACATTTGGCACAAGGTTGAAGAGCTCTCCGGCTGCCGCTTAGCCGCTGTACCACTCTTGAAACATAAAAGAATTTACATCGTACATATAGACCATTTCATCTTTTATCTAATACTTAAAATTACGTCGTAGCAGCGATAAACGATACAGAAAAAGGGTCTGTACCACCACAAGACTTTCCTAACATTAGTGGATCTAGTGAAAGACTTCAGCTACGTAACGTAGAATAAGGTGGGCTGTAGTTCATAAGCTGACGAATATTCTACAAAATCCACGAAAGTGGGGGTAATAATTGTGCAAGGTCAAGATCGAGAAGTACATGTTAAGAAGTGGTAGGATGGCAGTCAATTGTGGAGCTTGCTCTTCGAAGAAGCAATTAAGTGAAACAAAATGTCGGAATGAGAAAAAAATGGCAAAGGGAATAGAAACCAGCACTCAAGTGCGGAGACGACATAGCGCTTCTGGCCGAATGAACGAGAATGTTATACCTGTTGGGGTTGGACAGCATACAAAGCACAGATCGTGCTTGAAGGATAAACAGGGACGAAGGGGATTAAGAATAGCAGAAAGTAGAATGACGACTTGCTTAAAATCAAAATTTGTGGCGGAAAGTAACACTTTGATCCAGCCGATCTCGTGGTATGCAAATCGATAAGGGAGGATATCATTTACACGATATCATGCTAGCTAGTGGACAGCATTAAACATTGTGCTGCAAAACGTAACGTGAAGAAACCGCGTTTTGTATTGCACTGGAGGAATTACAAGCGCTAAATAAAACGCGAATAACAGTAACAAAATCTTATAGGATCACTAACAGCACTACAGAAACGTAATCATTGCTGACATTATAAAATACGTATTCCTTTCTGCGTACAAAGCAGAATATGCCAAATAATTCGATAAAGTTATTTGCACTGACGGATCAAACTCAAAGTCTGATCGTTATCAGTTGCGCATTAACAGTGCTATGTAGCTCACTTCATTTATAATCGACATGGATTGAAATATGAAAAGCTCTACACGCGTCGCAATAAAACAGAGGACATTTTGTGATTGCTAGCTTATATTATGACAAATACTTTTTATACCAGCTGCAGCGCCCAGCGTTGTCCGGGATGTTTAATAGCTGGCACACACACAGTGATTGGCCTGTGCCTTGTTGATACTCATAGCGAACGTAAGCCGTAGGGGCATGTACAGGCGCTTTAAAACGAAGGGCTTCTTTGACTCACTGTCAACGGAATGCGACGAATTAATACATCTTCACCTGTATGAAAACGTCATTAGTTGCGCCGTCTGTTGTTACATTTTAGATAAGTATTTCATTACTTATGCTATTTTGTCTAAAACTGACTTGGTGAGACCGTGGCTGTGTACAATTAATGTAGGTTAATTCTTACAGAGAAGAGAACAGCAACCAGCCACTATTAATACTGCTATTTATTTAGGTAAATAGCGCCGTTACCGGTTTCGAACTGGCAAGTTCATCATCAGACTGCTGTTCACATGATTTTCGAGATACACTTTACATTATCGTCCGTTTTTGATTTTTATTATTCCACTGTGGCGAAGTATTTGGTGTGTTGTTGCCGCCGAAAATTTCGCGCGATTTTGTTGCGAAGTTGCAGGATTGTAATTTTCGCTTATTCCTAATATATATTTAGGAATATGCGAAAAATACAATCCTGTAAAATCGCGCGGAATTTTCGACGGCAACAACACACCAAAAATACTTCGCCACAGTGGAATAATAAAAATCAAAAACGAACGATAATGTAAAGAGTATCTTGAAAATCATGTGAACAGCCGTCTGATGATGAACTTGCCAGTTCTAAATCGGTAACGGCGCTATTTACCTAAATAAATAGCAGTATTAATAGTGGCTGGTTGCTGTTCTCTTCTCTGTAAGAATTAACCTACATTTCATTACTTTTTTTGCGAATTCGTTTCCTACTTTTTCAGCTCAGTTTCCACTGTTTCAAGTAGGGCTGTCTTTCAGCACAGCTTGAACTATTCGAACAGTTTACGTCACAGTTCGGGAAGCTAGGTTTCACTTCAGTCTTTTAATCGACCCGCGATCTAATGACATCTCACGGCACAGGTATTGCTGCTGTAATATATTCTCGCGATATGAATGACAGTCAGGTTACCACGATCATTAAGGGATCCTGTAAAAATTTTAAATAGATCAGCCAAGAGCTTCTGGAGAGTTTTGGTAATAACCTTTCCCCTTTACATATTTCGTACAAATATGTTTCGATTACTATGTAGACAGTGAAATTCCTTTTGTCTTGAAGTAAAGTGTGCAATATTTCATCAAGAACGGAATAAAACTGTAAATTTGTATCACAAACAACCAACAACCAGTCTCCTATATGTATATACATAGACAGATTAGTTACATACGAACGCGGCAGGGTGCAGCAGTAACATTATGTTTATCGACGAGAACTGTCAGAAGGCAACAGTGTCCCGCCATAAAGGGCGAAAGGAAGCCGTGCAGCTTGGTACTCGTAACAAGAGTATAACTGTCACAGGCGAGACTAATAAGCGCTCTTAAGAGAGGACGACCCGTTGCTGACGGGATACCAGAGTCCCGCAACGTGTCTTCTGCCCTGTCACGAGACGCCAGCCGTCTCCTGTTTCGTAGGTTACGGTGTGTAACAGATAACAAAAAAAAAACTACAATACCGCAAAGGTGAGCTCGATTTCGTAATAAAACTTAAAAATAAAGCAAAAACTAACCACACAAATTACTGCAGTTGGTCGTCACCATTTAATGTAGAAAACAAATTTGTGGCATAACACGTATCCCTTTTATTACTAAACACGGAAAAACGTAATTCAGAAGTTCTGTATTTCATGTCTTATACGCTACTGGCCATTAAAATCGCTACACCAAGAATAAATGAAGATGATAAACGGGTATTCGCTGGACAAATATATTATACTAGAACTGACATGTGATTACATTTTCACCCAATTTGGGTGCAGAGATCCTGAGAAATCAGTACCCAGAACAACCACTTCTGGCCGTAATAACGGCCTTCATACGCCTGAGCATTGAGTCAAACAGAGCTTGGATGGCATGTACGGGTACAGTTGCCCATGCAGCTTCTACACGATACCACAGTTCATCAAGAGTAGTGAGTGACGAGTATTGTGACGAACCAGTTGCTGGGCCATCATTGACCAGATCTCAATTGGTGAGAGATCTGGAGAATGTGCTGGCCAGGGCAGCAGTTGCACATTTTCTGTATCCAGAAAGGCCCGTACAGGACCTGCAACATGTGGTCGTGCATTATCCTGCTGAAATGTAGGGTTTCGCAGGGATCTAATGAAGGGTAGAGCCACGGGTCGTAACACATCTCAAATGTAACGTCCACTGTTCAAAGTACCGTCAGTGTGAACAAGAGGTGACAGAGACGTGTAACCAATGGCACCGGGTGATACGCCAGTATGGCGATGACGAATACACGCTTCCAATGTGCGTTCACCGCGATGTCACCAAACACGGATGCGACCATCATGATGCTGTAAACAGAACCTGGATTCAACGGAAAAATGACGTTTTGCTATTCGTGCATCCAGGTTCGTCGCTGAGTACACCATCGCAAGCGCTACTGTTTGCGATGCAGCGTCAAGGGTAACCACAGCCATGGTCTCCGAGCTGATAGTCCATGCTGCTGCAAATGTCGTCGAACTGTTCGTGCAGATGGTTCTTGTCTTGCAAACGTTCCCATCTGTTGACTCAGGGATCGAGACGTGGCTTCACCATCCGTTGTAGCCATGCGTATAAGATGCCTGTCATCTCAGCTGCTAGTGATACGAGGCCGTTGAGATCCAGCACGGCGTTCCGTATTACTCTCCTGAACCCACCGATTCCATATTCTGCTAACAGTCATTGGATCTCGACCAACGCGAGCATTAATGTCGCGATACGATAAACCGCAATCGCGATAGGCTACAATCCGATCTTTATCAAAGTCGGAAACGTGATGGTACGCATTTCTCCTCCTTACACGAGGCATCACAACAACGTTTCACCAGGCAACGCCGGTCAACTGCTGTTTGTGTATGAGAAATCGGTTGGAAACTTTCCTCATGTCAGCACGTTGTAGGTGTCGCCACCGGTGCCAACCTTGTGTGAATGCTCAGAAATCATTTGGATATCACAGTATCTTCTTCCTGTCGGTTAAATTTGGCGTCTGTAGCACGTCATCTTAGTGGTGTAGCGATTTTAATGGCCAGTAGTGTATTAGTTAATGAAATGGGATTTCAAATTACTTTACCATGCACTTAAACTAAAAAAAAGACACAATTTAGATTGGTATTTACAAAGTTCGAGTAAGCAAGTTCAGCACCACATCCGATGCTTTTCACTGAGCAAAGGGTCACCTGACAGTGCCATCAACTTTGAAATTCATAATCCCTATTATATTTATTCACTACAAGCCTAGATAAACAAATATGTGAATGATATTCCCGTTTGTTTTCCGACACAAGAGCATAGAACCTTTCTGGAATTTTCGTTTCTGTTCACTCTATTGCTTCTGTTCATCCTATTTTACGGCGAATCTTTTCATGTGAATGTGCGTTGCTGCAGTTATGCGATGTTAAAGATAACTGCGCAGAACAGGCTGCGCAAACCAGTCTTCGGATTGGAGAAACCAAGAACAACAAATATCGGTGAGACACTGCAACTCTACGTGACATTCTTACGGCAAGGTGTCTCTGGCTGTTACAACACCTACGGCACAAGCAGTACTGGGAATGGTGACAACTACGTGAATTGTATTGTTTAAGGGTTTTCCCCATGCCATGAGAGTTGCCGGAAAGCTGTGTGGTGCCTACTGTGACCCACTCTGCCAGGGTTTTCCAGCAAGTCAACTCCACCGTCTTTAGATGACGAGCAGAGGCACTGCCTAAAACTTTACAGTGGCATCATCCGTCAGAGAGTCTGAGACTCTCACCAGAAAACAAGGTGCTTTCTTGAACCCTCAAGGTGACTTATAGACGCTGTAGAACTCTTTTTCTTAGAGGCGCGTTTTCATTTGCAGTCGAAAAGACACCAAAACACGCGAACAATTCGCGCGTCCAAATGACGCCTAATAATGCATGAAATATCAGTGAGGGTGAAATAATTTGTAACTACATTTAACCCTTCCAAAATTCACGAATGAGTTCACATTTATAACGACCTTGTGTGAAGAACACGGGAAATGTTGCAGGATGAAGGAAACTGGTCCAACAGAAGCACACATTACGAACTTCCGGTATACTGGGGTAGCTGCGGGTCAGCAACTTCTGTTAATCAGTGCAACGAAAAACCAGTACAAAGTTGCAAATTTTAATTTTTTTGTTATTCCCTCGATGACTAATTCCGAGACCCATTTTACAAATCATCATAACATGGTCAAAAATGGTGTTAATAAAGATGTCAAAAACCATGTCAAAAATGTGCAACGAATAGCTACATCGCATACAGATTGCATTAATTTTTTTAACTTTGGACTGGTTTTTTGTTGTACTGCGAAGCACAGGTTGCTGAAATTCCTCGAGAATCTCCAAAGATTTCCAGTAGTCTCTCTACTGACGTCTCCGACTGCACATCGGAAATGTAATCGCTATACACCCACCGTAAACATAATTCATCCTCTGCTGCTAAGTATTAATTAGTCTTTGAGAATTCTTGGATGAATCAGAGGTATCTTAAATCCCAAGTGCACAACAGTTCGCCAAGTTTAGTGGAGTATCCCTGTTCAACTAGAATTCGTCGTAAAAATAATGTTGTTATTGACAGGGCATTGCCAACGGCAACACAAGAGACGTTATAACTTTAAAGAACAAATTTGAAATCTTTGGTGCACTTTCTGTTTCATACTGATGCAGCACAGAGAGTCTAAAGCGGCAAATATGTGCCATCTAACACATTATATGTGCAATTTAAATACTTTTGAAATATTTATATATTCCTCAACATTTATGAACCATTTAACGGCTTGAGATATTTACACACAAAAAGTTATAAACCTTCTGGCAGTCTCTGGCAGTTTATGGTGTGGTATCGATAGCTACAATGCCACAACGTAGGTGCGCTCTGCTAGGTTGGCACTATGACACCGAAACCGACACCGACGACAGCGCCCGCTAGCCTGCGCTTTGCAGCTCTACGACCGAGCAACATTGTTTCTACTTCATAGCGGGCCACTACAGAATTTGTTACTTCAGTTACTTCAATGATAGTTTGTCCACCTACTAGTAGCAGTCAGCGTTGATACCCCTACGGCTTCGCACCTACGTGCTCATCTCAGCCAAAGTTAAGTCAAACCACTTTTAATTGCAGTACCAAGTGTTCTACCTCACCTGCTCCTCCTAGCATCCTACATTCAGCCTACCCTTCAGTTTTCAGGAGCAGATCCACGCGCCACCTTCCAGACGGGATACAAAATATGGCACTGCGTGTTTAAAATACACAAAGTGTGTTGTTTCTGCATTACCTGTGTATCCGGCTTACGACAGCTACATCTAGCTGCTTTCCAGCTCCTTACACACTTACCAACGTAACATATAAAACGTATTTTCCACCATTGTATCTCGTAACGTTTTTACAGTGTTTCTAACTGTTGACTATTTGTATAATGCACACCGTCAGTCCTTGACTATGCTATAATTAACACAAATTTAGCAATGAGATGATTTTGATTTGTATTTGACTATTTCTTGTTTTCGTGTATTTTTCTATAACATTCTGTGCGTCCTCTTGCATTATTTTGAGGTATTAGTCGAGATTATTTCTTATGTGGATTTTGATGTCTTATTCTATATTCGCGATATGATAATTCAAAAAAATGGCTCTGAGCACTATGGGACTCAACTGCTGTGGTCATCAGTCCCCTAGAACTTAGAACTACTTAAACGTAACTAACCTAAGGACAGCACACAACACCCAGCCATCACGAGGCAGAGAAAATCCCTGACCCCGCCGGGAATCGAACCCGGGAACCCGGGCGTGGGAAGCGAGAACGCTACCGCACGACCACGAGATGCGGGCGATATGATAATTGTAAACTTCAAAAGTTTAATGAGTGTAGAATACTTCTCCCAATACTTACTACTTCGTACGTCCTCTTTGTACCTCTTTTTTAAAAAATTCTTACTGATTATCCCTAAGAACACAGCAGTGCTGCCTTCCCTTTAGTCGTCGGATTATATAAACTTGATTGGAAGTTGTCCATTAGGCACAGTAAAACCCTTTTTTATATTCTGTCTGTTGTCTGAAGTCTCTCAGTGGTAGGGTGATAGCCTTTAGTATGATTTGCTTGAGCGATCGTGAGCAGGGCACTATTTTAACGGCCGGAGAATGCTGGAAACCGTCTTGATTAATATCTTGATCTCTACGACGAAGTATGGTCCCGCAGATTCACCTACGCTCGAACTTAGTGTCGGGGAGAACAGACCACTGTTACTACACGACAATTCAGGAGTAGCTACTCTAAATTTTACTACCCGCCGCGAGTAATGCAGGTAGATTTTACTCAAGGTCAAACAAGTAATCAACACAATACACACACGTAAACTTGAATTTCAAGAAATGAGGGAACAATGTATTTTACACTGTATCAATTGTGGTAAACCCACTATCCTAAACAGGTTCTCGCGTAAAAGTCCTACGTAAGTGTAATTTATGAAGGTGACACGATAAAATTTAAAATGAAAAACAGGTCGTTTGAATTATTGCGTATCCACCACTACCTTGTAGCACGCTTCAACAAATGCACATCATAAAGCAGGTAACAAGTGGTAGCACGCTTCAACAAATGCACATCATAAAGCAGCTAACAAGTGAGTTCCAATGC
Organism: Schistocerca piceifrons; assembly: GCF_021461385.2. NCBI lineage: Eukaryota > Metazoa > Arthropoda > Insecta > Orthoptera > Acrididae > Schistocerca > Schistocerca piceifrons. The sequence continues at coordinate 406,543,001 of NC_060145.1, forward strand.
AAATCTTACTTTTTTTTTGTCCATCTTTGTGACTGAACGGTTGAGGGACTTCGAGCGTTCACTTTTGTAAGAAAATGGAACACCTGCAGCCGTCCTTTCGGTGTTATTTATTATGTAGAACCACTTTCGGTGATTCAGTACACCATCTTCAAGCCTTTAGTGACACTGTGCGGGTTAACTCCAGTCGTTGTTACAGTCGGAAACCAATTCATAGGTAATGGCCACTGATGGGAGCCTCAGTTAAGGCTTGGAGATGGTTTACTGAATCTCAGAAACTGGTAGCTATATAATAAATAACATCGTAAGGACGGCTGCAGGTCTTCCAGTTTATGACAATATTACTTTCGATTATTCATACGTAGTACATAATTCTTATGTGAATACACATTCAATTGATTCTTCGCAATGTAACCAAGAAAGTAAAATGTAAATGTAAATCTGCGTGTGGATGGGGGTAGACCGGTCGCCTGCTACAGGTCTTTTTAATTGGTGCCATTTCGGTGACTTTCGCGTATATGAGGATGAACTGATGATGAACACAAAACAACACCCAGTCCCCGAGCGGAGAAAATCACTTCGACCCAGACGGCAATAAATGTGGAGGCAGACCACCAAAGAGGTAACAGAGAAGTAACTACATTGTATGATTTCTGTGCGGTACCGAATCCCGTAATGACGTCGAGCAGGTTCAAATGGTTCAAATAGCTCTGAGCACTATGGGACTCAACATCTGAGGTCATCAGTCCCCTAGACTTAGAACTAGTTAAACCTAAGTAACCCAAGGACATCACACACATCCATGCCCGAGGCAGGATTCGAAACTGCGACTGTAGCAGCGCGGTTCCGGACCGAAGCGCCTAGAACCACTCGGCCACAGCGGCCGGCGTGGAGCAGGAATTGTAACATACTCTGTCAGTAAACTAAAATAAAAGGCAATGTCAAACCATTCTGTGGTGTTTACGTGCGCCGGCCGAGTGAAAGCTCTCCAGAAATTTGACAAAGTAATGTTATCGCATTATAATGAAGCTATTGGCAGAGATTAACGTGGCGAACGGACAGTATTGAAAGTCCCGTCAGGATCATTACGCGGAGATGGAAGTGTAAATTCAGCCACGAACTACTGTTGTGTCAGCCTATTAAGTGCGTGCACAGCCGTGTTCTTTGCTTCGTAACGCTACGCATCAGCTGCAGTGCATTTAGAGGTCCGCGTCAATCTTAACAAGCAAGTATCAGGAAATAACTCAAGTAACATACACAGATGAACGAAAACATTATGACCACTTTGGTCACCTTGGTACACCTTTGGAACGCAATACATTAGCGCTTCTGCGTGTAGTCGAATTGACAAGTCCTTGGTATTAGTCGACCACAATATTATTGCACGTGGAACTTCGGTCGACTTGTGACTTTTTATCGTGATATTCCACGGGAACACGATGAACAATTTGACAATACATACACAACTACCGCTAAGGCTTCACAGTACTATGCACTTTCCTTAGTCACTACTGGACTATTTTAGTGAACATAACCAGATGTTTCCAGGAAAGGCCATGGGAGCCAAGCAGTAGTATCGTGGCCAGATTGTAGTATTGTACGGGTATGTAACATCAGATGTCTACGAGCAGACCACACAATTCCCGTGCTTAGGGACCGGTGGTTTGTGAACCTGGCGCCCGATAGCGTGGTGGCCGAGACATTAACATGAGTTCTCAATCATTGCCCCCAAATCAGCGTAGCGTGGCTCTTCGGCGAAGACATCAAGCATGAAGGGATGCTGGTGGTCTGTAGTGATGTTCATATAGTCCATAGCTTTCATGGTACCTTCGATTACTACCGCACATTCCGTGGAAGCCCAGCTTAATGTCTTCCATAGCGTAATATGGTACTGCCCCACCGTCCTGCGTCCATAGCGCGGTGCATGATTCGAGCAGCCGATGGCCTCGATGACAGCGTATCCGGATAAAACATCGACCGGGTGTAACAAGAAACGTGATTAATTCGACCAGGCGACGCGTTTCCACTGATCCGCTGTTCGACATCGAAGATCCCATGCGTCATAGGTGATGTCGTTGGGTCAACTTACCAACACGTAGAGGAAAAAAGTGGCAACTGATGAATGATGCGTTTCATGCTCAGTAGGCCTGTAGGAATTAAAATGGTGCATAATTTCGTTGCGTTTTTGTTTTTCATTGCTGATATTCCGGTTGCTATGGGTTTATTTACCGTTTTTCATTTTTTATTTGTAGTTCACTGTTACACTCCTGGAAATGGAAAAAAGAACACATTGACACCGGTGTGTCAGACCCACCATACTTGCTCCGGACACTGCGAGAGGGCTGTACAAGCAATGATCACACGCACGGCACAGCGGACACACCAGGAACCGCGGTGTTGGCCGTCGAATGGCGCTAGCTGCGCAGCATTTGTGCACCGCCGCCGTCAGTGTCAGCCAGTTTGCCGTGGCATACGGAGCTCCATCGCAGTCTTTAACACTGGTAGCATGCCGCGACAGCGTGGACGTGAACCGTATGTGCAGTTGACGGACTTTGAGCGAGGGCGTATAGTGGGCATGCGGGAGGCCGGGTGGACGTACCGCCGAATTGCTCAACACGTGGGGCGTGAGGTCTCCATAGTACATCGATGTTGTCGCCAGTGGTCGGCGGAAGGTGCACGTACCCGTCGACCTGGGACCGGACCGCAGCGACGCACGGATGCACGCCAAGACCGTAGGATCCTACGCAGTGCCGTAGGGGACCGCACTGCCACTTCCCAGCAAATTAGGGACACTGTTGCTCCTGGGGTATCGGCGAGGACCATTCGCAACCGTCTCCATGAAGATGGGCTACGGTCCCGCACACCGTTAGGCCGTCTTCCGCTCACGCCCCAACATCGTGCAGCCCGCCTCCAGTGGTGTCGCGACAGGCGTGAATGGAGGGACGAATGGAGACGTGTCGTCTTCAGCGATGAGAGTCGCTTCTGCCTTGGTGCCAATGATGGTCGTATGCGTGTTTGGCGCCGTGCAGGTGAGCGCCACAATCAGGACTGCATACTACCGAGGCACACAGGGCCAACACCCGGCATCATGGTGTGGGGAGCGATCTCCTACACTGGCCGTACACCACTGGTGATCGTCGAGGGGACACTGAATAGTGCACGGTACATCCAAACCGTCATCGAACCCATCGTTCTACCATTCCTAGACCGGCAAGGGAACTTGCTGTTCCAACAGGACAATGCACGTCCGCATGTATCCCGTGCCACCCAACGTGCTCTAGAAGGTGTAAGTCAACTACCCTGGCCAGCAAGATCTCCGGATCTGTCCCCCATTGAGCATGTTTGGGACTGCATGAAGCGTCGTCTCACGCGGTCTGCACGTCCAGCACGAACGCTGGTCCAACTGAGGCGCCAGGTGGAAATGGCATGGCAAGCCGTTCCACAGGACTACATCCAGCATCTCTACGATCGTCTCCATGGGAGAATAGCAGCCTGCATTGCTGCGAAATGTGGATATACACTGTACTAGTGCCGACATTGTGCATGCTCTGTTGCCTGTGTCTATGTGCCTGTGGTTCTGTCAGTGTGATCATGTGATGTATCTGACCCCAGGAATGTGTCAATAAAGTTTCCCCTTCCTGGGACAATGAATTCACGGTGTTCTTATATCAATTTCCAGGAGTGTATTTGAGTTTACGTTGTGTCATTTTGTCATTTGGAGATAGTGAGTGGAGCTGTGGAGGCTAGAAAATGGAGTGCCAATTGGAGAAAGCGAAACATTTCCGACATATTCTTCTGTTTAAGTTCAACAGCGAAGGCAGCCAGATGTATCTGCGCAGTGTATGGGGATAGTGTCACTAGAAAGAGCAATGCAACAAAATGGTTTTCTCGTTTTAGCGTGGATTGTTTTGACATTAGTGACTCTCCCCGTTTCTGGAAGATCTTCGGCACTTGATGAAGATCGTTTAAAAGCATTAACCCACAATGATCAAAGCCAACTCGAGAAATGGCAGGTGATGAATTGTGATCATTCCATCATCGTGCGACATTTGTATGCTATAGAGAAGGATCAAATTCGGCTATAAGGGCACCGCATGATCTAAGCCAAAAATCACAAAAATCGGCAGATGGCCATAGAAATGCTGTCTGTGTGGTGCACGCATCCACAAAAGTCAATGTTATGCATCTGGAGGGACAACGACGGTGTGGTGTACTACGAATTGCTTCCTCGACTTGTAACAGTCACTGCTGGCATTTACTGTCAGCAACTGAGACGTCTCCGAGAGCAACGAACAGGAAGACTGCATTGCAGTGATACTAGCCCACCATAAAGCCTGCCCGTTTTCTGCTAGGCTGACAAAAACAGTATACACGAAACGGTTTGTGAATTCATTCCGCACACACTTTATTGACCTGACCTTGCTCTCTCAGATTTCCATCTTTTCCACTCTCTATTGAACAACCTTCAAGGAACTTTCTTTCCGGATGAAAATACGCTCTGCACATGCATCGACGAGTTCCTAGCCTCAACGTGATTTCTACAGTCGCGGAATTGAGAAGTTACCCCATCGTTGACAGACTGTTGTAAACAGTACAGGAGAACATATTATCGATAGTCCCTGTTATATACGCGTAGTCTAAGGCGCTGCAGTCATGGATTGTGCGGCTGGTCCCTGCGGAGGTTCGAGTCCTCCCTCGGGCATGGGTGTGTGTGTTTGTCTTTAGGATAATTTAGGTTTAGCAGCGTGTAAGCTTAGGTACTGATGACCTTAGCATTTAAGTGCCATAAGATTTCACACACATTTTGAACATTTATATATGCGTATACGAGGACGTGAGAAATCTCAACGAGATACCTCCTAACATCGTGAACGGCATCCTTTTGCTTGACGTAACGCAGCAGCTCTACATGGCATGGACGCAACATTTCGTTGGAAGTACCCTGCAAAAATATGCGCCATGCTGCCTATACGGCCGTCCATAACTGTGAAAGTGTTACTGTTGCAGGATTTTGTACACGATCTGATCTCTGGATTATGCTCCATAAATGTTGGATGGGATTCATGTCGGGCAGCGATCCGGATGGGCAAATTATTCGCTCGAACTGTCCACAACGTTCTTCAAACCAATCGTGAACAAAGCGGCCTGGTGACGTGGGGAATTGTCTTCAACAAAAATTCCATTGTTGGTTGGGAACGTGAAGTATATGAATGGCTGCAAATGGTCTCCAAGTTTCCGAACATAACTACTGCCAGTCAATATTCGCTTCAGTTGGACCGAAGGACCGAGCCAGTTCCTTGTAAACGTAGCCCATACCATAAGGACCCAACACCAGCTTACACAGTGACTTCTTGACAAATTGGATCGATGCCTTCGTAGGGTCAGCGCCACACCCTGACCATACCAACAGCTCTTACTTTTTTTTTTTATGCGACCGTCACGAATTCCTCTCCTGTGCCAAACATGTCAGAATAGCACTTGCAACCTGTTACGTATTCAGTTATTTTCTGGATGTATTCCACGCTCTCTCTTCCTCTACAGTTTCTGCCCTCCTCAGCTCCCTCTAGTACCATAAGCTCATTCTCTGGTATCTTAACAGATGTCCTATCATTCGGTCCGTTCTCCTTGTCGGTGTGTTCTACATATTCCTTTCCTCTCCGATTCTGCGCAGGACCTCCTCATTCCTTACCTTATCAGACCACCTAATTTCCAACATTCGTCTGTAGCACCACATCTCAAACGCTTCGATTCTTTTCTGTTCCGATTTTCCCATAGCCCATGTGTCACTATCATACAATGCTGTGCTCCTAAAGTACATTCTCAGGCATTTCTCCCTCAGATTAAGGCCCATGTATGACAATAGCAGAGTTCTGTTGGCCAGGAATCCCCTTTTTCCCGTCCTAGTCTGCTTTTGATGTCCTCCTTTCTCCGTCCGTCGGCTATTTTGCTGCCTAGGTGGCAGAATTCTTTAACTTCTTCAATTTCGTGACCATCAGTCATGATTATAAGTTTCTTGCTGTCCTCATTTCTGCTACTTCTCATTACTTTCGTCTTTCTTCGATTTTCTCTCAATCCATATTCTGTACTCATTAAACAGTTCATTCCATTCAGCAGACCAAGTAATTCTCCTTCACTTTCACTCAGGATAGCAATTTCATCAGCGAGTCGTATCATTGATATCATTTCACCTTGAATTTTAATTTTAGTCCTAAGCCTTCCTATTATTTCCATCAATGCTTCTTCGATGTACAGATTGAACAGCAGGGGCAAAAGACTACATCCTTGTCTTATAGTCTTTTTAATCTGAGCACTTCGTTCTCGATCGTCCGGTCTTATTATTCCCTCTTGGCTCTTGTAAAAGTTGTGCATTGCCCGTCTCTCCCTATGGCTTACTCTATTTTATCAGAATTTCGAACATCTTGCACTATTTTACATTGTCGAACGCTTTTTCCAGGTCGACATATCCTATGAACGTGTCGCGATTTTTTTTTTTTTTTAGTCCTTCATCCACTATCAACCGCAATTTCAGAATTGCCTCTCTGGTGCTTTACCTTTTTAAAAAGCCAAAATGATCGCCATCTAATACATCGGGAATTTCCTTGTCCATTTTTTGGCGTATTATTCTTGTCAAAACTTGGATGCTGAGCTGTTAAGCCGATTCTGCTATAATTCTCGCACTTGTCAGTTCTTGCAGTCTTCGGAATTGTGTGGATGATACTTGTCCGAAAGTCAGATGGTATGTCGCCAGACACATACATTCTACACACCAGCTTGAATAGTCGGTTTGTTGCCATTTCTAGCCAATGATTTTAGAAATTCTGATGAAACGTTATCTACCCCTTCTGACTTATTGGATCTTAACTCCTCCAAAGTTCTCTTAAATTCTGATTCTAATACTGGATCCCCTATAGCTCCTAAATCGACTCCTGTTTCTTCTTGTATCGTATAGGCCTTCAATGTACTCTTTCCACCTATCCGCTCTCTACTGTGGATTTAACACTGGAATTCCAGTTGCTATATTCTGAGTCCGTCCATCCGACAATCACTTCTTTTTCGATTTCTTTCCATTTCATTTTTCATGCAGCCATTTCGTCTTAGCTTCCCCGCACTTCCTATTTATTTATTTCCTCAGCGACTTGTTTTCTGTATTCATGAATTTCCCTGAACATTTTTGTACTTCCTTCTTTCAACGAATAACAGAAGTATTTCTCTGTTACCCATGGTTTATTCTCAGTTGCCATCTTTGTACTTATATTTTTCTTTCCAAATTCTGTGGTTGCCCTTTTTAGAGATGTCCGTTCCTCCCCAACTATACTGCCCGCCGAGCTATTTCTTATTGGTGTACCTATAGCCTTAGATAACTTCAAGCATATCTCATCATTCCTTAGTACTTTTGTATCCAAAATTCTTTGCCTTTGATTCTTTCTGACTAAATTATTAAACTTTAGCCTACTTTTCATCATTACTACATTGTGATCTGAGTCTATATCTGCTCCTGGGTACGCCTTACAATCCAGTATCTGATTTCAGAATCTCTGTCTGACCATGATATAATCTTGCTGAAATCTTCCCGTATCGCCCGGCCTTTCCCAAATATACCTCCTGTTCGTGTGATCCTTGAACAGAATATTCGCTATTACTAGCTGAAATTTATTACAGAACTCAGTTAATCTACCATCCCTTGTCCCAAGGACATATTATCCTGTAATATTTTCCTTTGCTCCTTCCCCTACAACTGCATTCTAGTCCCCCATGACTATTAGACTTTCATCTCGCTTTATGTCCTGTATTGACCTTTCAATATCCTCATGTACTTTCTGCATCCCTTCCTGTTTAGCTTGCGATGTCGTCATGTATAGCTGAACTATCGTTGTCAGTGTTGGTTTGCTGTCGATTCATATAAGAAGAACCCCATCACTGAACTGTTCACAGTAACACGCTCTCTGCCCTACCTTCCTATACATAACGAACCCTGTTCCCGTTGTACCATTTTCTGCTGCTGTTGATATTACCATCTACTCATCTTTCTTTCCATTTCATGTGACTGACCCCTACTATATCTAGACTAAGCCTTTACGTTTCCCTTTTCAGATTTTCTAGCTTCCATACCACTTTCAAGTTTATGACATTCCACGTCCCCACTCGTAGAACGTTATCCTTTCGCTGGCATTTCAATCTTTTTCTCATGGTCACATCCCCCTTAAGAGCCCCTCCCAGGGGACTATTAGGGAATCTGTTGCCAATGGAGAAATCATCATGAGACTTTTTCAGTTGTTACACATTATGTTTTTTTTAATCTAGTGGTTTCCATTACCTTCTGCATCATCATGCCGTTGATTATTGCTGATTCTTTCTCCTTTAGGGGTAGTTTTCCACACCAATGACAAGAGAGTGCCTTGAACGCCAGTCGGCTCCTCCGCCCTCTTCGACAAGGCCGTTGGCAGAATGAGAGTGACTTCTCATGCCGGAAGTCTTCGGCCGCCAGTGCTGATCGTTAATCAAAATTTAATCTGTGGCCTGTTTCAATTGCGGGACCAAAGAGCGTTTTGATTACTAATCAAAGACGCTACCCCTATATACAATTACAGGTCAACACAGGACTACAGAATATGTCCATCACTTATCGCACTTCAACTAAGAATGTATCAGACAGCAGAGTCAATGACTGTACCACGAAAAGAGCAAAAATTGCTTAACGGTAACGTAACTTGCTCTCTCTCTCTCTCTCTCTCTCTCTCTCTCTCTCTCTCTCTCTCTCTCTCTCTCTGACGTGCTCATCAATAACATAGGAAAACCAAAATGACACGACCGCCTTACACCATTATAAGGTCTATAAGACTTGAGAGAAAATAAGGCAGTAGGCATAGATATCATTCCTTTGCAATTTCTAAAACCACTGGAGGAAGTGGCAAGTAATGCCTGTTCGGTTTAGTTTGTAGCATTTGTAAGTCTGGAGATATATCGTCAAACTTTCGGAAATGTATCATCTTCACAAATCCGAAGATAGCTAGCCCAATCAGCTTTAAACCAACGCATCTACATTTCTGACAAGCAGTCTTGCTGACAATATACACAGAAGAAAGAAGAAGAAAATTAAGGACCTGTAAGATAATCACTTTAGCTTTCGGAGAGATAAAGGCGTCAGTAAGGTAGTTCTGACGCTGCGCTTCATTATGAAGGCATAAGAATGGTTCAAATGGCTCTGAGCACTATGGGACTTAACTTCTGCGGTCATCAGTCCCCTAGAACTTAGAACTACTTAAACCTAACTAACCTAAGGACACCACACACATCCATGCCCGAGGCAGGATTCGAACCTGCGACCGTAGCGGTCGCGCGGTTCCAAACTGTAGCGCCTAGACCCGCTCGGCTACACCGGCCAGCGAAAGCATAAGAATAAAACACGTTACTTTTCTTAGGGTTTGACTACCTAGAATAGCTATAGACAATGTAAAATGCTGTAAATTATTCGAAGTTCTGGGGAAAAAAGGTGTTAGCAATAAGGAAAGAATGATAATATGCAGTATGTACGAGAACCGAGAGAGGTAAAATATAAATGGTATACCAAGAACGAAATGCTCGATCTGAACAGGATGTGAGACACAGATTTATTTTTTTGCTCCTACTATTCAGTCTACATATCGTAGTAGCAATGGCGGAAATAATAGATTCAGGAGTGGGAATAAAATTCAGGCTCAAAGGATATCAATAACAATATTCATTGTTGACATTGCTAACGTCAGTGAAAGTGAGAAAGAACTGCAGCACCTGTTGAGTGGAATGAACTGTGCATGAGTGCAAACTATGGACTGAGAGTAAACCGAAGTAAGACGAAAGTGGGAAGGAGTAGCAAAAGCGGGGACCCAGAAGTGAAAGAATTTTGCTGCCTCAGAAGCAAAATTGCGCCCGACGGACAAAGCAAGGAGGATGTAAGAAATACTGGAAAAGAGGACATTACTCACAAGTAGAAGCCTACTAGTATCAAAGATTGATCTTAATTTGAGGACTAAATTTCTGGGAATGTACGATTTGAGCACAACGTTATATGGTAGCGAATCATGGACGGGGACAACCGGAGAAGAAAAGAATCTAGCGTCTGAGATATCATAAGACAAAATGACGTTGAAAATATGAATTGATGAGAAATGAGCGGTTTCTCCGCAGAATCGGCGAGGAAAATGTGGAAAACACTGAAGAAGAACGTAACGGATAGGATGATAGAGCATGCGTTAAGGCATCATGGAATAATCGAAAGTATTTTATATAAACTAAACTTTAATTACTGGAATAATGGAATAAGTTTAAAGTAGATATGAAATTACATTAAGATTAAAATACTGTGTGTTCAACGGATCAAAATAAAATAGTGTAACTAAAATTAAGAGTGAAAAACAATCTAGATTTCTTCCAGGAAACTAAACAGGTTTTTCAGAACTACGCTTGTTTTATGTGTTACAAAAGTTTAGAAACAGTGGATAGTATCTGGTTTCATTTTTTTATGATGGCAGTGAGCTGTATTGCACACCAAATAAGTATCAGTTATTCCAGGGTAGCTAAATAACTACAAATGACAGTATTAATAAGTTACCTCATTTATTAACTGCACAACTTACACAGTCCAGTTTTTAGAAGACACTGTTGAACACATGTTTATTAAAGATCACTTAGAAGCAAAGCTTAAAGTGGGTAAGTTGTAAGCTCCTAATTCAAAGTTTAATCCAGGCTAACCGGCTTGCTGAGTCGCGTCCAATCTGTAAATAATCTTGAATCTGGGTAGAAACCTGAAACGTCACTCGAAGGTTACTCAGTGACTATTGCAGATTCATTTTTCTTCCGTTCATTGTAGAATTTAGCAGCTGTGGCCGCCCTCATTACAGAGGTCTATGTGATCGTTTGTAGAGTTGCCGTGTTGCATTCTAAATACCGGCGAAGTAGAAGGTTACTTGTTCCACTCCGTTTTAGAACATGTGACCGGCGTAGGAAAACAGTGCTGAGAAGTTGGTGCTACTGTCCGAGTGACGCCTTTTGCAAGCCCGACCGTAACCACGTTGTTATTATGCTGATGACATCTGCCGAGAACTGGAGAGATTGTGAGGAAAATAAACAATAGAACTGCTGTGGTATTAATTTTGAGCCGGCCGCAGTGGCCGAGCGGTTCTAGGCGCTTCAGTCTGGAACCGCGCGACCGCTACGGTTGCAGGTTCGAATCCTGCCTCGGGCATAGATGTGTGTGATGTCCTTCGGTTAGTTGGGTTTAAGTAGTTCTAGGGGATTGATGACCTCAGCTGTTAAGTACCATAGTGCTCAGAGGCATTATTAATTTTGACTTGTACTGTGAATGAAATACAGGTGGGCGGCCAAGGAGGAATAGGTGGACCAAGAAATTCTTTGTTGCATTCCAACAAACAAGAAATACCGAGACGTGACGTAATGCAAGGTGAGCAGTCGACTACAGCAAATAGACGGCGGCAACATGCATTAGTATGGTTGAAAACTGCCACAGTGGTAGAGCAATGGATTCATATTCTGAAGACGGGATTCAAATCCTTGTCAGGCCACGAGGAGATAAGTTTTCTAACTCGCGTAAAGCAAATGTCAAAGATAAGTTCTGCCTAAAGGAAAATGCCAATTATCTTCTTCCTCCCTCTCTTAACAGAGTTTATGCCTCGGCTCTAATGACCTTCGTCGTCGATGGGATTTTATTCCCACCTTCCTGCAACACCCACTTTCAGTTCCAAAATACTGACCTTGATCGTTTGGAACATAATAATCGGATAATAAGAGAACTGAAATACTAGAAAGAGATTGTTTAGCATAATAATTGCGTTAAAAGGCATGATGAGAAGGACAGAAAAGGCCACAAGGCAGTTCATTAGATGCTGACGATTTATTTCTTCGTTTATGAGGAAAACAGCAGAAAAACGTGTAATATGTGAAGAGCCCCTACTCATTTTACTCTTTTCTAGAAGCTAAACAATAAAAAAAGAGTAATTCAGTGCAAGATTACGTAGCAGATTATGACTGCAGTATTTAGCAAAATATTGAAGGCTCTGACTGTTCAAGAAAACAAATTAGATGTTTTCCAACTAAATAACTGACGAAAGAGATAAAGCGTAAAATAAGAGGCCAGGTGCAGCTATTATTTCAGAGCTCTGACAAGACATTTCGATTTATTCTTCGTAGAAGCGCGTAGCACGATTGTTCCGCAAGACAGTATTTCTTTACAATACATTGGAGGCATATTTTTAGGAAAATAGAGCAGGCAACTAACTGTTCACAGCAATTAATCTGGGGACTTCCCCCACTACACGCAGCAGCTGACCTTTGGCTTGCCTCAACAAGAATAATCCATTAGCGACAGGTTTCAGAATCGCGATGTCGGTGTAGTGTCCGTCCAAGATATCCCATCAAGCAGAAACAGGATCACTATAAACGCATGCGTCGCTATCATTCGCTGGCTTTCCTTTGGCACCGTCGGGCTCTGCCTCCAGCAATGTGCCATATGCTAGTCATATCGATACCCTCAAGCGGCGGTAGATCAAACGTCGCTGCCAGATATGGATACAACACTACCCATCTCAAAAGACATCTGAACTTTTGTGAGAGAAGCGCCCTGAACGCACGGAAAATGGCGACTGGCGAATGCCAACAAGATATGCACAACAACATATTTTCTAATTTAAGATAATTTTCACTAATTGGTCAGTCTCAGTTATACATTTTTAATTAGATTACATGTTTCGATCACTCTGGATCGCTTTCAGATCTAAGTAGTTGCGTCAGCAGCCCGTCTTGTCTACTTAGCGTCACATTTCAGAGTACTGTGCTTTACTCTGAAGCGTGCTTCTGAATAGACGAATGATTCCTGATGCAACTGAAGATAATACAGAATGATTGAAACATGTAATCTAACAAAAAATCTGCAACTGAGACTGAACAACAAATGAAAATAATCCCATATTTCAGTACAATTGCTGAATCTCTTAAGACGATTATGTCGGATATAGTGAACATCCATTCTGACTGTCAGTTCACGTGCTAAACTGCTGCAGATTGGAACCAGAAACCATATCAGAACAAAATTAAAACGATTAATGCAGTTTCCAACAATCCACGACGTGCGAACTTCCAGCACGCTGGAGTAATTGCAAGTGAGCAACGTGAGTTAATCAATAGAACAGGAAAACAGCCAAACTTGCAAATTTCACTTTTATTTGCTTGTTGGCTAGTTTCGGGTTGGGGCCCATTCTCAAATCTTCCAGATAGTCAAAATAGTATTTTCCAAAGCGTAAGAACCGTTTCATGATAAAAAAACATATAGGTATAACAAAGTGCAGAAAAAGAATAACAGAGCATACAGATAACTCATCAAGTAAATAAAAGTTAAATTTGCTGCTTTGGCCGTCTGCCGTAGTACTCATCTTAATGACGTGTTTCGCATCAGTTACAAACAAACAAAGCACAACATATTCTTATGCATCTAGTCCCTGTATAGCTCCACGATTCTCTGCAACACAGCAGTGTGCACCTGCTTCCGGTATATTCTATAATTTGTCAATCTTCTATTACTAAATAACTGAATGTTTTCACTACTTGCTTCGTGTTTTATTCCAATGATAGCAAGTAGTTACGCTACTACTCTTGACAAATTTAAACCTTTCTCTAGATTCCTCGAGTTTTGAAAATAAACTGTGCTCAGAGGATAAGCTAATTCAAGTTTGATTTTTCTTATCTATTTTTATTTCGGTGTAAAATATTTAAAGCTCGTAACTCTTGTGCCGTCGAAAAGAACTGTCTATGCTAAGGTTATTGAATTTGCGGTTGCGACAGTCCGTTGTCATGTGAATATGAAATAAGAAGCAGAAAGCGGATTCGTGGATGAATAAATTTTTGTAGACCACCATGAGATTGTTTCTTTTCGTTAATTACTGAAATATTACATCGGTAATAAAGTTCGACAAGCCACAGAGGATGGAAACTTGCTAAAGACTAGTTTTCAGCAATAACAACATACAACATATAACTTAACGTACAAGTGTGGCAAAAAATTATCGTTACAGGTAAACTGCGGTAATTATAAATCAATAAGTCATTGAGGCAACCAATAATACCAGTTAATTTTGCCTATGATTAGTCATTTTATGTGTGTTGTGAAGGTGAACGAAACATACCCGGTATAGAGTTGTTGTACATAATTTTTTCTGGGTACAAATTAATAATTTTCGGGAAGATGGCGTTTTATAGTGAAGCCCAAAGTGCTACGTTTGAACGGTCCATCATGCATAAATACAACTAGAGGCGTCGCAGAAGCCCTAGCCTTTCGGAGAAGTCAATGCGTGGCAACCGAAGTAAGCAAGGTGTCCAGTGACTGTGCTAATGAGCACAGTATGGAATGGCTATGAGAAATCCCTCTTTGCAGTCGGCCGTTTTGTTCGAAACCAGAGGTGTTAAATTGTCCACACAGCAAGATCTCTCCCTCCGTAACTGAGAAAGTGTCACCGGTGAAGGGTTTTGTGCGCGAACTGATCTGATAAATATTCGATGGGGCTCATGTCGGACGATCTGGGTGGCCAAATCTTTCGCTCGAAATGACAAGAATGTTCTTCAAACAAATCGCGAACAACTGTGGCCCGGTAACATGGAGCATTGTCATGCACAAACATTCCATCGTTGTTTGGGAACACGAAGTCCATGAATGGCTGCACCACTCCATGCAAACACAGCCCGTACAATTATGCAGCCACCACCAGCTTGCTCAGTGCCTTGTTGACAACTTGAATCCATGGCTTCGTGAATTTTACGCCACACTCGAACCCTGCCATCAGCTCTTACCAACTGAAATCGGTACTCATCTGACCAGGCCACGGTTTCCCAGTCGTCTGGGGTCCAACCGAAATGATAACGAATCCAGAAGAGATGCTGCAGGTGACGTCGTGCTGTTATCAAAGGCATTCGCGTCGGTCATCTGCTGCCATAGCAAATTAACGCCAGTTATTTTACGTAGTGTTGCTTGTCTGTTAGCACTGCCAACTGTGTGCAAACGCCGCTGCCCTCGGTCATTAATTGACAGGTGTCAACCTCTACGTTGTCCGTGGTGAGAAGCCATGTCTGAAATTTGGTATTCTCGGTACGCTCTTGACCATGTGGACCTCGGAATATTGAACACTCTAACGATTTACAAAATGGAATGTCCCATACGTCTAGCTCCAAATATCATTTCGCATTGATAGTCCTTTAATTCCCGTCGTTCGGCCACAGCTACTTTGGAAACATTTTCACATGACTGTTCCGTGACTGTTCCACCGATGCACTGCCCTCTTTTACCTCGTGCACGCGATACCAGCGCCATCTGTATATGTGCATATCGGTATCCCACGACTTTTGTCTCCGCATTGTAGTGCTGAAGGAAAGGGTGCTCCATGTGCGTCGGAACTCGATTACATCACGCTGTGTCTCACGCACAGACGTTATTATGTTACATATCGCCTTGTTAGACGCTACCATTCTGAATGTTATAGCGGTAGAGGGCTGCAAATATGATGCAGAGATCAAGGATTAAGATGTGGAATGTTAATAACGTCTGTTTTATTTAAAAAGGTTTAAGAGTTTTCACATGAAAAACTCGGAGGTATTACCGCATTCGTAATTTTCCAGTTAGTCTGAGAAGCGGTCATTGATTTTATTGTTCGCTAACGGCGACAATTATCCCATCCACAATTATGATGACAATTACAATCGCCTTACGACGGCCGATGTCCCCATGCCACCACAGATGTGATCTGTCACATTTTACTGCCAAGTGCTGCCATTAATACATCTCTCGCTCGCCATCAATTACGTGTTTTACTTCTTCATTGTGTGTCCTTTGACTACTTACGTGTACGGTTTTTCCGACTGACCTAGTGTTGTCTACCGATCCAGTAATAACGGTGTGGTACCCACTTTCCCATATATTTCGGTGCCTTTTATTCTATTGGATCTGCCAGCTTCTTCGTTAATATGACTGAGGGACATTATGCAACTATATGTACTTAACTGGCTTTGTGATCGACTCTTATTTAGTAGAACTGTGAAATCCCGTTGCGCCCTTAATCGACCGCAATGGTGAAGACAAAGTGGAATCACTCTGTCGTAGGGGATGAATTCGATGCTTCAGTCACGCAGGCACTAGTGTACTGGGTTCTCGTTTCCAAGCCTCACATCTTTTCACGTGAGTTCCTGCGTGTTGTATTACACTTATTCCACAAAGACCTCTTGACAAAATTCAATGATAATTCAGGACCAATTGTTGACTCTGCAGTGGAATGCGTGTTGTTTTGCAAGTTCTCGGCAGATTGTAACTATTTGTCTGACCGGAACGCGAACTTGGAACCTTGATTAATTGGGTAATGTTGCGAGTTCGTGTCCCCGTCCGACACACAGTTTCAATTTCCCAGAAAGTTAAAAAAACCATTGATCACATTACGGTCAACATTAACATCCCACCATAACAAAGATCATCATTTGTTGTAAAAAGGCAATTGGAAACATTGATAAGGATGCCCTCTGTCACCTACTTTCTTTATGTGTGACTATATCAACGATACCAACACGAGGCGATATCGACAAGTGGCTACATTTTTTTACCAAAATACCCTCACAGAAAAAAAATTACCACAAAGAAGCATTTGTGCGATATAAACGTACGTTGGTACCTGTGTTTCTACAAATGAAATATGATGTGCTTTAAATACACGATATAACGGTCATGAGCATTAGTTATTTTCGAGATTGGATGTGATGAGTTGGCCTCAGTCAAGATTGCTTTTAATGCGACAAATAAGCCATTATGAACACCTCACTGAGTTTGAACGAGGTCGTGTAATGGAGTACGAGAAGCCGCATGTACCTTCTGAAGTACTGCAGAGATACTTGGCAGGAATATAGCAACTGTACATGACTGCTGCCAGATGTCGTCACGGGCATGTGAGGTCCGAAGATGACCGGTCATCGGACGTCCAGGTTGCATTACCGAGAGGGAAGACCATCGTGTGCGTCGTATGGCTCTGGAACATCGTACTGCATCTGCAACAGGAATTTGAGCAGCAGTTGGCACCACAGCGACTGTTACAAACAGGTTACTTCAAGAACTTTGGTCCAAGACAGAAGCTCTATAGGGCCCGTCCCAGTGACCCCAAACCACAACCGTTTGTGGCTTCAGTTGTGTCAAGCTATAGTTCAGTTCAGGGCATGGTGTAGGGCTGTGGTGTTTTACGATGAAAGCCGTTTCTGTTTCGGTGCCAGTGATAGCCGTTTAGGAGTAGGCCAGTTGAAAGCGTGCGATCAACCTGTCTGCGTACTCGATACTCTGGACCTACACGTGTGATTTCGTGCGACAGCAGGAGCACTCTTGTGGTTATCACACGCATCCTGACTGTAAATCTGTGCGTCAGTTTGGTGATTCGACCTGTTGTGCCGCCTTTCTTGAATAACGCTGGCCCACATACCGCTTTTGTAACCCAACGTGCTCTACGAAGAGTCGATATGCCTTGGCGTGCTCGCCGGCCGTTGTGGCCGTGCGTTTCTAGGCGCTTCAGTCCGGCACTGCGCTGCTGCTATGGTCGCAGGTTCGAATCCTGCCTCGGGTATGGATGTATGTTATGTCCTTAGGTTTGTTAGGTTTAAGTAGTTCTAAGTCTAGCGGACTGATGACCTCAGATGTTAAGTCCCATAGTGCTCAGAGCCATTTGAACCTTGGCATGCTCGATCACTAGATCACTCTCCAATTGAAGACAACCACAAACAGCATTAACTATCCTTGTACTGACTGTGCAACAGGCATAGAACTCTGTCCCACAAACTTACATCCGACACCTGTACAACAGAACGCATTCACGTTTGCATGCTTGCATTCAACATTCTGGCGGTTACATGGTATTAATGTACCAGCATTTCACATTCGGATTGGCTTATCTCGCGGTTAGCCTAACCTGTGATTCTGCAATTTTGATCACTTAACTATTATACCCAGACAAATATATTCCAGATATTACATTATTCTACATTAATTATTTTTTGGTGTTGCGATTTTTTCCGTCGATGTACTTATAAAAAATTTCGCTTTTCTAGTAATAAGGCTATTGTCAGAGGAACAAGCAGTTTTTTGGACAACATGATTGTGGAGAGAAGCAGCGATTAGTATGATTAATCAATAATTCAAGAACAGTCTGAATCGCATTTATTATTATTATAATACCGCCAACCGGTTTCAACCCGACGTAGGGATCATCTTCTGGGCGTGTACACCATTGGTCGACTCCTGGTGGTGTCACTCCTATCTACATAACGGCAGGAAACTATACCACCAGCAGTCGACCAATGGTGTACACGTCCAGAAGATGACCCCTACGTCGGGTTGAAACAGGTTGGCGCTATTATAACAATAATAAATGCGATTAAGACTGTTCTTCAATTATTGACAAGCAGTTTTGCTTACAGTGGTTATACGAGAAGGTGATCTATAACGTGTGCTGTACTTATCCGTGAGAGTGGTAAATTGATATGATTGAAATATTGGGAGAACGTAAACTAGCGGATCCTTAATTTGGAAGCAATAGAGCAATGCACAAATTCTTTGTCTTGGTTTAATTATGCGTACATATCAAATAACGATATGAATACGTACCTACAGAAATTCCAGTATCAACGTGGCACAATCAAACGACATTTTAAAAATAGAAACTTTGTGGTATGTATATGAATGTTAAACGCATCAAAACGAAGAAAATGCAAACGCGAAGTACTCGGGCGCAGTATCTGGGTATACGTTACTTAGCAGGAATAGAAATTGAGTTATGAAGTAAGAATTAGACATCTTTAGTATAAACGAAGAAGTGACCCGCGAGGTTAGCCGAGAGCGCTAATGCGCTGCTTCCCGGATTCGGGTAGACGCGCCGGCCCCAGCTCGAATCCGCCAAGCTGCATAACGACGGAGGCCGGCGTACCAACCAGCCTGGATGTGGTTTTTAGGCGGTTTTCCACATCCCACTAGGTGAGTACCGGGCTGGTACCCACGTTACGCCTCAGTTCCAAGGCTCGCACACATCTGAACACATTCACACTATTCCATGAATTACACTAGACACACAGTACCCGGGGGGGGGGGGGGGTACGGGGTGGCGGTAGGAAGGGCGTCCGGCCACCGTTTAAACTAACCTTGCCAATTCCGATTAATCATGCCGACTCTGCGTCATTGTGGGGAAAAAGGCACAAGCAAAAAAAGAAAAGATGTTTAAACGATGAAGTTTTGGTGTGCAGGAAAAGATGGAAAGTGCATGTAACAAGAATATAAGAAATCAGAACTGTAAAATCACTGCTGGAGAGCAAGCGAAAACAGAAAAAAAGAGTAATCGATCCGCCAAAGGGAGGAAGAACGGATCAAAATATACTATCTGATAAAAAATTGTCCAGCCATCCCCACGTAATGAGGAATTAATGACTAGATGCCACGAGAAGTGGACGCCCCAGCGTAACAGAAGGTGGGAGTATTGCTCTGTCAGCAGGAAGCGGCAACAGTAGAATGGGTCGGTCAGGAGAGTCAGTGAATGCAAACACGGACTAGTCACTGGATGTAACGCGAGTAACAAATCCGTCAGTGACATTTGATCCATCCTAAAGCTGCCAAAGTCGTAGGTGATTTGACTGCGAAGTTGAAAAGGAAAGGAACAACCAGAGCTAAACCAAGAGCAGAGGCCTCGTGCGCTGACGGACAGGGGCCATCCAGCGCTTCGGAGGGTGATTGTAAAAAAGAAAACGCATGAAATCAGAGAAAGGAATCACTAGTGTGTTCCAAAGTGCAGGAAGCTATAGAGAACTGGGTACAATGGTCGAGCAGCTCTTCATAAGCCACATATCTCTACAGTCAGTACTGTGCGTTGCTTGAGGTGTTGCAAAGGGCGACGCCACTGCACAGTTGATGACTAGAAACGAGTGAAGTGATGAATCATGCTATACTCCGTGCCAGTCCGGGGTTTGCGTTTGGTGAATGCCTGAAAAACCTTACCTGCCGTCACGTCTAGTGCCAACAGTAAAGTACTCGGGAAATGGTGTTACGGTAAGGGGTGTTTTTCAGGATCAGGGTGTGTGGCCCCGTTACTGTTCTTAAGAAAACGCTAAGTGCGGAAGGATGTGAACATACAGGGTGTTTCAAAAATGACCGGTATATTTGAAACGGCAATAAAAACTAAACGAGCAGCGATAGAAATATACCGTTTGTTGCAATATGCTTGGGACAACAGTACATTTTCAGGCAGACAAACTTTCGAAATTACAGTAGTTACAATTTTCAACAACAGATGGCGCTGCGGTCTGGGAAACTCTATAGTACGATATTTTCCACATATCCACCATGCGTAGCAATAATATGGCGTAGTCTCTGAATGAAATTACCCGAAACCTTTGACAACGTGTCTGGCGGAATGGCTTCACATGCAGATGAGATGTACTGCTTCAGCTGTTCAATTGTTTCTGGATTCTGGCGGTACACCTGGTCTTTCAAGTGTCCCCACAGAAAGAAGTCACAGGGGTTCATGTCTGGCGAATAGGGAGGCCAATCCACGCCGCCTCCTGTATGTTTCGGAAAGCCCAAAGCAATCACACGATCATCGAAATATTCATTCAGGAAATTAAAGACGTCGGCCGTGCGATGTGGCCGGGCACCATCTTGCATAAACCACGAGGTGTTCGCAGTGTCGTCTAAGGCAGTTTGTACCGCCACAAATTAACGAAGAATGTCCAGATAGCCTGATGCAGTAATCGTTTTGGATCTGAAAAATGGGCCAATGATTCCTTTGGAAGAAATGGCGGCCCAGACCAGTACTTTTTGAGGATGCAGGGACGATGGGACTGCAACATGGGGCTTTTCGGTTCCCCATATGCGCCAGTTCTGTTTATTGACGAAGCCGTCCAGGTAAAAATAAGCTTCGTCAGTAAACCAAATGCTGCCCACATGCATATCGCCATCATCAATCCTGTGCACTATATCGTTAGCGAATGTCTCTCGTGCAGCAATGGTAGCGGCGCTGAGGGGTTGCCGCGTTTGAATTTTGTATGGATAGAGGTGTAAACTCTGGCGCATGAGACGATACGTGGACGTTGGCGTCATTTGGACCGCAGCTGCAACACGGCGAACGGAAACCCGAGGCCGCTGTTGGATCACCTGCTGCACTAGCTGCGCGTTGCCCTCTGTGGTTGCCGTACGCGGTCGCCCTACCTTTCCAGCACGTTCATCCGTCACGTTCCCAGTCCGTTGAAATTTTTCAAACAGATCCTTTATTGTATCGCTTTTCGGTCCTTTGGTTACATTAAACTTCTGTTGAAAACTTCGTCTTGTTGCAACAACACTGTGATCTAGGCGGTGGAATTCCAACACCAGAAAAATCCTCTGTTCTAAGGAATAAACCATGTTGTCTACAGCACACTTGCACGTTGTGAACAGCACACGCTTACAGCAGAAAGACGACGTACAGAATGGCGCACCCACAGACTGCGTTGTCTTCTATATCTTTCACATCACTTGCAGCGCCATCTGTTGTTGAAAATTGTAACTACTGTAATTTCGAAAGTTTGTCTGCCTGAAAATGTACTGTTGTCCCAAGCATATTGCAACAAACGGTGTATTTCTATCGCTGACCGTTTAGTTTTTATTACCGTTTCAAATATACCGGTCATTTTTGAAACACCCTGTATTTTACAGCATTGTGTACTGGATGCAGTAGAAAAACAACTGGGTAGCGACGATTCCTTTTTATCGGTAAGACAGTGTACTCTGTTGTAAAGCAGCATTTGTGAGGTAATGGTTTGTGGACAATAACGTTCCTGAAATGGACTGCCTTGTCCAGAGTCCCTAGCTCCACCTAATGGAACGTCGACTTCGACAGCCCAGCGTCCAACATCACTACGACCTCCAGTTTCGGCTCTTGAGGAAGAATGGTCAGCCATTCCTTCACGGACATTCAGACACAGCAATGGAAGGGTTCTCTACAGAGTTAATGTGAAGGTATATACATCCCACACATATTCTACTAATAGGTGTACGGATAATTTTGATCAAATGATGTAGTTGAGGGTTAAACGAAAACTTGAATGCAGAACGAACCAGACAAAGTACACTACTGGCCATTAAAATTGCTACACCAAGAAGAAATGCAGGTTATAAACGGGTATTCATTGGACAAATATATTATACTAGAATTGGCAAGTGATTACATTTTCACGCAATTTGGATGCATAGATCCTGAGAAATCAGTACCAAGAACAACCACCTCTGGCCGTAATAACGGCCTGGATACGCCTGGGCATTGAGTCAAACAGAGCTTGGGTGGCGTGTACAGGTACAGCTGCCCATGCAGCTTCAACACGATACCACAGTTCATCAAGAGTAGTGACTGGCGTATTGTGACGAGCCAGTTGCTCGGCCACCATTGACCAGACGTTTTCAATTGGTGAGAGATCTGGAGAATGTGCTGCCCAGGGCAGCAGTCACACATTAACTGTATCCAGAAAGGCCCGTATAGGACTTCCAACATGCGGTTGTGCATTATCCTGCTGAAATGTAGGGTTTCGCAGGCATCGAATGAAGGGTAGAGCCACGGTTCGTAACACATCTGAAATGTAACGTCCACTGTTCAAAGTGCCGTCAGTGCGAACAAGAGGTGATCGAGACGTGTAACCAATGGCACCCCATACCATCACGCCGGTTGATACGCCAGTATGGCGCTGACGAATACACGCTTCCAATGTGCGTTCACCGCGATGTCGCCAAACACGGATGCGACCATGCTGTAAACAGAACCTGGTTTCATCCGAAAAAATGACGTTTTGCCATTCGTTCACCCAGGTTCGTCGTTGAGTACACCATCGTAGGCGCTCCTGTCTGTGATGCGGCGTCAAGGGTAACCGCAGCCATGGTCTCCGAGCTGATAGTCCACGCTGCTGCAAACGACGTCGAACTGTTGGTGCAGATGGTTGTCGTCTTGCAAAGGTCCCCATCTGTTGACTCAGAGATCGAGACGTGGCTGCACGATCCGTTACACCCATGCGGATAAGATGCCTGTCATCTCGACTGTTAGTGATACGAGGCCGTGGGGATCCAGCACGGCGTTCCGTATTACCCTCCCGAACCCACCGATTCCATATTCTGCTAACAATCTTTGGATCTCGACCAACGCGAGCAGAAATGTCGTGATACGAAAAACAGCAATTGCGATAGGCTACAATCCGACCTTTATCAAGGTCGGAAACGTGATGGTACGTATTTCTCCTCCTTACACGAGGCATCACAACAAAGTTTCACCAGGCAACGCCGGTCAAATGCTGTTTGTGTATCAGAAATCGGTTGGAAACTTTCCTCATGTCAGCACGCTGTAGGTGTCTCCACGGCGCCAACCTTGTGTGAATGCTCTGAAAAGCTAATCATTTGCATATCACAGCATCCTCTTCCTGTCGGTTGAATTTCGCGTCTGTAGCACGTCATCTTCGTGGTGTAGCAATTATAATGGCCAGTAGTGTATAACACTGGTTGATGGTGGTGATTACGACGATGATTCTGATTCTCCCTCAAAGAAAAAAACGGATTTTCAGTTTCAGACCGCGGTATTATCTAGCAATTATGCATAATTAAAGGCAAGTTGTCATCGTCTTGTTGATGTTTCATCGTTGTACTGCTCCTGATGTCAGGTCTCAGCACTAAGCTGAAGAGTGAAGAGTTAGGTAAGGGGCAACCTGCCTTGATGACGTAGATGGCGTCTGCAGCCTCTGCCCACCATGCTGACCACGTACACGTGTCCAGGTCGCGGGGTCAGAGGTGCTGCGCTTGGAGACGACTGTGAAATTCACCGCAGCAGCGGTCACCGCTGCCACAGACGGCGGCCATCCAGTCAGCTTTCGCGGGAGCAGATTTATGCACCGGTAGTACGGCGACGGCGACGCCGGCGTCCGGGGGCGGAGTAGGACTGCCGTTGGAGGCTGCTGGCTTTGGCAGTGGCAGCCAAAGCTGCTGGTGACGCATAGCCGCCCCGCCGTTGTCGAAATCCACTGGCTGGTCATTGTAGGTTTCTGTGCCGACTCAATCAGGAGAAAGTTTTTTTCACGCTCCACCTTCTCTACGATACATGTTGATTAATTTCATCTTCTTCGTCATTGGAAGGGCTCTCCAGAAGAAAGTGCTAACCCTCAATTTAGTGAGAGCTGTCAGAGACAGCAAAGGACCTGTATGAGCTGTTGAATGAATGCTCAGCGTCTCGAAAGCAGGATACGAGATGAACAACAACAAAAGCAGAACTAGGGTAATAAAATTTAGTCGAATTAAATTAGGGTGATGCTGAGGAAATTAGATTAGGACACGATATACTAAAAGTAGTAGATAATTTCTGCTATTTTTTTGACAGTAAAATGACTGTTTATGGCTGACGTAGACAGGATATAAAATGTTGACTGGCAATGCTAAGAAAAGAGTTTCTGAAGAAGAGAAATTTGTTTAACATCGAATATACACTACTGGCCATTAAAATTGCTACACCACGAAGATGACGTGCCACAGACGCGAAATTTAATCGACAGGAAGAAGATGCTCTGATATGCAAATGATCACCTTTTCAGAGCATTCACACAAGGTTGGCGCCGGTGGCGGCACCTACAATGTGCTGACATGAGGAAAGTTTCCAACCGATTTCTCATACACAAACTGCACTTGACCGGCGTTGCATGGTGAAACGTTGTTGTGATGCCTCGTGTAAGGAGGAGAAATGCGTACCATCACGTTTCCGACTTTGATAAAGGTCGGATTGTAGCCTATCGCGATTGCTGTTTACCGTATCGCGACATCGCTGCTCGTGTTGGTCGAGATACAATGACTGTTAGCAGAATATGGAATCGGTGGGTTCAGGAGGGTAATACGGAACGCCGTGCTGAATCCCAATGGGCTCGTATCAGTAGCAATCGAGATGACAGGCATCTTATCCGCATGGGTGTAACGGATCGTGCAGCTACGTCTCGATCCCTGAGTCAACAGATGGGGACGTTTGCAAGACAACAACCATCTGCACGAACAGTTCGACGACGTTTGCAGCAGCATGGACTATCAGCTCAGAAACCATGGCTGCGGTTACCCTTGACGCTGAATCATAGACAGGAGCGCCTGCGACGGTGTACTCAACGACGAACCTGGGTGAACGAATGGCAAAATGTCATATTTCGGATGAATCCAGATACTGTTTACACCATCATTATGGTCGCATCCGTGTTTGGCGATATCGCGGCGAACGCACATTGGAAGCGGGTATTCGTCATCGCCATACTGGCGTATCACCCGGTGTGATGGTATGGGGTGCCATTGGTTACACGTCTCGGTCACCTCTTGTTCGCATTGACGGCACTTTGAACAGTGGACGTTACATTTCAGATGTGTTACGAACCGTGGCTCTACCCTTCATTCGATCCCTGCGAAATCCTACATTTCAGCAGGATAATGCACGACCGCATGTTGCAGGTCCTGTATGGGCCTTTCTGGATACAGAAAATGTTCGACTGCTGCCCTGGCCAGCACATTCTTCAGATCTCTCACCAATTGAAAACGTCTGGTCAATGGTGGCCGAGAAGCTAACTCGTCACAATACGCCAGTCAGTACTCTTGATGAACTGTGGTATCGTGTTGAAGCTGCATGAGCAGCTGTACCTGTACATGGCATCCAAGATCTGTTTGACTCAATGCCCAGGCGTGTCAAGGCCGTTATTACGGCCAGAGGTGGTTGTACTGGGTACTGATTTCTCAGAATCTACACACCGAAATAGCGTGAAAATGTAATCACATGTCAGTGCTAGTATAATATATTTGTCCAATGAAAACCCGTTTATCATCTGCATTTCTTCTTGATGTAGCTATTTTAATGGCCAGTAGTGTAGATTTAAGTGCTAGGAAGTCTTTTCTGAAGGTATTTGTATGGAGTATAGCCATACACGGAAGTGAACCGTGGGGGATTAATGGTTCAGAGAGAACGGAAGCTTTTGAAATGTGGTGGTACAGAAGAACACTTAAGACTAGATGGGTACGCCATGTAACTAACGAGGAGATACTAAATATAACTGGGGAGTAAAGAAATCCCTGGCAAAATTGCATTATAAGCATTATAAGATGGGATCGGTTGATAGGACACATTCTGAGACGTCAAAGAATCACCAGTTTCATATTGGAGGGAAGTCTGGGGGTAAAACCTGTGGGGGAAAACCAAGATATGAATATAGTAAGAAGGTTCACAACGATGTGGGTCCCAGTGTTATTCGGAGATGATAGGGCTTGCACAGAATAGAGTTGGTTGGTTGGGGAAGGAGACCAGACAGCGTGGTCATCGGTCTCATCGGATTAGGGAAGGAAGTCGGCCGTGCCCTTTCAGAGGAACCGTCCCGGCATTTGCCTGGAATTATTTAGGGAAATCACGGAAAACCTAAATGAGAATGGCCGGACGCGGGATTGAACCGTCGTCCTCCCGAATGCGAGTCCAGTGTCTAACCACTGCGTCACCTCGCTCGGTCAGGATAGAGTAACACGGAGAGCAACATCAAACTCGTCTTCGGACTCAAGACCACAACAATAATAGCCTCATCACTTTATCTGGTGTGATTTAAACTACAGTGTGCGCTAGCGCTAAGTATCTCTATTTGAACTGTTAAAAGCATTTGTCGGCCATACTGTTGTTCCTCCTAGGATTCGTCAGTTGCATTTTATCTGTTTCCTCAGATATCTGCAATTTCGTTTTTGCAGTGTGTAGCTGGAGTCATGACAAACAAATACTGCTCTTTATGTCTCTCATGTGACGCACAGAGTAGACAGAAAGCCCCGGTTTGTTTCCCGTTACAAACAAAACTATTTTTATATACGGACTGGACACGTAAAATTCCGCTTTAAAAATTATTTTGTTTGTAACGGATAACAAGCCACGTTGCATAAAAGACGGTATGAGTAGTATGTGTTTGGTCTCACTCCAGCTACAAATTGCAAAAATGAAATTGCAGATCTCACCCGAAACACCAGAGGAAAGGCGCCTGTCAACTCTCAGAAGCAACGCTTTGTTTACACTGTTCTGACTTATCGTATTTATGACCTTGTCTTTGTATACACTGTTCTGACTTATCGTATTTATGACCTTGTCTTTGAATGAAAACGGTGTCATGCCACACTGTCAACGTGGCAGTGACGTCGAAATTTTGTAAATGAATAAAGAGACGGGTGTTTGACAAGTGCGTTAATGAGACAGTGATACATTTATTGCTGACAGGGATAGAGATCCAAATTACGCAAAATGAAATGCATTTTATCTGAAGATACTATAAGCATGCCATAATGTTATATTGCCACCTTCCTACCTCAAATGGTACAGACATAGTATTTGTTAAAATTTTGTGGTAATTGTTAATGTTAGTGAATACAGACCTTGTGAATCTTTCATTTAGAAGAATAGCTAAAAGGCAACTGCCGACAGCTCAGAGTTAGCAAGAAAATATAATGGATCGCAGCCTATTAAATGAAAAGCTGCACTTCACAAAAACTAATACCATTTTTTTCTCGAGTACTTTACGCATACTGAATTGTAGTTTATTTATGTGAAAAATTTTTGACACTCTAATATTACGTCCCCTAATTCGGATTAAGGAAAAGTGAAGGTAGTCCTCACGTTACGCTTGATAACAGAAGCTAAAGAATACAGATAATATACAACACCAACGTCAGAAATAAAAGAAAGATTCGAGAGCGGGATTAAATTTCAGGGTGAAACGGTATCAGTGATAAGATTCGGTAATGATACCGCTATCCTCAGTAAACGTGAAGAAGAATGACAGTATACGTTGAATGAAATGATCAGTCTTATGGGTACAGAGACTTCATTGTCGATTACAATTAGTGTCAGGGGGACTGTACCTCTGCAGTCACTGCCTGGTAGACAGTCATTTCTTCGTAATTACATTTCTAGAGTTGCATAACTATTCAGTGTGCGTTTTTATCGCCTGTACCCGCCCAGACTATTCACGTTGGTGTGTAGAATATATGAGTCTGGCGTCATACCATCTGACTTTCGGAAAAGTATCATCCACACAATTCCGAAGACGGCAAGAGCTGACAAGTGCGAGAATTATTGCTCAATCAGCTTAACAGCTCATGCATCGAAGCTGCTTACAAGAATAATATACAGAAGAATGGAAAAGAAAATTGAGAATGCGCTAGGTGACGATCAGTTTGGCTTTAGGAAAAGTAAAGGGACGAGAGAGGCAATTCTGACGTTACGGCTAATAATGGAAGCAAGGCTAAAGAAAAATCAAGACACTTTCATAGGATTTGTCGACCTGGAAAGAGCGTTCGACAATATAAAATGGTGCAAGCTGTTCGAGATTCTGAAAAAAGTGGGGGTAAGCTATAGGGAGAGACGGGTCATATACAATATGTACAACAACCAAGAGGGAATAATAAGAGTGGACGATCAAGAACGAAGTGCTCCTATTAAGAAGGGTGTAAGACAAGGCTGTAGCCTTTCGCCCCTACTCTTCAACCTGTACATCGAATAAGCAATGATGGAAATAAAAGAAAGGTTCAGGAGTGTAATTAAAATACAAGGTGCAAGGATATCAATGATACGATTCGCTGATGACATTGCTATCCTGAGTGAAAGTGAAGAAGAATTAAATGATCTGCTGAACGGAATGAACAGTCTAATGAGTGCACAGTACGGTTTGAGAGTAAATCGGAGAAAGACGAAGGTAATGAGAAGTAGCAGAAATGAGAACAGCGAGAAAATTAACATCAGGATTGATGATCATGAAGTCAATGAAGTTAAGGAATTCTGCTACCTAGGCAGTAAAATAACCAATGACGGACGGAGCAAGGAGGACATCAACAGCAGACTCGCTATGGAAAAAAAGGCATTTCTGGCCAAGAGAAGTCTACTAATATCAAATACCGGCCTTAATTTGGGGAAGAAATTTCTGAGGATGTACGTCTGGAGTACAGCATTGTATGGTAGTGAAACATGGACTGTGGGAAAACCGGAACAGAAGAGAATCGAAGTATTTGAGATGTGGTGCTATAGACGAATGTTGAAAAGTGGGTGGACTGATAAGGTAAGGAATGAGGAGGTTCTACGCAGAATCGGAGAAGAGAGGAATATGTGGAACACACGGATAAGGAGAAGGGACAGGATGATAGGACATCTGCTAAGACATGAGGGAATGACTTCCATGGTACTAGAGGGAGCTGTAGAGGGCAAAAACTGTAGAGGAAGACAGAGATTGGAATACGTCAAGTAAATAATTGAGGACGTAGGTTGCAAGTGCTATTCTGAGATGAAGAGGTTAGCACAGGAAAGGAATTCGTGGCGGGCCGCATCAAACCAGTCAGTAGACTGATGACAAAAAAAAACCGCCCAGATAGATGCACGTCATTAAGTGACTGCTTCCAGTGCTTCCGGGACGAGGAGGTATAATGTCTTCGGATCGAATACGCCCGGCAGATTAACGACGAGGGGTCGGGGCGCCAGCCAGCCTAGATGTGGTTTTTAGGGGGTTTCCCACATCGCACTCGATGAATACTGGGCTGGTTCCCACATTCCACATCAGAAACAGGCTACAGAATTTTCTCTAAATGCAGACACATTGGGGTACACTGCCTCTGTCTGGGGGGTGGGGGGTGGGCAGGGGGGGGGGGGGGAGGGTTACACTGCAGCAGCATCAGTATCCCAAGTTCTCCAACAGGTGCAAATCCAGAAAATTTACCGCCAGGTGCCGGCCAAGGAGATTGCGCCGCGCGGGGAAGCCGCCCGGTCTCAGACCTCTTGTCCCGGTCCGCGGGGCTCCCCCCTGTCGGAGTTTCGAGTCCTCCCTCGAGTATGGGTGTGGGTGTCGACCTTAGCGTAAGTTAGTTTAAGTCGATTAAATAGTGTGTAAGCTTAGGGACCGATGACCTCAGCAGTTTGGTCCCATAAGACCTTACCACAAAATTTCCAGTTTCCAAGGAGATTGCAGTGTCGTCGAAGCTTTCATTTTTATGTGTAAGAGTAATACTGCTAAGATGTTATGTATGGAAAAGCCGCTCTCTCAGTCAACAGAAAAGCTGACAATGATAGCGAAAGAATTAACAGCGTGAGAACTGAAATGCCTCGAAAGCACTTTTTTATTTCAACAATAAGGTTTTTGCTACCTGAAGGTAAATAATATTTGTGGGAATCATTTCATTGCCGACTATTATCGTGTAGTCAAAAATACTTAAAAGAGTTAAGAGGAAGGAAAAGTCTGCTCCTTCAAACGAAAAGGGAAAACACCGCTTCTCGTTGTGTCATCAACAACTCTTCACTACCAATGTATCATTCTGATGACAGAAAGTGACAAGAAGGAGAGATATTTCTCGACAGGGCGAATAAGGCGGACAGGCGCGCAGGAGATTAGCATAACGCGGCGTGTCGCGTCCTATACGCTTCTACCTGCAGGGAGAAACGCCGCGGCGAAGCAAATCATTTCGGTACGCTGCGCCGCTGCCACTTCCAAGCCGGTAAACTCAGCAGTGGCACCGCTCTTCCTAGAAATTACGACGTCCTCGCAGACATATCTCTCCTCATACTTATTAACCTACGTTGAAATAAACCTTTCCACGCAGAAAGAGTGACAAACATATTTCTTTTTGTTTCAGATTCCTGCTGTGGCCAGTTTCTCTGGCACTGAATTTCGTCACATGGTTGGTACCATCATTCGCGCTTTTTATACACCATTTTTAAATTTTCTATTTCTATGTATTTCCTTTGCGAAAGGTATCTTTTTTTTCCCTCTATCACCCGATGTTTGTCTTCCTCATGTTTCTTCGTTCTTTTATGGAATCAAATTTAAAACAGATCTAGTAAGTATTTTTCCAGTTTCTGCTTCGCACTGATCTCATTAACTCGTTACTTACACATGACGACTATCTGTTATGCCATTTTCGAATGACCCTGCAGAATTAATGCTGGAATAATTTTTTGCATAATGTAAAAAAGGTGGGAATTTAAGGAGATGGGACCTGCATAAACTGAAAGAACCAGAGGTTGAACAGAGTTTCAGGAAGACCATAAGGGAACAATTCACAGGAATGGGGGAAAGAAATACAGTAGAAGAAGAATGGGTAGCTTTGAGGGATGAAATAGTGAAGGCAGCAGAGAATCAAATAGGTAAAAAGACGAGGGCTAGTAGAAACCCTTGGGTAACAGAAGAAATATTGAATTTAATTGATGAAAGGAGAAAATATAAAAATGCAGTAAATGAAGCAGGCAGAAAGGAATACAAACGTCTCAAAAATAATATCGACAGGAAGTGCAAATTGGCTAAGCAGGGATGGCTAGAGGACAAATGTAAGGATGTAGAGGCTTATCTCACTACGGGTAAGATAGATACTGCCTACAGGAAAATTAAAGAGACCTTTGGAGAAAAGAGAAACTTGTATGAATATCAAGGGCTCGGATGGAAACCCAGTTCCAAGCAAAGAAGGGGAAGCAGAAAGGTGGAAGGAGTATATAGAGGGTCTATACAAGGGCGATGTACTTGAGGACAATATTATGGAAATGGAAGAGGATGTAGATGAAGATGAAATGGGAGATACGGTACTGTGTGAAGAGTTTGATGGAGCACTGAAAGAGCTAAGTCGAAACAAGGCCCCGGGTGTAGACAACATTCCATCAGAATTACTGACGGCCTTGGGAGAGCCAGTCCTGACAAAACTCTACCATCTTTTGAGCAAGATGTATGAGACAGGCGAAATAATCTGACTTCAAGAAAAATATAATAATTCGAATCCCAAAGAAAGCAAGTGTTGACAGATGTGAAAATTACCGAACTATCAGTTTAATAAGTCACAGCTGCAAAATACTAACGCGAATTCCTTACAGACGAATGGAAAAACTGCTGGAAGCCGACCTCGGGGAAGATCAGTTTGGATTCCGTAGAAACGTTGGAACACGTGAGGCAATACTGACCTTACGACTTATCTTAGAAGAAAGATTAAGGTAAGACAAACCTACGTTTCTAGCATTTGTAGACTTAGAGAAAGCTTTTGACAATGTTGATTGGAATACTCTCTTTCAAATTCTGAAGGTGGCAGGGGTAAAATACAGGGAGCGAAAGGCTATTTACAATTTGTACAGAAAGCAGATGGCAGTTATAAGAGTCGAGGGGTATGAAAGGGAAGCAGTGGTTGGGAAGGGAGTGAGACAGGGTTGTAGCCTATCCCCGATGTTATTCAATCTGTATATTGAGCAAGCAATAAAGGAAATAAAAGAACAGTTCGGAGTAGGTATTAAAATCCATGGAGAAGAAATAAAAACTTTAAGGTTAGCTGATGACTTTTTAATTCTGTCAGAGACAGCAAGGGACTTGGAAGAGCAGTTGAACGGAATGGACAGAGTCTTGAAAGGAGGGTATAAGATGAACGTCAACAAAAGCAAAACGAGGATAATGGAATGTAGTCGAATTAAGTCTGGTGATGCTGAGGGAACTAGATTAGGAAATGAGACACTTAAAGCAGTAAAGGAGTTTTGCTATTTGCGGAGCAAAATAACTGATGATAGTCGAAGTAGAGAGGATATAAAATGTAGACTGGCAATGGCAAGGAAAGCGTTCCTGAAGAAGAGAACTTTGTTAACATCGAGTATAGATTTAAGTGTCAGGAAGTAGTTTCTGAAAGTATTTGTATGGAGTGTAGCCATGTATGGAAGTGAAACATGGACGATAAATAGTTTGGACAAGAAGAGAATAGAAGCTTTCGAAATGTGGTGCTACAGAAGAATGCTGAAGATTAGATGGGTAGATCACATAACTAATGAGGAGGTATTGAATAGAATTGGGGAGAAGAGGAGCTTGTGCCACAACTTGACTAGAAGAATGGATCTGTTGGTAGGACATGTTCTGAGGCATCAAGTGATCACCAATTTAGTACTTGAGGGCAGCGTGTCGGGTAAAAATCTTAGAGGGAGACCAAGAGATGAATACACTAAGCAGATTCAGAAGGATGTAGGCTGCAGTAATTGCTGCGAGATGAAGAAGCTTGCACAGGATAGAGTAGCATGGAGAGCTACATCAAACCAGTCTCAGGACTGAAGACCACAACAACAACACAATAAATCTGTCGCTTATGTCCGTGTTAGGAATATTGTTTTTGTGGTGTCACAGCCAGACACCACACTTGGTAGGTGGTAGCTTTTAAATCGGCCGCGGTCCATTAGTATACGACGGACCCGCGTGTCGCCACTGTCAGTGATAGCAGACTGAGCGCCACCACACGGCAGGTCTAGAGAGACTTACTAGCACTCGCCCCAGTTGTACAGCCGACTTTGCTAGGAAAGGTTCACTGAGAATTACGCTCTCATTTGCCGAGACGATAGTTAGCATAGCCTTCAGCTAAGTCAATTGCTACGACCTAGCAAGGCGCCATTTATCCTTTGCTATGTATCTAATGAAGCATGTACAGTAACAAGATCAATGTTCACCAATTGTGGATTAAAGTTAAGTATTCCAGCAGTACGTACTTTTCTTTATAGCATTCATTACGTATCCTGTTTCAGACCTCACGCCAGCCTGCGTGAGTTTAAGCGCGTGCCTTTCGATTACCCGTCACTGTGGATTGGCTGTCTTGCCAGACCACAACAGTTTTATTGAGTGTTTTTCTCTGTTTTTGTACTGTTGAAGCTCGTCAGATCTTGACGTATGGTGCTTACTTTTTATTGGCATCTACTTTCGTTTAATATCAAAACTTACTTCAGAGTCTACTCCACTGACGCATATATGTTTGCAATGAGTTTACAGTCCAAAATCTTATTACTCTATGTGTTCAATGTACTGTGCAAAGACATAATTTGTGTTGAGAATTCTCCTGGTCTCATTTTACTTCCTGGTATCCAGAGGTGCTGAAGGAAGTCAATAAAGATTTTTAAATCTCGTTTGTGCTGTAGCTCCGTTTCTTCATCAAGAATTTACACTGACAAGCCAAAACATTATGACCACTCCCCAACGCGACGTTGGATCCCGCCTGATGATGTTGCGGGCGCGTGATGCAGTAGCAAAAGCAGTGAGCGGAGCAGACCCATACGAGGGATCACCTTAGCGAAGGTATGAGCTGCAAATCGGGAAATCCATTGAGATAGGAGATTTTGATAAAGGGCAGATTACGCAGAGCCCGTGAATGGGCATCTCGAAAACGGCGAAGCTGGTCGAACATTCACCTGCTACGTGAGCATCTACGGAAAGGTATACAGGGTGTTACAAAAAGGTACGGCCAAACTTTCAGGAAACATTCCTCACACACAAATAAAGAAAAGATGTTATGTGGACATGTGTCCGGAAACGCTTAATTTCCATGTTAGAGCTCATTTTAATTTGTTCCTCCACCTACGCTCAATGGAGCACGTTATCATGATTTCATACGGGATACTCTACCTGTGCTGCTAGAACATGTGCCTTTACAAGTATGACACAACATGTGGTTCATGCACGATGGAGCTCCTGCACATTTCAGTCGAAGTGTTCGTACGCTTCTCAACAACAGATTCGGTGACCGATGGATTGGTAGAGGCGGACCAATTCCATGGCCTCCACGCTCTCCTGACCTCAACCCTCTTGACTTTCATTTATGGGGACATTTGAAAACTCTTGTCTACGCAACCCCGGTACCAAATGTAGAGACTCTTCGTGCTCGTATTGTGGACGGCTGTGATACAACACGCCATTCTCCAGGGCTGCATCAGCGTATCAGGGATTCCATGCGACGGAGGGTGGATGCATGTATCCTCGCTAAAGGAGGACATTTTGAACATGTCCTATAACAAAGTGAAGTCACGCTGGTACGTTCTGTTGCTGTGTGTTTCCATTCCATGATTAATGTGATTTGAAGAGAAGTAATAAAATGAGCTCTAACATGGAAAGTAAGTGTTTCCGGACACATGTCCACATAACATATTTTCTTTCTTTGTGTGTGAGGAATGTTTCCTGAAAGTTTGGCCGTACCTTTTTGTAACACCCTGTAGAAGGACAGTGAAACGTCCACTAGGCGCTAAATGGTTGGCTGTCCACGATTCTTTAAGGAACATGATGTTCTGAGGCTTGTCTGCTCTGTAAAGTAGGACAGATGGTGATCTGTTGCATCTCTGGCGGAAGAGCACACTGCTGGTGCACGCACAAGTGTTTCGGAGCACACCGTTCAGCGTACGTTGTTGAACCTGGAGCTCCGCAGCAGACCAGACCTACGTGCTGACGTACTGAACCAATCAGGTCGTCAGTTAGAATTGCAGTGGGCACGGGACCATCGGGATTCAAGCGTCGATCACTGGAAACATGTCTGCTCTTTGGGTAAATTATATTTTTGCTACACTATGTCGCTGGTCGTCTCCACAAACGCCGTCGTACACGTCAGTGGAGTGGACCTTCACTGAAGTAAGTTTTCCTGTCAAACGAACGTGGGTGCGTATAGAAACGTCAAGTTCTGACAAACTTCAGCTCCACGAAAACTGAGAAACAGTCCAGGACGCTATATTGTGACATCTAAAACGTAAAAGAAATTAAGAAGGCTATTCGGGAAGTAACGTCCGACCAGTCACGAAATGGAAACCAAAGTTAGACATTTGTCGTAGCTCCCGTTTTTGCAGGATATTTTTCAGGCCACAGCAATGTCGGTTATTTTATGTTTTATCAAATTACTGATATTCACGGTACACTCGTGAATTGGTGGTACGTAAAAATGTCCACTTCATCGCTACCTCGGAGATGCAGTGTCCCATCATTTGTGCGCCGACTATAACACCACGTTCAAACTCACTTAAATCTTAGAATGAGATTTTCACTCTGCAGCAGAGTGTGCGCTGATATGAAACTTCCTGGCAGATTAAAACTGTGTGCCGGACCGAGACTCGAACTCGGAACCTTTGTATTTCGCGGGCAAGAGCACTTGCCCGCGAAAGGCAAAGGTCTCGAGTTTGAGTCTCGGTACGGCACACATTTTTAATCTGCCAGGAAGTTTCACTTAAATCTTGATAACCTGCCGCTGTAGCAGCAGTGACCGATCTAACAACTGCGCCAGACACTTGTTGTCTTACATAGGCGTTGCCGACCTCAACGCCGTATTCTGCCTGTTTACATATCTCTGTATTTAAAAACGCATGCTTAATACCAGTTTCTTTGGCGCTTCAGCGTATAAGTATCTTTTTCGTCCTCCCTTACAGCACCTGCTATGAAGATATAAGACAGCACTTTGTATACGCTAACATCCGCTCACAAATGAACCTGAAATACAGTAATCAACCCATACATATTCAGGATTAGTATAAAGTCTCGAATTTTCGACAACTCTAACTTGCCTTGTACTGGATGTAAGATATACCTAAGGAACTGAGTAATGTTGCTACTGAAGGCAGCTTATTTACATAACGACACTGCCGAATGCAAAATCCATTTACTATTTTGTGCTCACATCAACTGCAGATGTAAGCAAGTATATACGAGTGCGTGGGAATAACCTGTAAAGGCAGTACACACTGAGGTCACAAAAGTTAGCGATCTGTACATCAAATTGCGGTAGAAATAGAGTACACAAGGTATAAAAGGGCAGTTATTTCGCGGAGCCATCATTTGTACTCAGATGCTTCATGTACAAAAGTTTGCGACGTGATTATTGGCGCACAACGGGAATTAACAGACGATGAACGCAGAATGGTAGTTTCAGCTATATGAGTGGGGCATTTCATTTCTGAAACAGTTAGGAAATTCAATGTTCCGAGGTCCACAGTGTCAAGAATGTGCCGAGAATACCAAAGATCAGACATTATCTCTCACCACGGGCAATGCAGTGGCCTACGATTTTCACTTAACGATAGAGAGCAGTGGTGATTGCGTAGAGTTGTCAGTGCTAATAGACAAGCAAAACTAAATGAAATAACCACAGAGGGTAAAGTGGAACTTAGATGAACATATCCGTTAGGGCAGTGCGACGAAATTTGCCATTAATAGGCTATGGTAGCAGATGACCGACGCGAATGCCTTTGTTAACAGCACGACATCACGTGCAGCGCTGCTCCTGGGCTCGTGAGCGCATTGGTTCGACCCTAGACGACTGGAAAACTGTGGCATAGGCAGATGAGTCCCGATTTTAGTTGGCAAGAGCTGATGGTAGGTTTAGTGTCTGGCGTAGATCCCACGAAGCTATGGACTCGTACTGTGAACAAGACACCATGCAAACTGGTAGTGGCTCCATAATAGTGTGGGCTATGTTTACGTTGAAGGGACTGGGCCATCTGGTCCAACTGAACCTATCATTGATTGGAGACCATTTTCAATCATTCATGGATTTCATATTCTCAAACAACGATGTCATGTCATTGAGCCACAGTTGTTTGCCATTGGTTTGAAGAACATTCTGGACAATTAGAGCGAATGATTTGCCCTCCAAGATCGCCCGACATGAATCCTATCAAACATTAATGGGACATAATCGAGAGGTCAGTTCGTTCATAACACTCTTCACTCTTGCATTTTTTATTTTTTATTTTTTTTATTTTTATTTTGTCATCAGTTTTCTGACTGGTTTGATGGGGCCTGCCACGAATTCCTCTCCTGTGCCAACCTCTTTATCCAGAGTAGCAATATATCCCAATCTCTGTCTTCCTCTATAGTTTTTGTCTTCTACAACTCCCTCTAGTAACATGGAAATTATTCCCTGATGTCTTAACAAATAATCTATCACCCAGTCCCTTCTCCTAGTCAGTGTTTTCCACATATGCATTTCCTCCCCGATTCCTCATTCCTTACTTTATCAGTCCACCTAACTTTCAACATTCATCTATAGCACTACATCTCAAATGCCTCGATTCTCTTCTGTTCCGGTTTTCCCACAGTCCATGTTTCACTACCACACAATGCTGTGCTCTAAACGCACATTCTCAAAACTTTCTTCCTCAGATTAAGGCCTATGTTCAATGCTAGTAGACTTCTCTTGGCCATGAACGCCCTACTTGCCAGGGCTAGTCTGCTTTTGATGTCCTCCTTGCTCCGTCCGTCATTGGTTATCTTGCTGCCTGTGCAGTAGAATCCCTTAACTTCATCTACTTCGTGACCATCAATCCTTATATTAAGTTCCTCACTGTTCTCATTTCTGCTACTTCTCATTACTTTCTTCGTTCTTCGATTGACTCTCAGTCCATGTTTTGTACTCATTACGCTGTTCTTTCCATTCATTATATCACATAATTCTTCTTCACTTTCACTCTGGATAGCAATGTCGTTAGCTAATCGTATAACTGATATCCTTTCACCTTTAATTTTAATTCTACTTCTGAACCTCTCTTTTATTTCCATCATTGCTTCTTCGATGTACAGATTGAACAGTAGGGGCGAAAGACTGTATCCCTGTATTACACCCTTTTTAATCCCAGTACTTCGTTTTTGGTCGTCCACTCTCATTATTCCCTCTTTGCTCTTGTACATATTATATGACATCCGTCGCTACCTATAGCTTACCACAATTTTTCTCAGAATTTCGAATATCTTGCACCATTTTACACTGTCGAAGGCTGTTTCCAGGCCGACAAATCCTATTAACGTTCCTTGCTTCCATTATCAACCGCAACGTCAGAACTGCCTCTCTCGGGCCTTTACGTTTCCTAAAGCCAAACTGATCATCATCTAAGACATCCTGAATTTTCTTTTCCATTCTTCTGTATATTATTCTCGTGAGCAACATGGATGCAGGAGCTATTAAGCTGATTGTGCAATTATGGAGGGCTGTAGAGACAGCATGACTCAGTATTTCTGCAGGGGCTTCCAAAGACCTGTTGAGTCCCTGCCAGGTCCAGTTGCTCCACTAAGCCGAGCTAACGCAGGTCCAACACGATATTAACAGACATTCCATGGCTTTTGTCACTCCAGAGTAAATTTCATAAATGACCACCGTAGGAGGAAAGTAAATCAAGCGAATTTTGGAAGTTATTATTCAGTACTCTAATAACAAACTGCAGTATCAAGATTACAAT
Source organism: Schistocerca piceifrons (assembly GCF_021461385.2). Taxonomy (NCBI): domain Eukaryota; kingdom Metazoa; phylum Arthropoda; class Insecta; order Orthoptera; family Acrididae; genus Schistocerca; species Schistocerca piceifrons. The sequence goes on from NC_060145.1 coordinate 406,582,048, forward strand.
TGTTCTTCAATGGACAACGTAGAGTTCAATTCCACCGAACATGAAAATCAGTGGAAGAAGGAAATTCCGCACAATCAACAGTTCGCTAACAATATGGAATAAGCGGGAGGTAAATTGAAACCTCTGCCATGGCCTACACTCTTTAAACAACAGATCTTTGATACAAAAAAGAATATATCTATGCAGCTGAAAACTTTGGATCGAAATACGACTTACGCCAAGCTGCGCATCCTAGCAGTGGTTTCGCCATTAATTGCAATGTACTGAAGCGTTGAAATGATCATCAAAATGGAACATCTTACAAAGCCATACATATTATAAAAACAGTCGTATGTGCGAGGTGCATTCAAGTTCTAAGGCCTCCGATTTTTTTTCTCCAGACTGGACAGAGATAGAAACATGCGCATTGTTTTAAAATGAGGCCGCGTTCATTGTCAATACGTCCCAGAGATGGCAGCACCGTACGGCAGATGGAATTTTACCGCCAGCGGCGAGAATGAGAACTGTTTTAAATACTTAAAATGGCGACGTTTTCCTTACTTGAACAGCGTGCAATCATTCGTTTTCTGAATTTGCGTGGTGTTAAACCAATCGAAATTCATCGACAGTTGAAGGAGACATGTGGTGATGGAGTTATGGATGTGTCGAAAGTGCGTTTGTGGGTGCGACAGTTTAATGAAGGCAGAACATCATGTGACAACAAACTGAAACAACCTCGGGCACGCACAAGCCGGTCTGACGACATGATCGAGAAAGTGGAGAGAATTGTTTTGGGGGATTGCCGAATGACTGTTGAACAGATTGCCTCCAGAGTTGGCATTTCTGTGGGTTCTGTGCACACAATCCTGCATGACTACCTGAAAATACGAAAAGTGTCATCCAGGTGGGTGCCACGAATGCTGACAGACGACCACATGGCTGCCCGTGTGGCATGTTGCCAAGCAATGTTGACGCGCAACGACAGCATGAATGGGACTTTCTTTTCGTCGGTTGTGACAATGGATGAGACGTGGATGCCATTTTTCAATCCAGAAACAAAGCGTCAGTCAGTTCAATGGAAGCATACAGATTCACCGCCACCAAAAAAATTTCGGGTAACCGCCAGTGCTGAAAAATGATGGTGTCCATGTTCTGGGACAGCGAGGGCGTAATCCTTACCCATTCCATTTCAAAGGGCACTACGGTAACAGGTGCACCCTACGAAAATGTTTTGAAGAACAAATTCCTTCCTGCACTGCAACAAAAACGTCCGGGAAGGCCTGCGCATGTGCTGTTTCACCAAGACAACGCACCCGCACATCGAGCTAACGTTACGCAACAGTTTCTTCGTGATAACAACTTTGAAGTGATTTCTCATGCTCCTTACTCACCTGACCTGGCTCCTAGTGACTTTTGGCTTTTTCCAACAATGTAAGACACTCTCCGTGGCCGCACATTCACCAGCCATGCTGCTATTGCCTCAGCGATTTTCCACTAGTCAAAACAGACTCCTAAAGAAGCCTTCGCCGCTGCCATGGAATCATGGCGTCAGCGTTGTGAAAAATGTGTACGTCTACAGGGCGATTACGTCGAGAAGTAACGCCAGTTTCATCGGTTTCGGGTGAGTAGTTAATTAGAAAAAAAAACGGAGGCCTTAGAACTTCAATGCACCTCGTATATATATATATATATATATATACAGGATGAATCACTTAAAACTTACACTGCAAATATTGCGGAAATGGAAAGTGCTACTGCTGTCAGGTTTTGACAGAATGGATTGCTAGTCAGGGGCTCGTATTGTTAGCCAATAAACAGATTGTTATAATGCTCGGGAAACTTATTTTTGTGCAAGAATACGATTTTTTAAATGGAAGAATGTCTATTGACGGAAAGGTTTACTGTTGAAATTCCGTGAGAGGGCGTGAGGACATCCTGGGAAGAGTCTGTCAACGTGTTATCTCCTACCACGTATGTCTCGCGAAATGACGAATAGAAAATTTGATAAATTGGTGCTAATGAGGTTAAGTGATGTGCCATTCGCGAATGGAACAGGGTTCGGGGGGGGGGGGGGGGGGGACACACAGTTTTACCAGAAGAGCGCTTCCCCCTACACGATGATGTGGCCTGCGGACTACTGACGTAGATAATTCTCATCTTCCGTAGTTTCAACACGGGACACCTGCACACTTAACCCTCGATCTTAGGAAACAATCTGATGTACAGTTTCGATGACAATGGGCAGCCATAAAGCAGAATAATTTCGTACATCGTCTTCGTTAACTCTTTATCCAGAATCAGGAAGAGTTGAGACATTTACGGTATGCCCCCACTCTCCACTGTCGTACACTCGTACACTCAGAGCGTAATTCGGCCAATGACCTCCAGACATGTAGATCAAACATCCGCGTTCAGACTAAAAGAGGACATCCCCGACGCTGAAGTCGTATTCCACTACTGGCCATTAAAATTGCTACACCAAGAAGAAATGAAGATGATAAACAAGTATTCATTGGACAAATATATGATACTAGAACTGACATGTCATTACATTTTCACGCAATTTGGGTGCATAGATCCCGAGAAATCAGTACCCAGAACAACCACCTCTGGCACTAATAACGGGTTTGATACGCCTGGGCATTGAGTCAAACAAAGCTTGGATCGCGTGTACAGGTACAGCTGCCCATGCAGCTTCAACGCGATACCACAGTTCATCAAGAGTACTGACTGGCGTATTGTGACTAGCCAGTTGCTCGGCCACCATTGACCAGACTTTTTCAGTTGGTGAGAGATCTGGAGAATGTGCTGCCCAGGGTAGCAGTTGAACATTTTCTGTATCCAGAAAGGCCCGTACTGGTCCTGCAACATGCGGTCGTACATTATCCTGCTGAAATGTAGGGTTTCGCAGGGATCTAATGAAGGGTACAGCCACGGGTTGTAACACATCTGAAATGTAATGTCCACTGTTCAAAGTGCCGTCAATGCGAACAAGAGGTGAACGAGACGTGTAACCAATGGCACCCCATACCATCACGCCGGGTGATACGCCAGTATGGCGATGACGAATACACGCTTCCAAGCTGCGTTCACCGCAATGTCGCCAAACACGGATGCGACCATCATGATATTGTAAACAGAACCTGGATTCATCCGAAAAAATGACGTTTTGCCATTCGTACACCCAGGTCTGTCGTTGAATACACCATCGCAGGCGCTCCTGTCTGTGATGCAGCGTCAAGGGTAACCGCAGCCATGTTCTCCGAGCTGATAGTCCGTGCTGCTGCAAACGTCGTCGAACTGTTCGTTCAGATGGATGTTGTCTTACAAACATTCCCTTCTGTTGACTCAGGGACCGAGACGTGGCTGCACGATCCGTTACAGCCATGCGGATAAGATGCCTGTAATCTCGACTGCTAGTGATATAAGGCCGTTGGGATCCAGCACGGCGTTCCGTATTACCCTCCTGAACCCACCGATTCCATATTCTGCTAACAGTCATTGGATCTCGACCAACGCGAGCAGCAATGTCGCGATAGGATAAACCGCAATCGCGACAGGCTACAATCCGACCTTTATCAAAGTCGGAAACGTGATGGTACGCATTTCTCCCCCTTACACGACGCATCACAACAACGTTTCATCAGGCAACGCCGGTCAGTTGGTGCTTGTGTATGAGAAATCTGTTGTAAACTTTCCTCATGTCAGCACGTTGTAGGTGTCGCCACCGGCGCCAACCTTGTGTGAATGCTCCGAAAAATTAATCATTTGCATATCACAGTATCTTCTTCCTGTCGGTTAAATTTCGCGTCTGTAGCACGTCATCTTCGTGGTGTAGCAATTTTAATGGCCAGTAGTGTACTTGCAAACGACACATATACTTCTCTGGTCGCTTACTTAAATGTGTGTGTGTGTGTGTGTGTGTGTGTGTGTGTGTGTGTGTGTGTGTGTATGTGTATGTGTGTGTTTGAATGCCGTAAAGTTCACGGCCAGCAAAGGTGGTGAGCACCTAATGATGTTCAGCGTCTCAGTAACCTCTCTGCGAGCTTAATGAGCCTCGTTACCAGCGCAGAAGAAAATGTGTACTCCTCTCAGAGACTCTGAATGAGACCACTCTAACGAACAAAATGAAAATAAATCATTACGATTCACTTGGCACGTGGGTGCTGTGCTAACGGGCACTAAAACAAATCGTTGTTACGTTCACTGTATACTTGAGAAACACTGCATGTCATATTCACCATGACCTTGTCTTCCCGCGACGAAAAAATTCTTAGCTCCTCCTCACAACATTCAGACACGATGATTACTCTGATACGGAGGTGGACTAACATACCACGGCCGCCGAATTATAACTTTAACCTTTGATAATTTTTTACAGCCATTATATATTTTTCAAATGAATATTATGTTTGTTACGGACTGTACAGCTTTCGTATTTATTTTCAAATAAATCTGAAAATTGTATAGCCCGAAAGGTACAATATATTCATTTGAGAAAGGAGTTTGGCATTTAATTAAGGCCATAGCTGCATCACCATTGTCCAGTGTTTTATAGTATTGAAACGTCCCCTTTGAACAATTATACAAGACTGTCCTTAAACTGACACACAATATTTTGTTAGCGCAACGCAATCTGACTTTCAAAATTCCCTGCAAAAGAATGGCCCTGACTAACATTAAACTATACCTTTCACAAATCACTTACCTCACAAAAATCTTCGCTGCTCAAGCTACTGCAATACAGCGAGCGCCACTACTGCCAGCTAAATAAAAGATTCAAACTATGGAAGGCACTAACTACTGATAGGGATAGTTAGCAAATGAAAGATATTAGTAGAGAACGAACAATGTATTTACCTTGATATCATCATATATAAATATAGCAGTTCATGACAAATTTCAAAACTCCGCCATCTCTCTCCCCACATCCACCACTGCTGGCGGCTCACCTCCAACTGTGCAACGCTACGCGCTGTTCACAGCCAGCTGCCTAACACTACAATGGCGAGTATTACAACAATGCAAAGCAGCCACAGACTGCACACAGCACAGCCAGTGATTTTCATATTGAGCGCTACGTAACGTTGCCAATAAGAAAACATAAACAGCCTACTTACAGTATTAGCGGGATTTGGAAGTGATACTGACCTGCTTAATTTTCTACAGACGTTCGAGGTATCGGAGGTGGCTAATGCCTAAGCAAAGCCGCAGCGAACAGAATAAGAACGCATGTAAGATCGGATCAATTTTAGGACTGGATTCAGAACTTGAGAGCAGGTAGAACTCAAAAAACCAGGTATGGAGGTAATTTTGTGAGTACGCCACGGGAAAAATGTGGATCACCTGTTCACGACATATGCTAATGACGTGGTGGAGAACACCGGATGTTCTGAAAATATATTATTATCTGATATTGTCACACGAGGAGGCAGGCGATCTATTATGTTAAAGTGCGTGGATAAAAATCCTAACTCAAGGTCGCAAAAATTCCTTTACTGATAATTAGTTTCAGCCCATTGAATGGCCATCTTCAGATCAATAAAAATTATTGCTTAATTCCGTATCTATCAGCCACCATGTACTACATATTTTCATAATTCGTTGATATGAACCCTATTGTTGGTATGTACATGCTAAAGTCGGGGTTACATAATTTACAACTCTATGATACATGGCTAAAATTGTAAATTATGTAACCATGACGACCTTCTATTTAACAACAAGAGCGATTCAGCTCAACAAATTATGACTATGTAATGTCTGGCTGCTAATTGACACTGAATTAAGTTATAATTTTTATTGCTCTGAAGATGGCTCGGCAATGAGCTGAAAGTAGTTATCAATAAAGTAATTTTTGCGATCTTGACTTAGGATTTTTAACTCTGAAATTAATTAACTTTCCCTACTGAATGTGTCTTCAATCTGTGTCCAATTCAAATTAGCGTCCTGTGAATTACCTCCTCTGTATTCCTACAGATTACACACGCCTAACCACATTTATACTATCAACGCAGAGGGTCCTAGTTGTGCTCCGTGGCACCAAGGCAGACTACGCACTTTATAATTGTCCACCCATCTGGTTTCTTCTACAGATTTCCCTGAACAGAAGCAGTACTCGGGTTGTAAATTCATGCTTCTTGATGTGAGGCTGTAAGAAACTTGTAATGAGTGCGTTAAGACCCACTATGCCACTAAATAAGTAGTACGATTTCAGAAAGGATTGCCATAAGTTTTTAATTGATGAGTGACGCCGCAGACATAGCTGACAATACGCTTTCACTTACGATATCAACGTAACACTAACTGTTATGTGACAGTGATAAGCCTAGTCCTTAAAATACTTCACATGAATGTACAATCACGTATAAAAATAAACTTCCTACTTCAGCCTGCACTGATCGCCGAGACGCTATTCAACAACATAATTACATAGACAACGCACAGCGAAGAAGATAATCGTGCTGCTTCCCGCCTAAAACCGTACCGTCCAGCTGCTCCACTCGGCGCGCCCATTCCATTCTCACAAACACGACCGGTCAGTGAGCCAAAGGTGGGCGGGGTGCTTAGTCTGCATTTCGTGATACTAAGCCAGCTAAAGAAAAATTGTTACACGCTGAGGTGATAAAAGTCAAGGGATACCTCCTGATATCTTGTCGGACCTCCTTTTGCCCCGAGTACTGCGGCAATGGACTCAACAAGTTATTGGAAGTCCTCAGTAGAAGTACTGAGCCATGATGCCTCTACAGCCGTCTATAATTGCGAAAGTGTTATCGACGTAGCATTTCGTGCACGATCTGACCTCTCGATAACGTCCCATAAACGTTCGACGGGAGTCATGTCGGGCGTTCTAGGTGGCTAAGTCATTCGCTCGAACTGTCCAGGATGTTCAGACAAACTGTGAACAACTGTGGCCTTGTGCATTCTCGTCCATAAAAATTCCATCGTTGTTTGGGAACATGAAGTTCATGAAAGGTTCCACATGGTCTCCAAGTAGCCGAACATAACCATTTCCACGTAATGACGGTACAGCTGGATTAGAGGAGCCAGACAATTCCATGTAAAAACATTCCACCCCATGATAGAGCCAACACCGGCTTGGATCTTTGGCTTAGAGGAGTCTGTGCTACAGTCGAACCTTACCATCAGCTCTCACCTACTGAAATTGGGACTCATCTGAACAGGCCACGGTTTTCCAGTCGTCTATTGTCCATGAGAGGCGCTGCTAGCGATATCATGCTGTTACCAAAGGGACTCGATTCGGTCGTCTGCTGCCGAAGGCTGTTAACGCCACATTTCGCCACACTGTCCTAACGGATACGTTCGTCGTACGTCTTACACTGATTTCTGCGGTTATTTCACGTAGTGTTGTTTGTCTGTTATCGCTGACAACTATGTAGACGTCGTTGCTCTCGGTCGTTGTCAATGGTGAGAAGTAATATCTGACTGAATTTTGGTGTTCTCGACTCACGCTTGACACTGTGGAACTCGGAATGTTGAATTCCCTAACAACGAATATCCTACATGTCTAGTTCCAACTACCATTTCGCGCTCAATGTCTGTTAATTCCCATCGTGCGACCATAATCACGGAAACCTTTCCACATGGTTCACCTGAGTACAAAAGACAGCTCCGCCAATGCACTGCCCTTTTATGCCTTACGTACGCGGTACTACCGCCATCTGTATATGTGCACATCGTTGTCCCATGACTTCTGTAACCCCAATGTATGACAGCTTACTATTGAGAGGATCGCTATTATGATCGTCGATATAATCAGAATCATACGTAAATCAAAGAAATATAAGTGAAAGAAAATAGATCTGTGCCTCACTCCACCTTTTTTACTCAATTACGAAGAGAGGTTTTGAGTTAACATTATGGCTCCCAGAGCCAGAAATATTACAATCATCTAAATCTACTTGATGATCACCGCGGGTGATGCTGTCCCATACAGGAAAGTCGCAGTGCTAGCAAATTTTAGGGTAAATGCAAAAGGATAGGCACGGTGTGTTTAATGTATGACACAAGCACACCGCCTGGCGTTTGCAAGGGAGTCAAAATCCGATGGCCATAGACATCCACAACAACACCTATATTCCGCAAGCCTACTTACGCAGTACAGCGGAAGGTACTTTGTATACTAATTTGGACTTTTCCTGCTCCAATCGCTCATTTTCGAGGGGAAGACAATTACTGTTAATCCCGTGCAAAGCTCGAATCTCTTAAACTTTACCTTCATGGACGTTTCGAGGGATGCACGTAGGAGGAAGCAATATGTTGACTGAACCTTCTAGGAACGTACGCTATCGACACTGACAGACCATACTGTGATGCAGAACGCCTCTCTTGCAGCATCTGCGACTGGAGCTGGCTGATCATCTCCCTGACGCATCCGCGCTTACTAAATGAACCCATGAACGAACATGCTGCTCTTCTTTGGATAAATCCTTTCTGGTATGGATCTCTCACTGACGAGCAATATTACAGCACTGGCTGAACGAGTGCTCCGTAAGGTACTCTCTTTCTTGATGGACTTCATTTCCACAGCGTTTTCCAATGAATCACAGTCTGGCATCAGCTTTCCCCACGATTAATTTTATGTGGTCGTTCCGCTACAAATCGCTCTGTACGCGTTCTCCCAGACATTTTGTGGACGTGACTGCTTACAGCGACTATTCAGCACTCATGTAGTACGAGGTAAAGGGCCTTTTTCTTTATGTATTCGCAATACATTTGTTTACGATGAGATCAATTGCCGCTCTCTGCACCATTCGTCCATCCTCTCCAGATATTCTGCACTTCGCTACAATTTTCGAACGTTGTGACTTCTCTGTGTACAACAGTACCAACATTATGCCTCCTCACGCCATAACATATGTCCATCAGTACAACAATGTTCGACAATGTACCTGAGTGTATTACGTGTTTCCCCCTCTCGCCATGCTGAACATGATCGTTTTGGTGCTCCAGCTCTTGTAGAATGAGGAGGCATAATGTTTCATGAGCATACTACCAAAACTTTAAATTCGTACACTCATTGGTCAAGGTTATTGTGACTCTGTACTTCATTCCCACGTGACTCTTCATTCCCACGTGAGTCTTTTCAGGGGTACATTTGACCAGAGTTTCTTTTTGCAGATGACAATACCTATATGAGAGTATCGAACAGCGTATGTTAAGGAATCTTCGAACGAGGAGATATTTGCCGAATGGGCTGGCCTGCCGGTCCCCATCCCGACTTAAATCTAATGGAGCACTTGTGAGGTGTGTTGGGGAGGAATACTGCAGCACATGCAACACTGACCGTCCAGCAGTGGTCAACCGTTCTGGTTCAGTTGGTTCAAATGGCTCTGAGCACTATGGAACTTAACATCGGAGGTCATCAGTCCCCTAGAACTTAGAACTACTTAAACCTAACTAACCTAAGGACATCACACACACCCATGCCCGAGGCAGGATTCGAACCTGCGACCGTAGCAGTCGCGCGGTTCCGGACTGAAGCGCCTAGAACCGCTCGGCCACCGCGGCCGGCAACCGTTCTGGTGAAGGAGTGGAACGTCTTACCATAAGAAGTCCTTACCAACTTTCTGGCTAGCATTGGAGCACGTTGTAGAGCACGCTCTGTCGTTCGTGGTGATCGCACTATTAATAATCATGTCCCACCTTTTTTTAATGTTCAGGGGACCATCATTTTTAGCGGTGACTTCAAATTATTGTGTTTGAACAAAAGTACCATTTCTGTTCGCCTTATTGCGTACTTCGTCCAGTTACCCTCTGTATCATGCGGTAGAAGTTCCACCGAGCTATGTTACTTGGGAGTGACACATCATACGAATGTTACTTTTGCGCTTATGTTTCGCACACCAGCATAATTTGTCAGTCATTTACAATGATTCATTGATGCTGAAGACAAATTGACTGCACTATGGTCAAGACGAATTTATGGCAAGCAGATTCTGTACCAAACCTTGAAAAGAACTCGCCTCGAGGTCCACGTAGGATGCGTGTCCAGTACATGAAAGTTACAGCGTTTTCGCGGTTCGAAGCAAGAAATTAAGCATAAACCACAAATTCGTCGTGAAGCGCTAACAAAGTACTCCAGCAAGTATGCATCCCCTGCACGCAGCTTGGCAACATCACGTCACATGACCGACCAGCAAGTAGTAACCTGCGACATTCTACCGCCAACACGTCCTTTCTCTGCAGGACAGAAAGCAAGACTACCTCTTCAAATACAAGCCCCACCGTTTCTAGCGCGGCAGGTAGCGATCTGATTGGCCCTCATCTCCCGGAAACCAGAGGTACATTTATAGCATACTTCAGAGATACCCCAAACTAATAAAGCTGTTCGCGATAGATAGTCAGCACGTAATAGCGCATTTGTAGTAAAACTTCAACTACTCGCAAGCGAAGGAACTGAAATGTGGAAATACTAAACTGTAGAGTGAAACTTGCAAAGAAACAGTTTTCAGTTTCTTGCAGAGAAATTATTTAATTATCTAAAGGAATTGTACTACTCTGTAAATTCAGTTACAGTAGACACGAACTAGGCAAACATTATTTCATAGTGTAACACTACAGACACTGTCAGCAAACACCAGCACCTTAGCGCCGATGTTTGGTCTCCGTTTTGTGTACCGCAAATTCCTATTTTCTATCGTGAGAAACTGATTCAGCGTCCCTCTGTATTGACTAAGATGCTGAACTCAGAAAGAGGATAAACATTAAATATTATACAGTGCGTAGCTGCATTGTATTGTATTGCATAGGCGCTACTGCCACACCACTTGTACCATTCAGCATTTTTAGATTTTCTCGAATTCCTTCCCAAGGCCAGTTTATCTAAAACCGATACACCAACCACTGGAGTCCAACAAACAAGCGGCATACTGAGTCCGCATACGGAGGAACTGCTTACCACGCAACGCCGGACACGACGCTTATGTTGAAAGTGAAATGTCCTTTACACTGCGTATAAATGGCTAGACTCACCATTCTTCGATAAGATAAGTGGTGCTCAATCTCTGGGAACACTACCAACTGTTCAGAATCGGGGGTATGGATTCGGAGTGACCTGAAGTTGAACGGCTACGTAAAACTTGCGAAAGGAGAATCGGACGCCAAGCTGAAATACAGTTGAAGAATCCTACAGAAAAGTAATTCGCCCAAGTAAAAAGTAACTCACAAAACATTTGTTCGATTATCGACAACTGCTTATCGGTGTGGGAGCCTCACCAGCTAAGATTAAAAAAGGAGATCCAAATAAGAGCTGTGTTTTCGCCACGAGTTTTAGCAAGCTCGTGAGAGTCACGGACATACCTACCCAACGCCAGTAGCACAGATTACAAGAGAGGAGTTGCCATGACAGAGATGTTCACAGTTAAAATTTAGAAAGGTTACGTGCCATCAAGAGTCTGACAACGTATCGCTTCCCTCCAACACATTTCACGAAGTTTTCACGACGGTAAAATCAGAGAAAATCTTACTCACATACACTGTAAGGCGGATCGTGGAGCATTAGAAGCTCTTACGCCTAAATGAACCAACTACAAGTTTTGATGTTTTGAGTTTTCCAAGGCAATTAGTATTCAGTATCGCAAACTTTCACGTGCTAAACTGAATGTTGGACTGTGTGCGAAATTTTTCATATTTGTCCTGGTGTATGCCAAATCTAAAGTTATTTCTGGTTATAAAGTGAACTAAATGCAGTGACAATTTCGCAAACCAAGTTGCAGACATAAGATCACATGAACCAAGTGGCAATGATGCTGATACCGAGTGTGGTTCTAGTAATGAATAAGTGACATCCTCTGACCAATCAGGTAGCGGACGTACGTTTTATACTTAAAATTACATAAACTTGCGTCAAATATGCGTAACACGTTGTCTAGTTGTGTGCAATTGTATGAAGTTAAGGGCACACGCGAGAGAAAAACTAACTTTATGAGGGTGAGCTGTGGTGCTATATAGCACGTGAAGTGAGAACTTTGTAGTAAAATGTACGCGTCAGTCCATAGCGATACGTTCCTGATTATCACAGCCGTCGAATATCGAGAACATCAAGAACGTCAGGAATGCAGCTGGTTCACTTTGGCAGGTCTCATATGCTAAAGATTTTGTAAGCCAAGCCTCAGTTATCTTCCCATTTGCAGTAACTTCAACCATTTTGGCGACAAGCTGAAATGTAACTAACGCATGCTATCCATATGAAAATTATAAATAATCAAAACATTCAAATTAAAAACCAAAACTTCGTTGTAGTGCAAATGAAGGACATAATTTCTTAAGCTCTTCAATGTAACATAAGCTTTAAAAAACAAGAAAAAAATTTATGGACGAACAGCTTCGATGAACAACACACAATGATGAAGTGAAATACTATGATGTGGGTTTGACTAAGCGAACAAGGGATCCACAAGCTGAATTTAACATCATTGCTCTGTATCTCAGGTATACCAACCCCATCCCAAAAAAATGCAAGGAAGAAAGCCCTCACCATGAATTATGAATTTTACAATTATTTATCAAGTGATAGAATGTGGGAGGTTCCAGTGATGGAAGAATACATGGCTGTTGTTTGGGTATAACATCTGTGATGAGATGGAGCTGGTGCTCAAGTTTCATATTTTATCGGAACTGTAAAGTGTGTGATTTGCTTTAAAATCAAGTAAATAACATTGAACTTAAGTCAGGAGTCTGTTGAATGCCATTTAGTATCCCCAATATTCACACTGGTTTTTTTCTGTTGTTGAACTTCATTGCTGAATATCTCCAAACAGGTACTTTGTTGTTGGTTCACTCTGGCATATCATTCTCCTGATGTAAGATGATTGATTGAATATGGTCCTATACGTGTAGTGACGTCTTCGACCGTTGTTCAGTTCACTAAATATGCTGTTAATTCTAACGTAAAATACAACAGAATGATTTCTACAATGCTCCTGACATTTCTTTTTGGCGTTTTTTCTTTATTTTTGTCTAAGTGCAGCAGTTCGGAATGCTGACGCTCATTAGTGCACCAGTGGTCAACCGGGATGAAACTGTTGCGAATATTGGTCATCCATTCATGATCGCCATAATCTAACCAGCATGGTGAGAGGAGGTGACGGCGCAAAATTTCTGTGGCCAAATCCTGTAATGCTGTCCTATGATAATTGTAAACCTCTCCGCAGCCCCTCACGAAGTCGAGGGCATGTGACACTCTACGGTGATCCGTTCAGAGGCTGAGAACATTTAACTGGGCACCTTTGTTGGTTTTATTCGAGATGAGAATCGTATGTCCCCCAAGCAGAGTTCCAGTGAACTCTCTTCCTTTCCTCTCATGCTCATTCAGGACCTCACAAATGTTCATCACAATCATTCGCATGATGCAGTATATAATCCTCAATTTATTTTTCGGTAAGTATGAGTACGATAACCTCCACTGGGATCTCGACTAGACGGTAGAGCTGGGTAGAGTTATTCCTAACATTCACTACAGTTGTTTCTAACATTCACGCCTGAGTTTAAGACTGACAGGGCTTGAACATGATATCTTGGTGCTGTATTACATGACAAGCTGAAAGTCATGGATCAAGACAATCAGGGTAATGCAGTATTTCTTGACTTCCGAAGAGCATTTGATTCAGTAGCACTCCAAAGTTTGTTTTAGAAGGAGATTCCTCGACATATGTAGAAATAATTTTATTCGTGTCTCAGGAAAGTGCTAATGACCTAGCAGACAACTTTAGCTGTAACCTCAAACTTTTTCCAGACAATGCAGTTATCTATAATGATGTACTAATGGGAAGACCTGCATAAATTAATCCATCACATTTTGATAATGTTTCAGAATGGTGCATCAGATCGACAATTTGCTTCAAATGTGCAGGAAAATGAAATTCTGCGCTTCAGACATTGCAGGAACGTAGTGTCCTATGACTACAATATCAACGAGTCACGATATGAATCACCCAACCAATACAAATAACTGTATGTAATTATTCAACAAAATTAACGGCTTCGAAGACATCCGAGAATGTTTTAATTTCAAGCTTGAAGTTGGATAACAAATGACTGAAAAAATATTTTTTCGTCTGATATAATTACAGATTGACAATTTTCTGATTCTTTTCCTTCACTTGTACTGTAAAACCTTTCTTATTGCCATATTTCATGATTCTACTTCGAGGGGAAGCTGCCTATAGGTTTTAAATGGCAGCATCTTTTCACTGAATTGACTTAGAAGCGACATTTTCTTACATCGCCAAGGGGCCGTAGTTCTTAATATGTAGCAGAAATTTGGAATTGATTAGTTAAACCCGTTCCTAAGAAAAAGGGCTTTGAAGAGTCAGACGGACAGACAGACAAACAGACAGACACACAGACGGATGGACAACAAAGTGATCCCATAAAGGTTCTGTTTTTACTAATTGAGGTATTGAATCCCCAAAATAAGGTAGCCGAATAAAGATGGCGTTATATGTGATACTACACTCGCAGTTACAGTCATGCAGTCAGAAAACACCATCCACGGAACATTCATCTTCATCCTATGTGCAAATCGCATAGATATAACGATACGATTACAGGCAGCGCAGAATACAAGGAGAGCTGATGGCATCAATTTCTCCCTCGTTAAATTCCGCTCACAAATGTGCATGTACGTTTTACAGTTACAGCAGGTTTTATCCATCAGTTATTCGTTTAATAAACTACAGGATAACGGCGACGTTGTTTCTCCTAACAAAGCTCATTGTCTCTTCATCATTATAATGAGTCTCGCTAGCGCGACACTAAAGAAATCTGCGAATACCGTTGTAATGATTCGTCTTAGCCTTGGCCTTCTTATGCTCGTAGGAAGTCGTTAAACCCAAAGAACTGAATGACATCACACGGATATTCAGAGGCTGCATGCATCTCGTGTGAACAGTCGCCGCTGTGGCAATAACACCGAAGATCGCTCATCTAAGAAGTAGCACGTAGCGTCGCATTTCGCTCCACTGACGACATCAAGCAAGTTGCTGCAGTGGTTAAAGACGCTGAACGCGCGTTCGGGAGCTGCGGTCCTAAAATTCCCGTCCTACCTTCCGGATGTGGGTTGTTAGTGTTTTCTCTAAGTTATTTAAAGCCGAAATATAGTGCCTGACAGAAAAAGTGAAGCACGAAAAAGGGGGAGAAGGAAATGAAAGTAAACTTCTTGAGAGAGTATGTTATTTCAGTGCTTAGAAAATCAAGTCAGATTGGCAAAGAGCTTTGTAGTATCGGCGTACTTAACGGTATGACGTTGCTGTCCTTCTGACCGTGATACAAGCACCATTTCGGTTGGAAAGGGTGTCATGAAGACGTTGGTTCCTTTCCTGAGAAGAGACGGCCCACAAATGTTGTACCTGGTCCACGATACACTGCATACTGGCAGTGGGACAATGTTGAGGTCTGTGGTGGTCCAAAACATGTTCTATCACGGACAAATCTGACCATCTTACTAGTAACAAGAGTTCCTCAACATCAAGCAGACAGTGCTTACAGAAATGTACCATGCGTGGACGAGCGTTGTCCTGTTGAAAAATGGCAATACCTTGCTGCAGCATGAGAAGTAACACAAAATGACGCAGGATGTACGTGATGTACTGTTGTGCTGCGCAAGTTCCGTCAGTCACTACTGGAACTGAGCTAAAGTCATAGCCGACGGCTTCCCACGCTGTGACGCCAGAGTAACATTGCTGTTTCTCTCCGAAATAGTGGAGGAAAGGGACTTCTCCCTAGGTTGCCGCCATACTCGCCGACGATGGTCATCCTGGGTACGGCAGAACAGCGAGTCATCTCTGAACACAATGCGACGCCATTCACCAGCAGTACATGAAACCTGGGTTCACAGGACAGAGCGGATCAGGTTGTGGTTGTGGAAAGGGGCCAAAATCAATTACTGTCAGTTGCACAAAAGACACAAACTTTATTTTCCCAAAAACACTTAATGACACATGCCCTTAAAAGGATTCAAAACAATATGTCTGAAAGCCCGAACACAAGTTATTACAATTGCTTTAAGAAATACACGCGGCTGAAGGCCTAACTAAAAATATTTGATATAAAAGCTCAACTTAAGGCCACATACTGAACATAGAACAACTCAGGGGTTAAGTCCTGGATAACAAGGATTTGCAATAGAGCAAAATTCCCCTTTTTTCTTTTAAAAAATTTAGTTCAAACAAGAACATTCAAAGTTTTAACTTAAGATGGCTGAAGGCCTTACTTTAAAAGTAAAACAAACTAAATTAATAGGCGGCTGAAGCCCTCGCACCGTACTTGAGTAAAAAATCACAATCTAAAAACAACAGAACAATGGTGCTCAGAAGTGTTCCAAGGGTCGGCCTGAGGAGGTAACTCTAACGTAAAGTTAGGTGAGATAGGCAGCCAAGAATACGATTAAGTAATCAGATGGCAAACCGACCCAGGGACAGCTGAAGGACCGACCAACAACCTAATCAACTGCGCTGAGCCGACCAACGGCACGACAGCGGAAAATATCAGCCGAGGACGAAGATACCAGCAGCACTACGTCTTCAAAATTGGCTTCTAAAAGCAGCCAAGGCACGATAACCACTCAAAAATATGAACTTCGCCAAATGCTGTCAAACTACACGCGCTACGGACAGCATCAACACGGAGAGCAAAAACACAATGCGGGAAACTACACTAATGCCCTCGGCGCGGAGACTTCCTCGCTGCACTGTCCCAACCGACCGACTGCCTACTCCAGTACGCAGACAGCATTAACATAACTGCTCAGTCGAAATTACACAAGTTAGACACAGTTCCACGAAAACACTTCCACAAGAACTTTAACAATCGTAAAAGCAATCACTGTGGAACAACCAGGACTAATGACAAGTCGACACACACAGAGAACCCGAAGCAGTCGGCGACCAAAAATTCGTCGTTCGATGAGGCGACCGCCCGAACGACCAACCACGGTCGTCCCCATTCGAGTCATGTGTGTCAGCAACAGTCGGGCGAGTCTTGGCTGTTCGCAACTCCATCCCGACTCAACTCCATGTCCGATCGGAACTCCAGGACCCGGCGACTCGGGCACAGTGGATCGGACCCAACCATGCAGATGTAAGTAAGTCTTGTCCATTGTCCGCCCGACATCTCTGCACAAGGAAGGAACCGACCCACGTCCGGCAAGGTGACTAACTGATGTGGCCCAGAAACAGTCAAAAGACCAAATACACGTCGCCCAATGAGACGACCGACCGAACGACCAACAACGGTCGTTCCCGCTCCAGACTCCTTCCGTCGGACAGTGCACGTGTGTCGCAAGCGGTCGGCGAGTACTGGCTGTCCGGACTTCACTGGTACTGCGTCCCCACTGATCCCCCGACACACGACGATCCGGAAATACTAGCGGTCTCTTCAAAGATAATACGACAGTATTCTTACCATACGCTCTGCTGCTGCTACTCACGGGCAAGCAAGCCAGCAACTTAGTGACGCCAGTAAATCGAATAAGAAATGAGGCGACAGTAAATCGAATAAGAAACGAGGCGACAGTTCCGTAAAGAGAAGCTGTCAAGCAAGAAACGGCATGAACACGAGCCGCGCACGGCTCCGTACTTGCTTCCCAGTCACGGTGCCAATCTGAAGACACGCTTGTTCTGTAGTGTTAAAGGCAGCTTATGCAAGGGACGGTAATTCTGTAGTTGGGCTACTGCCAGTCTCCGACCAATGATGCGGGATGACACAAAATGTAGTCGGACGGCAGGCTCAGATGCAAACCGATTAGCATGTGCTGGGTGCATAATACGGCGATCGTCCCTTGTGGTGGTAATACGTGATAGACCTGAACCTGGACAACGAGTGTGCCTGCCTCACGACCCCTATAGTCCTTCACTGCGCCACTGTCACGAACAAAAGTCCACAAATATGAACACTGCCGACCAAATGGAGACCCGCAATGAGGCCCCTTCCAAGCTCTGCCAGGTGCTGATAACGCTTTCACGTGATTACGCAGCTTGTCTGTGTTCTTCATAGAGATCACTCAACGTCTTACGCTGTTCTCGTCCCTTACATACTCTACCAGGCTTGGAAACAACAGTAAACATGAACAACACTAATGCACACTAGTGACCATTCTCTCAATCGTGGGAAATTATCACTCAAATCGTTTACGTACTTGCCGATGGTTTGCAAGCGTGCGAGTTGAAATCCGACATCCGATCATATCTGCTGTACGCTTCACTTAAGATAATAATAATAATAATAGCCAGTTTCCTTCCCCGCCTGTAATCTTCCTTCCGGTTTCGTTATTATTATGCATTGTTCTATGTTGAGAGCCAAGGCATAGTATCGGATACGTACATACTTAGATGCTGTTTAGCTGGCTGCATTTGGGGCGTGGGAGGCATGTAGACCTTGAACTGTACTATGAAAGCTCACAACTCAAAAAGGACGGACAAAGCGTGCATATCCCTCTTCACAGGACCGCATGCGTCAGGCAAATAAACTCAACTACCAAATCTATTATGTGGTGCCCTAGCCATATTGTTGATGTATGAAACAAATTAGTAACTCAGCCTCAACTGTATATTCTTTATTATTCGATTGTGCATGACGTGCTTAAAAAAAAAACAAGCCTTATTGTGCCCAGTGGAATGATAAAGGATAAAAATTCAGACAAGATATAATTGTTTAATTTTTTTGTATAAATGAACAGAAGTCTTCATGATGCGATTAAACGAAAGACATAGCAATGTTAACAAATCCTTCTAAACGAAATAAAGGTAGCCGTAGTAAAGGAATACGTAATGTAACTACGTGTAAGAGTTTACAGTAAAAGTAAACAACACACTAGTAATGAAGTATACCAGAATGCGAGCCAAAGAACTCCACTCAGATAAGAAACTAAATCGTGAAAGAATTTTCTGAAGCTATGCGCCTTCGGAATAGTAAAATAAGAATCATTGAGAAACTGAAGAAAAATATTCTGGTAGCTTTCGAAATGTGGTCCAACTAATTTTTGGGCATTGATAAGTGAGAAACGGAAAAAAAGTTTCATGAAGAATCGGGCAGAATGACGTCTACGGGGAACTGCTCCTGGAAACAGGAATTAGATATGGGATAAGAGCTAAAACAACGAGGAATAAGCAGTAGAAGGAAAAAAATTATAGGGGTAAAAATAGATTACAATATCTAAATTACGTTAGGGGGGAGGGGAGGGGTGTATTGTAGAGAGGCAAAGAATAGGTTAAGAAAGGAAGACATCATCACGAGACTGGAAGTACTTTAACAAAAGTAAATAAATCCAAGAAAGGAAAAATTTAAAAAAACGCAAACAAAAACATATTAAACATCGCTTCAAGACTTCGTCGAGTTTATATATTCCATTATTCATAAGGAAATTTTACACTCATTAATAATAACAGGAAACTCTTGCTTTTGTTCATGATGAAGAATGTTCTATTGTGTACAAAAAAACGACAATAGTAGAGATCTCTTTATATTTGTGCACGTAAACTGTGCTTGCATCAAAAGTAATTACTTTGGTTACATAAAACCGCGGAAGTTACAAGAACAACTACTTTGTATAACTTATACAGTACAATTTATATTTTGTAAAAATATATAATACACAATGGACCAACGCTGACCGATGTGCGGTTCTAAATGTGTCCAAAACAAACAAATAAAAAAAAGCAAGGCTAAGTCGTCGGTTCCCAGTTTCTCTCTCACACATTCATTTATGTTTCTTTGGCTACCAGTGCAACCGATAATTCTACCATTTACTACGTTATTTATGTACTGTACCAAATCGATCGAACCGTAGTTTTCGTAGAGCGCAACTCTATTGTAAAACAAGCATTCTCTTGTACAACACCACTAACAGTCTACTGATGATCGACGCTAAGATCGCTTGACACTGTTTTGTCTTTGCTCCGTACTACTGTTGCACATGTCACACTTATTCGGACAAACGCTGTGTACTGAACGTGTTGATTACTCAGCAAAATTCTTTTTAGCTCTGATGGCAAGGATTAATATGCTAACGAATGCCGCTGCGCTGTTAAAAATATTACGTCACAGGCTTTCAGACTGTATCCACGGTTTGTAACGAGTAACAGAATTCTACATAGTACTGCGTTTTTTCAAACTCTTTTCAAATCATTCTTTTCTTTCCTTCTGACAAGTAGTGAACAGCACATTACTTACTCAAAAAGAAGAAATTCCTATTTACTACCATTTTAACGCCAAAAAATGATTCTATCTATCACGCCTAAAAATAAGAGCCTTAACAACGATTCCAGTTTCTGGGTCATCATATAACAAGCAAACTGGGTTTCCTAAAGCATTTGCATTCGGCGGAAGTGATGTATTGAAATGTATGCGTTTTCTGTAATTGACAGTACATTTATGTTACCAAGATCTCCTTTCATCTTGGATTACTTGTTAACAATAAATACGTAGAACGCTCTATTCCCTTCGCCTCTGCATAGCTTATTTACCATACGCAGCTCGCTGTTTATTACTGCATTTTCGAAAGATCATGGCCATATCAGAAGCGTGTAATAGCACACCCTTGACTATATTCAGCAGCATTAAAGTGATTACACATCGTGTTCCACATACAGTCCTGGTTTTTAATTCGTCATTGCCTTCTAAGTGGAGAAGGTGGCGAAGATAATTATCGCTGCAAACGATGCAACCTCGGCGTGAGCGTGTAATGTCACTAGAACTAAGGGTAATTTTCCAGTGACCAAAAGGCCCCGCACAGCACGATGAAGAAACTTTTCTGTGCGACATTAGGTCATGCGTTTGAGACTGCTGCATCCGGTGGTACTAATCTGATTGCTTGATAAATTGGCATGTTTAGTGCCTGCTATTCCGTAAAATTCTTGCGTGTAACGTCATTATTATAATAGCGAATCCTTGAGAGCTTTCAACTCCGTACAGGGCGGAGAAATGCTAACGAATCGCGTGTGGGTGAAGGAAGATTAAGATGCAATGACTCGTCACCTATGACATCGTAAGATACGGAGCACAAGTTCGCGCTGGGGAAGGAAATAGGCAGCGGTATTCTTAAAGCAACCGTCCCAGTACGTGCTTCAACTGGTTTAGGAAAACTACGGAAAACATAAATTTGGTCGGCCGGGCAAAGATTTAAACTCCAGTGTTCAAAATACGAATCTAGTGTTGAAAGGAGTCTACCGGGGCACACTTGTATGTGGCACCCGGATATGATAATAATATTAACGTAAACTAAAATGAAACTAGTGTACTATAAACAATGTAGGTCTCTGATAGGCTTTATAATGTGGATCGCTGACTGTGCATGACCGCAGAGCCGAAGATACTGCTTTTGGTGTGAGACTTAGGGTTGGAGTAAAGAGCGCTTGGCGCACAGTAGTAAGTAGCTGTCTAAGAATGAAAGAGGATGGTATAGGCAGTTTTGTGGTGTGCTCTGTGAAGCTGCCAAGTGTTAGATTAATGTAGGAATTACGAGAACATGGAAGTAGAAGTCTTCATGCAAGCAAGGTAACGATGTTAAATAATTACGATTTTCGTTTTTCCAGCACGATAGTATAGATGAGTTGGCTGATAATTTGTAATTGTTAAGCAACCCCAGAATGTACGTAAACTGATTGATACAAAGACTAGTTAGATATTTCACTTTTGTAGTCTTTCTAAGACTTGCTAACAGAACTATATGTAATTTGATGATTTGCACTTATGCTGGTTTAGTGAGGTTAGATAATACTTGCTGTATAAATCTCAGCCGGCCGGGGTGGCCGAGAGGTTCTAGGCGCTACAGTCTGGAACCGCGCGACCGCTATGATCGCAGGTTCGAATCCTGCCTCGGGCATGGATGTGTGTGATGTCGTTAGGTTAGTTAGGTTTAAGTAGTTCTAAGTTCTAGGGGACTGATGACCGCAGAAGTTAAGTCCCGTAGTGCTCAGAGCCATTTTTTTTGAACCTCAGAAGTTAAGTCCCATAGTGCTCAGAGCCATTTGAACCATTATAAATCTCGTTGTTCGTGAATCAATTAGTAAATATGATGTATTTTTCTGACCAATGTAACTTCAGTTGTCAGATGTTTTTGAAAAGACAAACTTAAATAGCTATAGCTGTTTTTATTTAATTTAAGCCAGCTTACTATTTAGTTACTTGTAAATGGCCAACTTGTAGAAACAGAGAAACCATGTTTGCGGAACGTGTAAACTGACTTGTTCCACGTCATTTCAATAAAAATCCGTGAAGATGATAAACACAACACATAAGTAACTAGCTTGAAGTCGTACAAACATCGAAATTGTTAATCTTTGGAGGAGTGGAGAAAGGTTTTGTGTAGTCACGATACCTGATGTGACACTCAAGTGAGCGTATGGTGGAGTTGTTGGATGCTTGGCAAAACAGATGAAAATTTACCCTATCATTTGTGTGAACTGTTAAATTTTATGGATGCCGTCTGCTGGTCTGAAGCTTTCTTGCCATATCTGATCTCGGAACAACAACTTCGGTGTCACAATAACGTTGGTTTCTGACAAAATCCGTTTAACAGTAACGTGGTCCCTATCCAAGAGTTTTTATTCCTCTGGTAGAAGAAAACTTTGATTTTTCTGAACTAGTTTGTTCAAAAGCTGCGACCTCATCGTATATCTTTGGAATAAATTGTAAAGTCCGTCGCATGCCATATCGGTTTCATCTAACACCTGGGAGCAACTGTTTGCTATGCTTAGGAAAGAACAGAAGAAAAAACTGAATGTGAAATTTATCAGAAGGTCCAGGAAACATTCTCTGACGTTAATAGTTGTAATCAGTTGCATCGGTGAGATCCTTGGAATGAACTACAACAAATGTTCAGAAATTTCTGCCCTCGAAATTTATGCCACTGCCACGCTTTTCGTGTATCTGCGCTGCAAAATGACTGCCATAATTATTGTATTTGCGTATTCTAAGAATGGATTGACTCATAACACCGAAAAGCGCTGTCCTCATTGCTCAACAGTCATAAAATGCGATAAAAAGTGTTCATTGAGTATGTTGGCTTTGCAAAAAAAAAGTGCGGAATTGTTTTAGAGTTCGTACTGTCCTCCACGGTTTCTATCTTGTGGTTCCCCTAACTTTCTGCTGGTAAAGTAACACGTACATTGAGGCCATTGTTAAACCCTACCTCCACCCGAGACAGTAATAGGACTCCAGCAACATCACTGCTGATATAACGTTGAAGTTTTTTCTTAAAAGGAGGACACACGGAACTTTGGCGACGATGCATCTCGCCAAATCAACCGCCCGGTTGATAAAACACCGATATTCTTGATCTTGTTTTTGAAAGTGAGGACTGGCGTTGTCGTCCGTAGACGTGTACGCCTCTAAGGCCTGCACTCATGTCAAAGTCTCTTGATCTCGGAAAAAGGTTTTGGCGAAATGGATATTTTCTGTGACGTACTGCTGGAGGAAACATTGTTGTAGATGGTAGACGTTGAAGGTGGTTGCAACCAAAGTGACAGAATCACTCGATTGGCAATACTGAATAAACAAAGTGGGTGGTGGAACATAAACCCACCTTTCGAGTGAGTGAAGTTTCCCTAAGCTTCAAGAGAAGACAGAAAAGCATTTCTCCTGTCTGAGACTTTTTGTTGAAGATTTTTTCGTTATACATAAATGAACGGTCGAGACCGTAGATGGGTTGTCTAGCAGGGACTGACTACAGATTTTGCAATAATCTTCAGCCGCCGCTTGTCATGAAATACGCTTATGCATAACAGTAGAGTCTCAAAGCCATAAATTGCATCTTGGCTTGTGGATCTCGCGAATACGTAACATAATAAATTTTACTCGTCCCTTTAAGTCATTTGTACTTTATACTTGCAGCTTATGCAACTGACCTTTCTTTATACGTATTATTACCACTGTAATACTAGACAAGAGGGAGGCGAGCGACACACACACACACACACACACACACACACACACACACACACACACACACACACAAGTACACTTTTAACTTTTGATCTGTGACAATGGCAGCATATTGCAGAATTAAATTAAAAATAGTTGCAATCCCTCTGTTCCAACCAAGGTCTTCTACCGATTATTGGGCGATTCGCCGTCCAAATACTCCAAATAGGAATTTGAAATCTTTCAGCTTGCTGGGAACTGTCTGAAAACATCGAAGTTATACGACGGCGTACGGGGTCCTCAAAAGTAGAGAATGATAGATGTCAACAGATCAATTAGGTATTGACAAGTTAAACTGCAGTTTGCTCTATGTTCACCCAGAAAAGTATAGTAGACAAGTAGTTTTCTAACAAAGGAGTAGAGGGCACACTTCAAAGCCATTCGAAAAAATGATAATTTCTCAGTCCCAAATTTCATGAATTGTATGTATGTTTCAGGTGGAGTATTGGGAGATCCAGTGATCCGATCTAAGTAAGTAACCAACTTTAATTTGTAAACAGATTTTGTAGAGACCGCTGCCAGTCACAATTGTTTCCATTCCTCCAACTTCATCATCACCACGTAATTGTAACAATACAAAAACGCTTAGAATTTTCTGTAGTATCGTTTAGCGTCAGCGTGCTTTGCAGGCTGCTTGCGGAGAAAGAAGTATAATATATTTGAGGGAACGTCTAGTTCATTTACTAGTCTGTTGTTAAATGTAAATAATTATCAGTTCTGTTCAATAGTGGCCATCAATATGGACCTTCGAATTTTTGTTGTCAAATGTTTACAGTTTAGCAAAGTACACTAACAACACGTTGTTTATTATATACAAAGCCAAGGTGCACTAAAATCAAGACGATGGTCAAAACAAAAGTTTTTTTTACCACTACTGATGTATAGATGGTGGTGATATTTGTTACTTTCTAACGGCTTCTGCGTAAATATTATCAGCAGCAATAGTGATGTCGAGACGTGATTTATTTTGGTCGCCATCTTGAGTCTAGTGCACAGCGGTGCTATATGCATTAAACAACATGTTGTCTACGAGGTAACAAACAGTGGAAAATCTATTGTTGACGAGATCAGAAACAGTGGAAAACATTTATTAAGCAGCAGTGCATCTACAGATTTACTGATAGCGTCGTGACTGTAGTATTGAGTCTTTCCGCTTTACAAATTTACTGGTTGCTTAAATTTCGAACTCTTCAAGTAGATCGTGGTTTGTTCTTAACTATGGTACTGAGAGTTTGGTAAATTTCACGCATTTCACGAGACAAAACCGGTACACAGGTCACAAAATGCATGAAATAGACAAATCCTTCAATATCCTATGTACGATAGTTAAGAGCGGATAGCTCGCCTTATCATTAGATCTGGGTTTGTATAAACAACTATCAAATTTTACGACAGAATGAGTTCTGTAGCCACGACATGTCAAGCAACATTGCAGAAGCCCTGCTGCTATGTACTTAATTTTTCATGAAGAACGTGATTACTGAGACGGGATCTAACATCACTCTATTTACGACACTCATGGCTATTCAAACTGTAATGATTTTATTTCCTGGCTCATTCACTTGATTAGTTTCTTGACTGCTTTGCTGAATTGCTACAAATGAATGACGAGGCTATTCCTGGGAAATAATTTAATCGATTTATGCCCTAAACCTTTAAGAAATAAGGCAGAGCTCATCGAAGGTGTAGCGCGAACAAGGGCTTGATTTTTCTTTGGCACGAGTCTACGGTGTCCCGGGCATGACGTTAAACTGCGTCCAAAACCGAATGACCACCGGTATAAGTGGTCCCCTTCTACCAAGTGCCAATGGCTTCCTTGAAGGCCAGACGAGCGGGTGAGTTTCCCTTGGGATGAGAACTCGTCCCTCAAGGCGGAAGAACCAGGTTGGTCAACGGCATCAGAATGTGGAATGCAACGAGAAACCACCACAGTAAAGTTCCTGTGGATTTATCTTGTTACATATCATGGCTGTGTTCAAAACCAAATTTTCCGGGGTTTCAAGTCCCCCAGCTGGATATCCGGGGCGGAGGGGGGGGGGGGGGGGGGGGGGACAGTTTTGAGCAACGCTGTCACAAAGAAGAGATTATCATTGAACGATAGTATAAAGATAAGCACATGAAATGTGAAGACGATGGCTCAGGCTGGGAAAATCAACAATGCAATCCAAGAAATGGAAAGAATGAGCATTAAGATCATGGGCATTACTGAAATGCGACGGCCAGGTTCAGGTTCTTGTAATATCAATGAACACAGAATTTACTACTCAGGAACAATAAATGCACAGTACAAGTCTGGAGTAGGATTTATAGAGTGATGTGCTCTACCCGCACAACTGAACACTACTCAGGTCTACGCTCCAACAACTGACCATGGTGATGAATAAGTTGCAGAATTTTATTCCCAAATCTCAAGTGTTTTACAACAACTACCGAAGAAAGATCTTACAATAATTATGGGAAATTTTAATGCCAAAATAGGAAGGGGACCCGGAGGCGACATTATAGGCCACTATGGACTTGGTGAAAGGAATGAGAGAGGCGAACTACTCAGTGCATTTGCAGGAGAGTGGAGATTCGTAATAACTAACACATTCTTCACTCTACCATCCAAACGTCTCTACACCTGGAGGTCCCCAAGGGATTTAGGAGAAAATATTAGCAGGAATCAAATTGATTGTGTCTTGATACATCAAGGATATAGAGAAAGCTGTCTCTCAATGGTCAACATTAACTCAGACCACGTTCCTCTCATTGGTGCCTTTAAAATCAGAATGAAAAGAGTTCAAAAGAAAAGAGTCAAAATTTATGATATCCGCAAACTGAAAGAATCTTCCATAAGAGAAAATGCAGGAGTCCATCTTAATAATGAACTAAATACTCTGTCAGGTAACTTGTGCGCCGAAGAGAAAATTGGAAAGGTAAACTCTACAGTCGAATCAGTTGAAGAAGAAAATCTGTAATCCAGTGTCACCAAAAAGAGGTCATGGGTGACTGAAGAGATACTTAAAATGATGGACAGAAGGAGGAAAGTGAAAAGTAATCCTGATGAACACAAGAATATCAACAAGGAGATCAGTAAACGGATACGAGAAGCTAAGGAAAGAGAAACACAGGAACAATGAAATGAAATAGGGAGATTGCAATTGAAGCATGATAGTTTCAATATTCATAAAGAAGTCAGGTAGGTGACAGGAAATTTCAGAAAAAGGACAGGAAACAGGTTGTCGAACAATGAAGGAAAAATAATAGTTGGACAAGATGAGCTTAAAGAAGCATGGAAAACATACATAGAACAACTCTTCTATGACAACCGGCCAGAACTTCCTCAAATATATTGCGAAACAGGACCTAGAATTCTGCTGGAAGAAGTACAAGCTGCAGTAATTGGAATGAAAGATGGTAAATCACGTGGTCCCGACAATGTGAATGCCGAAAATCTCGAGCTGGTCTGTGAGGATAATTTAAAATAGTTGACCGCAATATTCAAAGACATCTACGACTCTGGTAACGTTCCACGGGAGTGGCTTAAATCCGAATTTATTACATTGCCCAAAAAGTCCGGAGCTAACACTTGTGGTGAATACAGGACCATCAGCCTCATGAGTCACCTGCTAAGGATCTTCCTGAGGGTCATTCACCAAAGAATTTACAAGATCTGTGAAGAACAAGTTTCTTCTTCACAGTTTGGTTTCAGAAATGCATTTGGCATGCGCAAAGCATTATTTAGTATCCAGATACTATTTCAAAGGTGCAAAAACATGAATTGCGACATTTATGCATGCTTTATTGATTATCAGAAGGCTTTCGACAGAGTAAAACACCGGAAGATGGTTGACATTTTAAGAAGCAATGGTTTGGATGACAAAGACCTACTTATAATTGGAACCAGTCGGCTTCTGTGAGCCTGGACAGAGAAAATAAATTCTACGAGGTGTAAGGCACGGTTGTATATTATCCCCACTGATTTTCAACATTTATTCAGAACACATCTTTAAGGAAGCTCTTGATGAAGTGGAGATGGGAGTGCTCTTAAACGGAAAATATGTCAACAACATCCGATATGCTGACGACACAGTAATATTTTCTGACAGACTTGTCGATAGACTTGCACAAAGAAGCTCTGAATATGGTCTAAATGCACAACCCTCAAAAACCGAAAACAATTATAATCAGTAAAAATAGAGTCCCTGCATGTCACATTAAGATAGGCCAAAATCACATAAAGCAAGTACATAAATACACGTACCTTGGCACTACAATAAATGATCAATGGGATCTTGCCCGCCCGGTTGGCCGTATGGTCTAACGCACGGCTTTCCTGGCGGGAAGGAGCGCCTGGTCCCCGGCACGAATCTATCCAGCGGATTTGTGTCGAGGTGCGGTCAACCGGCCTGTCTGTGGATGGTTTTTAGGCGCTTTTCCATCTGCCTCGGCGAATGCGGGCTGGTTCCCCTTATTCCGCCTCAGTTACACTATGTCGGCGATTGCTGCGCAAACAAGTTCTCCACGTACGCGTACACCACTATTACTCTACCACGCAAACATAGGGGTTACACTCGTCTGGTGTGAGACGCCGAAAAATATGATAACCCTGGGTTCGGTGTGGGGCGGCGGAAGGATGAAGTGGACAGCGGTAGTCGTCGTGGGGTTGTGGACCACTGTGGTTGCTGTGGGGACACAGCCTCTCCGCCGCTTCTAGGTCCCCGGTTAACATACAATACAATACATCTTTCTGATGAGGTAAGAAATCAAACTGGAAAAACCGGGGCTGTCTTCAATAAGATAAGTAACCTTTTCAAGAATCACGGCTGAGCAATGACGACGAAGATCAGACTTCTACGCTGCTACGTATTTTCCACCCTCTTCTATGGCGTTGAAACATGGACCCTGACAGAATCGTTGGATAAGCGGCTGGAGGCTTTTGAGATGTGGTTTCTAACAATACCACCACTTGCAAAGTAGGTTAGAAATCAGATTAATAATGTTGCTCATGCAGCATATGTTCGCTTTATCGGGCAGCAACAAAGTTATTGACTGTGGATGGTATCGTCAGAATGGAAATAATGAAGTCTCTGTAAAAAAGTCATTAATTTTGGCACTTATCTTGAATGGATTTCCACGTAGATTTCGTAGAAGTTGTTGTGGTGGTGGTGTTTAGTGTTTAACGTCTCGTCGACAACGAGGTCATTAGAGACGGAGCGCAAGCTCGGGTTAGGGAAGGATTGGGAAGGAAATCGGCCGTGCCCTTTCAAAGGAACCATCCCGGCGTTTGCCTGAAACGATTTAGGGAAATCACGGAAAACCTAAATCAGGATGGCCGGAGACGGGATTGGAAGTTGTTGTGGCTCATCTTGTTGATTCTAGGGTGATTCCACTTTGACTGCTAGAAGGTCCAGATCTGTATTTTACCAATATTTGACGGTCTAACAAATGCATTTTTCAGGAAATTCTTAATGATCAAACAATCCCAGATTAGAAGAATGGTATGGTAGAAACAATTTTTGACTTGGTGTTCACGATCCATATTTTTATTAAACTTCTTGTAAATTCACATATACTTCTTCTTAATTGTCACGTTATCAAGAAAACAGCTTTGTATCAATCTTCATATATTTAATTTCCACTTTAACCAAACACAAGACTTGACTGTTCTTTTACAAAGCGAAATAACAACTTCAGCAAAGTGAAACAAAGACTGCTCTGTGCGCATTCGCGCCAAAACGGTTACAAGTAAGTCAAAGATTATGACAGTCTCATAGAAATGAATACACACAAGAACCATATCACTGTAATATATCGATACATCGGAGTACCTATACATTAATAAAACCAAATGTGAATATTGCCACAAAAATATGTCTGTTACTTCGCAGAAAAGTAGTACGACATTACTGGTATCGAGAACTGGGGTTGGAGTGCCGTAATGGTCACGTAAATAAAGAACCATTATAGGCTGTACAGGAGAATGTTAAGAACATCGTGGATCGCTCATGCAGAATTATGCTTCTCCATACCATAATACCTGCACCACCAAAATTATCATTTTCGATAAACTTCCTGGGTGCATTAGTGTTTCCACCCCTCGACAGGTCACGGTAAATCGATAACCGCTACTAAGACTTAACCTGATCGCATCCGAGAACAGCACGCGACCCCACTCCTAGTTGGTCCAGTCCCTCCGAAGCCATCGCAAACGCCGCCACCGATAAGCGGGTGTCAGTGGAATGCTGCGTGCTGGCACTCGGATTGAAAGGTCACACCACCCATACAGTCGCCGCGCCGCTGTTGAACGTCAGATAGCAAGCTGTGCCTCGCTGTCATGCACCCGCTGTTTGACGTGGCTCCCTTCCTGCCAGAGGCTCAGTGTAGCGGTAGTCTGCTGCTGTAGCTGACCATGCACCACCACCCCACTTCCTTGTGGCAGCTGTGCCTGCGGTGCAGAAAGTTTCCCATAAATGTGAAACAGTGCTGTGAGCAATACCAAACGACTGGGCTATGTCATCATTCTTCGTCCTTCTTTCAATTTCCGCTTGATTCTTCCCCGTGTGAAGTCATCCAGATCTGTCTCCAGGCCATACTGTAAGGAAGAACACAATCACAGCGCACCGTAACTCTTCGCCGATTGACACGCTCTGTCTTTTCTCCTTCCTCCAACTGACTCGTGTTGCGTGACTAGCCCTATTTCGCGCTAAAGTAGCGTTAACCTGATTCATGTGGCGTCAAGCTTTCTGTGCACGACTGGGGGACCTCTGTCAGCATGCTCCCAGACTTTTATTTGCTTCCACTGAGTAGTTAATATGTTACGTTACTTTTCCTATCTCGTCATTTTGCAGAGCAGTGTATATTAAAAAGGGGGAAATCAATATTGATACAGAATTTGCTCTCCAACACACTAAGTAATTGGCTTGCAGAGTACATACAATGAACCGCGAAAGAAACTGGTACAGACATGCGTGTTCATATACAGAGATATGTAAACAGGTGGTAGACGGCACTGCAGACGAGAAAACCTACACTCCTGGAAATTGAAATAAGAACACCGTGAATTCATTGTCCCAGGAAGGGGAAACTTTATTGACACATTCCTGGGGTCAGATACATCACATGATCACACTGACAGAACCACAGGCACATAGACACAGGCAACAGAGCATGCACAATGTCGGCACTAGTACAGTGTATATCCACCTTTCGCAGCAATGCAGGCTGCTATTCTCCCATGGAGACGATCGTAGAGATGCTGGATGTAGTCCTGTGGAACGGCTTGCCATACCATTTCCACCTGGCGCCTCAGTTGGACCAGCGTTCGTGCTGGACGTGCAGACCGCGTGAGACGACGCTTCATCCAGTCCCAAACATGCTCAATGGGGGACAGATCCGGAGATCTTGCTGGCCAGGGTAGTTGACTTACACCTTCTAGAGCACGTTGGGTGGCACGGGATACATGCGGACGTGCATTGTCCTGTTGGAACAGCAAGTTCCCTTGCCGGTCTAGGAATGGTAGAACGATGGGTTCGATGACGGTTTGGATGTACCGTGCACTATTCAGTGTCTCCTCGACGATCACCAGTGGTGTACGGCCAGTGTAGGAGATCGCTCCCCACACCATGATGCCGGGTGTTGGCCCTCTGTGCCTCGGTCGTATGCAGTCCTGATTGTGGCGCTCACCTGCACGGCGCCAAACACGCATACGACCATCATTGGCACCAAGGCAGAAGCGACTCTCATCGCTGAAGACGACACGTCTCCGTTCGTCCCTCCATTCACGCCTGTCGCGACACCACTGGAGGTGGGCTGCACGATGTTGGGGCGTGAGCGGAAGACGGCCTAACGGTGTGCGGGACCGTAGCCCAGCTTCATGGAGACGGTTGCGAATGGTCCTCGCCGATACCCCAGGAGCAACAGTGTCCCTAATTTGCTGGGAAGTGGCGGTGCGGTCCCCTACGGCACTGCGTAGGATCCTACGGTCTTGGCGTGCATCCGTGCGTCGCTGCCGTCCGGTCCCAGGTCGACGGGCACGTGCACCTTCCGCCGACCACTGGCGACAACATCGATGTACTGTGGAGACCTCACGCCCCACGTGTTGAGCAATTCGGCGGTACGTCCACCCGGCCTCCCGCATGCCCACTATACGCCCTCGCTCAAAGTCCGTCAACTGCACATACGGTTCACGTCCACGCTGTCGCGGCATGCTACCAGTGTTAAAGACTGCGATGGAGCTCCGTATGCCACGGCAAACTGGCTGACACTGACGGTGGTGGTGCACAAATGCTGCGCAGCTAGCGCCATTCGACGGCCAACACCGCGGTTCCTGGTGTGTCCGCTGTGTCGTGCGTGTGATCATTGCTTGTACAGCCCTCTCGCAGTGTCCGGAGCAAGTATGGTGGATCTGACACACCGGTGTCAATGTGTTCTTTTTCTCCATTTCCAGGAGTGTATATAGAATAACAAGTGCCTGGCGCAGTTGTTAGTTCGGTTACTGCAGCTACAATCGCAGGTATTCACTTAAATCTTAAGTGAATATGGTGTCATGGCACGAGCCATGGGACACAGCACTCCGAGTCAGCGATAAGTAGGATTTTCCCGGACGACCATTTCGCGAGTGCGCCGTGAATATCAGCAATCCAGTAAAACATCAAATCTCTGATATCGCTGAACCGGAGAAAGCTGCAAGAACAGGACAAACGACTACTGAAAAGAACCGTTCAGCCTGACAGAAGTGCAACGCTTCCGGTAATAGCTGCAGATTTCAATGCTGGTCCACCAACAAGTGCCCCCGTGCGAAACCTTCAACGTAACATATCGAAATGGGCTTTCAGAGCCGAAGGTCTACACGTGTACCCTTGATGACTGCACAACACAAAGCTTTACGCCTCGCCTGGGCCCGTCAACAACGACTGGACTATTGATAGCTGGAAATACATATGTTCCCTGGTCGGACGAGTCTCGTTTAAAACTGCACCGTGGATCCTGCATGTCAACGGGGGACTGTCCAAGCTGGTCGAGGGTCTGTAATGGTGTGGGGCGTCTGCAGTTGGAGTGATATGTGCCCCCTGATAAGTCTAGATACGATTTTGACAGGTGACACGTACGTAAGCAACCTGTCTGGTCACCTGAATCCATTCATGTCCATTGTGCATTCCAATGGACTTCGGCAATTCCAGCACGACGATGAGACACCCCACACTTCCTCAATTGCTACAGAGTGGCTCCAGGAGCACTCTTCTGAGTTTAAACGCTTCTGCTGGAAGCCAGACTGCCCAAATATGAACATTATTGAGCATATCTGGAATGCCTTGTAACGAACTGTTCAGAAGAGATCTCCACCCCCTCGTACTATCAATGGTGTCAGTTCTCTCCAGCTCTACCTCAGACATTAGTGTAGTCCATGGCACGTCGTGTTGCAGCACTTTTGAGTGCTCGCGGGGGCCCTACATGATATTCGGCAGGTGTGCAAGTTTCTTTGGCGCTACAGTGTACGTAAATACAGAAACCAAACAACTCCGTTCCGGCAACATGATGTGTGTTTACATTATCGGCAATCCACTATACGTATCCAACATCGTAGAGCAAACAGTTATCTGCTCTGTAATTCCGCGTTGAGATGACCATCGCTAAAATTTCTACACTACTGGCCATTAAAATTGCTACACCAAGAGGAAATGCAGATGATAAACGGGTATCCATTGGACAGATATATTATACTAGAACTGACATGTGATTACATTTTCACACAATTTGGGTGCGTTGATCCTGAGAAATCAGTACCCAGAACAACCACCTCTGGCCGTAATAAAGGCCTTGATACGCCTGGGCATTGAGTCATACAGAGCTTGGATGACGTGTACAGGTACAGCTGCCGATGCAGCTTCAACACGATACCACAGTTCATCAAGAGTAGTGACTCGCGTATTATGAAGAGCCAGTTGCTCGGCCACCACTGACCAGACGTTTCAACTTGGTGAGAGATCTGGAGAATTTGCTGGACAGGGCAGCAGTCGAACATTTTCTGTATCCAGAAAGGTCAGTGCAGGACCTGCAACATGCGGTCGTGCATTATCATGCTGAAACGTAGGGTTTCGCAGGGATCGAATGAAGGGTAGAGCCACGGGTCGTAACACATCTGAAATGTAACGTCCACTGTTCAAAGTGCCGTCAATCCGAACGAGAGGTGACCGAGACGTGTAAGCAATGGCACCCCATACCATCACGCCGGGTGATACGCCAGTGTGGCGATGACGAATACACGCTCCCAATGTGCGTTCACTGCGATATCGCCAAACACGAATGCGACCATCATGATGCTGTAAATAGAACCTGGATTCATCCGAAAAAATTACGTTTTGCCATTCGTGCACCCAAGTTCGTCGTTGACTACACCATCGCAGGCGCTCCTGTGATGCAGCGTCGAGGGTAACCGCAGCCATGGTCTCCGAGCTGATAGTCCATGGTGCTGCAAACGTCGTCGAATTGTTAGTGCAGATGTTTGTTGTCTTGCAAACATCCTCATCTTTTGACTCAGCCATTCGGATAAAATGCCTGTCATCTCGACTGCTAGTGATACGGGGCCGCTGGAATCCAGCACGGCGTTCCGCATTGCCCTCCTGAACCCACCGATTCCATATTCTGCTATCAGTCATTGGATCTCGACCAACGCGAGCAGCAATGTCGCGATATGATAAACCGCAATCGCGATAGGCTACAATCCGAGCTTTATCAAAGTCGGAAATGTGATGGTACGCATTTCTCCTCCTTACACGAGGCATCACAACAACGTTTCATCAGGCAACGCCGGTCAGTTGGTGCTTGTGTATGAGAAATCTGTTGTAAACTTTCCTCATGTCAGCACGTTGTAGGTGTCGCCACCGGCGCCAACCTTATGTGAATGCTCTGAAAAGCTAATCATTTGCATATCACAGCATCTTCTTCCTGTTGGTTAAATTTCGCGTCTGTAGCACGTCAGCTTCGTGGTGTAGCAATTTTAATGGCCAGTAGTGTATATGTACCCCTAACTTCAAAGTCATAGACGTCCTGAGCCTAAACTCAATACTGCACGTTGTTTCATTCGTTTTCGCGTTGCACAGTTGCAGAAATGCACAATTGATATGTACAAAGTCATTACACGTAGTAACAAAGGGAACAGTCGCGGAGCAGAAAGAAAACCTTTTTAATCACTTTTCTTATAATGCAAAACATGTATACTACTGTTGTGTACATTGGAATGTTGTATTCGGTTTAGAGGTATCGAAATAACTTTTTGTCCTTACATTTGCACATCATACAAAATAGTGTCACATGCAGCAATAATACTAACCTTAGCAATCCAGATTTTGTAATTATTTGCTGTTTAAATGCATCACCAATCATCCACATTACTGTGTGCTTGCACCCAAGATCCATGAGGATGGCAAAAACTGACAAACTTATTCATCGCTTCTAATTTTTCTCGCTAGGTGTGTGGTGGTGAAGCTGCTCTGTTAGCAGCGAATTAAGTCGCTACTGTAGGAGAAGTAAATTATTCGTCTGTCTAGTGTGACGCGAGAGGTTGTAGAAGACAGCCAGAGGCCGTCCTTTTAAGTCGATTGCTCGGCATGGTTTTTGCGCACGGGGATGCCACGATGAACAGTTAATGTCGGACTGTGTGTGTAGAAATCCTATCTTATTACTAAAATAATTGCAACAACACACTGTAAGCTAGTCAACAGTTTCGTAAAACGTGTTCATAAAAGTCACAGCACTTTAAATATGTTGAACTGGAAACGGTAATATTATTTTCACGATGTTAACAACGTGACGACATAGGCCAGGTTCCGCTGTAGATAGCGTCTAGTAAAGGAAATGCCGAGAACGAAATATGCGACCTCGGATGTAAAACCGTTTTTTTTTTTCTTTTTTGTGCAGTCGACGCTAATTAGATATCTGCATGGCATTTATGGGTGAGCTCGCTTCTACAAGTATTTTAATAGTTCCCTACTCTGTGGCTCTACATTTCAGGGCTTAGTTGTTGTCAACTTCAGGATCTATTCTGGGGATAAACATCAGTTTTCTGAACAAATTTGAAGGCAGCTGACCTCACCATGTGAAGCACATGTCGTTCTGCGTTTTCTGCACTTATAAAATAAGGTTGGGCAGGAAGATCTTAAAACTGTACTTATTACAGTTCTAGTAAGACCAGAATCTATGAAAATCCATGAAATGTTAGAGCTTTCCTTAACTCGATTTCCTCACACACATCACTTTGGCTAGTTACTGATTCCTCCTTAGAAGAAAAAAAGTCGCTAAATTCAGTGAGTTTCAGTGAGTTACAGTGATCACAATTTCAGCTAAACTGAAGTTACTTACTTACTTTTGCAGAGAACTGGTATAGTTAAGAGTTAAACTTG
The DNA here is from genome assembly GCF_021461385.2 of Schistocerca piceifrons. Classification (NCBI taxonomy): domain Eukaryota; kingdom Metazoa; phylum Arthropoda; class Insecta; order Orthoptera; family Acrididae; genus Schistocerca; species Schistocerca piceifrons. Next base: position 406,618,350 of record NC_060145.1, read on the forward strand.
CGCTTTATAACGTGTCTTTTGACGTTGATCACGATCAGCTCTTGTGCGAGCCTGTTGATAACCTGTACTGCAGAGTAATACATTCATTTCTCATTGTTGGCGAGCTTTCATAATCCTGTACCTTACTTTGACAAATCGAATATTCAAACTACGAAGAGGATGACTAATAAACGAATCTAGTAATAGAAAGGCAATCGTCCAAGGTAGAAAATGGGATTCGCTTTGTAGCGAGAAAATCACAAAATTGATGAGACCAGGACTCGTGGACGCCATGAGCAGATACTACGGTACGTTGTATAGTGAGGCTACAGGGTTTACTGCACACTACACATTTTAAATGAATGATAAAACTATAGTTATTGTAGGTATTATATCTTCAATAGTTATAAAGCAGCTACGAAGAGTATGGCCAGGCAAATGAAGAAAGAAAAGCTGTGATGTTAAGTCAAACCTGATTCTTGTTATGAAGAGGAATAATTCCAGTGGTGATATCTACAAATCTTTTGTCCACAGTGCTTCGAAGGTAACTCTAAAACCACTAAAACCAACCCGTTGAGACTTATGAAGCCAAATACGAATTACCGCTAAAGCTCGAAAGTCGTTAATGAGAGCGTTCCCTAGGAAATGTGCTGGTTAATTGACATACTCCGTTAACGTGCAGAATCAAAAGTTTTCCGCATATTAGCTGGGTAATGTGAACATTAACGGCTTCCTTATCGTTGAAGTTCGAAAGTTTGTTTCTCTCATTTCCTTTCCCTACTCCTTCCGCTCTCCCTCCATTTTTAGTTTGATTTCGTTGCATTTCAGAAACAGATGCCAGCTGGAACTCATCGGATATCAGGCTCAACCGGATGGAAAGTGTCTTCTCGTATACAAGACCATTTAACAAAATTTGATGTTCTGAAACCGCTCACATCAAAACGGGCGGATGAAGTAGCCTATAACCACCTTGATGCTTTTTTTTTTTTTTCAATTTTGGCGCTCCAAGTATTTTGCACTCTGATAACAGACGCGAATTTTGTAACAAAATCATAGAATATATGGTCAAAAATCAAAATCGTTAATGGCAATTGTAGACACAGTCAAAATCAAGGAAGTGTAGAACCAGCGAATCAAGGCACTGAAAACGTGCTCAACGTTTTGTACAGTTCATGAAGAATCGTGCGTAATATTCTGCAATAAAAAGAAGACCCTAGGAAGCCAAATCGGTTGTCCCGGAAAAATGGGATTGTCTTTTTCTGCTGTACCAAAATGTGCATCACGTTTGATAAATACTGAAGAAGACCTTGGAAATTTTTGATTCACAATAGACTGTGATTATGGGATCACAGTCAAATCTTATTCAAGAGAACATTCTGTTAGCCCCTGCCTCTACAGAATGACCTACAGAAGTACAAGAATTTATTGATAGTAATCTTAAACTGCTTTATGGACAGTTATGAAGAATACTCAGTTATCCTGCACCACCATGGAATCTCCTCTGCATGTTGAAGAAGTCATCATTCAGTTACCCTCAGCTTCAGCAGAATCGCCATCACACTTCTGTAAAGGGCCTGAAGAGAGGACTATACAAGACAGAGTCTATATTGTTGGCCCAAAAGCAGTATCAGGTGCTCACAAGTGTAAATCGTGTGATATGTTTGTTCACGTAATTTTTTCGTTGAAACAGACTCTAAAGAGGAAGAGTATGGTGACAATGTATTGTGCAACATGTGTAAAAAGATTATGGATTAGAAAATACAGCGTGAAAAAGCCAAGAATCGGTTTAGAAAAGCAAGCAAAGCTGTTTCTGTTAGCAGTTTCTAATGCAAAGCCCCAAATGTCACTGTGAAAATTAAATTACCAGAAGTAGACAGAGGAAAACCTGATTCCCGCTCGATTCTATATGGTTCTTAGTGAAACAGACGATGGCTTTTATAAACTCGATACTAAACCGGGTACTTTAAAGCAGTTGTATGCAAAAGCTTAATTCAGTGTTTGCAAAGAGAGATCTGTAACAATAAAAGATGTCGCTTCTGTAGAAACATTTTTACATCAATCAGCAATAAAACAATTTCTTGGTAGCGGCCAGGGTTTCAGAAAGTGCGATTGCAAATTCAGACGAATGACAAATAGGCATACATGTGGCGAAACCTGATTTCTGATGTAATGCAGAGTGTCGCCAATCTTTAGAATGAACTAATAAGTTAACATAATTTTATCATATTCTTGAAAATTCATTTCGTTAATTGTAATAACAATATTATAGGTTTTAATTGATTGATGATTGACTATCAACTAATTTGTTAACTGTTTGATTGTCTTAACTTGATTACGTTGGTAAATATCGAAAATTAAATAAATTGTGTTATATTAATTTAAGCTTACAGTAACTTTGCTGTTGTTCCACCAACGACCTTATTTTCACTGTAACGAATGCCTAGTGGTAATGTGCAGATTATCTAGGTAATTTTCAGATTACCTTGGTATTTTCACAAAAGAAACAATTTTCTACACGAATCACCCTAATTAATCTTTATATTATCTAAATAATCTGCAGAATAACTGATTCCTGTACTTTACAGGTAACGTATGCACTTTAAGAGCAATTCGTGATGTTCGTTAACCCTCTGAGAAACATAATTTTTAAATTGAAGTGATCAGTCTGCCCATTCAGAAGCGAATAAAGTGATCACGAATTAGGATCAGATACAATTAGTGTCAGTTGTTCTCATGACGTAGATGATACTGCACGAGGTCACTCAGTGTTTGGCCTGGGGTTCGATTCTTACTGCCGTACCATGCCCAGCTTTTGTATCGGTCTCTTTTTCGGTTTTTGGAAATTGAACAAAGGACGTGTTTGGCGACACCGTCTCTTGCGGACTGCTTGAATTTGCTTGCGCAACGGCCTGATTGACTAATATCAAAGTCAATAAGTCGGAAACGGCTCATTGTATCGAATTTTTTTCTAAACAATTATTTCTCAGCACAACCTCCCCTGCAACACACTTGCAAACATTTGAGACTTATCTCAGTGGCTTTCATTGTGATAGGATATCGCTATTATCTGTTTGTGTTCTTATATGTTGCACGTGTTGCTCGAGGCGATCTGATATTTGGTAACTAAGAAAATTGGGCAGCCAAGATCGCGTGTAGTAATAACAATAAACAAATTAAAAAATTAAAAAAAATTTATAACATGCGAAGTTAGTTGCCAAATATTCTTAGTTGTCTGTGCCGGCCGGTGTGGCCGAGCGGTTCTAGGCGCTACAGTCAGGAAAGGCGCGACCGCTACGGTCGCAGGTTCGAATCCTCCCTCGCGCATGGATGTGTGTGATGTCCTTAGGTTAGTTCGGTTTAAGTAGTTCTAAGTTCTATGGGACTGATGACCTCAGATGTTGAGTCCCATAGTGCTCAGAGCCAATAAAATGAGTCGTAAATCTGAATCTTACAGCTGTGTTACCCTTTTAGTAATTCCATGCAAAGTCTGTTTAAAAACCTGTACAGCATCTAAGCTTTTGTGGTTTAAAGGACATGAATATTGCGTACTGCCTCTTAGGAACGGCGCTGTCTAAAATGGATAGCAACAAATGATGAAGAATTTCAACATCTGTGAAAGGTAGTGCATCTAGCAGAAATTCCCTGAAAAGATAAATAAGAAGCCCTTCGACAGGCTTCCCATGGACTAGAGACTGAGCAGATTTGTAGTGCCACTATTTCATTCACAACTAGACGCACTGTTTCAAGGAATGAAGAAAGTTATAGACATACACAGAGCAAGAGGAAAGTCCACTGGACCTGACGGGATACCAATTCGATTCTACACAGAGTACGCGAAAGAACTTGCCCCCCTTCTAACAGCCGTGTACCGCAAGTCTCTAGAGGAACGGAGGGTTCCAAATGATTGGAAAAGAGCACAGATAGTCCCAGTCTTCAAGAAGGGTCGTCGAGCAGATGCGCAAAACTATAGACCTATATCTCTGACGTCGATCTGTTGTAGAATTTTAGAACATGTTTTTTGCTCGAGTATCATGTCGTTTTTGGAATCCCAGAATCTACTATGTAGGAATCAACATGGATTCCGGAAACAGCGATCGTGTGAGACCCAACTCGCTTTATTTGTTCATGAGACCCAGAAAATATTAGATACAGGCTCCCAGGTAGATGCTATTTTTCTTGACTTCCGGAAGGCGTTCGATACAGTTCCGCACTGTCGCCTGATAAACAAAGTAAGAGCCTACGGTATATCAGACCAGCTGTGTGGCTGGATTGAAGAGTTTTTAGCAAACAGAACACAGCATGTTGTTATCAATGGAGAGACGTCTACAGACGTTAAAGTAACCTCTGGCGTGCCACAGGGGAGTGTTATGGGACCATTGCTTTTCACAATATATATAAATGACCTAGTAGATAGTGTCGGAAGTTCCATGCGGCTTTTCGCGGATGATGCTGTAGTATACAGAGAAGTTGCAGCATTAGAAAATTGTAGCGAAATGCAGGAAGATCTGCAGCGGATAGGCACTTGGTGCAGGGAGTGGCAACTGACCCTTAACATAGACAAATGTAATGTATTGCGAATACATAGAAAGAAGGATCCTTTATTGTATGATTATATGATAGCGGAACAAACACTGGTAGCAGTTACTTCTGTAAAATATCTGGGAGTATGCGTGCGGAACGATTTGAAGTGGAATGATCATATAAAATTAATTGTTGGTAAGGCGGGTACCAGGTTGAGATTCATTGGGAGAGTGCTTAGAAAATGTAGTCGATCAACAAAGGAGGTGGCTTACAAAACACTCGTTCGACCTATACTTGAGTATTGCCCATCAGTGTGGGATCCGTACCAGATCGGTCTGACGGAGGAGATAGAGAAGATCCAAAGAAGAGCGGCGCGTTTCGTCACAGGGTTATTTGGTAAGAGTAATAGCGTTACGGAGATGTTTAATAAACTCAAGTGGCAGACTCTGCAAGAGAGGCGCTCTGCATCGCGGTGTAGCTTGCTCGCCAGGTTTCGAGAGGGTGCGTTTCTGGATGAGGTATCGAATATATTGCTTCCCCCTACTTATACCTCCCGAGGAGATCACGAATGTAAAATTAGAGAGATTAGAGCGCGCACGGAGGCTTTCAGACAGTCGTTCTTCCCGCGTACCATACGCGACTGGAACAGGAAAGGGAGGTAATGACAGAGGCACGTAAAGTGCCCTCCGCCACACACCGTTGGATGGCTTGCGGAGTATAAATGTAGATGTAGATGTAGATGTGAACACAAACTTCGTTCGTATCTACCGCCCGCAACACAGATATTAAAAATGTAAAATACGCGCGGAGTGGCCTCGCGGTTTGAGGCGCCATGTCACGAATTGCGCGGCCCCTCCAGCTGGAGGTTCGAGTCCTTCCTTGGGCATGGTCCCTTAGGAAGTCACACTCATTTGAACATTTTTTTCAAAAATGTTAAAGTTCACGATGACATTCCCTAGAGAGATTTCTCGACTGTTCCTGATGTTCGTAAGAACTTTATTTGAAGCGTAAATAATGACACTTCTGGTGTACGAGCCTTCGGTAAGCTGTTTATTATTAAACTATGCTCACCGGTATAGAGCTATTCTGACGCTTGTACAGCAGTTCTGGCGTACTATCTAACGGTAAATGTGGCTGTCGAAAAAGCTGGGCGTTCTTTTTCTGGACTAAAAATAAGATTATACACTATCCAATCACATTAATATGACCACCTGTGAAGAGCCTGACCAACCACCTTTTGCAGAGCGAACCGCTGCGAGATGCGCACGAAGAGAGTCAGTGAGGTTCTGGGAGGCGCCGACGTGGATGAGGACCTTGCAGACTCCAGTGCTGCGGCCATCTGCGCTAGGTTTCTCATTTGAGGATTCGTGGTGCGTACAGGAAGATCGAGGTGGTCCCACAGATTCTCGAATCAGTTTACATCTGGAGAGATCGGTGACCAGGGTAGTATAGTATACTCATCCTGGTGCTCTTTGAACCACATATGGACAGTGCGAGGTGTGTGACACCTTGCGTTATCCTGATAGTAGAAACCATCGTGCCGCCGAGAAACAAAGTGAATTCTGGGGCGGCATGGCCCCCAAGGATATATGCATACTTGTTGATGCATTGTGCCTCCCAGAACGACGAGATCACCCAGGGAAAGAACAAATTCAAAAACTCATCAAAATCAAACTAAAAGAAAAATAATCAATACCAAAATAATATCTAATTATATTCAAATCAGCATATGAATAAACACAAATTATAAAAACAAAACTCGACAGAAACATTAAAGAATGGAACATTCCCCAGAGCATAACGCTCGCTCCTCCGGCATGGATCCTTCCGATTATTGTTCAGGGTGTTTCATTTCAACGGCCATCTGTCTTACGGAAAATAAAATGGGATTCATCTGAAAATGGCATCTGTCACCGCTCCGTAACGTACAGTTGCGGTACCGGCGTACAAAATCCAGCCATCGACACCGAAGAACGGCAGTTGTCAGTAGGCATGGGCGCATGAATTAGGTGCGTGCTGCGGAGGCGCATACACTGCAACGTCCGCTGAATAGTCGCTCAGGAAACACTGATGGTAGCCTCTTGGTTCATCTGAGAAGTCAGGTGTTCAACAGTTGCACGTCTATTAGCCCGTATACATATCCACAGCCGTAGTTCACCAGAGTCATCTACGGCCACAGTTGCCTCGGCGCCAGTTTTGGATAGTGCCATTTTCACATGCACTGTATACTTTAGCTATTGAGGCACGCGAACAAATGCTGAAATGCTTCCACACTTGGCCCGAAACTCAGTGATCATGCCAGTTGGACGTCAGATAAATAGCTTCCTTCCCGCATTACAACAACTGTGCTGTTTTGCGCGCCCACCCCGACGCGCTTCATATACCCTCCATTGCTAGTGCTGCCACCATTCGTCTGTGAGAGGTTATTGCACGTCGGCGTCGAACATAGGCGATGGTCACAGTAATGTGACTGGACCGTGTACTTCGTTTTACTGAAGCATAAAAAACAGTTTTAGGACAAGTTTTTCATACTTATTTTACAATTTGTCCCAAATGGGACAGGCCGAGCGGTTCTAAGCGCTTCAGTCCGGAACCGCGCTGCTACTACGGTCGCAGTTTCGAATCCTGCCTCGGGCATGGATGTGTGTGATGTCCTTAGGTTAGTTAGGTCTAGGGGACTGATTACCTCAGATGTTAAGCCCCATAGTGCTTAGAGCCATTTGAACCAAATGGGATGAGCGGTCGGGATGATGGCTTGAAGTGTGTGTGCGCGTGTGTGTGTGCTCGTACGCGCGCGTTGTGTGTGTGTGTGTGTGTGTGTGTGTGTGTGTGTGTGTGTGTGTGTGTGCAGAAAATAGCGATATCAGACATTGTGCACCACTAAAGAAACTGGGCAATACCGATTTCTTAGAATACGACTAATATGCGTGTACCATACGACCTTATAAAGTCGTGGGTATGTCATCATCAGTGGTAAGGTCAATAAAAATCCTTCGAAATTGAATGGATTCATGCTTAGCTTTCATGATCTATTTTAAATTAATCAAAGAGTAGTAACTTATTATAACAGAAATTTTAAAAAATGATTACTCAAGTGGAACATTAAATGCGAGCACCACCGTGTTTTTGTCGGTGGATGCCGCTTTGAACACAGAGTGGTCTCCGTAGTTTTAATGTACTTTACGGCGTGTAGCTTACATCATAATATTTCCATATTTTGATAGTAAAGCTATGGGACCTGGGGGCAGAGTGGGAATGCGGACAAAAGAACAACCAGACGAGCAGACTGGAGGATAGTGTGTAAACCAGAGGTAATTTGAGTGGATTGTGCGTATTATTTCATTCGTTTAGCGAAAGTTACGGAGAGAAATTCTGGTCAGCTGGAATGCTGCAGCGTTGGTCTTTGCACAATTTGGTGCGGAAGCCTCAATCCTCAGACTTACTATAAATAGCGTACCGTGGCACGAAACTCTGTTCATTCGTATGGTATATGTCATTAGTAGAACCTTCCTGGGCCGGCCGCTGTGGACGAGTAGTTGTAGGCGCTTCAGTCCGGAACCGCGCTGCTGCTACAGTCGCAGGTTCGAATCCTGCCTCGGGCATGGAGGTGTGTGATGTCCCTAGGTTAGTTAGGTTAAAGTAGTTCTAAGTCTTGGGGACTGATGGCCTGAGATGTTAAGTCCCATAGTGCCTAGAGCAATTTGAACCATTTTTGAGCAACATTACTATTGTCTGTGTTCTGATCGCTGTATGACGTCTGTACACTTTCATTTGCAAATTCACCTTCACGATCATTTGAACCATAGACTGCCGCTTGACTGTCGAGAATAACCTCATTCACGCACAGTCTTATGTTGGGCTAGGCACTCGTGTGCCCACTCCGTGTAATAAAGTGCCGATATTTATTGCCGAATTTCGTAGATTAAACTGAACGGCAGACAAGTTTTAGTTTGTCGCCTACAGATATTAACTAGCCACTTCCTATACACTGAGGTGACGAAGTCCACGGATAGCGATATGCACGTGTACACATGGCGACAGTATCAAATACACAAGGTACAAAATGAGCGTGCTTTGGCGGGGCTGTCATTTGCACTCAAGTGATTCGCGTGGAAACGTTTCTGAAGTGGTTATGGTCGCACGACGGGAATTACCAAACCTTGAACCCGAAATGGTAGTTGGAGCTACACCCACGTATCTTTCCATTTCGGAGATCGTTAGGGAATTCACTATTCCGAGATGCACAGTGTCAAGACTGTGCAGAGGATACCAGATTTCAGGCATTACCGCTCACCACAGACAACGCAGTGGCCGACGGCTTCACTTATCGACAAAGAGCAGTGGCGTTTGCGTAGAATTGTCAGTTCTAACAGACAAGTAACAATCGTGATGCAACCGCAGAAATCGATGTGGGACGTACGACGAACGTATCCGTCAGTAGAGTGCGGCGAATTTAGCGTTAATGGGCTATGGCAGCAGACGACCGACGCTTGTGCCTTTGCTAACAACGCGACATCGCCTGCAGTGCCTCCCCTGGGCTCGTTACCATACCAGCTGGACCCTGACGTGATCAGATGAGTCCCGATTTCAGTCGATAAGAGTTGATGGTAGGGCTAGAGTGTAGCGCACGCACCACGAAGCCATGGATCCAGGTTGTCAACAAGACACTGTGCAAACTGGTGGTGGCTACATAGTTGTGTGGGCTATGTTTACATAGAATTGACTGTGTCCTCTCTTCCAACTGAACAGATCATTGACTGGTTATGTTCAGATACTTGGAGATATTTGGAGCCGTTCATGGACTTCATGTTCCCAAACAACGATGGAATTTTTATGGATGACCATACGCCATGTCACTGAGTTTCTGGACAATTGGGACGAATAATTTGGGCACTTCCCGACATGAATCCCACTGAACATTTATGGGACATAACCAAGAGATCGGTTTTTGCATAAAGTCCTGCACCGGGAACACTTCCGCAATTATGGACAGCTGTAAAGGCAGCATGGTTCAATATATCTGCAGGAGACATCCAAGAACTTGTTGAGCTCTTGCGCTGGACAATACGAGGTCCGATATTAGGCGGTATCCCACGGCTTTCGTCACCTCAGTGAAGTTTAATAATCACAGGTGTTGGAAGCAGAAATGTTGAGAGAAGCAGGATGTAAACGTGTGTGTTCGTTCTCCTAGATATCCAATAGCCAGGCAGTTCACAATCCAGCACTGGTGTCAAATGCGCACGCGTGCCCGTGTGTGTGTGTGTGTGTGTGTGTGTGTGTGTGTGTGAGACAGAGAGAGAGAGAGAGAGAGAGAGCATGTTTGTGTTCACAGTAGTTACGCCCCCTTGGCATTGCGCCATTAAACAATTACAAACTTACTAATGACCTACATGAATTCACAAATACGCTTATCGAAACTTGTTGTAGTCCAGTCAAAGCTCCTTGCATGGAACTTTGTACTACTCGCTACACATCAGAACTACCGGCTGGAGACATGGAAGCCAGAAGAAGAAAATCCAGACCTCCTTCCAAAAGAGGAGCCTTCCACTGGCGATGACCTCTCCGACCCTGTATGGCGGGTGCCGAACGGGATCAAGGTGCATGACCAGCATGCGGAACTGCAGTCGCCAAAGTGGACAATCTCTGGGCATGCGCATGCTACACCGCCTGCTGAACTCATTTTGCTCTTCAGATAGGCACGTGAACGAAGTACTACTATAGTAAAATATGTTTGGACCATAGAAGAATAACGGTATCTGAGACATTTAATGCAATAATAACAGTAATTATCATGAATACAGAGAACAGATGGCAGGGCAATGAAGATCAGTTGAGTGTGACAAGGTTGTAATCTTAGACAACATTATTAGAGAGAGGGAAAGGAAAGTTGAATATGGAGTCAGGTTAATACCAGAACACATGTAAATATTATTTGCCGATGACCAGATAATTACTCAGAACACAATAGTTAGCAATACATTATGTAAACGAAGTCCGCAAGAACTAAAAAATTTCAGTAAAAAGACGAAATTAATATCCTTCATGGTGAAATCTCATGCTCGCTCTACAATAGTACTGTGTAAACAATCAAGAGAACAGGTGTCACAGTTTCAGCTCTTAGACTACGATATAATCTACGAAATTGAAAAAGATGTCACTAATAAATTAAGTAAGTTTCGTATGATGCACTGCGCGGCACACAGAACATTTGCGGACAGGGCAAGGTAGGACAAAAAGCTAAAAATTTTCAAAGTAATGGCTACCCCCTATTCTAAGATATGGAATCGAATCCTGAAGGACTAAAGAAGAAGACAGTTACAGTCTGGAACCGCGCGACCGCTACGGTCGCAGGTTCGAATCCTGCCTCGGGCATGGATGTGTGTGATGTCCTTAGGTTAGTTAGGTTTAAGTAGGTTTAAGTTCCAGGGGACTGATGACCTCAGAAGTTAAGTCCCATAGTGCTCAGAGCCAAGAAGACGGCTGAAACAAAATTTTTAAGGAATCTTAAAGGCTGTACCTTCAGAGATCAAATACCAAACAATATTGTAAGAGAAGAATTAAATCCACACTGGCTGACAAAAAGAGTGAAGTACCAAAAAGACGTGATCGGGTGCCAATGAAACTACGTGTGCGCATACACCATCGGCGGGCATGTAGATGATTAGCGTGGCAATTCATTGTGGCAGGTAGAAAGGACACTAGAGCGAATAGTGTTGTTCGTGTTTAGTGTTAGCAGGGCAGCATCAGATGTTGACTGATCACTGCCAAGGACGTGGGGATGCCATATACTCGTGTGAGCCTCACCAGTACGTGACAGAGATTAGAAAAGGCCTGATTGTGAATCTCCACTTGGACCGCTGATCAAATTGCGTAATATTCAGACTTGCGTCTGAAGTTTCGTCATAGATGTTGCAAGAAATGCATTGCCTGACAATAAGAAGTGAAGCACGCAGAAGATTTGGTCGGATGTCCATTAACTTCGTAAACCGCGATCGGCGGATATGCAAATAAGCTGCAGTTCTCTGTGACAAGCAGAAGCCTCCAGGATTCACTAGTGTTGCTCTTGTTTAATATTCTTTCCAGGGCTGGTAGAAGGTATGAACAGTCACAAGATGAGGGGCCCCTGATGGACTAGGAGATGCCGCGTAATCGTATGAGACACGTTATCAGCACAGGTATCAGCACCTGACAGTGTTTGGAACGGAGCCTCATTGCGGGTCTCCATTTGACTGGCTGCTCACATCGTGCAACGTCTAGAGTTTTGGGGCACTCTGAAATGACAGTGGCCCGATGTTGGACTACCTGGAAACAAGAGGGCAAGCATACTCGGCAAGATTCCGGTCGGCGACGCCTGACCACCAAAAGGAAGCATAGCCGTATTGCGCACAAAAAAACATTCCTTCATATCTGTGTCTATCATCCGAGAACAAGTAATGAATTCTCCTCGACATTACGTCATCCAGTATAATTGATCGGAGACTGGCAGCAGCCGAACTATGGAATTACAGTCCTGGGCATAGGTTACCGTTAATACCGCAACACAAACGGCTGCGCCTGGAGTGACTCCGTAACCAGCAAGCATGAACTGCTGATGAATGCCGTCACTTTTTCAGCGGATGACCACTGTCGGCAAGAAAGGTGGCGACCCAGTGAAACATGCCAGCGGCGTTACTCCTGGCGTTATGGAGAGCCGTCGGTGTTGACTTTAGGTCACCTTTGGTAGTGAATGAGACAACTCCGCCAAGATGCCTCACCGACGTATTCATCGTGTGTACATGGGTCGTCCTACCATCCACTTAAAACGTTATAGATGTTGAAACGGATAATATTAACGTTGATGCTTCTAATATAATTGATGATTTACACGATCATACTGTATTTCGTGGTGGTCTATTCGATTTCGTTTAACGAATGTTGATTTAATTCCTGGTCAGTCATTGTTTACTGTTGCTACGCTTCGTCTAGGCACATCCATACGTTCATCACTTAGCAGTCGAGAAAAGTACCATCCTCGCGATATTTTGGATTACGGTCAAGGACATCCTGCATCCTCACGTGTTACCTCTCACGCGACAGTATCGTTATCATTTTTCAATGGGACAATGCTCGTACACATATGACATGTGTCTCTAAGAACTGTGTGCGTGGTGTTGGAGAGTACTCTCATGGCCAGCAAGATCCCCAGGTCTGTCCCTAATAGAAGTTGGGTGGCACCAGCTAGGACGTCAGCTCCGTCCCACTGTCAGTACCCGGGATATCGAGGGCCAAATGGAACAGTTCTGATTCAGCTTGCCTCTGGAGAGGATGCAATGGCTTTATGACACCATTCACATCAGTGTTTGCATCCAGGCGAGGGACTGTGCAGCGTGATACTGATAAATAAGTGGGCTCGAACTGCCTAATTATTTGTAAATTTTACTCGATTTTGTCACATATCATCTCAACCTGTGGAGTTTCCTTTCCTTTCCTTGTCCGCTTCTGGATGCTTCACTTTGTCAGGCAGTGAGTATGAGTAAAAGAAGTAAATAGAGCAGGAATGCATAAAATGAAAACATGTCAAGAGAATGGAGAAGTCAGATCAGTATACGTAAATACCACCCATAGATTAGACCTTGGGCCTTACACAATAAGTTCTCGGTTTGCTCGTCGCGTCAAATTCGGATAAAATTTCAAGCTTTCGACGACTGTTTCCACCATCGTCGTCAGGGGCTAAGTCTGATTCAGTCGTAGGCTCGTTTTCTACTTGCCGATTGCCACCTACAACACAGCGTGAGGAAACAGTACACCGCAGAACAAAGAGGGTGATGTATTACCGTGATCATGTGACTAGTATGCCACCAGTCCCTCCAGCCGTTATTACCAGTACGTGAGTCCTTATAATACCGCTGCTTCTTCATTCAGGCAGTTCCTCACTTGACCCCACGCAGCTGTGTGGATCTCTTTCCAGATCTTTCTAAGAAACATATGACGTGGTGCCAGGAATCGAACCTGAGCCTTCCGCATTAAAAGCACCAACCATTCGGCTACAGAGGCAGTTGCACAAGAAATAAATTACAAATCCAAAAGAAGGGGATATGTATGGCGGACGCGAAACAGGCTGTAAGACCATTCCTGAAGCGAAGAAAAGAAGAACAAAAATTGGTAGTCACCCAAAAATACCAAGGGATATCGTATACACATTGGCGATGTGAACTCTTCCGTCGTTCTGAATGAAATAACTGCAGGCGTTTAGATGTCACTTCTCTGAAAAAAAGTTTCAGTGTATTGCTCACATACCTATGAGACCTATGGTTTAGTGCAAAAAGATGGGTCCAATGAACAGTGTTGCACTAATTATAACCACATCAGGATCATTCATAAAATATGCAGCAAATAGCCGCGCGGGATTAGCCGAGCGGTCTGATGCGCTACAGTCATGGCCTGTGCGGCTGGTCCCGGCGGAGGTTCGAGTCCTCCCTCGGGCATGGGTGTGTGTGTATAGGATAATTTAGGTTAAGTAGTGTGTAAGCTTAGGGACTGATGGCCTTAGAAGCTAAGTCCCATAAGATTTCACACGTATTTGAACATTTTTGCAACAAATATTTACGGCTCTCTCGTTAGTAATGTACTTATTTGTATAACATATTTATGCACTTCTTTTTCGGGCAGATTTTAAACAGTCAGTGGAGAGACCAGTGTTCAGTAAAGTCATAGTACATGATGTTGGTATAGGCACATGGGTTTTCAACCAATCTGGAAAAGGTCCTGTAGTTTCTGTTTACTTGCGTAAACGAATCTATATCTACATCTAAGTGACTACTCTGAAATTCACAATTAAGTGTCTGGCTGAGGGTTCATCGAACCACCTTCAATCTATTTCTCCATTGTTGCACTCTCGAGCAGCGCGCGGGAAAAACGAATTCTTAAACCAGTCTGTGCGAGCTCTGATTTCACTTATTGTATTATAATGATTACTTCTCCCTATGGTGGTGGACACCAACCAAATATTTTCTCGATCGTAAGAGAAAGTTGGTGATTGAAATTACACGAGGAGATCCTACCGCAACGAAAACCCCCTTTGTTGTAATGATTGCCACCCCAGTCCGCGTATTATATACATGGCGCTCTCTTCCCTTATCGCGATAATACAAAAATAACTGCCATTCTTTCAACTTTTTCGATGTCCTGCATCAATCCCATCTGATGCGGATCCAGCACCGCTCAGCAGTACTCCTGAAGAGGACGGACAAGCGTAGTGTAGTCAGTCTCTTTAGTAGACACGTTGCATCTCTATTTTGCCTTCCCCAGAACATTATCTATGTATTTTTTCCACTTAAGTTATTCGTCATTACAATCCCTAACTATGTAGCTGAATATACAGCTTTTAAATTTGTAAGATTTATCACGTAACCGAAATTTAGCGGATTCCTTTTAGTACTCAGCTGATAACTTCACACTTGTCATTATTTGAAATCCATTTTCACTTTCCGCGTCATACAGATGCCGCGTCTAAATCATTTTACAATTGGTTTTGATTATCTGGCGACTTCACGAGACAATAAATGACAGAATGATCTGCAAACAATCTAAGGTCTGCTCAGATTGTCATCTGCGTCCTGTATTACAGATCAGGAACAGCAGGGGGTTTATAATACATCGCTGGGGAACGCCAGATATTACGTCCGTCTTACTCGACGACTCTCCATCAATGAACTGTTATCTTCCTGACAGTAAATTACGAATCTAGTCTCACAACCGAGACGATACTCCGTAGGCAAGCAATTTGATTAAAAGTCGCTTAAGAGACACGGCGTCAAAAGTCTCCTGAAAATCTAAAAATACGGAATCAATCAATTTGAGATCCCCTGTAGACAGCACCCATTATTTCATGTGAATTATCAGCTCACATTTCACCTTCAGAAAAGAAAAGTTGACGGGACACATTCACGTTTCGCTCTGCGCCACAATCATGAAGAAAAGTACGCACATTGTAGGTCTTAATTTCGTAACGCCGTGAACAAGATTTGCACGCTTTTTGTGTGAACTTTAGCAATATCTGTTTACAGTTTCACTCTGTGGTTGTCAGGTAGATAACTTCAAAGATTGCTAGTCCATCTAGTAAAGCCGATACTCGCACTCTTCTCATTTAATGAGGCACCCAACTTTACTATGACAGCATAAATCGAACAGCGCTTCAGAAAATTATACTCGCTATACCATACTAGTCAGCGTGATGGGGCTGTTGATTCGTCCGTCCAACGGTGCTCTCATTGGCTAACACGATCGTATCGGCACAAGTTCCGAGGATTTCAAGGCGCTGCGTAAGGCCATACTAACGGTCGTTTCAGCGGAACTCTAAAGTCTCGTTAAACTAGATGTCGGTATGCCAATTACGGCGATGTAAATAAGTAAGACAGTATACGACGAAAGGACCAGGAATCCGTAGCGGGCACCACTCTGCGTCCAGCTGTGACGTCACGAATCTTTTACGAGGACTAGCCTCCTCTCTGCCGCCCGGTCTTCGACTTCGCTCAGCGCGTCCACTTTTATTGCCCAAAAAGGCCAAACAAAGTTTCACATCCAACGGTATTCTGTCGGCAGAAGGCGAAACGTCTCAATTACTGGTGACCACAGCAACATCCATGTGGCACGAATGCAGACTACTATCTCACGAATAACGGAACCGTTTTCTCTAGCCCGCTGACGTATTTCATCAGAAAAACTGTAAGGATATTTCGAAGTATTGCAGTTCGCGAGTCGACGGACACTTCATACCCATTGTAACGTTATTCGAGTAATTTACGTAGTACACGTTCCTAGGGACATTCTTGGAACTTTGGATGCGTCGATATGCATCCACCCGGGATACTCGCAGAATATCTAAGGATTAGGTTTGGGTAGAATTGGAGTTACAGATAAAATACATGAAATAATGAAATTCTTTATTTGTTTATCCGGACGGGGATGTCAAGCTCGGCGGTCGCTTTGGACCTATTAGAGAGAAGAAGTCTATGTGCCGGTATCGTGTTACGTCCTCTCTCTCTCTCTCTCTCTCTACCTATCTATCTATCTTTTTCTCTCGTCATCACTAGACCGACGCCTGTACTGGACAAACACATGTAAGACTAAACGCTGACAATCCTGAGAGAAACGATGCCATCGTGCGCGAGAAAGGAAAACTTTTCCAGTTAGGCAGCAAAACACTCTCATAATAACAATTGTCTAACCAGGATGACACTTTCTACGAAACTTTTCTCTGTTTATTCTTCACAGTTGAGCCATATATTAAGTACAAGTCTAAAACTTCGTGTAACGTGTTATGCTCCATCTGCAGCAACCACTCACGATCTATAAACGATGGTGAATTCTACCGTGGAGATATTGCTGGTTCTCTTTCTCCTTAGAAACGTAAACTAAATAAAAATATTACATTTCAGCCTTTGATCGCTATTTTTTATTTTCAATGACCAAAATTCCTTTTTGTAAACTAATATAGTTATATCAGTAACTATATCTCTTTTGTTAATTATATTTTTAACTTTATCTAACAGATCTGAAGATGGGCAGCTAGCCTGAAACCGGTCATTGAAAATAAAAAATAACGAACAAGGACTGAAATGTCATTTTTATTTAAAGAACGATCGCGGCAATCCCAATAAGACAATCATGTCTAGTTTTGAGAAACTTAAACTGTTTACAAACACTGTAATCCTGACACTCATTCGAAACTATTCCTCAGTGTTCGTACAAGAGAATGAACCGGGTTTATACCCTGCAATATACACCCAGTCACTGAATATGACTCATTAATACCGTTTTCTTTCTCCGACGATCGGAGAAGGCCAAGCTTGCGCAAAGCGCAACGAAAGGTAGAACTACTCGAAGGTAAGACAACAAAGTTTTGAAACAGAACATTAACTGCAAACCTCATTCGATACTTACTCGAAGTATGATAAATCGTGCCTTATAGGATCGATTTGTGCCGGATACATGTTTTTGTAATCTGACACTATTTTGGGGGGGGGGGGGGGGGGTAGGAGGGTCATCAGTTTTCTGACTGGTTTGATACGATCCCCACGAATTCCTCTCCTGTGCCAACATCTTCCTCTCAGAGTAGCACTTGCAACGTACGTCCTCAATTATTTGTGGATGTATTCCAATCTTTGTCTTCCTCTACAGTTTTCGCCCTTTATAACTCTATTACCGTGGAAGCCATTCCCTGGTGTCATAACAGGTCCTATCGTCCTATCCCTTATCCTTTCCAGTGTTTTCCACATATTTATTTCCCCTCCGATTCTGCGTAGAACCTCCTCATTCCTTGTCAGTCCACCTAATTTTCAACAATCGTCTGTAGCACCACACCTCAAATGCTTCGATTCTCTTCTGTTCCGGTTTTCCCTCAGTCCATGTTTTACTACCATACAATGCTGTGCTCCAGACGCACATTCTCAGAAATTTCTTCCTCAAATTAAGGCCTATGTGTCATACTAGTAAACTTCTCTTTGCCAGGAATGACCTATTCACCAGTGCTATTCTGCTTCTGATGTCCTCATTTCTCCATCCGTCATTGGTTATTTTGCTGCCTAGTTAGCAGAATTCCTTAACTTCATCTACTTCGTGACCATCAATCCTGATATTAATTTTCTCACTGTTCTCATTTCTTCTGCTTCTCATTACTTTCGTCTTTCTTCGATTTACTCTCAGTCCATATTCTGTACTCATTAGATTGTTCATTCCATTCAGAATATAATGTAATTCTTCTTCACTTTCACTCAGGGTAGCAACGTTGTCAGCGAATCGTATCTTTGATATCGTTTCACCTTGAATTTTAATTCCGCTCCTCAACCGTTCTTTTGTTTTCTTCATTGCTTCTTCGATGTACAGATTGAACAGTAGGGGGATGGACTACATCCCTGTCTTACACCCTTTTTGATCCGAGCACTTCGATCTTGGTCGTCTGCTATTATTACATATTGTATATTATCCGTCTCTCCCTACAGCTAACCCCTATTTTTCTCAGAATTTCGAACATCAGGCATCATTTTACATTGTCGAACGCTTTTTCCAGGTCGACAAATCTATGTACGTGTCTTGATTTTTCTTTAGTCTTGCTTTCATTATCAACCTACACAACCTCATAACATGGAAATAAGGAGCTGATTTGGTGGAAGCAATAATTTACAATGATGCTGTCTCTGCCGCAGTGTAGCTCCAAGGGACTGTATCCGTGACGACTTGCGTGGACTGCTAGCATTTCTTAAGAAAATAAATGCAAGCGGTACCAAAATATGTTCACTCGTGTTTTTCTTAATTGTTTGATCGAAATTAACATTAACCCTCAAATTAAAGAGTATTCTAAATGTGGTATACACCTTTCACCACATCAAATAGACTTGGTGGAACTATTGTACTTCCTATCAAGAGCAGGAAATGGCTCTGTGTTCGTAAATCCCACTGACGAGGAGAACACGGCCAGTGCCATAAACCGATTTCTCACAAACTTCGCTCAGTAAGAGGAGTCAAAATAAGCGAACACGTGTCTCGGCTTATCCGTAGATTCCCGATCGTTTCTGAAACCACTACTGTCTAAGTTTTTGACGTCTTTCCCAGATACTGTATGTGCCTTTCAAGGTTCCATTTCCTCGGACTAAATGGTGGCTCAGTGGTTAGCATCGCGGCTTCTTACTGTTCCGCCCTGTGTTCGATATCCTATTATTATCTTTATTTCTCATTTATCTGTCCATCTCTGTAGAAGATCACCACATGAACTGTATGTTAGATGAATGAATTAAAAAGAAAAGAACGAGACTATTATCTGAAATTGTTTTCCGTGAATACACTGTAGAGTATCTTGATTCGTAATCAACTGCAAGCGCCACTTTTTGGAAAAGTGATCCGTTAGGCGTGGTTTACCACGAAATAATTATCAACACGCGAAATCTTTACCGAAGTTAACGACGTTTCCTTCTCGAGTGAGATACATACGACGAACTGTCACTGTGGCAAGCTTGCCTTCGCGCAATGCTCGTTATGTTCCGAATACCTGTATTTCTAATGTTTGTACAATCGGAATTACGCAAGGCAATGCACTGTCTTCCTGAAGAATAAACATATGAATAAAATGCAATAATTAAGATAAGAATTGATATGAGACTGAAATATCAGAGTATGATAATTTAAAAAGATCGTAACCCCTCAACAAACCATACATACATTTGTTATAAATGTGTGGCTCTTATTGTGAAATCCAGTTTAATTTAACAATTAATATAACGCCATTGTATCCCTTAATTTGAGAAGAAACCTTGTACTGGCGTGGGTAGATAAATGAAAACAATAAAAATAATATAAAAACAAAAACCAATTTTCAACACATGGCGAAACTTATGAAGGGCATTGCTAACCACTGAGCTACCACATCGTTTGATAGTGTCCCACGGTAAAAAATGCACAAAATACCTCAAAAACACCTCGTTTTTTCCAAAACGATTGAATATCTACGGATAAGCCGAGACACACATTCGCTTATTTTGACCCCTCTTATACTGACTGTAGTTCCTATGAAGTTGGGTGATGGCGCTGGCCGTGTTTTCCTCGTGCGTGCAATTTCGTCTGAACATAGCAAGGAAACAGAACAATATTTGACCCTATGGTCTATCTGAAAATGTGCAACGGAATGTAACTAAATCACTTCAGTACGACTAAGCAGGGGATGAATTTCATTGATGATTTAAAACAATATCTCTCAAGCAATCACAGGTGCAAAGTAGCGGTGGCATGCCTGTAGGCGAAAAGACTAGAAAATTATACTCCAGGAAAAGAACGTTTATTAAATCCAGGTATTTTCTCTTCGAAGTTTAACATTTACTTGTTAATCTTAACATTACGGTTCATTACGGGGATTGATTTCTTAATAAATTCTGTTGACAACATTCTGTCAGTAAATGATTGCGCCATCAGAGAGATGGCACACGGTTGCTGTGGTCAATACATTAAAAATTCATATACTCGCTACAGCAGTGGACGAAAACACGAGCAGATAAATTCACCAATAATTTGTACCAAACGCTTGCGGTTGTCGACAAACCTGGTTTGTTACCATCCTCACTGCTCAAGAAAGTATGTAGAGCACAGTTACGAAACATGAAACGGGAGTGACACGAAAAACCAAGTCGCCCTGCCAAATCTAATTTGAAAACCGATGAAAAATTTAGCTACGTAATTCCCTTCATAATTGAAATTAGTTACTACATGGATTACCTACTTTACGAACCGAAAACGGCTAAAGGGAATCCCAACCGAAATATTTTATCCTAAGTGAACTGGGAAGCAGCATGTGTTACTCACCACAGAGTCAGACCCCGACTTACGTTTACCGACCGTCTTCTAAAACATATCAGACACTGTGCTCCGGTGCAACCTTCCAAAGTTTGCCCTATTAGGTCTATGCTAAAAATGTGGAAAAGGGTACAGTCCGCGCCTTGGTCTGACTGACCAATCACAAGACTCTAAAAAGAATGGTCTCCCCTCAGGTCACATCATGAGCCAAAAGATAAAATTCAACGGACGTTCCCATGTTCTACAACAAGCTGCACTGATTCTGCAATCCAACATGCAGTCCCAGTTAACTACACATTCTTGCATCACAGAGGTAACCGCGATTAGGTAGCGGGTAAAAGGTAACAGGAAATAAAATCAGTAAAGATGATTCCGCATACAATCCTTCTCTCAGGCACGGTTATAGCAGAAAAGGCATCTGCTGGGCTGGGTGAAGCCACGTTAATTATTCCAAACAATACTTGCATGAAAGGTGGTTGAGACAGGCGCCTTTCTTTGGAGCCGAGCGACCGCTACGGTCGCAGGTTCGAATCCTGCCTCGGGCATGGATGTGTGTGATGTCCTTAGGTTAGTTAGGTTTAATTAGTTCTAAGTTCTAGGCGACTGATGACGTCAGAAGTTAAGTCGCATAGTGCTCAGAGCCATTTGAACCAGGCGCCTTTCATTGTAACCATGCTTATCACAGCGTCTGAGTAAAGTGCATTGCAAGTGAGACCTTAACTTTTCCAGACGAACTGAATGTTCAAATAACTTACGGGTTTGCTGCCGGGTGACGTCGTCGACCACCGCCGATATTTCGACAGGAGCACACCCTGCCATTCTCAAGGTACAACTGCAAGGAGGAAGCAATGTGAGTTATTTGTGAATTGCAAGCGAATGGAGCATGTCTTGTATGGAACAAAGGCTAAATACATACGTAAGCAAAACACAAATGGTAGAATTTGTGAACAAATGGCAAGCTTACGACGATGGATTTGCAAACCTAAGATGTATGAAAAATTCAACATAACACGTGGGCAGATGTGATATGCAAGTTAGCCGCTGTGGCTAGCAACGAACATCGAGTCAGGACATATGATATCCCTTCCAAATGACATGGCACAAAACTGAATAAAGATAACTTTATAAATTTTTTAGAAATTTACTTGCGAGTGAGAAACTCTGTAAATTACTTGAATTTAAAGATGGTTCACTCGTGCCATGAAACGGATGTCTTACAAATATTGAAACTAATCGCTATGAACAACTACTTGAATAAAAACTTGCGATTGCCAGCCACTCTTCGCTACGTTTTTTTGCATGTTGTGTATCATTCCAATCATAATGTGGCCACCATGTACAACGGAAAAACCACTACATTTATGCAATAACTTCTAGTATTGGTGATTGTTGAATAAGGGTCGTCTAATCACGGGAAAAGTTGTAGAACGCAAGGTTCATAAACCCAACATTAGATCTTACTGCTGTATTACACTTTTAAACAAACTATCATGGAAAACTGAATCTAATTAGGTGGGACTTTAGGAAGACTCAATGACGAATGAAACGAGAATTCCTCATCTGGTAGATCGTATTTTCAAATTAACAAGAGAAGTAACCCATTTTACTCTACGTACAATATGCACAAAGAACAAGTTTTATGTGAGCTGCTGAGAATACAGATTCCAATATATGACACTGTCAGCTCATTCCATCAACAAAAGCAAGACTTACCTCTTCAAAACACACAGTCAGCACGGGACGAAAGCCAGGAAGAGAATAATAAGACTTCTACGTTCTGTGCTCTCTGCCCAAATTGGAGGGGCAACAACATGCTTGTAGTCGATGTTAGGAACGTGAATGTTTCTTCAAGTTTTAAACTGAGAGGAAACACTGCAACTCCCCTAACATAGCGTACAAGTACGCGTAAAGTATTTGTTAGGTTTATACCGAGTCTGCACGGCCTTTTACTATTGGTGCATGCAGTAAACACGGTGTCTAATGGGGCGGCAACACAGAAGATTGGATGGAACTTCTATTGATACGGAAAGAATTTTCTCACGTGTCAGGGAAACGAAAAAGTCGTGATTCTTGTTGAAATCCCTGCTAAATAGATAGTTGCCTAAGGTGGGCACTTGGGGACTTAGGAAACCCTGCAATCAGGAAACTGTTGCTTCAGAACTCTGGGAACCTCCCAAGATTAATACCCGTGCCTTGACGAAAGCTTTCCTACCGCAGCTCGACACTAGACACGGGTTGATCCGAAATCCGTCTCCTTTCGTGAACAGTTCAACCAATCCACAACAGTTTCTGCTGCCCGTTTTTATGACTGAGCTGATACAAAATCGTGAAGCGATATTTACCAGTTATGTTATAGCACTTCCACAGTCAAAAACTCGTAGCACCTGATTAGATTATCGAAAAAATTAACACTAAAATTGAGGTCCATGAGGTGGAGGAAGTGAATAAGATCTACTTCCTATCAAGAAAAATAAGGTAGGGCGGACACAGCAGCAAAGACCTAAAAGGGGGCAGCACAGGCACAGGCAAAGAACATATTCCTCACCAAAAGATATGTCAGTATCAAAATTGTGCCTTAATTTGAGAAAGAAATTTCTGTATGGGTACATCTGGAGCACAGTATTGTTTAGAACTGAATCATGGATTATTGGGAAACCAAAATAGTCATCGAAAAGTTTGATATTTGATGTTACTGAAGGATAATGAAAATTAAGTGGGCTAATAAGACAACAAATGAGATTCTCCGTAGAAGACGGCGGTCGAAGGAGTATGTGGTAAGCACTTCTGGAAGAAACGACGGGGTGACAGGACATGTGTTTAGAAATCAAGGAATAAATATCACGGTACTCAAGAGAACCAAAGTGAGAAAAACTGTAGCGGAAGAGAGAGAATGGAATATATAAAATAAATAACTGAGAAAGTAGGCTGTTACTCTTGGATATATGGAAACTACGTCCAGTGAAATTTCCGCTGTTACAAAAATCTGTGAATTTTGGGCCCAGCATTCCTGGAAACTACTTGCTCACTAAGTCGCGGACTAGCTGCACCTCCAAGAGCCCCCCTCCACCGACAACGCTCCCTAGAGTGTGTTGTGCCACTCTCAAAGCAGGCAGAGATTTAATTGCTGTCTAATGCAAATAAAGCCGACGCCGCCATGCAAATGACCAGCGGCGTAAACATATTGCTATGAGCACAAGAGTAACACCAATGGTGGACATAACGTTCCACTATATACCTCCTTACATAAGCATATTTCACTGATTCTACTTATTTAAATATTTAAATCTTGCTTGCCCTTCTTTTATAATGCTTACCCGGTCTTAACATGAAAGATAGTTACGTATAGCAACCCTAAAAAAATTGTTTGTTATTACTTAAGTCGTTTTAAGATCCCTACTTTGTACTTTAAAGGTGTATCTTGAGTAGTACACAGTTTTGTTATGTTTGCTTATCTTTCACTTAGCAATAATGACAACGATATGCAGAATTATAGTTCTAAAAGAAACTATTCCCATGTGCTAAACCACTTGTAAAGGACGCGCGCAGGTCGCGCTAGGAACCAGGTGAACAAAAATATGACAACACGGCAAACAGAACATATTGCTATGCCTAATAAGATGTAGGAAAACCGTTGGCATTCAAAACTAGCTTCCAGTCGTCTCTGACTAAATATAAGTCATGTATGGTTCTCAAGGGTATCTTATATCAATTTTCTTGCAAAATAGATGCAAGTTGATGCAACTACGATGCAGGTGGTTGGCAACCACGCCCCATTCTCTCCAAAGTAGACCACTAGAAATCAATAATACTGAGAGCTAGTGACCCAGGTCACTAGGGGATATGTGACGACTCACCCTCGTGCTCACAAAATCAGTGATGAGCCGGCCACTGTGGCCGAGCGGATCTAGGCGCTTCAGTCCGGAACCGCGCTGCTCCTACGGTGGTCGCAGGTTAGAATCCTGCCCGGGCATGGATGTGTGTGATGTCCTTAGGTTAGGTTTAAGTAGTTCTAAGTCTATGGGACTGATGACCTCAGATGTTAAGTCCCATAGTGCTTAGAGCCATTTGAAGCATGAGTGATGGGCTTTGTCATCTTGGAACACAGTATCACCTGTGGGGTACAAGTACTGTACCACTGGATGGACCTTATCAGCCAAAATGGTCGCATAATCCTTGGCAGTATTGCAGTCTTGCAGAGTAACCATGGGGCCGATGGAGTAGCACGATATGGGTGCCCAAACCACCACCAAACCCCTGACATGTTTCACTCTCGGGACGTAAGCTCGGCCAGAAGTTGGAAACATTGTGAAACAATCGAGCAAATTACTTTCTTCCGTTGCTCCATAGTCCAGGCTTAGGTATAATATTTTCCTCTTAAGGCCATTTGCATACGTATGTGTGGTTTTGGAATTTCAGCTCTCCCTGCAGTTGCCGGTTTCTGGAGCATCTTTAGTGTTGTTTCGCTGCTGACAGAGTTCGGGAAATATGTGACATTCAGTTCAAGAAGAGACTTTTGCAACTGTCATACCATTATCATTCGTTACAGACACTTCATCCGCGTCTTGAGTTAGCGGGTAACGTTTTTCTGCTTTCTCTGAATGCGTTATACATCTTCGATACCGTGCCTCTTGAAACACCAAGCACTTCGGCTCCCTTGATTACATAAGCTCCCACCATACGAGCACCAAAATTCACTGAAGTTAAGATCTTCTGGGTTATTAGGACGCGTCATATTTCTACTAAAATGATCGACGTCTCGACACCTCTGCTGGGATCTTCCTCAGGATCTTCTGGTGTCCACTACTGCTGGAACAGTGAGTGTTCTAGCAGCAGCGGACACCAGAAAGTCCTGAGGAAGATGCCAGCAGAGGGGTCGAAACGTCGATCATTTTAGTAGAAATATGACGCTGCCTAATAACCCAGAAGATTTTCAGTGACAACGACCACGAAAGCAAGCAGACTTACATCAACAATTCACTTATATCCGACGTCATGCACTTACGACTACAGTGACCACTCTTCTGACAACGAGTGACGCTTGTAGAGTAATGAGGTCGTAGCACCGGCGCCGTTCATGGCCAAATACAACAGCGCAACCTGCGGGGTTGGTTAGCATCTGCGATTTATGTTCAAGCATACATACCTGCACATGTGCAAACGCCTGGTCTTCTACACTACTGGCCATTAAAATTACTACACCACGAAGATGACGTGCTACGCAAAATTTAACCGACAGGAAGAAGATGCTGTGATATGCAAATGATTAGCTTTTCAGAGCATTCACACAAGATTGGCGCCGGTGGCGACACCTACAGCGTGCTGAAATGAGAAAACTTTCCAACCGATTTCTCATACACAAACAGCAGTTGACCGGCGTTGCCTGGTGAAACGTTGTTGTGATGCCTCGTGTAAGGAGGAGTAATGCGTACCACTACGTTTCTGACTTTGATAAAGGTCGGATTGTAGCCCATCGCGATTTCGGTTTATCGTATCGCGATATTGCTGCTAGCGTTGGTCGAGATCCAATGACTTAGCACAATATGGAATCGGTGGGTTCAGGAGGGTAATACGGAACGCCGTGCTGGATCCCAACGGCCTCGTATCACTAGCAGTCGAGATGGCAGGCATCTTATCCGAATGGCTGTAACGGATCGTGCAGCCACGTCGCGATCCCTGAGTCAACAGATGGGGACGTTTGCAAGACAACAACCATCTGCACCAACAGTTCGACGACGTTTGCAGAAGCATGGACTATCAGCTCGGAGACCATGGCTGCGGTTACCCTTGACGCTGCATCACAGACAGGAGCGCCTGCGATGGTGTACTCAACGACGAACCTCGGTGCACGAATTGCAACACGTCATATTTTTCAAATGAATCCAGGTTCTGTTTACAGCATCATGATAGTCGCAACCGTACTTGGCGACATCGCGGTGAACGCACATTGGAAGCGTGTATTCGTCATCGCCATACTGGCGTATCACACGGCGTGATGGTATGGGGTGCCATTGGTTACACATCTCGGCCACCTCTAGTTCGCATTGACGGCACTTTGAACAGTGGACGCTACATTTCAGATCTGTTACGACCCGTGGCTCTACCCTTATTTTGTTTTATATTTGTTTTAAACTGTGACTTGTTAATCAGAAGAAATGTGATTTTGTACTTGTGGATTTGTAATATAGTTTTACTGTTTTCCATCGTAGTACCTGAAGGTCTGGTCACAAGCGAAAATCTTGTGGTTGCGTCCGACAGAGAATAAAATAAATTGAAATCACCTCCAAACGTAAAATGTGTGTTCTTACAATTTTGGTTCTGGGACCTGCAGTCATCTTCATCTGCAAGTACTGCAATGTAAAATACCACGTGAGGGTCCTCGTCTCTTCTGCTATCGGACAACTTGCGGAGTGCGGACGGGGGGATTAGTGGAGCTTTCTTCGACCTATGGTTCAAATGGCTCTGAGCACTATGGGACTCAACATCTTAGGTCATAAGTCCCCTAGAACTTAGAACTACTTAAACCTAACTAACCTAAGGACATCACACACACCCATGCCCGAAGCAGGATTCGAACCTGCGACCGTAGCAGTCCCGCGGTTCCGGACTGCAGCGCCAGAACCGCACGGCCACCGCGGACGGCTCTTCGACCTATACTGGGCGCAAATTTCACTGGGTGCAGTTTACGGGACACAAGAGATTGGCACGGAAGACAAATTGCTGGAGAGTCGCACGAAGACAGTCACAAGATTAATGGCAAAGTAAAGAGGACAACAGTTCGCACACCATCTGCCTCGAGAATCTAAAATTAGCAGCATGATTCTAATTTAGAAGATTTAGAGTTTCAAAAGTTTGACATTGTCTCGAGAGTGGCGGTATATGTAAAAAGCAAAGAGCGCCTCCTGTATACCTGTACGGTATCGGCGAGTTTAGGAGCTTCCGTCTGCAAAAAAATTTAGCAAGCCATATTTTACTAATAATGGCCTGTCTCCGTTACTGCTCACACGAACACCTGCAAAAAAAAACTAAAAAGGGGCTAAAATCACTTATGCGAAGAGCGCAGAACTGCTTTGAACGTGTTCGGAGCGACGAACTCTCCCGTAACGCCGCGACTGCCAAGTCGTTGACCGAACACAGGGCCGCACGCGCCCGTACACGCGCACATAACCAGTAGGGCGTCAAACGATATTTTGCTGCGTGGATTAATGTGGACGAGTGGACGCCGCGGGGCAGATTTCTGGAACGGCTGTCGATTAATAACGAAGCGGAGAACACGCCCAAGCAAACACGTGTGGGGACGGCCGCAGAAACCGCAAATCGCTCCCTTATTAGAAGGGGCTAGTTTCCGGGATCGCTGACGTCACCCGGTGACGCGAAAAACATCGGCCGCAGATCGAAACTGCGTACCTCTAAATTGCGCCTAAACGCTCCGCGTGCGTTGACCCTGCTGCCGCTTTAATGCCTCGCTAGGAAGCAGCGGGAGAACTGCTGAAGGTCACCATAGTGAACGCTCTGACCAACGTGAGGAAGGAGTTCAGGTGGTGGAGAATACAATGGCGGTGGTTGAAGATTCAAATGGTTCAAATGGCTCTGAGCACTATGGGACTCAACTGCTGAGGTCATTAGTCCCCTAGAACCTAGAACTAGTTAAACCTAACTAACCTAAGGACATCACAAACATCCATGTCCGAGGCAGGATTCGAACCTGCGACCGTAGCGGTCTTGCGGTTCCAGACTACAGCGCCTTTAACCGCACGGCCACTTCGGCCGGCGGTGGTTGAAGATTAGGATTTAACATCCCGAGACTGGAATAGAAGGGAGAACCGATAGAGGTACTCAAAGTACCCTCCGCCACACACCTTCAGGAGGCTTGCGGAGTATGGATGTAGATGTAGATGTAGATGACGAGATTATTAGTGTCGTTGCCCAAGCCCGGATTAGAAAAGGACGAGGAGGGAAACGGAACTAGTAACTTTCAAAAAACCCGTCTCTTTAAATGTCGTGAGTGATTTAGGCAAACCACAGCAAGTCTAAATCTGGAGCACCAAAATAAATAGCCACCATCCTGAATGCAAGTCTAATTGCTTCAAATGGCTCTAAGCACTGTGGGCTTAACAACCGAGGTCATCAGTCCCATGGACTTAGAACTACGTACACCCAACTAACCTAAGGACATCATACACATCCATGCCCGAGGCGGGATTCGAACCTGCGACCTTAGCAGCAGCGCGGTTCAGGACTCAAGCGCCTGGAACCGCTCGGTCACAGCGGCCGGCTGCAAGTCTAATTCCTTACCGCTGTGTCACATTTTCTTTTTGGAGTTACCAGTCTTCTAGCTGGTTCGATGGGGTCCACTACGTATTCCTCTCTTATACCAACCTGTTTATCCCAGAGTGCACTTCCACCCTTCGCCACAATTATATGTTGGATGTATTCCAATCTCTGTTCTCCCGTACAGTTCTTACCCTCTATAGTTAGTTATTCTTTGATGTCTTAACACATGTCCTATTATGCTCTCCGTTCTTCCTGTGAATGTTGCCACTCGGAGTAGCCGCGCGATCTAGGCCGCCTTACCACGGTTCGCGCGGCTCTCTCCGTCGAAGGTTTGAGTCCTCAAATGGCTCAAATGGCTCAAATGGCTCTTGTGTTGCTCTGTGTATGTCTATAACTTTCTTCATTCCTTGAAACAGTGCGTCTAGTTGTGAATGAAATCTTGGCACTGCAAATCTGCTCAGTCTCTAGTCCATGGGAAGCCTGTCGAAGTCCTTCTTACTTGCATTTTTCAGGGATCTCTATTAGGTGCACTACCTTTCACGGATGTTGAAATCAACATTTGATGATATCCATTTTAAACATCGCCGTTCTTAAGAGGCCGTATGCGATATTTATGCCCTTAGACCGCAAGAGCTTAGATGCTGTACAGATTTTTAAAAAGACTTTGCATGGAATTACTAAAAGGGCAACACAGCTGTAAGATTCAGATTTAGGACTCATTTTATTGGCTCTGAGCGCTATGGGCTTAACATCTGAGGTCATCAGTCCCCTAGAAAAAAATGTTCAAAAAATGGCTCTGAGTACTATGGGACTCAACTGCTGTGGTCATCAGTCCCCTAGAACTTAGAACTACTTAAACCTACCTAACCTAAGGACATCACACACATCCATGCCCGAGGCAGGATTCCTACCTGTGACCGTAGCAGCAGCGCGGCTCCGGGCTGGAGCGCTTAGAACCGCACGGCCACCGCGGCCGGCGAAAAAAATGTTGAAATGGCTCTGAGCACTATGCGACTTAACTTCTGAGGTCATCAGGCGCCTAGAACTTAGAACTAATTAAACCTAACTAACCTAAGGACATCACACACATCCATGCCCGAGGCAGGATTCGAACCTGCGAACGTAGCGGTCACGCGGTTCCAGACTGAAGCGCCTTTAACCGCACGGCCACACCGGCCGGCTAGTCCCCTAGAAGTTAGAGCTACTGAAACCTAACTAACCTAAGGACATCACACACACCCATGCCCGAGGCAGGATTCGAAACTGCGACCATAGCCGTCGCGTGGTTCCAGACTGCTTTATCTGCCCATCTAATTTACAACACAGTTCATGACTCCCTAAAATACAATGCCGTGCCAAAAAAGTAAATTCTTGGAAATTTCCTCTGCAAACTAAGACCTACGTTCAGGTGACGGAAGTCGTGGGATACTAATAACATCGCGATGGACCTCCTTTTGTCCGGCGTACAACACCTGGACGTCGCATGAACTCAATGCGTCTTTGGAAGTATCCTGAAAAATATAGTCGTCCATAATTGCGAAAGTATCGTCGTCGGTGCAGGATTTTGTGCATCGACTGATCTTTCGATTATGTCCAATAAATGTTCGATAGGATCCATATCGAGCAATCTGAACAGTCAAATCATTCGCTCGTATTGTCCAGAAAGTTCTTCAAACCAGTTGCGAAAATCTGTGGCCCGCTGACATGGCACATTGTCATCCATAAAAATCTGTCGTTGTTTGGGAACATGAAGGCCATGAATGGCTGCAAACGCCGAATATAACTATGTACAGTCAATTGTCGGTTCATTTGGCCCAAATGACCGATCCATTCCAGGTAAACACAGCCCACACCGTTATGGGGCCACCACCAGCTTGCACAGCGCCTTGTTAATAATTTGGGTCCATTGCTTCGTGGTGTCTGCGCAACACTCGAACCCTACTGTCAGGTCTTACCAATGGAAATCGGGACTCATCTGCTTCAGGCCACAGTTTTCCAGTCGTTTAGCGTCCAGCCGATCTGGTCACGAGCCCAGGAAAGGCGCGGCAGGCGATGTCGTGCTGTTAGCAAAGGTACTCAGGCCGGTCGTCTGTTGCCATACCCATTCTAACGTCCCCTTTGAAAAATTGTGAATGACTGTGCTGGTAAACTTCTACGTTATTTGATTTTCAAACAACTGAGCTAAACTCAACGTACTCAAACAGTTTTCATTTTACTTATTCTGATCATCAC
Organism: Schistocerca piceifrons; assembly: GCF_021461385.2. Taxonomy (NCBI): domain Eukaryota; kingdom Metazoa; phylum Arthropoda; class Insecta; order Orthoptera; family Acrididae; genus Schistocerca; species Schistocerca piceifrons. Next base: position 406,649,670 of record NC_060145.1, read on the forward strand.
TAAACTGACACACAATATTTTTTTGCGCAACGCAGTCTGACTTTCAATAATCCCTACACAAGAATGGCCCTGACCAACAATAACCTATACCTTTCATGAATCACTTACCTCACAAAAATCTTCGTTATTCGAACTACTGCAATTAGCGAGCGCCAGTACTGCCAACTAATTAATAGATTCTAACTACTGAACGCACTAACTACTGATAGGCATACTTAGCAAATGAAAGATTTTGATAGAGAACAAACAATGTATTTACCTTAATAACGTACAAAAGTCGTGTCAGTTCGTGACATCCATCTTTACAAATTTCCTTTTTCTGGCGGACACACGTCCAGATCGTGCGTTTATAGTAACCTCTGAAAACTCTGGCATCTCTCTCCCCACATTCATCACTGCTGGCGGCTCACCTCCAACTGCACAACGCTACGCGCTGTTCACATCCAACTGCCCAACACTACAAGCGCGAATAGTCCAACAATGGCAACCAGCCACAGACTGCACACAGGTCAGTGGTTTTCGTACAGAGCGCTACGTGGCGTTACCAACATAACAACGTAAACTGCCTACTTATACCATTAACGCCAAATTTCGCCGCATTCTGCTAGCGGATACCTTCGTCATACTTCCTATATTGATTTCTCAGCGTTGCTGGTCTGCACTGATAACTCTACGCAAACTCCGCGGCTTGCGGTTGTTAAATGAAAGCTGTCCGCCACATCGTTGATTGTCGTGAGAGGTAATACCTACACTCTTGATACTGGGTATCTCAAAATACTGAATTCCCTAATGATTTCCGAAGAGGAATATCTCATTCGTCTAGCACCAACTACTATTCAGGGTTCAAACTTTGTTAATTGCCGTAGAGCGGCCATAATCACGCCGGAAACCTTTCCACGTGGATCACCTAAGTACAAATGATAGCTCCGCCAATGCACTCCCCTTTTACCCTGTGTAAGCGATACAACCGTCATCTGTATATGTGCATATAGCCGTCCCCTGACTTTTATCACCTCAACGCATGTTTGATAGTAGTAGAGTTTAGTCGGTCAGGAATGCCCTCTTTGCCCGTGTTACTCTGCTTGCTATATCCTCAATGTAGCCGATCTAAATTTAGTCTACTGCATGATTACCAATTTCGCTATTAAGTTTCTCGTTCAACTCATTTTTGCTACCGGTACTCCTCATTACTTTCGTCTTCCAAAAGTCTACTTTCAATCCGGGGGTGCTGTTCACTTAACCAGGTACAATGGCAGTGGTGGTGTGTAACTGCAGCAAATCTGAAACTGGGGTTTTCAACTCTTCAGGTCTGAAGACTGTTTAGATGCAGTTCTCCACGGCGTTCAGATTTTATGATTCCAACATCCACCCGGTCACTCGCGGACGGGAGAGCCGAATGGGGGAGTATTTTCCCTCCGGAATTTTTAACGCCATTTTCATTAAGCCATACAGTATGCAGCATGTCTTCAGGAAATATAATGGCTAAGTTTCCCTTATCTTTCAGTCATCCCACAGCACCAACATGTCAAGACCATTTTGGCCATTGCTAGAAGACCAGACTGCTGCCTTTGCAACTACTAAAAAGGCTGCAGACCCTCTTCAGGATTCATGTGGTGGCCTAGCCCCTCTGCAGATACCGCTTCGACACTGTTGCACCTGAAATGGAGTTGTCTGCATCATTGACCATTCAAGCCAGCCCACCATATCAAGATCCATGGTTAGCTGAGTGACAATACGAACAACTATGAAAAAACAAACGCCTAATTCCTTGCCTTTCACAGAATCCTCTGGCATCCTTTTGTGCAGGATATTGTTTTACTCAGCCTACAGAACGTTTTGGTCGTTGAATTTGCAACACTTCGGGCTAGTCTGAAAACTGTGAGCTCGATTAATATGGTACAGTTTTGTAAACGCAGTCCCATAAAAGAATTGACGCAAATCGTACGAGTGGAATGTTAAGGATACACTCCCAGACAAAAAAATCACCCAGAAGAAGAAATGCAACTTCACTAGTTGATATGTGATGTCATTCCAGTGTTTATAATACCGAGACAGATATACGAAGAACTTGGCAGTATGAGCCCAATTATCAGTATAACGTTGAACAAAAAATGGCTCTGAGCACTATGGGACTTAACATCTATGGTCATCAGTCCCCTAGAACTTAGAACTACTTAAACCTAACTAACCTAAGGACATCACACAACACCCAGTCATCACGAGGCAGAGAAAATCCCTGACACCGCCGGGAATCGAACGCGGGAACCCGGGCACGGGAAGCGAGAACGCTACCTCGCGACCACGATCTGCGGACTAAACGTTGAACAATCTTTGGCCTTGATGCATTCACTATTACGGTTGGGAAGGATGCCATAAAGCCGTTGTATCCCACCATGAGGCAAGCTGGTCCACAACTGTTGCATCTGGTCCTGGGCAGAGTTGATGTCTGAGGTGGCTCCACACATGTTCTACCAGAGACAGATCTGGGCATCTTTTTGGCAGCGGAGGTAGCTCGACGTAACTCATACAGTTCAGAGAGCCATGTGTCTCTGTATAAGAGCGTTGCCCTGTCGCAAAATGTCAACACGATACCATCGGGTGAGAGGTAACACACGAGGAGCCAGGATGGTATTTTTAAGACACCAAGTCTACGGAAGTAACAATTTTATTTGAATCCAGAGTACTCGCATATCTTTTGTAGCCATTTTGAGGGATAAATAAGCCATCTAGCGTGACTGGAAAAATTACGAGATGGGGACTCAATTACTTCAATAAATATTACGTATAAAGCACCTTTATCGAAAAGCAAATGCTCGTGTCGTGAGACTGACTCTTATTAAACATAAATGTATTTTTTCTTCCTTTTGTTAATAACTAGTTTCATTTGACACGCCATTTTGTTGTGGAAATGTGTTAAGTGCCTCTAGAAGTCTTTCTCGCCAGAAAACGTTCAAACATGGCTCTGAGCACTATGGGACTTTACTGCTGTGGTCATCAGTCCCCTAGAACTTAGAACTACTTAAACTAAGTAACCTAAGGACATCACACACATCCATGCCCGAGGCAGGATTAGAACCTGCGACCGTAGCGGCCGCACGGTTCCGGACTGTAGCGCCTAGAACCGCATGGCCACTCCGGCAGGCAGAAAACGTTCAATTTCCGTGACCACCAACAGGAGCACTGCTCGTTTATTTACGTCGGTGAAAAATAAGCATAAGGCCTATAAAATGAGTAAAAAAGTATGTAAAATGAAGATAAATCGTAGATTCTGAAATACCTAAAGGCTAATGAGATAAAGAATTCGTGAGTGCTTAAAATATAAGTTGTCTTAGCTAAAATGACGTGATATATAGGCTGTCACTTTGAGCAGAAATTCAATGGTTTGCTTGTTTCTGTTGCGATTCTCTGGTAGAGCCATCTCATGGTGGCATTCAGTTTCTTTCGAAATTAATGTCAAGCTCTGAAACTGTCGTTAAAGGCAATTAAAAACCCCTCGCCAGTCGTTTGTCATAAAAAGCTCGTCACTGTCTCGAGTCGGAAGAAAAACTTGTGCACTTGGTCCCGGACAGTTATTTCTTACTTGCAATAAATTATCTCTATTTCTTACTTGTAATAATTTATCTCAACTGAAAACTAATTACTGCAAGATTTAAGCTAATAATAAATACGTGGAATGTTCTTTGAACGCAGAATACCAGTAGATAGTTTAAGAAAAAACGTAGTCTGATGTTGTTCTGTTTGGAATGTGTATCGATTAATGTCAAAGCAACTGATTGATAGAAAATAATACATAGCCATTAAAAGATCTTTTAATTATTACACTTTCACAGTAGACTGATAACTTATTATCTAGTTTCTTTAAAGTTGCCAGTCTTTAGGCTAGTTCACCACCGCCCTTCATTTCCTTGGACCCAGTGCCAGCTGCGTCGTTCCTGATTACTTTAAAAATTTTCTTGATCGCTGTGCTGTGTACAGGGTGCATAAAAATACTTGATCAAACTTTGGAGCTGGCTGCTCATGCAAAATCAAGGAAAAAATTAACATGTAAATATAAGACTGGAAATGCCCGATTTTTTTATTATGGAAAGTTTATTGTACAATAATATACTATAAATTTGAAATTGTCAACTCATAGGAACCGTCGTGATGTTTTACAAAATGTTCAAAATCGATTCTTGTTTTTACACACATAGCTCGTAGGACTGTCACGCGTTTTCAAACAAATCTAAAGGGCGCTGAAAGCTTCCACTTGTTTATTTGACACTGATATAGCGTCTCTGCATCTAGAATGTCCTTCCCATTAACTAAAGTGACGAATCGTTATAATGTAACTTAAAGTCAAAGGCGTATTTATTCTGTAAAGAATACATCACTAGTGCATATAATAAAATTGAGCTGTGCAAGGCTCGTGTTCACGCCATTTATTGTTTGCAATCTTCTATTGCGGTACCGCCGCCTCGTTTTCTTATTCCATTTACTGGCGTCACTAACTCACTGCCTTACTTGCCCGTGAGTGACAGTGCACTGTCGTACCATCTCTTGAGCGACCAATAGTATTTCCGGGCCGTCGTGTGCCTGGAAGTCAGTTGGAGACGAACCATCAGTGCACTCGGTGACGGTGCAGCGGTCAGCGACGAAGGAGCGTCGGGGACGAAGCACCAGTGAGGAGCGGACAGCCAGTACTTGCCGACTGACGGCGACATACATGCACTGTCCGAATGAAGGAGACTAGAGCAGGAACGACAGGAACGACCTTTGGTTCTGCTGGTCGTCCCATCAGCCGACGTCTGTTTGGTCCTTTGACCGTTTCCGGGTGGTGGCAGTCAGTCGGTTGGGGCAGAGCAGCAAGGAAGTCTCCGTGGTGCGTGGTCAGGCCGGAGCCGCTGGCGGCCTGCACGGCCGGTTGGAGTTGTGAGGCGCTTCTTGCAAGAGTTACGAAGTTCGTCGCCCACCGATCCTGGACACAAAAGTTGAGTGCTAACTTAACCTACTATCAAGCCTCAACTGCTTACAAATCTCTTCGTTTGATCCTGGTTGTCACTTTCTGGGATATTCCCGCGAGCAACAACGTGTGTGCATTGAAGTTGGCTACAATTGCAGCCGTCTTCCTGTGTGGTGTTTAACTTAATTTAATTCATTCCTTCATTAATGAAGTGTACCAGCGGTATCTTCTGCCTTGAGGCAGTTGACATTCCGGTTACCTGCCCTGGGTGTTGATGTAATTTTCAGCAGTGTATTTTCCTCGTCGTGTTGATGCTGTCCAGCATGGCGTGTAGTTCGACAGCTGAGGTGTGTTGGTAGTTTTGAGCGTTTATTCTGACTTGGTTGCATATGGCACCACTATCCAGAACGTTGTGCTATTGACATCTTGTTGTCGTTTTGCCGGTCGAGTGGAGCAGAACTGAACTTGTTGGTTTGTTCGTCGGCTTACTTTCGGTTGGGTTGCCTTCCGATTAAGAGGTTATCGGTCTGGCTGCCTGTCTCACCTAAACGTGCGTTAATGTTAACTTCCGAGGCCGATCCTTGGAACCTTCTGAGCGCCGCTACTTGTGTTTTACATAGTATTTCCTTTTTAGTCTTAAGTGCTGTGTATGGCCTTCAGCTGAGTTTTAGCTTATTAAAATTGCAGGGCTTTTCTTCTTAGGCCTTAAGCCATAAAAAAATTGTTTCTTGTTTAGTATGTGGCCTTCAGCCGAGATTCAGCCTTTCAAAATTAAAACTGAAAATTCGTTGTGCCTAGGCCTTAAGCCATAAATTGGTTTCAGGTTGGTATGTGGCCTTCAGCCGAGTTTTCCAGCTTAAATTAAAAATTGAAAATTTCTTTGTCTGGGCTTTAAGCCGTGAGATTGTTTGGGTTTCATATGTGGCCTTCAGCCGAGAGTTACATGAAGCATTTTAGGGTAAAGCCTTTAGCCTATTTTAGTTGAAATTTAGAAGCTCTTCCCCTTAGGCCTTAAGCCGAAAAATTGTTCTCTGCATGGTGTGTGGCCTTCAGCCGAGTTTTAATCCCTCTTAAATTAAAAATTAAAAATCTTTGTCTTGCCCTTAAATCTTTAGTATGAGGCCTTCAGCAGAGTTTTATACGAAATATTTTAAGATAAGGACTTCAGCCTTTTCAAATTGAAAGCTCTTCTTCCTAGGCCTTAATCGGTTGAATTGTTTTGTTGATATGCGGCCTTGAGCCGAGTTTTCAGCATACTTAGATTTGAAAATCTTTGTCTCGGCCTTAAGCTCTAACACTGTTCTTGATTAATGTGAGGCCTTCAGGCGAGTTCTATTGAAAAAATTTAAGTTAAGGCTTTCACCCTATTTATATTGAAGATAAAAAAAAATTTTCTGAAGTGAAACCTCCAGAAGAACTTCTGTACCTCAATTCCTTGCTCAGGCCTTGTGCCTTGGATTTACGATGTGACCTTCAGCCGATCTAAATTAAATCAAAGGAGATCTTTCGTTAAAACCTTGAGAGTTTCGATTCTTGCTTGTGTGATTGTTTGTTCTACGAAATAAAGTTTATATGTTGAGTACAACTGATAGTAACTTATTTTGGCTCCTTTCCACAAATACAACCGCATCCGGTCTGTCCTGCTAGCCCAGGGATTAAAAAATTTCTGTAAAATTCACGAATCATTTGTTTTCAAAAAACTCATGTACGACTTACTCTTGTTTCAACTCTTGTCTCTTCTATGCTTTTAACTGGACGTGCACAGAAAAAAGTTCTGTATTTATAATGTTAATATACCTGAAACTTAAAATGCATTCAGTCAGTATGGCACTGTAGAGTGTGAGGTTGCGTGCCTTGCAGTCATGTTACACGTGGTTCCACTTGCACCCGCCTTCTTGCCTGTTGCACAAGTGAGCGTGGACCACCTTCTCCCCTTTGGCCAGCAGTGCCTGTGGTACAAAACGGTCTCCATGAACTTGAATATAATGCTGTGAGAAATATCAGACTCCTGAGCTACACTTGTCACACTCAGTCTTTCTTCCAGTCTCCTGATGATATTTCCTCGCGTGAAATCATCCAAATGTTGTCCCCGGGTCATGTTGTAATGAAGAACTTCACCGCAGTACACCGTAACTGCTCGCTGATTGACTCATACTGTCTTTTCCCGTTACTTCAACTGCCTCGAGATGCGGTGCCAGGCCCATTTGGCGCTGCAGTTTTCTGTGCACGAGAAGTAGAGGGGCGGGGGGCGAGGAGGAGAAGATCAGTGTTCAACGTCCCGTAGCCAAAGAGGTCATCAGAGACGGAGCTCATGTTCGGATTAGGGAAGAAAGGAAAGGAAAGCGTCCATGCCCTTTCAGAGGAACCATCCCGGCATTTTCCTTAAGATATTTAGGGAAAACACAGAAACCCCAAATCAGCATGGCCGTACGCGGATTTGAACCATAGTCCTTCCGAATGCATGTCCGGCGAGCTAATCAATGCGATGCCCCACTCGATTTCTGTGCGCGAGTGGTAGACCTGTTGCAGATTCCTCCCCCCTCTCCCCCCCCCCCCCCCCACACACACACTTTCATTCGTTTTCACCAAGTCGTTAATACATTACTTTATCTCATCCGTAAGTATCATGCACTGCTTGTAGATCTTGGAACAAAGTGGTACATATACAGGGTGTTTGAAAAGAACTCCCTTGTTTTAAGTATAAATTTAATGAAGAAATTAATGAAAAATTACATAATGAAAGATAATTCCTTCAAGTTTTGTTTAATGTTAGTAGACGTCAACATGGGATCCATTTGTTGCCCTGTACACGTCGAGGCGATATTCCACTTCTCGCCACGGATTCACCAACATTTCAAGTGTAACCGTCCCAACCGCCATAACGAGTCTTTTCCGTAAATGACTGACGTCTCTGATCTTTTCACTGTACACAACACTTTTATGTGGCCCCAAAAGAAAAAGTCCAGTGGGGTCAAGTCTGGGCTTTGTGGTGGCCAAGGTATTGGGATAGCCCTGCCTATGCAGCCAGTGATGTATAGTTTTAGCTGTAGGTGGTTCACCACCATACTGTCATCTAAAATTAAGTTGCAATGTTATAACTGACTCAGTTTTCACAATCCAAATAACACACTGCGCTTTCTGTTGCGGAGTACACATTGTTGCTGAGTTGCACTGCACAGCGCGCACACCTGGCCTGAACCGAGGGAACAGAGGAAAAGAACAGCACTGGTGCCGTCTCAAGGTCAAGCAGACCTGCCAGCTACAGGGGTGTCAAACTTGGAGAGTTGATGAATCAAACACCACATACTACAATAGTGTATGTCACTTTGTACAGATTCCAGGACACATTAAAACTAGAGAGTTTTTTTCAAACACCCTTTGTTACGAAAGTACTTGTTCAACAACTGTGTCTCGTACTCCCTAGCTAACATTTAAATTATTTGGGTGCAGTTAATGACAATTTTCATCAGGCAACCTAGTCTGGCGCAATCAAAACCATTACGTCAGTCTCATACCAATATAAACCAAAGATGACGCTCACATAGTATAGAATCAAATATTCGTGTGTGATGTTGGCATCGTACGCTCCTCGCCCTTAGATGTTACGGTGCACCATTACGCACACTACTAGAGCCAGGTACTGCAATCCGAAACCAATCGAATAACTGCGAGGCGGTGTGTTAATATACGCAAACAGATTTTCAGAAATATTAATACGAAGCTTATCCCCCCACGTATAGCTTAATTCTGTCACTCAGTAACGTTATCCCACATTGCCCGAGCCTTATTACTCAGCAGAAGAAATAAGAATAAGGTGTAAGCACGCTCGATAAGGTGGGTAGGCTGTGCTGAACAGAAGCCCCTAATCTCAGATTTTTTCTTTTTCGGTACGCTGTGGCCTAGGGCTTTATTTAAACAAGCAACTCCATCTAGGTACCAATCCCGGAAGCTCCATTACAACCGACAGACACATCAAGAAAATGAGCGCTCATGGGTCGTTAGCTAGAGGAATTCTAATTCAGACATCCAGACGGCCAAGAAAATCCACGGAATTAATTGTGCCAGCGAGAAGAAGCGCCTTTGGGGTGTCCATCCACCAGTGCAGGCACCCGCCGTCTACCGATTACTGGACGGCCTGGACCCACTGGAGTGAAACAAACTGCGACTCCGTTACTCCTGCGCGGTGCTCCGTAATGAAGGACAGCAGAGGTCGCAGCTGGCGGCGGCGCGAGTGACCCGGGCGTTGGCGCCGCGTCCACACGGCCGTCACGTTCGTCGGCGAGGAGCAGACGGTAATTCACTGGCTGCCGGCTGCCGGCTGTCGGCAGAGGCGGCCAAGCTCAGTTGCGTGCTGCACGTTCGGACACAGGGACCTCCAGGAGCCGGCGGTGGGACTACGACTGGTCACGGACCGCTCTTACCAGGTAAGACAGCACGCTGTCTCAGACGGTTCTCACGTCAACGATGGCCCAAAAACGGTGGAATTTGGGTAAAACTAGTGAGCTAGAGGGAATTCCAGACAGTGGGAGGGTCTGACCAACTACGTTCCTCTGTCTTATACGAAATACGTCACGGCGCAGTGCTCACGGTACTGATCCAACGCTGGTGACAATTTGTATCTAACTGGGCTAAAACCCGGTGAGCTGGAAAGAGCGTGGCGGGCACCATAGTTGGCAGGTGTCGCCGACCACGCTGTCTGGCTTTCTCGTAGAGCAGTTCAACGTGGTGATCACTGTCCGGATATTGAAGCTGAGCTAAATCGATGCTACGGCGCAATTTGATCTGGAGGAAATGGCGTCACCACCAAGACGTTTCCCGTGGACACTGGCTGCAGGTGCGGGCTTGTCGGTCGGTGGCTTACTGCGCTCCCCAACATCTACATATGTACTCCACAACTCCTTTATGGTGTGTACGTCTAGTACCACTGCCTATTCCTACGTGCCGAGAGAAGCGCGATTGTCGCTAAAGCTCCGTATGATACCTAATGTCTATAATTTTTTCCATCGTCATCATTTTGCGAGACGTTTGTGGGAGGAAGTAATATACTGTCCGACTCTTCACTCTCGGAATATCAACAATAAACCTCACGGCTCTTATTGTAAGTGGGCCGATTAGGTTTTTATGTTGGTAACGCCACGTAGTGCTCTGTATGAAAATCGCTGACTGCGCTGTATGCAGTCTGTGGCTGGTTGGACTCATTGTTGGAATATTCGCTAGTGTAGTGTTGGGGAGTTGGATGTGAACAGCTCGTAGCGTTGGGCAGTTAGAGCCGGCCGGGGTGGCCGAGCGGTTCTAGGCGCTACAGTCTGGAACCGCGCGACCGCTACGGTCGCAGGTTCGAATCCTGTTTCGGGCATGGATGTGTGTGATGTCCTTAGGTTAGTTAGGTTTAAGTAGTTCTAAGTTCTAGGGGACTGATGACCTCAGAAGTTAAGTCCCATAGTGCTCAGAGCCATTTGAACCATTTGGGCAGTTAGAGGTGAGCCGCCAGCAGTGGTGGATGTGAGGAAAGAGATGCCAGAGTTTTGAGAACAGAAGATTTGGACGGCTGTCCGTCAGAAAATGGAAATTTCTTTAATATTATGACTTTTGGCCGTCAGAAAATGGAAATTTCTTTAATATTATGACTTTTGAACGATATTAAGGTAAATACATTGTTTGTTCTCTATCAAAATATTTCATTTGCTAACTATGCCTATCAGTAGTTAGTGCCTTCAGTAGTTAGAATCCTTTATTTAGCTGGCAGTATTGGCGCTCGCTGTATTGCAATAGTTCGAGTAACGAAGATTTTTGTGAGGTAAGTGATTCATGAAAGGTATACGTTATTGTTAGTCAGGGCCATTCTTTTGTAGGGATTATTTTAAGACAGATTGCGTTGCGGTAAAATATTGTGTGTCAGTTTAGTGATGATCAGAATAAGTAAAGAGAGAAATGTCTGAGTACGTTCAGTTTTGCTTAGCTGTTTGAAAATCAAATAACGTAAGAGATTTTCCAGCAATGTCATTCTCAATTTTTCTAAGGGGACGTTTCATTGTAGCGCTTGCCACTGGAGTTTGTTGAGCACATCGGTAACGCTCTGGAGCGGAGTTAACCACGCTGCAATGAAAAGCGCCGCTCTTCGTTAGTTCTCCTCTATCTGTTCTGTTAATTCTAGTTGGTAAGAGTCCCACGCTAATGAAAAACATTCAAGAACTGGTCGATCCATTTCTTTCGTGGATGAATAATATTTCTTTAATACCCCGCCAATGAATCTCAGCTTGCCATCTAACTTTTCCTACTATTTTTTCTACGTGGCCATTCCACGGTTACTACCAGGTATTTTGTAGTAAACACAGTATCCAGTGATTTGACGCCAATAGCGCAATTGAACAGCAGTGGATCTCTTCGCCTCTCCACGCGCAACACGTTACATTTACGTCCAGCATCAACTGACAATTCCTGCACCTGCGGCACTCCCTGCATTTCTCTTTGCTATTCTGGCATCGCAATCTTCCTATAGACAACGTCATCGGAATCGTATTGTCACAGGGAGCCTCCAATGTAATTACCTTTACCTTTGTCGCTTTTGTACCCCATGTTGTGTCCTACACGCATTGAAGTCACGTAACCACTCAAAAATGTGGTCAGATACTCGTTACGCTCCGAAACTGAAAGGTTCGTGATGCGAATCGCTGGAGTAGACTCAGCACGGACGTAGCACCTGATTAGCAGGCATTAGAAGTATGTGAATACCATGTACTTGCGTATACCGGGTCTCCTTCACAATTGACGCAGATCCATACGCTCGTCGAGCTATATCTACTTGACCCCAGGATGTGTGCGATGGCCACTGGCCTTGTTTTCTTCTCGCCAGTTTAGACAGGCTACATTCGTTTGAAGACAAGCTAGTAATCTCCCTATATTTTGTAAAGGCGATGCTCTACTTTCAACCACAAGCAGATATTCATAATTATTATGCTTTCGCAACTGGTTACAATCTTCAGATCATCTTCAAGTTATGTATACCGTCAGCAGAGCTCTTAAACATAAATATCTGAAGATAAAATCTGGTTGTGGATACAGAACTATACTGCTTGACAGAAAAAGTTAAGCGCCCATAAGGCGAGGACGTAAAGATATAAAACTTCACGGGCTAAGAGAATATGAGACGTCCATCGATTACAAAATAGTAAAATTTATAAGGAATTTAGCAGTATGACGTTGCGCCAGCTCGGATCTGGGTGCTTGCACTGATTCCGTTGAGAAGTGTGTCACAAAACCGTTGCATCCTCTCCTGAGGACAGATCGCCCACAATTGCTGTAACTTGTGACTGATACACCGCACACTGGCACCGGGTAAAAGAAGACGTCCACCGTGGTTCCACACAGGTTCTGTTGGGGACAGAAATGGCGATCCCACTAGCCACAAGAGCACATTAACGTCACACAGACCGTTCAGACAGGTTTGTGGCGTGTGTGGACGAGCATTGTCCTGTTGGAAAATCGCACCAAGCTACAGTCGCATTAGGATGCTGGATGTCCGTAAAGTACAATCACGGTTCCCTGAAACACAACCAGCCGTGACCTGAACGTATACCCGATGGCTCCCCACACCCTGACATCTACATCTACACCTACATCTACGTGATTACTCTGCAATTCACAATTAAGTTCCGGGCATTGGGCTCATCTAAGCATCTTTAAGCTAATTCTCTTCCATTCCTCTCTCGAACACGAAGAACGAACACTTCAATCTTTCCGTGGGAGCTCTGATTTATCTTATTTATCTTGACGATCATTTCTGTAGGTGGGCGCCAACAAAATATTTCCACACTCTGAGGAAAAAGTTGGTGATTTAAATTTCATGAGAAGTTCCTGCCGCAGCAAAGATGCATTTGTTTCAAAGAGTGCCACCCCAGTTTGTGTATAATACCTATGGTACTCTCTTCCTTGTTTTGCGATAATACAAAACGAACTTCCCTTCTTTGTACTTTTTCGATGTCCTCAGTCCTACTTATGCGGATCCCACACCTTATAGCAATACTCCAGAAGAGGTCGGATAATGGTACTCAAGCAGTCTCTTTTAGTAGACGTATTACATTCTCTAAGTGTTCTGTCAATAAATCGCAGTTTTTGGTTTGCTTTGTGCACATTACCTATGTGATCGTTCCAAATTAAGTTGTTGTTCGTAACTGTAATTCCTAATTATTTTGTTGAGATAGTAGATCTAGTTGATTTATTGTGTAACTGAAATTTTTGGTTTCTTTTTAGTGCTCATGTGGATGACTTCACATTTTTCATTCGTTTGAGTCAATTGCCACTTTTTTCACCATAAAAATATCTTGCCTAAATCATTTCGCAGTTCGTGTTGATCATCTCATTACTTCACCACACAGTAAATAATAGCATCATCTGCGAACAGTCTAAGATGGGAGCTCAGATTGTCTCCTAAATCGTTTATATGCGTCAGGAACAACACAGGGCCTAGTTGAGGAACGCTAAGAGAGTAACACCGTTGTGCCTCACCAAAACACTGGAAGAATGGGACCTCTCAGAAGGTCGTCGTAATATTCCTGAGCAAGTGCAGGTCGTATGGAGTAGCAAGCACGTTACATTAGAAGCTCTGCAGTTTCACGATCTCGAAATAATGCGTTTTCATTTGTTCACTCATTTATCTACTGTAGGTCGTTCGCAACAGCGAAGAGTCTGCAGTAGGAGAGATGTGTTTCATAGTGGCGAAGATGATAAAGCGCTCATCGCGCTTAACATACACTAGCCGTCGAAAGTTTTGGATCACCAGTCACCAATCCCAATTATGCATTTGTGGTTGAAACACGGATTTCGTTTTGAATATTCTGTCATATCTGCATGTTGATAAACATGTAAAAACTAAACGCCTCTGTTGTACATGTCACTGGCTGTTCGCATAGAGGGGCGCTTTTCAGGATACATATCAACAATGATGTGCCTTTACCTGAGACGTTTCCATTCGAATAACCCCAGTCCTTCAGTTATCTGTGAAACAATCAGTTCGCATTAGTTCACAGTGCCTTGTATGCATCTATCAGTGTTTTTATATATCTGATCAGGTTTATACCATATTACCTCCTAATGGGATTGGAATTGAAAAACGTGCTGTAATTACAGGTTATTCTAGTAGGACAATAGCAACAAAAGTTGGCATAACCCCGTTTACACTGGTGTACACTCGTACAATGCAGCGATTCCAGTAACCTGGTGCCAGTGCAAGTGTTTCAAGATTAGGAAGTCCCCTATTAACATCTTGCAAGGAAGATCAAAGCATACGTGTACAGAATCAGAGAACTCGCACTGCAACTGAAATTCTCCAAAAAGTAAAGAAGCAGTATTCAAGCAGATCCAACCTCTGTATCAAAAGTCTCCGTGAACAAGGTTTAAAGGGGTGCACAGCGGCCAAAAAGCCTTTATTATGCAAACAAAATAAGATGAAAAGATTGCAAAGGGTACAGCAACATAAAAATTGGAGAGTGGGCAATGACCCGAGTTGTTATTCGCAGAACAATCTAACTTTGAAGTATCTGGAAGTGATCGTCTACTTCGTGGAGAACGTATGAAGAGTCGTGTGTGATGGCAACGGTAAAGCATGGTGGAGAGTCTGTCATGGTGTGAGGACGTTTCGCGGATGATAAAGCCGGCGATCTAGTGAGAATTAATGGGACATAAAAGAAGGTAGGATATCACAAAATACCGACCAATAGTGTAGTTCCATCTGACAAGATATTTGTTGGCCATGGGTTTGTTCTGCAGCAGGGCTATGATCCCAAAACTGTGCAGAGGGTATGTCAATAGAGAAGGGAAATTGGGGAACTGAAGAACATGATTTGGTCAAGTCAGTCACCTGACTTAAATTCCATTGAACTCTTAAGGGATGAACTTGGCAGAGAGGTTAGAAAACAGAAGTTATCTAATGTTGATGTATGGAATAATTTACAGACGTGTTGGACTGCAGAATCTTCATTAACACTACAAAATCTTATATGCAGCTGTTCTGAAAAGCCTAAAATCTAAACCATGTTGTATCATAGTTAATGATAGCGTGAGAAAATATTTATTTTGTTGATCTACTGAGTTTGTACGATGTGTTTGTTCATTCCAATAAAGTTAGTTATCATGGGTGATCGAAAACTTCTTTGGATTTGGTCCACACTAGAACCTCTCAAAATATGGAATACATTTTTTTATCACTCTATATATAAAAACAGTGTTCGCCGATGAGATCTGGCGTCAAAGCAAAATTCTAGCATCGAAGTCGCCAACCTGTTGAAAGGTAACTCCTATGGCGGCAGTCGAGTCCGGCTGAGAGCATCTTCCGAGAAGTCAGCGCTTCTAATCGGAGACCATAACGCCGTAAGTGGACACAATCGGTTTTCTCCGCTCCGCATGGCAAAGTGAGCCACGCGGAAGCACACAAAGCCTTTCTGAGACGGCACGATGCTTCGTGAGCAGCACTGGGAGGTCTGAGGACAGAGCAAACAGCTCACAGGCGTGCCGCGCCGCATCACAGGGAGAGAGATCGTTGCTCCCAGAACGAAAAGCCGTCACACACTCTGTTCCTTGCAACACATCGATGTTCAATTAAAATATTGTAGGTGTTGAGACAGCAACCAGCCACAAATTTATTTTTTAAGTTCCTTTATTCAAAGGGTACTGTTACCGCTTTCGAATCATTGCGATTCGCCGCCAGACGACTTTCATGGTTCCATTACATGTGCTGCGTTTTTTACTGATTAGTTATCCTAAAATACAAATAATACATAATTATAAGCACGTCACAAAGATGATTGAGTTACAGGTTTGCATTGGGGTGTGACTCATGTGAAATGTCGGTTTGGAGGACTTGTTTCCATAGCGGTGGAAATGCATTCAGTGATAAATCTGAAGCGCTTAATTATGCAAGGTTATGTGTGCAATGATGTGAATGCGGCGAAAACTACAAACGTTGTCTGCTGTACGAAACCTATGAAAACAAGTACTCCAAACCGACATTTCACGTGAGTCACATCCCAATGCTAATCTGTAACTCAACCATCTTTGTGACGTGCTTATAATTACGTATTATTTATATTTTAGGATAAATAATCAGTAAAAAATGCAGGACATGTTGCAATGAAAGCCTGAATGCCGTCTGACGATGAATCGTAATGATTCGAAACCGACAACGGTACCCTTTGAATAAAGAAACTTAAAATAAATTTGTGGCTGGTTGCTGTCTGAACACCTTCAACATTTGTCTTAAAATAAAAGCCACGGTCTCCAACCATGTCATCATATGACAAAATCGCATATAGGAAAAATGACTGACTGAGTACCTCAACGGTGCAACGTCTACACAGAATATGTCGATGAATTAGGTTCAAATGGCTCTGAGCACTATGGGACTTAACTTCTGAGGTCATCAGTCCCCTAGAACTACTTAAACCCAACTAACCTAAGGACATCCTGCCCAAGGCAGGATTCGGACCTGCATCCATAGCGGTCGCGCGGTTCCAGACTGTAGCGCCTAGATGAATTAGGGACATATCACAGGAACAGCAACAACATACGATATCGTGAAGCACTGAGCACGTAGTTTGAAACGTCCCCTTAGAACAATTTTACATTACTGTGCTTAAACTGACACACAATATTTTTAGCGCAACGCAATCTGACTTTCAAAGATCCCTACAAAAGAATGGCCCTGACTAACATTGACCTATACCTTTCACAAATCACTTACCTCACAAAAATCTTCGTTACTCAAGCTACAGCAATACAGCGAGCGCCACTACTGCCAACTAAATAAAAGATTCAAATTACTGAAGGCACTAACTACTGATAGGCACAGTTAGCAAAAGAAAGATTTTGATAGAGAACAAACAATGTATTTACCTTAATATTGTTCAAAAGTGATATTATATATATCAGTTCATGACATCCAGTCTTACAAATGTCCAAACTCCGCCATCTCTCTCCCCAAATCCACCACTGCTGGCGGCTCACCTCCAACTGCACAGCGCTACGCGCTGTTAACATCCAACTGCCCAACACTACAATGGCAGACAACAATGCAAACTAGCCACAGACTGCACAGCACAGCCAGTGATTTACACACAGAGCGCTACGTGGCGTTACCTATATAAAAACCTAAACAGCCTACTTACAAGTTCAAATGGCTCTGAGCACTATGGGACTTAACATCTATGGTCATCAGTCCCCTAGAACTTAGAACTACTTAAACCTAACTGACCTAAGGACATCACACAACACCCAGTCATCACGAGGCAGAGAAAATCCTTGACCCCGCCGGGAATCGAACCCGGGAACCCGGGCGTGGGAAGCGAGAACGCTACCGTACGACCACGCGCTGCGGACGAACACGTAGTTACGACAGTAATGCAAAAGCCATACAAAGATCTTACAACTGATTTGTATCATCCGTCCACAGTGAACAACGTCGTAGTTCGTATCTGAGAGCAGGGCAGTAGTCGATGGCTTCGACATCAGGACAGCTGCGATAGCTAACTTCAGAAGGCGCCATCTTTCACAGGACTAAATGCTATGGGAGAGCAGTGACTAATGGAGGTAAGTGACAGAAAAGAAGCACCAGGTAGTTAAAAGTTTGACTTTTTGTTCTTCAGTGTTGCTGTGCACTCGAAGGAGTAGGACAAGGAAGCCGAAATACAAATGATCTGGAAGTTGCATCCAAACTACCAGTCGTTACACTATTCAGGTCTTTTCAACGTAAAGCTGAGTTTTTCTGATGCACCAGACAACAGCCCGCACCCGATTATTTAAGCAACTGTACTACCGTGTATAAAAGCAGTTTGAAATGCCTGATTACAAATGAATTAATGCGTTAAGCACTTGACGTTAAATGTCTGTGTGGAAAGGTGTGAAATTATAAGTCGCTAACCTCTCTCATTATTAAAAACTGGATGAGTACAGAGTCGTTAACTTGGGCTCCATTTTAACCCTTAACTGGATCAGTCCAGGTCTGGAGGATCCAACGCTCAGACTATAAATCATATATTTTTACTGGGTCAAGAGGACCCAGCGCTCAGGTTATAAATGACATATTTTTACTGGGTCGAGAGGATCCAACACTCAGATTGCAAATCGTATATTTTTACCAGTTCAACAGGATCGAATGCTCAGACAATAAATCTTGTATTTTTACCAGTATTACTAATGCCATGTGTCAGTTCATCGTTTAGTCGACCGTTAAGACCAGTGCGCTGTTCATTGTTGAAGATTGTTACATCACTGTCAGTTTGCAGAAAGGTACCTCAGGACCGGCTGCTCCTATTAGATAAGCTTTCTGTTTTCTTGTTTTAAATGAGTACAGTTTATTAACATTATCCATTCTTATAATTTATTTATGATTATTTAATTTTTTAATAATAATTGTGTATTTTGATGCCTTATTTCAAATAATTTAGATTACAATCGACAGTCTGGAAAACAACGAAAAACTGTCTGTGGATGACCCTCCTTTCCCTGATTTTCTAACACTAAAGAAATTAGCAAGTGATATTGATGATCATGAAGGTGAATCTGCAAATGAAAGAGAACACGAGTCATACAGTGATCAGGACACAGACAATAGTAATTTTGCAACGACTTCCAGGTTAGGTGTGGGTATTTCTGATATAGAAACAGAACGAATCGAATTGGATGACTCGGGTGGCCAATTAAATAGTGAGAAACGTTACTATGCCAATAATGGATTTATGTGATCAATGATAGAATGAAACAAAGCATGAAGAACTCTCGCTCGCAACAGTATTACGAAATTGTCAGGGTTGCAGGAACTTCTTTTAGAAGTGCAGTCACCCTGCAGTGCAGGAAGAGCCGTTACATTTGCGCATCAAACCAGAAAGGAAAACTTCACAATCTTGTAGGAATTGTAAAAAAACAAATTGTAGTAAGTGTCTCCAAACCATTCGCAAAAATAGTGTAGAATAGAAAAAAATACTTTTCTCTCTTGTTGTCACTGGGACCTATCTGCTCCGATTATGGTGGTGCTTTTGACGACTCCTGTTAAAGGTTAAGTAACTTCTAGTTTGTCACGCATCTCATTCTTTAAGACCTCGTATCTCCTGAACTATGTGTCTTACACTGACATACTTTTTCAGGTACGTTAAGTGGTATATGTGGATATTGTCTGCAAAATTTGTTGCAAACAGAGTTAGTAGCAAAGAGGTAATTAATTGAAAACCTCATACCTGATGCAGCAGTTTTACTGGATAAAGAGCGAAAAAGTAATAATACTCAAAACTCGAGATAGTGGGAACAAAGCTCCTACCAGATGGAAGACGCCCCTATAAACCTAGTCGCGAACTCTACCAACGCCAAAAAGACCTCACCGATGACATCAGGAGAAAACGACTAATTTTCTATGGCTTCATTTACAGAATGGGCCTCAGCGCAGCCGGCCGCGGTGGTCTCGCGGTTCTAGGCGCTCAGTCCGGAACCGCGCAACTGCTACGGTCGCAGGTTCGAATCCTGCCTCGGGCATGGATGTGTGTGATGTTCTTAGGTTAGTTAGGTTTAAGTAGTTCTAAGTTGTAGGGGACTGATGACCACAGATGTTAAGTCCCATAGTGCTCAGAGCCATTTGAACCATTTCATTTGCCTCAGCGCAGCCACAAAGGGTAAAGCCACTGAATCTCTGTGGATCAAGCAAACAAAGAAAGACCTCGCACAACTTCATAGTAGGCAAGACTTAATAACCAACTGGGGAGGCTATCATTTAGCTATTGAAACCAGACCCTACCTAACACCCATTACAAAAGTTAATCACAATGAGAGCAGGAAATGGTTCGAGGAACGCAATATAGAGTTCAGCAGGAAAACTAAGGAATACTGCGCTAGCAAAAACGTTTAACGTACTTACACGAAAACAGCTACTGAACTTCACAAACAACGCCAGGAGCGGCAGGCGACAACAGCACAACAATAACTCGAGCTTCATGATCCATACATGGCCCAAGACATTTTTAAAAAATGTTGGCTGCTTAAATTGCTCGAATATGTTACAGAATTTCTTTTATTGAACAATTTAACACACTTTGAAACTCACCTCTACTTGCTTGTTCGATTTTACCTTCTGTTATTCTCGAGTTTGGGTTTGATTCATACCTACTACGGGCACTTGTCTGTCTCATTTGTTAATAGTTCTTACGGTTATCGCTTGAATCTTCTTCTCATTGCTTCCTAAGGCTAGTGACAACAGAGTATGTTAATAATATTAACTTTCATCACTCAGATTAATTCAAAAAATGCACAACGCCTAACGCTCCCTGACACTGTCGTTAGCCGACACAATCACGTAGAGAGGTGGTACAGATCTACTTTTGTCCATAAACTGTTCTGATTCTTTGTCATTCTGACCTTAATTTTCTCAATTATCTCCTGAATCAAATACAATCAGTTATGGGAATTTACTTTGACTGGGAATGAATGAAGGTTTGCTTCATCAGGATCAAAGCAGGGACCTTGCCATACAGTACAGTTCTGACTATCGAATCTCTTAATAACGTAACTGCACTCAAAATTCTATCGTGCTGCTTGAATGATTAAAGAAGGTTTCATTCAACGGAAAAGTGCTCTTGATTACATTAACGAGGAACTGAATGAAATTTAAGCGTAGTAATCACCTCAGCGAAAAAAAAAAAAAAACATCTCTCTCGTGATTTATGTTGAATACAGTTAACTGAAATTATCAAAACTGCGTCAAATGCGAGTGCTATTTTTACTGTATTGGTCTACCGAATTTAATTGACACAATCATTACAAAATTCTGTTCTATGTGAATACTACCATGATTTTGAATCAAACTGAAATTCAAGCACTTAAAACTCAAGCTCAATTCACCACACAATACTGGATTGAGTAGCCAAACTGTAATGATTCTGATATTCACTGAACTAACATTGCATTCTGAACCTCTGTACAGTGCACGGAGTGTACATAAGCACACGTGGCAGACCATGGTATACCGCCACCCATCACAAAGAAAATGCGAAGAAAATGTGGAAAATAATCATCATTTATCAATAAAATTATGCTCACTGGCGTCTTATTTTCCTTAGCAATAACTGAACATTAGTAAATAAAACTTGCAGAATACATTTAAAATGCGATTTCAGATCCAAATGCCCACAGTGTGAGCGAATTATTTCGCGTAGCTTCTCCTTGGCTTATCACAAACTCCGATCATAAATATAACAGTCTCTTATCAGCCCTAATGGCTTAAATAGTGCCTACGAACAGCGCCGCTTCAACCTTACTGGAAATAAAGGAAATGTTTCCGAGACGTCACATGATCAAATCGGGAGAGCTGTGACGCCAAACGAAACATCTGGAACAGCCTAGAACGGTATCATTGGTCTGGAGAGAAGCAGTAACTAAACACGTCGGCTCCGTGAGCGGTAGACACAGAATGCCGCAACCGAAAGCAAGATTTCCTCCCAACAACTCGTAATCACTGGAGACGATGAGGACGAATGTGCAAATCTCACACTGGACTACACAATCACCTGAGAGCAGACACTGACAAAATTATACTCACAGCACGACACGGATGTTTTAACTAGTGTTGTCGTCTTCTCTTAATAGCAAACTCCATCGCTGCAATACTCAAAATTGCACGGTACACACGAACAGCGGTCATAACGGCCGTGGCGAATTGATGAGCTGGGACACGGTGTGGGAGAAACTCCATGTGGCGCCACCGAGAGATACAGCTACACTCGGACATTGCTGGGGTAAACGTGACAGTGGAGGAGCTGCCAAAGATCGTCAACTAACAGCTGCAGAGTAATACTTGACCACACTATAGCGTTAGTGCCGTAGATACTGGATGTCTTTTCATCAAAAATAATTTCGAGTTTTGAATGTATAACGTGAAGAGGACAGTGAGAAAATTAACATTATAACTGGAGATCACGAAGTAGATGAAGTTAAGGAATTCTGCTACCTAGGTAGCAAAATAACACACGCTCGGAGCAAGGAAGATATAAAAATCAGACTATCACTGGCAAAAAGGGCATTCCTTGCCAAGAGAAGTCTACTAGCATCAAACACAGATCTTAATTTGAGGAAGAAATTTCTGAGAGTGTACGTTTGGAGCACAGAATTTCATGGTAGTGAGACATAAACTGTGGGAAAACCGGAAAAAAAGAAAATCTAAGCATTTCGGTTGTGGCGCTACAAAAGAATGTTGAAAATTAGGTGAGTGATAAGATACGTAATGAGATGGTTCTCCATAGAATCGACGAGGAAAGGAATATATGGAAAAGACTGACAAGAAGAAGGGACGGGGTGACAGGACATACGTTAAGACATCAGGGAATAACTTCCATGGTATTACAGGGAACTGTAAGGTGTTAAAGCTGCAGAAGAAGACAGAGATGCATAAAGCCTATACAAACGGTGAATGTAAAATGTAAGCATAGCTACCCCTATTTGCTGTTTTGATCGTAATGGTTTACTACATTCTTCTACATTTTTTATTTGAAGTTTTCGTATTTTACGTTATTTTTATTGTTTAGTTATTTTTTACAGTGTGACTTTTTTTAAGAAGAATCTCTGTACATGTCGACATTCTTAGCACTGCTGTGCGCATTTTGCGTCTAACAAAAACTAAGCATTGATTTTAACTTTTAGTATTTCACACTGCAATATCGAAAAAAACTGGCTTCCATACCATATGTTCGCTATCTCAGAGGCACAATATTTTGTAAATGTTTCCCACATTATTATTTTAAACTGCATAGGATGACCTGAAGGCTACCGAAACCGGTAGCCAATAGCCAAAATAAAAGACTGGCTGTATAATTTTTTTTCTGATTTTGCTGGTTCCAGCTAGCAGCATGTCGGAAATATCGAGGAAGAAATATTGCACACACAGTTACAGGACCTGCAGTGGCCTGGGAAATCGTTCACATGCGCACGCCTGGTTTGAACCAGACCCCAGTAATTGATGCCAGGGCACGCAGGCGAGAGAAATAAGAAAAGCGCAGTGGCAGCGGTCCACGGGGCGGCTGTACGCCACAATAGCTCTGCGGCCGACTTTATTCACAAACCGGCTCCATGTTCTGGCCAGTCGCCACTGACCTTAACCAGGACCCCACGCGGGCGGTCACGGGGCCGGTTTTCGGCACCCCGCACCAACGAACTGTTCTTTGCCCTTGACAGGGCAGCAAAGGAAGTCGCTACTACACGTAGGAATCACCCTCCGCCATGCAATTCAGAGTGCTTTGCGGAGCGATGAACTTATCCTCTGTCACATTTACACCTTTACACCTCTTGCATGTTGGGGAACCTTCAAGAATCTGAAGTGACTTAAGAAATATATGTTCAGCTTCCTCATCATAGTCACATTCCTGTGCAAGTTGATGAACATCGTCCATTCGTCTAAATCCATCCCTGCCCAGCCAGCCGCTGTGACGAAGCGGTTCTGGGTGCTTCAGTCTGGAACCGCGCTGCTGCTAAGGTCGCAGGTTCGAATCCTGCCTCGGGCATGAATGTGTGTGGTGTCCTTAGGTTAGTTAGGTTTAAGTTAAAAAAAATGGCTCTGAGCACTATGGGACTCAACCGTAGCGGTCTCGCGGTTCCAGACTGCAGCGCCTAGAACCGCACGGCCAGTTCGGCCAGCTAGGTTTAAGTAGTTCTAAGTCTAGGGGACAGATGACCTCAGATTTTCATATTTCTTAGAGCCATTTGAACCATCCCTGTCCATAACTAACAGAGTCAACAAGAAGTGCGTATAAGGTAATTTGGAATGGCAGAAATAAGATTAGCGATAAATTTTACGCCAAGACTGAAGTAATCCTGCTATCTTGGAAGCAAAATTAAGCAGGTTGTACGAAGCGAGGCATATATAAGAAGCAGAACAGCACACGCAAACAGAGTATTCCTGGTCAAAGAAGTCGTACCAAACGTAGACCAGCATTTGTCTCAAGCGAATAAAGGACTGTGGGAAAACGGAAAGAAGACAGTGGAAGCGTTTGAGATGTTGTGCTACAGAAGTTTCCTGAAAGTTAAGTGGACCGACAAGAAGATAATAAATCAAATTGTTCTCCACGTTGTCGGAAGGGAAGGTAATACGTGGAAAAATTTTGACTATATGGAGGGGCAGGATGATAGTACATACGCACTGGTGTGCAAAATTCAAGGACGCAAGTGAATTCTGCATAATGTGTCATCTGAGTGAAATTGAATGCAAGTGAACCTACTTTCTCTTTACTTATTCTTATCATGTCAACATTGACCCACAATATTCTAACGCAATGCAATCTGACTGCTCAAAACATTACAACCTGACTTCAAATAATTAATTCAAAAGAATGGCCCTGACTAAAAAGAAATCTTAACAATAACCTATACATTTCATTAAGCACTTACCTCACAAAAATCTTCATTACGCGAACTACTGAAATACAGCGAGCGTCAATACTGCCAGCTAAATAAAAGATTCCTTACTAAGGCCACTAACTACTAATAGGCATGTGGTTAGCAAAGGAAAGATTTTGTTGCAAACCAAATAATGTATTTTTTTACCTTAATAATGTGACATCCATTACAAACACAAATATAAATCGTCATTGACATCCTGTACAGAGATATATAATCATGAATAATGTTCAGCCTCCAAGTCGGATACTTCTAGGTCGTTAGCCTACGCTAACACTTCAGACCTGTACCCTCCATCAATGCTAACTTCTCACATTTAACGTCCATCACTGCTGGCTGTTCCCCTCCAACTGCCCATCAGTACTCACATCACTGCTGGCGACTAACTTTCAACTGCCCAACACTACTGGTGATTAACTTCCAACAACGAGTCCGACTAGCCACAGAGTCTCTTACAAAGTGCAGTCAGAGATTTAATACAGAGCGCTGTACAGCGCTGCCAACACAGAAGCAGCCCACTTACAAACTATGCGATGAGATGATCACAAATGACTTTTGTTCGAAGACCACAATTACACTGATGCTATTTATGACGGTCCCCTGGGCATTATGAAAGGCGGGACATGTTTTTTAATAAGGTGTATGATTGCCTCAGAGGGAACTGCGTGCTCTGCAGCGCCCTCCCATGCCGGCCTCAAGGTTGGTAAGAAAGTCTTGTGGTAGAGCGTTACATTCCTCCACCAGCGCGGTTCACAAATGCTGGACAGTCGTTGCTGCGCATGGACGTGTTACAATGTGTCTACCCGAAGCATCAAAAATGTGTTCGATGGGATATAAGTCGGGGACACTGGCAGGTCAGTCCTTTCGCCGAATATCCTCTCGTTCCACGATCTCCTCCACTTGCGCAGTTCGATGCGATAAAAATTAAGTCAGGGCCAAATTCGCTCCTGAAGAAACGGTCTTGGTGAAGGAGTACAATTAACCGTGTTCAAAGATTTTGAATTCAGTATGTAACATTACGAGTCAAGATAGATGTAACGGAACTTGAATAGAGTATTTGCCTCTATTGGTTACGGTAGAGAGATCGATATTTCGGTCCTGTCTGTATATTTATATATAATATTGCCTGAATAAAGGCTGGGTGAGTGTAAAGCTATAGTTAAAAACGCACGCCGCGCGATTTGTTACGATTTGGTCGGTCATATTAGTAATAACATGCTTTTGAATACAATTAAAATATAACGGCGAAACCCGTTTAGTGTTATTGGAGATAATATGTAGTAAATTAATGAGTAAGGTAGCCGATCCTATAAGAAGTAAAATTGGGCATATTAAGGTGTTTTGCTTTATATCGACGAAGGCGATGATACGGCGTCTTTTTTTCCGTCTACTCTTAGAGATAAACAAGTAAAGAAGTGCTAATTGTGCGTAGTGAAAAAATATAGGGGCGAGTTTTAAATAACTACGGCATACAATCAGACTAACAAATGGACATTTAGTTACACGAAACCGCGGATAGCGAAGTGTGGTCATTAAATTGAGTACAACTACAGGGCGGTCAATTCTGGGATAAATCTATACGCATCTCACGAGGGACGCGGTATTGAGACCGGTTTTTTTAATTATACCGCGGAGAGCGGGTTTCAATTTATGAAAAGGAGAAAAACTGTATCGTTATCATTGACTGTTGGTGTTAAGCAACCAAAACTGTGCATCAAAGGGTTTCGGTGAATGAGTGGTGAATGCGAAATAAAACTGTGAACAAAGTTATGTTAAATAAAACAGAAGAAACAAGACAGTTTGGTCGTATCTGTTATTATTCCATAAACTGTAACATTTCTTATGGTTGTACGAAGCCTTTATAGACGACCGTTATGACAATTTGCTTCGAAGGGATCTCGTTACGAGTTAAGTTTTGGGGACCTGGTCAAGAGAGGGTAGTTCGTAGAACCTAACTACTGCAGCTGTTCTGGAATCAAGTGCTACCGTGACCGTTGTGTGTTGTCAATGGCTTAAGGTTATCATACCTCATGCTCTAAGATCGACGCGCCTTTCCTCTTGGTATAACGGTGCCTCACGGCAACAACGACAACGCCGCCGACGAAGGAAGATACGGTAGAAGCACACCCATGCAATAGTATGCCCCCCAGGCCGTGTCCCCACTCTCGCCATGTTGGTTGATTGGTTGATTTGGGGGGAAGAGACCAAACAGCGAGGCCATCGATCTCATCGGATGAGGGAAGATTGGGGAAGGAAATCGGCCGTGCCCTGTCAAAGAAACCATCCCAGCATTTGCCTGAAGCGGTTTAGGGAAATCATGGAAAACCTAAATCAGGTCCTCCCGAATGCGAGTCCAGTGTGCTAACAACTGCGCCACTTCGCTCGGTGTCTCGCCATGTGAGGCCACGTAATGTACCCAGGAACACTCGTCTCGGTAAATAAATGTCGTGTGACTAGGGCCTCCCGTCGGGTAGGCCGTTCGCCGGGTGCAAGTCTTTCGATTTGACGCCTCTTCGGCGACTTGCGTGTCGATGGGGATGAAATGATAATGATTAGGACAACACAACACCCAGTCCCTGAGTGGAGAAAATCTCCGACCCTGCCGAGGGAATCGAATCCGGGCCCTTAGGATTGACATTCTGTCGCGCTGACCACTCAGCTACCGGGGGCGGACATCGTCTTGGTGGTCCTGGAGTTATGGTGCAGGGAGGCATAATGCTGCGTGGGAGTACCAACCTCCAAATCTTTGAACATGGCAACGTTATTAGGCCACGGTCTTGCTGCCCCATGTGCGTCTTTTTTGGGGTATGCGTTGGTGGAGAAGCTCTTGGAATGAGAGGATATTCATTTGCCAAATGGATTGGTTTGTTCCTTTCGCCACCTCCAGTCCCGTAGAGAACGTTTGGCGTGCTTTGGGGAGACGTAATACAGCAAGCCCACATGCACTAATCACTGTTCAGCAGTAGTCAATCTCACCGGTGAAAGAATGGAACGCCCTGCCACAAGAACGTCTTACCAACTGTGAGGCCAGCGTGAGAACACGCTGCAGAGCGTGCGTTTGGGTCTGCAGTGAAAACACACCCTATTAAGAAACTATTCACAACTTTTGTAATGTCCGAGGGGCACCATTTGGAAACATATCCTTACAGTCTTATGGAAAACCTATACACTGTAAAATTCCCACGTTGTTGAACTCCTAACAAAGGTATAATATGCGCATGCTATTCCCACTTGCTGCCGCGCGGAGTAGCCGCGCGGGGTAGCCGCGCAGTCAGGGTCGCCTTGTCACGCTTCGCGCTGCTCCCCCGTCGGATGTTCGAGTCCTCCCTCGGGCATGGGCGTGTGCGTTGTCCACATCTACATCCATACTCCGCAAGCCACCCGACGGTGGCAGAGGGTATCTTGAGTACCTCTATCGGTTCTCTCTTCCATCCCAGTCTCGTATTGTTCGTGGAAAGAAAGACTGTGAGTACGCCTAATCTCTCTGATTATATCCTCATGGTCTATTCGCGAGATATACGTAGGAGGGAGCAATATATTGCATGACTCCTCGGTGAAAGTATGTTCTCGAAACTTCAACAAAAGCCTGTACCGAGCTACTGAGCGTCTCTCTTGCAGAGTCTTCCACTGGAGTTTATCTATCATCTCCGTAACGCTTTCGCGATTACTAAATGATCCTGTAACGAAGAGCGCTGCTGTCCGTTGGATCTTCTCTATCTCTTCTATCAAACCTATCTGGTACGGATCCCACACCGGTGAGCAGTATTGAAGCAGTGGGCGAACAAGTGTACTGTAACCTACTTCCTTTATTTTCGGACTGCATTTACTTAGGATTCTTCCAATGAATCTCAGTCTGGCATCTGCTTTACCGGCGATTAATTTTATATGGTCATTCCATTTTAAATCACTCCTAATGCCTACTCCCAAATAATTTATGGAATTAACTGCTTCCAGTTGCTGACCTGCTATACTGTAGCTAAAATAAAAGGGATCTTTCTTTCTATGTATTCGCAGCACATTACACTTATCTTCATTGAGATTCAATTTCCATTCCCTGCACCACGCCTCAGTTCGTTGCAGATCCTCCTGCATTTCAGTACAATTTTCCATTGCTACAACCTCTCGATGTACTACAGCATCATCCGCAAAAAGCCCCAGTGAACTTCCGATATTATCCACTAGATCATTTACATATATTGTTAATAGCAACGGTCCTACAGCACTCCCCTGTGGCACACCTGAAATCACTCTTACTTCGGAAGACTTCTCTCCATTGAGAATGACATGCTGCGTCCTGTTATCTAGGAACTCTTCAGCCCAATCACACAATTCGTCTGACAGTCCATTCATTAAACGACTGTCGGGAACTGTATCAAACGCCTTGCGGAAGTCAAGAAACACGGCATCTACCTGGGAACCCTCTGAGTCTCGTGGACGAACAGCGCGAGCTGGTTTTCACACGATCGTTTTTTTTTTTTTTCGAAACCCATGCTGATTCCTACAGAGTAGCTTTCTAGTCTCCATAAAAGTCATTATACTCGTTCCAAAATTCTACAGTTGATCGGCGTTAGAGATATAGGTTCATAGTTCTGCGCTTTCTTAGTGTAAGTTAGTTTAAGTTAGGTTAACTTGTGTGTAAGCCTAGGGACCGATGAGAGCAGTTTGGTCCCGTAGAAGCTACGTTATTCTCCTTTGTCACTTCTGTTGTTGTACCTATTATCACTTATTTCATACGCTGGATTGTGTCTGGAAAGAACGAAGTGACCTTAAGCAGCCTACCGTGTGGATACTGTAGGTAATGAGATAATGAAAAACAAACTAAAACTCTATCCCCGTTAAACTCTAATCAACAGCCTGACATTAGCGCGTAGTAAGGACTGCATAGTTTGCTTCGTGCAGAATGCGCGTGGCATTCCGGAGCGCTAGCTTCCAACTTCTCTGTGTTTGAACAAATAAGAGTAGTCGACTGTATTTATGCAGAGCGAGATTACAGTATGCATCGTAACAGCGTGTCACAACATTCCCATTGCTCGCGTTCCCAAGATTCCGATTTCTTTTCCATAACGGTGCACAGGAGAGGTGCAATCCTACGGTGCCTTCTTCTCTAGGAACGCAGCCGGAATGCAACGAAACACTGCTGAGAGCTGGTACGTCGCTAATAAGCTCTGCGACTCATCCTCAAAGTTATGGTATGTGCAGCGTTCCGCCAGTAAACACCGGGCAGTAAGCAAACGGACTATAATTCCAGAGTGCGTTCTTGCTTTGATACCGCAGT
This sequence comes from Schistocerca piceifrons, assembly GCF_021461385.2. NCBI lineage: Eukaryota > Metazoa > Arthropoda > Insecta > Orthoptera > Acrididae > Schistocerca > Schistocerca piceifrons. The sequence goes on from NC_060145.1 coordinate 406,679,303, forward strand.
AACGCTATTTTCTCTTAGAAAATAGTAGCTCGAAGAGAGCTTTAAACATGAACGCTTGACAATAAAATATACGTCAGCGTAATAGGTCGCTATTTCAACGTACAGAAGAGGCGCCGACTGCAATAAACATTTTTATTTTCTTGAGCACAATGACATTTCATACCCCGTAGCTTGCCTTGAAATCGGGCGCTTTTAAGTTAAATCTTTGCTCCCATACTTCATGTAACGTCGGCTTCAGCTAGCTGTTGTACGCCAAAAATGGTGTATGTAGCTTCCCAAACAAAAAAATGGCATTCACTTCCATAGATACCATCATGTTGTTGTTGTGCTGGTCTTCAGTCCAGAAACTGGTCTGATGCAGCTCTCCCTGCTACTCTGTCCTGTGCAAGCTCCTTCATCTCCCATTACCTACTGCAACCTACATCCATCTGAATCTGCTTAGTGTATTCATCTCTTGGTCTCCTACGATTCTTACCCTCCACGCTGCCCTGCAATACGAAATTTGTGATCCCTTGCCTCAAAACATGTCCTACCAACCGATCTCTTCTTCTAGTCAAGTTGTGCCACAAGATCCTCCCCAATTCTATTCAATACCTCCTCATTAGTTATGTGATCTACCCATCTAATCTTCAGCATTCTTCTGGTAGCACCACATTTCGAAAGCTTCTATTCTCTTTTTGTCTAAACTATTTATCGTCCACATTTCACTTCCATACATGGCTACACTCCATACAAATACTTTCAGAAACGACTTCCTGACTCTTAAATCTATACTCGCTGTTAACAAATTTCTCTTCTTCAGAAACGCTTTCCTTGCCATTGCCAGTCTACATTTTATATCCTCTCTTCTTCGACCATAATCATTTATTTTGCTCCCCAAATAGCAAAACTCCTTTACTACTTTGTCTCATTTCCTAATCTAATTCCCTCAGCGTTACCCGATTTAATTCGACTACATTCCATTATCCTCGTTTTGCTTTTGTTGATGTTCATCTTATGTCCTCCTTTCAAGACACTGTCCATTCCGTTTAACTGCTCTTCCAGATCCTTTGCTGTCTCTGACAGATTTACAAAGTCATCGGCAAACTTCAAAGTTTTTATTTCTTCTCCATGGATTTTAATTTCTAATCCGAATTTTTCTTTTGTTTCCTTTACTTCTTGCTACAACCCTGTCTCACTCCCTTCCCAGCCACTGCTTCCCTTTCATCCCCCTCGACTCTTACAACTGCCATCTGGTTTCTGTACAAATTGTAAATAGCCTTTCCCCCCCTGTATTTGACCCCTGCCACCTTCACAATTTGAATGAATTCCAGTCAGTCAAGAAACTATCATAACCGTATGATAATCTTACTGGTTATGATAACGTTACTACATGGCTGTTCGGAGTATTTACGTCTCATACTGATTTAATACTAGCCCTATATAAAAAGTCACGCATCCATGTTATGCAATATAAATACAATGTAAGTTTAAACATACTTCCCAGGAATTGTGTTTTATGTTTTACTTGTTTCAAGGCCTTACTTCGTGAATGTATGTAAAGAATTTTTCCTTCTGTACGGAATACAACTCCACAGATGGGGTAGCCAGCTGGCGAGGCTGCCAACTTGAGTCGTACAAAGCTGCCTGTTCTTTTCTTTGTTGGGGTTGTGTCCCTCAGCCGAAACGTTCTAGTTTTGAGGCCCCAGGGATCAGCCTTTCAACCTCTTCCGTCTGCTACACTGGCATGCATTGTCCACTGGCTATCAAGTATGACACCGGCAATCAAAAGCTTATGACGCAAAACAAAAAAAGTAATCAAAGAGGAAAGAAGACGACAAATGAGGAACAAGGCAATCAAGGAGCGACATACCCACTCGTTTTAACATCTACGTTGACAATGTCATTAAAAATGGGACTGATATCATTATCCACGAATTAAATTACACTCCTGGAAATGGAAAAAAGAACACATTGACACCGGTGTGTCAGACCCACCATACTTGCTCCGGACACTGCGAGAGGGCTGTACAAGCAATGATCACACGCACGGCACAGCGGACACACCAGGAACCGCGGTGTTGGCCGTCGAATGGCGCTAGCTGCGCAGCATTTGTGCACCGCCGCCGTCAGTGTCAGCCAGTTTGCCGTGGCATACGGAGCTCCATCGCAGTCTTTAACACTGGTAGCATGCCGCGACAGCGTGGACGTGAACCGTATGTGCAGTTGACGGACTTTGAGCGAGGGCGTATAGTGGGCATGCGGGAGGCCGGGTGAACGTACCGCCGAATTGCTCAACACGTGGGGCGTGAGGTCTCCACTGTACATCGATGTTGTCGCCAGTGGTCGGCGGAAGGTGCACGTGGCCGTCGACCTGGGACCGGATCGCAGCGACGCACGGATGCACGCCAAGACCGTAGGATCCTACGCAGTGCCGTAGGGGACCGCACCGCCACTTCCCAGCAAATTAGGGACACTGTTGCTCCTGGGGTATCGGCGAGGACCATTCGCAACCGTCTCCATGAAGCTGGGCTACGGTCCCGCACACCGTTAGGCCGTCTTCCGCTCACGCCCCAACATCGTGCAGCCCGCCTCCAGTGGTGTCGCGACAGGCGTGAATGGAGGGACGAATGGAGACGTGTCGTCTTCAGCGATGAGAGTCGCTTCTGCCTTGGTGCCAATGATGGTCGTATGCGTGTTTGGCGCCGTGCAGGTGAGCGCCACAATCAGGACTGCATACGACCGAGGCACACAGGGCCAACACCCGGCATCATGGTGTGGGGAGCGATCTCCTACACTGGCCGTACACCACTGGTGATCGTCGAGGGGACACTGAATAGTGCACGGTACATCCAAACCGTCATCGAACCCATCGTTCTACCATTCCTAGACCGGCAAAGGAACTTGCTGTTCCAACAGGACAATGCACGTCCGCATGTATCCCGTGCCACCCAACGTGCTCTAGAAGGTGTAAGTCAACTACCCTGGCCAGCAAGATCTCCGGATCTGTCCCCCATTGAGCATGTTTGGGACTGGATGAAGCGTCGTCTCACGCGGTCTGCACGTCCAGCACGAACGCTGGTCCAACTGAGGCGCCAGGTGGAAATGGCATGGCAAGCCGTTCCACAGGACTACATCCAGCATCTCTACGATCGTCTCCATGGGAGAATAGCAGCCTGCATTGCTGCGAAAGGTGGATATACACTGTACTAGTGCCGACATTGTGCATGCTCTGTTGCCTGTGTCTATGTGCCTGTGGTTCTGTCAGTGTGATCATGTGATGTATCTGACCCCAGGAATGTGTCAATAAAGTTTCCCCTTCCTGGGACAATGAATTCACGGTGTTCTTATTTCAATTTCCAGGAGTGTAGATAAATACACTAATGAAGGCGCACTAACACACTGATATGCAAAATTTAAGGACGAGATGGATAAGATAACATAGTAACTACTCTTTGGAAACGAATGGAAGTACGGTCACATATTGCCAGAGGTCCTCCAGTCGTGGGTATAAGCTTGGATGTCACATGACGTGAGGTCAAGCTGATTATGGGGCTGGACCCGCAACACGAGACAGTTGAAGAAACGGGAAAAGACAGTGTGTGTGCGCCAATCAACGAGCAATTACGGGACACTGCAGTGTCTTCCTTCGTTACAACAAGGACCAGAGACAGCATCTGGATGAGTTCACACGGGTAAGAATAATCATGAAACTGCAAGAAAGACGAAGTTTGATGAATGAAGCCCTGGAGCATAATATCACTCACAGTATTCTTTGACTCGCATAGGGAGCGCTCCTAACGACAGACACGTATTCCCGAATGAGTCGAGGTGGTCGATCAATTACAGCAGCAGATCACGAGGCAGGGTTACAAGAAATCTCACACTCCACTATTGTACGGGGACAGCATTGAAATCTGCAGCAATTTGCGGAAGAGTTGCGCTTTTGTGACGTTGAACGAATCTCGTCGTTGATCCCGTTTTTGCAAGATCTTCTTCCGGCTGCAGCGATGGCGGAGATTTGATGTTTCACCGGATTCCTGATACGGTACACTTGTGAAATGATCATATGGGGAAATCCCCACTTCATCGCTAGCTCGCAGATGCTGTGTCCCATCGCTCGTATACTGCCTATAACACCACGTTCAAACTCACTGAAATCTTGATAACCTACCCTTGTAACAGCAGTAACGGATCTAACAACTGCGCCAAATACTTGTTATCTCATATAGACGTTGCTGACCGCAGCGCCATATTCTGCCTTTTACATATCTCTGTATTTGAATACGCATGCCTATACTAGTTTCTTTGGCGCTTCAGTGTAAAACAAATGTTATCAACATTCTACATCTTGAATGAGATTTTCACTCTGCAGCGGAGTGTGCGCTGATATGAAACTTCCTGACAGATTAAAACTGTGTGCCGGACCGAGACTCGAACTCGGGACCTTTGCCTTTCGCGGGCAAGTGCTCTACCAACTGAGCTACCCAAGCATGACTCACGCCCCGTCCTCACAGCTTTACTTCTGCCAGTATCTCGTCTTCTACCTTCCAAACTTTACAGAAGATCTCCCGCGAACCTTGCAGAACTAGCACTCCTGAAAGAAAGGACATTGCGGAGACATGGCTTAGCCACAGCCTGGGGGATGTTTCCAGAATTCTGTAAAGTTTGGAAGGTAGGAGACGAGATAATGGCAGAAGTAAAGCTGTGAGGACGGGGCGTGAGTCGTGCTTGGGTAGCTCAGTTGGTGCCGGCACGGTAGCTCAGCTGTTCGGTCAGAGGGTTAGCTGCCCTCTGTAATAAAAAAACTGAGTTAATCGATCAACAACGAACTTAAACGGATGTCTTACGACGTCCACCCCGAGCAGATGCAACGAACAAAAGTGAACAAAATGAGATTTAACCAAAAAAAAAAGTTGGAAGAGCACTTTCTCGCGAAAGGCAAAGATCCCGAGTTCGAGTCTCGGTCCGGCACACAGTTTTAATCTGCAAGGAAGTTTCATTCTACATGTCACCGTGGCGACGAATACATTTCTCCAAAAGAGAGACCAGCTTGTTGATACCGTCACTGAACCCACAACCTCATCTTTGGTTCCGGCGCTCATCACTATCAAAGTGAAGTCTTCGAAGGTGTTCTTTAAATATCAGATGGAAAGTGGACGGGGCCAAGTTGGGACTTTATGGCGTACAATAGATAACAGTGAACCCAAGGCAACAACATAAACGTCGCAGCTCTTATGTGTGACTTAGCATTTTCGTGCTAAAAGAGAAGGTGCTCCATGTCTGGGCGAACTTTTCGAATTCGAAACCCGATTGCATCACGCATTTTCTCACTCACCGAAATAGTTAACGTTACACACTGCCATGTTACACGATCAATTCGGTTCTGTCTAGCAGCAGAGGGATGCAAATATGTAGACACGAAAAAGCGAGATTTCAGTCGCAGTCGCAGGGAAAATCATTAGCTACCATGGGAGCGCAAACAAATTTCTGCCATTATATGTGATTACGAGACTACGGTTTACTGTTTCTATCACTGACGTGTCTCTGTAAGCCTCGTAGTTTTGACTGTGAATCTCTACCAGTGTCTGATTTTGTACATTCTAAGGCTCACATTATATCGATCCAGTTCAACTGACACGATTCCTGGACAGCGTAGACTAATATGCATACGGAATATTTTTGTAGGGAAAGCAACGGCCTTTGCGTGAGCGTACGCAAAATGACAGTGTTACTACACTTTCCAATCACATTAAGCTGAGCACCTGTCAAAAGACTGAAAATCCCCGACGATAGCTACATACTTTCGTCGATCCACTGTGCCTTCCACAACGATTAAATCACCCAGGGAATACCACGAAAATACTCACCAGAACTTAGTTCTCCCTCCTCCAGCCTGGACCATTGAAAGATCTCTGTTGGATTCCTTTCATGTTAATTTCTTAAATCTCTTGTCATTTACGGCATACATTGCACTTCCAAATTTACTGTGGTGTTTATGACTCTATCTGGGAGAAGACTGAGCAATGGAACGTGTTACTTTTACACATAATCAAGAACGATCTGTCACACTACTACACTTTAATTGTAATTTATTTTAATTATCAAAATTGTGAGTAAAGTGGAACCATGTGTTGATGATCCGTAACTCTAACTAAGATCATCAATCTTAAATGCGAATGGGTGTGAGATTATAACGTCTCGTCTTGACAATATTTTCATGTCACACAGTCTCATACGGAACCTACATCCGCTTTCTTTTATATACTGTATATGATAAGATACTGTCATCCCCCTTCCCTTCTGTGTGAAAGGATGAATGAGCAAATGTATTTCTAGTTGCATGCTCGATGGTAGCAGAGTAGCCTGTCTGCTAGAGAACACTAGGACCAACGTCGGAACAGGTAGCTACGCTTTCTATAAGCAAAGAGGTTTCTATTCTTAGTATGGTCCTGTCCGTCCCTTGTCATGTTGGTATAGGAAGCTGCCTCTCTGGTCACTTCCGTTTGTATCTGTGAAGCACCCTCGGTAGGGGCCCATGGCAGTCGGTCCGCAGCAAGCATCTCAAGTGGTAAGATCTCCGGCTAAGCGCGTCTCTGCTAAATCTGTAGGACAATAGATTTCTTAAGTTCAGCCTAATTGAAAATTTAATCACCTTTATTTCAGGTTTAGATCTAAAATATCTTATGTTATCTGAAATTGCAAAGCAGTGTAATTCGACTGTGAAGTTCAGAATATTTTCTAGTAGTTGCTTTGTCACTACTTTGTGAGTAAAGTGGAACCACGTGTTGATGATCCGTAACTCTAACTAAGATCATCAATCTTAAATGCGAATGTGGGTGAGATTATAACGTCTCGTCTTGACAATATTTTTCAGTATAGCAACTTTAGTTTATGTTCAACCCACGTGGGGTGTACTTTGTGAGACCAGTACCATGTGCTTATACAATTGTTTGACCCATCTGGTTATTAGTAAGACGATAGTAACCAGTTCGAGGTTTTTCTTTTGTAAATTGCGTTTCGATGTAATTTATTTTAATTATAAAAATTATTGTGGAGTTACACTCTTTGTGTAAACCAAATTGACCATGTGAAGCATGTGGTGTAATCATCAAACTATCCCTCAGCTATTCTTTTCGGGAAGATTTCACAGAGAGTTAGTATGAATTTAGTATACCAGTGTGTGGTAATTTCATGACGGACAGGATTGCACTACGAACGTAATTGGGTGAAAATTGAATCGGTTGGTTGTGGTTAATTTCCTTTTGCATATGTTTCAACATTCTTCGTATGTTATTTTATGAATGCAGTGTTGTATGCAGTCTCCCAATCTTGGCTCCATATTTGATGTGTTCCGCAAGATTACAAACTCACATTTTCACAATCCTAAATAAGGCACCAGTTTAGATATGAATCAAGTTTAATATGCTGAAATTTTAACGGAACAATTATCAATGTTAAAATAAATGTCCAAATATAAACTGATTTATTTCTTTTTATTTAAATTCTCTTTATATATATATATATACACTCCTGGAAATTGAAATAAGAACACCGTGAATTCATTGTCCCAGGAAGGGGAAACTTTATTGACACATTCCTGGGGTCAGATACATCACATGATCACACTGACAGAACCACAGGCACATAGACACAGGCAACAGAGCATGCACAATGTCGGCACTAGTACAGTGTATATCCACCTTTCGCAGCAATGCAGGCTGCTATTCTCCCATGGAGACGATCGTAGAGATGCTGGATGTAGTCCTGTGGAACGGCTTGCCATGCCATTTCCACCTGGCGCCTCAGTTGGACCAGCGTTCGTGCTGGACGTGCAGACCGCGTGAGACGACGCTTCATCCAGTCCCAAACATGCTCAATGGGGGACAGATCCGGAGATCTTGCTGGCCAGGGTAGTTGACTTACACCTTCTAGAGCACGTTGGGTGGCACGGGATACATGCGGACGTGCATTGTCTTGTTGGAACAGCAAGTTCCCTTGCCGGTCTAGGAATGGTAGAACGTTGGGTTCGATGACGGTTTGGATGTACCGTGCACTATTCAGTGTCCCCTCGACGATCACCAGTGGTGTACGGCCAGTGTAGGGGATCGCTCCCCACACCATGATGCCGGGTGTTGGCCCTGTGTGCCTCGATCGTATGCAGTCCTGATTGTGGCGCTCACCTGCACGGCGCCAAATACGCATACGACCATCATTGGCACCAAGGCAGAAGCGACTCTCATCGCTGAAGACGACACGTTTCCATTCGTCCCTCCATTCACGCCTGTCGCGACACGACTGGAGGCGGGCTGCACGATGTTGGGGCGTGAGCGGAAGACGGCCTGACGGTGTGCGGGACCGTAGCCCAGCTTCATGGAGACGGTTGCGAATGGTCCTCGCCGATACCCCAGGAGCAACAGTGTCCCTATTTGCTGGGAAGTGGCGGTGCGGTCCCCTACGGCACTGCGTAGGATCCTACGGTCTTGGCGTGCATCCGTGCGTCGCTGCGGTCCGGTCCCAGGTCGACGGGCACGTGCACCTTCCGCCGAACACTGGCGACAACATCGATGTACTGTGGAGACCTCACGCCCCACGTGTTGAGCAATTCGGCGGTACGTCCACCCGGCCTCCCGCATGCCCACTATACGCCCTCGCTCAAAGTCCGTCAACTGCACATACGGTTCACGTCCACGCTGCCGCGGCATGCTACCAGTGTTAAAGACTGCGATGGAGCTCCGTATGCTACGGCAAACTGGCTGACACTGACGGCGGCGGTGCACAAATGCTGCGCAGCTAGCGCCATTCGACGGCCAACACCGCGGTTCCTGGTGTGTCCGCTGTGCCGTGCGTGTGATCATTGCTTGTACAGCCCTCTCTCAGTGTCCGGAGCAAGTATGGTGGGTCTGACACACCGGTGTCAATGTGTTCTTTTTTCCATTTCCAGGAGTGTATATATATATATATATATATATATATATATATATATATATATATATATAAAATCACCGGTTGTCGTAAGATGACTATTAAAGATAATAATTAATTTTAGTCTGGTTGGGAATTTAGTAAGCTAGACTGGATACCTGGTGAAACAGTTGCTCAGTAATGCAAGGTTGACTTCCCCAGATAGCTCACAGCTTTTAACCCGCTTTTATTGTCTTGAATATCAGCACCACTTTCAGAACAACTTAATGCATCAACATTACACCATTGTCGTAGGGTGTTTGGTTTCTGACGTTTCGCGCCGCACACGCGAACGGCCAGCTGTCCAATGGAACACAAAACCGCATTCATCTGAAAGTCCACCCATCTCCACCCAGTGGATGTTCAGTTTCAGCACTGGCGTCCAAGTTCCACTCTCCGGCGCCGCTGAACAGTAGTCAGCATCGGAGCATGAACTATTCTTCTGTTATGGAGTCCCATATGCACCAACTTTCACTGAACGGTCATTGAAAAGACACTGTTGGTAGCCTCTTGGTTCATCTGGGCCGTTAGTTACTCAACAAATGGTTCAAATGGCTCTGAGCACTATGGGACTTAACTTCTGAGGTCATCAGTCCCCTAGAACTTAGAACTAGTTAAACCTAACTAAGCTAATGACATCACACACATCCATGCCCGAGGCAGGATTCGAACCTGCGACCGCAGCGGTCGCGCGGTTCCAGACTATAGCGCCTAGAACCGCTCGGCCACCCTGGCCGGCAGTTACTCAACAGTTAGTTGCACGTCTTTTCGCCCATACATAACTCCGCAGCCGTCGTTCACCCCTGTTATCTATGGCCCGGGGCGCTCCACAGTTGGCGCGGCGCTCTTTTTGGATAGTGGCATTTTGTCATGCATGGCATATTTTAACCACGGTTGCACGCAACAATTTACAAACTTAACGGTTTCGGAATTGCTTCGACCCTTGGCCCGAAAGCCATGATCATACCCCTTTGGACGTCAGATGCGCAAAACGCTCCGTCTCCGTATTTCAACACCTGCACTGTTTCCGCGTCCTCCCGACAAGCTTTAAACAGGGTGGTCCATTGATAGTGACCGGGCCAAATATCTCACGAAAGAAGCGTCAAACGAAAAAACTACAAAGAACGAAACTTGTCTAGCTTGAAGGGGGAAACCAGATGGGGCTATGGTTGGCCCGCTAGATGGCGTTGCCATAGGACAAACGGATATCAACTGCGTTTTTTTAAAATAGGAACTCTCATTTTTAATTACATATTCGTGTAGTACGTAAAGAAATACGAATGTTTTAGTTGGACCACTTTTTTTCTTTTTGACAGATGGCGCTGTAATAGTCACAAACGTATAAGTACGAGGTATCACGTAACATTCTGCCAGTGCGGACGGTATTTGCTTCATGATACATTACCCGTGTTAATATGGACCGTTTACCAATTGCGGAAATGGTCGATATCGTGTTGATGTATGGCTATTAAGATCAAAATGCCCAATGGGCGTTTGCTATGTATGCTGCTCGGTGTCCTGGACATCATCCGAGTGTCCGGACCGTTCCCCGGATAGTTACGTTATTTGAGGAAACAGGAAGTGTTTAGCTACATGTGAAACGTCAACCACGACCTGCAACAAATGATGATGCCCAAGTAGATGTTTTAGCTGCTTTCGCAGCTAATCCGCACATCAGTAGCAGACAAACTGCGTGAGAATCGGGAATCTCAAATACGACGGTGTTGAGAATGCTACATCAACATCGATTGCACCCGTACCATATTTCTGTGCACCAGGAATTGCGTGGCGACGACTTTGAACGTCGTGTACAGTTCTTCCACTGGGCACAAGAGAAATTACGGGACGATGACAGATTTTTTGCGCGCGTTCTATTTAGCGACGAAGCGTCATTCACCAACAGCGGTAACGTAAATCGGCATAATATGCACTATTGGGCAACGGAAAATCCACGATGGCTGCGACAAGCGGAACATCAGCGACCTTGGTGGGTTAATGTATGGTGCGGCATTATGGGAGGAAGGATAATTGGCCCCCATTTTATCGATGGCAATCTAAGTGGTGCAATGTATGCTCATTTGCTACGTAATGTTCTACCGATGTTACTACAAGATGTTTCACTGCATGACAGAATGGCGATGTACTTCCAACATGATGGATGTCCGGCACAGCTCGCGTGCGGTTGAAGCGGTATTGAATAGCATATTTCATGACAGGTGAATTGGTCGTCGAAGCACCATACCATGGCCCGCACGTTCACCGGATCTGACGTCCCCCGCTTTGTTTCAATGGAAGGATATTTGCTATCGTGATCCACCGACAACGCCTGACAACATGACTTAGTGCATTGTCAATGCATGTGCGAACATTACGGAAGGCGAACTACTCGCTGTTGAGAGGAATGTCGTTACACGTATTGCCAAATGCATTGAGGTTCACGGACATCATTTTGAGCGTTTATTGCATTAATGTGCTATTTACAGGTAATCACGCTGTAATAGCATGCGTTCTTAGAAATTATGAGTTCATAAAGGTATGTGTATCACATTGGAACAACCGAAATAAAATGTTCAAACGTACCTACGTTCTGTATTTTAATTTAAAAAACCTACCTGTTACCAACTGTTCGTCTAAAATTGTGAACCATATATTTGTGACTATTACAGCGTCATCTATCACAAAGCGAAAAAGTGGTCCATCTAAAAGATTCATAATTCTTTACGTACTACACGAATATGTAGTAAAAATGGGGGTTCCTATTTCAATAAACGCAGTTGATATCCGTTTGACCTATGGCAGCGCCATCTAACGGGTCAACCATAGCGCCATCTGGTTTCCCCCTTCAAGCTAGACAAGTTTCGTTCTTTGTAGTTTTTTCGTTTGAAGCTTATTTCGTGAGATATTTGGCCCGGTCACGATCAATGGACCACCCTGTCTACCCTCGATTCCTAGTGCTGCCACATGCCGTCTTAGTCACTATTGCACGTCACGTCAAATGTCGGCGGTGGTCATATTAACATGAGAGGACGATGTATAATACATCAAGGAGAGTTACCCGGATTTAATAAGCACAATACGCTTTGCATGAGCCACTGTTTGTTCATCAGACAAATTGGCAGTCTGATTTTCGGTGACACGCTGCCGCTATCAGTCACTGCCAAAGTCACGCCTTAACTCTGCAAACATCGCGTAAAAATAAGTGTTGTTATCATGAGCATGCTTTTACTGAAGACAATTATCCGTTCCATCCACCTCTGACCTATTGTAAAGTGTCAGGTGAATACCTATAATAGTTAGATGCTCTGATGAGTGCTTGCGCACTCATGAATGAGTATGGGAGGAATAGAACTGAAAGGCTGAAGATCGCTGAAGCAAACAGCGAACTCCTCATGAATAGCTACAAGTTTGCCGTCCCATTCAATGGCCAAATCACCTTCAACAGTGCCCCCCATCCTCATGTGATAGAAACTACAGCAACGCTTGAAATTTAATCCTGAATGTTGATTCAAGATAAGCCCACCAGAGTTTTTACTTTCACCTCTTCTCCTCCTCTCTCCATGAAAAAAGTTTCTTCCCTACCAGATTCGAACCAACCACTTATCAGGTCAAGCCTTACCACAGTAGGTTTTATAACAAAAATGTTTTCATGAAGACCTGTAGGAAATAGTAATGCAGCTAGCATCCTTAGACTACTGTTAACTGGTTACTTTTCATTTATCGTAAATTGGTACTACGTCTTTTTAAGCAGACGGTTCACGTGTTCGGGACCTATGTAGTTAAATTGCCATGATAAGCTTTTTTCCATCTGTTACGGGAAAGAAATGAAGAATAACATTCATATTTAGTAAACAAAGTTTTCTGCTTTTTACTCTGTATCTACTAAACGAAAGTTTGGAAGGAGACATTCATAAAGTGAAATAAGTTGCAGAGCTGAGGAAAAAAAGCTGACATTATAATTGTGTCAGAGACGGTAAAGGATGATCAGTTGAAGGGAACGGATAGTGTCTTGAAAAGAGGTTGTAAAGTGAATAGCTCAATCGGTAGAGCATTTTTCCCCGAAAGGCAAAGGTCCCAGGTTCGACTCCCTGTCCAGTACACGGTTTTAATCTGCCAGGAAATTAGAAGTTTCAATAGCAGAAAAGTCGAACTCGAATTAAATCAGATACTGAGATATTCAAATTACGAAATCAGACGCTGGAAATAGTAGACAAGTTATGCTATTTGGACAGCAAAAGCTGACGGTGACACATGGGGGAGGAGATGGGAGCTCAAGTATATGGAAACACTAAAAATAGACACATCATCATTAGAATACGGCGTAGGAAAACCTTTGGCATTCGAAATAGTGAGAAGATAAATATAAGTCCTGTCTGGTTTTCAATGGAATCTTCCACCATTCTACCTGGAAAATAGTGGCAAGGTTAGATAACGGTGATTATGGTTGATAGCGACCACACACCCTTCTCTCCAACGTAGACCACAAAGTCTCAATAATATTGAGATCTGGTGACTATAGCGATCATGAGAGATCCGACAATTCATCCACGTGCTCCCATCCCCAGTCCTGGTCGTTGCTATCTGTGCAATCATGAGCGCTGTTGTCTTGGAACACGTCACCATGTGGGAGCAAATATTGTGTCATGAGATTAACCTGATCAGCCAAAATGGTCACATAATGCTTGGTACTAATCCGACCTTGCAGAGTACTCATGGATCCCATAGGATACTACGATATGGCTGCCCAATTCATCATCGAACACCGTCATGTTTCACTATTGGGACGTAAACTTGACCAGAAGTTAGAAAGAGTGTGAAATAAGACTCATCAGCCCAAATGACTGTCTTCCATTGCTCCATAGTCCAGGACTTTATGGCTTCGGCATTACGTTTTCCAGTTACGGGCTTTTGCATCATTGATGAGTGGTTTCGTAATTCCAGTTTCCCAGAAATTCTGTACTTATGGAGGTCCCTTCGTGATGTTTTTGCACTGACAGGGATCGCGAGTACGACATTCATTTCTGCCACTATCACTCAACACACATCTTCGTCCGCGCTGTGACTTATGCCCTGCATGCCGTATAAATGTTCGGTACGATGTCTCTTGGAACGCCAAACACCCCCGTTCCCTTGGTTAAGGAAGCATGCACCATATGAGCTCTCAGACTTTGCCCAAGTTCAAATTCACTTAGCCCCGAAATAATGTAATCACAAGTACATCGAGCACTGTTCTGACCAGGGCTGCAACGTATTGAGGAAATTGACAGGTTCCGTTAGCGGGCAAATAAAACAGCGCAACCTGCAGGCTTGCAACATCTGCATTACGTTTCTCGCTGTATTTCCATATTTTGTCCAACCTCTGTAACTGTATTCTCAAGCGTACTATCGGTCGAAGCAGCCATATAACGGTCTCATGAAGCACAGAGAATGCGACACTGGCTGGAGGAGTGCAAACAGTTTTAGCATCCTTTCAAATATGATGACACCAAAAGTCAGAACCAGATACAAATTTTCCCATTTTCGTCGTATCAGGATAATACTTCATCTACCATATGTGCCGTAATATCAACTGTTTGAGAGGAAGTTACTAAACGCTTTCCAACTGTCTATCTGTCATAGCGTTTCTTTGATCTTGGCTACATCTAGACCCCCAGTCCCACTACGTCAGGGTTACAAGCTGTCTCCCTCCGAAGTCCGCCAAGAACCTCACCCTATTAAACGTGTTGTTTTAAACAGAAGCTTTACAAGCACAGGTATATGTATGTTCTACTTCAGTAGCACGAAGAAATTGACGGGGAGGAAAGCGGGGGATTAGAGGCTGCCAGACCTTGACAGTTAAAGATAAGCACGACACATCGCCTCGCCAAGCGCATACAGAATTGTGCCTTGGCACCAGAAAAGAAGTAAGAAAGGAATGCGGTTCGGAATTTCCTAATTGAAGCGGAGCTGGGAATGAATACTAGCTCAGCACTCCGTTTCGGGTCTTGTACGATATAGAGAAGGACGACACAGCTCTGAAACGTGTTTCGTTTGATAAGAGCTGGCATCCTACAGACAACACAACTCGGGAGTTTTGTATGTTGTCAGTACAGATCTTCTTTAACCAGACGCCACCATTTAAATGTAAAAACGCTGTGGGTTCCATTGCTCTTAAACACTTAAGTTACTAATTTATTAACAATGAGGACGAGAATTCAGAACTACTCTAAGTTCCTTTAATATGACACTCTTTCAGTTAAAAAAAATGTACGATCTGCCGTTTTCCTCTTTATTTAAAGGACCCAATTAAGTGTCGAAACAAAGAAATAAATCTATTGAATGACTGTAAAGTGACCTTTCATTAGATGGTACTAAAGATGCTCTACTACTCTGTTTTATTTTGCACAATATCAGTTTCTTTCTTCCATAGTTAATACTTTATTGCAAGACATTTAAACTTGCCTTCAAGGATTACGCAGAACTATTCATAAGACAATATAATCTTAGCATAATCGCTCCGAAGATTATTTTGATTACCTTCATGGTGGTTCCTGGATTTTCCTCCAAGAACATCTTGATTTCGTCTTTCGAAGCAAAGAATAAAGAGAAGAGGAAGGCATTTTACGTAATCGTACGTGTGCGATGCGTTTTCCGTTTGATAAAATCGGTCGATATAGTCACATGAATCGCGTTTGAAAACGTCGGTAAAAACAGAACTCATGTTTGTAATGGGCTTGATAGTCTTTTCGTTTCACTGACCACTTCTGAGAAGCTGTCCAACATAGATGTGGTTTTTATATGGCCTCCTACAATCTTTCCCACTGCTTGGCTGTTCTCTTCAATTTCTAACTGAAATAACAATTTCACTTCCTACATTCAACAAATTGTGCTCTTAATTTTTATCGTCGGTTTTTATCTCAGAAATTTTGCCTGTTAGTATAAGCGCCGTGTTTTATTAATCTCTGACAATTTGAACATATCTGGAGTAAGAGCAATGGAAGAAAGAAGTAATGCAACTGGCTTAAATTTAAATAATTAAGTTATTATTATCCATTTTCGTTTGCATCCACATCATACGCCATGCACGGCATCTACAGTCCAGCTGGCTACTATTTAAGGAGTACCTTTGATTAGGCTGAAATGTCTGTTCAGATTCCGTGGAGATGTTCAGCTGATATTGGTTTGTGCACGAAAGGAAGTTTAAATTGCAGTTGTGCTATCAAAGACCACTAATGTGTCGACCTTTGATTAAGACAAATTATCAAACGAATATTTTGTGTGACAGTCGATTCTGCTGCATGAATATAGACATTCTCTGTAAACGAGCTCATCGTCCAAGAAGTGAAAGTTAAGCTTTTTCTTCATTATCATCATCATCTAAAGACTATGCCTTTTTGCTGCAACTAACCTTCATGTTGTATTTTTCTCCTCCTTTCTTGATAATTTTAACACGCTGTTACCTCTAATAGATCCACTTTTTTCCCTCTTGGCCTTCCCTTGGTGTTCTTTCTCAAAATATTTCCTTCCGATATGACTGCTGAAAACGCATTGTGCCAGTTCATGTCCAGAATGTATAGTTTTCCTCTATGAATAGATACAATGAGAATTCTTTGTTCGTACATCACTTTCAAAACATCTTAATTGATTTCTTTTCAAGCTGTCCTCGATAGCATTCTCTTTCTTTGTAAATATCTTTAGCCGTTGCATTTTTTATTTATGCGCTGCATCTTTTGACTTCTGTAACTAAATTTTATCAACTTCTTTGTTTAACTTTTGATGTCAGGTGTTCTCATTTTTTATTTGCTTTCTACTATTAATTCTGAGTTCATACTTTTTCGTTATTGTTGATAGTTTAGAAAGTATATTCTCCATATGTTTCTCACTATAAGCCATAACGCAATATCATAACGTCATTTGAAAATTTTTTCGTTTCAATATAGTCATAAATTTTCGATCAGAAGCTTAACCAAACAAGGTTATTTTGAGCATCCTTAGCCGTTTTGTACATAGGCATTACTCCGAATTTTTAAATAAAACAAACGTTATTAACGCTCTACATCTTTATTCTTCATGTGCACATATTTATTTCTTAACGTAGTCACACGTTTCTCGCAGCTACAGACCAATTTTTTGATACCGTCACTGTACAATGTTTGGAATCATTGACGGAGCCAGAACCTCACCTCTTCCTGCACCGCTTCACCACTATCAAAGTGCAGTCCTCGAAGGTGTTCTGTTTTGGAAACAAGTGAAATTCGTATGGGGCCAAGTCGGGACTGTATGGTGGATGATCGGTGACAGTGAATCCAACGCGTCGGATTGTAGCAGATGTGCAGCGCTCTTGTGTGGTCTGACATTGTCATGCTGAAGGTGTTCCATGTGTGGATGAACACTTCGAATCTCGTTTACTGCACGCTGTTTCTCACGCACCGACATAGTTCGTTACACATCGCTGTGTTACGCACTAGAATTCAAATCCTCTAGCGGCAGAGGGCTGCAAATTTGTAGACATGAAGAATAAAGACGTAAAATACCAATAACGTTTGTTTTGGTTAAAAAAACTTACACACAAAAAATTCGGAGGCATTACTTTTCATCATGCGCTCGTAATTTTATTCGCATTGTTCTTTAGCACAGGCAAATGTTGGCATTAGCGTAAAGACAGAATTTAACGGGCTAGAGATGACATTGAAATCAATTTGATTTTGTTTTCATCTCATTGATAAATGTTGCACAGTAATGTAATTCAAGAGTCGCTTTCTGAAGAAGTTCTGTTCACATGCCTTTTAATAGTCATGTTGCGAGTGATTCGTTCAGATGGATATACTGGAATACTGTGCCGCCACAAAATTCTTTGTTTTGGACGTTTATCACAAACAGAAAGTCATCCAAGGCTTTTGAACATTTATAATGTTTTTAGGGTAAAATCATTTAATTGCCTTTAAAAACTTTGGAATTAATATGTCTTCATTATATTATTTACTATCAACTGATTCTGAAGAATGGCATCACAAGACTTTCTGATATATGCAACACAACCAATAATGACGCCCGTATGGTATTTATAAAGTAGAGTTACACAAATTCCGCTGCGTCACTTACTGCGTAGAAATACGTGCTAGTTTCGTTAGTATATATTATTGAAGTCACGAGTACTCCACTTTGTGTTAATAACGACCACGCGCCTAAAACAGCTGATAATGTAAAGGTGGTAAAATGGCTTAAACTTTCCAAAATTCCTGTAGTTCTGCACCCATCGCAACGAGTTATTAGTTTATAAGGAGCCTGCATATCCTTCCTTTTACTAACAGTTCAGAACTGGAAAACTGTAGTTAAAGGTATCCATTATTCTCTACGCAAAGAACGCCCCAATATAATCACAGATTAAAACATAGAGAAAGACCACAGTGTGGTGTTGGGAGACTGTCTGTTATAGATCTATACTGAAGAGGCAAAGAAACTGGTACAACTGCCTAATATCGTGTAGGCCCCCCGAGCACCCAGAAGTGTCGCAACACGACGTGGCATAGACTCAACTAATGTCTGAAGTAGTGCTGGAGGGAACTGACACCATGAACCCTGCAAGACTGTCCGTAAATCCGTATGAGTACGAGTGACTGACGATCTCTTCTGGACAGCACGTTGCACGGCATCCCAAATATGCTCAACAATGTTCATGTCTGGGGTGTTTGGTGGCCAGCTGAAGTATTTAAACTCAGAAGAGTGTTCCTGGAGACCCTCTGTAGCAGTTCTGGACGTGTTGGGTGTTGCATTGTCCTGCTGGAATTGCCCAAGTGAATCGGACATATCAGTGGTCCCATATAACTCCAACTGCACACACCCCACACCATTACAGAGCCTCCACCACCTTAACAGTCCTGTGCTGACATGCAGGGTCCATGGATTCATGAGGTTGGTCCACATCCGTACACGTCCATCCGCCCGATACAATTTGAAATGAGACTTGTCCGACCTGGCAAACATGTTTCCAGTCATCAACAGTCCAATATCGGTGTTGATGGGCCCAGGCGAAGCGTAAAGCTTTGTGTCGTGTAATGATCAAGGGTACAACAGTCGGTCTTCTGGCCCGAAAGCCAATATCGATGGTGTTTCGTTGAATGATTCGCACGCAGACACTAACCTTCTAAAGCTGCCGAAGTCAGGAATGTGATTGTGTAACAGAAACGTGAAGGAACAGCTACAGCTAAACCAAGACAGATCTATTGACAGACAGAGACTGATGAGCATTGAAAAGATTGATTGTGGAAAATAGCATTAATTGGTCGAAGGAATCACCTGAGAGTTCCAAAGTGTCACCAGCAGTCCAGCCAGCACAGTGACTGAACGTAGGGAGTTAAAAAGAATGGACTATAATGGTCGAGTAGCTCCTCAAATGCCAAGCAGTTCAGTAGTCGATTTTAAATGACGCTTGAGGTGGGCATAGACCGTGAAATGCGGCAAACAATTTCACATCGCTTTTCCATTTAATATGAAGATGATTCAGTAATTAGAGAGAAATAATGGTGACGATTTCAATGGCAATCCTTTTATTAAACTTTATCAGATCACAGTTACTGTACATACTAAGCTCTCTGTAGCTTCATTTATTTGCATTTAACATGGTGCTGGACTTCCTTGTTTCCTGGACGGTTTCTGTGTGCATGGAAAGGCGCACCACATTGGAGATGGGATCGGCAGTCCTCTTGCTTGAGTGATAACATGTTTGCCTCCCATGCAGCGGGCCCGGCTTCGATTCCCGGCCGGGTTGGAGATTTTCTCCGATCGTGGACTGGGTGTTGTGCTGCCCACGTTTCATCACCGGCGCACCAGCCGTCCAATGTTGCGTCACCTGAAATAAGACTTGCAACCCGGCGGCCGAACTTCCCCGGATGGGGCTTCCCGGCCATCAATGCCACGCGATCATTTCATTTGGGACAGACATGGCAGAGAATGCAGCGGAAAATAGTGGCCCGTTGCCGTTAGCCCACACTGGAACCTCGGGTGTTGTCTTTACAGAAGTCAGGATCCCGGGGCCAGCTATGGAAGAGGAGAGGAGATTATTGTGTATTTTACAACTGAGTCCTGTCCAGCAGCCGAACTGAGGCCGGAAGGCAACTCTAGTAGCAGGAGTACGGTACTTTTGCATGTTTTGGAGAGAGCCCTTTGAAGATAACCATCTTACACTTCTAAAGAAGTGCAGCCTGTATAAAATAATGGCCTCCTAGCCTCAAAAGCAGCTTTCAAAGGACTTCTGATGTGAGGCTAGATGCTGGGCGCAAAAACGCGCCACTGATAAATTTTTCAGTGATGTCATGGTGACGGAGCTGAAGTGTAACTGTAATGTGGTTGGCGTTTTATCAGGATTTTTTGTTTTGTGTGCTTGAAATTACCTCGTTATAGGGTAGCTGTGTAAGCGTTTTCCACTCTAGGTGGGCATATCCTGTACGACGGGAAGAAATAGCAGGGCGTAAGATTGAGCAAAGCTGAACGTAAAGGTGTGTGCAACATGTGTGTATCAGGTGCGTACATTGGAAACGGACAGAGGCACGCATCTTGGCAAAGGAGCGGTGTCCAGAGCTGTAACAACGACAGTGCGACTCGTCCTCTGCCGTAGGGCCATTCGCACAATGACGCCATCCTGCACGACTGTCGGAGGACAATTATGGTGAACATAATTAGCAGCAATGGCGTGAGAGGACTATTCTTGGTCCACACTTTCGGTAATCTGTATGATCTGTCTCAGATCCAGGATTGCTGTAGTGAATGTACAAGTTTCTCAAAAACTTCAGGGGCTCCGTCACTGTGTTTCGATGGGGTTAAGAAGATTAGAGGATAATTTTCAAACCACCATTAGCGCGAGATAGGCATATTTTTTGTGGTTTCAAGTAATGCGCCAAATCAACAAATACACTAATTAGAGCTGCTTAAAGAGTTTGTGAATTATTTCATATTCATCCATGATCTGTTTTTAACAATTATCTTTCCACTGAACAAATAATTGTATTAATCGAAAGATTGTTTCAACGCCTTCCATTCACAGCAAGTATTTTCTCTGTTCAAATATTCATACCTGGGGCCATAAAACAATCGTTTTATCAGTTAAAGTTGTGATCATTAAATCATAGCTTAGACTTTAAAGGTATGTCTCCCCTTTAAATAGTTTTATGGGTCCGGGTAACCTTTCACATTCACGGAGTTCCACAAATGGATGACTAGGAACGAGTGATTTGGAGTCATGAATTACGCAACACACTGTGTCAGCCCGATGGAAGATTTAGGGTTTGACGAATACCTGGAGAACGTTACCTGCCATCTTGTGCAGTATCAACAGTGAAGTACAGGGAAGCTGGTGCTTTTCGTGGTTGGGGTGTGGTTCCACTTATTGCACTAAAGAAAACTCTAAACGCAGAAAGATATGAACAAGGTAAAGGGTGGACACACCATATGTTAATGTCCTTCAATAGGAGGCCAGAAACTTTTCATAAGCGACCACTTCTATCTCAACAGCGAACTGTATCATACTGGTTTTATATATGTGACAAACACCTCCAATATTAAGATGGCCGTTTATTTCTCTCAGTGTCACTTCAGTACATAGATGCAAACTTAGTGGTGGCAATGAGCATCCGTACCTGATACCTTTTCTGGCTTATGACGCTTGCGCTATTCCCTCACAGTGAATACACCCGTATGCTTTGCATAAAGGGAATGGATTATCCCTCTCTATTGACCCCAACCTCGATATGATGTAAATGCGTTCCTCATTCATCATGTAGTTTTGAAACACTTACAGTAACCTTGTTTGCATGAAAAATTACTGCGTTTCATGTCAGCCCGTTGAGCGAACAGCCGCCTTTACACAGGGCGTTTCAGAAGTGATGGTCAATATACAGGGATATGACACAAATGACCATTGGAAACAAAAAAGTCAAGTAAACATGGACTGTAAAACCCATACCTTAATAGCTATGAGCAACTCTTGATCTTTGACACAGTGAAACAAATCTCTTCTACTGCAAGCTGTTTGCTTACTATGTTTTGGGGACTGGTAGTATGAACTAAAACAAGAAAAACATGGCCAATAAACATGTGCTCTAAAATGCATACCCTAAGAGCTATGAGCACTTGTTGGTCTTCGCTGCTTTGAAACACAACTCTTCTTACGAACAAGTGCTCATAACTTTTAAGCTAGGCATCTTCGAGAACATGTTTACTGGACATTTTTTCTTGTTTGGTCCACAGTACCACTTCCCAAAATAAGGAAAGCAAAGAGCTTGCAGTAGAAGAGATTTGTTATGCAGTACCGAAGATCAAGGAATGCTCATATCTATTAAGGTATAAATTTTAGAGCCCATGATTACTTGACCTTATGTTTCCGATGATCATTCCGTGAATATTGATCATCACTCCTAAAACACCCTCTGCGCCATCTTCAGTGGATACTTGTATTCAGTTCTGTAAAATACAAACATATTTAAAGCAATTTTACAGCGAAATTAGGCCTAAAAGCAGTTTTTGTCTGTCGTTATGCAGCCCCCACTTTACATTACGGTGTATTGGTAGTTCGTCATCTGCAGTTAAATGATGTTGCTGTGAGTTTGCTTGGCAGACATGCAGGAACTAGAACACTTTAGAACTCTAAAAAGTAACAGCTTCATAGGATATTTGCTGCCCATTTAATAGCATGCAACCACCACTCAATCAAATTAAACAAATTTTGTTGTTGTTGTTGTTTTCAGTCCTGAGACTGGTTTGATTCAGCTCTCCATGCTACTCTATCCTGTGCAAGCTTCTTCATCTCCCAGTACTTACTGCAACCTACATCCTTCTGAAACTCCTCCCCAATTCTATTCAATACCTCCTCATTAGTTACGTGATCTACCCATCTAATCTTCAGCATTCTTCTGTAGCACCACATTTCAAAAGCTTCTATTCTCTTCTTGTCCAAACTATTTATCGTCAATGTTTCATTTCCATACATGGCTACACTCCATACAAATACTTTCAGAAACGACTTCCTGACTCTTAAATCTATACTCGATATTAACAAATTTCTCTCCTTCAGAAACGCTTTCCTTGCCATTGCCAGTCTACATTTATATCCTCTCTACTTCGATCATAATCAGTTATTTTGCTCCCCAAATAGCAAAACTCCTTTACTACTTTAAGTGTCTCATTTCCTAATCTAATTCCCTCAGCATCACCCGACTTAATTCGACTACATTCCATTATCCTCGTTTTGCTTTTGTTGATGTTCATCTTATATCCTCCTTTCAAGACACTGTCCATTCCGTTCAACTGCTCTTCCAAGTCCTTTGCTGTCTCTGACAGAATTACGATGTCATCGGCGAACCTCAACATTTTTATTTCTTCTCCATGGATTTTAATACCTACTTCGAATTTTTCTTTTGTTTCTTTTACTGCTTGCCCAATATATAGATTGAATAACGTCGGGGAGAGGCTCCAACCTTGTCTCACTCCATTCCCAACCGCTGCTTCCCTTTCCTGCCCCTCGACTCTTATAACTGCCATCTCGTTTCTGTACAAATTGTAAATAGCCTTTCGCTCCATGTATTTTACCCCTGCCATCTTTAGAATTTGAAAGAGAGTATTCCAGGCAACATTGTCAAAATCTTTCTCTAAGTCTACAACTGCTAGAAACGTAGGTTTACCTTTCCTTAATCTAGCTTCTAAGATAAGTCGTAGGGTCAGTATTGCCTCACGTGTTCCAACATTTCTGCGGAATCCAAACTGATCTTCCCCGAGGTCGGTAGTTCCAATGGAATGTTGTCTAATCCCGGGGCCTTGTTTCGACTCAGGTCTTTGAGTGCTCTGTCAAACTCTTCACGCAGTATCGTATCTCCCATTTTATCTTCATCTACATCCTCTTTCATTTCCATAATATTGTCCTCAAGTACATCGCCTTTGTATAGACCCTCTACATACTCCTTCCACCTTTCTGCTTTCCCTTCTTTGCTTAGAACTGGGTTTCCATCTAAGCTCTTAATATTCATACAAGTGGCTCTCTTTTCTCCAAAGGTCTCTTTAATTTTCCTGTAGGCAGTATCTATCTTACCCCTATTGAGATAAGCCTCTACATCCTTACATTTCTACTCTAGCCATCTCTGCTTAGCCATTTTGCACTTCCTGTCAATCTCATTTTTGAGACGTTTGTATTCCTTTTTGCCTGCTTCATTTACTGCGTTTTTATATTTTCTCCTTTCATCAATTAAATTCAATATATCTTCTGTTACCCAAGGATTTCTACTAGCCCTTGTCTTTTTACCTACTTTATCCTCTGCTGCCTTCACTACCTCATCCCTCAGAGCTACCCATTCTTCTTCTACTGTATTTCTTGCCCCCATTCCTGTCAATTGTTCCCTTATGCTCTCCCTGAAACTCTGTACAATCTCTGGTTTAGTCAGTTTATCCAGGTCCCACCTCCTTAAATTCCCACCTTTTTGCAGTTTCTTCAGTTTTAATCTACAGTTCATAACCAATAGATTGTGGTCAGAGTCCACATCTGCCCCTGGAAATGCCTTAAGTTTAAAACCTGGTTCCTAAATCTCTGTCTTACCATTATGTAATCTATCTGATACCTACTAGTATCTCCAGGATTCTTCCATGTATACAACCTTCTTTTATGATTCTTGAACCAAGTGTTAGCTATGATTAAGTTGTGCTCTGTGCAAAATTCTACCGGACGGCTTCCTCTTTCATTTCTCTCCCCCAATTCATATTCACCCACTATGTTTCCTTCTCTCCCTTTTCCTACTCTCGAATTCCAGTCACCCGACTATTAAATTTTCGTCTCCCTTCACTGCCTGAATTTTAAAATGTTAAAATGTAATCGCAGGCCATAACATAAACTTACAACAGAAGAACACTTCTCCCTACAGAATGCATTAGCTGAAGGAAAACAGAAGCAACAACACCGAATCTAACACATAAAAGTAGCTGTCTAGAAAAGACGACACAAACAGACACATAAACAAACTCACACACACCAAGAGGTTATAATTAAAGAGCAAGTACCCACAGAGGTCCAGTGTGGGCTGTAGTCATCGTATGGCGGTGAAATTTGGTACATAAGCTAATGCGAAACCGATTTACGCTGGAAAAAACATTAGTTCCGGTTTTCGGCACCAGGAGAAAATCTGGTGCTGCATGACGGTATGACATCCGTGCTGTAATTTGGCAAGCCGTAACGTGAGTGAACAGTACGGTTATTGACAAGAGACATTGTGTGCTGTTAGTGAAACTGTTTCACGTGATGGGCAGCAATGGCACTGCTGTACTAACAGAGTATCGGCGACTAGAAGGTCTGAGAAGAAGCTTGACGTCATTAAATGTTTTAAACAATGTGATAATGAAATTCGAAAACGTGACTGAGCCTGCTGTGGCACCTGGAAGGGAAATGCGACCTGTTCCGGTGGAAGTTATTGACGAGGTTGTTGTTGCTGTAACTTAGCACGCAGCACGTGCTCCGGGCCGTGCTAGCGCCCCTGCAGTACCACGAGAATTGTCCATCCCATGGTCAACAGTGTGGAAAGTCTTGCAGTCTATTTTGCAATGGTACCCGTACAAGATCCACGCAGTACAGCAACTGAAACATCATGATCCGCAGCAACATTCTGAATTTTCACTTAGGTTTCTGGTACAGATCAAAGTTGATGACATGTGGCCGGGGCCGGCCTGAGTGGCTGAGCGGTTCTAGGCGCTACAGTATGGAACCGCGCGACCGCTACGGTCGCAGGTTCGAATCCTGCCTCGGGCATGGATGTGTGTAATGTCCTTAGGTTAGTTAGATTTAAGTAGTTCTAAGTTCTAGGGGACTGATGACCACAGCAGTTAAGTCCCATAGTGCTCAGAGCCATTTGAACCATTTTTGTGGCCGGGCAATATTGTATGGAGTGACGAGACACATTTTACGCTGCAGTGTACGTTGAATACACAGAACTGCTGAAATCGGGGCACAGTTAAACCGCTTGTTATGCACGAAGAGCCTTTGCATTCGCCGTACGCATTCGCCGTACATGACTCTGTGGTGTGGATTCACAAGCACCTTTATTCTCGGTCTGCTCTTCTTTGAAGTGAATACTCCCAGAAGGCTTGTCAGGTGTACCGTGACGCCTGCCGGTTATAGAGACCTCCTTGCACAGCATGTAAGCCTGCTTTGGAAGAGCACAACTACGTGGGAACCAAGGTTTTCTTGTAAGAAGAGGCAGCACCTGATGTCGCTCGCCCAATGAAAGATCTGCTTAATGTAACCTTCCACTGACATGTTATCTCAAGAGGTTTTCCAGATGCTTGGTCTGCAAGATCATCTGACCTGAATCCATGGTGGCTTTTGGCTCTGAGGATATCTAAAAGAACGCATTTGGTCTCTACCTGATCTGAAGGCCAGCATACAGGAACACGTTGCTCAGGTTCGACCGGAACTGCTGTAAGCAGCTGTTTCTCACATCGAACAAATTGTGTAAGTAGCGATTAATAATAAAATCAAAAAATGGTTCAAATGGCTCTGAACACTATGTGACTTTACATCTGAGGTGATCAGTCCCCTAGAACTTAAAACTACTTGAACCTGACTAACCTAAGGACATCACACACATCCATGCCCGAGACAGGATTCGAACCTGCGACAGTAGCGGTCAGACTGAAGCGCCTAGAACCGCTCGGCCACTGCGGCCAGCTAATAAAATAAAATCAACAGAAGGCCTTTCTGATCAGTTTGACCTTTCCTGCCCACGTCCCTTAACTATTCCGTTACATATGGAAACTTTTCTGTCGACTTCCTTGCGTTCACAACGGCAGACTTGCACCTGGTAGCCAATATTGGAACTATTTTTTTTTCAGCGTAAATCGGTTCCGCACTAACCCATTAGAACATTTACCAAATTTCGCTGAGATACGATAAGTACAGCATACATTGCGTCTCTGTGAACAGCTACCAGCCGGTACAAGCGAGCGCTAGGAGATACAAAGTAAACAATGATATGAGAACAAGACAGGGACTGGGCAGAGAGATCATAACATATAGGCCCACTAGCACTGGACACACAGCAGCAACATGAACACTGTGTTTTGTAAAGTGAAATTCTGCAAAACCAAGGTATTACGTTTGTTTGTGCATTTCAACGACTAATAAGAACTGCCGATGGGAGCTGCAAGTAATCGCAGCAAATATAATCATGCAGTATTTTCACGCAACAAAATTACGCTTATAGATAGAGATTTGTTAACTCATCAACCAAGCTCACAGTGACATCAGTTACCTGCAGATGACAAGCTACTTGTATACTGTAATATACAGAGGGTCCACATAATCCAGCTACTTGTATACTGTAATATACAGAGGGTTCACATAATCCAACAACTTAGAAAAAAATTAAGGTAAGACGAAATCTGTTTTCAGACTTGATGTCGTTAGAATTATTATTAATTAATATATGCCCCTATTTTATAGAACTGCTAAATTGGAAGGAAAATCAGCATTGGCCTTATTTTGTTGTTTTATTGCCAGCAAAATCGATTTTCGGTCACTTAGTGACCACCCCCAGTGCTGTAATATACAATTAAAATTGGTAGGCACTGATATCAAGCTATAACCACAAGCTTAGAGCGATCACATAAACTCGCTCTAAGCTTGTGGCTATAGCTTGATATCAGTGCCTACCAATTTTAATTGTATATTGCAGCACTGAGGATGGTGACTAAGTGACCGAAAATCGATTTTTCGGACAATAAAACGACAAAATAAGGCCAATGCTGATTTTCCTTCCAATTCTATCCACTATTTGGTCGTGGTGCACAGAACACTCCATGGAGTCTCCAATCAAGAAATGCTAAAGGTACCCACTAACGAAGGCACAAAAGTGCTGAAACATTTTGTGGTTTACAGAAAAACAGTTGTTTGCATAACAGATGGTCTTGAAATGCAGCGAATTTTTCTTTCTTTCTTTCTTTCTTTCTTTTCTTCTTCATATTCTCTAGTCATAAAGCTGTTGAGAATTTTCATCTTTTCCAGTAGGAACTTGCGTCCCAGTGGTTTGATGTCCAGCGGCAACTACAACAGGCATCACATCCCTCTATCTCCCTCCCTCCTCCTCCTCCTCCTCCCTCCCCACCTCCTTCGCCCTCCAGGGATTCTCTTTAAGGCAAACTAGCCGCTCTTCTGTTTCTGAGTCACGTTCGTTTACGATTTGTTGGTGTGTCAGACGCAAAGTCCTCTGAATCACGTCTGCAGGAGCGCTTCCTTTGATGCTGTTATTGGCCGCCTTGTCTGCTGTGACGAACGGCAGAGGCCACGAACGATTCTTGGTAGTAAAAGGATTACTAGGAAAGCTTTGCATTGCGGCTCCCCTTGCACACATGTCGCTACTGCTGTTACGTATGTTCAGGTCGGCAGGCACATACGCTGTACCTCCCTGTAGGCGCTCGAACCGTTTCTTCATACTGGTTGACAAGTTACCACGAGCCATGTAACACTGCTGGAGACGAGAGTGATTAAAAGTTCTGGAGTATAATTTATTTCTGGAGGTGACAAAGGTTCAGTAGTTTCATAGAAACGCTTCCGTTACATAGACAAGATATCTCACCTTAAATGCTAATTAATGAAATATTATTCTCATAAGTCGAAGAACCCGATAATACCAGTCTGCAACATGGTTTTATTATTTGGGGGAACTCAAAGTGACAACATTTCCAGAAATAGAGCCACAAGAATTAAATCTGGTATTGTCATTATGGCGTGCTGCAAAGGCCTCCGCGAGATGTTTGGTGTCCCATCACAAACACTTAATATCCTTTATCGTTACCAACATTTTTCTTTCGTAAGATAAAATACTACAATTACAAACAATATTAAAATCAGAAACAGTACTAAAACCAGAAACAGTCTCCAGAAAATATGAACGATTTGACATTTTGGAGAAAGTTATATCGCTACATATGTATTGAACAACCTGCCACTTCATACCGAACGTGTTGAAAATTATGTAGTGTAATTTATGAATTTTTTTTGGGATGTTGGGCAGCGTCGTTACGAAACAGACAACAAAATCGATGTTTGGACCGTCTTCGCTGTGGTCCTCTTCAGGGCAGGACAGTTTACCAGCCCTGAAAGAAATACCGCAAAGAGAGTCGAAACGCCTTTTTCGTTGTTGTTTGTGTGTTTCATAATAACGCGGCTTTACACCCAAAAGGATTTTGTTCAAATTGTCTCTGACCGTGGAAGCCTACGAAGTTAGGAATAACTTCCTGTTGTCAGTTCCTTCTACTCAACTGAAAAGTAAATTCTCAGGAATTTTTAAAACTAAGCTATTAATTAACTTATGTTAGTTAATTAACTTATGGTAGCCCTTTAATATTTTAATAACTCCAATTTAAGTTAAACTGGTATATCATACTTAAATAGCATGCACGTTTCTACTTCTGTCTACATCTTAATGACCCCTTTCCATGGTATGCATGAAATATGATTCATGTAATGCAGGGTATGTTACGCCACTTCGAAGAAATACCCGGAGCTATACCTGGTACCACCCACAAGAAACTGAAACCGTCTGAAAAAACATGTGACTCCATCTTTCACACTTCTTACTTTCCCCTGTATAGTTCTAGGTTCTCTTCTATGGAAAATAAACACACTCAAATGTGATTTCAAAAAGATTTGTCTTTGTATAGGACTTTATCTACATTTGCCTTGCATTACGATGACTGTTTAAAACAGATTCAAGTAATGTATCATGGAGGAACCAAACATCAACAGTGGACTGGCGTGACAAAACAAGACGAAACTGCTGATTTACTGCTATTAACTGAACTAACTGCCATAAAAATGACAGATGTACTCATAATGTGATATTGCGGACCTGAACATTCTAGGGAAATCAAACTTTCCCCCAATTTCTTTATGGTACAAAACAAAATTAGGCCAAATAGAACTTAATGTGTGCCGTAAAGTTCGGAATCGTGGCATTTGTACTGTCAATGAGACGTAGTCTTACGTTTAGATTATTTTCGATGTCTATCTTCAAATTTAATGCTCGATCATATAGAATTGTGTTGTTCATTTGTCCCATTACGTTATGTTACGAACTATGTGCATAGTCGCTTACGTTCGCCCAATCGCTGTTCTACTTAGCATACAACTTCCACAAAGCTCGGAATGTCTCAGATTGGGTAGTCTTTCAAGCTGATAATTGATTAATGCATCTGGCAAATGAGAAAAGTCTTTCTTTGTACACTAATGACTAGCCAAATGTATACCTTATGCAAAATTGAAGATTTTGTTGGGAACGATATCAGGCTGTTCTTTTTTTACAAAAAGTCTTAAATTGTGCATTACAGTGTTGCTTGGTCGTATATGTTTCTAATGGCAGCAGTGACCTCAAGGAAGACACTAGAAATAACAGACATAAATGTGAGATTCCATAGCTGAATTGATTTTCGTGTAACGTCAAGCAAAAGTTCTCAATGAAGAAAATATTATCCTTTCATACTTCTGGAAAACTGTAAACCTGTACAAGTACTTGTATCAGAGTACCAATAAAAGAACTAATAAATAGAGGCCGATTCTTAATTTCCAACAGGAACGCATTTAATTTCTTCCACCATCTGCGTGTCATGTAAAGAAAATAAATGTCGTGTCCGCATAGTCATGTTTCCCAAACTTCAGTTGCGATTTCTGCCGCTTATACGACAACCTTTGCAACAGCTGGGCGACGAGTGCATAAAAATTCAGGCTTGGCAAACCAAATTTTATTGGCACAAATGACGAAGAACGACTTTTAAAACTGCTGTTAACAGAAACGATTTACATGCGAAACAGTGAAAACCATTAGCATACTAATCGCGCGCTGATGAACTCTTCAGGCAGGCAATTTACATTGCCAGAAGCGAAGAAACGGTCGCATTTCGAGAACGTAATTTGAAATTTAAGCTAGCGCAGTCACCGTTATATTCAGAACAGTCTAGCAGACGCTAAGGACGACAGTTTCCCTCCACTCAGCGTTTGTTTGTTTTGGTGTCTCCTCTTTTCCTCCATTTCTCATTTGCATCTGTTAATAGCCCCAATCTAAATTAAAACGTGAAAAGATCTACTCATCCAGGGATTATGAACATGGGAAGACGCGCGCTCGTTTGTCTTTCAGTGTGGAGAGTCTGTAGGCGTGTTGTTTACCAATGCAGAATGCATTAGCGGAGAGGGAAGAATTACGACTTACTGCAGTTAACACAGAGCTGACCCCCTCGTGTTACTCAAAACCTATTCGTCGCGGCTTCTTAGGGCGCATCTGTTTTTCGACCTAGAACTTTGTCCATATACAGCGCCAGGTTTCATTGAAACCGATCAACTCAGTGACAGTGGATGAGTTATTTATCACAGAAATGCTCCTGCGCTGCACTGCGCTGGAAGGTAGATACGGTGGAGCTCCAGCACAATACCTTCGCCAAGGAAATATTTTAACAATAGCGTGGTCGTGAGCTGATATATATCCAACAGGAGGCAAGATTTTATAAGTATCATTTTTTAAATAACTGAGTAAGTGGATTTGTAATTTGCCTCAAGCACGTAGTTCGACTAAAAAGTAATTAATAATATCGTT
This sequence comes from Schistocerca piceifrons, assembly GCF_021461385.2. Taxonomy (NCBI): domain Eukaryota; kingdom Metazoa; phylum Arthropoda; class Insecta; order Orthoptera; family Acrididae; genus Schistocerca; species Schistocerca piceifrons. The sequence goes on from NC_060145.1 coordinate 406,710,832, forward strand.
CCTTATATGACTAATAGTTGTCTACCCAACTGATTTCACAATGTCAATTATTTTAATACCTAAAACATAACCGAATTTCACAAGTACATGCAAATTAAATCACGAGGCCTGGTAGGGCATAGAAGGGCCATGAACAGTGACAGTTGTTGAGTGATTACTATAAAGCGCATGTAGAAGCCGCAGACTAGAGTGAGGCAGCGATATCACGACGCGACAGAGTTTCAAAGGAGCTTCATTGTGGGACTTCAAATGAACTGTTGTTCAGAACGTGCAATGTCCAGATTTTGCATGGGGACCTGAGAGCAGCCGGCCGGGGTGGCCGAGCGGTTCTAGGCGCTACAGTCGGGAACCGCGCGACCGCTACGGTCGCAGGATCGAATCCTGCCTCGGGCATGGATGTGTGTGATGTCCTTAGGTTAGTTAGGTTTCAGTAGTTCTAAGTTCTAGGGGACTGATGACCTCAGAAGTTAAGTCCCATAGTGTCAGAGCCATTTGAACCATTTTTTGTAAATCTGAAGGTAGTCTGTCGAGGCCACCAGAGAGTTTGTGCACGGAGGAAAGGTTTACCACTGTTGTTGTTAAGAGATGCAGGAGCAAGTGCGGAGGATCGACGTGCGAATTGGGGTAGGTGTTGCCAAAGAACACTACTGTCATGTTTATGGTGCACTGGTGAGGAGAAACAGAGGTGTCTTGGGAATTCACCACTGTCTCCTGTATCTAAGATGTTGGACCATCATTTTCTGTTGGTCGATAAGGACAGTAAGCGGAAGCGACAGAGACAAAATGGAGGACGCTGTTTTGGCGTTGTTCTGTGAAGGTTTTCATCAGTGGTGACTACAGGACAGCGTCGAAAGTGCTGTGGCGGCAAGGAAACGGCACACAGCCAGACACGCTAGCACACCTAAGTTAGTCAGTATTAGTCAGATGTTTCATACATCATTCAAACGATTCTTTTGTAGAAATGATATGGAACGAGTCAGTTTATAGGAAATGTATACATGATTTGTATTCACATTAATAAACACATTATTTTTTTAATCGTACTCATACAGTTACACTTAAAACAATTTTTTTGTGGCAACGAGTTTTTAAACATGGATTCTTCAATGAAATTGCTTTGCTATCTGGCAGGAATTTTATGGTAATGGGCAAATGAGGAAACATTTTTGTTGCTGCACCTTGAACTATTTTCTGAGCCACTGACAGTTTCAATAAGTTTATTTTTCCCGCTAGTGTTGTAGGTATGGACATCGCTTTACTTCCAAAATATTAATGGGCTGTTTATGTCGAATTTCAACATTAGCAATTATAGAAAGAGCTCAGTAATGTGCTTCTTTCAGTTTGAGTTTTCATCAATGCGTACTTCTAAAAATTTCGAACGTTTACCCTATTTACTGATTCCTGCTCATGTATTGCATCAATTTTTGGTATGACTCTATTTGTTGTACAGAACTGAATAGAGCGTGAATGTCTATTTTTTTTCAAAATTTAGGGTGAGTCCTTTACCTGACAACCACTTCATAATTCTTTGGAAAATGTCGGTAACCATCCCTTCTGTTGCTTTCTCTCTAATTGAATTTATTATAACGTTAGTATCGTCCACAAAAAGTAGCAGTTGTGCTTGTCGAATTTTAAGTGGAAGGTCATCCAAATATACAAGGAAAAGGAGTGGACCCAAAATTGAACCCTATGGGGCTCCCTCTGTGATTTCTCCCCAGCCACTAAAACTATCCAGTTTTCCAACACTGAATTACTCAGCAGAAGGTTTTGCAATCTGCTTATTATGATTCAAACAATCTGTGCAGAAAACCATCAATTCCACAAAACTAGAGTTTTCCTAAGGGTGTAACATGATCTTCACAATCAAACGCCCTTGAAAGATCACAAAAAATACCAGTGTATGCTGTAAGATTTATCTTGACCACCCCAACTAACTTTTTGTCCATAACTAAAATAGAAAAAGGTATCAATCAAATCTTAGTTATCTGTCAGGAAGACGTTAATCAAAAGATTGCATTTCCTGTAACTTTGTTCGTTATAATGATATTAACAGTAGTACATCCTTTACAAATAGCACCCTATATTTCTTATGTGGTAACCCTTTACCCCTCCGCAAGACCTGATCATAGTGCATCATTCATTGAAACATGACGTTGTTGGAAACGTAAACCAAAATAGATTTAGACTCTCCTGTACTAGCACAGATACGCGGAGTAACAAAACTCTTTCACTTGGTGGAGTTGACAGTAAACAAACGAAAATACAGATAAAACGCTCATCAGTCATTCAGTCAACCGCCTTCAGTTGAAGGCTTGCATTAGTATAACGTACACAAAGAAAGAAAAGGTAGAAATGTCACTCATCTATGGAGAATTGTAGTTGACAGAACAGTATCTGCAATAAAGTTTTCTTATTTGCAATACAGCTATATACAGTAGATACTTTAAAACGATATGTTTTGTGAAGTAAAGGTTTGTTTTTGGTTGGTGTAAATTGTACTCAAATAAACTTCAACTGAAGATGTTTGTGTGCTTAACCAGAGTGTATTTTGTTACTGTCATCCCCAGCAAGTGGACGAATTACGTCACCCTCAGTACCTGTACTGTGTGCAAATGCAGCAGAATCAAAATCAATAATGCGTTATATTTTTAATAACGTCATGTTTGCGTGATAAAAAGACGTACTACTGCTCATATCTTTGTAATGAAGAAAGCTACAAGGAAGGGAATCATGCTCGATATGTATTTTATTTTGTTTCTAGACAACAAGTTATTTGGAGTGTTCAGCATAAATGGGAGACCCCCGTACAGTGATTGCTAAAACCACAGTATTTCCTGTTGTCCTAGGCAATCCTAAGTTTGCAATTATTTTAAGATTTAAAAATAGAGAGAAAAGATTCTATTTGTAAAATGTTCCATATACTAACAGTTTTTACTGCATGAAAAGAAAAGAAACTGACAGAACATACTATTAAAATTTTGTTACAGTACAACAAGATCGAACCTTTTGAGAAACAATGAAATGCTTATTTCAACTACTGTAAATCAAGGACTCGAAAGAGAGAATAGTGTCTTTACTAAACCTGACAAGGGCAACATTGCTGTTATTGTGTATGACATTGAATTTGAAAACACATACAAAAAATTTTCACTGAAAATGGCATAGCACGTAAAAAAGACGGGACTAAAAAGTCAACAATTCTCCAAGCAGAAATATTGATGGTGCAAACGTTTATACATTCATAATCTGAAAATTGTCTTCTGAAGTAATGAAACCACAAATTCCAAAACTGAGATCTCAAGTGAAATACCTATTTCAAGATAAATCAAATCGTCATTTAATGAATAACATGACTTGACCATTTTATAAGCTTAACAAGCTTTTGATTAACAGGCTAAAAATTTATACCCATTTCAGGAACCTATCAGCGTAAAAAAAACAGCTTTAAGTTTGCTAAAACAATCGAAAACGTAAAAATTACAGGTGATGCAGAGTTAGAATCTCTTGACTCCGCTAATATAAACACTAAAGTGCCAGTGAAAAAAAAAGCATTCAAACCACAAAAAGAAATTTGTTAACACACAAAAGGTGAATACTAGAAAAATATTTGAGCTGTCCGATTATTTCACCTGTAATGAGAACTCTACCACAAGAATGAGTGTCTCGCAATGAGTAACAGCTTACCTGACGCATTAATAGAAATATGGAGAATAAGTTTTTGAGAAATACGATCTCTTTGAGCAGAAAACCGTTTACTACAAATGGTGCATCGATGAAACAGTTCTCCCCTTTAAGGTATTATTGCATTTATAAATAACTTTGCACAAAATATGAGTACCATGCACCTAGAAAACAACACTCTTATATTAAAGCATGAGAACTGTGTTAGCTTCCTGAACTTAGTTGTAACCAGAAAACAAAATAAACATGTTTTCCGCCGGACGCAGTGGCCGAGCGGTTCTAGGCGCTACAGTCTGGAACCGCGCGACCGCTACGGTCGCAGGTTCGAATCCTGCCTCGGGCATGGATGTGTGTGATGTCCTTAGGTTAGTTAGGTTTAAGTAGTTCTAAGTTCTAGGGGACTGATGACCACAGCAGTTAAGTCCCATAGTGCTCAGAGCCATTTTGAAACATGTTTTCCGAATTTCCAGAAAATCAGCCTGCACCATCGTGATAATAAATGCCCATGCATATCGTGTTCAACGATATAAAACACCAATCTTCAATTCCATGACTGATTATCTAGTATGCCTAATATTACAACAGAGTGAACTAAATACAGAACTCGATATCCTGCAATAAACTACTATAGCCAGCGCTTATAGAACTACTGAACTTACTAACACTTATTGGAAAATTAAGAAACGAAAACACAATAAGGTAAACTAATCACGAACAGTGAACAGAAAACGAAAACTAAATATATTTCTGAGACCTATAAAGTCGATATATCAAGAAAAAAATGAGCAATATTTTAAAACTGTTTTTGATATAGATACTGGCGAGTCCCATGGTCCCAGAAATTCCAATACCACATCAAAATATCAAAATATCTACCGTACTTCCACAGACTCGCCCACAGATACAAAAAAAAAAAAAAAAACGATCAGGGAACTTCAGTTTACGTATGTCGATATAGCAGATTCAACAAAATATTTTGTATTTAGTTAGTAAAACATGAGTCCATTTTGAGGTTGCATGCAGTAATGTTCACCTGTTATGCTTTTGATGGATGATGAATGCAATGTACTAATGATAAAAATATATTTTCTATGTGGTATAATTGTAATTTAACAATTTTCATATTTTTTTACTTTACTTGTACAGTGAAACCTTGCTTCTTGCCAAATTTCATGCTTCTACATCAACGGGCAGTACCCTATAGGTTCTGATGACTGAGTTTGCTAGTATCAAAATATATGACATAAATGCCCGAATCTTTTAATTGCATTGACTTAGAAACTTAAATTTTTTTACGCCGCCTAGGGATCATAGACCATAGTCCATGGTGACAATTATTGACCTATATGGAATAAAATCGTCGTAACTTCTGAATGGTTTGCGTTAGGACGTTCAGACTGCACGGCTCGCCGTGGGGCATGCGCACGCGTCTTGTTTTTGTCGGCCATACGCACGTGAAAATGTCGCGGTACATCGTGCCCGAGCGTACAGCGCTTGTGAAGGCCTACTATGGGAGCAATAACGGCCCAGCTGCGGCTCAAAAGAAGTTTGTGACCGAGTTCAAGATGAAAACAACCGATCCAAGTGTGCTAACAGTCACGAATTTGATTCGCAAGTTTAAGAGAACGGGTAGTGTTCGTGAAGGCAGTGTTGGCATTGTCGGTCGTCCAACAAGGGTGGAAACACCTTAAAACATCGAGAAGACACGCGTTGTGTTTCAAACGAGCCCCAGGAAATCGATCAGATGAGGTGCACAACAGGTGGGACTCAACTAAGAAAGACTGCGACAAATTGAAGTTGAAGAGCTGCATCTCTTCCCATACAAAATTCAAACGCATCAGCGATTTAGCCCCACGGCCATGGAACAGCGATTCTGCTTCGCCAACACTATTGTCCACAGAATTGACTAACAGGATTTTGATGTGAATATGTTTTGATTTAGCGACGAAGCCCACATTTATTTGGATGGGTTCGTCAATAAGTAAATTTGGTGCATTTCGGGACTGAGAATCCGAATTTTGCGGTCGAGAAGTCTCTCCACCCTCAACAGGTGGCTGTGTAGTGTGCAGTGTCCAGTCACGAAACAATCAGTGGGATATTCTTTGATGGCACGGTGACTACAGAATGGTACTTGCAGGTTCTGGAAGATGATTTCATCCTCATTTTCCAAAGTGACCCTGATTTCGACAAGATGTGGTTCGTGCAAGACGGTGCTCGACCCTATAGAAGAAGGAGAGTATTTGATGTCGTGGAGGAGCCTCGTTTGGCCGCCATATTAAAGAGAAGGTGTACGGAAATAATCCCAAAACCATTACTGAGCTGAAAACAGCCATTCAAGAGGTCCTCGACAGCATCAATATTCCGACACTTAAGCGAGTCATGCAGAATTCCGCTATTTGTCTGAGACACATCATCGCCGATGATGGCAGGTATATCAATCATGTCATAACCTGAATCTGAATATGTGTAGTGACGTTTACATGTTGAATAAAGTGTGTGCACGCCGTAGTCGGTAACTATTTTACGTTTTTTTCATAGAGTTCAATAACTGTCACCCTGTATGTGACATAAAGTTGAACTTCATACGCTAGACTGGTTCCAGAGAAAAAGTGGTATGAACAGACGGACTGACAGACAGACAGACAGATGGATGGATGAAAAAGATAAAAAAAAATCTTTTCTTTTGATGTAACTACAAATTAACCATTTTCGGATTTTTTCTTTTATTTTTAGTGTGAAACAGTGCGTCTTTGCAAATTTTATGATTCTAAGTCGATGGGAAGTAGAGCATAGGTTTTGATCAATGATTTTTCGAGTATCACAATATGCGACGTAAATGGCCGTATCTTTTGACTGTGTTGACTTACAAGCTTAAACGTTTTACACAATAAAGGGAACATAGATCTTAACATGTTACATAAGTTTGTATTTGATACGTCTACCAATTCCTGAGAAAAATGGTTCTTAGCAATCGGATAGGCGCACAGACGGATGGACAACAGAGAAACCCTATAAGGGTTTCATTTTTACAGACAGAGACACGGAACCCCAAAAAGGAACATTACAGTAGGTTATCAGAAAAACAGCACTTTGAAAGTACGTATTCGTCATAACAATGGACCTAAACGTGACGAATTCTGAACTCAAATGCGTATAAGATGAACTGCAGTGATTGTCATCTGTACTACATAGGTCGAACGAACGTTCACTTGAACCACGTTTTATATATACACTCCTGGAAATGGAAAAAAGAACACATTGACACCGGTGTGTCAGACCCACAATACTTGCTCCGGACACTGCGAGAGGGTTGTACAAGCAATGATCACACGCACGGCACAGTGGACACACCAGGAACCGCGGTGTTGGCCGTCGAATGGCGCTAGCTGCGCAGCATTTGTGCACCGCCGCCGTCAGTGTCAGCCAGTTTGCCGTGGCATACGGAGCTCAATCGCATTCTTTAACACTGGTGGCATGCCGCGACAGTGTGGACGTGAACCGTATGTGCAGTTGACGGACTTTGAGCGAGGGCGTATAGTGGGCATGCGGGAGGCCGGGTGAACGTACCGCCGAATTGCTCAACACGTGGGGCGTGAGGTCTCCACAGTACATCGATGTTGTCGTCAGTGGTCGGCGGAAGGTGCACGTGCCCGTCGACCTGGGACAGGACCGCAGCGACGCACGGATGCACGCCAAGACCGTAGGATCCTACGCAGTGCCGTAGGGGACCGCACCGCCAGTTCCCAGCAAATTAGGGACACTGTTGCTCCTGGGGTATCGGCGAGGACCATTCGCAACCGTCTCCATGAAGCTGGGCTACGGTCCCGCACACCGTTAGGCCGTCTTCCGCTCACGCCCCAACATCGTGCAGCCCGCCTCCAGTGGTGTCGCGACAGGCGTGAATGGAGGGACGAATGGAGACGTGTCGTCTTCAGCGATGAGAGTCGCTTCTGCCTTGGTGCCAATGATGGTCGTATGCGTGTTTGGCGCCGTGCAGGTGAGCGCCACAATCAGGACTGCATACGACCGAGGCACACAGGGCCAACACCCGGCATCATGGTGTGGGGAGCGATCTCCTACACTGGCCGTACACCACTGGTGATCGTCGAGGGGACACTGAATAGTGCACGGTACATCCAAACCGTCATCGAACCCATCGTTCTACCATTCCTAGACCGGCAAGGGAACTTGCTGTTCCAACAGGACAATGCACGTCCGCATGTATCCCGTGCCACCCAACGTGCTCTAGAAGGTGTAAGTCAACTACCCTGGCCAGCAAGATCTCCGGATCTGTCCCCCATTGAGCATGTTTGGGACTGGATGAAGCGTCGTCTCACGCGGTCTGCACGTCCAGCACGAACGCTGGTCCAACTGAGGCGCCAGGTGGAAATGGCATGGCAAGCCGTTCCACAGGACTACATCCAGCATCTCTACGATCGTCTCCATGGGAGAATAGCAGCCTGCATTGCTGCGAAAGGTGGATATACACTGTACTAGTGCCGACATTGTGCATGCTCTGTTGCCTGTGTCTATGTGCCTGTGGTTCTGTCAGTGTGATCATGTGATGTATCTGACCCCAGGAATGTGTCAATAAAGTTTCCCCTTCCTGGGACAATGAATTCACGGTGTTCTTATTTCAATTTCCAGGAGTGCATATTGAAAACAAAATTGAGAATCTGCTAGAGGACGATAAGTTTGGCTTTTGGAAAAATGGAGGCACCAGAGAAGCAGTTCTGACGTTTAGTTTGATAATGGAAGCAAGAGTGAAGAAAAGGCAAGACTCGTTCATATGAGTTGTCGATTTAGAGGAAGCTTTTGATAATGTAAAATGGTACAAGATTTATGAAATTCTGGGATAACTAAGAGTAGGCTACTGGTGAAGACGGTTAACATACAATACGTACAAGAACCAAAAGGAAAGATTGGAAGACCAAGGACGATTAAGCAAGGGATGCAGCTCAGTCTATACATCGAAGAAACAGTTATTGGAAATATATGAAATATGCAAGAGCGGGATTAAAATTCAGGGGGATGAACGGTGCAATGCGCACAGAATACGAGTAAAACAGAAAACGACAAAGGTAGTAAAAAGTAGCAGAACTGAGAACAGTGAGAAATTTAACATCAAAACTGGCGATCATGAAGTAGACGAAGTTAGGGAACTGTGCTAACTTGGAAACAAAACAACATATGAGTGACGAAACAAGGAGGACATAAAAAGTAGCCTAGCACAGGCAAATAAGGCATTCTTGGCAAAAGAAATCTACTGGTATCAAACATAGGCCTTAACCGGAGGAAGAAATTGCTGAGAATGTACGTTTTTAGCACTGCACACTATGGTAGTGATTCATGGACTGTGCGAAACCCGAAACAGAAAAGAATCGAAGCGTTTGAGATGTGGTGACACAGAAGAATGCTGAAAATTGCAAGGACTGATAAGAATTGAGGAGGGAACATAAGGGAACACTGACAAGAAGGGACAGGGTGTAGGACATGTCTGGAACACCAGGGGTACCTTCTATGGTACTAGAGAGAGCTGTAGAGGGTAACAACTGAAGGAGAAGACAGAGACTGGAATACATCCAGCAAATAACTGAGGACGTAGGATGCAAGTGCTAATCTGAGATAAAGAGGTTAGTGCAGGAGAGGAATTCGTGGCATCAAACCAGTCAGAACACTGATAACTAAAAAAGAAAAGAGAGCAATTAAGGAAACATTGCTCGATGTGTTAGAGGAAACTAAAATCCTTAGGGAGAAGCAGTGCTCTCCAGAATAGACTTTAAATGAACAGTGCGATTGTAATCAGAATGAGTATTTTAACAATTCTGAGGAGCTGTTTTCCGGATCTGAAAATTTGACGTCATCTCTTAAAATGTGAAGCATTAACATACAGAAAGAGGAGTGACTATGACGCTAACTGCCTTGTGTGAAACAAAGGGGAAAGCGGGACTGCTTCCGTATGGCACATCTGCACTCGTACACATCACTTCAGCGACCGAAGACAAGGAACTATATCGCACCTGAAGAAAGCGACCTGTGCTACCTGCAGGAAACTCATCGACAGTGCAATGTTTCATTTCCGTCATCTTGTACCTTGCATCTTGTTTGGTAAATTACTTCGTACTTTATGGTTATCAGTTGTGGAATTCCTTTACCACCCTGATTGTATATATATATATATATATATATATATATATATATATATATATATATGGTTATTACAAATGACTGAAGCGATTTCATAGCTCTACAATAACTTTATTATTTGAGATATTTTCACAATGCTTTGCACACACATACAAAAACTCAAAAAGTTTTTTTAGGCATTCACAAATGTTCGATATGTGCTCCTTTAGTGATTCGGCAGACATCAAGCCGATAATCAAGTTCCTCCCACACTCGGCGCAGCATGTCCCCATCAATGAGTTCGAAAGCATCGTTGATGCGAGCTCGCAGTTCTGGCACGTTTCTTGATAGAGGAGGTTTAAACACTGAATCTTTCACATAACCCCACAGAAAGAAATCGCATGGGGTTAAGTCGGGAGAGCGTGGAGGCCATGACATGAATTGCTGGTCATGATCTCCACCACGACCGATCCATCGGTTTTCCAATCTCCTGTTTAAGAAATGCCGAACATCATGATGGAAGTGCGGTGGAGTACCATCCTGTTGGAAGATGAAGTCGGCGCTGTCGGTCTCCAGTTGTGGCATGAGCCAATTTTCCAGCATGTCCAGATACACGTGTCCTGTAACGTTTTTTTCGCAGAAGAAAAAGGGACCGTAAACTTTAAACCGTGAGATTGCACAAAACACGTTAACTTTTGGTGAATTGCTAATTTGCTGCACAAATGCGTGAGGATTCTCTACCGCCCAGATTCGCACATTGTGTCTGTTCACTTCACCATTAAGAAAAAATGTTGCTTCATCACTCATCACTGAAAACAAGTTTCGCACTGAACGCATCCTCTTCCATGAGCTGTTGCAACCGCGCCGAAAATTCAAAACGTTTGACTTTGTCATCGGGTGTCAGGGCTTGTAGCAATTGTAAACGGTAAGGCTTCTGCTTTAGCCTTTTCCGTAAGATTTTCCAAACCGTCGGCTGTGGTACGTTTAGCTCCCTGCTTGCTTTATTCGTCGACTTCCGCGGGCTACGCGTGAAACTTGCCCGCTCGCGTTCAACCGTTTCTTCGCTCACTGCAGGCCGACCCGTTGATTTCCCCTTACAGAGGCATCCAGAAGCTTTAAACTGCGCATACCATCGCCGAATGGAGTTAGCAGTTGGTGGATCTTTGTTGAACTTCGTCCTGAAGTGTCGTTGCACTGTTATGACCGACTGATGTGAGTGCATTTCAAGCACGACATACGCTTTCTCGGCTCCTGTCGCCATTTTGTCTCACTGCGCTCTCGAGCGGTCTGGCGGCAGAAACCCGAAGTGCGGCTTCAGCCGAACAAAACTTTATGAGTTTTTCTACGTATCTGTAGTTTGTCGTGACCATATGTCAATGAATGGAGCTTCAGTGAATTTATGAAACCGCTTCAATCATTTGTAATAGCCCTGTATATTAATACTCCATTGCAGAGTCATATCGGGAATCATGATCATTACGAGCCCCAAAGAATCTGAGAAAGGGTAAACTGACGCATAGATTCGACCCCGGTCCGCGTTAAGGAATAATTATCCCGCCTCATGTTCCCAGACGTTCCAGGTTTCACATTATTCACAACACGCCCTGAAGTATCATGTCCATGATATTAAGCAATTTGTGGGTGATTTAGTCACCATTAAAAGTCTATAGTGATGGGATATCGGCAGAAAAAGGAAGGCAGCGAACGTGGCGCAAATGTGGCCGATTGCGGCGCTCAGATACCAGCGGCGCCTTAAGATGTTTATGAAGAGCGGTTAGAAACGACGCCGATGCCGGGCTTCGCACACAGCGGGGTACCTCCCTAAAAGCGTATCGCGTCGCAGATGCGTGGCGCAGAATACGTTCCGGCAGGCCGCCATTAAACAAGCAGCCCGTTAGCTCGGCTGGAATCTCGCTCAGCCGACACCCCCTTCCCGCCGTACGACACTGTTCAACCTGTTCTTCCGCCCCGAAAAATATTTATGATTCATAAAACGTAGTAGCGGCCGGCGTATTTCATTAGCTGCAATTCTGCCGGACGGTATTTTGTGATTTTTTTCCCCCCACCACCTCCTCATCCACTGGCCTCTCTACCTTTTTCTCCTTTTTTTCCCTTCTTCTATCTCGGGGCTACTGGCTGTCGCACCAATCGGTGGCATCGTTCGGCGGTGCGCCGAACCCGGCAGAGCTCTGATTGCGTCGCAGGAGCAACGTTCGCCGAGCGCGTGTTCTTTCAGCCGTGCGCGGGGGCCTTGAACTGATGTGGTTGGTTGAGATTCCAACTCTATCACCGTTGGCCCGCCTTTCATCCAACATCAACCTACGGGTTGCATCTCAAACACTAGTCGTGTAAAATGTTACAGTAGCAGTAACGTGCTCGGAATAGAGAGATTGTAAGACAAAAATTTAGTCTCTCGCCCTCTACTGTTCAATCTAAGCATCGAAAAAGCAGTGACGGCAATAAAAGAAAGAACTGAAATTATAATGAAATCCAGACCGTTAGCTCCTTACAGGCGTTGATAAATATCAACGGGGACAGTTGAAAAATGTGTGCCCCGACCGGGACTCGAGCCCGGGACCTCCTGCTTACATGGCAGACGCTCTAACCGATACAGCATAGCCTCTGGTAAAAAATGGAGAAGCTCTATCTGCGCTCTTAAAATCGCAATAATTATTATCTTTGTCCCTTTGTAAAAGAAGAATGAGTGTATTTTTCTGTTTCATTATCTTATCGAGTCTGATGTTCTAGCTGACGGACGCTAATTGTTCGCCACGCGGGGTAGCGGCGCGGTCTAGGGCGTCTTGTCATGGTCCGTGAGGCGCCCCACGTAGGAGGTTCGAGTCCTCCCTCGGGCATGGGTGTATGTGTTGTCTATAGCGTAAATTAGTTTAAGTTAGATTAAGTAGTGTGTAGGATTAGGGACCGATGACCTCAGCAGTTTGGTCCCATTAGACCTTACTACAAATTTTCAATTTGCTAGTTGTTCACTGATACAATTATCTGTAGTAGTAATAGAATTTTGTTGAATATATATGAAATTAATAATTGTAATATGTGTCTTTGTCAATAGCGTGTACCTATCCCGCATATAATTCATAATTAAATGTTGCCTTGTCCATTTTGTGTAGGCTCGTTATTGTAGCGACGCCATTGATGACAAAAGTTATATAAGTTCTTTTAACAGTCATTTAATACTAAAAGAATTAAAAAGAATTATCTCAATAAACTGAAAACGGCGTCTTGTAATATTTTCCAATTCATATTAGGCAAGAGGTAAAGTTTTTTTTATTAATAATAATACCTATAAATGCTTACGCTGCCATTGCACATAGGCAGCTATCCTGGGGAATCCATCCTCACAGAAAAAATAATTAAGCGTTGTTTAAATGGATTACCGCGTAATATTAAAAAAAGATTTTTAATCCATCATGAGTAAGACAGATGGCTTCACGTTGGGATACGTATGATATTTCTGGCGACGGCGCCGTGAGAAAAATTAGCGTGGCGTTTATCAAACATAAAAGAGAACATTCAAAACCGTATCATTCAATAGGAATAACGGCACAGTTATCGTTGTATGAAGTAGTATTCAATTTAATTCATTAAAAAAATACGCGATACCGACTGAGCCACAGTGGACGCAGATGATACTGCGACGCTCCCCGTGAGATCCACACTTTCCAACTTTCTGTCCACGTACTACATTTGTAGTGTTGTATAGCCCGTGCCCCCCATTCTCAACTGTCCCCGTCGATACTTATCAACGCCTGTAAGCAGCTAAAGGTCTGGATTTCATTATAATTTCATTCTTCGAGAGCTGCAAGATCACCAATGGTATCTGTGCAGACACCAGCTTCATAATAGAAAGGTTCCGGGTGAAAGGATATCTAGATTCGCTGATGCTATCCTCAGAGAAAGTTAGGAAGAACTGCAAGATCTGTTGAATGGAATGGTCAATAGAGTGAGAGTAAAACGAATAAATATGGAGATCACCGATAAAATTATTATCAAAATCTGAGATCGTGAAGTAGAAGAAATGAGGGAATACTGCTGCAATGGAAGCAAAATGGCAAAAGCCGGTCAAAGCAAGGAGGATGTAAAAAGCAGACCAGCACAGGCAAAAAGGACAAAAGGCCAAAATAAGTCTACTAGTATCAAACAAAGGCCTTAATCAGAGAAAGAAATTTCTGAGAATTTCCATTTGGAGCACAGTGTGGTGTCACCGCCAGACACCACACTTGCTAGGTGGTAGCTTAAATCGGCCGCGGTCCATTTAGTACATGTCGGACCCGCGTGTCGCCACTGTGTAATCGCAGACCTAGCGCCACCACCAAGGCAGGTCTCGTGATACGAGAGAGCACTCGCCCCAGTTGTACGAGAACCTAGCTACCGCCCAGTTGTACGAGAACCTAGCTACCGACCAGATGTACGAAGCCTTTCTCTCTCATTAGCCGAGAGACAGAATAGCCATCAGCTAAGTTAATGGCTACGAACTAGCAAGGCGCCATTAGCCATACAGTGATTGTACTTAAAGTCTCCTGTGTATCGTCAAGATCGATGTACCACAATGATATTAAAGATAAGTATTAATCCTGCTCCGTACTTTTCTTCCTAACATTAATTACGTATCCTGTTCCAGTACATCACGCCCGTCTGCGTTAGTCTAGCGTGCATTTTCAGCCATCTCAACTTCACGGTGTCGGCCCAGATACCGACACAACACACAGCATTGCGTCGAAGTGAACCGTGGACTGGAAAAATTGGAAAAGAAGACTAAGCGTTTGAGATGTGGCACTATAGAAAGAAGTTGACAATTGGGTGGACGGACAAGATAAGAAATGTGGTCGTTCTCCGCAGAATCGGCGAGAAATAGATGTGGAAAACATTGACAAGAAGAACGAACCCGTTGGCTAGACGTGCGTTAAGCTCATCTATAAAGGGGACCGCGTACGGAACACTAGCACGACCCATTCTTGAGTACTGCTCGAGTGTTCGGGATCCCCAGATGGTCGGATTAAAGAAGGTAATCGAAGCACTACAGAGGCGTCGTGCCAGATTTGTTGCCGGTAGATTCGATCAACATAGGAGTATTACGGATATGCTTCGTGAACTCAAACGGGAGGGTAGACGTCCTTTTCGCGAAATACTACTGAGGAAGTTTAGGGAACCGGAATCTGCAGCTGACTGCAGAACAATTCCACTGCCACCCACGTACATTTCGCGTAAGGAACAGGAGGACAAAGTAACAGAAATGATAAAAGCTGTGAGTGAGGTCATTCATTGGAATATATCCAACAAAAACGTTGGGTGCGAAAGCTATTCTGCAATGGAGATGTAGCACAGGGAAACAATTCGTGGCGCGCCGCATCATATCAGTCAGAAGACTGAGGTTTCCAAAAGGAAGAAGCATTAAGGCCAGTTCTATCTCAATCGACTCACACACGTCAACACAGTTACTTACATACGCGTACACAAATTTTTAATATTTGACCAAAACAGTTATTAACAATGTATCACAAACAAAATAGTCCAAACAGCCTCTAGCCGTATCCCTCTGATTCCGAGCAAGGTCATCGAAAGGTCTCCCTCTGTTACCAGGCGTATTGAAAATCTCCTCCAAAACATCCCCAATTGGGAATCCGTCTGCCCCATTCTCTTCTTATTGGAATATTCGACTGAAAAGGACAAAGTTCTGGAACAGCCAGCCCAGTGTCCACGAGTAGGGAACGAAAGATGAGCAAACAAACAAAATGTCGTGGTGGACCATGACGGAAACTACACTGGGAACTAACCTACTGAAGTCGGAAAACTTAATATACCTGTTAGCGACACTGCTGACGCATGGCAGTGGGGTGACGATCGAGTCGGAGGCACTCTTTTACAATCCTGATAGCGGAAGAAATCTTCACCACCAGCACGTGGTTGGAAAGAGGGAAAGCGGTGGCATATATTTCCTGACAAGCAGATTTTTAGTGACTATGCTGGATATAATCCTAACCGTTGTTGCTGTTCGAAAGGAGTAAGCTGCGTGCTGTTGTCAGGTTTTATCCTCTCCCTTCTCCGGCCATCGTCAGAGCAAAAACGGCACGAAATATCCAAATGCGATCATCTCTCTCGGCAACACTCAAACAGGATACGATATTGTTCGCGCAAACAAAGTTGACACTCGGCGCAGTGGCTGATGGGAGCGACTGTGAACGAGAAAAGCCTTTACGGTCGCTCCCATCAGACACCGCGCCGAGTGTCAACTTTGTTTGCGCGTGCAATACAATCCTCATACATCGCGAAGGAAGAAAATTTGTTCCATCTACTGCTCGGTGTCTCCCAGCGAACAAATTCATACGACTCTTTCTGTTTATAGTGCCACAACTACGTCAGATTCGACTTTCTACATTCCTATTTGTGTTATTACGCCATCGGCGCCCTGCTTTGTCATTAGAGCGGCGACAAAGGCAACTCCGATGTGCGGCTTACCCGTAGGAGGCGGCATCGAACGAAAAATATCAAAACTTACTCATGGGTAGCATTGTAAGAAGAGCATCTACTCATAAAAAAGAAAGAAAAATGGTGATACATCGATGTATCAATACTTATCTTTGATAAAAGGATTAGAGCAATAGTTCCCCTACTTTTCTTGCGGCGAAACACTTTGAGGATCTTTGTACTTTTATGGAACACCATGGTACTTTAAAAGTTAATAAAATTTTGAAAACTGGGAAAACTGGTTTTATTCAATGATTACTTCAATTTTAAGTCATAACTAAAACTAATAACACAGAAATCATTATAAAAATTTTAAGAAGTTATTAGTATCATCAAAATGTCCTAAGAAATGTCGTGTAATTAGCAGTTTTTCGTTATTCTCTTATTCACTTCCCGTAGAACACAGTTCGGGAAACCTTGGATTAGATTACACCAGATTATTTAATGAATCGAAATCAAAAACTTCATATCTCGCGAATTATGAGTGATACAATTTTGCAGGTACATTCAGTGGTTTATGTGAGTACTGTATATAAAATGTATTGCGATTAGAATTAGCACCAAAGGAATAATAAGTTACCACGTCATGCCTGATGCTGCAGTTTTACTGCGTGAGCAGCACTTTGCGGATGTTATCAACAATTAAAATCTTCGTCGTAAAGGTCTAAAATAACGTTTGAAGTTTGCTTGAAGTCGCTAAATACTGTCATTCTCAAATACTGGGTAATTAGAGCGCCGTAAGTTCTGCTGCCTCAAGATATACACACTGTTTATAACTGTAATACTCCACTTTGTGTACTAAACCTTCAACATAAAATTCTAGCTCTTAATTGGTGGTTACGAGAGTATTTTAAACTTTTTAACTGCATGGAGCATCAAAAATTAAATTGTTGCTGTCCCTCGAAGCCGTTACACAGACAGGTTGTAACTGTCATCGGCCTAGGATTAGCCATTTAGTAATATACATTCTGTAACAACTCAAATCTCTTCATATTTATAAAATCTGTCTATAATAGAGAAACGCAAACGATTTTAATAAGTATCAAATAGAATAATACAGGCATTCAATCAGGTAATGGTTTAATTGTCATTCCAGACAACAATTTTTAAAAATTTGGGGACGTAAAACATGAAATTACAGAAGAGATTATCAGAAAAACAGGTGAATAGTGCTCAGAAGTAAATGAATTTAATCTTACCTGAACTTTCCATTCTCCCTCCGTACAGTCACTCTAAAAGAATGTTTTATACAATCATTTTCGATGATGATCTGTTAGTCTGACAACTTGCTGC
Organism: Schistocerca piceifrons; assembly: GCF_021461385.2. Taxonomy (NCBI): domain Eukaryota; kingdom Metazoa; phylum Arthropoda; class Insecta; order Orthoptera; family Acrididae; genus Schistocerca; species Schistocerca piceifrons. The sequence goes on from NC_060145.1 coordinate 406,728,415, forward strand.
CTGCCTTTGAAAATAAATGCTCCGATTTTCCGAATCAGAGGGAACTGATGTCACACTGCTTTAAACTAAAAAAAAAAGAAAAAAGAAACAAGTAAGTTGGACCGTGACTACAAGAAAATTCGAAGCGAATGAAATGCGAATGAAACCTTCCCTAGAGAGGCTAAGCGACGCAAATGATGTCGTACAGTCGCTCTCCCGCATGGCGTTCGTTCAGTTAATGACCTGTCGCTGCTCACGAGTTCAGTGTCGGTGAAAGCGTCAGAACTGAGTTACGCTATGAAAAATTTTGTTACGTGATATAAATGTTGTATATCATTAGTAGGTTCATTCGTTAAGGCACCTACTATAAAGTACTAATACGAGTAAATGTAGCGACTGAAAGTTATCGAGAGAAAAGGATCAGTATCTAGGTACTCGATACCAAGACGTATTGATAGATTTTCCGTGTCCGTAGGTACATTTTCAGACAGAGAAGATGACGCACTATACGCCGCGCTCTGCGCATGTAGACACCGTATCCTTCGTTCCTTTTGCTTTTCCCCGTGTGTCTCTCCCCGCATATCTTCTAGCGCCTAATGCTGCCAAATGGCCTGCGTACGTGCTGCTATTTAGGACCGCCGTCCAATGGGTCTGTCCAGAGGCAATAGTCGGAAATGAAGCTTCTGAAGAGCGACCCTTCTTGGAGACATTTAGAAACGTAGATAATGTCATCTCCCAACTCTGCAATCTTCATGTTGCTGTGCACATTGTGGCAACACACTTCTTTGGCCGAATACTGCACCTTTGCTCAATGGTTAGAGGTAGTCTGTTCGAATACTCTTGATGGAAGCCGGCCGCGGTGACCGAGCCGTTTTAGGCGCTTCAGTCAGGAACCGCGCGACTGCTACGGTCGCAGGTTCGAATCCCGCCTCGGGCACGCATGTGTGTGATGTCCTCGGGTTAGTTAGGTTTAAGTAGTTCTAAGTTCTAGGGGACTGATGACCTCAGATGTTAAGTCCCATATTCTCTGCCTCGTGATGACTGGGTGTTGTGTGATGTCCTTAGGTTAGTTAGGTTTAAGTAGTTCTAAGTTCTAGGGGACTGATGACCATAGATGTTAAGTCCCATATTGCTCAGAGCCATTTGTTAAGTCCCATAGTGCTCAGAGCCATTTGAACCATTCATGATGGAAGAAATATTGTGAAGTTTGTGATCGCAAATCCGAGGGCTATTCATAAGTATCTATTGCCTCTTTCCATTGCAGACAGATTTTAAAAACGGAGGTTAGGTGATTTGAGCCGACAGAGTATCTATGTAGCTAGGTGGCTGACACTATCGCAGCTACAGATTGCCTATCTGACAGCTTCCAGGGACAACAAAAATTTGATTTCCAGTATTTCTTACAGTTATTGACCGGACTTAAAATGCTATCATAACCTATTCACAAAAGATACAGGGTGACAATTATTACACAATGTGAAATAAAATCATCATAACTTGTGAACGGTGATACGTGGTACTTACTGGAATTAAGGAAAATGTGTAAGGGAGGACCCACCAATACAACTTTCTTTTCACACAACCCGTTTATTTGTCAATATATAAACTTTGTTTTACAGATAATCAAAGCATTTGAGCATAAAATTTTCTTTAACAAAATGAACAAATTTGCAAAATTCTTTTGACCTTAAACCGTAAGATGAATAAGCTTTTAATCTCTGCAAAATAATTCTGAAGTCCTGTATTGCGAAACAGCAACCAATATGACAATAATTGCAACACGAGCAGACCTGCAGCCCGCCCGTTATCGGGTGATGGTTCAAATGGCTCTAAGCAGTATGGGACTTGACATCTGAGGTTATCAGTCCCCTAGACTTACAACTACTTAAACCTAGCTAACCTAAAGACAACACACACATCCATGCCCGAGGTAGGATTCGAACCTGCGACTGTAGCAGCCACTTGGTTCCGGACTGAAGCGCCTAGAACCGCTCGGCCACAGCGGCCAGCGGGTATCGGGTGAAACAGTAATGGTTACAACTGCGCTGGACTATGGTTTGTCTTATTAAATGTTCTTCTGTAACACATGAAAACTATATAAGCACCAGTGATGACAAAAGTAATTCAGTTACTCAAAACAGATGACTTAACTTTTACTTTGTTTGTTGAAAGGTTCAGGGTTATGATGCGCACCTGTGCTTAAAGGTTAAACAGATTTGCAAGCAATATGACAATGATGAGGCTTATTTCGAAGCAACCAACCTCTTAATTTCAATCGGCAACCAAGGCGCGACTGGATCCCAACCCATCCCTTCTGACAAATTTATTTTCAAAGTTAAATTGACTGTCAGTTATTAAGACCGCTCTGAAGGAACGTCTTAAAACATTATTTGTGGACACTTATTACGAGAGAACTCACTCGGCGGAACCACAAGATCCAGATAAAATACACCAATAATGACCCGATCTTTCAAACAGAAATGAACAGCTTAGTACAACAGGTTGTTCAGATTGTAACTGATGACCGAGAAATGCAATTACCATCAAAGAATTAAACCGGCTAACAGCTAAATCTAACCTCAAGGTTCAAATGGTTCTGAGCCCTATGGGACTTAACTTCTGAGATCATCGGTCCCCTAGAACTTAGAACTACTCGTGATGACTGGGTGTTGTGTGCTGTCCTTAGGTTAGTTAGGTTTAAGTAGTTCTAAGTTCTAGGGGACTGATGACCATAGATGTTAAGTCCCATAGTGCTCAGAGCCATTTGAACCATTTTTTTAACTTAGAACTACTTAAACCTAACTAACCTAAGGACATCACAGACATCCATGCCCGAGGCAGGATTTTAACCTGCGACCGTAGCGGTCGCACGGTTCCAGACTGTAGCGTCTAAAACCGCTCGGCCACTCCGGCCAGCTAACCTCAAGGTCCCTCTTTTATTTAACGTCGACCTGTGCCTTACTACAATAGTTCCGGCTCCATTTACAACCGAGAGCTGATTAATTAGACCATTAATGAACGGGTAGAAACCAGAAAGAAAAGGCAATATAATACGGGACAAATTTTCAAACAACTAGTGTCTTGGTGCAATACTGCTGCCTATGTTTACGATAAAGAGCCGACCGAATAAAACTTTGAGGGTCGAGTACAAAACAGAAAATAATAAGGAGAGCAGGTAGACAATGAAACAAATCACCACGAGGATTACAGAACGTTACTTCCCTTTATCAGCAAGCAGTTCCATGGACACACGGTGTTTCGAGGCGGTTACTGAGTGGTGCCGATGAAAGCCAGGTAGAAGAGGGCAGCCTGGCCACGAACGGTCGTCCGACGCGAATGTTGCCAACCAACCGACGGGATGTCGGCCTGCTGCTTGTAGTAGACGCTGACCCCGGTGAAGTACTCCGGTATCTTAGCTCTGCGCAGGCCCTCTTTGAGCAACTCGCGGCTTCGGCTGCTCGGGCCTAGTGAGTACTTCTTGTCGCGACGCAACCGCCAAACCGCAAACTTCATGCCTCCCCCTCGGGCCAGCGGACCCCTGTATGTATATCGCCAAGCAAAGACCTTCTAGCCGGCCGGTGTGGCCAAGCGGTTAAAGGCGCTACAGTCTGGAACAGCGTGGCCGCTACGGTCGCAGGTTCGAATCCTGCCTCGGGCATGGATGTGTGTGCTGTCCTTAGGTTAGTTAGGTTTAAGTAGTTCTAAGTTCTAGGGGACTGATGACCTTAGAAGTTAAGTCCCATAGTGCTCAGAGCCATTTGAACCAAAGACCTTCTAACGACACAACCGATACCAACTCTTCCTCATAAGTATTAGCAATGGGGGCGCAAGAGGGATAGTCGATACTACACCTGAACCAGTGGCGCCAGACAGAACAGTCAACTAACTCAATGGCGCCACGGCGCAAACGGTTTGCGTTAGGACGTTTAAACTGCACGATTGGCCACGTAGCATGATTGGAATTAACATTTGCATGTAGCGATAGAGCTCACTTTTATCTGGATGTGTTCGACAATAAGCAAAATTGGCGCACTTGGGGGACTGAGAATCCGAATTTCGCAATCAAGAAGTCTCTTCACCCTCAACGGGTGACCGCGTGGTGTGCAATGTCCTGTTACGAAATAATCGTTGCGATACTTCTTGATGGTACGGTGACTACCGAACGGTACGTGAAGGTTTTGGAAGGTGATTTCATCCCCGTTACCAAAGCGACACTGATTTCGACGAGGTATGGTTCATGCAAGACGGAGTTCGACCCCATCGAACCAGGAGACTATTCGATATCCTGGAGGGGCATTTTGCAGACCTCATTCTGGCTCCAATGCCAAGGGGCCACTGACATAGGACTTAATAGGCCACCATGTTCTCCGGATCTGAGCACATGCGACTCCGTTTTGTGGGGTTATATTAAATGGTTCAAATGGCTCTGAACACTATGGGATTTAACTTCTGAGGTCATCAGTCCCCTAGAACGTAGAACTACTTAAACCTAACTAACTTAAGGACATCACACACATCCATGCCCGAGGCAGGATTCGAACCTGCAACCGTAGCGGTCACGTGGTTCCAGACTGAAGTGCCTAGAACCGCACGGCCACACCGGCCGGCGGTTGTATTAAAGACAAGGTGTACAGCAATAACCCCAACATCATTGCTGAGCTGAATACAGCCGTTCAGAAGGTCGTCGACAGCATCGATGTTCCGACACTTCAGCGGGTCATGCAGAAATTAGCTATTCGTCGGCGCCTTATCACCGCCAATGATGACAGCCATATCGAACATGTTATAACCTAAATCTGAATAATTGTAGTGAAGTTTACATGTTGAATAATGTGTGTGCACGCCGTAATTTGTAAATAATTTACGTTTTTTTATTCATATGGTTCGGTAACTCTCACCCCGTACTGGGTATAAAGTTTACTTAGTATAAAGGGTAAAACTCTCACCTGACGATGGCTAAATGGTTGTCAGCTGAAATATCGTAGCAAGGAGTCGACGTAACCCGGTTGCAACACTGAAACTTGACAGAATAGCATTTCAGACTCTTCCTAAACTTTTTCTCCCTTACGTGCTTACAGCTAAATATTTAACAGAGTACCTCACTTGTAAAGTAATCACATGCTTGAAGTTGTTTTATACATGGTAGTTGGATTTTTAAAGAATATCGGGTTGAGGCTTTAGTGTTACCTACAAAACGATATTGTCTTTTGTATTACTCTTCACCTATCCAATTGAAACAGTAAGATTGGTTGATTCGTTGATTTGGGGGAGGGGACCAAACGTCGAGGTCATTGGTCCCATTGATTAGGGAAGGAAAGGGAAGGAATTCGGCCGTCCACTTTCAAAGGACCCATCCCGACGTTTGCCTGAAGCGATGTAGGGAAATCATGGAAAAACTAAATCAGAATGGCCGGACGCGGGTTTGAACAGTCGTCCTCCCGAATACGAGTCGAGTGTGGTAACCACTGCGCCGCCTCGCTCAATCAAATAACTTTGAGCTTTCTATTCAAACAGTTTTTTTTAGTGCCCCAGGGTAGCCAGAAGTCGTAATAGAATACATCTAAGCATTATTAACTGACACAAAGCCTCCGAAACGCGTCTTGGAAAGTAATAAATGTGAACAGTTACACTAATTTCTTATTTAAGCTAACAATGAGGGAAAACAAATATTGTTCTTCTCACCTTACCTTCTAATATCTCTTCGCCTTTCTGTATTCTGTCAGCACTGCCAAAGGGATTTGATTACGAAAGCAGGTGTTCCCAATTACAGTCCATGCCTGCATCCCATCACGATTCTTGTGCAATCGTTTAATATTAATAACAAGTCTTTCTTATTATAGCATTTGTAAGCAAGTTGCGGTAGGCGAAGATAAATAACGTTTGATAAAATATCGAAAAGGTGAAGCAAGGATTTCTGCACGGCCGGGCGACTTATCTCGTATATCGGGGAAATTTTATTAGTGGGGCACTGCTTCGTGTTATCACTAAAATTTAAAGAACAATGTAAAGTAACAATATTCACTCCAAGCTCTAGCAGTACTTAAATGGTTCAACGGCGCATGTCTGGAAAAACTCTCAGTAGGCGCCACTTAACCCACGAACACCAATCAATTTCCACGAAATATCTCTACACAAAGCATCCTCGTGGATTAGCCTGTCTATTAGTGATAAGCACATCAAAATCCCTACAGCAGTTACTGAGATTAGCCTTTAGATACAGCCAGAAAAACACGCCAGGCCACTATGATTTATAATATCTATACATTATGTACACACATCAAAAAAAGTTTTGCATCACCCCGTTTCCCAGAACTCCTGAAGACAGACGTCGACTGTGGATATTGTATCACAGATACAGTCCAATTGACTGTTCAGAGATGTCTCGGAATGAGCCAAAGCGATGTTGTTCGGACATGGTGGAGATACAAAGAGACAGGAACTGTCGGTGACACGCCTCGCTCAGGCCGCCCAAGGTTTACTACTGCAATGGATGACCGCTACCTACGGGTTACGGCTCGGAGGAACCCTGACAGCAACGCCACCATGTTGAATAATGTTTTTTGTGCAGCCAGAAGACGTCGTTGTACGACTCAAACTATGCGAAATAGGCTGCATGATGCACAACTTCACTCCCGATGTCCATGGCATGGTCAATCTTTGCAACCACTACACCATACAGCGCGATACAGATGGGCCCAACAACATACCGAATGGACCGCGATTGGCATTACCTTCTCTTCGCCGATGAGTGTAGCATATACCTTCAACCAGACTTGTTTGGAGGCAACCCGGTCAGGCTGAACGCCTCAGATAACTGTGCAGCGAGATGGAGGTTCGCTGTTGTTTTGGAGTGGCATTATGTGGGGCCGACGTACGCCGCTGGTGGTCATGGAAGGCGCTGTAACAGCTGTGCGATACGTGAATGCCATCCTCCGACCGATAGTGCAACTATATCGACAGCATATTGGCGAGGCATTCGTGTATCGTGCACATCCTGTGAATGACTTCCTTCAGGATAACGATACCGCTCGACTAGAATAGCCAGCATGTTCTCCAGACATGAACCCTATCGAACATGCCTGGGATACTCTGAAAAGGGCTGTTTATGGGCGACGTGACGCACCAACCAGTCTGAGAGATCTACGCCGAATCTCCGTTGAGGAGTCGGACAATCTGGACCAACAGCGCCTTGACAAACTTGTGGATCGTATGCCACGACGAATACAGGCATGCATCAAGGCAAGAGGACGTGCTACTGGGTATTAGAGGTACCGGTGTGTACAACAATCTGGACCACCGCCTCTGAAGGTCTCGCTGTATGGTGGTACAACATGCAATGTGTGGTTTTCATGAGCAATAAAAAGGACGGAAATGATATTTATGTCGATCTCTATTACAATTTTTTGACGTGTGTATACGTTCCTCGGCAATAATTATAGATAAAACGTTCAAATTTGGTAAAAATAAGTAATCTGATATTAAAAATGCTTTCAATAGGTTTAGTGTTCCCTATGTAGAAAATTCAGTAAAAACTAGAGTTACGCTGAATTTCGTAAAATGTGTGTACATTGACTACCTTTCGACTTGAACTGGCAATTCTGGAATTTAGTACGTTGTAAAGTCAATAAGTTAACGATGTCATCCCATGTGAACGCATCTCTGAGGACACACGGGCATTCATTCCATATATTTAAAGATGCTGTAAGTTTTATTTTACTAGATACTTTCTGCTGGGCTTCACTCAGGAAATGGTATCCCTTCAATAAAAAGAAAGTATCTGACAACCAAGACGTCCCAAATGGAAATGTAAGGATCAGTTATAACGATGAGAAGGAGTATGATTGACAGAGGCGGCTGGGATCACAATCTAAAAGCCGCCCGCTTCGATGCCGGTGGGCTGTCGGAGGAGTGATGCGTGTTACGCGACGCTGTCTCCACACTCTGTCTCGAATATGTTATACAGGATGGGCAACATAAAATTGGCCCGGAAAAGTTCTCATTGCACCTTAGAATGTGCTGCATTGCGGAGTGCGATGCAAAGGTAATGTCGCAGCTAAGCAACTAGACGCCTACGAACATCGCTAGGCAGGAGAACTGGACCAAAAACAATTCCCCAAAGTGAAAAACACGTGCAGTAACTGTCCTCTGAAAAAATGCCTCTGCTTCCGCGCAGTAACTTGACGAAAATGTTGTCCATGACAACAGTGCAACATTCTTGTACTTTTCTTAGTTCAAAAATTTGATACTGCCATTGAGAATTGAGTGACATCTATAATACATCCCACCACTGGTATGGTAATATGCAGTACACATATTGTATTTTAATAGCTTCGGCCTTGCATGTTACTTTCTAAGGTAACCTTTATGAACGGAAAGTTACAAGAAACAGTAGATGAGAAAATTTTGCTTTCTGTCCATTATATTCATTCTCATCTGACATATGGGACAACCTTGTAGGGAAACTACTATTGTATTCGTCGTGAGAACCCGCCCAAGTGTCGCTGTGATGCAGGGCTGACAGTGGTCCATCTTCTGATGGAGTGCCGCCTTTTAGCCCCCTTGCGGCAGTCCTTTAATTTACCAGCTGCAACTTCCTCTAATTCTCGGTGACGATGCCTCTATAGCTGACTCAGTTTTACGTTTTATCCGTGCAGCTGGGTTTTATCACTCGCTCTATTGTTGGCGCTCTCGCATGATTTCTCAGGCTACACCCACTCCAGCGACCTTTAATTGTGATGTGGATACCAAAATAGTGTTTTTTATGGAAACAAGTTGTGTTGGTACCTCTATCAACGCTTTCCAGCTGGAGGTTCTTCGTTTGTCGTTGAGTGGTTGACCTTTTACCTGATCCATCAACCACTGTAGTCTGTTTTACTCTAGCCAACTATTTACTCTGCTCCTTTTAAGTGTTCTCTATTTTGTGTTACTGCGGTGTTCATTTTAGCTCTGTATCCCTGGGTGTTCCCGCCCTCTGGGTGCAGAAGTTACGTTTTTACTGTATAGGCCTTTTACAAGTATGTCTGTTTGGAACTGGGGACTGATGACCTCGATGTTTAGCCCCCACCAAACCCCAAAACCAACCAACCAACCAACCAACCAATTACTATTGTAAATGCTTCCTTACAGCTCAAAAAAATGTGTCAGACTGATCTGCAAAGTCGCAGTGAGAACTAGTTGTAGATATTTGTTTAATAGGCTTAGCATTATGACCTTACCATGTATATCCATACTTCAGTGTCTCTACAGTGTGTCTACATTAACAAAAAAAATTGTCTGGTTTAAATTCTGATTTCCATAGCAATAATGAAAAATATTTTAACGACACAAAAAGACTTGTGTTTTTATACCAAAACTCTGTACTGTTTCAAACTCATATCGGTTAGGTTATCTAATAAACTACTACACTCATTTAAGAATCTGGAGCTGAAGCCGTTTAGGAAATGTGTAAAAAAATTATTAATTCAAATTGTTTTCATAGTATGGAATAATTTCATGACCGTAGTCTTTAATTATAGTTTAATTATACATGGGTTTATTGTGTATTTTGTGTGTATATTTATTGACTTGCTTATGCGAGGTGTACACTCGCGTGAATGTTTTGTTTTTGGAGATTAAAATCAGTGTGTACGCTGCACAGTACTGTATTTCGCGCACGTCTGCTGCTATATTAATTTGCTCGCAAGCCAGACGCGTAGCGTCGCAGTTGTCCGAAGTTATAATTTTGTGATGTTAATCGTGCGAATCGTGGAGGGCTTGAAGTTGTCACCGTTTTATTCTCGTGTTAGCAGCTCATAAACTGAAATGTAGATTTTTTTTAAGAGTAAGAATGCAGAATGAGCTTTGATTTGTTGTTATGACAACCCAACGATCAGAGCTAACGGCAGTGTCATAGCAGGCAATAATCTCTGAGCCGTGATTTAGTAAACAGCATTTTAACTCAAATTAAATTTTGACTTATATTCTCACAATAATCTCCTCTGTATAGTTAATTGCGGAACTTCTGACTTTTCTGTAATGTCTGAAAGCTATCCTTCAAAAAACTCCAAAATATTCCGAGTTGCGCACCCTTAATAGTAACCTTCACAGGTCAGAGATATCAGTAGACTTTTACTTTGGCGTCGTAATTTCACTTTACTTTGAGGCCAGTAACAGCAACGCGGTAGAGAGGTCTTCTTACTATAGGAATTGCAAAATATCTATTCGACGAAATTCAGCATAAATCACAACGCTAATACCTATATATGCTCTTCAGAACATTAAACTCCTTCAAGATTCAGAGCTGTATACGATCTACCGCCGCGTCGCTAAGCTTTAATTTAATCAAAACTATGTGAGAGGAAACGTGGCTGCTTCATAGCTTGATACAAGATATAACCTCCTCGACATTCATTTTATTTATTCAACTATTTTGACTGTCGTTGCAGAGGCCTGTTGGTTGCTTCGATTTATCTTCCGTGGACAACCGTCGACTCGGGATCAACCGGCATCCGGCGACATTTTCTGACGTTGGCCACGAAGGCTCGTCCTTCTGCCTCCGCCAATTCCTAACAGATCACATTAAATATAGTAATATTTATCTCAACTTACTATGTATCAAAAATGGTTCAAATGGCTCTGAGCACTATGCGACTTAACTTCTCAGGTCATCAGTCGCCTAGAACTTAGAACTAATTAAACCTAACTAACCTAAGGACATCACACACATCCATGCCCCAGGCAGGATTCGAACCTGCGACCGTAGCGGTCGCTCGGTTCCAGACTGTAGCGCCTAGAACCACACGGTTATTATGTATCGCGTGGCGAAAAAGATAAGGGATGCAGCCTTCAATAGCTCTGTATCATTACTCTCTCTCTCTCTCTCTCTCTCTCTCTCTCTCTCTCTCTCCTGAAAGTAACAGTCCACGTTCTGAAACTACTTCGTCTCATAGTCGTTTTTTAAGCCTAATTGACATGCTCAACATGTTCGTTCCAGCTAGACGGGGAGCAATCTACAGCAGATAATCACCATTAGTTGCAATCATTCGGTGAACTTCGCAGGCACGTGTTTCGTATTCGTATTCTTTCTTTCCGGTGTCCCTGCCTCATTTCTGTCTCTCTCCTCTCTCCTCTCTCCTCTCTCTCTCTCTGTCTCTCTGCCTCTCTCTCTCTCTCTCTCTCTCTCTCTCTCTCACACACACACACACACACACACACACACATCATCGCACCTTGCCTCGGCTCTACGCCATCTATTTGTGTGCGTGTGTGTGTGTGTGTGTGTGTGTGTGTGTGTTTGCTTTGCAGCGGCGGCCGTCCAGTGGTCGAGAAGACGTTTGCTGGACGCCGGCCGGCCAGCTGCTGTTTGCCTTGAGCGACTGCCTCACGCGCTCCGTGTCGCTGTGGGAGGTCGATGCCCGTTCACCATTATGTCCACACTCGAGTGTCGTCTGCAAGGACGCGACAGCGCAGTGGTTTGTCTGTAAGAGAAAAAGCAAACTCTGTGGAAATTGTAGCCGTGGGAGGTACTGCCAGTGTGAACTTTGCGGTGCCCTCAGTCAGTTCTGCCTACTAAGGTAGTGGTGGGTCCGTGGGATACAGATACAGTCGGAATACACACTTTACCTCTGCTAGAAAATTACGTGGTGTTGTTGTTGTGGTCTTCAGTCCTGAGACTGCTTTGATGCAGCTGTCCATGCTACTCTATCCCGTACAAGCTTCTTCATCTCCCAGTACTTAATGCAACCTACATCCTTCTGAATCTGCTTAGTTTATTCATCTCTTGGTCTCCCTCTACGATTTTTACCCTCCACGCTGCCCTCCAATGCTAAATTGGTCATCCCTTGATGAACATGTCCTACCAACCGATCCCTTCTTCTAGTTAAGTTGTGCCACAATCTCCTCTTCTCTCCAATTCTATTCAACACCTCCTCATTAGTTATGTGATCTACCCATCTAATCTTCAGCATTCTTCTGTAGCACCACATTTATAAAGCTTCTATTCTCTTCTTCTCCATTTATTGTACATGTTTCACTTCCATACACGGCTACACTCCATACAAATACTTACAGAAACGACTTCCTGACACTTAAATCTATACTCGATGTCAACAAATTTCTCTTCTTCAGAAACGCTTTCCTTGTCATTGCCAGTCTACATTTGATACTACTTCAACCATCATCAGTTAATTTGCTCCCCAAACAGCAAAATTCTTTTACTACTTTAAGTGTCTCATTTCCTAATCTAATTCCCTCAGCATCACCCGACTAAATTAGACTACATTCCATTATCCGCGTTTTGCTTTTGTTGATGTTCATCTTATACCCTCCTTTCAAGACACTGTCCATTCCGTTCAACTGCTCTTCCAAGTCCTTTGCTGTCTCTGACAGAATTACAATGTCATCGGCAAACCTCAAAGTTTTTATTTCTTCTACATGGATTTTAATACCTACTCCGAATTTTTCTTTTGTTTCCTTCACTGCTTGCTCAATATACAGATTGAATAACATCGGGGAGAGGTTACAAAACTGCCTCACTCCATTCCCAACCACTGCTTCCCTTTCATGCCCCTCGACTCTTATAACTGCCATCTGGTTTCTGTACAAATTGTAAGTAGCCTTTCGCTTCCTATATTTTACCCCTGACACCTTTAGAATTTGAAAGAGAGTATTCCAGTCAACATTGTCGAAAGCTTTGTCTAAGTCTACAGATACGTGTTATGTGAAGGAATTTGCAATCTTGGAGGCAAAATACGCCAGACGGACGGAGCGACAAGAGCACAAAAGAGAATCACGAATTGTGGGAAAACCAGAAAAGAAGAGAATCGAGGCGTTTGACACGTGAATAGCAGGCTGTTGAAAAGATAAGAAATAAGGTTCTCCTATGAATCGGAAAGGAATAGAAAACAGAGCCCTATACTTGAGAAAAAAATCTTTATACGTAAAAGTAAATTCGCAGACGACATGTGCAGGTGTCAGACGCTCAACTGGTCTTCTTCCAGCCAACACAAAGTCATCATTAACAACGATGCACAACCAGCTTTTATCGAAAACACAATAGACCTCTGCCCTACACTCCAATTAGCTCTCGTTTGTCACCACTGAAGCAGTGGTTTGAGGTCAGTGGAATGCGCGCTGCAGGGAGTCTTTCGCGGAGCTTTCCTTGAAGTAACAGATTTGTAACAGTTCGTTGTGTCGTTGTGGTGACAACTGCTGGTTCAATTTCTGCTGCTGATGCAGCACAATGTGCTAGACCGATCAGCCGAACGCGATGGTGCAATGGTCTTTCTTCTCGGTAGTACCACTTGGCCGTCCGGAGCCCGATCTTCTAGTGACCATACACTCTCGTGACCACCGTTACCAGCAATCATGTACAGCTGCTACGTTCCTGCCAAGTCTTTCTGCTACATCGCAGAAGGAACATGCAGCGTCTCGTAGCCCTAGCACACAACGTTGAAACTCAGGGAGGGTGGTAAATTCTAGTGAATGGAGAGTTATCACAATCACAAATTTTAGGTCCTCTGCTGTTCCTTATTGATGTGAATGACCTCCCACTTAACGTTCAGCAAGCGGAACTAGTACTTCATTCAGATGACACGAGTGTTATAATAAATCCCATTCCAGTAAAAGCACCTGAAAACATTGTTAAAGATGTCTTTCAAAGAATTATTAAGTGGTTCTCAGAAAATGGACTCACCCTTAATTTTCAAAAAACTCACTACATCCAGTTCTGTACACCGAATAGAGTCATACCGACAATTAATGTAGCGTATGAACAGCTCTCAGTTAATATGGTAGATTTTTCCAAATTTTTGGGTGTTCACATAGATGACAACTTGAACTGGAAGAAGCATATTACTGAGCTTCTCAAACAACTAAGTTCAGCTTCTTTCGCTCTTCGTATAATCGCTAGTCTTGGTAATAAACAGATAAGCCTCGTAACGTACTTTGCATATTTTCACTCAATAATGTCTTATTGAATAGTTTCCTGGCGTAACTCACCACTTACACATAAAGTATTGATTGCACAAAAGAGAGCAGTGAGAATGATTAGTGGTGTCCACCCAAGGACGTCATGTAGGCATCTTTTCAAGGAGTTAGGTATTTTAACTGCACCATCAGAGTACATATATTTGCTAATGAAATTCGTTACAAATAATCCATCTCAGTTCGCGAAGAACGGTGATGTTCATACGTACAACACTAGAGGGAAAAATGACCTTTCCTATCCGTTATTGAAACTGTCGGTTGCTCAAAAAGGAGTACATTATTCAGCAACAGAAAGCTTTGATCATTTGCCCAACAACATAAAGTGTCTGGCAGGTAGTACATCAAGTTTTAAATCTAGCTTAAAGTCATTTCTTTTGGACAACTCCTTCTACTCCATGGACGTGTTCCTGTTACAGAAATGGTAAAAAAAGAGATTGTACCTCTAAATGTAGTTGCATGTGTAGAACTAAAAATTTCAGTAATAGTAATATTAGCACTATTCATGTGGGTATATATATTTTGTTACCTAACCTGTTCCACATCATATCGATAAAATAATCGGGAAAATTATCTACGGAACATGACATAACTAAAACTAAAACTCAGTGAGGTGTTGATAATGACGTTTTTGTCACCTTAAAGCCGTTCTTGACTAAGATCCACTCACCACGTCCGATCTCTAAAGGTAACTGAACCTTACGACTGTTACAGACTGTATTTAAAGCAAACCTACGAGTAGCGCAACTCTCATGCGACTGGTGCGAAATGCGAACAGGCATCATGTTTCAGGTGTGGAAACAAGCCTACCAACTGTCGTTTATGTCGCACAACTCCTTCTTGCTGTTGCTATATTCTTTCCGTCAATCTATATATTAATTCCAACAGAGTTCGTGTAGATGAAATTCCGAACCTATTATCGTCCCTTGCTCATTATTCCGAATGTTCTGACATTCGATTTGTCGTTTCTTGTTAACAATAGCAGCTTATTCCCAAGAATTAGCATCCTTCACTCAGTTACTACTAGGCAGAAATCTAATCTGCATTTGCAACGCGCATCCTTGACTTGCGCAGAAAGGCGTGCAATATTCTGCTGCATCCATTTTCAACAAGCTACCACAAGAATCCAAAAATCTTAACAGTAATCCATGCGCTTCCAGATCCAAACTGAAGAGTTTGCTTATGGCTGACTTCTTTTATTTTATCAAGGAGTTCTTGAAAAATTAAGCTGATTCCTGCGTTATGTTGTTGATTGCGTTTACATAAACTTACAGCTTAACTCTTTTTATTATTCATAAACATTTTATTTTATCTGTTATTACTTTTCTGTTGTAATTTCATGTACTGACATGTTCCCTGGCCATGGAGATTATCTCATCAGTTTGGTCCTACGGAACTACACGTGCAAAATAAATAGACATCAAAAAACTGGGAGCAGTGTTATATGCACAACTAGTCCGGACTCTCTACCAGCCGATAAGGCTATAAATTTTCAAGCGGTATGACAGAATTTTTGGATTTACATAATACCGAAGAAGGTGACGGTAACTTTATATTCTCGACGGGACAGATTGATGTTTCCAGTCTGCGAGCAGATGCGTTACTTGCGTGGCAGCCAGTCGCAGCAAGCGGCCTCGGCAGCAGATGTCCCAGGTTGGCGACACCGCTAACCGCCGTAGGTTCGACGACCCTCCCCGCGCCTCCCCACCCCCTCGGCACCCCCTCTCCATCGCCACCTTCCGAGGTGCCGAGCAGTCGTAATCGCCACCGGCAAGATACATGGCCAAGCCGCCGTCCAACGCTCCGACGTCATTTCGGCAGTCCTGTATCCTCTCCCCGATGTTATTCAATCTGTATATTGACCAAGCAGTAAATGAAACAAAAGAAAAATTCGGAGTAGGTATTAAAATCCACGGAGAAGAAATAAAAACTTTGAAGTTTGCCGATGACATTGTAATTCTGTCGGAGATAGCAAAGGATTTGGAAGAGCAGTTGAACGGAATGGACAGTGTCTTGAAAATTGGATATAAGATGAACATCAACAAAAGCAAAACGAGTATAATGGAATGTAGTCGAATTAAGTCGAGTGAAGCTGAGGGAATTAGATTAGGAAATGAGACTCTTAAAGCAGTAAAGGAGTTTTGCTATTTGGGGAGCAAAATAACTGATGACGGTCGAAGTAGAGAGGATATAAAATGTAGACTGGCAATGGCAAGGAAAGCGTTTCTGAAGAAGAGAAATTTGTTAACATCGAGTATGGATTTAAGTGTCAGGAAGTCGTTACTGAAAGTATTTGTATGGAGTGTAGCCATGTATGGAAGTGAAACATGGACGATAAATAGTTTGGACAAGAAGAGAAGAGAAGCTGTCGAAATGTGGTGCTACAGAAGAATGCTGAAGATTAGATGGGTAGATCACATAACTAATGAGGAGGTATTGAATAGAATTGGGGAGAAGAGGACCGGTTGGTAGGACATGTTCTGAGGCATCAGGGGATCACAAATTTAGCATTGGAGGGCAGCGTGGTGGGTAAAAATCGTAGAGGGAGACCAAGAGATGAATACACTAAGCAGATTCAGAAGGATGTAGGTTGCAGTAAGTACTGGGAGATGAAGAAGCTTGCACAGGGTGGAGTAGCATGGACAGCTGCATCAAACCAGTCTCAGGACTGAAGACCACAACAACAACATACACAGGGCGGTGTGGCCGCACGGTTCGAGGCGCTATGTCACGGATTGCGCGGCCCCTCCACCTGGAGGTTCGAGTCCTGTGTGTGTTGTTGTTAGCATAAGTTAATTTAAGTAGTGTGTAAGTCTAGAGACCGATGATCTCAGCAGTTTGGTCCCTTAAGAACTCACATACATTTGACAATTTTCTATACACAGAACTTAAGCGGTTCTTAGAAACTGATTGCCCATCTGTCCCGCAAGTATTTCAGCTGCGTGACAAGGCGTTCAGAGGGAAATTCAGTACAAAATGTCGTATCCCAAGTTCTCTGCAGCTGGCACAATACGACTGTAAAAGACTATCAGACAGTTTCTTCAGACAGTTGTCAACAGCGTAAATAAGCTACACAAAATTCATAACACAAAACTGTAATTGATTCTTTTATTCTATTGCCAGTTTCGGTTAAAAAACCATCATCAGCTACCTGTATCATCGCAATTGGAGCGTGAGTTACAAATGTAACTCCAACGACAAAAGAAAATGTTAGTGGCAAGAACGGTACACTGTGTTACTTACAAAGGTCGAACAAAAACAACTTACATATTACGGAAATTCAAACAGAGAAGTGAAGCTATTGACGCGTTCATTAATAAAACTAAGTTTTCCAATTTGAAAAATAACAGTACAGGGTATTAGAAGCCGACAAGAAGAGCTGCATACATATACTGGGTGTTTGAATTTCATGCTACACACCTCTTGTGGTTGTAGAGGGGACTTAGTAAATGAAGTTTTACATAAAAACGTATGTCTCGGAACGTCAACCAGCAACGTTACAGACTCAAGGTTATAGGCGCGGGTGCCTGTAAATGCATGTACACACATCAAATAAAAGTTTTGCATCACCTCGATTCCGAGAGTACCGGAACCTGCACAGAAAATTGGAATAGAGATCAACAGAAACATAATTTCCGCCCTTTTTAATGCTCATGAAAACCACACATTGCATGTTGTACCACCATACAGCGAGACTTCCAGAGATTGCTGTACACTCCGGTACCTCTAGTATCCAGTAGCACGTCCTCTTACATTGATGCATGCCTGTATTCGTCGCATACTATCCACAAGTTCAAAAGGCACTGTTGTTCCAGATTGTCCCACTCCTCAGCGGCAATTCAGCTTAGATTACTCAGAGTGGTTGATGGGTAACGGCCTCCATGAATAGCCCTTTTCAATCCATCCCAGGCTTGTCGATAGGGTTCATGTCTGGAGAACATGCCGACCACTCCAGTCGAGCGATGTCGTCAGCCTGAAGGAAGTCATTCACAAGATGTGCACGATGGGGGCCAGAATTGTCGTCCATGATGAAGAATGCTTCGCCAATATGCTGCCGATATGGTTGTACTATCGGTCGGAGGATGGCATTCACGTATCTTACAGCCGTTACGGCGCCTTCCATGACCACAAGCGGCGTACGTCGGTCCCACATTATGCCACCGCAAAACAGCAGGGAAACGCCACATTGCTACACTCGCCGGACAGTGTGTCTACGGGGTTCAGCCTGACCGGGTTGCCTCCAAACACGTCTCCGACGATTGCCTGGTTGAAGGCATATGCGACACTCATTGGTGAAGACAACGTGATGCCAATCCTGAGCCGGCCGAAGTGGCCGAGCGGTTCTACGCGCTACAGTGTGGAACCGCGCGACCGCTACGGTCGCAGGTTCGAATCCTGCCTCGGGCATGGATGTGTGTGATGTCTTTAGGTTAGTTAGGTTTAAGTAGTTCTAAGTTCTAGGGGACATGACCTCAGATGTTAAGTCCCATAGTGCTCAGAGCCAATCCTGAGCGCTCCATTCGGCATGTTGTTGGGCCCATCTGTACCGCGCTGCATGGTGTCGTGGTTGCAAAGATGGACCTCGCCATGGACGTCGGCCGTGAAGTTGTGCATCAAGCAGCCTATTGCGTACAGTTTGAGTCGTAACACGACGTCTTTTGGCGTTGCTGTCAGCGTTCCTCTGAGCCATAATCCGTAGGTAGCGGTCATCCACTTCAGTAATAGCCCTTGGGCGGCCTGAGCAAGGCACGTTATCGACAGTTCCTGTCTTTCTGTATCTCCTCCATGTCCGAACAACATCGCTTTGGCTCACTCAGAGACGCCTGGACACTCCCCATATTGAGAGCTCTTCCTGTCTCAAAGTAACAATGCGGACGCTATTGAACTACGGTATTGACCTTCTAGGCTGGGTTGAACTACAGACAACACTAGCCGTGTACCTCCTTCCTGGTGGAATGACTGGAACTGATCGGCATTCTGCCGGCCGGAGTGGCCGTGCGGTTCTAGGCGCTACAGCCTGGAGCCGAGTGACCTCTCCGGTCGCAGGTTCGAATCCTGTCTCGGGCATGGATGTGTGTGATGTCCTTAGGTTAGTTAGGTTTAATTAGTTCTAAGTTATAGGCGACCGATGACCCCAGAAGTTAAGTCGCATAGTCCTCAGAGCCATTTGAACCATTCTGATCGGCAGTCTGACCCCCTCCGTCTAATAGGCGCTGCTCACGCATGGTTGTTTACATCTTTATGCATGTTTAGTAACATCTCTGAACAGTCAAAGGGACTGTGTTTGTGATACAATATCCACAGTCAACGTCTATCTTCAGGAGTTTCGGGAACCAGGGTGATGCAAAACTTTTTTTGATGTGTGTATATACAGAGTAATTTCGTGAAGATGTACAAATTATCTACGATGATGGAGAAGGATAAATGTATCAATTTGAGGTAAGGGTCCCTGTAACAACAGCAATACCAGTACACGTATTCCACTGTCAGAGGTATCAAATCGGTTATCGCCTATAACTTTCGACTCTTTCGATTCCGTTACAGGCACCCTTACGTCAGAGTGATACATTTATCCTTCTCCACCATCCTTGAAAGTTCGTTCATCATCACGGAATCATCCCATACATACGCACACTTCCAGACGCCTGCTCCTACAACTTTTCCGTAGCGTCTTTGATAAAGTTTCCGAACACGGCTTCCTACGTAAAACTCGACCTACTAAGTCTCCTCGACAACCTCAAAAATGTGTAACATGAATTGTTAAACACGGCATAGGTGAGGTAAAAACAGCTCAACTACATAGTAGTGTGAGCAAAGCACAGGGAGTACAAAGAACAACTAATGGAATACAGAGATCGAAGCTAACAAGACATTTCGACCTGAGCGCAGTACAAAACTGGTCAAACAGAGCGATGAACAAGTCAGAATCGCTGTGGTGGAATTGTTTTGTAGTGTAGCCTGGTTTAAATGTCTTGTTAGTTTCGATCTCTGTATTCCACTAGGTGATCTTTGTTCTTGGTATTCCGCATGCTTTGCTCACACTACCATGCAGTTGGGCTGTTTTTACATCTCCTATGTTTATGTAAGTCTTCTTGTCGGTTTCTAATTCCCTGTAATGCTGTTTTTCGGTTTTCACCTGACAGACATATTTTTGCCAATGAATCTGTCAATAGCTGCATTCCTGTGTTTGGTTTTTCATAATATGCAAGGTGATTTTGTTAGACTTTTGCAAATACTACAGTGTATTACCTTTGTCATTTACATTTTATTTTTGTGATTGTTATTACTTTTGTGACTCACACTCCAGTTACGATGATACAGGCACCAGATGATGGTTTGTAACCGAAACCGGTAGTACAAAAAAAAGACCCAACTACAGCTTTGTGTTATGAATTTTGTGAAAGATAATGAAGCCGGTAGCTTAGACTCGTTTAGCTCTCTTTTATGCACTGTCGACCAGTGTCCGCCCCCGGTAGCTGAATGGTCAGCGTTACGGATTGTCAATCCTCTGGGCCCGGGTTCGATTCCCGGCTGGGTCGGGGAGTTTTCTCCGCCCAGGGACTGGTTGTTGTGTTGTCCTCATCATCATCCTATCATCCTCATGGACTGCAGGTCGCCGAAATGGCGTCAAATGGAAAGACCGGCACCCGGCGAACTGTCTGCCCGACGGGGGGCCCTAGCCATACGATTAAGTTAAAATTAAAAAAACTGTCGACCAGTCTCTCCAACTACCACACTGTAGTTCCAGGGGAGAAATCAATATGAGCTCTGAGCTCTCGTTGTGCAATGATACGGATGCAAAGGATGAAATAGTATTACGTAGTTCATGCGACTGCTCAGACCAGTAAGGCCAGAGAAACGAGAATAAGCTGCAAGAGCAAAGAAGTAAGGCAGTGTTCGAAGTTTTCTATAATGAGCTGAGAAAGCATTATAACTTGTTTCTAAACTTCTCAGTTTTAAGAACAAAACAAACTGCAAAACGATTTAGAAAAAATATCTGAATGGTGCGAAAAGTGACAATTGACCCTAAATAACGAAAAGTGAGGTCATCCACATGAGCGCTAAAAGGAACTCGTTAAACATGGGTTACACGATAAATCAGTCTAATCTAAAAGCCGTAAATTCAACTAAATACCTAGGTATTACAATTACGAACAACTTAAATTGGAAAGAACACATAGAAAATGTTGTGGGGAAGGCTAACCAAAGACTGAGTTTTATTGGCAGGACACTTAGAAAATGTAACAGACCTACAAAGGAGACTGCCTACACTACGCTTGTCCGTCCTCTTTTAGAATGCTGCTGCGCGGTGTGGGATCCTTACCAGATAGGACTGACGGAGTACATAGAAAAAGTTCAAAGCAAGGCGGCACGTTTTGTATTATCACGAAATATGGGAGAGAGTGCACAGAAATTATACAGGATTTGGGCTGGAAATCATTAAAAGAAAGGCGCTTTTCGTTGCGTCGGAATCTTCTCACGAAATTTCAATCACCAACTTTCTCCTCCGAATGCGAAAATATTTGTTGACACCGACCTACGTATGTAGAAAGATCACCACGATAAAATTAGGGAAGTCAGAACTCGTACGGAAAGATATAGGTGTTCATTCTTTCCGCGCGCTGTACGAGATTGGAATAATAGAGAATTGTGTAGGTGGTTCGATGAACCCTCTACCGGGCACTTAAATGTGATTTGCATAGTATCCATGCAGATGTAGATGTAGATGATAATTCGTTATTGTTGGATGGTTGTTGTTAGCTGTAATATGTACTTATCAGCGCAGTTGTTGTGAACTCAAACAGTGAAGGTTATTTGTTTTTTAAAACAGTGAGGTAATGTTAACACAATTTCAGGTAAAGTATAACTATCTGAGTTTTTCATTTTTAGGTATGGGAAAATATACACTACCGGAAAAAATTAGTGTAGCCTTTTAGAGGTTTCCAAGTCACTGTAGATCTGTCGTTGCAACAGTGCATATGGAGTACATGAAATGATTACATTACAGATCAATAGCACGACCGATTCTGAGGTACGAGGTATCGACCTATGCTGAAACACCCATATTGGTACGTGGTGTAGCATCCACGGGTGACAATGGGGGCACTGACTGTGGCATCCCGTCGCTCGCCAATACTGGGCTTTCTCTGTAAATTACCGCTTTACCGCTGTAGCTTAACATTGTGCGTTGCAAGAATCATTCGTTGCAGCACAGGAATCACAGGTACGCTTATCTCGTGGCCTTCGTATTTCTTGTTAAAACTGTTTTCATGTTTACGATTTTTAGTGGCTTCTCTAATCAAGCGGGCGTGGTAGCTCTTCTCCACAGCGACCACTTGCGGGTCGGCTAGTTTTATTATGTGGTCGGTCTTATGCAGCACTTGCTCCGCCAGTGCCTGTCCATCTGTCTCAACCAGCAAAGCTTTTTATGTTCGTTAGTAACCAAGCTGTTCAGAATTTTTCCTGTTTCTGCTTTTTTAATTTTCAGTGAAAACCGGACGTTACTGGTTTATGAATAAAAATTTCTTTTGTGAACATTTTCAATCTCTATTTCCCAACTTGTTGGATACGCTGGATTTAATCATATGGGCCCATTATTTCAGATCGTTAAATCGAAGAAGTGAAATACGTGTTCATAATAACAGAAAGAGATGTATTTTATATATGTTGTCAAAGCATGTTTACCTTCCAGGACTCACAGTATGTCACGTTACACTAAACCAAGTTGGTTAGAACAGTAATTTCTAAATATCTGTAGAAAAGACGAGGTTAATAATATTCGGGGAGAAATAACAGGTGAGATCAAAAGTAGTGATAAAAAAAACAAATCAATCGGGCAAGTAAGTCATTTTAACTACCTGGGCAGCGATTAATTATGATAAAGACGTAAAGAATAAAGCAGCAAAATTTCACGGTGTCGGAGGAACTATAAAAAGAACATTAAAGACAGGGACAACTAAAGAAACGCGACTGATCTGAGGCGTAGATACGAAACAAGGAATACGCAATCGAACTGTGACGTCAGAATTGATATTTCCCAAACCAGTTAGAGGATGTAGAAGATATTAAAAATGAGCTTAAAATATTTGCAATAACGGAGGAAATCTACGCAACCAAGTGGAAATGGAAGGAAAAAGTAAACTGAAGATGAAACTTCCTGGCAGATTAAAACTGTGTGCCCGACCGAGACTCGAACTCGGGACCTTTGCTTTTCGCGGGCAAGTGCTCTACCATATGAGCTACCGAAGCACGACTCACGCCCGGTACTCACAGCTTTACTTCTGCCAGTACTTCGTCTCCTACCTTCCAAACTTTACAGAAGCTCTCCTGCGAACCTTGCAGGACTAGCACTCCTGAAAGAAAGGATATTGCGGAGACATGGCTTAGCCACAGCCTGGGGGATGTTTCCAGAATGAGATTTTCGCTTTGCAGCGGAGTGTGCGCTGATATGAAACTTCCTGGCAGATTAAAACTGTGTGCCCGACCGAGACTCGAACTCGGGTCCTTTGCCTTTCGCGGGCAAGTTCTCTATCATCTGCTAGTTCTGCAAGGTTCGCAGGAGAGCTTCTGTAAAGTTTGGAAGGTAGGAGACGAGGTACTGGCAGAAGTAAAGCTTTGAGTACCAGGCGTGAGTCGTGCTTCGGTAGCTCAGATGGTAGAGCACTTGCCCGCGAAAGGCAAAGGTCCTGAGTTCGAGTCTTGGTCGGGCACACAGTTTTAATCTGCCAGGAAGCTTCATATCAGTGCACACTCCGCTGCAGAGTGAAAATCTCATTCTGGAAACATCCCCCAGACTGTGGCTAAGCCATGTCTCCGCAATATCCTTTCTTTCAGGAGTGCTAGTTCTGCAAGGTTCGCAGGAGAGCTTCTGTAAAGTTTGGAAGGTAGGAGACGAAGTACTGGCAGAAGTAAAGCTGTGAGTAGCGGGCGTGAGTCGTGCTTCGGTAGCTCAGATGGTGGAGCACTTGCCCGCAAAGGCAAAGGTCCCGAGTTCTAGCCTCAGTCGGGCACACAGTTTTAATCTGCCAGGAAGTTTCATATCAGCGCACACTCCGCTGCAGAGTGAAAATCTCATTCTGTAAACTGAAGATATTCCAAAAAAGATTTGCTATATATACTCATAGGGGTAAGTGACGCAAGTTGACCAAGAAAAACGATGGAACTGTTTAGAACTGTAGCCACAACAGGTTCCATGGTGTAGAGGAGAAGAAAGGAGAAGGAGGAGGAAGAGGAGGATGATGATCATGAGTACTTTATATGAATAAAATATTGACTAAATTATCAAGCATCCGAAATGCAACGTGTTTTCTGCACTTGCTGCCAGATACAGATTTGATGTGCAACATGTTCTCAAACTCGCCAAATCGTTTATATACAAGTGGAAATTTTAGAATCTTGCACCTCATAGGTAAATTTCTATGGGCGACCGTGTTGGTAGGTGAGAATTGCGAGACTTCCTAAAAAGCGCTTCTCTAGCTTTGTAACCGGTAGCCCCATATCCACTCTTACTTCGCGCAAACAATTCTTTCACAGTGAGACCGAGTGCTGCAGAAGCAAATAATGCGGGTTTGTTTCCGCTTACAGCTACGTCATTCACCTGAGAAAGTCTTCGCGGAAAGTTTGAAGTAAATGTTTGCGTTACGTGTGTGCAGGTGACGGACCGGGATGCTGAGGCGGACATTGGCGCCGAGACACCGCGCCAACGCGACGAAGAGGACGTCACACATTACAGGTAAGGGCCACAGGAATTATGCAGTCAAATCTGTTGATGCCTCTCTGAGTACATACACACCACTTCAGTATGATCACTCGATCATGAACAGCTACACAATAACACATTTACAGATATGAAACCACATTGTTACACAGACCATCTTCTTTTCAAGTGGCCTTCTTGAGAAAATACCTCATGAAGGACTCTTGCGACAGATGTCAAATCTTCGGTATGCCGTGCCAGGTTCTGTCCAATTGGCGCGTTAGATAGTCAAAATTCCGAGCTGGTTGGAAAGCCCTGTCCGTTAC
This sequence comes from Schistocerca piceifrons, assembly GCF_021461385.2. Classification (NCBI taxonomy): domain Eukaryota; kingdom Metazoa; phylum Arthropoda; class Insecta; order Orthoptera; family Acrididae; genus Schistocerca; species Schistocerca piceifrons. The sequence goes on from NC_060145.1 coordinate 406,753,378, forward strand.
GCTCCAAACATTCTCAACTGGGGAAAGATCCGGCGACCTTGTTGGCCAAGGTAGGCTTCGTCAAGTACGAAAACAATCAGTAGAAACTCTCCCCGTGTGCGGGTGGGCATTATCTTGTTGAAATGAATCTGGGCGTCCAATACTGTCGACGTACCACGGTGCTGTGAGGTTCCGCGGACAACAACCAAAGAGGCCCTGCTATGATATGAAGTAACGTTTGAAGTGTTATGCGTAGGGTTCTCCAAGCAGCTCTCAATTTTGACGATCTATCTCGCCATTTGGACAAAATTTGGTACTATATTCCTCAATAGGACATCCAACAACTCTTTCAGTCAGTGCCAAGCCGAATAACTGCTTGCATAAAGGCCAGAGATGGACCAACGTATTATTAGCTTGCTTAATTTGTGAAGCTCTTTCTCCTGAATAAATCACGCAATTTTTCTTAAATTGAGGCCATTTGCTTCTCTGTGATGTGTCTCTTTTTCTCCCCCTCTTAGAGTGTATAATGCCTAGAACACACTCGCAGACTCATTGCTTTATTTTGACTTATCGTACCCAGCAGTTTGTCCATTGAAATGCCTGTATTCTGTTGCTAGACTAAATATTTCAGGCCTATGGTTACACTTCAGCGACGAGGTGCAAACATTTCAACCGTTTCTCTCCTGCTTCGGAGAGCTTCCGTAGTGTACGTGTTTCATGGATTTTCAATTCCTTGGTATTTATTGAAAATGTGGTCAAACTAAAAGTATTAAAATTTATTCAAAGTTATAATGTACCTTTTCGTTCCTGGAAGGTAAAGAGTTCTGACTATGAAACCTCCATATAAGAAAAGTTTCACTTAAATCGCTAGCACAGATGTAATGTATCTCGAACAGAATTGTCTCCTTCGCACCAGCTACCGTGGATTCCGAAGCTATCGGTCATTTCACACTTCCCTTGCCCTCTTCTTACAAGATATCCTCAAAGCCATGGACCAAAATACTTCTCGACTTCGGGAAAAAATTGACTCGGTACCACGTCCAAGCTTATTAACAAAAGTATAGCGTGTCCATGAAGTCTAGCTGTCATTTCAAAAAATAATAACTTGGAAGCTGTACGAGATATGGAATCTTCGTTTCACGATAGGAGGAAGGGCAGCACCAGTCGTAAATTTTTAATCTGTTTATTGCAGACCGATTTTATCTACTGTGTAGTTATATTCAGTGCTACATGAATAGAAGAATATAATGACAAATGGTTCAAATGGCTCTGAGCACTATGGGAATTAACTTCTGAGGTCATCAGTCCCCTAGAACTTAGAACTACTTAAACCTAACTAACCTAAGGACATCAAACACATCGATGCCCGAGGCAGGATTCGAACCTGCGAAATTAGCGGCCCCGCGGTTCCAGACTGTAGCACCTAGAACCGCTCGGCCACCTCGCCGGTAATATATTGACAATCAGGCGTTTAAATATAGATGAAAACCGTATCACAGTTGTATTCAGCATGTACAACGTAAATTTACGTACCATTTTTTTTTTTACTTTATTGTGATTTTAACTCCTGAACAATCAGGTAGGCTGGCAGCGGCATACAGCGCCGCTCTTCAGCCAGAGGATACACAAAGAGAAGAAACACTGAAAAGATACATAAGTTACAGAACGGTGGGCAATAAAACAGTAGACACAGAAAGACAAACACGAAGCCGTTCACACTCGACGATAATCCACACTGCAAACTGTTGATACGACGCACAAACACTGAAGAAGACGATGGCACTGGTGAGCGATGGAGTGTGACGGTGAAACACTGATGGCGGTGATCTCCGGCGCGCGAATGTCTACTGAGCGTGTGCGAGTCCGGGGACCTGCCAAGAGGGGAAATTTACGTACCATTATATCCAAGTCATTATGCAGTGCTAGCCGACAGATCATAATGTGAGGACAAAATTCATAGCTCATGAACCAAGCCGTTTTCCCAGTAGCCAATGCTAGTGATTGTTTCTGCATTTCTGTTACCACCAAACCGAATTACGTTAGTTTTCATATATATAAAACCAGAGATAAGATTTTATGAACCATTTTGTACATTGCAATTCCTTGAGATCCTAACACCGTTAACTTGACAACCTCTTAAGGTACTTCGATAATGTAACCCAATTTGCACGAGATGAATATGCACTCAACGTGCAATATATATACTACTGGCCATTAAAATTTCTACACCACGAAGATGACTTACTACAGACGCGAAATTTAACCGACAGGAAGAAGATGCTGTGATATGCAAATGATTAGCTTTTCAGAGCATTCACACAAGGTTGGCGCCGGTGGCGACACCTACAACGTGCTGACATGAGGAAAGTTTCCAACCCATTTCTCATACACAAACAGCAGTTGACCGGCGTTGCCTGGTGAAACGTTGTTGTGATGGCTCGTGTAAGAAGGAGAAATGTGTACCATCACATTTCCGACTTTGATAAAGGTCGGATTGTAGCCTATCGCGATTGCGGTTTATCGTATCACGACATTGCTGCTCGCGTTGGTCGAGATCCAATGACTGTTAGCAGAATATGGAATCGGTGGGTTCAGGAGGGTAATACGGTTGGTTGGTTAGTTTGGGGAAGGAGACCAGACAGCGTGGTCATCGGTCTCATCGGATTAGGGAAGGATTGGGAAGGAAGTCGGCCGTGCCGTTTCAGAGGAACCATCCCGGCATTTGCCTGGAGTGATTTTAGGGAAATCACGGAAGACCTAAATCAGGATGGCCGGACGCGGGATTGAATCGTCGTCCTCCCGAATGCGAGTCCAGTGTCTAACGACTGCGCCACCCCGCTCGGTGGTAATACGGAACGCCATGCTGGATCCCAGTGACAGAACTGTACACGACGTTCACAGTCGCCGCCATGCAATTCCTGGTACATAGAAATATGGTACGGGTGCAATCGATGTTGATGTAGCATTCTCAACACAGACGTTTTTGAGATTCCTGATTCTCGCGCAATTTGTCTGCTACTGATGTGCGGATTAGCCGCGACAGCAGCTATGACACCTACGTGGGCATCATTATTTGTTGTAGGTCGTGGCTGACGTTTCACATGTGGCTGAACACTTCCTGTTTCCTTAAATAACGTAACTATCCGGCGAACTGTCCGGACACTTGGATGATGTTGTCCAGGATACCGAGCAGCATGGATAGGACACGCCCATTGGGCATTTTGATTACAATAGCCATACATCAACACGATATTGACCTTTTCCGCAATTGGTAAACGGGCGATTTTAACACGGGTAATGTATCGCGAAGCAAATACCGTCTGCACTGGCGGAATATTACGTGATACCACGTACTTAGACGTTTGTGACTATTACAGCGCCATGTATCACAAAGCGAAAAAAGTGGTCCAACTAAAACATTCATATTTCTTTACGTACTACACGAGTATGTAATAATAAATGAAGGTTACTATTTTTAAAAAAACGCAGTTGATATCCGTTTGACCTATGGCAGCGCCATCTAAAGGGCCAACCTTAGCGCCATCTGGTTTCCCCCTTCAAGCTAGACGAGTTTCATTCTTTGTAGTTTTTTCGTTTGATGCTTATTTCGTGAGATATGTGGTCCGGTCACTATCAACGGACCACCCTATATATATATATATATATATATATATATATATATATATATATATATATATATATATATATATTCACAATGTATAAGTTATTTTGTAATTTTAGAATTGGTTTTAGCTTTTATAAAAACAAGTCTTCTTAGTTTTTTAATCTGCACCATCTACAAATTGATTTTTCATTTGTTTTAACATAATTACTGGATGAATTTTAATAGTTAAAGAGATCATTGTAATTTTATGTATTTTTATTATTATGAAAATGTATGTATTATAAAAATACATAGAATTACCTTATATATATTTATATATGGTGAAATACAATAAAAATACATAAAATTACGGGCATACGTGCTCGTTGGTTGCTGACTGTTGTCCAACGAGCACGTATGCCTGTATTAGCTATTACGAGACCAGTTAAAGGCACTGCTATATTTGTAACACAATTTTACTGGATTGGAACAGTTTTGGCCTGAAAATGACGCAATGAAACTGGCTGCTTAGAAATAAACCGATATAATGGCGATTGGTATTGTTTTTATTAAACATTGAACAGCCGTAGTCCCATACTCCACCAGAAGATGGGGTTACATTCATATTTTTATTCATTCTTCATTACTAGTTGGGCATTCAGTTAGTAAAAGCGTGAATGGCCTTTCAGACCATGATACACAAATTTTGACACTGACAGGCTTTTGTTCTCAAATAAATGTCACATGTAATTAGAAACTATGTAGAAAAGTTAATCCAACAGCAATAGAGAGTTTTCAAACCTTTGCAAGGAACAAGATTGGCAGGATGTTTAGCGTGCCGATAACATAGATGATAAATATAATGCTTTCCTTAACACATTTCTCATGCTCTTTGAGAGTTGATTTCCATTATAACGTTCTAAACGGTGTACTAACGTAATAGGCAGCCCGTGTGGCAGACTAGTGGGATAAGGATATCATGTAGAACAAAGCGGAAATTATATCAAAATGTTAGGAATAGTCACAATCAAGCTGCAGTAGCCCATTACAAACAGTATTGTAAGGTGCTTAAAAACATTATTAGGAAGGCAAAGAATATGTGGTATGCAAATAGAATAGCTAATTCACAGGATAAAATGAAAACCATAACCATATGGTCAGTTGTGAAGGAAGTATCTGGTCAGCAGCACAAGGTCGACGATATAAAGTCAATTCGCAGTAAAATATTTCTGTTACCGATAAATCAGATACATGTACAGTATTTAACAATCACTTTCTGAGCATTGCTGGTGAATTAAATGTAAATTTAGCTTCTACAGGGTATCATATAATTCTCTTGGCAAATACCTTTCCGAGGTTGATGTCTGAAATACTCCTCTGTGACAAGTGGGAGATTGAGTCAATAATTAAATCACTGAAGACTAAGGACTCTCATGGTTATGATGGAGTGCCTACCAGAAATTAAAGTACTGTGCTGCACATGTTAGCCCTATATTTAGCCATATTTGTAATCTTTCCTTTAGAAATGGTCAGTTTCCTGAACGATTGAAGTACTCATTAGTAAAACCGCTTTATAAAAAGGCAGAAAGGGATAATGTAGACAATTTTAGACCTATTTCCATGCCGTCAGTGTTTGCTAAAGATATTAAAAAGGCTGTGTATGTAACTGATCATTAAGTATCACACGATTTGCTATCAAATGCACAGTTCGGCTTTAGAAGTCGCTTAACAACTGAAAATGCTATATTCTCTTTTCTCTGTGAGGTACTGGATGGGTTAAACAAAAGGTTTCGAACGCTAGGCAGATTTTTTTTTTTTTTGTTTAACTAAGGTGTTTGATGGTGCTCCAGAAGTTGGACCATTACGGAATACGGTGGGTAGCCCAGAACCGGTCCACCTCTTACTTTAACGACAGACAGCAAAAGGTCATTATTCAGAGTGCTGAGAATGGCTGTGATGTGGGGTCTGAGTGAGGTACGTCAAATGGGGGGTGCACAAGGATCAGTGTTGGGACCACTCCTGTTCCTAACTTATATGTATGATATGCCCTCTAGTATTACGGGTAACTCCTAAATATTTCTGTTTGTTGGTGACTAGCTTGGAAGTAAAGGATGTTGGTGCAACATTGCCTCGGTTTCAAACAGTGCAGTTCAAGACATAAGTTCATGGCTTGTAGAAAATACACTAATGCTAAATCACGGTAAGACTCAGTTCTTACAGTTTCTAACACACAATTCAACAAAATCTGACGTTTTAACGTCGCAGAATGGGCATATGATTAGTGAAACTGAACAGTTCAAATTTCTAGGTGTTCAGATAGATAATAAACTGTCGTGGAAAGGCCACGTTCGGCATCTTGTTCAAAGCCTTAATGCTGCCATTTTTACTATTCGAACGGTATCTGTAGTGAGTGATCGTTCGACACAAAAACTAGTGTACTGTGCTTATTTTCATTCGTTTATGTCGTATGGTATTATATTTTGGGGTAACTCTTCCCATTCTAAAAGGATATTTTTGGCTCAGAAACGGGCGATTTGGGCAATAAGTGGTGTATGTTCACGAACCTCTTGTCAACCCCTGTTCACGAGTCTGGGTATTTTGACATTGGTATATATATATATATATATATATATATATATATATATATATATATATATACCTTGCTGTCGTTTCTTGTTAACAATATTAGCTTATTCCCAAGAATAAGCAGCTTACACTCAGTTAATACTCGGCAGAAATCCAAGCTGCATTTGGATCGGACTTCCTTAACTTTTGTGCAGAAAGATGTGCAGTATATTGTTGCATCCATTTTCAATAAGCTACCACTTGAATTCAAAAATTTTAGCAGTAATTCACGCGCTTTCAAATCGTAACTGAAGGGTTTCTTCATGGGTCACTCCATCTAGTCTGTCTTGGAGTTCCTTGAAAAATTAAGCTGATTCCTGTTGTATTGTTGATTGGGTGTACATAAGCGTTTTATTTTTATCTGTTATTACTTTTATGTTGTAATTTCATGTACTGACACATTCCATGACCTTGTATATTTGCTCCTCAATTTGGTCCTACGGCACTTGACGTGTAAATGAAATAAAAAATCACATAGTTTAGAGATGTTACACCACTGGGATTTCTTGTGCATCAACGTTGACACACTAAGGCGGTACGTGCACTGCTTTGCTATGTCGTAACTGACTGGTGGAGTGCACATATATTGTTTGTGGTTATTAGTTCCAGCTGCCACTGTAGTTACCGCGCTGATGTTGCTTATACGCCAAAACAGTGTACGGAACAGCTATTTGTATCATTGAGGCACACAAGCCCCGCAATGACGGCAATATTGCTCTGAGGCAGAATAAGGGGAACCAGCCTGCATTCTCCGAGGCAGATGGAAAACCGCCTAAAAACCATCCACAGACTGGCCGGCTCACCGGACCTCGACACAAGTCCGCCGGGTGGATTCGTGCGGTGGACGAGGCGCTCCTTCCCGCTCCGGAAAACCGTGCGTTAGACCGCTCGGCTAAGCGGGCGGGCATCTGCGTAGTACTCGAGTATTATTCGGAACCATCAGTAACAAACCTAGCAGCCCGACTCTGAAATGCTTCGTTGTCTATCATTAATCCGACCTTGAGCGGATCCCAAACACTCGAGCAGTACTCAAGAATAGGTCGCACTAGCGTTCTATATTCAGTTTCCTTTACAGATGAGTCACAGTTTCCTAAAATTCTCCCTGTAAACCGATATCGACCATTCGCCTTCCCTACCACAATCGTCACATTCTCGTTCCATTTCATATCGCATTGCATCGTTACGACCAGAAATTAAAACGACGTGATTGTGTAAATTAGGAGGCTATTGATGCCGTATCGAACATTACTGGTTCGTTTTTCCTATTAACCCGCATTAACTCACATTTTTCAACATTTAGAGCTAGCTGCCATTCATCACACCAACTAGAAATTTTGTCTAAATCACTTTGTATCCTCCAACAATCACTCAACGTCGACACCATTCCGTAGTCACAGTATCATCAGCAAACAACCACAGATCGCTGCCCACGCTATCCGGCAGGTTATTTATGTATATAGAAAATAACAGTAGTCCTATCACGCTTCCGTCGGACTCTCCTGATGATACCCTTGCCTCTGATGAAGACTCGCCGTCGAGAACATCATACTGGGTTCTATTACTTAAGTCTTCTAGCCACTCACATCTGGGAACCTATTCCATACTTAATATCTTAGTTAATTCTCTGCACTGTGGCACAGTGTCAAATGCTTTCCGGAAATCTGCAAATATAGAATATGCGTGTTGTCCTTTATTATAGTTCGTAGTATATAATGTGAGAAAAGGACAAGCTGAATTTCGTATGAGTGACACTTTCTAAAACCATGCTGACAGGTGGACATAAGCCTTTCGGTCTCTAGGAAATTAGTTATTTTAGACGTCACAGTATGTTCTGAAATTCTGCTGCAAACCGATGTTAAGCTTTCAACACTGAAGCGCCAAAGAAACGGGTTTAGGTTGGTTGGTTGGTTGGTTGGGGGAAGAGACCAAACAGCGAGGTCATCAGTCTCATCGGATTAGGGAAGGACGGGGAAGGAAGTCGGCAGTGCCCTTTCAGAGGAACCATCCCGGCATTTGCCTGGAGCGATTTAGGGAAATCACGGAAAACCTAAATCAGGATGGCTGGACGCGGGATTGAACCGTCGTCCTCCCGAATGCGAGTCCAGTGTGCTAACCACTGCGCCACCTCGCTCGGTAAACGGGTTTAGGCATGCGTGTTCAAATACAGAGGTATGTAAACGGGCAGAATATGGCGCTGCGGTCGGCAACGCCTATATAACACAACAAGTGTCTGGCGCAGTTGTTAGATGTGTTACTGCTGCTACAATACCAGGTTACCATCAAGATTTAAGTGAGTTCGAACGTGGTGTTATAGCCGGCGCACGAGCGATGCGACACAGTATCTTCGAGGTAGCGATGAAGTGGGGATCTTTCCGTACGAGCATTCCAGGAGTGTACCGTGAATATCAGGAAAACTGTAAAACAAATGTTCAACATCGCTGCGGCCGGAAGAAGATCCTGCAAGAACGGGACCAACGACAACTGAAGAGAATCGTTCAACGTGACAGAAGTGCAACCCTTCCGCAAATTGCTTCAGGTTTCAATGCTGGGCCATCAACAAGTGTCAGGGTGCGAAACATTCAACGGAACATCATCAATATGTGCTTTCGGAGGCGAAGGCCCACTCGTGTTCTCCTGATGACTGCACGACACAAAGTTTTACGCCTCGCTTGGGCCCTTAAACACCGACATTGGATTGTTGATGAGTGGAAACATGTCGCCTGGTCGGATGTGTCTAGTTTCAAACTGTATCGAGCGCATGGACGTGTACGGATATGGAGACAACATCACGAATCCATGGACCCTGTATGTCAGTAGGGGCTGTTTCAAAAAAATGCTCAAATGTGTGTGAAATCTTATGGGACTTATTTGCTAAGGTCATCAGTCACACTACTTAACCTAAATTATCCTAAGGACAAACACACACATCCATGCCCGAGGGAGGACTCGAACCTCCGCCAGGACCAGCCGCACCGTCCATGATTAGAACGCCTTAGATCGCTCGGCTAGGGGGCTGTTTCAGCTGGTGGAGGCTCCATAATGATGCGGGGCATGTACAGTTGGAGTGATATGGGGCCCCTGATATGGCCGGCCGCTGTGGCCGAGCGGTTCTAGGTGCTTCAGTCCGGAACTGTGCTGCTGCTACGGTCGTAGGTTCGTATCCTGCCTCGGGCATGGATGTGTGTGATGTCCTTAGGTTAGTTAGGTTTATGACCTCAGATGTTAAGTCCCATAGTGCTTAGAGCCATTTGAAGCATTTTGAACACTGATACGTCCAGCTACGACTCTGACAGGTAACACGTATGTAAGCATCCTGTCTGGTCACTTGCATCCCTTCATGTCCATTGTGCATTCCGAGGGACTTGGGCAATTCCAGCAGGACAATGCGACACGCCACATGTCCAGAATTGCTACAGGGTGGCTCCGGGAACGCTGTTCTAAGGTTAAATACTTCCGCTGGTCACCAAACGCCCCAGACATGAACATTATTGAGCATATCTGGGATGCCTTGCAACGTGCTGTTCAGAAGAGATTTCCACCCTCTCGTACCCTTACGGATTTATGGGCAGCCCTGCAGGATTCATACTGTCATTTCCCTCCAGTACTACTTCAGACATTAGTCGAGATCATGCCATGTAGTGTTGCGGCATTTCTGCGTGGTCGCGAGGGCTCTACACGGTATTAGGCAGGTGTATCAGTTTCTTTGGCTCCTCAGTGTAATTCGTTGAATGCTTCTCGCACCGCTCTACTTACGCTCATTTTGTTTTTGTTCAGTTTCTGTTTGTCAACTGCGACTTCACTTAAATTTATGATCTTTGTTTGCTGCCATGTTCAAGATTTCCTTAGTAGCTTGCTAACAACGCTCTTGTACCACATCTGAGAATCTTATGAGCAACTCCCCAGCTGTTGCTCCCAGCTTGGCCCACTTTAACTTCGGCGTGCAGGTGACCACCTTTTCCCGGCTGAGGCCACGAAAGATCGCTGACGTGTGCAGCCTTTGGTTGTCGGTTTCCCAGAGGCCTGACCGCCGCAGGATGGTGAAGTGCGGCGACGAGCCGCTGCTGGTGCCGCCGCCCAAGACAGCGGCCATGGCGGCGACCAGCAAGGCGGCGCCCGCCGTCGGCGTGGTTGGCTGCGTGGACCAGGAGCCCACCTACTGCTTCCGGCTGCAGGAGGAGGCGCCCGACAGGGACCGTGACAGCGCCGCCTCCACCAGCGTCTACTCCATCTACAAGCAGCGCATCGACCAGATGTTCGACGAGACGCGCTCCCAGATGTCCTCGTCAGCCTGCCGCACCACCACCTCCTACAGCTGCTGCCAACAGGTTGGTACATGATACTCCCATTTCACACTTTTCATTCTTTACCCAGGGAATAAGTTTCCGAAACACACGAGACGGGTCTTTTTACAAAGTATCTGATCAAATGTATCTCTACGCTTATTACTGGACATTAATGTTGGGTGTGTCTACTCTTCGCCTTTATAACATGCTGGGGACACGTTCAATGAGGGATCTGGAGCCTGGCAACCCATTTTTCCTAAAGAGCCAAGAAAACCAGAGAAGGTAGTGATGTTGGACGGTATGATCTGTACCGAAGCAGACGTTCTAACTCATCCCAAAGCATTTGGACTGTGTTCAGGTCGGGACTCTGGACAGGTTGGTCTGTTTCAGGAATGTTATTGTCCACAAACCATTAACCCACAGACATTGCTTCATGACAGCGTTCATTGTCACGCCGATACAATCATTGTCTCCCAATGAAACTTCCTGGCAGATTACAACTGTGTGCCCGACCGAGATTCGAACTCGGGACCTTTGCCTTTCGCGGGCAAGTGCTCTGCCATCTGAGAGAGTTTCTGTAAAGTTTGGAAGGTAGGAGACGAGATACTGGCAGAAGTAAAGCTGTGAGGAGCGGGCGTGAGTCGTGCTTCGGTAGCTCAGATGGTAGAGCACTTGCCCGCAAAAGGCAAAGGTCCCGAGTTCGAGTCTCGGTCGGGCACACAGTTTTAATCTGCCAGGGAGTTTCATATCAGCGCACACTCCACTGCAGAGTGAAAATCTCATTCTGGATTGTCTCCCAATGTTTCCTCTCCTGTACATAGTCCTCTAAACTATGTTCGTATCCGTCCGCATCTAACGTTTTCTTCAGGCACAGTAAGGGAACCACACGCTAGCGACAATAAATACCCCCATACCGTAACACCTGTAACTCCGTGCTTCCTCATTGGATGATGTCAGACAACGTTCCTGAGGCACCCCGAGAAACCCAAAGACTTCCACCGGATTGCCGAAGGGTACAGCGTGATTCATGACTGCAAACCACTCGCTTCCACTCATCCGCTGTCCAATAGCTCTTTACATCACCTCAAGCGTTGCTTAGCTCTGGCTACAGACATGTGAGGCTTTCGAGGAGCTGCTCGACCATAATACACCACTCTTTTTTACTCATCTCGCAGCAGTCACTGTGTTGGCTGGACTGCTATTAGCATTTGGAATTCAAGAGTTATTTCTTCCACTGATTTCTAGCTGTTTTTTTCAACTACACTCCATAATGCTCAACAATTTTTGTTTTGGATGTGGCTGCTCCTTCGTGTCTCCACATCACAATCACTTCACCAACAGTCGATATGGGCAGCTTTAGAAGGATTGAAATGTCCCTGATGGACCTGTTACTCTAGTGGCCCCAATGTCTAGTCCACCTTCGAAGTCGCTGAGTTCTCTTTGCCGATCCATTCTGCTGTTACTTCTTTTCTACTGACAACACAACCCCCCCCCCCCCCCCCAGAATCTATTATAAAGGCGGGCACCTTCCATGACATCTCCATCTAGTGACAATTTGCGCATTATTTAGGGTTGTGCGGATACTTTTGATCAGACGTTGTGAGTGCAGATAGTGAAAATACAAAGGGAAGCCAAAAAGTAAAGGGACATTTGCAATTTCTCGCCATAGGGCTTGGTATCACTGCTAGTATCCAGCACTGAAGTATTGTCGTACGCAACAGTTCTATACAATCAATGTGTCACTCTTGTTCTCGCTTTACTCGTATTGTAGCAGACCACCCGCCAGGTTATCCGAGAGCGCAAAGAAAAAAAAAAAAAAAAAAGAGCGCTTTAGTTGCTTTCTGGGCCCGCCAATGTGCTGCTTCCTGGGCTCGGGTAGGCGAGCCGGCCCCGGATCGAATCTGCCCAGCGGATTACTGACGAAGGCCGGTGTGCCAGCCAGCCAGCCTATATGTGGTTTTTAGGCAGTTTTCCACATCCCCCTAGTTGAATACCGGTCTGGTCCCCATATCCCGCCTCAGTTCCACTGCTCACAAACATCTGAACGCGTTCGCACTATTCCATGGATTACACTAGATGCTGACAGCTGGGTTACACTAATTCCATTCTCAGAGGTAGTGGGGTGGCAACAGGAAGGGCATCCATCCACCCCTTATTTTAATCTTGCCAAATCCGACCCTAACCATACCGACCCTGCGAAATCGCGGGACAAAGGCACAAGCAAAAGAAGGCGGAGAAGTCCTATTGTAGCAGACCGTGAAACATGGCAGCTCCATTGTCGAGCTGCACCAAGGAGAAAATGAGGGCAGTGATTCGCTTTTCGTTTGTGTATGCTGTTAAACCTGCGGGAATTGTTCGTCAAATGCAAAAGCAGTATGGTGACACCTGTCTAATGCTACGCAACATCTACATGGACAGCGAACTTCAAACAGGGAAGAATTTTTTCTATGCGACTAGGAAAAATCGGACAGGTCATCGACTTCAATAATTGAACGTGGATGTCGTTGAGGATATGGTGATGGAAAACAGACGAATCACAGTGGACGAAATCGCTAATACTTTACATATCAGTTATGGTTCAGCGTATTCCATCTTACACGAAAGGCCACATTTTTGGGAAGTGTGGGCAGGGTGAGTACCGAAAAAATTGTCAGCGCAGGTTCAAAGGATGGACGTCTCTCGTAAACGTCTGGCTCATTATCGTCGCGATGGAGACCGATTTTTACAGCAAATCGTTACTGTAGACGAAATTGGGGCGCATCATGTCGAACCGGATGGTCTGGAAACACTCATCATCACCAGAAGTTACAAAATTTAAACGTCAACCATCAGCTGGTAAGATTATACTAACACTATTCTGGGACATGAAAGGTGTGGTAGCCGTTCGTTTCACCCCAATAGGCGAAACTTCGAACAGTGAGAATTATTTTTATGTGGTGTGAACTAAACTGAAGCCTGCAATCAGATCCAAACGTTGCGGAAAACTGTGAAAAGGTGTCATTCTGCGGCTACGTTCTGCCAAACGGCAGGTCGAAACGATAAAGGAACTGGGATTCAAACTGCTGGAAAACACGCCTTACAGTCCAGACCTGGCTCCAAGCGATTTCCATATGTCTGGACCATTGAAGGAAGGGCTTAGGGGAAGAAGATTTGCAACCGATACAGAAGTCATTGATGCGGTGCTAAATTGGTTACATATGCAACCAAAAAACCTTTTTCCGGTGGAGTCAAAAAACTTGTGAAACGTTGTACGAAGTACGTTGAAGTGCAGGGAGTTATGTAGAAAATAATGCATTTTTCAGTTTCCTATCGTTAGCATAACTATTCTTTTTTTCAAAAGTCCCTTTACTTTTTGACTTGCCCTCGTAAATAAGGCGTGAGTAGTAACATTATATGTTGATAACAAAATTGTATTATTATACAGGATGTTTCAAAAATACTATTTCAAACTTTGGGGTCGTGTTGCTTGTACCAAAACAAGGAAAAAAGTCCAGTAAGTATGTGCTTTAAAATGCATACATTAATAACTATGAGTCCGTCTTCATCTTTGATACTATGAAACAAATCTCTGCTGCTGCAAGCTCTTTATTTTCCACATTTTGAGAGGACGTAGTATGGACCAAGACACGAAAACATTTTCAGTATAGGTCTCTAAAACGCATATCCTAATAGCTATGAGCACTTTTTCAGTAGAAGAGATGTGTTTCACAGTGTCAAATATGAGCAAGTTCTCACAGCTCTTAAGGTGTGCATTTTACAGACGATGTTTACTCGTCACTTTTTTCTTGTTTTATTCCATTCTATCTCCTCAGAAAGTAGCTTTCTATAGAGTAGACGTGTTTCACAGCATTGAAGATGAACAAGTGCTCACAGCCCTTCAGCTATGTATTTTAGAGCCCATGTTTACCAGATGTTATTTTCTTGTTTTGACGTAAGGAACCGGCACGCCAAGTTTATAAAAGTAGTTTTGAAACACCCTGTGTATACGCACATATGCTGGTAACTGATCATATTAATTCTGGAATACAACTGCTAGGTAAAGCAGGCACACAAAACTGAAATATGGAATAATGACATACTGATATAACATGTTATGTTACGTAAATACAATATATAAACTTTTATAAGTATTAGGTTGTACCACGTAATGTAGACTATACTTGATCATCATCTTTGCAATTCAGGTTGTTTCAAACTTCTCTGCTGTATACATATATTGTGATGATGGTTATTAATCGAAACTAGTAGTGATAAAAAAGGACGTATACACAGCTACGTGACATGCATCCCTTAAAGCGGTTAATCGGTCTTAAAAAATATATTTCACGTGGGAAGGGTTGTACAGATTTTCTGATACTTTTCAGTTAGAAACCAGTAATAAAGGTTTACCAACAATTGATCATTGTGACACATGGGAATTCAGAATAAAAGTGGTGAGTTTTTGGTGAAACAACTAACCATAAAGTATAAATTCTTTTCATCCTGACATATGTATAAACTGTTGCACTCAGTAGATCATCTGACTCATTAAAGTTATCCCTTATGATTGGGTCCACTGTCATCACAGAGGCTGATTATTATTTATTCACTGTTATTGGCCAATTTCAAGCTAATGGTAATTTTGAAATGCAGAATTACATGTGACTGTAAACATCTATTAGAAAATGGTACATGACGTCAGAATTAAAGAGAAAGGGTGGAGGCATGTTCCTAACGCATAGTCAACGCAGCTGAATATAAAATACATTACACAACATAACAACAAGGTAACTGCTACTCACACCTATTGCAAATAGACAGTTGAGTATAGGATATAAACCGGTGTACGGCCACCTGAGAATATATTTTTATTTGTATAGAGACTGTTTGTACACTCCTGGAAATGGAAAAAAGAACACATTGACACCGGTGTGTCAGACCCACCATACTTGCTCCGGACACTGCGAGAGGGCTGTACAAGCAGTGATCACACGCACGGCACAGCGGACACACCAGGAACCGCGGTGTTGGCCGTCGAATGGCGCTAGCTGCGCAGCATTTGTGCACCGCCGCCGTCAGTGTCAGCCAGTTTGCCGTGGCATACGGAGCTCCATCGCAGTCTTTAACACTGGTAGCATGCCGCGACAGCGTGGACGTGAACCGTATGTGCAGTTGACGGACTTTGAGCGAGGGCGTATAGTGGGCATGCGGGAGGCCGGGTGGACGTACCGCCGAATTGCTCAACACGTGGGGCGTGAGGTCTCTACAGTATATCGATGTTGTCGCCAGTGGTCGGCGGAAGGTGCACGTGCCCGTCGACCTGGGACCGGACCGCAGCGACGCACGGATGCACGCCAAGACCGTAGGATCCTACGCAGTGCCGTAGGGGACCGCACCGCCACTTCCCAGCAAATTAGGGACACTGTTGCTCCTGGGGTATCGGCGAGGACCATTCGCAACCGTCTCCATGAAGCTGGGCTACGGTCCCGCACACCGTTAGGCCGTCTTCCGCTCACGCCCCAACATCGTGCAGCCCGCCTCCAGTGGTGTCGCGACAGGCGTGAATGGAGGGACGAATGGAGACGTGTCGTCTTCAGCGATGAGAGTCGCTTCTGCCTTGGTGCCAATGATGGTCGTATGCGTGTTTGGCGCCGTGCAGGTGAGCGCCACAATCAGGACTGCATACGACCGAGGCACACAGGGCCAACACCCGGCATCATGGTGTGGGGAGCGATCTCCTACACTGGCCGTACACCACTGGTGATCGTCGAGGGGACACTGAATAGTGCACGGTAAATCCAAACCGTCATCGAACCCATCGTTCTACCATTCCTAGACCGGCAAGGGAACTTGCTGTTCCAACAGGACAATGCCCTTCCGCATGTATCCCGTGCCACCCAACGTGCTCTAGAAGGTGTAAGTCCACTACCCTGGCCAGCAAGATCTCCGGATCTGTCCCCCATTGAGCATTTTTGGGACTGGATGAAGCGTCGTCTCACGCGGTCTGCACGTCCAGCACGAACGCTGGTCCAACTGAGGCGCCAGGTGGAAATGGCATGGCAAGCCGTTCCACAGGACTACATCCAGCATCTCTACGATCGTCTCCATGGGAGAATAGCAGCCTGCATTGCTGCGAAAGGTGGATATACACTGTACTAGTGCCGACATTGTACATGCTCTGTTGCCTGTGTCTATGTGCCTGTGGTTCTGTCAGTGTGATCATGTGATGTATCTGACCCCAGGAATGTGTCAATAAAGTTTCCCCTTCCTGGGACAATGAATTCACGGTGTTCTTATTTCAATTTCCAGGAGTGTATATAGACTGTTTGTAGTAAACATGTTTTGGAAAAGGATTCTGCTTGAGCACACACAATTTTCTTCTTTTTAGTTTCAGATAAATGTGTGTAATTGTGTACAGTGTTCAGCTGAAGTATCCTTGTTACGAAATACTCAGATGAGCCAGAACAATACGACCTCTGCCTACCCCGAGAATGAATGCGGCCCGGTGGCGTTACGGGCAGGTGCCGTAATAAGGGAAGTGTATAAGCGGAGCAGTGACGATGGGGAATCGTAGGCTGAAGAGCAGCGTACTAAGCTGCTGCCAGCCCGCCCCTCTCTGGCGTGGAATCGAAACTCAATATAGAGGAAAAAATGGGGAATCAGTTTACCGACGATACGAGTCACAACGCAGGACATTTACTGAGTTTAGCGGTTTTCACAAAGGGCAGATTGTTACGGTCAGACAATTGAATATGGGCATCTTAGAAATCGCGAAGCTGTTCGCGCTCTAATGTGAGCGTCTACGAAAAGTAGTTGAAGACCAATGAAACAACTAGTAGGCGGCAAGGTACTGAACGTCCGTATCTCATCACAGAACGTGGCCGTCGAAGGTCTGCCTGCTTTGTAAATCACAGTATGCGGCGATAAGTGGCAAAAATGAAATGAGCGTATAGCTTCGTTGGCGGGGAGGCCCCATCCGAGGAAGTTTGGCCGCCACATGCAAGTCTTATTTCAGAAGACGCCACATTGGGCAACTTGCGCGCCGGTGATGAGGATGAAATGATGATGAGAACAACACCCAGTCCCCGAGTGGAGAAGATCCCCAACCCGACCGGGAATCGAACCCGGGCCCGCTTGCTTAGGAGGCGAGTACGTTACCACCCAGCTAAGCAAGCGGACGATCGGTAGTAGATCTGTCGGCAGAGTACAGTACTAGTGCTGACAAAAGTGTTTCGGTGCAGAGTGCTTAGCGCACATAGATGCACATTGATGAATATTAGGTTCTGCTGCAAACGGCGCGTGCATGTTCGCATGCTGACCCATGAAAATCGTCAGTTACCATATTGCATTGCCTGTGTTGTCTCTGTGTACTCTGCAGTGTACTTCAGACATGCACTGCTGCGATCGTCAGCTGTATGAAACGTAAGAATCATGTTCAACCTGCACAATTTACTGGTGAAAATGGAAGTTTATACTCAACCGAGACTCGAACCCGGTTTTCCCGCTTTATGCGAGCGGTCGTCCTTACCGTTTCGACTGTCTGAGCATGTTCCCCTGAAGGACGCTGCAGAGTACATCATCGCAACACAGGCCCTGAAACATGGTATTTCATGCCTAAAAACAAGGCCGCGACTTTTAATCATACGGCTCTCCCTTTACTAGATTCATAGTATCCGTGCGAGAATAAGATGTAGAAAATATGGTGACATATAGAAGTTTGGGTCTGCCTGCACGGGATCATCGCTACTGGACTGTGGACCACTGGAAACGTGTCGCCCGGTAGGATGAACCACGTTTCTTGTTATAGCAGGTTGGTAGTCGTAACTGGATACGCCTTCATCCAGGAGGCATACTGCTTTAAATATACACAGAGCCACGGAAGGTGGCCTATGGGGGTTACTGTGGGTAACGTGCACTTCGGCTTCCAGGGGGCCTCTGACAGTGCTCGAAGACACCATAACAGTACTACCTGGGCGTTATTGCGGACCACTTGCGTTCCTTCATGCTTCATATTTTCCCCGACAGCGACAGCATCTCCCAGCAGGATAACACGGACAGAATCGTGCTACGCTGGTGTAACCTCCCAACAGATAAAATCCGCAACCTCGCAATAAAAAGGTGACTAACCTCTCAATAAAAATGTGACTCATATATAACCGTTCAACAGTAATCTCGTAATGTAACCTTCCAATAATTAACTGAGTGTGAATCTAAACTGGTAAATCTGGGCGTCAACAGTGCTGCGTCATGACCCTGAAAAATCATTCTGAATAAACTGAAAATTCTTACTTCAATGATGTCGCCGGATAATGCGTATATATCTGCCCGTATAAGAAATTTTTCTGGCACAGCCCAGTGCAGTGCTGGCCACTAGATTTTGTTATGTATGAAAAACAACTGATTTTCTTTACGATAATCGGCATGACTATGGATAGGAGAAATTAGTAAAAAACTTTAAATTCAGATGAATAACTGTAAAAAGTTATATTTATAAGAAAGATTATTATTGAAAGATTTTTTTTGAGAACATTTACGTGGGACTTTGATATAACAATAGTACAAAAATCAGCTGTAGCAATTAACATAAAGAACAATAATATTTTGCTTTTACCTTATGCTACATCGCTCTGCCACCGCCATCGTTCTCCACGACCGGCCTTGGTAATTCCATAACTGTACTGCTCTTCTCGAGCTGCAAAAAACCACTACTAGACTGCATTGTCCGAACTCCTGGGCACAACCGCGCGACTGCGAGCTACCACTACTACTGCAGCCGACACTGCTCTCTGGTCTGCGATTCTATAGTAGCTTACATATCGCAGGCAGCGCGTGAGCAATCCATCGAAGTTACATCTGCTCGAGTGCGCTAGCAATAAATTCCTTAGTCATGGACCTCTTACAGTGGTTTAAGGAGCATGATAGTGAAGTCACCTTGATGTCTTCGCCTCATCTAAGCCCACTGGAACACATGTCGGACGCTATCGGGCGCCAGTTCTGCACTCACGAAACGTAAGACTTGTATACGTGACCTGTGCGTGTACATGCGATCTGACACGTCTCCAGAAAATTATCAAGGCCTTGTCGAATCCATAGCACGCAGAATTGCTGCTGTATCGCGTCCCATTTTGAACCATCACAAAATCAAGCAGATGGTCATAGTGATTTTGGCTCATCATTGTACATTGGTGATAAGTACTGGGTGATCAAAAAGTCAGTATAAATTTGAAAACTGAATAAATCACGGAATAATGTAGATATAAAGGTACAAGTTGACACACATGCTTGGAATGACATGGTGTTTTATTAGAACCAAAGAAATACAAAAGTTCAAAAAAGAATCCTACAGATGGCGCTTCATCTGATCAGAATAGCAATAATTAGCATAACAAAGTAAGACAAAGCAAAGATGATGTTCTTTACAGGAAATGCTCAATATGTCCACCAAAATTCCTCAACAATAGCTGTAATCGAGGAATAATGTTGTGAACAGCACTGTAAAGCATATCCGGAGTTATGGTGAGGCATTGGCGTCGGATGTTGTCTTTCAGCATCCCTAGAGATGTCGGTCGATCACGATACACTTGCGACTTCAGGTAACCCCAAAGCCAATAATCGCACTGACTGAGGTCTGGGGACCTGGGAGGCCAAGCATGACGAAAGTGGCGGCTGAGCACACGATCATCACCAAACGACGCGTGCAAGAGATATTTCACGCGTCTATCAATATGGGGTGGAGCGCCATCCTGCATACACATCGTACGTTCCAGCAGGTGTTTATCAGCCAGGCTGGGGATGATGCGATTCTGTAACATATCGGCGTACCTCTCACCCGCCACGGTAGCAGTTTTGCTGTCGAGACCCATGTGTCGGACATTTTGTGAACTTTTTTTGTTTTTTTCTCCACGACCGGCCTTGGTAATTCCATAACTCTACTGCTCGAGCTTCAAAAAATCACTACTAGACTGCATTGTCCGAACTCCTGGACTCAACCGCCCGACTGCGAGCTACCACTATTACTGCTGCCGACACTGCTCTCTGGTCTGCGATCCTATTGTAGCTTACATATCGCAGGCAGCCATCTGCTCGAGTGCGCTTACTCATGGACCTCTTACAATGGTTTGAGGAGCATGATTGTGAAGTCACGATGATGTCTTGGCCACCAAATTCGCCTCATCTAAGCCCACTGGAACACATGTGGGACGCTATCGGGCGCCAGTTCTGCGCTCACGAAACGTAAGACTTGTATACGAGACCTGTTCGTATACATGTGATCTGACACGTCTCCAGAAAATTATCAAGGACTTGTCGAATCCATAGCACGCAGAATTGCTGCTGTATCGCGTCCCATTTTGAACCATCACAAAATCAAGCAGGTGGTCATAATGATTTTGGCTCATCATTGTACATTGTCATGTACATGTAATTCCAAGCATGTGTGTCAATTTTTACCTCTCTATCTACGTTATTCCGTGGTTTATTTTCAAATTTATACTGACTTTTTGATCACCCGGTATATGACATGTGTGATAATTTTTCAGGTCTTTCACTATTTTTTGACGTAATACACTTGCAGTTCACCCTCTTTCTTCAGTCTGTTTATGTTTCAATTAAAAGCGGCGTATCCATAGGCCAGCGGCAAAGCGTCTAGACGATCTACACTTCTGCAGCTGGCTGTGATGATCCAGCCGTACTGTAACACGGAGTGATTCCCTCTGGCTGTGACACAGGAGGAGCGGCGACGGCAACGACGTGAGGAAGGCGGCAACCGGCGTCCGCGCATCAGCAACAGCGTGCAGGCGCGCATCGAGAAGATGTTCGCCGACATGGCCGAGGCGTCGGGGGCGGCGGCGGCGGCGGCGGCGGCGTCCACGGCGGGTCCTCCGCCTCCTGCGGGGGCGGGGTCGGGCCGCTTCCCCGTGGAGTACCTGGGCGCCGTGCCTCTGCGGGACAAGGTCACCACGCTCAACGGCCTGCAGCAGCCGCTGGCCGACCTCTACCTGGGCAGGCACCACCGCGACGGGTCAGCCGCTACACTTCTCTCTGTTGTTCTTACACGCAGTTACCCAAACTTCTGCAATCCGAACTTTCTTTCTGTGCTAGCCATAATGAATAAGTGTCCACCTAGTTGCTCATATTACAAGCTTCCCTCACCTACTTGATTAAAATTGACGGGGTGTTTAGGGATCGACTAACAAGGGAACCTCCCCATCGCAACCCTCTCAGATTTAGCTATAAGTTGGCATAGTGGATAGGCCTTGAAAAACTGAACACAGATCAATCGAGAAAACAGGAAGAAGTTGTGTGGAATTATGAAAAAAATAAGCAAAATATACAAACTGAGTAGTCCATGCGAAAGATAGGCAACATCAAGGATAGTGTGAGCTCAGGGGCGCCGTGGTCCCCTGGTTAGCGTGAGCAGCTGGGGAACGAGAGGTCCTTGGTTCAAGTCTTTCCCTCCAGTGAAAAGTTTATTTTCGCAAAGTTTGATCTGTCCGTTCGTTCATTGACGTCTTTGTTCACCGTAATAAGTTTAGTGCCTGTGTTTTGCGACCGCACCGTAAAACTGTGCGATTAGTAGACGAAAGGCCGTGCCTCACCAATGGGAACCGAAAACATTTGATCGCAAGGACATAGGTCAACCGATTCCTCCACAGGAAAACACGTCTGATATATTCTATACGACACTGGTGACGGCATGTGCGTCACATGACAGGAATATGTTGTCGACCCACCTAACTTGTACACTTGGCGAATGGATAAAAAGATTCTTCTACCTTGCCCGATTTAGGTTTTCTTGTGGATGTGATAATCACTCCCAAAAAAGTGATGAAAACATAGGAGTTTGTCACATAAACTGCAACAAATGAATGCAACACTTTCATAGTCGCACAGTTTTCCTTGTGCTCTGTCAAAACATATGTTTTTGACGTTTTCAAATTTTTCCGTGTGTCAAATCCTGCATACGTCCTAGCAAATCTGAACATGTCCTGGAATTTTGGAGAGCGAAGTTGATTATTTGTGAGTGCCTGAACTTTGATAATTGTCTGAAAATAAAAAATTAAACTTTTCACTCAAGAGAAGACTTGAACCAAGGACCGGTCGTTCCGCAGCTGCTCACGCTAACCACGGGACCACAGCGCTCCTGAGCTCACATTATCCTTGATGTTGCCTATCTTGCGCATGGACTACTCAGTTTGTATATTTTGCTTATTTTTTTCATAGTTCCACACAACTTCTTCCTGTTTTCTTGATTGATCTGTGTTCAGTTTTTCAAGGCCTATCTACTGTGCCAACTTATAACTAAATCTGAGGGGGGTGCGATGAGGAGGTTCCCTTGTCTTCATTTGTCCCTTTTGTGTTTCTCTATGGCCAAAGAGCGGCGTAGTATGCTGCTGCTGGCCTGCCTGTAAACAGGTTTAAAGATAACAATAAAGAAAAAACAACAGCAGTGAAGACGGTCAGCTCCTGACGATGGCCGCGCGGGATTAACCGAGCGGTCAGGGGCGCTGCAGTCATGGACTGTGCGGCTGATCCCGCCGGAGGTTCGAATCCTCCCTCGGGCATCGGTGTGTGTGTTTGTCCTTAGGATAATTTGGGTTAAGTAGTGTGTAAGCTTAGGGACTGATGACCTTAGCAGTTAAGTCCCATAAGATTTCACACCCATTTGAACATTTTTTTCCTGGCGATGACGATGGAGGTAATCGTCGAAAGCTCGAGATTTTATCCAGAACTGACGCGGCAAGAATACCGAGAATGTTTTATATATAAGTGCCGTCGCGAAAAACTTCGTTCCCATCCCCAAAGAATTTTTTATGCCAGTCATAAATGTACTTCTACACAGACGGCTTCTTACTGAATCAACGGCGGAATGCACATTTCACTTGAACAATGGATTGACTTCCCGCATATTCCAACACATAAAATGATGTCTCTTGTGGTGTAGTCGCCATGTGGCTAGAAACAAACAACAGCGCAGGTGTGTCAAACTTTGAATCTTCCTCTATCCGATAACATACGTAGTATGTTTCTATCTTTGATAATTTGTCTGTAATACACAATTGAAATCTCTTCTTTCTTTTTTTAATCACCTTTTACATCTATACGTATTACAATTAAGCTGAATATCAGAAATAAATTTCTATCATTATGATGGTGTTAGGACAGCAACCAGCCACAAATTTCCTTTCAGTTCCTTTATTCAAAGGGTACCGTTACCGTTTTCGAATCGTTGTGATTCATCTTCAAACGGTTTACACGCTTTGTTTATGACATGTGGTGTGTTTTTTACAGATTAATTGTCCTAAAATATAAATAATACATAATTATAAACACGCCACACACAGATGGTTGCTTTACAGATTTTCGTTGCATGTGACTTACGTGAAATGTCGGTTTGGAGTGTTTGTTTTCATAACATTCGTCCAACAGATGTAAATGCATTCCCACTGCATTCTTATTGTTGCACACGTAAATTGTTCTCGCTGAACACTTTAGATTTGTCACTGAGAAGATTTCTACCACGCACCGCATGTTTTGATACATACAAAGAGCTTACAAACATATAAGTATCACAGATGCTATGATATATTGTAACATTTGACGTTGATGTCCTATGTTTGGAAAGGATCATATATTCATTTACGCAACTGTAATGCCTTTTTCACTAGTACAGTGACATTGAATTTTTGAGTTGATATTGTTAAATCAATTATAAAGCTTTTTTTAAATATATATATATATATATATATATATATATATGTATAGGTAAAATAGTATATTATTTAATTACATTTAGCATCATGAGAATTATAGTAACATATAAATTTGCTACTTGATCTGCAGATAGGTGTACAATATTATTTGCTTTGGAGGCTAGAAAGTAATTTTTGGATTTTCAGGAAAGGGGTGTTAGCTAACTTTGTTTGTTCGTTAAGGATATTTTCTCGGGTGCTGTTTTTGTGTGTGTGTATTTCTAATTCTTCTAATGTATTCGTAGTGGCTCCTTTTTCTGCTAGATGCAAAATTTTTAAGTTGTCCTCAATGTTTCATACTGAATGGTTTTCTTCAGCAATATGGGCTGCAAATGCTGATTTGTTCAAGTTACCAAGTCTTAAAGCATCAATATATTCTTTGTATCTAATTTCAAATCTTCTGCCTGTCTGTCCAATGTAGAATTTTGGGCATGTATCACATGTGAGTTTGTTGTCCTAACACCATCAACATTTGTCTTCAAACAACAGCCACGGTCTCCATCATGTCATCATATGACAAAATTGCATTCCTTTAATTTACGTCTATGGTGACAATCTTTTCTGTTTAACAGATTACCGGTTTCGGCCTTTAATGACTATCATCAGATCTGCAGCAAAAATGGGAAAAATATAAATACACTCGCAAACTGTATACAGCTTAAGAACAACACATAGAGCATATTGAAAAGTAGTGCTGACAAAATTTACATTTGTGCGTTTTAAATGCGAAGAGGCATACCTGTCTCATAAAAACAAAGTCCTAATGCACTGCAGCCATAGTGGCGTAGTCAACAGTTAAATGCGGAATCAGCACCAGCATCGTCAAATACATATAAATCACATCACATGCACGAGCCATGTTGTCAGTAAAACTACTGTTTAAAACAAGCTGCCGTACAGTAGCCACAAGATATTTGTGTAGTAAGTTGACCAGATGTCGCTAATGTAAGCATACACTAGTTTTTAATAATTAATTGAAACAGCGAAAATAAAAGGGGGATACAACAGTTAAAGTCTGTAATAAGCTTGTAAAGTATAAAAAGTGTTACAGCAGTAAAAAGCAATAAAAAAGAAGAAGAACACGACAAAAGTAATAAAAGTAATATTGTTAAAAAGAAGAGTTAAAAACAGTGGTTGACATGTGCTCTAGTGCCAATATTCTAGGCAATAACATAAATATTAAACACGCTCATACGTTCACTTGTGCCGTCGGATTCATCAGTGTTCTGTGCGCCGTGTCAACATGTTTTCAGTGTCGTTACCGTCGAGTGCGAACGGCTCCGTGCTTTTTGTCTTTCTGTGTCCACTATTTTTTGCCCGTCACTACGTTTATTCTGGATCTCCATTCTGTGTTCTATCATTGTCAACTTTATGGCTGAAGAGCGGCGTAGCGTGCCACTGACAGCCTACCTGATTGTACAGGTATGAAAATAACAATAAAGGGAAAAAAAGGAGTGATTAGAGTAAAACATTGTCAAATAAAGCAAAGTAGGCATTGGGCACAAAATCGTTCTGCCAGTTAAGCAGTTCATCTGGCTCTCTATTTTTTGCTTTGTAAATTTCACATTTAAAGCACACAAATATAAATTTTGTCAGTAATACTTTTCAATGTGCTCTATGTATTGTTCTTATTCTGTATACAGTTTGCGAGTGTATTTATATGTTTCCCATTTTTGCTGCAGATCTGATGATGGTCATTGAAGACCGAAACCGGTAATCTGTTAAACAGAAAAGATTGTGACCATAGACGTAAATTAAAGGAAACTTATTACGTAAACGGGTCACTGTGTTTTTTCGCGACGATGTCGCAGCTTTTGAAAATTGCATTCTATCACTTTTCTTCGGCTTTAGTTGTTGGACGTGGAGAATTTCCCTTGTTAGCTTCCTCTCAAAAGCAGCAACGTTGACGGTCACAGTGTCCAGTACAGTGCGGCGCCGCGATGGTGTGAGAGGTGATGCGTGACTTGGGTGACGCGTGACGTCTGCAACGCGTGTGCTTGCCGCAGGGCGGGCGGCGCCGGCTGGCTGGAGATCTGCGCCGGCGGCCTGCGTGTGGAGGCGCGCGGCCGCCACTGGCTGACCGCCTTCCCCAGCATCGCCGTCTGGGCCGCCGTCAAGTTCGTGCGCAGGCGCCGCGGCGCCGACGCGCAGTTCGCCTTCCTGCCGCTCATCGCCGACCCGGACGCCGTCGACAAGGACGCGCTCTTCCGGCCGCTGCCTGCCTCCGCCGGTGAGTACTATAGCGGGCCTCACGAAACTGCGGCGCGCCAACTGGAAGTTGGCCGATCGGCGCCTTAGACCGGCCTCGATAGAAGTCGGTACACGTCGAAAGGCTTTCGCTGCCAGTCATTTACCATTGGCTGCAGTCCAGGTTGTTCGCCCACTGCTTGAATACTGCTCAGCAGTGTGGGATCCGTACCAGATAGGGTTGATAGAAGAGATAGAGAAGTTATAGAATCATTTAGTAATCGCGAAAACGTTACGGAGATGATATATAAACTCCAGTGGAAGACTCTGCAGGAGAGACGCTCAGTAGCTCGGTACGGGCTTTTGTTGAAGTTTCGAGAACATACCTTCATCGAGGAGTCAATCAGTTTATTGCTCCCTCCTACGTTTATCTCGCGAAGAGACCATGACGATAAAATCATATTGATTAGAGCCCACACAGAGGCATACCGACAATCCTTCTTACCACGAACAATACGAGACTGGAATAGAAGGGAGAACCGATAGAGGTACTCACCCTCCGCCACACACCGTCAGGTGGCTTGCGGAATATGGATGTAGATATAGATGTAGATGTACCTACCTATCAGTAATGTGGGAAATAGTCTTGATCATTTTGTCGTCCGCAGCTGATTGCTGTTTATACGTAACCATCACAGCTGTATTAAAATGTAAATGTCGTGTGACTAGGGCCTCCCGTCGGGTGGACCGTTCGCCGGGTGCAAGTGTTTCGATTTGAAGCCACTTCGGCGATTTGTCAGTCGATGGGGATGAAATGATGATGATGATTTGGACAACACAACACCCAGTCCTTGAGCGGAGAAAATCTCCGACCCAGCCGGGAATCTAACCCGGGCCCTTAGGATTGACATTCTGTCGCGCTGACCACTCAGCTACCGGGGACAAACGCATCTGTATTGATACATATCCATCCCATGACCGCTTTCCTCAGAAAGAACATCATCCGGCTTTAAAGTGCACGCAAGATAAGGTGACCACTAGATGCACTGTCAGCTGGGAAAGTGAGGAGGGGGGGGGGGGGGGTGTAGTGGTGGTGTGGTGGTGGTTGCAGGCGAACCGTCAATGCACTGTAGGGAAAATGGCGAGTACTGGAGTCGAATTGCCATTGTAAACTGAAGACTACGCTCATATTTTTTGCGAATATTAAGAGGAAGTCCCTCAACACGTACGGTTGTATGGTGACCATCCAAAAAGATCTATCGACACCTATGCTTTGGTTAGTATATGAAAGAATTCCAATAAAATTCAACAAAAGTAGCGATTTGTTTTCGTCTGACTTGTTAACCATTTATAATTTTCAGAGAAGTGGCAAATTTTGAGTAAAAACCTACATTTCTCTTGTTGCTGTGTTAAAATTTGCTTCTTTCGCCAAAACAAGCGGAGTTTACACGATGTCACCTCACTTAGATGTTGTGCAGATACAATTGCACCAGAATCCTGAAACAGTGGCTTATCAAGTGAGGAACTGAGGACAAGTAAGGTAAAGAACGTCCGTCCTCAGAGACCAAAAACAGGAAAAGTTAACGTAATATTGGTAAACTGCAGGAGTATCCAGGGCAAGGTTCCTGAATTAGTATCTCTTATTGAAGGAAATAGTGCGCATATAGTATTAGGAACGGAAAGTTGGTTAAAACCGGAAGTGAACAGTAACGAAATCCTAGACACAGAATGGAATATATACCGCAAGGATAGGATAAACGCCAATGGTGGAGGAGTATTTATAGCAGTAAAGAATTCAATAATATCCAGTGAAGTTATTAGCGAATGCGAATGTGAAATAATCTGGGTTAAGTTAAGTATCAAAGGTGGGTCAGATATGATAGTCGGATGCTTCTATAGACCACCTGCATCAGCAACCGTAGTAGTTGAGCGCCTCAGAGAGAACCTGCAGAACGTCGTGAAGAAGTTTCGTGATCATACTATTGTAATAGGGGGAGACTTCAATCTACCAGGTATAGAATGGGATAGTCACACAATCAGAACTGGAGCCAGGGACAGAGACTCTTGTGACATTATCCTGACTGCCTTGTCCGAGAATTACTTCGAGCAGATAGTTAGAGAACCAACTCGTGAAGCTAACGTTTTAGACCTCATAGCAACAAATAGACCGGAACTTTTCGACTCCGTGAATGTAGAAGAGGGTATCAGTGATCATAAGTCAGTGGTTGCATCAATGACTACAAGTGTAATAAGAAATGCCAAGAAAGGAAGGAAAATATATTTGCTTAACAAGAGTGATAGGGCACAAATCGCAGAATATCTGAGTGACCACCATCAAACGTTCATTTCTGAGGAAGAGGATGTGGAACAAAAATGGAAAAAATTCAGAAACATCGTCCAGTACGCCTTAGATAAGTTCGTACCGACTAAGGTCCAAAGCGAGGGGAAAGATCCACCGTGGTATAACAATCATGTACGAAAGGTACTACGGAAACAAAGAAAGCTTCATCATAGGTTTAAGAGTAGTCGAATCATAGCTGATAAGGAAAAGCTGAACTAAGCGAAAAAGAGCGTAAAGAGAGCAATGAGAGAAGCATTCAACGAATTCGAACATAAAACATTGGCAAACAATCTAAACAAGAACCCTAAAAAGTTTTGGTCATATGTAAAATCGGTAAGCGGATCTAAATCCCCTATTCAGTCACTCGTTGACCACGGTGGCACCGAAACAGAGGACGACCGAAGAAAGGCAGAAATACTGAATTCAGTGTTCCGAAACTGTTTCACTGCGGAAAATCGTAACACGGTCCCTGACTTCAGCCGTCGCACGGACGCCAAAATGGAAAATATTGAAATAAACGATATCGGAATTGAAAAACAACTGCTATCACTTAGTAGCGGAAAAGCATCCGGACCAGACGAGATACCCTTAAGATTCTACAGTGATTATGCTAAAGAACTTGCCCCCTTTCTATCAGCAATTTATCGTAGATCGCTGGAAGAACGTAAAGTACCTAGCGACTGGAAGAAAGCGCAGGTCGTTCCCATTTTCAAGAAGGGTCATAAATCAGATGCGAATAATTATAGGCCTATTTCGCTTACGTCAATCTGTTGTAGAATAATGGAACATGTTTTGTGTTCTCGTATTATGACGTTCTTAGATAATACAAATCTCCTTCATCATAACCAACATGGATTCCGCAAACAGAGATCATGTGAAACTCAGCTCGCCCTATTTGCCCAAGAAATTCACAGTGCCGTAGACACTGGCGAGCAGATTGATGCCGTATTCCTGGACTTCAGGAAGGCATTTGATACGGTTCCGCACTTACGTTTAGTGAAAAAAATACGAGCTTACGGAATATCGGACCAGGTTTGTGATTGGATTCAGGATTTCCTAGAAGAAAGAACACAACATGTCATTCTTAACGGTTCAAAATCTGCAGATGTAGAGGTAATTTCGGGAGTACCGCAGGGAAGCGTGATAGGACCTTTATTGTTTACAATATACATAAATGACTTAGTTGACAACATCGGTAGTTCCGTGAGGCTATTTGCAGATGACACGGTTGTCTACAAGAAAGTAGCAACATCAGAAGACTCGTACGTACTCCAGGAGGACCTGCAGAGGATTAATGCATGGTGCGACAGCTGGCAGCTTTCCCTAAACGTAGATAAATGTAATATAATGCGCATACATAGGGGCAGAAATCCATTCCAGTACGATTATGCCATAGGTGGTAAATCATTGGAAGCGGTAACGACCGTAAAATACTTAGGAGTTACTATCCGGAGCGATCTGAAGTGGAATGATCACATAAAACAAATAGTGGGAAAAGCAGGCGCCAGGTTGAGATTCATAGGAAGAATTCTAAGAAAATGTGACTCATCGACGAAAGAAGTAGCTTACAAAACGCTTGTTCGTCCGATTCTTGAGTATTGCTCATTAGTATGGGACCCTTACCAGGTTGGATTAATAGAAGAGATAGACATGATCCAGCGAAAAGCAGCGCGATTCGTCATGGGGACATTTAGTCAGCGCGAGAGCGTTACGGAGATGCTGAACAAGCTCCAGTGGCGGACACTTCAAGAAAGGCGTTACGCAATACGGAGAGGTTTATTATCGAAATTACGAGAGAGCACATTCCGGGAAGAGATGGGCAACATATTACTACCGCCCACATATATCTCGCGTAATGATCACAACGAAAAGATCCGAGAAATTAGAGCAAATACGGAGACTTACAAGCAGTCGTTCTTCCCACGCACAATTCGTGAATGAAACAGGGAAGGGGGGATCAGATAGTGGTACAACAAGTACCCTCCGCCACACACCGTAAGGTGGCTCGCGGAGTATAGATGTAGATGTAGATGTAGATGTAAATAACGTATGAAAACGCACACCTTCGAAACGTGTAATGTCTTCACTTACATTGTTCCAGATATCGATGGCCCTTGAAAATTACATTGTTTCAACGAAAAAGTATCGAAGTAGCAGAATAACACGATAGACAATGAAGTTTTGCATATCAGCCGAATGGCGTGCTATCATTTGCCGCCTGCCGCTGTGGCCGAGCGGTTCTAGGCGCTTCAGTCTGGAACCGCGCGACCGCTACGGTCGCAGGTTCGAATCCCGCCTCGGGCATGGATGTGTGTGATGTCCTTAGGTTAGTTACCTTTAAGTAGTTCTAAGTTCTAGGGGACTGATGACCTCAGAAGTTAAGTCCCATAGTGCTCAGAGCCATTTGAGCCATTTTATCATTTGCCAAAATATCGTTTCGGCATCTCGAATCGCTGGCGAGATATGAGAAATGTTATGAATATTTTGTTCTAGCTTTATCGCTGATACGCGACATCACAAATGAGTATGCTGCATAAAATGAGTTTTCCCGAGATTCGTGAAGATACAGATCTCCACGCAAGTCTAAAGACATTTCATACGTACCAACATATGATGTAATATGCACAAAACACAAAATCATAACGACGCCTAATTTTCACTGCATACTTTTTAGAATTTTGCTCAGTGTCTTACTGAAATGCGAATGGCACATTAAGTATGACTATTAAAAAAATGATGGTCACTTCATCATGAAGCTGACGTATAAAGCTATAAGTAACGCAAAAATGAACATTATTTTACCGAATAGTCTCCATGAAATCGTTTGAGGTCATTTGAGGAAAAACTGCAGAGCGTGTGTCTCAATTCTGTAAGGAGAGCGCATCGCCAACTGGCTAAAAGAGGGGAAGCAATGTAGGCCTCCCTTTCCAAATAAACGAATAAACTCGTCCAGCAATTTGGGCGAAAATTCATCACTGCATACCAGCCGCCATAACCTGTGCGGACTTTATCATAGCGTGTAATGAAGCGAGATCTGGGTTATTAAAGTGCAGAATGACAATTCAAACATATATTAATTAAACACATATAGTTCGTTAGTAAAATCTTTTGAGAAACAAAGCTTATACGCCAAGGAATAGAGTAAAACATTTTACATAAATGTAACTGAGTTATTCCTTACTCGGAATACTTCCCCAAGATCAAAATTAGGTGTAATTAAACTGTGTTCATTTGAATAAGTAAAGTTCAAATGCAAATAGTCTGCTTTTCCGATGCAGTACAACAGAAGAAAATAAACGTTCTCCAGAGATTCTTCTTAGTAATGTGATGGAGAAGTTCGTCACGAACCATCTGTTTTTCAACAAAACGAAAATAGATTCTTGAGAGCGTAAACTACGTTCTCTTGACCAGTGAAAAGTTCGTATTCAAAGTTCTGTCTCACGAGCAGCAGGACTTGCCCACGTCACAGAACACCAAGGCTCAGATCACAGGTCGCAGGAGCGCAGCCATCCGGTTGGAGAAGGCAGCGTCCGATCCGACGTGGTATCCAAATGGTGATTGCACATCAGTCTCTGGCTGTCGAAAACGGAACTGGTTCTAGGTGGTTCTGCACCACGGAATGGTATAATTTTCCTACTGGTTTCGTAGTTGCGGCGGATGCAGCAAGAGGTGTATATTTGGATCGACCACTGCTACAATCTTCTGCACTCTCGGCTGGTTACTGAGAGGCCCTCTGGAGGCAGACCCGGATAGTATGGAAACCAGCCTGAATGCTGGGGCTGAGCTGATGATAACCCGTTAAGTATAGCTTCGTTGTGGATTGGCGGCATCAAAGGCGAAGCCGAGAGATAGGCAAGCAACAAAACAATGAGTAGCACTGGTAGTTACTTACACAGAGAGCACGTCCACAGGATAGGTCTACATGTTATCAGTACTTAAGTTCCATACTAACAACATAGTTACAATTTTTTTAGACAACATAGCTGTGTGGAGATTACAGCGATTAGTTTACTTATAATCAATTATTCAAAATGACAGTCACAATCGCCTATGCACGGTTGGTAGTTACCAACAGTGCACAGGCAGGGTGAGGACCCCAGCGAGAGACCAAATGGTGCAAATTGCCCTGAAGACGACCCCATTTTAGGGTTGAAACCGGGTGGCGGCAAAATAAATAATACGTTCGTGACTGTCATTTTGAATAATTGATTACAGTTATAATTACATAAGAAAATGATTGTGGTCACCTGAGATATAAACAATATTAGCAACGGCCAAAACAGAAGGTTACAATTTTTATCCAACTAACTTGCCCCTGTGGCTGTTCGTTTCTTACCAGCTCCACCTCAGATATCAATATTATAACACAGTCCCAATTCTAATTAAACTCTTCAAAACATATTAAGAAATCTACAAACCACACTCAGTAAAATAATTATCGTATACACGGGAATATATTTTAGAGCGAAACTCACTCAGATCAAGGCTCACCATTTAATAAGGGTATCAATAAAATAATTAAAAATCCACCTCGTTAAATTAACATCATCAGGCACCGCTCTTACATTCTAAAGCCCCAAGGCAATCCCATAGATATAAAATAACTTCTAAGCTCGAGCTAATAACCACATCATACTCGTTGGCCAACATTGTGGTCCATAATACTAAATCAGTTTATTACAACAAGCACCAGGTTAAAACTTATGTCAAGATACCACTTCTTACAACTAGGGTATACAACACCAACACCGGAGACTGACGGAGGTAACAACTTTGTAAACACAAGCTCCAGCGGCTGCCTAGTTACGTCAGCCACTACCAAATCGGAAGCGCCGCCTGCGAGCTCTGAAAAATTTCCCTTATTTAAGATGAACCACATGAGTTGGAAAACGATACCTCAAAACAGTCAGTATGAAATCCACAATCTCGGAGAGGGAATACACTTGAACTCAGCCTAGATTAAACATGCAATTTTAGGTAACAAAAGAACTTGTATTTCACATTCCTAGGAATGCCGTGTACTCGTTTTCCCAACCTAGAAGTTCAGCTGTACTCGTATAATATTCCAAGATCGTAGATAATCACAGTTCATACACTGCTAGGTGAAAATACGGATTCCGCTACAAATGCAAACCAACTACGAGATGCAGTAAACGTGGCCAAGAGAGAGACCACTACTGGACAAACTTCCCGTAGCTCCTTTATCTAACCGCAGCCGACCGTTTACAAGTACTGCCGGTATCTTCCTGGTCGTCGCTCCGCTCCGGGCATTCTTCACAGGAATAACGAGCATGTGGTGCCAATGCACAGAGCCAAAGATCGTCACGGTGAAAAGCAGTGTCACCAAGCGGCACAAGTTTGCACTAACAACAGTCTTCTTCACAGAGTGTTAGCAGTAAAATGACTTAAGAGCCTCAATTGAGAAAGAATGATTATAAACCGAGCAATTATGTTCGCAATTAACATGAGTAGATCAACAGAAAGATTACAAAATAGTCCTCGTGTAGAACACTGCTATTCAGAACTACCATTAATTTTTAATTTCTGGTATGTCAGATTACGTAAAAGTCTCATTTCGAAAAGGTATACTACACAAACAACTATAGTTGGTGGTAGCTTCAGTATGCTCTCGATGTGTTGGCGAAGAAACAGCGTAGGCAAAAATTCGCGGAGCTGCTATAACTGCGAAAAACTTCTTCATTTTTTGTTAGTTTCGACTGACATTTCATATGCTTGAAGGATGGTCTGTCTCCCCGCCTTCCTCTGTCAGAATATGAAACACAAGAAAGGAGAAGAAAATAAATAAAAATGTTATTCACACTTATGACACTTTCGTGATTTCTGGCCCACACTGCGCATGTTTAAACTCGAAGGTAGGCATAAAACATCATCCGAAATTTTACTAAGCGCTTTCTTCGAAAATTATTGCAGGAGCCCACTCGAAGTGTAAGGTTGGCCTCTTCGCAAGAAGTAATCTGGAGTAAATAGGATGCATCATGACGGATACAGGACATTATGAGCAATAGCCAAATCCACGAATCACAAACGCAAAATAGTCTGCCTGCTGCTAGTCTCCAGTGGTACCGAATAATGCAGAATCTTTTAACGGGTGTATTACATGTTCTCGGATGGCAGACGCAGACGTGAAGACGTTATGATATGCTCGTTGCACAATACGGCCATACTCCCTTCTGTTCAGTGCCGTATGATCAACCAGAATCTTCCCTCAAGTTTCAGTGCAGTCGAACACCGGTCCACTCTCTCATCCTAATGCCCCAAAACTCTGAATACTGCATGATTCGACCATTCGGCCTAATGGAGACTCACAATGAGGCCCATTTCAAAATCTTACGCACGGTGTTAACACTGTCGCACACAAGCACGCGGCTTCTCCGTGTCATTCGTGGTAATAACTCAACATCTGACTCCGTTCACTCCCCTCATACGAGATCTGTTTAAAAAATCCCGGAACATTCGTAATTTCGCGCCAATGGTGTGTGTTGGAGTGAAATGCGGTTGGCATCCCTGCACACGCCTATGTTAAATTTTTAAATGCCGGAAGTTTCATTGTTGAATGTCTGTCGGTTGCTGTGCTGTATTGAGTAGAATGTTGCGTCGCACAGTTTGAGAATTTGAAGATGGCATAGTTGGAGGAGCAACGCGCTGCATTAAATTTTGCGTGAAGCTCAAGAAAACTTTTACAAAGCCGCATCAGATGATGAAGGAAGCCTACGGCGATGAGTGATTAAGCCGTGCTCGGTGTTACGAATGGTTCACACGGTTTAAAAATGGTAGGACGGTAGTTAAAGATGATCCTCGTTCAGGACGCTCTTTGACGTCTACCGATGATGCTCATGAAAGAAAAGTCAACGAAATTGTGGGTGCCAATCGAAGGCTGACAGTCCAAGGGATTGCAGAAAAATGTAACATTTCAGTTGGATCATGTCATGACATCCTGACACAGCATCTTGGAATGTATCGTACTGCCGCCGAGTTCGTCACGCTGCTTATGAAAAACCTTCACCTCGCAATCTGTGAAGAGTTTTTGGATGGCGCAAATGAGAAAGAGATATCCCTTAAGAGAATCATAACTGGTGATCAGATGGGGGTCTGCGGCTATGGTGTTGAACCAAGATTCAGTTTTCAAAATGGGTCGGAAAACGTTCTCCAAAACCAAACGCAGGTCGTCAGATCTGGTCAAATGTCGAAGCCATGATGATAGTTTTCTTCGAATTTAAAGGATTAGTTCATCGTGAATTAGTGCCACAGGGACAAACTGGTAACCGATGATACTATGGGGACGTGTTGCGACTCATGCCGTAAAAATGTGAGAAGGAAATGGTCTGAAATGTGGCGAAACAGTTCATGGTTCTTGCATCACGATAACGCACCCGCACATTCATCCCTGTTAGGGCGTGACTGCTGCACAAAAAAAGAAATCACTGGACTGTCTCATCCTCCGACTCTCCAGACCCGTGCCCTGGAGACCAAGGTTTGAAACCCCGTTCAAACGACAGACGAGATAAAAGAAAATTCGCAGACAGCACTTCGCGCGATCCAGCAAGAGGCGTACCAAGACTGCTTCCGGAATTAGAGGCGGCGTTGGGAGTGGTGTATCCATTGTGGAGGAGAGTATTTCGAAGGAGACATGCACAATACGTAAAAGGTAAGCGTAGAAAAATTTTGTGGAGAAAGTTCTGAGATTTTTGGAATAGATTTCGTTTACCCAACCAGGCCTGGTAAGAACACTAAACACGGCTAGCACTAATACAGTCTGGTGGCCGTTCCACCTGTCAGAGAGAATTTCAACTCTAATCATTTACCGCCAATGGTATGTATGTTTATGAACTTACTTTGACAACCTAAATTGCCTTCTATGTGCTTCAGCTCGTCCTACTAGCATCTATGCACGAACTACCCATCAGAGTACTGTATTAACTGTAATATCAGATACACCAGAATGAGACTACCCTGATGCGAAATTCCTGTGTGGACACGACGCATTACTTACGCAACTGCATGATTTACATGATCGTAAAAAATTGAGCAACTGAGAGAGAAAAATAAACGATATAAAACTTTTTAGATGTTAACACTTACTGAATTCTCCCTGGACGCACATGTCGGCTAATAGTGAAAGCGTTTATACTTTGACATATATAAATTTCCAAATTTCACAGTTGAATAAAGCTGTGTGAAAACTATGAGTCCCGGAAAGAAAATTTGTCATGGTGCCTGTACTCACTGCTTGTCGTGCTTCAACCAGGCGATCGACAGTGTGTTAATGTGATAGTCCAGACATTGCCTCTCACGTTACGTAAGGTAACTAGACCTCTTACATCTACATCACTAGTCTGCAATTCACACTTAGCAGAGAGTTCATCGAACCACTTGCAAACTGTTTCTCTATCGTCGCACTCTCCATACGCACAAGGAAAAACGAACACATAAATCTTACCGCGTGAGCTCCGATTAGTCTTTATCTTTTACGATGGTCATTTCTCCCTATGTAAGATGGAGGAAAAAAATATTTTCGCATTCAGAAGAGACATTTGTAGATTCAAATGTCGTGAAAAGATCTCCACCCTAACTCTCATGTCGTACCCGCGACACTCTCTCGCCATCGTACACACACCAAAAAAAGCTTTCCATCACCCCGCTTCCCAGAACTCCTGATGTTGTATCACAGACACAGCCCCTTGGATTGTTCAGAGATGTCACTAAACCATCCCAAAGATGTAAACAACCGTGCATGAGCAGCGCCTGTTAGACGGAGGGAGTCCGACAACGGATCTGTTCCAGTCATTCCACCAGGAAGGAGGTACACGGCTCGTGTTGTCTGTAGTTCGACCATGCCTAGACGATCAATACCGCGGTTCGATCGCACCCGCATTGTTACTTTGTGCCAGGAAGGACTCTAAACAAGGGAAGTCTCCAGGCGTCTCGGAGTGAACCAAAGCGATGTTGTTCGGACATGGAGGAGATACAGAGAGACAGGAACTGTCGATGACATGCCTCACTCAGGCCGCCCAAGGGCTACTACTGCAGTGGATGACCGCTTCCTACAGATTATAGCTCGGAGGAACCCTGACAGCAACGCCACCATGTTGAATAATGCTTTTCGTGCAGCCACAGGAAATCCTGGTACGACTCAAACTGTGCGCAATAGGTTGCATGATGCAGAACTTCACTCCCGACGTCCATGGCGACTACCAGCTTTCCAACTAGGACACCATGCAGCGCGGTAAAGATGGTCCCAGCAACATGCCTAATGGACCGCTCGGGCTTGGCATCACGCTCTTTTCACCGATGAGTGTCGCATATGCCTTCAACCAGACGATCGTCGGAGACTTGTTTGGAGGCAACCTGGTCAGGCTGAACGTCTTAGGCACACTGTCCAGCGAGTGCAGCAAATAGAGGTTCGCTAATGTTTGGGGGTGGCATTATGTGCGGCCAACGTACGCCGCTGGTGGTCATGGAAAGCGTCGTAACGGCTGTACAATACGTAAATGCCATCCGCCGACCGATAGTGCAAGCATATCGGCAGCATATTGGCGAGGCATTCGTCTCCATGGACGACAATTCGCGCCCCCATCTTGGACATCTTGTGAATGACTTCCTTCAGTATATCGACATCGCACGACTAGAGTGGCCAGCATGTTCTCCAGACATATACCCTATCGCACATGCCTGGAATAGATTGAAAAGGGCTGTTTATGGACCCACGAACCACACTGAGGGATCTACGCCGAATCGCCGTTGAGGACAATCTGGACCAACAGTGCCTTGATGAACTTGTGGAAGTATGCCACGACGAATACAGGCATGTATCAATGCAAGAGAACGTGCTATTGGGTATTAGAGGTCCCGGTGTGTATAGCAATCTGGACCACCACATCTGAAGGTCTCGCTGTATGGTGGTACAACACGCAATGTGTGGTTTTCATGAGCAACAGAAAGGGTGGAAATGATGCTTATGTTGACCTCTATTCAAATTTTCTTTACAGGTTCCGGATCTCTCGGAACCGAGGTTATGCAAAACTATTTTTGATGTGTGTAGAAAATGAGCAGTCACTTCTTTGACTTTTTTTGCTGTCCTCCTTCAGTCCTATCCGATAAGTATCGCATAAAATGCAGCACTACTGCAGAAGAGCGTAATATAGGCAGTCTGGTGGCACCATTTTCAAGAGAACAATGCTCGTCCACACATGGCGCGTATCTCTGTTAATTGTCTGTGTGATGCTGAGGTACTCCTTCGGCCAGCAAGATCCGTAGATCTGTCCCCGATAAAACTTGAGTGGAACCAGTGGGGTAACCCAATCCCAGTACCAGTATTCAGGATGTCCAAGACCACTTACAACAGCCGTGGGCCAGCTTGCCTCAGAGGTGAATGCAAAGGCTGTGACACCCTTCGCTATCGAATCAGTTCACCCATCCAGGCCAGAGGGAATGCAACATCATATTGACAAGTGTGTTCATAGTGCGAAGTTCTTTGTAAATTTGACTCGATATTTGAAATAACATCTCACGCCCTATCAACCCGTGAAGCTCCACTGCACTTCCTTCTCCTCCTCTCCCCCCCCCCCTTAGGTGGTTCACGTTTTTGTCAGGCAGTATACATACAGGGTGTCCACAGTTAAAATTCCAGTTTCAAAATGCTTTAGATAGAGAACGACTGTTCGGAATGACCTCAAATTTGAACAGCGTATTATTGTCGCAATGGAAAACGTCACGGAACAAAATAATTAACGAAATTTACCAATAAATGATGATCTTAACCTGTATGGAGTCGGCTACATGTGATAGATGAATCGCTATACAACGGCTATGGTTTGAGTTACGCGTAGCACCATCAGTACTGCTCAATATACGCCACTGCGCAAGTTCGGTAGTCAACCTTGTCGGACGGGAAAAGTCGGTTTTTAAGTGTCCTGAGGCCAAAAAAGCAAAATTACATCATATTTAATTGTCCTGGGCCCAAAAACCTCTTGAAAACAAAATGACACCACTTTCTAATTGTCGTAAGACTGGTGTGAGATATGTTCAATATACTGTCCACCGTCTTCTGACAAAAGCTGAAATCGAGAAACAGCATGTTCCACAACAGATTGGAGCGTCTCGGGAGTCACGTTCAGGATGTTTTGCGGATTGCATGCTTTCAGTTCAACTACGTTCGAACTGGAGCACTGAACACATCATCTTTCGAATAACACCCCAGCCAGAAGTCACACAGATTAAGATCAGATGATATGAACTGTCAGGCTTTAGGGAAATAGCAGCTGACAATTCTAACATTT
Source organism: Schistocerca piceifrons (assembly GCF_021461385.2). NCBI lineage: Eukaryota > Metazoa > Arthropoda > Insecta > Orthoptera > Acrididae > Schistocerca > Schistocerca piceifrons. Next base: position 406,793,424 of record NC_060145.1, read on the forward strand.
CCGAAATGCCTCTGTAGCAGTCGCTTCTATGCAGTGTGCGGAGGTACGCTATCTCATATAAAAAAGATCCTACCCACACAACCGCGCTGTTCAAGGGTTGGAATGTCAACAGATGGGGACGTTTGCAAGACAACAACCATCTGCACGAACAGTTCGACGACGTTTGCAGCAGCATGGACTATCAGCTCGGAGACCAGGACCGCGGTTACCCTTGACGCTGCATCACAGACAGGAGCGCCTGCGATGGTGTACTCAACGACGAACCTGGGTGCACGAATGGCAAACCGTAAATTTTTCGGATGAATCCAGGTTCTGCTTACAGCATCACGATGGTCGCATTCGCGTTTGGTGACATCGCGGTGAACGCACATTGAAAGCGTGTATTCGTCATCGCCATACTGGCATGTCACCCGGCGTGATGGTATGGGGTGCCATTGGTTACACGTCTCGGTCACCTCTTGTTCGCACTGACGGCACTTTGTACAGTGGACGAAACATTTCAGATATGTTACGACCCGTGGCTGTACCCTTCATTCAATCCCTGCGAAACCCTACATTTCAGTAGGATAATGCACGACCGCATGTTGCAGGTCCTGTACGGGCCTTTCTGGATACAGAAAATGTTCGACTGCTGCCCTGGCCAGCACATTCTCCAGATCTCTCACCAACTGAAAACGTCTGGTCAATGGTGGCCGAGCAACTGGCTCGTCACAATACGGCAGTCAGTACTCTTGATGAACTGTGGTATCGTGTTGAAGCTGGATGGGCAGCTGTACCTGTACACGCCATCCACGCTCTGTTTGACTCAATGCCCAGGCGTGTCAAGGCCGTTATTACTGCCAGAGGTGGTTGTTCTGGTTACTGATTTCTCATGATCTATGCACCCAAATTGCGTGAAAATGTAATGACATGTCCTAGTATAATATATTTCTCCAATGAGTTCCCGTTTATCATCTGCATTTCTTCTTGGTGAAGCAATTTTAATGGGCAGTAGTGTATATAAATTTTTAAATAAACATTTCTCCTGAAATTGTTTTGGGGGTTGGATGACCGGGATCGCAGCGTGGTGGTATTGGTGGGTAGCTTTCCTGGTACTCGAGTGCAGCAGCGTGGCGTCTGCCGCAGGGGCGTACGCAGAGCGGCTGGGCCACTCGCCCGTGCTGGCGGTGGTGATGCGCGGCGGCCGGCGGCAGCTGGACTGCCACGGCTTCGTGTGCGAGCGCGCCGAGGACGCGGTGGTGGTGGCGGCGGCGCTGTACCAGGCGCTGGTGGCGCACCTGCAGCGCGAGGGCGCGGGCCGCGAGCGGCAGCCCACTAGCCGGCTCGACGGCGTCAGCTACGCGCCCGCCGCCTCCAGCGTCGCCGGCAGCAGCGAGGCCGCGCCCTCCGCGCTCTCCGCCGCCTCGGAGCCCGCGGACCCCGCCGCCGGCCGCGAGCCGCCGCCGCCCGCACAGGACACCACCGCGCCGCCGCTGCCGGCGCCCATCCGCCCGCCCCGCAAGAAGAGGTCCTCCGTCTCTTCCGCCAGCGAGGACGGCGAAGACGCCATCAAGGTACACCGTCGCTGTGTATTTCTTCCCATGCTACTGGGGCCCATAGTGCTCCACTCAGTTTTTTTTTTTTCCTTTATTGGTGTTCACCTTATACAAAGGCGGGCTGGCAGCGGGTACATCTACTCCGCTCTTCAGCCACAAGAATTAAAATAATAGAGAAAAAGGAGACAGAAAAGTAACAAATCGGTGGTTAAAAAACAGGAGATACCATAAATAAAAACATGAAGCCGTTCACACTCGACGAAAACACACGAAAAACTGTAGGCACTGCACACAAACACTGACGAATGAGACGGTACAAGTGAACGAGGAGCGTGGCGGTGAAAAACACTAAATCACAATCACGATGACACAGACACTAAACTGATGGCGAAGATCTCTGACGCGCGAATGTCCACTTAGAGTGTGGGAATCCGGGGACCTGCCAAGAGGGGAGGAAGGTGGTGGAGGATGGGGAGGGAAGAGCAGAGATGCAGGGGAGATGAGGGGAGGAATGAAGGTAGGAGGGGGTTGGGGAAGCATGGGGGAGGGGGAGGAAGGGAGGATGGAGGGAAGGAGAGAGAAGGGAGAGAGGGGGCCCTAAGGAAAGGACACAGGAAGTGCGAGGGGAGGATCAAAGTTGATAGGAGGGGTAGACGGAGGGGAGGAGGGCATCATCAGGGAGGGGGAGCTGGTGGAAGTCACCTTGGGAGAGAGTAAGGAGGGTGGAGAGATGGAGAGCAGGTGGGACGTGGAAATACAGGCGCGGCAGTGGACGGGGGTGGGAGAGGATGGGAGAGACAAGCGGGTGAGGGAGGTGTATAGTTTACGGGAGGTGTATAGGATCCGTATCCGTTCGAGGAAGAGGAGGAGGTGGGGGAACGGAATAAGATCGTACAGGAGCCGCATGGGGGAGGGGAAACGGATACGATAGGCGAGGCGGAGAGCATGGGGTTCAAGGATTTGAAGGCATTTGTAAAAGGTAGGAGGGGCGGAGATCCAGGCAGGATGGGCGTAGCAGAGTAGAGGGCGGATGAGGGATTTATAGGTGTGGAGGATGGTGGAGGGGTCCAGACCCCATGTGCGGCCATAAAGGAGTTTGAGGAGACGGAGCCAGCAGCGTGTCTTGGCTTGGATTGTCCGGCTCCACTCAGTCCCCTTAGCCGGAATTATCGTCCTGCATCGGCCAGCTCTCATGCTGTGCAGTGAGGCCGCAGACTCTGTTGCTCGTGCAGCACGACATGGAGGTAGGGTCTCATGGAGATCTTTTGTACTCTTTCTCAGTCTAAATGATAGCTGCATTACACTTATATACAGGGTGGTCCATTGATAGTGACCGGGCCAAATATCTCACGAAATAAGCGTCAAACGAAAAAACTACAAAGAACGAAACTCTTCTACCTTGAAGAGGGCAACCAGACGGCGCTATGGTTCGCCCGCTAGATGGCGCTGCTATAGGTCAAACGGATATCAACTGCGTTTCTTTTTAAATAGGGACCCCCATTTATTATTACATATTCGTGTAGTACGTAAAGAAATGTGAATCTTTTAGTTGGATCACATTTTTCGCTTTGTGATAGATGGCGCTGTAATAGTCACAAACGTATAAGTATTTGCTTCGTGACACATTACCTGAGTTGAAATGGACCGTTTACCAATTGCGGAAAACGTCGATACCGTATTGATGTATGGCTATTGTGATCAAAATGCCCAACGGGCGTGTGCTATGTATGCTGCTCGCTATCCTGGACGACATCATCCAAGTGTCCGGACCGTTCGCTGCATAGTTACGTTATTTAAGCAAACAGGAAGTGTTCAGCCATATGTGAAACGTCAACCACGACCAGCAACAAATGATGATGCCCAAGTAGGTATTTTACCTGCTGTCGCGGCTAATCCGCACATCAGTAGCCGACAAATTGAGCGAGAATCGAGAATCTCAAAAACGTCGGTGTTGAGAATGCTACATCAACATCGATTGCACCCGTATCACATTTCTATGCACTAGGAATTGCATGGCGACGACTTTGAACGTCGTGTTCAGTTCTGCCACTGGGCACAAGAGAAATTACTGGACGATAACAGATTTTTTGCACGCGTTCTATTTAGCGACGAAGCGTCATTCACCAACAACAGTAACGTAAACCGGCATAATATGCACTACTGGGCAACGCAAAATCCACGATGACTGCGACAAGTGGAACATCAGCGACCTTGGCGGGTTAATGTGTGGTGCGGCATTATGGGTGGAAGGATAATTGGCCCCCATTTATCGATGGCAATCTAAATGGTGCAATGTATGCTCATTTCCTACGTAATGTTCTACCGATGTTACTACAAGATGTTTCACTGCATTACAGAATGGCGATGTATTTCCAACATGATGGATGTCCGGCACGTAGCACGCGTGCGGTTGAAGCGGTACTGAATAGCATATTTCATGACAGGTGAATTGGTCGTCGAATCATCATACCTTGGCCCGCACGTTCACCGGATCTGACGTCCCCGGATTTCTTTCTGAGGGGAAAGTTAAAGGATACGTGAAATCGTGATCCACCGACAACGCCTGACAATTGCATCAGCGCATTGTCAATGCATGTGCGAACATTACGGAAGGCGAACTACTCGCTGTTGAGAGGAATGTCGTTACACGTATTGCCAAATGCATTGAGGTCGACGGACATTATTTTGAGCATTTATTGCATTAATGTAGTATTTACAGGTACTCACGGTGTAACAGCAAGCGTTCTCAGAAATGATAATTTCACAAAGGTACATGTATCACATTGGAACAACCGAAATAAAATGTTCAAACGTACCTACGTTCTGTATTTTAATTTAAAAAACCTACCTGTTACCAACTATTCATCTAAAATTGTGAGCTATATGTTTGTGACTATTACAGCGCCATCTATCACAAAGCGAAAAAAGTGGTCCAACTAAAACATTCATATTTCTTTACGTACTACACGAATATGTAATAATAAATGGGTGTTCCTATTTTTAAAAAACGCAGTTAATATCCGTTTGACCTATGGCAGCGCCATCTAGCGAGCCAACCATAGCGCCATATGGTTTCCCCCTTCAAGCTAGACAAGTTTCGTTCTTTGTAGTTTTTTCGTTTGACGCTTATTTCGTGAGATATTTGGCCCAGTCACGATCAATGGACCACCCTGTATAATGGTTTTATGCATATAGACTGAACCGGTTAGTGAAAATTTGTACCAAGGCCGGGAATCGTGCTTATTGGACATGTGCGTTAGCCACTAAGCCACCTCAGCGCAGCGGATCACACAAATGCACAGATTATCCTGACACGCCTCCCTTCTCAATCCAAATTCCTCCTTAGACACAAACAGAATTACCAAACAAACTGTTTTTGATGTTGCCGAGCAACAGTCACAAAAAATTTTTAAATGAACACACTGCTGTTTCACTGTATTGTTCTTTATTTAATTACGACCCAGGTTTCGACCTTTTATGCCAATTTCAAGTTATGTTTATGTCATTAACACGTAATGTAGCACATCAAGCTCAAAACTGGCCATAAATTAGGAAAAATATTCACTCGCCATAAAATGACAGATGTAAAATCATCATCTTGTAGAAAGGTCAGTAAATGATAGTGGGAGCACGTCATATTTAATAAAAATAGATTTACTCTGGTATATAAAAGATGAGCACATGATCTTGTGTCAAAGGACATATGTCCATCTTCTACATATCAACGTCAACCTGTTTTTATTAAATATGACTTGTTTCCACTATTATTTACTGAACGTTTTACAAGATGATGATTTTACATCTGTCATTTTTTTCTAATTTGTGGCGAATTTTGAGCTTGATGTCCTGCAATACGTGTTAATGACAAAATTAACTTGAAAATGGCATACAACGTCGAAACCTGGGCAATAATTAAATAAAGAACAATATAGTCAGATAACGGTGTGTGTTAATTTAAAAAGAAGGAATTGCCAAGACTCTCCATGTTCTGAAATAGCACCTCAGCATTGAATGTAAATGGAGGTTCTTATACAAATGAAATGACAAAGTTTCAGGAACTTTATGGGTCTGATACAGATATGACTTTATTTATGTAGACTGAAAGGGAGTGAATATTTGTACCAAGGCCAGGAATCGAACCCAGGTCTCCTGCTTTCTAGGCAGGTGCATAAGCCACTAAGCAATGATTTTATTTTCGTAAAGATTTGTTCAACAAGAAAAATGATGGTGACAAAGCACCTCCTTGTTTGACTTCTGAAGTAACAAAGAACATTTCTTTGAGAGTGTTTTGTACTTTGACTCTATAATTTTATTCTGAATGCACTTTTACACCAGCTACATTAATTTGTCTGGGATTCCATATTAGTTTCCGTTAGCAGTATCAATTGCCTTTATAAAGTCTATGAAAAGAATGTCACACTCTGAGCTTATTCAAATTCCTTTTCAAGTAGAATTTGTACAGTGAAAGTATTTTTCACTTACTGTTGATCTATTTCTTCTAAAGCCACCTTGTGCATCATCAATAATTTAATAATTTATTCCAGATGTAGTTGTGGTCTTGATGAAACTATGTTTGTATTTTGCGTGCAGAGGTGAGTAATGATATTCCCCTGCAGTTGTTGTAAATCAGACGATCTCCTTTTTTATATATTGGATGAACTAAAACATCTTTCAGTTTTTCTGGAATTTGTCCTTCTTTCCAAATCTTGACAGTGCCTAGACTACGGTTAATAACGTCTGATGACGGCGTTGTAAGACGAAACTCTAGATAAACGATTTGTAATTAAATTTGTTTCAGCAATGACAGATGCACTTAACGAAAAATAAATTTTAGGTGTTATTTGGCACTTATTAGAAAGAGAACAAGACACAAAGATTGAAGTGAAAGAGCGCTGTCTACTGCCTTCTAAATATTGTTTGATGTGTTTGTAAGTACATATTTTCTCGAGCACATTGATGCATGTATTTTTAAATATTTGGAACACACGTCTCCCCTTCTTTCAGTTCTCATGTGTGTGTACAATTTACCATATGACCTTCGTCAAGAGCATTCACTGTTAATTTTGCTTTAGTCATTAATAAACTCCACAATCAAAGTATTCTGTTACTATATTCCAATCTTTCGCAAAACTAATAGTTCTTCATAATCTTCTATCGTTCAGGTGCCAAACTGCAAAGCAGACAGCACATGTAGTTCTGTCGCTGATGTGGAACCAAAAACGGCCACTCGTAACAGGTTGGTTGGACAGCATACATGCAAAAAATCTATTTTTTATTGCATGAGGACGGAATTAAACCGGAAACTATCAAAGAAGCGCTTAAAAAGATACCCGCAACGGTCGGTGTTGATAAACTCCCCAAGTTTTTGCACCAAACTAATGACGAAGTTATTATAATTTCCGACTCAAATTCTGTTTTCATTCGAAAATGGTTAGAAGCGACATGCTTGAACTATACAGTGCGGAAGGTGTTCACGAATCCAGCACACTACGATGATAATGGGAGTTTGAGGATACAAATGTACCATATTCAAGATTGGTGTGAACTGAGCACGAAAAAGCTTTGTAAGGGCCATATTTTAGAAGGAATAAGGCGCCAGGGGCGCTGCACCAGACTCACTCGCCATGAGCAGTCGACTGAGACAAGGAAGATGGTCCTTTAAAACGGACTTTAGACGATAGATGCATATTAATTGCTTTTGTATCAGCTAAACTTTACAAAGGGTCGTCTTCGTGCGGGGCTTTTTTCACGGCACAGAATAGGTAGGCTATGCGTATCCATTTCAGGTTCGAGGCAGCCTATAAGAGGTTGTCTCTCCCTACACCCTGTACATTTGAAGAAACGGGGCACTTTAGGTTTAATAAATGTGTTTCAGGTCCTGTCCTCAGAGGAGATACCACCGCCGCAGAAGTCCGGAAAGAAACAACAGTCGCAGTCGAAGACGCAACAGGAGCAAACTCGTAAGTTACCAGCACCAACACCACCGCATCAGCACCAACAACAGGATGGGCAGCAACAAAAGCACCAGCAGAAGCCACAGTTACCACAGACGCATCATCAGAACCAGAGGCACCAGTTACCACAGCACCAGCTACAACAGCAAGAGCATCAGCAACAGAGGCACCAGTCACCGCAGCAGCAGCAGCAGCAACAACCACAACAGCAACAGCAACAGCCTGCAGCCAGCAGCGACCCCAGGAGGAGTGCGGGCCCGGGACCAGACTACCACGACGTCCGGCGTCAGCACAGGCCCGCCCCTGGCGGCGACATCCTCACCAAGGTCGCCATTCCACGCAGCAGCAGCTTCCTCAACGCCGGAGGACCGTTGTCCAGGTCCGTACCACGACGAGAAGCGAACAAGATATTAGTTGTTGTTGTTGTGGTCTTCAGTCCTGCGACTGGTTTGATGCAGCTCTCCATGCTACTCTATCCTGTGCAAGCTTCTTCATCTCCCAGTACCTACTGCAACCTACATGCTTCTGAATCTGTATAGTGTATTCATCTCTTGGTCTCCCTCTACGATTTTTACCCTCTACGCTTCCCTCCAATACTAAACTGGTGATCCCTTGATGCCTCAGAACATGTACTACCAGCCGATCCCTTCTTCTAGTCAAATTGTGCCACAAACTTCTCCACAATCCTATTCAATACCTCCTCATTAGTTATATGATCTACCCATCTAATCTTCAGCATTCTTCTATAGCACCACATTTCGAAAGCTTCTATTCTCTTCTTGTCCAAACTAGTTATCGTCCATTTTTCACTTCCATACATGGCTACGCTCCATACAAATACTTTCAGAAACGACTTCCTGAAACTTACATCTATACTCGATGTTAAAAAAATTTCTCTTCTTCAGAAACGCTTTCCTTGCCATAGCCATTCTACATTTTATATCCTCTCTACTTCGACCATCATCAGTTATTTTGGTCCCCAAATAGCAAAACTCCTTTACTACTTTAAGTGCCTCGTTTCCTAATCTAATTCCCTCAGCATCCCCCGACTTAATTCGACTGCATTCCATTATTCTCGTTTTGCTTTTGTTGATGTTCATCTTATATCCTCCTTTCAAGACACTATTCATTCCGTTCAGCTGCTCTTCTAAGTTATCAATCATAATTGGATCCGTCCTTGTTGAAGCAAGTAAACAATTCCACCAAGAGTGCATTATTCTCCTTCATTTGCCCACAATGAGCGACGTATTTTAAGGACCATCTCCCCTCTTTCAAATATACTGTAGGAACAGGAAATGAAACAGATGGTGTCCCAAACCATTAGATAAACGACCTTGCCGCAGTGGTTAACACCGGTTCTCGTCAGATCCCCGGAGTTAAGCGTTATCAGGCTTGGCTAGCCCTTGGATGCGTAACAGTCCGAGTCTGCCGAGCGCTGTTGGCAAGTGGGGTGCACACAGCCCTTTTGAGGCCAGTTAAAATGATACTTGACTGAGAAGTAGCGGCTCCAGCCACGAAAATTGACAACGACAAATGGAACGGTGTACTGACCACATGCCTCTCCATATCTGCGTCCAGTGATGCCCATCAGCTGAGGATGATACTGCGATCCTTCGGTACCGTTGGGCCTTCCGGCGCCTGTTTGGAAGGAGAGAGAGAAACTTTTAAAATTATATGAGTGGTAAAGGTTTCTATGCTATCACGAACATCAGATAATGGAATTTTGCAAGGTGCCCGATTCGAAATATGCTTTCCGTGCATTTTTCTTCGATTTGTTCGCTTGCAAAGTAATTGAGACGGACTAGTACTCACTATGGTGCCAGTTACTATACAACAATCCGCTCTTGGATAAACTACGAATATTTCATACATGCACTTCTAGTGAGTATCACTAATTTCAAGATTTTAAACATGGCTGAAACAGCAACTATTGAAATTCTTCACGGTAAATGATGACAGCCAAAACAGTTGCAGGATGAAGATTTATTAAAATTCTTGACCACGGTTTCAGTATATATCAGAAGTATATATCAGAAGTAAAATACCTAAAATTACATCCTGCAATGGAGATTAATAAAACAATTGTGCCAAAGGCAATTTTTTTATTAATCTTCATTGCAGGATGTAATTTTAGGTATTTTACTTCTGATGAAGGTAGATTTATATATACCGAAACCGTGGTCAAGAATTTTAATAAATCTTTTATCCTGCAACTGTTTTAGCTGTCATCATTTACCGTGAAGTATCACTAATATTGCACTTACTATTCGATGCACTAAGAGAAGATGTTATATGAATACTTATCTCCATTTGGCTTCGGCGTCTAGGGGATGATTTCAGATAAGTCATCACTATAATGAGCATCATCCGGGTTCTTACTTGTACGAGACTGGAGCATTTCAGTAGAAGTTCAAATTTGGCATATTTATTTCGACGAATTCTCATCAAACGGTTGTTTACAAGAAGTTTGGTTGACAAAAACACAGTATACAATTTGTTATAGAGAAGGGAGCTTGTTGCACAACACTTCTTGGAACAAAAAACATGCTATGCGTGCAGTACAGGTTCATAGAAAGACAGATACGGATCGCAAATCGTTTGATTCCAGACTGATTTCACACGCATTCAGTTCTATATAACCCACTACTGTTTTCCCAAAATGTTCTAGAAGCTATTTGTTCAAAGTGAAGATTACAATGACACCCTGTTTAACAAACAGTATGCTACCAAATAAAAAGTACATCTTTCTGTGTTTAAAAAATATGA